>NC_081322.1:15878435-18408659 GCF_026419965.1 Kogia breviceps
AAAACCATCTTATTTGAATAAAGTAGCACTATGCAGAAAAATGTTTTTGAATTCATGGTCAAATTGTTAAATAATTTTCCACAAAAATCTAGTATTATTAAAGTGTTATCACTTGTTTAACATCCTCCTCCATATGACAACTACTCCTTAGGAGTATCATATGGAAATATGGTTTTTCCAATAAACTAAAATGAATCCACCAAAATGCAAATCCACCTCTTCGAATAAACAAGAAGACCTACACTATATTTTCATGTTTTATATTTTTACTTGGCTGCTAGAACACTCAGAGCTATTCAGAGTTGTGGTTTTAGTTTACTTGCCTAAAAGCCTCCATTCTTCAATCTCACTATTTTACTTTACTTCTGTTCTATTCACCTGTTTTCGTTTATTTTCTTGTTGTTGCTGTGGAGTATGTGTTAGTATGAATTCTCACATGAACACACAAGTCATTGACTGAGGTCACCTTTAGAATAGACCTATATTAGACCTATAATAGACCCTTCCTAACCTTTGCATATGGTCTAAGGAAATAAATTGTTAACACTTAGGTTTCTGCCAGACACAATTTTCTGTGTTGCAATAATCATATATAGTAATAAAGGCTCCAATTTCCCATCCCAAATAAGTTCTTGTAAACCCAAACTTTGTTTAGAGACAGGAAACTTTCACAGCGTCCTTTTTCAGGATAGAAGGAGATAAATTGTTCTGACTTTCCTTGAAAACTATCATGGGGAGCTTTGTTTTTTTTTTATTCAGCTAAATCCTGAGTCCTATTTTGTCTCCAAGTAACTTTCAAACTAGCAGGATGAGCACCATAGCAGCACTGTGGGCAAGGATCCATTTTATTCCTATGATTTTGCTGGCATCTGTCATCATTAGCTGGCCCCTATTTTTTAATTTGTCCACCTCCCCTAGAGTTATTACAGAAGATGTAAAGTCTTATTTCCAAATGGACCCATCATTCTTGAGTTTCCCAGACAGAAATGAGGATTATACACATATATTTGGTACAGCTGCCTCTGATATTTTTAGTTTAAAACACGCACACACACATATACAAATAAAACAAAAAAATCTAAGAGATGGCTTAGTTTAAGCTGAGTTTTTTGGTTTTTTGTTTTGTTTTAAGTAAAGAGATGACTCTACTGGTTCTTAATACAAACCATATACTACTATGCTAAGTTTATTTTGTACAGTCATGAATTCAAATTTATTAGGCCTCATATTTCTTGTCACAATGAAGATCACAAATCCACTGACAGTGAAGATTGGCTAATAACATTTGGAGAGGTTAAATTCTGTGTCTTAGTATAAAAATTATGGGATAAAACTTTCAGTGATCTCAAGTCTTAGAAATTTATCATAATGTTATTCTCTTGGTAGCCACTCAATATAATGCAATGATAATTTTTTTTCAGATTATTTCTAGTCTTTATTGTTGATTTCAGTTACGTATATGGTCTTGTACTAATTTATATAAAAATTCATACTTTAAGATTCATACTTTCTGTAGCATTAGGAATTCTATTGTGAATCCAGGTAGAAGACCATCATGACCCGAAACAATGAGAACAAACCTTGCTTAGTACAGTAATTGCATTAAAGGAAATGTTAGATGCTAGTGAGTCCTTGTGCCTCATGACTCAGTTGTGCCTTCTTCTGTCAAATTCAGGGGAGGATTTGCTCATTGGAAACTAGGAGAATTAGAAATGGCTTAAGATATGCCCTAAACAGAATATATAGCCATTTTCTGTCTCCAGGGCTTAAATTTATCTTATTGACTTATGTCATCCTAAGACCTCAGTAAAGTAGCATGTATTAAAACTTAATGATGGCTTGAATGTGACTTAAAATTGATTAAATTTAATTAATTTCATCGTGGGTATAGCCAGATATGAATTCTTTCTTTGAAGATACTAGAGATTACTGCAGATAAATCATATTATTAGAAAATATGCCCTGATTATATTAAAATATTTTCAAATAATATATCTTTTAAAAACCAACAAACTTAAACAGTACCTTGGCATTTCATTGTGTTAATCCAAGTGAGACACTGATGTTTTAGATGATGCATCTCATAATTTATACCATGATTATTTTTCATTTGTGAAAAATATTATAACCCAGCAGGCAGAACATAAGGAAACATTGTAGGTTAAGGAGTGAGTCAAAGCCAAAAGAATATCACATAAGAAATATGAACATGAGCATGAGGCCAGATGCTACAAAAAGAGAAGAGAAAGGAATAGAAGGAATAAGAAGAGTGGTATATTATGTGTCTTCTACAGACTTTTTTTTAATTGGTGGTTTTAGAAATTAGCAGTGTGTTTGTATAAGCAAAAGTTTATATGCCAAAACATATTTCAGTTTTTAATCAATTTTATTACTTCCTTTTTTAGTATATATGCACTCCAGGGTACACAAGAAATTCATGTCGATTTATGAAGAATGCTTGCTTAATTCATCCGTACGCCTGCTACTGTGGAACCATCAGCCATGATATTTGTCAAGCTGAAGTTGCAAGTCCTCCTCAATTTAAATACGTGTGGCAATTGAAATTTACAGGTAATTCAATTAAAGTGTGTTTTTTTTTTTTTAATTTGCTTAAATCAGTTCAAAATTTACTAGGTAAGTATTAATTTTCCAATCACACAAAAGACTTTATATCTCAAAACACAAAATAAAGTAAAAACGAATTTAATACTCTTATTCTCTGATGTGTTCCTTTAAAAGACATACATATGCTTATCATCTGCTACATCCCAGGAATTCTGCTTGGTGCAAGATATATAATTGTGAAAAAAACTAGAATTATCCTCTACTCTCACAGATCTAACTATTTTTTGGAGGGATTTATTGGGCAAATACTCACAATGATAAATATATTATTGTAAATTGAAGTAAAATGCTCCTACAGAAAGAAACATCTTCCTATGCAAACTTATAACCAAAGAACCTGTTTTTTTTTAAAAAAAAGAAAAGACAATATGGGCAATTGGGAGAGTAGGTTGGAAGGTCAAATAAAGTTTCTATGATAAAATGTAACACAGATAGGGACTTCCCTGGTGGCACAGTGGTTAAGAATCTGCCTGCCAATGCAGGGGACATGGGTTTGAGCCCTGGTCCGGGAAGATCCCACATGCCACAGAGCAACTAAGCCGGAGCGCCACAACTGAAGTCTCATGCCCTAGATCCCGTGCTCCACAACAAGAGAAGCCACCACTATGAGAAGCCCGCACACCACAACGAAGAGTAGTCCCCGCTCGCCGCAACTGGTGAAAGCCCACCCGCAGCAACGAAGACCCGACGCAGCCAAAAATAAATACATAAATAAATAAATAATTTTAAAAAAAGAAGTAACAGAGATAAATACAGTGAGGCCATGGTAGAGAAGTTGGAGAAGACAGCATTCTAGATTGAGGGAATTTTATTTTTAAAATAAATGTTTCAAAATGTACAAATGTTCATAGTTATACAAGGTTTGGAAATATGTATAATATAGGGCCTATGATTAGCAATAATATATTGTATATTTAAATTTTTTCTAAGAGGACAGATCTTATGTTGAATAGTCTCACCACAAAAAAAAAAAAAAAAAAAAGCCAAAAACAGAGTGGTGGGAGGAAATTTTTCAAGGTGATGGATACATTGACAACATTGATTGTTTATGGCTTCACAGGTGTATACTTACTCTAAACACATCAGGTTGTACACATTAAATATCTCCAACTTTTTGTATGTCAATCAGACTCCAATAAAGCACATTAGAAATAAAAACGCTAAGAAGTGATGGTCCTTTGAAGTCCTGGCTGAAACTCTGAGAACAAGAGTAAAAATAAGATTTGGGAAAGAAAGTAATGTCCAAACTAAAATGCAGGGTTAAAATCCTTGTAGAGTTTGACACGTTAAAAAAAATTAAGGGCTTCCCTGGTGGCGCAGTGGTTGAGAGTCTGCCTGCCGATGCAGGGGACATGGGTTTGTGCCCTGGTCCGGGAAGACCCCACATGCCGTGGAGCGTCTAGGTCAGTGAGCCATGGTCGCTGAGCCTGCGTGTCCAGACCCTGTGCTCCACAACGGGAGAGGCCAAAACAGAGAGAGGCCCATGTACCACAAAAAAAATAATAATAAATAAATTTAAAAGATCAGGCAGAGAAATAGATTGGAGAGGGGAAAAATGGTAGACTTAGTTGTAGTCATATTGTGAGGTGATGGAAAATCCTGTTTATGGATTTTATACAAAGAGCAAGTGATAGAGGTGTCAAGAGGAAACCTAGTTTTCTGGCTTTAACTCTTGAAATAAAATAATTCCAACACGTATTTGATTAAATATATTACTAATTGTTTTATACAATGGCAGTTCCTATTCAAAATCTATTTTGATGAACATAATTTTCTGTTTGATTAATCTTTGAATGCTATTTGACTTAGCTCAAGCAAATTGATCCAAATTCTTGAAATTGATTAATTATTATTATTATTATATCAATTAATTATTTTACATAAAATTTCCTCTGTCAATGATATTTTGGCATTGTAGTTTATCAATAATCAGCAAATTAGTAGATTTGACATATCTGTTCTCAAGCAATGGCTAATTTTTTTCAATTGACAACAGCTGCACTTATAATAGTACTATTACATTAAAACAGTCTTGAAGCAAACTAACAAATTAGCCTTTTAAACAGAAGACATGGTAATTTATTTCAACATGATCATAAGATGGTGTGCTGGAGAATTAATAACCCCTAATGACAGAAATAGTAATTCATTAAGCAAATCACACTCAAGACCAGAAGTGAAAGAAAAGAGTAGTAACTTGTTGATTAGGTCATGCTAGTGCAGAAAGGAACTTCAGAGGCTCTGGTATGAATACCTACTATTTCACAAATTACACAATCAAACCAAAAAAAAAAAAGAAAAACAACTGAGGCTACCTGAAATATCCAGTCTCAGGACAATTTAGGGATTGTGTTAGCTCAGCCATTTTAAACCTTGGCCACATAGTATAAGCACCCAAGTCTTTTAAAACATACTACTGCTAGACTTGCACTACAAAACAATCAAACTGGAATTTTGTAGTGAGGTGGACACAGATCTTTAAGGTTCCATTAAAATACATTTAAGATGTGAGGGAGAAACATAGTCTTCTATTACCAGCCAAATCAGTTCATGGACTCCAGTGGCTGCATCATTTTTATATTTTGATTTCCTTTTGTCTCAAAGTAGGAATAATGGAATATATACATTCACTTAATTTTACACATTAAACTTATTTGAAAACTAAAAAATGGGTAAAGGGAACATGTTCACAACAATAAAATACCAAATAGTGTTTTTAGGAAAAATAGGGGGAGTAACAGGAAATCAAATTTTTAGTGGATAAATCATCTCTGAGCAAATGTAGTTATTTTATGAATGACAGTAGTATAACATATATTTTCTAGGACATGAGGGGTAATATGAAGTCAAAATTGCTCATGGATAAATCAGCTCTCAGCAATTATCATCAAAGTAACAAAAGCATACTTAGTCATTATCCCTTCATGAATCTAGGTTCAGAAATTAATGAACATATGTAATTATCACAAAAATACGAATTATGTGACCTCCAAATGTGAACATGTAAATGACCTGGACTGTCCCAAGTGAAAGAAGCCAGTGTGATAAAGCTCAATAGTCAAAAAACTATTTAAGCAGAGCCGCCTAAATTCTTTTTAATGTCAGTACAGGTTCAGCAGTGCAACTTTTCTCAGTAAAGTTTAAAAAATATATATATATAGGATAGATTTGAGTATGTAAATAGAATTACACATTTTATGTAATTCCTATATTTTCTTGTTGCTGTTAAGATCTTACTTTCTTTTTTTCTCATAAAATATAATTGAAGAGGAACATTACAATCAAGCTGGTAAATTTGCATGGAGTGTATTCATTTTACCAGCAGTAAAATTATTTTAATTAAGAGATTTTTCTACCAACTAAATGAAGTGTCTTACACGCCCAATCAATTCTTGCCAATATGATTGCTCTACAAAGAAGGGAAGGTAATTAATTAGAGGAAGCCCCTTCAAGGACAATTGGTCTATGGTGCAAAACTTGAGAAAGAGCTGACATGCACTGTTTCTTTTCAATGTCATCATCTATGTTCATTATATGTATTATTAGGTTTGAGAAAAGGACATACTGACAGAGTGGATAATGAGTTGTGAAATGAAATAAGATAATATGAATCATGGTTAAGAAAAGATGAAATCACAGCAAAAAAGGAGATAAGTTTTTTTGAATGTCTTTTTTTTTAAAGCTTATGATCAATTCTGTTTAGTTAACTACATTAAACATATACTTTTAAAACATTTAATATGTACCAGTGAACATTTTTGTAAATGAATAGTGATTCACGTATTTGTGAACTATTATTGCAAACCAATATTTACTTTTATTTCCCTTTTTTTCCTTCAGGAAGTAGTGGATTATATTTTTGACAGAAGATGTTTCCATATATTAATTATAATCAATTCATTATTACTTATTGTTGTAATTGTACAATGATTACTGTGAGAATAGAAAATCCTGTATCTCTAAGGAAATCTTTATCAAAAGTATTTTTCTTACCATACTGCTCCACTTTCAAGTCTGCTTTTGTTAAATACCTACTATTGTTTCTATATCCATTGAGGATGTTAGGACATTATTTCAAGATTTAAATAGCAAATCTGAGTTTTAAACACCAAATGTGGTTTAATGATTTTTACTTATATTACATATAATAATGTTTTCAAAACAGTTTTCAGTAACAGAATTGTGTTAATTGATTAATATGCTAAAAAGAAATAAATGACTTTCAAATACAGATAAGAGCTAACTAAATGATACAATGAAAGAAAAGATGTTATGTAAACGGCAGTTGAAATTCCTAGGACTAAAATTAGGAAAAGCATTAAAGTTCTAAGCTGAGAAAACTTTAAGTATTGCCACAGTATAATTACAAACACAATATCTGGAAAGAAATTTCTAAAAATATACCATGTTGATGGAGAGGAGAACTAACATATTAAAGATTTCAAATCACAATTTTTTTATATATTTATTAAGATTTCAATGAAATAAGAACAATGCTTTTATATTCATTTTAAGTTCCACATAGAAAACTAAATAGAAAAATAAAGCCAGGTGTACTCTCAAAAAAGCACATGGTGCAGGTAGGTGGGGTAGAGACTTAGCTCTGCCAGATATTAAAGCACATTGTAGAGCTTCAATAATGGAAAGCATGGTATTGTTGCATTGATAGTCAAAATATATGCAAAATACAAAGTCCAAAAATAAATCCAGATATGCAGAGAAATTAGCTTATAATAGAATTTGCCATCTCAATATTTAGGAGAAATGAGGACAATTCAATATTTGATGCTGAACAAAATAATCGTCATCTGGAAGAAAGACTGATTTGTAACTTAGTACTGACTTTGGATTAAATTCATATCAATAAAAATTTTATATACAAAAATTGAGATGATAAAAACATCAGGAAAATGTTGGTGTATTATTTTATAAACTTGGATGAGAGAGGTCTTTATAGTTACCAACATAACGTAGAAGCCACAAAGAAAAGACTGGTAATTTGCCTGCATGAAAAGCAAAAATATCTACCTGTGAAGACTTCATAGAAGCAAACGACAAAAGAAAATTGTACATGAGGCATAGAAAGTATTGCTAAATATTTGAGAAAATGCTTAGCTTTACTTATAATGAGAGCAAAGCACATTTTTATAAGCACCATAAATATATAATTTTTTTCCTGTAAGACTGGCAAGACTTTGAGAGTTTGACAACTTGCTGATATTTTTTTAAACTTTATACCTCTTTTTTTAAAACATTTTATATGAGTATAACTGTTTTATAATAGTGTGTTAGTTTCTCCATTACAACGAAGTGAATCAGTTATACGTATACATATGTTCCTATATCTCTTCCCTCTTGTGTCACCCTCCCTCCCACCCTCCCTATCCCTCCCCTCTAGGTGGTCACAAAGCACAGAGGTGACCTCCCTGTGCTATGTGCAGCTTCCCATTAGCTATCTAATTTACATTTGGTAGTGTGTATATGTCCCTGCCACTCTCTCACTTTGTTACAGCTTACCCTTCCACCTCCCCATATTCTCAAGTCCATGCTCTAGTAGGTCTGTTTTTTATTCCCGTACTACCACTAATCTCTTCATGACTTTTTTTATTCTTAGATTCCATATATATGTGTTAGCATATGGTATTTGTTTTACTCCTTCTGACTTATTTCACTCTGTATGACAGACTCCAGGTTTATCCACCTCATTACAAATAACTCAGTTTCATTTCTTTTTATGGCTGAGTAATATTCCATTGTATATATGTGCCACATCTTCTTTATCCATTCATCTGTGGATGGACACTTAGGTTGCTTCCATGTCCCGGCTATCGTAAATAGAGCTGCAATGAATATTTTGGTACATGACTCTTTTTGAATTATGGTTTTCTCAGGGTATATGCCCAGTAGTGGGATTGCTGGGTCATATGGTAGTTCTATTTGTAGTTTTTTAAGGAACCTCCATACTGTTCTCCGTAGTGGCTGTATCATTTTACATTCCCATCCGCAGTGCAAGAGGGTTCCCTTTTCTCCACACCCTCTCCAGCATTTATTGTTTCTAGATTTTTGGATGATGGCCATTCTGACCAGTGTCAGATGATATCTCATTGTAGTTTTGATTTGCATTCCTCTAACGATTAATGATGTTGAGCATTCTTTCATGTGTTTGTTGGCAATCTGTCTATCTTCTTTGGATAAATGTCTATTTAGTTCTTCTGCCCATTTTTGGATTGGTTTGTTTTTTGTTTTTTTTTTTTTTTTTGTTATTGAGCTGCATGTGTTGCTTATAAATTTTGGATATTAATCCTTTGTCAGTTGCTTCATTTGCAAATATTTTCTCCTATTCTGGGGGTTGTCTTTTGGTCTTGTTTATGGTATCCTTTGCTGTGCAAAAGCTTTTAAGTTTCATTAGGTCCCATTTGTTTATTTTTGTTTTTATTTCCATTTCTCTAGGAGATGGGTCAAAAAGGATCTTGCTGTGATTTATGTCATAGAGTGTTCTGCCTATGTTTTCCTCTAAGAGTTTGATAGTGTCTGGCCTAACATTTAGGTCTTTAACCCATTTTGAGATTATTTTTGTGTGTGGTGTTAGGGAGTGTTCTAATTTCATACTTTTTACAGATATCTGTCCAATTTTCCCAGCACCACTTATTGAAGAGGCTGTCTTTTCTCCACTGTATATCCTTCCCTCCTTTATCAAAGATAAGGTGACCATATGTGTGGGGGTTTATCTCTGGGCTTTTGATCCTCTTCCATTGATCTATATTTCTGTTTTTGTGCCAGTACCATACTGTCTTGATTGCTGTAGCCTTGTAGTATACTCTGAAGTCAGGGAGCCTGATTTCTCCAGCTCCATTTTTCGTTCTCAAGATTGCTTTGGTTATTTGGGGCCTTTTGTGTTTCCATACAAATTGTGAAATTTTTTGTTCTAGTTCTGTAAAAAATGCCAGTGGTCATTTGATAGAGATTGAATTGAATCTGTAGATTGCTTTAGGTAGTAGTGTCATTTTCACAATGTTGATTCTTCCAACCAAAGAACATGGTATATTTCTCCACCTATTTGTATCATCTTTAATTTCTTTCATCAGTGTCTTATAGTTTTCTGCATACAAGTCTTTTGTCTCCTTAGGTAGGTTTATTCCTAAATATTTTATTCTTTTTGTTGCAATGGTAAATGGGAGTGTTTTCTTAATTTCACTCTCATATTTTTCATCATTAGTGTATAAGAATGCCAGAGATTTCTGTGCATTAATTTCGTATCCTGCTACTTTACTGAATTCATTGATTAGCTCTAGTAGTTTTCTGGTAGCATCCTTAGTATTCTCTATGTATAGTATCATGTCATCTGCAAACAGTGACAGCTTTACTTCTTTTCCTATTTGGATTCCTTTTATTTCTTTTTTTCTCTGATTACTGTGGCAAGAACTTCCAAAACTAGGTTGAATAAGAGTGGTGAACGTGGGCAACCTTGTCTTGTTCCTGATCTTAGTAGAAATGGTTTCAGCTTTTCACCATTGAGAACAATGCTGCCTGGGGTTTGTCATATATGGCCTTCATTATGTTGAGGAAAGTTCCCTCTATGCCTACTTTCTTCAGGGTTTTTATCATAAACAGGTGTTGAATGTTGTCAAAATATTTCTCTGCATCTATTGAGATGATCATATGGTATTTCTCCTCCATTTTGTTGATATGATGTATCACATTGATTGATTTGCCTATATTGAAGAATCCTTGCATTCCTGGAATAAACCCCACTTGATCATGGTGTATGATCCTTTTAATGTGCTGTTGGATTTTGTTTGCTAGTTTTTTGTTGAGGATTTTTGCATCTATGTTCATCAGTGATATTGGCCTATACTATTCTTTCTTTGTGACGTGTTTGTCTGGTTTTGGTATCACGGTGATGGTGGCCTCATAGAATGAGTTTGGGAGTGTTCCTCCCTCTGCTATCTTTTGAAAGAGTTTGAGAAGGAGAGGTGTTAGCTCTTCTCTAAATGTTTGATAGAATTAGCCTGTGAAGCCATCTGGTCCTGGGCTTTTGTTTGTTGGAAGATTTTGAATCACAGTTTCAATTTCAGTGCTTGTGATTGGTCTGTTCATATTTTCTATTTCTTCCTGGTTCAGTCTTGGCAGGTTGTGCATTTCTAAGAATTTGTCCATTTCTTCCAGGTTGTCCATTTTATTGGCATAGAGTTGCTTGTAGTAATCTCTAATAATCTTTTATATTTCTGCAGAGTCAGTTGTTATATCTCCTTTTTCATTTCTAATTCTATTGATTTGAGTCTTCTCCCTTTTTTTCTTGATGAGTCTGGCTAATGGTTTATCAATTTTATTTATCTTCTCAAAGAACCAGCTTTTACTTTTATTGATCTTTGCTATTGTTTCCTTCATTTCTTTTTCATTTATTTCTGATCTGATCTTTATGATTTCTTTGCTTCTGCTAAATTTGGGTTTTTTTTTTTTGTTCTTCCTTCTCTAATTGCTTTAGGTGCAAAGTTAGGTTGTTTATTCAAGATGCTTCCTGTTTTTTAAGGTATGACTGTATTGCTATAAACTTCCCTCTTAGAACTGCTTTTGCTGTATCCCATAGGTTTTGGGTCGTCATGTCTCCATTGTCATTTGTTTCTAAGTATTTCTTTATTTCCTCTTTGATTTCTTCAGTGATCACTTCGTTATTAAGTAGTGTATTGTTTAGCCTCCGTGTGTTTGTATTTTTTACAGATCTTTTCCTGTAATTGATATCTAGTCTCATAGCCTTGTGGTTGGAAAAGATACTTGATATGATTTCAATTTTCTTACATTTGCCAAGGCTAGATTTGTGACCCAATATATGATCTATCCTGGAGAATGTTCCATGAACACTTGAGAAAAATGTGTATTCTGTTGTTTTTGGATGGAATGTCCTATAAATATCAAGTAAGTCCATCTTGTGTAATGTATCATTTAAAGCTTGTGTTTCCTTATTTATTTTCATTTTGGATGATCTGTCCATTGGTGAAAGTGGGGTGTTAAAGTCCCCTACTATGATTGTGTTACTGTCAATTTCCCCTTTTATGGTTGTTAGTATTTGCCTTATATATTGATGTGCTCCTATGTTGGGTGCATAAATATTTACAATTGTTATATCTTCTTCTTGGATCGATCCCTTGATCATTATTTAGTGTCCTTCTTTGTCTCTTGTAATAGTTTTTATTTTAAAGTCTATTTTGTCTGATATGAGAATTGCTACTCCAGCTTTCTTCTGATTTCCATTTGCATGGAATATCTTTTTCCATCCCCTCACTTTCAGTCTGTATGTGTCCCTAGGTCTGAAGTGGGTCTCTTGTAGACAGCATATATATGGGTCTTGTTTTTGTATCCATTCAGCCAGTCTGTATCTTTTGGTGGGAGCATTTAATCCATTTACATTTAAGGTAATTATCGATATGTATCTTCCTATTACCATTTACTTAATTGTTTCGGTTTGTTCTTGTAGGCCTTTTCCTTCTCTTGTGTTTCTTGCCTAGAGAAGTTCCTTTAGCATTTGTTGTAAAGCTGGTTTGGTGGTGCTGAACTCTCTCAGCTTTCCTTTGTCGGTAAAGGTTTTAATTTCTCCATCAAATCTGAATGAGATCCTTGCTGGGTAGAGTAATCTTGGTTGTAGGTTTTTTTCCTTCATCACTTTAAGTACGCCCTGCCACTCCCTTCTGGCTTGTAGAGTTTCTGCTGAAAGATCAGATGTTAGCCTTATGGGGATTCCCTTGTGTGTTATTTGTTGTTTTTCCCTTGCTGCTTTTAATATGTTTTCTTTGTATTTAATTTTTCACAGTTTGATTATTATGTGTCTTGGCTTGTTTATTCTTGGGTTTATCCTGTATGGGACTCTCTGTGCTTCCTGGACTTGATTGACTATTCCCTTTCCTATATTAGGGAAGTTTTCAACTATAATCTCTTCAAATATTTTCTCAGTCCCTTTCTTTTTCTCTTCTTCCTCTGGGACCCCTATAATTAGAATGTTGGTGCATTTAATGTTGTCCTAGAGGTCTCTGAGACTGTCCTCAGTTCTTTTCATTCTTTTTTCTTTATTCTGCTCTGCAGTAGTTATTTCCACTATTTTATCTTCCAGGTCACTTATCCGTCCTTCTGCCTCAGTTATTCTGCTATTGATCCCATCTAGAGAATTTTTCATGTCATTTATTGTGTTGCTCATCGTTGCTTGCTTCTCTTTATTTCTTCTAGGTCCTTGTTAACTGTTTCTTGCAATTTGTCTATTCTATTTCCAAGATTTTGAATCATCTTTACTATCATTATTCTGATTTTTTTTTCAGGTAGACTGCCTATTACCTCTTCATTTGTTAGGTCTGGTGTGTTTTTATCTTGCTCCTTCATCTGCTGTGTGTTTTTCTCTCTTCTCATTTTGCTTATTTTACTGTGTTTGGGGTCTCCTTTTTGCAGGCTTCAGGTTTGTAGTTCTCGCTGTTTTTGGTGGCTGTCCCCAGTGGCTGAGGTTGGTTCAGTGGGTTGAGTAGGTTTCCTGGTTGGGGAGACTAGTGCCTCTGTTCTGGTGGATGAGGCTGGATCTTGTTTTTCTGGTGGGCAGGTCCACATCTGGTGGTGTGCTTGGGAATGTTGGTAGCCTTATTATGATTTTAGGCAGCCTCTCTGCTAATGGATGGGGCTGTAGACCTGTCTTGCTCTTTGTTGGGCATAGGGTGTCCAGGACTCTTCGTTGCTGGTCCTTGAGTGAAGCTGCGTCTTGGTGTTGAGATGGAGATCTCTGGGAGATTTTCTCCATTTGATATTGCGTGCTTTTGGGAGGTCTCTTGTGGACCAGTGTCCTGAGGTTGGTTCTCCCACCTCAGAGACATAGCCTTGACACCTGGCTGGAGTGCCAAGAGCCTTTAATCCACACGGCTCAAAATAAAATGGAGAAAAAATAGAAAGGAAAGAACAGAAGGAAGGAAGGAAGGAGGGAGGGAGGAAAGGAAGGAAGGAAGAAAGGAAGGGAGGAAGGAAGAAAGGAAAGAAGGAAGGAAGGAAGGAGGAAAGGAGGGAAGTAGGGAAGAAAGGAGGGAAGAAAGGAAGAAAGAAAGGGAGAAGACAAAATAAAGTAAGATAAAATATAGTTATTAAAATAAAAAATAATTATTAAGAAGAAAAATTTCTATTAAAAAGAAAAAAGAGTCGGTCTAACCCTAGGAAAAATGGTGAAAACAAAGCTATACAGACAAATTCTCACACAGAAGCATACACATACACACTCACAAAAAGATAAAAGGGGAAAATAATAGTATATCTTGCTCCCAAAGTCCACCTCCTCAACTTGGGATATTTTGCTGTCTATTCAGGTTTTCCACAGATGCAGGGCACTTCAAGTTGACTGTGGAGCTTTAATCCGCTGCTTTTGAGGCTGCTGGGAGAGACCTCCCCCTCTCCTCTTTGTTCGCACAGCTCCTGGGGTTCAGCTTTGGGCTTGGCCCCTCCTCTGTGCATAGGTCGCCTGAGGGCGTCTGCCCTTCGCTCAGACAGGACGGGGTTAAAGGAACAGCTGATTCGGTGGCTCTGGCACAGGCTGGGGGGAGGGAGGGGCACAGATGCGGGGCACACCCGTGGCAGCAGAGGCCGGCGTGACGCTGCACCGGCCGAGGCGCACAGCACGTTCTCCCAGGGAAGCTGTCCCTGGATCCCGGGCCCCCGGCAGTGGCGGGCTGCACAGGCTCCTGGGAGGGGCGGTGTGGAGAGTGACCTGTGCTCGCACACAGGCCTCTTGGTGGTGGCGGCAGCAACCCTAGCGTCCCATACCCGTCTCTGTTGTCTGCGCAGACAGCCGTGGCTCGTGCCCGTTTCTGGAGCTCCTTTACGAGGTTCCCTTAATCCTCTCTCCTCGCGCCCCAGGAAGCAAAGAGGCAAAGAAAAAGTCTCCTGTCTCTTTGGCAGCTCCGCGCCCATTTCTGGAGCTCCTTTATGGAGTGCGCTTAATCCCCTCTCCTCGAGCACCAGGAATCAAAGAGGGAAGAAAATGTCTCTTGCCTCTTAGGCAGCTCCAGATTTCAACCGGACTCCCTCCCGGCCAGCCGTGGTGCGCTAACCCCTTCAGGCTGTTTTCACTCTGCCAACTCCAGACCTTTCCCTGGGATCTGACTGAAGCCCGAGGCTCAGCTCCCAGCCCCCGCCCACCCGGGCCTGTGAGCAGACAAGCCTCTCTGGCTGGTGAGTGCCGGTCGGCACCGATCCTCTGCGGGAATCTCTCCGTTTTGCCCTCCGCACCCCTTGGCTGCGCTCTCCTCCGCCGCTCTGAAGCTTCCCCCCTCCGCCACCCGCAGTCTTCACCCACAAAGGGGCTTCTGGTGTGTGGGAACCTTTCCTCCTTCACGGCTCCCTCCCACTGGTGCAGGTCCCGTCCCTATTCTTTGTCTCTGTTTTTTCTTTTTTCTTTTGCCGTACCCAGGTACGTGGGGAGTTTCTTGCCTTTTGGGAGGTCTGAGGTCTTCTGCCAGGGTTCGGTGGGTGTTCTATAGAAGTTCCACATGTAGATCCCTTGTAAAGCTGCTGTTGTGGCCAGACCAGTGGACCATGGCTTGGTTGTGTGCTGAGTCGCCTGTCAGTGCAAACGTAGTGCTGGTCAGTTTCAGCTCCTCCAGCCGGAAGCGAGTGGCTTTGTCCGGGTCCCGCTCCAGAGTCCCAGGCTCCTGCTGCCCTCTGTCCCTTAGCACTCCCCAGGGGCGCCTTCTTGTGCCCTCTCCCCGTTCCGCCTTCTCTTGATCCTCTCCACTCTGTCTCCTCCGGCCAGAGCGTGGAGCAATCGCCACCGACGCCCCAGTGCCCTGGGTCTGCTCCAGGGACAGCGTTCTGTCTCCAGGGGCCACTGCCAACTTGCTGATTTTATCAATTGATGGTGAAATGGAAAATCACTATAATATCTGAACAGAGCAATTTTGCAATATTTATCAATACTATAAACATATACTTCTTGACCTAACTCCCACCACGTGTGTCTCATCCACATGATGAGTAATATAGGTGCAAGATTATGCATGACATCACTGGCTCTTTGAGCAAAAGAGTAAACACAGATGTAGAAATGACTGTGGAATACTCCCAGTACTGATTTGACAATCTATGAGATATATGATAAAGGGAAAAGAAAGGAAGGCATGCAATAATGTAGAATTGTATATGTAATAGGCTACCTTTTGATTCTTTATATTCTACTTGGGATCATCTCTCTTGAAGCCGTTTGTTTTAATGTTCTTTGTCTTGATGTACTGAAATTTCACTATATTGAAATTTTTGAGGATTATATTCTTCTTAAAACAATGAAATATCATTGAAATATGATATTAGTTTCAGGTGTACAACATAATGGTTCTATATTTGTATATATTGTGAAATGATCACCATGGAAAGTTTAGTTAACATTCATCACAACACAGTTACACTTTTTTCTTGTGATGAGATATTTTAAGATTTACTCTTAACAATTTTCAAATGTACAGTACAGTACCATAAATTATAGTAACCAGGTACATTACATCCCCAGGACTTACTTATTTTACAGCTGGAAATTTATACCTTTTGACCACTATGCCCCATTTCACCCATACCCCACCTCCCATTTCTGCAATCACAAATCTGGTTTCTTTTTATTTTTCGAGTTTTTTCTTTTAGATTCCACATATAAGTGAGATTATACTGTATTTGTCTGACTTATTTTACTTAGCATAATGCCCTTGAGGTCCATTCATGATGTTGCAAATGGCAAGATTCCACTTTTTTATGTCTGAACAATATTTTTATATATTTATATATATACATAATCCCATTTTATTTATATATATATGTATATATACATATATATATATATATATATATATATATATATATATATATATATAAAATCTGCCACACCTTCTTTATCCATTCATCCACTGATGGACACTTAGGTAGCTTCCATGTCTTGTCTGTTGTAAATAATGCTGCAGTGAACATGGGGTGCAGATACCTTTCTGAGTTAGTGTTTTCGTTTCCTTTGAATAAAAACCCAGAAGTAGAATTGCTAGATCATATGGTAATTCTATTTTTTATTTTCTTTGAGGAAACTCCATACTGTTTTTCATAGTGGCTGCACCAATTTACATTCCCATGATTGTATTGCTGTTCATATCTTGTTCATATCTTTTGATAAATCCTTTTATTTGGAAACATGTCTTTCAATTTTTAGGTAGTCTTTGTATTATGTCACTAAGAATTATTTTTTTCTCTTTTATTTTTCTGTACCCCAAGTCCAAAATTTTGATATTGCATCTTCTAAATTGATTCTTTCATTTTCTCATAATCTCTTATTTATTTTCCATTGTTTTATTTTGTTTATTTTGTACTGTATTCACCATTTAATATCTCAAAACTAGTGTTGAATTTTTGTTTTATTATATTTGTAATTGTCTAGAGAATTTTCTGTTGTCTAAATTGTACATTTTCATGATATTCTGTTTTTTTATATAAATAAAATAAATTTTCTTATGTCTATAATACTGTTATAGCTTTGATTTGTTTTAATTTTCTTCTGTTCCATTCAGTACCTCAATTTTCTGTAAGTTGAACAATGTTTTGTTCTTTCTCACTTGGAGTCTTTCTGGCAAATTCAGGTGACTCTATTTAGAGGCGAAGACTTAAAAAGTTTCCCTTTCTCCAAAGAATAAACCTTGAAAATTATTTATTTGCGGGCCTGGGATAGGTGAGTGAAGAGTCAGTATAATATCCGAATTTGTGATTTGGGAGAGAAGCTGTGCTACTAATCTCCTTGTTTCCAGAACCCACCTCAGTACCACATTCTTGGATATCTTTAAGTTCTGAGCATCTCAAGATTGTCTAGATAAATGACTTTGTTTTTCATAAACATGCCTTCTAATTAGACTTTTGTGTTTTTTCTGTTCCCATTCTGCTAATTTAGTCCCCACGCCTCCACCATCTTTACAGCTTCTCAAAGTTTGTTTCCTCCCCTCTAGCTCTCTTACTGCATTAAAGTTTTGTTTTATTTTATTAATTAATTTATTTATTTTGTTACCTCCTTTTAGAAGTCTGGGGAGGAGGAGGCAAAAATATATCAGTTAAATCCAAATGTTTAATCAGATATATCATTATGCAAAGCTTTGTAAATTGTACAATTTACATGAAATAGATGCATACCTAGAAAAATACTAGTTGGTAAACTGATTCAATAATAAGTATAAAATCTGAATAATCCTACAAGCTCTAAAGAAATTGAATAAAATAGATTTAAAAAATCTTTTCACAATGAAGAATACTCAAAAAATAGGGTCTTATATCCAAGTTCTCCCAAATATTGAATAAACAGTTAAATGTAATACTATTTTCTTCAGAAAATAAAGGAATTCATTTTACCAGGCTGATATAACCATATTATAGTTATTTTCTCTCAGCATGCTGAAGATATGATTTTTATTGACATCATTAATTGACTTCTCTTTCTTGTGCCTGATCTGCTGATAATCCTATCCATTGATTATTTTATTACTAATATAGTAATAATATTTTATAATCTTAAGAATACAAGCAGTCAAGTTACACTGGTAAAGCTAAAAATAATTTGAAACATTCTGCATGGCTTCCTAGTTTCTTCCTTTTATTCCCAGAGCGATAGGTGAGATTTCTAAATGAGGTCTGCACACAGCAGGGCAATTTCAGCTTGTGAACCCTCTCTATTTATAATTCAGCTGTACTTTGCATAATTTAGATGATATTTTGCAAGAAGTCATGTCTCACGTATCATAGGTTTGTAAATTACAAACAATTCTAAAATAGGGCTATCAGCTAGAGGGTTTTGTGGATAAATACTATCACCCTAAGAAATATTGTAGTCTCCTTTATAGGAGGTTTAGTTATATGCACAAGGAAATTGTATCAGGTCTCCCATGTTCTTTCATTACCTGGAAATGTTACATCCACTAATGAAAGATAAGACGTGTTCAGCTCGACTAAATTAACTCCTTTCTCCCCACAATTCTAGTATTTCCATTTGGGTTTTTGCTTTTTTTCAGTTTCCAAATCTCTCATTCCATAATTCCCAATCTGTTTACCAGTTATATTCATCTTTTCCTATAGATACTTCAACACATTTACCACAGATATTGTACAGTCTTAGTATATTTCTAAGCCTGGGTTATCTGTGTGTCTGCTTTTATATGTCACATTATTTTGCTTTTTAGCAGTTTCATTCTTTATTATGTCACAGCTGTTATATTTAACATCAGAGCATTAAGTAGCTGCATTATAAATGTATATGTATAAATGTGTTTATGTATGTCTATACCTACGTATACACACAGACACACACAGATACACACACACACACACACACACACACACTCACATTCCCTGACATTTTTCCCTCTTGTCAGGAACCTAGGAAGAGGTACAGACCATTTTTCTATTATAAGTATTTTAGGGAATTTTTCCAAATTTCTTTTGAAATTGTTCCTTATACAACTACAATAGATAAAGAGCAAACTTTTTTTGTGTAAAATGTATTGTTTATCATTATTACATTACTTTTATAAATATCAATTGGAAGTTTATTTGGCATTTGATTGTTTTTTAAAATGCATGGCCTGGAAACTGTGTCTTATTCTGTTGCTGTATTTCTTAGTTCATTTTTTAAATGAGAGGGTTGGGCCTTATTCTGATTTATGTCTCTTTCAAATCTAATATTCCACAAACGTAGAAGCTTATTTTGTGTAGGTGTTGTCAAATTGCATTTATCAAGTAATGTGACAACTGCCTTTAATAATTCAGTGTGAATTCAAGTGCGTGAAAGGTTATTTAATGTTTCATCTCTTTGTTTGTAAGGATCAGAAGGTGAAAATCGTGAAGTGGTTACTGGTGGCTACTTCTTTCTCACTTGCAGCTGCACAGAAGGTGCTGTCAGTCTGAACCGATCCGAAGCCCTTGGTCATGTGTGTTGGTTCCTATGTGAAGGAACAAGGAAGGTGATGTACATTTCTGTAGTAGCTTCTTATTGCCTCTTTAACTCATAATTGACTGATATAATTTGAAAAATGCTAGAAATATGAAGGTTGCAAATTCAATGTTCGAGATGTGCATAGCTTAAATATAACTTCATAAACAAATTCTGAACAATGTATTTGGACATACTTTTACTTATTATATTTATAATATAGAGAGGTAGTAAAGAGTTTTAAGAATCACTTTATTCCTAGTCTTCTGTATTCTATTTATGTTATAACTTACAGATTGATTTAAAGCCAGTCAAACAAACATGTGATAATGCCACTTTTTTGTTTAAAGATTGTAAACAGATACCCTTGTCTTTGGAATGTAGTTAAATCTCTGGAAGATTTTTAGTCTCTGGTCAGACTTACCACTAACAACTGTGGGACTTAAGGCAAAGATACAAAGAATGGCCCTCTTTTTCCCAATCTTACCTCTACCGTGTACAAAATAGATATTTCCAAACAACACAAAAGGAGACAAAAATTTTAAAATTTTAATTTTAAGTAGATAAGGAACTTCTTGTCAAAATGATTAAGGAGTTTTCCAAAAAGTTTAGAGAGTTAACCTAATATTTGTAACCTCTCTTGTCTGGACACAACCTAATTTGGTTATTTTATATAAACAAAAATCAAATTTTAATTTTCTGTTTAGTGTATCAGTCATACAAAATTTTCAGTAAAGATTTGTAAGCTCTTTTCATTATGCATAAACCCATTAATATTGAGCCAACTTTATAAAAATAATGCAAATCTTTTTGTACATAAAATACAATGATCTAGAAAGGCATTACAAATATAGGCAAACAGACTTCAAACTCTTCAGAACTTTTAATTTCATGTATGCCCTCAAATATATTTTTCATTATGTTTTTAAAATTCATGAACATATGTATTAAGCTTAATATACTTTTTCACATATGTATTTAGCTAAGTACAGATACACAACTATGCACATAGATGATTAAGTTTTTATCTTTAAGAAACATTTGGGGCTTCCCTGGTGGCGCCGTGGTTGAGAGTCCGCCTGCCGATGCAGGGGACACGGGTTCGTGCCCCAGTCCGGGAAGATCCCACGTGCCGCGGAGCAGCTGGACCCGTGAGCCATGGTCACTGAGCCTGCGCGTCCGGAGCCTGTGCTCTGCAAAGGGAGAGGCCACAACAGTGAGAGGCCCGCGTACCGCAAAAAAAAAGAAAAAAAAAAAGAAACATTTGACTTTATCAGCATGTTAAAAAACATATATTATATTAATTTAAATAATTAAGTAACCGTTTTAGGAAACAAGCAAATCACATATTATCTTATATACATATTTCTATTTCTCTGTATTCTTTTAAAATAATTACCAACTTTAAATAAAATAATTAACATGTGCTTTTTTAGACTTAATAGTAAACACAGAGCAATCCAATAATTTTTAGCTATATTATTTTTTCATGAGCACACATTTTATATCACTTTATCAACTTTTTTATTAGGCAAAATAAACATAGATATACCTTTATAAACATAAATATACATCACTTAATGACATGTGCGCATTTTAATTTCCATTCTATAAGAAACACGGTAATTTAAAACTATATTTAGAGATCAATATTTGCTTATTTTTCTTCCTTAAAAATTATTAAGGTATCCAAAGATAATTAATTACTTCAATTTAGTATCAGTGTAAGGTCTTCCAAAGATTTGGAAATTGCAATTGACAATATCATGTTAAGTTCTTATAATTTGCAGTATCATCAATAAAACACTCCAGTACATCAGTGTAGTAGAGACAGTGAAAATGAATTAGATTTAACAGTTTAAATTATATTCATTATTAAAATTTCAAAAAATAGATACAATTTCAATTATGTCAAATTCATATTTTTATAATTATAAACAATCTGAGGAAACAAGAATAGAACACTTTTTTAAAAGTTAAATTAAATTGTTCTAATTTGCCTAAGGAGTCTTTTAGTTATTGGGAAATTACATAAGTTTTTTTTAATATAAATAAACCTCTGTGTTCACATATTTAAAAAAAATCAAGACTTCTGAGTTCATGCCAGAACTCTAAGGGCCTAGTGCTCTTTTCATTTAAAAGACTAATTAAATTACCTGCACACACACGTACACTTTTTCTGCTTTGTTAAAATTTCGGCAAAGGGAAAACACAAATATAACACAGTTAAACATTTTCTTCTCCTTGTATTTTTGACTGTGTGAACAATAGTCCTAGAATGTGCATATAATTATAGAAAATTTTTAATGATCAATTAATTTAAATTTTTCCTAAGGAAAATAAAGGAAGAAACAGCAAAAAAGAAGTGAAGGAAAGCTAGCTTCAGACAGATAGACAATCATGTTTGTTAAGCGTTAACTATCTTCAGGACTTCCCTGGTCGTCCAGTGATAAAGAATCTACCTTCCAATGCAGGGGACCTGGATTCAATCTCTGGTCAGGGAACTAAAATCCCACATTCCGTGGGGCAAATAATCCCACACACCACAACTACTGAGTTCGCACACCTCAACAAGAGGTGTGCTGCAAACTACAGAGCCCATGCGCCCTGGAACCCACATGCTACAACTAGAGAGAAGTCCACATGTCGCCATGAAGAGCCCACACCACAACTAAAGATCCTGCATGCCTCAACGAAGATCCTGCATGCTGCAACTAAGACCTGACACATTCCTGTGCATTAAACAGTAATCTCTCTATTAGACATGGGAGACACAGATCCCAAGACCTTTCTCTTTTTGTTCTAATGCATCTGTCAAGTGAACAATCATGTTCATGTCAAAATTCCCCCAGAGTGGCCACTGCTATTGCTGGTTGTCCTTGAGAAATTATAACAATTAGAGAGATGCCCATGACTTACAACAGGAAGGGGGGATTGTTTGTGTTAAGGCCAGAGACACCAGGAGGACCCCAGAAAACATATCAGGCATCTGTGCACTGTCATATCTCCAGAACCTGCCAAGAGAAGCTGGTCCCAGCTCAGGGCCAACAGAAGTGTTCACAAGACTTTGAAAAGGTGACTCAAGGAATATTCTGTTCATGGAATGCAGACTGATGTGACCATCTGAAATCATCACTCATTTATGTCATCTGGATGATGATGTTACAGGACCTAAACATACTCTTACAGATTCCCCAGAGGACGTGATGTTGACAGAGAGAGATTTCATCTCTTTAGATCCAATTGGAATACATAATCAAAAAATTCCTAAAATCTACCTGTATGTACCTATGTTACTGTCGTAGTAGGAGAGAAGAAAATCCAGTGGTCTCAGAGCAGGGTACTGTTTGCCGTCTAGGGTCCTGAGCTTTGATAATGAGGCTATTTTAATTGGATGCTTTCAGAATGTTGTGTTTGTTCACTGTTGACCCTCCAAAAGACCACCAAACAATTCTGTTAAGGGCACAATTAGCAAACACAGAAGGCCCAGCCTACTCACAGAGCAAAACACTTGCAAACTTAGGAATAACTCAGTGTACACCACACATCTCATTGGTCAGTCTTTTACCTCATTTTCTCCAGTACTGTTCCACTAGCTCATGCCAGTACTTAAAAACACACATGTGTATTGTCTCAGCAGAGTTGAGTTCCATCTCTCTCCTATTGCAATGGTCATGAATAGAATCTTTCTTGCCTGTTTAACTTTGTCCAGTGTAATTTTTACTTGATTAATACTTTTCTAAGAATCCAGGTTTCTGCATATATGATAAAGAAAAGTCACTCAGTCCTATCCCTGAACTCTCTTTGCATATCTATTTAGTTAACAAGGGCCAAAAAATGTTAAAATATGTGTCATATATTAGGCCTTAGAGCTTCTCCCCGTTAGGTCCCTTTGCTGAGTTACTTTACTAATATAATGTGGAAATGACAAAATAATTTATAGAAACATACAAGATTTCTATGAAATGATAGCAAATTTAAAGTTGTTTACTTGCATATGAAAAACATATTTCAAAAGTATGTTGTAAATATTATACATGTAGCTTTTATCCAGCAGAAGTTAATTTTTTGTAGTAATATTCTGTAATATATATGCATCAGTAGTAATGAATTTCCAGAAAAAGAAATTCTGGAAGTTTTGTTGTCCCTCTATTCTCCTTGTAAAGGAAAGATCATCCACAGCCTAGATTTAAAATTTTATTATATTTCTCACTTAAATAAAAATTTTTAATATTAGGAATAAAATAAAATATCATTCCATTTTGTGTATTTTTTAATGATGGCATTTTGTACAATGACACAAGTTAATAATTGATTATAATATAATTATTAATTACAAATATCATAATATAATTGCTAATGTAACTTTTATTATATGTAGTATTATGTATAACCACTGAGTTTTCCAGGGTAATTTATATTTGTAGTTATAGGTTTTACTCTAATCATAGGCATACATGAGTAGATCTCAACCTTTTTTTTGCTCATTGAAAATCTGATGAAAGCTGGAAACAGTTCCCTCATGATAGCTTATGCACACACAAGCACACTGTTTTTCATAAAATTTCAGAGGGTTAATGGACTCCTTTTAAGTAGATTCCTTGATTATCTATATTGAAAAACCAAAAAATCTTTCCCCTACATGTCCAAGGTTGATTCAACTCAGTAAGTATCCACTGACATAATTTAATGTCTTATAAGTTTTTCTGAGAGATCTCTTCTTTTCTCTAAATTTAATTATAGAAAACTAAAACTCTAGTAGAAGACTAAGCTATGAATAGGTAAGAAACCCTGCTGAAATACCAAGTTAAATATTTCTTAGGGACAGCAACTACTTAATGATTTTTAGATACAGTAAATAATTGCAGTAAAGAGTTCACCACCATCAGCATATGATGAAAGCATTTAACAAAGCTTTAAATGCAATTTAGGAGTTCATATCACAATTTTTAGACAAAGGATAGTGTGGTTTTTGGTACACAGTTTAAGGAAAACCTATTAGACACATTTTCATTTGGTTCTTTCAGTTTTTCTTAAATCCTAGTAATAAATTATTTTGAAAATAAACTAAAAAGGAAGGCATATAATTATAGGAAACACTAGTTTGTCATAGTCTGAATTC
Source organism: Kogia breviceps (assembly GCF_026419965.1). Classification (NCBI taxonomy): domain Eukaryota; kingdom Metazoa; phylum Chordata; class Mammalia; order Artiodactyla; family Physeteridae; genus Kogia; species Kogia breviceps. Next base: position 15,903,134 of record NC_081322.1, read on the forward strand.
TGCACTATTATTCTTTGTTGTTAAAACATTGTTTTGTCATGATTTTTTTTTGTGTATTAGTGACCTAGATTTCTAATAACTAAAAATACAATGATTCTTTAGTGTATGACATTTTTCTCTCCAGCATAAAATAGCAAATTATGAAGTTTTTTGTGTTTTTCAGTAAAAATCAAAAATAAAATACACACGAAGCCTCACAGATTCTAAGCTTTGAGTGTGATTAGCTTGTAATATCTAATTTTTTTCCTTGTGTTTATTGAATCATCCCGGACTATGTTGAAAACATGCAAACAAACAAACAAAATCTCTGTATTTACCCAGTACCTAGGAAGCATTGCTCTTTTCCATAGTTTTCATGGGCCAAATGGATCTATCTGTATACTCTTGACCAGACCAGGAAACAAGAAAAACAATCAAACAGGAAAGATGGGGCAGCTGCTGCAGGTGGGGCAGTGAGTGTCAGAGCTGCGGTAACAGGCACAAGGTTAGAGTCTGAGTGAAAGGAAGCAGATAACCACACAAAGTGGCTCTCTCCTGAGGGGCCACACTGGACAGTGCGGCCTGGGTCTCGTCTACTTATTTGAAAACCCATATAATTTCCTCTCTACAAGCAGACTGCACATACAGTTTAACAGGACTGTGCATGTTAAAGTACAATAATACTAATACCTCACAAATTAAAAAAATACTTATACCAAGAAATCAAGAAAACATATTGGGGCTTCTCTGGTGGCACAGTGGTTGAGAATCCGCCTGCCGATTCAGGGGACATGGGTTTGAGCCCCGGTCTGGGAAGATCCCACATGCCGCAGAGCGGCTGGGCCCATGCGTCCGGAGCCTGTGCTCCGCAACAGGAGAGGCCACAACAGTGAGAGGCCCACGTACCACCAAAAAAAAAAAAAAAAAAAAAAAAAAAAAAACCATATTGTGTGTATGTGTACAGAACACAAGCCGAATAAGATGAATTAAATTATATCGCTTTTAGAATTAAAACAAATCAACTAAGAAGACTTCCAAGGTAAATGGGATAATGGAAGGAGATAATGGAAAATTTAAATATAAATCCAAATTTTCCAAAACAATCTCTACAAGACAGTACAAACAAGGAGAAAAAACACAACCAATAATTACTGATGTTTATGTATATGTTACTTATGAGTAATTGAAGTTTTAATGCTTTGTATTTGCTAGTTGTGTTGAAAGTGAAGAATTTACATATCATATTTTTATATACTATATTAGAAGAATTGACAAAATTTGAATAAAGTTTACAAGTTACAAAATATTGTATTAAAATCAAAGTTAATTTCTTATCTTTGATAATATTACTGAAGTAATGAAAAAGTATATCCTTGTTTTTATAAGCATACACATTAAAGTAATTGAGGATAAAATGCAATACAATTACAAATTTCAGAAAATAAAATTAATAATATGAATATATATGTATGTACAGCTGTATATAAACATATTACATATATACATATAATGTACACATAGATATATATGGAGAGAGAGAATAATAAAATAGTGTCATTAAATGCTAATATCTGGTGTTTTATATGTAAGAGCTTATTTAACTTTGTAAGCCAATTATAATAATTTTCCTTTAATTTAAGAAACTTTACAGCAAATATACTCTGTATGTAAGAACGATTAGGCACTCAGTGAGGGATAAGGATTTTCTGAAGTACAAACACATAGAGAAAACATGTAAATTCAATTATAATACTTTAGTCATTGATTAAGAGTAAATAGCATTTGAAAAAAACCTCATCTGTCCATGTCAAAGACCTATTCTCCCTCCTAGTGGATTTAGAATTCTTAATTGACTTGAGCTCCAAATAGAAAAATAGAAAAACAGATTCTCATCTAATGCTTACCCAACAGAGACTAGATCTCTATAAATAATTAATTAGTCATTAAAGGATCACACAGCAAAACCAAATTCCTAATTGTGCTGCTACTGATAGGAAATAACTTAATGGAGTTAAAAACAAAAACAAAAACATAAAGAAAACATGAAAATATTCAGAGGAAAATGTTTTTAAAGTTATCAGAGTTCTACTGTGTTTTGAATTCTCTTCTGACAGCTAGGAAAAGATATGCCTGAGTTTAAGCTTTCCATAAGACGTGCACTTCTCTGGTGACAAAGTTTGCCTAATTCTTTCAGGTAAATCTATTGGGTATATCTGTGTAAGATCTCTAAAAATAGTTAAAGTGGTAATTTTTTTAAGAATAGGTATAATTATGACTTCCATGCAAACATAAAATAAAGTGTTAATTTTTTATTTAATTAATTTTTCATAAGGGATGCAATAAAATGTTACAGTCAGTTCAAAGGCACATCTAAATACCTCACTGAAGGAGAAAAAGCTATTTAGTGATAAAGAAAACAGGTTTTCCATGGATCTGGTTCTCAATATAATGCTATCTCCACCATAACAGTTAACATTTTAGCAATGTATATAAAAATTTGACTTAAATAAAAGCTTAAAAAATTTCAACAATTTTATAGTGGATATTGATCTATTTAACTTTTTACAATTTATGTATTACTGTTATAATTTGAGAATGAAATGAATTTGACTGTTGAGAAAAATTTTAATATAAATTAAAAGTGAATTTATTTTATCCTTGCTAAAAGAACACATGAATTTAATACATAGGGAAAATAAGAAATTCAAACTTAGAAATAATTGTAATATTTTAGTATATAATGAACATTTACAAAATTCTTATTTCTTATTTTTATAGATATGTGCAAATGGATGTAGTTGGTTGATTAAAAAATATGATAAGGGATATTGGTGCCTATGTACTTCCACATGGTTTTGCAAAATGTGTCTGGAAAATGCAACTGACTATGAAGAAAATAGGTGTCAACAAGAAGATATTTATGAAGAGGAAATTAATATATCCAGGTATTTTACTCATCATTTCAACAAAGAATATCACCTATTTATCAAAATATTATAATTGTACTGATAAGCCATGATTATTATTTTATTTATATTTATTGTTTATTTATTTATTTATAATTATTATTTTTGTTTAAAATGGTATTCACACATCAAACATATACATATATAGTTATTATATGTTATGTAATGTGTATTATATATTATAAACAACAATAGAACAAAAATGAGGGTGATAAAGAATAGGCTTATATAGAAATAATTTTATCACATTAAAATTACATTAGTATCTGTGGGAGATTAAATCTGTGACAGATTCTGATATGTTAAGATGTACATGATAATCTGCAGAGTAACTATTAAGAAAATAACTAAAACAGTAGAGTAAAATAGCATTACAGGTATTAAAATTTTGCCCTCAAAAATATTTTCTTAATACAAAAGGAAGTGGTGTCAGAGAAATAAAAAGACATAAAATGTCTGCAAAACAAAAAAGGAAATGGCAGACATAATTCCAACTATATCAATAATAACATTACAATCAAGTGGATTAAAAATCCAATAAAAGGGAGAGATTTTTCAGGCAAGATAATTTCTAGATATATACAAGTGTATACTGTCTATAGGAGACATACTCTACATTTAAATGTACAAACAGATTGAAAGTAAAATGTTGAGAAAAGATATATTGTTCAAACAACAACCATAGAAAGCTGGAATTTCTATATTAATATCAAAACAATAGACTCTAAAAGAAAAGATGTTCACTAGAGAAAAGGAACAACATGTTATAATGATAAAAGAGTCAATCCACCAGAATATGTAGCAATTATAAACATATGCACCTAACAATAGAGAACCAAAATGCATGAAATAAAAACTGACTGAATTGAAGGGAGAAATAGCCAATTCAACAAGAATAGCTGAAGACTCCATTTCCACACTTTCAGTGGTGGACACAACACTTGGCAGGAGAACATCAAGTCGACAGAACATCGGAATGACATTATAAATCAAGTAGAATGAGTAAATAAAACACTCCAGTCAACAGCAGCAGAATAACATTATGCTCAAATGCACATGGAACATTTTCCAAGACAGATCATATACTAATACAAGCTGCAATATATTTAAAAATATTGAAATTTTTAAAAAGTATGTTTTCTGACCACCCTGAAATGAGATTAGAAATCAAAAACAATAAACAATTTGATAAATTCACAAAAACATGGAAATTAACACAATCCATATGTCAATTAATCAAAAATAAATCATAATAGAAATAAGAAAATCAACTGAGATTAATTTAAATGAAGACACAACATGTCAAAACCCATGTGATGTAGGCGATGCAGTGTTTAGAATAAAAATCAGAGCTGTAAAAAACAAGGACAGGGCTTCCCTGGTGGCGCAGTGATTGAGAGTCTGCCTGTCGATGCAGGGGACATGGGTTCGTGCCCTGGTCCGGGAAGATCCCACATGCCACGGAGTGGCTAGGCCCATGAGCCATGACTGCTGAGCCTGCATGTCCAGAGCCTTCACTCCACAGCCGGAGAGGCCACATCAGTGAGAGTCCCGCATACCACAAAAATAAAAAAGAAAAAAAAAAGAAACAAAAAAGAAAACAAGGACAATCTGAATCAATATCCTAAACTTCTAATTTAACATGATGGAAAATGTAGAAAGAAAGGAAACCATAAACTGTAGAGTGAAATGAATTAAATAGAATATAGATAAAGAAGAGAGAATATCAACAAAACCAACATCTATCCATTGAAATGATTAACAAAATGAATAATCCTTATCTATACCAAGACAGAGAGAAGAATCAAATTACTAAAATTAAGAATGATAAAGAGAGCATTATTACTGAAATTACAGAAAGAAAAAGGATTATAAGGAAACATAATGAACAGCTGTATATCCAAAAATCTAGGTAACTATGAAGAAATGGAGACATTCCTAGAAAAACATAAACTACTGAAACTGACTTCAGAAGAAACAGAAAATCTGAATAGATTTTTTTAAGTGAAAAGTTTGAATTATTAATTCAATGAACAAACAAAAGATTCACAATAAAAAGTATCCAGGACTAAATAGCTTCACTGGGGAATACTTGAAACATGTAAAGCAGAAATAATAGAAATTATTAACTCTTCTAAAAATAAATGAGGGAACACTTCTCAACTCATTCTATGAGGCCAGTGTTACATTGATAACAAAACCAAAGACATTACAAGAAAGTAAAACTACAAACAAATATGTCTAATGAATCTGAACACAAAAACCCTCAACACAATTGTACACAGGAGATCCAGTAACATATAACAAAGATTATACACCATGACCACGTGGGATTCATCACAGAAGTGCAAAGTTAGTTTAACTTTCTAAAATCAATTAATGTAATATGTCATGTCGATTTAATAAAGGTATAAAAGATGACACATGATAATTTCAATAGATGAAGAGGAAAAAAGGCATTTGACAGAATCCAACACCCCTTCATGATAAAAACAATCAAAAACAAAAAGAAAAAAGAAGATACAATGGAACTTCTTCAAGCTAATAATAAATTTAAAAAGAGAGAGACAAAACATGACTAACTTATTTAATGACAAAATAATGGAAATGAATATTTAAAAACAGATAATACTTTATACCCTCTATTATCAACATGATCAAAAAAAGATTAATAGAAAATACTAGTGTTGGTGAGGATTTGGAGAAATTGGAACCCTTGTATGCTGCTGGTGGTATATAAAATGGTGCATAAAGGTACTTTGAAAAGGGGAGTTATAGATTTCCATAAATCCCAGCAGTTCCATTTCTAGTAGATACTCAAAAAAAAAGAGAAAATATATTTCTATACAAAAACTTCTACATTAAAGTTTGTAAAGTTTTATTCGTAATAGTCAAAAAGTTGAAACAACCCAAATGTTTATCAAATGATGATAAATGGAAAATAAAATGCATTACATTCATGAAATGGAATATTACCCAGCAATAAAAAGTAATGAATTACTAATACATGCCACAACATGAACGAACCTTGAAAACATTATGCTATGGCAAAGAAGTCAGTCACAAACGACACAAGTACAGTTCAATAAATATTCGTTTTATAAAACAATTATTTTTCAGGATATTTTATTTATAAAAAATATCCTTTATTCTTGTTGTATAAATGCATTTTTTTCTGACTGTGTTTTGCTCTGTTTATGGTAATTTTTCTTTTATTTGCAAAATGTATTGCAATTTTTGCAGTTAAAATTACCAATAATTTTATGACTTCTTAACATTGTCCCATAAATTAATACTAAACTAGCGCCTAGCAAAGATGGCAAATGTAAATACTTCATAGCAGTACTTCATATAAAATTAAAATTAATATATAATTCATATATTAATTCCTATATATCAGTCATAATATCTAGAAATTATTGTATATCACCTACTATAATAGCAAAATATATTAAAAAATTTAGAATTAACTAGCCAAAGATGTTCAAGTTATCTATAAAAAACTCTATTACTCTATTAACTTCAGTTAATAAAAGAAAATAATAGATCTTCAGAGTACATTGAAATATAACCCATTGACTTAGATATTAAGCCATAAACTGGCCAAGATACCAATTCTTCCCAAGTTAGTTCACACATTCAGTGCTATATCAAAGCTCTGTATGTTATTTTAGAAACTAATGAACATATTCTAAAAGCTGTATATAAAAATATTATTTTATAAATAGCTAAATCATGTTTGCAAAGGAAGAGTAATGGGGTGGGATTTCATATATCCAGACTAAAAATCCCATGTGGTGCCATTTTAAAAGCCAACAGTGGGCCAACAGAGACCTCTGAGAACAAGGATGCATGTATGGTGTCCTTATATATAAGAAGTTTAGCCATAATTTAATGAAAATACACAGGGCTCTTTAGTACAGGGTAATGGGGAAATGGCCTACTATTAGATCATAGATAAAACTGAAATGCAACTTTATACTTTATTTGGGATTGGATTCTGAATGTGTTCAGAGACCTAAAGTTAAAAGGAAAAAAAAATATGATGTAACTGAAAGAAATGTAGAAAAATATCTCCATGATTTTGAAATGGAGAACTTTTACAACTACACTATTGATACAATGAAGTATCACCTCACACTGGTCAGAATGGCTAGCATCAAAAACTCTGCAAACAATAAATGCTGGAGAGCGTGTGGAGGAATGGGAACCCTTCTACACTGTTGTTGGGAATGTAAATTGGTACAGCCACTATGGAGAACAGTATGGAAGTTCCTTAAAAAACAAAAATAAAACTACCATATGACCCAGCAATCTCACTCCTGGGCATATAGCCAGAGAAAACCATAATTCAAAAAGATCCATGCACACCAGTGTTAATTTCAGCACTATTTACAATAACCAGGACATGAAAGCAACCTAAATGTCCATTAACAGAGGAATGGATAAAGAAGATGTGGAACATATATACAGTGGAATATTACTCAGCCATTAATAAGAACAAAATAATTCCATTTGCAGCAATGTGGATGGACTTAGAGATTGTCATACTGAATGAAGTAAGTCAGACACAGAAAGACAAATATCATATGCTATCTCTTATATGTGGAATCTAAAAAAAGGGTACAAATGAACTTATTTACAAAACAGAAGTAGAGTCATGGATGTAGAAAACAAACTCATGGTTATGAGGGGATGGTAGGGGAAGGATAAATTGGGAGGTTGGGGTTGACATATACACAGTACTATATATAAATAGACAACTAATGAGAACCTGCTGTATAGCAGAGAGAACTCTACTCAATACTCTGCAATGGCCTCTATGGGAAAAGAATAAAAAAAAAAAAAATGGAGTGGATATACATATATATATGTGCAACTGATTCACTTTGCTGTACACCTGAAACTAACACAACATTATAAATCAACTATACGCCAATAAAAATTTTAAAAACAAAATAAATAAAACTAACCTCACAAGGTACAACTTATAAAGCCAAACAATTATAGTACTGTAATAGAAATTAAGGATTTCTTTCAAACAAATGACACTACCATAACAGCAAAATAACAACAATAATAATAATGTTAACAGATGGTTGATCATTCATGCAAAAATATTTTTCTATTGATATATACATTATAAATAGTACAGCTTAAAGTGTATAATGTAAACGAAGTATTTAACACAGGTTTGAGCCTGACCACATATTTGCCCTAAAATGTTCAAAAATATTTTCTGGGAATTTGGAAAAACTTAATGGGGACAAAAAAAATCCCACAGGACTTCCAGATAGTTTTTGCTAAGGGATCATATTATGGGATCATATTATGGGATCATAATTTCAGAAAACCAGGAAAGACTGTGAAGTGTTCATGGCTCCAACGCATGTATGAAGCTTCAAGCTTATGAGCAAGTCACCAATCCCTACTTGTTACCAGACATATAACAAAAGGAAATCAATTCATTCATACACTCATCAAACATTTATTGAACACTCCCTAATTAGAAAACATTGTGCAAAATGTGGATATGAGATCAAATAATGCACCTTCCATAGGTAAATTAATATTCTCCTCAGAACACATCTCATGGTCATTTCATTTCATTTAGAAAGCAAATATCTTTTTAAACTACCAAAATAACTATTATTTTCACTTTCTAAAGACACAAGTAGTTTTTTTTTTTTATAGCACTGAATTTTATGGCTTTCTTTCTGGAAACTTAAATTAAACCTGTTTCTCTACAGTCTATTTAGGAGTTTCACATTGTCCATGTAATGCTAAGTATAACCCAAATCACTATTTTTCAGTCATAAGCAAGAGTCTTATCTCAAAGTGTAAAATCTAAAGGTCCATGATAAAATCAGATATAGTTTCAAGACCTATGTCTGTAGAGTCAGGAGGCTTGTATAAATATATATTTATGTGAATTTGCCACAGAAATATATTTTACTCGTGGTTTAAAAAATTATTTCTGAAACAAGAAGTCTTATGATTATTAATTTCTAAGACTATTGTAATTTCTCTCATGATATCAGTGCCTTTTTATTGAGATATGAATTTCTTGTTTTCTGTTTATTTTTAATTTTTGGTTTAACATGCAAACTTTGCTGCCTCCCAGGAAAAAGTTTTTGTGTTACATTTTACTTTTGGAAAAAGAAAAATACACTGGACTATATATTAAAGTGGCTTATTATTTGTGTGTATGTATGTATCTATGTATGTATTTTTGGTTTTTATTAGTCTTGGTAGCACTAAACCAGGGGTCCACTGGCAGGAACTGAGCTGCACAGCAGGAGGTGAGTGACAGGAGAGTGGGCAGAGCTTCATCTGCCGCTTCCCATCGCTCCCCGTTGCTCACGTTACTGCCTGAACCATTGCTCGTGTTACCGCCTATACCGTTGCTCACATTACCACCTGAAGCATTCCCCCCCGACCCACACCCCGTCCGTGGATAAACTCTCTTCCACGAAACTGGTCACTGGTGCCAAAAAGGTCGGGGACCGCTGCAGTAAACCACGTTTTCTCTAGTGGCTGGATCCTTTTGAGTATTGCATTTACGTGCACTGATATATTTTTTTCCTCTTTATTGTACACTGGAAAATATCACCTTGCTTCCTTAGGCTATATAGTAAAATGATATAGAGATCATTACTTAATTCATCTAAGCAATTCCAAAATATATATCACTGTACTGTCCATATGCATCCCAAAATAAATTATAATAAACTTAATTAAAGGAAGCATTTTTGTATAATTAAGTTTCAACTATAGTATGGGTTGAAACTTAGCTAATGTATACACAATTCTCTGTCAGGTATCTTTACTTTTTTTTTTTTTTTTTCTCTTTTTGGGAGCAAACCAATATGGTGTTAAGCATATACAGTCAAAGTTTGACTATATTATAGCTTCAGGCTCTATGACTTTTCATGCTTTTTTCATATGTCAAATAATAAATATGTTTTTATGCATGTTAGATGATTCTGTGCTACCAGGGCCATATTTTTACTTTAGTCCATAATATCTAGATAGCTTTTTATATGTCTAACCTTTTTTGCATTGCTTTTCAATTATCTACTAAGACTATGAATTTTTTGAAGCTATTTATTCAGAACTTTTAAGATGACCTTCCTCTTGAGCCTCACCCAATTTTAAGATACATTTTATGATTACATAGTAAAACAATATTAATGGAGCATCTGCTGTATAAAAGACATATGGACCACAATCTTAGGACTCAGAGTAATACGTAGAGTAATATATTTAATGTCTTCTATTTCTAGAATATTTTTCTATTAAAAATCTAAATGATGAATAAAATATTAAATCACAATATTTAATAATGAGACCATATTTTCAACATACAGACCTTTACCTAATGTGTTTCTTTGTCCTTTCATGCATATTATTCACTTCTTTCAAATCAGCTTAATTTATTTAATAATAGAGTTATTCCATTAGCTCATTCATGAAGTTTTCCATTAGCTCAATTTATTTTCTCAAAGTAAAAATTCTATGAAATTATAAGAATATTTTAAAATTATAAATAATATATGTGGAGCACTGTAATTTTCTTGACAGTTTTTTACAAAACTGATATACTTGTAACTGAATAGCTTTCAACTTAATAGCAATTTATTTTAGCACTGTGTATCCATGTACACATATATGAGCATATATATACATATTATTAATAATGTTGACAAAATGCTTGACACACTAGTACATGATTAGGTGAAAATGGTGAGTGCTTTAGTAAACTGGAGAAATTTATTTTATGTCAATGATCATTCACAGTAATGATCTTGTGTTCTGGGGACATTTTGGAAATTTCTAGGGTCATTCTAATATTCAGTATAATTGGCTGCAACAACTGGCATTTAGCAGGTGATTGGTGAACACCTGAACAAATAAAGGTGTTCCATGGTTTGTACAATTTCCAAGCATCTCATCATACATTATGTATGTATATAAAACCTTGCAATAAATATCTGAGTCAAGATCTTAACTTCATTTTACTTACTGACACAAAATATTTCTACAAAATGTTAACAATCATTGGATTTCCAAGAATGAAACTTTTATGTTAACCAAGAAAATATTATGTTCTATTCAGGAATTTGTTAAAATTTATTAAACACATTGGAACATTATATCATCCTACTTTGAATTTTTAATACCAAACTACAATTCTCAGTCTCCAATTATAATTGGCTCACCCATAGTAATTCTGCCTTTGGTTGCAAACAGCTAACCACTTCAATATATCTTCTACTTCTGTCATTTCAGTTAAAGATGTATTTTTTATACATAAATACATTCAATTACAAATTAGTGTCCTTTTATATCATCTTATATCAGACTTAGAGCATCATCTTGATTTTTTACATTATTAGATGTATAGATACCTATAAATTCTATTATATGAAGTAAAAAGGGTTCCACAAAGACCAGAAATATGAGTCAGACAGAAATATATTATAAACAGAAAATATTGCTCTAAGTTGGTTTAGACTATCAATTTGGAAAGATAGTAACTAAATACTGAAGTGTATAAGGGCTGTATTTAAAGGCCAGAAATAAGATCCAATTTCCTCAAGCATGAGAAGATAAGGAAATTGAAGGGAACAGTTGGCTTTTGTCAACTGTAGCAAAAACTCCTATGTTGAAATAGGGAGGAACTTTGGAAGAATTACCCCTCTGCAATTTACATATAGATACATTGGTTTACATGAAATCACCTTCATGTATAGTATGTTATGATTAAAGTCATTTTTACTGACCTTTTTAAGTTATTTTCCTTTGCTTTTATATTTTTATCAATATAATTTTTTTGTTAAATCAGTTTAAATTAGACTACATCAAAAAGGTGATCTCATAATACAAATCTAAGAAAAAGATTTATATAATTTTAAAAAAATTACTATAGGCACACCTCAGAAATATGCTGAGTTCAGTTTCAGACCACTACAATAAAGTGAATATAGCAATATACAGGGTCACAGGAAGATTTTGGTTTCCAAGTACATACAAAAGTTATGTTTACACTACACTGTAAATCTAAGTGTACAATAGCATTATATCTAAAAACCAATATACACACATTAATTTAAAGACATTTTATTGTTAAAAACTGCTTACGATCATCTGAGACATTAGTGAATCTGAATCTTTTTGCTGGTGGAGAGTCTTGCCTCCAAGCTGATGGCTGTTGACTGAACAGTGTGGTTCCTGAAGGCTGCAGCAATTTCTAAAAATGAGACAACAATAAATTTTGCATCATCAATTGACTTTTCCTTTCAGGACTGATTTCTTCATAGCATGCAATGCAGCATTTTACCAACAATAGAATTCTTTCAAAATTGGAATCTATCCTCTTAAACCCTGGCCATGCTTTATCAACTACGTTTATGTAATATTCTAAATCCTTTGTTGTAATATCAGCAATCTTTACAGCATCTTCACCAGGAGTAATTTCCCTATCAAGAAACCACTTTCTCTTCCCATCCATAAGAAGCAACTCTTCATCTTCTCAAGTTTTATCATGAGATTGCAGCAATTCAGTCACCTTTCAGGCTCCACTCCTAATTCAAGTTGCTGTTTCTACAACATCTGCAATTCCTTCCTTCACTGAAGTCTTGAACTTGTCAAAGTCATCCATGAGGGTTTGGAATCAACTTCTTCCAGTCTCCTCTTAATATTTTGACCTCTTCCCATGAAGGAAGGGTTATTGTTTCAGCACAAGAATCCTGCCAATGATGGAGGGAAAAGCTCCAGAAGTGAATTAAAGATTAGTGTGGAGTGTATATAAATGTGGATATAAAGTTAAACAATCCCAAAATCATGACTACATCCTTTATACCAAAAACAAACAAACTTAGAAACAGGGCACATTAGGATGAACTGTAGGTGTATCAATCTTATTATTATTTTTTTTTGTCAATCTTATTTTTTTAAGAGGAATACAGCAAACAGAGATTTGAGTGTTTAATTTGAAATTTTAAACAAAAGCAAAATAAATAATAAAACAAGATATAATGAACTAATGTTAAATGGAAAAATATATAAATATTGTAATTTTCTAATCTTTATTATAGTATTTCAGTAGACAATCTCTGAAGCTGTTTAACCAAAAAATAGAAGGCCAAGTAGATTAAGATCAGAATCTGACAAATATTACAAATTATAAGAAGCTAATAAAACAAGGAAACCAAATGCAATTCACAGAGTAAAACAGGAAATAAAAGGATTTTATAGACAGACATTTGCACACACACACACACACACACACACACAGTAACTGTAACATCTGTTAAAATAGCTGAAATAGAGAACTAAAACAAACCTAATTCTGTATTGTTTAAAAGAGACAACAATTTGACTCTGAACGTTTAAGAGAAATAGACTAGGAAGAAAATAATACAAATTATTATTAATTTAATTAAATTAAAACAAGGTGGAAACTATATGATGAGGACCTCATGTAATTTACCATCCCAACCCAAATACTTTTCAAAGTGAATGAGCATTATTAATAATTAATCTATAAAAAGTGATTAAACCAGGTATGATATAAACAGACTTATATGCCATGTGACAGTTGTTTAGAGTTTACCTAGATTTTTTTTTTTTTTTTTTTTTTTGCAGAGCATAGGGGGAGGCAAGTGAGAGAGCTTTGAAGGGGAGTAATTGTGTTCTATAACTTTATTTCAGGTAAACATAAGCACTTTTGATATAGCTGGTGACAGAGTAACCTGCTCAGTAATTAATATACTTCATCCTCCTCTATGAAGTAGATCTAGTAATGATGATTTTACAGATAAGAAAATTATTTATAAATAAAAATTATTTATAGTTATATATAATTTATATATTTATTATAATTATATATAAAAAGAGAATATCATTTATAAAATAAGTTAGAGAAGAAAAATTAGAGCCAAGCCTGGTGCTTTGAATATATCAAAGCATACACTATACTGCCTGCCATTAACAATCTCAGTGATCCTTGGCAAACTGCATTAAATGGCCAAGTTTTTTACAATGACAAGAAGAAAGGTTTGAACTATCTGAATTTTGACACTCTTGCTGGCTCCTAACACCTACCATCGTTTACTTTTATTAGTGTAATAACTTAGGTTCAGTAGGTTAATTTTCATTAATAATAGCAGAGTGATTTCACATTGCTCTTCTCAACTCATTATCATGTTTATATGATTATTTTAAGTATCCTTTGAATAGCTGGCAAGGGATATTTGAAAATCAAAACAACTTCGAACAAAATTTTTCACTATATTTTAGGTATCTTTCTCACCTTATGCTTTCTTTTTCTTATGACTTATATGTATGTATATGCAATATCCAAAGGAATAAATGTGGTATATTATATGTTATAGTCATTAAAATGGTATCATAATCCACATTACCTAAGGTGATACCTAGCATATAAAGAAGACCGAAGAATATTCGTTCAATACACTTAATAAATAACTGAAATACTCAAAAGGTGTGTATATGAAATGAAGAAAACACAAGTTAAAAACCAGTATCTCTCTAACTTCAGAAAAACATTCCTCCTTGTTGATAGCTAATCTGGCTCTCACTATTAAGCCTACAGATATTTTCAATAATTTATAAGAAACACAGACTATATTTCACAATTATCTTGAAATAGAGAAAACCACATTAAAAACTACTAGAAAATATTGACGAAATTGAAATTACCATAGGAATTAATTTTGTGTGCATGCTATTAAAGTCTTATCAGGATTTTCAAAATCATTGAAATCTATACTTAAAAAATTTAAAATGACTCAATGAATTTCATTCATGTACTCAAGAAATATAGATATTAAAAAATTCCAATATAGCTTTTAAAGAATTATCTGAAAAATACTTGGCATTGCCCTTCACCTATATCTTTAATGAATAAATGCACTCAGTGAAAAATTGAGTTTGAATAATCCATTATGTGTAATAGTACACACACACACACACACACACACACACACACACACACACACAATATACAATAACTCTCCTCCTGCCTCATCATCCCATCAAGTAAGATAGGTTCATTTCCTCTCCTAATAATTCCCAGAATATTTTTACTTAATCCAACCTCAGAGATATTGTAATAATCTACTTATCACCTTCCCCACCCCCTGCAAATTCTGAGTGTCTTTCTAGCACCTCATATATTTATTCAATCATTACACATTGAACAAGGTTTCTTGGGTCCTTCTCTCTGTGCTAGGAACTGGCATATACTAGCATATATACTGGTGATAAGAATTCAGAGGGGATAAGAAAACTATTGTTCCTGCCTTCAGAGAATTTACACTATAGGCAACTAAAGAACTGAGACACTCAAACATTTGCAATAAAACCTATCAGAGTTATAAATATGAGGCTAAGCAGAGGGTGCCTTCCTTGAGATAAAGCCAGAAATTTGTTCACATCAGCATTAACTCATTTAGGTCAATGCCAATCACATAGACAATACAAACATATACTTACAGAATGAATAGAGGAGCAAATGAATGAGTACTATCAATAGAACCTAGTATTACTTAAAATCCTATTAGTTTTAGGCATGAGATGAAATATTTCAAACTTGTTTTGTGCTGGATCAGCCTATCAATAGTGATGCCATTGTCCAGGAATGCCCGGGGCCCTCACCTGGCCTGCACAACCTGTGGCAGCCCTCACGGACATTTCCCAAACTGGAGCCCATGTGGCCACCGGACTGGCCTTTGTGGGTCTTATCATGATTGTAAGATGCACCTCAGCAATAACCATCAGAGAACTTTAACAAACAAGTTTTATTACCATAGTTTGTAGAGGAGGGTAGATTGCACTCCTGGGCCACACAGCAAGGTCACAGCTCAGGTAAAGAGACAGAGAAGACCTGGGGTTCTGCCTTTATTGGGGTCCAGGGTGGGGTGCCTAGTGGTTTCTGTGTTCATTCTATTACTCAATTTAAAACATGAAAGTGGGAATAAAAGAGCAGGAAGGGAAAAGCAGGGTCCCCACAAAAGGTCATTTATCAAGGTCAATCAGGGCTTTCTAAAACGGGAAAGTTCATGGGGGTGGGGGCTTGGCTTGGCTTTTTATGTACTTGTGTAGCTGGCAGTGTGTTTATTTCAGATGAATGTCTTTGAAATGAATGCCTTGGTAATCAAAAGCTTAATGTCAGGCACTTATACTACTATCAAAAATTGTCATAATTTTCAAGCACTCACACTAGAGAACTTTCCAGAACATTTTCGCAAAAATCCTGACACACACGCACCGTCATTTCACCTCAGCAGGTCACATAGCAGTTAAGTGGCAGGACCCGTATTTGAGTCTAGATCTGTTTGTTGCCTAAGTTCTTTTCAAGCATCATTCTGCACGATAACCAAAATTAAATTTGGCCAAGAATGGACACTTTCTACAAGAATATTTTAAAAGTACACCACACAACCTTCTTTAATATGTTCTCATCCTGTGGATTTAAGTAAATATACGATAAACATTTAAACATGCTAAATTATATGACTAATTGGTTTTTTTGGCTTTTCAGATGCAGCTGTTTTCTTGGTCACGTGTTTAGAGTCGGTATACTCAATGTTGATGACTGCTTAGGAAACCAGAGCACATCAGTGCAAGGCCTCTACCTGGCCCATTTGCACACCTGCAGTTGTAGCTCTCTGCAGAGATGTGAAAGACACATCTGTGAAATAGAAACTGAAGATTGTAAATCTGCGCCCTGCAAAAATGGAGCAACAGGTACACATTTAAGTGGCTATTTCTTTGGCAAATGTGTCCCAGGATTTACAGGCAGGGATTTCTTGAAATCAAATTGTCTAGTGCATAAGGTGGTTAATACATTTATTTAACATATCTCAAATGTGTCTAATGATCAGTATTGTAGCTTGCTTTCTCATTTGGCAAAGTAAAAATATCTTCCCTTGGAATAATAGGATTGCTTCTTTGGACAATTACATGGCTGACTACACAGCTTTGGCTCATGCAAATGAGGCTGCTAAGGCCAGGCTGCACCACTAAGAATATAATGTATATGTCAAAGGTCTGAAGAGAAAATAGGCAACCATAACCTCCCAATAATAGTGCCTAAACAGCTTCAGTACCCCCTTCAACCTACTGTTTGGCTGCCTAAGTAAACTGAGTGCCAATTTCTTTCTAGTTTAAAAACAAAATTTTGTTTCAGTATTTTTGAGGTCAGTTTAATGCCCTCACATTAATAAGATTAAAAAAAAAACACATAAATTCACAACCATACTATATTCTTTGTAAAATCATAGAGGACAAAATTCACAGTGGCTACATAGTAAAAAGGCAGCTTTTGATACAAAAATATCAGAGATTAAGCATTCAAATTTATGTTATTTGAGATTTTATGCTTCATCTTACATTGAAGGGATGTTCATAATAATTTCAAAACTGATTTATTATAAATGCCTTATAAAAATCAGTACGGAGACAATACAGGAAGAAAACATAACTGTCACTTTTAAATCACATCTAACTTTAAATGAAAAATGTTTCATGCAGTATGATATCCCATTTTATTAAGCAGACCCAAATCTAGAAGCTATTTGGACTTCCATCTTAAAATGAAAAAATATTTTTCCTATTCGATATTTAATGTAATATGCTGAAGGTTTTGGCGGCAATTTAAAAAGATAAGTTCTAAAACTGGAAATGATGATATCATTGGAATAAACGTATGGCCATCCAGATTATCTTTTTAAGGATGAAAATATATTTGAGTGCACAAATTCTGGCAAGCTTGCTAAAAAGTTTCTCCCATTACTTCACATTTCGCATTTCAAACATGTTTTTAGTAAAAATAAGATAGCATAAAATGTGCTAGTGCTGTTGAAATAGTTGTATCTGACTTAGAAAAAACATATACATATATTCATCTGTTTTTATCACATAGGGTATTTTCCAGAATTCAGTGAAAATACAATGTTAATCAGCAATTATACATAAAATAGAATAAAGAATGAAACTTAACTCTTCTAATACCATTACTAGGAGAAAATGTCATTTGGTATTTTAATTATTTGTGTATATATGTATATATACATATGTATATTTATACACATTATCAGTGAGCTATCTATTATTTTATATTTCAAGACTGAATATTACAGTTATCCATTATATGATCATTCAATATATATTATATACACATTTTTCATATAGTTAAACCACACATTACATAGTACTTACCATTGGTATATACTAAAAATAATTCATATGACTTACTTCCCAGCTGGGAATAAAAATATTCCATACCTATCTGATTGTTTTTCCAATCTGAAACACAAAGTTGTATCTGATTTTGATTTTCATTTTGTGGAGTAATAAAACATTTTGAGTATTTACAAGTTGAAATTATATTTGGAATACTTTTTACAGGCTTTTCATCATTTTTTTTTTCTTCTGGGCAATGTGTCTTTACTTAATCACCGTTCTTATAAAGACAGTTTCACTTATCTCTTTCCAGGGAGATAATAGTATTATCTGCAAATAAGGGTAAATTTTAAAAATTTGCTTAATTGGTTTTATAGTACTGTTTGGTCAAATTTCTAGGATCAAGTACAATGCTAGTGGTAAAAGTGAAGATCTTCTTGTTCCTGAATTTCATGGGACTTTGTGTCACCATGCCGCATGGTGTTGGCTTGGTATTAAGTATATAATAAATAAGGCGGAATCTTTCCATTTCCAATTTAAAACATTTTAAATAGAAATAAATGGGGAAGTAATAATATGGCACAATCGCTATTTGATAGAGTAACATTTGCTTTTATTTACTTTTATAATTTTTAAATACTTTTGAATAGACATACAATAATGGACTTTTATGTGTGTTTATATTTATTTATTTTTAAAATATTTATTTAAAAACTTTTGTCAGTTGCTTGTGTGTTTCTTCCAAAGGACACTTCAAGATCATGATTACTCTTTTTCTTTGTGCTTCATCTCCCATGAACCAGTCATTTTTGTCCCATTCCCACCATTACCCCCTACTAGTTTATGTGTGTTTCTAGAAAATTTGTTTTCAGTGTTACAGTTTTGTGCTTATTTTACACAAAGA
Source organism: Kogia breviceps (assembly GCF_026419965.1). NCBI lineage: Eukaryota > Metazoa > Chordata > Mammalia > Artiodactyla > Physeteridae > Kogia > Kogia breviceps. Next base: position 15,922,196 of record NC_081322.1, read on the forward strand.
TGTGGAAAACTCTTCTTACTCTGTACTCTGAAATCTTTAAAATAAACTGGTTTGAAAGGATGAAAAAACTCCTTAGGATTTACTAACCAATAAACAAAATAAATATTTCTGCTTATTACTCTTAGGAAGGAGAGTTATTCTCTAAACTTCTTACACTTTCCAGGGCTTTACTGAGTCAATTTACTAATTTACATGACTTGAGATAATTATTAAAATCATTGGCATTTAAATAATAATTTTATCTGAATTAATGTTTATTTCTTAATTTTATTCTGATTTTTATATGTTATGTGTGTTTTCTTTCTAATTAGCACAGAGTTTATACAATTATTTTTATTTTCTCAGAACTTATTCATATATTTAACTATTCTCAAGTTTTTTCTGCTTTTTAAATTTAATGTTATATACATTTAATTATAGAATTCCTTTCTCTAGCTTTACTAAATTTTCCAACTTCTTGCTCTTTGCTTTCTTTACTTTTTATTTTTTCATGAACCTTTAGGTAATTTACAAATTAATAAATTTTTTTTGTTATTTGGTAATGCAAATTTGGGGGCTAGAGATTTTCCTCGGGGTATTGTTTGCTTGTACTCTAGAAATTTGACATGCAATTTTTTTGCAGTGTTTTCTAAGTAGCCTGTTATTTCAGGTTTGATTTCCAATTTCATCTATCAGTCAATATGGCATTTTAAGTTATGCTTTCTGAGTTACTTGGCAATTTTGTTTATTCTTTGGTTATTAATTTCCCGTCTCTGCATCATTAACACAGAACAGGGTCATCGATAATTGCTATTTTGTATATTTTTTCTTTTATTTTGAAAATATATAGAGAAGTGAAATCATCTTTTTACAATATTCCCAACTGTAGGGGATTACAAGTCGCTACTGGGGGTCTGAAGGGAAAGGGGCTAAGAAAAATACCTACAGTCAAGCAGAATTAGTGCTGTAGTTTGTTAGTAGTCCATGTATTCAGGACAAGAGTAAGGAGTGTTGGATTCATATGACTTATCTGCTATCATTGGCTTAGCATAACACAGTTCTTATAAGAATAATACTTGGACATTTGGATATAATATATATTGTCTGTGAATATTCTTTAAAACTTCTTTTTCTGTGATTTAGGTTTGGGGTAAGACTAATCCTAGGAATTTTTCAGAAAAGGATTTTTAGGTGCCATTTCAGATGTAACAAATCCAAATATTTGGAAGTAGTATTCAAGAACAAAAATGTTTCAGTTTGTAATTTGGACACCCGTGGGTCTTTGATAGAATGATTCTTCTATATTTCTTCATAGATGTAAACTTACATGTAAATATAAATGGGTTCATGTACTTTGTCATTCCATTTCCCCATATTAATTGATATTTACACACACCTTCACTACTCTTTACATGCTTACCTTATGGGTTATATATTTTTAATTACCTTACTATATTTTAATAAAAATCAGTACTTGTACCACATTATAGACCATACACAGACCTTAAACATTTGAACCACATCTAACCCTCTCTATATATGTACATATTTTGTATATGTTGTTCTGCATATATTTAAAACTATTCAAGACATTATTATTATCATTTTATACACTCAATACTTATCTATACTTATCCACATTGTGCCATTTTATTTCTTTTATTTCTTTCCTATATCTCCAAGCTTCCAACAGATTTCTTTTACCAAACGTATGTTAATCACTATTTAGAATATCATTTTCAGCTTTTCTGCTGGGATGAATTCTCCATTTTCTATTTGTCTGAATGTATTTTTAGTTCAACTTTATATTTAAAATGTGTTTTATGGTAAGGGATCAGCAAATGAGTTAAATGAAGGAAGGAACTGTAACTACAAGTTAAATATCTTTATAGTAATGTATTTAAAGATGTATGTTTCTATATGTCTATATTGTATATATATATATATAAACACATATATGTATATGTATGTATCTATCATTTATAAGTCTATTTATCTATACTTCCTACGATATTGCTAACCCTATAATATCTTTGTCTCCTGTTTATCAGTTCCTATGTTCCTAATTTTTATTTTATAAAGCATATCGTGTCACAGAGAATTAAGCAAAAGGCTCAGACAGCTGAGATATCAAATGATTCACACAATTTATGCCAAAACTTGAGCCATTCACTCCAGGTCTCTACTTATAGAATTCCATCATAGTTTAAGTTTGAGGCTTCTGTATACTGATTATGTTTTAAAAAGCAGAAAATGGGGATGGGGTCAAAGTATTTAACAAATCAGAAACTTCAAATATTTTAAGGTAATTATTCTCCCTTAACAATTTATTTTCATTTAGCAATTAATACATATTTAGTCCTATTAATAATAGGGGAATAATAGTGGGAATAATAGTTATGCTTACATTGATCCTTGGACTTTTGCTTCCTGAAGCCTGATCTAACCAAATAAGAGCAATAGAAACATATTTGAGAGGTAATAATAAAGAAAATGCTATGGAAAAAAGACAGATGCTCTTCACTCTGGAAGATTCTTATCTGTCCTTTGTGGATTTATATTGAAACGTCTTCCAAAAAAGACAAAAAAAGCATAATTAAACAGAAAATATGTGATTTTTTTTTTTTTTTTTTTTAATGGGCCCAGCCGCTCTGCGGCATGCGTCCGGGTGCACGAACCCGCTTCCCCTGCATCGGCAGGCGGACTCACAACCACTGCGCCACCAGGGAAGCCCAGAAAGTATGTGACTTTTAAAGTGACAAAGGAATTGCAGCCTCAGTGAAAGTAGACTGTGTTATTATGACTGGATGGCAGCTCTTTAGCTCCAGAATTTTCTTTCAAGTTCTGATTTCATTTTAAATTGTGACATTCCCTAACTCATTAAAATGCAAAATATATGCAAAACAATGTTTGCATAATTATAAAATAATTTACTAAATGTTGCATTTCAGGAAGAAAAAGGTTATGTTCAGGAATTTAATTAGTGATCTGGAAACACAAGATATTCAACATTGGTTCTAATTGTATACACATCTGGGATTTCCTCCAAAAGAACTACATTCCTAAAGGTCAAACATTTATATCAAAGTGTTTTAAAATAACCATCTTGTAATAAGGAGAATGAACAGCTTTTCATCAGAAGCAATGCAAATTAACTTCCCAAGAGAAATGACCCAATATATTCATCTTACACGAGATATTTGTATTGATATATATACCATTTATGTTGACTTCATTTGTATACCGTGGAGTATTCTAAAGAAAATGGCATAAAAATATAAGCATGAACATCACCCACTCTGGGCCAAAGTAGCTGAAGGAAAAATAGTTTGTGGTCCTGTTTCAACCAGAGACAGTAATCTCTATAAAGGACCTTACTTATTTTTCAATTTTTCCATCATATAGGTTGGCATTCTATTTCCCTTTTGTCTACTTGACCACATTACTGTTATGAGATATTGAAGGGATCTTGAGTTTCCTGAGAGAAATCCAGCACATTAACAGGATGCGGTAATATTACTAGAATATAAGACTCTTTTAACTCTTCCAGGCTTTATTTAATTTCATTACCTTTCATTTTCCCAGTGAAGTTAAAAACCAGCAATAAACCAGTTAACAAAGCAGCAGCCATCCAAACAAACAAAAATAACACAAAACTACAGACCTTATTTAAATATCAAAAAGCCTAAGATCACAAAGAATTTAAAACTGTTTCCCAATTTCAATATGAAACTACCCAACATAAATAGGTAACATGTTACTGATAATTTATTTTGGTATTTTTCTTTTCTCTTCATTCAAAGTACTTTTAGTTCTATCAAAGAAAGAATTATTACTACTTGTTAGGTAGGGATCTATTTGGTTTTCATTTCAATGAATCTTAAGTACATCAATAACATAGTTTTATCAATATTGAAAGAAATCCAAAAAAGAGGGTATATATGTACATGTATAGCTGATTCATTTTGCTGTTCAGTAGAAACTAACACAACATTGTAAATCAACTGTACTCCAATAAAAATTAATTTTAAAAATTTGAAAATATATGTATATTTCCATGGGTTTCTGGGTCCTAATTTTTAATTTAAAATAAATAGAAACTTTTTTAAAAATTCAGTGAAGACTCTGTCTTGGGGGGTAGTCAATAATTTTGCCTGTGAGATTAGAGAACATATTATCTGAGCTGAGCCTCGAAGGATGAATGGGGTGAAACTGAGGTTTAAAAGGCCCTATGAAAGGCAAGGTACCCATAAATAAGAAACAACAAGTGACAGCAAGAAGTCTATAATTGGCAGAGATTGAGATAATCCACAGGTCCTCACTGTTAATATGAAAGTGTGATACATGCCTAGAGTACAATAATTTCCATTATTTAGCAACTGAGCAATCACAAAATGAGAGTAAATGAGAACAGAGGTTGAGATAAACATTTAATTTATTTTATACAGATTTAGGTATCAAAATGACATTGTTCCAGTTAGAAAAATGATATTTTCTGTTTATAATACTTTGATATTTTCTAATTTGATATTTTCTGTGTTTATAATATTAACAGGCATAGTGAGGAAGTGGTGAGGAAGAATATTTGAGGTGGTTCAGAATTTCAATTTCACTACCTGGTTGCTTTGCTATCTCAGGAAGCATTTGTTTTTATCCAGGCAACCTCGGGATGGATAGAGGCCAAAGCAGCCAGTGATGACAACTGGTCACCATCCAAAATATTGATAAATAATGTGTAAGTTCCAGCCATACCTGGGGAGTTTTTGTTCCTGGGTTTTCTTTCTTTCTTTTTTTTTTTTTTCTGCATATCGTTATACGTTAAATGATGTAGTCCTCAAATTACATTATCTTTCCATCGGGTACCGAGTTACTTCTGCACTCATATCCAACTTAATTATCCAGTAATATTCTGAATATGTGTATTTAGGGAATTTCCTTTTACTTATTAATTTCCATATGGGTAGATATTGCATAATTTCTTTATATTTTTGTAGTTTTCTAATTTCTCTGAAAATTATATTCTGCTGGTACATTATATAAACAAGCTTCCAAAGCTACTGAAGGCAAGTGCCTATCCAAAATAATCATTTTTATGAATAGAAGATAACAGGACTTTTCTTGCTGTCAGGGCAGTTCTTAAGAGATTTCTAATCTTCACAAGCTTCAAAAATGCTGACTAAATCTAAGAAGTATTATAAAACAGCATCCAGAAATTTAACAGAGGAAAAAATATTTTGTTTTTGTATTCCTCAGGAAATACATGTGACTTCTCTATATTCTGTTATTTGGCTACAATTTAAAGGTAATCCTGGGCTGGTCTCATGAATAAGAAACTGATGTTTTTTAATTTAAATTCTGTTTTAAAAAATGAACAACTATTCAGTAAAAATAACAATGAAATGATTGTAGAGTCATATTTCAGAGATTCAGGCCAAAAAATAATGTATTAGAAAATGACACAGACAGTATATCCAATCTTCCAATTTGTCCTTTTGTTGTTTTAAATTTAATATATATTTTATATTTATCAAATATAAAATAATGTATATTTTATATTTATATTTATAGACCTAAAGGTTTATAATACTTTTTCAAACTACCATTATTTTTAGTGTTTTATAGGAATGTTGAGTTTCAAAAATTATTTTCAAATACTTTTCTTTTAAGAGAGTACATTAGTGTTAGTGATATCTTTAAACAGAAAAATAAAGGTTGACATATCTTCTGTGTCACATCACAAGATATGGCAGAGAGAAGTTATTCCAATTTACCCAGACCTAAGTCACACCCAGAAAACATTAAATGCTGACAGTGAGTACACACATTTTAAAAAGAGAGAGAGAAAATAAAAGTTTAACCTGCTTTTCAAAATAGTATTTCACTGCATTTTCATTTAATTAGGAATAGAACACCTCTGGTATGAATGCTACACAAAGAAAGGTGAATTATTAAAATATATTATGATAAACTACAGAATAATCCACATTTATTGCTTCATAAACAATCTGTCAATATTAGGCATTTTAAAAAATAAATTTATTTATTTATTTTTGGCTGCGTTGGGTCTTCATTGCTGTGCACAGGCTTTCTCTAGTTGTGGCAAGCGGGGATTACTCTTCGTTGCAGTTGTGCAGGCTTCTCATTGTGGTGGTTTCTCTTGTTGCAGAGCTTGGGCTCTAGGCACGCGGGCTTCAGTAGTTGTGTCTCGTAGGCTCTAGAGTGAAGGCTCAGTAGTTGAGGCTCACGGGCTTAGTTGTTCCTGGCATGTGGGATCTTCCCGGACCAGGGCTCGAACCCGTATCCCCTGCATTGGCAGGTGGATTCTTAACCACTGCACCACCTGGGAAGCCCTGTTAGGCATTTTTAAATGTGGCCTAACAAAATAATGCATTATCTATTTATCATTCATCCATCCACCTACCAACCTATCTATTTATGCTTCCATAAATGTACTTGTTACTGAGTCCACACTTGTACTGCTCACCACACAACAAGCCAATAAATTGAGAGATGAGTTGTTTGGGGCAAAGAATATAGACTTTATTCAGAAAGCCAGCAGACTGTGAAGATAGTGGACTAGTGTCCAGAAGCTAGAATTAGAATTCAATTAGAATTAGAATTAGAATCTTCCCCGAGTTAGAATTCAAGCTTCTTTTATACTAAAAGGGGAGGGGGTGTGGCTGGTTGTTGCCAACTTCTTGGTGCCAGCCAGACCTCCCACCCCTCAGAGGATGTGATGATCCTTTGTTCTTGCAGCTGTCCATGTAGGTCTGGTAATGATGTTCCTGTAAACCTCCAACCAGACAAATGTTATTCTCTGTTCTGCAATTTTTTATCTGTATATGAATATATATACCTTTAAAAATCAATGCTGGCACAGCAACAAAGACCCAAAGCAGCCAAAAATAAGTAAGTAAAATAAATTTAAAACAATAAATAAATATATATTTTTTTAATTAAAAAATATCAACCCTGGTACAGAGAGCCTTGAGAATGGGCTACTTTATATTTTAGGCTAAAGGCAACATTCTTTTACAAAGGTTCAGAGACAGCATGACTAAGCAGTGGCAAGAGAGCACAAAGGTTAGAACCAAAGGAATAGATCCAGTATGAAGTCAGGTTTGTTCTTCTCTTACATATTTATTTAGCTTGGCACAAGGTATCAAATAAAATAAGGTCACAGAGATTAATTATACATGTAAAAATCCATTGAGTAGTTATGGTTTTCTTATTCATACACCGAATATGAATGATGAATGAAGTTATATTGGCATAATTAAAGCTAGCTATATTTGTAAGTCTAGGTATCTTCAAAGAAGCATAGATGGGCTCTCATCATATCATTGATGATAATTATAAGAGACTCTAACTTTATCAATTTTAATAGAGTTATGAGCACACATGATAAAAATTTAGTTTTCCATATGTTATTCCCTGTTGAAGTCTACTTTATAGACAGCTGCTGGCTTTTTAAATCAACTCCAAGAGAAGTATATCATCTTCATTAATGTAAGAGAAAACAGAACATATTACTGAAAATGAAATGGCAGAAGCCAGGATTTCCATAAGCTATTTTTAGCAGATTGAAAAACATTAAATTTGGCTCAATTTCTCTTTGAGAACATGCATTTTATCTAGCAGTCATTATCCTTCAAGAAGTGTATGGTTGCATGAGGCACAGCCCACAAGTTGAACTTTGCCTGAGTCACAGACAAAACTCACATCCACATAGGAAACATGCTGTGTATTATTTGGGGGCAGAGAATATCAATGACTCCAGGTATGTCTCCATTCTTCTTGGAGTATTGGTGCACTAAATGGGCACAATACATTGTATTATTCAGTCTATCAGGTAAAAACCTTAGGTAAGTTCCAATAGTGGCCAGGGAAATGGCAAGAAGATAAAAAAATATAATTAACTTATTTTGTAGTCAACTATTAAGATTGTTTAGGATTTTTCTTCTATTAATTCACATAAAAGTCAATATAAGGCCCATAAAATTTTGCAACATAGAGAATGAAAACTTCATAGTATTACTGTAGGAAAGTATACTTTTGTATAAGATCTGCTAGAAATTAAAGAAGCTAGTTTGACACAGTAGTTTTCTTCTCTTAAAAATATAATATACAGTACGCTATGAAAAATGTTATGAAGACTGAGAGCAAAGTAAGAATAGTCATCTGAATAACATATGAGAATAATACAGCTAAAGATGAATACAGGAGAATAAATAAAATCTCCATTAGAAGCAGTTAGTAGAATGAGTATAAAAGTCAAAATTGTGATGTGAAGAATAAATATGGAAGATTTTTACTAAACTTAAAGGCAATAGTAAAAATGAGAGGTTATTAACAAAAAGAGAGTCAATGAACTGCTAACATGGATTACTAAATAAAACCAAACCAAATGCTAAAGAATGAATAATAATGGAAGTTAAAATTTATATAAGCCAATTTTTAAGTTGTATAAGACATTTAAAATTATAATTTAAAATTGTGAGACCAATATTAATGTATTTAATTCACTATCTTGAGCTTCAAATATTTTTTTAAAAAATAAAAATAAAGATTACTGTAGATTAAGGCTTGTTCTCTTCAAAGTTCAATGCCAAAAAGAGCAAGAAGTACAACATCTATTGACTTTTGACAGAAAAATAAAATAGATTAACAAATAATGCTGAGGTTATACTTTTACATAGGAAAAGCCAAGGAAAATTGTAATACATATTACAATTTAATTTTTAATTTTTTTGATAATAGAGGAGATAGAAAAGTCAGTATCACTTTGGGTACTTGAAAGTGTAATATATTAACAGACATGAATTATTTTGAAACCATGCATTTTATAATAGACCATGTCGAGTAATACACAAAATCATTAAGATGATGAAACTTAGTGTTTGTGTATTTAAATATTTCTGCCTTATTGGAATATACCAACATTGTATTCTATGGGTTTTTGTTACGTAACCTGAAAAATGAGCAGTTAAAACCAAGTACTAGGACAAACCACCACATCAAAATGGAAGTTTATGTGAAGAATGTCTCAATGAGTCTACATGCAACTGCCCTGAGAGTCAGTATCACATTTAAGAGTATAACTTTTAATTGTACAATTTGAATTTTCCCAAGGAATACGTATCCATTATTTTTTCTGGAAACAACTTTTATTTGCTTTACATTTTTGGTGCAGTTAATAGAAAATTAGTCATTATTATAGAAAATATGCTATCAATTATATAAAAAGAGAAATAGTTATGTTCAAAAGTAACAATTTCAAGACTGTCTTTACAGGCTGAATGTACTCATGTCAGGAATGATTTTCTTCACAGACTTGTGGAATTGACTAGATTGCCATATTGTTGAAATGAATACACAAAACATATTCATTAAAAACAATCACCTTTATTACATAAATTAGATTTTTTTTTCTTTTTTTTTTTTTTTTTTTTTTTTGCGGTACGCGGGCCTCTCACTGCTGTGGCCTCTCCCGTTGCGGAGCACAGGCTCCGGACGCGCAGGCCCAGCTGCCATGGTTCACGGGCCCAGCCGCTCCGCGGCACGTGGGATCCTCCCAGACCGGGGCACGAACCCGCGTCCCCTGCATCGGCAGGCCGACCCTCAACCACTGCACCACCAGGGAAGCCCCATAAATTAGATTTTTGATAGAAAACATTTAAGTTACATTTATATGCATTTAAATGTAAGCAGATGTGTGTGTCCAGATCTATCTGTACACAGCAGTGAAATGAGTGACATGTAGTTACTGTATTTAACACAGTTTGATACTTGCTTCCTGGGTGAATTTGCAGGCTCTAGTAATGAGGCATATTGCTCTGAATACTTAGTGTCAATGAGAAGTAGTGATTATCTCCATTTTCTTGGGTATTTTTTTTTTCATGAAAAAAACGTAACATTATTTCACTGAAAATGATAATATATATCTTAAGCTTATTTATGTCAATGTGTATACTTTAAACTTCATTATGTGGAGGCCAAGTAAAATGCTTTATGCTTCTGGCATCTGCACTTTCACTGAATTTGTGGCTGTTTTCTCCATATATTTCTGATTGTCATAATAATAGCAGGAAGAGCATTTACATGTTCCATCTTTTGTCTCATTGAGTATCTGAATAAATGCATTTTACTATTCCCCCACCCCAAGTGGGATATATCATTACCAGTTGTATTTGATATTTCAACAGGTTACAAAAGTCATAAAATTGTTCAAAAGTAACATATCCATTTGTGTCAAGTATTGACTCCATAGCTAGTTCCTGTATAGATGGATAGAGCACTATACTTTTAAAACCAACAATTGTAACAAATTTGTAAGTAAGGAAAAAGATACAGCACATTTATTAGAATTTATTGTTTTAAATTATAAATAATAGTTACAAAATTTTAGATATTACTTAGGACTAGATTTAGGATAAAATATGCTACTAATCTATGCATCATTGAGTATATGCCTTTTTATACTAAAGAAAAATAAAAAAGCAAAATTTATATATTTATATGACACATTCCCAGCTTTTCTAAAATAATTTATATTTTAAAATTCAGTTTATACATCACTTCTTAGAGAAAGTTCTTATCATTTCACTGATTTTTCTTCATTCTGTCACTTGTAGGCAGCTACTAATTATCATACTATACCTAAGACCTAATTATATAAGCTCAGAATTTTCTATAAAGAATAGCAGGGATTCATAGCAGGCTACTTCATTTTCTTGAGTAGCTCAAATTTTAAAAGTTATAAGAGACCAAAATATCAGTATTAAGAGGTCAAAATGTGGACAATGCCAAATAACACACTGCTGAGTTTAAACACACTTTACTTGTAAAATGAATGACATTTTGAGAAAATAAGCTAAACTTCATGAAAACTCTGAGAAATGCAATAGTTTAAAAAACCCTCCATTCCAAGCCACTTAACTATACAAATAAGACCAACAATCAGTAAATTGCATTATCTCATTCAGCCCCAGAAATTACAGGATGTTTATAAAATGAAAATTAACTAATTCCTGATACAAAGTTTCCCATTTTCTAATCAATTGATCAAAATAAAATGTTAAAGTTACACGTAGAAATACTTATAAATTTGATCACATGTAATATATATCTTATTTTTGTTTTATTGAAAAAATATGATTTTTCTTTCTTTAGACATATCAAAATGATTATTCAGCTTGATACATTTAATTTTACTTAAGTTCATTTCATTTTGCTATTGATAAAATAACTTACTGGAAAATTTTACATAGACATGTAGTTTAAGTTTTTTTTAAGTTACCTGAATACCATGAATACCATGATATTAGAAATACTAAATTATAGGACAAACCAAGCAATATTATTTATCTATGACTGGATTTCTCTCAGTTTCTCTGTTGTGGGCATTCAAAGGAAGACACTGGTCAGTGCCATTTGCTCTCAATCCACACATTCTCTCTATGGTAGGGTGCCTGGGAGAGTATATTATTTTCTCTCTGATGCTATACATGAATCATGAGGACGAGGTTCTGTCTCAGTTGAGATTTTAAATAAAGTACTACCATAGCAAGAATGATTATCCTTTCAAATGTACATTTATGTGATCTTAAAAAAAATATTCAGCAGCAAGTAGTCACAGAATTATACTGAGATTGATCTTTCTGAAATACAAGAAAATAACATAATGCACATGCTCAGGACACTATTTCCAACTTTTACAACTTTATTTCCACGTCTAACCTCCAGTGACTAGACAAAGACTTTAATTATTTCACAAGTAGAACTACACACATGGTGAGTTAGAAAAGGAAGTTATCTTGCTGCTAATTATAATAAAAATGCATCTGAAATATTCTGTTGAATGTTAACATTTATCTTAAATTTTCCTACTTTTGCTTACAGATACTACTTTTAATGAGAGTGGTTGAATATCAAATAAATTTATTCAAAATATTAAAGAAAAATTTAAATAATGTTATTCAATTTTTTTAATGTAAAAAGTTGGTGTAAATATCATTCCAAATTTTCCAAGCTTTGCTGTAGTGATTTTTTTAATATAAAACAACATGTATTAATCAAATACTGCAAAATATTTAAAAATAACACAAGGGATTATAATTTCATAACACAGGCATATAAATATTACATCTCCCAAATATCTAATTTTAAGAATAAATAATAAACCTATTAATGAAATTATGCAAAATAACTTACAAATTTAATCAGAAATGCATAGGAAACGCATGCCATTATAGATATTTACCATATAATTGTATAGGATTTTTTTTTAGAATAGCTTGAAACTAGCATTCTGTTTTGGAATATCAGTTTGCCCCAAAGAGGCACCTTCAGTATCATTAAGTTCCTGAAGTTCTATTTACTTAATATATATATAAAATATAACTTCTTCACAAAAAGTGGAGTTATAATGCCCCCAACGTGTCTGCTATGTACACATATCTGTTTTTGAGCACAAACAAATTTCCTAATGAGAGCGTTCAACCATAGCTGCACAGAGGTGTGGGTGGTAGGACAGAGGGAGGGGCTGATTGAAAGACATTTTGGTGATTGATGGGATATTTGTGGATTTGAAGAGGAACTAACTACTGGGAGTTACTACCATTCCCTAGAGGCTGGCTGTATAATTGGTAGGAAGATCAGACTTAAGTGTATATAAAATGTGATGCTCTAAGAACAGCAGAAATGCACCCAAATTAGGTTTACTCAGTACTTTATTAAGTGATATTAATGAAGGATTCCACAGAAAGGTGATTAGTTACTCTTCTGGATCTATTTCCAAATCATATTGAGAATGCTCTAGGATCTGAAAAAGAACAGATATATGTGTATGTATAACTGAATCACTTTGCTGTGTACCTGAAACTAACACAACACTGTAAATCAACTATACTCCAATATAAAATAAAAATTATTTTTTTTTAAATAAAATTCTCTAGGAAAGCCTGTTTGCCTCAGATAGTCATTGTTTTAGAGCTTTCCATCTAAGAAAATGAGATGGTCTGAAGAATCCTTCTCTACTCCTCAGGTTGTTGAACATCAAAATCACAAAATTGAATTTATATTAGTAAGAGAATAAACATTCTCTTTTTATAAAATCTATGATAAATTGTAAATAATCAAGAAGTCACAAGATGTAAATTATTTCTGCATTTCAAAAAAGAATTTATTTTGATTTTAACATTGATACAGGAACCATTTGAAGTGTTATTGATGAGTACTTAAATACTTCATTCATTCATTTATTCACTCACTCATCCAATAGATAATTATTAGTAGATAATCTATTATTATGCATACTATTTTTCAGACACGGTAGTATTTTTGGGAAAGTGATTAGGGGAATCACAGATAAACAAAGAGAGAGTCTGCCTTCAGAGAGCTAAACTTTTACTGGGGGAGACTATAAAAAACAAAAATCAAAGGAAGGTCTAGTATAATGCCTGTGTCACTGTGTGCTGTGAAGGAAAACAGTACAGTGGAAGGAGGAGAGTGAGGCGGTGGGTGGGAGCTCTTTAGATTACTTGATAAGGGAGAACTCTAAGGAGCGACAGGTGAGCAGAGATCTAGAAACAGTGATGGAGGTAACTATGTGAAGAGTACGAGGAAGAAACTTTTAGGCAGAGAGAACCTCAAGCACAAAAATCTTGAGGTAAGCAGGGACCATGTCTCAGAAGGTCTATAGGTCCCAGTTACAACCATGACTTACCAAATGCTAATTAAGACACTTAGACTTTTGTCCACTTGACCTAGAACATTTTGTTTATACAGATCAAGCAAGAATCCATTAGGCTTCCCCTCTACTTCACTTCCAGGAACACCATGGTCAACTATCCAGTGCCATAGGTCTGTGGGAATCAGACGACTCTGATTGCTGCTTTGACTTCTTGCCATCATGACAATCATGACCACCTTGTCTTTGGTGATTGAGTTTCACCACTTGACCCCTGTCACCCTGAAATCTAATTACTTTCATTGCATTTAGATTTCTCACTTTAGTAAGTACAATTCCCCCACTTAGGTCTAGCTTGAAGAGAAGGTCTTCAAGGATGCCAGGAACCCCATCACAAATTTATTTCTCACAATCATGGCAAAGATGTGTCCTCTGGACCCTCCCATAGTAAATAAGCAGGTCTTAAATGACAAATCCTCTTTCACGTTCCAATCTCCCTAAGCCTTCAAATACTTCCCTCTACATTAAACCAAGGCAGGTGAGGCATTTCCAACTCACTCACTGTGGGCCCCCATTTTGGGGTCCATGTTTCAACAGACAGCCAAACACACTGCTGGAGCCCTTTCTAACTCCGCAGCTGTAGCAAGAAATGCAGAATTTCTGCTTAGTGAGCCCATATCAATAAATTTGGCCTGATCCCATGTAATATTTCTTCTGCCATTATCCCACAACCTCAATGTTCCTCCCACATATATTCCCTGGATTTCTGTCTGTGTAAATTAGAAAACTCAAGTACTTCTTTTGGAGTATAGTAGGTCATCCTTGCCACCTCACTTTTAGGGCCTGCTGCGACTAGAGTTTAGTTATAGGCCCAGAAGTGAAGAAGGGTGGAGGGGGCAGGTTCTGAAGAGAATCAGCATTGTCATCGGTGACAACTCTCTCAGGAAACCATTACTATTTCCTCAAGCAATGCAGCGCTAATTCCCTCAGAAAGAGTGGAGAGTCCCCACAGTGAGGGAAAAGAAGACTCTCCTACTTGGAGTGGAGAAGTCTCTTCCCCTGGAAAAGAAGAGTCATTAGGATTTAGGGACTGTGTGTTCCCAGCCTCATCAGGGTCTCCCACACATCCTCATCCCCCTTTCAGCAGCCCATTCCTTCCCATCATGGCCTTCATGTTCACACTGGGAGTTCAACTTGTACTGTAATTCTGTTGGCCGCAGGACGAGATTCTGTATTTGATTTTCAGCAGGCTTAGCCCTGTGGCAACAGGACATAAGGGTCTCCATCAGAGCACATGTAGATATTTCCAGGTCATTTATGTAGCACTTGATCTGAGAATTTGAATCCTGAATCTCATCCTCTTCTTTCCCCATTTTGTCTAGCAACAATTAGGAGCAACCGGTCAATCTCATTATATTCATTCATTTGAGCAAAATGTTTGGAAGTACTGTATTCACAGTCGCCCATATCCTTACTTCTTATACATGATTGATTAGGCATATCCAAGTGATAGTTTGCTTACCTTCAGTGCCAGAACCCATCATGGACTCTCTGTGCTCTCTTTACTACTGAAAATAAAGTCATCCACATATTTAAATCTTAGAGAGATTAGAGAGACAATTTCAGATACCCCAGAACAAATTTTTAAAAATTCATCTTTAAAATTCTGTTCCTCTAGAACCACTTTCAGTACCAAAATATGCATTAGGATTCCCCAGAGAAACAAAACCAATGGGAGAGGTATAGACATAGATATAGATACATAAAGATATTAATTGTAAGGATTAAGGAGGCTGACAAGTCTGGAGAGCTGCAGTGAGTATGAACCTGTGTGGAGAATACATTAATATATTGTGCCTTCATGTCATATTGAACAAACTTGAAATTAACCTTCACTGATAAAAAACTAGAGTCAGTATCCAAACCATCTTGACATGAAAGAGTATAGCTGTACACGAATAACAAATTTTATGGATAAATAAATGTTGCATATTGATGTGAGCTGCCCAAATCTCCAGCATATGCATTAGATTGAGGTTTATGCAGCCCAGCGTAAACACTTGCACATAAGCTGGGGGATTTAGTTTTAATTTTTATTTATTTATTTATTTTTGGCTGTTTTGGGTCTTTGTTGCTGTGTTTGGCCTTCTCTAGTTGCAGTGAGCAAAGGCTACTCTTCGTTTCGGTGCGCTGGCTTCTCTTATTGCTTGCGGAGCACAGGTTCTAGGTGTGGGGGCTCAGTAGTTGTGTGGCTCATGGGCTTAGTTGCTCTGCGGTATGTGGGATCTTCCCAGACCAGGAATCGAACCTGTGTCCCCTGGTTTGGCAGGTGGATTCTTAACCACTGTGCCACCTGTGAAGCCACGGGGGTGGGTGGGGGGGTGAATTTAGTTTTAGCAGAGCATCCTGATCATGGCTGGTAATCATTGTATTGTAATCTGATAGGAACATATGCCCATCAGGAGGCTTGGATGCAGGAAAGGAGATTTTATTAAACAATAATAAGGTATAGCACGTAGTCTCATGAAAGCCAGAAGTCTGTTGGCTGATCTAGGAGAAACTCAAAAAACACCAAACCTGTAATAAATAATCAGGCTTGCATGCCATGAGTTCTGTCAGTGCTTGTTGCAAATTATAGAAACACACATGTCTGCATGGTGCTTGCTTGGAGATTGCATCCATCTCATTCATTCTCCTCCTCAGGTTACTGACTTTTGAATACAGGTGTCATTGGGACAACTACTTTGTAGAGCTGAGTCATGTGCAAATACCTAAACAGAAAGGTACTCTGGGAAGTGGAACACTTCACGTGGGGGGTTATAGAATGCAGGAAGTATGTTCAAAGGTTGACTAGAGACTGTATCTGAATTATTGAGTAGAATCTGGTTGCCTTCTTTCAGAGCTGATGCTGACACACAGCTTATGGAGTCAGGGCAGGATGAGCAGGGTGATGACAGTCTGAATAATGACCAAGAGGCTTACTTGGAAATGCTATTTACCTTCACATTTTTTAATTGTTAAACTTTTTAAACTGTTAAAATATTTGTAATATGAAGAAGAAGGTAAGTGATTATAAATCCTGAAGCCAGAACTGTAATAAAGTTATCAATTTGATTTAGTTTTTTAAAGTTTTATAAGAAATAAATCTGACCATTAATAGAATGTTATAAATATAAAATAAAATTTTATAAAGAGATTTTAACATCTTTTTAAAAACTGACTTTGAAAATTCTACATGCTAAGCTATAGAAATTTCTAGCAACTAACTTCTCTCTCTCTAGATAAAATGATGTTCTACCTCTTTCTAAATAATGAGCATGATATAACGCCCACAAAATCCCAGTTTGATTTAGTTCCAGGAAGTTGAGTGTGAGATGTTTTGTTTCCAGTGTCAATAACTGTCGTAACTCAGGTTCTGTGCTCTTATAACCTTCCCACACTTATCCTTATCTTCAGGTCTTTGCTTCTGTGATTACCTCCTATCCTTTGCCATGACTATTTTGTGTTAATCTTTTAGTATAAGCTTTCTCAAATAAATTTTAGATAAGTAGGAGAAATCAGAGGATATAAATTTTCCTACCCTAAGAAGAATATTTAAATACATAATATTCAAGATCTTTTCCAAATCTGAGAATAATCTATTATTTTTATTATGCAATCTAATCCAAAACCATGATTTACCTAGAAAAAGTTATCTATTTGATAATTTGGTAGGTAACAGACTCAAACATGTTAAGGAATCAATGTCAGTTACCTATTTTCAATCTATTTCACACATATATTTGCAAAGATTCTTTCATGATTATTCCTAACACCAGTAGGTACTTTCATAGGTATTTGTTTTGAAAATTATAATTTATTAACTATCCCTTAAACTTACATGTTATAGACAAGACTTTCAGTTTATGAAATATGCAAGGTATCATTCCTGAATGTAAGATCTTATTATATTAGCCAATATCCTGTGTATAGTAAGGCATAACAATGTATTCTCTGTGTGTGTGTGAGCATGTGTGTGTGTGTGTGTGTGTGTGTGTGTGTGTGTGTGAGTGATAGGGAGTATTAGGTTAATTTCAATGTCATGGTCTTCTTTTGAAGGGTTAAGTATTTGACAGAGAAACCATTCATTCCTTCTTTCATGAAGAGTTTGGATAACACAATTAAAAATATTCCATAATTTGTAGAAAGTGTCTTTTTGTTTTATTGTTTTGATTTTAGGGTTTGGGTATTTAGATTCTCAAATACTTATCCTGGATCAGAATTCAGCTGGATACATGATAGTTACCAAAGGAGATTGTTAGAAATGTATCCTGTGCTGTATCCAGATAAATTATGACTTATTCTGTCTGGGATGAAGCCTCATTGGTAAATGCTACTTTGATGGCTGTATACCTCTCCTATAGATATTATACTATGGTTATGACTAATCAATTATTTTGCCAAGTTTGGGCAAGGATGCTCTCATAGCATCCTTTCATTTTTATCTGATTAGCCATTTCCCCACATATAATTATTATCTTTCTTTGGAAAATTAGTGTAATGTAGAAAATTTAGAAATAATTCTATAAGATTAAATATTTATGATAAAATTTATTTAATAATAATTTAAAATTTGAGCTTTTATAGTCTCACATAAAGCACAAGTAGCCCATGCTTCCAACTCTGCACTTCAAGATCATAAGTGCTCCCAAAAATCCAAGCTTGGGGTAATGCCTGCTGAGACATGTGCAGAAAATTTCTGGAAGAAGCAAAACTTGTTGAAAAAAATATAGGGCTTAATTCCACATTGTTACATGTATGATCTATGTATCTGTGATTATATCAAGGTAAATAGATATAAAATTATAAATGTAATGTCAAAAATTTTGTATTTTAAGCTAATATCATATGTAGCTTAAATAGGAAATAATTTACTGGGTAATTTTTCACATGTTTTCTTCTTTCTACTACTAACGTAGATTTAAAGAGTTTATGCAACCTGTTAGTATAAATAAAGTAAAATTATTTTATTCTTATTTTATTTTTATAGATTTAAAATGTGAATGAAGCAAGCTACTTAATTTTTCAGTCCTTTTTGAATCCTTAGAGTGTAAAATGCAATGCAATCTGTATTGCTTTGAATATTAAGGGAGTGATATATTGTTACTTATAAATAATAAAAAGATAATAAATATATTATTTCAGAAATAAAAGAAATTTATATGGATATCTATGCTAATGTAGTATTTTTTTTTATCCCAAAGTTTTTTTGTTTTAGAATGCTAATGTGAGAATATTATGAATTCTCTTTACATTAACAATAATGGGCAAAATTATGGCAAAGAGTCTATTCGATAGCTTCTCAGTGCTAACAGAATGATACCTTAAAATACAATGAAAAACATATTATGTATGAGTGAAGGAAAAATAAACACTTTAATGACATAAATAAAGGAAATCTATAAAATTTATAAAGTACACTGATAATAATTGGAATAAACTATAACTTATAAACAAATTATGGACTAGATATTTCTAAAACTTAGGTCACTTTAAGTGACCTATTTTTCATTGATTTCATGAATAAAAGTGAAATATTCTTCAAAATAAAATAACCAAAAGCTCTCATCAAATTTGCAATTTTAAAATGTTTAAGGAGACAATGAAGTACTTATATGTTGAAGTCCATTTATTTGCTAAACTTTGGAGGTTATTTACTTTTAAGAGAATGTCTATGTACACCAAGAGTCTGGCTAGTTTCAAAAAAAAGTTTATTTTTTACCTGTCTAAAAGTAGTGAAAACAATTTGCATTCAAATATAACTGTGGATTTGGAGACATGAGGTAACTTCAGTGTTTGATAGGAGAAGCATTTATTAATTAACACTTATTCATATCTTTGCCTTATGAAGGAGTTTTGTTTTTTATCAGGTATTTTCATGCATATGAGCAACACTCTCCATATTTGATTTCTGAATCCTTACAATGTTTAAAAGTTGTCTTCTCACCCATTACAAAACTAAATTATCTAATTTGTATGTGCTTTCATTATTTACCATTCCTTTGCATTTTATAATACACCCTAGAGTTATAAAATGGATTTAGAATAATATAGTATTGATGAAGGAGGAAACGGATTCATGAGTATGCCATGATTATGGACAGTTACTCAGTAGGTACCACCACCTAATTATCCTCTTTATATGGGAGTCTATTTAAAATTTTTAAAGTATTATTTAAGTTTAAAAATAGTCTGCATGTTCTGATAGGCTATGTTAAGGATAGGAAGGTAAATCATTGAAAGATGAAAATAAGGAATTGATCTAACCATATTTGTTCAAAAAAGATTCCTTCGTCTGCAAGTACAAGGAATGCATTAGTGAGTGACAAGATTGGAAGTTGAGAAACAAGTCAGGGACTATTCTAAGAGTTCAGACAAGATACCAAATATCTTGGATTAATGTAGTAGAAGTGAACACATTAAAGAGATAGTTAAGGGGTCATGTCAATAAGACTGATGATTGAGGAGTCAGTGGTGCTAATTAGTATGGTTAAATATGGATCAGTTCCATAACTTCCTATTTGGTCTCCATATTCGTAGACTTGCCCCATTCTAATTCCCTCTTCAGTGAGTAGACAGATTGATGTTTTAATAAAATAATGTTGAAAGCATGTTAAATATATTCCTTTAAAACAATCCACTCTTTTTTTTTTTTTTTTTTTTTTTTGCGGTACGCGGGCCTCTCACTGTTGTGGCCTCTCCCATTGCGGAGCACAGGCTCCGTGGCCATGGTTCACGGGCCCAGCCGCTCCGCGGCATGTGGGATCTTCCCAGACCGAGGCACGAACCCGTGTCCCCTGCATCGGCAGTCGGATTCTCAACCACTGCGCCACCTGGGAAGCCCTCCCCTCTGTTTTAATAGAATAAACTTAAAAACCTAAAAGTATATAGCTACATTTACTTTAATGAATCTAAATAGTGCCTCTCCAACATGAATTGTATACCCTTAAATAGATTTGGAGTTTGACATTTTATCTAACTCTGAAAAAGTAATACATAGACATTTGTATGCAGTATAGAACTATCTATAGAATTCAAAACCACTCTTGCCTTTCCCAAATGGTAATTACATCTTGTGCATTTGAGCTCTCACTAACAAGTAACAACATGTCATTTTCTAAGTGAATGAGTTAATGCATTTCCGCTTTGAGATAGATGACTGAATGTTATGTATGACCCCACTTTTAAGTGGAGAATACATTATATTCAAGAGTGCATTCATTATTCAATAATTCAGTAATTCATTTCCTAATCATTACATTTGATTATTAAGCATGTGCTTGACATTGCCTGATATGTAATGTTTTGACAAAAATAATTATGAATAAGTTGATGATGATCAATAATACTACAATTCTTCAGTTGCAAGTAATACAAATTCCCCTGGATAATTTAAGAACAGGTAAGTTATGGGAAAGATATAATAAGCTATCAGAACTTACAGAAAGGCTTAGGAAAAACTCCTGAACACTATTTAGAACTGAGCCAGGTGCAGAGATCCAGGTACTGGACACAAGATGGGTTTCAGGAAAGGGGCAGTCTACCCTTTCTTTGCACCTTATCAGAATCACACTCTTGGGAGGGAACCTCTTACAGAAGAGCTTAATCCACTGGCCATGGGAGAACATGCCTCTGATGTGGTCTCAACAGATCATGTTCTATTGGAAGAGATAATGCCTCAAAATAATGTTGCTCAGAAGGAATTATGGAGTGCTTCATAGCCAGGAAACAGTAAACATTTTGTATACTGCTAAAACAACTCTATTAAATTAGTATGTCAGATTAACTATTTAACAGAGCTAAAGAAATAAAAGCATTAATATTTTGCAAATGGAAAAATTTTGACATTACACTTATTGCAGAAAGAATGAGGTACACACAAATTAGAATAAAAAAATCTTAGACTCAAATTGTTCCTTTAAAACTTATAACAGTTTGATTTGGGGCAAATAACCTTCTCTCCATATTTCTTTATATAACTATTTTAGATAAATAATATGTGTTTTATCTATTTCATTATCATATGAGTATTAAACATAACAGTCTGCAAGAAAAACCTTTTGTTAAGCACCATGAAAGCCATAATTGAGTTGATACTACTTTAAAGTTAACATGTCAGACTTTTATTATACATAAAATATCATTTTAGAGTAATCTGGATATTTGCTACCTAAGCATTCAGTTACAGAGGAATGGTGAACACAGGCACACACATGGATTTTGTCTCTCTTTTTTTTGTTATTTTTGTGCTCAGCTAGTAAATATTTTGATTACATGTGAAAATTATATCTATATCTATCTATAGCTTTTCAAAATGCAGAAATTTAAAAAATAACAAATATATATCTCTTATCAAAATACAGAAACTGAAAACCACCATTAGCTGAACTTCATTTTTTTGATTCCACAATATAGCAAAAGACAATGTACAATATAATCTAACAGAATCTGAATGATATAGATAAGATTTTCTCTTCTTAAAATGATCTTAATGCATTTTGAAATGTAGTTCTACATTTTTTTAAGGCTCAGTGAAGTGCAAAGGTCTCCAAGTAAAGTAACTCCCAAGAATGATTATAGTACTCAGTAACTCTAAGACCTAGATTAAGTAAAACCTCTCTGATATTAGATAAAAGAAAGTAAATAGAAATATAATATTTGGAAAGATGAATTAATAGAGTAAAAGAACAAATAACTTGACTTGATGGAGTAAAGGTAGTGACCATTAATGGTCCTTATAGAAAAATATTTTGATAGAAGTCCTGCTTCGACTTTTTCGTTCCTTACTTTTTGTCCTTGGGTCCTTTTTGGCATTTTTAATTTATTGTTCTAAAAGTATACTTAGAGCATATATTACATTAAGGAAACCATAGTGAGTATTTTGTGGCATAATGCTCTTAAGCATGTATCGTGCACTTTTAAAAAGCCATAATAAATCAAAGAGGCAAATATGAAAATAAGTAATCCACAAATTAATATATTATCACTGCCATGAAAGGCAGTGATACTATATTAATGGAGTTTAAACAGAGACAGTTTTAATGAGAGAGGAATGAAAGCATTATGGAGGAAGTGGTATTTTGGTGAGGTCTTGAAATGTCGATAAGCCTTAGAAACAATGAAATAGGAAGGAAGAGATGGATCAGAGAGATGAAAGAAAAGACACACAGGCCTCTGTGTGGTAAAGTAGAGCAAATATTCAGGGATCTGCAGGTAGATCTTTGGAATTGATTAATCTGTAGAAATATTCGATCCACCCCCTTAACTATATCTATGAACAACAGTCACAGCGAGATGATGTGAGCAGCCCGTCACTCTCTACATGAGGCAGAGCTGGAGTGCTAACCACGTATCCCAGTTCTAAACCACCATTAATTTTTCTGCACTTTTGATCAAATTTTAAAGCACTTGAAGATTAGTGGGAGATCATTCTCACTAATAGTAGCAAAAGTGGAAAGGTGTGTTGAGTTGAGCCTTAATTCCTTGCAAAGCTTGATCATTTTTACTGGTCAGTCATAGGGAGTCCAGTAGATTTTGGATAATTGACAATTTTGACTTTGCATGTGTTTGGAATTGGCTTTGCTTTGTTTTCATTTTCTGACATTAAAAATGAATTTTTAGTTTTTCCTTAGTACTATTTGATGTTTTAAATCCTACATGGCCACTTTACTATCTAAATTTATATTCAAGTAGAAAAACACATCAACCATTTTTAAATAATTTATTGAATCTCTCTATCTCAGGATAGGATATTTTATGCTGTGGTACACAAAGACAAAATCTCGGAAGATTAACACCACAGACATTTAGTTCTAACTGTAAATCAGTGGGAAGCTCTCAGGCAGCTTTCTCCTAATTAATGGCTTGATATTCCCAGACGTCGCACTGTATTACACCTCCATTTGTTACCAGCAAGGAAGAAGACAGGGACCAGGCAGTGACTCTTAAATGCTTCTATCCTGAAATGAAGCATTTCCCCTCACTTTTCATTGACCAAAGAAAATCTCAAGTGACCTCATCTTTTTTAGTTAATTTCAAATGGTGAAAAAAAAGCAGAGAAAGTGTTTCTTAACTTTTGGCCTTAAGTATATGGTGGATTCACGTTTTGAGAAACTTAGTATACATTTTGTTATATCTCCTACGTGGTCATACTTATATTAACACTCATTTATCATATTCTGCCAAAAACTTCTTTGTAAGTACCAGGAGATCCAGACCATTGCTTTAATAATACCCTGTAGGAGTTTTATTAGTTTTTGACCTACGCAAGTGAGACATTTTTCACAATCCTCAAAATTACTTATTGGTCAGAATACATATCTCCCTCCCTGCCACCAACACCTGCATCATATACTGCACCAATATTTACAGGGAAACATTTTTTTTCTCTTTTGAGATTAAAATAAAACTAATATACACATTAGACAAGGCAAATGTTCACTGTGCTAGAAATCCAAATTCCACATGAAAAACGTTTCCACAAAAAGCAATGCACATTTTCAGAAGAGGTTCACCTACATCCTAGGCAAACTTAAAATTGGGAAAATTGTGGACTAAATGACTTTGAAAGTGTAACTTTTTCCTCCCAATGCATCAGACCTTCTTCCTTGTTTTCAGTCCATTTTAAATTATTTTTTCCATTGTAAAATTACAACCATGTTTTTTTCTATAACTGACTTCAAAATGATGTCCATATAAATGACAGCACTCATCTTTAACTTGAAAGTAATTTTGCCAAAGTAATTCAAGTGATAAACTCGCTCACTAATGTTTGAACATTATGGGCATGGTTTACTTAAAAATGTGTAAATTAGTATGTTTTTCTTTACAAAAGTGAAGTTGAAATAAAATCATATTAATATCTTTACTAAAATGTTACTTCGTGCTGTAAAAATGTGTAACTTCTCTTTTTGTACCATTTCAAATGACCAGGGTCTTTGATTTCAGAAGGAAAACAATACTATAATAAACAAACAGGTTATTCTGCATGACACTAAATATCACTTATATGAACAGCTCTACATAACTTTCAACTATTTTCAGCTGTAATAAATTGGGAGTCCCTTTAAAATATTAAAATTCTGTCCTACATTCTACCTTTAACACAGTCTTGTTTTCAAGGATATTACATATTTAACAATTCCTTCTGTAACTTGAAAATCTAACACTATAGTTTCATTTCTATCAATTTCTCAGTGTACCAAACTTTAAAAAAGATTTCTCTGTCAGATGCTCAAAAGCTAAGCATTTTGATACTTATAATTAACATTCCATCCCGTTCAACCAGCAGCCTTGCTACATAACCAGATGCCAGATGTCATTAGAACTTTTTCCACTCCATCCTGCATAAACTGAATTCTTTGCTTCTTCTTATACCTTAACTTGGGGCTTCTTTACTTTATTAAAAAAGAGATGGAGGTGGAATGTTTATCTTCTGATTAAAGGTGTTTAATCACACCTGTTTTATCCCCCCCGAAAAACTCATCTTTAAATCAACATGCAGACGTGTGTGTGTGTGTGTGTGTGTGTGTGTGTGTGTGTGTGTGTGTGTGTGTGTGTTATAGAGGATTGAATAGGAGGAGCAATGCTTAACTGCCCAAATAATTTGAAAAATGTTCTAAGAGATCAAAGTAAATCTGTCTATCAAAAGAAATGCTACCTTTGTATATGTTTTAAAGGCTTCTTTTCAGCAACACTTCTTAGAACTTGTGACATTCTCATGTGACTTTATAGACATACAGATTTCTTTTAAATCCTCTTAATCTTTTCAGCGAGATTAATTTTTACTGAGAATGGATTCTGAGAGAGTAGCATTTATTTTCTGGTGCAGGGGATACCTGGAAAATCAGAGAAAGAAATAGGATGTTAGAAATTTCAATAATAACTAACAAATAAAAGGGTTTCTATTTACATTTTTATACCCACGTATACCTGCTTGTTTGAAGTACCATTATATTAACCTTAGTTTCCTTTTTATATGTCTGGCATTGTTATTTTTGGTTTTCATTTTGTTTAAAGTTTTATTATTTGGAGTTCCCAGCATTTCTTGAATTTGTAGGTTTACATCTTTCAGCATAGTGGGGACTTTTTCAACCATTCTTTTTTTTTTTTTTTTTTGGTACTGTATTCTTTGTCTTCTTTTTCTGGGACTCTGATGGCACAAATGTTAATACTTTTGTCACTGTCCCATAAGACTCTGATGCTCTACTCATCTTTTTTTCACTACTTTTTCTCTCTTTATTCAGATGTACAATTTCTACCAATCTATGTCCCAGTTCACGGATTCTTTTCTTTGTCATCCTCATTCTGAATTAAGCCCACTCAGTGAAAATTTTATATCAGTTATTTCATTTTTCAGTTGTAAAATTTCTATTTGATTCATCTTTATAACTTTCATTTATTTGCTTAGATTTTATTTTTCCATTAGTTTCATTAGTTTTCATTACTACTTAGTAGAGCATTTTTTAATGGCTGCTTTAAAGTCTTTGCCAGATAAATCCAACATCTCAACATTGGTATCTATTGATTGGATTTTCCAGTGTGAGTTGAGATTTTTCTTATTCTCCATGTGTTAATTGTACAGTGTATTCTGACCTTTTAAAATACTATGTATGAGATGCTTATTGTATTTAAATACTGTTGAGAATATTGCTATTTTGTTTGTTTTAGCAAGCAGTTAATCAGGTTAAGTCTGGCCACAATTTCCAACCTGCCTTCTGTGGGTTGTGTTTTTAATGTTCCTTCAGTTTTCAAAGGTTTGGTTGTATGATTCACACCAGTCCTGGATGAGAGCCACCTGTGGCCAAGCTGGGAGATAAGTGGTGCTCTGTCTATTATTTCAATATTTTTTGCCTTTGGTATGCTGAAGAGGACCAGATCCACATCTGTGCAGCCAGATGTGAGTCCAGGAATGCACTGAACATTTGATGAGGTCACCTTACTGACCTCCTCTTTCTCTGCCATCTCTCCTGTGCATTCTACTTTCCTGAAATCTCCCTTTTCATTCCTCTTGCCAGAAAGCTGAGGTGTAGTTACTGTGCTCTGCAGTGGGCAGTTGCACTCACACCTAGGACCAAGCAATGAAAAGACAAAGA
Organism: Kogia breviceps; assembly: GCF_026419965.1. Taxonomy (NCBI): domain Eukaryota; kingdom Metazoa; phylum Chordata; class Mammalia; order Artiodactyla; family Physeteridae; genus Kogia; species Kogia breviceps. Next base: position 15,948,998 of record NC_081322.1, read on the forward strand.
AGGAAAAATAACAACAATAGGAGTTGGTCCCACCCTCTTGGAATCGGTATTCTAGCAAACAGAAAGTAACCATCCTTCAGAGTTTTGGCTAATGCCAGCTACCCTTGCCATTAGCTTCCACCACCACCATGGAATTGTTTAGGGGCCAGCGTGCACACTAAGGGAGAAAAGCCCCCCCCCAAAAAAAAAGGAAACAAGGGTTTCTGTATTCTCTCTGAGCATTAGCAATCTCCCTCTCCAGTCTGAGTTGGAACTAGATTTCTTCTGTAGCTCTCTGTTTCCACCCCAGTGGCCAATTTGCACACATTGCTCCCATGCTGTGGACACCAGAGGGAAAATAATGGCATACCAGAGGGGGAAAAAACTCAGTTATTTTGGTGTTATTTTGAGTTGTGATCGTCTACCCTTTCTATTTTGTGAGGTGTCAGACAGCTTCTGCATGCTTTCTGTCTAAGTTTTATAGCTGTACTCAGTGGAAAAGACTGGATGGAATGTGATTATTCCTGTTGCCTGGAGCCAGAGCTGGTTTCTTGTCATCTTCTTGAGAACAGTGTCTCTATCTTTATTTTTATATTTCCTACAAGCAATTAAACTCCATTTTTGTTGTTTTGAAATCCTAGGAATTTATTGCATTTTCAAAAGACATGAAAATAATTTTGATCCTTTAGAATAGAATTTTTATCAGTTGTGAGGATTTGCTCATTTCAAACAATATTTCATTGTTTGTTTTATATAATCTGATTGCACGTCAATAATTTTTCTTTCTGGTGTAATATTTTCTTTGGGATGTATTTTCAATTAATTTTATTTTTTTAGATATCTATTTTTTTCATTTTGTCTTTTAAATTTATTAAATATTTCAATAGTTTTCCATTTAATAGGCCTAAATATATCTGGATTTGAATGCTATAACAGTATATGTTTGTCTATTTATACATACACTTTGCTTGTTTACATTATGTCAAGTCTAATTCTCTCTCCACTTTTTCTATTATTGTTCATACTCTTGTCTATTCAATAATTTTTTCACATGCATTTAAAATCATATTAACTAACAATCTCCCCCACCACATAAAAAAAACAAAAAACTATTGACATTATAACTTGAATTTCATGAAACTACATTAATATGTGATGCCTGAAATTATTACAATATTGAGTCTTTCCATACAGAAGCATAATCTGACATGGTCTGGTAGACTCTAATTCCTTTGGATGTTGATTTCTTCCTTGGTTTTTAATACGAAAAAAGATCTATTTATTGGGCTAAGATATCTAACAATAATTTTGATAATGTGCATGAGTTTATACTCAAATTTGCTCATCTATCTTGTTGACATTTACACTATCAGAGTATTTGTATGATGTCACTTTATCTGCTTGAGATTCTTGCTTATGCCAGTTTGAGAATATGGTTGAAAATAAGTTGGGATAAAAAATAGAACAGACAATACATTTTCAGCATTGGGTTCATTGTCATCTTGGAATCACTTTTATTAAGACACTATTACATTTCTTCCAAAAACTTTTAATGAATAAAATCCATGCTGCTCACTAGTGACCCCAGGGAGATCTATAAAGGATGGTGTGTTTTGGATGACAGTAGGTGTCTTATAAATGTGGGAGCAATACAAACTGATGGTGTTTCTTCTCCTCAGCTGACAAGGAGATACACTTGATGTGTTTGTTCTAGGCTTAAATTTTATGTCAAATTTGTTAGGAAAATAAAAATACAGGAACTGAGAGGGAAGCATTTCTATTGTGCTGGATTTTCCAGAACACTCTCCGGTGTCCATCATGCTGACGATGGATTGTAGTTTCCATGTGCTTGATCCCCCTTAACAGAAAACTTTGGTGGCTTCACCATCCAGTCAGTTGCTCAGGACAAAAGTTCAGTCTGTGTCATCCATGACTACAATATTTTACACACAATCCAGTGTACAATCCACAAGCATGTCTTTGAGCATTGTATCTCTAACATCTCAGAAAGCTGACATCTTCTGTTGCCTCCGTTACACTTTGACCCAACACTAGGACTTCTGTGTGGATTCCTGTGTGATTCTCCTAAGGGGTCTCTCCACCAACAATACAAATAGTAAAACCATGGTATGTCACCAGTGATGCCCTCCAGTTATCACCTCCTTTGCTGGTAACCTGCTTAGCTACTTACTACTGATACAAGAAATGCCTTTAACATATGGGCTATCTCAGTGACCTAATCTTTTCTTTCCACTACAGTCAAAGCAAACACTATTAATGGCCAACTTTTTCCATATAGAAGTCATTTTAATGCTTTTCCAGTTCATTTTTCATTCAGTGGTTTTCTATATATTATGCCAGAAGTGGAAAATATTGCAAGTAGTTGTAATTTAAATTCAAATTTAAAAAAAAAAAAGTCTTTCACATTGAAAATTTTTACTAATGCTGATTTTAAAAAATGTTTTTAATGTTTTCTATGCATACTCTTTGTTAGTGTTTACAGACAACAGACTTTTACTTGTTGCCCTATTGTTTTCTTAATAGTATTTAAACTCTTTTCGCCATAACTAGAAAAATAGATATTTCTTTAATTTTTTATGGATTTGGGTCTTTTGTTATTAAGTAAAAATTTCAAAATAGAATTCTAAATATTTAGGATTGTTGGATGAAATTGTATAAAATAATGAATTAACAGTTGCATGATTTTAAATATTGTGAAAATGCTCTCATTTCTCTCTTCATATTTAAGATGCTTAGTTTTTGTATGTCTTACTAATTTTTATGGCTTTATAAAGTCATTAGTCAAGTACCCATATTTTAAATTGTTGTCATTTTAAGTTTTGGGATTCTTATCATATTAGACTATTATTCTTATGCCATAATGTGGCTGAGGTAGTCATACTGTGAGAAATATTAGCAATGGCATTTTTTTTTTTCACTTGCATTCTCATTGCTTCTAATTTCATTCTACGGTTGTTGGAGTTTCTCTTGTTTTGTTTTGTGTTTTTACTTTGTCAGTTTTGAAGGGTAAATGTTATTAAATTTATAAAATATTCTTAAATCAACTTATTTGGACAGACTCAACAGCAGAAGGCATCACAATATACTGAAATATGACAAGTAGTTTGGGAGCCACAAAGGTGTCCTGCAGTCACTGTGGATCTCCCTCTTTTCCTTCAGGGTACCTTGGGCACAGTGCCATATGTATGCTTTATGGAGTGAATGAGCACACCTACATCAATTTGAATATTAAACATTTTAGGACATGATTCTATTTTTTCTTATATTTAGATAAATATGCATGTAAGGTGAGGTTCAGATATTTCTTTCTGCATGTTGGAATTTTTTCTGCCCTTGGTATGTATTACCATAATTTTTGAAATCCTTATAGATTGTTGGGTGATATGATTTGCAGGGCAATATGATTACTACTTTTTTCACATTCCTTTTCTCTCTTTTCTTCCAGATGATATATGTCCTATAGGATTTGACTGCTGTTTTAATGACTCTCTTTATTTTTGTTCTATTCTTTTTCAAATTCTGTCTCATTTAGATTGTTACATAATATTGAGCAGAGTTCCCTGTGCTATACAGTAGGTCCTTGTTAGGTATCCATTTCAAATATAGCATTGTATGCATGTCAATCTCAAACTCCCTGACTATCCCATCCCCCTACCCTTCCCTCCTGGTAACCATATGTTCATTCTATGAGTCTGTGAGTCTGTTACTGTTTTGTAAATAAGTTCATTTGTATCATTATCAGATTCCTCATATAAGCCATATTATGCAATATTTGTCTTTCTCTGTTTGACTTACTTTACTCGATATGACAATCTCTAGGCCCATCTATGTTGCTGCAAATGGCATTATTTCACTCTTTTTTATGGCTGAGTGATATTCCATTGTATATATGTACCACATCTTCTTTATACATCCATCTGTTGATGAACATTTAGGTTTCTCCCATGTCTTGGCTTTGGTAAATAGTACTTCTATGAACATTGGGGTGCACTAGGTCATCCCTATATCCCCTGTCTTTTCACTGTGGGACAATATGACACATGTCATTTCTCCTGTATTGAACAGTCTCTCAACAAGCTCAATTTCCAGACACCTTCAACCCCATCCCCCCACCACCCACAGTTCTGCCAGAATGTTTGATGACTTATTATTGTTATTATTGTATTTATCATGCATCAATAAGCAAGTCATAAGAAAGGGATATAGAGTCACTGAAAGATACATTGATATATCTCAGTGATATTGCCTATTATTCAAATGTTAATGCAATAGTTATGGCAATCACAACATAAAATAAAATATCTCTGGCTTAATAATAGCAGGCCATTAAATCATATAAATGTCTGCGGGCTTTCTGGGGAATGGTGAAACTGAGCTGCCAAACCAGCTGGGGAAAAAAAAAACAAAACAATCTGAGGTGTCTTTTTCTTCTTTTTTCTTTTTAAGAGTATATCACAAGGAGAAAATATAAGCAATATAGAATCACAAATGTATGGCCTTTCATCTTTTATACAGACTTTATAATACATGTAACCTTCTTCTTTTCAAAATAAACATGATTAAGAAAATTTCTCCAAACAATATAGTCCTAAAACATAAAAAGGATTTTGTTAATATTTTATTCTGATTTATTTTAAAATATTTTCTTTCAACTATAGCAAAATATTAGTGATTGGATAGTTGGTTATAAAGAAAACTTGATATATGGGCTATGGACAAAAATAATTTGGAGTATAATTTTCCAGTTGCTACAATGTATTATCTAAATTACCCAGTTAGCAACAACAAAAAAAGATGTACAAAGAAACAGAACTTACAGAGAAATGAAAGCAACAGAAGCTGACTCTGAGGAGGCCCAGATTGGGAAAACTTTTTGCTGAGAAGGTAGCCACAAAACTCTCATGTGGTTGGGTTCTATATCTGGCATACCAGAAGAAACAAATCTACGGTGACAGAAAACTAGTCATGGTGCCTAGAGGTGGGGACCTGGGGACTGAATGCTAAAAGGTTCTTTTGTGATGACAAATTGTTCTAAAATTAGATTTGTAATGATGGGTGCACAAATCTCTCAATATACTAAAACACTGAATTACATACTTTAGTGTCATATGAATAAGACTGTTTAAAACGATACACAGTAATTTTGCACACAAGGCTATTTTTAATAATGGAATGGAGTCATTGTATAGAAAATCCACTTAAAAATTTATTTTAAAGTTATCTATAGGAAATTTCTCAATTAGTACATTATTTTCTTTAAATCACTTTTTATATTAACTCAAAAATCACTTTATATCTGATTCTATAACTTTGCTATTGCATGCACTTCTTTTTAACAGAATATTGGAGAAGCAGGAGTCAATATTCTGCACAAGGCAATCCTTAAAATACAAGCTGACACCTGATTTAGTCTTCCTTTGTCCATACAAGATTACATGATCAAAGACAGAACTTTAAGAAATATCTTCTGTCCATGTTAAAAGAATGAATCAACTGTAAAACCATAAATAAGGCACAGAAGAACAAGAGAGTGATTCTAGAATTCCTTTACTTGATAAGTAGAAATACAATATATTGTAGATGGAAACTCCTAAAACAGTTTTATACAAAAAAGCAGAAATTGCAGATGTGAATTGTTATTATAAAGAACAGTAAAATTAAATTATGTTAAAAATTAGACCAAAGGAAAACAGAAAATGAGGTGATTCTTGGTAAAAAGCAGTGGGATCTGGATAAGATTATGGGTTTTGAAATACAGCCAACTCTGAAATGTTTATAAATGTCCACTTGCTACTGACCCTCTCATGGAGACTAGGTATAGACTACAAGCATCTAGTAAACATAGGAGTGTGATAGGAAATACCACTAAGAATGTAAAACAATAGTAACTCAGTCATATATGTAACATGCATGAAGGGAGAAGAATGGCAAGGGAGTCTTGCACAAATGAAACAGCCACTTCAATTCAAATAACTACACTGAGGGTATGTATTTTATAATTTTAATTTCAATAACTTCCCTTTACAATGCCATTAAATAAAGCAGAATAAATCAATAAAAAGTAACTAACATATAGATAAGAAATCATTCAGCTTCATGTAAGTCTAACTAAATTTCAAAATCCTTAAATACAATTAAAAAACAATCCTATTCTACAATTTAATGTGAAATACAGTAAATAATTTTCCTCATAATTAAAAAGTCAATCATTATTTGAGGAATTTTTTTAATATACTTATTTTCAAAAGTTCTAGGAAACTACTACCAGGAATTTCAAGTAGATGTTCCAGTGGGAAAGCCTGTTATAAAAATTTTAGGAGCAATTTTAATGAGGCCTCTGGTATCCTCAGTTTTTCTTTCTTGACCCATTATAATGTTGAGCTAAAAAGAATAGACAGCTAGTTATTTTTCCAGCAAAAGTGGGTTTATCTGGGATCAGCAAATAATTGCACTTCAGGGTCTTCAATCATGGTGAGACCCAGGCAAGTCCCCAGCAAAGATGGAAAGGAGAACTCTTTTATAGAGGGAGAAAGGGAGTTGGGAGAGCTATAAAAAGGTCCATGGCTTTTGGTTGGCTGAGTTGTGACCAGGAAAGAAGAGGGAATCTTTCTTTTTCCTGTTGGGCTCTGCTATCCTAGTCAGGCATGAGGGCTCCCCTTTCTGATCTCCAGACTTTAAGTGAGGTTTCCCTTTATTAAATTTTTACAGTAAGAAAAACATAGCAGCAGTTTCCTGTTCTTCCAAGAATTTTTGTCAAGAATATCAATATAATTACTGTACTTTTGTTTCCATTAAATCATGTAACTGATCTCCCACAGTCGGGAGGTACACCTGTTCTTCTCAGTTATGCTCCAATTACTTAAACATTTCTTATTCATGTGTATTATTAATTACTTTGAATGAAATTGTATAGAAAATAAATTTTGTAGCCATATATGTGGCTGTCTTTACCTGTTGCCAATATGTCACACTTAATCCCAAAAACATGTGGGAGTTTTTGATTAAATTTCTTTTGGACAGGTTGCAAAACTGTGAAAATGAGTAATCATTATGTTAATCATAAAAATAACAAAATTATGTTGGATTGTTATTTTTTAAATGCTTTCATGCACATTATTTCTATCCCCTCTCCCTTTCTCTCTCTCTCTCTCTCTCTCACACACACACACACACACACACACACACACACACACCCAAAGAGAGGTATTAACCTCTATTTTACAAATGGAAAATCATGACCAAAGAAGTCCAATAATTTCAGTAATCTCAAATCACACCCAGGAATTCAGATAACAAAATTTGATATGTTTTCAGAAGAATAATGCTGATGTTTTGGATTGTTTCTTTGGCAAGGGATACAGTAAAATATTAATTCAAAGTGAATAAAAATTACTTCTAGCTTGTTGATTAGTGCATTGTGCCTATTTTGAAAACTGTAATATATAATATAATACAATACAATATAATAATATTATTGCATAAATAATAATAAATAGTAATATTTTAAAGGATCATACACCTTTATTGGTAATCATCTTTGTAAAATTTTGAGTATAGAAAATGTAACAGTAAGGAATTAAAAGAAAATAAATTAAAATAGCAAACTCTTATTTTGTAAAAGACCCTATTCACCTGGTCAGTCTTGAAAGTTCAGAGATTTTTTTTTTAACATCTTTATGGGAGTATAATTGCTTTACAATGTTGTGTTCATTTCTGCTGTATAAAAAAGAGAATCAGCTATACGTATACATATATCCCTATATCCCCTCCCTCTTGCATCTACTTCCCACCCTCCCTATCCCACCCGTCTAGGTGGTCACACAGCACAGAGCTGATCTCCCTGTGCAATGCAACTGCTTTCCACTAGCTATCTATTTTACATTTGGTAGTGTATATATGTTAATGCTACTCTCTCAGAAAGTTTTGGGATTTTAAACTATTAACAACCTGCATAAAGTAAACTTTGGTATAAAATTAATGCTTTTAAATATGTAGAAAAATAACTAAAGCCTATATTATGAACTAATCTTGAAAACTGAAGGGAAACTGAATCTCCAGAGTTTTACATGAATCTTTTTGTGACTGTTGGAGATATTTCAGTAATTTTTATTGTCTTAACCTGCCATGTTGTGACTCTTGCCAAAATGGGTTTTTACTCACTGTAGCTAGTTACAAGTGGTGGTTTATTCTTTCATCAAATATTGTATATAATGTCCATTTCTTTCATAAGCATATATCCTTCCATGTATGATTACTAGTTCAGAAAATGAAGAATTTGTATGACAGTATTCCAGTATTAACAATGGGCTCTCAGCAGAAGATTTTGTGTATTGTTTATAAACATTTTGCAAGCATTTCCTCATTTAAATTCCATAGTCTTAGATGAACACACCGTCATTACCATGATTATACAAATGAGGACATTTTGACAGGGGGAGTGCAAATCATTGCCCAATATCACACAATTATATAAATGTGGTACATTCCTTCTTTAAAATTATTCCTACTAAAGTTCCTCAATTCTCCTCTTTGCTAAGTGGCACAAATGCCACTCATTTTAGGTACCTGAAACCAGTATGAAATGTCTACTAGGAAATTGTATTCAATTATAATTATATAAGCCTATACTATTCTACCTTCCATGAGACACTCTCAAATGTAGTGATATTTTTCATACTTCTTATATATTGGAATTTCAAGTAGTCCCATAACTGTCCATGACAAAAGACTTTATTAGAATTTTTTATAGTTTAGTTTTATCTGGTTAGCTGCCAATAGTGAAATAGTGAGCAAAGTGTAAAGCTTGTTATCACAAAGTCCAGTTTTTTTTTTCTCAGAAAGGAATCTTCAGACTCTTGGAAACCTATAGGTATATATTCCAGGCTTAACTCTTTCTGTATTATGTCCTTTATATTTAAGGGTTTCATTTATAACTAATATAAGTATGAAAATGTGTTTGAGTGTATTTGAGAGAGAGCAAGAGATTGAGAGTGAAAAAGAAAGAATAAACATAACTAGATCTTCAGGGTGTCCATCTTTTATACCCAATTTATTCAATTTTAATATATTCATTTGAATTTGTGTTTGTGACTACTCAATTTAGCAGACAAACAATTGCATCATCTATGAGAAAAGATAAAGGAAGATTTAAACTACATATGTTTAGCTTATGTCAGGCAACAATCAAATGTTGCCCAGCTTGCTCTGTGAAGAAAAGTTTCACTTTGAGAAAAGCAGTGAAACCACTGAGACATAATCAAACTACATGAAACTTAAAGAAACTCTGTTAAAATTCAAAGAAACTCTCCCACTGAAGTCACCACCCATACAAGAGTTGAAAGCACATACTTGGTGGCTACTAACCATAATCTGCTAAAATAACACTGTTACCATAATTTTCATTTTATTAGCTTTGTATATAATTTGTAATTTTATTTAAGTTTACGGTTGAATTGAGTATGCAAGCCTATGATATGTATGCCAACTTTTATTTTTATGCATTTTAAGTAACATCATAGAAATTTTGGTAACATTATGAAAATTTAAATCAATAATTGGGGTCTCTAAGATTTTCCCATTAATAGTTTTTAATCATATTAAAGAAATATTGATATAGTCTAAATTAACAAATTAATAATATTTATTGTAAAATACTGTGTTACATATCTTGCTTTATTCACTTAGTACATATACACGTATTTCAAATATCAACAAGTAAATTTTTACTAAATTATCTATAATGTAAATTAATCAGAGTCACACAATCTCTCCATCTTACAATATTTAAGCTTAAACTCTGAAGATTAAGGACTTGTCTGAAGTGAAAAAATTGTTATGAAAGAGCTGGGACTGGAACCCATATCTCCTAATTCATAATTCAATATGCTGCTATCACTGTCAGCTTGTACCTCTTAGCATTATTAATTTCATAAAAAATAAATGTAATGTATGAAATAATTATAGTAGAAAAATTGCCAAACCTTCATGCTAAATACTCTTCTTATGACTTCTTTCCTCATGGTGTCTTACTATGCAGTTTAACCATATATTTTCATTGTACATTTGTGCATTCCACTCTTCAGAGTGTCATATATATTCCATTTATTTCATTTTACTTCCAACAGATTAAATGTGGCTCTGTCACAGTGTGGCTGCGGATGACAACCCCGCTGCATATTTAAGAGAAACTTGAACAATGTAAATCAATTATACTATTTTCCATGTTAAAGAATGAAATCTTGACATCCTCTGTAATAACCATGACAAAATTCCCCACCAATATTTTGAAGCAGAACTGGCTCAAACTCATATGCTGAATATTTGTTTGCAATGCCAGCTGATATATCGTGGTTTCTATGACAATTTGAGTGCTACAAAGATGATGTTTTAAGCATCCTAAAATACCCTTTACCCACCCTAAATGTTTGCTCTAGCCATACTGAACTACTTTTATTTTTTAATTTATTTTTAAGTTTTTATTGAAGTATAGTTGATTTACAATATCATGTTAGTCTCAGGTGTACAGTACAGTAATTCAGTTGTACATATATATATGCATTATATATAGCCTTTTAATATTATTTTCCTTTAAAGGTATTACAAAATATTGAGGATAGTTCCTTCTGCTCTACAGTAGGTCATTGTTGTTTATTTTATGTATAGTATTGTGTGTATGTTAATCCCAACTGAACTACTTTTAGTTACTTAAAATGCCATGCTCAAAATTCTTCTATGACTTTATTAATTTTACATGTTAATGGCATGAATTTCTGCTCATTCCACTTCCAATTTCCTGATAAACATCTGCCTAAATTGTTAAACATCAGATTTCACCAGCTATAATATGTCTTTAATTCATGGAAGTCCAAAATATGGGCCTGTTCCTCTTTGATGCCAAAACATTTCATACAGTCATCACCATATTACACCAACATTTGTACATATTTATCAATATTAACTGACCAAATAAATCATGTAGTTTATCTGTTTTACTTCTATCTGCTGTATCAGAGTATAATCCTTTCAGACTCAGATACTGTGCCTTATTCATCTTGGCATTTCGAGTGCCTAGTCTAATGCTTGGTAGAAAGGAAAAGTTAAAATTTTCATAAATTAATCAATATGACTCAAACTGGAAATTTTGCTTTAATGCTGTAAAAATGATGGCAATTTGAAACTATAGCTCTAAAGGTTACATCACTTATACATAGAAACTAACAATATCTAAAACAATGTCTTAATTATGAATTTATGTAAAGGTGCTAGATAAAGCCAAGTCATTGTTATTTGACATTTCTTTATTTCTTAAAAATCCTCTTGTTGTTAATTTCAAAATTACAAAAGAAGGAGCAATCATTAGATGAAGTAGATACGGTGAAATTCACCATTGTAAACAAAAGGTTTACCATAACTGAAGATGTTCTAAGATTTGAGGAAAAGACATCTTGGGCTTCCCTGGTGGCGCAGTGGTTGAGAGTCGGCCTGTGGATGCAGGGGACACGGGTTCGTGCCCCGGTCTGGGGGGATCCCACATGCCGCGGAGCGGCTGGGCCTGTGAGCCATGGTCGCTGAGCCTGCGCGTCCGGAGCCTGTGCTCTGCAATGGAAGATGCCACAACAGTGAGAGGCCCGCGTACCACACACACACAAAAAAGATATCTAAGATACCTAAATTAGTTTAATAAATATATCAATGTCCTATTATACTGCAGTAAGTTTGATCCAAAAATATAATTCTTTAAAATGCAGCATCTATAATTGTGAGATCCACGGACAGACCTGAGTCACAAATCAGTGAGAGACTGAGGTTCTGGGCCACCTGGCTGTTCATCAAGCTTCAATACCAGTAGGGATGATTCTGGTTCTTAGGTTGGTGCAAGCTTTCAGGTCAGTGGTAATAATCCTAATAATCTTCTGGTTGGTTGTCCCCATTTTAGGGCGATTAAACTAGAGACACTCAAAATGGAAACCCACTCTCTACCTCCACTCTAGAGGAAAGATTCTGTTATTTGCCCACATGATAAGATAAGATAAGGATCTTATGATAAGAACCTTCAGCTCAACCCTTCTAAGAACAAAGGCTGAATGGAGAATGGGAGACAGTTTTGTAATGGTGACTCACATTAGCTCAGCTAGCCACTGCCACTGCCACTGCATTGATTATGTACCTACTAGACTTTGGCAATTAATAAAACTAGGATCATGGGAATGCAGTAGGAAGCAAGAAAAAAAAATGGTTTTTACCTTAAAGGAGCTTTCAATCTTCCCAGAAGACAGGAGTAAATATACTAACACAAAGAATGAATTAAGGCTGCCATTCAAATTTGCAAATGTGAAGTATTGTCTATGAATGCAGTGATTTACCTAGCCTGAGCCAGAGAATGTTGTTTAAGCAACCTTCTGAAGGCTGAGTAGAAGTTAATAAGGGGAAGCACAGAGGAAGTGCTTTATGAAAACTATAAAGAAGGAAGGAACTAAACATAGGAAGTTTAGTGTGTCTGGAGCAAAAATACAAAGAGGAAGAATAATGGAAAATGAGGCTGGGATCAGCAATACATGATTGGTATTTGAAATTAAAAACAAAAATATGTGGGCTTTCTGGAATGCAAGGTATTCTCAGTGGAGCATCTCCCAGCCAAGCAACAATTAAACTGGTAAAAGTCATTTCAAGTCTGTGGAAATTGTCCTAAGAAGATACAACAAATAAAGAAATACTCTACTAAATCTTGACTGGAGCAGCAAGAATGTGTGGAATCTGAGCCACACCTTGGCCCCCACCACCACAGTTAGCACCCAGTTCTGCATTACAGAAGCCCAACCCTAGGTGCTCTACTCTAGGCTGGTGTAGCCAAGAAGACCTGGGGTCACTCTCTCCCTAGTTCCCAGAGAAGGGCTATGCTTTCACCTCTGGAAAGAGAGTCTGCCCTTGTTTCTCATCACACCATCCAGCCCCCTGTTACCAAAGCTCTATTCCAGATAGGTGAGGCAGAGAGGAACAGATCCCCCTTCCTTTACATTGCTGCTGATAAGAAGGAAACTCTTCCTTAGGGATTACATCCTGACAGATGTCAGAAAGCTTGGGTCTTGAGTGCCCATGGCCCAGCCTAAGCATAGGATGGAGGTTTCATGCCAGAAGGGGCAATGCAGAAAAATCAGGGACTATACCCCCACAACCAGTACCCACTCTTAAAGCAGGAGTATCACTGAGAAAAGAGAGTCCCCACCTGGAGCTCTGGTGCAGTAGCAAGGGGTTCTGCCCATGGGAGAGGCAGACCATAGCACAAAGTGTTCTACAGCTTTGCCTGAGGGCACTGACTTTATTGGGACAGAAAATGGACAGTTCCATGCTTAAGGCTATTATCAAAAATAATGGAGATCTGGGTGAATAGCAATTACAAAGAGGCTACTATGTTCATAACCCAAGCAAACAACAGAGCAGCGAGAAGTTTAATAGAATTTTCTGGGTGAGACAGCTTAGAAGAGCCCTCCTGGAATCCTGAGCAGCTCTGGGGCTTGGGAAGGCTGTGTGCACGTGCTGGGTTGCATCCACTCAGAGCACTTAGAGCAGGACACGGGGTGATATGGTAGTCATTCTCCAAGCCACAGGCAGACCCATAACACAGGACGGAAGCCTCACTGGCACAAGGGGATTAAACACAACTGCTAAGAAGACACTGACTGAACAATTAACTACTTTAGCCCAGAGGTGACGCATAGAGTAGTCAAGTAGAAAAATAAAATAACTCTTATCCCCAGCAGTCTGGAAGACTGTCACCCTCCTTCCAAGGAGCAACCAGAGAGGGGAATCTCTGAGCTGTATAACAGTCTCTGGTCAGATGTCAGCCAAGAGTACTTCACCTCCCTGAATGCTGTTTACATCCTCCGAGCCACAAACACATCAAACAGCAAAGAGTAAAAATCTAACTGGCTAAGGAGACTTAAGCAAAACTTCTCCCCACAAAATGGCACATACCTCATTCCCACCCCCCAGGGACAATCTCTAGGTAGCTCAGCTGAAAGATTTTTTAAAAAGGAGAAAATCATATGAGCAGGGACATCACTGTGGGGAAAATGTACTTCACAGAATTAATTTAGTCAAGTCACTAAATAAATAAATCAACAGGCAAACAGCAATAATAACCACCACCAGGTGGAGGAGTGGGGTCTGTATTGAAGTGCTATGACATATTATCTGAAATGTTCAAATTGCAGCAAAAAAATATGAGAGATGCATAGAAACAGAAAAAGGTTACCCATATACAGGAAAAAGCAAACAGTAGAAACAGATGGTGGATTACGCGAACAAAGACTTCAAAGCAGCTATTATAAATCTGTTCAAAGACTAAAGGAACTAAGATTAAATAATTCAAAGAAGGCATAATGAAAATTTTCATCAAATAGAGAATATCAATACGAGATAGACACTATAAAAAAGTCACAATGGGAATTCTGTAGCTGTAAAGTTTAATAATTGAAATTAAAAATTCACTAAAGGGGCTGAACAGTACTGACACAGGTGCAACATGGCTCAGTCCTGAAAAAAGTACACTAAGTGTGAGAGAAAAGTCACAGCACCACATATGGTGTGATTCCATTTATGTGAAATGTCCAGAGTAGGCAGATGCATAGAGGCAGGAAGTAGGTTAGTGGTTGCCCAGGACTTTGGGGTGTATAATCGGAATTGTTTCCTTCCCATAATTCATATTCTGAAATCTCAACCCCCAGTAAATGAGAATGTGCCTTTATTTGGAAATAGAGTATAGTGCTATTCTTGCTGGGATACTAGAAAGGACATTAGGTAAAAACTAAGTAAAACTGAATAAGGTATGGATTTTAATAATAATGTATCAATATTTTTTCATTAGCTGAGACATGTAATATACTAATGTACAATAGTAACAAGAGAGAAGGGATTCCCTGGTGGCGAAGGGGTTAAGAATCTGCCTGCCAGTGCAGAGGACACAGGTTTGAGCCCTGGTCTGGGAAGTTCCCACATGCCACGGAACAACTAAGCCTGTGAGCCACAACTACTGTGCCTGTGCTCTAGAGCCTACGAGCCACAACTACTGAGCCCACATGCTACAACTACTGAAGCACACAAACCTAGAGCCTGTGCTCCACAAGAGAAGCCACCGCAATGAGAAGTCCGTGCACTGCAACGAAGAGTAGCCCCTGCTTGCCTCAACTACAGAAAGCCTGCATGCAGTAATGAAGAACCAACACAGCCAAAAATAAATAAATAAATAAATATTGTTTAAAAAATAGAGGAAACTGGGTATGGGGTACAAGGGAACTCTCTGTACTATTTTTACAACTTTTCAGTAAATCTAAAATTCAGAAATTAAAAGTTTATTTTAAAAATGTGTCTAGGGGGCTTCCCTGGTGGCGCAGTGGTTGAGAGTGGGCCTGCTGATGCAGGGGATACGGGTTCATGCTCCGGTCCGGAAAGATCCCACATGCCACAGAGCGGCTGGGCTCGTGAGCCATGGCCACAGAGCCTGTGCGTCAGGAGCCTGTGCTCTGCAACGGGAGAGGCCACAACAGTGAGAGGCTGATGTACCACAAAAAAAAAAAAAAAAAAAAAAATTGAAAATGAGTCTAGGGATGGAATGGGGGGTAGATAATACTGAACATTTTTGGGCATGTTAAGGAATTTGAACTTTAAGAATTTTGGAAAATAACTGGAAGATTTAAATTGTAAGAAAGCAACATAATCATTTTTGAGTTCACTCATCCGGAGAGGAGATATCTGTGGTACTTGGGTGGGGGTAAATAAATAAATAAATAAATATTTCTCCAGAATTTCTTAAAATATTATATTTGGTAACTTTAAGGAAAGTAAAAAGTAATATGGCACCATAATTCAAGAAATAGTAAATTAAAGTGAACAGCAATACCTAATGCACAGGATAGGAAAGAAAAGGAAGAAAGAAAGAAAGAAAGAAAGAAAGAAAGAAAGAAAGAAAGAAAGAAAGAAAGAAAGAAAGGAAGGAAGGAAGGAAGGAAGGAAGGAAGGAAGGAAGGAAGGAAGGAAGGAAGGAAGGAAGGAAGGAAGGAAGAAAGAAAGAAAGAAAGAAAGAAAGAAAAAAGAAAGGAAGAAGGGAAGGGGCAGTACGTGTTATTGGTAAAAAGTCCTGGGATAGAATTAGAAAACCTGGTTCTAATTCTTGATTGGATGTTAAGTTTTGTTACTAAAGTAATGGACACATCTGGATTCAAAGCACAACAGGGATGTTTTCTATGAAAATGTTGGCTCTCACTTCATCCGTTAACGTTTCAGTTTCTCTCAGACCACATGTGGCTTGTAGATTCAGTTCCCTCCCTTTGTTCAAGCATGTGTATATGATTCTGAATGTCTTGAACTCTGATTCCCAGTCTTGGTCTTAATGCTAGTCTTGAGTTCACAAGTCATGCGGTACCTGACTAAAAATCAACAACAACCATAAATCCAAACAAGATTAGTATGAAAAAAATCATGAGAGTATATGTATCTGAATCTAGCATACATAACTATTTAACTTATCTATTTCCATCATGGCCCCAGCAGGACTATTCAATGAATAAACATAGAAAAAATTCAAAGGATTTGAGTAGAGAAAAACATATTTAAAAAGAGAAAAGATATGTTTTTTTTTTTTCTACCTTCACTTCCAAAAGTGTTTCTCTCATTTGAGTAAAGACATGAAATCCTGAGCAGTTTCTGCAAGAAGAGGTTAACCAATCCACCCACAAGGGGTCTAATCAGTCACCTAGCTAGAGATTATATAGGACTGTTCACTGTATTAACACTGCTGGCAGGAGATGCTTAATAGGGCCTTCCTGTGAGTGGGGTGATTTGTTTTTTAATGGAGCATTTATTAGAAGAAACTGAGAAAATATTTAAATCCAGCTAGGCCAAAATTAACTTCACTTTTTATCAATTACCCCCTTTCTTTGACACTATTTCGGTGATAATATAACTCATCCAAGTGTCATGCTGGCCTCAACAACTCGTGGTCATTCTGGAATGACCACCCTCACCCAGTCAGTCAGTCATTGAATGTGCTCTAACAAACATTTAAATCACTCTCATATTCATTCTCTCCAGAAATACTGGTGTTTCTTTTGTATAGGCCTACATACGTCAGTTTTCATTTTGAGAATTGAAACAGCCTCCAAAGAGATTTTTCTGTCCAGAGTCGAACATACTTCCAATACAATTCCACAGTGTTGCCAAAGGAATCTTCCTAAAATGCAAATCTGGCTTTTTCACTCTGTTGTTTAATATCACCCTCTGATTCTTCTTAACCCAGAATTACATTTCACCCTTTCAGAAGAGCATGTGGAGTCTCTGTGTGTGAAGATGGCCAGTGTCTACCTCTCTTGGCTTATCTACCCTTATAAACATTGTAGTTTGTAGGACAGAAAATGCAGTTTTATTTTTATGACTTCTGTGACTCTTTTTTCTCTAGTCTGTGATGCTTTTATATACATTTTGAATTTAGCTCAAGTACTCCCTTACCTCTAAAGCCTGTATACACTGCTTCTCCTACTAATAAATGTAGTTTATTACACGTAACTGATTTATGTTTTTAAGGAATTGGATAAAAGCAAAACAAATAAATGACACACATTTTAAAATATTCATATGTAACAATTTTAACAGTCCCTATAGGAAGTGCAAGATATTTCAAGGTATCTTAACCTACTCAAGCTGCCATAACAAATTACTACAGACTGGGTGCCTTAAACAAAGAGTTTATATCTTCCAAGTTCAGGAAGCTGAAAGTCTGAGATCCAGGAACCATCACAGCTTGGTTCTGGTGAGAACTCTCTCCCTGTCCTGCAGGGCCTTGTCTTCCTGTGTGTCCTTACCTGGGTTTCCCTGGTGGGTGCCTGTGAGGAGGGGGAAAGAGAGAGATTGCTCCCTTTTCCCTCTTTATATAAACTCATCAGTTCTGTTGGATTAGGGATGCACTTTATGATCTATTTTTATCTTAATTACTTCCTAAAAGCCCTATTTCCAAATACTGCCACGTGGGAGTAAGGGCTTCAACATATGGATCTGGGGAGGAACAAAATTCCATCTGCAGCTCAGGGTAAACACATTGGGTATGTCAGATTTTGTGGGTTCTGCATCCCTCTCTGTTTCTAAATTGACAGCATCCTGTGATTAATTTTGTACCTGGGCTAATATCTCTTTTCCAGTTGATTGTTACTTGCTTTTCCTGCCTTGTGACTCAAGTTGGTGATATTATAACATGCGATTTCATCGGTCTAGGCTTCCTCAGAGGCCAGGTGACACTCTAAGTGACTCAACTTCTCCTAGTCACTGATCTGTAATATATTCTTCTGTGAGACTCTCCTGAATAATTTGTCCACCCCTAGCTCTGCAGAAGGGTCACCTTGCCCTGGAATAGAAGACCCTAGGACAAGTCTTCTGGTTCTCAATCACAGATGACTCAGAAGAATAAAACAGACCTTCTCTCCTCACTGGAATGCCAACAGCCTCCCAGTTTCTGTGTCTTTCCTTATTGTTCTGAGGAGCTGGCCTGCTTAAAATACCATAGTTAATTTCTCTGATATTGTGATTGCTGCTTAGTTTTTATTCATTCGAGGTTTATGACCATCCTTCTTTGTTTTTGGCTGAAATTGGCTATGTTAGAGGCACTTGTTTTAAACTTAATATCGATAGAGTTTTGTGGGGTTTTTTTAAGATTATGAGACCACGTCCATTCTGTTAGTGATATTTAAACAAATTTTATACTTTATATATTAGAAGATACTTAGCCATTTTCTATATGTCTGATGTTTGTTAATTCACAAGTTATAATATCTTCTTACTGTATTTTGAACTATCATCTATTTTCTCTTAGAAGTATTTTTTAATCAGGACTCCAACTTAGATTTACTATACTAGAAGCCTTCTCTTCTCATCTAGTGACTTTGTATCCAATTTTTTATCAAAGGGATTATAATAAAGGTTAATACTTTCATTTAGAGTAAATTTATAATTTACTTTTATTTCTAGATTTGTATTTTATTTCATATTTGTTATGATAGTTAATTTTACATGTCAAATTGGCTGTGCCATAGTGACCAGATTTTTGATCAAACATTATTTTGGATGTTTCTGTCTGGATGTTTTTGGATGAGAAGTTTTTCTTTGAACAAATGATCATTGATGTGTATTTCTGATGGAATAAACAAGTATTAAGTATAACAATGCATAAACTGCATAGTCTTTCAATAATACTTATGATTGTTAACTATTAGCCCTATGTTTTTTTATCATAAAAATACTTCCACACATAATTATAAATGTATAAATGATACATATTTCAAGCTATCGTTATTATAGAAATCCATACATAAAAATAATACTTTAAAATACAGCAGTATATTATATACTATATTAAAGGATCTTCACCAAGTATTATAGAACTGTCAAATAATGTTAGATAAATATTTTAGCATTATTATACTATATAATAAATGCCAATATAGTTTATATGTAATACTTGCAAAGGATATAATATTTTCATGATTTTACCCCCAGATTTTAGTATAGTAACTGGTATGTAAATAGTGTATTAGATTTAGTTAAAGACTAAATGAATGAAAAAGTAAATACACAGATTGGAATAAATATTTAAACATTTAACAAAAGCCAGTACGATATTTACTGGCTCATCAGCTCATCAGCTTTTCCCCAAACTCACAAAAAATCTAGTGTTTTAACTGTAAATATTACCTCAATTATAAGAAATCAAAGAATTTTGTCTGATGTTTTATGATCTGTAGTAATTTAATAAAGGTGGACATTTTCTTTTTGGTGAGTATATTCACATCCACAGTTCTGATAGTTTAAACCATGCATTTATGTGCACACACACACACACACACACATATTTAACTCTGATTGTTCGGGAATATTTCTCTTAGAACTTCTGAAAAGAAAAAGCTTGAGAAACTGTATAATAT
Organism: Kogia breviceps; assembly: GCF_026419965.1. Classification (NCBI taxonomy): domain Eukaryota; kingdom Metazoa; phylum Chordata; class Mammalia; order Artiodactyla; family Physeteridae; genus Kogia; species Kogia breviceps. The sequence goes on from NC_081322.1 coordinate 15,968,959, forward strand.
AATTTCCCATATTTTCTACTGGCCTTGTTTATTTACATAGTGTATTTTATAGGTAAAGCGGAAGTGAATACAGAGCATTTTTGTAAGAAATGAAAACATCTAAATATTGTCATTCAGCTTTACCACATAGATTAGACTTACCAATTGCTGCATGAGTTTTCCAGCTTGCTGTCAGGAGAACCTTTTCTATTCTTTCACCCACAGCATTTTGGAACCATTCACATTTTTGACTTGTAATTTATGATGTCTCCTCATGGTTTAAGATTGCCTTTTGTCTTTAAGTGAAATAACTAACTGCAGGTTCTTTGGTAACTAAGGATTTTAAGAAATCATAAATATATTCTATGATTAGAGTCTTTCAAAGGAGGCAATATCTTTTCACTAAGAAGATATTAACCAATGTTTTATTTTTAAATCTAATTACAGTGCAACTCTCCAGGAAAAAACAGGGGGGCCTATGCATATAATTTTATGACAGCTTAAAAGCAAATTCATTCTTTGTTGTTCATCCTTTTGCATATTCAGTGTCAAGGCAAAAAACAAAATGAAATCTACAATACTCATAGACTTCATTGGGTTTGAGCCCACCTCATGATTTTCTCTGCCAACACAAGAAAATGTTACCCTATGAACCTTTCCTTTGAGAGGATGGAATTTACCTTACACAAACTGCTTTCAGAATTTAACTCTTTTAGTCATTGGACTTCATTAAAATGAGCTGGTTTTGTTTGATTTCTTGATTTTGTCTGCTTTCTTAGTTTTGTCTTGTTTAGTTTTAAGGGTCTCTACATTTTACTCTTCTGAATATATAATATATATGAATATATATTATATATGTATGTGCCTATGGTATTAAATATGTATGTATGTGTATGCATACACATATACATATATGCAACTTTCAAGTTGAAATATATATTTAATTTGTGTTTTTCTTAAATATTTCCAGTACCAGTGAAATACCACTTAGCAAGAGTTAAGTCACTGACCTATATAATAATAATTTTTCAAAAACAATAATAGCTTGGACACACATATCACTACTAGAAATTTTTACTTACATAAATAATACACAAATAATGTATAATCAAATTCCAGGACTTACTCTCTAAGAGAGATATGACTCAAAGGAACATAATTGTGTATCAACATTGTAACTCTGGGGTGTGAGAAGAGGTCCTCCACATGTGAGGTAGGCCAGTCATTCAAATCTAAGGAAATCCAGGAAATAGATCCATGGAAATACATTTTGCCTTTTTGATAATTACATTTAACCAAAGTAGTTTATTTTGCTATCTTAAAAATGTTTTTTAAGAGTTGTAGATTCATAACTAATATCTAATTTTAAAAGAGGTATTAAAACTTATGATGCTCTATTGCAATAGTCTTTTGGAGGCAAACATGACTAATTGCATCAATACATTTATCTTATTACATGATTGCTAAATCCATGTAGTAGATGACTCAATGCTTTGTTATTCACAATTATTTGTATTTTCTTTTCTATTTTGATTTTAAAATATTTCCAGATATGGAACAAGACACAGGAACACAATGTAATTAATCTAGGAGAAAATTATATGATAGTAAAACAAAGGCAAGAACTGTGACTCATTCTGTTAAGAACTTGATCATTTAATTTATCTTTAGATTGCTTCTATTGTGTTATGAGAAAAACAGATGTTTAAAAAGCAAGTAGCCTCTGATGCATTCTACACTTTGTTACTCAAGGGGCTATTGTACAAATATTCTCTTTTCATAGTTCATTGACCCGCATTCTTCCTATCAACTCATCAATCTTTCCTTTATTTTCATTTCTCCTTATGACTTAGATTACATGGTTGATGATTTTAATAACACTCCTCTAAGATTCCTTGATGATGTATGTAGGTGTCACAGATCTCTGGAAAAATCTGGCTGACACTTTTTCTGTGCCTTCACTTGGGCAGTTATGTAAAACTATATTATTTCATAATAAAGTAGAATTCTCTTAGAATAAATCCATGATTCACAATCTAAAATGGACCCACAAACTACTCGGATATCATACTAGGCTTCTGAGTTTTAATAGTCAGTTTCCCAAATAATTTTGTTCACTTTTCTTTAACTGCCTCTAATTTCTGCTATTTGCCACCCAGCACCAATCTTAGAAAGAAAGAACGATCATTGTCCTTGAATTGCTACCTCTTCTCCCCATCAGGCTGTAGAATACAATGGCTACATCTACACCCTCCTGCACCCCGCCTTCTGTTCAAACTCAAGGGTCTTCTTTTCTTAACTTCAGTCTAATCTCCCTGAGGGCTCTGGAGACTGCTGCTTTTCCTCTGTATCTTTGTTTATTAATAATACATTTTCTTATCTATATATTGATTTTTCTCCAATAATTTTATCCTTTCTAACAGCTTTTAGTCATGCTCAAATCGCTACTATTATATAACACAAGCACACAAAGAACAATCACTTTTGCCATATTATCTCCATATAAATCTTTTCTTGCTCGTGTAAAAACGTATTCAAATTCCTGTCTACAATTTCCTTCTTCTTCCTTTGCCTCTTATTTTTCAGATGACTTAAATATGACTTCCTCCACCATCACTGCACTCAAATGGTCTATATCTTGCCAAATAAAATGGACATTTTTCAGCTTTCTTCTTATGAGATATTTCAATAGCATCGTTTTATTGTGATGCATGAAATAAGCCAGACACAGGAAGTTATGGAGATCAAATGTACTATATAGTGACTATAGTTAAAAATACTGTACTATATTGTATATTTGAATTTTCTAAGAGAGTGGAACCTTAGTGTTCTCACACGCACACACATACACACAATGGAAAAGAAAATAGTAAGTATATAAGGTTATGGATATGTTAATTATGTTTATTGTGGTGATCACTTTACAACTTATACATACATCAAAACATCAAGTGTCCATCTGAAATATACACAATTCCTATTTATCAACTATAATTCAGTATGAAAAACAAACAAAAAACACCCTTTTATTCAGTTATCTCCCTTTAGTTTCAAAGAAACAGTGTTGTTGCATTTTGTTTGTTTGTGAGTTGTAGGAGTCATTAACATATTCTAGATAGGAAGTCCTCATCAAGGATATGAACTGCAAATGTTTCTGACAATTCTGAGTTTCCTTTTCACTCTCCGAACCTTTGAAATATCAGTTTTTAATGTTTAAAAGCAACATTAAGGAACTTGCTTTTTTCTCCTTTTCTTCACCTCCTTCATTGACTTTTAAACACTATGACAGTTTTTTTATTCTTCTTAAGAATTTACCTAAATATTTGAGTAGTATCTAACATTTTTGGGGCATGATAACTATGTGCTGGCATTTGTTTAAGTTCTCTTTGTCTGAATTAACTCTTTTTATTCTTATAACAAGGATGTCAAGTAAGTACTACAATTACTCTCATTTTATGTAAAATTACTCGTCATCTTATGGTGAGGAAGAGAGGATCATAATTATTTCTCCAAAATCCCATAGCTAAGTAATGGCAAAGCCAGGATTTGAACACAGAAATTGTGATTCATGAGTCTACACCATTGTGTGTGTAGGTGTGTTAAAATTATATAATATATACCATTTTAACAAATGTAATGTGTACAGTTCTTTGCATTTAGTAAATTCACAATGTTGTACAGCCATCACCACTAGATCCAGATAATTCCATAATCCTAAATGTAGAAGTCCTACCTATTAAGCAGCTACTCCTCATTTCCTCCACTCCAGCACCTTACAACAATTAAACTTCTTTCTCTCTATGAATGTGCCTGTTCTGGGCATGCCTATATTCTAGAACATTTCATTAAAATGTGGCTTTTTGTGTCTGGCTTCATTCACTTAGCATAAAGTTTTCAGGATGCATCCATCTTGCAGTACGTATTAGTACTTCATTCATTTGATGGCTGACTAATATTCTATTATTTGGTATACCATTTTGTGTTTATCCATTTATCAGTTGGTGGATATTTGGACTACAGTGTCTTAACCTTTAACTACTGTGCATAACGCTGCTGAATTTTGTGTGAAACGTTTTGTTTGAACAACTTATCAATTCTTTTGGATATACACCCAGAAGTGGAATTTCTGGGTCGTGTTATTTCTCTTAGCACTATATAGCCATCTTAGTTATACTTGCACAGTTATATTTTCATTTTATTCTTATTTTAGATTGATTAATTGGTGCTAAATGTTGCATTCATTTATGTTAATAGTTTTACCCCCTCTACCAAGCTGAGTACCTAGTACATGGTAGGTGCAGGCTAAATGTGCTGAGTGAATGATGAGGGAAAGTTTTGCCAATATTTCTATTCCTGGATTTGTGAAACACTTTTAAAATAAAACACCTCATTCCACAATGCACTGGAAATCTCATGAAAATTTTAAAATAATCTGTTAAAAACAGATTTCTTATTTTGGAAAACATCATTTCTCTAAACTTAGTAGAAGAAAGTATAATGCTCAATTTTCTTTCAGCTGCTAACTCTCCAGCGCTCTGCTATGCAGACCTGTAAACCCTCTACTGTGTCCTACTCAGAGATACAGCTTAAGCTGTGGAATATTCTGCATGGCTTCTTTGTCCTTTGCTAACAACTGAAATCCCATTTTTGTTGGATCTTCATCAAATCTGGTGGATTCACATTTCCTATATCAGTGTATTCCATATGTGTATATATTCCATGAAGCTTTATTTTTTCTTGATAAAGATCATATAAATCTACTTGAAGATTATGAGCTCCCTAGTATATTTTTATATGCTTCAATTTGTGCAAACTTGGATTATATGTCAGTTAAGATACGTTGAGATAATAATTAAGAGATGAACACTTCTCTGTCCTCATACTTCTCTACTGCTCATTGGCATTCTATACACTTGTCCTATTTGACTTTTTGGAAAAAAGTTATCTTGATTTCCAGGAATGCTTGCTTTTACATTCCTGACATGTAAAAAAACTTAAAAAATAAAATAAAATTCTGCTACTTCCTTCTCTTCTACCAGGCCTCAGAAAGATGGATTGCTCTAGTCCTGGTTCCTCTTCTCTTTTCCTTATAAATCTAGTCTAGAAGATCTTAGTTTGAATTTCCAGTTTATATGCCATCTGTTTTAACAATATTTCTGGTGAGATATTTCTGTAAAACAACAATCCTTGAAGGTCTATTACTTAGATCTATAACCATTTATTTGTCTTGCTCATAGACGTCCAGGGTGACTGGGGTGGTTATGCTTCAGGCTGAGGATTGGTTTCAGTGTTATCCCATCTATCTTTCATTTCAGAACCAACAGATACCTAGAATCTTCTCATGGCAGATGGTACAAGCAGAAAAAAGATGAGCAGAAGTACTTGAAGTATCTTAAGACCTAAGCTCAGAACTGGCACAGTGTCATCTCCAACTGTATTTTGTTTGGTCAAGCAAGTCCTATGTCCAAACCCAAAATCATACATTTCAAGGCTAAACGCTTACCTAAGCAAAGTATCACAAACTCAGGGAAAGAGAGGATAATTGTGAGCATCAACAGTGTGTCATATCATCTACACGTCAATAATAAAAAAATAATTTTCTCCCATTGATTTCTTTGAGGGCCAACATCACACATCTCATTTGATACCTCTATCAGTATAAATATATCAGATCAATTAAACGCTCGATTCCAGAATTAAAACACTGATGCTTCACCACTAACCCTCATACTTGTGTTCACATTCCTCCTGTTAGTACAATAAATTTATATTGATCCACCCAAACACTGAAGGAAAAAAATAAAGGACTTTTCTTGATGCATTCCTCTCACTCAATCCCCACACACTTAGTTTATTCTATTTTAAAATTTACATTCATCGTATTCATTGTCTCCAATTTAGCTTTTTCTTCCCCTCTGAAGGTTACTAACATCTCTCAGCTGAGACTTCTCATCTCTCAAAAATATCTCATAGTTGATCTCCATGCTTCCAATCTCTCCCCTACTATCCATCTTTCACATAAGTCAAGTATTTTCAGTGTGTATTTAAATCAGATAATGCTATTAACCTAGTAGCCCCTCAGTATCCTTAGCATGGCATCTAGACGTCCTACCATGACCCAGGAAACTCTATGTGTTCTTTCCTTGGCTTATTCTCCGGCTCAGGTTTATTTATCTGCCTGCCCTTCACCCCCTTGAACATGAAGATCATTTGCATTATTTATTTTTCTGGCGTAGAAGGCTTTTCGTGTGACCATTCCCGTACCTTTTCTTGCTCATCAACCACATGTCAACTGAGCTCTCATTCTCAGACTTTCCTTACTAAAGGAGCTCCCTCCTTTTGCTATTGCTACTGTTCTTTACATCACCTGCTTCCAGGTCTGCTTTGATTACCACTAAAAATGAGCAATTAGAAGAGGGTACCATAAATAATTATTTGTACTTAAAACATAATTCCCTTAATAATAATTCATAATATTTAAACATGAAGAAAAATACATATGTATACACTCTGATATTATGTTTGGCAATTTTTACAGTGAAATGTTTAATACATTTTTATAAGTGATAATACAATTTTCAGCATTTTAGATTCACCCCTTTTCTTTGAAAGAGGCATTGCTATCCATGATACACCTGTCTTCATGGAATAAAATGACCACAGATATTAGATTTAAATAAGTGTTTAAAATTGTCACAACCTTAATTTATACATGTAAAAACAATCAAGAAATTAAGTGGTCTGTTTAAAATGATACATCTAATTTGGATTCTAGCTGACAATCACAAGAGCACAAATATTGTAAAGATGGACCCCAGATAACTTAGCGTTCTTCTATTTCTCCTAATCAGATGCAATATTAACTCATTTTGATTGCCTTGCTCATTGGTCCTGCTTAATGGACCATAAGTATTAAGCAGCATTACCAAGGGTCATTCACTTAATAAATCCTAGATCGATTGGTTGATTAATTGATTAATGTGATTTGGCAATTCACATTTAAATGTAGCTTTAATTCAGATAAGGATTTCCCTAATTTTGAGATATATATGTTGCATCTTAGACAAATTGGAAAATGATTTTGACCTTTATTTGCCATAACATATAGGCTGTAAAACTGTCACCGAAAATAAATTCTCAAAAATACATTTTGATGTTTATAATTAATATACATTAGGATGATAGAATATTTTAGAGCCCAGTAAATTTTACAGTTTAAGAAAATATGTTTTTGTATTATCTATACAGCAGGTACTATTGAGTATTGATCATGAACTAGTTTTAACATTCTTTGTTATGTGTTTATATTGAATTTTATAAAGCTTGTTCATACCATCTACTTATTCCACTTTTCACACTCTATATTATTCTTCACTCAAAATTTTCTAATATGAAAAATTGCCTTCACCACTATAACAAAGTGGTACTAATATTACAATGTTTTGAAATTTACACAAATATTATTTATTTTTGATCTATATTTTTTGGTAAATTTACTGTATTTGTCCATCTTAATGTTATATAATGGTAAGACAATTTATAATATTATTTTTGCAGCATTTTTATACATTATGCAAATTAATATTTTGTGATACAATGTTTATATTGATACTAAGAATTTGTACATATGAGTGGACATTCATATATTTTGATCTTTTGATGTATAGATATATGTGAAGAGATACACACACTCCATTTGTATAAAATTGTTTTACTAATTTAAGACAAGTCTCTCAATAAATTACTGTATAATCTAAAACATGAATATGTAAACATAAACTAAAAAGTAGTTTAAATATATCATCTTTGTCTTTCAACCCTAATTTAAGAGCTGTGATTATTTTACTACATATTTTAATATATATGTATATATATATATAAATTAAAATGTTTTACATGTAATTCTATCTTAGATCACCACACAGACAAAGGAATACTGGTTATAGAGATTTGATTTGAAATTATTTTAAAAGCAAAATAATATTTTTCTCACAACTCTTAGAAAAGAGTCCTGAAGGCCACTGAGGTGCATGAGCAGAAAGCTTCCATCAGAGCAGCAACAAGCGTTCAGGGGGAGACACCAGGGACAGCGGTCTCTCCCTTTTCAAATACTATTTTAATATAGTAAATAATTTCCAATTTTCTGTTCACTTTGCATTAATACATATGTATGTTTATCTTATTTTAAAGGGGTACATTCCTAACTATAAAATAACATGTTTAACTGTAAATAACACTTGTATATCAGGATAAATAAGGCAATTTTGAGCAGAGAAATACTAGATAATCTTACCACTCAGAGAAAACTAGCATTGACATTATACATTAAAACTACTTCAAATATGCATATAAATCCATGTTTACTTTCCAAAGTTGAAAGGATCCCAAATATTTAAATTTTATGTATAATTGTGGGAAAGTGTTCTAATATGCTGAAAGTTTCTTCTAAATCATAGTTTTAAATTATTCATAATTTAATGGGTATAATTCATTTAAGCTGTATAATATGATATTTTTTTTTATTTCCTTTTTGTATATTACTAAGATAATACTCCTTTTACATAGATCTTCAAGACCACCTCTTCTTGTTTCCTAACAGTGATTTTTCTGGAACAACACTGGCAAATAGAACTTTTGGTAATGATCAAAATACTCTATACCTACTCTATATCTCACTGTACAATACAGTATCCACTAGCCACATATGGCTATTGAGCACTTGAAATGTGGCTACCCAGACTAAGGAAGTTGATTTTTAACTTTATGTAATCATAGCAGATTAAAGTTTAAATAGTCACATAGGGACTATCATATGAGAAAGTTCATAGACTACAAAACAGTAGGACAAAGGTATGAAGATTCTTTTAGCTGTAATTAAAATTTTGGATTGAGTTGTATAGATCCCAGAGGCCCTCTAGTTTCTTCTTTTTTTTTCTTTTTTTTTTTTTTTTTTGTGCGGTACGCGGGCCTCTCACCGCTGTGGCCTCTCCCATTGTGGAGCACAGGCTCCGGACGCGCAGGCTCAGCGGCCATGGCTCATGGGCCCAGCCGCTCTGCGGCATGTGGGATCTTCCCGGTCCAGGGCACGAACCCGTGTCCCCTGAATCGGCAGGCGGATTCTCAACCACTGCGCCACCAGGGAAAGCCAGGGAAGCCCTCTATTTTCTTCTTAAAGAAAAGTGTCATTTGTTTATTTCTTCCTTTTCAATTCTTTCTTTTTCTTTTATATTTCCATTGTTACTTTTTTTTGAACATCTTTATTGGAGTATAATTGTTTTACAATGGTGTGTTAGTTTCTGCTTTACAACAAGGTGAATCAGTTATACATATACATATGTTCCCATATCTCTTTCTTCTTACGTCTCCCTCCCTCCCACGCTCCCTATCCCACCCCTCTAGGTGGTCACAAACCACCTAGCTGATCTCCCTGTGCCATGCGGCTGCTTCCCACTAGCTATCCACCCTACGTTTGGTAGTGTGTATATGTCCATGCCACTCTCTCACTTCGTCACAGCTTACCCTTCCCCCTCCCCATATCCTCAAGTCCGTGCTCTAGTAGGTCTGTGTTTTATTCCCGTCTCTTCATGACATTTTTTTTTTTCTTAGTTCTTCCTGGAAATAATTTGTGATTCTTACCTTGTACCTCCATAGTTTTTCTTTTCCAATTATATTATCACACATCATTTAAGCTGAATTTATGGATACTACTCAAATTTTCCACATACCTAATAAAATGTCCCATCTCCATTTTAATGGCATCATAATGTAACATCATCCCCAACTCCTCTTTCATTGTATCTTTCTGTTTCATCACAAATATTTGTTGATTTTTTAATTCTTCATCTGTCATAGAAACATTTTTCTCCATAAGTTTTAATGACTGGGTTACTTTTTCCTTGATTTTTAATAAACACACTGGTTGATTTTTACTATTCACTTGTCCATAAACTAGGTACCAGGATCTATCATGACTTGATCTTAGCTAAAGACTGCACATGTCAATCATATTTAAACCTATTCTAAGTTTCCACTGAGTGATAATTGAGCCTATTATCATATAGACTACAGGGTAAATTAATATTCAGTACTCCAGTCCAGTTTTCTGGCAAACCAAGCATTCACCTAAGTGTAGTTCTGCTATATTGCATAGGACTTAGCTCCTTCTAGGTCTAAGGTTTTGTGCCTTGGGATACAAAAAAAAAAAAAAAAAAAAAATCACAACCCTGTGTTTGAGTTGATATTGGGGCTATTCTTGCCTCTGCTTTTCTTACAGACATTCATGTCTATCTGTGTTTACCTGGACACATTTCTTAACAGCAAGCTGTACTCTGCTTTCCTGTCCCTCTGATCCCTTGTAGTTTCCCTACCTAAATGGATATGGTTAAATGCAAGAATATTTTGGTGAGAATTAAGGTTATAAAATCTATAAAGACAGCCTTGTCTGTCTATAAATATCTTGTAACTTGAAGTAATGGGACAGTCAGACAGAACATGTATTTTGTTGTTTTTATTCATAAAGTAAAACCTAAGCTTTCTAACAATTTTGTTTCATTAAAAATTCCCCTTAGATTATGCCAATAGGTTGTCTTCCAGTGTTTTGTCTGTTACTTCTCAGATCCAAAGTCAGCTGTCTAGACTTCTTCCTTTGGTAGTTGTTTTGGGGCTCTGCAAACTGCATTTTCCAGATTTCTTTACCAACTGACTTCCTATTAGTATTTAAAAATAAGAGGGGTCCCCAAGAGTACCAGCAGCAGCTACGGGAGCCCTCCCCTAGGAGATCTGACTATTTATTCTGCGGGAACCGTCTATGCTTTAAGATTCTGGTAACCACACCTCTTCCCCATGTTCCCCTGTCCTTAAGAGTGTAGTAACTACTCTTGAAGATGTTACCTTTGGTTACCTCAGGATTCCATTATTATTCTTGAATCTCTCTAAAATCTGTGTAACCGATTCCCCATTTCAAATTCACATGGGATGATCTAGTACAGAGTTTGTATTTCCAACTAGTCACTAACTATTATAGCTACATCTCAGTCTTCAGGGATCCTGTGTGCTTTGATATGTGTGTGTGTGTGTGTGTGTGTGTGTGTGTGTGTGTCTGTGTGTGTTTGCCTTTATAGGTAAATTAGTAGAATATGGGAGAGTCTACATGGAGGACTTATTATGTAGATGGCATTGTAATCAAGAAGTAAAAACTATATGTTTGTAAATTTGTACTTAAATCCTGCCTTTGATAAATACAAAATCGCTTTGAAATATGTAAGAAAATTACCTAGCAAAATGTATATTCTTCAAGCTACAAGTCGTTTTCTATTTTCACAACTGTCAGTTACACTTAAATTTGTATCCATTGTTATCTTTTTATTTGTTGTTCCTCTCACATGTTTTTTCTTCTATCAAACGCTATTATTTATTTTCTCTTTGCTGCGATACATTTACAAAGCTGTCTTCTTCTTGTGTTCCTACCTTTGAGATCCTGTCAATTGATTTTATAACATGAGACTCTTCTCCAGTGTGCTCAGTAACTGCAGTTTCTCTTTATTTTATATTATTTGAAAGTTATCCTCTAGATTTTAAGTGGAATTATTAAATGGGATCATTAAACAGAATCAATTACACCAGATATTAGGTCTGTGCATATAAGTAGGAAGATAATTTAGCCACTATGCAGCCTTTCCCATATTCTCTCATTATTTAAAAATCCCTAAAGGAGAAGAGTCAAATACTCCAATGGGAAAGTTCACATATAATCACTCCAAACAAGCACTCTGTTCCACAAGGACCCAGACTGAAACAGTATGCCAATAAACTATCATGAGAGGAGGCGTGAGATTATGCATATAATTATTATTTGATTTGTCAATTCTAAAGCATTTACAAAATATAAGAATCCAGCCCTGTACTTGTGTTTATGTTCTCCTGTTTGGGAAGCTTATTTTTTCAGAGCATATCTTCCTCTCTCTTTTCTTTTTAGTTGTCATTACTTTCATTCCTCCCTCGATTCGTTCAGTGTTTGGTCTCTCAAATCCAAAGTCCATACCAAGGTTTACAGTGGTCCACGTGCTTTGATCACTTCTCTTCTACTCTTCCTGTTTGCTCATTTTGCTCAAATCTTACAGGCTTTCTTGTTTTCCCTACACCTTCCCATGGCTGCTTCCTTCAACTTTATTCAGGTCTCTGCTCACTTACTACCTCTCTAGAGAGGTGACACCTGACCACACTATACACAATCCTCCAAGCGTTGCCTTGCATGTACCTCTGCCAGAATGTAGTGTATGTTATATTTTTTGGATTCCTTGTCATCCCCACTAACATGTACACTCCATCAGGCAAGATCAGAACTTTTTCTATCCAATCACCACTGCAACCGCAGTGCCGATAATAGTTCTTGACATGCAATGGAAATTAAGTAAATTAATATCGATGGGAAAATAAATATGTAGCATTTAATAGGGCTAGGAAATCAGGCTGAGGACTCAGGGTTATAAATAAAGGAGACTTTTCCTGTACTCTCCCATACCTCTCTCTTATGTTAGAAAAGCAGTCATCAATGGTAGGGGCGGGGTGGGGTGGGGTTGTGGCTGTTATGAGGAAGGGGAGAAGGATGGCATGAACAAAACCAAAATGATAGAGCAAGCATTAATGTCTGTTTAATTTTCACATATTCCATCTTTTCAGATGCAGTGAAATTTGGGGATATTTTTGAGTATCATGCTTAGCTCAATTTACTGAGAATCAAGTAATAAATAAGACTGAGGAAGTCAAAATTAAGAAAAAAAATCTCTACACATTGTGATTTACATTTATGACACTCTTCATATTACTCTCTGATTTATTATTTATCATAAGGCCCTTGTGAAAATATCAAAATTATTATTCTTACTTTGAAGATTAAAAACCAATCTTACATTAAATAGGTGCCCATGGAAATAAAAGCAAGGCTTCATTTCAGAATTCCTGATGCCCTTTAGTAAGACATTGAAATAACACCAACTTAATTGTGGATCATTATCTTATTTGTAAATATTGCCAACCTGTTAGGGCTCATGGAAGTCCTACTTTTCTGGAATATTATGAATAATTTATCTGACACCATGGGAGGGTACAAAAATTCATGATTACAGAGTCTTTTTTTGTTTGTTTCTCACTGTGGAATGATTGCTAATTACTCATCTGGGTGCCCAAGGAACAGCATGAATGTTATTTATGTTACCAACCTAACCCACAGAGTCACTTATTTATTTCACTTACTCTGTTTCAACATACTATCACAATAATTTAATGCCTTTAAACTTAAATATTATGTATTCTTTCCTGTAGCCAAATCTATATTTTTTTTTCAGAAAACTCCAGATCTTAAGCTGTAACTCTCTTAGCATTAGATCACCTAGTCATGTACTATAATTAGCTGAGTCCCAGTATATTGAGAATTTTCTCTAGGCTCAGGTTGTCTTACTACCGGTATAGTAAACCATCCCTGATCAATAAATATTTGGAAATGATGGAATTACCATACACAAAATGCTTCTTTCCAAATAAATCATCACTATATTCTAATGTCTAGCTTATATGTAGAGCCCCCAGAGAAGGTTAAAAAGTGTCATTGGGACATAAAAATCATGAAATAAAGCCTTTGAGATATGTATTTTTCTCAGTTCCAGAAAAAAATGAATTATAAGAGATTTTATTCTATTTTCAGTCCTGTTTTTCCTTCTTTTATGTGGTTTCATTGGTTTTATAACAATTTATGTTTTATTTTAAATGCAATAAGAATAGGAAGTAAGGAGATTCATTTTTCTCAGGATTTTGAAAAATACACATGGAGTTATAGCAATAGAAAGAACACAGGGCTAGATGGAAATTATTAAATAAAAATGAGAAAAGAGAAACAGATCTTTTAAATACACACTTACACACAGTAGCTTTCCTTTGTGGTCACTTCTTACCCTTTCTTATCTTAACCCTTCTCCTCTGGGCTGACCTTTTCTTTTCTCCATGGTGTTTCTGTCAAGCTCTTCTCTTTGGTTCATTCTGGCTTCCTCTACCCAGCCCTAGAAAGTCCACGCTCCCCAGAGTTTTACCCTTGGGTCCCTTCTCAATGTATTATATTCTCATGATTTCTTCGAGTCCAGCAATTGCCACTTTTTGGAATTTGCTAATGACTTTCAGTTCTCTGATGTAAGATTTGATTTTTCACTTCATCAGCACATAGTGTTCCCATCTGGTTTTCAAAATAGTGAACACTTCCTGTAATACCACTGCTCCCCCATCAAGCTGCTGTTCCTCTCTCAGTTAAGAAACACCACTGTTCTCTCAGCCACACAAGAGAATAGTCTCAGAATCATCCTGGACACTTTTTTTCTCCTTCACCTAAAACATTCATTTAGTGGCTTGGTTGTGATAATTCTAGTTTTATGGACTTTCTAGCAATTCTATCCTATTCTGTTCAAACTCACTGTCTTAGTCCATTTGGGCTATTATATATATATATATATATATATATTATATATAAACAACAGAAATTTATTTTTCACATTTTTGGTGACTAGGAAGTCCAAGATCAAGGTATGAGCAGATTTAGCATCTGCAAGAGCCTGCTTTCTGGTCCATAGCCAGTGCCTCCAGCTATGACCTCAAGTGAGGGAAGGGCCCTAATCTCTCTGGGTGCTATATTATAATGGAATTAATCTCATTTATGAGGGATCCACCCTCATCACCTAATCACTACCCAAAGGCTCCACTCCCTAACACCACCTCCTAGTGTGTTAAGATTTCAAGAGATGGGGCTTCCCTGGTGGCACAGTGGTTGAGAATCCGCCTGCTGATGCAGAGGACACGGGTTCGTGCCCCGATCTGGGAAGATCCCACATGCCGCTCAGCGGCTGGGCCCGTGAGCCATGGCCGCTGAGCCTGCGTGTCCGGACCCTGTGCTCCGCAACGGGAGAGGCCACAACAGTGAGAGGCCCGCGTACCACGAAAAAAAAAAAAAAAAAAAAAAAAATTTCAAGAGATGAATTTTGGGAGGAGACAAACATTCAGTCCACAGCATGTACAGTTACTGCCTTGAGACATTTCATTCACCTCTTTTTGAAATCTTGCCTTTTCTTCTATTTTATTGCAGTGTAAATAAAGTAACAAGTTTCCTCTGTAAAACCCAAATATGATCATTACTCACATATCATTTTTATTATCCACAATCCAAACTCTTTGTATGAGACTCCAGCATCTTTCACAGTTTAGCCTACTCAGTGTTTCACTTTCATCTCCATCTACTCTCTTTGTGCACCTTATTGTACCTTTCAAATAATGACTAGCTATAATGCAAAAGTCAATTTATTTTCATTTGCCTGTGCTCATACTTTGTTCTTGTCACTCATCTTACCGTTCCTCTGCTTTTCCCTTCTTAGAAACTCCTATTCTCAGTCTGAGATATAGTTCAGATGCTTCATCTTTTATTGTCTAATTCTCTTGAACAGAATGAATTCTCCCATATCTGTGCTTGCATTTATGTAATAAATAATGTTGGCTGTGGCTAGACAGCTTTAAACGCTAACGTCTTCTTCAGTTTTTAATATAGTGGGTACATTGCTGCATTAGAAAAACATGAGTTAAATATTGGAAGCTTCAAAAAATATGTTCTTCACAATTGAGAGGGAAAACTTTGCTTTCTTCTTAGAGAAGAAATTCTTAAAATTTTAAAAATTCTGTCAGAGAGAGGTCACTGGGGAATGGCCACTTTGGGTCAGGCCAATGTCTTGAAGTGGAAGGTAGGGGTCTGAATATGACAGTAGAACACAGTCAAGTCAAATAATCCACACTGAAACCTTAACTGTCAAAGCCATAGTCAGCCCCTTAATCTCCAATCCTGTTCTATCTATACTGAAATATTTTAGATTAATGCTAACAGTAGAAATTTATAGAAACTAGGGATTATGATAAAGCCAATATGTTTTTTTATTTGTTTGTTTAGCAGCAATAAATGAAAGTATTTTACTGAAGTAGACTTTAAATGTTCCTTTAGACTAAGTTAGAATAGGAGAGCTGCCTACTTGACATAACTCTTTGGATGTCTAGCTCATAGTCTAATTTACCATGCCCAAAAGAGAAATAATATTTCCTTCACATCATCCCTCAGCCGATCCCACTAAAATCTGTGTCTGCCATGTTTTAATTAATAGGTTTGCCTATTCATACATTTACTCAAGCTGAACACCTAGGAGACATCTTTCATGCCTCTGACCTCAATCCCCACCATATTCAAGAAGCAACCTGTCCAGTCATATCTACTGCCAAGATACATCTCCCATCCATTCACTTCTTTTTGTCTTCACAGCTAACATCTACTTTAAACCACCAGATCCCCTTCCTGATTCATGAAACAGCTTTCCAGAAGGGTATTCTTGCTTCCATTCTTGTCACTCCTCTCCACCAAAATCAATTTTCTGAAGTGCTGTCCATCCCTAAATATTTGTCAGATTATGTTACTTCCTTTACATAAAAGTCCCCAGGGGCTCCTTAGTTTCCCTAGAGTTAAATCTGAACTCTCCCCAAGGTCTGCAAGAACTGATGTCATCTTGTCTCTGCTGTTCAGCTCACTTAATATCAACACCACTCTACCCACCTGTACTCTAAAAACACTGGCCTCTTCCTGTTCCTACATAAGTGTTATTTCACATGCTATTCCTCTTTCAAGAATTCTTACCCGTATGGTGTTTCTATGGATGTCTCCTTCTGGTCTCAGATAAAATATAATTCTATGTTAGAGCCTTGATTTTGCATTCAGAAGTAGTACCCTCTACCTGCCTTCTCATTATACGTATCTGTTTAATTTCATCCTGGCATTTATTCCTACCTTGTATATCATTTTAATTTATTTAGTTTAGCTCTCTTTTACATGTCCCCACACTAGAGTGCAAACTCCATGAAAGTGTGTTTTTGGTCAGACTCCTGGGCTCTGCTGTTCCTGCAGCTCCTAAGTACATCAAACATAAGCACCTGATCACTACCTGCTTCATTTGGGTGCTTGCTTCAGGGTAACCTTAATAGAGAGATGGCTTGTGATGGATCTATTTCAAAAATAACACTAACACTGTCGTTACCAACATACCCTTCACTCACCTACCCCTTGCTGCTTTAATTCTCAGCCATCCAATATATTGATGTGTTTGGTTTCCCTCTGTCCACACTAGAATTTAAGTGCCATAGGGATAAGGAATTTGCTTTATTCATTGTTGTATCCTCAGCACCTAGAATAGCATTTGGTACAAGGTAGTTGCTCAAGAATGTTGATTGAATAAATGAATGAAGATTAGGAGCTTAATCATTGATTAAAAAATATATTTATATATATATATATATATATATATATATATATATAGCCCCACACTAGAATGCATATATATACTATATACATATATATATTTGAAAACAAAATTAAATATATTTATTTTGATATTTTAAATAATAGAAGCAAGCTTACTGGAAGAATAGATGAGAAACAATAGGGATAGTAAAACTTATTTTACTTGAGTACATGAAAAGTTTAATGCATTTCTTTTCTTTCTTTTTTTTTTTTTTTTTTTTTTTTTTTTGCGTGTGTGGTACGCAAGCCTCTCACTATTGTGGCCTCTCCCGTTGCGGAGCACAGGCTCCAGACTCACAGGCTCAGTGGCCATGGCTCACGGGCTTAACCGCTCCACAGCATGTGGGATCTTCTCAGGCTGGGGTATGAACATATGTCCCCTGCATCGGCAGGCAGACTCTCAACCACTGCACCACCAGGGAAGCCCAATTCATTACTTAAGTATGGTGCATCTCCCTCGTAAGTGAAGTTCAGTCAGTTGTGATTCAAATTGTTTTACTTGTTTAGAAAACATCTCAAGGTCCAGTGGCACTCTTTTGGGAAAAAATAGCATTGTGAAAGACCAAAATCATAGCAAACTGACAAAGAAAAATAGCAAAAATATATTAGTGGAATGATATGTCTAGTTTTATTGACTTGCATATAGTCTGTTTAGACATTTGTGTTATCTAATTATCTTTCAAAATAGATTGTATCAAAGTATTCAATATCCACTGTAGGTTGAAAATGATGTCCTTTTCATCCTAAGTGGATGATTGGCTAGTTGATGTTCCTTGGAGCTAGTACCTGAGATTGGTCTTTTTTATTCCAGAATTCTGTGTCTTGGAGATATTCATGTTGCATGATTTATTATTTCACAGTCATTTTTGACACAGAGACAAAATTTTGTTCTGTATAAAATACTATTTTTCCACTTATATTTTTTAAAGTGATCTCCATGCCTGTATGGCCATGGATAAAACAGGGGCTTTTGCACAGCTCCTTTGTGATACATGGATAGGATGTACTCACACTCTGTTCACATGTAAAGACTGTTTGGCTACTCTTAGCAAAGAGTTAAGAAAAGAGTGATATACTTGCTCAGCTCCCTTCCCTTCAATATATCTAATAAAAATGTCATTTGGGGGCTTCCCTGGTGGCGCAGTGGTTGGGAGTCCGCCTGCCGATGCAGGGGACGCGGGTTCGTGCCCCGGTCTGGGAGGATCCCACATGCCGCGGAGCGGCTGGGCCCGTGAGCCGTGGCCGCTGGGCCTGCGCGTCCGGAGCCTCTGCTCTGCAATGGGAGAGGCCACAACAGTGAGAGGCCCGCGTACCACAAAAAAAAAAAAAAAAAAAAAAAAAAAAAATGGCATTTTGAGGCTTGAGGACCTCAGAATTTCTCAATCTAATTTCAATTTAACACTTTTAGCAAAGAACTACAGTGTCATCAGTGAGTCTTCTCAAAGGGAAAACGAAGCATGAATTATGCCAATGAAATAACATGATCGTTTTATTACTAATTTTTAATTTAAAACATTATCTAAATGATCAAGAAACATTCACATTTAGCTATAAAAATAAAACTGTTGTGTTAATAAAAAAAATGCAGGCAAATGTATCTTACAAATAGAGGTAAATTATTCTTATTTCAAATATATTAACAAGTAATATCCAGCAGAATAACTTGCATGTTGAAATTAAAATGATTCTATTAGTTAATGCATCATGCCAGTAGGTCAAATGAAGAAAAAACACAAGTAGTAATTTAAACATATTTAAAAGTTAACTGATGAGATTCATTCCAATTTTTTAAAAAGCAAACAAGAGGTAGAAAGACACATCCTTAATAAAACAAAATATATTCAAACTTAAAACCAACTAATAAAGTAAAACTTACAGCTAATATCATATTGCAATATGAGTCATTAGAGGCACTTCCTATGTAATTAGGAATATGACAGATTTTTCACAATCACTAATATAAATTAACTAATTTATGGTTATTGGTTTAAAATAAGTTAGGAAGAGGAAACACAGGAAACCTAGACCACTCAGGAGAATACGAGATGTACTGGATTTAATATTGCACATAGTTCCCTTGGAAACCCAAGTGTAAAGGAAACAATAGGCAGATTGAGATACTCATTGATTTTGTAGTTCTACCAACTCCCTCGGCAGGGGTCTCTCCTGTCTTGGTTCCAAGGGTCTGGATCCTTTCTCCAGGGTCAAGAAATCTTCCTTAATTACTACACTGTTCTCAGAGGAGTTCCCTTCCTCACCCTCTAGGACACAGGGACATTAATGGACAAAGGCTTTATCAGAAGGTGAGAAAATGTGTACATAAAGATGATGTCTACTAGGGGCCCTGCCACAACTTCCTTGTTTTGCAAAGGAGAATGGAGACTTGCTTCCAGCAGAAATGGAGGAAGTGTTTGCTGGGGAGATAGAAAAAAAGCATAAATTATTATCTAAAAGTATTATATCATAGGAGACCTTCAAGATGGCATAAGAGTAAGACTTGGAGATCACCTTTCTCCCCACAAATACATCAGAAATACATCTACATGTGGAACAACTCCTAGAGAACACCTACTGAAAGCTGGCTGAATACCTCAGACTTCCCAAAAGGCATGAAACTCTCCACATATTTGGGAAGGGCAAAAGAAAAAAGAAAAAACAGAGATAAAAGAATAGGGATGGGACCTGCACCACTGGGAGGGAGCTGTGAAGGAGGAAAAGTTTCCACACAGTAGGTAGCCCCTTCACTGGAGGAGACAGGGAGTGGAGGTGGGGAAGCTTTGGAGCCATGGAGGACAGTGCAGCAATGAGGGTGCAGAGGGCAAAATGGAGATATTCCCCCACAGAGGATAGGTGCCTACCAGCACTCACCAGGCTGAGAGGCTGGTTGGCTCACCCACCAGGGCAGCTGGGGGCTGGGAGCTGATGCTCCAGTTTTGGAGTTCAGATCCAGAGAGAGGACTGGGCTTGGCTGTGTGAAGATAGCCTTAAGGGAGCTAGGGCACCACAGGTAGCTGGGAAGGAGTCCAGGAAGAAGTCTGGACCTGCTGAAGAGGCAAGAGACCATTGTTTCGGGGTGTGCAAGGAGAGAGGATTCAGAGAACAATGTAAATGAGCTCCAGAGACAGGCGTGAGCCACAGCTATCAGCGCAGACACCAGATATGGGCATGAAATGCTAAGACTACTGCTACAGCTGCCAAGAAACCTGTGTGCAAGCACAGGTCACTATCCACACCTTCCCTCCTGGGAAACTGTGCAGCCTGCCACTGTCAGGGTCCTGTGATCCAGGGACAACTTACAAGGGAGAACGCATGGTGTGCCTCAAGCTGTTGCAACATCATGCCAGCCTCTGCCACTGCAGGCTAGCTCTGCATTCCATACCCATTCATCCCTCCCCCAACCCTGAGTGAGCCAGAGCCCCCTAACCAGCTGCTCCTTTAAACCGGTCTTGTCTGAGCAAAGAACAGATGCTCTCAGGTGACCAACAGGCAGAGGTGGGGCCAAATCCTGAGCTGAACACCAGGAACTGTGTGAACAAAGAAGAGAAAGGGAAATCTCTCCCAGCAGCCTCAGGAGCAGTAGATTAAATCTCCACAATCAACTTGAGGTAACCTGCATCTCTAGAATACCTGGATAGACAATGAATCATCCCAAAATTGAGGTGGTGGACGTTGAGAGCAATAATATATATATATTTTTTTCTCTTTTTGTGAGTGTGTACATGTATGCTTCTTTGTGTGATTTGGTCTGTATAGCTCTGCTTTTACCAATTGTCCTAGGGTTTTGTCTGTCTGTTTTTATTTTTTATTTATTTATTTTTTTAGTATAATTTTTAATGTTTGTTATCATTGGTGGACTTGTTTTTTGGTTTGGTTACTTTCTTCATTCTTTTTTGTTTTTGTTTTTTTATTACTGTTTAATTTTTTATATTTAACAATTATTTTTTATTTATTTTTCTTTCTTTCTTTTTCTTCTCCCTTTTTTTCTGAGCGGTGTGACTGACAGCATCTTGGTGTTCTGGCCAGGAGTCAGGCCTGTGTCTCTTGGGGGATGGGAGAGCCCAGTTTAGGATATTGGTCCACCAGAGACCTCCCAGCACCACATGATATCAAATAGTGAAAGTTCTCCCAGACATCTCCATCTCAATGCTAAGACCCAGCACCACTCAACAACCAGAAATCTACAGTGCTTGACACCCTATGACAAACAAATAGCAAGACAGAAGGCTGCTTAAAATCATAATGAGGTCACAGAAACCCCAAACACACCACCAGATATGGTCCTGCCCACCAAAACGACAAGATCCAGCATCATCCACCAGAGCACAGGCACTAGTCCCCTCCACCAGGAAGCCTACACAACCCACTGAACCAACCTTAACCACTGGAGGCAGACACCAAAGACAATGGGAACTACGAATCTGCAGCCTGCAAAAAGAAGACCACAAGCACAGTAAGTTAAGCAAAATGAAAAGACAGAAAAACACACAGCAGATGAAGGAGCAAAGCAAAAACGTACCAGGCCTAACAAATGAAGAGGAAATAGCCAGTCTACCTGAAAAAGACTTCAAAGTAATGATAGTAAAGATGATACAAAATCTTGGAAATAGAATTGAGAAAATAAAAGAAACATTTAACAAGGACATAGAAAAACTAAAGAGAAAACAAAGAATGATGAACAACACAACAAATGAAATTAAAAACTCTCTGGAAGGAATCAATAGCAGAATAATTGAGGCAGAATAACGGATAAGTAACCAGGAAGATAAAAAGTGGAAATAACTACTGCAGAGTAGGATAAAGAAAAAATAATGAAAAGAATTGAAGACAGTCTCCGAGAACTCTGGGACAACACTAAATACACCAACATTTGAATTATACAGGTCCCAGAACAAGAAGAGAAAAAGAAAGGGACTGAGAAAATATTTGAAGTGATTATAGTTTAAAACTTCCTTAATATTGGAAGGGAAATAGTCAATCCAGTTCAGGAAGTGCAGAGATACAGGATAAATCTAAGGAGTAACACACCAAGACAAATATTAATCAAACTATCAAAAATTAAATGCAAAGAAAAAATATTAAAATCAGCAAGGGAAAAACAACAAATAACATACCAGGAAATCCCCATAAGGATAACAGCTGATCTTTCAGCAGAAAATGTGCAAGCCAAGAGGGAGTGGCAGGACATATTTAAAGGGATGAAAGGGAATAACCTACAACCAAGATTACTCTATGCAGTAAGGAATTCAGCACCACCAAACCAGCTTTACAACAAATATTAAAGGAACTTTTCTAGGCAGGAAACACAAGAGAAGGAAAAGACCTACAATAATAAACCCAATACAATTAATAAAATGGTAATAGGAATATACATATCGATAATTACCTTAAATGTAAATGGATTAAATGCTCCCACCAAAAGACATAGTGTGGCTGAATGGATACAAACACAAGACCCATATATATGCTGTCTATAAGAGATCCACTTTGGGCTTCCCTGGTGGCGCAGTGGTTGAGAGTCCGCCTGCTGATGCAGGAGACACGGGTTCGTGCCCCGGTCCGGGAAGATCCCACATGCCGTGGAGCGGCTGGGCCTGTGAGCCATGGCCGCTGAGCCTGCGCGTCCGGAGCCTGTGCTCTGCAACGGGAGAGGCCACAACAGTGAGAGGCCCACGTACCACAAAAAAAAAAAAAAAAAAAAAAAAAAAAAAAAAAAAAAAAAAAAAGAGATCCACTTCAGACCTAGGGACACATACAGACTGAAAGAGAGAGGATGGAAAAATATATTCCATGCAAATGGATATCAAAAGAAAGCTGGAGTAGCAATTCTCATATCAGACAAAACAGACTTTAAAATAAAGATTATTACAAGAGGCAAAGAAGGCACTACATAATGATCAAGGGATCAATCCAGGAAGATATAAAAATTGTATATATTTATGAACCCAACATAGGAGCACCTCAATACATAAGGTAAATGCTAACAGCCATAAAAGGGGAAATTGACAGTAGCACAATCATAGTAGGAGACTTTAACACCCCACTTTCACCAATGGACAGATCATCCAAAATGAAAATAAATAAGGAAACAGAAGCTTTAAATGACACAATAGACCAGATAGATTTAATTGATATTTATAGGAATTCCATCCCAAAACAACAGAATACACTTTATTCTCAAGTGCTCATGGAACATTCTCCAGGATCGATAGTATCTTGGATCACAAATCAAGCCTTGGTAAATTTAAGAGTATCGGAATCGTATCAGGAATCTTTTCTGGGCTTTCCTCGTGGTTCAGTAGTTGAGAGTCCTCCTGCTGATACAGGGAACATGGGTTTGTGCCCCGGTCCAGGAGGATCCTACATGGCATGCACAGAGTGGCTGTGCCAGTGAATCATGACCGCTGAGCCTGCACGTCTGGTGCCTGTGCTCCACAATGGGAGAGGCCACAACAGTGAGACACCCGTGTACCGAAGAATCTTTTCTGACCACAATGCTATGAGACTAGATATCAATTACAGGAAAAAATATGTAAAAATCACAAACACAGGAAGGCTAAACAATACACTACTTAATAACCAAGAGATAACTGAAGACATCAAAGAGGAAATAAAAAAAAAATACCTAGAAACGAATGACAATGAAAACACAACAACCCAAAACCTATAGGATGCAGCAAATGTAGATCTAAGAGAGAAGTTTATAGTAATACAATCCTACCTCAAGAAACAAGAAACATCTCAAATAAACAACCTAACTTTAACCTAAAGCAATTAGAGAAAAGAAGAACAAAAAAACCCTCCAAGTTAGCAGAAGGAAAAAAATCATACAGATAAGATCAGAAATAAATGAAGAAGAAATGAAGAAAGCAGTAGCAAAGATCAATAAAACTAAAAGTTGGTTCTTTGAGAAGATAAACAAAATTGATAAACCATCAGCCAGATTCATCAAGAAAAAAAGACTCAAATCAATAGAATTAGAAATGAAATAGGAGAAGTAACAACTGACACTGGAGAAATACAAAGGACCATGAGAAATTACTATAGGCAATTATATGCCAATAAAATGGACAACCTGGAAGAAATGGAGACATCCTTAGAAAAGTGCAACCTTCCACGATGGAACCAGGAAGAAATAGAAAATATAAACACACCAATCACAAACACTGAAATTGAGACTGTGATTAAAAATCTTCGAAAAACTAAAGCTCAGGACCAGATGGCTTCACAGGCGAATTCTATCAAACATTTAGAGAAAACCTAACACCTATTCTTCTCAAAATATTCTAAAATATAGCAGATGGAGGAACACTAACAAACTCATTTGACAAGTCCACTATCACCCTGACACCAAAACCAGACAAAGATGTCACAAAAAAGAAAACTACAGGTCAATATCACTGATGAACATGGATGCAAAATCCTCAACAAAATACTAGCAAATAGAATCCAACAGCAAATTAAAAGGATCATACACCATGATCAAGTGGGGTTTATCCCAGGAATGCAAGGATTCTTCAGTATAACCAAATCAATCAATGTGATACATCATATTAACAAATTGAAGGGGAAAAACCATATGATCATCTCAGTAGATGCAGAAAAAAGCCTTTGACATAATTTAACACCCATTTATGATAAAAAACCCTCCAGAAAGTAGGCATAGAGGGAACTTACCTCAACATAATAAAGGCCATATATGACAAACCCACAGCCAACATCATTCTCAATGGTGAGTGATTGAAAGTATTCTAAAATCAGGAACAAGAAAAGGTTGCCCACTCTCACCACTATCATTCACCATAGTTTTGGAAGTCTTAGCCACAGCAATCAGAGAAGAAAAATAAATAAATAAATAAATAAATAAAAGGATCCTAGATCAGAAAAGAAGAAGTAAAGCTGTCACTGTTTGCAGATGACATGATAATATACATAGAGAATCCTAAAGATTCTACCAAAAAACTGCTAGAGCTAATCAATGAATTTGGTAAAGCAGCAGGATTCAGAATTAATGCACAGATATCTCTGGTATTCCTATACACTAATGATGAAAAATCTGAAAGTGGAATTAAGAAAACACTCCCATTTACCATTGCAACAAAAAGAGTAAAATACCTAAAATAAACCTACTTAAGGAGATAAAATACCTGTATGCAGAAAACTATAAGACACTGATGAAAAAAATGAAAGACGTTCCTAACAGTTGGAGAGATTACCACGTTCTTGATTTGGAAGAATCAACATTGTGAAAATTACTATACTACCCAAAGCAATCTACAGATTCAAGGCAATACCTATCAAACTACCAATGGCATTTTTCACAGAGCTAGAGCAAAAATTTCACAATTTGTATGGAAACACGAAAGACCCTGAATAGCCAAAGCAATCTTCAGAATGAAAAACAGATTTGGAGGAATCAGGCTCCCTGACATCAGGATATAATACAAAACTACAGTAATCAAGACAGTATGGTACTGTCACAAAAACAGAAATATAGATCAATGGAAAAGTATAGAAAGTTCAGAGGTAAACCCAAGAACCTATGGTCAACTAATCTATGATAAAGGAGGCAAGGATATACAATGGAGGAAAGACTATCTCTTCAATAAGTGGTGCTGGGAAAACTGTACAAGTTACATGTAAAAGAATGAAATTAGAACACTCCCCAACACCATACACAAAAATAAACTCAAAATGGATTAAAGACCTTAATGTAAGGTCAGACACTATAAAAGTCTTAGAGGAAAACTTAGGCAGAAAACCCTGTGGCATAAATCACAGCAAGACCCTTTTTGACCCACCTCCTAGAGAAATGGAAATAAAAGCAAGAATAAACAATTGTGGCCTAATGAAACTTAAAAGCTTTTGCACATCAAAGGAAACCATAAACAAGGGAAAAAGACAACCCTCAGAATGTGGGAAAATATTTGCAAATGAAGCAGCTGACAAAGGATTAATCTCGAAAATTTACAAGCAACTCATGTAGCTCAATACCAAAAAATCAAAAAACCCAATCCAAAAATGGGCAGAAGACCTAAATAGACATTTCTCCAAAGAAGATATACAGATTGCCAACAAACACATGAAAGAATGCTGAACATCACTAATCATTAGAGAAATGCAAAACAAAATTACAATGAGGTATATACTCACACCAGTCAGAATGGCCATCATCAAAAAATCTATAAACAATAAATGCTGGAGAGGGTGTGGATAAAAGAGAACCCTTTTGCCTTCTTGGTGAGAATGTAAATAGATATAGTCACTATGGAGAACAGTATGGAAATTCCTTAAAATGCTATAAATAGAACTATTATCTGACCCAGCAGTCCCACTACTGGGTATATATCCTAAGAAAAACATAATTCAAAAAGAGTCATGTACCAAAATGTTCCTTGCAGCTCTATTTCCAATAGCCAGGACATGGAAGCAACCTAAGTGTCCATCAACAGATGAAAGGATAAAGAAGATGTGGCACATATATACAATGGAATATTACTCTACCATAAAAAGAAACGAAATTGAGTTATTTGTAGTGAGTTGGATGGACTGAGAGTCTTTCATACAGAGTGAAGTAAGTCAGAAAGAGAAAAACAAATACCATATGCTAACACATATTTATGGAATTAAAAAAAAAATGATTCTGAAGAACCTAGGGGCAGGACAGGAATAACGACACAAACATAGAGAATGGATTTGAGGACACAGGGAGGGGAAGGGTATGCTGGGACGAAGTGAGAGAGTGACATGGATTTATATATACTACCAAATGTAAAATAGATAGCTAATAGGGAACATTTGTATAGCACAGGGAGATCAGCTCAATGCTTTGTGACCACTTTTAGGGGTGGGAGGGAGACGCAAGAGGGAGGAGATATGGGAATATATGTATATGTACAGCTGATTCACTTTTTTATAAAGTAGAGACTAACACACCATTGTAAAGCAATTATACTTCAATAAAGATGTTTAAAAAATTAAAAAATAAAAGTATTATATCATATTTATAAATGTAAATAAAATAATCTAAATATTATCACAAATATTAACATTTTGAACTTTAAAGCTTAAAACTGACATGGAATAAATGTGACTATAAATATTGTTATTCTTTTAAATATATGGTTCTAAGTTCCTCTCACAGATTGTTTTCCTAACCCTTGAACAACCAGAAATATCAGAATTTAGCAATAGAGTAAAATAAAAAGAAAAAATAAGTGTTTTTGTTGTTTCTCAGGTTCATTTATTTGTTTTCTGTTTTTTTATTACTCATCAAAGCTCAATTTACTGATTAAATCATGGGGTAATGTGTTACTGTAAAAGCCGGGAAAAATGTAGAACTGCACTTAAAAAGGGGAAAGTAAATTTTAGTTTATGAAACGTTTGCATATGTATAAAATATTTTTTTAAGCATGTGAATTTGTTTTTGCCTTTTTGTACTCTTTTCCTACGATGCATTCTTCCACGAATGTGTTTTTAAATAAGATAATGAGCCCAACAATGTGGGCTAATTAAAGATTCATCTGCTGGAAATCAGAGAATTAGACCTAATAAATCTCTGGGTGGTCCCTCCAGCAACAACTCCAAAGCACAGATAATAACCTAAACGTTTTGGAAAGGATCTAGATTGACAGGATGTACTACAGTGTTCTTTATTCTTTATGAATATTATTGCTGAATTGTCCTCACCAATAACTAGACAAATGGGATTGCTTAGTGATGAGAGTCCTACAGGGTTGTGCCCTGTTTTTTTTGTTTATTTGCTTTTTTTGTTTTTTTATTGGAGTACAGTAGATTAAAAATGTTGTGTTAGTTTCAGGTGTACAGCAAAGAGATTCAGTTATAGATATGTTCATTCTTCTTCAGAGTTTTTATCATATAGGTTATCACAGAATATTGAGTAGAGTTCCCTGTACTATACCGTGGGTTGATTTGTTTTAAAAGTCTTCTCTTAAACTGAAAAGGTAAATTGACAAATAAACTGTTTCAGAAATTTTCAAGTTAAAGAACACATTTCAACATGTTCTGAACTTACCACAACAAGGGTTTGTTTTGATTTAGGGACGAGGCCTAAACGATCTTTATTTCAAAATTTGGCAGGGGACTGGGAAACAACTTAGGTCATCAGGTGAAGAATGTAAATGAATTCAGACTAAGTCAACTTGAATTATTTACAATGAAAAAACAAAAATTTCTTCTAAAACAACCTTTAATTGAAAATTTTGCTTTCTCAGGGAGATCAAAACATAGCATTACTGCCTGCATCTCAATCTGGTCCCCACTGGTGCACTGAGACTTCATCCTCATGGCCCGTAGGTGTTGGCGTGGGTGCACCTGCGGACTCAGGCACTCAGGTTGTGAGCAGCCCCAATTCCTATCTCAGGGCACCAACTATTATTATTTGCTGCACGATTAGCCCTTTATATACCAAACTATGTACTCTCTCTTCTGCTAGTATGTAAACCAGATAAGGGCAGAAATTTTGTTTGGTTCCTTGATATTCCTTAGGTTTCCAGAAGAGTGCCTGGCATAGAGCAGGCACTCAGTAAAAACATGTTGAATAAAAGAATGAATTGATGAAAATGTTGAGAAGCACTCACTTCATTTCTAGGTGTAAACTTTTATTTTCTGCTTAGTGAAGTCACTGTAACATTTCTTGTAAAGCATGTTTTGTGGTGTTGAACTTCTTTACCTTTTGCTTATTTGTAAAACTTATTATCCTTCAAATTTGAATGATAACTTTGCCAGGTAGAGTATTCTTGTTTGTAGGTTTTTTTTTTCTTTTTATCACTTTAAATATACCATTCGACTCACTTCTGTCCAGCAGTTTCTGCTGAAAATTCAGCTGATAGTACTCTTGATGTTATTCCAGATATCTTTTAAACTGTCCTCATCTTTTTTTGTTTCTTTTTATACTCAGCTTAAGTGATTTCCACACTATATATTCCAGTTCACTGATCTGTTCTTCTTTGTCTTCTACTCTGCTGTTGATTCCTTACAGTTTAATTTTTTATTTACTCATTGTTCTTCAGTTCTGCTTGGTTCTTCTTTATGTTTTCTGTTTGTTTAACTTCTCACTGTGTTCATCCATTCTTTTCTGGAACTTGTTAAGCATCTTTATGATCATTACCTTGAACCCTTCGAGTAGATTGTTTAGTGCCACTTTGCTTAACTCTTCTTCTGAGTTTTCATCTTGTCCCCTTCTTTTGGAACATATTCATCTGTTGTCTACTTCTCTATGTTTATTTATATTAGGTAATTTTGTTATTTTTCCCAGTTTTGGAGAAGTGGTGTTATGTAGGAGGCATTCTGTGGGGCCCGGCAGCACACTCTCCTCTGGTCATAAGACCTATATGATCTAGGGGTGTCCCTTATGTAGGCTGAGTGGCCCCTTCTTCTGTTGTGAGGCCTACTGATGTGAGCATAGTGGTAGGTGGGACTGGGCCCCCACACATTTTGCTGCTAGGTGCTGCCTCGTGCTGATGCTTCCAGTCTGTTTGTGGGTGGGGCTGCAGAGGCGCATGACAGGAAGTAATCCCAGGGATTCCAGGGCTGGTGCTGGCCTTGTGTCCTGGAGCAGTTGGCAGCAAGGCTTAGGGCTGGTGCCGCTCTGCTGGTGGCCAGGTCCAAGTTCAGGGGTAGCTGGCTATGGGGCCTGGGGGGGTCCCATGGCAGGTCCCAGCCTGCTGGTGGGAGATGCTGGTTTCTGCCTTGGCTGGCAGTGCATTCTTAGGGTCCTGAGTCCAGTCCCACTCTGCTACTTGGCAATTCTGAGTCCCCAAGGGGTTTCCTGGGAGTCCTGGGGAGCCTGAGACTGGTGTCAGCCTGCTGGTGGGTGGGTAGGTCCCCACATGTCTGGCTGCTTGGCCTGGGTGGTACAGATACTGGTGCTAACAGGCTGGTGGGTAAGAAAGTCCCCAGCACTAACGGGATAGAGGGAGGATTCCAAAATGGTGCTTACCAATACCAATTTTCTCGTGGTAGAATAAGCTCTCAAGAATGGCTACTGCCAGCATCTGTGTCCTCAAGGGGAGTCCCGGTTGCCCCCTGGAGTCACTCCAAGATCAGCAAGTGTGCCTGCCCCAGGCTTCTTTCAAATGGAATGTGTGAGGTTTTGTGTACACCCTTTGAGAGCAAAGTCTCTTTTCTACAGCCCTCCAGCTCTCCTGTATGCAATCCCAATAGATGTTTGGGAGCTAGCCTTCCCAAGCTGGGAAGCCAGATGTGAGGCTTAGATCCCTTGTTCCTTGGTTGAACCTCTGCAATTGTGATCATCTTCCTGTTTGTGGGTCGACTACCTGCAGGTGTACATCTTGACTATACCACGTTTCTGTCCTTCTTACCTATCTTCTTATGGTTCCTGCTTTATGTCTTTAGGTGTGGAAAATCTTTCCTGCTACCCTTCAGGTCCTTCTCATCAATAGTTTCTCTGTAAATAGTTATAATTTGGGTGTGCCTGTTGAAGGAAGTGAGCTCAGGGTCTTTCTACTCCACCCTCTTGGCCACTCCCCTAAAGATATTTAGTCTTTTATTTTTAGTCCTTTAAATTGGTCATTTCATTTTAAACCTGAATGGCTGCTTGTTTAGATTTCAAAAGCAATAGATATTTTAGAAGTATTTTACATTTGGGGAAAAAAAGATGTACAAAAGAGTACAATTTACGTTGCCATTAAATAAATTGCTGAAAACAAGCCAAATTATTTCAAGTTAGCAGTTATGATCTGGCACAGAGCAGCATGCAGGTGACCTATCCCACAGAGTCAGGACCTTTCTTTATAGCACTGCATCCCTGGGCACATGCTTTTCCTATTGAAGGCTGAGTTAGCAAATCAATCTACACTGCCATTTGCCTACAGATAGCTTTTTGCCTTTCAGGGCACCAGCCCCATCAGCCAGAGTTATGCAAAAATGGATTATTTTTTGCCAAGTCACACTTTTATCCCTCTCCCAATGCTGTGATGCCTGTGTAATTTTTATTGTGGTTTAGTTGACTGCCTTGAAATTGTTTTCCATTTCATGTAAATTTACAGATATCTCTGTGTGATTGGTGTTCACAGTTGAAAAAACATAAATTGTTCCCATTTTACACAGGTGATATGTGAACATATTTCCCTGAGTTCTTTGAAAGATAGGCAGTATGCTATAAATCAAATAATTGTTATTTATCTGTTTCTAGAAGCTGTGGCCTAAAATAGCCATCCCATTTTGTGTACTCTTGCCACAACAAAACCAATCTTCATTAGGTCAAATGATATTTAACATATTTAATATTCTTATTATATTTCACAATTCTCCTAGGAGGTAAGTGTTATTTTGTCAAACTTGAACATATACATTTAATAGAAATTCACACATTCATTTTAATTCAGCAAAAGTAAGGTTGAACTTGTAAGAAGCCAAAATTACAGATCATTTCAAATAAACATTTCATAGTCTAGAAAAACTGCTGAGCTTACTGTGCTGTTTCAGCATAAAGACTAGATTCAAGGAGTTTCTGGCTTAACTAACTTACCTATAGCATATCTCATTGATGGAGAATTTTACTAAGGCAGAAATGAAATAAGTTCAATATTCCGAAATCATTTCTATTGGTGCATTTGTGTCAGATCACATATGATCTGTCATTTCCCATTCTTTCAGCTCCTCATTTATACCTTACAGGGTGATGTGGGCAGTTTTGGAATTTTTCTATGAGTGATACACTGCCCACATATGTTGTTGGGCATGTCGTGTTTTGACTAGTATAGTAATTTCCATTGTTCATTTATTTGGTTGAGGGAAGATACAAGTGGACTGTAGAATATTTTCATAAAATACTTGTTATTTTGATATATTTTTGGACACTGTGGATAAAATAGAGGGAAGTAGATTTGATAGATTTAATCATTATTTTAGTACTTAAACCCATATACATAAATAATTTATTCTGAGCCCTTTCCTACTATGAATTTTAATTAATCAGTTGCCTATATTTTACTAAGGTTAATTTGATATATCAAAAATATAGAATTAGATAAATCTGAATGAACACAGAATTGTTGATGTTATTAATGGTTATAAACACCAGGGACAACTTTTCCATCAGACACAATGAGCATAGTTACCTAAGGCTTAACCATGGTAATTTTACAAGTCCGTGAAAATATTTTAATTTTAACTTATTTTTAAAACCATAGGAAAAATATGTATAATAATTATGAATATTAGTATAATAATGCATACAGCCTGGATTATATTTTATATATAATGTATAATTATATTATGATATAATGTATATTATCTATATGTATAGCTATCTATATGTATATCTATATCTATCTATCTATTGATCTATCTATATAGAGAGAAAGAGAGTGAGAGAGATACCCACAAAGGCAAAAGTGTCTGGGGTCAATAAAAGTCATAACGAGGCCCTAATAAACACATGAAGCTATATGACAAAGGCCACTATATTTAGTATATTATTACTCACCTCATTTATGTTCGTTCTCATTTTTGCTGCTGCTTTGGGTATTGTGGTCCCTCATTTACATTACGTACAAACGATCCTATTGGATCCATCTGCCATGTTCCCCTAAACTGGAACTTTAGTGAAAGATCATACAACATACTAAGGAATATCATTTAGCCAAGGTTGGCACCAATAATGCAATCCATCTATGTATGGGCATCCCACACATATCTCTTCTGTTATCATAGGCAGAATCACATTCACATTTGCTATGATGCTCTCAAGTAAATGTACCACCGTAGCAGAAAGACACTCGCATGATAACTATCACCACTTCTATGCACAAATACCGTGAACTGTCTTTACATGAAACCCCAAGTTCCCAAAGTCATCCCATTAACTAGTATCTCCTTTGACTGCAGGAACTATGGCCTCTGCTGGCAGGTGTCCCAGTGTGTCTGGTCCTTGTGTTTCAGCATAACAGGACCTGCTGTGTCTGGGTTGAATAGAGATAGCACAGGGTTTTGTCTCTTTTAAACTGGTCTGCAACTTACTTTGAACTTGTTCTTTTTCTGTTTTGTTTGTTTGCTGTTTTGCCTTGATTTGTTTTCTTTCATGGTAAACATTTATTTTCCTTCAAAGAGGTACAGAAAATAATAACATATGTTTTTCATCATTAGATTTATTCAGGCGTGACCATCCTACTCAGCACCTTGAGAGTGATTTCAACCTCAGAGCACTTTACAAATATTAGGAAATGATAATGAACCAACTGTGATTCTGGAAGGAGCCTAGCCAGGGATAAGGGGGTACTCCAACATTTCCAGTATATGCACCTCCCATTTTAAGCTTCTTTAACATAAAAGAAAAGGTTCAATAACTTAGACATGATGAATTTTATTTGTGCTGAGTTTGCTCTATTTTATCTCTTATGTGCTTTAATGAGGCAGTATTTTTTACTGATGTCATATTGCTGCTGCAGGGAAGCACTGAGCAGCACTGGTCCTGAGAAACTTGTGAACATGCTCTGCAGAGCGAGGACCCTGCCATGGCTGCTCATTTCTTCTGATAAAGTAGAGGCACAAGTGACATACATCTGTGAAATGACAGCCAAGAAATATGATGAGATTTTCTTTCAAAATAATTAACAGTGTTACTACACTTCTTTGACTTACAAAGGTGAAGTCTATCTTGAATCAGGAATATTTTTTATTGTGACAATATTTAGACTGGTATATTTCAACTCCAATTCCAAATATATTATGCAATTACAATTACTATTATAAATGTATATCGAACCATATGTATAATATTTTAATAATACAGATTTTATATATACATAAGAATGCAATATATACTCCCACAAAAAAGAGTTGAGGTGTTAAGCTGCTTATTCTTGGTACATTGACTTTTTACATTTTCCTTAAGCACATATTGTCTCTAATTCTCACAACATTTTAAGAGGTGTATATTATAAATAAAATTTTGAAAATTTAACTCACTGCATAATTAAGATAGTTGCATACTCAGAAGCTATTAATTTTCTATGGTTGCTGTTGCAAATTGCCACAAACTTAGTGATTTAAAACAACACAAATTTATTATCTTACTGATCTCTACCTCAGAAGTAAGAAAAGAGCCTCAGTGGGCTAATCAAAATGTTGGCAGGGCTGCATTCCTTCTGAGGCTCTAAGTGATAAGCCCCTTTCTTCTTCTTTCCCATTTTGAGAGACCATCCACATTCTTTGTCTCCTGGTTGTCTTCTTTCATCCTTAAATCCAAGAATGGTGGGTTGAGTTTATACATTGCATCACTCTGACCTCCTCTTCTGTCTCCTCTTCTACTTTTAAGGGCCCTTGTGATTATATTGAATCCCCAGAAAATCAAGGATATTACCTTTCTTTTAAGGTCATCCTATTAGAACTTTAATTTTATCCTCAACCTTAAATTCTCCTTGTTATATATATTCATGTATATTTAATTTACAGTACTGGGGGATTAGTATGTAAACATATTTGGAGGCCACTATTCTGAGTACCACAGAGATGTAAAGTGTTTTCCTTGGACAAACTAAGGATACTGAGAATCTCAATTAAGCATATATTTTGGATAATACCCTTGAATTTGTTTACAATACAAACCTGTTTTTACAGAAATGGAGAGATGAACAAAGCAACTTTTAACTTTTTAAAGCTAATATTGTAAATATTGTATCCATAAAGAGTTCATGAATTAAGATCATACTTCACTTGCATTAAATTATGTAGTTTATATGATGGACACACTGTTAACATTTTCCCAGTCAAGATTATTATCTTTCAATAGAACTGAGACCATAATAAAAGAAATTCCTAGAACTAAGTTCATGTGAATTGAGGAACCTGTGAAATATTTGATTGACCTTCTAAAGTGTTTCAAATAAGTTTGATACATATCTACTTAAATTTACTTTTTACTAGGATAAATTCTCAGAATTGTAAAAACATTTATTTCAAGAGTATCCAGTAGGGGGAGTAGGCAAGATGACACTTCTCAAAGAAAAGTTCTAGAAGAAAACATAGGCAATACACTTTTTGACATCAGTCTCAGCAATATTTTTTTAGAACTATTTCCTTAGGCAAGGACAACCAAAACAAATAAACAAATGGGACTACATCAGACTAAAAAGCTTTTGCACAGTGAAGGAAGCTATCAACAAAACATAAGGTGCCTACTGAATTGGAAAACATATTTGTAAACAATATAGGGATTAATATTGTTACATTATAATAATAAGGGATTAATCTCCAAAATATAAAAAGTACCCATACAACTCAATATCAAAAGAACAAATAACCTCATTAAAAAGTGGGCAGAGGATCTGAATAGACATTTTTCCAGAGATGACATATAGATAGCCAACAGGCACATGAAAAGATGCTCATCATCACTGATCATCAGGGAATGCAAATCAAGATCAGAAAGTGATATCACCTCACACCTGTCAGAATTGCTATTATCAAAAATATCACAAATAACAAATGTTGGAGAGAAAGTGGATAAAAGGGAACACTCATACATTGTTGGTTGGAATATAAATTGGTGAAGCAACTATGGAGAACAATATGGAGGATCCTCAAAAATTAAAAATAGAACTACTGTATGATTCATCAATTCCACTCCTGGGTATTTATCTGAAGGAAATGAAAACAGAAATTTGAAAAGATATACACATCCCAATGTCCATTACCATACTATTTACAACAGTGAAGATATGGAAGCCACCTAAGTGCCATCAACAGACGAATGGGTAAAGACGATGTGTGTGTGTGTGTGTGTGTGTGTGGTGTGTACACAAAGGAATATTACTCAGCCATAAAAGGAGTAAAAATTTGCCACTTTCAACAACATGAGTAGACCTAGAGAGTACTGTGGTAAATAAAATAAGTCAAACAGAGAAAGACAAATACTGTATGAGTTCACATTTATGTGGATCTAAGAAACAAAACAAATGAATGCAAATAACAAAAAAGAAACAGAGTCATAGATGATATAGAGAATAAACAGGGGTTGCCAGTGAGAAGGGTGATGGGTGGATGAGAGAAATTGGTGAGGGAGATTGAGGAACAAACTTCTAGTAGAAAAGAAATGAGTCACAGGTATGAAAATGTATATTGTGGGGAATATAGTCAATAACAATATAATATCTTTGTATGGTGACATATAGTAACTAGATTTATTGAGGTGATCAATTTGAAATGTATAGAAATGTTGAATCACTATGCTGTGTACCGGGAACTAACACAGTGTTGTAGACCAATTACACTTCAAAATGAAACAAACAAACAAATTCATAGAAAAAGAGATCAGATTTGTGGTTATCAGAGATGGGAAGTTAGGGAAAGTGGATTGGATGTAGGTGGTCAAAGGTACAAACTTCCAGTTATAAAATAAATGAGTACTAGGGATGTAATGCACAGCATGATAAATATAATTAACAGTACCGTATGTTACATATAAAAGTTAATAATAGAGTCAATCCTAAGCTTTCTTTAAAAAAAAGAAAAATAAGTCTTCTTAAAGTCTGAAAAGACAGAGTATGAAATTAACTTTGATCACAATTTTACATGGATATTTAAAATTATAAAATTCTAATTATAAAATTAGAATTAATCCTGCAAATAAATACAAAAAGTTATTGTTACTATAAGGATAGTAAGATGAGAAGATAGAAAGCACGTAGTTTTATTTACTTTCAAGTGACTTCAAATAAATGTCAAAACCAAAAATTAATTTGTGAAGAAGAAAATTTGCAATATATTTACATGAATACATTCATTCCCAACAGGTTTTCAAAATAAATGGTAGCCATCAATATCAAATTGTTTCTTAAATTTGCAAAAGCTCTTCCTGACTAGACTTATCTCTTGACTGACTAAGGAGACTTTGTTCTTTCAAATTGAATGTTTCTTTTTTTTTCCTCTCTCTCTCTTTACTCAGGCTTCAAAGTTGGGGAGTTGCATTTATTTAACCTACTTAACTGACAATACTGTATAAAATACATAGCAAGCACAAAATAGCAATTGAATAAGACCTCACTCCCCAACAGAACTGAAAGTTTCATGAAAGAGTTGGAATTATTCCTATTTTGGCAAGAAATGTCTGTCACTCTGGCTATACTATTATTTTCTTTCCCATTCTATGTCTTTACAATGACATGTTGACATGAGTTATTTTTACCAGTAGCAATTGAAGCTAGAATGTATTGGAAAACAATTTGTATGTTATTTTAATATTTGACATAAAAACTGTACGTTGAAATCTAGAAATTGTTGTATTACCTTTATTTTTTGATCCTACACTTTATCCCATCCTTTTCTGATAGTTTCATCTCTTGTTTAAAGGTATTAAATTTTAATAAAATAGAATAACAAAAAACTATCCCAAGCAATCATATGCATTCTATTTGTAAATTGAGTATTGCGTGGAATTTTGTATTGCTCAGGATAAGTGTGATGCAATTCTAGTGTATAAAGAATATATTTAAATGACATTTTAACAGAATTTGAAAGTTTAATGTTGCCATACTGCTGCTCTCCAAACATTAGTATACCGTCCCAAATTCTACCACTGTTTATTGCCTATTGGAATCTGCTCAACCCTGAAGGTGAGATGTTCTTACTGTAAATTCTAAGGCAATTCTTCAGATGTGGGGAAAAAAAAGGGGGGGGGACTACTTGCCTCAACATACTTTCAATATAAACAGACTTGGATTTGGGGGGAAAATATATCTGATGCATCTGATATCATTAAGAAGTACAAGACTATGTCAAAATTTAAAGTTTCATGAGACAAACCAACACTCCCATTACTAATTTTTACCCATTTGGTAAAAAATGCCTTCAGGAACTCTAATGTTATGCTATGCTCCCACATTTGCCACCCTAACTTGGGTTGTCTTAACAACACTCTTTTAGAAGATGTAAATGATTTTCATGAAAAAAACATGTTTTAAGTTGAGAGTTATGTGTATGAATTTGTAATGATCCTTAATTTTTAGTGAATTCTATCACCTCACTTCCAAAGTACCTTTGCACCATTTCATCTATCTCATCATTTTATTCTGAATCCCTCCCTCCTGTGTTGTATCACTGTGCAGAGTTCAGTCCCCAAAGTAATGAGCTGGACTAAGTAGCCTTAGTTACAGCTATGAAGCTGCTAGTAACCCACGTACAGTGTAAAATCACCAAGTCTCCTAAGATATACCACATCCTATCACTTATTATCCTAACATACCTTGCTCTGGATTTCTGCATGCTTGAAGAGTATTTCATTTTTTCTCTAGAAATCCCACAACAAGGGAAAGTAATGAGTCCCCATATGAACTGTGTTTTTTCTTCTAATTTACTTTCACAAACTGCCAGAAACCCAACCCATATCTTTAAAGTACATCATAAATTTTTCCTATGATTTTTATTGAAATAAAGTTCTCTCAAAAGAAGAATTTCAGGAAGGAGGTTGATGGATAATCAGTTACCCACTGCATCTCTAATAATCAATTAACACATAGGGTATAGCCACTATCTAAGGTAAAAAATGCATTTAATTACCTACTGTAATACCAGAAAGAAAGATTATATTACACCTAAGTTTCTGTTATAGGAATTGTAGAGGATTAACACAGGAAGGGAAGTAATTTGTGAGGTGCTTTGAATCAACAAACTTAATCCTGACAAAAGCCTAAGATGCAGATGTAAAATACACCATTTTAAAATATGAGAATATTGGTGTTCAGAGTGGATATTGAAGGCATAATAAAACCAAAACTTCTTTTAAATTCCTATTTCCTATGAAATATTTTTATAAGATTCTATATTAAAATCCAGAAGATGCATTCATTGGTAATGTTAAATGAATAACATTAAACTAGCCTTCAGTAAAATTCCCTTGCTTGGGACTACTATTTTGTCTAGATGAGCTGTACCCAAAATGCAGTGCCATTCACCTAAGAAAATATAAAATGAGCCAAAACAGAGCCTAACAATAAAACAGAGCCTAGCACTCATGTGACAGCATCCATGCTTCTTTCAAATTAAAATTTAGGAGGGTATATACTAGAAACAGCGAAGAAAGACTTGGAGAACTTTATTTCTAGTATTGATTCCATCAAGAGGATATTTTGTGAGCAGAACAAGTCAACTAAACTGCAATAATTTATGTTTTCAAATTTGTAGAGCAAGTGTAATAAGATAGATGTTTCTTAAATGTCTCAGCTCAGCTGTCTACAATTTGATGCTGCTCTGAAACTAGAATTTCAGAGCTGGTGGCATGGCTCTTATAGAAATTCTGGAATATGCCAGGCTGACCACACTGACTGTGCAATCTACTTGAAGAAATCTCAGTCCAACGATTGTGTAAAGTCTATGTTTGGCCTGAGGATGATGTCTCAAGAGTGGCTGTACTCTACTTTATCTTCAGCATAATTGTTTACTTCCATGATATAATTTCTGTAATATTTTTAATAACTGAATCGGAAGAAATTGAATTATTCTAAGGAGGAAAAATAAGTTGTCTTGGCATAAGCTTTTCATTATGACAAGAGATTTTATGAAGCCAAGAGTAATTACTAGATTTGCCTCTTTATTGACAACTCCAGACATATGAGAATTTTACTGGGCATTAAGAGCTTAAGAGTTTTTATTTGATGAGATTTTGATAGATCGAAGCTGTTAAGTACATGTTTTTGTCAAACTATTTTGAAGTAACAAAAAAATAGAAGATTGGTAGTCAGGTGGTATGTAAACCAAGATGATTATGATGATGATGATGGTGATGATTATGATATTTAGTACAAATGCTTTAACTGAGTAAAGGAAGTTCATATGATTTCAATTATTTTAAATGACGATTACACTGATACATGGTAATTTAAAAATGTGTGAAGGTAAAATGAATATATCAAAAGGATTTATAAATTGCCCAAAATTTGAAAATCTGGCAACTGTTAATATTTTGTTAGATGTCTACTTTTATTCACATACAAAATAAATTGTTGCATTAACATAGATTTAACATTTGAAATTATGAGTAGATGAGATGATTAATATATATAGTTGTCTTCCTTCTTTTACTTAACGTGTCTAAGAATTGTTCAGTTACTTAACATTTATTTTTATTAGTTACTAGTAAAATAATATTTCACTGTAAATATGCATCTATTTGAAATAAATATTCCCAATTTTAGATATTTTCCTTTTCATCTGATATAATGTTGCAAATAATATGTTTCCCTACATCTTTTACAAACTTTTCATTATATTGCAATAACAGAGTATTTAGGACTTGGGGAGTTATACTTATGGTTTAGAATATATAAACTCATTGGTGGCTTTTGATTTATCAAGCCAAGTCATTTTCCAGAAATTTTTTGCATATGTTCGTTTCCAGAGACAGAATGACCAAACTAACACCATCATTAAGTATTATTTTCCTTTGTTGTTTTCTAATTTTGTTTGAAAAATACGTTATTATTTTACTTTGGATTCTATTTCTATTTATTGTTAAAATGGTTATTTTTACGATGTATTAGTTTTTGCTGATTTTTTAAACTTAAAATCAGGGTTTATGCTTTTTTTCACAGGTTTGTAATTGTTGTTGTTGTTACTTTGACTCATAATGTTTCACGTGATCTTATTTTATCTACTTATTTAGAGTCATTTATAACATGCTGTGCTGAAAGCATTTCAGCTAAATCTGAAGGGCATTCCAGTCTATCAGAAGATTGTGGACTCTAGTCAAGTTATCTCAGTATTTTCAGTATATGAATCAGCTGAAGTAAAATCATTGCTTGAGCCTCAATAATAGACATATTGTATTTCAGCTTCTAAATATTTGTAGTGAGTGAAGGGTGAGTTATGGTGCAGTCATTGCTTGAGAAAATTTTGTTTTAGTTATTAGCTAGAGCATTAAAGGCCAGCTACACTTTTTTACAAATCTTCCTTTTTTTTTTTTTTTTAGGTTTTCAACCATATAACACACATTTCTCAAAAGTATGAAGAATATAAAATAGTTAGAAATTATAATAGATATAAAATAGAAAGTATAAGAAAAAGAAGCACATTTATAATAGTTTCAAATATATGAAATAAAAAAGAAAAAATCTAAACAAGAACTGTGACATAATTGGATTAAATAGACACAAAAGTTTATAAAGTCTATTATGAAGCAGTATATGAATGGAGGAAAATACCATATTCCCCCAAATTACTTTGGTATAGCAAGGGCTATACTTTCAAACGTTTTTATTAATATGCTGAAGTTACAAATAAAATGCTAAGAAAATACTTTGGAAATTGAAAAAAGACTTCAAATCAGATATGGAATTATAAACAAAATAAATGTTAAGAAAAATTTGAAGACAAAGGATAATGCATCCTGAAAAGCTTATAATATTTAATGAGAATTTTTTAAGCATAATAAGTGCACAAAGTATAAAAATACTATAACTAACTTGAACCTACAGAACCTATATAGAACCTATGTTCAGTAACCTCAGAAAGATGCTCAGAATAAGAAAACATGGTATTACAGTAAGGAGATAAGACATAATTATTTAATACATGCTCATGGAACAACTAATTATATAGAAAAATAGTACTCTTTATCTCCCAACATTTAACAATTAAATTCAAAAAAACTTAAATTTTAAGTGTAAGTGTAAAAGAATAAAAGACAGAAGAAAATATTGTTGAATAGTTATGTGATCTGAGACTTAAGGAAAATTGCTTACAAAGTATAAAAGCAGGAGAAGAAACTGGAAAAGATGGATATAACTCACTATATAAAATCACAATATATATCTACCACAAAAAGAGAACCATAAAAAGACTGACACTAACAGATACTTAAGATGTCATTTAAAATATAAATGAGTGTGTATTTTCATAATGTACAGGGAAAATATTCAAAACATGTCATAAAATACAAAATCATAAAAGGAAAAATGTGCTAATGCAACTACACAAAAATACAAAATATCTGTATGGAAACAGATTAAAAGTCAATAGTATATACTTTATTAATAGACAAAACAAATAATATCATTTGAATGAGGTTTCAAAGTTTACAAAATAATTTCATAATCATATATTCACTTAATTCTCAAAATAGGAATTACTTGTTCCCAATTTATAGATGAAAAACTGAGGCCCGAGTTGTTGAAATAATTTCCTTATTTTTCACATAGTGTGCAAGTGGTAGAGAAACTTAAGTCACAGGATTTTATCTGGATAAAAACTGGAAGCTAACATAGACAATTAAGACTCTTGTTGTAAATAATAAATGTATGGGTTATTACCTCAATATAATTTAAATATTATTTTAAATAAAATATTATATAAAGGAAAAAAGTTTTCTTTTGAATCTTGGCACCCTTCACTAAAACATTTTGCCATTTCTGCACCTATCTTTTATTTTCACGTGGGTGGTGAACATAAATTGCCTATTCCATCTAATAGATTTTTCAAGAACGCAGTCTCAGGGAGCAGAGTCCCTCATCCAATCCTACATGGCTCTACAGCTTTCCGGTTTAGAGATGAGGTGTACGGTAACCAGGACAACTGCCCTAAACTTCTTTAGTAACCAGCACGAGTGGCTAAGTGTGCACATGCCCTGTGTGTAGGTTTATAAGTTCTATAGAGACTATGTTTTGCATCTGTTCATTCACTCAGCTATGATTGTCTATTTTATTAAATAAGTGTGGTCTCTCACACAAAACTTTCCCCTCCATGTCATCCTTCATTATTGATGCTGTTTCATCACACAAAGATTATACTCAAGTTTCCTTGTCAAAATCTCAACCTTCATATATAATCTCATTTTTATAATCTCAAATATGGATGATATGGCACCTGATCATCCATATTTGCTCCTTATTTGTAATTCCAGTGAGAAACCGTTTACCAATTCACTGCCTAGCCAATCACACACATAAACAATGTTCTTCTCATTCTTTTTATTTTTTTTTAAATTTATTTATTGTTATTTATATATTTTTGGCTGCATTGGGTCTTCGTTGCTGCACGTGGGCTTTCTCTAGTTGCCGGGAGCAGGAGTTACTCTTCCTCGCAGGGCCCAGGCTTCTTATAGCAGTGGCTTCTCTTGTTGCAGAGCATGGGCTCTAGGCACATGGGCTTTGGTAGTTGTGACATGCTGGCTCAGTCATTGTGGCTCGCACGCTCAATAGTTGTGGCGCACATGTTTTGGTGTGGGATCTTCCTGGAACAAGGCTCAAACCTGTGTCCCCTGCATTGGCAGGCAGATTCCTAACCACTGTGTCCCCCAGGGAAACCCCTTCTCATTCTTTATTTTTCTTCATTTTCGTTTTTTTCTTTTTGTTCTTTTTGAGACCTTCATTGATTACAAGGTTTTCCAACCTTTCTCTTCCTCATACTAGTTAAATATATGTTCTGTTCAAATGTCTTTCCTTGCTCTTCCTCTTTTTTTCCATTTTTATCTGGGATACCCTGTCAATTTTGTAACTTTAACTGTAACCTGTATG
Source organism: Kogia breviceps (assembly GCF_026419965.1). Taxonomy (NCBI): domain Eukaryota; kingdom Metazoa; phylum Chordata; class Mammalia; order Artiodactyla; family Physeteridae; genus Kogia; species Kogia breviceps. The sequence goes on from NC_081322.1 coordinate 16,012,786, forward strand.
GTGTGTATACAGTAGCTGATGCTATAGACTAAACCCATATCCTGCTCTTACATTACTATTGCATTTCCAAAATCTTGATAATCCCTTTTAGCTGAATATTCTATCAATGCTTTGAATTCAGTATGCCCCAAATCAATCAATACCTGTTGAAAAAATCAAATCAATCAATATCTTACCTTAAACCAGCTCCTCATTTTTTTACTTTAACATATGGTTTGGAGTAAAACCATTCTTCTCATTCTCTTTCAAGATCTCTCAATGTTACTTTTACAAAAAATAAAATTGACTTATTTCATTAAAAAGCCTTTTTATTGTACTGGCTGGCTTTTGTAAAACTAATGAATCTCTCCATGAAGATAAACTTTAGAAATGTTGTTTATTTGGATTTATACACATGTACAAAAAATAAACCTAGATTAAGAAAAAGTAGGTGTCATATTGTTGATATTAACCAATGTTTGAACTTTTAAAATTCTGCAAAGTTAACAAAACATCTGTCACTGTTTGGTTGCTAAATAGGATTCAAATGTGCTCTTTATTGAATATGTCATTGATTGTAATACTTACATTGTAGTTTCTTTTGAAAAGTTTCAGTGCTCACTTTTTATACATATTTAGTGCTCCACTTAGATGATCTGAAACAATTATACACATTAGTCAAGACTACAGAACATAGAAAAAAATGTTTGCTAAGAAGAAAATCATTTCTTTTCTCTGCCTTTTAAATTCAACAGATGAAACTTTAGAAGATCAAATTATCATATAAACTGTATTTTGAGAGATTTTGTTATTTGTATGATCCATGACCCTTTTCACATTATGTTGGCATATCAGGTAACTTTAAAAGATCATAAACTGTCAAGTGTTAAGTTTGACAAATGTGGGTGACTCTTTTATGGTCATAAAGGTTTCTGAAATTTGTAGAACATAAAAAAAATTCGGTGGCAATTTCATTTTTGTAGGTGAACAGAGGAATGACAATTATTTTTTAAATTTTATTTTTAGAACCATTTACAATCCATTTTGTGCCTAGTATAATGGGAGAAAAAGGGGATATATTTACAGACAGTAAGGAACAATGGAAAGTCTCCTATTTACAGCCACATAAATCTAATGTGAGCATGTTTTACATAGAGTTATATCCTCTTTCTATATGGAAACAGATGTGGATTTACCATCTGTCTGTTGTGCGGTGGGTTTTTGCATTTAAAAATCACCCAAAGTTTGTTCCTTTAATAACATTTTCTGTTTTGCAACTTTTATTCTTTTCTATTGTGTGTGGGTATGTATTATTTCCCGTATTATTATCCAATCTCTATGAAGTCAGGGTCCATATGTTATCCTTAAGAAGAATGCTTTGTATACATTGTAATTGCTCAAGGGTATAGTTAAGGGTATGGATAAAATCTTAGTTAAAATCTTTTTATCTGTCAATGTAATTATAACACATTGCTTTAAGTTTTGACATTATGTAACTGAATTTCAAGCAAATTTTAACTATTATTTTAATTGCAAGATAATTAATTCAAGAGTGTAATGCAAAAGTTTTTGTTCATGCCAACTTATTTATATAAATTTATCAATAGAAGATTAACCTTTATTTCATGTTTGTCAATGTTAAATCTGCAGGCAACATTCATTAATATCTTTAATAAAATTAAAAAATGCTAACCTGAATTGTTTATATTCTCATTTATATTTCTAATCATTGTATTTTTATAATTGTTTCAAATAGATTTTTTATATAAAAATTTATTTTAGGGATATAATATTTTAATAAATATATAGATGTCAAGGAAGAATTATTGGTGTTCAATAATACGTGATATTTTTTGTAACACTTGATGAGTCTCCTGTTCTATCTTGATTTATATTCTATTTTTCTGATTTATATTTTGGAGAGGGTAGTAGATTTACAGTGAAATAACTAGAAGTTCTCCCTGTTTCATTAACTGCTGCTAAATATTTTATAGTTCTACAGAACATCATCTTTTTCAGGAATTGTGTTCCAAAAGAATCAAAGACATGAAAAAATCAATGAAGTTTAATATTTTTTATAATATAACAAGCAGTAAGACTATCAGAGCATCAAAGTATTTTAAAATAGGATGAGATTATCTATTCTAGCCTGTAAATTAACATGATAAAATCTGCAAGAATCCTGGAAAGTGAATTTATCTCTTCTCCTTTATTATTCTCATCATAAATCTGAAAATTATTGTGGGGGAAATTTCAATTCAAATTAATATGCCTTATATAAAACAATAAAGTTTTCTTTTTATGGCTTTAGGACTTATACTGCTTTCTTAAACAAAATCCCACACAAATTTGATCCTTTGACCACATTGTATTTTTTATGTTCTCATAACATATGTAGTACATTCTTTGTCTTCTAAGTCATCATGGCACTCTTAAAGACTTTATACTCTTTTTACATAATTCAGTATTAAAATATCTTCAATAAGTATTGTTTGGCATACATTTTTTTGCTCTTTGGCTGCACCACAAGGACTGCGGGATCATAGTTCTCTGACAAGGGATCAAACCCAGGCCCCAGCAGTGAAGTCCCAGAATCCTAACCACTGTGCCCCCAGGGAATTCCCTGTTTGGCATACTTTTAAGATAGACCTCTGAAGGTCAGTATCACCTACCTCACCCATATGTTCTTTAATTTCTCCTAAATAAATTTTTAAAGACCAAAATTGGAAACAGTATTTTAGATGTGGTCTGATCTGTGTAGTTGATGACAGAAAATTAGTCTTCTTTATAATAAAGGGGTGGTCAGTGACAAACCTCTGAGATTCAACATATAAGGTATGTTGTAAAATGCTGTGCATTTTGTAAAATGCTGTGACTGTATTTAATCAATTATATTGTTAAATTGACTAAAGAAAGTATTGTTTTTGTCCTTATGATCTGTTCAACTATATCCTTCTCTACTTGACTGTCACACTAGAAATATAAAATAATGCATGTTTTAATAGACATGTTGAATATTTTAAGGCTTAAGGAAAATGTAAGCATTATACATGTTATTTTAGCAACTCAAAGATAACTAATATTAAAATGTAGGTGTGACCTTCTAGTTTATTTTCTCCTTTTCAAGTAGTAGAATGGTCAATAGTATAGGCTTTGGGAATCTCCAAATAATAGTTTGTTAGTTAATATGTGTGTATGTATGTATGTATTAATTCATTTATTTGCTTACTTTTTAATTGAAGTATAGTTAGAATTATTTTTAGCATCTGCCCTTTACATCTGCCCCTTTGTGTAAGTCTAGCACTGAAAACTCAGAATTGCACTGGGAAAGAATTTCAGAAGGGTTAGTGAGTGCATACTTTCTATATCAGTTAATTTCAAGCAGGGTTTCCAAGGCACTAACATTCTTATTTTTAAAAGGCTGAGGCTGGACAAAGATTTCCTATAACTCAATTTAGCTTCTATGAGTTAACAGACAGATTTAACTTAGGATTGTTTTAGTAAAATCCACAACATTCCAACCAGTAAATTATCAACTCAGTTGTGGTATTTAATGTGAAATTCATGACTATTGGTGTTTTACCTGAGAGCAAGATAGTTCATTAAAAGTCATTTTGCCCTTTTCTTCATCTATAAGATTTATGTCAAAAGGTAAACTGATCTTTGGTGATTATGACTGATTTCTATCAACATATAGCTTTCTGATACTGTATTATTACATTCCAAGTTGATACAATTCTGTTAGTGCACAATGTTCATAGTGTATAATACTTCTTTGTAAAGCAAATGTGAAGTAAATTAAAACAACTTTTTATCTGAATGATATTTTTTAAATGATTGAATAACTTTTCTCTAAATCTTTTTAAAAATACTTGCAGTCATGTATAAAATAACAGAGTCTCAAGAAATATTTTTAAAGGAAAATATTTTAATTTGATTTGGTGGAATTTTTCAGCTTTTAAACTTTCATGAACAATGCATCTATGAATGAGAGCAAATGATTTCTTTCAGTCTTGCCCTGGTGGGGTTGGTGGTGAGTTTTGTTTTGTTTTGTTTTTTTAATTTTTTCCATGCATATGACACTGTTTCTTTTTAGTACCAGAAATTTCCTTATGCAAAACTAAGGTAATATACTTCAGTGCTGGGCTTCACCAAATATATACAAATAGACATCTAGAATTGTAGAGTTTTATATTTTGAATACTTTGTGTTTCTGCTTGACTCCATTATCATGGATAACATACCAGACTTTGTGATGAATAACTTGAAATTAAGGCATTAAAAATGTAAAAGTTAAGTTTTAGTCCCCAAAGAAGATCAGCTATTAATACAAGAATTATTTTATATTGCATGGATATCATGAAGATTATTTAACAGGTTAGCTATGAATAATCCACAATTATATTTTATGTACCTTTCTGCAAAGATGGAAGTTATAAATTGTAAAGGCAATTAGAAAAGGGCTTAAGACCCAATAACTATGAAATCAGTGATATCTCAGTAGTGTTTTCGAGAAACTGATTTGGTCGGGATTGCTAATTCTACACATACTTTCCTGAAGCTGTCTAGAAAGAACTGTTTCAGACCACAGGTTGAAGTAACAAATAATTAGCGACATTGCCTTGTAAATTTCACAGGCTGCGGGGCTCCTACTCAGTTTTTAATTAGAATTATGACTAAATTATTCATTGTCTTTGGGAATTTCCCTGAGGAGGGAGCATAGTTGAAACTTGCACAAGATAAGAGAGATTTGCTACTTAATATATTTAAATCATTGAAAAAATTATGGGGGGAGCTTTTATCATTTGGTGAATTTCATTGTGTCTTAAAATTCATTCCTCATTTCTGACACAATTATTAGCTACACAAAAGTTAAAAAAATTAAAAATAAATGATAACAAAATCTATGAATATTTTTGTCCCTAGTTTCTTGTGATAAATGTCTTACAGATTTCTATAGCCTTGCTACTTTGTGGTAAGTCCTCCATTCTGTTCCCTTATTCTCTCGGTCGCATGTATTAAAATGTAGCTCTGTAGTTCCTCAGATTACCACTATTTTTATAGTGTTTAAATGAGAGGAAATAGACCACTTTTAGCATATTGAAACTATTTCTGGTTTATATTGATACAATTTTGGTAACATTACAGCAATAAACCTGGTAGTTATTTTCTGATCTTTCTAATTGGTAGAATCCAGTTTATTAAACTCTCCTATTCATAGAAATTATAATAAATTCTTAGAACTTTCACTCACTACCTAAAGTCATAGAATTTAACATCAGGCTGTTCTTTCACTGTATGATTAAGTCCCTTTTGGTCCTATGCAGTTTAGTACTTTAAAAATTGGCTTCCTTTATTCTAGATGATAATAAGCACCATGTATCTTTCATTATAGGGTTACAATTCATTTCTACTTTACAACTGATTCTGAGAGTGTGAGTATGTATATGTGTTTGTTATAAGCTTATACAAATCTAACCCTTTCACAGTGGGGTTCTTTGGTAATTGACTAATTTAGCTGTTCTCTAAACTGAGTCACTCATATTAGGAAAATGTCCCTGTAATTATTTTATAGCACCATCATTGCCTTGTTACAAAAATAGTTCTTGAAGGTAAAAGGTTCCCTGTTTTTAGAATATTGCACTAAAATGATGTTTGCTTTTTCTCTTCCATTTTCCTGCATACAATTCAAGCCAATACACATCGTACCTGGAATTGTTTTTTTTTTTACAACTAGGACTTATTATGTTTCATTTAATCTCTTTTCAATATTAATAGTACCAAAGCTAGTTGTTCCAACTATTTGGTGAGACAATTTAGTGAAGAATTCGTAAAAGTGTAACAGGAATCAGGAAAATAGGAACAAATGTACTCAAGATCTGAGAAACTTTGTAGAGTGTGAAATACTTTGGCATAACTTTGAATATTGTAGTTAGGTGAAAGTCAGTATACATGGGTGTGTTGTCTTTCTAAAGTCACAATTAGTCTTAAAAAATTCCGTGAATGCTTATGTTATTTTTTGTTGCTATTAACTCAAAATAGTTGTCTTAATGATGGTAAGAAGTAGCCATAGTTGAAAGACACACCTCATGATGGCTGATTTACTAGGACTCTGGAAAAGGGAATACTCAAGGGAAGTAACTATACCGTGTTTTCTGATTTTTCTCATGCTGTCTATTAAAATTTAAACATTAGAAATAGAATATAATAAATACATTTATATTTATATTTGTAAACACTTTTAAAATAATAGTTAAATATTCACACAAAATATTTACCATCTCTATTAACTAAAACTATTATCAAATTTGCTTATGCACTATGTACAACATGGAGCTTATACTTAATTAGACACTCAGTTAGACACTATGATGCAGATACAGTGTACTTGCCCAGTTTCTGAGCACTTCCAATCTGATTTCAGCAAGAATAAGATCATTGACTAGTCAAAAATATTAAACTATATTTCTTATCTGTATAAGAACAGATTCATTATAGAAAATAATTGAAAGAACATATATGAATTAACCAAAAAGCCTTTCTTCTTAAACTCAATTTCATAGCAAATAGATATACTCAGGCATAGATTTATGTTCAGTGGTGTTTATTTCAGGAATAATTGTAAAGACAAAAAGGCACTGAAATATCTATCAAGAAAGCTATAGTTGAATAAACAGTGAGGCATGCACATCATAGGCTGCTATGCAGACATGTTAAAAATAAAGGTTTGGATCAGGATACGATCAACTCAGCAGGATAGGTTGTTATGTGAGAAAAGCAAGCTGCAGTAGGTAGCATGATCCTATTCTTATGAAACTGAAGTTGGGATAGTTTCACTCCCACCAGAGAAAGTCACTTTTTAGGAATAAGGGGCTGCTTGTAGATCACCTTTCTTTAGAACATCACAAAAAGTTGAAAAAAAAATATGTTTTAAAACAAATGAGAGGTAAAATGGCAGTGTTTTTCACTAAACCAAAGTATGGAAGAGGACAGATATCCAGAGGGATAAGCCATGGTGTTCACTTGGTACATCTGCCTACTTTGAACAAGTTGCTCATAAGGTTAAGAAACGAAACAGCACTTCAGGCAGCCTCAGAGGCCTGAGGGAAAAGCCGCCATCTGGCACTGAATAAAGGAGGTTGTGCATTAAAATTCCCTGTTTACATGGGCTGAAACCATAAAGGGACAACGACTTAAGAGAAAGAGTGACTTGGAAATAGATAAGGCTATAGATAGACTATGATTATGGGCCCATTTTAAAGTATCTCAATACTTGAAATTAGATTCTGGTGATACTGGACTACTACTGAGTTGAATGGACTTGAAGAAGCAAACATTTGAAATTGGAAGAAAGATAACTTCATCTCATGTCTCACATAATTTGTACAAACAATTTTAAAAATGTAATGTAACAGATTCATAAATAACCATAGACATAAAGAAAAAAGACAACTTGAGAAAAGTATGCTTTCTCTGTTCAGGGGAATAATGGCAAGATGAAGAAGCTGTAAGAAAATTGAGTAAAATTTCTAAAATTGAAAATAAAGTAAAAAGTGAAAATCTGAATATAGAACTATAACACTAAATGAAACACAGATGAAGGCAGAGGTGTGATGATTTGTAATATGTAATACAGAATGAAGCTCAAACAGTTGAATGACTTGGGAAATATACACATATTGTGAGATATATAAGGATAAAATAATGTGTAACAAGCAGGTATTTGGATTCCCAAAAGGAAGGGTACAGAAGCAATATTCGGAGAGATAATGAATAAAAATTGTGCCAAAAGGATACACAACCTCAAATCAATTTCAAGAAGTCCTTAACACCAGAGGCAAGATTGAAAATATCCACATTTATCTCTATTCCTCTATCTCTTTACCTATCTATGTATCTCTGTGTCTATGTATCTACAGCCTGTATCTACTGATACTCCTATTTATATTCCTCTCGACATTTCACAGCAAGAGTACTGAAAACTAACAAGGAAATGAATTCTATTTATTTTTTTTCTTAAGATATAATTCACATGCCATAATATTCACTCTTCTAAAGTATACAATAAAATCACTTAGAGTAAATTCATAACATCATGTATTCCTCATTAATATTTAATTCCAAAACATTTTCATTACTCCCAATTTTTCTTCCCCTCAACCTCTGGTAACCACTATTTTCACAGATCTATTTTCTGTCTTTAACTATTTACCCATTCTGGATATTTCATATAAGTGAAACCATAAACTATGTGATATTTTGTGTTGGACATTTTTCACTTAGAATAATGTTCTCATGATTCATTCATGTTGTAGTATGTATCAATAGTTCAATCATTTTTATTGTTGAAGAATATCCATTGCATGGATATACCAAATTTGTTTATTCATTCCTCAATTGATTTGGGCTATGGACATTCATGTATAAGTTTTTGTGTAGATATGTCTTTATTTTCCTTCAATATATTCCTATAAATGAAATTGGAATGATAATGACATTTGAATTTTATGTAATTTCCATGTGTCAGAAATGGTATTCTATTTTTTTAAGTTTTTCTTCAACCATTTGAAAATGTAATAATAATTCTTTGCTCATGGACAGTAGTGAAATTGGCAGCAAGCAGACTTTGGCCCATGTGCCATAGTGTGCCACTTTTTACTTTGTCTTCCTGGAGAGAATAACTACACTGCAACTCCTCTTAGGCAGCAAAACCTTGCCTTCTACATTGGCTTCACCCCACTGTATACCTGCCTATATCTTCCTTCTTTAAGGGTAACAAAGATATTTCCAATTTTAAGCTTTTAAAATAGAAAGATTAAATTTTAATGTTTGCACATGGGAAACATACGAGTACTTTTAATTATCTGTTTAATTTCATTGTAGAATCTTTAATTTTATGAAAAAAATGTTAATTCAGCCTTGTTTTAGCTCCTTTTTATAGTTAAAGTATATTATGTTGATGAAAATATTTTAAACTCTACAAAACATATGTATTCAAAAGAAAAGAGTTTATTATCTGTTATAAAAATGAATTTTAAAACAGATAGGAAGAAATAAAAACTGATAAAAGCAGTTGAAATTAGCTAAAATTAAAATAAACACAGAAAAAAATACTAAAATAATGGAGACTCCAGAAAGTACAAAATGAGGTATGAAACTCAGAGTTGAGAAACATGAATGAGAATTCTGGAATCAGAAATAACTGTAGCAGTGACATAGACTCCTGAACCTTAAATTCCAGCAATTCAGTTTGGAAAGGATTAGACTGTAGACAACATAATATGTTTTGGAAAAATTAGAGAGCATAAAGAATCAAATAAAATATGTGTTCAATTAGGGGGAAAAAGGAAAATTACCACTGGAGGAAGCTGTATTTCAGTGAAGAGAGAAGAGATTTGAGGGTTTGAGTGCAGAGGCCAAGGATGATGGACATTGTCATCAGAATAAAACATTCCCAGATGCTAGCTTGCCTTCAGAAAGAAACAACTGATTTAAAATTCAAATTATCTTTTGTATTTTTAGCTCTAGGGTGCAGGACACCTCAGCACATATATGCCACCACTCCTTGACAATAGGACTATTTAAGAAAAGAAAAATATAAAGTAGTCATATAGTAGTAATAAAGTAGTATTAATAATCTACTAACTGAGAAAAGGAAATTTGAAGCAGCACATCCTTGTTTTGTGTGTGTGGTATGTGTGTTTGTGTTTGTCAATGCTGAAATATCAATTCAAAATATAGACCTACATGAAGGTCTATATTTCACAGGTCTGAAGCCAAATAGAAATGGTCTTTCCATTAGAAAATAAGAACTTGAACCATTCATTGCCAGAGGGTTACTAGGTGTTTCCCTCTGCATCCCTCATATCCCAATTTTTTTCTTGCATTTCAAACTCAAAACAATAAAACCTTACTCTTCATTCAGCTTCACTGATTTTAAAAGCTGTCACACAGATGATCTTATTTGTCCCATACAATCCTGAGAAATGTGTAACACCAATATTACCATCTCTATTTATAAATGAAGACATAGAAATTTAAAGAATTTAAAGTTTAGTAGTCAAACACAGTTGGTAATTGGCTAAGACAAAATTCAACTTGCTGGATTTGAAAGCCCATGCTCTTTCCAGTAAAAAATACTACTCTCTTTTGTGAATTTATAATCCCTGCAGTGTATAACATAGTTATTTGCATGTATAAGATATTTAATAGCTAACCGTGAACATTGGTATGCATGTATCTTTTTGAATTAGTGTGTTTATGTTTTTTTGGATATATACCTAGGAGTGGAATTGCACAGCAGCATTATTTACAATTGTCAATGTATGGAAGCAACTTAAGTGTCCATCAACAGATGAAACATAAAGAATATGTGGTATATATACAGTGCAATATTATTCAGCAATAAAAAAAGAGTGAAATAATGTCATTTGCAACAACATGGATGGACTTGGAGTGTATTATGCTAAGTGAAATATAATAACATTTATGTTGTGGTACAGAAAAAGAGACAATCAGAATACATTTAGGAACTGAGATAATGTCTTGAGACATTAACAAGTATCTTGAGGATTAACTAGGAGGTGATCAAAAAGTGCAGCAGTAGTCAGAAAGTACAAGGTTTATATAATAATCTAAAGAATATAAAACCTATACTAAAATTTATGCCAAAGCATTAAAATATTTTAAGTAGGTTATACCATGATAAAGTTTACAGTCTAGAAAAATTAATCATTGTAGAAGTTTGATTAGAAAAGATAGGATGCAGGCAGACAAGTTAGCATGTAACTGTAGCAACTGAGACCAGAAACTGTGAAACTTCAGATGGTGGCAACTAGAAAATAGGGAACCAGGAAAGGGAGGAGGTGGTTTGAGGGGAGAAATATAATAAATATAGAGACATTTGGATCAGAATTTCTAGAAATATTCACAGAGAGATGGAACTTAAATATTTAAATCTTGGGTATATCAGAGAATTCTGGTATATAATTATTAATGTGGGTCATAGAGGCATACGAGACAGTTGAAGAAAATGAGAATAATTCATGCAAGGGTCATATTTAACATAAGAACAGAAGGCTGGGTAAACAACCTGGAAAATATTGACATTTAAGGATAAATATCAAAGACATCTACAAAGGATATTGAGAAGAAACAGCCATGAATTAAGTTCAGTGAATCCAACGTGGTGATGGTCAACATTGCCAAGTATCAATAAAACAGAATGAGTAGGTTCCTGACTGAGCCTTGGAAAGTGATCAGTCTAGTTGTCTGCAACTGTGCAGCTTTATGGCCTTGGACAAGTTTGGTCTAAGATTCTTAGGTAAAAATTAGGGAAAATAACAATTACAACATAATGTTTCAAATAAATTAATTTAAAAACAAAGTAAATTGGGCTTCCCTGGTGGCGCAGTGGTTGAGAATCCGCCTGCCGATGCAGGGGACACGGGTTCATGCCCTGGTCTGGGAAGATCCCACATGCCGTGGAGCAACTAAGCCCGTGAGCCATGGCCGCTAGGCCTGTGCGTCCGGAGCCTGTGCTCTGCAACGGGAGAGGCCACAGCAGTGAGAGGCCCACATACCGCAAAAAAAAAAAAAAAAAAAAAAAAAAAGTAAATTATCTGGAACAGTCAAAATTTTACAGAGGACACTTATAAATTGTTTTTCAATGTGTTCCTTGTACCCAAAATTACTAATGCACAGTTAATTTTCCTACATGTTTTGAAAAAATAGTTCTATTGGGTTTTTATGAATCTGTAACATAAAGAATACATCTGTGGCAGAAATACTGAAAGGAGTGAGAAGGGTTTTGGACTTCTCGCTATCACACATTTCCTATGTCCAAGCAATCACCTTCAAGTGAAATCTTTTGATTGTGTTCCTTATTCTCATTTCTAATTGTTTGTTTCAAGATAATGAAGTGAAGACATTTATATTCCTTTCCGCTCTGTCTCCAACTCTCTTTCCCAAATTTTTCAAATTTCAGGTGAAGGAAAGATTTATATTCCTTTCTCTTTTCTAAAATTTTCTTTAATTAATTTTTTTAACATCTTTATTAGAGTATAATTGTTTTACAATGGTGGGTTAGTTTCTGCTGTATAACAAAGTGAATCAGCTCTACATATGTATATACCCCCATATCTCCTCCCTCTTGTGTATCCCTCCCACCCTCTCTATCCTACCCCTCTAGGTGGACACAAAGCAGCAAGCTTATCTTCCTGTACTATGCATCTGCTTACCACTAGCTATTTATTTTATATCTGGTAGTGTATATATGTCCATGCCACTCTCTCACTTCATCCCAGCTTACTCTTCCCCCTTCCCATGTCCTCAAGTCCATTCTTTACATCTATGTCGTTATTCCTTTTCTGCCCTATGTTGCCCAAAATCTTTTTTTTATTTTTTTTTAGATTCCATATATATGTGTTATCATATGGTATTTGTTTTTCTCTTTCTGACTTACTTTACTCAGTATGACAGACTCTAAGTCCTTCCACCTCACTACAAATAAGTAAATTTCATTTATTTTTATGGGTGAATGATATGTCATTGTATATATGTGCCACATATTCTTCATCCATTCATCTGTCGATGGACTCTTAGGTTGCTTCCATGTCCTGGCTATTGTAAATGAAGCTGCAATGAACACTGTGGTACATGTCTCTTTTTTAAATTATGCTCTTCTCAGGGTATTTGCCCTGTAGAGGAATGGCTAGGTCATACAGCAATTCTATTTTTCATTTTTTAAGGAAGCTCCATACTGTTCTCCATAGTGGCTGTATCAATTTACATTCCCACCATCAGTGCAAGAGAGTTTCCTTTTCTCACACCCTTTCCAGCATTTATTGTTTGTAGATTTTTTGATGATGGCCATTCTGACTAGTGTGAGGTGATACCTCATTGTAGTTTTGATTTGCATTTCTCTAATGATAAGTGATGGTGAGTATCCCTATATATGTTTGTTGGCAATCTGCATAGCTTATTTGCAGAAATGTCTATTTAGGTTTTTGGTCCATTTTGGGATTGGGTTGTTTGTTTTTTGATATTGAGCTGCATGAGTTGCTTGTATATTTTGGAGATTAACCCTTTTGTCAGTTGCTTCTTTTGCAAATATTTTCTCCCATTCTGATTGTTGTCTTTTCATCTTGTTTAAGGTTTCCTTTGCTGTAAAAAACCTTTTAACTTTATGTCCCATTTGTTTATTTTTCTTTTTACTTCCATTTCTCTAAGAGGTGGGTCATGCTGTGATATATGTCATAAAGTGTTCTGCCTATGTTTTCCTCTAAGAGTTTTGTAGTGTCTGGCCTTATAACTAGGTCTTTAATCCATTTTGAGTTTATCTTTGTGTATGGTGTTATGGAGTGTTCTAATTTCATTCTTTTACATGTAGCTATCCAGTTTTCCCAGCACCACTTATTGAAGAGGCTGTCTTTTCTCCACTGTGTATTTGTGCCACTTTTATCAAAGATAAGGTGACCATATGTGCATGAGCTTATCTCTGGGCTTTCTATTCTGTTCCATTGATCTATATGTCTGTTTTTGTGCTAGTACCATAATGTCTTGATTACTGTAGCTTTGTAGTATAGTCTGAAGTCAGGGAACCTTTTTCCTCCAGCTCTGTTTTACTTTCTCAACATTGCTTTTGATATACAGAGTCTTTTGTGTCCATACAACTTGTGAATTCTTTTGTGCTAGTTCTGTGAAAATGATGTTGGTAGTTTGATAAGGATTACCTTGAATCTGTAGATTGCTTTTGATAGTATAGGCATAATCACAATGTTGATTCTTCCAATCCAAGAACATGGTATATCTCTCCATCTCTTAGGATCATCTTTAATTTCTTTCATCAGTGTCATAGCTTTCGGCATTCAGGGTTTTTTTTTTTTTTTTTTTTAACATATTTATTGGAATTTAATTGCTTTACAATGGTGTGTTAGTTTCTGCTTTATAACAAAGTGAATCAGCTATACATAAACATATATCCCCATATCTCCTCCCTTTTGCGTCTCCCTCCCACCCTCCCTATCCCACTTTCTAGGTGGTCAAAAAGCACTAAGCTAATCTCCCTGGGCTATGCAGCTGCTTCCCACTAGCTATCTATTTTATTTTGGGTAGAATATATTAGTCCATGCCATTCTCTCACTTCATCGCAGCTTACCCTGCCCCCTCCCCATGTTGTCAAGTCCATTCTCTACAGCTACATCATTATTCCTGTCCTGTCCCGAGGTTCTTCAGAATGATTTCTTTTTTTTTAGATTCCATATATATGTGTTAGCATATGGTATGTTTTTCTATTTCTGACTTACTTTACTCCGTATGACAGATTCTAGGTCCATCCAGCTCACTACAAAAAACTCAATTTCATTTCTTTTTATAGCCGGGTAATATTCCATTGTATATATGTGCCACATCTTCTTTATCCATTCATCTGTCAAAGGACACTTAGGTTGGCTGAGGGTTTGTCATATATGGCCTTTAATATGGTGAGGTAAGTTCCCTCTATGCCTACTTTCTGGAGGGTTTTTATCATAAATTGGTTTTGAATTTAGTCAAAAGCTTTTTCTGTATCTATTGAGATTATCATATGTTTTTATCCTTTAATTTTTTAATATGGTTTATCACACTGATTGATTTGGTATATTGAAGAATCCTTACATTCCTAGGATAAACCACACTTGGCCATGGTGTATGATCCTTTTAATGTGCTGTTAGATTCTGTTTGCTCATATTTTGTTGAGGATTTTTGAATCTATATTCATCAGTGATATTGGCTTGTAGTTTTCTTTTTTTGTGACATCTTTGTCTGGTTTTGGTATCCGCGTGATAGTGGCCTTGCAGAATAAGTTTGGGAGTGTTCCTCCCTCTGCTATATTTTGGAAGAGTTTGAGAAGTGTAGGTGTTAGCTCTTCTCTAAATGTTTGATAGAATTCACCTGTGAAGCCATCTGGTCCTCGGCTTTTGTTTGTTGGAAGATTTTTAATCACAGTTTCAATTTCAGTGCTTGAGTTTGGTCTGTTAATATTTTTTATTTCTTCCTGGTTCAGTCTCAAAAGGTCGTGTATTTCTAAGAATTTGTCCATTTCTTCCAAGTTGTTCATTTATTGGCATATAGTTGCTGATAGTAATCTTTCATGATCCTTTGTATTGCTGCAGTGTCAGTTGTTACTTCTCCTTTTTCATCTCTAATTCTGTTGATTTGAGTCTTTTCCCTTTTTTTCTTGATGAGTCTGGTTAATGGTTTAACAATTTATTTATCTTCTTAAAGAATCAGCTTTTAGTTTTGTTTATCTTTGCTATTGTTTCCTTCATTTCTTTATCATTTATTTCTGATCTGATTTTTCTGATTCCTTTCCTTCTGCTATCTTTGGTTTTTTTGTTTGTTTGTTTTGTTTTGTTTTGTCCTTCTTTCTCCAATTGCTTTAGGTGTAAGCTTAGCTGGTTTATTTGAGATGTTTCTTGTTTCTTGAGGTAGGATTGTATTGCTATAAACCTCACTCTTAAAACTGCTTTTGCTGCCCTCATAGGTTTTCGTTTGCTGTGTTTTCATTGTCATTTGTTTATAGGTATTTTTTGATTTGCTTTTTGATTTCTTCATTGATCTCTTATTTATTTAGTACTTCATTGTTTAGTCTCCATAGGTTTGTATTTTTACAGTTTTTTTTTTCCTGTTTTTATATCTAGTCTCATAGCTTTGTGGTTGGAAAAGATACTTGAAACAATTTCATTATTCTTAAATTTAACAAGGCTAGATTTGTGACACAAGATATGATCTAATGTGGAGAATGTTCCATGATCACTTGAGAAAGGTGTATTCTGTTATTTTTGGATGGAATGTCCTATAAATATCAATTAAGTCCATCTTGTTTAATGTATCATTTAGATGTTGTGTTTCCTTATTTATTTTAATTTTGGATGATCTGTCCACTGCTAAAAGTGGGGTGTTAAAAGTCCCCTACTATTATTGTATTACTGTCAATTTCCCCTTTTATGGGTGTTAACATTTGCCTTATGTGTTGAGGTGCTCCTATGTTGGGTGCATAAGTATTTACAATTGTTATTTCTTCACGTCACCCAATAGCAGAGAGACTGCCTAAAATAATAAGTTCTCTGACACCCCAAAACACACAACTGGATGCAGTCCTGCCAACCAGGAAGACAAGATTCAGCCTCATCCACCAGAACACAGGCACTAGTCCCCTCCACCAGTAAGCCTACACAACTCACTCAACCAAACTTTCTCACTGGGGACACACACCAAAAACAATGGGAACTACCAATGTGCAGCCTGTGAAATGAGAACCCAAACACAGTAAGTTAAGCAAAATGGGAAGACAGAGAGATACACAGCAGATGACGGAGCAAGGTAAAAACTCACCAGACCAAACAAGTGAAGAGGAAATAGACAGTCTACCTGAAAAAAAGTTCAAAGTAATGATAGTAAAGATGATCCAAAATCTTGGAAATAGAATGGATAAAATACAAGAAATGTTCAACAGGACCTAGAAGAACTAAAGAGCAAACAAACAATGATGAACAACACAATAAATGAAATTTAAAATTCTCTGAAAGGAATCAATACCAGAATAACTGAGACAGAAGAACAGATAAGTGTCCTGGAAGACAAAATAGTGGAAATAACTACCACAGAGCAGAATAAGAAAAAAAAGAATGAAAAGAATTGAGGACTGTCTAAGGGACCTCTGGGACATTATACACACCAACATTTGAATTATAGGGGTCCTTGAAGTAGAAGAGGAAAAAAAGGGACTGAGAAAATATTTAAAGAGATTATAGTTAAAAACTTCCCTAATATGGGAAAGGAAATAGTCCATCAAGTCCAGGAAGCACAAAGAGTCCCATACAGGATAAATCCAAGGAGAAACATGCCAAGACACATATTAATCAAACTGTCAAAAATTAAATACAAAGAAGAAATATTAAAAGCTGCAAGGGAAAAACGCAAATGACATACAAGGGAATCCCCATAAGGTTAACAGCAAAACTTTCAGCAGGAACTCTGCAAGCCAGAAGGGAGTGGCAGTACATATTTAAAGTGATGAAAGGCAAAAACCTACAACCAAGATTACTCTACCCAACAAATATGTCATTCAGCTTCTGCAAGCCAGAAGGGAGTAGCAGTACATATTTAAAGTGATGAAAGGGAAAAACCTACAACCAAGATTACTCTACCCAGCAAATATGTCATTCGGCTTCTACAGAGAAATTAAAACCTTTACAGACAAGCAAAAGCTGAGAGAGTTCAGCTTCACCAAACCAGCTTTACAACAAATGCTAAAGGAATTTCTCTAGGCAGAAAACACAAGAGAAGGAAAAAACCTACAATAACAACCCAAAACAATTAAGAAAATGGTAATAGGGACATACATATCAATAACTACCTTAAATGTAAATGGATTAAATGCTCCAATGAAAAGACATAGACTGGCTGAATGGATACAAAAGCAAGACCCATATATATGCTGTCTACAAGAGACCCAAGTCAGACCTAGGGACACATACAGAGTGAAAGTGAGGGGATGCAAAAAAGCCATACCATGCAAATGGAAATCAAAAGACAGCTGGAGTAACAATTCTCATATCAGACAAAATAGATTTTAAAATAAAGACTGTTAAAAGAGACAAAGAAAGCACTACATAATGATCAAGGGATCAATCCAAGAAGATATAACAATTGTAAATATTTATGAACCCAACATAGGAGCACCTCAATACATAAGGCAAATCCTTTCTATTTTAAAGATTAAAAGCAAAGAAAATAAATACAATTCCATATTTGAACAAAACTAGGATATCTTCAATACCAAAGCACAACACAAGAAAGCAGAGAATAGAGAGATCTTGTGAAAGCATAAACCAAGAAGGGACCTACAAAAACAGATACCAATGAGAATCAATGGGCTTTCCCTAGAAACATTCAGGAAAGCCTTGGTAATAAATATTGCTTATGGGTACTGAAAACAAGGGGTGGTTTGAAAATGTGTTTAATTTTTTTTTTTTTAATTTCAAGGTGCACTGGAGTTGATTTAGTCAGAAGGATGTCCCTTCCCCACAGATAAAAGACTAGAGATGCAGGAATTTAGCCAAAATGACAACTTTTTTTTTTTTTTTTAGTTTTTTTAAATAAGTATTTTTTATCTTTATTGTGATATAATTGACTTACAAGGATTCCACATATTTAATAAATATATTTTGATGAGTTTGGACATATCCATGCACTGTTGATACCAGAACCAAGGTACTAAACATCTATCACATCCAAAAATTTCCTTTAATTCTTTTGCATTTTTTTCTTTTTCATGTAGGAAAAATTAACATAAGATTTATCTTCTTTACATATTTTACAGTGCACTACACTCTCTTGTTAACTAGAGGTATTAT
Organism: Kogia breviceps; assembly: GCF_026419965.1. Lineage (NCBI taxonomy): Eukaryota > Metazoa > Chordata > Mammalia > Artiodactyla > Physeteridae > Kogia > Kogia breviceps. The sequence goes on from NC_081322.1 coordinate 16,031,164, forward strand.
GTTTTACAGCAAGTTTCTAGAACTTGTTTTTCAGGTTAACTGAAACTTTATACACATTGAAAAAAATGTACATTTTCACCTTCTCCCAGCCCCTGGAAACCACCCTTCCATTCTCTCTTACTACCAGTTTAACTATTTTAGAACCTCACGGAAGTGATATCATATAGTATTTGTCCTTCTGTGACTGGTTTATCTCACTTAACGTAATCTCCTCTAGGTTCATTCATGTTTAGGCAAATGGCAGGATTTCCTTCTTCTGTAAGGCTGATAATATTCCATTGTATGTATATGCCATATTTTCTTCATCTATTAATCTGTATATTGATGTTTGAGTTGTTTTCATATCGTGGATATTATGAATAATGCTGTAATTAACAGAGGGGTGCAGATAATCTTTGAGACCCTGATTTCAATTCTCTTGGCTATATACCAAAGAATGGAATTGCTCTGGTAGTTCTATTTTTAAATTTTTGGTGGAAACTCTATACTGTTTTCTATAGAGGCTGCACCATACTACATTCACACAAAAAATATATAAGGTTTTCAGTTTCTCCACATGCTCACCAAGTCTTGCTATCCCCGTCCTTTTTTTTTTTCAAATAAATAACTACCATAACAACTGTGAGGTGATAACTCACTGTGGTTTTGATCTGCATTTCCCTGATAATTAGTGATGTTGAGCACTTTTTTATATGCCTGCCGGACATTTGTATGGCTTTTTTGGAGTAATGTCTATTCAATTCCCTTGCTCATTTTTAATTGGATTTTTTTATATTCATTGGTAGGTAATACTTACATATTTTGGATATCAGTCCCTTGTTTTATATATGGTTTACAAATATTTTCTCTCAAACCGTTTGTTACCTGTTTGCTTTGTTGATTGTTTCCTTTGCTGCACAGAGCTTTTTAGTTTCATGTAGTCCCACTTGTCTATTATTGATATTGTTGCCTGTGTTTTTGGTGTCAAATTCAAGAAATCAATGTCAAGACCACTATCAAGAAGTTTCCTCTTAATGTTTTCTTTGAGAATTTTTATAGATTTTGGTCTTACATTAAAATCATTAATAAATTTTGAATTGATTTTTGTGTCTGTTAGGAGATAGGGATCCAATTTCATTCTTTTGCATGTGGATATACAGTTTTCTCCACTATCTGTTGAAGAGACTATCCTTTCTCCATGTTGTATTCTTAGTGCCCTGTCAAAAATCAGTTGAGTATATAATAGTAAACATTTCTGAGCTCTCTGTTCAGTTCCATTGGTCGATATGTCTATCGTTATGCCAGGACCATACCATTTTAATTGCTATAGTTTTGTGATATATTTTGGAATCAAGAGGTATGCTGCCTCCAGCTTTGTTCTTTTTTCTCAAAATTGCTTTGGTTATTTGGTGTATTTTGTACCTCCACATGAATGTTAGGAATTTCATCTCTTGTCTTCTATTTCTTCTATGTTTTCTTCACTTCTATTTGTCTATTGCTTTTCTATTTCTGTAAAAATGTCATTGTGATTTTGACAGGGATTGCATTGAATCTGTAGATCACTTTGGGTAATATGGACATTTAAACCATATTAATTCTTCCAATCCACGAAAAAAGACGTTTTTCCATTGATTTGTGTGTGCCTTTATTTCATTAGCATTTTATTTTCAGTGCACAAGTCACTTAACTCCTCGCTGAAGTTTATTCTGAGAATTTTATTCTTTTGTTGCTATTGTAAATGGAATTTTTTTCTTACTTTCCTTTTGGATAATTCCTTGTTAGTACATAGAAACACAGATGATTTTTGTATGTTGATTTTATATATTGCAACTTTGCTGAATTTGTTTATTAGTTTTAACAGTTTGTTGTTGGCTGTGAAGTCTGTAGAGTTTTCGATATGTAAGACCATGTCATCTGCAATTTGAATGCAAACACAAAGGAGCTGAAACTGGGGCATTAAGTAATATGTCATACCTAGAGCTCTCTTCATGTATCCATATCCAGAATACCCTGTCAAGGCATTAAGATAATCCTTATCTAAAGAAACTGAAAAAGTTCAGAATAAAAAGGTCAACAGATTTAGATAGTAGAGGTCCTCATATAAAAAGAAGTTTGGCTATTTAAGCTAGCTGTAGTAAAGCTCAACAATTAATCATTTTTTCTCACTCACAGAGTTATTTCAAAAGACTTTTTAGTCCCTTATAATTCAATTGAAGAAAGAGGCAAGGGTCATGTGGCATGTGAGGAGGATTTCCAACATGAAAGGGGGATCCCAAAATAGAGAGCTAAAGAGAACTCAAGTTTTCCAGGAATATTCAGTGAGATCTCCCTACTCTTTAAAATACAAATGAAAATAATAACAGATATTAACAACAACAGTAACTCTCCCCAGGACATTTAAAATTTCCTGATTGCAAGCTTGGTGGCTGGGATTCAGAATGCTCAATAAGCAAGCTCCTTCTACATCTAGTTTGTCAAGAGTTTTTATCATGAATTCATGTTGAATTTTGTCAGATGTTTTCTTTGTATCTACTGACATGATCATGTGATTATTTTATCCTGCATTCTGTTAAAGTGATGTATTAACAGATTGATTTATGTATGTTGAACCATTCTTGTATCCTAGAGATGAATCTCATTTGATCATTGTGTATGATTCTCCTAATGTGCTGTAGAATGCAGTTTCATTTTGGATTTTTGCATCTATGTTCATTACAAATATTGGCCTGTAGTTTTTCTTTTCTTGTAGTGTCTTTTTCTGGCTTTGGTTTCAGGGTAATATTGGCTTCATAAAATGAGTTTAGAAGTGTTCTCTTCTATTTTTTGGAAGCAGTTGAGGAGAATTGGCATTAATTCTTCTAAAAACGTTTGATAGAAGCTATTTGGTCTTGAACTTTTCTTTATTCTGAAGTATTAATTACTTCTTCAATCTCTGACTCACTTTTGGTCTGCTCAGATTTTCTATTTCTTCATGAGTCAGTCTTCATATGTTGTGTATTTCCAAGAATGCATACATTTCTCCTAGGTTATCTAAATTGTTGGCTTATAATTGTTCCTAATAACCTCTTATGATGGTTTCTAAAAAATTATTTCTGCAGCATCAGTTCTCTGGAAGACACTACTAAGTGAAATAAGCTAGTCACAGAAGGAGAAATACTTCATGACTCCACTTATATGAGATATCTAAGTTAGTCAAACTCATAGAAACAAAGAGTAGATGGTAGTTGTCAAGGTCTGTAGGGAGGGAGAATGGAGAAATTGCTGTTCAACAGGTATAAAGTTTCAGTTATGAAAGATGAGTAAGTTCTAGAGAGCTGTACAACGTTGTGTCTACAGTTAAAATTACTGTACTGTGCCCTTAAAATTCTGTTAAGGAAGTAGATATCAAGTTAAGTGTTATTACCACAATAAAAAGTGTTTTATAGGCCTTTCAGTGTTGGAATAAAATAATGATTCATTGCTTCTAAATTAGAAATGATTCCATGATGCAAATTCATAAAGGTAGAAAGAGAGCATTGCATTATCTTTATAATAATTCTTTTTGTGGAAATAGAATTAGAAATGTAAATAGAAATTGTAGTATAGCATACAGTCTTAATATTTTAACTGGAATAAAAATTTGAGACACTTTTTTTTTTTTTTTCAAATCACAGCACACTCCTCTGGAAATATTCAGATTGTGAACAACTTTCCAGAAATTTTGAAACCCTATCATTTTTCTGTTCCACCAAGTACAGCATATTTGAATTGAATTAAGACAATATTAGTTAACTATTTTTTAAAAAGAAAGTCACCTACAAATGTTGACATTTTGTTATGAAAATCAATCTGCCTTCCTATACAAAGGACAAAAACATCAGTGAGCCAAGACATGACAGCTGAGTCTTGGTTGTCACATAAGATCTACATTTCTTTCATATTATAAAATAATATGACTGATGAAAATTTTTTCAATATTTAGATTTATTATTAATTAAGTAATTTTTGAAATAAATCTTTGGCATCTATTGTCACATTTCTCAAATGTTAAGTGGAGCTAAGAAGTCATAGTAAAGGCAAAAACTTCTGACTGAGCCAGAGAAACATGTTCTGCTTCCAAATTTTTGTCTATTTTGCTTTATGCAGCTATCATATCAAGCTAGGGGTCTATAGATTAATCAATGGGTTCTTAAAGAGGGAAAATTCAGCTGAAGAAATATTCAGCAATTATGATACAGTTGTTTGTTAACTGTGGAATGAAATTTTGAGAGAGCAAAATGGAAAATTTTGGGAGTGAAGGCAGCAGAAGGAGGTTGAAACTGGAAAGAGGGAATCCAAAAAATATGGGAACAGGAGTATATGAGAGAATATATGACTTACAGTCATACATTAGGGGTGGAGATCTAGTATTATGAGAATGTGAGGTATAGTTAAATCAGACAAAATTTAGACAACTGAACCAATCCCAAGAAATAGTGGGTAAGAATTGAATGAGAAAGTCTCTCTAATCTTTGACAATTTAATTGTTCTAAAATACAATATAATCAAAAGGAAAGGTTAGCTTCTGGAGCAGTCCTATTATTATAATTATCATTATTATTATTATCATTAAAACTCTTCTTCCTCTTCCACAACTAAATCTAATTAAGCATTAAGCTCTGTTAATTATGTCTCTTTACTATCTCTAATCTCTCTCTTCCTCCTTCCCTCACCACGTTCCCTGCTACTGGCTTAGTTCGAAAAGAAGGTAAAACTTAGAATAACTAAAAATCATCAGACTAAAGCTCAGTTGATTTTTCTAACACCCAACCCTTCCATGTTATTCTCGTGCTGAAAATGTTTAAATGTCTTTTTACTGCCTATGAAATACCTAGACATTTCATACAAGAAATCTTCATGATCTGGAAACTTTCTAGTGTCATTTCTTGTTGTATTCATATTCATTAAATCAAAGCTTTAATATTACCAAACTCTTGCAGTACCCACAGTGCACTGTAGTCCCCAAGTCTTAATGCTTTAGAGCAGTCCTTTGCCCAAAAGTCTTCTCTACTCAGTAGCCTTCCTGGTGATATTCAAAATTTGGCTTAGTTATTACCTTCTTTGAACCTGCCAAGCAGAGTTAAACTCACTCTTTATTGAAGATGTATCACACTTTATTTTACCTATTTGTTTACTTATCAATCTCTCCTACTACATAAGCTTCTAGACAGGATTTTTTTTTCTTGCTTCATTTTTATCTACAATGCTGTGCCTGTCACAAAGTTGACAAATAACTCCCTGTTGAATGAATAACTGAATAAATGGTCTTCATTGAATCTTGTCACTGAAATATCTGAAGACAATGCTTGTAAAAAAATTTTAAATGAACAAAGAAAATCAATTAACTTACAAAATAATCATTTTGTAGAGTTAATGACATATAAGACAGTGCCTACAAAGCTAGCCAAAATATTAATCCATGAATTTCAGCAACTGTTTCTAATACCCATTTAAACACCCCAGTTGTAAAGAAATAATTCAGGCCAACCTTCTACTGATCTATTTGGCATGCTCAGTAATGGTAATCACTTCAGGGTTGTACCTGGTGAAACTGCCTGTTCAATGTCAAATTTGAAAGCTCTGAAAGAAATAATGGTACATGTTGGGTGGCGGAGCTGTTGGTGTGACAGGACAGCCTTTCCATTGTCTTCTTTTGATCAGTTCCATTCGAATCAGTCACCTACATGTCAGGATAGTAGCTTTGATGAAAGAGTTATGTTAAGGCTTAATCTAGATAAAGCACAGGTAATAGTGAGCTGTCTGTGGAAACACTGAGACAATGTGGACTGAAATAAAATGAACTTTTCCCTGCAAATACATAGTACCTTTCTACAATTCTAAAGAGGTGACATGATTTTGAATTCCTCAGACCATATAAGGTGTTATGTATAACACCTTATATACTTAGAAAATCCAGCACACCTGTGTTGTATTGTCCATATTTCAAGATGTAATATGTGCACTTATTTTGATTTCTAAACCCAGATGTCAATTACTCATAGCATCTTCATTATTCCTGTCTTGAAATGATATAACAAAATAATATTTTATTTTTTGACTAATGTGACCTTTTTAATTCCTGGTGAACCATAATTTTGGTTGAGGGGTTTATTTCATTTAAATATGGAAAGAAATCACCCTGAAAATTGCTATTTTACCAATCAGTAGAATTATATACCATGATGCAAATCTCAGACTCTGATGTCCATTTTTTAACATTTCAGTTGGATAAAATAATCTGCTCTAGTTATCAAGCAGTGGGAATACTTAATGGGTATAATTAAACAGTACTTAGTCAAGGGACTATTCAAAAATTATTCCAAGTATTAAAAATCCTCCTACTCTCCTCATTCCTCCTTTGCTCATATACTACTATAATTTAGAAGAGATATGTTAATAATTACCCAATAACAGAGGCTATAGTATGATTTTTAAAATTATTAAAACTCATCATTATAAAACTGACCTATATATAATATCATTGTAGTTATTCAGTAAAAACATTTCTTCAGAGATGATATACTTTGGAATTAGCTATAATAAACCAGTCATTTCAATGTAGAAGATAAAACTATTAAGACACATTTTCTTTCCTTTCTTTCTATTTCATTATTTCTCTCTTCTTTCCTTCCCTCCTTTTTTTTCCTTTATTCCTTCCTGACTCTTTTCCTTTACATATTTTTCTTTTTTATTCCCTACATTTGTCAATCATTTAAAAACATTTTTCTTCCCTTTTACCTTCCTTTACATGGTTTTCTATTTTCTTTTTAAAAATGAAAATACTTTAGGATTTCTGAAGATAATAAATTTTTAGATGATTAATCATGTGATCATACAAGAAAAACATCTATTTAGGTATGTCTTTACAGTTGCTGTCACTATGAGGTTTGAAAGAAATACAGGGATTAAACCCCATTTTCCATGAACTTATATACTGTTAAACAATTAAGACATACAAATGAATAGGTGCATCTTAAAGCAATCTATGATGGACACCAGCTCAGTGGCACAAAGTGCAGCTAATATTGAGGCAAGATATATTTTTAGGAAATCATTCTGATGAGCTAAATGCAAAATAAATGGAAATACTCTGAATGACATCAGATGATAATAATGTGTCTTTTAAAGATGTAAAAGGTCATTTGTGGGGTGAAGAAAAGACCATAATAGTTTCATCTATTTAACAGTGATATTTAAAAGCCAGAGGGTAGAGCAGGTCATGTAATTAACACTCAAGAGTTTTTTTTTTTGTATGAATACACTGTGCTTAAAAAATTACCCAGAGGTGTTCTTCTCAATTTGTTTATTGGATTTTAAACAGAAATGTCACTGATAATCACCCTCATCATTTCACACTGTGTTTAACAATTGAATGCAGAAGGCTGCTATAAGAAATCAAATCAATACTGTTGGTAAAAACATGGCAGCATCAAGCAGACTAAAGTAAGATAGAAAATTAACCATCTTCCTGGGCACCAGTACAGATAGAGTTAAAAACAAGTACTTAGATAAAATACTTAGCAAACAACCTTATATAATATTTGAAGATAGACACTGTATTTGTTATGTATTAGTACATAATGATGTTACCACATATCTAGTGGTTTAAAACGATACACATTCATTGTCTCACAATTTCTGCAGGTAAAAAATCCAGGTACAGCTCAAATGAGTCCTCAGTTTAGGGTCTCACTGGATCAAGATGTTGATTGGTCTGTGAGCTCATTCGAGGCTCAATTCAAGAAGGATCTGCGTCCAATCTCCCTTAGGTTGTTGGTAGCATTCAGTTCCTTACAGGCTGCTCAACTAGGGGCATCAATTCTTTGCTGGCTGTACCTGTTCATGGCCCTCTCCATACAGTGTTGCACATGGCAGCTTGCTTCTCCAAAGCCAGCAGACAAGAGTCATATAACAAGAAGACTGTTACAACCTTACATGGTATAATAACATACATAATATATATAATCACTTGCATCTTCTCATCTTTGCCTTATCACCGTTTTGGAGCCAGTGACAGGTCCTGTCCATACTCAAGGTAAAAGGGATCATACAAGGTTGTGAACACCAGGAGGCAGGAACCATAAACACCACCTTAGAGTTTGCCCACCACAGACATTATAAATCAGTTACAGCAAAAACAAAAGCAAGAAAAAAAATTGCTGTGTATGAATATTATTAACCCAGGTAAATCACGGGTCTTTATAACCTCTCAGAATTATTGGGTACTACATTAAATATTAGTTCTACCAGTTGACTGATTGGCCAATGGTTTGTTTTAGAATAGCTTATGAATGATTCCCACAATTATCTCTAACATGGACAAAACAGCAAACATGAAGTAATAATAACAGTCAACCTGGAGAACCCACAGAGTCTTCAAATTTACAGTGTCACTTAGTATGGATATGTAAATTGATTGGATAGTACAATAGATGGTTGGAAAATAGTTTTCAGAATGATCCCACCTCTACATTTATAAAGTTTATAACCTTGAACCCTAATTTTTCAGCTAAGTAATGCTGATAATTATTTGTAGCTACATTTTTGAACTATATTATACTTGGTAATATTAATGTAATTCTTGGGAGAGAATTAAATATAGAAAAAAAGAAGCATATGGGCATCAAAGATATAAGATGATAAGAAAGGACCTTAAAATTTTTAAGTATAGTTTATGTTTTGTTTGCTTTGCTTTCTTTTGTTTCATTTTTCAGGCTAATGTTACCTGTTAATGAATGATACATATGAAAAAGAAAAATAAATTTCAACTGAGAAATTATGAATTTTGTCTTTAGATGTTTAAAAATACTTTTACTAAGGAATTTCAGTTTTTTTCAGGAAAGGTTGGAGAATTATATAGCCATATAAGTTAGAAAAAACTTATAGTGGTACTTCTCCTATTTCCTCTCCCTAGAGAAAGGATAATTTGTATGATATACTGAATAAATGGTCTTTAAGAATTTTCTTAAATATATTTTCTTGTGATATGGAACACATAACTTTTCTTGGCAGATTGTCTACTTGAGAAAACACTAATGGTTAATAAGCATTCCTTTACATGTTCTCATTTTCATGTATAACTTCCTTAGAATTCGTAGTCTTTCGTCATGTAACACTGTTTCTAGACTTCAATTCAATTTGACTGGCCTCCCTGGAATTCCATCAAGATTTTCACAATTCCATGTAAACTTGTAAGTAGACACCATATTCATTCTGCATGATATCTGGAGCAAAATAATCAGTTGACACTATCACTTTCTTTTTTATTAATATAGCCTAATATTACATATGCTTTTAAGCAGCTATGCTGCATTTCATTTCATATTGTATTTTTGTCAACCAAAACTTTCTTTTATTTTTTTTTTCATATAAACTGTTACCACTCCAGATATTCCCATTTTATGTAATTGGTATATGAATACTTCAAAGTCAAATTATTATTCACCTATAATCTTCAATCTGTTGATTCATTATCCTGTCTTGCTTAGATTTTCCAGCTCAGCTGTTGTCTAGCACATTAGCTTCTCCAGGGTGACAAAAGACACTAGCAGCTGTGTCCTGCCTCCTTTATTACCCTGTATATTGCAGACAATTACTAAATACCTACTGTTTCAATGGAAACTGAAGATCTATCTGGTCAATGACATGTGAGGGGAAATTTGCAGAGTATAGAATTAGAAAGAAAATTAATACTGATGACATTGCTGAACTACAAGATCCTTAAACCCTGAACTAACCTAACTTTGTAATTTCATTTTTGTGAGGTGATTTATTTCTTTAATATTTATGTCAGTTAGCAATGAGTTTTATGTTACCCCCAGCTAAAGAAAAAAAAAGTTATAAATGACTGAACCCACACTATATAATAAGAATTATTTAGAATATACCATAGAAGTTATATTAATTTTCTATTCTTGTGTAACAAATTGTCACAATGTTAGCAGCTTGAAACCACACAAACTTACTATGTCACAGTTTCTGTGACTTAAGAGTCCAGACATAGGTTAGCTAGGATCTCTCTTCAGGGTCTCACAAACTGCACTCACAGGGTGTGAGTTGGTGGTACAATCTCATCTGAGATTCAAGGTATTTTTTGAAGAATTCCCTTTCTTATGATTGTAGGACTAAAGTCCCCATTATCTTGCTGACTGTCATGTAGAAACTACTCTCAGCTCTGAGAGCCTGCCTTCCTAACCACATGACCTCCTCCACAGTGCTTCCCACACTGTGGGAAGGCTAACTTCCTCAAGGCCAGCAGAAAAACCTCTTCTGATATTGACACCTCCATCCAGGGTATATCCTTAACTCAAATGATTACGGACCTTACTTATATCTTCAAAATTATTTATTCATTGCCATATATAACCTAATAATGTGGTATTCTACAAATTTATAGGTCCTCTTGGCTCTCAATTGAAGGGATTATACAGGTTGTGAATGCTTGGAGATGGATATCTTAGAGACATTTTAGAATTCTACCTACCACAAGAGTTATTTTGAACATACTTTTGTTAACCTTGTTCACAAAGGTGTGAAAATGAGTTGTTATAATTTTACTCCTAAGGAAATTTAGTCCTTATATGTTATGGTAAGGCATACAATTGACTACCAAAAGAATACTTTTCTTTATTTAATACTGAAGCAATATGAGATATTCTGAGTATTTTGTGATGATTCGTGTTCTACTAATTGTATCCTTTGCTGCATGTGTTGTATTTGGCATGTTTGGTTAAGCAGAGAGATTTCCCATATAAGGTCTTATCTGAAAGTGTCTTCCCACTGGGCAGAATGATAGATAAATTATTACAGTCAATATTTCCTAGTTATCACAGCTCATGGATTAACTACTGATTGTGTACTGTCAATACTGAATAGGCTATACTAGTAATTTGCTTTCATTGTCTTTTGATTTTTTTTCCTTGAACTCCATCCCAAAAGACTTAGGTAGATAGAAAGTAACCTAAAAAGGCACATGTCTTGGAATACTGACATTAACCACAGATCCCTCTTTTGAGTAAATTCACTGATTAAAAATTAACTTTTAAAGTGTTGGCTTTCAATGGATACCAAAAAGAGACTATGCAATCAACACAAAGAGGAAGTATATGTAGTTTGTTTTATAGTTGTTCTTCATGGTATAAGATTTGGCAATATGAAGAAGTCATTACACTAAAATATATAATCCAGAGACCTTAAAAAATGTTTAATATTTAAAGACTCTTCCTATCTTTGTTAGATTAATAGTATAAACTGGAAAAAAATCCTAAATTCTTATACTAACATACTGACCTAAAATCTTGCCATAGTTTATTGCCTAAAACATGGCAATATTTTTCACAATGCTCAAACAAGCTAGTAGACTCAGAACATTATAAATATGCTGTATACAAATTTGAAAAGAGGAATTTCATTTTCTTCCAAATTATAATGTGATCAATTTTTCAAACTTCCTTCCAAAATACTCTACAATGAACATGATGGGAAAAAATGTAACTACATCTAAATGTCTTTTTGAAACATGGAGTAAAATGGTTAGTATGTCTCCAGAATGGTAAAGAGGAGAATAATATTTCTCAATAAATTTGTTAGTGTAAACTACATCCTTCCTTGTGAATGGTCACATAAAGTAGATTGTTGCTTAATAATTGCTAAAGCAGCAGCAAAGTGTCTGTTACATGAAATCTAAAATCACAGTAAGATATTTATCAGTAGTTTAATGAATAGCATTAACAATTTCATAAAGACAATTTATTTATTCTTTAATAATATGTAACTACTATTACAATATTTAGATATTTTATTGTATAGTTGAATCATTAAAGCAAAGGTAAAAATATTCAAAAGAACCTAAGTAAGTACACTATTCATTTTACTAGATATATTAGTCTATCAGGCTGCCATAACAAAACCCTGTCGGCTGGTGGCTTAAACAACTACCCAGTTTAGGTTCTCACATTTCTGGAGGCTGGAAGTCCATGATCAAGTTGCCAGCAGGTTGGTTTCCTCTGAGACTTCTCCTCTTGGCTTACAGATGGCCCCTCTCTTGCTTCCTTGTCACATGGACCCTCCCTCTGTGCATACAGGCCTCCTCTCTTTTCTCTCTGTGTATGTCCTAATATCGTTTTCTTAGAAGGACTCCAGACAAAATGGATTAGGGTCTGTCCCCATAGCTTCCTTTTAACTTAATTACCTCTTTAAAGGCCCTACTGCTAAATACAGTAACATTCTGGCATAGCTGGCAGTTAGGGTTTCAATATATAATTTTAGACGACACAAAAGTAAGTGTGAAAAGTATGAAGACAAGTGATAAACATTTTTTTTCTTATGTAGGCATTTATCAAACATGTTGTGTAGAGAGATACATACCTATGTTTTCATGGAAAATTTAACTACAGTTTGTAAACTAAGAAACACACAGATAGGTAAACTTTAGAACTAAGAGGAAATCAATAAGAAAATAAGAAATATCTAGGAAGAAAAAAAGGTAGAATACCTCATACTAACACTTATGGAACACAGTGAAAGACGTTCTCACACGAACCTCTTAAATGATGACACCATTTTAGAACACAGAGAAAACAAATCTCCAAACTTATGTTGAGAAATTGAAAGAAAAAGTCATTACAGTTAATTAATAAAAATAAAATTTAAGTTAATAAATAGAACGCCTCAAATAATAGAAAGGGTAAATATTTTCAAAACCCTTTTCTTTAAAAGACCTAGCAGGTAGACAAATCCCTTGGGAATCTGATTTTTAAAAGGAAAAAAATGTAAAATTTGATCAGCACAGGAATATGAAGATAGACTGGTACATAGAAACAGGAGATAAAAAGAACACTGCTTAGAACAAATTTGATAAACTAAAGAAATAGATGATTTCCTAGCAAAATATCATAATTGATGTACAAATTACTAGAAAAATTAGGGTAATAGTTTAAGAACTTACACTATCTGATAGCCTTATAGCAGGTACTCATTGAGAAAATGTATAAAAAGCATTTAGTATTGTGCCCAGTGCATAAAAACCACTCAATTAGTATTTACTGTAATCTTTGTAAAATATGAGAAAAAATGACCAACATATTTCCATGACTTATTCATATCATGTTATCATGTATCTCTCATTTTCCCTTGTGATACTCTAAATATTATTTATTTCTAAATGTAAGAAATTAATTTTCAGTGGAGTAACTTTATTTTTGTCCTTTTGTTTTTTATGTCAATGGCTTTATTTTCCAAGGATAAGATGATTTTGCACTTTGGATGCAGACACGTGCTTTTCTTATTAATGGTCCAAACATGGACTAAAGATCTCTATCTTTTAAATAAAGTTCAGAAAGTATTTATTTTTCAAATGGTTACTTGTGTTATGTGCTGAACTCAACGAAATAGGGGCTTAACTGCTTTTTAAAAGTCCTAAAATAAGGAAACAGATATAGTTAAAACTGTTCAAAACTTTTCCCCTATCAACTTAGAGGGTTAATTTGGAAAGTCAGGGAAAAGTTTAAATTGAATTCCAACTCATTAAATTATTATGATATTCTAAGATATAAAGAAAAAGAAATATGGAAAACAAATGTGAATCAAATTATACTTAATGGAAAAGAGTAACCAAATAGAAACAAAAACATTTAAACCTAATAGCATGGGAATTCAGTTGTATCTTCCTTTATGGAATAGGTGTGTTCCAGTTATTTTGGTTATAAATTTCTTCTGACATCGGTTATGAAATCAGAAATGCTTTCCTGCAGAGAATAACTCCTATTAGACAAATTTGGGAAATCTGGCAAGAAAGACCAAGCAGTGATGAATATTCAAGAGCAGGCTGTATTATGGAATACCAGTAGTGCAAACCTTCCTGGGAGGTGTTACTCACTTAATCGTTAGATTTTCACTTATGCAAATTTGAATACTTTGCCATGACATACTGATAGTAAAATTTCCCTTTAGGCATTATCTAATCCCTGAATTGTCACTTACACTAATTAGGTTATCTTATCAAATGCACAAAACCAGTATTTTCTAACATGGATGTTTTTAACCACCGTTTTCTTGAGACCAAGAAATTCCATAGCAGAAGTCACAAACTGTTTTCTCTCAGACCAGACTAGAAAAAGGTTGTAATATATATGATATAGATATTAAGATAAGATGTAAAGTTGGAACTGGTAGTCAGAAAAAGCTGAAGGTCTCTGGATGTTCTGGAGCTTTGGAACATTCAGTTCATGTTTCTAGATAACATTTAGCAGGCATGGGGGCGGGTGGGGCATAGGGTTCCTTTTAGACAGGACACAATCTTGCCAATTTGATACAGATTCACCAATTATTTGGCTCACCCCATTTCACTCATTTTTATTAACTGGGCACTGTGGGCATTTGAAGTCATGACCCCTACTTTAACCCAATGCTGTAGAACTTACTGCTGTACAATACTTTTAAAAGGATGTAAAGAACGTTCTACTTAAACCTTGATAACTGTGTATTGCTTTGCTGATCATTTACTGACTGCTTGTTATGAGTAGATTTTGTGTCACGCACTAGCAATAAGGAAAATGATAAATGACTCACTTCCTTTGGTCTAGAGGAGTTCGTAATGTGTGGTAAAAGATATACAAGGAGGAAATGCTGTGGAAAATGCACCCACAGGATGCATTTGGAAGAGGAGAACTATCTAATGGAGATGGCAGGGGAGGCAATGTGGGGAGAAACTGTGTCTTAGAGGATGACAAAACAGTAACATAAGAAAATTAAGGAATCTTTAAAAAGCACTTCAATCTCCAAGATTTTCATCATGCTATCTAATTTCAATTCCCTGGTGCTAAAAATTTTTATACAGAAATTTCAACCATGCATTTTAGTTCCACAAAAATTACTATTTCATCATGTAAATAAAATCATTTTTATTAGTTTTTGTATAAAGTGGATTACTCTTGGATCATGATAAATGCATATGCCTGTGTAAAATAAAACTCTATAAATATATAGAACATTACAGATGTCCAGAAAATTCCTCTGGCCATTTTATAGGTTGACCAAAAAGTTCCTTCAGTTTTTAAATAAAAATAAAAGACACATTTTTGTTTTCACCAAGAGCTTTATTGAACTACATATTCACTGTTTTGTTCCACTACCTTCTGCCATTTTTCAGACAACTTCATAATTCCATCTTCCCAAAACATTTTATCTTTTTGAGCAAAGAACTGTTCCAGGTGCTTTTTACAGCCTTCTAGGGAATTGAAATATTTTTCCATTGAAAGAATTTGTAAAGACCGAAATAAATGGAAATCTGAAGTTGCAATGTCTGGTGAATATGGTGGATGAATCAGAACTTCCCAGCCAAGCTGTAACAGTTTTTGCCTGGTCATCAAAGAAACATGTGGTCTTGCATTATCCTGATGGAAGATTATGCATTTTCTGTTGACTAATTCTGGGCACTTTTCATCAAGTGCCACTTTCAGTTGGTCTAATTGGTAGCAGTACTTGTTGGAATTAATCTTTTGGTTGTCTGGAAGGAGCTCATAATAGAGAACTCCCTTCCAATCCCAACATGTAAACAACATCTCCTTCTTTGGATGAAGACTGGCTTTGGTGTGGTTGGTGGTGGTTCATTTTGCTTGCCTCATGATCTCTTCTGTTCCACATTATTGTGCAGTATCCACTTTTCATCACCCATCAAAATCTGTTATAAAAAGAAAATTTTTATTATGTTTCAGTAGAGAATCACATGCAGAAATACAGCCAGGAAAGCTTCTTTTGCTTGACTTATGCAGAACCCAAACATCAAAGTGATTAACATAACCAAGTTGGTGTAAATTAATTTCAATGTTTGATTTGGATATTTTGAGTATGTCAGCTATTGTATAACCTTGATTTTTCTCAATTAATGTCTTGATTTGATCCACTGGTCTACCCGACTGTGGATCATGATCCAGCGAGAAATCTCCAGCATGAAACTTCATAAAACACTTTTGACACATTCGATCAGTCATAGCACCTTCTCCATACACTGCAAAAATCTTCTTTGTGTTTCAATTGTGTTTTTACCTTTCTTGAAATAGTAAAGCATAATATGCTGAAAATGTTGCTTTTTTTTCTTCCATCTTCAATATTAAAATGGCTACACAAAAATTCACCAATTTTGATTTTTTGTTAAAATGCATGTGGATATGACAGCTGTCACAATACAATCTAACAAAATTGTTTTGAATGAAGTTAAATGCTTCTGGAGCTGTCTTATGGGAAAAAACCGAACCAACTTTTTGGCCAACCATACATTTGAACCCCTTCAATTATCTCCAAGAGATGACCACGATTTTGAAGTTCTTTTCCACCACCTGATGTATTTGCTCTAAACTTTCATATAAATGCAATAATACACTATACCTATTACATAAAATATCTTTCAATCAATATAGTATTTCTTAGGAACATTCATGTTGCTGTATGTATCAATAGTCTATTCATTTTTATTGTCATATACTATTCCAATGAATAAAGATATCACAGTATATATCTATTCTCCTATTAATAGACCATTACACTGTTTTTGTCTGTTATGAAAAATTATCATGAACATTTAATACATGTCTTTTTGTGAATATATTCCATCCCCCTTGGACAAATATATAGCAGTAGATTTGATAGAAAGATGTATGTTTATTTTTGTAGCAGAGTGTCCTGTATTTTTCAACAGTAGTTGCTGATAAAATATTCTACTAGTTTATTTTAATGTCTTTATTTGCTTCACTATAAATAAAGGATAGTTTAGTCATATTCAGAGCTCAGGATTGACAGGTGTTTGTTTAATTCTTCAAGTGTTTTGACAGTTAAAAAAAATTAGGTACTATCTTCTAGTCCCAATAGTTTCATGTAAGAAGTCAAGAAAATTACCATAAAACTTAACAACATTCTAAAATATTCAACATATTTTGGGCTTGGCCTCCAATGTGGAGACAATTCAACCAGGTCCAAGCCCTCTAACTAATATCCTTTTTAAAGCCTTTTATTTTACAGTAATTTTAAAGTAACAAGAAGTTGCAAATATATTACAGAGGTCATATGTACACCCATCACCTAAATTCCCCCAGTGGTTACATCCAAGGAGAGTACTATAGCAAAATCAAGAAAATGATGTTGGAACAATGTATGTGTGAAGTTCTCTAACATTTAACATATGTGTAGATTTCCATAATCAAGTGCAGAACAACTGTATCACTAATAAGATATACTGCTGTATTTTACCAACTTGAGTGAAGAGTAGAAAACTTACCTTCCTTTAAATCACTTTGCCTCCCCTGTTTATAAACAAATTGTCTTAAACATTTCCTGTATATACATTAAGATTCACATCAGACAATGTTGTACCATTTGCTTCAGACATAATTTAGCAAACTAAAGAGAAAAAAAATCAATTGAATGTACCCATATATTTGCAGTTTCCATTTTATGATCTTCCTTCTTCATATTCCAAGACTATTTCTTTTATTATTTCCTTTCTGTTTCAAGAAGTTCCTTCAGAATTTTAAAAAGTATATCTGCTAGTGACAAATACTCTTAGTTTTCCTTCACCAGATGATGTCTTTATTTTCTCTTAAGTACTGAAAGAAAATTTTGCTGGACATAAGTTTTGGGGTTAAAAGTTATTTTCTTTCAGCCCTTGAAGATTTTGTTCCACTTCATTCTGGCTCCATTATATTATTCTGATAAAAATATCTACTGCTGTGTAAATATTTTTACACAAGTAGAGAAGCTGTTTTATTCATTGATTTCAATATCTATTCTTTGTGTTTCTTTTATAAAGTATGACTAATTAAGTTTATGATGTGTCCTGGTATGGAATTATTTGGAATTATCCTTTATAGTGCTCATTCAGTTTCATGAATCCATTTAAATGTTTTGCTAAATTTGGAAAAATTTCTGCCAGTTTTCTTCAAAAACTTTTTTTAACACCATTGTCTTCCTTTTTTCCTCTGTGACTCCAACAATGCAAAAGTTAAATATTTAGTTATAGTCCCACAGGTTCCTGAGGTTCACTTATTTTCTTTTTCAGTCTACTTTCTCCCTGTTTTTCAGATTGGGCAATCTTTATTTTCCTGTCTGCAAATTCACTGATTGTTTTCTCTATTCCTTTCAGTCTGCTGTTGAGCTTATCCTCTGAGTTTTTCATTTCACTTATGTTTTTTCCATTTAGTTGTTCATAGTATACTCTTATGACTCTTTGTATTTCTGTGGTATCATTTGTAATGTCCCCTGTTTCATTTATAATTTTATTGATTTGGGACCTTTCTCTCTCTAATTCAGTTGGTCTAGCTGAAATTTATCAATTTTGTTTCTCATTCAAGGAAAAACTCCTAGTTTTTAAAATAGTTTCTACTGTTTTCCTGTTCTCTATTTCATTTATTTCTGCTCTATTCTTTATTATTTCCTTCCTTCTGCTAACTTTAGGCCTAGTTTGTTCTTCTTTTTCTAGTTGCTTAAGGAATAGAATTAGGTTGTTTATTTGAGATCTTTCTTGCTTCTTAATATAGGCCTTTATTACTTGAGCATACTTCTTAGAACTGATTTTTCTGCATCTCATTAGTTTTGGTATGTTGTATTTCTAGTTTTGATTGTCTCAAGATAGTTTTTATTTCTCCTTTAGTTTATTCTCTGATCCATTGGTAGTTCAGGAAAATGCTATTTAATTTCCATGTATTCATGAATTTTCCAATTTTCTTCTTCTTTCTAGTTTCATAGCAGCCAAAAGAAGACACTTGGTATGAGTTCAGTCTTCTTGAATTTGCTAAGACTTGTTTTTTGGGGCATATGATGTATCCTAGAAAGTATGATATGTACTTGAGAAGAATGTGTATTCTGCTCTTGTCAGAATATTATTCATATGTCTATTAGGTCCATTGGTCTTTAGTGTTGTTCAAAACTGCTGTTTCCTTACTGATTCTCTGTCTGGATGATGTATCCATTGTTGAGAATGGGATATTAAAATCCCCAACTATTATTGTATTTCCCCTTTAGCTCTGTCAGTTTTTGTTGTATTATTTAACTGCTCTGATGTTTGGTGCATAAATATTTACAAATGTTATATCTTCTTGATGTATTGACCACTTTGTAATTATATAATGACATTTATTATCTTTTTTTTTTTATCATTTTTAGTTTAAAACCTGTTTGTTTGATAGAACTACCCCTGAGTTTTTCGTGTTGCTTTTTGTTTTACTTTGTTTTGTTTTGTTGTGTGTGTTACCACTTGCTTGAAATATATATATATTTTTCCATCCCTTCACTCTCAGTCTATGTGTGACTTTAAGGTTAAAATGGGTCTGTTGTAGGCAGAATATCATTGGATATTTTGTTTTTATCCATTCATTCATTCTATGTCATTTGAAGAATTTAATCCATTTATGTTTAAGGTAATTATTAATAAATAACAACATATTCCATTTTGTTAATTGTTTTCTGGTTGTTTTGTAGATGCTTTGTTCCTTCTTTATTATCCTCCTGTCTTTTTGTGTGTGTCGTGATGTCATGTTATCAGTATGCTTTTACTTCTTTATCATGTTCTGTTGTGTAATTACTCAGGTTTTTCCCTATGGTTACCATAAGGCTTACATAATATAGCTTAAAATTATAACATTCCATTTAAAATTAATAACAATTTAACATCAATAGAATTTCTAAGCTTTATTTCTCCCCCTAACATTTTAGGGTATTGATGTTATAATTTACATATATTTTTATATTATGTAACTAATATCAGATTATTGTATTACTACATTTCTTAAACTTTTAAACTAGAGTTGTATGTGAATTATGTACTACATTCCCCCTCTACAGAATCCAAATTTGACTATATGTTTGTCTTTGCCAGTGAGTTTTAAACTGCCTTCTCATTTTTTATTTTTTTTGAGGTTAATTGGCATCTTTTTATTTCCACTCAAAGAACTTCCTTTAGCGTTTCTTCTAAGGCACGTCTAGTGGTGATGAATTCCCTCAGCTTTTGTTTGTCTAGGAAAGTCTTTATCCCTCCCTTATTTCTGAGCTTCACCAGATATAGTATTCTTGGTCAACAGGTTTTTGTTGTTTCTTTCTTTCTTTCTTTCTTTCTTTCTTTCTTTCTTTCTTTCTTTCTTTCTTTCTTTCTTTCTTTCTTTCTTTCTTTCTTTCTTTCTTTCTTTCTTTCTTTCTTTCTTTCTTTCTTTCTTTCTTTCTTTCTTTCTTTCTTTCTTTCTTTCTTTCTTTCTTTCTTTCTTTCTTTCTTTCTTTCTTTCTTTCTTTCTTTCTTTCTTTCTTTCTTTCTTTCTTTCTTTCTTTCTTTCTTTCTTTCTTTCTTTCTTTCTTTCTTTCTTTCTTTCTTTCTTTCTTTCTTTCTTTCTTTCTTTCTTTCTTTCTTTCTTTCTTTCTTTCTTTCTTTCTTTCTTTCTTTCTTTCTTTCTTTCTTTCTTTCTTTCTTTCTTTCTTTCTTTCTTTCTTTCTTTCTTTCTTTCTTTCTTTCTGTATTTTGAATGTGCCATCCCATTCTCTTCTGGCCTGAAAATTTCTGTTGAGAAATTCACTGAGAGTCTTATGAGGGTTCCCTTGCATGTAACTTCTCCCTCTTCTCTTGCTGCTTTTTACATTCTTTCTTTGTCTTTGACTTTTGACAATTTAATTTTAATGTGTCTCATGGGAGACACACTATTTGGAAGCTTTTGGGCCTTTTGGATCTGGATTGGGAAGTTTTCAGCTATTATTGTTTTAGATATATTTTCTGTCCCTTTCTCTTTCACTTCTCCTTCTAGAATTCCCATAATGTGAATATTGTTTCTTTTCATTGTGTCCCATAAACTTATAGGCTTTCTTCACGCTTTTTTATTCTTTTTTTCTTTTTTCTCCTCTGGCTGGGTAATTTCAATTGTCCTATCTTCCAGGTCACTGATCTTTTCTCCTGAATGGTCAAGTGTGTTTTGAAGTTATCTATTGAATTTTTCAGTTCAGTTATTGTATTTTTTCATCTCTAGGATTTTTTTAATCATTTCTATTTCTTTGCTATTTTGTTTATGCACCATTTTCCTAATTTTGTTTAGCTGTATGTGTTCTTGTAGTTCACTAAACTTCTTTAAGAGAATTATTCTGCTTTTTTTTTTTTGGCTGACAGTTCATAGATCTCCATTTCTTTAGGAGCAATTATTTGAGCCTTATTTGATGGTGTCATATTTACCTGATTTTTTATGATCCTTGATTCATTATGTTGTTATTTGTACATTTGAGTAAATGGGCTCCTCTTTCAGACTTTGTGAGTTTTCTTTGGCATTGACAGTTCTTCACCAGTCAGCTCTGTGTAGGTTTCTGGACATGTCTGCTGGTAACATCCTTGGGCAGGTGGAGCCTGTCAATAGAGTCTATTTTTGGAAGAAGCGACCACTTGAGCTCTGAGTTGAGGGTGGGGGTGTGCCACTGTCTGAAAGCAGCTGGATAAGACTTCTGGCTTTGTTCCCTGGCCAAGTGAAGGAGAAGTATGGGCTTCACAGTTACCTGGATTCTCTGGTCAGGCTTGCTAGATGGTTGGGACTGGGTGTTGTACTTAGCAGTAGCTGGGACTATGGATTAGATTCCCTGCCCTGGCAGGGCAGCAGAATGAGACCTAGGACGTGTATGACTTACTGTTTGTGGACCCAAATCAGGCAATGGTGTGCACTGAAAATCCTGGTTTTGTGAAGTTTTGTTTTGCCGACAGGGGAAGCCATGGTCTGTTCCCTCTGTTCAAGTGTCACTGTAACAGGGCTGTTGGATGGGTTATGTAGTTTACTGTGTGCCCTGCTAAGTCTCCTTGTTTGGGCAGGCTGAACTCATTTATTGCGGGACTGTGAATTAGTTTTCCTACTTGAGCTAAGAAGGCAAAGCAGCTTCAAGTCCATCTCTCTGTGGTCTTGACTTAAGTTACCTGGCTGGACAGGGCCACTGGATTTGCTCTGGGGGCAAATAGCTCTGCTCACTTGCCCCTCAGCTCAGGAGTTTCTAGGTTACACAGTTCCAGTTGTTCTTACCAGCCCTTCCTGTCAGATCAGGCTGGGAACCATGCTCTGCAGAAAGTGGGGCTATGTCTCTGGCTCCTGTCTGGGCCGAGCTGAGAGGACACACTTCAGGCAATTCCTAAATTCTCTCCAAGGAGCCTTCTGGTTAGGAGGGGTCACTAGCCATAATCTGTAGTGGGTGGGGCTGTGACCCAGCTCTTTTGCCTGGGAGTGGACAGACCAGGCTCCAGGGCCAGCAGAACTCCTCCTTTGAGGACCCAAATTAGACTGACCCACACCTTGCCAAAACCCCTGGCCATACTGTGCCAGAGACATGGTTCTGCAAATGAACAAAGCCTCTGATTGGGACAGATCTGAGTGCTGGTTCTTGGAAACTTCTGCTCCCTTCTCCTTCTCAATTATTGGATTCCCATTGGATGAGCCCCACAGATTCTCTTGCATGTGAACCATTATTTTGCGTGGCTGGATATCACCCTGGGCTCTTTTTTCCCACTGGAAGAACCACTGTGCCTTCAGGGGAGATCTCTCAGCAAGGTGCCACACCAGCCTGTGAGAGAGACAGTGCAGTCAGTGTGTAGGCCTTCCTCTTACCCTTCAAGTGCAATCTGTCTTTGTCTCTGTGGTACAGGAGTGTGCTTTAGCCTCACTCCTGAATTCTAGGATTCTCTTAGTGGTGCCTTGTCCATGAATAGTTGTTAGGTGTTTGCTTGTGATGGGGTGGTAAGGTCAGGACTGACTTAAGTCACCATCTTGGTGACATCATTCTCCCTAATCCTCTTAAGATATCCCTTATATCTCTTCCTCTTTCACACCTTTCAAATCCCAGCAAATCCATCACTAATCCTATTTTACCTCCATATTTTCTTTTACTCTGTCTACCTCTCTTCCTTTCTTTTTATTCCTTATGTTAAGCTGCCATTGTTATACACCTGAGCTAATCTAGCAGCTTCCTAACTATTTCCCTTAGTTCTCCCCTGTCTTCAGACGTTTCCTTTTGTACACTGAAAATAGAATTTTCCAAAAGACAAATCTGATCTTTCACTGATTTTCCACTCCATCCCTGGCTTGAAACATTTCAATATCTTCTAGTGACTTAACGTAAAATGGTCATTGTAACAGCGTTCCCAGTTTGGGCGTGACCTAACTTCTCCACCTCACCTCAAACAGCTGCTAGCTCTCTCTCACTTCCTTCAGCATACTATGAACTTGAGGGCCTTTTAACTTTGTTTTTTTTCTGATTGCGCTGGCCTCCTCATACCACCCTTTCCCTAACTCTATACATAATGGAGTAACTAGGATGCTTCATAACTACCCTCAGAGAGATTAATTAGAATAAATTCCTTCATTATGGGCCTATGGAACCATATAGCTATTCTTTCTTCTTAACCACAGTTATTCTGTTTATTCATTTGGGTCATGATTTGATTGATGTTTATCTTCTTACCTGAACTTTTAATTCTATAAATTCAGAGGTCAAAAGACACTTTTGATCTCCTTCATCCATGTATCTTGATGACACATACCTGGTGCTCAATAAAATTGTGTTAAAGTGGGCTTCCCTGGTGGCGCAGTGGTTGGGAGTCCGCCTGCCGATGCAGGGGACGCGGGTTTGTGCCCCGGTCCGGGAGGATCACACGTGCTGTGGAGAGGCTGGGCCCGTGAGCCGTGGCCGCTGCGCCTGCGCGTCCGGAGCCTGTGCTCCGCGACGGGAGAGGCCGCAGCAGTGAGAGGCCCGCGTACCGCAAAAAAAAAAAAAAAAAAAAAAAAAAAATTGTGTTGAAGTAATGAAGAAATACATTATTGTTTTGATATTTGTGTGTCTGGTAACACACTGTGATGTTTGCTGTTTTGATATAGATATGTCTGTTTAGGATATTTATTTTCCATCTTGTATGTTAAAGATATTCTTTGCCATTTGCCTTTAATTCTGCTTACCACATTTTTGTGTTAATACAGTAAGTCCACCTTCTGAAATATGGCAGATGTATGATAAATAGTATAGCATGCTAAAATACTGCCTTCTGAATATTTTCAGGGTAAACAACAAGTTTCTTTTTAAAGTAACTCAGGTATTTCTATGGTTAGAGAAATAATTCTAACTATAATAAAATGCTTGCAATATAGAGGAAAATGTTTCATTAAATTAAATATTAAACATAAAGAGATATTTTTTAAATGCTTGAAACTTTTTTAAAGTAGATAATGATTGTAGCGTTCAGTCTGATTTGCACCATGTTAATAATCTACCTCAATTAAAAATGTCACATACAGTCGACTTATTACTACTTGCAAATTTATAATCTTTAAGAAAGTTCATTCATATTTAATTATACATTACTGTAAATCTATGTTACCTAATACTTTTATATGCATCTAATTTACATATTTCCCTGTGGCTACCTTATTTAATTAATGATGAATACTTTAGTGGTCCAATTTTTCTAGTAATAGATAAAAATTTTTCAATGTACAGCATATATATACATACATGATTCAAGGAGAAGCCTGAATTAAAAGGAAATATTGACTTGTCTTTGTTTTATAGTTCCAGTGCTAATGAATGAATTGTTTAGAACACATATCTATGTATTTATTTCTGCCATGAAATTTAATATTTACATTAAGTTCACATGTAAAAGATTCAAATTATATTTGCAATAGATCATGTATTATGAAAGTGTTAAAACAAGTTCATGAGACTCTGTTGTTGGTCCACAATTTCCAAATAGTTAAAGCTGATTTTAGAGTAACTGAGAAATATAGGACAATTTGCATTTACAAAGCTGTTTTCTGGCAAGCATTCCAGAGATCTGTGTATAATCAAATAAAATCACAATAAATGGTTAGCACTAAAATTCCAGATCAAACAAAATTACAAATAACAGTTAGTGCCGAAATGCCAAATTAAACAGACAAATTCTGTTAATAGATTATTTTAAAAATGAGTGAGATTTTTCACTTTAATTTTAACCAACATACAATTTAAAAGTCTTGGAATCTTTCTGATGAAAAATTTTATGCTAAACTCTGCAATATTTTGGAATAGCTTGAGAAAAATACGCATTGACTCTTCTTTAAATGTTTGGTAGAATTCATCTGTGAGGGCATCTGCTCTTGGACTTTTGTTGCTTGGGAATGTTTATATTGTTGCTTTAATTTCATTACTGGTAATTGATCATTTCATATTTTGTATTTCTTCCTGATTCAGTCTTGGGAGATTGTACATTTATAGGAATTTATCTATTTCTTCTACATTGTCTATATTATTGGCATATAATCATTCATAGTAATCTCTTAGGATTGTATTTCTGCGGTGTCAATGGTAATGTTACCTTTTTCATTTCTGAATTTATTTATTTGGGACCTCTCTCTTTTTCCTTGATGAATCTGGCTGAAGGTCTATCAATTTTGTTTATCATTTCAAAGAACTAGCTCTTAGGTTTGCTGATCTTTTCTGTTATATTTTTTAGTCTCTATATCATTTATTTCCACTATGATATTTATTATTTCTTCCCTTTTTCTAACTTTCAGTTTTGTTTGTTCTTTTTTTCCAATTCTTTTTGATGTAAGGATAAGTTTTTTGTTTGTTTCGTTTTGTGTTTTTTTTTTTTTTTTTTTCTTTTGAGATTATTCTTGCTCCCTGAGGTAGGCTTACATTGCTATAAACTTCCCTCTTATAACTGTTTTTTGTGTGTTTTTTTGTTTGTTTTTTCTCATCTCATAGGTTTGGGATCATTGTGGTTTTTTTTTTTCATTTGTCTCTAAGTGTTTTTTAATCTTTTCTTTCATTTCATCAGTGGCTCATTGGTTGTGTAGTAGCACATTGTTTAGCTCTGCTAAATATGTGTTTGTTTTTTTGGCAGCTTTTTCTTATAGTTGATTTCTAACCTTATAGCATTGAGGTTGGAAAAGATACTTGATATGATTTCAATCTTCTTTAATTTACTGAGACTTGTTTTGTGGCCTAGCATGTGATCTATCCTGAAAAATGTTCCATGTGCACTTGAAAAGAGTGTGTATTCTATTGCTTCTGGATGGAATTTTCTACAGATATTAATTCCATCTGAGGTACTGTGTCTTTTAAGGTCAATGTTTCCTTATTGAGTTTCTGTCTGGATGATCTGTCCATGAAGTAAGTGGGGTGTTAAAACTCTTTACTATTATTGTGTTACTGTCAATTTCTTCCTTTATGTCTGTTAATATGTGCTTTATGTATTTACGAGCTCCTATTTTATATATATATATATATATATATATATATATATACTTACAATTGTTATATCTTCTTATTGGATTTATCCTTTGATCATTATGTAGTGTCCTTTTTGTCTCATTACAGTCTTTGTTTTAAAGTCTATTTTGTCTGATATAAGTATTGAAACCTTAGCTTTCTTTTCACTTACATTTGCATAGAATACCTTTTTCCATTTCTTCACTTTCAGTCTGTGTGTGTCTTTAGATCTGAAGTAAGTCTCCTGTAGACAGCCTATAGATAGGTCTTATTTTTGTATCATTTAACTACTCTATGTCTTTTGATTGGACCATTTAGTCCATTTAAATTTAAAGTAAATTTGATAAGTATGTACATATTTCCATTTTAACTGTTTTTGCAGGTTTTTTTTAAAAAAAATATTCTTATTAAGCTCTCTGCCCTTGCAATTTTATGGCTATCTTTAGGTTTTATTTTTTAATTTTTTGAAATGTTTATTTACTTATTTATTTGGCTGCGTTAGGTGTTAATTACAACACATGGGATCTTCATTGTGGTTTGTGGGATCTAGTTTCCCGGCCAGGGATCAAACCCAGACCCCCTGTTTGGGAACATGGAGTCTTAGCCTCTGGACAAACAGGGAAGTCCCTGGCCATCTTTAGTTTTATGTTTATATTCCTTTATTTTGTGTGTGACTATGTGTATCTCTTATAGATTTTTTTTTTTGTTTCTGGTTACCATGTGATTTATATATAGCCAGCTAACTAGCTAGCTAGATATACAAATGATTACTTTAAATTGATGATTTCTTAAGTGTGAGCACATTTCAACCAAACTGCATTTTTACACCTCCACATCCATCTCCACTTTTAATGTTTTTGACATCATATTTACAATTTTTTGTTTTGTGTATCCCTTAACTACTAATTGTGGATATAGATGATTTTACTAATTTTGTCTTTTAACCTTCCTACTAGTTTTATAATTGGTGATCTACTTTACTGTATATTTCCCTTTAACTATGAGAATACTTCTTTCATAATTTTTATATTTCTATTTGTAGATTTTTTTTTCCACATAGAAAATTCCTCTCAAGATTTCTTTTACAGCTGATTTTGTGGTGCTGAACTATTTTAGTTTTTGCTTGTTTGTAACTCTCTTTATTTTTCCTTCAAATCTGAATGACAGTCTTGCTGGGTAGAGTATTCTTGGTTGTGGGGTTTATTTTTTTCCTTTCATCACTTTAAATGTATATTATTACTCCCTGTGTCTTGCTGAAAGTCAGCTGACAGTTTATGGGAATTTTTTTGTGCATACTTATCTGCTTTTCCCTTACTCCTTTCAGGATTCTCTATCTTTCAATTTGCTATTTTAGTTATCATGTGTCGTGGTGTTGAACTCTTTCAGTTGATCTTGTTTGGGACTCTGTTATTCCTGGACTTGGATGTCTGTTTCCTTTCCCAGGTTAGGAAAGCTTTCAGTTATAATCCTTTCATACATGTTTTCTGTCCCTTTTTCTCTCTCTTCTCCTTCTGAAGCCCTACAATGCAAATGGTTATAAGCTTGATATTGTCCCTCACGTCTCTTAAACTGTACTCATTTTAATGTTTTTTTAACATTTTTTCTGTTATGCTTGGTTGATTTCCACTACTCTGTCTTCCAGTTTGCTCACCTAGTCTACCTGTATTATCTAAGCCAGCCTGATTGGCTGTGGGACCTGTAGGGCCTGGGGCTGGTCCAGCATGCTGTTGGACAGGCTGGGGCTACTGGTGGAGCACAACGCTGTGCCAATTCCTTCTAGTGTATTTTTTATTTCAGTTATTGTATTCTTGAGCTTCATTTGGTGCATCTTTATATTTTCTAAAACATTGTTAAACTTTTACTCCATACATTCGTTCTTCTCCCAAGTTTTAACCACCTTTATACTCCTTATGTTGAACTCTTTTTTGGATGGATTGCTTATTTCCATTTCACTTTGTTTTTCTCCTGGAGTTTTATCTTGTTCCTACATTTTGAACATATTTATTTGTCACATGATTTTGCCTAATTCTCTGTGCTTATTTTATATATTATGTTACATTTCCCAAATTTGGAGAAGTGGACTTATGTAGGAAATATCCTACAGGTCCCAACAGCACACTCACCTCTGGTCATCAGAACCTCATGTTCTAGGGGATCCACCTATGTGGGTTGCATGGGCCCTACTGTGGGTTCATTGTTAAGCAGGGCTGGTTCCTGACCCAGGTGTCTGTCTGGCCTGCCTAATGTAGATATTGCCAGGGCTGGATCCAGCAGTCTTACTGCATGGCTCAGGTGGTCCTGGGTTGTTCCTCGCCCATTTGAATGGCACTGGGTGTCTGCACTGCTGGCTGTGGGTTGTATGGGGCCTGGGACTTGTCCTGGTTGCTGGTGGATGGTGCTGAGTCCTGGAGTGGCTGACTGTAGGAGCAGTGGTCTCTGTTGGTTTCAGCCCACTGATCAGCAGTACTGTTGGACCTTGTGGACCTGGGACTGGGGCCAGCTGGATGGTGGATGGTGCTGGTTCCCAGCACTAATAGTCTAGAGGGAGGACTCAAAAATGATGCTTGCCAGCTCCAATGTCCTTATAGTAGGAGAAGCTCTCCAACATGGCTGCAGCTAGCATCTGTGTTCCATTAGCCTCTTGCCTTTCCAGGCAACTTCTCCAAGATCAGCAAGCAGATCTGATCCAGGCTACTTTCAACTTACTGCCTCTGTACTGGCTCTTGTAGTGTGTGAGACTTTGCATAGGGCCTTTAAGAGCAGATTCTCTGTTTCTTTCAGCCTTTCAGGTCTTCAAAGCCAGATGTTCTAAGGACTCTTCTTTCTGGTGCAAAACCCACAGGCTGGGGAAACCTGTGAGGGACTCTGACCCTGTGTTCCTTGTTGAGGATCTCTATAATCGTGATTATCTTCTTGTTTGTGGGTGTGCCTACCCAGGGGTGTGGGTCCTGACTATACCATGTCTCTGCCCCTCCTACCCAACTTGTTGTGGTTCCATCTTTGTATCTTTCGTTGTGGAAAAATATTTTCTGCTAGTCCTCAGGTTGTTCTCATCTATGGTTGTAAAATTTGTAATTTTGATGTGCCCATGGTAAGTGGCGAGCTCAGGGTCTTCCTACTCCAACATTTTGGCCACTATCCCATAATTTTTTATTAATTTTGCTTTAACATTTATTTCTCTCTAATTTGTTGTCTCTTGCTCTTCCTTTGAATGGTATTTCTGTGAACATATAAAATGCGTTATTTCATTATGTAAAACTCTTATAATATGATTTTATATATATGTACATATACATGTAAATTATATATATATATATATATATATATATATATATACATTAATTATATATAGTGGAGTTCTGAATGGAAAATATATTCTACATTTTCTTCTGATATCCCTTCCTTGACTGGACTAGACACATTCTTTATGTATGACTCTATGGACCTTTCTTAGTGGAAGTAAACTTTATACATTGAAAAAAGTTTTACCTCCCTAATTATTAGGAGTTTAACATGTGGTGCTTAACTTATAAATAATAATACAAGACATACCATTAATCATGCTGTTATATAATTAGCAAGACCAGTGCATATTTTTAGATGGATAGTGCTAAAATCAGTTAGCATCCTTCAATTTATAATTACATGTAGATTGAAAACACTGCAAATGTTTACTGTATTAATTATCTGCACTCTTGTGTGGTTTACTGATTGTATTTTTGGATTACATTTAAAATTTAACAGATGTTAGAGGTTAGTTTTCTTTAATTTTTTTCTAAAAATGCACAAATGGAAGAAAATTTTATGTTGATTAAAGGAGAATATTTTGTGAAGTCTTAATTTTATTTGTACTATGTAAGTAAATACAAATATTATTTCTGGAAATTCAAATATTCTTCTACTTAGAGTACTATCTAGCTTATATAATGCCAAGGTTGTTTTGTGAAAAATCTGTTAAATTACTGAAGATTTTTTTTCTGCCGAATGACTTAAGTAGAACTATGTTGAGTAGCTTTTCACGTTCTCGTACACAACAGAATTTACTGATATTTTGATGGTTCTAGAAATAAGAATGATAGTATAAAGCAACATTTGGGGAAATTTTCCATTGTGTGAGACTTCCCCTGGCACAATGTCCCTTCCATTAATTGCCAAGACCAGGTGCATAGCTAACAGCCTCAGATCAGGATTCTCCAGAGTGACAGATCATAACTCATCCTTGCTACAATCCAAAAGAGCCTCAATCCAAAAGAGCCTTTTAGCTAACAGGTGGCACCCTACTGACAGCAGCTGTCAGTAGGGTGCCACCTGTTAGCTAAAAGTTGTGGGTTGAGAGAACCCAATCCAGCTCCTGCAGGGGCTTCCTGAGCATCATCCCTCAGGCTTTTTTCAGTGGCAGCACCTTTTCATCAGTTGGCATGCTGCACTACACAGGTAGGAGAGAAAATTTGGCACAATAAATGATAGCTTGTCACTCTAAAGTTCCTGAGGCTCTGAAATATATCCATTACTAGTACTTCTATACTTGACTGACTCCAAAGGAATTTTAAAGGGGTGCTTCTTTAAAATAGTTATTTGTGTGTTACACCACAGACTTACTGTGGAATGGGCTCAGAAATCTGTATTTGAATACTCCTCTTTGTGTTGCTGATGTGGTCAGCCAGATGCCAGTCAATTAACAAGCCCTTGGATGCTGTATGCAACAAAGAATTAGATGTAATGGAAAATTCAAGCAACCTATGGGGATCCATTTCTAACTCTGGTTAGAAACCAGACATTTGTCAAGTTTAATATAAATTGACATAAGGGACCAGGATAATATTTTGTGTTTATTATTGTTACTAATAACTTTGACATTTTGCTTCATTATTTCTAAAATAGAAACGAATTGAGCACATTGTACTACAAGTCTTGTTGATGATGAAGATAGAAGGGTTGAAGCCACAGAGAAGAGTGTCAGAATAACGCATAAGTTAGGGTAAACCTTCAGCGGGAAGAGTAAATGAGTTTACCCAAGGAAGAGTATAAAATTTTGCTTCTCAAATTCTAGTATATGTAGGAGAGCTTGTAAAAATTTGTGAATTTCTCAGTGTCTCACGAGTCTCACAAACCTGAGTCACGTATAGTAATCTATACTTTATCATTTCACTGGGTACTTCCTATGCATACTTTTAAATTATAAAGCAATTGTAGATAATCTGCAGATGCAGGATGAACCCCCTCCACCCCAAATGTGATTCACATGTAGAGACTGATGAAGTCACACTCATACCATGAGGGAATGAGAAGGTTTCTTACTTACACAATGGGGCTTTTCTGGGGAGAGAAGGGCAGGCCTCCTAAACAGGTTCAAAAATGGCTAAAGAGAGTAAGAAAAGAAGACTCCCTGGGGGTTTTCTTGTTGTTAGGGATGGAGTGGGGCTTGACTGAGTGTTTCTGTGCATGGGAAGGGGCTTGCATGGCTTGAGCTTCTCACCTGTGTCAAAGGAGAGGACACCCAGGTTTCCTTATGAGCTTTCCCAGATGTGAGCAGAAACTTGGCAGAGAGGACAAAGCTTAAAAGCAGTCAGCAGTCAACCATCAAAAACTGGAGACAGAATGTTTATTACAAAAGTAGTATTAAACAATTTAGTATAAAAATAATAGACATTATTCTTAAATTACATTAGTAAAATTAAAATGGAATTATATAGTTAAGATGCCCATCATTTTCTGTTATTAATATCTTAATCACAGATGCATATTCATCTAGAACAATGAGTATGCATCATTCTTCTAGACAGAGGAAACATTATACTAAACAACCACAGAATTTGGCGTAAGGAATGACCATGATGCATTAAGTCATTTGAAACAGGCAGATCAACAAACATTTTTATTATCACTATATAGATGGACTATCTACCTTGGACAACTATAATGCTCTTCACTTTTCTTCATGTTTTTAAACATAATATATTTTTCTACAAAAAAATATATTTCTCTACTTAAAAAGGGAAAACAACCCAATCAAAACATGAGCAGAAGATCTAAATAGACATGTCTCCAAAGAAGACATATAGAAGGCCAATAAGCACATGAAAAGCTGCTCAACATCACTAATTATTAGAGGAATGCAAATCAAAACTACAATGAGGTATCACCTCACACCAGTTAGAATGGGCATCATCAGAAAATCTACGAACAACAAATGATGGAGAGGGTGTGGAGAAAAGGGAATGCTCTTGCACTGTTCGTGGGAATGTAAATTGATACAGCCACTATGGAGAACAGTATGGAGGTTCTGTAAAAAACTAAAAATAGAATTACCATATGACCTAGCAATCCCACTACTGGGCAAACACCCAGAGAAAACCATAATTCAAAAAGACACAGTCACCCCAATGTTCATTACAGCACTATTTACAATAGCCAGGTCACGGAAGCAACTTAAATGCCCATCGACAGATGAATGGATAAAGAAGATGTGGTACATATATACAATGGAATATTACTCAGGCCATAAAAAGGAACAAAACTGGGTGTTTAGTAGAGACGTGGTTGGATCTAGAGACTGTCATACAGAGTGAAGTAAGTCAGAAAGAGAAAAACAAATATAATATATTAACACATATATGTGGAACTTAGAACAATGGTACAGATGAACTTGTTTGCAGGGCAGAAATAGAGACACAGATGTAGTGAACAAATGTATGGACACCAAGGGGGGAAAGTGGAGGGGAGGGGGATGCTGGTGTTGGGATGAACTGGGAGATTGGGATTGACATGTATACACTAACATGTATAAAATAGATAACTAATAAGAACCTGCTGTATAAAAAATAAATAAAATAAAATTTTAAAAAAATATGAAGGGGATAAAGGAGGCTGATAAGCCCCAAATAAAGTATGTTTAAATGTGACCTCTTTGGAACATTTTCTATTGTTTGAAAGTCAAGATTAATGTATTGCAAGAAATACTATGTCCTTTCTGCCCCTTAGGTTTTACCCCAACTTAGACAAATGACCCTTCACAGTTGTGCAAAGTGTTAACGCTTTTCTGCTGTTGTGGTGGAGGAGAGTGGATTCACTGAGATTTTAACAGATGGACAACCTCTTGTCTGATGGTGCACACATGCTTCATGAGGGCAAAGACGATTTTCCCTCCACTGTGACTATTTTTTTGTGTGTTTTTAATTGGCTTGGACTAGTTTTGTACAGGAAACCATTAAATCATAGTTGAATACAAAGGTGGTGTGTGATGGAGGAGAGCATCTGTGTTGGTGATTTCTAAGAAAATAAATTACACCTATTCAAACACTTCACAGAACATTTACAGGAACAATTAAGGTCTTGGTCAGTGTTATTTTCTGCAGCTGTACAATGTTTGTGTGATTCTGATTCACAAAATCATTTTTCCTTTGGGCAAGATAGCCTTTACATTTAACTATTAATTTAATGTGAATGTCACTATGATTTAACATAGAGCAACATAGTCAAGAGAAGTAATACATATGTTATTTATTAGACATGTGGATGTTTCAGTTATGATAAAAAGTTATAAAACCTAAACTATAAGTGCAAGTTACAATTCTCTTTTTTATTTGGGTTGAATAGATATTAAATATACACAATTATCCTATGTGACAAATTTCTAAAAACTAATAAGTCCAACACACATTCTCTCTTAGTGTACCAGAGCTTTTTAATGTATCAAATTCATCCTGCTGGAAATAATGATTTGTAACTTTTTTGAATGTGACACATAAAAGGAACAAGTATCTTGATCATAAATGCTTATATGTCTATACACATAGATAGTCCACGGAGTCCCATTTGCTCCCAATGTAAAATTTAACATTACAAACATATTTCTGATAAAGTAAAAGTTTTTATCAGTTTAGAATTTATGAAACATCTTGGTCAAAGGTCATGAGAAACTTCTTTCTTCTTGCCAGAATGAACCTGTTGTATGTGTGTATGTGAGTGTGTTTGTTTTTTAAGTCAGTTAGAAAAAGTTAAGAAAGCCAGGAGACAGTCATTAATTGCAAGCTTTTCACCAAAGCTTCTTCTACTTTATAAGACATAACATTGTAATGACTACATGTTAATCATTACTGGTTTGTCAATCTCTTGCTCTTGTATTGTTCCCCTATCCCCAATTATTCACAGGTTAGAACAGGAAATCCATATCACAAGCTGTATTAGAGGGTCAAGCTCTGTGGAAAGGACTCTTCAATTCCTTGCTTTCTTGGTAGAAAGTGAAGTATCTTTATATATCTATATGCCCAACTTAATTCAATTAATTACATGTATTTACAACTTCCCTCATGATGGCATTTTGAGGTGACCTTCTCTATTTTCTAATATGCTATATTAAAATTAGCAAAACTAAAGTTAAGACAAAAACATAAAAATTGTTTTATAAAATATAATATGATTTCATTCTTATCCCTTTGTAATTTTTTAAAATCTTTAGGTAAATTTTTAGGTAAACAATAGCTCATGCTTTGCATTAGGATAGAACATTGGGAAGCATGATTGTTCAGGGTTCCTTTGAGTCATGCAACATTTTTACTTAATTTAAATAGACATAGCATAGCTGCAAGTAATCATAATCATTTTTATATGCATTCAATACAATTTTTAGGAATCACAGTACATTATTAATTGTGTATTTATTTTATCATGTGTCCATAATGTCTATAATTTAGTACATATTCAAATTTTGTTGAATGAACGAATGAATGAATGAATAGGTGAATATTCTATGCCAGATACTGAAGTCAACACTTTATTGTGTAATTATTAAATTAATCCTTGTTAAACATGTAAGAAAATATTACCACTATGTTTACTCTTGCTAAAATTTAGAAATTTTATTGCTTAAAGATTTTGATTGATTTATTCAAGTTTAAATAGCCAGGGAAGAGAAGAAATAATTTTAATTTGTGAAAGCCTGACTCCAAAATAATTTTATTTATATTTTTCTCATTGGCTATAAGTCCAAATAAATATTTTAAAAATCGGTCCACATGTTATAATTTCAAATTTTGGAATCAAAAAATGACTCAGTAATGTTAACACTAAAAGCAACATAATTTTCTTTCTTAACCAATGCTGGGGCAAAACATATTTTCTTTCCCTATGATAAATCGTTCTGATTTCAAGCAAAAATAAGGTAGTTACTTGCTTCTGTGAGATAATATTGCATACAAACTAACACAGCTTACTTACCAAGAACTGATCAAATTTTTCTCATCGACTCTTGCTTCAAGAGTCTCACCTTATTATGTCTACCATACAAACTGTGAAGTCATAAGTGTTGTCCAAGTTCCCTGCCTTGGAAGACCTACTTCAAAACCATCCAGCAAAGACCTTGGTATATTTTTATGCTAGTATATATTTGTATATATGTATCCTAAAGATTCCCTCCCCTGCCTTTTCCCATCTGAAAAGGCACCACTAATGCTCTGCCAAAGGCAGAGCTGTCCCAGCTGCATGCAATAGTTTTAATAAAGCTGGCTGTGTTTGCATCAGCAGTTTTTATTTTCTGGTGTTTTTGGAGGAGATTTGCAGCAACATGAAACCTAATGATATTAATTACTGGAAGTCTGTTCAAACAAAAAGGAGAAGCAGGTAAAATAGAAGAAAAATTATTAAGAAAAAATAGAAGAGGAAAGACTATACTAGAAATGTATTGAACATTACAGGGTGTCATCTAGTTGGGTATAGACAAGACAGTTATCACAAAGCCTTTAGACACACATTTTTATTTAACCCCTTCCCCTGGCAAAGAGGGGAAATCAAGGAATGCAGTTCTTCTGGCAGTGTTTAAAATGGAAGCAATTTCAAAATCAAAATTGAGTAAAAATGGTAAAAACCAGTTTTCGGGTGAACTCTACCTCCCACAAACTTAAGCATGAATTATTTCAAAAGAATACATTTTAGCTAAACTATAGACTAACCCTTTCTAAAGTGTTTCTGTGAAAATAAAATATTAGTTTTTACTAAAATTATTATATTTGGACATTAAACATTAGCAAGACTAAATTATTTTCCTTCTCATATTTACCTAAATTATTGAATATCACACTTATAAGAAGAAATATGCATATGTTAGCTCAGTCCATATTTACTGACCATCAGTATCCATAAATACTGTTTTCTGTGAAATAATATCAAACCAAACATGTTTCTTTTCTCTTGTGTCAAAAATTACACAGAAGTAAGGTAGCTAGCTGTGCCTTGTCATGTTTAATGAAAGGTCATACAGCTAGTAGAAAAAGTGGTTTGTGCATTTCTCCTTCTGTTTAAGGAAAAAAAAATGCAATGCGATATTGATCTCAAGGAATCAAAGTACCAATTTATTATTAATCATTTTAAGGGTGCCTTATCAATGATTTTATAATGAACAAATGTCAATCATATGATCAGTGCAAGGCTGTGTATTATAGAAGGCCTACATGCACACATAGAAAAAGATTAGATAGATCCTGACACAGAAGGATCTAGAGCTTATCCACATTCAATATGTGTTCACTTTTCTAGGTGATTTATATTTTCAAGCCTCATGTGAAGAAGGTTGAGTTAATCATATCTTTCAGTATTTGGAACTGTATTTTCACTGGTTAATGTAACACTTTTTTTAATTGTCAATTTTATTTTCACTCTAACTTGATTACCAGTTATTTTGACATCATATCTTATTCTAATGGGCCTTAGGAGTTTGCATTCTGTAAGCTATCTGTTCCTATCTTTGCCTGTTTTTACATTGAGGTTGCTGCCTCTTATTTTTTGTTTATAATTGTGCTTTGCATATTAATATGTTAATTTAGAAATGGAATGCTCTATCACAATCAGTGATGGTATCCTTTTTCGAGTGTCGTCCTTTATGGTATCCTTTTTCGAGTGTGGTCCTTTATTGGTTAATACATTCTTAATGCTGGTATAATAAAATTCAAATAATTTTAGAAATTCTACTATATAATAGGTAAAATGAATACTTTTTTATTTTTAAGTAGATTTATAATTTTATATTAATTAAATATAAATTTACATTTATAAATTTACATTTTATACAATTTATAATTTTAACTTTCTAATTTTAAGTCTTTAATCCATTTTTCTTTTTGGTTTAAATGGTAAATGTTATTTTTTTTTAACACCTTTATTGGAGTATAGTTGCTTTACAATGGTGTGTTAGTGTCTGCTTCATAACAAAGTGAATCAGTTATATATATACATATGTCCCCATATCTCTTCCCTTTTGCATCTCGGTCCCTCCCACCCTCCCTATCCCACCTCTCTAGATGGTCACAAAACACAGAGCTGATCTCCCTGTGCTATGCAGTTGCTTCCCACTAGCTATCTATTTTACGTTTGGTAGTGTATATATGTCCATGCCATTCTCTCACTTTGTCACAGCTTACCCTTCCCCCTCCCCATATCCTCAAGTCCATTCTCTAGTAGGTCTGTGTCTTTATTCCATCATACCCCTATGTCCTTCATGACATTTTTTTTTTTCTTAGATTCCATATATATGTGTTAGCATACAGTTTTTGTCTTTCTATTTCTGACATACTTCACTCTGTGTGACAGACCCTAGGTCCATTCACCTGACTACAAATAACTCAATTTTGTTTCTTTATATGGCTGAGTAATATTCCATTGTATATATGCACCACATCTTCTTTATCTATTCATCCGATGATGGACACTTAGGTTGCTTCCATCTCCTGGTTATTGTAAATAGAGCTGCAATGAACATTTTGGTACATGACTCTTTTTGAATTATGGTTTTCTCAGGGTATATGCCCACTAGTGGGATTGCTGGGTCATATGGTAGTTCTATTTGTAGTTTTTAAAGGAACCTCCATACTGTTCTCCATAGTGGCTGTACCAATTCATATTCCCACCAGCAGTGCAAGAGTGTTCCCTTTTCTCCAAACCATCTCCAGCAGTTCTTGTTTCTAGATTTTTTGATTATGGCCATTCTGACTGGTGTGATATGATATCTCATTGTAGTTTTGATTTACATTTCTCTAATGATTAATGATGTTGAGCGTTCTTTCATGTGTTTGTTGGCAATCTGTATATCTTCTTTGGAGAAACGTCTATTTGGGTCTTCTGCCCAGTTTTGGATTAGGTTGCTTGTTTTTTTTGTTATTGAGCTACATGAGCTGCTTGTAAATTTTGGAGATTAATCCTTTGTCAGTCGTTTCACTTGCAAATATTTTCTCCAATTCTGAGGGTTGTCTTTTGGTCTTATTTATGGTTTCCTTTGCTGTGCAAAAGCTTTTAAGTTTCATTAGGTCCCATTTGTTTATTTTTGTTTTTATTTCCATTTCTCTAGGAGGTGGGTCAAAAAGGATCTTGCTGTGATTTATGTCATAGGGTGTTCTGCCTATGTTTTCCTCTAAGAGTTTGATAGTTTCTGGCCTTACATTTAGGTCTTTAAACCATTTTGAGCTTATTTTTGTGTATGGTGTTAGGGAGTTTTCTAATCTCATACTTTTATATGTAGCTGTCCAGTTTTCCCAGCACCACATATTGAAGATGCTATCCTTTCTCCACTGCATATTCCTGCCTCCTTTATCAAAGATAAAGTGACCATATGTGCGTGGGTTTATCTCTGGGCTTTCTATCCTGTTCCATTGATCCATATTTCTGTTTTTGTGCCAGTACCATACTGTCTTGATTACTGTAGCTTTGTAGTATAGTCTGAAGTCAGGGAACCTGATTCCTCCAGCTCCATTTTTTCATTCTCAAGATTGCTTTTGGTATTTGGGGTCTTTTGTGTTTCCATACAAATTGTGAAGTTTTTTGTTCTAGTTCTGCCATTGGTAGTTTTGATAGGGATTGCATTGAATCTGTAAATTGCTTTGGGTAGTAGAGTCATTTTCACAATGTTGATTCTTCCAATCCAAGAACATGTTATATCACTCCATCTATTTGTATCATCTTTAATATCTTTCATCAGTGTCTTATAATTTTCTGCATACAGGTCTTTTGTCTCCTTAGGTAGGATTATTCCTAGATATTTTATTCTTTTTGTTACAATGGTAAATGGGAGTGTTTACTTAATTCCACTTTCAGATTTTTCATCATTAGTGTATAGGAATGCCAGAGATTTCTGTGCATTAATTTTGTATCCTGCTACTTTACCAAATTCATGGTTTAGCTCTAGTAGTTTTCTGGTAGCATCTTTAGGATTCTCTATGTATAGTATCATGTCATCTGCAAACACTGACAGCTTTACTTCTTCTTTTCCTATTTGGATTCCTTTTATTTCCTTTTCTTCTCTTATTGCTCTGGCTAAAACATCCAAAACTATGTTGATAAGAGTGGTGAGAGTGGGCAACCTTGTCTTGATCCTGATCTTAGTGGAAATGGTTTCAGTTTTTCACCATTGAGGACGATGTTGGCTCTGGGTTTGTCATATATAGCCTTTATTATGTTGAGTAAAGTTCCCTCTATTCCTACTTCCTGCAGGGTTTTTATCATAAATGGGTTTTGAATTTTTTCAAAAGCTTTCTCTGCATCTATTGAGATGATCATATTGTTTTTCTCCTTCAATTTGTTAGTATGGTGTATCACATTGATTGATTTGCATATATTGAAGAATCCTTGCATTCCTGGAATAAACCCCATTTGATCATGGTGCATGATCATTTTAATTTGCTGTTGGATTCTGTTTGCTAGTATTTTGTTGAGGAGTTTTTTAATCTATGTTCATCAGTGATATTGGACTGTAGTTTTGTTTCTTTGTGACATCTTTGTCTGGTTTTGGTATCAGAGTGATGGTGGTCTCATAGAATGAGTTTGGGAGTGTTCCTCCCTCTGCTATATTTTGGAAGAGTTTGAGAAGGATAGGAGTTAGCTCTTCTTTAAATGTTTGATAGAATTCGCCTGTGGAGCCATCTGGTCCTGGGGGTTTTTTTGTTGTTGGAAGATTTTTAATCACAGTTTCCATTTCAGCTTGTGATTGGTCTGTTCATATTTTCTATTTCTTCCTGATTCAGTCTTGGCAGGTTGTGCATTTCTAAGAATTTGTTATTGTAGGTCTTTTCCTTCTCTTGTGTTTCTTGCCTAGAGAAGTTCATTTAGTATTTGTTTTAAAGCTGGTTTTGTGGTGCTGAACTCTCTCAGCTTTTCCTTGTCTGTAAAGGTTTTAATTTCTCCGTTGAATCTGAATGAGATCCTTACTGCAGAGAGTAATCTTGGTTGTAGGTTATTCCCTTTCATCACTTTAAATATGTACTGCCACTCTCTTTTGGCTTGCAGAGTTTCTGCTGAAAGATCACCTGTTAACCTTATGGGGATTCTCTTGTGTGTTATTTGTTGTTTTTCCCTTGCTGCTTTTAATATGTTTTCTTTGTATTTAATTTTTCACAGTTTGATTATTATGTGTCTTGGCATGTTTCTCCTTGGATTTATCCTGTATGGGACTCTTTGTGCTTCCTAGACTTGATTAACTATTTCCTTTCCCATATTAGGGAAATTTTCAACTATAATCTCTTCAAATATTTTCTTAGTCCCTTTCTTTTTGTCTTGTTCTTCTGGGACCCCTATAATTGTGATGTTGGTGCATTTAATATTGACCCAGAGGTCTCTGAAACTGTCTTCAGTTCTTTTCATTCTTTTTTCTTTATTCTGGTCTGCAGTAGTTATTTCCATTATTTTATCTTCCAGGTCACTTATCCATTCTTCTGCCTCAGTTATTCTGCTTTTGATCCATTCTAGAATATTTTTACTTTCATTGTGTTGTTCATCTTTGCTTGTTTCCTCTTTAGTTCTTCTAGGTCCTTGTTAAATGTTTCTTGTATTTTCTCTATTCTATTTCCAAGATTTTGGATCATCTTTACTATCATTATCCTGAATTCTTTTTCCAGTAGACTGCCTATTTCCTCTTCATTTGTTAGGTCTGGCAGGTTTTTATCTTGCTACTTCAACTGCTGTGTGTTTTTCTGTCTTCTCATTTTTCTTATCTTACTGTGTTTGGGGTCTCCTTTTTGCAGGCTGCAGGTTCGTAGTTCCTGTTGTTTATGGTGTCTGTCCCCAGTGGCTAATGTTGGTTGTGTAGGCTTTCTGGTGGAGGGGACTAGTGCCTGTGTTCTGGTGGATGAGGCTGGATCTTGTCTTTCTGGTGGGCTGGTCCACATCTGGTGGTGTGTTTTGGCGTGTCTGTGGCTTTATTATGACTTTAGGCTGCCTTGCTGCTAATGGGTGTTGTAGTATTCCTGTCTTGCTAGTTGTTGGGCATAGGGTGTCCAGCACTGTAGCTTACTGGTCATTGAGTGAAGCTTGGTGTTGGTGTTGAGATGGAGACCTCTGGGTGATTTTTGCCATTTGACATTACGTGGAGCTGGGAGGTCTCTTGTGAACCAGTGTCCTGATGTTGACTCTCCTATGTCAGAGGCACAGCACTGACTCCTGGCTGCAGCAGCAAGAGCTTTTCATTCACACGGCTCAGAATAAAAGGGAGAAAATATAGAAAGAAAGAGAGAAAGGAAGAAGGGAAGAAAGAAAGAAAGAAAGAGGATAAAATAAAATAAAGTAAGATAAAATAAAACAAAGTTATTTAAAAAAATAATTATTAAGAAAAAAAATTAAGTAAAAACAACCGAAAAAAACAAACAAAATAAACCCAGATGGACAGAACCCTAGGACAAATGGTGAAAGAAAAGCTATACAGACAAAATCTCACACAGAAGCATACACATACACACTCACAAAAAGAGGAATAGGGGAAAAAATAATATATCTTTCTCCCAAAGTCCACCTCAATTTGGGATTATTCTTTGTCTATTCAGGTCTTCCACAGATGCAGGGCACTTCAAGTTGATGGTGGAGCTTTAATCTGCTGCTTCTGAGGCTGCTGGGACAGATTTCCCTTTCTCTTCTTTGTTCACACAGCTCCTGGGGTTCAGCTTTGCATCTAGCCCCGCCTCTGCGTGTAGGTCGCCTGAGGGCGTCTGCTCTTTGCTCAGACAGGACGGGGTTAAAGGAGCCACTGATTCGGTGGCTCTGGCTCACTCAGGCCAGGGGGAGGGAGGGGTACGGATGCGGGGCGACCCTGCAGCGGCAGAGTCTGGCGTGACATTGCACCAGCCTGAGGCGTGACGTGTGCTCTCCCTGAGAAGTTGTCCCTGGATCACAGGACCCTGGCAGTGGCAGGCTGCACAGGCTCCCGGGAGGGGAGGTGTAGAGAGTGACCTGGGCTTGCACACAGGCTTCTTGGTGGTGGCAGCAGCAGCCTTAGCGTCTCATGCCCATCTCTGGGGTCTGCACCCATCTCTGGAACTCCTTTGCGTGGCATGCTTAATCCCCTCTCCTCACGCACCAGGAAGCAAAGAGGGAAGAAAAGGTCTCCTGCCTCTTTGGCAGCTCCAGACTTCTCCCAGACTCCCTCCCGGCCAGCCGTGGTGCACTAACCCCTTCAGGCTGTGTTCACGCTGCCAAACCCAGTCCTCTCCCTGCGATCCAACCAAAGCCCGAGCCTCAGCTCCCAGCCCCTACCCGCCTCAGCGGGTGAGCAGACAAGTCTCTCGGGCTGGTGAGTGCTGGTCTGCACCGATCCTCCACGGGAATCTCTCCGCTTTGCCCTCCGCACCCTGTGGCTGCGCTCTCCTCCATGGCTCCAAAGCTCTCCCCTCCGCCACCTGCAGTCCCTGCCCGCAAAGGGGCTTCTAGTGCATGGGAACCTTTCCTCCTTCACGGCTCCCTCCCACTGGTGCAGGTCCCATCCCTTTTGTCTCTGTTTATTCTTTTCGCTTTTGCCCTAGCCAGGTACGTGGGGAGTTTCTTGCCTCTTGGGAGGTCTGAGTTCTTCTGCCCACATTCAGTGGGTGTTCTATAGGAGGAGTTCCACGTGTAGATGTATTTCTGATGTATCTGTGGGGAGGAAGGTGATCTCTGTGTCTTACTCTTCCACCATCTTCCCCCCAGACCTCTCGGCAAATGTTCAATCCATTTTTCTTTTATCTGTTTATATGTTGTTGGGTAGGGACCCAATTTTCCTCCATATAGTGAGCCAGTTTTTCAGTAACATCTACTATGAAATGCAGGTTTACTTTATTGCTGTGGAACCACCTTCATCTTATATTAAATTTCTATATATTTATATTGCTGTTTCTAAGCTCCAAATTTTCTTTGCTTATTCTTGAGACAATACTGCACTTTTATTTTATCACTATATACTTTTACTGTATCTTAATATTTGCTAGGTTAAGTTCTCCCTCATGTACTCTTATTTAAGTTGCTTTGGTTACTCATAAACTTTTAAGGCTCTGTATACATTGTAGACTAGATTCAGTGATCCTCAGAAAAATCCAACTATAATTCTAATCGGCATTGATTAAAATGTAGTGATTTCGGGTGGAGGGCAGTTATAACAGTAAGAAATCCTATCCATGAGCATAAAATGTCTCTCAATTTATTCAAATCATCTCTGTATCTTATAAGAGTTTCAATTTTTTTCTCATTTGGCTCTCATATATTCAAAGTTAATTCCTAGGAAATTTATAGTTGTTGTTGTATGGGTACATGTATAGGTATAGAAGTTCAATCTTCTGCCCCTGGGCACCTCAGACTCTATAACTAGGCAACATAACAGTCCTGATCATTATTACATAATGATCTTGCAACTGTGTCAAAGAATGCTTTTTAGAGAGCAAAGAGCAAAAGAAATTGTGTGCCAAGAGTAAGGAGACAATTTACAATCCAGGAACCATAGCAAGCAGCTAGGGAGCTAAGAGAATGAATTAATTAAGTAATTAATGCATGTAGCTCTAATAATACCAAACATGTAAACAAAGT
The DNA here is from genome assembly GCF_026419965.1 of Kogia breviceps. Classification (NCBI taxonomy): domain Eukaryota; kingdom Metazoa; phylum Chordata; class Mammalia; order Artiodactyla; family Physeteridae; genus Kogia; species Kogia breviceps. The sequence goes on from NC_081322.1 coordinate 16,075,198, forward strand.
AAATAAGAGAGCAGCACAGGAAAGAATCAAGGATTGGAAACATGGTAACAAGGGAAAAGTCATGAACAGGTTCCTCAAGCATGGGTACCCCTCTTGTGATCTTACGTAAGTCAAGTTACTCTGGACTAAGTTTGATCTACCTGCTTTTCTACTAGATAGATTCTCTGTGGCATTGTTCTATTTAAATAAAGATTCATTTACTGTTTTACCTGTTAGAGCATTCTTCCCTTTAGCATACTGACATTTTAATACCTGCACCAATTCAAATTTGAATATTAGAAGTCTTTAAAAACATCTTTTAACTTCATATGATAGATTTGATTTCAAATTCTTTGTAACTGAAATGCAGGAGGTTAATTTTCTCCTAAGGATATTTGTAGTGGAGTAAACCATTTTAAGTGTATTAGACAAAAGATATGATGTAAGAAATTTTATTATTATTCTTTTCAAATTTGGTTTTACTGTTTTGTTTTTGAGGTTACAAGCAAAAATAAAATAGCTAAATGGAACAACAGGAAGACTAATAAATAGAAATGAGTGAAGGTGAAACTAAGCAGAAAGTGAAAATAACCTAAGGAAATTGTGCTCTGCTTTTAATTTTTGCTAGTGTCTTTGAGATACTTTTACCACAACCTGAATCCCTTCTCACATTCCAAATCATCACAGCAATTTATTATACCTTTATAAATGCAGAGCTGTAGAACATAGTGAGAAAAAAATGTACTCAGAAACATGCAAGTCACTGTAGATTAGATCCTAGTGAAGACAATATGCTCCAGAGCTGGTTACTTTTAGTGTACACGTAAGTGTGCTCTAATCACTCACTCCCTAAAAATATCCTCCATTATTTTGAACTTCTACCTTAAAATCATATCTCGCTAGCATTGATATGCTTTCCCCCAAATTTCCAATAAAATATCTATGAAAATACAGTAACTTGTGAAAATACACAGTACATGAGAACTTAGTAATAAGCCTCATACCAAAATTAAGATTGTATTGAATAAAGCTGGAAATTTAAGTAACAGAGTACTTACTCCCATCTTAATGAAAATAAAAACAAACATCCCTCACTCTTTGTCTACATTTGTTTCTTGTTTCAGGAATACAAGCCCTACACCAATCTCCAAACAGAGCAGATTTTTTCTGTACTGTTGTGGAGTCAGTCAGGTTTGATGTGCACAGGTATCCTGGTCCCTGACAAGAGCCGTAGGAAATATACTCAGTGGTTATTGGGCCGACTGTTCACAGTAGGGACCAGACAGGATTGTTTATTCCCCTGCCTCTAATATCCATCAAGATTGACAACAAGGGCAGTGAATCTGCAAGGCAGGCTTCTGAGAAATCTCATTGCTCAGGGTCTTGATGAATTCAAGGAATAATGGCAGTGAAAATACAAATCAGGAGAACTGTAAAAGCATTACGGGTATAAGGTGATGCAGCAAAAGGGCAGAAAATGAGAGGCAGATATTTTAAATTGAGATATTACCTGTACTCTTGTTATAATTGATAAGGTTTAAAGCATTGAGGTGGAGAGGAGAAAAGCATCATTGAATGTAAGATGATGAAGCCATAAAGAGTCCAGGTGGAGATTATTTCATCAATAGAGATACTGATATCACTAGGACCAATGAAAGGAGAAGGGGAAGAAAGAAACTCTGTGAACCAGAGGCTAAAATCTCCTAAGAAAAGAATGGGAGAGAGAGCAGGCAAGTCAGAGCAAGAGAGGATGCAGTTGCTGTGAGTCCCAGGTGTGTTCCATAGACCAGCAAGCTCTGGAGTCCCTGGAAGTATTTACAAATGCAGAATCTCAGGTCCTATTCCAGACCTACCTATCTAATCACAGTCTGCATTGCATTTCCACAAGAATCCCATATGATTCACGTTAAAATTTGAGGCACACAGGTACAGGGAGACAGTATGCACCTCAAAGAGCATAAGATTATTTCTTCCTTTCAAAGGAGAGAGAAGGAGTGATGTCTGGAGGCACTGATGAAGAGCCAGGAGAACAGTTACATGACATCTTGTCTCTGACATAAGTAACATGTAAGAAAAGGGCCTCGGCTTAGAAGGTGGCTTGGGAAGCTTGTTCTCTGCAGAAAATTAGTTTTCCTTTAAAGCTGTTTTCCTGGAAGCACATTATACTCACTTGAGGAGCTTTAAAAAATGTTAATATTCAGGTCTCCTAGATTTTCTGATTTCAACCGGTCTGCATGCAGAACAGAGATAGAGTTTTATTTGTTCGCTTGTTTTTCGTTTTGTTGTGATTACAATGTGCATCCAAGGTGGAGAAAAACTGTTTTAAGATCCAGGGGAAAACATGAAAGCCTAAGTAATTGAGAACATGGGATTTTCTTCTTAGCAGGAAGCAGATCTCAGGGAGCACCCTGGAAGTATTTGGGTGCCCTATGTTGACTGGGGGCATCTGAGGACTATGGGGTGTCTCTCTGGGTGACCAACGACTGGTAATGTTTGCTCGTGACTCAGGTCTAACAAGAATTGAACCATGACAGTGCAGCCACCAGATCTATTGCCGTCCCTCTTCATGATGAAATTTAGGGTTGGTGGCTCCTTGTGTCTTTTACCGGAAATAACTCACAGGTGTTTGGCTTTGAGCTTCCCTAGTGTTCTCCCAGGTAGAAGTATTCCCAAACAGACTGCACTTCCTGAGCCTCAAGTGGTACAGCAGAGTTCATGGGCAGTGGCTCATTAAGACTTGAAGTAGCAATTTCTTAACTGGAGGATTTAAATTTACAAATAAATTTATAAATAAATAAAAATAGATAATATTATATTATTTACAATAGACTTTTTCTTTAAGACTGTTAAGATTCCACTTAATTTCTACTTTAGCACATCTTCCGGTATCTTTAGCTCAATGACAGCTTGGTTCCTTTTCCCTTAGAGCCCGTGTAAGACTTCATTATTTGTAATCCTTTATAACAGTCTCCAAGCTAGTCACCTTGCTGTGACTTTGCCTTCTAGTAACCCATTTATCACAAAGTAACCAGAGTAGTCCCACTAAAATATGGATGCATTTGTTACTCCCTAGCTTAAAACCCTCTTGTGGCTCTCTGTCTGCCAGAATAAAATACAGACTGCTCCATTTAGCCTTGCTACTCCATCAGAGACTGGTTATTGAACTGTGTGCACATGACACAATTCACAGAGATCATAGGTACAGAGATGCAGCTGTAGTACATATCTAGTTAGCTTGAAGAACTGGGAACACATGTGATACCAAATGCACTGGGACTCCTTCTACAAGTCAACACTGCCTGTTTAATAATAGTTCAGAGGGCCAAACATAGGTGTTTCTTATTTATTAACACACCTAATTAAAAACATCTGTATTTAGCTTTACAAAATACACCTGGTTCTTTTACACTTATTTGGCTCAGTAAAGAGTTCACAACTGGGTTGTTTCTCTAAATGAAACTTCACTGGACTCATCACATGACCACCAGGGTCCCCTTCCACATCTCTCCCATCATCTCATACAATTCTTTCCAAGTTCAGAGCACTTCGGGTGCACTAGAATATTTCCTGTGCCTCAAGTGAAACAACCTATCTCACATAGAGAACAAAAATTCCAAACACTGAATTCTTCATATCATTCAAGTCTCAGCGAACTTTCTCCTGGTCCCAACCGCTCAGTCTCAATCACTCACAACACTGATTCTTCTGCATTCTTCCTCATATTACTAGTTTCATTTCTTCTTGTAGTTATCATTGTCTGTGGTTATCAAGCTCATGTTTTTGTTTTGCTTTGTCTTTTTATTCATTGTTTTGCCCCCTTCCACCTTCTCAATGCCACAGTCTCCCACCTTTCCCGTCCCCCAAAATATGTTTCATGAGATAGGAGAAAAGAAATCTGGTGTTACTCTATCTCTAGCACCAATATCAGTGCCTTAACATTAACAAGGCATTTAAAAATTATTTTTTTGTCAGACTCTTCCTTAGAAATTCTTTACATTGCCCCTCTGTTTTTGCTTTTTCTTTTCTTTAATTGAATGATGAACACCATTCTTTCCTATAAACACATTATTTTTTGTTGTTAAACTCTCAGATATTAAATGGAAAGTACCTTGGTGCTTAAATTTCCTGGCCAAATTCCCCTTGATGCTATTTATTTCCTCTTGTGGTTCATGTGAACAAAGGAGGGACTCCTTGGAAAGCCCTGCTCAATTGTCTGAGCAGTGGGGTGGAGATTTGGGGGTCATCTAAAGCAATCTGTAGATTACTCCCTTCCATAGGTAGCAGGTGAAAGGCTGTAGTGCTCAGCATTTTGTGATGACATTGCCTTTCACTGCCTCACTTTTCTTCCATGCCCTTAGAGTCCACTATAGCAAATACCATCACTTACCCACTTTTTACCTACACTGGCTTTAATTCTGGATTGGCAACGTCCAAAAAAGCTTCTGAAGTCACATGGTCTAATTTGGATGATGATGGAAAGAGCTCTGGCTATAAAGAAAGCAGGTTTCACAAGAGTGTTCTAGCCTGTGGGTCACTTGGGTTAGGCTAAGTAATACTACAGTAACAACCCACAGCCTCAGGAGCTTAAAACAACAAAGATTGACTCCTCACTCATAGGAATTCCATGTGGGTTCAGATGACCCTTGGGGATGCTGTCACGTGTGTGAAGGCTTTGCAATGCTCCTTTGCACAGCCCATATTTCCACTCTGGCCTTTGAGTTGGAGAAGAAAACCCAGGAAAGTCTTGGCCTGGCAATTACAGGTTTCTGCCTGCAAGTGATTCATATCACTCTCCTCACCCTTGGCCCTTGGCTGGCCAAGGATGTCTAATGACTACACCTGACTCTAAAGGAGGGTAGGGAGGTTCCCTGGGAGGAAGGAGGCCTGGGTGGTGGTGAGGGCTGAACTGCGCATGGCAGCCCTGGAGCACTGAGGCGGGCACATACAGACAGGCTGCAGGAAATATCTCCGGTGTAATATACCCAGATGTAATAAACACAAACTCAGATTTGCAAAAGTGTAGCTTGCATTTTTATATAACAGCTTCAGTGACCAGCCCCATTCTGCTTGATGTAGATACAAAACATACTGTCTTAGTGATAAATTCAGTCACCTTTTGTTTTCTTTTTATGGAATTGAATCTAAACTTGAGTTCAGTCACATTCCTATGACTCAAAACAGTTTCCCTCCGATCTCCTCAAGGGCTTAGGTGTACAACGACGCTTGGTGGGGGGAGGGGCAGCCATAAGCAGACCCTCTGCGCTTCCATGAGCCACATCACGGTCCAGGTGCCAGTCATTGCCCTTGTGCAGAGGGCGCCCTGCTGATGTGCGGCACCCACTGAGAGGTGGTCACCGCCCCACGCAGTCCCCTTACTGCAGCTGCTACCTCCCTCTCCCATTATTTTTGTCACCAGACACCTATGGCACTAAAATTATGCATCTTCCATAAATCTTTCTTTCCGTCTTCGACCCAATACACTGCATAAAATTGAAAGGGAAACAGCTCTATACATCGGAAGATAGAATGGCAACTTCTTATTTTATTATTCATGGGGTGAGTGTTGTCCTTTTCCTAAATTTCAGAGGCTGTAAAGCAACAGAGGTAGATTTAACAGAGATTAATATTTTGTTCTTTGAATCTGCAAATATTGTTTTGGCAAACAGTATTATCATTCTGATCCCTAGAGAGAAAGGCCATTTTCAAAGGAGGGAGAACATTTAGTACCTCATATTTCTGCTTCTGTGCTCAACCAACAAGAGGTTTACAACAGCAAGATTGAGGTTTTTAAATCCTCTAAAAGGAAAGCTGTATTATGCGAGCAATTTTTGTGGCATTCCATATTAATACTGTGTGCTATCACAATTCATTTTCACCCATTTAGAAGGTGTAGAAACATGCTAAGCACTTCAGTAAAATGATTGTATTTGCATGCCATAAGGGTGGAAGCAAATACTAAAAATATACAGCTCCAGTACTTCATGAAAGACAACTTTAATCTCATACAAATGACTACTTACTGTATTTTATTATCTGCAACTGGTAGAGAGATAGCTGCTTCACTGAACTTCTGTTTGCTTCTTACTTCAAAACTCATAAAGCAATATCCACAGAAGTTAGTAGAGGTTTGAATAAATAACCATAAAATCTGTCATATATTTTAACCAGAAACTGCACTGTTACATTATTAAGGGAATCTCTCCTTCTAAATTGTATTCATTAATTGAATTACTGGGCATTAACTTGATATAAGCATACAGGAATTCACGAAGTAATGTATGCTATTCATTGAATCATATTTATAACATTACTTGACTTTATGGGCCATTCCAGTATTTTTGGTTGAGGTTATAATTTTTCATATATTTTTTCATTATTTTTCAGTTAGTCTTAGAATTACTCATTTCAGGGAGTGAGAGAGTCTTAGGCTCAGTACTATTGTTGATAGACCTGTTTCTTACTCAGATTCCCCCCCACACACACAAAAAAAAGAAAAAAGCAGAGGGATTTGAATTTTTTTAATTTGTTTTTATTTTTAACAGTCTCATAGTTTTACAATATATGTTGATGAGGCATAATTACAGATTGAAAAATTACAAGATAGAAGTTTCATCTCTTCTACTTTCTTTTTAGGTGATTGTGATATGAGAATTTATTAAGGTAGTTCATTATTACAGTAAATCAGGTGATGTCTGTCCTTTCTAGATAGCTTTGAAAATCTATCATAAAGATGGTCTAAAATATTACATTTAACTTACTTTATTAAAGGGATGACTATGACTTAAATATCAATTCACAATGTAGGGTTAACATTTTTCATAACCAAGGACTTTCATGATTATTAGTATCCAGGTTTAAAGTAAATATATAATAAAATGCTAAGCATAATCAAATATTTGACCTGAGAATAGGTACAATGAAATGAAAGTCACATTAACGTGTTTGTCAGAAAATCTGTTGTTCTAGACCTGTCTTTAACAAATTGCTCTAATGCTGAATCTGTTATTCCATACATGAAGTGGAGGTGAAAAAGATCTCACACTGATAATGTAACAAATAAGCTTGAATTTGAAAATGAGTAGTGCTTTTTGGGAGATCAAAATATAATGAACACTGGGGCTATAGAATAAATAGTGTAAGCAACCACAGTAGCTATAGAAACCACCTTTGCCCAACCAAAATTTAGGAACCAAAATTAACGTGTGAAAGTTATGCAAATTATGTACATGTTTGTGAGGAAATAATTGGTGAACCAAAAAAAAAAACCACAAAAAAACAGATAACGTAGTTTGTTTCCACACTACTAGGAGGTTTTCTCAACAATTTGAGGAGACAAACAACACATAACAGGAGCTATTAAACACTTGAAGAATTAAGGTAGAAATAGGAAAAGAATAATGGTGATGAAATTTCCAACACAATCAAAAGTAAAAAAGCAGGTATTATTTTGTTCTCTACTTAGTGTTTCTAATGATATCAAAAGTCATAAATTACAGCACATACATAAAACTCAACAAAGACCAAATGTAACTCATTATTCCTTCATTCCGAAAATTTCTTCCTTCTCTCTATTTAAATAAATTACCAGTAAAATCTAATATTGGATTTTTATTGTTATCGAACTCAGGTCTGGCTGCTCACCGCTCAAAAATCAATAGAGACAGAGGCAAATGTTGGTAGAAGGGAAAGTTTCTTTTAATCAGAATGCCGGTGAGGGGAGATTGTGGACTCAGGGTCTCCCAAAAACCAACTCCAAAGATTCTGCTTGGCCATGAAAATTTTTAAATGGAAAAAGGGGAGTCGTCTCAGTTAATCACTGATATGTGGATCAGACTTGTCACCACCCGCCACTGCTGGCAAGCTTGTCGACTCCCCGGACTCCTCGTGAAGTCCAGATGTTATCTTGCTCACAGTTTGGACACACAGTGTGTTCACGTGATTACTGAAGGGGAAGCTAGGGAAGAGATCCAGGCATCTGCAGATTACTTATTCTTTATTTCTACTTCTTTGATCTGCAGAAAAAACCAAAAGAATAGGCAAGGTATTGTGTGATCAAAAGATTTGAAAGGTATGCTTGGGCCACAGATGAGTAGAGCATGGGGGTGCCAGGTTTAAGGTTAGTTACAAGGTAACTTTGCTTCAGTTGAAAAGAAAATGGGTTTCCTACTCATGGGCAGCTTCCTGCAAAGAGCTGCATACAATATTTTAGTAACATTTTCTTCCCACCCCTGGTTTAGCTTTCAATTAACTACTAAATCCAGTTATTCCATCCACTCCATTTTCCCAACCCAATCTCAAATTTTAATACTCACTACCTTTGGTGTGGTTCTGATTTCTATAATCACTTTTCGTAAGTATTAGATGATCTTCTTTGATTCAATTTTCTCAACCCAAATTTACTCTCAATGCTATGACCAGGGCTATCTTTCTAAGATATAAATTTTATCATGACATTATTCTATCAACTCTTCCATAATTCTTCACACTGCACAGTTAAGAATAGAGACTTTTTATCTAATTAACGTCACACATCCTGACACAATGGATATCCACTCCATGTACCTTATATGTCAGATACATGGAGAAACATCTGTCTTGTGAGTAAGATAAGTCTTTTTCAAAATATAAATTTTAAGAGGCTGCAATTTGCATTAAATTGACCAAAACTGTGTATCAACAGATCATATTATTTTCAGATCAATGATTTTTCAAAGTCCCTTAATATTCTCAGCAAATATTTCACATCACCTACATATACTAGATAAGGACATTTTCATGTTTAATTTTTATCTAATAAGTGTTCCATTCCACAATTGACTGAGTAGGTAGCCCATTTCCATGATGCTTCAGTTCATGATGATATGATCAGGTTGCTGTATGGTTTGTAAGGACTAAGACCTTTGTCGCTATTACCAGTTTCACTCTCCTTTTCTATAGTCATCTATGAATACATTTTAAAAAAATATTTTTTTGTTTTATTAGCTAATAAAGGAAAGTCACTTTTCCCTATTTATGAGCAAAGACATTCTTTAATTTATCTCTCCAAAGATGATAATTTTCCATCTCTCACAGTAGCATGTCAAATAGCCCACACTTGTAGGTTCATGGTGTCCTACAGAGGAATCACACGGTCATGAAGTTTCTTTGAATCTCTATGGCTTCAGAAAACCCAGGAGCAAGGGATTCATTCACAGGTGAGAAAGTAACTCTCACCCCATCTCTCTTGCCTTTGTAGAGGGTGCTGTAGTGTTTCATAGACATGGTTAAGGCATGTTTTAAAATAAGAAGAAATTGGCATATAAAAATGTAAGACTACTTCCTCCAAATAAAATAAGAAGTGTAGACTTTAAATGTAACTATACATATATATTTATATATGTATCTATGTATAGATTATACATCATCTATATCATATATGTATGTTTATACAGTTATAAATATACACATAAATATAAATGTTCTTAAATTTCCCACCACACTGTCAAAGAATATTTAAATAAGTAGTTGACTAAAGAAAATGAAAGCATTCTTTATAAAAGAAAGTGTAAGTAGATTTTCATAGAGACAAAGAATAGTGTATGTGTGTACCTTATACAATGATATCAAAACCACTACACTACAAATATAGACTCTTTGCTTAATATAATTATTACTCAAAAATACTTTTCAAAGTTTTCCTAAATAACAAAAATACAAGAGTATGAAAATATGATCAACAGAAAGAGTGAGAAAACTTTGTTTCAGTAGTCACAAAGCTGATTTCTGGCAGATAAACTGTTATTGAAATTGTTAGATATAAGTTTAGCAATTATTGTCTTTGATAAAATGCATACAAACCTACATCACATATAAATTCTCTATGTAATTATCCAAATATGTTTCTTCAAAACAATGATTAAAACAAAATATTTTATATCAAAGTGCACTATGTATATGCTCTAACCAAAATGTAATGCAAATACTGAATTTTGTTTGCCTGTAGACATGGTTTCATGTTACATTTATGTTCTTACTCCTGTTTCTAGAACATTTACATCTCACACAAAATTAGTATTTATTTTATTAAACATATCATTTGGAGCTGAATAATATTTATATTTGAAGAAATATTGTTTTAATCCACAGATTTGCAAAGAGAAAAATGTATTTTTCTCAAATTCTTAAAGAGAAAATTAAGATGATCTTATAGGCTGCATGATTCATGATTTTATGCTGATAAGTAAACACAAATTTTTGTAATATTTTTAGTCAACCCAGACCTCTGAGGAGAGGTCATACTATTATACAAAGTGAGACTGTGACATGCATTTTAGGAGAGGAAGAAAGTAAAGGAATATGAAGAAGTGAGTTGGTGAGAAACAAACTGGTACTGGGCATTGAACTAATGTGAGTGTAAACCTGAAGATAATAGTTGGTGTAACAGGGCTTTCTTTTTGTTTATTTCATGATGGGAAATATTCTTATTTTTAAAAATTATTCCACATCAGTATTTAGGACACTTGAGAGAAACCAGAAGCAGGAAAAGGTGTTAGTACTGAATTGAATTGTGGACATAATGCTATGAGTCTTGCAATAAATAATGGTTCTTTATGAGAGATATTCCATGGAAAACTATCAATGGTTGGTTGGTGTTGTATTGAACATAGTAAAGAAATAAGGAAGAAACAATATAGATTCTAAAATTTGAAGGACACATTGGAAGAATTTTTTAAAACAATCTATTATTCCAACCAAGCATAAATTCATTTTATACAACATTCAAAAAGTCATTGTCTATTTTTGCTTTAGAACAACATTGTGGATATTATAATGCTACAAACTCTTAACTCAGGATTGAACATTGTAAACATGAAACTGTTTGAAAAACTCTCTACTTGCCACATAAATTGTTGTATTCATAATTTTGTAGAATACAAACCCATCCCTTAATTCATAGATAGGACACTTTTTTTGAAAAACACTGAGCTTGGAGTAATGAATAACAAAATTGCTAAAAGAAACCCGTTACTTAAAATGTCTGGGCATTCAAACTTTTCAAATGTCTATCAAATCCCTGGCATGACTGGGAGTTTATCAGATTGTCCTAAAGTATTACTGTTTGCCTGCAGTTCTATGTCAGTTTTAAATTTCTGTAATCTCAATATAGATTAGCTTTATTTCTGAAGGTAAAGATTAATGCTGTAGCACAGTAGCATAGTTGGAAATAGTTAAGTTCTTAAATGAACAGCAAATAAAATGTATTTATGACAAATCTCCATATGTGGATTATATGATTAATATATTCATATAATAATAATGTGATTAACTCTGCCTAAATATGTATTAGGAAACTAATCTGATGGGATAAGATGGGTAGTCTAGAGGAGCAATGAACCTTGCATCACACATTTATATTTGCTGGGAATTACTAGTAAGATGTTATATGTGTACTAAATTGATATAGCAATTATAATGCAAAAATAAGTCAATGGTTTGGGTCCCATCAGGAAGTTAGAATAAAAACGGGAAAGATTGGTATTGGATATTAAAGTTTGCTGATTAGGCAGTACTATTTTAATCAAAATGTCAATGAAAGGACAGGCATGCCTTCAGGTCCAGAGAAGTGAAAGAAGAATGAAATAAGCTCTCTTGGGTGTTAGGTGGGATCAGTGGTTCTCATTTCTGACTACACATTAAAATCGGGTGCTTTAACAAATACTGGTCTTATTGCTAGATTATCCATTTTAATTGTTATAGGAGGAGACTTATGCTTCTACTTATTTTAATTCATCTGATAATTCTAATATTTCACCACATTTGAGAACTCCTAGGTTAGTTAATCTCAATCTTTTGTATGTTATGAGAATCATCCAGTGGACTTGTTCAAACATCCATTACTTGACCTCACTCCAGAGTTACTGATTTTAAGTCTAGGATAAAGTCAAAGGTTTCGCTTTTCTCACAAGTATTTTGCTTTTCTTACATCTAGGTGATGTTGATGTTACTGGTCCCAAAGACCATACTTTGAGAAACACTGCTTATGTTAAAACAACAATGACACCATCAACAACAACAGTACAGTGCCTAATAATCTGTGTATCTAATGCTTAAACTATACGTATTTAGATATTTGTTTCACATCTACAATTGCATAAGTTTACAGAAAAATAATTTATAAATGGAGTCCTGTTTAAGTAATCATATCCTAATAAAACAATTTAGACCCATATAATTAATAACATTTTTAAGTAAAATATATCATGGTAATTTGACAACAGATTTTAATTTTTATAATTTTATTAAAGGAAAAGATTCTTTCTTAAAAGCTGTCATCATTTGCCAGCAATCATAATGTTAAACTTCAGCATACTAACTCAAATTATCATTCATCTATGGGAAATTAATCAAACGAGCTTAAATTAGTCTTATTAAACTTTCATTAAAAGTTTAGTATTAAAGTTTTTACAACATTTTTATATTTATCTTATTTTTACACATAAATTAAGGCCTTAAAGTGAATTTAATTTAAAAACATAAAATATGCACGTAAATTATTGGGTATTGTTTATAGCTACATTAAAAAGTATAAAAGACAATGATGTCCTTAAACTTCTTTGGTTGAGAAAAAATGAAAATGAACATCTTGTTTGATGAATATTCTTTCACTACATTTAAATCACAAATTGATTTTAAAGTATGTGTTGTCATTTCTTTAATCATCTTTGAATAAATATGATGATAGTGCATAATACTGTATTGGAAATGAGTAACCTGCTTCAGGAGATACAAATTAATATTAATAAAAGTCACCCTATTTTTAAATTGTTCAAATGCAAGCTACATATATTTTCTCAAGATCATTAAAGATATAGAAAAAATTGAATACCTTCAAAAATCTTCTAGATCTATTTACATACTTCTAATTGTACTGCAGTGTTTGAAGATAGTTTTTTGGTTTTATTTCTATGCATCACATAGTCATTTACTCTTGTAAACACAATAAAATGTAATGGATTTTTCTTTTCTCTTTTGAAAGAAAACGTCTTATTTTAATGAGAAAATAGCATGTATGCAAATAAAGATTTGTAGTATAATTTTAGATAAAACAATTACTTCTCTAGTAAATTGCTTTAAGTTCCTAAGAATTTCATAGCACAATGTGTCTGGGAGACCTGGAGAATTTATGTTAGACCATGAGTTCAGACAGAGAGAGAGAAAGGGCACTAATGCTAATGAGTAACATATAGTAAAATCTGGGGAATATGTCAGCTCCAGGGTGTAAATGGAAATCTGACCATAAATGCCAAGTGGATAAGTAGGGACTGCAATATAGTGACAAATAAGGTCATTATCTGATACTTATACAAATAGAAAGGTCAAGATGAACTGTGACTCCAAGCTAGAAGGCAGACAATTTAGTACAGGACAGTCTACTTTAGAGGTGAGTCATCATCTCAAAGACCAAGAAGTCAGTAAATGCAAGAAGGTCAAACAGAACATCGTGAATACGTACTATTTGCTCTCTGAGGTAATTTACTGCTTAAGATTTAGCTGTTTCTACCTTTCTTAATAGTATATATAAACCAAACTCTGTAGAACTGAGTTTTAGATTTTAAGTGAAGGAACGAAAAGGAAAATCAATCAGTCAATCAATGACCTATTGGAAAATTTAGAATGAGGAACTGAGTACTTTGAAAGGACCGGTCTTGCTAAATCTTTTTGCTAGAAGCTAGATTTACTCTGCCATGCATTTATTTAGCACTCACTTTCTGAATACATACCACAGTATCAAATACACAGTGGTTTATAATTTCTATTTTCTTAACTCATTAAAAGGAAATAGAAATATTTAAAAATATATATTGTTTCATCCTTCAACCTTAACACAAAGTCTTATTTGAACAGTTCCTCAAATCGTAAAGAATTCAGCTTTAAAGTAATGGAGTCAATGGATTCTTGCCATTTCCTAAAAGTTGATCATTTTCAGCACGCAGTTTTAATTATAGACTTGTAAAAAATAAAATTTCACTTAGTCTAACCATCCCAGTGATTCTTGAATATCAACTCCAGAACTTCTGCTTATGTTTGTCCCCCTTAAACACAAGAATTTCCTCTGATGAGTAATCCAATACTTCCCAAGCTGCCGCATTTCATCTTTGAATAATCATTTTGAAAATCCACTCATATTTGGAATGAGTATCTAGGTTCTCCTAATTTCATCTTTTGATTCCACCTCTCTAATTACATTCCTTGAGTGATTAAAAACAATATAAATTAACATTGCTTCCTCTGTCAACCTTCAGCTATTTTAAGATTCATATAATATGCCCTGGGCTCTTTTTAATTTTTCTTTTCCACCTTGGGACTCTTTTAGAAGCAGTGCTAATTTGGTGGAACAAATAAGGTCAGCAATGGATTTCCAACTCTGTTCCCGAACAATCCTGTGACTATTTACTTACAATTTGCTCACATCTCAAAATAAGTAAAACAAAACCAAAAAACCTCTCCAGTTTTGGACTCAAGGACTTTATTTTCTGTTTTGACAGCAACATACCTTTGTTGCCCTTTTTGCCATCCTTTGCAGTTCTTGCAAACTTCTTTGTATTTGATGTGTCAACTATGCAATCATTCAAATAATATTATTTGATGTAAAACTTGAGGTTGACCCTTGAACATGGCAATGAGCACAGTGGAAAATCCATGTATAATGTATAGTCAGCCTTCCTATACCAGGTTCTTCCACAGCCTTTGTTTGTCCATATCCCTGGTTCTGCATCCTTGGATTCAAATAACTGCAGATAGTGTGGCATTGTAGTATTTACTATTGAAAAAAATCTGTTACTGAGCCCAAGCTCGCTCTGCTCACGGCACGACAGGCCAATGAATCGGAAACGAGGTGTTGAGGCAAGGAAGACGACTTTATCCAGAAAGATGGCAGAATGAGAAGATGGCAGACTAGTGTCCCCGATAAACCATTTTATCGGGGCTTGGATGCCAGTTTCTTTTAGAGAACAGAGATGGGGAGGAGATGAGGAAGTAAAGTAAAAAGGCCATAAGTTTTGCAAATATCCCCTGGAATGGTCAGCCTCGGGGAGGGGATGTGTTAATTTCTTCTTTCTTGCAGCCATTCACAGGTGGACAGGGTCAGAATGCTTCCCCAAACAAAGGCACTTTGGTCTAACATTCAGGCAGAGGGGCAGGGTTCCCTGAGGCAGGCCATTATGTATAGACAGTATCCTTTTAGTGAACAAACACAGCAGAAAGCATTTGTTTAAAGTAAAGGAAACAGATCCAGCATGTAATCAGATATGGCTCTTCTCTGTTACAAATCCACGTGTAGGTGGAGCCTCACAGTTTAAACCCGTGTTGCTCAAGGGTCAACTGTGTAGCAATATGCAGCACTGACTCCACAATTTTCTTCTTTTATCTTTTGAATGTGTCATTTAAACCTGCATTTATCCTAGAGCATCCTATGGATTACTGTTTTATTTATTTATTTTTTTGTTCTTCATTGAAGTAACCTCTAATTTAATCATCAGAGTTTTTAGTTTTTATAGACTTAACAAAATGTTGCATCATTATTTTTAAATTCATTTATTAAACAAGAAAATGAAGAGGACGTGAAACTGACACATCACTGACTTCATAAAATCTGCAATCTTGTGCCTTGAAATTCTCATGTTTTTAATCCCTATGTTTCAGAACTCTGCTATACCATTATTTGGGTCGTATCTGGCTTTATAAAATTGTTCTCACTTGAGATGGTAGGGCTGTTTTTTTCCTTAGGTGCTCTCCATATCAGATTCACTGTTAATAATTCCTACTTAGTTGCAATTAAATCTAAAGTCTCTGCTCTATTTGGAAGGGGAGATGGCATATATTAAAAAAAAGTATTACATGTTTTTTTATGAAATGAGAATTCCAACAGATAATTGGACACCCACATGTTTTGGTAACTACATCTTCCCCTGCCTGTTTTTCCCCCTTGTCATGAAGTTTTAATCAATTTATTTAACTTTTGTTCTTACCCACATTTTCTCTTTTTTAATCTTGATAAAATAATTGTTGAACATTATCTAAATATCTGATTAATAGTTGTTTGGAAATATTTCAGTATGCAGGAATATTTCATCTTCTATAGTAAAGACCCATTTCCTTTGAATAGGTATCTGTTCATTCAATTCATCTAATAGGACTATTATATTCCACGCTCATGCAATGTATTTAATTACCTGAAAATTCTTATAATCTCACACTTCTTTTCTCATGGTCCTAGCTTTTTCCTCTTAGTATGTCAGTGAGTCTATTGTCTTAAGCCAAAACTCTTCAATGGTCAATACTTTATATCTCCATCTTTTAAACGAGGTGTCCCCAACCCCTGGCCGCAGACCCATATTGGTTCTGTTAGGAACTGGGTTGCACAGCAGGAGGTGAGTGGCAAGGGAGCAAGCAAAGCTTCATCTGCCTCTCCCCATCACTAGCATTACTGCTGTTAGACCTGAACGGTCTCCGAAGAATCCCAGCTCGCCCAAGAACCGCCAAGAGTCGAGAGTCGCTGCAACACGCAAGAGGTTTATTAGGAGCCGGTGCACCGGGGTTCCTTGGTCCTCACGCAGGAGGCCGAAGAGGAACCCCCCCCAAGCGGAATCACATACATTTTATAGTTTTCATTTTTCATTATGCAAAGTGTGGATATATCAAGGGTTTTTTTCTCATTGGTTTGTTTGTTCCTGGACCGGAGTGGGGACTTGGCTCTAGTTCCTTGATTGGTTAGCTGTCGGATGCCTACTTTACATTTACCGGAGTGGGGTCTTGGCTCTAGTTCCTTGATTGGTTAGCTGTCGGATGCCTACTTTACATTTTCGTGTTTTTGTGGTGGGGGGTTGAGTCACATGAGTTATGGTTGGCTAGGGCGACCTTTAAACTCTGGCTTAATCATTCTTATCACCCGCCATACTGGTTTGCTCGAGGTTTCATCCCCCGCCATACTTGTTTGCTCGGAACGGTTTCTGCCCAGGGGGGGACATTCCAGTATCTTATTGCCAGCCGAAAAAGCTTAAAGCTCAAAAGTATCGATAGGGAAGTAGGGGTGTAAGTATAGTTAAGGCCCTACACTGCCTGAACCATCCTCTCCCACCCTGTCCGTGAAAAAATTGTCTTCCGCAAAACCAGTCCCTGGTGTCAAAAAGTTGGGGATTGCTGTATCATTATCTCTACCTTTCTGGTATTTTATATTTCCTGTTGGTAATGTTTATAGTCAACTTTAACATGCTACTTCTTTTTAAAAATTATTCTTCTTTATATTTGAAACATCTATACAAATAGTTTCTAGACATTATAAAATGTGGTTTCTTAGTCCTAGCTACCTATCTCAGCACAGAATAATTCTCAATATATGATCTTGGTGACAGTCTCGATTTTATCCAGAAATGTAAATTACCACTAGAATATATCTTTTCAGGTAATTATACTCTATTGTATTTATAGGCATTTAATCAGTTCAAAGTAGTTATATATTCATAATTTACTGAGACCTGCATCACATCATAATTCATAATTGCAGGTTCTTTAAAGGTGTTTGAATTTGTTGAATGCACCTTTTTTCTCACTTCTAATCAAGTAAATATATACTTAACTGATGCTATCCTTTATTTGAACTAAATAATTTTGATTTCCTATTGAGTCTGTCCAACATTTAGATTAAAACTAACATTGTAAATGACTTAGCTGATGGTGTTTAATAAATATGGCTTCTGATACTAATTGAACATATGAATAAATTCATATCTTTTTTAACCTTCATTATACTTGTGTTACAGATTTTAATTTTAGCTTCTTTATATTTGTGGGAGTTTTGTCTTTAGCTCTTCCTCCACTTAGAAATTCAAAAAGGAGAACTGGACAGAAGAGGTGGAAATAATGTTTCACTATTCCTCAGCTCAAGAGGTGAAAAGGATTTTGATCAAAGCAAAACAAAACATTTTTTGTAATATAAACATCATTTAGCCTAATGGTGTAATATAAAAATGTTTTGAACACTAAAAGTGAACATGACTTCTTGTGACTGATGTTTATTTCATGAGTTGGCAAAGTTTGCTTTTAACTTTCATTTATAGTATCACTTCTGGTCCAAGACATAAGTCCGTTCACCACTGGTACACAGTGTCATTTATCCTCCACAACCGGAAAACATTCTGGTAGTGAGAGTTTACTAGGCGAGACGCAAGTTTTGTTTCAGCTTGACCAGTTCAAAGCTGACTCAAGTACTTTAAATCTTCATTTATAAGTCATCCTTTCTCATATTAGGGAAACACAACCTCAGCCACCTTCATCTTGAAGCACAGAAATCCTTTCTAAGACCCTGAAGCTACAGAAGTGACATCTCTAAAGCTACAAATACCTGTGTGATAACCCTGTTACTCAAAGAAAATGCATTTACTGACTTCAATATATTTCTTTTATTCCTCTAAACAGAGACAGTTCTATCCAGTTATATATTCCTTACTAAGGCATTGGAAAAGGGAAGCATTCTTATATTGTGCCTCTTCTTTATGATGTTTTTCATCCCATTTTATTTGCATTTTGCAAAGGAATGATACCTCACAGAGCGAATATGTAGCATGTTTTGAGATGTGACACAGCACTACCTGGGATTGTTGAGAATTCTATTTAAAAGCAGGTATTAAAAACAAAAGCAAAAATATATGCTTGTGTTAACATCACATATGACATAACACAGGAAAAATTTTATTTGAAAAAATTATGACCTAGTTGACCTAACTGTTGCTTTTTCTTTAATCATTAAAAATAAATTTATTTCTAAATTAAGGAGTATTTTGAAAAATTCTTGGTAAACTATAAGTAAAGTACATTAGGTTGCCAATAGATTTAAAATCTTGAGGAAGTAGTGAACTTGTCTGTCTTGTACATGTGTTTATCCTAAGCATCTGGCATTGTGCTAACTGAATAAATGTTTGCCTGACTGCAGTAAACAGTAAGTGTTAAATAATATTTGATGAATGAATTAATCACTGCTGGATTTTATGCATGATGAATATAAAATATATGAATTGGATTAACTAAAAAGATCACAACTTGTGAAGGTTAGCTCCTTGGATAATCTCACATAACATGGGAATTTTAAGTTAATTACTTTATACATACATCCTTATCAAATAAATCCTGTCTTCAAAGAAACAATTCTGAAAAGTATTTTAGAGTTTAGTAACTAGAAAAGGAAAATATAAAGTATGTGGATATTCCTCCAGTTTCTGTCTTTATAATGCAATCAAATTCTGAAACTTCAGAAAGCTGTCTCACCAGTTTATTGGTCATGTTTAGTTTAACCATGTTTTGGTTCTTTATAAAAGTTTGCCTTGCATCATAGAAATACTCTATTTTATGAACTGAGGCCACAAATATGTGTGACAGTTTGAACATTGTAGCTTTTTCAGAAACAGAAAACACTTATGGGATTATATCCTCATAAATTGGAAACATAAAATTTATAGTAAAGAAAGCATTCAAAGAAAACACAGACAACCTTTGTTCTAAATTTATACCTGCCAATCATTAACCTTGTGAACTTGGATAAGAAAATGTATCTACTTAGGGAACTGTTTTCTCATCTATTTAAATGTGGGCATAGTATTATTGCCCATTTTATAAAATTGTGAAAAGCATTTATTCATTAAGCAGTTATTATTATTTTTTTAAATATTTTATTTTTTAATGGATTGAAATCAACTATGAGCTTGCTTTTTATTTATTTGTTTGTTGTACGCGGGCCTTTCACAGCTGTGGCCTCTGCCGTTGCGGAGCACAGGCTCCGGACGCGCAGTCTCAGCAGCCATGGCTCACAGGCCCAACTGCTCCACAGCATGTGGGATCTTCCCGGACCGGGGCATGAACCTGTGTCCCCTACATCGGCAGGCAGACTCTCAACCACTGCGCCACCAGGGAAGCCCAAGCAGTTATTTTTTAGCACATGACATGCCTTCGTTATGAACTTGCAACAATAGCAACAACAATTCTGTTGCTACTGATGATAGTATTTGAATGCACTAAACACTTTATAAGGTATCTACTTTAACCATCCTATCAGCTAGAAATATATGTATCAATGTCTTCATTTTTTGCTTGACAACTAACGTCTAGAGAGTTTAGCAAAATTTCAGAAGTAAATAGCTTATAGTTGTCAAAGCCTGGATTTGAACTCAGGTGTCTCTGAGGCTCTTAATCATTATAATACAAGCCCTTCAAGAAGTTTAGAGTCTAGTATGAGAGGTACAATTACATGAAGATAAATTACAACATAATCGGCAATTCACTGACAGAGAAAGAAGAAAAGAGCTGCAGGAACACCAAGGGCAAATGAACATCTTTCTCTAGGGAAGAATTGCAAGGCTTCACTGAAGAGGTTTTACGTGAGGTGATAGTGGAAAGATGAATAGGAACTTTCACCCAGGAAAAAGGGAGTAAAAAGTAAGTGGTAGGGAGAAAAAGGGAGACTGAAGTAGAAAGGTTATTCCTCAGCAAAGGCAATATTCATACATATCCAAAATAATGAAGTGTAAAAATGATTTGACAAAGCTGGATGAGGCAGAAAAGTGGGGACTTAAAAGGTAGGTAGAAGCAGATTGTGAAATTCTTTGTATGACACAATTAATAGTTTGAAATCTACCAATTAAGCATTGGACAAGTAAAATACATTAACAAAAAAGAGGAATGGCTAGCTTTCTTGGAAGAGAATAGATTAACAAGAGGTAAGGCAGTAATACCTTTGAGGAAACTAGCTAATGGCTGAAAGGGAGACGTAAAGCTGAGGATTAAGGAAGAAATCATGTGATTAGAGCGGTGAGCTAAATATGGGAAACACCTTAAAATGATGTCAACCAAATATTGTGACCAGTGTGGGTGAAGAGGGAGATAAATTAATGATACAAAACTTTCAAATACAGTGACTAGGTAATTATGATGTATTTGACTGAACTGTATTCCCATTTGGGTTTCTTAAGTTTGAGATGCTTATAAAACAGATAGATATATTCCATAGGCAATTAAATTTTAATATTTGTGGCTTGAAGTCAGAAGTATGAATTAGTATATATAACAAACGAATTCTCTAGAAAGAACCAAGGCTTTCTTTGGGAAAATGTATGTTACACTATCAGCAGCAGAAGGAAGTCAATGAAGGAGACAGTGAAGGGACAGAGAACAGGAGAGTTGAGGAGCAGGTGGCAGAATGAAGGCTGATTCACAGAATATGAAAACAGTAACATGTAATATTCCATATATTGAAGGTAGTATCCTCATTATGAAGAAACATTTATTTATCAGATAACAAAGGACAAGATGGTCAGTGAAATGAAAAATAGGATTGATGTACTTGGTGTTAGGGGTTGAAATGAGTTCCTACAAAACGTATACATTGAAATCTTAAGCCCCAGAACCTCAGAATGTGACTACTTTGAGGGGCTTTTCAGAGTTAGCCAATTAAAATGAGGTCATTAGGATGGGCCCCAATCCAGCATTATTGGTGTCCTTTTAAGAAAGGGAACTCTCAGCACAGAGAGAAGAGTAGAGGGAATAAATGTGTAGAGACACAGGGAGAAGACAGCTAACTGAAAGTCAAGATCCTTCCTTGAAACAGATCTTTCCCTCACAACCCAACAAGAAACCAACCTTGGCTACCCCTCGATTTTGCTTCTATCCTCCATAATTAATTTCCATTGTTTAAGCCTCTCAGTTTGTGGTACTTTGTTATGGTGGGGTGGGAAATCAATAAACTTGGTCTTAAAAGATCTCAAGGTAAACCTAAATTAATATTGAGCTCTGTGTACTTTGAAGAAAGTTAATTAACCTTTTCTGTTTATATAATTAGCCATAAATTCCATAAAGGTAATTAAATAATAGGAAAATATATTAACTTTTGTGTTATATGACTATCTTGCTGATTAAAATATAATAACAGGTTACTATAATACTTTATGAGTAACACAGGTGACATACACTGAGCTTAGCATTAACATAGATTGTCTAATTACTATTTACAATAACATAACAGATTAAGTATTACTGTTTATTTAAGTTACAAGTGAGAAAATTGATGCACAGAGAATTTGAATAAGTGGTTTATTCTTACTTTGCTAGAATGTGTCATACTTAGACAATCCTAGAACTTAGATTTAAGAATCAGAGATCTTATACACTTCACTGTCAATTATTCATAAAAAGTTAAGTATTCATAAAAAGTTATGCACATGATTTTCCAAGTATTTTCATATATCTCAATTTATATTATAATAATAGAGCAATAATTAATGGTCAATTCAGCCAGAAAGATCATCGTGTATGTGCTTGACTATACAAAGCAAAATGTACAGGCTGAAGATGACTGTACGATACCTCATGATTAAGAAACTATGCCTGGCTGTATTTCAAAACTTTAATTGTTCAATATCTAATTAAAGAGATTAACAAAGATAGGATTCAAAGAAATTACTGAAGTGAAAAAATGGAAGTAAAATTGTTATGATTTTATAAAAAGTGTGTTGTATGATTTTTTGTGTTTGCCTTTGCATAGTTATATATACTCTGGTGACAATATATGTTATAAAATATTTAATTTTCAGGTAATGATAAATATACAAGCAGTTCATACTTCATTGTACAACAAATAATAAAGTTAGAATAGCTTAAGAAATAAAGCAGGACAGAGATTTGTTCAAGATGTCAGAGTAGAAGGACATGTTCTCACCTCCTCCTGCGAGAGCAATGAAATCACAACTAGCTACTGAACGGCCACTGCAGGAAGACACTAGAACCCACCAAGGAGGATACCCCACATCCAAAGGCAAAGGAGAAGCCACAATGAGATGGTGCGAGGGGCACAATCACAACAAAATCAAATTCCACACCCACTGGGTGAGTGACCCACAAACTGGAGAACAATTTTACCACAGAAGTTCTCTCACTGAAGTGAAGGTTCTGAGCCCCATGTTGGGCTTCCCAGCCTGGGGGTCCAGCAACAGAGCTGGAAATCCCCAATGAATCTGGCTTTGAAGGTCAGTGGGATATGATTGCCGGACTTAGAGGGCACATGCAGAGTCTTGTGCACACCAGAATCCAGAGGAAAGAAGCAGAGACCCCACAGGAGTCTGAACCAAACCTACATGCTAGGGTTAGAAGGTGTCCTACAGAAGTTGGAAGGGTTGGGGGCGGCAGTATGCAGCTGTGGCTCACCATGGAAACAGGAGAACTAGTAGTGGGAGTTCTGGTAAATGTCCATTGGCGTGAGCCCTCCCAGAGGCTGCCATTGATCCCAACATACAGTCTGTAGGTGGGTGAGTGTCTCAGGCCAAACAACTAACAGGGAAGAAACACAGCCTCACCCATCAGCAGACAAGTGGATTAAAGTTTTACTGAGCACAGCCCTGCCCACCAGAGCATGACCCAGTTCTACCCACCACCAGTGCCTCCAATCAGGAAGATTGCACAAACCTCCTAGATAGCCTCATACACCAGAGGGCAGACAACAGAAGCAAGAAGAACAACAATCCTGCAGCTTGTGGAATGGAAACCACAGTCACAGAAAGTTAGACAAAATGAGAAGGCAGAGGATTATGTTGCAGATGAAGGAAGAAGATAAAACCCCAGAAAAACAACTAAATGAAGTGGAGATAGGCAAACTTCCAGAAAAAGAATTCAGAATAATGATAGTGAAGATGACCCAGAATCTCAGAAAAAGAATTGAGGCAAAGATTGAGAGGATGAAAGAAATGTTTAACAAAGACCTAGAAGAATTAAAGAAGAAACAGAGCTGAAAAATACAATAACTGAAATAAAAAATACAGTAGAAGGAATCAATAGCAGAATAACTGAGGCAGAAGAATAGAGAAGGGACCTGGAAGATAGAATGGTGGAAAGCACTGCTGCAGAACAGAATAAAGGAAAAAGAATGAAAAGAAATGAAGACAACCTAAGAGACCTCTAAGACAACATTAAATGCACCAACAGTTGCATTATAGGGGTCCCAGAAGAAGAGAGAGAAAGGACCTGAGAAAATATTTGAAGAGATAATAGCTGAAAACTTCCTTAACATGGGAAAGGAAACAGTCAACCAGGTCCACGAAACACAGAGAGTCCCAGACAGGATAAACCCAAGAAGGAACCTGCCAAGACACATAGTAATCAAATTCACAAAAATTAAAGACATAGAAAAAATATTAAAAGCAATGAGGGAAAAATGACAAATAGCATACAAGGGAACTCCCATAAGGTTATCAGCTAATTTCTCAGCAGAAACTCTGCTACCCAGAAGGGAGTGGCACATTATATTTAAAGTGATGAAAAGGAAGAACTTACACCAAGAATACTCTACCCAGCAAGGCTCTTATTCAGATTTGAAGGAGAAATCAAAAGCTTTGCAAAACAAGCAAAAGCTAAGAGAATTCAGCCCCAACAGACTGACTTTGCAACAAATGCTAAAGGAACTCCTCTAGGTGGGAAAGAGATGAGCAAGTTAAAAAAAAAAATTGTACATATATAGACTGTTATATCAAAACCCCATGGGATCAGCAAATCCAAAAACTACAATAGATACACACACACACAAGAAAAAGTGATCCAAACACAACACTAAAAATGGTCATCAAACCAAAGAGAAGAGAACAAAAGAGAAAGGGAAGAAAAAAGACCTACAAAAACAAACCCAGAAAAATTAAGGAAATGGCAATAGGAATAGACATATCAATAATTACCTTAAATATAAATGGATTAAATGCAGCAACCAAAAGACATAGACTGGCTGAGTGGGTACAAAAACAAGACCCATATATATGCTGTCTACTAGAGACCCACCTGAGACCTAGGGACACATACAGACTGAAAGTGAGGGGATGGAAGAAGTTATTCCATGCAAATGGAAATCAAAAGAAAGCTGGAATAGCAATACTCATAACAGAAAAAATAGACTGTAAAATAAAGACTGTTATGAAACAAAGAAGGACACTACGTAATGATCAAGGGATCAATCCAAGAAGAAGCTATAACAATTGTAAATATATATGCACCAAACATAGGGGTACCTCAATATATAAGACAAATACTAACAGTCATTAAGGAAGAAATCAACACAGAGTAATAGTGAAGGACTTTAAAACCCCACTTTCTACAATGGACAGATCATCTAGGCAGAAAATCAATATGGAAACACAGACCCTAAATGACACATTAGACCAGATGGACTTTATTGATATTTACAGAGCATTCCATCCAAAAGCAGCAGAATACACATTCTTCTCAAGAGGACATGGAACATTCTCCAGGACTGACCACATACTGGGCCACAAGGTGAGCCTCAGTAAATTTAAGAAAATTGAAACCACATTGAGTATCACTTCTGATCACACGCTATGAGATTGGATATAAACTACAAGAAAAAAGCTATAAAAAACACAAATACGTGGAGGCTAAACAATATGCTACTAAACAACCAATGGATCACTGAAGAAATCAAAGAGGAAATCAAAAAATACCTAGAGAGCTTCCCTGGTGGCCCAGTGGTTGAAAGTCCACCTGCCAATGCAGGGGACACAGGTTCATGGCCTGGTCTGCGAAGATCCCACGTGCCGTGGAGTGGCTAGGCCTGTGAGCCATGGTCGCTGAGCCTGTGCGTCCGGAGCCTGTGCTCTGCAACGGGAGAGGCCACAGCAATGAGAGGCCCGTGTATGGCAAAACAAACAAACAAACAAACAAACAAAAAATCCTAGAGACAAATGAAAATGAAAATACAATGTTCCAAAACCTATGGGATGCAGCAAAAGCAGTTCTAAGAGGGAAGTTTATAGCAATACAATCTTATTCCTGGAAATAAGTAAAATCTCAAATAAACAACCTAACCTTAACTTAAAACAACAAGAGAAAGAAGAACAAACAAAACCTAAAGTTAGTAGAAGAAATCATAAAGATCAGAGGAGAAAAAAATGAAATAAAGACAAAGAAAACAATAGCAAAGATCAATGAAACTAAAAGCTGTTTCTTTGAAAAGATAAACTAAATTGATAAAACTTTAGCCAGACTCATAGAGAAAAAAAGGGAGGGGATTCAAATCAATAAAATTAGAAATGAAAAAGGAGAAGTTACAACTAACACCACAGAAATACAAAGGATCATAAGAGACTACTATAGGCAACTGTATGCCAATAAAAGGGACAGCCTGGAAGAAATGGACAAATTCTAATAAAGCTATCATCTCCCAAGACTGAACCAAGAAGAATAGAAAATATGAACCAACCAGTTAGAAACACTGAAGTTGAAACTGTGATTAAAAATCTTCCAACAAACAAAAGTCCAGGACCAGATGGCTTCACAGGGAAAGTCTATCAAATGTTTAGAGAAGAGCTAACATTTCTCCTCTGAAACTGTTCAAAAAAATTGCAGAGGGAGGAAAACTCTCAGACTCATTCTTTGAGGCCACCATCACCATGATACCCAAACCAGACAAAGATACCACAAATAAAGAATATTACAGGCCTATATCACTGATAAAGATAGACACAAAATCCTCAACAAAATACTAGCAAACTGAATCCAATAATACCTTAAAAAGATCATGCACTATGATCAAGTGGTATTTATTACAAGGATGAAAGGATTTTTCAATATCCAGAAATCAATCAGTGTGATACTCCACATCAACAAATGAAGAATAAAATCTTATGATCATCTCAATAGATGCATGAAAATTTTGACAAAATTCAGCACCCATTTTTGATAAAAAATCTCCAGAAAGTTTGCATAGAGGGAACATGCTTCAACACAGTAAAGGCCATATACAACAAACCTACAGCTAACATCATACTCAAGGTGAAAAGCTGAAAGCCTTTCCTCTAAGATTAGGAAAAAGACAAGCATGTCCACTCTTGCCACTTTTATTCAACATAGTTTTGGAAGTCCTAGCTATGGCAATCAGAGAAGAAAAAGAAATAAAAGGAATCCAAATTTGAAAAGAAGAAATGAAACTGTCACAGTTTTCAGATGACATGGTACTATACATAGAAGATCCTAAGGAGGATACCAGAAAACTACTAGAGCTCATCGATGAATTTGGCAAAGTTGCAGGTTACAAAATTAATACACAGAAATATGTTGGATTTCTATACACTTATGACAAAAGATCACAAAGAGAAATTCAAGAAACAGTCCCATTTACCATCTCATCAAATAGAATAAAATACCTAGAAATAAACCTACCTAAGGAGACAAAAGACCTGTACTCATAATACTATAAGATGCTGATGAAAGAAACTGAAAAAGACACAAACAGATGGAAAGTTATAGCATGTTTATGGATAGGAAGAATCAATATTGTCAAAATGACTATATTACCCAAGGCAGTCTACAGATTCAATGCAATCTCTATCAAGTTACCAATGACATTTTTCACAGAACTAGAACAAAAAATCTTAAAATTTGTATAGAGATACAAAAGACCCTGAATAGCCAAAGCAATCTTGAGAAAGACAAACAGAGCTGGAGGTATCAGCCTCCCTGACTTCAGACTATACTACAAAGCTATAGTAATCAAAACAGTATGGTACTGGGACAAAAACAGAAATATAGTTCAATGGAATAGGATAGAAAAACCCCAAAATAACCTCACTCACCTATGGTAACTTAATCTACGACAAAGGAGGCAAGACTACATGATGCTGGAAAGACAGTCTCTTCAACAAATGGTGCTGTAAAAACTAGACAGCTACATGTAAAAAAATAAAATTTGAATACCTTTTAACACCATACACACAAATAAGCTCAAAATGGATTAAAGAACTAAATGTGAGAAGAGGCACTATAAAGCTCCTAGAGGAAAATGTAGGCAGAATACTCTCTGACATAAATCTCAGCAATGTCTTTTTCAATCCGTCTCCTAGAACAATGGAAATAAAAACAAAAATAAAAAAATTGCACCTAATTAGACTCAAAAGCTTTGTACAAAAAGGAAACCATAAACAAGATGAAAGGCAACCCACAGACTGGGAGAAAATATTTGCAAATGATGTGATTAGTCTTCAAAATTTACATCCTGTGTGCCCTGTGTCTGCTTCCAAATAAAAGAATAAAGTGAAAAGAAAAAAGGGATTAGTCTTAAAATTTACAAATAACTCATGAGGCTTAATATCATCAAAACATACAACCCAATCAAAAACTGGGCAGAAGACCTAAATAGACATTTGTCCAAAGAAGACATACAGATAGCCAAAAGGCACATGAAAAGATGTTCAGCATCGCTAATTATTAGAAAATTGAAAATCAAAACTACAAAGAGATATTACCTTATACCAGTCAAAATGGCTTTCATCAAAAAATCCACAAACAATAAATGCTGGATAGGATGTGGAGAGAGGGGAACCCTCCTACACTGTTGGTGAGAATGTAAATTGGTACAGCCACTATGGAGAACAGTACTGAGGTTCCTTAAAAACTAAAAGTAGAGCTACCATATGACCCTGAAATCCCACTGCTGAGCATATATCCAAAGTAAAACATATTCCGTATATATGTGTTAGAATATGGTATTTGTTTTTCTCTTTCTGACTTACTTCACTCTGTATGATAGACTCTAGGAATAAAGATGCAGAACTACTAGAGGATGGACTTGAGGACAGGGGGAAGGGTAAGGGTAAGCTGGGACAAAGTGAGAGAGTGTCATGGACATATATACACTACCAAATGTAAATCCGATAGCTAGAGGGAAGCAGTCTCATAGCACTGGGAGATCAGTTCGGTGCTTTGTGAACACCTAGAGGGGTGGGATATGGAGGGTGGGAGGAAGGGAGACACAAGATGGAAGAGATATGGGGATATATGTACATATGTATAGCTGGTTCACTTTGTTATAAAGCAGAAAGTAACACACCATTGTAAAGCAATTATACTCCAATAAAGATGTTGAAAAAAACAACAACAGAAAGATGAAAAAAAAATAATAATAATTCCAAATGCATACATGCACCCCAATGTTCGTTGCAGCACTATTTACAATAGACAAGGTATGGAAGCAACCTAAATGTCCATTGACAGAGGAGTGGATAAAGAAGATGTGGTACATATATATAAAAGAATATTACTCAGCCATTAAAAAGAATGAAATAATTTAATTTGTAGCAACATGGATGGAACTAAAGATGGTCATACCGAGTGAAATAAGTAAGACAGAGAAAGAGAAATAACATATGATATCTCTTATGTGCAGATCTAAAAAGAAATGTTACAAATGAACTTATTTATACAACAGAAATAGACTCACAGACTTAGAGAATGCACTTATGGTTACCAGGGGGCAATCGTGGTGGGTAGGGATAATTAGGGAGTTTGGATTAACATGTATATACTGCTTTATTCAAAATGGATAACTAACAAGGACCTACTGTATAGCATAGGGAACTCTGATCAATGTTATGTGGCAGCCTGGATGGGAAGGGAGTTGGGGGGAGGATGGATACATACCTACATATATATATAGCTGAGTTCCTTTGCTGTGCACCTGAAACTGTCACAACATTGTTAATTGGCTAGACTCCAATATAAAATAAAAAGTAAAAAAAAAAAAAAAAAAAAAAAAAGAAGAAAGCAGGACAGTTATTACTTTCTGGAAATTTCATTATTAGGCCACTTCTACAACTTTGTTTTAACAGTACAAATCTTTGCAATTCTCTTCAATACTACAAATTTTACTTTAAAGCTGACTAGATTGAATATAGTTTTATTAATTTTATTTCTAGAGTTTGCATACTGTATTTAAGAGCAAAATATTATATTCTTTTCTGCTGGTAATTGTATTTTTGTATTCTAATGTGTATGTTCTTATACAAAATAGATCAATCAATCTACAACAAATATAAATGAACTAGTAACCATAATAATGACATTTCTTACATAAGAATTTGCATTATCTAACCAAAAGGGAAAAATCAGATAAAATGAACTAAAATTGTGAAAATGAACCTTAGTGTTTCAAGAAACTATGAAATTTAGGCTATATTTATTATATGCAATTCAACTGCCCTCAGATTATTTTTTGATCACAACAAAATATATTTAGAATTATCTAACCCTTTTTATTATTAAGTAGTTCTGCTTGATTCATAATGAAAATTAGAGAAATAAAAAATTGAATTTTTATTAATCCAGAATATGCCAAATGAACTATTATTTAAAAATAATGTTCATTTATTTCTTATATCTTAGAAAATACATGTTTAATCATGTATAGTTTATGTTTAAGGATAAGACATGAGCACAGAATATTGAATATGAAGCAACAATGTGTGTTAACAATAGTGAGATGAATAAATGCTATTGAATACTTACTCTTTGCTAGGCCCTATGCTATGCTTGGTATCTATTAGAGCATTATATTTTTCTATCTAATTTAGAAGGGTTAATATTACTATCCCCAATTCACAAACCAGTAAACAACAGCAGAGATGTTAAGCTAATCACCAACGTTTGAGATTAGGTAGAAGAAAACGATCTTGGGGACAACAGCTTCATGTTCTGGATTCATACACTATAATAATTTGGAGTTATGATGTACTTTCAGAGACCCTATCAGTTATTCCCATGATTTATCTTTTTACTTCTCATTCATTTCCATTCATTTAGTATGTTTTTACTTAATATTTCTTATTTGAAAGGCCCTCTGCTTTGCACAACAGAGAACATAAAATCAAATCTAATACATTTCTGATCTACAAAGAACTTACTGTGTTTGTGGTGAGCTAAAACATGTGTATGGAATGTTACAACATATAGAAGAATATACACAGAAAACCAAAGATGAAAACCTTTGGGAGTTCATTTATTCAGCAAATATACACAGCTCATTTACTGGGTCTAGGGATTTACTGTGAGCTCTGGCTAAACCTCTAATTCATCCAGCTCCCAAAAGTATTGATATGTGTTAGCACTGAGCACACTTGCATGGGTTAGGAAGGGAAGGAAAGCCAACAAGAGACACTGGGAAGGAATAATCATTTAGGTGGCATGCACTGTGAAACCAATACATGGAAATAATTGGGAACAGTTGATAATTTGAATGCTTCTTATAGGTAAACAAAGATTAGAAATTAAAAGTATATGTTGGATTTGTCAATAATAAAGTCATCAATGACCTAATAAGTAGCTTCCAATGAACAATGGTGAAAGAAGCCAAAATGAAGTTAATGAAGAAGTCAATGGGATGAGTAATTAAAGACAATTGATGTGTCTACTTTCAATATGTGCAATAATAAAAAGAGTGACAGTTGAAGGGGGATATGGGACCTAGTGTTTGAGGAGAGTATTTTAGGTTGGAACATTTAAAAGTATATGCACCATTCACTCTTATCTGGAAATTATTATTGGATTCAGAAAATAGCATACATATCTGTTTCTTTATTTGTGTGTGTGTGTTTTTGTGTTCACATACATATGACAGAAGTTTATAAAACAATAGATTTTAAGCAAGATTTCACAACTCAATCAAAGCCCCCATTCACATTTCAGCACTCTGAACTAAATTCCACTGTTGTGAGTTGTTTTCTCAATAGGCCCACACTGTCTCATTGCTCTTTCAGTATCAATGCTGTGTCCATCAGTCCCAAAATAATTCAGTCCTTGGAGTGTCTGTCCAAAGAACTGCTTTTTTTAAGCTTTTGATAAAAATCTCTGCCTTAGTTCTTTTTTCGTTGCTGCATAATTTTCCTGTTTTTCACTTGTTTCCATATGTGATCTATGATAAACAAAAAAGGAAGAAAAAAGAGAAAAAAAGTGAACAACTGAATTTAAATCAAATGTATACACAGTACAATTTGAAGAACAGATGAAGGTGTTTGTGCCTTAGAAAAAAATGGAAGCTGTAGACCTTCTCCTGTGAGGCTTGAGTATTAAAAAAAAAAAGCAGAATGGAAGCTGTATGGAGTCAGTTGCTCCATAAGATATAGAAAAGAGGTCAGAGGAGAGAGGAATTTCATTCATCTGGAAGGTGGGGCAAGGGAGAGAGATACAGAACGTTATTGAAAATACATAGAAAACTGGTCCTTGAAGAGGGTAGTTATGCATGTTTAGAGCTGGGAAGAAAAGGAAGAGCAAAGGCAGACACACCATAAGAAAAACGAACAAAGTAATTCAACGTGACTACACCAAAAGTTACACAAAGGGGTGCAGTGAGAAGAGGATTTGGAAAGGCAGATGTAGAAGAAACTAAAGGAAGGATTTGAATCCCTATTTGAAGAATCTGAACTGTGTCCTGGGAGTATAGAAGAATCATCGAACAAATTTGATCAAAGGAGCAGTAATGTTACTGAACTCAGGTTTGGCTGCTCGCTGCTCTAAAGCCAAAAACTGAGAGGCAAATGTTGGTAGAAAGGAAAATTGCTTTAATCAAAAAGCTGGCCATCTGAGGAGAAGGTGGACTCATGTCCTGGGACCTACTCAGAAGATTCTGTTCAAACATCCCTTTAACATGTTCTTAAAGGGAAAAATGCGAAACAATATCAGTTAATCATTAAGGTAGGAGGTCAGACTTTTTGTCATTTTTCCACTGTGGGCAGACCTGTTAACTTCTCCTGATCTTCCTTTGGATGCTATCTTGCCTGCATGGTCTGCCTGCAAATTTGCTAAGGAGGAAAGTAGGGATAGAGAGTCAGTCATTCTTTAACTACTTAATTCTTCATTCTTATTCCTTTTAATCTAGGAAAGGATTCAACAGGTTAGGCAAGACATTGTGTGCATTCAGTAACGTAAAAATCAGGAGTTAGCTTAAATATTACCTAGTAATCACATTTTTTTTATTATTAATGCCTAAGGGGAACAGAAATAGGCAAGCAGCAAAAGGGTAAAAAAGCTTCTTACAGTAAGATGGAGCTATGCTATCCCATTGAATTTTCCTGGGCACATTTCAATTATCTTAGCTGGTTCTCTTGCTTTCAGAAAGTGGGATTTTACATTATTCCATTTGAAGCAACCTGTTTATAATCACACAGAGAGTAATGAATCTTTGTCCTGGCTGGCTTAAAGCTCAGTGATTGTTCATTTGTATATTCCTTTCTGGTTGGAAAATTGCTGGGACTATGGATGCTATTTCCACTGAAAGAAAATTCAAAGATTAAGTAAAGGGTAATTTTTTTTAAAAACAATTAGGTTAATAAGAATGTTGAAAAATAGATGTAGATCCTCACTTGAGATCACTCACAGACTCTCTGAGTTGCAAATATCCTCTTATTGAATGTTGTAATTATAGCAAGAAAACCCTGGCTGAACTTGAATGCAACCTCAGCAACAGAATTATGTCAGAGTCTGGGGATGCCTGGTGTCCCAGGGAATTTCCAATTCTTCTTGGGTTTATCTTTAGTCTTTGTCATGACTTCCAGCTTCACTCACAACTCTGGTAATTAGTTATTTACTACTGTCTCTGTTCATCAACTGAAAAGTCAAATAACATCTCCTAGGGTAACTTCTCTAATATTAGATTCTAATATTCTCAGAATCCTAACAATTCAGTAAGGGTAGAACCCCTGTATGTATTATTCTGGGAATGTAGCCTGAGATTTGTGTATCATGACGAGACATTTCCCCGGTCCCATCAACCTACACTCTTTTTTATTCTTCCAGAATGCTTTTATTTATTTATATTCCTTCCACTCGTTAGAGTGCTGGGTGCTGTAGATTTTTATCCTAAAATACTAACTTTATTTTGAGAAATTTTCTTAAGCTTTCACAACACTCAATGAGATAATTAAGACATTTATCTACAATAATGTTATGGAAATGATGACAAATTTAAAGCAGAAAATTTGTATTTAAGTTACAGATGTTTGAAGAGAAGTAAAACCTTTATATATTTCCAGAAGTTTGAAGAATTTGATCTAAATTATGATTTTCCATATCTATATTCCCTGTCTAATATAAGTGACATTTATGTTAGAGAGACATTGGTTTATATAAGAAAAGGACCTAGTACACTGATTATAAGCCAGTTAAGAGGTGTTAGGCTTAAAACTGCATGCTAGACACTAGAATACACTAGAATGAAGGGAATATTTTGACAAAATAGTTTATAGGGCAGATCTTGTTATATTTTAAAATGTGACATTAATGAAATCTCACTTCCAGTTCTAATTTCCTAGACCAGGAACAAACTCACACTTATGTGGATAATCTGATGAAAGTTGTTTCCCATTCTGAGGGAGAGGAGGTGGATTCTAAGGGCAGCCGTCATCTAATAATTGCAATCATTGCATCTCTAACATCTGAGCACAACTCAATATTGGAATTTATATTCTTATATCTTTAATTCACAGGAAGCTCACTGCAATAGTCATAAAAAATGGGCCTGCCTTGCACTGAGAAATTGACCGTGACTCAGTCTGAGATGTAACAGTCTTCTGAGCAATTCTACAGGAGAAGAACAGCATAGAATAGTTTCACCATTTCCCCTGCTGCTGGGATAATGTGTTAGTCATTTGGGCTGAGCCCTGGATTAACCATAAAATATTGACTGATCTTTACAAATGATGAACCACGGTTTAGAAATATGTTTTTCTTGTACATACTTTTAATTTAAAAATGATATGTTTAGGACTTCCTTGGTGGTGCAGTGGTTGAGAATCTGCCTGCCGATGCAGGGGACACAGATTCGTGCCCCGGTCCGGGAAGATCCCACATGCCGCGGAGCAGCTGGGCCTGTGAGCCATGGCCTCTGAGCCGGTGCGTCCGGAGCCTGTGCTCTGCAACAGGAGAGGCCACAACAGTGAGAGGCCCGCATACCACAAAAAAAAAAAAAAAGAAAAAAAAAGATATGTTTAATAGTACATAATATTTCATTAAAGAAATCCAATATATATGCATCATTTATATTTGAGGAATATAATACATATCAGCATGTGGCATTGAGTAATACACACATTTGATAAATTATTTATGAAATAGCCTTACAGTAAATACCAGGAATAGCAGATCTACTGGCATATATTATACAAATATATGGAAGTATCATTATATTATGAAACAGGTTTTCATTAAAGTCCCCAAAAGAAAGCATAATTAGAGACAAAGCTCAATGACAACAACAAAAATTAGTTTATTGGTTATTTATTATTTGGATTCTGCACCCAACTCCAATGTGTGTGTGGGTTTTCCCCACACACCACCATGCAATTCTCTGACACCATCTGAATGTCCTAGAACTGTCCACCAAGAAAAGCAGAAAGCTGCAAATAGGACACAAGTTCATGGGCCCAATGCACACTGAGGCCAGACAAACTGAAGTTGGAGTGGAGTTTGAAGCAAAGAAATGTTTATTGCAGAACCAAGCAAGGAGAAAGACCAAAGGGTGTGTGGCTTTCTTCTGATTGGTTGGTGATGAGGTAACAGGGTGGTGCTCCAGGAATCTTGTGCTCAGCCTGAAGCTATCATCCTCCCCCTGCACCCCCAGGTGGGGGCCTTAGTTCCCAGAGAAGAACTCAAAGATATTGTTATGTATATTCCTTGAGGAGGAACCAGGACCCTGCCCCAAAGCTGCACAATTGTTTCTTGACTACTGCTCCTCTTTTTCTGCATTCCCTCAATTCCATGATTAGCAACTGTTTGAATCTGCCCTTTGGTATTCAGGAGTGTCTAGGAGGCCTATTTCCTACAAACATGAAATCATAGGCACTGGAAGGATTTGTACCTGTGAGGGCCTGACATAGTCCTTCTTGGTAACATTTTTCTGGGGGTCTTTAGAATTGCAATTCCAGAGGCACAGATTCTAGTGGCAAATCAGATGTGCTCCTAGAGAAGTAAAAATGGAGAAGGTTTATGACAAAAACAATAAGCAAAGACATTCCAGAGAAGTGACATAGGTTGTTTTGCAGGACTGAAAACTTAAATTCTGGGTTAATTCATACTGATTTACCTGATGAAGTTGTTTAAAAAAAAAGAAAACAAAACAAAACAAAAGAAAAAAACACAGTACATTTGAAGATCTAATTGACTTATTCAAGGATTCCTGAATCAGACATATCTCACATAGCAACTAGAAGGGCAGGTGTTCTGAGGAGTGGTACAAAAGGAAAGGTTATTATAGGAAGAGGAGTGGGGCAAGGAAGCATTAGCAAAAGAAAGGTTTATTTTGTTCGAGTCCGGACATCTTCCTTTTCCAGGGAAGTCCCTGCTAGAGCTTTATCATACAGATGGCCTCTTCTTCCTCCCTCTGGGGTAAGAGGAGACATGGAGCGGGCCATGTGGCCCATTACCTCAATTATGCTGACCAGAAGATTCCAAACTGATTGATTAATATTACATTTCTGGTGAAGGTTGAAGCTGCTATTAAGTTAGGTATTAAATCTAGGTTTGGTGTCATTGAGCTTTAGCACAAAGTGACACTATTTTGGGACTGTGGTTTTTCTCTTCAACAAAGTAATAAATTATAAAATGCTGATTTTTTTCTTGTTCTAATTATCTATTCAAAAAGGTTTTCCCATCTTTTAAAGGTTTGTGAGTCTAATACTATGGAAGTTGAATAAATGAATGCAATTCTGTTCCCTGCTTCAGTGGAGCTGTCAGAATTTTGTCAACAATTTTGTCCGTTTATGCCCAGAAGGGAAGCTACTCTAAACAATGTGTTTCTATTAAGACAAACTGTATATAAAAATTGGCAGAAGATATTAAAATTCTTCACTAGCAAGCTTGAAAGATAGTCTAGTATTTCCCTATCAATATGTTGTTTCTGAAATCTCATCTGCATTTGTTTATCCTTTATCTATTTATCTCTTTACCTCTATCAATCTTCCAAAAGCAAATAAACTATACTCTTGCATACATTTTCTTAAATTGATAAATACTTATGTAATTAATGATATAATGTGTTACTGTTCCAGAAAACTAAGATTTCACATATTTATAATGGGGGGAAGTCATGTATTTTTTCAGTTATAACATAATAACACATCAAGGATGGGTACAGAGTAATTTAACAATGAGGAGACAGCTGCAGGAACTTGGAAACTATTTATTACATATATCTTTCATTAGTAAAATAACAAATACTTTTATTCACAGAATGTGGACAAAATGCAGTGTAGAGTCAAGATTATGTCTATTTTCCAGTTCAGTTACATTTTAAATGAATGTTTTAATACATAATTTCCTATTTGAAATTATTCTGAAATTCTGTCCTTGAAGTGGAAATTGGTGATTGTGATTTTGGCTAAGATAGCAGCCTGAGATATCTATAACTAAAATGACTTTTTCATACTTTTCCTTCTTAATATTTATCTCATTGGCATGAAATACATGAAACCATTTGGTTTTAGGCATATTGCCAGTAATAGGAAATATTATATGTATTTATGGTTCTGCATTTTTAATATAAAATGAACATGATTCATATAAACTGGTTAATTTATGTAGACCATATTTCTAATATCTACCTTTAGAGAGGTTGAGACATAAGGTGAAAATGGGTATGGCAATCAGATGAATGGTAGTCTCAAAAAGAGTGATTTTATTGTTAACTATGCTTGACTAGGTTAGATCATTTATGTTAGGAAAATAAATCTTGACATTTATATGGATAATTTTGTGGTTTACTTGTCAACCTTTCTGTGAGACATGGGTCTGATTAAACTCTGATTGAGACTGAGAACTGTAATACATTATTAATCAGCTCAGGGAAATTGTAAAGTTTTATGACTTAGGGATGAGTGGAAATTGGTTCCATGGTCAGTTTGAGAAATTATGAGAATACACCTTGCACTGTCAATGCTGATAGCTTGACATTAGTCATGGTCCTCCCACGGCCATGGCCTGTGACAGCACTAATGACAGTCATTTTGTAGCATGACCATACATTAGAATATATTTAGAGGAGCATAAAATGTTGAATACTGGAGTAGAGATTTTTTTCAGCAGTTTTTGGCACAAGAAGCCTTATATTCCCAGAAGTTTAATTTTCTTGAAATTGTGACCCATATATAGAAATCTCCAGATTAATAGGAAAATGTTGATTAAAATTAATTAAATTTATTTTTAAAAGCAAGTATCACTTTAGTCAGTAAAACCATACTGGCAAAGCCAAAGAAAACTATGTGAAAGTTTGTTCTTTGAAAATTCTCTTGATGTGATATTTATATCAATGAATTTGTTTTATTCATTTTTTAACTGAACATAGGGTAGGCTAAAAGCAAGTATAAATCTGATGTTTGCTGAATGAGGTTTTTAAATAACCAAGTAATACTGAGTTTTCAGTTTTAAATAATAAATAATATTTTGTATGATGAAACAAAATATTTATTATAAATTTACAATAAAAATACAAATGATGACTATAACCTAATGGCTAAAGGCATGGACTTAGATACAAGGCTTGGAAGAGTCCAGTCTCTGACATATCCCAGTTGTTGCCTTAGATTATTTATTTATCCTCACTAAGACTGCTTTTGTCACCTTTGAAGTAGAAATTATAGTGATTTTCCTAAAAGGATTGTTCTAAGGAGTCACTGAGCTATAGACCATGGTCTTTTTGGTACCTGATACACAATAAGTACATAAAGTATCCCTATTATTATCATTTCATCCCAGTAATGTTACTTAATAAAAATGCATTGACCATTTAAAGTAGTGCTTTATGATGAAGCAAATATTGAAATTACTACATTACACTTTGCTATTAAAATGGAAGCATTTAAGGATCATAATTGTGAGACCAGCTTGAGAACAGACTATGTTTTCAGTTAAAAGCATTTCTACCTGTTTTGACTCTAATGCAGTCAGTGTTTTTATTTGTCCTTTAATCCATGATTAGATATTTGTAAATGTAGATGAAAGACCTATGTTATTTATAAAATTCAAATAAAATCATAGACACTAAGCTATCAGTGAATATAAAAAATTTAAACAATGTAAAAGTTGATATTTTATGAACTATCAGAGCATATCACCATTCATCCTGAGATGGCATATTCCGTTTCAGTCAACTAGTTAAAAGTTTAGTGACTTAATGGTTTTTCTTTCCATATATATATATATATATATATATATATATATATATATATACATACATACATATATATATGTTTTTTGGTACACAGGCCTCTCACTGTTGTGGCCTATCCCGTTGCAGAGCACAGGCTCCGGACGCGCAGGCTCAGCAGCCGTGGCTCGCGGGCCCAGCCACACCGCGGCATGTGGGATCTTCTCGTACTGAGTCACGAACCCATGTCCCCTGCATCGGCAGGCGGACTCTCAACCACTGCACTACCAGGGAACACCTCCTTATATTTTAAAATCAATAAACCACACAACTCCACCATTGCACATTTTGGTAAAAATAATTTGAGATTTTTTGTGTGTGACTTACAGACCCAAGCAAAAATCAGTTCTTCACTCTCTCAAAATTACCCCTGATACAGCCCACAGATTCGTTGTCCATAATAAGCCCCAGTCTCCTGAGGCAATGCCAAATTACCCCGTCTAGTTAACAACAAAGTCCTAGGAATGAGCAGATGCAAACTATTACATATATAAAATGAATAAACAGCCAAGTACTTCTGCATAGCACAGGGAACTATATTTAATATTCTATGACAAACTATAATGGAAAAGAATATGAAAATGAATGTGTATATATTTATATATGTACACATACACATATATATAACTGAATCACTGTACTGTACAGCAGAAATTAATACATTGTAAATCAATTACACTTCAAAAAAGTAAATTTAAAAGAATAGCCAAGTTCTAGAAGCTGTTCTTTCAACCATAAAAGGGAAGTTGTAAAAGTTATGTACTTTTGAGTACATTTATAGGGAGTTAGTCCTATCCATAAGACTGTAATTGAATAGGAAACCATTATTGATGAAATAAGTATTCAATTAAAAATTCACAGTAAGAATGACCTTGGCTAAACTCCAGCAGAACTATCAGTGAGGTGACCTCACAACCTTCTTGGAAGAAACGTGAATAATGCAGTGAAGGTTGGGGAACAGGTGGGTTACAGACAAGTGGGCCTCCACTGCTGTGTTCTCACATCCCCTGTTTGATTCTTTAGTTGTTCCAATTTCAAAAACTCCTTTTCTTCTTGCCATTCCACCTTAATCATAAGAATAAAAGTAGACCAATATACAGAGACAAAAACAAGTCTAAGACATCTTTCCCTTCCTCTTTTCTCTGTTATCATCCCAATTATGCCTTTCTACTCCCATCAAAATAACACTAATATTTCAGAATTTTTGTTGGGGAACAGTGTGAGGAAGGAGATGAAATGAATAAAAAGACAAGAGAAAAATAAAAGTAAATTTAAAGTAAATTATTGTAAAGTATACTCCTAGCAATATATTTAACTTAAATTCTCTGTAGATTTCTATTCCCTCTCAGTGCTGTCCAAGAGAAATATAATTTGAGTCACATATACAATTCTGATTTTTTCAGAGCTACATTAAAATTTACTTTTAAAAATGTAAATAATTGAAGTTAATATTGTTTTATTTAACCAAGTATATCCAAAACATTATTTTTATACATAATCAGTATTAAAACATTATTAAAATTATCTTCACTTTTTTCTACTTAGCCTTTGAAATTGAATATGTATTTTGAATTTACAGGACTTCTTAATTTAAATGCTGATTTTTCATTGGAATTGCTTGATCTGTATTAGCTTTTTGTAAAATTTAAGGTTGAAAGTATAGATTTATATACATCAAGCTTTCAAAAATATTAAAATTTTTTTGAGTAAGTAAAATTGATCAGTTTCTTAATTTAAATTAAATAAAATAAAAAAATAACTTCTTCCACTAGCCACATTTCTTGTGCTCAGTAACCACATTTGGATAGCGGCTACCATGTTGAACATCACTTCCATGAATATTTCTATTAAATAAAGTGCATTTCTCATAAGAAATCAAATCCCTTGATTTCAGATCAATTTAACGCACTACCTTCTGACCACTCTAATATATCAAATTCACTGAATTTCTTTGCAATTAGTTTTTACTTACGAGAGCAAAAATTATCAACACTTGCCTCTTCAGTCATTTTTAATTTTTAAAAATTACCCTGCTTGGGCTTCTCTGGTGGCACAGTGGTTGAGAGTCCGCCTGCCGGTGCAGGGGACACGGGTTCGTGCCCCGGTCCGGGGGATCCCACATGCTGCGGAACGGCTGGGCCCGTGGGCCATGGCCACTGAGCCTGCGTGTCCGGAGCCTGTGCTCTGCAACGGGAGGGGCCACAACAGTGAGAGGCCCAAGTACCGCAAAAAAAAAAAAAAAAAAAAAAAAATTACCCTGCTTTACATGTGTTAAACAACATGATTATCGCTTTGGGTTTTTAACCAGTCCACACTTGGAAATTTATTCATATACATATAAATATCCTCAGTGGCTGAGGTCAAGTTAAGTATCTGATATTAGTCACACTCCCTGGACCTCCAATTTGCTTTCAAGGCATCATTATAAAGCTTTTTTTTTTTTTTTTCTCTTGGCAATCTTGCTTTGTTTCTGCATCTCCTATCTTGCTCTTGTGTTCTATAACTTTCTCAACAACTGAGCTGTAGGGAAAATATCTTAAATTAAGAAAGATGGTCTAACAAATAAACCTTTTTTCAATATATATTCTAATATTTCTATCCCATTGCTGTTCTCAGTTTTGGAACTTGTTTACCATAAATGATGAAATAACATTATGGGATAAAATTCCAAGTTTAACTGCAAACATCAAATTGCATGATGACAAATAAATATGTGGGACTGCTAGAATAAAAGGCTGTTTAGATTCCAAAAAT
The DNA here is from genome assembly GCF_026419965.1 of Kogia breviceps. Lineage (NCBI taxonomy): Eukaryota > Metazoa > Chordata > Mammalia > Artiodactyla > Physeteridae > Kogia > Kogia breviceps. Next base: position 16,116,968 of record NC_081322.1, read on the forward strand.
TAAATTAAGGCATACTCTTACAGTAACATACTGCACAAAACATCCACTGGGCTGCACAAAGTAGAAAAGAGAAAATCATTAATGGTTCAATAATGCCACTTTCCCAATCAGTTTGAAATTAACAAAAATGCCTTGTTTACAGGAAATCTGATGGCATAATATTCTAACAGCTTTTGATCTGTGAATATTAAGCATTTCTTGTTTAATTATGAGGGAAAGCACAACTGGAACTATCTGAGTGAGAAACCTACTTTTTTTTCAATAAATATTAAAATTATCTCAAAGCATTTAAAAAATTATTTTGAGGTTGTTCTCTTGTAAATAGAGAATTACCCATTTTAAAACATTCTGTAAACACTTTAAATTTAAGATGAAATTAAGGAAATAAAAATAATTGCCATGATTGTTGTGACTTTCAGAAAAATGTGTTTTTAAGAAATTGTTATCTCTGTGACATTGATCTAGAAAAGAATACAGCCTCATCTAAGAGAAAGATTTTGTTCAACAAGCCTCTTCTCTAATAGAATGTCAGTGCTATTTTTTATTTTAATTTAATTTTTAGTTTGGGAAGTAATTAAGAAATTAAGTTGTAATTCTGTTTGAAATTTTCAAAAAAAGATTTTTGTGTTATACACTTAATTATCAATTTAATTGATGATTTTTTTCTTGGGTTTATATTAGCTACTTTAACATTTTTCTCCTTATACCATGTGTTTTATTATAAACCTAAAACATTTTCTTCTGTGTGTGGTTATCTTAGCTGGTTAAATCAGAGTACTAATGCAGCCAATAACATTGATTTGAATATTTTATTTCCACTTGGTCTCCCTTTCTTTAATGGTGACAGACCAAAACTTTAACTGAAGCAGCTCAATTGGAAATGCACCCTGTGACTAACAGTGTGGACCTTAGTGAAAATGGCATTTTGCAGAGCTATGACCACACAATGTTGACTGTTATAGTTTTCTGTCACCAGTAGGTTTGTTCATACCCAGACCCAGGGCTAACAGATTCTGGTGTTTAGTGGTACCTGGGATGCTCCAAAGGAGCAGTGAGAATCTACTCTATGCTTGGCATCATTTACATTAATCGATGAGTATGGGTGACCTGTATCCTCCCTGATCATTGTGGTTTCACCTCTCCACCTACCCCAGTTTAGTGCGAATTATACTACTCTTCTTCTTTCTAAGGCTCTTGTTTCCCGACTCCTGTTCCCAGTTTAATTTACCGCCTGGTTTGGAGCTGAGCCCCAAACAGCAGTCTGAATATCTGGGAAGTGTATCTTGGATGGGGAAACCTGTTTCTGGTAGTTAGTTTCAATGCACACCTGTTTATTCAGATGTAGCCAACAGCTGTCTCTCCTCTGTACCCACCTACTGATTCCCAGGCCCCTGTTTACAGAAGTGCCCAGCACACATTTTAGCCAGACCACCCTCAGAGGTAGAATACAGGTAGATTAACAATTCACTCTAACAGTGAAGAGGATAAGTTTCACAAACTTTGGATTCAGACAAGCTAAAATTGAACCACAAATTCATTGCTTTCCAGGTATGTAAACTTGAGCAGGTAAGCTAGTTCTGAGTCTCAATTCCTCACCTCCAAAATAACTATTCACAAAGAGAGAATATCTGTGAAGCAATTAGAGTAATATGTCACACATTGTAAAGATTCAATTAATGGTAGATAATATTGTTATTACGACCATCTATAAAAGAAAATCATTTTCTATGGGAAAACAAGTAATTGGACCTGTCCTCTCCTGAAGTGTTTTAATAAGTTTGTATATAAAACGTTCCAAGTAAGTTTATATTTAAGATCAGAACTGCTTCATTCTATTTTAGCTGTTCTGTATAAGGTTTTTTTACTCACAGAGATAATATATATATTTTTAATTTGGGACCTAATGATGACTTAATACTAATAAATTAGCCATATTATATTCAAAGTTTACTATCTGTACCTAATGTCATTTAAGAATATATGTGACCCGTGCATACTCAGTTATTGCAGGAATAAATTATTTGACTGTAGTGAGACATATGTAATGTTGACTCAAATGGTCTATTTTCCATCATTACTCAATCCATATTTATAAGAAAAGCAAAATAGTACCTTATACTTTGGTATTTTCAAAAGATAACAGAAATATAATATAAACATATTTGAGTTCACTTATTTCCTAATTTTGAGTAGCAAGAAAAAATGAGCCTCTAAAATGCCACTGTAAAAATATTTATTTCTGAATTTACTTCAAATTTTTAGAGACGTTTTTCTTTGGAGAATTTAATTTGTATAAATAACAGTTATGATCTATTATCCCTACTTTTAAAACCATCCAGAAAAAATAAAATGTGGTGCTACCAGCTTCTCACAGTTAAATTATGGACTTGTCACTTGGACTATAAAGTAACTTTCTGTTTCCTCAAATCCAACGTGATTTACTGTTTTAATGTTTGATTTTCTTTTCTGTCAGATAAAAACTGCAGTAGACATTGATGAATGTGCTTCCAAGCCCTGTAAAAATTGAAGTGTGGGATTTCACTATAGTTGCCTGCCAGATAAATATCCAGATATTTATATATTTTAGGCCTATCAAATGAATTTCATTTCAAATGAAATTTTTCAATTCACTAGAGGTTAGACCTGACGTGTTAACAATTCTCCAAGAATTGATATGATTCTCACTATAAATACTAGACTCTAGAAAACTCAGATTCTACCTTCCCATGTGTTTTTACAAGCATACATGGTAGATGCAGCAACTAAAGTTCTCTGCAGGTGGAGTCATAAGAAACTTTAGAATTAAAACAAATACTTACACAATAACATTTAGAAAATTCACAGTATACACCAGAGAATGTAATCCTATAAGTTCATTTAAACATTAATTAAGCTGAATTTCCTCAGAGATTATTAATACAATATTTCCTTCTCCTTTTTTCTCATAAAATTTTTTTAGTAAAGCTAAAACTATTAAAAACACATAAATTAACTAATACAGTATTGAATTAATTAAAAGTTAGTTAAAATATAAAGATAAAACTTAGATTTTTATATAATGTTTCTGTCACATAAACAATATTTACTGCTTTCAAAATGTGAAGTTTTATTTTTGTTTTTAATTTCTTATTAAGCTGTTGGTTATACTAAAACTATTTAATGCATAAGAATGCATGCAGGCAGTATTTTGCTAAATCATGCAACCATTGAACTGTAGAAGTGGTACATTATTAAGCTCTTGGTATTCAACAAATGTACCCAAACTCCTGGTGGCATACACACATAGTATAAGAGAAACAAGAATGTTTAAAGCAGTGACTAAGAACTCATGTTTGCCACTTCCAGTTCCTCATACAGATATACTGAAGATAACAAGATGACTGGGTGAGAACCCATAACATGAAATGAAAATTAGATACATTTTATTAGGCAGTGATTTTTAGTGTAATTATACACAGTGACTACTTGCTATCATGTGATTTTAATACCACTTCAATTTGTTCCTCCATAAGAAATGACTGCAACTCTTAGCCCATGTGTCTTAGTTTTTTTTTTTTTTTTTTTCTGAATATTTCTTTTGTTTTCATATGCTCTGAAGCCCCACCAACATCTTTGGTGAAGCACACATCAGTCTACCTGGTCATATATTTCTTTTGAAATAAAGATGTATTTTTACCTGGCCTGGCAGTCAATTAGATTCCTAAAAACTTCTCATTTAAAACCTTTTACAGTGGCTACTTAAAACACCACCTTTCTCTTGTGTTGTTAATTCCTCTGCTCTGATCTGACACTCTGTTTGCTGTTGCTACACTGTTTTTCTCCCATTTTGAGCTCACCTCATCACTATTGCTTAGGAATGATGCAGTCTCTTCTCCTGGTGGGAAGTATACATCCTTGGTTGAAATGCAAACTGAGAATGGAAATCATAATTCAACAATGTAATTTGTAAAATTGCTAAACATCTCCTTTGTAGTAGCCACTAAGAGATGTCTGTATTTAATAAAATTTTGCCACAAAGTTTCTCCAGGGTTCCACAGAAGCCTCAAGTGGAAGTGGACACGGCAGTGCAGCACCAATTGCACTGTGTGCAATTCACTCAGGAAGGTCAATTTTGAGGTGCAATGCACCAAGTGAAAAAAACAACTTCGTGCTACACTTCCAATGATCCTGGGACCCCTGTGTTGGCTAAAAAGTGAGCTGAAGCAAGGAATACTTGCAGAATTCAAGACCAATTCTTGCCATGGGATCAACATATTGTAGTATCAAAGTCGCAGTACATACGTATTGTGTATCTCTCATTTTGTTTGGTTTTCAGCTTGAAAAGAACTCTAACACTTTACTTTTTATTGTTAAGATACATTAAATGACACAAAATAAATACATATTTTAATCAGTGAACAAGGTGACACACCCTGATAACTACCACCCATTTAGAAGAACTGAAATTCACTAGATATCCCTGAAGACCCCCCTAGTATCATTGTGAACCCTTCCGTCACTACAAAATAACCACTCTCCTGACTTTTACAGACTCACTTTCTTGCTTTTTTTTTTCAAATTTTTATCATCCATGTGGGTATTCCTAGACACCATTGTTTAGTTGTGCCCATTTATAAAATGTGCTTTTAAATATCTGGCAAAATTCAATTTCTTCATTACATCTTACATGCAGCATTGAATCTTATACTTAACATCTGCTGTGTAATATCTTCATGTCATTATTTTTTCCATATTAACATCCTAGTCTCCAGAACACAAGGTTTTAAACAACCCAGAATTTCTCAGTATTAGTCATTTACTTTATTCCACAGTATAGACATAAAATAACAGAAAAAAAAAAACCAAGAAAACCAACCATGATCAACTTAAATACGTATAATATTTTAATTTTTGTTCATGATCTCTCCTTATTCTCCTCTAATTTTTTGTATTATATCTTTATATTCTGGGCCTATTGATAATACATACAAGGCATATTCCTTCTTATTCTTTGTTTACTTTACTTCTGCAAGTAAATACATGTATTATGCTTACACCTATTCTTATGTTGACATCTCTCCAGGTATTTCAGTTGTCTAAAGCTGGGACTCTGGGAGATTCCGCAGGGAGGGTTCTGGGAATAATAATCCTTTCATTCTCGTGTGTTGCTAATTATAGATCTGTGCCTTTTATACTTGAAAACGTATTTTGCTTGGTATAAAATATTCTCACATTTTCTCTCTTTAATACTAGAAATTTTCTTAAGTGTTTAGAATATTTAATATATGCCTGACATAATGATGTAATTAAAAAATCTGATATTAATCTACTTTTTTTATCTTTACATGCCAAAAGGTACATTTTTCCTTAAAAGTGTAGTAATTTTACTAGATTATATCTTGGTAGTTGATCGTTTTGTCTATATAGTCTGTGATCTTTCCATGTAGTTTCAAAACATTTTCTTTTTCAGTAAAGTTTTCTTGAATTATAGATTTTATGTTTGTTATCCTTAATTTTTTTTTCTATTTCAGGGAATCTTAATTCATACATACACTGAATCTGCTTTGCCCAGTTTCAATATTTGTCTATTTCTGTCAAGTCCTTTATATCTTTCTTAATTTCCTTTCATTTAATTTTTCCTTCTTCTAATTAGCCTAAGTAATTATCTGTTGTGTTCATTCTTTGTTTTATTCATTTTGGAAATGTTTTCTTTTACTGATTCTTTCCTGAATTCTGTGATTTCATTATTGAGTTTTTCTAAATTGTGTATATTTTATTCATTCATATCATGTTATTTTCTTTATGTCTTGACTGCACTCTGAAATAATACATTGCAAATTTGATCTGATTTTTTGCTTTCATTATTTTGGCAATTTTCATTGTCTATAATGATATTATTATATTTTTCATTATTTTTCTTTTAATAACTTTATATTGGAGTTAACCTTGATACTTTCTGTTGCTCATTTTCTTTTTTTTTTTTTTTTAACATCTTTATTGGAGTATAATTGTTTTACAATAGTGTGTTAGTTTTTCCTTTACAACAAACTGAATCAGTTATACATATACATATGTTCCCATATCTCTTCCCTCTTGCATCACCCTCTCTCCCACCCTCCCTATCCCACCCCTCTAGGTGGTCACAAAGCACAGAGGTGATCTCCCTGTGCTATGCAGCAGCTTCCCACTAGCTATCTAATTTACATTTGATAGTGTGTATATGTCCCTGCCACTCTCTCACTTCGTCGCAGCCCACCCTTCCCCCTCCCCATATCCTCAAGTCCATGCTCGAGTAAGTCTGTGTTTTATTCCCGTCCTACCACTAATCTCTTCATGACATTTTTTTTTCCCTTAGAGTCCATATATATGTGTTAGCATACGGTATTTGTTTTTCTCCTTCTGACTTACTTCACTCTGTATGACAGACTCCAGGTCCATCCACCTCATTATAAATAACTCAGTTTCATTTCTTTTTATGGCTGAGTAATATTCCATTGTATATATGTGCCACATCTTCTTTATCCATTCATCTGTTGATGGACACTTAGGTTGCTTCCATGTCCTGGCTATTGTAAATAGAGCTGCAATGAACATTTTGGTACATGAGTCTTTCTGAATTATGGTTTTCTCAGGGTATATACCCAGTAGTGGGATTGCTGGGTCGTATGGTAGTTCTATTTGTAGTTTTTTAAGGAACCTCCATACTGTTCTCCATAGCGGCTGTATCAATTTACATTCCCACCAGCAGTGCAAGAGGGTTCCCTTTTCTCCACACCCTCTCCAGCATTTATTGTTTCTAGAGTTTTTGATGAGGGCCAATCTGACCGGTGTGAGATGATATCTCATTGTAGTTTTGATTTGCATTTCTCTAATGATTAATGAGGTTGAGCATTCTTTCATGTGTTTGTTAGCAATCTGTATGTCTTCTTTGGAGAAATGTCTATTTAGTTCTTCTGCCCATTTTTGGATTGGGTTGTTTGTTTTTTTGTTATTGAGCTGCATGAGTTGCTTATAAATTTTGGAAATTAATCCTTTGTCAGTTGCTTCATTTGCAAATATTTTCTCCCATTCTGAGGGTTGTCTTTTGGTCTTGTTTATGGTATCCTTTGCTGTGCAAAAGCTTTTAAGTTTCATTAGGTCCCATTTGTTTATTTTTGTTTTTATTTCCATTTCTCTAGGAGATGGGTCAAAAAGGATCTTGCTGTGATTTATGTCATAGAGTGTTCTGCCTATGTTTTCCTCTAAGAGTTTGATAGTGTCTGGCCTTACATTTAGGTCTTTAACCCATTTTGAGTTTATTTTTGTGTGTGGTGTTAGGGAGTGTTCTAATTTCATACTTTTACATGTAGCTGTCCAGTTTTCCCAGCACCACTTATTGAAGAGGCTGTCTTTTCTCCACTGTATATCCTTCCCTCCTTTATCAAAGATAAGGTGACCATATGTGTGTGGGTTTATCTCTGGGCTCTCTATCCTGTTCCATTGATCTATATTTCTGTTTTTGTGCCAGTACCATATTATCTTGATTACTGTAGCCTTGTAGTAGAGTCTGAAGTCAGGGAGCCTAATTCCTCCAGCTCCATTTCTCGTTCTCAAGATTGCTTTGGTTATTCGGGGTCTTTTGTGTTTCCATACAAATTGTGAAATTTTTTGTTCTAGTTCTGTAAAAAATGCCAGTGGTAATTTGATGGGGATTGCATTGAATCTGTAGATTGCTTTGGGTAGTATAGTCATTTTCACAATGTTGATTCTGCCAATCCAAGAACATGGTATATTTCTCCACCTATTTGTATCATCTTTAATTTCTTTCATAAGTGTCTTATAGTTTTCTGCATACAAGTCTTTTGTCTCCTTAGGTAGGTTTATTCCTAGATATTTTATTCTTTTTGTTGCAATGGTAAATGGGAGTGTTTTCTTAATTTCACTCTCAGATGTTTCATCATTAGTGTATAAGAATGCCAGAGATTTCTGTGCATTAATTTTGTATCCTGCAACTTTACCAAATTCATTGATTAGCTCTAGGAGTTTTCTGGTAGCATCCTTAGGATTCTCTATGTATAGTATCATGTCATCTGCAAACAGTGACAGTTTTACTTCTTCTTTTCCTATTTGGATTCCTTTTATTTCTTTTTCTTCTCTGATTGCTGTGGCTAGAACTTCCAAAACTATGTTGAATAAGAGTGGTGAGAGTGGGCAACCTTGTCTTGTTCCTGATCTTAGTGGAAATGGTTTCAGTTTTTCACCATTGAGAATGATGCTAGCTGTGGGTTTGTCATATATGGCCTTTATTATGTTGAGGAAAGTTCCCTGTATGCCTACTTTCTGCAAGGTTTTTATCATAAATGAGTGTTGAATTTTGTCAAAAGCTTTCTCTGCATCTATTGAGATGATCATATGGTTTTTCTCCTTCAGTTTGTTGATATGGTGTATCACGTTGTTTGATTTGCGTATATTGAAGAATCCTTGCATTCCTGGGATAAACCCCACTTGATCATGGTGTATGATCCTTTTAATGTGCTGTTGGATTCTGTTTGCTAATATTTTGTTGAGGATTTTTGCATCTATGTTCATCAGTGATATTGGCCTGTAGTTTTCTTTCTTTGTGACGTCTTTGTCTGGTTTTGGTATCAGGGTGATGGTGGCCTCATAGAATGAGTTTGGGAGTGTTCCTCCCTCTGCTATCTGTTGGAAGAGTTTGAGAAGGAAAGGTGTTAGCTCTTCTCTAAATGTTTGATAGAATTCGCCTGTGAAGCCATCTGGTCCTGGGCTTTTGTTTGCTGGAAGATTTTTAATCACAGTTTCAATTTCAGTGCTTGTGATTGGTCTGTTCAAATTTTCTATTTCTTCCTGGTTCAGTCTCGGCAGGTTGTGCATTTCTAAGAATTTGTCCATTTCTTCCAGGTTGTCCATTTTATTGGCATACAGTTGCTTGTAGTAATCTCTAATAATCTTTTGTATTTCTGCAGTGTCAGTTGTTACATCTCCTTTTTCATTTCTAATTCTATTGATTTGAGTCTTCTCCCTTTTATTCTTGATGAGTCTGGTTAATGGTTTATCAATTTTATTTATCTTCTCAAAGAACCAGCTTTTAGTTTTATTGATCTTTGCTATTGTTTCCTTCACTTCTTTTTCATTTATTTCTGATCTGATCTTTATGATTTCTTTCCTTCTGCTAAATTTGGGTTTTTTTTGTTCTTCTTTCTCTAATTGCTTTAAGTGCAAAGTTAGGTTGTTTATTCGAGATGTTTCCTGTTTCTTAAGGTATGATTGTATTGCTATAAACTTGCCTCTTAGAACTGCTTTTGCTGTATCCCATAGGTTTTGGGTCGTTGTGTCTCCATTGTCATTTGTTTCTAAGTATTTTTTGATTTCCTCTTTGATTTCTTCAGTGATCACTTCGTTATTAAGTAGTGTATTGTTTAGCCTCCATGTGTTTGTATTTTTTACAGATCTTTTCTTATAATTGATATCTAGTCTCATAGCGTTGTGGTCGGAAAAGATACTTGATACGATTTCAATTTTCTTAAATTTGCCAAGGCTAGATTTGTGACCCAATATATGATCAATCCTGGAGAATGTTCCATGAGCACTTGAGAAAAATGTGTATTCTGTTGTTTTTGGATGGAATGTCCTATAAATATCAATTAAGTCCATCTTGAGTAACGTATCATTTAAAGCTTGTGTTTCCTTATTTATTTTCATTTTGGATGATCTGTCCATTGGTGAAAGTGGGGTGTTAAAGTCCCCCATTATAATTGTGTTGCTGTCGATTTCCCCTTTTAAGGCTGTTAGTATTTGCCTTATGTATTGAGGTGCTCCTATGTTGGGTGCATAAATATTTACAATTGTTATATCTTCTTCATGGATCGATCCCTTGATCATTATGTAGTGTCCTTCTTTGTCTCTTGTAATAGTCTTTATTTTAAAGTCTATTTTGTCTGATATGAGAATTGCTACTCCAGCTTTCTTCTGATTTCCATTTGCATGGAATATCTTTTTCCATCCCCTTACTTTCAGTCTGTATGTGTCCCTAGGTCTGAAGTGGGTCTCTTGTAGACAGCATATATATGGGTCTTGTTTTTGTATCCATTCAGCCAGTCTGTGTCTTTTGGTGGGAGCATTTAATCCATTTACATTTAAGGTAATTATCGATATGTATGTTCCTATTACCATTTACTTAATTGTTTCGGGTTGTTCTTGTAGGTCTTTTCCTTCTCTTGTGTTTCTTGCCTAGAGAAGTTCCTTTAGCATTTGTTGTAGAGCTGGTTTGGTGGTGCTGAACTCTCTCAGCTTTTGCTTGTCTGTAAAGGTTTTAATTTCTCCATCAAATCTGAATGAGATCCTTGCTGGGTAGAGTAATCTTGGTTGTAGGTTTTTTTCCTTCATCACTTTAAATATGTCCTGCCACTCCCTTCTGGCTTGTAGAGTTTCTGCTGAAAGATCAGATGTTAATCTTATGGGGATTCCCTTGTGTGTTATTTGTTGTTTTTCCCTTGCTGCTTTTAATATGTTTTCTTTGTATTTAATTTTTGACAGTTTGATTATTATGTGTCTTGGCGTGTTTCTCTTTGGGTTTATCCTGTATGGAACTCTCTGTGCTTCCTGGACTTGATTGATTATTTCCTTTCCTATATTAGGGAAGTTTTCAACTATAATCTCTTCAAATATTTTCTCAGTCCCTTTCTTTTTCTCTTCTTCTTCTGGGACCCCTATAATTCGAATGTTGGTGCGTTTAATGTTGTCCCAGAGGTCTCTGAGACTGTCCTCAGTTCTTTTCATTCTTTTTTCTTTCTTCTGCTCTGCAGTAGTTATTTCCACTATTTTATCTTCCAGGTCACTTATCCGTCCTTCTGCCTCAGTTATTCTGCTATTGATCCCATCTAGAGTATTTTTAATTTCATTTATTGTGTTGCTCATCGTTTCTTGCTTCCTCTTTATTTCTTCTAGGTCCCTGTTAACTGTTTCTTGCAAATTGTCTATTCTATTTCCAAGATTTTGCATCATCTTCACCATCATTATTCTAAATTCTCTTTCAGGTAGATTGGCTATTACCTCTTCATCTGTTAGGTCTGGTGTGTTTTTATCTTGCTCCTTCATCTGTTGTGTATTTTTCTGTCTTCTCATTTCGCTTATCTTACTGTGTTTGGGGTCTCCTTTTTGCACGCTGCAGGTTCATAGTTCCTGTTGTTTTTGGTGGCTGTCCCCAGTGGCTAAGGTTGGTTCAGTGGGTTGAGTAGATTCTCTGGTTGGGGGGACTAGTGCCTCTGTTCTGGTGGATGAGGCTGGATCTTGTCTTTCTGATGGGCAGGTCCTCATCTGGTGGTGTGTTTGGTGATGTTGGTTATCTTATTATGATTTTAGGCAGCCTCTCTGCTAATGGATGGGGCTGTAGACCTGTCTTGCTCTTTGTTGGGGATAGGGTGTCCAGCACTGTTCTTTGCTGGTCCTTGATTGAAGCTGGGTCTTGGTGTTGAGATAGAGATCTCTGGGAGATTTTCGCCGTCTGATATTACGTGGAGCTGGGAGGTCTCTTGTGGACTAGTGTCTTGAGGTTGGTTCTCCCACCTCAGGGACACCGCCCTGGTGCCTGGCTGGGGCGCCAAGAACCTTTAATCCACACGGCTCAAAATAAAAGGTAGAATAAATAGAAAGGAAAGAAAAGGAAGGAAGGAGGGAGGGAGGGAAGGAAGGAAGAAAGGAAGGAAGAAATGAAGGAAGGAAGCAAGAAAGGAAGGAAGGAAGGTGCAGAGGAAGAAAGGGAGGAAGGAAGAGAGGAAGGGAGGAAAGAAGGGGGGAAGGAAGGGAGAAAGGAGGGAAGGAGGGAAGAAAGGAAGGAAGAAAGGAAGAAAGAAAGGGAGAAGACAGAGTAGTATAAAGTATAGTTATTAAAATAAAAAATAATTATTAAGAAGAAAATTTCCTTTAAAAAAAAAAAAACAGAAAAATGGGTCGGTCTAACCCTAGGACAAATGGTGAAAGCAAAGCTATACAGACAAAATCTCACACAGCAGCACACACATACACACTCACAAAAAGAAAAAAAAAGGGAAAATAATAGTATATCTTGCTCCCAAAGTCCACCTCCTCAACTTAGGATGATTCGTTGTCTATTCAGGTTTTCAACAGCTGCAGGGCACTTAAAGTTGATTGTGGAGCTTTAATCCGCCGCTTCTGAGGCTGCTGGGAGAGACCTCCCCCTCTCCTCTCTGTTCGCACAGCTCCTGGGGTTCAGCTTTGGACTTGGTCCCGCCTCTGCGTGTAGGTTGTCCGAGTGCGACTGCCCTTCGCTCAGACAGGACGATGTTAAAGGAGCAGTTGATTCGGGGGCTCCAGCTCACTCAGGCTGGGGGGAGGGAGTGGCACGGGGGCGGGGCGAGTCCGCGGCGGCAGAGGCCGGCGTGAAGCTGCACCGGCCCGAGGCGCACCGCGCGTTCTCCCGGGGGAAGCTGTCCCTAGATCCCGGGACCCCGGCAGTGGCGGGCCACACGGGCTCCCGGGAGGGCCGGTGTGGAGAGTGACCTGCGCTCGCACACAGGCCTCTTGGTGGTGGCAGCAGCAACCTTAGCGTCCGACACCCGTCTCTACTGTCCGTGCCGACAGCCGCGGCTCGAGCCCGTTTCTGGAGTTCCTCTACACGGTGCTCTTAATCCCCTCACCTCACACCCGAGGAAGCAAAGAGGCAAGAAAAAGTCTCTTGTCTCTTCGGCAGCTCCGCGCCCGCCCCTGGGGCTCCTTCAAGGGGCGCACTTAATCCCCTCTCCTCGCGCCCAGGCAGCAAAGAGGGACGAAAAGGTCTCTTGCCTCTTTGGCAGCTCCAGACTTCTCCCGAACTCCCTCCCGGCCAGCCGTGGCGCACTAGCCCCCTTCAAGCTGTCTTCACTCTGCCAACTCCAGACCTTTCCCTGGGATCCGACTGAAGCCCGAGCCACAGCTCCCGGCCCCGCCCGCCGCGGCAGGCGAGCAGACAAGCCTCTCGGGCTGATGAGTGCCGGTCGGCACCGATCCTCTGCGGGAATCTCTCCGCTTTGCCCTCCGCACCCCTGTGGCTGAGCTGTCCTCCGCGGCTCCCGAGCTTCCCCCTCCGGCGCCCGCAGTCTCCGCCCGCGAAGGGGCCTCTAGTGTGTGGGAGTCTTTCCTCCTTCACGGCTCCCTCCCACTGGCGTAGGTCCCGTCCCTATTCTTTTGTCCCTGTTTATTCTTATTTCTTTTGCCCTACCCAGATATGTGGGGAGTTTCTTGCCTTTTTGGAGGTCTGAGGTCTTCTGCCAGCGTTCGGTGGGTGTTCTATAGGAGAAGTTCCACGTGTAGATGTATTTCTGATGTCTCTGTGAGGAGGAAGGAGATCTCCGCGTCTTACTCTTCCGCCATCTTTAAGCCCTTCTCGCTCATTTTCATGTGTTAGTCTTTTTGGATATTTTGAAAGACAAGTGATTCAGAGGACTTTCCTCACTTCCCTGGGCTCTCTCTTTGCTTTTTGTTTGTTTGCTTATAATTCTAGTATATAGTGGATTGCCCCCGAGATGTACTAGATCTGTCCCCCTCTCCCAAGGATATCTGTTTTTTTGCTTCCTTCACCTCTACTCTGTCCTATCCTGCTCAATTTCTATTCCATTTGGAACAGTTTCTCCCAAGTCTGGAGCTTTGTGCAGGAAGAAAGCTGTGGCATTTCAGTTTTGTCAGTTTATGTGGCTAGACTTCTCTGAAGACATTTTGACTCTTCGTCCTTTGTACTCACTCATTCTAGGAGTAGATAAACACTTCTAAGTCCCACTGTTGTTCTGAAGTTGGCCGTTGTGCTTTCAACTGAATGCATGATAACTATTATGTGATTCTCTTCTCTTAAGATCCATAATATGTCCTATTACTTCCCTTGGTTACCACTTGAGCAGATTGCACATGACACATAGTTCTTATGGAATTTTTTGAACAACTGTTGTTGGTGATGATAGTGATATATGTGTGTGTGTTTTGTGTGTATTCATGGGAATACTATTTCACCAAACTTTGTTGTAAATGCTGTACATGAGTTTTGGTGTCATTATCTAGTTTTGCTGTCTGATTTTAGGTGGCAATTCAGAAAATATCACAACATTATCATTATTTCTCCAAGAATCACATTTCTGATGCACTGTAATCCTACCCTGATTATTTAGAAGGATCTTCATGTACTTTTAACTTTGTGAGCATATTCTAAACAAATTTTCTGATATTAAATAGCCTGAAAGTAAAAATTTCTATCTGGTAGTTTATATAGTAATATCTTTTTTGACTTCTAGAGTGACTTTTTATTTTTTTAGAATTGTATTATGTAAACTTTTTTCTTTCTACATTGTATTCTTTTATATACATTTTAAGCCAATGATAACTATTTTATATATTTAGCCATAATCCCTTGTAAATACATTCCTTTCATGTGGCTTTGATAAAGATTTTGTTATAAGAAAAAAGTAAAACAATGTGTCCAACAGAAATAAATGAATGATTTTCCATTATAAATCACTTGTTGCTTTTTTTTGTCCCTAGATGTCCAAAAGGTACTTTTTCCCTTAAAGTGCAATAATTTTCCTAGACTAGGTCTTGATATTTATCATTTTACAATAAAAATAATAAAAACTGACACTATATATATATATATATATAAATAATAACTTTTCTCAGGGAATGTGTATAGATTAAGAAGAGAAAGAGGGCCCATAACAAAAGCTGAGGCTTGTCAATATTTACTATATGAGTAAAAAAGGGGGAGCTACATTAGGAGACACATAAAACAAAGGGTAAAAACAGTGAGAACTCTAACAAAGAGTTCACTTAAAAAAGGAGACAATCTACACTAACAAATGCAACCTTAAGATTGTGTAAAATGAGGACTCAAAGATGACAAATGGGATTTATCTCTAACGAGGCAAAGAGCAATTTCTATATATAGAGAGGTTAATTGTTGTGTGACTGAAATTGAGTAGAATGAGGAAATGGGTGTAGATAAATCTTTTAAGTAGGTCAGAAGAAAAGGGTGAGAGAAGAAAAAAAAATCAAACATGATGTTCAATGGAGAGTTTCTGCTTGGTTTTGCTTTCTTTTTAGGCAGGATATTTTTTAAATGCTGATAAGTAAAAGCAGTGAAAAGAGGAATTTTGAAGAATCAAGAGATGAGGGAAGGGATAAGAGAGAAAGACCTCTCAGAACTGTAGGAAAGGTTAACAGCCACGTGACACTACTTCCTTTAGGGTGGAAAAATATGTGAAAAAAATAGGAGTAAATGTGATTAAACATGGGGATTAGAAGTCTTGAATTTGATGGAGTTCTCCTGTGGCTGCTGTTCTCTCTGTTTGGTAAAAAGTTAAGTCTTCTCTTGAAAGGGTATAATGTTAGCAATATTAGAGATTTAGGAGTATAGAGAAGTTTTAAGTATTCTGTGGTATCTAAGAAGAGTTGATAAACAGCATCAGAATTTTTCAGATACCAGATAGCATGGTTTACTAGCAGAGTATAGCACCAGCAAACTGATTATTGCACTAATTCAAAGCAATGCTTACCAGTATTTTTTTATCACATCAGAGTGCACATAAAAATCGGTAACAGGGTTTCCCTGGTGGCGCAGTGGTTGAGAGTCTGCCTGCCGATGCAGGGGACATGGGTTTGTGCCCCAGTCCAGGAAGATCCCACATGCCATGGAGTGGCTAGGCCTTTGAGCCATGGCTGCTGAGCCTGCACATCCGGAGCCTGTGCTCCACAATGGGAGAGGCCACAATAGTGAGAGGCCCGCGTACCGCAGGAAAAAAAAAAAAAAAAATTCGGTAACAGCTTAAGACACTTGATATATACTGATAAGGCTCCTAGAAGCCAGAGGTAGTTGGCCTACAATATCTGACTATTCTGGAAATTGCCACCTGGACTTAAGCTAAAGGGATCAATATCTAGGCCAATCCAGAACTTATGTGTTGGCACACTGACACACAGTTGGGAAGCTCTGACCAAACTAACTGGTGAATCTCACTAAAAAGATAATTGAAATATTTGCAAGAGAATGGTTTTATTGAATGAAAGAAAAAGGTATAAAAGCCTGGGAGCTAAAGTAAAAGTGTATTGGGAGAAACTGAGAATCGGTAACAAGGGTAGATGGTGGACATCACATCATTAACTGATTAACGTTATGTCATCAGAACACCTGCATTTATCATTTGAGAGATGGGGCAGTTTGATGGTGAGGACAATAGCATGGCTTAGCCAGAGAGTGTGCAACTAATGTGAATGGGGCATCAAGGTCACTGGAGAAGAGAATGTTATGGAAACGAAGTATGCACTGATATGAGGGTGGTCCAAATAGATGTTGGCATCATCCAAGATGATGGAATCAGGATTGAAAAAAGACTTCTCATGCAATTAACTCTTCAGTACAACAGGAATGGTTTCTAAGAGCATGAATAAAGTTAGCAATAGGATAGAAGATAGTGTTACTAATTGCCATTAAGCTTAACAATGCAATGGCTTTTACACAAATTAGACTAACAGCCAGGAAGTAGCAATGTGACTGAGGATTTTAACCCTACCTTCACACAGGTAACTTCCTAGTATGTGGTAGAATGGAGAACTGCCTCTTTCAGAGGAAACTGCCTTACTGACATGTAACACAAGGTATTAAAAGTATCAAAAACAGGTAATAATTGAGACTTCCCTGATGGTCCAGTGGTTAACTCTCCATGTTTCCAATGCAGGGGGTGTAGGTTCAATCCCTTGTCATGGACTAAGGTCCCACATGCTGAAATAAATAAAATAGCATAACTTTGGGAGAGGAGAGTCTTCTCTCTGCCATGGGACTCTTCTAGCATTATTCTGTGCATGTATTTGGGTATGTTTCCTGCCATAGTGGGTATGATAGATCCTAGGAATGCTCCAATGGTGCTAGTTTTCAAAAGTCTCTTTACTTATGTTAGTAATCATTTTTTCCAGTTAATTCTTTATATTAAAAGTCCCCTGTCCAAATGACTAATGTGGTTACTTTCTCCTGTCTGGACTCTGACAAATTCATCCAGAATAGCAGCCATTTATTTGTGGTTGCAAAGTATTTCATGCATTTTAAAGCACAGTTTTGCTTTTCTTCATATTTTACCATTTCTAAAACCCAACAATCAGGGGTGTGTTTATCAATCTGTGGTCCATCTAGCAATCTGTGGCATCTTAGATTTCATTAAATATGGTGACAATTTTTCTGCTTTAATCTTTGTCCTGGAAACCAATTGTTTGGAAACTATAGAAGTAAAATCATTTGTGTATATACAGATATTCAGAAGGAATATCTTGTCCTTGGTTTAGAAATATGTATTTTAAACCTGATCTTAAAAACTATTTGCTGAGAGACTTTGCCTTAGCCTAGAAATTTAAATGGCTAACTGAATTCTTTATGCATATATCTATTTGTCCCTTTTTGGTTATACTTAATTTTCGCTCATTTGTTACATTTTTTTTCCTTCCTTCACTCTGATACAACAGACACAGATCATTAAGATTAGTGATAATGGAAGGAGATATCTTAATTCTTAGAAAATGCATGACCATTTTCTTCTTGACAAGGCCATTTTCATATACTACTTAAAAGTAGAATTAGGAAATAGATCACTAACTTTCTGTACTATGTCCTTTCAAGAATAAGAATTCTAAATGCTAAATATGACTTCTCATATTTAATGACCAATCCCTTTGCTATTCCACCCTAGTTAAAAAGACATTGCACAGCCCATCTCCCAACTGTTGTGTGCACAGTATCTCATTAGTATTCTCATAGTGCTCTGTGCAGCTCTTTGTGAATAAATAAATACTGTCACTGCAGTGAGATTAGTGTATGATTATGAAGTGTCTACAAAGAAAGGGACTGATTAGAAAGCATAACACCTAACGAATTTAGATAATTTCCCTGGTGAACTCAAGCTTGAATCAATTTGTACTCAGACTTTTGAATGTGCTGTAATTTTGACTAAAAACTGAAACAAGATTATTTCTGTAAATCTAATATCTCCTTTCTGAAGTGCTCTGTGATATAAACTCTACTGTACCATGAAATAGTTCTATTGTACTTTTCCTTTCAAATCTGATGGCATGCCTAATAAACTTCTACTTCATTATGCAGAAAAAGGATTCATTTCTAAGACTGAGCATTATAGGAAGATGGGTTTCCATATTTTTATTCCACCTGATAGCCTATTAGGAAATCTGCAAGTGTATAATCACCTAGGGTAATCTTGTTATTACCAATTGTTCATGACCTGAAAATAGGTTCAAAATTGCTGAAGGTAAAATCAAAGATAATTTCTAATATTTTTATGGCTCACAGCTTTAAGAAATTTGCACCAACTTGGTATAATTTCACCAATTTCATCTTAATTCTAATGATATTTATGTTTGCACATTGAGACATATTGATATTTAATTAAGAAACTGATTATTTAATTAACTATCCATTTATTATGAGGAGCCTCTGAGGGAACAAGATTAAAATAAAATAAAACTTGATATTGACCCTAGCTAAAATACCATGGCTTTGAAAATGCCCTACTATCAACAATCACCGATGTCCTTAGTTGCTTTATTTTTCTGGTTGTCATTGAATTAATTAAACTGAGACATTATAACAAAAACTAAAGATAGCCAACAAGCTTACTCTTTAGAAATGTCATTAAATTGTATATATTTTTAAATATCCCAAAGAGCAAATGCAGTTGATACTTATGGTCTTGGTCTCTTTTAGCGATGGCCATGGTGCAGGGAGGTGGAGAGAGGAAGAGTGGGGATTGAAAATTAATACACATGACTCATATTCTTCTGTGCACCATCAAAAATATGGGTTTCAAGGCCAATCACCAGTTCTAAAAGTTTCCTAGAGATATGTGACAACACTGTAAAGAGGAATCACTATAAATCTGATTTTGTGACTTTTTATTTAAAAGTTTGTGCTTTTCCAGATAAGTGACATTTAAGTAAGTATACATTGTGATTTAATAATTGTAATTCTGTAATTTAATAATTTGGTGATAATTCTGATCTGGGCTATAAATAAACAAGCTATAGTTCTGACTTGATTTGAAATTAAAGGACTCTTCCCCCAGACTTCCTGGCCAGACTATGCCCCAATACCCACACAGAAACAAGACTGAATGCCTTAACTCTTTCTTTTCTACCTAAAAAGAAACATAACACACCAGGCTGTACAGTGAAATCTTTGTTAATAATAAATTTAGCATTTAAAAAAAAACATTACTAACCATATGCAAAGCCAAATACACCTAAAAAGGAATTTAAGCAAAACAAATTCAGTAGGATAAAAAGTAGCTTTAGCCTCCAGACTGACAATGACTAGATTAACCAGCAAGTTTTTCTGAGTATTAAAAGCCATTTATGTATAATTTCAGAAAGATAAATTCTAAAATAGATGAATTAAGTTCATTTCATTCTAAAATTTTCCTTTTTTATATATTATCATGTGATTTTATTTCTATGAACTTTTTATATATTAATATACCCTGCCTTCCAGAAATTCATTAACTCACTTAAAATTTTTAATGTGGTTTAATTTTCTACTGAAAACTGTTTTGTTGATTAGGAAACAGGTAATGATAGGACAAAGTTCTTGCCTTATGTGGTTAATTTTCCGTTGGGAGAAAAAACAAAAATAAAAAACATACAAGCATTCATATGCACTCGTGTGTCTGTGTGTGTATGTACAATAAAATCTAAATAAGAAATAGTTATAGAGAGAAGAGCATCAAGGTGGGGGAAGAGTAAGACATGGAGATCACCTTCCTTCCCACAAATACATCAAAAATACCTCTACATGTGGAACAACTCCTACAGAACACCTGCAGAATGCTGGCAGAGGACCTCGGTCTTCCCAAAGGGCAAGAAACTACCCACATACATGGGTACGGCAAAAGAAAAAAGAAAAAACAGAGACAAAAGAATAGGGATGGGACATGCACCTTTGGGAGGGAGCTGTGAAGGAGGAAAAGTTTCCACACTCTAGAAACCCCTTCACTGGTGGAGACAGTGGTTGGCGGGGAGGAAGCTTCATAGCCGCAGAGGAGAGCGCAGCCACAGGGATGCAGAGGGCAAAGTGGAGAGATTCCTGCACAGAGAATCAGTGCCAACCAGCACTCACCAGCCTGAGAGGCTTGTCTGCTCACCCGGCAGGGCAGGTGGGGGTTGGGAGCTGAGGCTCGGGCTTCAGAATCAGATTCCAGAGAGAGATCTGTGGTTGGCAGCATGAACACAGCCTGAAGGGGGCTAGTGCAAACAGCTATCCAGGAAGGAGTCCAGAAAAATGTCTGGACCTACCTAAGAGGCAAGAGACCATTGTTTTGTGGTTCACGAGGAGAGGGTATTCAGAGCACCGCGTAAACAAGCTCCAGGGATGTGCATGAGCCACAGCTATCAGCACAAACACCAGAGACAGGCATAAAATGCTAAGGCTGCTGCAGCCACCAAGAAAGCTGTGTGCAAGCACAGGTCACTATACACACCTTCCCTCCTGGAAGCCTGTGCAGCCACCACTGCCAGGGTCCCATGATCCAGGGACAACTTCCCCAGGAGAACACACAGCATACCTCAGACTGGTGCAATGTCACTCCGGCCTCTGCCACCACAAGCTAGCCCTGCATTCTGTACCCCTCCCTCTCCCTGGCCTGAGTGAGCCAGAGCCCCTGGATCAACTTCTCCTTTAACCCCCTCCTGTCTGGGTGAAGAAAAGATGCCAGAGGGTGACCTACATGCAGAGGCGGGGCCAAATCCAAAGCTGACCCCTAGGAGCTGTGGGAACAAAGAAGAGAAAGGAAAATTTCTCTGTACTGCCTCAGGAGCACCAGATTAAATTTCCACAATCAACTTGATGTACCCTGCATCTGTGGAATACATGAATAGACAACAAATCATCCTCAAATTAATGTGGTGGACTTTGGGAGCAACAGTAGACTTGCAGTTTGCTGTATGCGACTGACTAGTTTCTGATTTTTATATTTATCTTAGTATAGATTATATTGCTTGTTATCATTGGTGGATTGTTTGTTGGTTTGGTTGCTTTCTTCCTTGTTTTTTATTACTTTTCTATTTTTTAATTTTAATACTATATTGTTTAAATTTTTATTTTAATAAGTTTATTTTATTTTTCTTTCTTTCTTTTCTTTTCTCCCTTTTCCTCTGAGCTGTGTGAATAACAGAGTCTTGGTGCTTTAGCTGGGTGTCATGCCAGAAATTCAGAGGTGGGAGAACTGAGTTCAGGACATGAGACCACCAGAAACTTCCCAGCCCCACATAATATCAACTGGTGAGAGGTCTCCCACAGGTCTCCATCTCAACACTAATATCCAGCTCCACTCAATGACCAACAATCTCCAATGCTGGACACCCCATGACAAACAACTAGCAAGACAGGAACACAACCCCACCCATTAGCAGAGAGGCTGCCTAAGATCATAATAATTTCACAGACATGACAAAACACACCACTGAACGTGGTCCTGCCAAACAGAAATACAAGATCCAGCTTCATCCACCAGGGCACAGGCATCAGTTCCCTCCACCAGGAAACCTACACAACACACTGAAGCAACATTACCCACTGGGGACAGACACCAAAAACAATGGGAATTACAAATCTGCAGCCTGTGAAAAGGAGATCCCAAACACAGTAAGTTAAGAAAAATGAGAAGATAGAGAAATACGCAGCAGATAAAGGAGCAAAGTTAAAACACATCAGACCAAACAAATGAAGAGGATAGGCAATCTACCTGAAAAAGTATTCAGAGTGATGATAGTAAAGTTGATCAAAAATCATGGAAATAGAATGGAGAAAATACAAGAAACATTTAACAAGGACCTAGAATACCTAAAGAGCAAACAAATGATGATGAATGACACAATAAATAAAATTTAAAATTCTCCAGAAGAAATCAATAGCAGAATAACTGAGGCAGAAGAACAGATAAGTGACCTGGAAGATGAAATATTGGAAATAACTACCACAGAGAAGAATAAAGAAAAAAGAATGAAAAGAATTGAGGACAGTTTCAGAGACCTCTGGGACAATATTAAACCCACCAACAAATGCATTCAAATTATAGGGGTCCTAGAAGAAAAAGAGGAAAAAAAAAGGGACTGAGAAAATATTTGAAGAGGTTATGGTTGAAAACTTTCCTAATATGGGAAAGGAAATACTCAATCTAGTCCAGAAAGTGTGGAGAGTCCCTAAAAGGATAAATTGGAGGATAAACATGCCAAGACACATATTAATCAATCTATCAAAAATTAAATATAAAGAAAAAATATTAAAAGCAGCAAAAGAAAAGCCACAAATAACATATAACGGAATGCCCATAAGGTTAACAGCTGATCTTTCAGTAGGAATTCTACAAGCCAGAAGGGAGTGGAAGGACATATTTAAACTGATGAAAGGGAAAACCCTACAACCAAGATTATGGTATACAGCAAGGATCTCATTCAGATTCGATAGGGAAATTAAAATCTTTACAGACAAGCGAAAGCTAAGAGAATACATCATCACCAAACCAGCTTTACCACGAATGATAAAGGAACTTCTCTAGGCAAGAAACACAAGAGAAGGAAAAAACATATAATAAGAAACCCAAAACATTTATGAAAATGGTAATGGGAACATACATATTGATAATTACCTTAAGTGTGAATACATTAAATGCTCCAATGGACAGATATAGACTGGATGAATGGACACAAAAACAAGACCCATATATATGTGTCTACAAGAGACACTATTCAGACCTAGGGACACATACAGACTGAAAGTGAGGAGATGCAAAAAGACATTCCATGCAAATGGAAATCAAAAGAAAGCTAGAGTAGCAATTCTTATATCAGACAAAATACACTTTAAAATAAGAGACAAGAGACAAAGAAGGACACTACATAATGATCAAGGGATCAATCCATGAAGAAGATATATCAATTGTAAATAGTTATGCACCCAACATAGGAGCACCTCAATACATAAGGCAAATACTAACAGCCATAAAAGGGGAAATTGACAGTAACACCATCATAATAGGGGACTTTAATACCCCACTTTCACCAATGGGCAGATCATCCAAAATGAAAATAAACAAGGAAACACAAGCTTTAAATGATACATTACACAACATGGACTTAATTGATATTTATAGCACATTCCATCCAAAAACAACAGAATACACTTTCTTCTCAAGTGCTCATGGAACATTCTCAAGGATAAATCATATTGTGGGACACAAATCAAGCCTTGGTAAATTTAAGAAAATTGAAATCGTATCAAGTATCTATTCTGACCACAATGCTGTGAGACTAGATATCAATTACAGGGAAAAAACTGTAAAACATAGAAATCAATGGAGGTTAAACAGTACACTATGAAATAAACAAGAGATCTCTGAAGAAATCATACAATACTTAGATACAAATGACAATGAAAACATAGTGACCCAAAACATATAGGATGCAGCAAAAGCAGTTTTAAGAAGGAAATTTACAGCAATAAAATCCTACCTCAAGAGACAAGAAAAAACTCAAATAAGCTGCCTAAATTTACACCTAAAGCTATTAGAGAAAGAGGAACAAAAAACCCCCAAAGTTAGCAGAAAGAAAGAAATCATAAAAATCAGATCAGAAATAAATGAAAAAGAAATGAAGAAAACAATATCAAAGATCAATAAAATTAAAAGCTTGTTCTTTAAGAAGATAAACAATATTGATGAACCATTAACCAGACTCATGAAGAATAAAAGGAAAAAGACTCAAATCTACAGAATTAGAAATGAAAAAGAAGAAGTAAAAACTGACACTGCAGAAATACAAAGGATTATTAGAGATTACTACAAGCAACTATATGCCAATAATTTGGACAACCTGGAAGAAATGAACAAATTTTTAGAAAAGCACAACATTCTGAGACTGAAAAAGAAAGATATAGAAAAAATAAAAAGACCAATCCCAAGCACTGAAATTGAAACTGTGATTAAAAATTTCCAACAAACAAAAGCCCAGGACCGGATGGCTTCACAGGCAAATTCTATCAAACATTTAGAGAAGAGCTAACACTTATCCTTCTCAAACTCTTCCAAAATATAGCAGAGGGAGGAACACTGCCAAACTCATTTTACAAGGCCACCATCACCCTGATACCAAAACCAGACAAAGATGTCACAAAGAAAGAAAACTACAGGCCAATATCCCTGATGAACATAGATGTAAAAATTCTCAACAAAATACTAGCAAACAGAAACCAACAACACATTAAAAGGATCATACACCATGATCAACTGAGGTTTATCCCAGGAATGCAAGGATTCTTCAATATACGCAAATCAATCAATGTGAAACACCATATTAACAAATTGAAGTAGAAAAACTATATGATCATCTCAATACATGCAGAAAAAGCTTTCGACAAAACTCAACACCCATTTATGATAATAACCCTCCAGAAAGTAGGCATAGAGGGAACTTGCCTCAACATAATAAAGGCCATGTATGACAAACCCACAGCCAACACTGTTCTTAAGGGTAAAATACTGAAACCATTTCCACTAAATCAGGAACAAGACAAGATTTCCCACTTTCACAACTATTATTCAACATAATTTGGGAAGTTTTAGCCACAGCAATCAGAGAAATATAAAATAAAATAAAAGGAATCCAAATTGGAAAAGAAGAAGTAAAGCTGTCGCTGTTTGCACATGACATGATACTATATACAGAAAATCCTAAACATGCTACCAGAAAACTATTAGAGCTAATCAATGAATTTGGTAAAGTAGCAGGATACAAAATGAATGCACAGAAATCTGTTGCATTCCTATATACTAATGATGAAAAATCTGAAAGAGAAATTAAGGAAACACTCCCTTTTACCATTGCAACAAAAAGAATAAAATACCTAGGAATAAACCTACCTGAGGAAAGAAAAGAACTGTAAGCAGAAAACTATAAAACACTGATGAAAGAAATTAAAGATGATACAAATAGATGGAGAGATATACCATGTTCTTGGACTAGAGGAATCAACATTGTGAAATTGACTATACTAACCAAAGCAATCTATAGATTCAATGCAATACCTATCAAACTACCACTGGCATTTTTCACACAACTAAAACAAAACAATAAAAAAATCACAATTTGTATGGAAACACAAAAGGCCCCAAATAGCCAAAGCAAAATTGAGAAGGATAAATGGAGCTGGAGGAATCAGGCTCTCTGACTGCAGACTATACTAAAAAGCTACAGTAATCAAGAGAATATGGTACTGGCACAAATACAGAAATATAGATCAATGGAACAGGATAGAAAGCCCAGAGATAAAGCCACACACATATGGTCACCTTATCTTTGATAAATGAGGCAAGAATATACAGTGGAGAAAACACAGCCTCTTCAGGACGTGGTGCTGGGAAACTGGACAGCTACATGTAAAAGAATGAAATTAGAACACTCCTTAACACCATACACAAAATTAAAGTCAAAATGGATTAAAGGCCTAAAAGTAAGTACAGACACTATAAAACCCTTAGAGGAAAACATAAGCAGAACACTCTATGACATAAATCACAGCAAGATTCTTTTTGATCCACCTCCTAGAGAAATATCAATAAAAATAAAAGTAGACAAATGGGACCTAATGAAACTTAAAAGCTTTTGCACAGCAAAGGAATACATAAACAAGATGAAATGACAACCCTCAGAATGGGAGAAAATATTTACAAATGAAGCAACTGACAAAGGATTAATCTCCAAATATACAAGCAACTCACACAGCTCAATATCAAAAAAATCAAACAACCCAATCCAAAAATGGGTAGAAGACCTAAATCCCCATTTCTCCAAAGAAGATATACAGATTGCCAACAAACACATGAAAGGATTCTCAAGATCACTAATCATTAGAGAAATGCAAATCAAAACTACAATGAGGTATCACCACACACCAGTCAGAATGGCCATCATCAAAAATCTACAAACAATAAATGCCGGAGAAAAGGGACCTCTCTTGCACTGTTGGTGGGAATGTAAATTGATACAGCCACTATGGAGAACAGTATGGAGTTTCCTTAAAACTAAAAATAGAACTACCATATGACCCCGCAATCTCACTACTGGGCAAATACCCTGAGTACCCATAATTCTAAAAGAGTCATGTAACACAATGTTCATTGCAGCTCTATTTACAATAGCCAGGACATGGAAGCAACCTAAGTACCCATCAACCAATGAATGGATAAAGAAGATGTGGCCCATATATACAATGGAATATTACTCTGCCATAAAAGGAAATGAAACTGAGTTATGTGTAGTGAGGTAGATGGATGTAGAGTCTGTCATACAGAGTAAAGTAATTCTGAAAGAGAACAAATACCCTATGCTAACACATATATATGGAATATAAAAGAAAAAAAAAAAGGTGCTGAAGAACCTAGGGGCAGGTCAGGAATAAAGACTCAGATGTAGAGAATGGACTTGAGGATTGGAAGTTGGAAAGGTAAGGTGGGACAAAGTGAGTGAGTGGCATGGACATATAATACACTACCAAATGTAAAATAGATAGCTAGTGGGAAGCAGCCACATAGCACAGGGAGATCAGCTCCGTGCTTTGTGACCACCAAGAGGGGTGGGATAGGGAGGGTGGGAGGGAGACGCAAGAGGGAGGGGATATGAGGTATATGTATACGTATAGCTGATTCACTTTGTTATACAGCAGAAACTAACACACGATTGTAAAGCAATTATACTCCAATAAAGAAGTTAAAATCAATCAATCAATAAATCAAGTAAGACATCAGAATCATAAAATGTTGTCCAGGGGAACAAGAAAATGTAGATTTTTTTAGAATGTGTTTGAGCTGGGGGGAGGTGGGTTAAATTAGGAGCTTGGGATTTACAGGTACACACTACTATATATAAAATAGAGAAACAACCAGGTCCTACTGTAGAGCACAGGGAACTATATTCTATTATATATATATATATATATATATATATATATATATATATATATATATATATATATATATATATATATATATATATAAACTATATTCTATTACCTTGTAATAGCTTATAATGGAAAAAAAATCTGAAAAAGAATATCTATGTTATATAACTGAGTCACTTTGCTGTACATCAGAAACTACCACAACATTGTAAATCAACTATACTTCAATAAATAAAATAAAAATAAAAGAACTAAAAAAGAGTTCTCCCAGGGTGAGCATTCCAGGTTTAGAGGGCTGCTGGTATAAAACCCTCAGGTTGAAGTGAGTTTGGTGTGTTAAAAAACTGAAGATGTCCAATGTACCTGGTAACTAAGCAAGAAAGGAGTGGTGTGGGTTGTTAGCTGACACCACATCATATAAGGCAAAGAGGTTGGAGTTTATTTGAAGTACTGCCAGAAGCTGTCATATTGGATTTATATATTGTAATTATATTATATTTTCAAAAATCACTCTGGGTGTGGTATCTACGGCAGTAGAGTGAGTGTTAGAATAAAGAAACCAGTTAAAATGTTATTCTCATTTTGGGAGGGAAATGATTATGACAGACTTTGGTGTTAGTAATTGAGATAGAGATAAATAGACACATTTGGGATATTTTTTGAGGAATAGTACCCAGGACTTGCTGATCAGTTCAATGAAGGTAAGGAGGAATAAACAATTCTTAGGTTTTGTAATTTTTCATAGTAAATAAGGAAAAATAAAGGTAGAATTGCACAGAGAGAGTTTTGTTTTGCCCATGTTGCATTTGTGATGCCTAATAGATATCCAAGTGCTGTTACCAGCTGGTATTTAATTAGTTATTCAATCCTGGAGTTCAGTCAGGAAAGGAAATTTCGACTTGTGAGTCTTTGTCATGTAGACGTCATTGTATGGTTGAGGTTTTCTATACATCGATTGATGGACTCAATTATGTGACCTGGAAATAGTAAACAGAAAAAGGATGCCTCAATAAAAGAATGAGTAAATAAAAGACGATAGCAACAACCAATAGTCAGGAGAGGACAGGAAAGAATTTTAGGATCTGGGCAAACCACAAAATAAAGGCTATGAAGGAACTGAAGAGACATCATAAAGAAAGCACAGACTGTTTGATATACTGTGTGTGAAACAGGAATCTGATTATTAGATTTACTTCTTTGTCCCTGGCTCATTCCTCCTTTATGGTTTCTGTGAAGAGAAACCTAGCACAGTCTTAGTTAGCCTAGGGGGAGCAAACAATTGAAGAAATCTTATTGAAGAAAATATCACCAAGAAACAGATAAAAAGAAACAGTGTGTGTTTTAGCCAGAATTGAAATACAGACCTGGAAATATGTTAGGAAGAAAAAAGTAAGATTATTAGAAATTAACATCTAAAACTTATTTTAAAATAAGATACAGAATGCTTGATTATTTGCATTCTAGATATTCAAAACCTAAAAGGATGAATGACTGCTATTTTATTGAATGTATTCTAACTGGTTATACTAAATAATTTATTTGTCAAACAAGAGGAGACTTTACTACAGCTCACTGAATCAAATTAGAAATCTCATTTAAATTCCATCTACATTTTGGCAATGAAAGCTCTAAAATCATATACATGTACACATTAAATGCAGCCTATTTTTGTCAAATCATGTGGAACATAATCAGATATTGAAAAGAGTCAATCATAAATTTTGTTTCTGAAAATCTTTATGATATTCATTATATCACTTGGAATTTTAGTGTTTTGTTAATGATTTCTCCTAAAACAGGATTGGGAATGATTTTCTGTCCTTTAGAGATACAATAACACCATTGTCATTTATGTGCATTCAGTCACTGATACTTTTTCATTCATTTAACACATATTTTTTGAGCACCAATATGTGTCAGTAACTATTCCAAGTGCCAGAGATACTGAATGGATACATAAGCACCTGCCTGCAGAGGAAGGTGTAAATGCTATAGAAGGTGGAAGTAACTGCCTGTGCCTGGATAAAATAGGCAGAGGCTTCATGAGATGGCTTTTGATCAAGGTTTTAAAAAGAAACCAAGCAAGATTGCAGGCCCTTAAGCAGTCATTGCTGCTTGGAGCACAGGATTCATGAGAAAAGGAGCAAAGTGAGAGAGATATTGCCAGGAAGGTATCCCAGACACAGATTCTGAAGTACTCGGGGATTTTTACTTTATCCTCTAAATCCAGACTTCTCAGGTAGAGCTCTATACCCTGGGGATGTATGTAAGGCTTAGTGAACATCACAAAAGTATTTGAAGCTTCATCTTGGACTGTCAAGTTTCCCTACAGATTTGTGTGCATTGGGGTATTGAATGAATAATGTTAAGAGGGATAAAACATGGTGTAAAATTCAAGATTTATATAACTTTAAAATCAAAGAGTCAAATTGGAAAAAATAAAACAAATATATGTCTTATTTGTAGATATCTTGTCAAACCCTCCTGATGTTTGAAATCATAAATTCCCTCTTTTCATCAGTTAAAACTGTTTAATAGATGAGCTTCAACATACGGATGAGGGGTGGGGAATCAGTTAAAGTCTGAAATTATAGGGTATTTCATGACAGTTTTCTTTTAGAAATATAAGTTGGTAGCAGTAATCATTCAGTTTGATTAGAAGAAGCTGGGGCCAGACTACTCAGAGATATATTTAGGGATCAGGACCCTAGGGAGGAGGTGCTGATCTAATTCACTTAATGTGGAGAGGAGAGACATGTCTCTTAGGCTTCAGCAGAGAGTGAGAAGAGAATCATATTAAGAATACAAATTGATGCTTTATTATGTCCTTCCACTCTTTGGGAACTCCACGGCTGTAGGAATCTTCATCAAGTGTCCTATCCATCACAGGACTTTAGCCTTGGGGTTGCCCTCAGGTTGACTGAAGTTTAGACAGTGTCTTCTTTCTGTCTCTCCCCTTCTCACCCTTATCCTTGACAAAGTGAGAGAGTGGCATGGACATATATACACTACCAGACATAGAATAGATAGCTAGTGGGAAGCAGTCACATAGCACAGGGAGATCAGCTCGGTGCTCTGTGACTACCTAGAGGGGTGGGATAGGGAGGGTGGGTGGGAGGGAGACGCAAGAGGGAAGAGATATGGGAACGTGTATATGTGTAACTGATTCACTTTGTTATAAAGCAGAAACTAACACACCATTATAAAGCAATTATACTACAATAAAGATGTTAAAAAAAAAGAATTCAACAGGTCTAAACACAGACATCCCTCTCCTCCCTTTTCTTGAAGCATTTAGTTCAGAAAAACTTGTAATTTCTTCCCCTGCCCCTTTGAAGACATCTTTTTAAAGGCCTCTTAAAGATTCTACAGCTCAGGGCTGTCTCTCTCAAGGATCTGAGTGCCACCCTCTTGTAACGCAATCACTTGGGAAGATAGCGTCCTGCTTCCTGGCCTCTGTGGGTTGGCAGGAGCCCAAATTTGGCAAATATCTGGATCTAAGTTGTAAAACTGCCTTGCATCTTGAAGACTGAGAAAGTTTACTTTCTTTGGGGTAAGGCCAATTAGCAAACACATATAGCCTACGATCACAGGCCTGAGTTTTAAAAGCTCTCTCATCCTTTGTCACAGTGGAGTCAAGCTCTCCCCTATTACCATAACCTTAAATAAGGTCTGTCTTGCTTGTTTAACTTTAGTGAAATTTTGCTTTGACAATCAGCTTCTCAACTTCTAGAAATTTATGTCACCCTGGCCTGAATACTTGTAAAAAAGCAATTGTTTGCTGAAGTATGTAGTTTTTATCTTGTAGTGAAAGCAACATACCACTGGCCCCGATATTTATTACTCAGTATAATCTAAAACTTATTTCCTTATCAAAAATTAGACTGGAGGAAAACAATTGCCTGTAAGGAAGATCTGAATATACCTGTGACCAGTGGTTAAGAATCAGCCTGCCAAGGCAGGGGACACGGGTCCAGGAAGATCCCACATTCCGTGGAACAACTAAGCCCATGCACCACAACTACAGAGCCTGTGCTCTAGAGCCTGTGAGCCACAACTACTGAGCCCACATGCCACAACTACTGAAGCCCATGTGCCTAGAGCCCATGCTCCACAACAAGAGAAGCTACAACAATGAGAAGCCCGTGCACTGCAACAAAGAGTAGCCCCTGCTCACTGAAACTAGAGAAAGCCCACACACAGCAATGAAGACCCAATGTAGCCAAAAATAAATAAATTAACTAACTAATAAATAAATAAATAAATATACTTGTGCCTCAGATATCCCATAATCCATTTCTAAATGTAGTTAAGAAGAAAAATGTACTAAATTTCTACAGAATTGTTTACTGGTTTGAACTTTAATGGGCATAAAAATAGATCATATTGATGGAAACTTTAAAAAATAGCTATGAAACTCATCCTGTGACATCTGCAAGAATGTCTTGGAAATGCCCTCCCTAAGAGGACCATCTAGTGACCTTTCTGTCTGGCCTTAGTATCAATTGTTCTTTCTCTTGAGTCAATAATGTATTGTTATGTAATGAACACTGCAATGCTGTTCCTCTATACTGCCTGCTACAAATTTAGGATGAAGTTAGTGAACCAACTAAAATCTTTAAGATATGGCATTTTTAGCCATATTTTCAAATTATTGTTATAAACCCACTATATTTTTTTCTCTACTCTTCAACTTTAAGACTAATTTCCTGTATTCTATGTCACTTGTTCTCAAATCTTCCCCAGGACAGGCCTGACTGGTATGCACAGATGAGTGGATGGATAACGAAATAGATTAATAGTTCCTTTGCTGTGATGATAGGAAACCAGGAATGGTTTGCTTTAGAACTCCTGCCCCATCTTTTTGGGGTGATTCTTGATAAGGCTCCTTCATTGAGATTTTAGGGACCCAAAATCCTTGGCAGAAGGCACTACAACAGACAGCATTTTGACAGGGAAATCCAGAACAGGAGATAAGGGGAGAATCACATGTTATTTGGTAATCAAATGAGTTATTTTATGAGCATGAATAACCAGAAATATATGAGGTGATTATATGAAATAAGAGATCACATTAAAACGAATGCAGTATAAAGAACAAATACATCTGACAGCAGATTGCTTGAATTTAAATTACAGCTCATCACTGACCAGGTGAGGGGCATAAGCAAGTTATATAACCTCTATTCACACAAATCCCTTATTTCCACTTATTTAAGTGGAAATAAGAACAGTACCTGCCTAGTAAGGTTATTATGGGGATTACAGAAGTGAGTGGATATAAGGATAGTAAATACTGGGTGATTCTGATCCAGCTGGTCTGACCTGGAGATAGATAGATAAACCACCCAACAAAATAGGTGATAGAGAAGTTCAAGCTTTTTTCCTGAAAATCCCTTGTATCTAAAGTAATAGAAAGAGAGATGCACAGAAACTCAATAAAATGTTTTTCACAGTTAAAGAAAACAATCTATCTTTTTTTTCCATAAATTGGAAATCTTGCTCTGTTTTGGCATATAAGCTATTGTAGTTATAACTGAGTGGAATAGAAATGCCACCTTTAGGCTCTCAAACAGTTCAGTTACTTTTTTTTTTTTTTTTTTTACTTTGCAAGAAATTGATAAAGATATTTCATAATCCATCAGCTATTAACTTTTCTTAAAGGAGTTCTTTACATTTATTTCTCTTACTAAATCCACATTCCTGTTATATGATTCTTTATTTTTATAGAAAACAACTATTATCTTATTCAAATATCTTATTCAGTTAGAGACACTGATTATAAATTAACTAAAATATAGTGAAATGTGTTTATTCTAGTTAACTATAAAATCTGCTTTGTATAATTTAATAATTCATGAATCATGGGTAAATGTGTCACAGAAAGCTTTAATATATAGCAAAATAGAAAAATGAGATTTAAAGGTAACTTTAACTTTGCTTTTTTATTATAAAATTGAGAACCTTGAATCCTAGATTACCTAATGATAGTCATAGAACTAGGCATTTTTATGAACTTCTCACTAATCTTGTATACTCATCCCTTTAAATTCAAGTATCTTATAAGGGATGAGATATTTTCACAAAATGTTATTGAAACTGTTACAGTATTTAAAAACAAACAAAAAATCAAATTGAGCAATGAACATGGTAAATGAAATCAAAAGAACTTCCAATAAAAAAGCAACAGATTCTCAGAACAGTTCTTACCTTCAAGGCTGAAATGCAGACAAACAAATTTAAATAGTTTCTTACTTTGTTTTTTCTGTTAGTGCCTTAATTTGCTCATACAAAATTTTATTTTTCTTTTTGAGTTTTGTGATTTAATTACAAAATTTATTGGTTCTCCATTGTTTTTATGAATCTTATTCTCATTAATTCCCTGATCCACCTTTCCTCTTTTTAGCTCGTATATTGATCATTCAAATAATACCTTTAAGCTTCTATTTCTTAATCAAATTTAGAAAACATATCCTGACTTTTATTAAATTTAAGGATATACTGCCCTTACTCTTCACTTTCCCAGTTAACCCTTTTCACCTTCAAAATTTTGTGTTTACATTGTCATTATTTGAATACATTAATGTAAGTATAATTAAACCATTTGTGCTTGTCTGAAAAAAGTTGAAAACAAGTAACCAACATTTACTGTATTATGAATATGCAAATACTCTTCACTGAAGAAGTGACACTTGAATTATATTTCTTTTCTGAAGTTTCCTATGTTGCAACCCAAATCCATTTGAAGGACAATATTTCTACCTTCGAGATCACATAGTTTTTTTGTTTTGTTTTGTTTTGTTTTTACACTGAATCAATTGTTCAAACCAAGTCAAAGTTTTGTTTATTCATACCATGACCTTCTTTGTACATTTTAAAATGTCTGCTCAAATTTCTCACTGACTTCTTCCTTTGTATATAAAAAATAAATTAATTTATTAGTAAGTTTTACAAATTTAGTACAGCTTCACATCCACTTTATATGTGGAATGAAACCACAAAACTATCCTTGAAAAAATAATTTCTTCAGCACTCAATGATTTCATGTTCTAATTTAGACAATGGTATTTCCCAGCCATTATCATGTGATATCTTGTCACTGAATTCCCAAATTAGTTTCATATAGTATTGCTCTTTTTTTCCTTATTGCCCTGATTTATCAGTAGTACATCTTAAAGTAACTTCCTGAGAATGTTTGAGGGAAGGATGTTTTTATTATTTTCATTACTCCAAGTTTTTTTTTTTTTTTCTCCAGAAACATTTAAAATTTTCTTTCTATCCCTGCTGTTCTGAAATTTTGTGGTAATGAAATGACAAGACTAGATCTTTTATTGCTCCCAAACAACAACTCACATCTCATAAACTGTAGCATATTTCTTCCATCAACTAGCTGACGTTTCTTTTATCCCTGTACTTCCTTTGAATGATGTCATACTTGAATTGGTTTTATATAAGACTTATTTTTCTCTCAGATTTTCCTTTACTACAGTTTTGTAATATAGTTTTTAGAGACTCACTCTATTTCCCTACTCTTATGATACATTTTATTTTCACAATAATACTGTCAATACTTATGAGCCTTTAAGTTTTTTGATTATTTCCTTTGTGTATATTCTTATTCTCATTTTGTGGATGTAATATTTGTCCATATTTCCCTGAGGAAAATAAGCATAACTTAAAAAAATATTCTCTATTGTCCATTGAATTTCTCCAGGAATGTAATGGAGTTGTTGACCTGTTTCTAGGACTCAACCATGAAGAGCCTCCTCAGCTTTGTCCATGTTTCATCATTACCTTACTTATATTAGCTTTCATCAATGTAAAATTCATGAAATAGCCATTCCATGTGAGACAACTTCCCTTAATCAATCTCTTTCCTCTTGAAGATTATTTTATTTTTTTTAATTCCTTACTTTACAGAACTTTCCAGAGGGTAGAAAAGTAAGTGTTTAGGTTAATTGTGCAATATGGAGCCATTAGTCAGAATATGTAATTAAATACCTTTAGATATGAAAATCAGAATTTTTTGTACTTATAAAGAAAATAGTAAACTATTATGCAATGACTATAGGTAAAAATGATGTACATATATATGCATATGAATGGGAAAACTTTCAACAAAATTTCATGAAACTTGTTATAAAATATATAACACTCAGTATGTAATATATAAATATAAAAAATTAAAATTTTGAATTTTAAATTGTCATCCAGATATTGGAATACATAGAAAAATACACAGTATTTTCCTCATTATACTGGGATTATATAGTTCTGTTGTCTTTAATAAAATAGACAAATGAAATTAACAACTTTTTCTAAAATCTACACTTGTTAAATTCCCTGTTTCAATTATTATTTTATTTTAATGACATTAATAACATAAACATGTTCATAATATGATGGCTTTATTTTCCTCATGTATTTTTAAATAAGACATGCTCCTGGCACTTTGCTAAAGGCTATATTGCAAAACATGACAATAACTTTGAATAAAATTGCATTAAATAGATTTGTATATAAATACACTCCCTCTGCAAATAAAATTTACTGGTATGTGTTGTGATTACCAATATACATTCATTTCCTAAGTATCAGGCATGGAATAAATAATCTAAAATTATTCCTAAATTTTGCACCTGAGGAGAATTTAGTTAACTATTATTGAATATATGAATTATTATAGTACTGATAATACATTTTAATTGGAGAAGAATTTAGTTCTTTGAGGTGTTTATGAGAAAACAATATGACTAAGTTTGACACAAATACTAGGAATTAAATCAAAAGCCAGGACCAGAACTATGGTTGTAGGAAATATGTTTACAGGAGTGTAAGAAAAGCCCTGAATGCAGAGGACACAGGAGGAAATCAGGATGAATGGTTAATGCTTGGGAAAATCCAAGAGGCTAGGTGGGGAAGAGAGAAAGAGAAAGAGAAAAATAAGTTAATGAAGATAGAAATGGGTGCCTAGAAATATGATTAAAACCCAACTTCATGTTATGCAACAAAAACCAATGATTTGGAAACAAAGTTAAATTTTATGGGATTATTTAGTGTTTCAGTGGGTGCTAGTGGATTCTGACTATGATATGCAATTTTTATTGATCTACCTTCAAATTCACTGATTATTTATTCTGCCCCATAACATCTGCTATTAAGCCCAATTAGAAAACTTTTCTCTTCAGTTATTTCAATTTTCAAGTATAGAATTTCCCTTTATTTATTTTATAGCTTTTATTTCCCTTTTGGAATCCCATATTTATTGTTTCATTGTCATTCTATTTTAATTTAATTATTTAAATGTAGTTTCTTATAATACTTTTAACATATTGATATTTATAGCAGCTATTTTGGAAATTTTGTGTGATTTAGTTAATATCTAGAACCAGATTTGAAAAACTGACATGAACAAGGGAAGCCAGATAGCAGACAAGGACACACTGTCTACTATCACAGCATCCATGGGAGAGATGCCCTGACACTGAGGAACACAGATGCTGAGGCCCTTGAAAACTGGGTGATTGTCCTGATGCTGCCACCTGAAGAAAAAATGAATTATCCTTCCTCATTTTCATCCATCACCAGAGTCCTTTCAAATCTCATGGTGGGTCCATGATACTAGCCAGTTTATGTTGCATACTCACATTTAGGGGTATCTGAGACTGGGAAAGAAAATATCTTGCATTTTCACCTTCTATATTGAGAGGTGGTCTCGAACTTTATCAAAGAGTCATTGAGTAGATAATTCTCCAGGTACAAGAGAGTTCAGATGATGAGTACCACAAGTAAACAGAAGACAAATCTCACTACAAGTGGGGTTTATTCCAGGAATGCAAGGATTCTTCAAAATATGCAAATCAATAAACATGATACACCATATCAGCAAACTGCAGTAGAAAAACCATATGATCATCTCAATAGATACAGAGAAAGCTTTTGACAAAATTCAACATCCATTTATGATAAAAACCCTGCAGAAAGTAGGCATACAGGGAACTTTCCTCAACATTATAAAGGCCATATATGACAAACCCACAGCCAACATCATCCTCAATGGTGAAAAACTGAAACCATTTCCACTAAGATCAGGAACAAGACAAGGTTGCCCACTCTCACCACTCTTATTCAACATAGTCTTGGAAGTTCTAGCCACAGCAATCAGAGAAGAAAAAGAAATAAAAGGAATCCAAATCAGAAAAGAAGAAGTAAAGCTGTCACTGTCTGCAGATGACATGATACTATACATAGAGAATCCTAAAGATGCTACTAGAAAACTACTAGAGCTAAGCAATGAATTTAGTAAAGTAGCAGGATACAAAATTAATGCACAGAAATCTCAGGTATTCTTATACACTAATGATGAAAAATCTGAGAGTGAAATTAAGAAAACACTCCCATTTACCATTGCAATAAAAAGAATAAAATATCTAGGAATAAACCTACCTAAGGAGATAAAAGACCTGTATGCAGAAAATTATAAGACACTGATGAAAGAAATTAAAGATGATACCAATAGATGGAGAGATATACTATGTTCTTGGCTTGGAAGAATCAACATTGTGAAAATGACTCTATTACCTAAAGCAATCTACAGATTCAATTCAATCCCTATCAAACTACCAATGGCATTTTTTACAGAACTAGAACAAAAAATTTCACAATTTGTATGGAAACACAAAAGACCCCAAATAGCCAAAGAAATCTTGAGAACGAAAAATGGAGCTGGAGGAATCAGGCTCCCTGACTTCAGACTATACTACAAAGCTACAGTATTCAAGATATTATGGTACTGGCACAAAAACAGACATATAGATCAATGGAACAGGATAGAAATCCCAGAGGTAAACCCACACACATATGCTTACCTTATCCTTGATAAAGGAGGCAAGAATATACAGTGGAGAAAAAACAGCCTCTTCAATAAGTGGTGCTGGAAAAACTTGACAGGTACATGTAACAGTATGAAATTAGAACCCTCCTTAACACCATACACAAAAATAAACTCAAAATGGGTTAAAGACCTAAAATTAAGGCCAGACACCATCAAATTCTT
Source organism: Kogia breviceps (assembly GCF_026419965.1). Taxonomy (NCBI): domain Eukaryota; kingdom Metazoa; phylum Chordata; class Mammalia; order Artiodactyla; family Physeteridae; genus Kogia; species Kogia breviceps. The sequence goes on from NC_081322.1 coordinate 16,154,977, forward strand.
CGAGGAAAACATAGGCAGAACACTCTATGACATAAATCACAGGAAGAAAAAAAACAATCACAGCAAGATCCTTTTTGACCCACCTCCTACAGAAATGGAAATAAAAACAAAATTAAACAAATGGGACCTAATGAAGCTTAAAAGCTTTTACACAGCAAAAGATACCATAAACAAGATTTTCATCTGACAACCCTCAGAATGGGAGAAAATATTTGCTAATGAAGCAACTGACAAAGGATTAATATCCAAAATTTACAAACAACTCATGTAGTTCAATAACAAAAAACAAACAACCCAATCCAAAAATGGGCAGAAGACCTAAACTGACATTTCTCCAAAGAAGACATACAGATTGCCAACAAACACATGAAATAATGCTCAACATCATTAATCATTAGAGAAATGCAAATCAAAACTACAATGAGATATCATCTCACACTGGTCAGAATGGCCATCATCAAAAAATCTAGAAACAATAAATGCTGGAGAGGTTGTGGAGAAAAGAGAACACTCTTGAACTGTTGGTGAGAATGTAAATTGATACAGCCACTATGGAGATCAGTATGGAGGTTCCTCAAAAAACTACAAGTAGAACTACCATACGACCCTGCAATCCCACTACTGAGCATATACCCTGAGAAAACCATAATTCAAAAAGAGTCATGTACCAAAATGTTCATTACAGCTGTATTTACAATATCCAGGAGATGGAAGCAACTTAAGTGTCCATCATTGGATGAATGGATAAAGAAGATATGGTACATATATACAATGGAATATTACTCAGCCATAAAAAGAAATGAAATTGAGTTATTTGTAGTGAGGTGGATGGACCTAGAGTCTGTCATACAGTGCAGTAAGTCAGAAAGATAAAAACAAATACTGTATGCTAACACATATATATGGAATCTAAGAACAAAAAAATGTCATGAAGAGACTAGGGATAGGATGGGAATAAAACACAGACCTACTAGAGCATGGATTTGAAGATATCGGGATGCAGAAGGGTAAGTTGTGATGAAGTGACACAGTGTCATGGACATATGTACCCTACCAAACATAGGGTGGATAGCTAGTGGGAAGCAGCTGCATAGCACAGGGAGATCAGCTAGGTGGTTTGTGACCACCTAGAGAGGTGGGATAGGAAGAGTGGGAGGGAGGGAGATGCACTGGTGAGATGCACTGTGATACTGGGCAAATGGGAGCACTTGTGTTGATCTTCACACACCTTTTCCTGCCTGTGTCAGAATGGATTTCAGGGTGGGCACACCTACTAAGCAAAATTATGATAATCAGATGTCAATTTGAGGTGAAATTAATTCCTTAATTTTAGAAGATACAATTCATCTCATACACATGAATATTAATTTTTTCCAGGAGAACATTTGAACATATAATACCTGCTTGGATTATCTTACTACATCTTCACATCATCATAGAAATATAAATTATTAGCTGTAAGTCCATTACACTTATGTTTAAAACTTGTAATATTTTTTACACCACACCCATTCTGTTACCATAGTAACATGGTAACTCTTACAGGAGTCCTTATCAATACAGTATATCACTTATTTTGATGAACTATGATGTGTTAAAATATTTATGTAGTTGTGTGTGTGTGTGTGTGTGTTTTATTATTAGAGGAAACTCTAATAATAGACAGACTTTTACTTTCCAAGATTGGAAAAAGTAGCAGAACTCAATACTTTCCTTATATGCAAGCACATACCATCTAACTGCCATCATTACAAGTTAAAATGTTGCTCAATATCCAACTCCCATGAACTGTTTCTAATTCTACTCCTATGAGAATGACTGAAAAATAAAAGTACCGCATAACTTCTAGGCAATGAGAAAGTCATATTTGTTTTGAAAATCGTGAATCCAACTGTTTTTTTTTTCCTATTAAACCTGAGAGACTGATTTTATGTAGTTAACTTTCTTAAGAATAATAATATTCAGGAAATATGTGGCCATTTATATAAACTTAATGTACTATTTATCATGAACAAAAACTTGAGAAGATTTAAAATTACATGACAGATAGCAAGGTCTTCTGGAGAGATGAATTTTGGTATATCCTTGACTACAAAGAACAAATCCAAGTTTTTAAATGTGCCATTATTTTTTCACAAAGTTGATCCATAAGGCAAATTAACAAATAAATATTTTTAAGGTATAAACAAAGTTTTCATTTATTATTCATTTTAATTTCATGTTAATTATTAATCAATGGATTTAAATTCATTTTAATGTTAGTGTTCACCTTTTCTTCACTTTAACTTGATGTTCTAATGTCATATTGTCACTTAATATTTTATTTTGTCAGTGAAAATAGTAATGCAAATAGAGTTTCTATTTAATTACGCATGCTCTTTCTTGTTTTGATATATGTTACATTAATTTTTCTCCAGCCCAGATTCACTTCACCATATTAGAGAAATAAATTTAATAATATTAGGAAGATTTCCACTCATCTAATTTATAAGTACAATGTGTTATGTGTCAATGTCATTTTTTTTCTATTTTTGTTAAATATTGGCAAAAAATTAGTTGTCAGAAGTCAGTAATCAATTCACTGTCAGTTTAGGCTACATTTTTTAACTCTGCAAACTGACAAACAATGCAAGTGATATAATATGAAATGTCAGTTTTAGCAACACAAGTTCTAGGTGGGGAACTAATGGGAAATCTGCACTGCAGAATAGTTAAAAGGAAATATTAAGACTATATAGTGACTGGACATTTCTGTTTTCCTTTCTTTCCATATAGTCCTGCTTTATAAAATTAATAGAAAGAAATGTGATTCAACACCTTTCCTCCAGAGCACTACATCTACAGAATTCATGGATAAATTCAAATGCATCTGTCCCACTGGTTTTATTGGTAAGTACCATTTGACAACTGTGCCTTTATAAAGAGCATTTCACCCTGGGGGACATATGTCAGGATGTTATTAATTCACTAGTATTTCCTTTTTGTTCCTCTTTAAATTTCCTTTAACTTAACATTTGATTTGCATTCCAATAACCTGCAACATCTATTCTTCCTCTAGACTCCAAATCGGAAGATAAATTAGTTCACATCTAAGCAGTCTTTATCCACCAACTCAGAGATTAGTCTGCATTTAGTAATTCCAAGAGAAGTTGTTGCAGTCTGTAGTAAGGTGAGCCCTAACACCAATATATGTGACATTCTTATCTGATGAATTTCATCTCAAACATCATCACCTTTAGGGTTAAAATGCTTGAGCAAATTTAAGAATTACAGCCTGGCACCTGTTTGACTTATTGAAACTTAAAATCTGTTAACTTGTTTTCAAAGGTACAAGATATGAAATAGATAGATGTAGATGAGTGTGCTTCACATCCTTGCAAGAATGGAGCCACCTGCATTGACCATGCTGGTAATCATTCCTGCCAATGCGTGGCTCCATTTAAAGGTAATGACCACCGAGAGAGAAGAAAAAACAACCATAATTAACTTTAAAGAGCATTTCTGTCTCTTGTCTGATCTCATTTCAGTCTCCCAACAACATTATGGGTCCTTCATTTCCTTAAAGTAAGCTTCTAAAGTGACCAACCAGTTATCCCTTAGGCAGAAACAAGAATGAAATGAGCTTTGTTTATACACCCACTAAAACAGTCAAGTTTCATAGTTTTCTATTAGAAAGACCACCTTACAAGCAAATGGTAGAGTAAAAGGCAAGGAAGAAAATAAACAGGCTATAATGTTATATATGAAATATTGTTCCTATTCAATTTCTCATGAAATTGTCAAGGTTTTCTTTGTCTTCCTTTCTAAGGTAACCATTTATCTAATTTTTGAATATAGCTATATTGTGCTTAATGTAGAGTAAGCCATTAACTGATACTTTTAATTTGGTTTCAACTTTGATGATACTTTTTAGCTTCCGCTAAGGAATTATATTTTTTTTTTCAAAAACTAAAATGTATGGTTTGCCCTGTAAAATATATGTTTTGATAAATTGTTGTGCAATTTCTAGTATACAGAAAGTCAATCACTAGATACTTCCTTGAACTTTAGTATATTTTTCTATGCCATGGAATTTAAAAACTGTGTCATTCAGGGTTCTCCAGAGAAACAGAACCAATGGGAGTTATATCTATATATCTATAACTATATACTTACACAGACAGACATGATCATGACAGCTTTCATCCTTCATTACTGTGTGGGCCAGTTCCACATAATGAATCTCCATGATAAGGTATAGTGCCATGATCTGCTGTCTGTCTGCGAGCTGAGACCCAGGAAAGTGGTGGTGAAATTCCAGTCTAATTTGAAGCCCTGGGGATCAGGGGAGCCAGTGGTGTGAATCCCAGTCCAAGGACAGGAGAAAACCAATGTCCCAGTTCAAGCAGGCAGGCAGAAAAGGAACACATTTTCCCTTCCTTCATTTTTTGTTCTACTCAGACCCTCAGCAGATTGAATAATGCTCACTCAGTAGATGGGAGGATCATCTACTTTACTGGGTCCACTGATTCAAATGCTAATCTCATCAGGGAGCATCCTCACAGACACACCAGAAAAAACATTTAATCTGGGCAGCCTATGGCCTAGTCAAGTTAACACATACAATTAACCACCATGCTGCTCAACTTAATATAATCAACTGAGGTATTCTTATATGTTGTATCTAATTTTCTTAGAGAGTATCTTCTATAATTATGAATCAAAAATATTATTGCTTGACTAAGTTCAAATATTTAGCATATATTTAAATTCACTGAATTACAGTGTTTTATCTGTTAAATGGAGATTTAAAATATTTACCTCGTTGATTTGAATGTGAATTAAATGAGATAAATCATATAAATACCACATTGCTTGCTGGAAATTAACATTCTTCAAGTGTTTAATTGTAATTTAAAATAATTTTCTAACATATATATGTAAAATCCATAGAGTAGGTAATATTTTATAACGTTTGGGTAGTAGAATTCAATACATATTTATTTATACATCTTTAAAGACACATAGAGAATAGTCTAAACAATCCCAATCAATAAAAAACTTAGATTTTATTTTAAAAATAGCAAAGTTTTCCCAGTGCTTAAATATTTGTTTCTTATACCATTCTCAGTGAAAGGAACCAGATCTCCTTAGAAATCTAGCTGATTTGAGGACTAAGACACAGAATGTACAAATGGGCGTGGGGAATTTTATAAAACCAGAAAGCAATGAAGTACTCAGAAAACAAAACCATGAGAGTATCTCAAAGGAACACAGGAGCCAACTGAAGATACTCTTAATGACCAGAATCATTTGAGCAGCAAAATACAGGAGTATAGGTTTATTATCCAAAATAAAAAATAAATACTTATGAGTCCACACTGATAAAAGTAAATGATAGAATATATAAGTGAATAAATAGGAATAATAGACACATCTTCGATACAGAATTATTCCAAATAACTTAGGCAGATACTTTGCACTCAAGGAGGTTGAACATAACTTCCCACCCCTTAAGTTTGTGCTGTAACTAGTGACTACCTTCCAAAGAGTACAGTATGGAAATGGGGTGTAGGGACAGAGTTACTTTTCAGAGCAGAAATCTGACAAAAACTGCCTAAGCCAAGTGAACAAAGTTAATATCAACAGTGATAAGTCATGTTAATAGCAAAACTTTCAATATGAGGTAATGAGAATGTCACTTTATCTTTATAATCTTCAACTTGAAATCATATTGCCCCAGTCTAACCATGAGAAAACCATCAGACAAGTCCCAATTGAGGGACACTCTACAAAATTCCTGGTTAGTATTCCTCACAACTGTTAAAGTCTCAAAAACAAGGAAAGTCTGAGGAACTCTCGGGTGACATGATGACTGAAAGTAGTGAGGTATTCTGGATTGGATCCTGGAAAGGAAAATGGTATTAGGTCAAAACTAAGGAAATCCAAATAAAATATGGATTTTAATTTAAAATTATGTATCAATGTCAGTTTATTAGTTGTGAAAATAACATAATAGCACAAGATGTTTATAGTAGTGGAAACTGGTTGCAGTGTCCAGTTTCTCTTCACTATCTTTGTGACGTTTAAGTAAATCTAAAACTATTCTATTATAAAATAAAGAAGTTTAATTAAGAAACAAATGATTGCAAATAAGTGATTTCTAATTCAAAATAATTTACACTTGAAGAAAACAGAAAATATGTAAAATATAGTCATTTTAGGTAATCCTAAATGGTTTAACATTTTATATACACAATTTTATTTTGATTAATAACTGTGACTATTATAGAAATGACTACAGTCATACCTTGTTTTATTGCTCTTCACAAATATTGCATTTTTCCCAAAATGAAGGTTTTTGTCATCCCTGTGTAAGCAAGTCTATTAGCACCATTTTTCTAACAACATGTGCTCACTTTGTGACTCTGTGTCACAATTTGGTAATTCTGGAAATATTTCAAGCTTTCCATTATTATTATATTTGTTATGATGAGCTGTGATTAGTGATCTTTGATGTTACTATTATCATTGTTTTGGGGTTCCAAGAATTGCACAAATATAATGTGAACTTAATCAGTAAATATTGTGTGCATTCTGACTATTCCACTGACTAGCCATTCCCTAGTTTCTCTACCTCTCCTCAGGTCTCCCTATAACCTGAGACAAAACAATACTGAAATTAGGCCAATTAATAACCTCTAAGTGTTCAAGTGAAAGGAAGAGTCATGTGTCTCTTCCTTTAAATCAAAAGCTAGAAATAATTAACCTTAGTGAGGAAGGAATGTTGAAAACTGAGAAAGGCTGAAAGCTAGGCCTCTTACACCAAAAATCCAAGTTGTGGATGCAAAGGAAAAGTTCTTGAAGGAAGTTAAATGTGCTTCTCTGGTGAACACACAAATGATAAGAAAGTGAAACAGCCTTATTGCTGATATGGGGAAAGTTTTAGTAGTTTGGATATAAGATCAAACCAGCCACAACATTCTCTTAAGCCAAAGTCTTATCCAGAGCGAGGCCTTAGTAACTCTCTTATATTTTGTGAAGGCTGAAAGTGGTGGGAAGAAATAGAAGGAAAGCTTGAAGCTAGCAGAGGTTGGTTCATGTGGTTAAAGGAAAGAAGTCATCTCCACAACATAAAAGTGCAAGGTGAAGCAGCAAGAGCTGATGTAGAAGCTGCAGAAAGTTATCCAGAAGATTTAGCTAAGATAATTCATGAGGGTGGCTACCCCAAACAACAGGTTTTCAATTTTGTCAAAACAGCCTTCTTTTGGAAGATGCCATCTAGGACATTCATAGTTAGAGAAGAGAAGTCAGTGCCTGGTTTCAAAGCTTCAAAGGACAGGCTGATACTCTTGTTAGGGGCTAATGTAGCTTGTGACTTAACTGGAAGCCAATGCTCATTCACCATTTTAAAAATCCTAGGGCCCTTGAGAATTATGCTAAATCTCTTCTGCCTGTGCTCTGTAAATGGAACAACAAAGTTTCCATGACAGTACATCTGTTTACAGCATGGTTTACTGAATATTTTAAGCTCTCTGTTGAGGACTACTGCTCAGGAAAGAAAAAGATTTCTTTCAAAATATCACTGTTCATTGACAGTGCACCTGGTCACCCAAGATCTGTGATGAAGAGGGACCGTGGGATGAATGGTTTTCATGCCTGCTTACACAACATCCATTCTGCAGCCCATGGATCAAGGAGTCATTTTGACATTCAGGTCTCATGATTTAAGACATACATTTTTGTAAGACTATAGTTGCCATAGATAGTGATCTCTCTGATGGGTCTGGGCAGAGTTAATTGAAAACCTTCTGGAAAAAATTCACCATTCTAGATGTCACTGAGAACATTCCTGATTCATGGGAAGAGGTCAAAACATTAACATTAATAGGAGTTTGGAAGAGGTCAATTCCAACCCTCCTGCATGACTTTGAAGGGATCAAGACTTCAGTGGAGGAAGGAACTGCAGATGCAGTGGAAACAGCAAGAGATCTAGAATTAGAAGATGTGGAGCCTGAAGATGTGACTGAATTGCTGCAATCTCACGATAAAACTTGAATAGATGAGGAGTTGCTTCTTATGGATGAGAAAAAAAAAAAAAAAAGATGTTCTTGAGATGCAATCTACTCCTGGTGAAGACATTGTGAAGATTGTCGAAGACAACAGAAGATTTAGAATATTATGTAAACCTAGTTGATAAAAATAGCAGCAAGTTTTGAGAGATTTGATGCCAGGTTTGAAAGAAGTTCTACTGTGAGTAAACTGCTATCAAAGAGAATTATATGCTACAGAGAAATCGCTCAGAAAAGAGTCAGTTGATGTGGTAAACTTCATTGTCCTGTTTTAAGAAATTGCTGCAGCCACCCCAACCTTCAGCAGCCACCGCCCTTGATCAGTCAGCCGCCATCAGCGTTGAGACATGACCCTCCACCAGCAGAAAGATTACAACCTGTTAAATGCTCAGATGATGGTTTGCATTTTTTAGAAATAAAGTATATTTTAATTAAGATATGAATGTACATTTTTTAGACATAATGCAATTGTACAATTAATAGTCTACAGTATCATGTAAACATAACTTTTATGTGCATTGGGAAACCAAAAATATTTGTGTGAACATGCTTTATTGTGATTTATATTTATTGTGGTGGTCTGGAACCAAACCCACAATATCTCAGAGGTCTGCCTGTACTAAGTATTTTAATTCACTAATTATACTGAAGAAAAGAATTTTCCAGTTAATGTAGTGACTTACATTTGTAAAACACATTAAAATGTTTAATGAGCTTTCACATAAAGCCATAAATATAATAAAACAAAACAAAAACAAGTTAAACTATCATAAAACAAATATGCTTAATAATGTATATAATATTTTTCTTATAATCATGTGGTAACATTTATACTAGAAATATACTATATAAAACATAATTTTGATAATTTCTAAATCATTTTACATTTTTATACATCTGTCAGCTAGGAAACTTGTATCAGAATATGTCTGCTTGGCTCTTACTTTCCTTTTCTGGCACAAGCTTAATTATCCTGCATATACATGAGATCATGTGAATGAGTTCTAAACAATAGAAACTGGAAGTTTTTATTTTGCAGTCTGATCCATAAAAATGTCCTATAAATCTTTCACTCCTTTTTTAAAAAACATTTTTGAAGTATAGTTGATTTACAATATTGCATTTAATTTCTGCTGTATAGCAAGTGACTCAGTTATATTCTTTTTCATATTCTTTTCCATTATGGTTTATCACAGGATACTGAATATAGTTCCCTGTGCTATACAGTAGGACCTTACTGTTTATCCATTCTCTATATAATAGTTTGTATCTTTTAATCCCAAATTCCTAAACGTTCTCTCCCCTACCCCATCACTCTTGGCAACCATAAGTCTGTTCTCTATATCTGTGAGCCTGTTCTTGTTTGTGTAAATATATTCATATGTATCATATTTTAGATTCCACAAGTAATATCATATGATATTTGTCTTTCCCTGTCTGACTTACTTCACTTAGCATGATAATCTTTAGGGTCATCAATGTTGCTGTAAATGGCATTAGTTCATTCTTTTTTATGACCGAGTAATATTCCATAGTGTATATGTACCACATCTTCTTTATCCATTCCTCTGTTAGTGGACATTTAGGTCATTTCCATGGCTTGGCTGTTGTAAATAATGCTGCAATGAACAAAGCAGTGTCTTTCATTCCCTTTCTTCTTCTTCATTCTTGTTGGAAGTGAGATGTCTGAAAAACTAGAGAGAAGAGCCAGAAGACCATAAGTCCCTAAATAAATTCTCATGTAGAAAGACATCCATAGGCCAAGAACATTCCCATGCACTGAGTGAAAAAAAAAAAGAAACAGAAAAGTTTGCTTTGTGTTAGGCGACTAAGATTAAAAAGGGTTTCTCCTTTATAGTAGCTAACATCCTTTACTCTAAGAATTACTCCTTTAATGAACATAAAGTAGTCCTTGAATATATCATCAAAATTAATTTTTAAAAATCCCATGGATAAACATATTTTTCAAAAAATGTGTGTAATGTAGTTGTTAATTCAGTTTCTATGTGTAATTTTTGTAATTTTTTAAAAAATTAGTAATTATTCTCAGATTATTCTAAGTCTGTTAGCAATTGCACAATCTATTTCAAAAAGAAATGGAAAGAGCATAAACAAACAAAAAATAAAACCATCAAAAACATTAAAATAGTGAGATTAAGTTTAGTAAATATTTAGTTGAGTCAATAATTCAGTAAGGTTACTTTTGTGTATTGAATAGACCCAGTTAATAAACTGTCCCATGGGGGATGTTAGAATGCCTCCCTGTTTGTACATCTCACATCCTTTTGTGTACTGTTATTGGCTGTTTCAGGCAGGATTTAGACTGCATTTAACTGCAAAACCTAAATTATTAATTATCTGGCTCTTTCAGAAAATGTTTGCTGACACTTGTTATAGAAAAATACTCAAATAACCTATCTATTAAGTTATGTGTTGTGGCTTTCTGTTGGTATAGTCCACATTTCATCTGTTGGTTCTTTACCTGTGGTAACATATATTTTGTTAAAGTAATGTACAAGGTCTTTCTTTTTATAGGAAATATATAATTCTACTCCACTGTACTATATTAATATTATAATTGTTCCATTCTGAGTCAAATTTAGGCCAGAAAAAATAATAAATATACATGTGAATATATAAATGTATAAGATTTTTTTAATCTAAAAAAAATGTATAGTTACTGTTTACCACATATGTGAATTTGTAAGGTATAGTTTATTTTAAGATAATATCCTAGTTCAAACATTTTGCCCTTAAGAGAGGTTATATTTCATTGTTAGTCATAACTTACTAAAACACACACAAAGGAATTTATCCAAAAAATCAATTGTGATTATATAGTCCATTTATGGGGACAATGGAAAAGAATTAGAAAAATCTTTATATAATTACTCTGGAGAGCTGAATAATGAAGTGCTTTTTTTTTTTTTTTTTTTTTTTAATATATTTATTTATTTATTTATTTTTATCTGTGTTGGGTCTTCATTTCTGTGCGAGGGCTTTCTCTAGTTGTGGTGAGTAGGGGCCACTCTTCATTGCCATGCGCGGGCCTCTCACTATCGCAGCCTCTCGTTGTGTAGCACAGGCTCCAGATGCACAGGCTCAGTAGTTGTGGCTCACGGGCCCAGTTGCTCCGTGGCATGTGGGATCTTCCCAGACCAGGGCTTGAACCCGTGTCCCCTGCATTGGCAGGCAGATTCTCAACCACTGCACCACCAGGGAAGCCCCATGAAGTGCTTTTATGTGTGTTATTTTCTAGCATTATAATTACAGATCTCCACAAATAGTATAGCTTTCACTCATAATGTTTAATGTTGTATATCTCTTTTGAAATCTGTAGAATTTTTTTTTTTTTTTTTTTTTTTTTTTTTTTACAAAGCACAATAAATAGGGAAAATAAGTTCCTCTATACAATCCTTCTTCCATGAGGGGTTCATCTGCTGGTTAGTGAGTTGTTAGTTTTGATTTAATCTAGGCTCCGTGGCAAGTTCTCGCCTTAAAAACTGAACCTAACAAATAAATATTAAAAAATGAATTTCCTTCTGAAGTAAAGATCTTTATTATTTTGTTTTCTGTTTACTCTGAACTGAATTTTTCTTCAGCAATGAACAGATAATTTTAATAAATACCAATGGGTTTTCACCTTCCCAGTAGGGGTAATTGTTATGATTTTCCTGAAGAGATCCTAATGCTTTTCATTTAAGAGAGGAGGATATAGACTACATACATGTTATACAAGTTTGGAAAACACAATTTTCTATTTTAATTAAAGCACAAAGATATAAATCAGTCATTCCCAGTGATCAGTACTGTCCTTCACCAGTCTACTGTCGTGGCCGATCACTGTTCCCCGGTGCCCCCTACTGAGCCTTCTGTGCCCAACCCTTCCAAACAATGCAGTGATAGTAATTTATCTTGCTGTGCAAAATGTATATTAAGTGGGCATTTTTTATGTTTCCATGTGTGGAATAAAAAGGGATACATCATGCCTCAATGTGTAAATTTTCCTTTTACATATGAAATAAAAAAGAAAATTGTCATTACACACACATACACACACACATCTGGAGCTAAGTACACTTGTTCGTTCATTTTCCCTCCACAATTAAATGCAATTATTCATGTGGTCATGTTTTACAAATGCTATATATTACTCTTTGTTTAAAAGCCATAATCATTACTAAATAGTAAGGCAGCTCTTGTCCAATCAGCAGTTTTAAATTCTAAAACTAATGTCCATGAAATATGATGGAAGTAAAGGAAAGTTGTGAAGATGACTACATATAATGAAATTGCTGCTCCTGGTAGAATTAGCTTGTGAAGCACCTACAGAGGCAAAGCCTATTTCAGAATTTGAAGTTTTTTTTTTTTTTTTTAGTAGATGAAGACGGCCCAAATTCTCAAATTGCCTACATAGAACGTTGAGTGACACTAAGTTAATGTGATTCTCTGTAGAAAATTATGACTGATAAATCCAAAATTTTAAGTGTATATTTACTGGAAACTAAACTATTGATAATTTTATAATTCTTAAAATGATCCATTTGCATATTTAATTTCATTAACTGAAGGAATTCTACAAGAAAATAATGTTACATATATCATTCTTAAAGCAATAGTCTTTCTATATCTATCACGTATTGGTGGTGAGAAATAAGTTGTTACCCGTTTTTTCTAGAATATAAAAGTTTCCAATATCTAACACAAAGAAGACAGGGCTTTGATATAAATTCTTATTTTGTTCTCAAGTAAGTAAATGCTTAAAATAATAATAATGCCATTTTAATAAGGTTAGGTGTGAGCAAGTGGAATAGAAATATCGTCTGAGCAAATGTCTTGTCTGCTAAAGCTTTAATGACACCTATCCCTAAACATGTAGCAATTAAGATAAAAAAGCAGAAATGGTAATCAGCCATTAACCATGGTTGCAAAAGAAAGTAAACAAAAAAGAATGAAAACTCAGCACAACAAAAATGCTTTAGTGTTTTGAAAGCCAGAATAATAATGCTGTTTTGTGGATAGGACATTATGTGATGGGAACTTGTAATTAGAAAGTAGATTTAAGCACATATTTTTAAGTGCTTGTAAAGTAAAAAATCCACAGCAAGACTAAACATTCCTGGAGGACAACATATTTCAGCAGGGCTATGCAGGCAACAATCTCTAATGTTCTGAAAATTTCTTAAAGACAAGTACAGACAATTTGACCATACTAACAAACAGTCAATTTGCTTTAATTCTTTTAATGAAAGTAACAATATGAGTATTATTTTGGAGGGGTCAAATAAATGGCATGAACTATAAAGTATTGAGTTCATAATAAGAAACCAATAGAAAAAAAATATTCATTTAATAGTTGATGTTCCTCCCCTTACCCCCCAAAATTAAAGGAACATATCAAGTACCATAAAAATTAATTTAAAATTTGTACCCAAATTTCAACAGAAGAATAAAAGCTGAATCAACAAGATGGTTTTGCTATACCATTAAATGCACCAGTAATCAAAATCAACCTCCAGATTCAATAATATGTGTGGGTAAGTAAATTAAAGTTCATCATTTCAATGGAATATTAAAAGATCAAAATTAACTTCAAGATAATTATCAGATACTTCAAAACATTAATAAATTGTGATATAATTTTAAGTTCCAAAGAAGTATAAAATTTTACATTATTTTTACAGCTTTGTAAAACATTGATGTCATTAAACCAAAAATAAAAATTACACACTGGGACCCCAAAAAAATCCAATGGTTTTGTGAAACTTAGCTTTGTTTTTCAAAATTCCTTTTACTGTTATTTTTTAAACTTAGAAAATAGAGACTATCAGAACTGAGAGGCCCAGAGGAAACAAGTAGAGATTTTCTTAGAGAAAACCCAACTGAAAATGCCCATTGAATCAATCCTTTGTATCCTGCCATGGGGAGAGGAATATAAAGTAAAATCACAAGTTTGAAAAAAAATAGTTGATATTGATGATCTTGTCTCCCATTTGTTCTGTGTAGATTCAATTAAAACAAGAAACATGAAGTACATATTTGTTTGACAATCAGTATCGGACACCTTCTTGGTGATGACATCATAATGTTTAGTTTGATGTAAATACTTAGATGCTGAGGTCATTTAGACAGCAAGAATAAAGGGAACCTGAGTTGAGGATAAGTACTAGTTATAAAGAGAATTGATTATTTTGGTTTCATTTATTAATTTCTTTCTCTGTTTTTAGAATTCAGAGATATTTCATACCTTGGTCAAATATTTATTTAATTACATGATTTCAATTGTATTTCTTATTAATAGATCAGAACTATTATTTACCAGTTTGATACTCACTATCCTTTTTCTTTATAACCTATATACTATTTCATTTGTATGGGTAATTACATTTGACCACATTTTCTGTAAAATAGCATACCAAGTGAAAAAATATTGTCACTAACTATAAATATGCACATATTATATTCAAAGTGCTATGGAGTTCAACTGATAAGACATTGTAGATTTCATCCCATCTTGTTAACCTCATACATGCAATGATAGAATGGCAGGCTTGTCAGATTCAGAGACAGGCTTAAATATAACCTACATTTTATACTAATCACTTTTGATTTGAATTACCAATAGGAAATTGGTAATTCCTAGGATTAAATTACCAATTACCAATGCACCTTTGACTCTCTAACAACTAGGGAAAATTATGACTAAGTTGAAAATTACAGATAAGGAATGGTTTGCAACGTATTTATCATAATTTGAAATCTTTGCAAAATTGGAAAGTCATGATACTGCTATTTTTAAAAATTATTCCCTTCTTTGGATTTCAGGATATTACTCACACTTAACTTTTGGTGTTATTCAGCACCTTGTCCTCAATCCTTTCACCTTTTCACTATATATGCTTTTCAGATTGATCAAATCTATCCACATGAGTTGACAAATTCATTTCCAGCATGTGAAAATTGAGCTTTTCCCTTCAAATTGAAAGAACTACATGTTGATGATTTATAAACTGTCAGGCATATCTTAATACTATGAATGTTTCAGGAAGAAAATTCAAATAAAATAACATAGAGTGACCAGAGAAAGAAAGTATGGGAATTCAAAGTGCTCAAAGATGTTCAGTGAAGCCAAAAGTTACCCTGAGAGCAATGAGGTTGGAGTATTAGGTACAGTCAAAATCAGAAATGCCATCTCAGGAATATTTGGGACAATGTGGTGTCATTAAATCTGGGAGATTTAATCAAATGTACACTTTGAGAGGTCATCCTAAACTTTATTTCTTCTTTTTCTTTTATAGAAGGGTTACATATGGAATAGAGAAAAAAGTTAAGTGCTTGCAATAATCAAGTTGTTGTCTACAGTATAGATATGAAAACTAGGTTTGAGGTAACTGGATGATTTCAGAAGATATTTAGGGAACAACCCAAACAGGCTAGGCTTTTATGATGTTCAGAAGTATAAAGCAAGGAAGAGAAAAAAATCATGCTCAGATTCCCAGTATGGATAAGTGAGTTATTGCTCTGGGGCCACAGGTGTAGAAGCAGTGTGTTTAATGAAGACACAAAGCAACAGCGCTTCAGACATACTGAGTGTGCAAGATTATAAACTTTTAAAGTAGAAGTGTCCCTTGAATAATCCTAATCTGTGTGCCTGAAGCAGAGAGGAGAGTTCTGGAGGGCCTGTAGTTTCTAAGACATTATTTAGGAAGTGACAAAGGAAAGAATGACAAAGGAAAGACAGGCACTGAGGAAAATCAAAAATGTAGAGATGGATAGACAAGGAAATATACCATGAGAAGCAGAAGGAAAAGGAAGAGAAGAGAGGGTGTCAGTAAGAAGAAATGGTAAGAAAGTGTCAAATATTGTTAGACAGTCCAGTATGATTTTGTGTGAAAATTGCCCAGAAAAAAAGTATTACTAGAGAAGCATTGAAGACTTTCATAAGAAAAGTTTCAGTGGAGTTTAGTGTCATTGTTGATGTTGGTGGGGGGCAGGGGAGGGGATATAGATGAAATGAGAAAGTGGAGGAGGCAAGATGAGATTACTCCCTGAGAATGTCTGCCAGGTCAGGGGGAAGGAACTATAAGTCTAAAGGGGAGGAGTGTGAGACAAAGGAAACAATTTTTTTTTTTTTTTCTCTGAGATTTTAATTGGTTCATGGAGTGTACGGATATGTCCTGTTTGCTTTCCAGATCTACTCTGCGTCCAGGAAGTTAAACCATATTATGTATATTTCTCTTGCTTTCATTCGAGTTTGTCAAATGAGAGCCCCTGTAAAGTAAGAGGAAAGGAGCAGGACACAGATGTTGATTCCCTCACTTCATTTGTGGGTTCCCATGAGCTGTTGTGCCCCTTCACTGACCACATCACATGGCTCCCAAGCCTCAGTCTCCACAGAGCCTCCCTGACTTGGGTTCAAGTACAATCCACTCAACCCCTCAGGCTGACTGCCAGAAAAGATCCTACTCTGTCCTTCGGTTTTTCGTATACCTGCCACCAATATGTAAATAGTCTTCTATTAAAATAGCTTCAAATTTATTATTTCAAGTGGGCAGTCTCATTCCTGCCAAGATCCAATCACACTTAGTAATCTTTGTGTACTCATGGGATGATCTTAATACAAGTGTAAAGAAAACATCTATAGGAAAAAGAGAATAATCAACAGAGAGAGAGCAATGTGGTAGGCCAAAGATCTAGAAATCTAGTGGCAACATTAGCTTTAGACAGGAAGAGGGACAGATCTGTCATTAAATAATAAATTAACCAAATGGAGAGAACAGATGGAGATATTTGTCAGAGTAGAGATTGTGGTAGAAATCTGGGGGAGTTATCATCTGATGACAGCTATTTTCTCTGGAATTCAGAAGTGTGGTTATTTTCTGTGAGTGATGGGAATAGTAATATAATTGAGAATTCAAGGAGAGTGTAAAATATTTCACATTTAATTGAATATCTATTTTCCTGCATGTTGATACATTGACTTTAATTGAAAAATGATCCTTGTAGCCATATTGTTCTATAGGAGCTGCTATTTTGACTAGAGTTTTCATCTTCCCTAAACCAGAATCAGGGACCATTCTTAGGATTTAAATAGGGGACTTTGAGAAAATGCTGCTCAGACTATGTTTGGCATTGAAAATGTGAAATGTAATCCACAAAAATAGGGAAGAGGATGCAAGGATGGCAAGGCAATTCTAATGACGTCCAGAAGAGCAGTGAGGAAACTATCAGAGGTTTGACAAGGAGAAGGATATCACGTATGACCACAAACTCACAAGATCCTTACCCATGTTAAAGCGACAGATAGAAGATATGCACAATGACCTCATAGACTTGGCAAAGAAGATTCCAGGGAACAATGTTGAAATTACCCAATAGTTTAGTTTAGTGGCCTTTGATAAACTAGGAGGGGAAGGAGATGAGCTAATGATGAGCCTGCTTTCAACCAGATTTTAGAAAAACTATTTTTAACCCAGGACTGCTGTGCTGGAAAATAAATATGATTGTTATTTCCAGGCTCTCCATCTGGCAAAGATTTTCAAAATGGGCCCAGGATAATGATCAAATCTAGGATATTACCAGTAAAATTGGGCTTCACAGGCAAGATCAAGGATGCATGGCTTTAAAACCCTTTGTTAAGACTATAGAATAAGTTAAGGCAGAGGCATGTAGACCCCCTCAGCTAGAAAAAAACACTTCTAAACACCTTGAAGACAATGCCTAACTCTCACCCCAAGGTAGAGAGGAACAAATTCAAAGCAATGTATGGATGTGGCAGGAAGGAAGCTGAGAAAGTCATTGCTTAAGGCTTAGGACAGAGCAGGGCTCACAGAAGGACTGAAGACCAGGGTTTACTCTGTACCTTCCTCCTCTCCTCCCCCCCTTGAATGAGGGCTCACTGCACTGCCTCAGCTTTGTATATTGAGAGTGTGAGCAAGCAGATAACTTGTCTTTTAATCAAATTGTCTCCAAGTCAGGACAAGCCAAATGCAAGCACTAAAACAGAGAAAATATATTCAAGTAGCTTCTTCGACATGTGACCTTAAATGATGGCCTAGATTGCAAGCTAGGGTTGCAAGCTAATTCCAGTGAGGCAGAGTATTTGTGAATGAAAAGAATATATCTTTCACATCAGAGGTGTGAGTTATAGTTTCGAGAGATTGGATTGTGATATTTAGTTTCTTAAAATGGCCACTGATTATCCCTTTGGTCAACTGGGGCTGGTTGACCACCGTTCTGTCCATGTAGCCCTCCATATAACTAGCTCAGGCTTCTTTACAACATCGTAGTCCAAGTGTAATCATATATATATTTTTTAAACAGTGGTACTCAGAGATGATTTGCCCTTCCAGAGGACCTTTGGCAAATCCTAGAAATATTTTTGGTTGTCAGGAATGGAGGGGTGAGAGGGGCATCTAGTGGTTATGTTATGGGTAGAATTGTGTCCTCAAATTTATATGTTGAAGTCCTAACCTCTAGTACCTCAGAATGTGACTTTATTTGGAAATAGGGTTGTCTCAGGCATAAGTAGTTAAGATGAAGTCACATTGGTGTAGGATTGACCTTAATCCATATGACTGATATCTTTATCAAAATGGAAAATTTAAACAGACACACACTGAATGAGATCCCCAGTTGAACATGAAGGCAGAGATTTGGTTTATGCTTCTACAAACCACGGAACGTCAAAGACTGCTAGCAATCTGAATATTGAATGGGAGAGAGGCATGGAACAGATCCTCTTTCAAAACCCTCAGAAAGAACCTACCCTGTCAACACCTTGATCTTGGATTTCTTGCTCCTCCAAAATGTAAGATAATAAATTTCTGCTTTTTAAGTCCCCCAAGCTGTGGTGAAGCCCTAGCAAACTGTACAGGTGGAGGCAAAGGAGACCATGAAACACCTTATAACAGACAACAACAAACAAGGATTTGGTGAAAATATCAGTACTACTGATACTGAGAAACCTTGTTCTTAGAGCAAATGTTTAGGGGAAGGAACAAGAACCTGCCAGTCTCTTAAGAACTTTGCTGCAAAATTAATAAGTAACACTTGTGTAGGGCAGACCATTCCCAGAGCTCATCCAGATCAGGAAGAGGGCACAGTCCTTCCCTGCTCAGTCTGCACATGGCCACAGAGTATGTACATGCCATCTGCATGCAGAATCCACACTTTCCTCCAAGTCTTCTTCTGTCATAGCATCAGATTTGTGTTGAGGTTAGAAAATAGAAATTTCTAAAAAGCTCTTATACAAAAGCATAGAAACTTAGGACTGAATTAAAATTAAAAATGTGTATGCAGAAAACTGTAAAACGCCACTGAGAAAAATTTTAAAATATTTATACAGATGGAAATAATGTAACCTGATCATACCTTGGAAAAAAATATATATAAATTCAAAGCAATGTGTGCTATAATACAAGTGTGTGTGTTGTTTTTTAATTGACAACTTGATTTAAAATAGGGAAATGTATGAACTTACAATGGCAAAACAATCTACTGAATAAAAGAACAAGTCTTTTGGAAGTTATAATATCTGACTTCATGACTTAATATCAAAAGAATATTTTACCAGAAAGAAAGGAAGAAAGGAAGAGAGGAGGGAGGGGGGGAGGAAAATTGATCAATGCAAGTGAAATGAGATTCCAGAAATAGAATCACACATATACAATTAGTTCATTTTCAACAAAGGATCTAAAGCAATTCAACAGGAAAACACAAGTCTTTTCAGCAAATTGTAATGGAATAAGTAGGTATTTATGGGGGACAAAATGGCATTGACTTCTACCTTGTACCCTACATGCACGTATTTATTATACTGTACTAGAATATGGCCAATGGTATTATATGATTGGATGAAATTACTAGGGTTGAACAAGTAAGTAAATAAATTGTAGATAATGGGAAGCAAGCTGTTCACTGTCAGAGAAAAAACATTGTAAATAAATAAGTGAGGAAGGCTGGAACAATCCATGTGGTGATGGATTAGTCAGAGGTATCTGAATGGGTACTTGGTTCCTGACAGTATTTCCAAAGTGTTAGGTAGACTTTTGGACTGTCCTCTCTCTTCTATGTGTTTGAACAAATGTATTCAGCATTATAGTATCATACAGAGTATTTTCATTGCCTGAAAAATCCTCTGTGCCCTGCCTATCAATCCTTCTCTCCTAATTAACCTCTGGCAACCGCTAAAAATTTTATTGTCTCCATATAGTTGTCTCTCTTCCAGAATGTCATAGAGTTGGAATCACACAGTATGTATATTTTTCAGGTTGACTTCTTTCACTAAGTAATATGCATTCAAGGTTTCTCTAAATCATTTTGTGTCTTGAGAGCTCATTTCTCTATAGTGATGCATAATATTCCATTGTCTGGATGTATCATTATATTAATTCATTCACCTAATCAAGGACATCTTGAGTTGCTTTCAAGCTTTGGCAATTATGAATATAGCTCCTATAAACATCTGTGTGAAGGATTTCCTATGGACATAAGTTTTCAATTCCTTTAGGTAAATACCAAGGAACTTGATTACTGGGTCATATGACAAAAGTATGTTTATTTAAACTGCCAAACTGTCTAGCAAGTAGCTGTGCCATTTTTCATTCTCACCAGTAGTGAATGAGAGTTCCTGTTCTTCCACACCCTTACCAGCATTTGGTGTTGTCAGTGTTTTTGTATTTTGGCCATTTTAATACGTGTTAAATGATATCTCATGGTTGTTTTAATTTGCATGTCCTTGATGACATGTGATGTACAGCATCTTTTCATATGTTTGCTTGCCATCTGTATATCTTCTCTGGTGAAGTTTAATTATTATCATTTTTCTTAGTGAAGGAGCACAGTCTGAGGAAGATACTTGGGCAAAGATATCAGTTGCTGGCAAAGATATCAGTTGCTGGCCAAGATCTATTATTTCTTAATTCTTTAGTTAAGAATTACTAAGAAGTGCTGGATGGGATTCCAGTGATATTCCTTAAAGGTAGCTGACCCAGTTGGGAGATGTGCTATTTCTGGCCTTCAACTTTGCTTTTTCTGCTGCCTGCCTGGAACTTAGATATGATGGCTGAGCACCAGCGACCATATTAGACCATGAGGAGTCTTTGAAGATGGAAACTGTGCCCCAGGATGGCCGAGCAGATGAACTGAAGAAGCAAGAAAGTTTCTAGAGAAACCCCATAATAGCCACAGGTTACTTACCCCCAGACTTCTTTTATGAAAAAGAGAAAGAAACATCTGTGCTGTATAATGCGGGTCCCCAACAGGTATACATGTATACCGACCTGTGGCTTGTTAGGAACTGGGCTGCACAGCAGGAGGTGAGTGGTGATTGAGTGAGCAAAGCTTCATCTGCCACTCCCCCTCACTCCCCATCATTCACATTACCTCCTGAACTGTACCCCTCTACCCACCCCTGTCCGTGGAAAAATTATCTTCCAAGAAACTGATCCCTGGTTCCAAAAATTTGGGGACTGCTGCTGTATAAGCCACACTAGTTTTGGACATTTTATTATAAGTAAACATGCTTCTGTCTGAAAGAGATACAGTAGCAGAAAGACCTCTACCTCTGGTGATTTTCCATGCCTATAGTATGTCCTGTCAAGTGAGGGCCAGGGCATATACCATGGACTTAGCATTCTTCCTGGACCATGACCTTATATTACAGACCTATGAAAGGAGTGAGAAACACCTGTCCTACCTATGAGTGAGTGGCTCCTTGATGGGCCAACAGGTGCCATACAGCTCAGACAGGGGAGGGGGGCACACTCCAGAAACATAGGAGGAGTTACAATAAAATTATGTTATGAAATGTGATACTAAATAAAGCATGTCTTTGTGATCATCACAAATATTCAGTAACAACTCTCTTGTGGGACAAGGGAGGAAACTGCTGACTCATATGATTGAATAAATTGATACATTTGTTCCAAAAAGGAATCATGTTAATTTATAGTTTGTAATATTTGATATATTCTAATCATGCAGATTTTAATGATTTTCTAATGATATATTCTAATGATGATTCTAATAGCATTTTCAAATCATATTACCCAGGGTGTGAGATGTCCTGTTGAAGCATCCTTGATTGCTCTTCCTATCCCTGGTTACTAACTTGAGTCACTCATGGGTCTTCAATAGAATGGTCACCACAAGAAGCAGCTCTGAACCAGGCTCAGGCAACTCAGACCCAGCTCTGGGGCATCCTAAGCCACGTGATTCCACAGGCATTGTATTAACAATGGGTGCTCTCAGCACTGACCAGAACCCCAGCATGACCTCTGGACCTCTCAGGGATGGGATGTTTATCCATTCTTAACAAGAGTGTGCCTGGCTCCACTCAGCCTTCTTTGGACGTCACTCAGCCTCTTTGGGTTTCTACTCCCTAATAGTGAAGGATAGTGTGTCCATTGCTCTTTTAAATCACTCTCTTCAGGACCTACATCTCCATGAATGTTGGATGCTCCTCTTCACAGAGTCATGAACTCTCAGGGCTGCTGGAGAACATACAAGACCATTTATTTCATTAAGGCCTCTCTGAAGGAAGTCTGTGACTTCACAATAACCTACACTCCACCCATATGGTAGCAACCAAACTTACCAGATGTGAAAAAGTAAGCATATAAGTTATTTGCTGTTTAGGGTTAAGGGTTGAATTGCATCTCTCCCACCAAAATATATGATGAAGTTCTAACCCCTGGTTCCTGTGAATGTGCCCTTATTTGGAAAGAGCGTCTTTACAGATGTAGTTACTGAACACAAAGTCATAGTGGAGAAACGTGAGTACAAATCCAAAGACTGGTGCCCTTATAAGAAGAGAAAGTAGACACACAGCAGAGAAGGCCCTGTGAAGACAGAGACAGAGATTGGATGGATGCAGACACAAGCCAAGGAATGCCAAGGATTGCCAGCAATCATCAAAGCCAGAAAAGAAGGATCCTCCACTAGAGCCCTCAGAGAGAACAGAGCCTACTCACACCTTGATTTCAGACTTCTAGTTTCCTAGAAGTATGAGAGAACATGTATCAACTGCTGTCTTGTTTGTAGCCCATCATTCAGTGCACAAATGCCTTACCACACATGTGCCTGTAACTTTGCTCATGAGCCTCTTCTGCCTGGAAACTCCAAACACTCTTTTTCTTTTTTCTGGAGAATGCCTACTGCAGAATGCAAGCTTATGATGTTTAATACCTGAATTAGTTATATATTTCCCAATAATATCCTTGTTCTGTTTACTAAACCAACAGTAGATAGAATTAGCAAATATAAATCAAGTCATAGTAGGAAACATATGTTAAGACTTTATGAATGAAATACGTGACAGCAGAAGTCTCTTTCAATCTTTGCAAAGAAAGATATTGAAGAATTACTAAATGCTCACAGAAAGGTAATGGCTGATGAAAAATTAGAGGCAGTAACACAGGACTGAATAATAAAAATGCATTGGCAATTTAAAGTAATGTTGGTATAACTTAACTATCAGAAATGTTGTATTTATGAACTGAGTTTCAAAGTATACCCTGTATATGAGTGACTTGTACTAATCTTGAGATGCTTGTGTTGGAGGGTTACTACCATGAGCAGGCTTTTATAATGACCCCTCTTTTGTGCTCCAGTGTACCCTTCCTAGGATTTAATTTAAACAAGCCTTGTATTCAGACATACATCTGTTTGTTCTCTAACATCAAGATCTTTGAGGCCTGGAATTATTTTGTTTTTCTGTCTTTCTTTTTTTTTTTTTTTTTACATCTTTATTGGAGTATAATTGCTCTACAATGCTATGTTAGTGTCCTCTTTATAACAAAGTGAATCAGCTATATGTATACATATATCCCCATATCACCTCCCTCTTATGTCTCCCTCCCACCCTCCCTATCCCATCCCTCTAGGTGGACACAAAGCACTGAGCTGATCTCCCTGTGCTATGTGGCTGCTTCCCACTAGCTATCTATTTTACATTTTGTTGTGTATATATGTCCATGCCATTCTCTCACTTCGTCCCAGCTTACCATTCCCCCTCCCCGTGTCCTCAAGTCCATTCTCTACATCTTTGTCTTTATTCCTGTCCTTCCTGCCCCTAGGTTCTTCAGAAACACTTTTTTTTTTTTTTTAGATCCCATATATATGTGTTTGCATATGGTATTTGTTTTTCTCTTTCTGACTTACTTCACTCTAAATGACAGTCTCTAAGTCCATCCACCTCCTACACATAACTCAATTTTGTTTCTTTTTATGGATGAGTAATATTCCATTGTATATATGTGCCACATCTTCTTTATCCATTCATCTCTCAATGGACACTTAGGTTGCTTCCATGTGCTGGCTGTTGTAAATAGAGCTGCAATGAACATTGTGGTACATGACTCTTTTTGAGCTATGGTTTTCTCAGGGTATGGTATATGCCCAGTAGAGGGATTGCTGGGTCATATGGTAGTTGTTTCAGTTTTTTAAGGAACTTCCATACTGTTCTCCATAGTGGCTGTATCAATTTACATTCCCACCAACAGTGCAAAAGTGCTCCCTTTTCTCCACATGCTCTCCAGCATTTATTGTTTGTAGATTTTTTAATGATGGCCATTCTGACAAGTGTGAGGTGATACCTCATTGTAGTTTTGATTTGCATTTCTCTCATAATTAGTGATGTTGAGCATCCTTTCATGTGTTTGTTGGCAATCTGCATATCTTCTTTGGAGAAATGTCGATTTAGGTCTTTCGTCCATTTTTGTATTGGTTTTTTTTTTTTTTTGATATTGAGCTGTGTGAGCTTCTTGTATATTTTGGATATTAATCCGTTGTCAGTTGCTTCATTTGCAAATATTTTCTTGCATTCTGAAGGTTGTCTTTTCATCTTGTTTATGGTTTCCTTTGCTATGCAAAAGCTTTTAAGTTTCATTAGGTCCCATTTGTTTATTTTTGTTTTTATTTCCATTTCTATAGGAGGTGGGTCAAGAAGGATATTGCTGTGATTTACATCATAGAGTGTTCTGCCTATGTTTTCCTCTAAGAGTTTTATAGTGTCTGGTCTTATGTTTAGCTCTTTAATCTATTATGAGTTTATTTTTGTGTATGGTGTTAGGGAGTGTTTGAATTTCATTCTTTTACATGTAGCTGTCCAGTTTTCCCAGCACCAAGTATTGAAGAGGATGGCTTTTCTAAATTGTACATTCTTGCCTCCTTTATCAAAGATAAGGTGACCATATGTGCGTGGGTTTATCTCTGGGCTTTCTATCCTGTTCCATTGATCTATATTCTGTTTTTGTGCCAGTACCGTACTGTCTTGATTACTGTAACTTTGTAATATAGCCTGAAGTCAGGGAGCCTGATTCATCCAACTCTATTTTGCTTTCTCAAGATTGCTTTGGCCATTCGGGGTCATTTGTGTTTCCATACAAATTGTGAATTTTTTTGTTCTAGTTCTGGGAATAATGTCATTGGTAGTTTTAGGCATTGCATTGAATCTGGAGATTACTTTGTGTAGTATAGTCATTTTTGCAGTGTGGATTCTTCCAATCCAAGAGCATGGTATATCTGTCCATCACATTGTATCATCTTTTATTTCTTTCATCTGTGTCTTCTAGTTTTCTGCATACAGGTCTTTTGTCTCCTTAGGTAGGTTTATTCCTAGATATTTTATTATTTTTGTCACAATGGTAAATAGGAGTGTTTCCTTAATTTCTCTTTCAGATTTTTCATTAGTGTATAGGAATGCAAGAGATTTCTGTGCCTTAATTTGTATCCTGCTACTTTACCAAATTCATTGATTAGCTCTAGTAGTTTCCTGGTAATGTCTTTGGGAATCTCTATGTATTACATCATGTCATCTGAAAAAAGTGACAGTTTTAGTTCTTTTCTGATTTGGATTTCTGGTATTTATTTTTTATCTCTGATTGCTGTGATTAAAACTTCCAAAACTAAGTTAATTAATAGTGGTGATAGTGGAGAACCTTGTATTGTTCTTGCTCTTAGTGGAAATGGTTTCATTTTTCACCATTTAGAACAATGTTGGCTGTGGGTTTGTCATATATAGTCTTTGTTATGTTGAGGTAACTTCCCTCTATGCCTACTTTCTGGAGGGTTTTATCATTAATGGATGTTGAATTATTTTGAAAGTTTTTCTGCATGTCTTCAGATGATCATATGGTTTTTCTACTTCAATTTGTTAATATGGTGTATCACATTGATTGATTTGTGTACGTTGAAAAATCTTTGCATTCCTAGGATAAACCTCACTTTATCATGGTGTATGATCCTTTTAATGTGTTGTTGGATTCTGCATGCTAGTATTTTGTTGAGGATTTTTGCATCTATGTTCATCAGTGATATTGGTCTGTAGCTTTCTTTCTTTGTGACATCTTTGTCTGATTTTGATTCAGGGTGATGGTGGCCTTATAGAATGAGTTTGGGAGTGTTCCTCCCTCTGCTATATTTTGGAAGAGTTTAAGAATGATAGGTGTTAGCTCTTCTCTAAATGCTTGATAGAATTCTACTGTGAAGCCATCTGGGCCTGGGCTTTTGTTTGTTGGAAGATTTTTAATCACTGTTTCAATTTCAGTGCTTGTGATTGGTTTGCTTATATTTTCTATTTCTTCCTGGTTCAGTCTTGGAGGGTTATGCTTTTCTAAGAATTGGTCCATTTTATCCAGGTTGTCCATTTTATTGGCATATAGTTGCTGGTAGTAATCTCTCATGATCCCTTGTATTTCTGCAGTGTCAGTAGTTACTTCTCCTTTTTCATTTCTAATTCTATTGATTTGAGTCTTCTCCCTTTTTTTCTTGATGAGTCTGGTTAATGGTTTATCAATTTTGTTTATCTTCTCAAAGAACAAGTTTTTGTTTTCTTGATCTTTGCTATCATTTCCTTTATTTTTATTTTTTTTCATTTACTTCTGATGTGATTTTTATGATTTATTTCCTTCTGCTAACTTTGGGGTTTTTTTCTTCTTTCTCTAATTGCTTTATGTGTAATGTTACATTGTTTATTTGAGATATTTCTTGTTTCTTGAGGTAGGATTGTATTGCTATAAACTTCGCTCTTAGAACTGCTTTTTGCTGCATCCCATAGGTTTTGGGTCATCGAGTGTTCATTGTCATTTATTTCTAAGTATTTTTTGATTTCCTCTTTGATTTCTTCAGTGATCTCTTGGTTATTTAGTAGTGTATTGTTTAGCTTCCATATGTTTGTATTTTTTGTAGTTTTTTTTTTCTGTAATTCATATCTAGTCTCATAACACTGTGGTTGGAAAAACTACTTGATATGATTTCAATTTTCTTAAATTTACCAAGGCTTGATTTGTGACCCAAGATATGATCTCTCCTGGAGAATATCACATAAGCACTTGAGAAGAAAATGTATTCTGTTGTTTAGGATGGAACATCATATAAATATTAAGTCCATCTTATTCAATGTATCATTTAAAGCTTGTGTTTTATTATTTATTTTCATTTTGGATGATCTGTGAAAGTGGGATGTTAAAGTCCCCTGCTATGATTATGTTATTGTCAATTTCCTCCTTTATGGCTGTTGGCATTTGCCTTATATATTGAAGTGCTCCTATGTTGGGTGCATAAATATTTACAATTGTTATATCTTCTTTGTGGATTGATTCCTTGACCATTATGTAGTGTCCTTCTTTGTCTCTTGTAATAGTCTTTATCTTAAAGGCTATTTTGTCTGATATGAGAACTGCTTCTCCAGCTTTCTTCTGATTTCCATTTGCATGGAATATCTTTT
Organism: Kogia breviceps; assembly: GCF_026419965.1. NCBI lineage: Eukaryota > Metazoa > Chordata > Mammalia > Artiodactyla > Physeteridae > Kogia > Kogia breviceps. The sequence goes on from NC_081322.1 coordinate 16,182,757, forward strand.
TGCATCCCCTCACTTTCAGTCTGTACGTGTCCCTAGGTCTGAAGTGGGTGTCTTGTGGACAGTATATATATGGGTCTTGTTTTTGTATCCATTCAGCCAGTCTATGTCTTTTGGCTGGAGCATTTAATCCATTTACATTTAAGGTAGTTATCAATATGTAAGTTCCTATTACCATTTTCTTAATTGTTTTGGGTTTGTTATTGAAGGTCTTTTCCTTCTCTTGTGTTTCCTGCCTAGAGAAGTTCCTTTAGCATTTCCTGTAAAGCTAGATTGGTGGTACTGAATTCTCTTAGCTATTGCTTGTCTGTAAAGATTTTAATTTCTCCATTGAATCTGATTGAGATCTTTCCTGATAATCTTGGTTGTAGGTTTTTCCCTTTCATCACTTTAAATATGTCCTGCCAGTCCCTTCTGGCTTGCAGAGTTCCTGCTTAAAGATCAACTTTTAAACTTATGGCGATTTCCTTGTATGATATTTGTTGCTTTTCCCTTGCTGCTTTTAATATTTTTTCTTTGTATTTAAGTTTTGGTAATTTGATTAATATGTGTCTTGTTATGTTTCTCTTTGTATTTATCCTGTATTGGGCTCTCTGTGTTTCCTGTACTTGATTGACTATGTCCTTTCCCATATTTGAGAAGTTTTTAAATCTCTTCAAATATTTAGTTAGTCCCTTTCTTTTTCTCTTCTTCTTCTGGATCCCTAAAATTCTAATGTTGGTGAGTTTAATATGGTCCCAGATGTCTCTGAGACTGTCCTCAATTTTTTTCATTCTTTTTTTTCTTTATTCTGCTCTGTGGTAGTTATTTTCACTATTTTATCTTCCAGGCCACTTATCTGTTCTCCTGCCTCAGTTATTCTGCTATTGATTCCTTTTAGAGAATTTTAAATTTCATTTATTGTGCTGTTCATCATTGCTTGTTTGCTCTTTAGTTCTTCTAGGTCCTTGTTAAACGTTTCTTGTAATATCTCCATTCTATTTCCAAGATTTTAGATCATCTTTAATATCTTTACTCTGAATTTTTTTCAGGTAGACTGCCTATTTCCTCTTCATTTGTTTGGTCTGGTGGGTTTTTACATTGCTCATTCAGCTGCTATGTATTTTTCTGTCTTCTCTTTTTGCTTAACTTACTGTGTTTGGGGTCTCCTTTTCACAGGCTCAGGTTCATAGTTCCCATTGTCTTTGGTGTCGGCCACAGTTGATAAAGTTGGTTCAGTGGATTATGTAGGCTTCCTGGTGGAGGGAATTGGTGCCTGTGTTCTAGTAGATGAGGTTGAATCATGTCTTTCTGTTGGGCAGAACCACACCTGGTGGAGTGTTTTGGGGTGTCTGTGAACTTAGTATGATTTTAGACAGCCTCTCTGCTAATGGGTGGGGTCATGTTCCTGTCTTGATAGTTGTTTGTCATAGGGTGTCCAGCACTGGAGTTTGCTGGTCATTGAATGGAGCTGGGTCTTAGCATTGAGACAGAGATCTCTGGGAGAGCTCTTGGCGATTGATATTACATGGGGCTGTGAAGTCTCTGGTGGACCAGTTGTCCTGAACTAGGCTCTCTCACCTCAGAATTTCAGGCCTGACACCCAGCCAGAGCACCAAGACCCTGTCAGCCACGTGGCTCAGAAGAAAAGGAAAAAAAAAATAAATAAAAGAATGAAAGAAATAAAAAATAAAATAAACAAAGTTATTAAAATAATAAAAATATTGTTAAAATAAAAAAACAAAATTGTAATTAAAAAAATAAAGAAGAGAGCAATCAAGACAGTAAACAAATCCACAAAAGATAACAATTGCTAAAAACTATCCTAAAAAAGACCCCCCAAAATAGACAAACAGAACCCTATGGCAAATAGTAAAAACAAACCTATACAGACAAAATCACACAAAGAAGCATAAATACACACACTCACAAAAAGAGAAAAAGGAACATAAAATTAAATATATATTTTTATATATATATAAGAAAAAATAAAGGAAAAGAGCAACAAATCAATAAACAAATATACCAGTGACAATAAACTCTAAATACTAAACTGAGATAAACGTAAAACCAGAAACAAATTAGGTGCAGAAAGCAAACTCCAAGTCTACAGTTGCTCCCAAAGTCCACCACCTCAATTTTGGGATGATTCATTGTCTATTCAGGTAGTCCAGAGATGCAGAGTACATCAAGTTCATTGTGGAGATATAATCTATTCTTGAGGTTGCTGAGGAAATTTCCCTTTCTCTCGTTTATTCCTCCAGCTCCTGAGGTTCAACTTTGGATCTGGCCCTGTCTCTGCATGTAGGTCACACTCTGGCATCTGTTCTTTGCCCAGAAAGGAGGGGGATAAAGGAGCGACAGATTATGTGGCTCTGGCTCGCTCAGGCTGTGGGGAGGGTGTGGTACAGGATACGGGGCAAGCTTGCTTCAGCAGAGGCCACTGTGACATTGCACCAGCCTAAGGCACCCTGTGTGTTCTCTGGGGAAGTTGTCCCTGGATCACAGGACCCTGGCATTGGCAGGCTGCCCAGGATCCTGGGAGGGGAGGTGTGGATAGTGAACCGTGCTTGCACACAGGCTTCTTGGTAGCAGCGTTAGCATGTCATACCCATCTCTGGTATCCACACTGATAGGTGTGGCTCGTGCATGTCTCTGGAGCTCGTTTAGGTGGTGTTCTGAATCCCCTCTCCTTGTGCACCCTGAAACAATGGTCTCTTGCCTCTTAGGCACGTCCAGAGTTCTCCTGGACTCCCTCCTGGCTAGCTGTGGAGCACTAGCCTCTTCAGGCTGTGTTCACGCAGCCGACCCCAAACCTCTCCCTGCGATCTGATCTCCAAAGCCCGAGCCTCACTTTCCAGACCCCACCTGCCCCAGTGGGTGAGAAGACAAGCCTCTCAGGCTGGTGAGTGCTGGGTCGGCACTGATCCTCTTTGCAGGAATCTCTCTGCTTTGCCCTCGGCACCCTTATTTCTGTGCTCCCCTCCATGGCTCCGAAGCTTCCCCCCCGCCAACCCCAGTCTCTGCCAGTGAAGGGGTTTCCTAATGTGTGGAAACTTTTCCTCCTTCACAGCTCCCTCCCAGAGGTGCATGTCCAATCCCTATTCTTTTGTCTCTGTTTTTCCTTTTGCCCTACCCAGGAACGTGGAGAGTTTCTTGCCTTTTGGGAGGTCTGAGGTCTTCTGTCAGCATTCAGTAGGAGTTCTATAGGAGTGGTTCCACATATAGATGTATTTTTGATGTATTTGTGGGGAGGAAGATGATCTCCATGTCTTACTCTTATGCCATCTTGAAGGTCCCCCCCCGCCTGTTTTTCTTTCTATCTGCTTGAACACTTATCTCCATCAGACTACCAATCCTTCATCATGTTCACTCACTGTGTATGTGCTGAAAGAAAGAATTCTTACTTTTTCTTTCTTGAATAACTAATATTCTCTAAATTTATAATAGTTAAATAGATAACAAGCCCAGATTCATATATCTTGTATATATTAATAGCAAAATCATCCAGATTTATACATTCATTAAGACCAATTTATTTAAAAGCAATTCACTTTCTCTGCTTCAGAGATTTTAGTAGGTATGATACATTCCTTTCCTCATGTTGTTTTAAGTAGGTAACATGTAATTACTTCATCTTTGACATTTCATGGTTTACATGTTTGATATAATAGATTTAAGCAAACTCAATGCTCTTAAAATTTGCTGTGGCCAAATATGTTTAACAAATATATATTTTGTGGATGATGCATATTGATGTTCAATGGTTTGATGGGCATAAATATACTCTGTAAAGTCTAGTGAATAATTTAATCTCTAAGATATTCAGAAGAACATTATTTCTTGGAAATTTACATATGACAAAATTTCTCATAAATAGTTATATTTTTTTGCATTCAAGAAGAGTTTTATTGTATAGGAATAAGATATAAGAATCCATATGTTTCTATTCAATTCAATTTTAGGCTTTATCCTAAATTCACTGCCCTTAATCACCCTAGGTGTGCACTTTTGCCATGAAATTGCTGAAATCATTTGATTGGTAATACTCAATGAATGCCTAGAGGTTTAACTAACTTTTTTCAAGGTTATTTAAAAAGCCATTTCAGAGCACTCTCAAACAAGACTGAGTGTTTGTCCCTAGAACTTAATATCTGGGATATTTTTTAAAAGCCATGTATATATGCTGCTTGCATAGAATCACAAGAATTAAACAAAGTAATAAGTTTCACTGGAGCCTATTATGCTCAACTGATGGGCAACTCAGAGGTTAAATAAGAAACAAAAATATATTTTTAATTTAAAATTATCAACATGAAAATACCTGAAATTTCTTAGATTAAAAAAGAAGCAAATTTGAGAACCATGAGGATCAGCACTGCCCTATGACTGAGTTCACAACCTTGGGGCTGGACGGCTGGAGTCAAAACGTGGCTCCCCTAAGAATGGGGATAATAACACCTACTCATAGATCCCTGGTGAGGATAAAATGAGTCAGCATATGTAAATTACTTAAACTAGTACCTGGTCTTCTTTCAGGTCCAAGTGGTTTTCGTTATTATATTACCCAAGTCCTGTGTCAGGGTTTGCCTTAGACAGACTCATTAGTGAATCAAAGCTCCCTAAACATACAAGCCCCAGAAATACTTCTATGACATTGTCTCTTTATTCTGTATTAATTTACTTGGAGTAGAAATTTACAGAAGCTACCGATTCACATTTATTTTCCAAAGTAAAATTAGTTTTTAAAATCTCATGACAAAACAAGCCCACTTGGGATATTAAAGTTTATGTTATGGAAGAAGGCTGAGGGATGTGACAATAGGAGCCTCCTTTAGTCTCAGCCAGTATTGTTCTGTTTTTCAAACTTACCCTCACCAATTATTTTTACTTAAGATTGCTTAATTTATTGAATCACTCTGCCCCATATCTTAATCTGGAATCTAATTTTTTTTTTTTTTTTTTTTTTTTTTTTTTTTTTTTTTGTGGTACGCGGGCCTCTCACTGTTGTGGCCTCTCCCATTGAGGAGTGCAGGCTCCGGACGCGCAGGCTCAGCGGCCATGGCTCACGGGCCCAGCCGCTCTGCGGCATGTGGGATCTTCCCGGACCGGGGCACGAACCCGTGTCCCCTGCATCGGCAGGCGGATTCTCAACCACTGCGCCACCAGGGAAGCCCTGGAATCTAAATTTTAATTGCTTGTCCCAGGAAAAATATTCTTGAAAACTTTAATCCTGTCAGTGGTACTAAGATATGGGATTGGGAAAATGACAAGGCAAGGACCTAGTTGAACTATTAGAATGTGTTCCCTGATAAATGCTACTGTTATGCTTACAGATCAAAGATTTTCTATTAATTTTAAGTGAATCCTATTTCCCACATTGTGCAACATAACACAGCACTGGGATGTAAGGGTTTGTTGGGCCCAAGCTCACCTACTCCTCATCAGACTGACAGCCAGCATCTTGAAGTTTGTATCCTGGGATCAAAATAAGCAGTACTAAAAATGTAAATTTTCAGACGAGCAAATTCCTTTTTTATTTACTCTAAATATACCATTGAAGGCCCTATTAACTGTTGAGGACATAAAATAAGCTTGACTATTAATGGCGTTGTGGTCATTGTTGATATAAGGCAGTTGTTATTTCCAGGTAAATGTCAACGGCTTTTGTGTTAATGATCAATGTTTTGGGTGTTTCCTCCTTTGGGGATGTTTTTCTCCCTTTAAGGTGGCATCTGGGTTTCAAGGTGGTTTATGTAATATCATGACTTGGAGAAAACTGTTTTATTTGCATGTTTCTATTAACGTTTCTCATAATGCTTGATCTGTTTGTCCTCTTTTGCCATTTTAGCATCTTCTGCTAAGAGCCCAGGATTGATGTAAATTGCAGTTTATTATCTTTTCTTGTTCATTGTAAGTTGACTCTCTTACTATCTCAAGCTTATATGGCAGCCCTTTACTTCAGGGATTCTGTTCTTCATTTAACTTTCACTGCTGTTAAATTTAGTGTGCAAATTCCCTTGGCTGTCAAGATCAGAGGTTTAGCCCTTCAGATCCCTGCTAAGGAATCATTTCACCCATGCCCACAGAAAGCCACATAGGATAATCATAAGAGACTACTGTGAACAATTATATTCCAACAAGTTGGATAACCTAAAAGAAATGGATTAATTCCTAGAAAAACACAACCTACAAGAGACTGAATCAAGAAGAAATAGAAATCACAATAGACCAATGAGTGAGGAGACTGAATCAGTAATCAAAAACTTCCACCAAAAAAAGCCCAGGACCAGATGTTTTCACTGGTGAATTCTACCAAATATTTAAAGAAGAATTAATGTCAATCCTTCTCAAACTCTTTCAATGAATTGAAGAAGAAGGAACAATCTTCAATTCATTTTATAAGGCAAGCATTACCCTAATGTCAAAGCCAGAGAAGGACACTAAAGAAAATTAAAACTACAGGCCAATTACCGTGGTCATTTGAATTCTTAGATGCATATAATATCTAAGATTCCCTTCCATTTGTGATGATCTGAGACAAACCAAAGTATAGCAGGAATATCAGTTAAAATTATTAAAAAAGGAAATTTTATCCTTCTATAATTTAATTTTATTGAGATAAATTCATATACCATGAAATTTACCTGTTTCATGTGAACAAATCAACAGATTTTAGCATATTTACAGATATGAGCAACCATCAATGAAAACTAATATAAGAACACTTCATTGCCCCTAAAAGAGACCCTGTATCCATTAGCAGCCTCTCCTCATCTTCCTCTCTGTCCCCAAGCCTAGGCAGCCACCAATCTGCTCTTCTCCTCTAGAGATTTGTTTATTCTGGACACTTAATATCAATGGAATTATACAATATGTGATCTTTCACAACTGGCTTCTTTCACTCAGCATAATTACTCATAATGTAGGATTTATACCTGTAATTTTGCTATTTTTTCTATGTGTTTGATCTTTTTTTGTTCCACTACCCTCAATCATTGTCTTCTCTTTGTATAAAATAGATATTTTCTAGTATACAGTTTTGATTCCTGTGTTCATGCTCTTAACCACAGACTATATTATGTGGATGGCTGAACTTTTGGTAAAATAGATGAAACAAAAAATATATATAACAGGACAAATGTAATGAAAGTGGTGGTGAGACTGGCTTAAGAGAGATGATGTTCAATTATATTTCTTTAGAAACACAAGTGATGAAGAAGGGGAAAGGAATACAAATATTTCATCCATGCTTCTATGGGGTATCTAGCTTCATAAAAATGTATTATAAAGGATTAAAAATATTCCCGTTAGACTGACATTATTATCGATGGATTTGTCTTAATGTAAAATTGGCATTGTTTTAAAATAAAATCTTAAAAAAGCAAGACTTTCTTGCTTTGTCTCATATTGTCTTACATCTCTGCTATTTATTCTGTTCCTAAATCTGTATGCATTGAGATAATCTAATAAGATTTCTTTTTTATTTCCAGAATTCAAAATGATACACAAAAAGATAATATTTTACCTATCATTTTTTTAAAGAATAAAACTTAAGCTAAGATGGCAAAAAGAAAAAAAGTACAATTAAAAAAAATCAGAACTAATAGATAACAAACATGCATGCAGGGTGAAACAAAAATTTTTGTCAGGATGTGAGTAACAAAAGAAGCCTTAAATAGAAATTACCAGACAGACTTTATTAATGAAGAATTTAGGGTACTCACATCCTCAATGGTGCAGTTTCAGTGAAGGATCAGACGTGGTCTTTAAAAAAGCTTATAAACAAAAAAGCTTTATGCCTCATTGACATCAAAGCACATTGTTATTGGTTGACTTGTGTTCCCCCCAAATTCATGTATTAACATCCTAACTCCCTAGTAACTTAGGATGTGACCTGATTTAGAAATAGAATTACTTCCTATACAATTAGTTAAGATATTCTGAGGTTTTATTGGAGTATGGAAAGACCGAATCCAACATTACTGGTGTGCTTATAAAAAGAGGAAATTTGGACATATGCTCATAGAGAGACGGACATGTAAAGATGAAGGCAGAGATCAGGTGATGCTTCTGTGAGCCTTCGGACACCAAAGATGGACAGCAGACCACCAGAAGCTGGTGGAGGCCTGGGACAGGCTCCCCCTCACAGCCTCAGAAGGAACCAACCCTGCTGACACCTTGATCTTGGACTTCTTGCCTACAGAAATGTGAGAAAAATAAAATTCTGTTGTTTAAGCCACCCAGTTTCTCATACTTTGTTATGGTAGCCCTAGCAAATTAAGGCACCCTGTATTATACATTTGTGGTAACATTGTAATTTTTTTCAAATATGAGACAGTAGACATAAGTGGTCTCTTATTTCTAGTTTTAAGTAAAAGTCTCTTTTATTGAGACCCTCACCGCCAAAGACCATCAGAAACTCAACTGTAGTTGAACAGAGTTGAGTTTCTTGGTTCCACACAGTGGGGAAAGAGCACACCATGGATCATTTGGGAGCATTTTAGTGTTAGGGTTTATTATGGCATTTGGGCTTCTGTTAGTATATTTGGAGATGGTTCTAGGAAGTTTGGTTTTTACTCTACATTGAGTGTTGTTAGAAGGTGGAGTATTTTTAAACTACTTAACTTGAAGATAAGAAGAACAGATCAGGCTAAAGCTGTAATTAGTTTAAAAAGCAGCAGAAGGACTTCCCTGGTGGCACAGTGGTTAAGAATCTGCCTGTCAATGCAGGGGACGTGGGTTCGAGCCCTGGTCTGGGAAGATTCCACACGCTGTGGAGCAACTAAGTCCATGCACCGCAACTATTGAGCCTGTGCTCTAGAGCCCGTGAGCCACAACTACTGAAGCCCGCATGCCTAGAACCCATGCTCTGCAACAAGAGAAGCCACTGCAATGCGAAGCCTGTGCACCACAACGAAGAGTAACCCCCACTTGGTGCAAGTAGAGAAAGCCCACACACAGCAATGAAGACCCAATGCAGCCAAAAATAAAAATAAATAAGCAAAATTTAGAAAATTATTTTAAAAAAAGAAGTAGCAGAAAAGGCAGGAGGGAGGAGTGTTGAGCCATTTTGTGGTTGGGCAATATTCATGCATTGTGATTTGACAGACATGGGCATGGAGAGATCTTATTTTTATCTCGTGGACACAGAGAAACCTTGTCTGATAATGGTGTTCCATGAAATGAGTTACCTTTAGCAGGAGAATAGCACAGCCAGATTTTAGAGCCAGTTCAGCTCAGCCAGCCCCAGGAAGGGGCTGCTTTGTTCTCTTTCACTTTAATTACTCAAAAAGTATTTTATTAATATCTATAGTAGATAAAATAATTTTGTTACTTATTTAATAAGGAATTGAAAGACCATATCTAAACATGGATTTTAATACTTTATTCATTCTTACTTGAAGGTATGTGGTTTCTAAAGAATAATAAAAATTCTCTGAAGAGTAAATTATAAAATTAAGCTGAAAATAATTGAATTGATATGCTTGAATTCAGCCTGAAGTGACAACCTGTTTTCTTAAGTAAAAAATAAAATAAAATAAAATAACTCAGGCAACAAAAGCAAAAATAAACAAGTAGACTACCTCAAACTAAAAAGCTTCCACACAGAAAAGAAAACATGCAACATATGAAAAAGCAAGCTACAGACTGGGAGAAAATATTTTGTAAACCATGTATCTGAAAAGTTAGCATCCAAACTTTATAAGGAAGTCATACATTCATTAGCAAAAAAACAAACTATCCAATTAAAAATGGGAAAAAGAAGAGATGTTTTTCCAAAGAGGACATACAAGTGGCCAATAGGTGTACATAAAAAGGTGTTTAATGTTACTAATCATCAGGAAATTGCAAATTAAAACTATGAGATATCACCCCACACCTGTTAAGGTGGTTGTTATCAAAAATAATAAAAAATAACCTGTTGGCAAGGACATTGAGAAAATGGAACCTACTCTTGTACACTGTTGGTTGGAATGTAAATTGGCATATTTCCATTATGGAAAACAGTACAGCACTACCAAATAATCCAACAATCCTCTTCTGGGTACATAAGCCAGGGAAATGAAATCAGTACCTCAAAGAGATATCTGTACTCTCAGGTTCGTTGCAGCATTATTCACAATAGCCAAGATATGGAAATAGTCTAAGTGTCTGTGGAAAGATGTATGGATAAAGAAGTTGTGGTTTGTATATGAATAATATTCAGCCTTAAAGAAAAAGAAGGTAATCCAGCCATTTGCTACAACATGGATGAACCTTTCACATTATGCTAAATGAAATAAGCCAGACACAGAAAGGAAAACACTATATGATCTTTCTTATATATGGAATCTGAGAAGTAAGGTACAAAAAGTAGAGAGTAGAACAGTAGTTACTAGGGGCCCTAAGGTGGGGTAAATGTGGAGATGTTGGTCAAAGGGCACTAAGCTGCCGTTCTGTAGGATGAATGAGTCTAGAGATCTATTATACAGCATGATGATTGTAGTTAGTAATACTGTAACTGGTTGTAGTTAGTAATACTCTAGATTTCTGGAGTTCTCATCACACACACACAGAATGATAACCCTGTGAGAAGATATGTTAATTAGGTGATCATAGTAATAATTTCACTGTGAATATGTACATCAAATCATGTTGCACGCCCTGAATATACACAACTTTATTATTGTTTTTTAAAAATTATAAATTCTCATATACAATCATGATTTGTAAAATACATCTATATAATTTACTATGAGTAAATGAGGATTATGAGAGAAATTGTATCTTCCATAAAAATCATGGCTTAGGCTTCCTTGAACTGCATGACATTTCTAATAGGTAACAGTAGCCTTCTTTGGGCATTTACAAAGTGCAACAAATACATTACCATCTAATATTGATCAAAGACATATAGCTTTTCTGTTTATTAAAACAGCACTTTGGAATTTGGATAGTAGATTCATAATGGGTTTTAAGAAGATGTAAAGAGAAATTCTTTAATATTTTGAGGTATGCTTCCTTAGGAACTACTGTTTACTCAATCCATATATCACTTGCTCTCATTGCAGAGACAAAATTTATAATATCCAGTCTGATTCTTTCAAGCTTTTCTTGCAGATTGCAGAAGTTGGATGACTTCATTTCCATGTCACTTATCTTTATAGTGGATGACTTTGTGCCTTTATTACTGTCACACCTCCTATTTGACCCCTATATGACAGAAAAATAGTCCCTAACCTATTATTTACTAACTTATAACATTCCTACATTTCTATAAATATCTGAATTCTGCTATCACTTTAAAATTTTAAACATCATTTTTCTTTAAGTTTATATAAATCATCATAAATTAAAATGCAAACTACTAGACTTATATGGACTCAGATTTAGCATCTTCACATTTTTATAAACATCTACATTCACTTAGACCTTTTAAAAATAGTATTTTCCTTTAAGAAGTTTAACAACATCATAAAGAACTTGATACTGAAAATGATGCATATACTCAAAAGTAACATACTAATTTGATTGATGCAAATTTCAGCCAGAGGAAAAATAGTTCAGTTAAATGCACATTACTACTAATAATACAATTTTAGTGGAAAGCTCAACATTTATGATTTTGCAAATTGAAGGCATAGTTGTAAAAAGCAACTTGTGAAAATGTTTTTTTAAATTTTTCCTACCAATGACGTATGCAAAGGAAGGTATATTATCTTGGTTTCTCAATTGTAAATTGTGTCAACAGCATGTAGTTTTCAGGAAATAAAACCTCAAGGGAAAAATAAACATTATATATATATATATATTTAAATACAGCTTGGAAATACAATGTAATTCTCAGTATGAAAAGGCCAAGGATACTTCATTACCACTATTTAAAGTCTTTTTAAGGTTTTAACAGCTTTTCAACGTGTACAGATCCAAGTCCTGTGGATCATAAAGCATTTTATGATCTTCTCTCAAATTACAGAGATATCATTTCAAATTAGTGAAGTTCATTTAACGCATCCTCATTTTTCTCACATATTCACCAACATTATCACATAATGACATTAACATCTTTGATGTTGGGGTGTATTTTTACAATAATGATATATTAATCACTTTGTCAGAACTTAACTGGTAATTTTTACCCCCTTGTATTAGTTTCCTTTGAGTGCTGTAACTAATCGTCACAAACCTACAACAGTACAAATTTTCTGTTTTATACTTCTGGGGGCCTGAAGTCTACAATAAGATGTTGGCAAGGCTGTGCTCCTCTGAAGGCTTTCCTACCTTTTCAGGTTCTAGAGACTCCCTGAATTCCTTGGCTGAGATGCCTTCCTTATATCAGCCAAACCTCTTGCTTTAATCATCCTATTTTTTTCTTTCTTTCAATTTCTTACCTCTCCTTTGCAGGACCCTTGTTATTACTTTTGGGGCCTACCTGATAAACCAATATAATCTCACCATATCAAGATCCTTATTTTAACCACATTTGCAAATCCTTGCTTACCATATAAGGCAACATTCACAGGCTCCAGAAATTAAGGCCCAGATACCTTTGAGGGGAAGGCATTTTTCAGTTTACTACACTACCCTTAATGGCACGTACAATAAATTCTCTTAGTCAAAGGTCTCTTATGATCAATTAAATACGGTAAAACTCATCTCCTTCCTTGCTTTGTTTTCCCTTGAGAACTATTTGATTTCAATTACCTGGATTTCTCGCCTCTGGTCTTCATCTCTTTCTAGAATACCCTCCCTACCCCTCTATCCCACATACCTAGCCTTGATAATGTATGTCACTATTTTAAGACTCACTTTATTTTTTAAACATTTTTTTTAGAGTATAGTTGATTTCCAATGCTGTGCTAATTCCAGGTGTACAGCACAGTGAATCAGTTATACATATACATATATCCACTCTTCTTTAGATTCTTTTCCCATATAGGCCATTACAGAGTATTGAGTAGAGTTCACTGTGCTATACACTAGGTCCTTATTAGTTATCTATTTATATATAGTAGTGTGTATATGTCTATCCCCATCTTCCAATTTATCCCTCCTCCCCCTTCTCACCCTGGTAACCATAAGTTTGTTTTCTACATCTGTGACTCTATTTCCATTTTGTAGATAAGTTCATTTGTAGCCTTATTTTTAGCTTCCACATATGAGATATCATATGATATTTGTCATTCTCTGTCTGACTTACTTCACTCAGTATGACAACCTCTAGGTCTATCCAATATTACCTCTTCAGGAAGCTTTCCAGTGTCACTTACAATGCCTTAGTTACCCTTATACATGATTGAATTAGTTTTCTGTGCTATATAACAAGTTATCAAAAACTTAGCAGTTTAAAACAACTCACATTTATCATCTCACAATTTCTGCAGGTCAGAAGTCTGGGTGTGACTTAGCTGAGTTTCTGTTCCTGGTCTCACAAAGCTGAGGTCAAATGTTTGCCTGGGTTGTGAGCTGATCTGAGGCCCAGGTTCCTCTCCAAGCTCACTGGTTGTTGGTAGGACATAGTTTCATACAGTTTTGAGGCCAGTTTTCTGGCCTCACTTTCTTACTGGCTGTTTACCTGAAGGATCTCAGCTCCTAGGAACCACATGCCTTTCCCTGCCATGTGGCGCTCTCCAAAGCACAGTCTTCATTCTGCTCCTTCCAGGCAAGCAGGAGAATGAATGAACTTCTTTTCAAGTCTTAAATGAAAGTCTTAAATTCTTACCTGATTTGGTGAGACTTACCCAAGATAATCTCTCTCTTGATTAACTCCAAGTTGTCTGATCAGTTGACAGTAATTATATCCACAATTCCCTTCCACAATATAATCATTGGAGTGATGTTCCATTACATTGGCAAATCTCACCCAACTCAAAAGGAGAGGATTCTACAACCCAGGTACGCTGGGGGTGAGGATCTTGGGGGCTCTGTTAGGATTCTGCCAGCACAGAATCACAGTCACCATTGTGACTCCTTAGCACAAGAAACTGACCACTTGTACCCGTCATGACACTGCATTGATTTAAACCACTCATTGTTTATAACCCCAATATCTACCACACTTCTTGCCACGTGGTAAGGACTCATTTAATATTTGTATAAGAAATTAATATACAAGTCAGCATGGCATTGAGGGTGTAGTGAACTCATGCATATTCTGTAAAAGAGATTCTTGTATGAGTGTTTTCTCGCATATGAATATATTATTCTTCAACACTTGAATGGATCATATGCATGAAATTATTTATGAAAGAGACAAGCTACATTAACTTCCTACTAGCAAAATAAAACACCTTTTCTCACAATTAAATATTTAGAAGTAGGTAATTAGAACAAAAGTGTGTGCATGAGAACTTAAGGCTGATTCATTTTTTCATGTGTTTCTGACAGACGTTTGTTCAATGCCATTTCTCTTATTTTACAAAGAAAAATACTTACATTATTATAAAATAGTATCCAGAAATGTATCATTTGCAATTCACTTCAATCTCATCATAATGGTTTAAAGACAAAGAACAGGCTTTTTACCTATTTGAATTCTCCATACTACCTACCATAGCTCTTGCAAAAAAATATCCACTTAATGGATTTTTTAATTGAAGGAAATCTTTATTTCTATGCTATTTGGAAGTAGTGTTGTATTTTCACTTCTTTTTACCATCCTTGGAAACGTGAAATCCTTCTATTCAGCTTGGTCCAGTTTCTATTGCTCTTATTTTTTGGACATTAACTATCATTTGGGGTTTTTCACTGTATATAGATCATTGCCATCGGTAGTTTCTAGGGCCCTTTGGGACTACCACAATTTTTCCAATTACTGCTGTACTTTTAAGCTTTGAAAACTTTACTCCATATCCCAATTATTTCTATTATACCCTGATCCTCATAGTTGTGAAACTACTGATAAAAGCTGAGCAGTTAAAGGACCTAATGATTACTGGACATCCTCTTCTCTGAGGTATTCAGCCAGGCATTTTTAGAACCTATATGTATACATATATGCTACATTTTGGAGAATAAATGTTATTATTTAAATACTTTCCAAAAAATTAATATCCACATATATTAACTATGCCTGGAAAACTGACACCCAAATAATGATTTTGCTTTATGAACAATTTGATGATGTTTACACCTCACTTTTTGTTCATCGGATGTCCTTGGGTCAAGTTGGCTTATTCCTTATCTCCAAATACTTGTGTGCATTTCATCCAATGACCACCACTTTATCTCTCTATATTTTCTAAGTAAAACTTAAAATTTAGTTTCAGGACTGATGTGTTGGTCTTAAGATTGAAGGCTTATTACAGTGACATTGTTTCATTGTTTATTTGTTTTGAGAGTAGCAAGAAATCTATCAAGCAAAGCTTATAATGATTGCAACCTCCAGGGTACCAGAAAGAAAACATAAGGAAGCATCAAATCATTAATAATGTACTTTCTTAATTGCAATGTCTTCAGAGAACATTATTGAACAAGAGGTGAGAAGTATGAAGAAACAATATAGTATTTTAAAAATGCTGTCATTTAGCATTTTTGCCTGCTGGTACTTTGTTAGATGAAGCATAGAAATCATAACTAACATTTCTTTCTTAAATTGTAATGTAGAGAAAGAGAGAGGATCGCAATGATAATATGGAAGATAATTATGAGTCGTTGCCTAGAGAATAAATTGGATGCATTTATGCAGAAATATACCAGTAACTGACAGCACTAGTGGAGGGCACTTGTTCATTGGATATGCACTGAAACTGATTCTTTCCTTTGAGTTTCTCATTGTAAATTTGGACCTTGTGAAACTAGTAACCCTTGTGAGAATGGAGCTGTGTGTAGAGAGAAAATGGATCTGGAAGCATTGCCCTTTGAGTGCCAGTGTCAGTGTGGGAGGGCTTTTCAGGTCCCCAGGGTGAGATCACTGTCAGTCCTGCTTGCATGGACCTGGCTATGACCTTGAACTCACTCAGCCACAGCAATTTTTATAGAGCTGTCAACTAAGACTTTGATGGAGGAATGGAATAGTTCAGAATGCAACCATGGCTATCTAGTGAAGGTTATCTGCCTTCAATATCAAAATGAGTGCCAATTATTTTCACAAAACACCCCAATTCTGACAAATTAATTTATATTTATGTGAATCATAATGGTAACAAATGAGAAAATTTAATGAGATGTGACCTCTATGTTCTGGTGTCAGAATTAACCATTTTTATTTGTTTTTTAATGGTAGATTTTTTGAAGTATTTATTTGTAGGTATGGGAAAGCACTATTAACAATGATTTAAAATTATTTTAGCCCATCTATTACACACACACACACACACACACACACACACACATACTTTTTCCTACTGCAATATGTATTCCTGGAGGAATATAAATTTATAAAGGAAAAAGAAGAAATTAGGAAGAAAAGAAGAAAAAATGGAAGGAAAGGGAAAAAAGAAATATTGAATGTTGGAACATGGATTTTTCTGTGGAAGAGCATGACAAAAATAGATAAATTTATTAGGACACAGGAAAATCAAGGCATAAAATAGCCCTGTGAAGTGGATATGGCTAAGAGTCATGAGACAGGAAAAAAATAATGAAAAAGAAAGAGACAGTGAGCTAGAAGGAGTTGGGAAAAAAGGTCCATCTTATTTTGCCTTATTTAACCTCCTTTAAAATAAATATTTTAAATTTTTACGTGATCCCTCACTAAATGAATAAATAGTTAAAATAATGAAATGTATGGAAAAGCACATTTTGATAGAAAGTTATTTTGTTTTTAAATGGTATCATTAAATGAATGTGTGATTTTTAAACCAAATATCTGCAAATGCATGTCCTTAAGAAGTGTAATAATTTTTTTAATTGGGTGAAGAAGTCCAGGTTTAAAATAACAGGTAGAGGTGGGGCCCTAGCAAACTGTAATATCTACATAGATATTAATGTAGAATTAATTGTTCTAACACTGTGTCTTCTAAGCAAAATATATTTGGGGGTTGTGGGCCACCTCTTTGCTACTCCTGATTTAAACCAACATTACTGTCTTTTTTTTTTTTTTTTTTTTTTTAGATTTTGGTACTTAAAAGATTGTGTTTTAAAATGTGTGAAATTCTCAGATTACCTTGAAATAATTCACTATTATCTTATTTCTGAGTCCAAACCCAAAGGCTTTTGGGGGTGTTGTGAATGGTTCTCACATTTCTGGGGCTCACTATAAATAAGGAAGGCACGGTTGTATGCTTGAGAGAGAGGTCAACAAATTTTTTGGATCTAGATAACCCTAGTATCAGGATAATATATGGTTATATATGGCCACTTCTTATATGTTCTGAGTGACATAAATATATATATATAATTTTATAAGTCTGTAAATATTTTAATTCTTAATTTCTTATACTATAAGAAAATACAATTTCCAAATATGCTACATATAATGCAATGCTACCTATTGAATTTTTGGAGATCATATATTATATACTATGGAAATGTAAATTTTGGACACCTGATATATCGATGTATTTTATAATAGCATTATCCATAATATATTTTGAACAATGTCCAAGGAGATTTAACTACTAGAGAACTAAAACATTTGTTAAAAATTATATCAAACATGTAAGCTGATATCAGCATAAAACTATGACAATGTATTCTTAACACTTTCTCAATAATAAAATAGCATAGGAAGCCAAAATCTTGAATTCACATTAGTAGTTGTATTTTTACATGACTATATATGAGAAACAATTATTAATATGTATATGTCAATTTATAAATCTCAAACATTATGTGGTTATTCATCACATTGGCAGTACATTATTAAAATACTCACCTCTGTATTTTAAGCACAAAGTTTTACATTACCAGAAACTTCGACTCAGTACAGCTAATGTATGATGTTTCATGTTTAAGTATAGAATGAATAATACTTACAGATTAATAGAAGTCTTATCCGATGAAAATTTCAATTCAAAATAACAGTATGGAATATTTATAAACAAAGACTGATACAAATACAGTGACTGCATTCTCTGGTAAAAATAATAACAACAAAACAAGACAATATGCTTAAAAAGTATTTTCTGATAAAATGGTGATTAATCACATAGCCCATAGTTAACAAATTAGATGTGAGAAAAAAATGTGTTTGTTTTGAACTTTAAACAAATTATGTTTGTTTATTTTCCCTATGGTATCCAGTTTAATTCTCTAGGTTCCCATTGGGCCCATAGCTCATTTCTTACATTCTTAACCCAGAATAGTTAAAGTAAAGTAAACTCAGAAAGTAAATTTAGAAAGTAAACTCTGTCTTTCAGACCCTTTGTTAATTTCAATTTATCTTTTGCTGTAATTTTTCTTTTAAAAGCATTTATCATTTATCTACATGGAGAACATCTGCATCTATGCTGACATTAATTTGACTCTAGCTGTTTGTTACTTGCCAATTTGCATCAGTATCCAACATGACATAATCATGAACATTTCAAAAAATATCATTATGACTCATGGTACTTCACAATGTCTTAATTACATATTATATCTCATTTGGTTTAATTTGTTAACATACCTAATGCCATATATATGATATAAAGATGCACCAACAGATATCATTTTATTTCATTAATTTATTTATAGCCCTATCTGTATATTTATTAATCATTTATTTTCAATGAGATGCTAAAAACTAGGTTTCTTGATTAAAAAAAGTAAAGTAAAACAAAAGTAAAATCTTGTCTAAAGAGCTGTCAACTCTATGTCTCCCTTGACTCTGGTTGATGGCCATGGGCTGTCTTGTTTTCCTTCAAGGCCACAGTTACATTTGTTGTGAAGAATCCTGGCTGCAGAAACCTAGAAGCCACACAGTGCATTGACAAAGCTGTTTCCACTCAGGGCCTACTCCTTTAATGAGAGTAGAATCAGGAACAAGCATGTGGCACAGAGTCAGTGTGACTGATTGGTGGGTCTCAGGAATGGTGGGGACCCTGGCATCAACCCCGCCTGCTGCAACCATGATCAAGCTGCCATCAAGTCCTTGAGATGCTTCAGAGACTGTGCTTTTTCCATCATTAATGGTAAAATAGAGGACAGATTCTGATCATTACTTTTAAAAGATTATGGTGAAATGTGAAAGCTCTTTTTAACTAAGGATTAGTAGTTCTATGTCAACTTTCAGATCACTTTGCACTTTAAAGTACCTTGTCACACAAAGAACTTTATAGACCAGTTAACTTCCTGTTTATTAAACCTAAAACAATATGGTAAAAGGTAATTGACACAAAAGTGACCCATTTACCAGAGGTATCGTTGACTGATGAAACAAAAGAAATAGAGAGAGAGAAAACGGGATATTTTCATTGTTGCTTTGCAAATTGTTACCATATATTCATTGTGATTGTTCTCACTTCAAATAATTCAAGTTTTTAAGTTAACAGAACTGAGCAAGATAATTATTTAGAAACTGTTGTAGAAAATTGTGTAATAGAGTACAAAATATAAAAATTCACACTTTCTTTGGTTAAAAGTGAAATGCATTCAGATGAATACAACATTCTTTAGGGTAATTAACATTATACCACGATTAAAGGAATGTTAAGAGTTTTCTTTCTGTTGCTTTCAGTGGTTGATGGTTCCTCCTGTTTATGCAGTCTGGGCTCTGTTGGTCTGAGGTGTAAACAGGACTTTGATGACTGCATCCTAAATGCCCATGAGAACAATTCTATCTGCAAAGATCTGCATCTGGTTAGTATTCATGAATATTATTAATATATCTGAATGTGGGCTAGCATAAATTAACCCTTACAGATATCGTTGACATTTGCCTTTGTTGCATGTTGGTATGTGTATATATATATATGTGCATACTTATAAAAATTAGAAAACAGAAACTCAAGCAATATTTTCTTAACCCAGTAGTAAAAAGATATTCTATTTACCACCATATACAGGTTAATGTAAATATTATAAAATGAGTAGTTTACTCTTTGGATTCATAACTCGTGGTGACATTGAGTTTGTGTAACATTTCAGAAATTATTCTAAAAATGCTGTTAATCTTATAGGAACCACTTTCATCTAACTCAAGGTATTGTATACACATATGTTATATATTTCATCGTCATTTATAATCTTGCATTCTATTTTGATTTCCATCGCTTGCTGTATCCCCATCATTTCCTTCATTCATCTGCGTTGGTGCTGTCCCTTTGGTACATATCCATTTGTCATCGCCTTTGTCACAAGCATGTACCCTTCTGCCTTAAACAGACTGTGACACAGTGGCAAATCAATGGGATCCACTCTGGCCCTCTGGCTCCTCATTTTTCAGGAAGCCTGACATAAAAAAATGTCTACTCAAGGTGGATTCATCGACCAACTTTAGAAAATATATGACAGGCGACACAAGTTAATGCTGTGACACTGGTGCAGGCTCAGAGCTGAGGCTGTAGCATCAGAGCTGGCTTTCACAAAAGGACTACACTAGTTGAAGTTAGGAAAAAGTGCTTTGAAAAACAGATCTGTTTTCATCCATATTTTAACTACCAGTACACTGACATTGTTTTAACAATAACAAGAGAATTTTGGGCAACTTGTTTCTTTGTACAAGGAAGGCAGGCACCTAAATGAAGAATTATAACTAAGGTCTGGATAGCCGTGACCAGACGCATCAAATGGTGCAGGGGTTGTCTAGCCACTGTTAGGCATGTGTGTGGTCCAGTTGTTTTTTATTGTTCATTCCAGATTCTTCATCTAAGTCTGTCAATCCCATCCCACTTTGGGGGGTTCCTGTAGGCCTGAGTGTGTCACCCTATGCTGTTCTCTGAGGTAAGAGTGGAATTCTTTCCAGGAAAAGGTCTCCTCACCTGCATATAGGATGTATGTAAAAGGTACATACCTTTTCTAGACCTTCTTTCATCTGTATTTTAGACATGTAATTGCAATTGCTCTTTTCAGGTCCCAAGGAAGGGACAAGGTGCTGTCTAGTGATGAGTGACCTTTAAGGCAGCAGAGCTGAGAGACAGGAGATCATTGTTGATCTCCTGACTGAACCCCCATGTGCCTGCCCAACCCCTGGAACTAATTATGTGAGATTACTTATGATACATTTTTAAGTATAGTTTGAGTCAAAGTTCCTCTGATTTGCAGGTAAATCATCTAATTTCCATAATGTAATTAAACTTTATTTTAGTCTATGATTTCAGCCATAACTTCAGCAATAATAGAAGTTTATTATAGTAGAAAGAGCTTCATACCCATAATCATAAGATTCCATTTCTACACCTGACCTTGAGAGAAATTATCTGTGTGACACTAAGACAGCCTTTTGACAAGTCAGGAACTGCAACTTTAGGAGCTGCATCATATCCAATAACAGAACTTCTAAGTAGAGTATTCTCTCATTTATCCATTTTATAAGCTGCCCATAAGAAGCTATTCAGACTAACTTTAGATAAGTAATAGTTTAAAATCTAGACTCATACTTCTAGAAATTGTTATAATATAATAAAGAAGAATAAGAATTTAAAACACTTGGAACTCACAGAAACAGAGAATAAAACGGTAGTTATCAGAAGTTGGGGGTTGGGGGAAATTACGAGATGCTAGTCAAAGGGTGTAAGTCTTCAGTTATAAACTGAATAAATTCTAGGGATCTAATGTGACTATAATCTAATAATGACTATAACTAATAATACTATGTGTATAATTAAAATCTGCTAAGAGAGTATATCTTAAGCATTCTCATTACAAACACCAAAAAGGTAGTTATGTGAGGTGATCAATGTGTTAATTAACTTTATTGTGTTAATAATTTCACAATGTATACATATATCAAGCCATCACATTATACACTTCATTTGTCAATTATACTTCAATAAAGACTGGGGGCAGGGAAGAATAAAAAACAAGCAAACAAACAGAAAGCAGCAGGGTTGAAAAGGAAATAAAATTATCAAACTATAAAGTTCACTATCATATTTTATTAATTGATTTAAATATATTAGAATATACAAGGAGATCATTGAAATTACCTAATTCCTAACTATAATGTATATATCAATTATAAGAAGAAAAATACCATTGGATTGGTGATATCCTTCCAAGAGAAGATGTTAAGGAGACAACAGATGGTTTAAAAAATGAAAGAATGTTCAAAGCATTTGATTGCTTTTAGATATTGTGTCTGGGCCCCAAGGTTACCCCCAGATTTTATAGGTGACTAGAAAGGCTCAGAAAAACTGATTTATTCCTGTTAAGAGATTATTACAGTGAAAAGTTATAGATTAAAAATAGCAGAAGGAAAGGCAAAGTGGCAAAGTCCATGAGAAACCAGGTACAAGCCTTCAGGTGTCTTCTCCCAGTGGAGCTTGGTGGACAGCGCTTAATTCTCTGAGAAATGATGTGTGACAAGATGAATGAAGTGTCACCAACCAGGGAAGCTCACTCAAGCCTTGGTGTACAGGATTTTAATTCAGGTTAGTCACAAGGCATGGACTTTAGCTAACCAAGCTCCACCTCCTGCAGTGTTCAAATTGATACAGCTTGGTCCAAAAGCCCCAGGTTTAAAACAAGGCTTTCATCATAAATCACATCATTCACAAAACTATTGGGCCTAGCCCAAGGTGTCAGGTATCAAACACACTGTTACCAGGCAGGATATTCCAAGGCCCAGAGGTTATCTTCCAGGAGCCAGTAAAGGGCCTGCCCTGCGTTTGGAATATATAGGGTTTGAGCACCCAAGTCTGCTAAGTTGATTATTGCACCAATTTTATGTTAAATATTACATTTTTGTATAGGAATAAAGAGTACATAATAGTATAATAATAAACTGAAACAAAAAATCATTGCAAAGACACTAAGTCAGGCAAAAAGAGTTAAAAGCTCATAATTCTGAAATGAAACCTGGCTAAAACAGACAAAAGAAGTAATCAAAATAAAGCAAGGTCCAAATTGAGTTTCATATTTTCTTTCTTTCACTGACTCATTAGTAAAGACAATTGTGAAATGCTCTTTGAAGGCTTTAAAGTGGAACAGAAATAAAATACATAGTTTCTACAATATGTTTAATAATTGTAATAAACAGAAGGATGACTTTATTCAGTCTAAGGCACTCATACCTGACTATAAGAGTCAGGAGCCTACTTCTGGTGTGGCTGGAACTCCCCAAAGCAACCCAGGCATGCCATTGACATGAGGCGTGTTTCTTCTTTGAACTTTATATGGCTGTAGCTTCAAATGAACATTTTCAAAACTGCAGCATTTCCTTATGATTATATGTAGCATCATGAATGTGATTTTAGATAAAAAGCAGAAAATCAGAAGACTTTGAAAACAAGATGAGAAATATTTTGTAACAACAAGACCATTTTCTTCTTTCCCTTTCTTTAAGGTTCAGTAAACCTACAAAAAACAGTTGGAGGAAAAAAAGAAAAATTTGAATACATAGCACATGATAAGATACAAATGTTAAGTTTGGGTAGAGTGAAATTTATTCCCTCATGGAACTTTCTTAGATGTGTATTTGAGAATGACTATTTCCTTATGCTTTTTTAAACGTGTATAATCAAATTATTCTAGCATTTTCCCTCTCATTTTACTTTCATTTTCCTCTGTATCTTATATGAATAATGAATACTTAATTTTGATTACAGCAGGAGAAACAAAAATAGTGCAGTAGAACCAACATGTTGAAGAACAAAGATTTTGTTCATATACAACTATTTTAAAACTTATGCATATTATATATTCTGACATATTACACATATAAATTTTCTCCCAAACAGTCAGGTGCAAAAACCAAACTGAATTTATGTGTTTTCTAGTGAAAAATAAAATTGTCTCTACCTTCCCCACCATATGGTTGCAAAACCCATGTCGGTCATTTGAGAGTTGCCCATGTCCTCCCTTTTGTTTTATAGAGTTGAAGCTGGGGGTGGCAGAGTCAGCAGGGCAATAGCCCTGCTTTGCAGTTCATCTTGGCTGCCACTGAAATGCCCATTGTGTCATCTGCATGCCCTTTTCAAAACCAGTTTAATCTGCCAAATTACTCTAATCCTTTCCTACCAAATCTGGCTCCTGGTACCATTTCTGCACCCCTCAAGTGCAGGATGCTTAGCTAATTACTGACCAGGTCCCAGCTGCCCCTTCAGCAAATCTGTTGGAACCACTAAAATGTTCTGCTCTCTCTCAAGGATTGCAAACCCTCCCTCAGAGTGGAATCGGTCCAACTGCTCTATGTCCAGATACAAAACCTTCATTTTTTTTCCTACCCTCCCTCTCCATGAAGGTTTGCTTTAATCTCATTTGATGGAAATTAACACCAAGACTCTGACTCAGTGTCAGCGCTTGGAACTCCAGAATCGTCAGAATGCAAAGAACTGACTAAATACTCCATGATGGAGAAAGAAAAATTCCAATTTTGTAGCAAAAGAAGACAGTTACACATTTCATTATCAAATATTTCTCTGTTATGTATGAGTAGGACTAAATTTGTCAAGTGTCAAATGTCTTAGCTCTCATGTGCCATCTTTACTATGGCTATGTTGTATATTAATATTGCTTTTAAGTCATAGGTCCTATAAAATATCGCCTAAACTATTAAACCTCCAAATAATGAGTTTCTTTCTTGTTCATTTTTAAACTTTATTAGGTTAAATATCTTGCAAGTTTTTGGTAATTTGAAGAGTAAAGAAGAGGTTTGGAGATTGTCTGGCTTTGACAGGGATTTGTTCTATGATTTACCATAAGCCACTTAACTTATTAGATCCATAAAATTAAGAAGTGTTAGAAAATTCCTCAAATTCACTATATATGGAAAAAAATTTAATGGCAATATAGCTCTCCATTTTATTTAAGTATCAGAATATACATAAGCACGTATCTATTACTGGACTTTTTAGTTGGGTTATCAGTTTCTTCAATCAAATGAAAGAATTGGACTCAATTGTTCTTAACCAGGGAACAATTGCTTAAAATTCTGATTCAGCTGCTAAATCCAGACACCTGGATAATTTGTGATTCCTTGTGATTTTGAGAATCACAAGGAATCACAAATTTTTGAGAATCACTAGACTAGGTATCCAGATGGCACTTTCCAGCTCTAAACTTTTCTGATATTTGGGGTGGAGCACAGAGGTTACTATTTCATGTGTACTGATAACTCACAATTTAGCACCTTATATGAGAAATAAAGGACAGTCTGAAAAAAAATAAGAGATTTATCCCCTGTGTTTTTAACAGCATATTTCATTGCATCTTACATTTAACGTATGATTTCTCTTTTGGATTATTCCATGTTTCAGTTCTTTTGTTTTTTGGGGTTTTTTGTTTGCTGGTTTGTTTTGTTTTCAATTATACATCACTTTTATTAGTTCCAACCCCAAGTTTTCCTTAAAACAGTAATATTTCATTTTTACTGTTTTTACATCCATTAAAGCCACCCCACCTTACTGCAAAATTACCCCTATGCAATTAAGTACTGGATCTGTGAACTTTGATTTTGTTAACAAGTGAATAAAGATTATCTCATCTCATTGAGAAAACATTTTCCTCTGACACCTTGTTCTATCTTGGTTTTTTTAAAAAGAGTTCTAGCAAAGGGCTATTTCAAAGGTTGATTCTTTCTCCTTTCACGATGTGCACTCGAAATTCCCATACATCCTTCAGGCTGACGTCTTTCACTCCATAGATTTACTGACTAACCCTAAAACTTCCTTTCCAATGTTTTCTTGATTGGTGCCATTCACATCGATGTAGTGGAGGTTGGCATCCGTGAAATGGTGGGAAATTGCCTCCCGGAATCCTTGACTTTTGTTTCTGAACCAGATTCATGGACAAGCAAAGGCTGAAAGAAAATGGTGTCTCTCTTCTCCTTCATAAGGTGCACCTGGGTGTTATTTCTGTCATAGTCTTGGACCCCGTGGAACATGATGTTAAACCCTCCCTCTCAGTGGGAATAATCGTGTGGTTTCAAGGGACCTTTGTGTGTCCCTGGGAGCACAACCAGACAGCCGTTGTTCCGGTCGATGTTCTTCATGGCCTTCCAGGCACAAACAATGCTATTGCTGGGCCTTAAGGGGAAATATTGCAGATCCTTGTGCAAAAGGTGACAGACGGGATGTCTTCTGCCTGAATCTAGAGGTTTGTTTATCAGCATTGCATTCATGGCCATAACATTGGGTCCAGTGAAGCATTCCACATATTTCAGGATTTCAGGGAGGGTGCAATATCTGAAGAGTTCCTTATCTTCTTGGAAATCTTGGAACTTGGTAGTCACTTTCTCACTTGGCATATATTGTGATTTTTCAATGGTCACATCTTTCATCACCATCAATCCCAGTGGTTTCACCTCCTTTTTGCAGATTCTGTCAAACTCATCTCTCAAGTGTTGAATATCAGCATCAGTCACCAAATTTTTTGTTTGTTTGTTTTGTTTTGTTTTTGCGGTACGCGGGCCTCTCAGTGTTGTGGCCTCTCCCGTTGCGGAGCACAGGATCCGGACGCGCAGGCTCAGCAGCCATGGCTCACGGGCCCAGCCGCTCGGTGGCATGTGGGATCTTCCCGGACCGGGGCACGAACCCACGTCCCCTGCATCGGCAGGTGGACTCTCAACCACTGCGCCACCAGGGAAGTCCAGTCACCAAATTTTTAATGACCAGAAACCCATTTTCGTCATAAATTTCTCTGTTCTAGGCTTAGAACATTATTTTCACAAGTATACTGAAATTGTTGACTATGGAAACTGGCAGGAGAAACAACCCCTGAAGTGGGGTGAGCTATGATGGCCTCGGCCTGGCGGTGCCAAGGTATCACAACAAGATATGCAGACAGGGGAGGCGTGGTCCTTGTCCATGGTCTTGGAGTGAACACCGGTGGCGGGGCCTTGGCCCCACTTAACTCTGAGGGCGGCCCCGCCTCCCCAAGGCTGGAGAGGCTTCAGAGCTTTTGTTTTTAAGACAAAGGGAATAAATCTAACTTTTTCATACCAAATCTTTTATGAAGGACATAATAATATATTGTTTTCACCTCACTTGCAATAGCTTAGTGAAGTGTCAATCTCTTTATGTATTGACATTTGCTAATCAGAAAATTTGTGCATGAAATTATAACTTTTCATAAAGGCTGGATATAATGCTTCAAATCATTTTGAGAGCATTAAAAAATAATCAATGGCTAACTGATTGTAATACTATCCCAAAATTCAATTAAGTATTTTGATTAAATTGATTAGTTACAAGACCTTCAGTAATGAATATATAGCAAAAAAGTTTAATCTAAATCGTGATGCGGGCTTCCCTGGTGGCGCAGTGGTTGAGAGTCCGCCTGCCGATGCAGGGGACACGGGTTCGTGCCCCGGTCCGGGAAGATCCCACATGCCGCAGAGCATCTAGGCCCGTGAACCATGGCCGCTGAGCCTGCGCGTCTGGAGCCTGTGGTCTGCAATGGGAGAGGCCACACAGTGAGAGGCCTGCGTACCGCAAAAAAAAAAAAAAATAAAAAAAAAAAAAAAAAAAAAAAAAATAAAGATTTAAATCGTGATGCATCAGCTAACAACCAAACTCATGGTTAAAAATGGCACTTGTAGAGATTAGGTGACACAAAATGAAGTCCTTTGGGTATGTCCTTTCTAAATAGCCTACTTTTGTTTATGTAGAATAAGCTCTGCCTAAAAAAATTTATTACCCATATCTCTACTTTTCATTACCCAGATTTTAGTCTAAGAATTTATTGAGAATAATTTAACATTACATTTATGAAAGTTGTTCAATGTGATGGCTGTCAGTTTTCTTTGCTTTCTACAATACGGTAGATTATAGATTTGTTTTCCTTGTATAATCCAAGAGGAATATAGAATTTTAGTTCATTCATCTGATGATTGTATAATTCTTTCAGTGTATTCCTCTCAATTGTCAATTTTGATCAGCTAATATGTCTGTCTGAAGCACCCCATTTCTGTTGTTTTCAGTCTGTCATGGTAGTGAAACACATAACCAAATTTGTTAGGATTATATGCAAAGTAAAAACAAGTGGATCCTAGAAAAGATTTGTTGATCCACCTGAGTAAAGAAATGCATGAGCTTTAATACTTCGGACTTATGATATCTAGTTTGGAAGCTCAGACATATTTTTCCTTCTTTCTTATTCCAAGATTAGTTACAGAGAAGTGAATTTTACAGATGGTTGAGTTTTGAGGTTTAGAAATCTGTGGAGCAGTGTGAATTTCATAACTGTTGTCTAAGAATGTAACTAATCAGAGAGAAATTTTCCATTTTCAGAGTCTCCAGTAAAAGTGGACAGTTCCTAGAAATAGTCCAGTTTAAAAAATGATTTAGAATTTGTTGAATACAATTTCCATCACCAACATTAGCCAAAATACATCAATAAATAGGTTTATTTTCAAAGCATTATCAGACAAGTTAAGCTTCAAAGTATTTCAATACCAACATTGTACTTTTATATTATTGTTTGTTGTATTTACGTCACTATAACTAGGACTCAATTCTGGGCTTCACAATTTATTTCTGAGAATTTAGTGAATAGTTACACAGTAATTTATTTTTTTCCTAAAAAATATTCTTTCTACCATTTACAAGGACGCCATTTTTAAGTAGTTGAGTCTATATAAAACTGTTTTTAGAAAGCTGTCACGTGGTGTTCAGATACTGTTTTTAAGGTGATAATAAGAGAAAAAACACATATCTTCCTTCAGAAGAACAGGGTGACTTAACAGTATATTATTAACTGACAAGAGCAGTGACCAAAGAACTGTAAATCCTTCATCTCCATCAATGAAGAGCTCCGTTGTGTTCTAACTCTGTGTCATGCCAATCCCCCATTTGTCTGTGAGGAGTTTATCAATTGTGAAGAGTGTAGGAAATTTTGAATAAGAGAGTGGATATGTATATGTGAAAATAAGCATATGAGCAAATGTGCATACACATGTGAGTACATACACACAAAAGAGAATATGTCTTTGTTCTTTAGCCACTTGCCAACCATCCTGATTTAAACAGGTAGCAAGAGGTTTCCAACGTCAAGTTCTGGATCCCAGGTTAATTACTTCATATATGAACTTGTCTTGGTTATAATACATACAGATTAATTAGAGCTAGCAGATAAATAGCTTCTTTATGTAAACTGATGAAAAGCTTTGGTTAAGAATAACAGAGAGTGGTCTTTGCATTTTCTCGATTATAATGGTTCAGGTTGTGCAGCATGCCTTTCACAACCAAAGGCTGCTTACACATAGGGGACAGGCCTCTGAGGCCCACAGCTTCCCTTCCTAGCTGTGTCACCTCAAACAAGTCACTTATCCTTTCTAAGCCTCACTCAGCTCATTATAATAATGCACATATTAATAACAGTTACTTTGCAGGATTGTTATAAAGATTAAATAAGATACTGCATGTAAAATACTTAACACATTGCCTGCCATGTATAATGCAATTAACAAATATAAACCATATTTTATGATGCTGAGGAGGAGGAAGAGGAGAATTTAATTGTGGCTACAGAAAAAGAGAGAGACAGGGAGGAAAGGAAGGAGGAAGAGAGAGAGAGAATCAGAGAGAGAGAGAAAAAAATATATAGGATAAATGAATGAATGCATGAATGAATTGAACTGGCAGGTCTTTATCTCTATCTCTTTAGCTAATTTTAGATTTCTCATAGACTAAGAATCCCATAGATTTCCACATCTGTTACTCTACCCCTGTTTTGTAAATAAGTTCATTTGTACCCTTTTATATGTGGAATTTTTTAGATTCCACATATAAGCAATATCATGTAAGGGGGGGATGAATTGGGAGATTGAGATTGACATATACACACTACTATGTATAGAAAAGATAACTGACAAGTACCTACTGTATAGCAAAGGGAATTCTACTCAGTACTCTATAATGGCCTATATGGGAAAAGAATCTTAAAAAAAAAAAAAAAGAGTGAATATATGTATAATTGATGTACTTTGCTGTACACCTGAAGCTAACACAACACTGCAAATCAACTATACTCTGATACAAATTTTAAATAAATAAATATAAAACATATTACGTACACACACACAAAAGAATCTCATAGAGTCTGTACTCATCCCAAGATTCCAGGGATTTGGCAACTGCTGATAACTTTTGTTCTACATGATCTCAGGCTGCTGGAGTTCTTGGGCAATCCTTTAAGACTTGATGTGAGATTGCTACATTTCTGATGAAATGCTCTGCATCTGATGGACACAAAGCAGAACACGTCCACCTGTCTCTCTTCAGACATCTGTCTCTCTTCAGACATCAAGCCTTTAATCTGGCTAACTCCACCTAAATTTTAGTGCCACAGCCTTCTAGGTTAGTTCCCCTGATTTAGTTGCTGGTCTTTGCCCTCTCAGAGCAAGAAGATCTCCTGTCATCTAAGTGCTGCACTTAAAAGACTAAGATGAAAAACCCATCTTCTATACTTAAAAAAAATCTGGAACAAAAACTCAAGAGAATCCCATGTGATTGACATCGATATAAGTGTGAATGAGTGTATGAACATATATACAGACATATAGGTCTAGAGTGTTATTACTGATCCTGTCACTTTATATAATCAAGGGCTAATTGCATGTCAGAAAATGTAGATCCCACTATTTTCTGTGCTGTGGTGCGCCTTTCTAGGACAGTTTTTATAGTTTACTGGTATATCATAGAAGATGTATTTTACAAAGAAAAACACAAGCCTCTTGGAAATAAACCAGGTTTCTCTTGGTCACACTGTGATGTAAAGCAGAGTTAGAATGGTCTGCAGATCCCGTGCCTCTCCCATATTTTCCTTCTCTCCTAGACCTCGCTGTGCCTCTGCAAATATCAGAGCTTGAGTTCAGTTGCCCACAGGACTCACAAAACTAAAAAGGATGAGAATCCTGAGATCAAATCAGTATTTCAGAGACTCCATAACACACCACAATCACCTGTATCATTTCTGAAAATACCTGCTAATCGGGACTCACTTCCTGGGGATTCTAATTAAGTAAATAGGAACGAGGTCTTAGCCTTTGTGTTTTTAAAGTATATCACAGAAGATCCACATACAGAGCCATAGTGCATAAATACAGGCTCCTGGTGGTCTCTGGGCTGCCTATCCCGAACAGCACTCAGCATCCAGCCAGTGCTCACCTGGATGGAAGCCTGCACTCAGAGAACAGGCCCTTTCAGGGAATGGGCTGTTCACAGGTAATGCATCCAGAGACTAAAATTAAAGCGCCAGCTTCTTATCTGCAGGTTAACTGGAACTGAAAAAAATGTAGAGCTAGAATTATAAAAAGTAAATTTAGGATTAAAATAGAGACTTAGAATGCTAATCATTGCTTTCTCTCTCAAGTGGGAACTTTCAATGGAAAAAGTGATCTCCTTAGCTGGTTTTGACAAGCAAGTCCAAAGGCCTTAGTCATCAAAGGAGTGGCTGTTAGATGATGTTTGTGTGGAAGGAGTAGGCTGACCAGTCAAGAGACAAAATATTCAGAAAGGAAAATTCCAGAAAGTTCCAGAAAGCAAAACTTGAATTTGCCTCCCAATGGCAACAATTTACATAGAGTTTAGTATTTATAAATATTTACCAAACATTTTCATTGTATTAGATATTATAAGTAATCTACATAGGATTTAAAATATACAGGAGGATGTGTATAGGCTACATGCAAATATTACACCCTTTTATATAAGGGACTTGAGCAACCAAGGATTTTGATATCCTCAGGAGTCCTGGAACCAATCCGTGGAGGATACCGAGGGATGACTGTACACAGTTTCTACTAAATTATGATTTGATATTTGCAGTGTACTGGGAGATTGAGAGTGGGAAGCCAACCTCTTGCTACCCAACTGAGATTTTCTTCCAAGATTTGAATGGGAGCTTTAGATACAAATCCTATATGATGTAAATTGGACCCTTAATGTTATAAGCAGCCTGGAGCAGACTGAGAACTGCTGTTCAGTTGTTCTTGCTAAAGCTTAAAAGAGAACCAGAGCTGTAGAGGGAATATTGGTAAGAAAAGATACAGTCATTTCATCAGTAGTTGAAGTAAGAGAAGCTTACAGCATCTGAGTAGAAGGGCCCTGGACGTAAGAGAGGTAATGGAACACAGGAACGTCAATTCCTAGGCTTACAAGCAGGTTACTATAGCAGAATTTACTTCTGAACCAGAAACGTAGTAAGGAAAACATTCATAATCTTATAAAAATTGACAGCTTTCCTCTTTGGTGAGATACTCAGCTGGCAAACTCATTTAATGGCTATAGTGACTGGAGTGAGATATAACCCTGTAATTGTGGTGTAATGCATTTTAGAACTTGGTATGATATTTTACATTTGGTAAGAGAGAAATGGGCTGAATCCGAATCAGCCAGGTCACAGAGCATGAAAAGCATTACTGGAATGGTATGGAAAATTAAGGAGGAGTCTAACGATAGGCACTGAGAGACAAATGAGAGTTGGTGGTAGTATCATGAGGTGAGAGGAGTCTAAGAGGAAATATTCAGAAGACACTGCTGTCCCTCATTTCTTAAAGCAGGTGTTTATTGCCTTGCCACAGATTTTTGAAGTCCAACTTTCATTCTTCAGATGACTGTGACTATGTCAAGTGAATGACTTCAATCCAGAAATTATCCAAGGTGATAGCATAAAAATGTATTTATACAAATTAAAGCTTCAATACTAGAGCTATTTATTGAAGATGCATTCTTACTAAATAAGATAAATTAAAATTTTGAAGTGTAAAATTTCTCAAAATTTGGCTTTTAAGATATTTTATTAAATGTTCTGTATACACATAAGAGTGAATGATTTTTATAATGGGAAAAGGTTTTAAAGTATTGTATTTTAATCCAGCTATAAATATATTTTAATAAACTCAAAATTTACCAAAATAAATTAATTTTAATTACAAACCCCATAATTTAATAAGAAAAATTCCTGAGATAAAAGTAACTGCCCCATGGCTTCTTTTTCATTACTGAGGATTAGAATAATATACTGATCATCAAACATCAAAAAAGCCAAAGATTTTGAAAACATTTTATAAGGATATGAGCCCCTGGTCACTCTGAGGTGGTACCAGTTACTGCACTTAAGCCACCAGGGAGTTTGTTCTTACTGTGTTCTAGTGGACACAGAGAGAGGACAAATTTTTTCTTAAAATTTGCCAATCTAACTAGCTAATCAATGGATTTCTGTCATGTGTCCTCTCAATTTTTTTCTTAAATTTTGTGTGATGAATTGTAATAAATATATCCACAATTACACTAACTCTTTGGTCTGACTTTTAAGTATATTTTGGCATCCTAAGACAAACTAAACACTTTTAAAAATAAATGAATTTGAACCAAATATAAAACAATATTAAAATTAATACTATAAATATCCAAGGGAATATAATGTAGAAAAACATTTTCAATTTGTTACATATTGTACAATTGTAATTTGGCCCTTATTATTGTCTCTAAGGGGAAACAACTGAATGAATAACTCATGCAAATCAAAATTCAAAACCAAACTATAATCAGTGTTGTTACGATTTATGTATAGTTGTCTGTAAAACCCTTATACAATCAGATCTTATTGTAGAGCAAGTTATGTATCAATCATTATATATACCTATTGAGATGTTCCTGTAGAAAAAAAAATGTTTGTTTTTTATTCCTCCTTAGATAAAATGTTTGACTTAATTTAGATAAAAGAAGACAAAATTGTTCCAAGTAAATTCTTCTAGAACTGCTTAGATTGTGGAGGGGAGCAGAGAAGCATAAACGGCAGGAATGAAATAAGGAGTGCATCTCCCCGTTCCTCCAGCCTGGTGACTTAACCAAACAAGTGGGGCCAGAGCCTGAGGAGCTTACTGAGAGGCTTAATTAGTCAGACCTGAAAATCATTTGTTACTTCTTGTTCATGCAATTAACAGGCAGATGGAAGAGGAGAAGTTCTAGCCCTAAGCAAAGTCATAATATTTCTGTGGGTTAAGACCTTTTCACAGGCTCCTGGTGATTTTTTGACAAAAGCAGTCTTTAGTGGCCATCTGCTTTTGCTCTCAATGATGAGCTGTGATTGCATCAGTCTAACTGCCACCTACTGGACCATTTTATACAAGGACAGTCCTATATCTGTGTAGTTATACAACAGGAGATACTCCTTGCCACATAAATGCAAAAGCTATACCAGAAAGTTAATAAATGTGATGTCAAGGGAGGACCCAATATATATTCATTTGCTGATCTTGATCAAGAGTTATAGATCCCATGAATTTTACAAATAGTTTATCATTTCTTTGTTAAAGGGAGACAGAATCTGAAAAATTCTTGAAAACTCGAAATTTCCAGAAGCTAGGAAATAAACTTCTTTCTGCTAGCAGAAACTTGTTTTCCTACAATTGGAGTGGTGTTGGTGGGGGTGGGCTGGGGGGACGAATGACACTAAAACCTGGATTACATCAGAGGGAGAAGCCCACCAGCAAAAGAGACGCTGGGATGTACTGTAAGATGCAGAGGTAGTTCAGATTTCTTTACTGTGCAAAATGTCATAAATCCATTGTAAATAAGTTTATAAGAAAGTATATATTTTCCAATTTAAAGTCATGTCTTATCTGACAATTATCTATACTAGCTAATTATTTTTTATGTTTTCAAATAATTCCATGGTCTTATTTTTTCTTGTATACTAAGATTGATTACTATACAGAGTGCTGAGCTACCTTTTTAAATTCTCTAAGTAACTCTTTAATAACATTAAAATCCAATTGCAAAATTATTGCACATTTTTTGTAGACAGTTTAGAAAAATAGGAAAAGAACAGCAAATTTTTTTAAAAAGTTATTTTGAATTTTATTACTAAAAGATCCATAACCATTATATTCTGCTCCAAAAACTATATGGAAAATACTGTCTCATATTTTTTAGTTTTCAATTGATCATTCAATAACTTATCTGCTCCTTTAGAAGATAAGTCATCCAGTGGAATAATCAGTCCAAAACGGGGTCATATCTTCTCCATCTCTGGAAGAGTAAGAAAGAGAGTGGTTTATGTGGAGGCCTAGGGACTAAATCTGACCTGGGAGGACTGTAGTTTGGGTTCTGGTAGTTGTTCTGTAATGGTTTATGTTTGAATTACCTTCCAAATTTAATATCAGGAAAATGTCATATTTGAATCAGAATGTCCATCTTCTTTTGAATAACCAGGGTATCTGGTAAGTCCAGGCCGGTTGTGACATAGAAAGCCTTCCTGGAGTTGGTGACCTCTCCATGCTTTAGACACTGCTCTCCTTTGGTGCTTTCTCGGTTTACTAGTACCTGATGGCCTCCACCAAACGTCTACAGTGCTGGTGTCTGAACCCTACAAAATAGTGAAAGCTTGTTCCAAACTGATCTTCCTCTGTTCCAGAGTTTTATGAGCTCACCATTTAAAGACTGGGCTACAGGGTATTTTTCCACCAAGACCTAAGCTGTGGAAGTTACCCTTACATAAATCAAAAACTTAGAAACAATAACAAAGAAAATATTCTTTGCCTGGTAGAAAATCAGCATGTCCATTTTACAGTAACCTCATTAATGCAACTACAGGGGAAAGAAAAAAGGGTGGGATCTTTAAACAGGCTTCTTAGTAGAATCACAATATCTTTTAAATAATGATTTAAAATTTGTGGCCAGCAAATTTTTTCATCTTATCCTTTTAATGTACTTTTCTGAGCACAATTTTTGTGCATAGTTTGGGAACTTTAGTGTTGTAGTAGACTCAAATGAGTGTGTATGTATTTATTATCTATCTGCTAATCCAGACACAAATAGCTCATATACTTCCTCATTTTTTATATTCATGCTGAAGAATGAGTAGGCTAATTGACATAATGCAGTGATCTTTTTTTATGTTTTCACTAGAGAAAAAGTACACTCTGCTGAAACAGGTTAAGGTAAGTAAGTCTCTCTTACTTCACAGTGTACCTTATTCTGTTTAGACAGCAAAGATTCCTGTTGACATTTGGCCCATAGATGACCTCTTTCAGAGCTAATTCCTATGTAGTTATACTCTGCAAGTAAATCAAAAGATGAGGTGTAGTATGAATAATTTATCTTTTAAAGGATCCAGAATATCAATGTGAAGGAAAAATAAAACTGATATGAAGTTCATAATATGATATGATATTTATTTATTTAATAGATTTATGCTTGACAGCCATTTCTCTGGTACTGACAAGCATTACAAGGATTTTTAAAAAACACTTCCTAGGGCTTTCCTGGTGGCGCAGTGGTTGAGAATCCGCCTGCCGATGCAGGGGACACGGGTTCCTGCCCCGGTTCGGGAAGGTCCCACATGCCGCAGAGCGGCTGGGCCCATGAGCCATGGTCGCTGAGCCAGTGCGTCCGGAACCTGTGCCCCACAACAGGAGAAGCCACAACAGTGAGAGGCCTGCGTTACCACAAGGAAAAAAAAACCCACTTCCTAAATATATTTAGATCTTGTTAACAAAGAGCTGAAAAATAAAGATTCTATGTAAATCACATACAAAGATATTCTAATTAGTTATTATTATTATATTAACATTATTTTTTATTATACATTATTTTAAAGGTTATACATTATTAATAATTGCATCTTGGGTTTTGTGTAAAATTCTAATTTATTAAGTATAAATTCATTGCAATGAAATTGTTGGAAAATTTTTGTATAAATTATATTTATACATTTTCTAAGACATCTACCATTAACTCTAAATAATGATATCTACTTTAGGTTATTAATATTTAATAAAATTAAGTTTTTAAAAACTCTTCAAAATCATTTTAAAATTTTCTCTATATATCCATAGTGGTTGAATTCAATGACAATGGATATCCATGGCACTGTTCGGTCAAACTTTTGTAAACAATCTCCAAACTTCTTTGATTTTGATTCCCTATTAATAAAATATTTTGTTCATATATATCTAAAATACGAATTATTTGTAAATTACATGCTACATGACTTATTCCACTTATACAATTATAAAAACATGCACATAAAATATCAATAAAAATATAATACAGTAAATAAAAATAATTTTAAATGTTATATTGTTTATTATTAATCTGAAATGTTTGCTTATTTTAAATTTATTATAATTGACTCATGAGTGCAGTGTAATTAAATGTGCCATCACCTTTTTCAATTGTTGAATTTTGGCATAGTCATTTGAGTCAGCTTCTAATTTCAATTTGTGAAAATACTTGATTTTAAGAACTGACCAAGATGAAAAGGATACCATATGGTGGTACATAATCAAAAAGAGAAAAAGTATAACATTAGTTGTGCTTTCTAAATCCTTATATTTACATTTCAACTATACCCACTAATTATGCAAACCCTGCAGGGAGAAAGGGGAGATAGTGCTGCTGGCTTCATCTTCTCTGCTCCCCTTTTTTTGCTACAGGCACTACTGTGGCTGATATTCCTGAAATCTATGATTATCTGGTTTAAAAAGGTACCTCTTACTACAGTGAGGTGCTTTATTTATTGTTCTAATTCTTTGGAGTCACTGCAGCTGGTACCATCTGAGAACAGCTTTGGCAGGGCAAGCTCTCTCCTTCATCTGTCACTTATTATGCCCTCTTTACTCAATGACACATCC
This sequence comes from Kogia breviceps, assembly GCF_026419965.1. NCBI lineage: Eukaryota > Metazoa > Chordata > Mammalia > Artiodactyla > Physeteridae > Kogia > Kogia breviceps. The sequence continues at coordinate 16,220,321 of NC_081322.1, forward strand.
CATCACTCTCTTCTAGCCCAAGAGGAAACCTTCTTGAGAGTATGCCTTTTAAAATGGTCACCGATATTTCTTCCATTTCTTTGGATTCCGCTACTATTGAGGCAGTAAAATAAAGTAGCTGAGATCTTGGATCTGAAGCCAGACTGCTGTGTTCAAATTGTGGCTCAACCACCTATAAACTGTAACTTTGGTCTAATTTTGTCATTTTTCTGTGCTACAGTTTCCTGAGCAATATGAGGAAATATATGGGTAGCATATGGAAGTAATTGCTATTTTTGTAAGGTGATCAGGAAAAGTAAAAGGAGATATTGAAGTAAAGAGCTGAAAAAAGTGAGTGAGGGAGTGAGCCATATGGATGATCTTGAGAGAGTGCTCAAGGTGAAGGGAACAGCAGGTGTCAGATTCTCCAAGGAAGAGCATGTTTGGGCCTGGCAAGAAATAGAAAGACAGGTGAGTGTGGCTAGAGTGAGAAAGAATGGTTGAGAGTTGATGATTCAGAAAGAAGGAATGGAGGCAGATGACCACAGACCTAGCAGGCTCTCACAAAGACTCATTTTTTACTCTGAAAGAGGAGGAGAATCAATGAAGGACTTTGAATAGAAGTTTGACGAAGTTTGACTAAATTCTTTTCTTTTCCTTGCATTTATTTCTTCTTTGCTCTGCCACACTGTATTCTAACGCAGGGAGCTTACCTGTCCTATTTCCCCATACAAGCTTCCTGAGAGCCAGGGTCATTAATCATTCATCTTTGAATCTATAGAGCCTACTATACCACCTGGATTAAAATAGATGCTCAATAATTGTGTGCTGAAGGGATGAATTAAAAAAAGAGGAAAATTAAGCTCTGAATTAGTCAGCTGAGCACAGTAGAAAGATCTGTGTTCTGAAATTCAGTAATATGGAATTTTTGCTCAGAAATACTGACTTTGTGACTCTAAGGCAATTCTGTAGTTCCTGATTCACTAATCAAACCTTTTTGATTTGATTCTGTGGACAAATATGGCATCTCTTAAATTACCTGGGTCTGAGTTTTCTTGTTTTTACAGTGAGAGCTGTACCTATCTGTAAAGCCCTATGCTCTTTCAAGACCTATTCTCATTCTAAATTAAGGGTATCATGAGCCTCAAGAAATTTTTGTCTTAACTCACTGAAATGGACCATTTCCCAGGTACATTTTAATGAAATTGAAAACTAGAAACTATATCCCAGCTATTAAAGCCTGAGGCCTGTTGAGAAGTCATTAGTTTTATAAAACTTGAAAATGTTTTTTCCCATTCAATTTGACATTGCTAATGATCTTGAGTCTACTTTTCCTCTTGATATTCTTGTATTGTCTAATTCATAAAACTTAACAAAGCATATGTCACATATAAACTTACATCACTCTTTAATGTAAAAGAGATAGGGACACATTAAAATATATGCATTAATGCAGCTGCATAAAAGCAACTATATTTGTTACCATCAGACATGCTGTGATATGAATTCAGCCACTAATTACTGAAATAGACATTTAATAATTCATGTTTCATTAATACTGTACCATAAAAATACAGCATATAAAGGAATATATTATATATTTATTGTGGCATTCTGGAGAATTATCTTGAGGCTAAAGACTAATTTAAAAATATGATCATCCTTATCACACATTCTGGGCTATTTCATGAAACAGCCACATATTCTGTTTATGACCTAGTTTTAACTTGGCTCCTCTGAAATTTGTCTGCCCTATTTTTAGTGCCTTGAGGGAGTAGGGTGGGATTTAAACTAAGACCATTTTTCCATAATCATTGGACATTACTGTAGCACATGGAAATAATAATAAAATTTAACATTGCTGTATTTTATGTGGAGGGAAAGAATAAGCTTGTAGTACATTTTATGTTACTGCCCATTACAGGATAGATATCCTGTCTGTATTTTTTCTTGATTGGCAAAACCAAGAACAATGGAAACAAAATGTGTCATTTGTTTTACTTGACTAGTGTCCTATTATATGCGATTACCTGGGACCATAGTGTTTGGTGGTGCCCCCGAGGATTGCATGGCTCTTAAATAGTGACATCCCAAGGAATGCCCACAATGGTGTTGACTTCATCTTATATGGAAAATAACTTGCCGTGGCCCAAGAATGGCAGCTTATGATTCTCAAAATTGTAATGCATGTTTTGTTAATTAATCTAGGTAATTATATATCTTTGAAAATATCCTTCATTGTTCATGTGACTATATTGTTTAAACATATTTTTATTGCATATCAAAATGAGTCATTTATTTTGATTTTATATATATATATATATATATATATATATATATACAATAAGTATTTTGCTCAACTTATTGACCTTGACTTTGGTCCTCATGGGTTATTTAATTTTCTTTATCCCCCTTAACATATTCTACTCCGTTGCTGGTATAATTGACAGGACCTACCTGTCAACACCTGATCTTTGCTTTTTTTCTTCATTCTTAACTTAGAGTCAGATGCTTCCAGGATCCACACCCTGATCTGGTTGCCCCTGGAAACTTGGAAAACCTCCCAGCTGAAGCCTATATCCATCTTTAAGCTCCTTCTAAATAATTAGTTTCACATCTTAGCTTTCTTTGCTTCAGGTCTCCAAAACTTGGTGGTATTTTTTGTTGTGGTGGTTTGTTTTTCTGGTAGGGCATCTACCTCAATTGCAGAAGATACACTGCTTTTAGTTTTATTTTTATTCTTTTCTTTAATGATAAGATCTTAAGATCCTATAAGACAAAATGTGTTCCTTTAACCAGAGAAGTTTTTGGAAATGCAAATTCTCAGGCCTCACCTCACACCTACTGGGTCAGAAACTCTGCAATGAAGCCCCAAAACCTTAATAAGCTTTCCACAAAATTCTAATCTCACTAAAGTTTGAAAAGTACAGCCATCAAGTTTTTGTGTCATCTAGGATTTTGAACTTCTTCTTCCAACCACAGTGGGTTTGGCCTTGATTTTTTCCTCTGGGTACGTCCTGCTTCAAATTTGCTTTCCTGCTTCTGAGTAATATTCTCATCCGGGACACCACAGTGGGGAAAGCCTGGATTCTTTGCTACCAAATATTGTCCATAGTGAACTCTCCTCACTTCTATATGTTTTAAAGTAAGTGCTTTCCTAGGACCTTTGATTAATTGTAATGAGATAGATTCATCTCAATCTTTCCCAGGTAAGGCCTGAGAAACATCCCTTATTTATGAACTCTCCTTTTAAATTCTTAGCCCCAAAAAACAAAGAAAAATAGTACTAAGTGTAATGTATTTCCCAGTTAGTTTTACACTATTAGATGTCATTAGGAAAGTGACTGTGATTTCTCTTCTTTTCCATAGGAGATAGTCACCTAACTTTCCCTAAGTCATCCTGCCAAATTTACTATGATTTTAGCGCTTGTAATATTAATTAATATGCTAATATAGTTTTATTTACATATTTTGGGAAATTTATTTCCATCTCATTTTAATTTCACATTGGCTGCTTCATAAAATTATTGAAACACATTCGAGACGTGTTTTTTTTTCTCTTTTTTCTCTACGTGAATGGAGATGGATCTCATAACATATAATAAATATTAGTTGATAAGATGGTTATGCTAAAAATAGGTCTTTGCATTATGAAATAGGCTAATACTATAAATTTATAAGCCATTCTAATTTGAACACACCGCATTTTATATTCATCACACACTGATTTTTAAACTACTGACAAGAAATGTTTCCCAAAAAGCTACTGTGAAATATAACTGAACATGTCTAATTTGACAGCTTCTTTACATCACCACCTGCTTTCAGCAATAATTATTTGTATTCTTAGTTCTTTTCCTTTTTATTGTAAAACGCACGTGTTTCACTATAATGCATGCATTTAAAAGCAAATAATAAGTATAAAGATAGTCAAATACGATTTTCACTTTAAGTAGTTCATTTAAAAATGTTACTTGAACTTAATGCAATAATTAATCTATAGTTATTACTTAAAATATAGCATAAAAAGTTTTATCAAATCCATTTTTAAAAATTATAATAGTATATAAATATTCTCTAAATTTTAATACAATATTTGGCTCTAAGTTATATTTCTTTAACATAAAATCCATTTTCAATATAAGTATTACTGAATGATTATGCTTTGCTTAGTAAATTGAAGGAAAATTTATGAAGTAGGAAAATCAAAAGGAGGGATTTTTAGGAGCTTATAAAATGTACAGAAATTTACTATGAGACCTCTCTGATCTTAATAGCCCTTCATTTATATGCAACATCTACTTTAGCTATGTTTGCAGTAAATGACCATTTGTTAACAGTCAGTTCTTCTTCAGGGGTTTATTTCATTTTTTTTGTTGTTGTTGTTTTTTGTTTTTTTGCAGTACGCGGGCCTCTCACTGCTGTGGCCTCTCCCGTTGCGGAGCACAGACTCCGGACGCGCAGGCCAAGCGGCCATGGCTCACAGGCCCAGCTGCTCCGCCGCATGTGGGATCTTCCCGGACCGGGGCACGAACCCGTGTCCCCTGCATCGGCAGGCGGACTCTCAACCACTGCGCCACCAGGGAAGCCCCTTCTTCAGGGGTTTATTAGTTTTTAAAGGACAATCATTTATGTGAATGTGATATATATGGGGAAGTTGGAATTGCAATAGAGGAAGAAAAAACTTTTTAAAACAAAAAAAATATTCTAAGAGATGTCTCCATCTCATATGTTGTAGACACATACATTTTCTGAATAGCCAGGGGTCTTTCCTCTTGGGAAATACTCCTTATTTCACAGAGAGGATAAATTGTTGCTTTGAGTACTGAATTAAACATTATTTATAATCATGCACTCTTTTGTAAGGAAAGCTGATATTTGCATGCAAACTAATACAGATGGGCATTGTTGGAAACAAAATTATCATTATTATGTCTTATTCAATAAACCAATAAACAGTACATTTTTTAATCAGCCTTAGAAATTCTCAGATAGATGACAAGGTAAGCAGATAAATAATAATAAAATGTGTGCAGTTCCCAACCCAATCAATCTCAAATGCCATTTTCAGTGAAGTAAAAAGATTTAGGGACTTAGTATGTTTTACTAAATATATATGAGAGACAAAATAATTGATTCTGGCTTTTATTCTTTTGGAAAATGTGGTTTCAAGTGAGTTTAACTATTGGCCTGCCGTATATTTTTTTCTCTTACATAAAATGGACTAAGCGGCTTTAGAATTGTTTTTTTTTTAATTTAATTATAGTAGATTTACAATGTTATGTTAGTTTCTGCTGTACAACATAAATCAGTTATACATATACATATATCCACTCTTTTTTAGATTATTTTCCCATTTAGGTCATTACGGAGTGTTGAGTAGAGTTCCCTGTGCTACACAGTAGGTCGTTATTAGTTATCTATTTTATATATATGTGGAAAGAATGGTACAAATAAACTTATTTACAAAACAGAAACAGAGTCACAGGTATAGAAAACAAACATGGTTATGGTGGTGGGGGAGAAGGTGAGGGGAGGGATAAATTGGGAGATTGGGATTGACATATACACACTACTACATATAAAATGATTAATTTTAAAAATTTAAAAGTCACACACACACCAAAATATCCATTCAACATAGTATTCTTACCCACAAAGCTATCATCCTTATATGGGAAGTTAATTTCATTAAATTCAATTAATATTTTTTAAGGACTTATATATGTTAAAAGTCTTCATTCTTTGTACTGTGAGATATACATAGACGAAAAAGATAATATTGCTGACCTCATTACACTTATAAATTATGGGAAAAGTGAGAGAAAATGATGTCCACATAAATAATAGAAATTTAAAGTAGAATGTAATATGTATAAGAAAAAAAGAGTGTATAGATTGTGTTGCAGGTTAGGGGAAGATTTTTCTCCCAGAAATATTTGAAAAATATTTTGTAGAAATACAAAATATTTTTGTAGAAAAACAGCATATTGGAGCATAGTCACTCTAATGATAAATAATAAAGAGCATAAGTGCCCTTCAAGATGGTGTTGAAAAACAGATTCTCAGAGGTCATCTCCAGGTATTTTGATTTGGTATTTCTGGGTTGGGGCCCAGGAATCTGTCATTTTTAACAAGTACCTCAGGTGATTAGATCAAGCCACCAAAGTTAACATTTTGAGATCATAGGAGTTGCCTTGAATTTTACATTATGGAGCTTTTGTTTTCCTTTACTTTATGTAAGTCTGCCCAATAATCTTTAAATAAATTCTCTCTTGTCATATTTTGTCTTTCCTTTGGTTAACTTAGCCAGGATCTGTTTCTGTTGCTTAGGCTGCCTGTATAATTTCTGAATCAATGTCTCTGGCAGTTCCTTAAGGCTATGTTTTTAATCTACATAAATATTTTAAAAAACCTAAATATTGTGTTAATGTACATATGAATTCTTATGAGTACTTAAAAATGCTCATATACTTAATTTGATGATGTAATTAAATGCAAAATACTTTTTCATGCTACTGTTAATATACTTTTCTCAATGTATGTTTGTTCCCTACATTTTAGTTGTATAAAACTTGATGTGGTTTTGAGAAGAAAAGAGGAATTTTTTAATATATTTTATTCTATCTTATATTTTAATTTTATATATTCATATTTAGACAAAAGGGCATTTTATAACTTTCACCTGGAAATGATAGTAAAGCTCATTTAAAAAATGAAAAACATTGTGCATATTTATGAAAACAATTTAGGTAATATTGTGAAATAATAATTTTTCATCATTTTGTTTCTGCAATCATACTTTAGTGTACAGTTTGAGTCTTTAAGACCTAGGGCAGAAGTTAGCACTGACTTAAATTGATAAATGTTTCATGAATTGCTGACATCAAAACCAATTGCTTTTGGTTTATTTGCAAGATCAGCTAGTATGCTGATTCAAATATAATCAAAGCTCAAAATGTTATGCTCTGAATGAAGGTAGAATGGTAAGCAGTATGCAGGCCCTTCCCTCAGGACTCTTACACACGCACACACACACAGAAAAACTCTTTACCATGAAATGTGATTAAAAAAATATCACCTAACCCACCAAGCTAAATTATTTGTTTTGTTAAATATGTGTTGTAACACTCTCGGGGCCAGCTGTTATATCTCCTCATGGCACAGACTCTGGTGATTTTGTACACAGTGTGTATGTGTATGTGTGTGTCTACACATGTGTGTATGTGTGTGTGTGTTTCCCTCCTTCTTTCTCATTGTCTTCCTAGTAGATTGTGAGCCTGATGGTATTGTGACCTGAGAAACCCTTTCTCTCTTATTGATTACTGTGAGCCTGGTGCTTAGAATGTGGAAGGGTATCAGTAGGTATCTGTTAATTGACTGAACAAGATGCCTTCTATACTTGTGTTTTATGAAAGGCTGAGCTTCCCTCAGGAGTATTTAGTCAAAGAAAATTGAATTTTCAAGCCTAAATACTCTTGCCTCTTATGAAAATTACTATATATATATATAGATACATATATATTTATAGGTATGCAAACATATATACATGTATATATGGCAGCATATAGTATATACTATACATAAAATATATACTATTATATACATATATACATGTATATATTAATACATAGACATATATAATAGCAGTACAAAATAGTAGTGAAATCTGATCCACATTTATTGCATATCATGTTTTTAAATGATATCTGATATAAGAAAAATATTTAGTTATTAAAATATCTACAGATTTTTCAACCTGCAGTTCTTCTCAATCACTAATTTAATTTTGATTCATGTAAATTAGAGGTGCATTGGGAAAGTGGACTTTGACTATAAAGTAATTACATAGAAGATCTGGAATACTTAACATTACCATTCATAGTCAACATATAAAGCATTCCTATGCAAATAGCTGCTGTACTAAAGTCACAGGGTCCCAAACTGAGCGGTGTCAAGGTGAGACTCCACTAGTCCTTTGAGGATCCACTGTTGGTACAATTGTCTATACTTTGAACTGCCTCTGTAAGTGTAGGGCTAGGCCAGTGACCTCTGTGTGAAGGAATATGTGGTCTGGAAGTCTTGTCATGTGATCTTGACACCTCCAGTTAGGTGGGGCTAAGTCCTAGTGGAGTGCAGGTGCATGTTATCTTTCAAGACAGTGATCTTGGTGTCATCTTCCAGCAAAGGGAGGGAGTGGCTCCTTCTACAGTCCCGCAGTGTTCTGGGGCATTTGGGCACCACTGCTTTCATAACTAAGTACTGGTCCTGCTCCTGTTTTACATCTCTCCAGGTGCAAGAGATGAGAGTCTCTTTATCAGCTTCCAAAGAAGTTTCCTGACTCTTATTCTTCAAAATGGTGTGATTATCCACCCTAATCCCACTCGGCAAGAGCCTTCTGATTCCATTGTTCTTATGATTTATCTTTCCACATCCTAAGGGCCTGTGACCCTGCATTTGCCAGTGACTCAAGTATCCCAATCCTCTTCCCAGCTGGTACAACATTTTAGTATTGGAGTGTCCAAAAAGTTCCTTCAGGTTTTTCTGTAACATCTTACAGAATACTTGCACTACTACACTGGGTTCTGGGTTCATCCACACTACACCTTACAACAACCACAATCCTTTTTTTCCAGGTTACTCACAGACAGCCAGCTCCTAAATGCCATTTTTCAGTCCACGTGCTAAACCACTTTGGCTCCACCTCTTTTAGATAGGACTACACAGGAAACTATTTAAGAGATAAGATTTTTCATGTAGAGAGTTTGTTGTGAAATCCTCTGGGAACAATATCTGTGAGGGAGTAAAGGAAAGAGAAATGAACAGAAAGACAAGCTGAGCTGTGATGCTGTAGCCGAGCTCTTAGGCAATCCCACAGAAAGCACTCAAGCTGGGGTGCCCTTCAGAGATGTCTTGAATTAAGGCCAAGGGGCTTGGTCTTGTACCTCTGTATAAACCAGTAATTGGATGTGGGCTGGCTTGGCAGTTGGAGGGTGTGACATAACATTGGCCAAAGCAGCTCTCATCAGGCAAGGACAAAGTCAAAGGAAGGACCCAGCTGTAGATTATCACCGGGAAGCAGGGGTTAGAGGAGGGCTTCAGAGAGGAAGGGGGCTCTAGGTGGTCCACTACAGCACCCACAGCAACAGCCCTGGGGACTGACCAGTAAGGAAAATAAACATTAATCAAGCAACCCAGCCTTTAGTGAGTAGAATGTGAGAAGCTAAATTGAGTAGCCTAGGTGACCTAACTGATGTGATTATATTACTTTGTTCTCTAGGAAAAAATACTGTTTCATGCCTCTGTGCAAAGCAAGCAGGCACCCTCTTTCTCTGTCACTGATAACAATAATTCAAAACCAGAAATTCTCTATGTCTGTGAGTCTGTTTCTGGGACTAGCAGATGAAAACTATTATATATAGAATGGATAAACAGCAAGGTCCTACTGTAGAGCACAGGGAACAATATTCAATATTCTACAATAAACCATAATGGAAAAGAATATGAAAAAGAATATGTATATATATATATGAATCACTTTGTTGTACACCAGAAACTAACACAACATTGTAAATCAACTAAACTTCAATTAAAAAAAAAATAAAACAGATTGATTGAGAGAGTTATATTTAAGTCAGTTTACAGATGTTTTAAAATTAGAGAAATCTGCAAACAAGTTCCTTTATTTAATGTGTGAATGAAAAAAGTCATATAACTATATTTTGAAACAATAACAAGTATTAGCAGCATAATTACTCCTTTAAGAAAAGTAGGTTTTGAAAATATAAAATCTCCATAGTTGGCAAGTTGATATGACTACTGTATCACTAGGTAGTTTAAAAATTCCAGTTAAGCAAACCTTGGTCAAATGTATGTTTCAGCAGATGTTTTATATATATATTTTTAAATTTTTCTATGAGAAATAGGAGTAAAAATCTATATTTAAAAAAACAGAAATAGAAGTTAATTTCATGTTCAGTCAGTGACTATTTCTGGGAGAGATCTAGTTGAAAGCACCACAGTATCTTGAGGAGAGGGAGAGAGCTCATCATTAGGCTGTTTTTATGGGCAGTAGTTTCCTCACTTGCTCTTAAGGCCTCATTCCTTCAGCTAATCACCTTTGGGGAGTCTGTGCTTCCTGCTAAGCTCTAGGCTCTGGGGATGCAGAGATGAGCTGGTCACAGTACTTCCCACACATACAAATTAACATTGAAGAGATAGAGTGATCATTTTAAAAAGTTAATAACACACAACAAGAGATACAACAGAGATATGAATGAGTGTAGAGACCCAGAGATGGAGCAGCCATTGCTCCTGAATTGCAGAAGGGAAAGAAACAAACAAACCAAACAAACAAACAAAAACATCTTCATGAAGCTTAGCTTCTTCTTGAGGAATGCATAGGAGCTTGCAAAGCAGAGAATTAGAGTTAATTTTAGAGTACACATTTATAATGGTGGTAATTCTCAGTGTAGTTGGAGTGCCTGGTATACCGGGTGGAAAGTTGAGCAGTGGTAAAAAAGAGAATGGAGTTTTGGTGTAAGACTAGAAAGGACAATTTATTCCAAAACATAGAGTTTAGATTTTGTCCCATGAGTGGTAGCAACTAACAGGGTCTTATTCAGAGCTGAGTAACATGATTATGTTTGATTCTTAGAAAGGTTACTCTGGGTGTTATGAAGTATGAATGAATGTGGTCAGAGACATAGATTAAATAGAAAATAAATGTCATAACTGATGCTAAATGTAATAACTCTGTTGTATGGTAGTGGTAGCTGACTATAAATAAATATCTAAGGGAAAATGAGACTAATTTAATAAATTAATAGAATGAAATATAGAATGTAAGGGAATTTAATTTGAAAACCAGGTTTTGTTTTTGATGTGCTCACCAGAGGACTAGCTTTGTGTACAGAATTCCAAAGGGTAGACAGATGGACAGTGGGCAGACTGAAGAGGTCTAGGACTTAATCCCTGGAACCGTGAGAGTTACTTTATATGGTAACAGGGACTTTTCATAAGTGATTAAAGTAATGGTCTTGAGAGGAGGTGGTTATTCTAGATTATTTGGACGATTCCTAAATGACATCACAAATACCCTTCCAAAAGGAAGTGAGAAACAGAGATTTGAAAACAGAAGAAGGCCGTGTAAGGATGGAAGCACCAAGTCACACTGTTGACTGTAAAGGTGATGGAAGGGGCCAAGGAAGCAGTTTCTCCCTGGAGCCTCCCAAGGGAGTGCACATTGTCATAGGTACTTGTCTTTACTAGCAAAGTGACCGCATGACCTCTTTGCATCTTCACATAAAGAGGAGTGGGTATTTGACTTTACATTCTAAAGACACTCTTATTAATGGTGTTAGTTCCAAGGCTTGGCAGTTTAAAGAGAATATGCTGTATTTCATTCCTGAAATAAAACATCAGGTATGTTGAACATTTAACAAAACCTAAGAGAAATCCCACAGTTCTTCTGTTTGCTGGGTTTTCACAGAACATAGTAACAAACAAGTATGGAGTCTAGTTTCTCACAGCTAGAAGTAATCTATCAAACTATTAGCATACTGGAAAAATGAATCATCCCTTCCATTTCCTGGATACTTTTCTAGGTAAATAATGAAGCAAAAACCCAGAATAAATTCTGCTTTATAAGATATTATTAATTCTGTCTCTTTTCTAAGGGAAACATTAAGTAACTTTCTGTTGACCAGAATGAATAAAATTTCTTGGCAGTTTGTACCCATTTCTCAACCTAGTTTAAAAAAAAAAAAAGGAAACTCCTAAAAAAAGCATTTTGAATGAATTATTTTCAAAACACACACACATGCACGTGCGTACACACACACCCCCCCCCCACACACACACACACACACGCACACACACGTTTTAGCAGCCAGTAGACTACCAAACACTATATGAAGTCCCAGATTTTTAAAGAGGACAGAACTTTCAGCAACAAATGCTAAGCCATAACTTGCTTCACAATCTATACAAATCTAATATATAACATATGTTCTACTCTAGAAATAGTTCTATTTATGTGTGTGTGAATATATATGTGTGTGTGTCTTAAAATTATTCCTGCTCAAAAAATCCTTTAAAAATCAAGCAGTCAAGTTACATGTAAAATCAATGCAATTGCCAAAATACTTTGTAAGAGACTTGGTAATAATATAAATGTGAAAAAAGTTAGTGATAAACTTTAATAAAGTGTATGAAACTCGTGGGTAGTTGTGAGTAATTTAGACTTAGAGAATTCGCCTTTTTGAGGTATGTTTTTCTCTTAATTTTACCTTCCTCATTTAAAATTAAGAATCAGAACTATGAATGATCTTTATTTATCCCATGACTCTTCAATGTATGCTGAGCCATTCAATGATGGCTAAGCCACCAGCCATTTTATAAAAATACATCAATTTATTTCCTTACATGATCTGTAACATATATAGCATTTTATGCAAAAAGACCTACAGATAATAGATATTTTTATGTTATTTTATGGTCAATAGAATGATATATCTATATGAACACTATAGTAATTTTTCAGGCAAATATTCAAGTGGAGATATGTTGTCTGTTTTGTTCACTAAATAATCACAAACTCCTAGAATACCAGTCATATCATATGCATTCAGTAAATATTTGTGGAATTTTAAAAAACCTATATCAGTTTTTTTCTCTTGTGTTTTTCTTTATTAATATTATGATGAAGTGATTTAATAACATTCATTTATTACTCGAATATGAAGATAAATGGTTCTATGTAGAATTAATTTTTATGAGCTCAAATGTTATTAATGTTATTAATATAAACTTTCCATTCCCTTGCATCTTAGGGACAAAAGCTAATTTTATAATTCTTTGCATCCATTCAAGAAAAAAAGTGTATATTTTGGTAATTTGTTTGCTAGTGCTAGCCACTGTAATAAAAAATTTCCAGTATTCACCTTACCAAATATAAAATATTTTATCAATAAATGTTGAATAAAAATAATCATATTTGAATAATCTCAGTGGAAGGGGAATACAAGTAAATATAATTATTATAATTTAACATGAGTTTTAAAATTGACACATTTTATTAATAACAAAACAAAGCCATAAAATATCTAATAGTTTAATGAAATCAATTGAAAATGGTCAGATACTTTAATGAATAAAGAATACTGCATAATAATTTAATTATTAAAAAGTATTAATTTCTTTTAGGGAAAAGAAATCAGAGGGATGTTAAAGATCATAATTGCTTTTGAATTAAATGGCAGAAATAAAAATTAATTTACAATTGACATAAATAACATATTATTTTTGAGAATCATTTAATATCTCACTAAGGAAAATTGGACTTTTTAAAAAAAAATTTAAACTCCCAATGACGTATATTTAATTTCCTATATTTTTGAAAGTGTCTTTATTAAGAATCTTCAATAATAGTGATAAACAAGGGCAGGAGCAAAATGGTTGAGGAGTAGGAAACAGAGTTCACCATCTTCCACAGAAACATTGAAAATATATCTACAAGTGGAACGATTCACACAGAACAACTACTGAACACTGACAGAAGATCTCATATGTCCAAAAAGACAAGGAAACCTCCACATAACCAAGTAGGACCAAAGGAAAAAGAAAAAGAAGGAATCAGGATGGGGCCTGTGCCCTGGAGAGGGAGCTGTGAAGGAGGAAAGGTTCCTCATCAGCGGATAAATCAGATGGACAGAGGGTGAGTCTCGGAGTCTAAAAAAGGGGAGAACAGCAACGTGTTTGTGGGGGGCAAAGCAGAGAGTAACCTGCACAGAGGGTCAGCACTGCCACCCTGTGCTTCCCAACCTAAGACACCTTTCTGTCGGTGTGGGTGGCAGTAGGGGGCTGAAGCTCAGACTCCAAAGTTCAGTCCCAGGGAGAGAACCAGGGTTAGCTGCAGAGAGCAGCCTGAAGAGGTTGGCCCATGGCAACTAAGGGTGTACTAGGAAGAAGCTTGGGCCCACCAGAGAAGCAAAGCACCATTATTGGGAGGCGCACAAGGAGAGGGGTGGGACCACCATGAGAAATTCTATCATTGTGAGCACTCCCAGGCAACAGGACACCACCTACAGGAGCTCTGGGGGGGCAGGTGTGAGTTGCTGCCACCATCTTGGGCTCTAGAGACGGGCACTGGATGCCTCTTCCAAACTCGTGGGCAGACACCAGGTCCTACCCCCACTGACTGGAAGGGCATGGACAGCTCTGTAACTAGGAATTGCACCTGTGAGCCCCAGAACCTGCCCCTGCTGACCTTGTAGGGCACAGACAGTTTCTACCATTAGGAAATCCTTCAGTGGGCCACAGGACCCACCCCTGCTTACCTGGAAGGGTGCAGAGAGCTCCTGCCACAAGGAATTCCACCAGTGGGTGCCAGAACATGCCCTTCTGTCCCGGGAGGGCATAGATGGCTCCCTTCACTAGGAAATCCACCCAGGGGAGGGGCTGAAACCACAGCTGAATCCCAGGAGCCCTGTGACTAAGGAAGAAGCACTGAAATCCCTCCTCACAGCTGCATGAAACATGGAGTTACTCCTCCACTGATGGCTCCTAAATTCAGTGCCTGCAAAACATCTGTAAGGACAACAAGTGCACCTGCAGCTGGGGTGGGTTGGGCTTTAGCAGTTTTGTTGGCACGTACATGCAGGGATCAGGCCAAGCCAGAGTCTAAGCTGCATCCATAGTTCCCACAGTGGGTCCAGGTGCATGACTACTGCAATCCTAGGACCTGACCTCAGTGGATTTGCTTTGGTGGTCTGGTAAAAACAACACTTGAGAGACCCCAGAGCCAAATGCCAGCACACCCACAGTTAAGGTGGGACTGAGAGCAGTGCCAACAGTAGCGTACTATGTGAGCCCACACAATGGGTGAAAGGGAACACAACAGAGCACATTCACAGGAGAACAGCTGCAGAGGAGGAATAGTCAGTGACTTCTCTCACAGTGAGAATGCTCCAATACCACCTACCTCACACGGAGGGTCAGAAACACAGCTCAGTCATAGATCTGGGACCTCTACTCCAACAGCTAAGAAGACCCCACCCCCAACAAAAAGGCAGTGACAACCACAGAGAAAAGGTGAGGCCCCACACAATATCCAGGGCAGCCTCTTGTCACTACAACATCAGGTCAACCCCTTATCAAGGGGTAACAGCACAAACCTCTGGACCAACCTCATTCATCAGGGAGAAGACGCCAAAAGCAAGAGGATCTACAATCCTGCAGCCTGGGCAAGGGAGACCACACAGTAAGTTTCACAAAATGAGATGACAAAGAAATGTTGCAGCTGAAAGAGCAAGATAAAACCCTATGAGAACAACTAGATGAATAGGAGATAGGCACTCTACCTGAAAAATAATTCAGAGCAATGATAGTAAAGATGATCCAAGGCCTCAGAAAAAAAATGGAGGCATGGCTCGAGAAGATACAAGAAATGGTTAACAAAGACCTAGAGGAACTAAAGGACAAACAATCATAGATAAACAATAAAATAACTGAAATAAAAAGTACACTAGAATGAATCAGTAGCAGAATAACCAAGGCCAAAGAACGGATAAGTGAGCTGGAAGACAGAATGGTGGAAATTGCTGCTGTGGAACAGAATAAAGAAAAAAGAAAGAAAAGAAATGAGGACAGCCTCAGATACCTCTGGGACAACATTAAAAACACCAGCATTTGAATTATAGAGGTCCCAGAAGAAGAAGAGAAGGAGAAAGGGCCTGAGAAAATAGTTTAAAAAATTAAAGCTTCCATAACATGGGAAAGGAAATAGCCACCCAAGTCCAAGAAGCACAGAGATTCCCATACAAGAATAGTCTAAAGACGAATATGCCAAACCAAATACTAATCAAACTAACAAAAATTAAATACAAAGAAAAAATATTAGGGACTTCCCTCGTGGCACAGTGGTTAAGAATCCGCCTGCCAATGCATGAGACACGGGTTCGAGCCTTGGTCCGGGAAGATCCCACATGCCAGCCACGGAACAACTAAGCCTGTGTACCACAGCTACTGAGCCTGTGCCTTAGAGCCTGCGAGCCATAACTACTGAACCCATATGCCACAACTACTGAAGCCCGTGTGCCTAGAGCCCATGCTCTGCAACAAGAGAAACCACTGCAATGAGAAGCCCATGCACCACAATGAAGAGTAGCCCCTGCTCACAACTAGAGAAAGCCCACGTGCAACAACAAAGACCCAACACAACCAAAAATAAATAAATAAATAAATAAATTAATTAATTAATTAATTAAAAAAGAAGAAAAAATATTAAAAACAGTAAGGGGGAAAAAAAGCAGCAAATAACATACCAGGGAAACTCCATAACACTATCAGCTGAAATACTTGTAGTAACCATCTTTGGAAGGTAGGCTTTTAGTCAGAATAATAGCTTACCACACCTAGAAAAAGAACTTCTGACAAAGAAAAAACATGTTCTTCCAAAATTAATTTTGTCTTAAAATTTTAAGAAGGTTGCTTAAAATGTTACATTATTTGACAAGAAAATGATTATGTGATATATGATTATAAAGTTACTAGTGATTTAATATTATCACATAATAACAAATTACTTTTATATTCCATACTTGGAAATTTCTTCTTTATTATAAATATTTATGTTAACAGAATAAAAAGAAACTACCTGAAAAAGTACTTGTAAACTTCAAATCCAAGTCAAAATTTGGTCATTGGAGACTCTGCTTCTTTTCTGTATATGACAATAGCTATTGACTTTGTTTAACTAAAACACATTAAGATTAATTTATCTGATGTTCTTAGTGAGTAAATATTGATTATTATGACATGATAAGACATTTCTCTCTGTGTATTTTTAAAAACACATTTTGCCTCATGAACTGGTGTAAAAGATTGGAAACAAAGGTATACTTTAACAGTGGCTCTTCCAAGAAAAACTGTAGGTTGTAAACCATTTACTGTGTTCCCAGCTGTCATTTCAGAACATAATTTTGTTAAACGGGAATTAAGGAATCACGAGGAATGCTCTAGACAGCTGGTAGAACACTAGGCGCAGTAGAGCCTCTGTCCTTGTTAACACCTGGGTCTTCTAGGAAATTTAAATAGAGGAATAAAAAGCATGATCGTTTTAAGATTGAAAGAGTTAGTGAAGTTAGTGACCTAGTTCACATTTATTTATATAAATATTGTGACAAGTTAGGAGCAGTTAGATGAGTTTCTCAGTGGCCTACATGTAGCAACCTCCTAGACTCGGCCAAACGCTCTGACCCTTCTGGGGGATTCACTCCTGTCTCCATTCACATTATGTCAATCGTTTAATATATGTGGAAGGTATACAAGAACCCATAAGTGGTTTAATTTATGTAGAAAAAGTTTACTTATTGATAGAATGAAAACACAGCCTTTATTCCCTGATTCCACACACACACACGCAAAATGAATAAACAAATAAGTAGAAAAAGAAGGAACAAAAAGAAGAAAGACCCATCTGATTACACCGAGGAAGAAGGGGAAATAGTGATCAAATCAATAATATTAAATTCTAAAATGTCAAACACATCTCAGAGGGCTTGTTTTCATAGTTAATGATATTTGAGAATAACACATTTGCTTTTTGAAATTATTATTGGATTCATGGATCCCAACAGGCTGATGATGAGAGGCTATTTGAAACTGGAGTTCACACTTTTCTGCGCATTGTTACACCGTCTTAGCCCTTCCTGCCTGCTGCTTTCTTGGTTACAACACTTGTGGCTGAGTTCTTATTTCACCCTTCTTACTACTAATTCTATTGTAAAGGTAGCTTATTAACCTGCAACAAAATCATTATGGTTAACCATAAGATGAAACAGCTCTCCTTTCAAGGAACTGCAACCTACAGATAAACAAAATGTTCAATAAGCATTAAGGTCACGGCAATTATGACTTACATTAGGTCTTACATAATGACTCTAACCAGTGCTCTTCTAACTGTGATGTGCTAGAATTCCTCTTGGAAATTGTTAGGAAATAATTATGTTTAAAAAAGGGAAAAAAAAGAGGCAGAAACACTATAATATGTGGTATTTGCTAAATAACTCTGAAAATAAGCTTTAGATTAAGATTATATATATAATGTAATATTTATTTGAAATATACTATATGCATTTATTGTTATATATGCTAGATATATCTATAATTATATACAATATATTGTATCTATCTACCTATCCATCTATTATCTATCTACCTAGTGTTGCACATAAATACTTTCTGTTTAAAAACTAAAGAAAACCTCCACTTAATTTTACAGAATTTAAGTTAAAAATCCTAAAAAAAATTAAAATATCAGAACAAAAAGTTTTACAGATGTAAAATATTCAAAATAACTGTAAAGACATATTTGAAATATCTTAACATTTTGTCATATTCATTAGTTTATTTTACTTTACCAAGTAATAAAATGATCTATTTCAAGGAGTTATTGAAAGTATCTAAAATAGGCAAATATTACATTATTTGCTTGGTACTTGCTTTTACTTCTGCTGTGTAAAAGCCTGGCTTACTTTCCTACGGTTAGAGATGCTTATTTCCCTTGGGGTCACTATTCTGGAAATGAGTTCCATATTCATGGTCTGAAAACTTTCAGCCACACTGATTTTCATATATCCTGAGGCTGCAAACACCTCATGACTGCTGGCTGCATTCTTCAGTCAAAGCGATGATATTTACTGTCGCTACTGCCTGGCACCATCAAGCTCAGTGAGCATGGAAGCTGTCCATATCCAACCTGAAAATCACCTGTAGAGCCAGGGTAGATCTCCTTATTCCATGCATGTACAGCTCAAGCTACACGTTAGAACATCAGTTATAAATGATTAACATTGGTTATACTGTTAACCTGCGGGCTTTCTCCTTTAGCATCTCTATTATGAGGGTAAAGTTAATGACTATTGGTCACTGCTATTTGTACAGCATCATTTTGGTGTCAACTAGACTATCCAGCCACTTAATAATATATAGAGAAAAGAGAATATGAGAATTCATATATTAAAAGAATTATTCAACATACATGATTTGAAAGTTACCTTAACAAAATTCTCAGATTATCTTCATGGTATATTTCAGAAAATATATTTCTGAATGTATTAATTTACCAGATGTTTTTAATTGTTATTTTTTGTTTGTTTTTTAGCTACATTTGGGAATACTAGACAAAGAGTCAGGAGACATGAGTTCTAATTCTGTTTTGCCATCAACTAGTTACAGCAGCTTGAGCAATTAGCCTCTACGGGTTCAGCTTTCTCATTATAAAATGGAATAAGTTGAATGGATCAGTGGTTTTCAATCTGCGTTTTGAGACTCGATGTGGGTGAATTATGTCCTTAGGGGCTGGTGTGGAGAGAGAGAGGCTAGGACAGCTAAACCAGCAGGGCTCTGGGCTCCCTGCCCTGCTCAGTAAGAGCACAACTGCTTTTCACTGCTTTATTTGTTTATACACCCTAGGGAAATGTGTTTGTATAAGAGTTTCTTATTTACAATTAACAAGCAAAAATATTTAAAACAACTGAGCCAAATATCTAATGTTTAAGACAGTTTCAAGCAGTAAAAGATGTAAAATGCTATG
Source organism: Kogia breviceps (assembly GCF_026419965.1). Classification (NCBI taxonomy): domain Eukaryota; kingdom Metazoa; phylum Chordata; class Mammalia; order Artiodactyla; family Physeteridae; genus Kogia; species Kogia breviceps. The sequence continues at coordinate 16,239,897 of NC_081322.1, forward strand.
GGCTTTCTAATGTGCTCGAAAACTGAGTATGAGGAAAGGAATTACGTATCATCTTTCTGCAATATATTCTAGAAAAAGCCTGATGGGGCAAAATGATTTTTAGTTCATGGTGTGCTTGTATTATTGCCATTTGACTTTCAGACCAAAAAGTAATTGTCCCAAACATCTAAACCACCTGTAGCAGAATTGCATTCATATTCTGACACCTTTATGTCGGTGACAGTCCCTCAGATGTTTATGTTTTTTGTATTCTTAAGTATTATCTATGCACTGGAGATAAAGTTATCTATAATAGATTATATCTCCAGTTGTCAAATTGAGTCAGTATGGAAAGCAGTATTGAAGATATAAGAATGTGCTAGAACAGTACACCTCAATGGCAGGTAAACTCTTTTCCCATCATAGCTATGTTATCAGTGAGGAATAAAATTCTGGTGCTGGTAGCCTAAACTCTTTTATTCTAGTTTTAAACTCTTTCTTTAAAAACAAACAAACAAAAAACACTGTTAAAAGTAGGGGACCCCTTTGGAAAGGATCACAAATGGTTTATGAAGGTAGGACATGCAATAAGAGAGCTACATTATCACAAATGGATTGCTAATAGAGACTACAGATCCAAAATAGCAGAGTAGACAAACAGCTGAGATTATTTTGAAGAATATAATATGAATTTTATGAGTAGATTGACTAGAATATAGGAAATAAAAGTGGAAATTTGCACTTAATGTCATTTTCTCATTTAGAATAGGCACTAAGATGCTAATTTGCTCTTTTATCACTAGCAAAAAATATCTTTACATGAAAACAGTGACTCAATTTCTTAGCGGCTCATATTTCCTTTAGAAAGTGTTTTAAAAGGTCAATGTAGTTTCATTTATACTCTATTAATATCCACATCTAATGTGTGGCTTTTCATATTCTTCACATATTTATATTAGATTTTTCCAAGTTAAAGAAATTGTGTTTTTCTAAAATAGTTCTGCCTTGAAATTATTACTCAATTTAACATATATTTTCATTGTTTATTTCAGAATATGTTCAATCAGATTCAACATTTATAACTTTTTATAGAAATTGTTTTTAAATATTACATTAACTTTGTCAGAATAATACATATTATTTCATTTTATATTTAAAGAACGAAGATACATCATTTTCTCCAGCTGAAAGAAATAATGTTAACATAGTTTTTCTTGTTTGTTTTTAAGAATAAAGATTACCATATTTAGGCCTAACCCTGAGTATCACTTTATCCAGTAATTGGCAGTCTTATGTCTATGATTAATTCTATGTCTTTAAAGATTAAACTAAGTACTTAAAATAATATTAAAAGGAAACAGACAATAAGTCAATAGGCAGAGCCCTTTATTCTTACAAGAACTGAATTCATTATGGATTTTCAATTTTTTTCATTTTATTAGTGAAAAAATAAATCTTTATCCTTCCTAGGATCATATGAGTAATGAATTAGAAAAAGACAACAATATAAATGTTTTAAAATTTTTATTCTTTTAGTGTGTACCTAAATTTTTAGGAATCAAACAGTAAGTTTCATAAAGTAAGATGAATTTTGTGGCTAAGACTGAATCAAATATAATTACCTCAATATGTAAACCCTTCATAATGGAATCAGTCTAATGCTTCTTTCATTGAGATTTTCAATCCTCATTTATAGAACTAGTTTTAGTTGATTGTAAGGAAGGGCTATTTAAAGGAATTCTAAAATATAATTTTTCTTGTTAGGAAAATGAGATGACTGAATATCTAGAAATTATAAATAAAATATTTTCTGGACTATATATTAGCAATTAATATCATATATATTCCATGCTTTAACATCCATTCTTTCAGTCAAATATAAGATAGTATTCCAGATAGTGATAATTGGTGGAAAAAACAGGTTTGACTTTATATTTTACAAGTTAGAAAAATACACAATAAAATAAGTAAGTTATTTTAAAATATGGTAAGTACCAATCATAAGATGGAACATGTGTGTAACTAGTATACATTAAACGTGTCATAAACAATAAAACAGTAATTGTGAGAAATGTAAGTATACCGGAGGAAATGATCAAAACTTCAGGTAGAATGTGGCATTTATTTTGACCTGGAGGGAGGAATCAAATCAAAAGTTGGGGGAGAGGTCACAGGAAGTAAAGATATTCCAGATGGAAGAATGTCAAAGAAACAGGAATCCAATGCACAAGAGTAGTTTAGATTACCTGGAAAGTTCACGGGTAAGAGAACACTTTAGTTGAAAGTTACTGGTATCTGACTGTGAGTCAGATATCATATGAAGTCCTATCCTAAGGACTCATTTAAGGACTCCACCCTCATTAGTCAGGTACCATTATTTCTGATGTTCCTTGAGATTAAGTACTAGGCTTGTTATTATTTAGCTAATAATTCATGGAGCTTGATTTTAAATCCTGGCTGTCTCTCTTCAAATCCCTTCAATCTTACATACTGCAGTAAATCCTCAAGCTTTGTTTTTTCTTAAAAGGAGTTTTTCTTCTTCCCCAGTTGAAGGATATGTTTCACTAGGGATGGACTTTTAGGTTGGCAATTAATTTCTCTCAGTCCATTAGCATGTTGTTCTACTGGGTTCTTGCTTCCACTGTTGGGAAGTAAATTGTCAGACCTGATGTCCCTTTCAAAGTAAGTGTCTTTGTTCTTTGGCTGCTTTTAAGATTTATTCTATGTCTTTCATTATCAGCAGTTTTACCCTACATAGTGTTTTCTTTGTGCTTAATCCAGCATAGGTCTGGAGATCTTTCTAAATCTGTGGTTACTGTCTTTTGTTATCTTTGGACAATTCTCAGGCAGTAATTTTTTCAAATATTGCTCTTATCCAATTTCTCTTCTTCTTCTTTAATATTTCAATTCTTTTTATTATTTCCCATATTTGACAGGTTTGTTTGTTTTTTTCTGAATTCTTTATCCTTAGTCTTTATGTACTTCAGTCTGGATATTTACTAACTCATCCTCTACTAAGATTTTATTAAAATAATGGAATAAATGATTAAATTTCAATTATTATTATTTCCAAATCACAGTATTTTTTGACTTTTTTATAGCAGGTTTATAGTGAAATTCTCTATTTTGCCTTCTGTATTCTCACATATATTAATCATAGTCATTTAAAAATATCCAATAACACAATATCTGAATAATCTGTTCCTACAGTCTGATTTTCTCTTGAATTTTGGTCATCAGCATTTCTTTAATTTTTTATTGAATACCAGACATTTTGTTATCAAATACTGAAAAATTTCCTCTAATGTTAACTTCCTCCAAAGAGCACTTCATTCCTCTGGCAGGACAAGAGAGCGCAGATCCATGACCTCAACTAAAATGTTGAGTGGGGTTTTAGCATGATCTAAGCTGGGAGTTTTGCTGGATTGTTTTACTTCTAGAACTTGGGGTTTCCATGAAAGCCAGAAGTGTTTAGCAGGACCATTGCATCTAACAGGACGTAAACTCCAGCCTCTACCTTTTCTGGAACACAAGACTATTGAATCTTTGCTATTCATTTTAGCTGCTTTCTGCTTACATTGGGTAGTTTCACCCTAGGGAACAAATGTCTCCAAATTATTGCTCATCAACATTTGGGATCATTTGTTTGTTCTTCTCTTTATGGACCTCTTTCCTCAATGGAGTTGAATACATATATTTGTGTGTATATATATATATATATATATATATTTATTTATTTATATATTTATATATATATATATATATATATTCATTCCAGGGAAATTGTTGCAAGCTCCAGCTGCTTCTATTTACCTGAATTTAAGAAAGCAAATGTCCTGGCATTAAAAGCAAGGGCAAGAGTGATCTTACTTTAGTTTGCTTCCCTTCTCTCCAGAATTTATGAGATGCAATCTGCTTTGGTTGTTCTTTTCAGAATTCAATCATTGTTCTATGTATTTGACTCAGTTATTTGACTGGAATGTTTGAACTTTACGAAATTTCTGTCTACCTATAGTAAAGGTATAGAATATTTGTGAAGTCTGTTTTGTGTACTAACTTCATATTTTACATTATTTTTCCTATCATTGTTTTCATTGTTCAATCAACAGGTATTAAGCATCCACTGGTGCCAGGCCTTCTCAAGGTACTGGAATGTAGTGCACCAGAACATGTTTTCCCAGCTCAGAGAGCTCCTGCTCTTGTGTGTTCACAGAACTATGTAGACTCAACTCCATTCCCAAGTGAAAAGTTGGGCTGGCATCACTTGACACAGCTCTGTCCAGTAGAAATGTAACAAAATCTATGTGTGTTCAGTAAATTTTCTAGCAGCCACATTAAAAAAAAATGTTCAAAGAAATGGATGAAATTAATTTTAATAATACAATCATGTGTTTAACTTTTTATATCCAAATTATTACCATTACAACATGTAATAAAATTATTAGTGAGATACTTCATATTCTTTTTTAATATTCAATTTTCCAAATCCAGTGTGTATTTTATACTTACAGCCTCACTTGGGACCAGGCACATTTCAGTGCTCTATAACCACAGGTGGCCAGTGGCTACTGGTACTGAACAGAGAAGATCAAGATAACACCTAATATTGATGTTAGAATTTTTTGTATTTCTAAATCTAGAATCGCTAAACCTCAGAGCCCAAATTCTAACTTTTTGAAAAGACCTCTAGTCTTCAAAATTATTTTTAATGTATAAATTACTGTCCCACCATAATTTGAGGTGTCTTTTGGGTTGTTTTTCTATTTTCCCAATCAGGAAAAGCAATTTTGCTTCCAGTATTTTGAATATTGTTATAGACCAATTCTTTTCTTCAGAAAAATAATATGTAAAGTTTTACAATTTCAATAAATGAAAAATACTACACTTACATAAGTTAATTATTTGTAAGTAATATCACAAAGCTGTCAGAAGGTTTAGTTTGTTGTAGTTATTTTTTTAACTCATGAGCTAGTTGCCAAGTACCACATTTAGTTATTTAGTTTTACACAATCACTAGTCTTCATATTACTAATACACTACTTTTATATTAACATTTAACAAGACCAATAGCTCTGTATTGTGAGCTTGACATATAAATACTAATTTTTATTGAATTAGATACCAAAGAATACTGTTCACATAGTTTATAAACTGTGGTAATTTTTGACAAGTATTAACATTCTATAAAAATTGAAAAAAATCATAAATTGACAGAAATCAAAATAAACATGAGTAATAAGAAATGACCTAAAGGTTGTATAATTTTCATATTTCCTTAGAACTACCAATGCATGTGCCTTTCTGGTGGGGAAGGAAATTTTTGTGAACAAGAATTCAATGACTGCGAAAAGAATCCCTGTAAGAACAATTCCACCTGTACTGACCTTGACAATGGCTATCGGTGAGTAATATATTCATTGTTTCTTTACAAAATTACTTGGAATTCATGATGTTTTGGGGATATATCCAGACATTGTTTTCACTTTACATCAATTAATTAAAATAATGATACTAAGATGAAGAGCCATTTCCTGAAAAGATAGTGTCATATTCATTTAAAATTTGCAAATACCAAAGTGCAGATGTCCAGTCAAAAAAGGAATAAACAAATTTTAACTTGGAAATTCAATGTCCAGATGTGGCTCATCTTACGAATGCCCTTACTTCTTCAAAGCACTCTTTTGCCATTTCAGCATTGTTTTGGGTCATTCCATGCAAAATCAGTGCCACAATATGTGTCCTTAGTGGGTCTATTAAATTAAATTCAACTTATTTCCTATAAATTAATCATTAGTTTGGATTATTTTAGTCAAATTATTGGTAAATTTTACAACATTTACTATCCACATTTTCCATACTAAAATTGTATAATTCATTGATTTTTAGATGAGAAGTTTGAAGAAACTAAATAGAAATTCTGAGTAGCCACTGCTATTATTCCAAAACTTTAATAACCAAATATATAGATGTAAATAGTTTTTAGCTTTTGACTTCTTTGGTGTGTGAACTAGGTCTCTTAAGTAGATGCAAAATCAGGCATACTGTAACTAGAAAGCGTTTCTTATCACACAAGCAGAATAATTGAATACAAATATACTTATATAATTATTTTTCCAGGGATAAATCAAAATGGTTTCAGGATGTCCTCTAAAATAACTCATAAACTGTCTTTTGTCTTGTGATTAAAATTGAGAATTCTGAATCATCTCAAGCACGTAAGAGTTTTTACAAATGTTCTTCATGTTTAGTGACTGAAATGGGAAGTAAGACTTAGACTAGTCAACAGTAGGCACTTTATTTCATGATAAGGGAATTCTGAAATAGCTGACATTTCAATGGCCATAAGACAAATAATGAATAACTTCTGTAATATAGGAAAACTCCCAATGACAATAGTTGATATTAGTTTAAAATATACCAAAATATAAAAACCCAGAGTTATTTTTGTGATATTCTCAATTATTAAAATTGATATATTATCACAAATCAATATTTACTGCCTATACATCTATGTATTGAGAGAATCAACTTTTGTTAGGCTATAGAAAAAACTTTTCATAATTATCCATTTATTTTCTTTTTCTTAAATAGCTCTATTAATGATAACCTACAATATATAATATGAATCTTCGAGGATATTTTTCAGACTCTGAGATATCCTTTTAAACATTCAGCTCTCTCTTAAGTTTCTGAAGATAATTAGTTTATGCATTTGTGTATGTGTATGTGACACATAATTTTGGGATGGCTTAAGAAAGTGGGATTTTGCCCTGGATGGGATATTGTCAGGAGTTGGGAAGCATTCTGTGATTGGGTTTATAATGAATCTCATGTAGAAGGCTGGAAAACTAGACAGAGGGGGAAACCAACATGTTTACAGAGGCGACAATCCTTCGTAGTAGCCATTTTAGGGGAAGGTTTGCCATTCTGGTGGTTTAGATAATGTTCATGTTTTTGTTTGTATTCAGATATGTTTGTGGGGTAGGCTTATTTTTGTTATGATTCATCAGGGTCACAGAGTAGCCTTGTCTCACTTTGATGTTCTTTGAAATTGTCTATTGACATGTTCAACAGGAGAACAGCAACATGTAGTTGTTAACCTAGCTTCTAGTTCCTGGACAGCTCCTGGGGATTCTGGATTTAGTTGCTGCTTTCTCTTTCCCAAAATATACTCTCATTGATATGTGAAGGGGGGGCTGGAAATATGTGTGTGTGCATGTGAAATATATCACTTATTTGTATAAAATATTTTATTCTCATAACGTCAATCAAACAGAATGAGAAGACAAAAGTATTAATTTATTATCCAGCATGATAGTACTTTTATTTAGATTAAAACACTGCCATTTGATTAAGAGGCCTTAAAGATCTAAAACAAAACAAGCAATAAAGTCTAGAAGGCTTAGTTAAAGTATGCTTTATTTTAATATTCATGAGACATAATCAGTCTTTCTAGAAACTCTGACACCACTAGTTGTGAACTCTTAATGACTTAAATTTATAAACATGTCAGAAGAGTTTGCCTCTTAAATTAACACAAACACTCTTAGTCACTTTATCAAGCTTCAGATTTTTCAAAGATTACTGATTGTATTTCCAAGATGTAGGGTTGCATTTTTCTCTTGGTATAAAAATAGAAGTCCAGCTGAAGTAAGCTTTCTGACCGTGCTTCTTCTTTGTGATTTTAAACATGAAAATGTATTAATACAAATCTTCATGTTATATTAACATTGGCTTTACTAGCTTGTAAGGGGAAGAAAACATTCAATAAATACACTATCAATGAGGTGACCATAATTAGTATATGTGTTACATATAAATAGGATGACTCACTATTTAGGAATTACCAAGTTATCTTTTGTATAATTTATTGAGGTATGCAATTCACCCTTTTAATGTGTACAATTCAGGAGTTTTTAGTATATTCAAAGAAAAGTAAAAGCATTACCACAATCTTATTTTAGAACATTTTCATCACCCCAAAAGAAACCCATGCCTATTAGCAGTCCTTCTGCATCTTTCCCCTCCCCCCTAGGCCCTGAAAATGACTAATCTGTTTTCTGTCTGTATGGATTTGCCTGTTCTGAACATTTCATACAAATGGAATCATGCAGTATGTGGGCTTTTGTGACTTTGTGGTCTTTCATCACTTAGCATAATGTTTTCAACGTTTACGTCACAGTACTTCTTTCCTTTTTATAGTCAATAATATTACATCATAAGGTTATAATACATTTGTTTATCTATTCTTCACTTGATAGACATTTAGGTTATCTACTTTTTGACTAGTATGCCCAAGTATGTGTATGCACATATATTTCCAATTATTTGAGTGTATAACTAGCATTAGAATTGTTGGATTATGTGATAACTTTATGTTCAACTTTTAGAGGAACATTCCGAACACTTGTCTAAGTGAATGCACTATTTTACAATCCCACCAGCAATGTGTGAGAGTGTCAATTTCTCCACATCCTTGTCAGTACTTGCTAATGTCTTTTAATTTCTGATTCTAGTCATTTGAATCTTCTCTATTTTTCTCCTGGTCAATCTAGTTCAATGTCTTTTGACAGAACAAACCTTGAATTTCATTGTTTTTATATATTTCTTTTTATTCTCTATTTCATTAATCTCATCATTTCCTTCTTCTGGCTCTGTGTTTAGTTTTATTTTTCCAGGTGGATGATTTCATTATTGATTTTAAAATCTGTACTTTTTAAATACCAGTATTTACAAATACAAATTTTGCTCTAAGCTCTGCTTTAGCTGCACCTTATAATTTTTTGGTGTTTTGTGTGTTTATTTTTATTCATCTCAGAATATTTTCTAATTTCCCATGTGATTTCTTCTTCAGCTCACTGATTATTTAGGAGTGTGACATTTAATTTCCACATATTTGTGAATCCCTCAGATTTCCTTCTGATTTTAACTTCTACTTTGATTTTATTGTGGTCAGAAAACATACTTTATAAGAGTTTTCCTGAAGCTTGTTTTATGACCTAACACATGGTCTATAATGGAGAATGTTGTATACCTACTTGTGAAGAACTTGTATTCTGCTGTGGTTGGGTAGATGTTACATAGTCTGTCTGTCTTTTAGTCCTGGTTGGTTTATAATGTTGATTGAGTCCTCTATATCCTTGTTGTCTCCGGCCAATTTGTTCTATTCATTATAGAAATAGGATATTGAAGTTTACAATTACTATTATTGAATTGTTTATTTACCCTTTCAATCTGTTACATTTTGCTTCATTTAACTGGGACTCTGCTTTCAGGTGTGTACATGATAGTAATTGTTAGATCTCACTGATAGATATAAATTTTTTTAATTATAAAATGTTCTTGTCTCAAGTAACATGTTTTTGTCTTAAAGTCTATTTTGCCTGATATTATTATAGTTGACGCAGCTGTCTTTTGATTATAGATTGCATAGTGTGCATTTTCCTATCCTTAATCTATTTGTGACTTTGAATATAAAGCTTTTCTCTTGTAGTTAGCATACAATTAGACTATTTTCTAAAATTCACTCTGCCAATCTCTACCTTTTAGTACCATTATAAACTCAATTTTCATTTAATGTGAATACTGATAAATTAGGGTAAAAATATGCTATCTCCCTATTTTTTTAGGTCTTTTTGTTCCTCTGCTTCTACACCGTTGCCCTCTTTTGTGCTAGATATTTTCTGGTGTTACACTTTAATTTCCTTTTTACTTTTGTATGTATTTTTTACTTATTTTAGTGGTTATCTTATCATTACAGCTAACTTCTTAACTTAAAACAGTCAACATAATATTGACACCAACTTAATCTCAATAGCATACAAAAACTTGGCTCGACTATTGCTCCATTTCCTCCCACCTACCTTAGGCTATTATAAATTATAAAACCATCAATGCAATTTTGTAATTATTGTTTTATTCACTGTCTTTTAAATGAGATAGGAGAAGATACGAGTAATAAGCAAAAAAATACATTTATGCTGTCTTTAATATTTACTTATATATTTACTATAACTGGTACTCTTTGTGTGTGTGGATTCAAGTTACTGTTTAGTGTCTTTTCCTTTTAGCTTAAAGAACTCCCTTTACTATTTTGTATAGGGCAGTATGTTAGTGATGAATACTCTCAGTTTTGTTTTGTTTTTTTAAATAAACTATGTAGTCCTGGAAAGAGCAGCAGTAGCCCCTTGGATCCCTCTGATGCTGTGAGGGACTGGGACCCCAGTGGCTCCACAGGATGGCACAGCTTTTATTTTTATTTTTAAAAAATATTTATTTATTATTTATTTATTTATTTTGACTGACCCAGTTCTTAGTTGCAGCATGTGGGATCTTTAATTGCAGTATGCAAACTCTTAGTTGTGGCATGCATGTAGGATCCATCAGGGATGGAACCCAGGGCCCCTGCATTCTGAGTGTGGAGTCTTACTCACTCGGCCACCAGGGAAGTCCCTCTCTCAGTTATTTTAAAATCTGGGAATATCATAATTTCTCTTTTAATTTAAAAGATAGCTTTCAGGGACATAGAATTCTTGTTTGATTGTTTTTTTTTTTCTTTCAGCATTTGAAATATGCCTGACCTACATGGTTGTTGATAAATTGGTTGTTAATCTGACTGAGGATCCCCTGTACATGAGTTACTTTTCTCTTGATGCTGCCAGAATTCTCTATTTGTCTTTTGACACGTTGACTATCATATGTTTAAACTTTTATCTCTTTAAGTCTATTCTACTTGGAGATTGTTGAGTTTCACAGACATGCAGATTAATATTTTTCATCAAGTTTGACATTTATTTCTTCAAATATTTTACCTTTTTCTGTCTTTTATCTGATTCTGGAACTCTCACGTGTATATGTTAATGTACTTGATATCCTACAGGTATCTATGTTCATTTTTCTTTTTTTTTCATATCTTCAGGATCAATAATGTTAATTGATTGATTTTCAAATTCACTGCTTCCGTCTTCTGCTACCTTAAATCAGATGTTATACCCCTCTAGTGATTTTTAAATTTCGTGTTTTGTACTTTTCAATTCCAGAATTTCTATTCATTTCTTTTTTGTAATTCATATCTCTTTATTGACATTCTCAATTTGGCAAGACATCAGTCTCATACTTTTAGTAATGGTTTAGAAATGGTTTCTATTTTTCTTTGAACATACTTATTATAGCTGATTTAATATATTTTTCAAGACCAATATCCAGGCTTCCTCCAGGAAAATTTCTATTGATTATTCTAATTCCTGTGTTTGGAAGATACTTTTCTCTGTTTGTAGAACTCATATTTTTTTTTATATTTTTAATATCTTTATTGGAGTATAACAGTTTTACAATAGTGTGTTAGTTTCTCCTTTACAACAAAGTGAATCAGTTATACATATACATATGTTCCCATACCTCTTCCCTCTTGCGTCACCCTGTCTCCCACCATCCTCCCTATCCCACCCCTCTAGGCGGTCACACAGCACAGAGGTGATCTCCCTGTGCTATGTGGCAGCTTCCCAATAGCTATATAACTTACATTTGGTAGTATATATATGTCCCTGCCACTCTCTCACTTCGTCACGTCTTACCCTTCCCCCTCACCATATTCTCAAGTCCATGCTCTAGTAGGTCTCTGTTTTATTCCCATCCTATCACTAATCTCTTCATGATATTTTTTTTTTCTTAGATTCCATATATATGTGTTACCATACGGTATTTGTTTTTCTCCTTCTGACTTACTTCACTCTGTATGACAGACTCCCGGACTATCCACCTCATTACAAATAACTCAGTTTCATTTCTTTTTATGGCTGAGTAATATTCCATTGTATATATGTGCCACATCTTCTTTATCCATTCATCTGTGGATGGACACTTAGGTTGCTTCCGTGTCCTGGCTATCATAAATAGAGCTGCAATGAACATTTTGGTACATGATTCTTTTTGATTTATGGTTTTCTCAGGGTATATGCCCAGTAGTGGGATTGCAGGGTCGTATGGTAGTTCAATTTGTAGTTTTTTAAGGAGCCTCCATACTGTTCTCCATAGTGGCTATATCAATTTACATTCCCACCAGCAGTGCAAGAGTGTTCCCTTTTCTCCACACCCTCTCCAGCATTTATTGCTTCAAGAGTTTTTGATGATGGCCAATCTGACCGGTGTGCGATGATATCTCATTGTAGTTTTGATTTGCATTTCTCTAATGATTAATGATGTTGAGCATTCTTTCATGTGTTTGTTGGCAATCTGTATATCTTCTTTGGAGAAATGTCTATTTAGTTCTTCCACCCATTTTTGGATTGGGTTGTTTGTTTTTTTGTTATTGAGCAGCATGAGCTGCTTATAAATTTTGAATATTAAACCTTTGTGAGTTGCTTCATTTGCAAATATTTTCTCCCATTCTGAGGGCTATCTTTTCATCTTGTTTATGGTATCCTTTGCTGTGCAAAAGCTTTTAAGTTTCATTAGGTCTCATTTGTTTATTTCTGTTTTTATATACATTTCTCTAGGAGATGGGTCAAAAAGGGTCTTGTTGTGATTTATATCATAGAGTGTTCTGCCTATGTTTTCCTCTAAGAGTTTGATAGTGTCTGGCCTTACATTTAGGTCTTTAACCCATTTTGAGTTTATTTTTGTGTATGGTGTTAGGGAGTGTTCTAATTTCATACTTTTACATGTAGCTGTCCAGTTTTCTCAGCACCACTTACTGAACACGCTGTCTTTTCTCCACTGTATATCCTTCCCTCCTTTATCAAAGATAAGGTGACCATATGTGTGTGGGTTTATCTCTGGGCTTTCTATCTTATTCCATTGATCTATATTTCTGTTTTTGTGCCAGTACCATACTGTCTTGATTACTGTGGCCTTGTAGTAGAGTCTGAAGTCAGGGAGCCTGATTCCTCCAGCTCCATTTTTCGTTCTCAAGATTGCTTTGGCTATTCGGGGTCTTTTGTGTTTCCATACAAATTGTGAAATTCTTTTTTCTAGTTCTGTAAAAAATGCCAGTGGCTATTTGATAGGGATTGCATTGAATCTGTATATTGCTTTGGGTAATACTGTCATTTTCACTATGTTGATTTTTCCAATCCAAGAACATGGTATATTTCTCCACCTATTTGTATCATCTTTAATTTCTTTCATCAGTGTCTTATACTTTTCTGCATACAAGTCTTTTGTCTCCTTAGGTAGGTTTATTCCTAGATATTTTATTCTTTTCATTGCAGTGGTAAATGGGAGTGTTTTCTTAATTTCACTCTCAGGTTTTTCATCATTAGTGTATAAGAATGCCAGAGATTTCTGTGCATTAATTTCGTATCCTGCTACTTTACCAAATTCATTGATTAGCTCTAGTAGTTTTCTGGTAGCATCCTTAGTATTCTCTATGTATAGTATCATGTCATCTGCAAACAGTGACAGCTTTACTTCTTTTTCTATTTGGGTTCCTTTTATTTCTTTTTTTTTCTCTGATTGCTGTGGCTAGAACTTCCAAAACTAGGTTGAATAAGAGTGGTAAGAGTGGGCAACATTATCTTGTTCCTGATCTTAGTGGAAATGGTTTCAGTTTTTCACCATTGAGAACAATGCTGGCTGTGGGTTTGTCATATATGGCCTTCATTATGTTGAGGAATGTTCCCTGTATGCCTACTTTCTGCAGGGTTTTTATCATGAATGGGTGTTGAATTTTGTCAAAAGCTTTCTCTGCATCTATTGAAATGATCATATGGTTTTTCTCCTTCAGTTTTTTGATATGGTGTATCACGTTGATTGATTTGTGTATATTGAAGAATCCTTGCATTCCTGGAATAAACCCCACTTGATCATGGTGTATGATCCTTTTAATGTGCTGTTGGATTGTGTTTGCTAATATTTTGTTGAGGATTTTTGCATCTATGTTCATCGGTGATATTGGCCTGTAGTTTTCTTTCTTTGTGACGTCTTTGTCTGGTTTTGGTATCAGGGTGATGGTGGCCCCATAGAATGAATTTGGGAGTGTTCCTCCCTCTGCTATTTTTTGCAAGAGTTTGAGAAGGATAGGTGTTAGCTCTTCTCTAAATGTTTGATAGAATTCGCCTGTGTCGCCATCTGGTCCTGGGCTTTTGTTTGTTGGAAGATTTTTAATCACAGTTTCAATTTCAGTGCTTGTGATTGGTCTGTTTATATTTTCTAATTCTTCCTGGTTCAGTGTCAGCAGCTTGTGCATAAGAATTTGTCCTTTTCTTCCAGGTTGTCCATTTTATTGGCATACAGTTGCTTGTAGTAATCTCTAATAATCTTTTGTATTTCTGCAGTGTCAGTTGTTACATCTCCTTTTTCATGTCTAATTCTATTGATGTGAGTCTTCTCTCTTCTTCTTGATGAGTCTGGCTAATGGTTTATCATTTTATTTATCTTCTTAAAGAACCAGCTTTTACTTTTATTGATCTTTGCTATTGTTTCCTTCATTTCTTTTTCATTTATTTCTGATCTGATCTTTATGATTTCTTTCCTTCTGCTAAATTTGGTGTTTTTTTTGTTCTTCTTTCTCTAATTGCTTTAGGTACAAAGTTATGTTGTTTATTTGAGATATTTCCTGTTTCTTAAGGAATGATTGTATTGCTATAGACTTCCTTCTTAGAACTGCTTTTGCTGTATCCCATAGGTCATCATGTCTCCATTGTCATTTGTTTCTAAGTATTTTTTGATTCCCTCTTTGATTTCTTCAGTGATCACTTCGTTATTAAGTAGTATATTGTTTAGCCTCCATGTGTTTGTATTTTTTACAGATCTTTTCCTGTAATTTATATCTAGTCTCATAACATTGTGGTTGGAAAAGATACTTGATATGGTTTAAATTTTCTTAAATTTGCCAAGGCTAGATTTGTGACCCAATATATGATCTATCCTGGAGAATGTTCCATGAGCACTTGAGAAAAATGTGTATTCTGTTGTTTTTGGATGGAATGTCCTATAAATATCAATTAAGTCCATCTTGTGTAATGTATCATTTAAAGCTTGTGTTTCCTTATTTATTTTCATTTTGGATGATCTGTCCATTGGTGAAAGTGGGGTGTTAAAGTCTCTTACTATGATTGTGTTATTCTTGATTTCCTCTTTTATGGCAGTTAGTATTTGCCTTATGTATTGAGGTGCTCCTATGTTGGGTGTATAAATATTTACAATTGTTATATCTTCTTCATGGATCGATCCCTTGATCATTATGTAGTGTCCTTCTTTGTCTCTTGTAATAGCTTTTATTTTAAAGTCTATATTGTCTGATATGAGAATTGCTACTCCAGCTTTCTTGTGATTTCCATTTGCATGGAATATCTTTTTCCATCCCCTCACTTTCAGTCTGTAAGTGTCCCTATGTCTGAAGTGGGTCTCTTGTAGACAGCACATATATGGGTATTGTTTTTGTATCCATTCAGCCAGTCTGTGTCTTTTGGTGGGAGCATTTAATCCATTTACATTTAAGGTAATTATTGATATGTATCTTCCTATTACCATTTACTTAATTGTTTCGGGTTGTTCTTGTAGGTCTTTTCCTTCTCTTGTGTTTCTTGCTTAGAGAAGTTCCTTTAGCATTTCTTGTAAAGCTGGTTTGGTGGTGCTGAACTCTCTCAGCTTTTGCTTTTCTGTAAAGGTTTTAATTTCTCCATCAAATCTGAATGAGATCCTTGCTGGGTAGAGTAATCTTGGTTGTAGGTTTTTTTTTTTCCTTCATCACTTTAAATATGTCCCGCCACTACCTTCTGGCTTGTAGGGTTTCTGCTGAAAGTTCAGATGTTAACCTTATGGGGATTCCCTTGTGTGTTATTTGTTGTTTTTCCCTTGCTACTTTTAATATGTTTTCTTTGTACTTTTTTTTTTTTTTTTTTTTTTTTTTTTTTGTGGTATGTGCGTCTCTCACTGTTGTGGCCTCTCCTGTTGCGGAGCACAGGCTCCGGACACGCAGCCTCAGTGGCCATGGCTCACGGGCCCAGCCACTCTGCAGCATGTGGGATCTTCTTGGACCAGGGCACGAACCCGTGTCCCCTGCATTGGCAGGCAGATTCTCAACCAATGCGCCACCAGGGAAGCCCTGTACTTAATTTTTGACAGTTTGATTATTATGTGTCTTGGCATGTTTATCCTTCGGTTTATCCTGTATGGGACTCTCTGTGCTTCTTGAACTTGATTGACTATTTCCTTTCCCATATTAGGGAAGTTTTCAACTATAGTCTCTTCAAATATTTTCTCAGTCCCTTTCTTTTCCTCTTCTTCTTCTGGGACCCCTATAATTCAAATGTTGGTGCGTTTAATGTTGTCCCAGAAGTCTCTGAGACTGTCCTCTCTTCTTTTCATTCTTTTTTTTTTTTTTTTTTTATTCTGTTCTGCAGTAGTTATTTTCACTATTTTATCTTCCAGGTCACTTATCCATCCTTCTGCCTCAGTTATTCTGCTATAGATCCTATCTAGAGTATTTTTCATTTCATTTATCGTGTTGTGCATCGTTGCTTGCTTCCTCTTTATTTCTTCTAGGTCCTTGTTAACTGTTTCTTGCAATTTGTCTATTCTATTTCCAAGATTTTGAATCATCTTTACTATCATTATTCTGAATTATTTTCAGGTAGACTGCCTATATCCTCTTCATTTGTTAGGTCTGGTGTGTTTTTATCTTGCTTCTTCATCTGCTGTGTGTTTTTCTGTCTTCTCATTTTGCTTATCTTACTGTGTTTGGGGTCTCCTTTTGGCAGGCTGCAGGTTCATAGTTCCCATTGTTTTTGGTGGCTGTCCCCAGTGGCTAAGGTTGGTTCATTGAGTTGAGTACGTTTCCTGTTTGGGGGGATTAGTGCCTCTGTTCTGGTGGATGAGGCTGGATCTTGTCTTTCTGGTGGGCAGGTCTACATCTGGTGGTGTGTTTGGGGATGTTGGTAGCCTTATTATGATTTTAGGCAGCCTCTCTGCTAATGGATGGGGCTGTAGACCTGTCTTGCTCTTTGTTGGGGATAGTGTGTCCAGCACTGTTCGTTGCTGGTCCTTGGGTGAAGCTGGGTCTTGATGTTGAGATGGAGATCTCTGGGAGCTTTTCACCGTTTGATATTGCATGGAGCTGGGAGGTCTCTTGTGGATCAGTGTCCTGAGGTTGGTTCTCCCACCTCAGAGACACAGCCCTGACACCTGGCTGGAGCGCCAAGAGCCTTTAATCCACACAGCTCAAAATAAAAGGGAGAAAAAATAGAAAGGAAAGAAGGAAGGAGGGAGGGAGGGAAGGAAGGAATAAAGAAAGGAAGGGAGGAAGGAAGAAAGAAAGAAAGGAAGGAAGGAAGAAAGGAAGGAAGAAATGAAGGAAGGAAGAAAGCTAGAAAGGAAGGAAGGAAGGAAGGAGGAGAGGAAGAAAGGGAGGAAGAAAGGGAGGAAGAAAGGGAGGAAGGAAGGGAGGACGGATGGAAGAAAGAAAGGAAGGAAGGAGGGAAGAAAGGAAGTAAGAAAGGGAGAAAACAATATAAAGTAGGATAAAATATAGTCATTAAAATAAAAATAATTATTAAGAAGAAAAATTTCTATTAAAAAAAAAGAAAAGGGTCGCTCTAACCCTAGGACAAATGGTGCAAGCAAAGCTATACAGACAAAATCTCACACAGCAGCACACACATACACACTCACAAAAAGATAAAAGGGGAAAGTAATAGTATATCTTGCTCCCTAAGTCCACCTCCTCAACTTGGGATGATTCATTGTCTATTCAGTTTTTCCACAGATGCAGGGCACTTCAAGTTGATTGTGGAGCTTTAATCTGCTGCTTCTGAGGCTGCTGGGAGAGACCTCCCCCTCTCCTCATTGTTCGCACAGCTCCTGGGGTTCAACTTTGGACTTGGCCCCGCCTCTGCGTGTAGGTCGTCCGAGGGCGTCTGCCCTTCGCTCAGACAGGACGGGGTTAAAGGAGCAGCTGACTCGGGGGCTCTGGCACAGGCCAGGGGGAGGGAGGGGCACGGATGCGGGGCGAGCCCGGGGCGGCAGTGGCCAGCATGACGCTGCACCGGCCCGAGGCACACAATGCGTTCTCCCAGGGAAGCTGTCCCTGGATCCCGGGACCCCGGCAGTGGCGGGCTGCATGAGCTCCTGGAAGGGCTGGTGTGGAGAGTGACCTGTGCTCACACACAGGCCTCTTGGTGGTGGCAGCAGCAACCTTAGCGTCCCATACCCGTCTCTACTGTCCGTGTCGACAGCCGCGGCTCGTGCCCGTTTCTGGAGCTCCTTTACGAGGTGCCCTTAATCCCCTCTCCTCGCGCCCGAGGAAGCAAAGAGGCAAGAAAAATTCTCTTGTCTCTTCGGTAGCTCCGTGCCCATTTCTGGAGCTCCTTTAAGCAGCGCGTTTAATCCCCTCTTCTTGCGCACCAGGAAGCAAAGAGGGAAGAAAAGGTCTCTTGCCTCTTCGGCAGCTCCAGAATTCAACCGGACTCGCTCCCAGCCAGCCGTGGTGCACTAACCCCTTCAGGCTGTTTTCACTCTGCCAACTCTATACCTTTCCCTAGGATCCGACTGAAGCCCGAGCCTCAGCTCCCGGCCCCCGCCAGCCCCGGCCGGTGAGCAGACGAGCCTCTCGGGCTGGTGAGTGCCAGTCGGCACCGATCCTCTGCGGCCTCCGCACCCCTTGGCTGCGCTCTCCTCCGTGGCTTCGGAGCTTCACCCTCCGCCACCCGCAGTCTCTGCCCGTGAAGGGGCTTCTAGTGTGTGGGAATATTTCCTCCTTCACGGCTCCCTCCCACTGGTGTAGGTCCCCAGAGTCCCTGTTCTTTGTCTCTGTTTATTCTTTTTCTTTTGCCCTACCCAGGTACGTGGGGAGTTTCTTGCCTTTTGGGAGGTCTGAGGTCTTCTGCCAGCGTTCGGTGGGTGTTCTATAGGAGAAGTTCCACGTGTAGATGTATTTCTGATGTCTCTGTGAGGAGGAAGGAGATCTCCGTGTCTTACTCTTCTGCCATCTTCTCGCCTCTCCCATAATTTTTTAAAATGAACACTTAGCCTTTTAAATAATATAATGTGGCAAATCTGGAAATCAGTTCCTGCTTCTTCCCAGTTGTTACTGGTTTTCTGTTTCATTTTTTTATAGTTGTTTTTTGCTATTGTTTATTTAGTGATTTTCCTGGAAAAGTCGTATAAATTATTTATTTTTTGTCATGTGTAACTATTGAAAGTCTCTGCTCAGCTCACCTAGTGGTTAGCTAATGATTTAACAGATTTAAAAAATTTCCTTGAACTAGTAAGTCCCCAGGCTTTACTGAGAGTCTCTGTGTGTCTGGTGATGCATGCATTCAACGTTCAGGCAGACAGTTTACAGCTCTGTCATATTCCTCACTTCTTGCTTGCATTGAACCTCCAGGTTAGTCGGAGATAGGAGATTAAAGTCTTTTCATGTCTTTCTTAGGCAAGTGCACAAACTTTCATGTTGTATTGTGTTTTGTTTCCCAGGAATATATCTGGAGTTTCAAGGACCTCTATGAAATCTCATTACCCACTTTTACATTTAAGTACATTTTTCAGCCTCTCGTTAACCTCAACTGGAATCATCACCTCTAGCAGCTGCAATGTTAATCAATCACCACTGATTGTTTTTAACAAATGCCCGTTATGTAGGGAATTTTTTAAACAGAATGAGCTTTGATTCAGGTCAAATAAAGTCTATTCCAAAGAATGACAGATTCAGAGAGTTGTTAGTTCAATGAAATGGTGACATTACCTTGGGAGAACCTTTTAAGTGAGCTTCAAAACTCCACTACCCCTGCCCCCCTAATGGCTGTTAGGTAGCTCATTTCACAGATACCATAACTGCAGTGCTGTTGGTTTTCAAATATTTTGCAGAGCTGGGAGAGAGAGATGGGAATAGTGCGAATTAAACCACCACAAAGCTTACTGTGCTTGTGAGATTTAGCCATTTTTCTTCAATAAATAGTCTTCAGATTGTTGCAAGCCTTCAGTTTATTTCCAGGATTCTGAAAAAGTTGAGCTCGACTATGTTTTTCCAGGGTTCTTTTTCCTTTTGTGTAAGATTAGATTTTCAGAAGTCCTTCTCCACCATACTGAACTGATTCTACCAAATTGTATTTTATATTACAGAGAGAATGAGAGACAGAGGGAGAGGGAGAGAGAGAGAAAGTTTTAGAGTCAGAGTGTCTGGATATAGGATACAAAGTTTAGTTCTATTGCTAATGATGAGTATGAATTGGGTTAAGGAAGTTTACTAAGCTTCCAATTTCCTTATCCAGAAAGTGGAAATAATAATAGTTATGTCACATAGGCTTATGATGATAATTAAATAAAATCTGTACACAAAGTATTTAGTTCATTTCCTGATATATAGTAAAGTCTAAACCACACTTTCTTATTATTGCCAATATTTGTCTTGCTTTCAAACTATATGTATGAATAAGAATAGAGTAGCATCTTATAAATGATGAATCTTTAGAATCATATAGATATCAACTCATCCTCTTTTATATATATACACACACCCACATATATGTATACAGCAAATAAAGAACACTTAAAAAGAGATTACTTTATTATTTTGTAATTAAGGAAGAGTTTATTAGCTAAGTTTAGGGCCCTCTGAAGCTTTCCTACAAATTTCCACTGAACAAAAATTTCAGGAGTCTCAGTAAAGTATAAAATGACTATCTTAGTATATTTAGTGAAGAGTCAGTCTAAAAAACATCAAAAATTGCAGATTCTTAACTTTCACACTATTTGAAGGAATTCATATTATACATCATGATAAATGTTTAAAATAGCATGTATTTTAATAGATCAAAAAGAATTTCATTTCCTTGACCATATACTTATATTCCTTGAGAAGAAAATATTAAGAAATAAAAATTTGCTGGAACATCAAATCTCTTAATTAATCTGTGTGTCCTAAGTTACTGAACTACCTATATATGCTCATCTCTAAACAACTGGAGTTAACATAGCTTAGTGTTTACATAGTTTCAAGATATTAAAAAGCAAATTGGGCTAGGGATGTAATTTGAATGCTGACTGCAACATGCCTTCTGCTATTCCTGGCATGGTTTAGAATTTAACTACCTTATTTATTTCTGATTTTTCTTTCCCCCAAACCGTCAACAGCTTTAGCTACAGATGGGGCTCAGTATGGCAGTTATTGAACCCAGATGCCACAGTCTGGAGCACGTTTTGCCAACAGCATCTGGCTCCTTTGCTGCCTATGTAATTGGCATTTGTGTGGATTCCTGGGCCTGTTTTTCTTATGGACACTACAGTGTGGGTTGCAGAAAATACGGTTTGCCCCCAGTTGACCATAAGAATTTTTTCTCAGCTTATAATTTATGCAGATTTGTCCTAGATGTCTTAAATTTTGAAGTGCTATGCATTGGAACTTTTTGTGTTTCTTTAAGGACATGTTTTAAAATTTTTAATGGAAGTAACTGAAAAAAAGTTTGAAACTTAATGAGTATAATTTTTAAAAATCTATGTGATCTACATGTATTTAACATATTGAATGAAAACTACAAAATTATGGTGTATTACTATAGAGTTTTGCGTTTTTTTTCTTTGCTTAGCTTATGCATAGGAGCACAAAATGTTAAAATACAAGTAAAATAAGTGCCAATATAAATATAAAACAATAACAGAATTTTAATCCAAGCAACAGCAATCTATGGTATTCACCATTAGGAAATGAAAGATTTTTCCTTTACAAAACCCAGAATTTTGAAAAATATATATGTTGGTATGTGAATCCTTCACCTCCTTTTTGGATAGCTACACCATATTTTATTTTATGGGTATAACATAATGACCACTTAGAGAATATAAATGTTTTGCAGTTATAAACTATTATTTGGAGAAATCATTTATATGTGCCTCGTTACAGGCATATATCTGAAGATTTGTACAATAGATTACTAGAAGTGAAACTGAGGAATCAAAAGTGTTTCAACATTCAAGATTTGGACAGATTTTATCAAATTATCTTTTGGAGAGATTTAATATTACATTCACACAAGCAATTAATGAGACTATCTGTATCAGATACTTCTAGTTTATATTATTTTGTGCTAGTAAAAGATCTTTTAGTAAGGCTTAGATATGCCCATTTTATATATGAGAGAAATAAGACTTAGAAATTTTCAGTAATTTAAGCAAAATCACAGTGTTAGAAAGTAGTGAATCTAAATATCAGACGAAAATCGGTGTGACTCCAAATCCATGGTTTTAGATCACTGTCAACTAGTCTTGCTTTGAATATAAAATACTACATATATTGCCACTGCCTATCCCACAGCTACCAAGGAGGAGAGCCACCACTGTAGTTCTAACAAATTTGTACAAGATTAAATAGTTATCCTTCTCTCAGTGGAAGAGTTGGAACCTCACATAATTCCAATTTCATCAAAAAAGAATAACTCAAGGAATAAGCATACTGTCTTGGACAGATGAATACATCCTATGACCAATCATAATATTACACATAGGCTTTAGAATTTACTAAGTAAAATTACTTTTTTGCAACAATAGCACAAAGGAAGGGAAGGGAAAAATCACTGTTTCTTGTTGTAAGACTGTTACATTTCATGTTACATCATATTTGAAGATACTGATAAACTAATAAGATATTCGAGAACCACTATTGAATGAATAAATGAACTCTTTTACATCACTGAAGCTGGGTTGAAAGGAGGGAGGAAAGCGAGTTTTATCTGGCTCCATGATATTTTTTTTCAGAATGAATCAAGTTCCTGTTCTTTCCCACCTGAAAAACTCCCCCTGTACCCTCTGCATTAGTTTCATAGGTGATGATTTGTGTTCCTTAGCTTCTGCGGTACCACCCCGGTCTCTGCCTTCATCTCCTTCTGGCACTCTTCCTGTGCACTTGTCCATCTCTCTCTCCAAATTCCCCCTTCTTATAAGGACATCAGTGACATTGGATTAAGGCTAACCCACTAATTAGCTCATGTTAACTTGATGACTTCTGTAGAGACCCTATTTCCAAAGGAGGCCACATTTTGAGGTTCTGAGGGTTAGGACTTCAAGGTCTTTTAGGGGGATGTAATTCAAATTAATAACACCTTCCGTGTATTAAAACATTTCTCATAACCATAGCAGCCCAGAATTTTATAATTTAACATAGCCATACATACAATCTCTTGAATGTTATTACAGAGTTGTGTCAGAATATATTTAAATATTATTTCTATTATTAAAAAAAGTAGGAAAAATCTTTGAGTGTTAGATCATCTCATTTCATATGGAACTCTAGTAAAAGTCTAGATTACAAGTGTTATTGTCTTAGAATGGGTTTTATTTGTTTGTTTGTCCTTTAAGATTTGTTTTTGAAATGGTGACTTGTTTCATAGAAAGCCCTGGAAATTATAAAATTTGAGAAAAATGCAAAATAAAAACAAAACAATCTCGATACATTCAGCAATCGTTCATTAGAAAACCTTCAGCGATTTCTTGCCTCATATTTGATGGTGCATGTGAAGGCAAACACCCAATGAAGCTTTGTGAATAAATAAACTAGTGACTTTATTATTCAATTACTTGTTATAATGAAGAAATGTGCATATACCTAGCCATTAAAAGAAATTCAGGTTTGAAATGTGGTATATTTTGGATAACTACTAAATATTGTTGTCCTGATTGCTACACACTTCCTTATATTTGAGAACTCTATTGGACATTTGGTTTATGGCTTTCAATAAGTGGATCCTCTAGCACCAACTTTTAGTCACAGACACTTATTGTTATTCATTTCATTTAAAGTATGGGCTTGTTCCCAGTTATTTTCTTTTAGAGAAACAGCTCTTTTGAAGAAGATTATTTTTTCCTTGTCGAGTCTTTCTTAACTTAATGAAGTTGAAATTGCTTTCCTCAGTATTTATATTTCTGCTCACTTGTTCTGAGAATTCCACATTCTTTCTATTAATTTTCATCTATCTCTACTTGGCTTCACTCTTTCTTGTTTTAATATATTCTTACTGGATTGATGTTTTCTTCTCTGTTAACATAGAGCTTGGATTTTGTATTCTCAATGAACATGTGTTGATCTGGGTTCAATTCTAGCCCTGACATTTTTTCTGAATACATTTTAATATAGACTTTATATAAAAAGCAGTTGTAGGATTACAGAAAAAAATTCTGTAAAAATTAGAGTTCCCATATAAGCCCCCAAAATGCTCTATACTCTACCTATTCATCCTCTCCTCCTTTACACCCCTGGCAAAACTGACCTTGTTACTGTCTTTATAGTTTTGCTTTTCCAGAATATCATATAAATGGAATCATATATTATGTATTATTTTTCAGACTAGCTTCTTTCACTTGGTAATATGCATTTAAGTTTCCTCTATGTCTTTATAGCTTGATAGCTCATTTATTTTTATTGCTGAATAACACTTTTTTTTTTTTCAGTCATTAACTTATTGAAGGACAACTTAGTTGATTCCAATTTGGGGAAATTATGAATAGGCTAGTGTAAAGATCTATGTGCTGGTGTTTGTGTGTGTGTGTACATAGATTTTCAACTTATTTAAATAAATACCTAGGAATAAGATTGCTAGATCTTGTGATAAGCTTATGTATGTTTAGCTTTGTAAAACCTGCTAGATTGTATATCAAAACAAGTGTAAGATTCTGCATTCCCACCAGCAATGAATGAGAGTTCCTATTGTCTCCAGACCCTGTCAGCATTAGGTGTTATCAATGTTTTTAATTTGTCATTCTAGTAGGTGTGTAGGGATATTTCATTGTCACTTTATTTGGAATTCCAATAGCACAAGGTGCTGAGCATCTTTTTGTATATGTATCTGTCATTTGTATATCTTCTTTGATTAATTATGTGCTCAATATTTTGATGAAGTATCAAAAAACCCATTTTTAAATTGAATTGTTCATTGAGTTTTAAGAGTTCTTCGTTTATTTTGGAAACAAGTCCTTTATCAGATATATATTTTGCAATGTCTCTAAATCAGTGCTTTGTCTTTTCATACTCCTATGGATTCTTTTTCAGAGCAGAAGTTTTTAGTTTTAATGAAGTCCAATTTTATTTATTTATTTTATATTTTAAATAAATCATGCTTGTGGTATTGTATCTAAAAAGTCATCACCAAACCCAAGATTGCCTTGGTTTTTTTCCTGTGTTATCTCGTAGATGTTGTATAGTTTTGCATTTTACATGTAAGTTTATGTTCCATTTTGGAGCCTTTTTTTAGCCATGTGTTCTTGAGCAACTTGGGTTCATCACTGAGGATCAGTTTCATCACCCTTAAGTTAAGAAGAGTGGTGCTTATTTTTCAGTCTTGTTGAAATAATGTGCATATGGTCCCAAATATAGTGTTTAGCACATGGGAAAATTCACAAATTTTAATTTTCTCTACTCCACATTTCTAGGCCTAATTTTATTACCCAGCATGGTCAAAAGCCCTTCTTTTCCTTTAGAACTTTTCATCCAACTTTAGGGAGATATTATAATGGAATTTATACTATCCTTTGTCAGCAGACCATAGTTAATCTTTAGACATTCTTTCGCTAGATTATTGTCACATGCTGGAATCAAAGTTCTGTCTCACTTGTTGATTCTAGTATATTAACACATCATAATGTCAAAATTTATCAAGATTCATTGTGGCAGACATTGTAAAACAGTTTTTTTTTTAAAGATACAAAATGTCAATGGTTTTATGTATCTTCAGACATTTATCAAAAAGAAAATGCAAAAGAATGCAAGGAAATATGAACAAAAATTTAAGTTAATAAAGAAAACATGTTTGGTTTCATGTTTTTTTGAATAAAATTAAAAATAAAACCATTTATTATTTAAATATACATACATAGATTACATTGTGAAGAAATATTTGGGAATGATAAACCAAATTTCAAGACAATGATTCTGTCTGAAGAAATAATGGAAAAATATGATTGAGCAGGGATTCATAAAGATCTTCAAATAACTTGGGAAAATCCTCTTTCTTACTAATGGTGGGATATAAGTGGTTAATAAAATGATTAATAGTCAAAAACCAGATTTATTTAATCAATATTTTACTTTGTAGCCTCTGAAATATAGGACAGAAAACTAAATAAAATTTAGAATTGTAGACTTGTGCCCATATTTCAGATATTGCAATGTCAATAGAAGGGACCAGATGTAAATACTCAATTGTGGATCTATGGATTTTTTTATGTATACAGATTGTGTTGATTTCAGTCATAAAGCCCTACCTTCATTGCCTCAGGCAAAACAATCCCTTCTCATATTTTAATCAGTGGCCTTTAAAGAACTGAAGAATTTGAACCAGTTGCTAAAAATGTTTGCTGTATTCATTGAACTATTAAAATAGTTTTAATGAATCTCTGATCTAGTGATCAAACACACACACACACACACACACACACACACACAAATGAAACATGTTACTATGAATTAAAATTTCAAAATAAAAATTCAAGTTGTTTTTAAAAATTATTTTTTATTATTCAGAATTATATAATTTTATAGATACGAATATAGATATAGATAGATAGAGCCATAGATTTAATGGTAAGTATATGAAAGTATGGTTTAAACTGGTTTAACTGATAACCAAATCACCAGCTCATTTAACTAGAAGTCCAGAGATAAGGAGAGCCATGTCAGTAGGAAATAACTTAATTTCTCTGAGATCCACTTGGCTGCACCATGGTCTGGGTACATGGTGGAAAAATAATGTTAAATATCCTGGCTCCACATGTGTATCCCAGGGCATCATTGAAAGAGAGACAGCATCATTTCTGGTTGCTTTATTAGAGGGAGAAAGCATATTTCTTACAAGACCTCAGCAAATGTCACAACTCATTGACTTGCATTGTGTCAAAGGTCCACACCAAATGTCAATGCTAATTAGTTTAGTCTTGGATTCCTAAACAAGATACTTTAGAAGGTGAGTAAACAAGGCTGTATTCTGGAACTAAAACCTGCATCCCACGCTGAGAGATTCAGATTTCATAGGCCTGGGGTGCAGTCTGGGCTTCAGAATTTTCAGAAGTTAGTGGGTGATTCTAAAGTGTAGCCAAAGTTGAAATTCACTGTCTTGGAGCAATCAGACTCACCCTTGGCATTGGGAACAGCACAGCCTCAATTTCCCATTTAGCACATGAAATACAGAATAGGGGGTAGATTCCTGAATAAAGTCAGTCATATAAAGAAATAGGCAAGGGAGAATGGGTGCTATGTAGTTAATTGATGACATCTGCAGGTTTTCCCAGTTGTAGATTGCAGTATCTACAATCTGAAATAAAAAATAAAAATACTTTGGGACTTCCCTGGTGGCACAGTGGTTAAGAAGACACATGCCAATGCAGGGGACACATTTTCAAACCCTGGTCTGGGAAGATACTCATGCTGAGGAGCAACTAAGCCTGTGCACCATAACTACTGAGCCCTCCTGCCACAACTACTGAAGCCTGCTTGCCTAGAGCCTGTGCTCCACAACAAGAGAAGCCACTACAATGAGGACCCCAAGCACTGCAACAAAGAGTAGCCCCCGCTCACCACAACTAGGGAAAGCCTGCGCTCAGCAATGGCGACCCAATGCAGCCAAAACCAACCAACAAAACAAACAAATAAATAAAAAGACTGGCATGGGGAAATCAAGTTGTATATTTAAAGTTTAGGAGGATACAGATTAATATAATGAAAAGCATTAAATTAGACTCAAAATGTTTTATTGATTTATGTATAAAAAAGAAAAAACAAGCAAGCATTAAAAAATTCCAATAAATTTGTGTTCTCTAGCAATAACAACTTCATAGATATAAAGAAAATGAAAAAACAGTAAACTGAGATTGTCATAAATATTATAGGATCCATTTATTTCAATTAAAATGGACATAATACCTAGTATAGAGATAGCCATTATCCTTAAAAACATTAACATATTGACTGGCTTTAATGCAAATGCGGCAACCACATTTCAGTGGAGACATTGGAGGATTTTATTAAAGTGAAAATGTGTCAGAAAGGGATAAATATTTTATTTTAGTCATGTTTAAGAATACCACATTAATTAGTCAAGCACTGAATAAATTACTAGGGAAATGGGATACATACATGAGATCTGAGGGGAGAGAACAACAAGAAAGCTCCAAAGGACAAGATCTTAACCAGGCTGATGAGTTGGACAACAGCATAAACACCTGCAATGACTGAAGAATGGGTTCCAGAGAGAGTCAGTTATTGGGGCTCCTACCACACAATTTTACTAACCTCATAATTTCACCTTCTAGTTGTACTGGGATTGATAAATTACTAGGTATTCTGAAGTTTAACCCTTGATGTGACATAGACGTAAAGAGTGTTTATACAGTCAGAATTATTACATTTTAAACATTTCCTTTAGAAAATCTGGAAGAAAGAAATTAAACCCAACAATATACTACTCAAAATTAGGGTATCTTTTTATATTTGTAGGAAAATGAATGAGTAAATATTGATTGGTATCTTGTATGTGTGTGTTAATTTTACTTTTATTTTATTTTTTTAACATCTTTATTGGAGTAAAATTGCTTTACAACAGTGCGTTAGTTTTTGCTTCATAACAAAGTGAATCAGCTATACATATACATATATACCCATATGTCTTCCCTCTTGCATCTCCCTTCCTCCCACCCTCCCTATCCCACCCCTCTAGGTGGTCACAAAGCACTGAGCTAATCTCCCTGTGCTATGCGGCTGCTTCCCACTAGCTATCTATTTTACATTTGGTAGTGTATATATGTCCACGCCACTCTCTCACTTTGTCCCAGCTTACCCTTCACCCTCCCTGTGTCCTCAAGTCCATTTTATTATTTTTTAATTTTTTCAGTTTTAATGTATTTTTTTATTTTTCTATTTTTACTTTGGTTTTTCTCCTTGTTTTGTTCTGTTTTGTTTTTAATCTTTTAAAATTGTTTTTATGTTTGTTTTGTTATATTTTTGGTTTTTGTTTTTTCTTTTTAGTTTGCATTCCACTTTTGCTTTGCTTCTTATTTTTATTTTTGTTAATTTTGTTTCCAATTGTTTGATTTTGCATTTGGGTTCTTTTATTTGCCT
This sequence comes from Kogia breviceps, assembly GCF_026419965.1. NCBI lineage: Eukaryota > Metazoa > Chordata > Mammalia > Artiodactyla > Physeteridae > Kogia > Kogia breviceps. The sequence goes on from NC_081322.1 coordinate 16,268,908, forward strand.
GGTTGTTCTCTTGTTTTTTTGTTTTCTTTGTTTATGTATGTGTGTGTATTTCTTTTGTTTTCATCTGTTTGCTTTTGCTTTTACCATTTGTCTTAGCTTTTGTTAGTTTTTCTGTTTCCCCCCTTATTTTTTTTTTCCACACTGTGCAGCTTGTGAGGTCTTTGTTCCCAGCCGGGGGTCAGGCCTGAGCCTCTGGAGTGGGAGCACCAAGTCCAGGATGCTGGATCACCAGAAAATTACCAGCCCCAGGGAATATTAATTGGGTAGAACTCTCCCAGAAGTCTCCATCTCGACTCTAAGACCCAACCCCATGCAACTTCCTGCAGCCTCCACTGCTGGAAGCCTCATGCCAAACAACAAGCAAGACAGGAACACAAACCCACCCATCAGCAAACAGGCTGCCTAAAGTTGTACTAAGCTCACAGAAACCCAAAACACACCACCTGACACAGCCCTGCCCATTAGAGGATGAGATTCAGCTCCACCCATCAGAATGCAGGCACCAGTCTCTCCCACCAGGAAGCCTACACAAGTCACTGGACCAACCTCGCCCACTGGGAGCAGACACAAGAAGCAAGAGGAACTACGACCCTGAAGCCTACGAAAAGGAGACCTCAAATACAGTAAGAAAGACAAAATGCGAAGACAGAAAAATATGTTGCAGATGAAGGAGCAAGGTAAAAACCCACAAAACCAAATAAATGAAGAGGAAATAGGCAATCTACCCTACCTGAAAAAGAATTCAGAGTAATGATAGTAAAGATGATCCAACATCTCAGAAATAGAATGGGGGCACAGATTGAAAAAATACAAGAAATGTTTAACAAGGACCTAGAAGAACTAAAGAACAAACAAACAGTGATGAACAACACAATAATTGAAATGAAAAATACACTCGAAGGAATCAATAGCAGAATAACTGAGGCAGAAGAATGGATAAGTGAACTGGAAGATAGAATGGTGGAAATAACTGTCACTGAGCAGAATAAAGAAAAAAGAATGAAAAGAAATGAGGACAATCTCAGAGACCTTTGGGACAACATTAGACATAGTAGCATTCAAGTTATAGGGGTCCCAGAAGAAGAAGGGAAATAGAAAAGGTCTGAGAAAATATTTGAAGAGATTATAGTTGAAAATAGTTTCCTAACATGGGAAAGGAAATAGCCACCCAAGCCCAGGAGCACAGAGAATCCCATACAGGATAAACCCAAGCAGTGGAAGTTTGCAACCACAGGAAAGACTTGGGAGTGTTGTCCATGGTTCGATATACCATATAAGACCAATAGTTTGATTTATTTCCTTCCTTCCTCCTCTTTCAACCCCATCCATCCCAGCTTAATGAATTCTAGAACGATATACTTTTATACTTCCATCCATCATATCTTATTGGAGTCTTTAGAGTTGAAGAAACAGCAAAAGAAAGAAGCCATTTACCGAACGCACTCCTTTATGCAATCATGTGCTTCCAGACCCTGATCTCAAATCCCAGTTAATACTACTCTGGAAATGACTCACCAACAGGGATATAATATATTTTACTTGTGAAAATTTGGGAATTAATCAATACCTTATGGTTCACCATCAGAAACATGACATGTACATGAAGACAGATCAGTGCAGAGACACTGACAACAGCTGTGCTGGGGCATCAAGAGGGAAAGCCTGAATCACCTGAAAGTCACCTGAAAAGGACTGGGAAAAAGGACCTTCGATAAGCACTCTTGAGTTTCTTCCAATATTCTTCATGTTTGTAATATTTCAAGAAATCTTAGGAAGTCAACATCAAAGATATATATTTAAATTCCTTCATATGTCCTTCAAGATTTAGTTCCCTTAAATCCAAAACAGTGAAAATTGGGCATTCAAATATTTAGGGTGAAAGCACATTGAAAAGGAGAGACAAGAGAGCCTAAATATAGGAGGAATGTAAACATAATACTCAGATTTTCTTTGTAAATTGAAAGTACAAAAACACTGTACTTTATGGAACTCCTTATTAATCCAATACAGCTAAGTCCAAACCTGCAATGTTTTGATGTCTGATACTATAGACATCTTTATGGTCCTGACTTGCTTATTCCAACCCTCTTGCTTTGTTTATAGTTTTCTCCAAAGCCTCCCTGTTTTCATTCCTTCATATGTCCAAACTGTATCTCTCATTCCAGATCAGTTTTTCTCACCATCTCCTTTGTGGAATTGTCTCAAAATCTTTGACCTCACACTATAGTTTTGTCTTTTTCATAAGAAATTCCTGGGCCTCTTATTGCCTCTACTTATAACAATAGCTATTATATTTACTTGCTATGGTAAAATCATTAACTCTTTTGTATTAGAACACTGATTTTAGTTTTTCTGACATCCTTCAAAAGATACTGTACTGTGTTTTCGACTAAGTAAGACCTCAATATCTTTATTTTGAATTTAACTGAATTGTTGTTGTTGTTCTTTTGGTAATCTTCTACATTTTGGGATACTGGAAAGTAGTTGTTGCAATTTTTATTATCATTTTGTTTTAGAAAAATCTTATGTAATATACTTAAGTTATACTTTACTCTGAGGAAAGCTGACAATAAAGTGATACATTTTCTTTATCAAAAAAAAAAAAATAGTGGTGATCCTGGAGAAGCACTAAACTTATCTTCTATTTTAGATGTTTGAGGACTAGAGACCAGAATCTCTTTCACTATAGTAGGTCAGCTGCATTCAGAAGTTGCTATTCTGGGAAGCTTAGGATTTGTGTAAAGTTTATTGCAGCAGCAACCTGGAGGGAAAAGGGGTTTCTGTCTTGTGCAGCAGCTCTCTTCTTGCCACAGAACAGAAGCACCAGAAGAAAAGATGAGCACATCCACATCATCATTACGGTGATGCTGCCAAGCTAAGCAGAAAGTCAACTGATGACGACAACTTGGCTGTCACTCAATCCCAGAGATGCTCTGGCAAGGAACAATGAGATTTATATCAATCAGATTTCCAATGAATGATGTTAAAAGGATTGAATTGCCATCATATCACGTGGGCATTGAGGGGGTCCAAAGAGAATTAAGTCACCTTTTTTTATGGATAAATACCATGCATAGATGGATATCTATATGTAAAAGATGAAACAGAACAAATTAAAAAAAAAAAAACACAAGAATCATGGGCTGATAACCCATGCTACAGAATAAAAGGAGGACTTGAAATTAGGAGGCAGAGCAAACCACTGAAAAAAAGTTTAATTTTAAGGTTATTGCATGTGCTAAGTGAAAAAGTTGCTGGTACACAATTATATTAAGAAAAAAATAAAAATTTTAATCTCCTAACCAACCCAATACTCAATATATCCATATTTAATAATAACGGTCTTAATCAAAGTACCCACTATAGTCCAGGTACTTTTCTAAATAATTTACAGGTAGTAGTTAAATTAGTCTCTGCTTGAGAAAGATATTTTATTGTCTCAATTTTTAGGGACTAAGACTGAGAAATAACCTGTTCCAGTTTACAAAGCTACTATAATAAGGAACTTGAATCCAGAACATCTGATCCTCTGAGTATGTTTCGTTCCACATTCCTTACTGCCTTTGTAAGCGTCTACATTTTTCTGAATATACAGAAATACATATATACAAACATTATGACACTATTGGAATCAAATTTATGTATTATATAGTTTATATGTTATATAGTACTATTTAAAGTGAGTATCTTTCTACCTTATTACATTAAAAAATATCATTTAAATTGCATATTTAAGATACAATAACCAGTGACTTCTTAATGTTATTTATGTTCTTTAGATTTTTTTGCCATTTTAAACAATGAAGCAGAGAAGAACTTTGAACACATATATTTGTGGTCTTGCATGCATGTATTTTTACAAGTAAAATGAAAGCATTTGGCATTCACTCCTGGTGAATGTATCACAGGTTTAAATTCCCTAGGATCAAACTCTGAGATGGAAATTGCCATGCTGGAGGTTTATTGTGGAGTGCTCTTGATATATGTGCAGTGTTCTTGTACATCATTTATATCACAATAAAGTTTTTGAAAAATAAAATAGCTGAGGGAGAGTAAAAGATGAAGAATTGGGCGGAAGCAAGAGAATGAACTGCCATGGGAAGACTCAGAGGCTGCCAATCCCACTGGACACTCTGGAGCAGAGATGGTCCTGTACAGTTGTCTCACTTTGAGGAATGGGGGCTTGGCATTTATGTCCCCGCATTGAGCAATTATTGGATATGAGCTGTCCCAAGAAAAGGGGAGTGACTTTGAGTGAAATGGCTCTTTCCAACTGAGGGAAATTCTCATAGCTGTCAGCCACCTATATTCCCAGGATCCAGGGAAATGAGGGCTGCAATCCCAGGTTGGACAGTATCCTCTAGAACATGTAGTTAATGATATAGTTATGATGCACTTTAAAATGTGTCATGAGGATGAATCTTATGTTAAGTATTCTTACCACAAAACACACACACACACTCAAAAGTACACAAGGAAATTTGGGGGGAAGATGGGTATGTTTACTACTTTGATAATGGTGATGGTATCACAGGGGTATGCATATGTAAAAACTCATCATTAAAGATGTGCAAATTTTTGTGTGTATCAATCATACCTTCCTATAAAAATAGATAGATAGATGATAGAAAGATAGATAGATAGATAAATGGAAACCATATCCTACACCCTCAGATATATATATATATATATATATATATATATATATATATATATATATATATATATTTGTTTCTTATAAGTTCTGTAAGATACTACTTCAGGAATCTGGTTAGCTTTTATTCCTGGGATAAATTATAAGAGAGAGATTAGTAGGATGAATTATAACACCTACTCTTGCATCTGGTCCACAGGCCATAGTTAATATAATTCATCCCCCCCTCCCCCATACACTTTGTATTCTTTTTACCATCAACTGGAATCTCTCTGCTCTTGCTCTAAACATAGAGTCTGTGTTATAATTCACCTACCAGAGCTTTCCATAAACTTTGTAAGATATCTTTTGTCATCACTAGTACCACTAACACCTCTCATACTACAGAGCCTGTTGAATCTCATGGTGCAACAGGCAAGTCTACTTGCACTTCAGCCTGAACATGTTGCCAAGTCTTCTACTCTGAGACTCATTCAAAGCCTCTAGCATCTATATCCCTAGGTGAATGGGTAGGAGCAGTATTTTTGCTATTAACTCCAGAGGCCTACCAAGTGTCGTACTTCCTTTTTAGTGGTGCATCGTATAAGATGCAACAGTTTATCTTCACTGCATAAGGTAAAGATGCAATAATCTGTCTTTAATTTGGATGGTATGTGTGGGCATGCTCCAGATCACTGGATCTCTAGCAACCTCCCTTATGTAACAGGACCCCAGTCTTCATAGGCTTTATCTCTCACCACCCAGAGCACATCCATCTTCAACAGGCCTTCATCATATTTGTCATTTGTCATTCATCCAGTTCTACTAAGGTAATAATAATAAATAACATCATCAGATCAAAACAACAGTCTGCAGAAAGCCCAGGCAGTCTAACCTCCTTTATATTTTATTATCACAGAGAGTGGAAAAGATAGCTTAGCCCCAAGGCAAGACCTTAAATGTATACTGTTTTCTGTTCCAAATGAATATACATTGTTTCTGACCATCCTACCCGATAGGGATAGAAATTCTCCACATTCCTGGCCATATAGTGTGTATCTGAGTCAGTGCTAATCCTCTGGATGAAATGTACCCCATTTGGTAAACAGCAGCTGTCAAGTGATTACTTGGTTGAGCTTGAGTAGTCTTCTGCCGTCTCCAGGGTGATGCTTGTTTTTTGTAGGGACCAATCTGGTGAGTAGAGTGGAGAAATGATGGTGGACCCTCCTTTTGTCCTCAGAGCTAGCTCTATCTTTGCTTTTTCACAACAGTGCTATATTGCTTTTAATTTATGATACTGCCTGGAGAGTGGGAGTTTAAATGAGGAGACAGGTTCCAAGACTTCTAATTTGCATTCTCTGTAGTTCTTATCCCCAAGCAAAGAAATGATGTGAAGGTTCTACCAACTAAAATGTAAGCCTAATTCAAGTATATATTCAGGGACTGGGGAAATGACAAGTGGAACCAGGGGACCCGCGGTGAGCTACACCTGGACCAGGTGCCTTTATTACCTTGCCTCCATGTGCCCCCATTCTAACGTCAGGGCAATGAAGCTTCAGAAACCTAGAGGTCAGTAAACAAATTGAAATCAAGGCCAACATTCTCGAAATATTTGGCACTCTTTCTCATAAATGTAGTTACAAAAGTCAACATCCCTAGGTCTTGTTGGTGGAATCATTACTATATCTTGCTATCATGTTGTAGGGTATTTTTTTGCTGGGCACTTAGCCTCTCCTTCAATCAGTGAATTTAGGGTATGAAAACTGGGCAAGGGATCATCATTTTTAGCTGGAGGGCTGCCCTCAGCCTCCTAATTATCCATTCTTGATTCATCCAATCTACTTTGCCCCGAGAGAAAATATGTCCTATTGTCTCCATAGTTCTCTGAGGATCTGGGCCCCCGACTGCCTCTCTAATCTTGGTGATAATTATAATTGTACCCTACTTTCTCTGATGGTCATGAACCACCACCTTGTCTTTTAAAATTTCCTATCATCCCTATTACTTATGGGATGCCAATTTTGGTAACATTATTTCCTATAATCAGACCTGTACTCCATGGAACAGCCAACACTAACCTTCTCAGTGAAGCTGGAGTACCTCTGAAAACTATATATCTTATCACTTTAATTAAAAGGATGGTGTCCGGGTCCTCTGCAGAACATGGACATTGTGTGACCTTATATAGCATCCATCGTTTAGAATGCTCATTTCTCTTAGCTTCTGACTTCTTTCTCCAGTGTTTACCATGAGCATTCTTGTATATCTTCTCCAGTTAATATGGACCATCTATTTCTACAAGCTTCCAAGATTGACTACAAAGTTCCAAGAAGGAAATAGGATCATAGGTATAAATACTTTCCATGTAGCCCGAGGGAGACAGGTGGCCCTTGAGTGACATTTCTTGGAAGAGATTTCTCTGCCTCACCTTCCTTCTCCCTTTTTCTCTCTTCCTCGTCTGTTTCTTTTATTTCTTTTTATAATCTCATACTTCCATTAAAAGTAGATAAATATGGATGCTTTCTAGATTTTTTAAAAAGGAAATGTTCTAAATCTTACATTTTAATAAAATATTAATAGGTCCATAATAATTTCTATATGTCTAAATACTTGTTAACTTCCTTCTTAAGTAAGTTTATTTTCATATATTTTTATCATTGGCTAAGCAAAAATGTGCTGCTATTCATAATTAATTGAATTGTATGCATACAGTGTAGAACTAAGTGTGTTTTATTGGTACTTAGTGTATTGGTGATGCATATTACTCCTTTTGGAGATTATATATATACATATATATATGGTAACAAATATAGCATTTATTGTAATGCTAGTCCCAACAACAAACCAAAGATTTATTCATTTCCTACTTGCTTATAGTACATTTTCTAAATGTACAAAAGTGCTATGGCTTTTACTCGCTCAATTTCCTTCTGGGACTTAAAGTCTGGTGTTCATTAAATGTGGAGTTATAATGTTTCTCCCTATAAAACTTCTGACATACTGCGTACTTAGGAATTATTTTGCAAAATATTCATAAATTGGTTAAAGTTCCATATCTCAGTACTTTAGTTCCTTTAAGTAACACGCTGCAGCCTGTTTTGTATTCTACATGTCTGTCTCCTACTCAAATTGTACTTGAATAAAAAATACCTACATACATTAGAGTTTTTACTTATTCTTACACTGTATTTAAAAGACGTATATGTATTTTTCAAGTGTTATTGAATACAATTTGAACAAGTTGTGTGTGTATAGTTTATAAATATTATGAATGCATATACACATGCATACCTATACTTAAGTACAATTTTAAGGAGTAAAAAAGGTGCAAATATAAATTTATCTGAATATGTAGGAAATTATATTTAAAAGCAGACTTACATTGACTTGCCCAAAGGATTTATTTTGGGAAAAAATAAGGGCCAGAAGTAATAATTAATTGCTCAGGAAAACTGACACATCATCAATTTTCTGTGTTTATACACACACACATACCATCAAAGCAAAAAATGAAATGTAAAGTACAAAAATTTAAAGATGTTAAATTTATATATTTTAAATATAAACTGAGTTTATGGTTAAAGATGAGTCTTATAAGTGATTGTGTTACTCATGTTTATAGCTTAGCCATATTCCTGGAGTGACAGGTAAACTCACAGGATGGTCTTGTAGTCAGCCTTTGTATACGTATTTTATTCAGATTATTGTTAAAGTCATTTTCAAGATTAATTTCTTTTGCTCATTGTAGCTTAAAAAACCTACTACAATCTGATCTTCGGTCTCAGTGGTAAGTGCTCCATCCTTATGGTTTCCACATTATAATCACAATGGCAAAAATGTTCAACTGCTCTTACTGTCTGAGAGGAACATGGTTGGCTTTGGATTTCTAGTCCCAGATTTAAGGTATAAACTTGGGTTTTCTTCCAAATGCAGCATGAGTTTCATCAGAGTTATTTCAAGTTCTGAATGAGTATACTGCAGCTTATTGCTCTGAGATGAGGATGCTCTGAATGTTGAACAAACCTTGTATTGCTTTTCAGGGCTGCTCACCTGCCTAGAGAGCATCTTGAATTCAACAACTGCAAAAATCACTATTGATCAGTTGTCTTCTTACAAAGAATAGGAGATGAAATCATATAGAATATTGGAAACATAGATAATTGAAATAGAATTATACCAATGAAATATCCAAATAGTTCATTTACATCAAAATGTACATTGCTTAAAAATATAGAAAATTCTTCCAGTATAGATAGATAAATTACAATATAGATTCTATTTACAATAGATAAAGAATAGTATACTTCGCAAATTATAAAGTATATATCTTTAAAATATATACACACATATGTGTGTGTATGTGTGTGTATATGGATAGAAAATACCTTTTCCTATTAATATTAAAATATAAATTCTTTCATTTAGAATATATACTCAATAATATGCTCTCAAAAAATAAAAATAAAATAAGGAAGATTTGTTTTCTGTCTATCAAGCGCTTGTTAGTAATCAAACTAGTAGGATTCTTTCCTGCTTATTCTTTCACATTCAGAGATTCCATAAAATATTGAATCATGTATCATGTAATACAGAGTGGCTAATTTTATATTTTTAATAAATTAACTTCGTGTTTTAGTAAAAAAAGCCAGTGTTAAACTTGTTTGATTCTAAATTATTCCCAGTAATACTTGTTAGAATGGCCCTTGAATTTTTGTCCCAAGCCTTGATTTTTCCACAGAGTCCCATTATTGGAATTTCTTACTTCACATAAGACAGCATCTTAAATTAAGTTACTGTGTATTAAGCATCAGTACCCTCTCCTCTCCCTCCCCATCACTCAATTCCCAATCTCACCTGATGGCACTATTTTCTCTGCAACACTGATGTTAAAATCCACAGAATCCTCCCCATTACCCACTCAGACTCATCAGCTTATAATCAAGTGTTCTCAAGCCTTCATCAGAAATCTACTTCAAATCTGGTATACCTTATTAATGCCATTGTGTAGGTTCTTGTCATCTTTGATCAGCAATAAAACAATAGCTTCCTAAAAGATTTTCATGCTCCCAACCTCTTCCTGATTTAGTCCATCTTCTACTCTGTAATTATCTGACTGTGTTACTATGGTACTTAAAAACAACAATAAAAGATTAAATATCTTCTAGGGTAGGGTGCAAAAAAAGTTCCATCATTGCTGTTGCTGTGTTTTTCAACCTTGCCCTGCAGTAACTCTTCAGGCCAGCTACCTCTATTCATTCCACCCATAACAATCTTCTCCTGTTACCAGCTCGGGTCCTTGCCCTCTTTATCAATAGAAATTGATAAGAGGCCAGGCAAGGCTTTACTGGGACTCTGCTGCGGCAAAAACAAGTAACAGGTGTCTTCTCAAGGGCCATGCGCAGTACCTGCTTTTGCTCCAGAAACCTCGGGAGTGGCAGTTGGGTTTTGGTCTTTTTGTATCCTCTTGTTCATAATTGCTCCCACTGCACATGAGTGCAATTATTTTTAGTTGCTTATAGTTTCTTTGTATTTTGTTGCTTGAGGAGACTTTTGTCCAGGTGCAAGCACTGCAGCAAAGGGTCCCAGGTCCCAGACTGTCTCACTCGTATGTTTTTACATCTTAACATTTTCATGTTGTTCTTTAAAGTAGACTTTATCCTGTTTTCTAACTTTAATGTTTACTAATAAAATAGTTTATTTGAAATAAACGTTATCAATCTGAATGAGCTTAATGCTTTCCTATTTATTTTCCAAGATAATTGCAGTGGTTAAGACAACAGTAGTGACTACCTTAAGATTCATTATTAATATAGCTTTGTTGATGGTACCGCTGATGCTATAATTAAATGAATGAACAAACAGGCGAATGGATATAGCAAAAAAATAAAGATTGAATGACTTAGTTGAGTAGCCCATATTTTTTATTTCTTCCTTTTTCTATTAATAGTACTATTTTATTATTCACAGTCTTATCATTTCTTTTTCACCTGCTAGTTTTGGTTGGAATTTTATTTTGCATATAAATAACAGCTGTAACAAACAATAAGTGAACTAGTTTTTATACGAAAAAGATCCTTTTAAATTATGTATATTTTTAGATTTGTATTTATAAGATTGTAGCCTAATAAGCTGGTATACCTGTGTAAAATATAGATAAATATTGCTGAACAATATTTAGTCACTGGATATCAATATTTATGGTAAGGTAAGCATGCAGAATGGTTAGTATTCAGAAGCTGGAATCTACTAAAACTTTTTAATCTGATTTATTTCTTTCATGAATACTCTTTTTTTCCTATTTCATAACAATGACACTACTTTATTTTCTATTATTAGCTTTGGTACTTTAAATCAACATTTAAGAATTGAAATGCTGTTCTTACTTAGAAGGAATCCAATGTGTTTATGCCAGTGGATTTTTGGTTCTCTCTCTAGGAAAGACATCAAATTATAATATATTAGTCTACCATTAAGTACACACTAAATTAGTTTTCAAATATTTACTACTGGAAATTGTACATTTGAAAAGTCATAGAGTATGTGTTTTTGTTTAGTTGGTTTTTTAATCCATAAAGTCTCTGCCTCTAGCTGTGAGTTTGAAATATCCTGTCAGATCATACTGAATCCTTAAATTATTTCATGGTACACCTAGAAACCAGATTGAAGTTCTCACATAAAATATATTTTTCCATCCATCAAGGACTAGCTTCTCTGACATGTACAAAAGCAGACTCAATATATATAAATGTATAGTCTGATTTTTAGTTACTAGTAGTGACTTTGTTCCTGGAACCTTATTTTCTACAATATATCCATTCACCTACATAGGCCTTGGCCTCATTACTTCTGTTGGCACACCAAGGCCTCGATCCTCATAAGGACACCACATGAAATCTTGGCCACCTGTAACTTGAGAAGATAAAACAAACCTTCAGTGCATATGCTAAATATTTAAGCTTTGCAGGTTATACACAGGAACTCTTTTAAAATAATTAAGTTGCAATTATGTACTCATGAAAGAATACAAGAAAAAGAAAAACAAATATCTGTGCAACACCCCCTTAAAAGTAATTTCAAGTAAAATAAATGCAGTGAAGCTACTTTATTGGGTTTTTGTTATGCCTAACTTTAATGTTATTTCACAAAATGTTAAATGATCTTATAATGGATTTGAAACCTGCAAAAAAAAAAAAATAAAGAGGGAAACTGGGAGGAAGAGGTCTGGCTTTCAGAGCTCAAGTTTACTAACCATATGACCATATGACTTTGGATAAACCACTTGTATCCTTTGTACTTCAAGCTCTCATTTGTATAGTGAGAGTAAGAATAGTTCTACTAATTTCAAAGTTTTATTGGAAGTATCACATTGTGTAATATATCTGACAGTTGTGACAAATAGGATGTAATTTGACAAATGAAAATTAGCCTTAGAAATTGAAGCAATACTCATTTTTGAGATGCATATTTTATTTAGGCATAAACAGGGTAAAAAATGCTTTTTTAAAATTCTGTGACAGCACCTCATAACCACCTTGGGTAACTGGGCAATGTTGATGTCAGGATCTATATACGCTTTTTATTCATTAACTCATTTAATCTTTACAACACTTTGCTGAGATTATCAAATTCATTAAGCTCGTCTATATTATTCTAACTAAAGACCTTATATTAATTTTTATAATATTTTCAACATATATACATGAGAGTATGGAGATTCAGACAATTCTTACATATCAAGGAATCAGAGCTTAATAGTGGAGGAAAGCCATGCAAATATTCATAATACAAGGTAGTATATGTGATGAATTCTTAAAGGGTTTGGCAAACACATTTTAGAGCAAGTGAAGGCATGTGCAGGATTAGCAAGTAAGTGATAGCATTGCCTTTTCTGGAAAATTTTCAGTTTTATTACGTGACATAGGAGATAATCAAAGATGAACAGAAGAGCACCTGAGACACTTTTGTAAGTGAAAGAGTACCTTGTAAATAATTATATTAAACAATAGGCCTAAGCCAGGACTGTCTAGGGAAACTAGGATGGATAGTCACCAAAATAATTTCATTATTTTTTTAGAAAGAAAAATGAAAGTATTAATTCTTTTTACTCATTCTTAAGGGAAATAACATTCAAAATATATATTTATATTTCAAATGTATGAATTGTTTCAGTTGTAAAGTTTGCCTTATGCAAGCATACCTTACAAAGAAATATTCAATTTGCATAGTAGCAATCTCTTTCTGCACATTACCAAATTAAAAAAACAAATAGCTGTAGAATCCACTGTTTTTTTTTTCATTTTTTTAGACTGGACTTAATCTTATTGAACTAGTAGACATATTATTAATCAATTATGCATCTAATCATCTTACCCCCTATTAATTTTAATATTTGTTTCAATGGCAACTATTAGTTGAATTCAACTTCATGAACAGGTGCAAGCCAGTCATTCAGCTCTGTCCTCTCACTATACTGGTATCTTCTGTATTTATTAATATGGAATGGTCTAAACATGAGGTTCTTTCTTTCCTTTACTCTTTCTTTCTTTTTCTTTCTCTTTCTTTCTTTCTTTCTTTCTTTCTTTCTTTCTTTCTTTCTTTCTTCCTTTCTTTCTTTCTTTCTTTCTTTCTTTCTTTCTTTCTTTCTTTCTTTCTTTCTTTCTTTCTTTCTCTTTCCTTCTTTCTTTCTTTCTTCCCTCCCTCCTTTCTTTCCTACCTTGCTTCCTTCCTTCCTCCCCCTCTGTCTCCCCTCCTCTCCTCTTTCTTTTTTTTTTTTTGGTGGTAAGTGGAACTCTCATTGTTGTGGCCTCTCCCATTGTGGAGCACAGGCTCCAGATGCACAGGCTCAGGGGCCATGGTCTTTTAAGCAAGATATTGCTTATCATGAACAAATTAGATCTTTCAGCAATGGAATAATTTTTTAAAGTCATCTTAACTATCTAAACTATCAACAATGGAAATTTTTTTCTCTAAAAACCGTTCTTCTAGTACCTTCTGTGCCTTGTCCCATGATATGCTACTTGCCGATGGTACGTTTACTCACAATTGGGGGCTCTACCTGCCCACAGATTGACACCTGCTCTCTCGCTGAACCTGTCCTCAGTGTAAAATTGATGTCCATTCAGTCAGTAGATCGACAATACTCTCATTGACTCTGTATCTGCTGGTTTCATTATTATCTGTTCATTTACCTTATTTGAATAATACTTCATGTGGAAAACCCTTTTTCCTACACTGTGAATCCTCCTGCTCTTAGGGGCAGAACTAGCATAGCTTGCTGGAAAATGTTTGGCTAAAGTGCTCTTTGAAATCAACATTTCCAAGAGAAATTTGAGAGACTGAACTACAGCCTGTGATATACAGACAAACATCCAAATGCTTTACTTTTTCATTTGCTTTCTCTTCAATTATCCTGCATTATTCAAATATTAATAGAAAAAATGTTTTTTAAAGCTTACAAAAATGGAAACAAAAACAGCTGCTTAACATAAAATATCACCTTGTGATAAATACTCTGGTGATTTGAAGAATCACACGTTGTTAAAGACATTGAATTAAATACCATCTAGGCTTATAAACACTAATCCCATCTGTGAAAATTATTTTACATAAAAGAAATAATTGAGGAAATGTTCTCAATTGTTATTTCAGCTCAACAGTTGCTAAACTTGCAATTGGCAGCCCTGTTGTTCTCAGATACATCTCAGTGGCCTATGTTAGAAATTTACCAAATGCTTCTTAAATCTCTATCAGCCAATAAGGTCAGTTTGGCAGTAACATACATTAAGTTGTCTCAGGAAATTAGGCAAACAATATTTTAAAATATGTGTAATTTATTAATCTTGTTATAAATGAGAAAATGCCACACATTCATTCAATGTAGTCATTACATTGAAAATGTGAAGAACGAATTTGAAATAGTATGGTTCATATTTCTTAAATATTCATTTCAGCTGTGAATGTACATCTGGATGGACTGGACAGAACTGTAGTGAAGAAATAAATGAATGTGACTCTGACCCATGCATGAATGGAGGTCTTTGTCATGAATCTTCCACCCCTGGGCAATTTGTGTGCCTGTGCCCACCCTTTTATACTGGAAAATTTTGCCATCAACACGATAACCCTTGCGATCCACTCAGTGACCCTTGCCAAAACAATTCGACATGCTTGACTTTGGTAGATGGAAGTCATTATTGCATTTGCAGAGAAGGTAAGGGCTTATATTTGTTTTAATGTTTGATCTCATTGTTTAGTTTTGTCTGTATAGGCTGGTGGCTTCTTAAGAATGGGTGAGAGAAAAATCTATATATGGGGGAATATCTGACTCCAAACTCAGATATATAAACATACTGGGGAAATAATCTAAAAAGCTAACCTGAATAGCATAGGGGGAAAGGAGAGACTTTGTAGCTTTGGTTCTTTTAAAACTAAATTCTTTCAGAAATCACTTCTTATTCTTTGTTAACAGTCTTTCTTTCCTGAATAATTTTCTCCATGTAGTATTCCTAACAACAGCAGTAGTTAGAAATGGGCATAGGTTCAATCTACAGTATCAAATTCTTCACTATATCTTTTCCCCTGGAGCATCACTTCTTTCTGCCTAGATTGCTAAACTAGTATCATGTGACTCTGGTGGCTACTTTGTACAATAAGAGAGAGCCCATGTAAGAGACAGAGAATGGGCAGATCAAAGGAACTCATTGGAGCCCCTGAAACCAGTCACACTTGAAACCAGGCTGCTTCTGGCTTCCTGGGTCATATCAGACAATAACTTAATTTATTATCATTAAAAATGCTTGATTGGAATCTCTTCAGTTGTAACTGAAAGAGGTCTGGTTAATTTGCAGGAGCTCTAAGTAAATGTTTGCTGCTCCTGTATTGCGGACTATGCAAAAGCTATTACCATCTTCAGGGGGAATGCTTCTTCCATAAAATTAGCCCATGGTAGATTTTTGGCATAACTGGAATGTGTCATAAACATAATATAAAAAACAACGATTTATTTTCTAATAATTACTTATGTGTTCATATTTCTTTCCTTGTTACTGGCTTTACTAGAATAGGAGTCCTTTAAAGATAAGGACAATGCTCATTTACTCTTCTGTCCAAAAAAGGCCAATTTAGACTGTATTTGTTCATTCATGTCTTAGTCAAAGTAATTTCCCCTTTGTTTTTACAAATCCTCTAAGATTTCCTGAGGATATAAGGTAATCTGCTATAATGATATGTTGAGGCAAGTCCGTGAACCTGTGTAAATGGCAGAAATTTCTGGGCCTTCTGAGGGATTAGAATTAGAATCTGGAAATCCATTAGTAATTATTTTTGTAAAAATGACATGGGCTCTATAGAGCATATAACACAGTTGTATAAAGCATATGAGTAAATGTTTCCAGGAATGAGGCAGGAACATAGATCTAAAACAAAACATGAGGGGAGCGCCGACCTCATGAAAACCACAGTAATTATGAAGTAGATAATGGAATACTTTTCTTTTTAACAAAGATTGAAAGTGAAATGTAAAAAAAAAATAGTCAATAGCAGGGGAAGAGCTAATTGACTCTGCAGAATTATTCCATGGCGTTTTACCTATGCTACTAATATATTCTAAGAATATAAGTACTAGATAGATGTTTCTTGAGATGCAGCAGGATATTCCCTCAAGTTGAATAAAATATCCTACATTTTCACAAGAGATAATTTTCTACAAGACAGGCATGTTTTTTCAAATAATATTCTAATAATTCATTTTCAATTCATAAATGCATTTAAAAAATGTATATAATTTTGTAAGATTAATTTCCTGTTGTGGGATTAGGGAAAAGTAAGTTTGGAGATATCATAAAAGCTTCTTGTCTCCTAACAAACTAGTAATCAGATTGCTGAGCCCCAGAGCACTCACCAAAATAGCTTGGGGACGATTTACACTGAGCCCTAGTATGTGAGCAATATCATTTTTTTTTCTTGGAACGTCATCATTCAAAAAAGGCTTCAGAGTTTATGCCTCTTCAAAGCAGTGGTTTCGGTAGAGTGGCAGGTGGGCACAGTGAATCTTGAGCTTATTCAGTCTTAATTATTATTCAACACAAAATATTGCTGGAGTGCACATCATTTCTAAAATATTTTGCTTTATATACATAAACATATTTATATATAAACACATAAGTTTTATATATAAACATATATATTTATATATATAAACATTTATAACATAACTACTGTAAAAATGTTATATATAAACATATATATGCATATTTATATATAAATATATATTTATATATTATAAATATATAAATATATCACATTATTATACATAATATATAATATAATAATATATTTATAATAATTTTACATATATTATTAATTATAATTTATATATCATTTGGTATAACATATCTTATATATAGAATATATTACTATTTAATATATATTGTATATAACATATAATAAAATAATACAATGTTATATATGCTAATATATATTTATATATTATAATACAATATATTATATTATATTATATTATATATATTATACTACATCATATTATATATAAAATATATATTATATATATTTTATACAAAATATAATATATTATATAATATATAATATATAATATATTACATAATATATAATAGATGTCATATAATGTGATATATTATATATTATAATTTATAATATATTATATTTATATAATTATAAATATAATTATAATATAATATATTTTGTATATAATTATAAATATAATTTTATTATAATAATATAATATATGTCATATTATATAAAATAATATATAATGATATTAAAAAACAATTTATGTTATATTATAAAGCATATGTTATATAATGATATATGTTATATTATAATAATACAGTTAATATATTATATATAATAATATAATATATATTATAAGTATATAATATACTCAAAATATCATAAAATATCATTATAATTTATATTATATTATTTATAATAATATAAATTGTGTATTATATAGCAATATAATAATATATTTAATATGCTAAATATGTTATCAATATAATGCATATAATATATATTTCATATAATATATAATATATAACATAATATATTACTAATTATTATATAATATAGAAGATATTACAGAGAAAATAGAATGAACTTTTTGGCCAACCCAATATTATTATAAGATGTAGTATATTATATATAATATGTATTATAATATATAATATATAGTTATATAATATATAGTATATCATCCATTATTAGTAAATTAAATTATATATTATATCATATTTTATATATTATAATATGATATACATTATTTTAATATAATAATATAATGAATTATATTATATACATTATATTATATATTGTTATATTATTATATAATACAGAATATATAATATGTTATATAATATATAATATTGTATATATGTTTAATATATTATTTATATATAAATATATAATTATACATATAAATGTTTTATATATAAACATATTTTTACATATGTTTTTTATATAAACATATTTATAACATAACTATTGTAAAAATGTTTACTTACTATTGCCTTTACTGGTATTCTTCAACCTCTGTAACAGATCAAAGCTAAAGTCTGCAGCATTAAAAAACTACCTTAGAATATTAAAAATAGGTCGACTATGGGTTACCTTAAGCACTATGCTGTGATTTAATTTTATAGCTGTTATTTAAAATACATTCTATTTCAGAGGCATCATATCATTTCTTAAAGAAAATATTCTGATCAAATTCCATTTTTAAAAGTACTGAAATTGTAAACCACAAAGAATCCCAAGACTTAACATCTTAGACAGACAGGAATTGAAAGGTGTAATAGGACTCTAAGTTGTTGGTGTTTGTCAAGTGACTAGAATATGGCAGGTTCTTGAGAAAAGAGTGTTAACGCTTAACATCTGAGAGCTGAGCATCCACATTTCTGAAATTTTGTTCGCAACTTTTAATCAGTTTATAAATTTTATCACAGCTTAAATATAAGTATAAATAAAATCCCAGTGTTTTGGTGATAAAGTAACTACATACTAGACAACTAAATTATAAATGGCGTTAAAATTTACCTTGAAGTTGGTAATTCCCTGGCAGTTCAGTGGTTAGGACTCTGTGCTTTCACTGCTTGAGGGCCCAGGTTCTATCCCTGTTCAGGGAACTAAGCCTCATGGCCAAAAAATAATAATAATAATAATAAAGTTAATACTTTGATTTATGCCAAATCTATTACTCAGCTGGTAAAATATTTTGGTTCATGTGACTGAAACTTGTAGGCAAAACAACAATCTAATCCATTTGGTCCAATATTAGCTACTGTAGTAAAACACCAGAATTACTGTGATCATGTTTTGCAACAGAAAGTAAGGGCAATCCTTCTGCCTTCTGATTAGACCTGAGGTGAGTTAATTTGTTCCTTATGAACACTGAACATTTTCTATTGGAAAATAGGCAGAGAATAATCTTATTTGTTTAAACAATTTATCTGATTAAAAAATCAGTCCTTTAATAAATATAAAAATAGTGAACAGAAAGACATATATAATTTTATAAGATTCCTAGAAACAAATGTGCTTTACTCTTGGTCCCTCTATAGTGTTAGCTTTGGTGATGTAGTATGCAATCAATTTACACAGCCCAAAATTTATTTTATACTACATATGTTTTTTTGCTTCTCTAAACCATGCTCTGCACACAACACATGTGAATCTTGCAACTACATGTTGCTAGTGTTTTAGATATCTAAAAATTGTATTCCTTATTAACTGAGTCAACAAACATATATGGATTTCCTACCATGCGTCAAGTCTTGAGATAGGTTCTGGAGAAATTAAAAGTGGCAATGACATGCCCTCAAGGATTTTAAGTTCAAGGAAGAGACACATAATTTAACTAACCATTAGAGTATGAAGTAGTAAGAGCTTTCCCATTTACAACAGAGATATGCACAAGCAAAGAGGATTTGTGGATGTACACCCCAGCTTTCTCGCTGACTGTGACAACTCTGAGTTATGTGGCAAATGATTTCTAAGAGACTCTCCACCAGCCTGGGACCTTGGTTGTCCACAGCAATAACCTTCTCATTAAACCACTCTCTTCCTTCTTTTATTTCCCCACCCCCTTGCAATAATCCCTGGGACCTCAAATAAGGTACTTGCATGCAAATCATTTATCTCAATTCTTATTGCAGAATAACTCAAGCTAAGACACAGAGCAAACCCTATCCCTTTGGCAATTACGGTTGATTCAAGGGTGGGCATGGACCTGGAATAGTCCCAGACAGAGCCTTTCCCTGGAACTGATGCTGAGAGCAGCTTTCTCTTTCTGCCAATATTTCAGTTGGTGCAGCCAACACCATGTTCCCTTCCCATGGAGATCTATATGCTGGAGGAGAGGTGTGTGTGTAAAAAAAACGTGTCCTGGAAGTTCCTATAGTTTTTTCTTTAATTCTGCAAACTACCTGGTACCCTTACTAGTTAAGCTACCTGTAAATCCCATTTATTATCAAAGTTAGCATTTTTGTGTATACTGTATGTGATCAAGAGTAATGTCTAATGCATAACTGTGAAAGGAAAGAGCTAATTAAGTAGGAGAGGTTGAATAAACCGAGCTCAACTTCAGGCTGATAGAAATGGAGTATAAAAATGACATGAGGATTACAGAGGTACAGGTGACTTAGGATGAACTGCATGTGAAATCCACATGTATAGCACACAGTAGAGTCTCTGTGTTAGAATATATGTGTATATACAGTGAGGGACATAAAATATTGCATTCTTAATATTATTTTCTAATATTCTCTAAGATTCTTTCTCTTTTTACTTTGAATTATTTCTCTGTTTATAGGCAAGAACATAACCCTATCAAATATTTCTTTTTAAAATTTATTTTATTGAAGTATAGTTAATTTACAATGTGCTAATTTCTACTGTACAGTAAAGTGATTCAGTTACGTGTATGTGTGTGTGTATATATATATATATATTCTTTTCCATATTACTTTCCATTATGGTTTATCACAAGATGTTAACTATCATTTCCTATGCTATACAGTAGGATGTTGTTTTTTATCTGTTTTATATATATTAGTTTACATCTGCTAACCTCAAGCTCCCAATCCCTCCCTCCCCCAACCCCACAAAATATTTCTAATTTAATTTAAAGGGCTTAGTTTCCAAATGTAGCCACTTCACCCATAGGTCTCCAAGGTGAAAGAAGCAACAGTTTCTTTAAATGAACTTTATGAAGGTCTAAAATGTGGAAAGGACTCCTTCGCTACAATACAAGGATTCACTTGTAGTGGAGGGAAGAGTCGGATAATTTATGTGTGTTATTGATTTACAATGGGGATTCTAAGTTTGATGGATTTATATTACAAGAGGAGGTGAGAAGTTGTATTTAAACATGTCTATTAATCCCGTATATATACTATCTTTATGATAAAGCCATATTACCTGAGGTGCATAATTCTGAGCACCAAATAAATGTGTCACTTGATGAATGGTTTGTCTAAATTAAAAATTACTCCTTTTGACAATTAAAAACATGTGCTCATGTAGTAGTGTATATCTATTAGGTTTAAATAGCTGTTGAAATTTATATGCAGAAGATTCTTCAAAGAAAATATATATTATTGCCAATTAACTTTAAAATATGTCAAATTTTTATTACATTTAAAAACATGAGCTTTTATACTCATTTTCTAAAAGTTTACTTTAAAATCATGTTAAAAAACAGGGTCTATTGAAAATATTACTTTTATCTTTTCATATATAATTGTTTTTAAAGTTAAGTCTGCACCTATTTTGTAATATTGGATAATTTTTAAAGAAATTATTAATATTTGTATTATGTCATTTACAAAATAAAGAAAGCAATATTTTTTCCTGACTTGCCAAGAAAGGTCTCTCTTTGTTTCCATAAAGTTTTAAAATCTAGGGAAATTAAAATTTTAATTAAAGAGAAATAAAAATTTCTAATGCTTTTGCAAATATTTAATTTTCATATT
Organism: Kogia breviceps; assembly: GCF_026419965.1. Lineage (NCBI taxonomy): Eukaryota > Metazoa > Chordata > Mammalia > Artiodactyla > Physeteridae > Kogia > Kogia breviceps. Next base: position 16,290,547 of record NC_081322.1, read on the forward strand.
TTATTTATTTATTTGTTTGTTTATTTATTGGCTACGTTGGGTCTTAGTTGCAGCACATGGAACGTATGCGGGATCTTTAGTTGTGGCACACTGTCCTCTCTCTAGTTGTCTCATGCTGGTTTTCTCTTCTCTAGTTGCAGCACGCAGGTTGCAGAGCACGTGAGCTCTGTAGTTGTGGCATGCAGGCTCCAGAGCACGTGGGCTGTGTAGTTGGCGGCATGTGGGCTCTCTGGCCGAGGTGCAAGAGTTCAGTAGTTGTGGTGCGCAGGCTTAGCTGCCCTGCGGCATGTGAGATCTTAGTTCCCTCACCAGGGATCCAACCAGCTTCCCCTGCATTGGAAGGCAGATTCTTTACCACTGGATCACCAAGGAATTCCTGAAAATAATTCATTTTAATACTTTTTTTTGTTTGTCTTAAAATGTATGGTTTTTACACTACATTGTTTGAATACATGGAAAATACACTCTAATTGTCACTATTTACTTCATTTCTCATTACTCCAGCTGATATTACTTCTAATGTGAGAGTTGTCAAATATAGCCCTGAATGATAAAATGCTTAATAAAAAGGTTTTATGAAAACCTATTATTAGTGTACTTTGTTCTATGCCATCCCCTCTAGAGAATAAAGTATAAAAAGGTTACATTTGTTAGAACTGAGAAAATATTAAGTGATTAAAAATACTATACCTGTAATCTACATTGATTTAGTTCTGGATTTGAGCAGTAGTTTGAGTAACTAATTTAAATATAAAAATAGGATTTATTAATCAGTCACATGCATTTGCTGCAACGATCACAGGTAAGACAGTATAAGAAAAACATCAAGAGGACATTTGTTTGAGAATTGCTCATTATTTGTGTGTGAAGAACTCTATTGCAGTTAATAAAATAGAGTTAGCTGAATAGATCTGGATAAGAATAAATAGGAGAGGAATAGCATAGAATTAATTCATTGTACTTTAAGTTTTGGCAGACTTTTAGCTGTCACTGCATATATTCAGAACAAATATCCTTCACATGAATATGTATCAATTTCTAAAACCAAGGACTATGGAAAATTTAGTTTGGAACAACGTATATATACATCTCACTCCTTTAAATCCCCCAAACTTACACTTTCCCTGCAAAGCTTTGGCTTATTTTAAATGCGATCCACATCTACTTTATTTTTTTCTCCCAATGTCCACTGCATTTCAGCAATCTCATTTCCTCAGTCCATTGACATATGTTGCTAGGTGGTAACACAACTCCATCTCAGAAATGTCAAACTAAATGTATGAGGCAAGATCACGGAAAACAAGGTTATCCTGTGAGCTGTCCAAGTTCCCAGGTGCTGAATGTTCTGATCCATCAGCCCAGCTGAACTCAGGGAGGCACACTGCAGTCCTCTAGCTGGTCAGTGCCCCTGAGTTCCAGTGCCACAAAAGGACATTTCTAAAAAACAACTTAAGGTCAAAATGCCCTGTGTCCCAGGTTACACTAGTTATGCTAAAAGTAGAAATGGTGGAATGCATCCAACTTTCTAAATCTTTAACTTGAAAAAAAAATTAACTAGTGTAAAATATTTACGGAAATAGCTTATTATTTATTTATAACTGTACTATGACATTTACAGTTTAATATAACAGTAATAGTGATTGATGAATTGTGTTGAAATGTGTTGCAATAATAACTTGTTCACCTAATATTACAGCTCTATATTAACTTGGAAATAACTAATTTATAATAACAAAATTTTGTTCTGGATGCTGAGGATACAATATCTACTGAATGAATAAAATTAGAAGCATGCAACTTCAGAGTTTAACTTGAAAGATTTGATAATCGAGAAAGAAAAAGTAACACAAATTAATACCAGTGCTTTTCCAGAAGACTGCCTGGTCTGCTAGTCACGTAGACATTCTCGGTTTCTTATTAGTGTTTCTTTCATGGGACATCTTTGTTCCATCTTTCTACTTTTAATCTATTGTTGTCTCTATATGTAAAGGGAATTTTTTTTAGATATCATGTAGTCCTGCTATTTTATTTAATCTGATTGTTTCTGCCTTTTACCTGAATTTTTTTTTTAAAAAAATCATATTTAATGTAATTATTGCTATATATGGCTTTAAATAAATTGTCTTGCTATTTGCTTTTTACTGGTCATATCTGTACTTTGTTCCTTTATACTTGCCTCCTTTTGGATTATGTCATTTTAAGTTTTCATATTATCTCCTGTTAAGGAAGCAGCCATATTTCACAAGGCATAGTATCAACTTCCCAAACTCTAACTGGAAGGTGGGTTTGGCCTTTGACCTGATGGCAGACACCACAGAGAATGTCAGGGGCTTGTGGCATGGTGTGATGTGAAAAGATAAAGCTGGCCAGTCCCAGGTTATTTAATGGGAATCTGAGTAAGGAAATGTGAAGAGAATTTTCCACTCAGCAGTAAATGCTGAAGCTGAAAGGTCATGATATAGAGACAAGGGAAACTGTGCTACATTATCTGCATGACAATATTACAATATTGTAATGACAATATTAAAAGAATCTGACACTTTCAACATGAAGAGATATTTGGAGACAGAATGAGGAAGAGAAATTTTATGAGAAGGTACAATGGAAGCAAGATGGCCATTCATGGGTAGATAGACCATCCTCTCTTTCCCATATTTCTCAATTCCAATCCCGGTCTATGTGTATGCCACTAATAAAGTTTTGTTAGGGTAACTTGAATGACCTTCTGTTCCTCAAACTAAAAAAATCTGAGTAGATATTGACATTATAATGTCACTTCAATTATATGGTGCTTAGTTATAGCACTGAAAAAGTAAAAGAAAAGAAAATCCTCAAAAATATTAACAAGAAAAATATAAAAATAATATTAGCAGTAAAACATATATAATATATAGTTATACTTAGTTATTCTATAACCATGGAAATAATTGTTTGAATGGTCATCATAAATATTAAAATATTTAATGTATTTTAAATAGTGATATAAATTTGATTTTTTTCTGACACAAATATGTTGAAATAATTACAACAGACTTTTATAAGTCTATAATTTTATTTCCATGTTTTCTTTGCTTTTTTAAAAACATAACTGGCATGTGTTTAAATGGATGACTGATTATTTAGCTATGAATCAAAAGCAGTTAAATTTGCCTCATCTGCTAACTGCTTTGAATAAATCTGATCATTGAAGTTCATTTTTACTTTAAGATTGGTCATCACATTAATTCATTTGCTTTCCAGATAGTTTCAGGTTTTTTTGTTCAAACACTTAAAGACCTTAAAACAACAACATTAGCATTAAGTCTATTTCCACAGTAGATTTAGTAAAGTAGTCCTCCCTTGATTCTTTCATTTGAACTCGTTAGTTAGAAACTAGCATAATTTTATTCAGACATTACTTGAAATAGAGTAGTATGAGAACTCAGAGATGAGGTGTTTTCTCCCTCCCATTTTTTTTCATAACTTCCATTATGAGCATATTTTCCAGACTCTTTACTACTGATTCCAATTCTCTACCCATCTTCTCTCTCTTTGCAGGATTTAAAGGTGAACACTGTGAAATTAACATGAATGAGTGCTTCCCCCTTCCTTGTCAGAACTGTGGTGACTGTAAAGTTGGGGTCAACAATTTCAGGTATAGAAAACCAAAAAACATCTATATACATGTTCATGCATCTAGATGTATCCAAATGTATGTATATTTATAATGTCAATGGACACATTGAACAACACTTGTGCTTATTAACAATTTGCTGTGCTATGGTGATTTGAATTTTCAGCTTTAAACTTTTACAATGGAGTTATTAAATTTCTTGTTTAAAAGGAGTGTTTGCAGACCTTGGTTTTCTGGACCTCTATGTGAAACTAATAAGTATTCCTCTAAACCTTGCCAAAATAATGGAATCTCTGTGGATCTGACAAGTAGGTTAGAGGCTACATTTTTTTTTCTGAATCTGTTATTTTATATGTAAAATATAACAAATAATAAAGGAAACACACATGTACCCATTATTCAACTTAAGAAGCTGAATATTGCTGATACTCTTCTGTTTGTCCTCAAGTACTCCTCCACTCTCCGACCCAATTATATTGAATATCCTGAATCTATATTTATTGCCCTTGCCTTTAGTATACATAAATTAACTATTTGTATGTATGCCTGAACAAAACACTCTTTAGTTTGAATATTAATATAACTGAGATAATATTGTGTATCATCTTCCATAACAATCCATTCTGTTGAAGATGACATTTCTGTATTATCTGTTAGTGCATGTGTCTGTTGTTCATTTTTTGGTATGTGTGTGTTAATTTTACTTTTATTTTATTTTTTTAACATCTTTATTAGAGTATAACTCTTTTACAATAGTGTGTTAGTTTCTGCTTTACAACAAAGTGAATCAGTTATACATATACATATGTTCCCATATCTCTTCCCTCTTGTGTCTCCCTCCCTCCCACCCTCCTTATCCCACCCCTCTAGGTGGTCACAAAGCACAGAGCTGATCTCCCTGTGCTATGCAGCTGCTTCCCACTAGCTATCTATTTAACATTTGGTAGTGTATATATGTCCCTGCCAATCTCTCACTTCATCACAGCTTACCCTTCCCCCTCCAATTATCCTCAGGTCCATGCTCTTGTAGGTCTTTGTTTTATTCCCGTCCTACCACTAATCTCTTAATTACATTTTTTTTTCTTAGATTCCATATATATGTATTAACATATGGTAATTGTTTTTCTCCTTCTGACTTACTTCACTCTGTATGACAGACTCCAGATCTATCCACCTCATTACAAATAATTCAGTTTCCTTTCTTTTTATGGCTGAGTAATATTCCATTGTATATATGTGCCACATCTTCTTTATCCATTCATCTGTGGATGGACACGTAGGTTGCTTTCGTGTCCTGGCTATCATAAATAGAGCTGCAATGAACATTTTGGTACATGACTCTTTTTGAATTATAGTTTTCTCAGGGTATATGCCCAGTAGTGGGATTACGGGGTCATATGGTAGTTCTATTTGTAGTTTTTTAAGGAACCTCCATACTGTTCTCCATAGTGGCTGTATCAATTTACATTCCCACCAGCAGTGCAAGAGGGTTCCCTTTTCTCCACACCCTCTCCAGAATTTATTGTTTCTAGAGTTTTTGATGATGGCCAATCTGACCGGTGTGAAATGATATCTCATTGTAGTTTTTTTTTTTTTTTTTTTTTTTTGCGGTATGCGGGCCTCTCACTGTTGTGGCCTCTCCCGTTGCGGAGCACAGGCTCCAGATGCGCAGGCCTAGCGGCCGCGGCTCAAAGGGTTAGTTGCTCCACAGCATGTGGGATCTTCCCGGACCAGGGCACGAACCCGTGTCCCCTGCATCGGCAGGCGGACTCTCAACCGCTGCGCCACCAGGGAAGCCTCATTGTAGTTTTGATTTGCATTTCTCTAATGATTAATGAGGTTGAGCATTCTTTCATGTGTTTGTTGGCAATCTGTGTATCTTCTTTGGAGAAATGTCTATTTAGTTCTTCTGCCCATTTTTGGATTGGGTTGTTTGTTTTTTTGTTATTGAGCTGTATGAGTTGCTATTAATTTTGGATATTAATCCTTTGTCAGTTGCTTCATTTGCAAATATTTTCTCCCATTCTGAGGGTTGCCTTTTGGTCTTGTTTATGGTATCCTTTGCTGTGCAAAAGCTTTTAAGTTTCATTAGGTCCCATTTGTTTATTTTTGTTTCTATTTCCATTTCTCTAGGAGGTGGGTCAAAAAGGATCTTGCTGTGATGTATGTCATAGAGTGTTCTGCCTATGTTTTCCTCTAAGAGTTTGATAGTGTCTGGCCTTACATTTAGGTCTTTAACCCATTTTGAGTTTATTTTTGTGTGTGGTGTTAGGGAGTGTTCTAATTTCGTACTTTTACATGTAGCTGTCCAGTTTTCCCAGCACCACTTATTGAAGAGGCTGTCTTTTCTCCGCTGTATATCCTTCCCTCCTTTATCAAAGATAAGGTGACCATATGTGTGTGGTTTTATCTCTGGGCTTTCTATCCTGTTCCATTGATCTATATTTCTGTTTTTGTGCCAGTACCATACTGTCTTGATTACTGTAGCTTTGTCGTATAGTCTGAAGTCAGGGAGCTTGATTCCTCCAGCTCCATTTTTCGTTCTCAAGATTGCTTTGGCTTTTCGAGGTCTTTTGTGTTTCCATACAAATTGTGAAAATTTTTGTTCTAGTTCTGTAAAAAATGCCAGTGGTAGTTCGATAGAGATTGCATTGAATTTGTAGATTTCTTTGGGTAGTAGAGTCATTTTCACAGTGTTGATTCTTCCAATCCAAGAACATGGTATATTTCTCCACCTATTTGTATCATCTTTAATTTCTTTCATCAGTGTCTTATCATTTTCTGCATACAGGTCTTTTGTCTCCTTATGTAGGTTTATTCCTAGATATTTTATTCTTTTTGTTGCAATGGTAAATGGGAGCGTTTTCTTAATTTCACTCTCAGATTTTTCATCATTAGTGTATAAGAATGCCAGAGATTTCTGTGCATTAAATTTGTATACTGCTACTTTACCAAATTCATTGATTAGCTCTAGTAGTTTTCTGGTAGCATCCTTAGGGTTCTCTATGTATAGTATCATGTCATCTGCAAACAGTGGCTCATTTTTAACTATTGTAGAATATTCCATTGAAATATATACCAACTGCATGTATCATTTTCCTGGTTGTAGGTATTTGGGTTATTTGTCTCTTTTTTCCTAGAAATAATTATACTATTAAGGTTTTCAAATATTTCTCCATATATGCAAATACAAATGTTACTCTAGTTTTCAGACCCAGAGAATATTTGGACCTTTGGGTAACCACTTTAACATTTATTATATCATGGGTTTTTTTCCCCAGTGCACCTTGAAAATGGAATATTCACACTGTTATGAGAGTGAGTAAAGGGTCCTATTTTCAATGTCAAAATGTTCTATTTGGGCTTATCTGCTGTGTGTAAATTATACCTCCTTTTGGTTTTCCTCTTTGTTCCCATATGTGAGAACACATATACATTTCAAGATATTTCATATTCTTTCTAGAAATACCTATTTATGGCATCTGCCCATTAATGTACTCTTCTTATTGATTTGTAAGAGCCTTTATATATTCTAATTAATACTTCTGTTAGTTGTATGTATTGGGTAGGCCAAAAAGTCTGTTTGAGATTTTCCGTAAGATGTTACAGAAAAACCCAAATGACAGTTTTGGCCAACCCAATACTACCGAAAATATATTCTACTGTTTGTGGCTTGACATGTCACCTCCTTTATGAAAACTGTGAGTACTAAAATCATTTTTAATGTAATTGAATTACTCATTCACTTTGTGTATGGCTTGCTTTGTTAAATCTTGTTTAAAAATATTTACCCTAGGATTAAAAGATGTTTCTTATATTTCCTTTTAAAATATTTTAGCTTCTGCACTTTATATATTTTTAACATGTTCATTGGAGTATAATTGCTTTACAATGGTGTGTTAGTTTCTGCTGTATAACAAAGTGAATCAGCTATACGTATACATATATCCCCATATTCCCTCCCTGTTTTGTCTCCCTCCCACCCTCCTTATCCCACCCCTCTAGGTGGTCACAAAGCACCGAGCTGATCTCTGTGCTATGCGGCTGCTTCCCACTATCTATTTCACATTTAGTAGTATATGTTTGTCCATGCCACTCTCTCACTTCATCCCAGCTTACCCTTACCCTTCCCTGTGTCCTCAAGTCCATTCTCTACGTCTGTGTCTTTACTCCTGTCCTGCCCCTAGGTTCTTCAGAACCTTTTTTTTTTTTTTTTTTTTACTTCCATATATATGTGTTAGCATAAGGTATTTGTTTTTCTCTTTCTGACTTACTTCACTATGTATGACAGTCTCTAGGTCCATCCAACTCACTACAAATAACTCACTTTGGGTTCTTTTTATGGCTGAGTAATATCCCATTGTATATATATGTCATATCTGCTTTATCCATTCATCCACCGATGGACACTTAGGTTGCTTCCATGACTTGTCCTGGCTATTGTAAATATTGCTGCAATGAATATTTTGGTATATGTCTCTTTTTGAATTATGATTTTCTCAGGGTATATGCCCAGTACTGAGATTGCTGGGTTGTATGGTAGTTCTATTTTTTGTTTTTTAAGGAACCTCCATACTGTTCTCCATAGTGGCTGTATCTATTTACATTCCCACCAACAGTTCAAAAGGGTTCCCTTTTCTCCACACCCTCTCCAACATTTATTGTTTGTAGGTTTTGTGATGATGGCCATTCTGACTGGTGTGAGGTGATACCTCATTGTAGTGTTGATTTGCATTTCTCTAATGATTAGTGATGTTGAGCATTCATTCATGTGTTTGTTGGCAATCTGTATTTCTTCTTTGGAGAAACGTCTGTTTATGTCTTCTGCCCATTTTTGGATTGGGTTGTTTGTTTTTTTGATATTGAGCTGAATAAGCTGCATGTAAATTTTGGAGATTAATCCTTTGTCAGTTGCTTCATTTGCAAATATTTTCTCCCATTCTGAGGGTTATCTTTTCATCTTGTTTATGGTTTCCTTTGCTGTGTAAAAGCTTTTAAGTTTCATTAGGTCCCATTTGTTTGTTTTTGTTTTTATTTCAATTTCTCTAGGAGGTGGGTCAAAAAGGATCTTGCTGTGATTTAAATCATAGAGTGTTCTGCCTATGTTTTCCTCTAAGAGTTTTATAGTGTCTGTCTTTACATTTATGTCTTTAATCAATTTTGAGTTTATTTTTGTGTATGTTGTTAGAGAGTGTTTTAATTTCATTAATTTACATGTAACAGTTCAGCTTTCCCAGCACCACTGCTGATAAGGCTGTCTTTTCTCCACTGTGTATTCTTGCCTCCTTTATCAAAGATAAGGTGACCATATGTGTGTGGGTTTATCTCTGGGCTTTCTATCCTGTTCCATTGGTCTATATTTCTGTTTAAGTGCCAGTACCATACTGTCGTGATTACTGTAACTTTCTAGAAGATTTTGAAGTCAGGGAGCCTGCTTTCTCTAGCTCTGTGACAAAATTCAACACCCATTTATGATAAAAACCCTCCAGAAAGTAAGAGGGAAATTACCTCAACATAATAAAAGCCATATATGACAAACCCACAGCCAACATCATTCTCAATGGTGAAATACTGAAACCATTTCCACTAAGATCAGAGACAAGACAATGTTGCCGACTCTCACCATATTATTCAGCATAGTATTGGAAGTTTTAACCACAGCAATCAGAGAAAAAAAGAAATAAAAGCAATCCAAATTGGAAAAGAGGAAGTAAAACTGTCACTGTTTGCAGATGATATGATACTATACATAAAGAATCCTAAAGATGCTACCAGAAAACTACTAGAGCTAATCAATGAACTTGGTAAAATAACAGGATACAAAATTAATGAACAGAAATCTCTTGCATTCGTATACACTAATGATGAAAAATCTGAAAGAGAAATTAAGGAAACACTCCCATTTACCACTGCAATAAAAAGAATAAAATACCTAGGAATAAACCTACCTAAGGAGACAAAGGACATGCTCTTTATTTTTAAATCTTCATCTCTCTGAATATTGTGTGTGTGTGAGCTCTGTGGTGTAAGGGAAACACATAAGTTCATTTTTTCCATGTGACTAACCAGTTGTGCCTGCTACTCGTGTTGAATGAGTACATTTTTTACTCGCTGATCTGCCTGATCGCCAATGCTTTCTAGTTGCTGATCAAGTTCTCATACATGACTATGTGTATTTCTCTGTCTCTATTCTGTTTCCTTAGTTCAATTAGTTGTCCACGTGTCAGTACCATAAATATTTACTACTTACATTTGAAAACCTCAATATTGATAGTACAAGGCATCTCATATTTTTAATCTGCTTCAAGAAGATTTAGTCACTTTTGACAGTTTCTTCTGTTCCACATAAATCCTCACATTCCAACAAGCAAACAAAGACCAGGTAGAAGTTTAATTGGAAGTTAATCAAATTTGTAGGTCAGTTTGAGAAGAATTGATATTTATTTATTTATTTGGGCCTTTTAAAATATCTTTCCAAAAAAATAAAATGAACAAATTCAATTTGACATTCATTGATTAAGATTAAAAAAAGACTAATTTGCCAGATCACAGTTGCTCCCCAGGTAGCAAGGGCTCTGTCTGTGTGTTTTAATAGAGTTCCAACATCTAGAATTGCTGTAAAATTTGTATCACAATCTGCTAAAGTTTCTGATAATCTTCTATTATTTCTATGGCCCTCTGGCCTTGCACTGTCTAATTGGTGAAGTAGATGGGTCCATGTTCGAATCCACCCCTGCAACTCTCAAGACTTTCAAGGGCACACTAATTACTACAAGGTCCATAGGGATACAGAATTGCGTTCAGTTTAAAATGTTGATAAGTCTGAAGGAGCATTACAAGATCTTCTAATTGGGCTTTCCTCCATAATAGCTCTTATTCCAATATGAAAATTCTATTATTAAATATATTAACTACACTATACTTTCTGGGAAAGTATAGTGGGGAAAAGCAAAACAAAATGGATTTATTACCCATCCACCAGATCTGAATAATCTTTTACTCCTACTGGTGAAGCAGTGGTATTTCAAAAATAAGTATAAGTTCAGAGGGAGCTGAACTCAATGACTCCTAAAAGTCTGAACATTTTAATTTCATCAGTGAATAGTCATATGAATAAAAGGTCTCAGCTCCCTCTGAAGGAGGCTTTAGGATGATATAGGAAACATCTGTGACTATATCACTAGATCCTAATGCAAAGGGGCATCCTTCAGTTGAGGGACTGCGTCTGTGACATATCTTAGGTTTGAAATTATGTAAGCACCTAGGAATCCCAACAAAGACAACTGGAATTACATTTCTGTCCTGAAGATCCATATATTTAATTCTATATATATAACGTAGCATCATAGCATTCTGTCTTCATGTTTCATTTCTAGAAAGTCATCACCAGCTGGCCATTGCCAAGAGTATCTGTGAATCTATCCGTTGATCATCATTCTGTTTCTCTGATTCATGTGGTTATTTGTTCATTGTTGTATCTGGTAGTCAAGCATATCTAACAGGCTTTATCCTATTATTCTTGGATCCCATTATTCTCATTCATATCAGGGACCCTAGCTTCGCTGCAGCAAGCCACATTGTCACCTCCAGTCTTTAAAGGACTATCACCACAAAGCTCATTGAAACAGTAGTGATCCTTACCCACCCTATTTCACTCTTGTGAGTGGAGTGCCCTCCTGGGTGATGGAGTGTCTTTCCAGGAGATTGAAATGCCCTTCTATATCCTGTGGGGATAGAAAGTAAGAGGTAACTGGGCAGCTTACACATAATTGATCCATTCAGACATTCCCATTAACAATAAGCCTATGATCTCTGGCACTTCTATCTCACTAACCTAAACTGGAATTAAGCTCTGGTTTTGATCAGACAGCCTATCTGACACACCAAATATTAGCATCTTAAATCTTTTCTCTCCATCCATATCAATAAATTCAGCTAATTTAAGTCATATTTATTCTCCCTTGGTCTGATCACTTTAGATCCAATCACACACATTCTCCCCAATTTTGTGACAATACAGATTTCTGGGGTTTTATGCAATTATTTCAAGGCATAGGCTATCTGTTTCCAGTTAAATGTTTCCATATTTCATTAGCAAAGGTGGAATCTAACCCTTTTTATGATCTGAAGCCAATGAGAAATGCTTGGAAGAGGCAGGGGAAAACTGGCAACAGTTTATAAGTCAACTCTTTCAGAGGTATTTAACGGAAGGCTTGTATGCTGAGAAGTGCAGATTACCTAAGTCACAGGGGACCCTCTCCCTGTTGCCTCTCCCAGTATGAAAGTTAAAGTCAATTCAGAGATTTATAGTTCTAAGCCATGTCTATCCTCTCTCTACAGAGGTATGAACTCCTTCAAAATTAATATACAGTCTGTTTGCTGCTGTTGTTTAGCAAAAAACTGAAAACTTAGTGGTTAAAAATAACAATAATTTATTATTTTCATATCTGTGGTCTTCTAAAATTTGCTTAATATACAATGGGTTTACCCAGGTTTCTGTGTAACACAGCTGATGGGAGAGGTGTGTTTGCAAGTCTGTTATGTTAGTTGAAATGCTCCACTCCAAATGTCTCTCATCCTCTTTGGACTAGCATGTTCTTCTCATGGAGTGGCAGAGATTCAACAGAATAAGCAGAAACATGCAAAGCCTCTTAAGCCCTGGGCTCAGAAATAGCACCCTTCTTCTTTACCTATAAATCACTGTCCAAAGAAAGATTCATGGCCAAGCCTGAATGTGTGGGGCAAATAAGCTCTTTTCCTATGGTAAAGCTCTGACCCGGAAGAGTGGTAAAGAACTAAGATAAAAAATGCTATCAACTAAACAGAAGCAAGGATTAGTACTTGGAAAATATGTCTACTATTTGCAAACTGATACATGAGGTATCAACTGCCTGGCCTTTCCAATTTGCCCTGCATGAGGCCTGAGAGATAGCTCTGAGGCAGAGACTGGGATAAAACGTATAGTAGAACCAAAGTGACCTTACAAGTCTAAATGAAGGTTTTCCATATGAATTCATTACATGGCTCTGGAAGACCACTTTCCCAATTCCAGAATAAGATCTCAAAGAGAAACAGAAGGGAGCCACTCAAATGCCCTCTGCTTGAAAGAGAACCACATGGTGGGTTCATGAACACAAGAATGATGAGTTCATTTACAGGGTTTATATTGACCCTTCAATCTATCTGATGACAGCAAAGTGTTTTCCAAAACCGAGAAAATCCTAAAAATCTTGATGGAAAATAAACAACTACTACTGGTGAGCAAGCTAACAGTCCAACATGCAGCTCACTAAAGAGCTTTTGTGCATATTACTCCTCAAGCTCAACTCATGATTAGGAAAAACTGCTGCCAATACAATATTCTGACTGAGCTCTGATTGAAATACAGCCTCTTCAAACATGAAACAGATGTTGGAGCTTTCTGAATATAGCTTTTGATCACCAGATTAGTGGTGCACTGCCCAGTGCCAGCATCTTTTTCCAGAGATCCCCCCCAGAGATCAAAAAGTTAGGGAAGGAAATAAAGGTGTCCCAGCCTAAGGAATGACTCTATTCAGAGACATCCTTTAAGGATGATAGTATAACAAATAGGAGATATTTGAAACCCCAAGACAATTTCCCTCTTTTTAAAAATGAAATAGCAGCCACTTTGGAAGACAGTTTAGCAGTTTCTTGAAAAATTTACAATATGATCCAACAATCACACTACTTGGTATTTGTTGAAACTTATATTCCACTCAAAAAACTACTAACAGTTGTTTTTATATAGTAGTTTTATTCATAATTGTCAAAATTTGGAAGCAGCTAAAATGTCCATCAGTAAATGAATGTATAAATAAACTGTGGTACATCCAGACAATGGAATATTAGTACTAAAAAGAAAGGAGCTGTCAAACTAGGAAAACTCACAGAGGAATCTTAAATGTGTATTACTAAATAAAAGGAGCCAATCTAAAATAGTTTACATTTATTATTATTCCAACAGCATAACATTCTGGAAAAAGCAAAACTATGGAGACCATAAAAAGATAGTGGTTGTCAGATTTTAGAGGAGATGGTGGGATGAGTAGATGAATCTCAAAAGATATTTAGGTTAGTGAAATTCTTCTGTACACTATGGTGGTGCACAAGGCACTATAGTTTTGTCAAAATCCATAGAATATACGGTACCAAGAGTGAACCTTAATATGAAGTATGGACTTGAGTGATAATATTGGGTTCATCATTTATAATAAATGTCCCACTCTGCTGGGGGGGGTGTTGACAGTGGGTGAAGTTTTGCATGTATGTAGTTAGGGGCTATGTGGGAACTCTACTTTCTGCTTAATTTTGCTGTGAACTTTAAACTAATCTACAAAATAAATTCTCTTTTAAAAAATGCCATCAACACAGCACCCTTTTATCTTTTCAACGTGTAATTGGGCAGGGCCTAACAAGCTTGCTTTAGTCTGAGTTTGAGGCAACAAGCTTTCTGTAATACCTGAGTAGGAGCCATAGAAAACTGAGCACTAAGCATTGGCTGAAATCTGTGAGAGAATATGAGAAAACATGAGCAAAGAGCACCACAAGCAATTCAAAGGGTAAAGAAATAAATAAGCAGTCAACAAATAATTAGGAAAACTGAAGTAAAATGAGATGTTTTGTCTTTGCAAGGCGAATCTAATCCACTGTTCATGGGAGGATAAAGAGCTATGTTGGGAAAAGTGTCATAAAGTTCATGTATAGGTATATGCCTTAGAGAAATCTTAAATGCAGGTACAAGGAGATATGTACAAGGTTACACATTTGTGATATGTTTACAGTGATGAAAATTTAGACACTCAAAGTAAACAAAAATGTAATATAACAATAAAAAACTATATAATTATTTAGTATGAATTAACTACCTAAGAATATATATTACTTAAATATTTATTGACAATATGATTGAATGGAAGAAAAAGTTATCAGAATAATACATGCAACATATTGTTCAGTAAAAAAATTTGTAAGAAGCTGCCAAGCTGTTTTCTAAAGTGGCTATTCCAGTTTTCATTTCTACCAACAGTGAATGAGACCTTCTGTTTCTGCACATTCTCCCAAGCATTTGGTGTTGTCAGTGCTCTGGATTTTTGCCACTCTAATAGGTGTGTAGTGGCATCTCACTGTTGTTCTGATTTAGGTCATAAACCTATTTTTAAATCAGGTTATTTGTCTTCTTATTGTTGAGTTTTAAGAGTTCTTTGTATATTTTGTGTGGCAGTCCTTTGCTAGACATGTCTTTTGCAAATACACTCTTCTAGTTTGTGGCTTGACAGGTCATCCTCTTGACATTGTCTTTCACAAAGCAGATTTTATAAAACTTTAATGAAGACCAGCTTATCAGTTCTTTCTCTCATAGATCATGCCCTTGGTGTCATATCTAAAAAGATAATAAACCCAATATCACCTAGATTTTTTCTTTAGTTACCCAAGATCATCTATCTAGGTTTTCTTTTTCGTTACCTTGAGGTGTTTAATAATTTTTCATTTTGCAATAAGTATGTGATCCATTTTAAGTTAATTTTTATGAAGAGTATAAGGCCTCTGTCTAGATTGGTTTTTGTTTGTTTGTTTGTTTGTTTTTTGTATGTGGATGTCTAGTTTTTCCAGCACCATTTATTGAAGAGGTCATCTTTTCTCCATTGTACTGCCTTTCTCCTCTTTGTCAAAGATCTGTTGAAAGTATCTATTGGGCTCTACTTCTAAGCCCTCTAATCTGTTCCATTGGTCTATTTTTTTCTTTTTTTTTTTTTTTTTTTTTTTTTTTTTTGCGGTATGAGGGCCTCTCACTGTTGTGGCCTCCTCCATTGTGGAGCACAGGTCTCTGGATGCGCAGGCTCAGCGGCTATGGCTCAAGGGCCTAGTCGCTCTGCGGCATGTGGGATCTTCCTGGACTGGGGCACGAACCCATGTCCCCTGCATTGGCAGGAGGACTCTCAACCACTGCGCCACCAGGGAAGCTCCGTTGGTATATTTATCTATTATTTAATAATACCATGCTGTCTTGATTACCACAACTTCATAGTAAGTCTTCAAGTTGGATAGTCTCAGTCCTCCTACTTTGATTTTTTCTACAATATTGTGTGGGCTATTCTGGGTATTTTGCATTTCCATACAAACTTTGAGTTCAGTTTGTCAAAATCCACAAAATAACTTGCTGGGATTTTGATTGGGATTTCATTAAAACTAGAGATAAATTTGGCTAGAAGTGACAAAGAATTTGGTAAATTAGCAGAATAAAAAATTAATGCACAGAAATCTCTTGCATTCCTATACACTAATGTTGAAAAATCTGAAAGTGAAATTAAGAAAACAATCCCAATTACCATTGTAACAAAAAGAATAAAATATCTAGGACTAAAACTACCTAAGGAGACAAAAGACTTGTATGCAGAAAATTATAAGACACTGATGAAAGAAATTAAAGATGATACAAACAGATGGAGAGATATACCGTGTTCTTAGATTGGAAGAAACAACATTGTGAAAATGACTCTACTCTCCAAAGCATTCAACAAATTCAATGCAATCCCTATCAAAGTACCATTGGCATTTTTCACAGAAGTAGAACAAAACATTTCACAATTTGTATGAAAACACAAAAGACCCCAATTACCCAAAGCAATCTTGAGAAAGAAAGACCTATCTGGAGAAATCAGGCTCCCTGACTTCAGACTATACTACAAACTTACAGTAATCACGACAGTATGGTACTGGCACAAAAACAGAAATATAGATCAATGGAACAGGATAGGAAGCCCAGAGATAAACCCACATACATGTAGTCACCTTATCTTTGATAAAGGAGGCAATAATATACAGTGGAGAAAAGACAGCCTCTTCAATAAGTGGTGCTGGGAAAACTGGACAGCTACATGTAAAAGTACGAAATTAGAACACTCCCTAACACCACACACAAAAATAAACTCAAAATGGGTTAAAGACCTAAACATAAGGCCAGTCACCACCAAACTCTTAGAGGAAAACATAGGCAGAACACTCTATGACATAAATCACAGCAAGATCCTTTTTGACCCACCTCCTAGAGAAATTGAAATAAAAACAAAAATAAACAAATGGGACCTAATGAAACTTAAAAGCTTTTGCACAGCAAAAGAAACTATAAACAAGACCAAAAGACAACCCTCAGAATGGGAGAAAATATTTTCAGACGAAGCAACTGACAAAGGATTAATCTCCAAAAGGTACAAGCAATTCATGCAGCTCAATATCAAATAAACAAACAACCCAATCCAAAAATGGGCAGAAGACTTAAGTAGACATTTCTCCAAAGAAGATGTACAGATTGCCAACAAACACATGAAAGCATGCTCAACATCACTAATCATTAGAGAAATGCAAATCAAAACTACAGTGTGATATCATATCACACTGGTCAGAATGGCCATCATCAAAATATCTACAAACAATAAATGCTGGAGAGATTGTGGAGAAAAGGGAACTCTGTTGCCCTGTTGGTGGGAATTTAAATTGATACAACCACTATGGAGAACAGTATGGAGGTTCCTTAAAAAGCTAAAAATAGAACCCATACGACCCAGCAATCCCACCACTGGGCATATACCCTAAGAAAACCATAATTCAAAAAGAGTCATATACCAAAATGTTCATTGCAGCTCTACTTAACAATAGCCAGGTCATGGAAGCAACTTAAGTGTCCATCAATAGATGAATGGATAAGGAAGATGTGGCACACATATACAATGGAACATTACTCAGCCAAAAAATGGAATGAAACTGAGTTATTTGTACTGAGGTGGATGGACCTAGAGAATGTCATACAGAGTGCAGTAAGTCAGAAAGAGAAAAAAAAATACCGTATGCTAACACATATATATGGAATCTAAAAGTAAAAGAAAAAAAAAAAAAACGGTCAGAAGAACCTAGGGGCAAGATGGGAATAAAGATGCACACCTACTAGAGAATGGACTTGAGGATATGGGGAGTGGGAACAGTAAGCTGGGACAAAGTGAGAGATTGGTGTGGACATATATACACTACCAAACATAAAATAGATACCTAGTGGGAAGCAGCCACATAGCACAGGGAGATCAGCTTGGTGCTTTGTGATTACCTAGAGGGGTGGGATAGGGAGGATGGGAGGGAGGGAGATGCAAGAGGGGAGAGATATGGGGACATATGTATATGTATAACTGATTCACTTTGTTTTAAAGCATAAACTAACTCACCATTGTAAAGCAATTATACTCCAATAAAGATATATATATATATATATATATATATATATATTTTTTTTTTTTTTTTTTTTTTTTTTTTTTTTTTTTTTGCGGTATGCGGGCCTCTCACTGTTGTGGCCTCTCCCGTTGCGGAGCACAGGCTCCGGACGCACAGGCTCAGCGGCCATGGCTCACGGGCTTAGTTGCTCCGCGGCATGTGGGATCTTCCCGGACCAGGGCACGAACCCGTGTCTCCTGCATCGGCAGGCGGATTCTCAACCACTGTGCCACCAGGGAAGCCCCAATAAAGATATTTTTAAAAATTGAAATAATTTAACAACTCACTTAAAAACAATTGTTGTATCTGTATATGTAGTACAAATTGAATTAAACCATAGACACTATAACAAGAAAAATATTAAAAATGATAATTATTGCATAACACTTCATGATTATATCCTTATTTTTTAATCTCTTCCTTCCTCTTGGTTATTGGATCTGAGGTCTGAAACCATTAATACTTGATGACATCATTTAAAGATGAATTCCTTGAATTATGACAGCATGTAGATGACAGTCCCAATTCATATACAAAGTCACTGCAAAACTGGATACTGGAATTGACATTTTTGACACTTGATAAAATATGTTTAATATTCAGTAGAGATAATGTCCTTTTAAGCTATACTCATCAATTAACTTAGGTCAGTAACAATAATGTCAACCTACTAAAAATGCATAGCTAAATAGAGAATTCACCAGAATAATTAGAGTAATAGTGGCAGCTCCATTCAAAGAATACAGAAGAAGAAATGTTTTCAAATCCTGGCTGCTGTTATTATAGCCAAATCATTATCACTATTCTTTTATAGTGTGTGATGTTTATAATTTTAACAGTGCTTTACTGTTATAAAGTTGAAAATGATTGGTTAAGGTGCATTTAAATGCAGACCAAAATGTGTACATTTTTCTATAAAATTTTACCTAGAAACCAGTTATTAATCTGAATGACTTCTAGTCAACTGAATATTTTGCCATAGCAACATTGTTTCAGATTAAATCTGTGGGCTTATGTACTAAAATTATAATAATGACATAAAAAGACTATTTTAAATATAATTACTCTGTGGAGAAAATATATTAGGTAGAAAACAGAAGACTCAAATCAATAGAATTAGAAATGCAAAAGGAGAAGTAACAACTGACACTGCAGAAATACAAAGGATCATGAGAGATTACCACAAGAAACTATATTCCAATAAAATGGACAATCTGGAAGAAATGGACACATTCTTAGAAAATCACAACTTCCAAGACTGAACCAGGAAGAAATAGAAAATATGAACAGACCAATCACAAGTACTGAAATTGAGACTGTGATTAAAAATCTTCCAACAAACAAAAGCCTAGCACCAGATGGCTTCACAGAAGAATTCTATCAAACATTTAGAGAAGAGGTAACACTCATCCTTCTCAAACTCTTCCAAAAACTTGCAGAGGGAAAAACAATCCCAACCTTATTCTACGAGGCCACCATCACCCTGATACCAAAACCAGACAAAGATACTATAAAATAAAGAAAACTATGGAGCAATATCCATACTTTACTTCTTTTCATTTTGTTTGAGGTACACAGAATGTACAACACCTTAAAGTACAGCACCTTAAAGATGTAGACAAATTGAAACATAAAAAGTTAAATATGCATATCATAAAGTATTCAATATCCTCTTAGATTAATATTAAATATAATATTTTTTCTATGTGCAAATGTTCAAAATACTGTATTTACTTTTTATTACATATTCTTGTATACTTAAATATGCCTTTATCTGTTAAAAAATGAAAACATAAAAGAACAGAGAATAAGATTTATATCATATTTTATAAATGGTTAATTTTAAAAAAATATTAGTGTTTAACTTCATAAAATTTTAATACAGGAATCTTTATTCATGTTGCAAATAGAAAATATTAATAATTATTTGATTAAGAAATGCCATTACTTACAAAGAAGAGTTGTTCAGGAATGCTGATTTAGAGTTACAAGAAAAAGAAATAAATTGTATTAAAATGTATTATAAATTCTCACAAAATTTCAATTGGTATAACACAGGCTAAGAAGTTCTTATAGTAAAGTTCCACCAGCAACATTTTATAGTTTCATTTTTGTATTTGACTGTAGGTTTCATATAAAATAATCTATTGAGAAATATACAGGTCAAATCTTAATACTACAATAGTATTTTAAAATCAAAACTCTCATTAAAAACTCTATACTTCTGTGAAAAATGCCACTGGTAGTTTGATAGAGATTGCATGGAATCTGTAGATAACATTGTGTAGTATAGTCATTTTGTCAATGTTGATTCTTCCAATCCAAGAATATGGTTTATCTCTCCATCTCTTTGTATCATCTTTAATTTATTTCATCAGCGTCTTATAGTCTTCTGCATACAGGTCTTTTGCCTCCTTAGGTAGATTTATTCCTAGGTATTTTATTCTTTATGTTGCAATGGTAAATGGGAGTGTTTCCCTAATTCTTTTTCAGGTTTTTCATAATTAGTGTATAGGAGTGCTAGAGATTTCTGTGCAGTAATTTTGTATCCTGATACTTTACCAATTTCATTGATTAGCTCTAGTAGTTTTCTGGTAGCATCTTTAGGATTCTCTGTGTATAGTATCATGCCTTCTACAAACGGTGATAGCTTTACTTCTTCTTTTCTGATTAGGATTCCTTTTATTTCTTTTTCCTTCTCTGATTGCTGAGGCTAAAACTTCCAAAACTATATGGAATAATAGTGGTGACAGTGGGCAACCTGGTATTGCTCCTGATCTTAGTGGTAATGGTTTCAGTTATTCACCATTGAGAATGATGTTGGCTGTGGGTTTGTCATATATGGCTTTTATTATGTTGAGGTAAGTTCCATCTATGCCTACTTTCTGGAGGGTTTTTAACATAAATCAGTGTTGAATTGTGTCAAAAGCTTTCTTTGCATCTATTGAGAAGTTCATATAATTTTTCTCTTTCAATTTTTTAATATGGGATATAACATTGGTTGATCTGCATATATTGAAGAATCCTTGCATTCCTGGGATAAACCCCACTTGATCATGGTGTATGATCCTTTCAATGTGCTGTTGGATTTGTTTGCTAGTATTTTTTGAGGATTTTTACATCTATGTTCTTCAGTGATATTGGCCTGTAGTATTCTTTCCTTGTGACATCTTTGTCTGGTTTTGGTATCAGGGTGTTGATGGCCTTGTAGAAAGAGTTTGAGAGTATTCCTCCCTCGGTTATATTTTGGAACATTTTGAGAAGGATAGGTGTTAGCTTTTCTCTAAATATTTCATAGAATTCACCTGTGAAGCCATCTGGTCCTGAGCTTTTGTTTGTTGGAAGATTTTTAATCACAGTCTCAATTTCAGTGCTTGGGATTGGTCTGTTTTCTATTTCTTTCTGGTTCAGTCTCAGAAGATTGTGCTTTTCTAAGAATGTGTCCATTTCTTCCAGGTTGTCCATTTTATTGGCATATAGATGCTTGTAGTAATCTCTCATGATCTTTTGTATTTCTGCAGTGTCAGTTTTTACTTCTCCTTTTTAATTTCTAATTCTATTGATTTGAATCTTCTCCATTTTTTCTCTTGATGAGTCTGGCTAAACTTTCACAATGTGTATGGAAACACAAAAGACCCCAAATAGTCAAAGAAATCTTGAGAAAGAAAAATGGAGCTGGACGAATCAGACTCCCAGACTTACGACTCTACTACAAAGCTACAGTAATCAAAACAGTATGGTACTGGCACAAAACAGAAATATAGATCAATGGAACAGGATAGAAGGCCCAGAGATAAACCTATGCACATATGGTCACCTTATTTTTGATAAAGATGGCAAGAATATACAATGAAGAAAAGACAGCCTCTTCAATAAGTGGTGCTGGGAAAACAGGATAGCTACATGTAAAAGAATGAAACTAAAACACTCCCTAACACCATATACAAAAATAAACACGAAATGAATTAAAGACCTAACTGTAAGGGCAGACAGTATAAAACTCTTAGAGGAAAACATAAGCAGAACACTCTATGACATAAATCACAGCAAGATCCTTTTTGACCCACATCCTAGAGAAATGGAAATAGAAGCAAAAATAAACAAATGGGACCTAATGTAACTTAAAAGCTTTGCACAGCAAAGAAAAACATAAATAAGATGAAAAGACAAACCTCACAATGGGAGAAAATATTTGCAAATGAAGCAACTGACAAAGGATTAATAACCAAAATTTACAAGCAGCTGATGCAGTTCAATATTAAAAAACAAACAACATAATCCAAAAATGGGCAGAAGTCCTAAATAGACATTTCTCTAAAGAAGATATACAGATTGCCAACAAACACATGAAAGAATGTTTAACATCACTAATCATTAGAGAAATGCATATCAAAACTACAATGTGGTATCACCTACACCAATCAGAATGGCCATCATCAAAATATCTACAAACAATAAATCTTGGAGAGGGTGTGGAGAAAAGGGAACTCTGTTGCACCGTTGGTGGGAATGTAAATTGATACAACCACTATGGAGAACAGTATGGAGGTTCCTTAAAAAGCTAAAAATAGAACTACCATATGACCCAGAAATCCCACTACTGGGCATATACCCTGAGAATACCATTATTCAAAAGGAGTCATGTAGTGTAATGTTCATTGCAACTCTATTTACAATAGCCAGGACATGGAAGCAACCTAAGTGTCCATTGACAGTTGAATGGATAAAGAAGATGTGGCATGTATATACACTGGAATATTATTCAGCCATAAAAAGAAATGAAACTGAGTTATTTGTCGTGAGGTGGATGGACCTAGAGTCTGTTATACAGAGTGAAGTAAGTCAGAAAGAGAAAAACAAATACCATAAGCTAACACATATATATGGAATCAAAAGAAAAAAATGTTTCTGAAGAACCTAGCGGCAGGACAGGAATAAAGTCACAGACATAGAGAATGGACTTGAGGACACGGGGAGGGGGAAGGGTAAGCTGGGATGAAGTGAGAGCATGGCATGGACATACATACCCTACCAAATGTAAAATAGCTAGCTAGTGGGAAACAGGTGCCTAGCACAGGGAGAGCAGCTTGGTGCTTTGTGAACACCTGGAGGGGTGGGATAGGGATGGTGAGAGGGAGTTGCAAGAGGGTGGAGATATGGGGATATATGTATAAGCATAGCTGATTCACTTTGTTATACAGCAGAAAATAACACACCATTGTAAAGCAATTATACTCCAATAAAGATGTTAAAAAAAGAATCCTCTATACTTTGTCTTGGATCTTTTAATATGATTTAATCAATACAGTCACTATATTTTAAAATAAGTCAGCTTTCTAGAAGCATAAAAACAATTTCTCTACTTGTTAATTCTTTCCGCATTTGAAGTAAGATTAAAAAAAACCAAGATAAAAGAATAATGTAAAACAGAGGTTCATCTTCGGGCTGTATGCCTCTGTGATTATCTAGCACCTTTCCATCTGTTTTCATCATGGAAAAATCGCCTCATGTAAATTACAATTACTCTTCTTAATCTCAACTTTATTTTAATGTATTGAAGTTTTTTTCAGAAGTCACCTGTTAAAATGCATTTTGGTGATTGGAAAAGTATGTTGAAAATATAAGTAAAAAATTTTATATTACTATCAAATTAAAAGAAATTTAAACAAAAATGTTCAAAACCTTCACAACCTATTTAATTCCACTGAAACTTTTGAAATTAAAGCCTTATCTTTTAATTGGAGCATCTAGGGTTATTTGTAGAGATGTGGATGGATCTAGAAACTGTCATACAGAGTGAAGTAAGTCAGAAAAAGAAAAACAAATATCGTATATTAACTCATATTATGTGGAACCTAGAAAAATGATACAGATGAACCAGTTTGCAGGTCAGAAATATAGACACAGATTTAGAGAACAAACTTATGAACCCCAATGGGGAAAGTGGTGGCAGGGGATGGTGGTGTGAAGAATTGGGAAATTGGGATTGACATATATACACTAATATGTATAAAATGGATAATTAATAAGAACCTGCTGTATAGAAAAGTAAAAAAAAATTCAAAAAAATGTGAAAAAATAATATATTACATATTTCATGGTCTTAAGTGTTTCTTTGAAATAGGATATGTTTACTATATGCATTCTTTTAAAAGTGGTTAAAGTTTCATCAAAAGGAAGAAATGTTTTAGAGACTTTTATTATACAGTACAATAACTATTATAAGATAAAATGCGTCACTTAATATGTTAATAAAAAGGTTCAATTTTATTTTTTTCTCCTCAGCCTAGGTAGATGTGTTTTGCATAAAGAAGGGATGGGAACCTCCCCAGGTAATAATAGAAGGAAGTGCTGAAGGGATAGGGTCCTTTAGCCAGAGGCCAGTAAGAGGAAACGTCTGGCGAGGATCCTTTGACACAACCATGCACTTTCATTTTCTAAGTGTCTGAAGGGCCAGGTTAAGTGCAGAGAGAACAAATTGGGAGTGTGCAACACTGTGCTTGCCTCACCTAGTGAGAGGTATAGGGGTGAGTGGGGAGGGAAGATAAAGAGAAAGGGAGGTGGGGGGAAGAGTGGGAAGCAGGGAAAGAGAGTACATATATATACATTAATTTTCCTGGGAAAGACTGTACATAGAGATTCAAGGTAGAAGCTCTATTCTGTAATAAAGATTTGATCTTCATGGAAATTTGTCCTAATATGATGTGATAAATGAATATAAGCTTTAGTAAAAACTATAGAAGGATCCACAAAGCTAAACTTTAGATGGTAATTATAATTGAAAAAATAAGCAAATGATAATTCTGGGTAGGTAAGAAAATCTAACCTTGTCATACATTCTCAAAACTACCACACAGACAAACAAACAAACAAACAAAAACTATTATGGGTTTTGTTGTGTATGTTCATTTGTTTTGTTTTTAAGACTCCACATATAAGTAAAATCATATGGAATTTGTCTTTCTCTGTCTGACTTATTTTACTTAGCATAATACCCTATATAGGTCCATCCATGTTTTTGCAAGTGGTAACATTTCATTCTTTTATGGCTTAATAATATTCCACTGTGTGTATATACTACATCTTCTTTATCCATTCATCTGTTGATGGACATTTAGATTGCTTCCATATCTTGGTTACTGTAAATAATGCTCTTTTGAACACTAGGGTGCAGATATATTTTTCAAATTAGTGTTTTCATTTTCTTTGGGCATATACCTAGAAAGGGAATTGCTGGATTGTATGGAAGTTCTATTTTTTTTTTATTTTTTGAGAAACCTCCATACTGTTTTCCATAGCAGCTGCAACAATTTATCTTCCTACAAACAGTGCACAAATGTTCACTTTTCTCCACATCCTTGCCAACACTTGTTATTTCTTGTCTTTTTGTTAAAAGCCATTCTGAGAGGTGTGAAGTGATATCTCACAGACAGAAAGAAAAAATTGGTGGTTGTCAGGTGGGTAGGAGGTGGGAGGATGAGTAAAATATATAAAAGGTTTTAAGAGGTACAAAATTCCAGTTGTAAAATAAACAAGTCACAGGGATGTAATGTACAGCACAGGGAATATAACCAATAATATTGTAATAATTTTGTATGGTGACAGATGGTAATTAGACTTATCATGGTGATCATTTTATTATATATTAAATATTGAATCACTATTTTGTACCCCTGAAACTAATATACAATTGTAAGTCAATTAGACTTCAATTAAAAAAAAATCCCACATCTTCACCATAGGAAGACAAAGAACATGAAAATTTTCACATTAACTGATGGAGGAAGTAAATAATAGTATGTTTAAAGTAAGGAAAACAACATTCCTCATTGTTACAAAAAATAATTGCAGACATAGATATTGGCTAAACTAAAATGAATCCTATTATGTCAAATTAGAAATGGGGTGTTAGTGTGCATTCATGCATTAATATGTATTCTTATAATATACATATATACACACATACACAAAGATATAGAAATGGACATATATGTCGTACATACAGACACACATATGTGTGTATACACACACACACATACATACACATACACATACAAGTTATCTTGGCTTCTAAATACCACTCTTCACTTAAAGGAGCCAGGACTCCTAGGAAAAATGGCTGATTTCACATCTAGGACTGGAAAAATGTGAGATAAACCTGGAACATCTTAATAGAAAGTAAGCAAGTGCTCAAAGAATGATGGAGATGGGTCAAAAGGATTCAAGAGACAGCTTGAAGAGGTTCCCACTATCCGAATCTCACACAAACTGAGTATCAAAATCAATAATAATAGTTATATATTTGACACAGTGAATGAAATAAAAATCATGAATTCATATAGCTACAAATCAATAACTGAATAAATGAACAAATGAATAAATGAATGAAAGAAAATGAAAAGCTCCTCCTAACAGTCAAAAGTCATCTGGTAAATGTAGAATAAATGAAGAGTTAGAAAAGTACCATTTGGCAAATTACATAGAGATGATTCAGTCAGGACCATCAATGGAGAACATCTCCTATTTTAAGTTGGTTGAAATCTCCAGATTCTAGAGTACTGATTTGATCATGAAACCACTCAGGAACCTTTCTATAATCATAGAAAATGAAATTTGGGTGGCAAAATACAGGGGATATGGATATTTCTTCATTTTCCATATGAGAGAAATAAAGGAGAGACAGAAAGAGAGGAAGCTCTTTAAATTTAATGAATAAATTACTATTTAGATTAGATTGAGAAAGTCAGTGATCATTATTATAAATCTATCATTGAGAAGAAAGATGTCCTAAAATAACTTCTAATATTCAACATTTCAGACTACTAAGTAGATTTTACCACTTTTGGAAATATGATAGAACTGTCCTAAGTACATGCAACAAATGTATAAATTGAAATTAAAGTCATTATGTTATGTATTTTGTAGTAATACAACATTTTCAAGTTTATCAGTATGAAAAAACTATGTCTTGGACATACCTTTTACTGCCACATCTGAGAACACTGTGCCCAGCTCCAGCCTACTCTATGATCCCTTGGAATCATCATGGGTTCACTGAGAACACACAAAAGCAATCAAGGACAATATCATTAGCAAGTATATCTTGATTTTAGCAAGCATTTAAAAGATTCTTTATGGATAGGAAGATATTAGTGAGATAGTGGAGATGGAGAAAATTTTCCCCATTTGAACATAACTTCAGGGAATCATAGTAACTGGATTAACATTACCCTAAAAAAAGTGGTTACAGTCATTTCCCTACCATGTTGAGAGCTCTTGAGAAGCACTGTACTCTTTTATACCAGCGTGACATTATACATGCAATTTTAATGCATTCTGTCCAGCAGATTCAAAGAAGCCTCTCTTTCTTTATGATTAACTGGTAAAACCTTTTCTGTCACTTTCTCTAGAAGTTAACTCTGTTTTTATAGGATTGTACACCTGTCTCTATTGGCATATCTTTACTGTCCTGGTTTACATGTCCATGTCCCTAAATTGTCTATGAGACTTTCAAAAGTAAAACCAAGTTTATTTACACTTGGGTCTGGGTATATGACTAACGTTTGGCATTCAGTAAATTAATGTGTGGTGAATGGGAGCTTGGATATATTAGATTTCTGGTGGTTATGATTTTTGTTGAAATTATGATTATGTCAAAACAATTAGGAAGAGGTTCCCTCAGAAAATCAGAATAAAAATTTGTCTCTAAAGCACTGAGGGACTTCCCTGGTGGTCCAAAGGTTAAGACTCTGAGCTTCTACTGCAGGGGGCATGGCTTCAATCTCTGGTCAGGGAACTAAGATCCTGCATGTCATGGTGCAGCCAAAAGAAAGAAAAAAGCATTGAAAGGATATTTGATAAAGCTTTTTTCTAGACTTCTACAAGAGGGGGGAGAATTGCAATTATATAGAGCTTGTTTTGCTAAATGCACTCTTTCTCAATTTAATTTTATCTATAGAAATGCATTCCATGTTTTCGTTAATATTTTTATGAATATAGAAGTTAAATTAGGAAAGACTAAATTATCTTGTTTCTTCCTCTTAATATTATTTATTTGTTTTATCATCAATTATTTGGTTGTTGCTTTTACTGATGCTATTCCACCAACATATAACTAAAACTAGTCACAATTCATCTAAGGAGGATTGGTCTTCTCCCTTCTGGCAAACAGATACAGACTGACTAGATGTTTAAACATAAACTTGGTGGGCACAATATCCAAGAAGAGACTGAAAATAAATTCAAAGTGATCTGATCTTGCCACATGTACTTATATTTGTAGCTGCCACAGCTTAGACTACAGAGGAAAGAAGTCAAGAGTCAACTGAGACAGGATCTGAATCAATAGAAAGAATTGCACATAAGAACAAAGAAACACTTCCAAATAAGAGTTGAGGACAAATCTGAACTCAGCAACTCAAAGTCATCAGAGGCTGATGTATAAGATAAAGAGGGGATAGCTGGACATTGAAAGTGGGTTCAAATTAAGTTTCTGGAAGTTATTCTCAATGACAAGGCTTTTGAGAGTCCCTTCGTCCATTAAGTACATGACACTTTGAACCCAACATCTAATCATTGAATAACATTCAATTTCTGCAACATCTACTACTATAATTAATCACTAATGAAATTGTTTTGTTACAATGATTTAAAAAAAAATTGATCAGAAGGACTTTAGTATCAGGAAAAAATTGTTATTCAGTCCATGGAGAGAATAATTTTCAATTTTCAACATAGAATATAGTTAAAGGTGATATCTATACTATAACAAAACAAATACAGGTACAGAATTAAGCTCAATAGTATCTATGAAATTCCAGTAATTTTTTACGCAAATACATTCATTTTAAAAAACACTCCCACATAAAGAACTTTTAAGGAGAAAAATATCTAGAAGATTGTTGGAGGAGGTCATCAAGTGGACTTGACCTTCGGTTGACTCATGAGCTGAACCAAGGCAATAGGAGGCTCCTTACTCCATCCCCGTTCTTGATATGTTCATCCTCCCACCATTCCCATACTAAGAGCCACATCAAGGATACAGCCTTGAGATGATAATGTGTTATTGAGACCATCTGGATGGCACATAACTGTTCCTCCTTAATGTGTCTATATAAACCTTAAGATTCTGGTGGACAGGTTCAGTCAGAGATCTACTCATCTTGTGACCACCCAAGACAAGCCTCTGATTTAAGTTCCCTTACTTATTAAACCTGCCATCTACTGATCTGGGGTGGTCTGCCTCTTTTTTTGGTTTATTCTTGCTCTCTCTATATGGGGCCAGTTTCTAATTTGACTTGGAGAACTCCCAAGGTTTTAAACCAACAAAGGTGAATTATATTTTCTTCAAAGAAAAAAATAAAATGGAAATATTTCAATTTCTGGAAATTTAGTTAAAAGTCTGAAATTTAATATATATATATATATGAATTATGTATATAATGAAATGCTTTTTGTTGTTACATTATTTCCCCTTTTTTCTCTAGATTTCTATGTAATTGTGAACCTGAGTATCATGGATCTTTTTGTGAACTGGATATAAATGAATGTGACATCTCACCCTGTCCTGATGGAGAAAAGTGTGTCAAAAGAACAGGTGGATATATCTGCCTCTGTGCTCCTGGTTATTCAGGTAAATTTCTACCTGCTCTGTCTGTATCAACATGTTGATTGTAAATAACTGGCACCGTCATATCTACTCTGCAAATCCTGAACTAACCTGTTCCATGCAAGTGAGGCAGGAGGGTCAAGAGGCTCTTTGTCTCTTGTAAAAGAAACTAATAAAAACAAAAATTACACTTTTTAATCTAAAATTCACTAAACATTAAGAAATATATGGGGGCTTCCCTAGTGGCGCAGTGGTTGAGAGTCCACTTGATGATGCAGGGGACACGGGTTCGTGCCCCGGTCCTGGAAGATCCCACATGCCACGGAGCAACTAGGCCAGTGAGCCATGGCTGCTGAGACTGCGCGTCCGGAGCCTGTGCTCCGCAACGGGAGAGGCCACGACAGTGAGAGGCCCGCGTACCGCAAAATAAAAAAAAAAAAGAAAAAGAAATATATGAATTATACATCAAGGTATTTTACATTTTTATGCCTTTTTGAATTGAAGTTTATCTAAAGTATGTTTATATGCTTGTAATACAGAAAAGGCATTGTTGTATGAATAATCTAAGATAAATTATACTGTTATATCCATTACACAAATGTTACTTTAAAAAAATATAAAGAGTAAGTTTAGCTCTTTTAAACATACTTATATGCTAGAAATCAATCAGGGAGCCCTTGTGAATTTAAAGTTACAGGAGAAAAATATGATTTGGAGTCAGTTGCCTCAATATCAATCATTCCACAACATAAATTCTATCCAAATATAAATGCAAAAGTCATCAATGAACTTAGGAAAGAACACTAGCCCTCTAAACTTCTGCTGAGAAATTGCTTTTATGAAATACAAAAAGCTATATTGTTTTGTCATACCAATATTAATTATGTGTGCCCAGCAAGAATGTATTCAAATCTCAAATCATAATTTATTAATGTCTGAATTCTTCACCACTGGGAGATTTTGGGTTTCTTTCCTGACAGAAGCTGGCTAAGTGAATCTAATATTAGATTCTATACTCTTAGGAGTAAAAAAAAAACAAAAAACCCCCCCGAAACTAGACAAATAGAAATGACATTGAAAAGTAAAATCGATAAAGAACTAGAAGCATTTCCAGTGAATAAGTGGTCAAAAGCAATAGGAAGCTGACACCTGAACAAAATATATGCAGGTGTCTTCCTGGGGAATAATGATAGCTTCAGAAAAGGTTACCTTGGTAACAATTGTTACAGACACAGAAGTCTTGGCTGAAATTTAAAAAAAAAATGAACTACGATCTACAGATGTTATTACATAAATAAGAAGCAATACATTTTGGCTATAAAATTATCTTTTCTAAATTTCATATTGCCCCTCATCTTCCAAATGATTGAGATTTGTACTTGGGACCACACATATCCAACTAGCAATACCATTCCCCATGCTATTGTTTTGCAGCTGCTACCACGCTAACATTGTTAAAATAAGAAATGGCACACTGAGCTGAATATGACTGAGAAACATGTTTTGTAAAATTACTTGATATAACACATTGTTCTGATACTTTAAATTCATCCGAAAATTTGAAGGATTAATGTGTTCTTTGTTTTTGTTTCTACAACCTATTTCACTGCAAGCTATGGTTCTTAGCATTGTTTCAAAATCTAAGATTGTGTTGCCAATTAGACACCCCAGTGGAGAAGCTGAGTGCACAGCTGGCTGTATGAGGTGGTCTCCAATTGAAATATACATGTGGGAGTCTTCAGATATACAACTGTGGTGCTAGGTAGGCTCACAAAGGAGTGAGTGTGGATGGAAGCGATAAGAGGACCAAGGACTGAGCCCAGAGGCACTGCGATATTTAGGGTTCCAGGGGAGAAGGAAGAACTCTCAAAGGAAATTTAAAAGATCAGTCAGTGATACAGGAGGAAAAACAAAAGCAGATAAAGTTTGGAAAAGCATGTAAATTATTTTAAGTAGAGGGAGTGATCAATGTTGTCAAATATTATATCAAGTAAAATAAGGACTAAGTATTAACCATTGGCATTAGCAATACAAACGTCATTGGTGACACTGTCAAGGAAGCAGTTTTGCTGGAGTGGAGGGTGCAAAATTATGTTTGAAGTGGATTTAAGAGAAAATGTGAGAAAAGTTCTGAGATGAAGACACAGTTTATTAAAAGAATATTTTTACTTTTAAAGAAGGAAACAAGAAATGGAGCAGTAATTTGAGGAGAGAGTGAGATTGAAAATGAAAGGTTTAATTTTTACATTTTGTTTGTTTTTAATTTACATGCTCATCAAATGATGCTGACTCCTGTGTGGAGAATGAAGTAGAGAGTTTCAGAAATAGAAGCAGAGAGACATATCAGAAAGCTTTGGAAATGGTCCAGGTGACAGATTATAGTGAGTTAGATTAGCACTGCCCAGCAGAGGTGGTGAGAAATTCCCTCACCTCGTATGTGCTCCATAAATATTCATGAATGATGAACATTTAATAAAATATAAACAGTAAAGTGTATCACTGAACTAAATATCACTTTATAAATCATTGATGAATCAAATTATGTCCACTTTTTATTTTTAATGAAAAAACTTCAACTTCCTCTCATTGATTCATTAAGTTCTGAAACACTATATTTTCAGTTATTTTGGGGTCTCAAGCTTTTTTGGGATGATGCTTACATAAACCCACATTCATATAGCACACATGTGTAACTGATTCCTGGGAAGACCACTTAAGGAATAACGATTCCATGGGCTTCCTTTCAAGCTCTAAATTGGATTTTGTGGGGGCTATTTTCCAAGGAAAATTTGAATTTTGAACTCAGCAAATTATGCTTGCTTTTTGGTTAACTCTATTGTAGTCTTGTCATATTGGAAGAAATGAGTTTTCTTCTTAATTTCAAAAATATTTGTTGGAAGTTTACAAATACCCAACTCACAGGCCATTGTGAAGGGGGTCTCACACCTGGTTTGGTGGTCTGCTATGACCCCTCAGTTGAAATCACTATGCAGGAATTGATGTAGCCAAAGTGTCTCTGTAGATGTAGTCAATTCTGAGGTGATTTAGTCTTCATTTCAGGCCAGGTGTAACAGAGACTGGCAACTGCTAAACTGTTTCCTGGAAGGGTTGGAGGATTCAATTCTCATACTTCTTCTAGAAAGCTATGATCATAAAAAATAATTCATTCATATTTACTCTCTCCCTTATATACATATATTTGAGAGAGATCATAACTTAACATGGTATAGAGCAGATATATTAATTGCTATAGGGAAAATTTATGTAGAAAAGTGATTATAAAGGGCTGGGATAAGGTTAGGAGTTGGGGAGATGAATTTAAAGAAAGCAATCAGAAAAGGCCTTAAAAAAACTTGTTTGGATCAAGATTGAAATGCCATTTATATATTGGTAGATACATATATATGTGTATAGATAAATAGATTGAGAGATATCAAAAATCAAAATTGTACTTAATAAACTATAAAGGTGAGACTATTTCCCTAATAACAGATATTTATATTTTATACATAATTGGGCCATTAAGAGATGTGCTACAGCCAGTGGCAGCAGCATGGCATGGCATCAGCTGAAGAGGTGAGCAGGAAACTCAAAGCACTCTCAAGAATTCTTGTTCACTGATGCCACATTCAAACATCATTTTTGCCTCTTCCTCCTGCCAAATCCTTATCTCCTTTTTGCCCAACCTAATTCCATGGCTCACAGTTATAACCACTGTCTTACTTGCATTAT
The DNA here is from genome assembly GCF_026419965.1 of Kogia breviceps. Taxonomy (NCBI): domain Eukaryota; kingdom Metazoa; phylum Chordata; class Mammalia; order Artiodactyla; family Physeteridae; genus Kogia; species Kogia breviceps. The sequence goes on from NC_081322.1 coordinate 16,323,777, forward strand.
CCTGCCTCTGTCTTCTTCCATAACACTCACCTCTAAACACCTCTGTCCTGAAGTTAATCCCAACTTCCCATATATTTTTCATTCACACGGGTGGCATAGAACAGGAGAAAAAAACACAAGTATGTGTACACACACACACACACACACAGACTCTCACACTCTACATTGGTTGCTCTTACTTTGACTTCCTGACCACAGACCTCAAGGAAGCCATTGGTCCCTCTGACAGATGCTGCTTCTCACTAATCAATCCAGTTTCCCAGTATCCTAGCTTATTATTTCTGGCTCTCTCTTATCTTTTTAAATTCCGATCAATCTTCCCTCTATTTAAATTCAGTTTAAATCTTTGTCTCTCATATTCCTGAGAAAGTAAAAGTGATCAGAAGAGAACTTCTTTATCTTCACACTAACAACTAGCACCCTACAGAGATCTGCAGTCATACACTGTGTTTTCCTCTGGTTTCCCTGTTCCTGTCTGTGGTTATCCCTTCTACTGGTAAATTGCTTCTGTCCTCTATTGCCTATCATTAAAGGGCATTCATCCTGATGTTATTTTCTGCAACATAAATTCCTTCATCCATACTATGCCACTACTCCAGCATATAAATATTGATATTAACCTCTTTCTCAACTCATTTTTGAATATATCCCTTTTTATATGTTTATTAAACTACATTTCTTTTTTTTAAACAGAATTGTCAAATCTGTATCAATTTACATTCCCACCAACAGTACAAGAGGGTTCCCTTTTCCCACACACTCGCCAGCATTTATTGTTTGTAGATTTTGTGATGATGGTCATTCTGACCAGTGTGAGGTGAGGTCTCATTGTAGTTTTGATTTACATTTCTTTAATGATTAATAATGTTGAGCATTTTTCATGGGTTTGTTGGCCAGCTGTTTATCTCCTTGGGAGAAATGTCTATTTATGTCTTCCACCCAGTTTTTGATTGGGTTGTTTGTTTTTTTGATATTGAGCTGCATGAATTGTTTGTATATTTTAGAGGTTAATCCTTTGTCAGTGGCTTCATTTGCAAATATTTTCTCCCACTTTGAGGGTTGTCTTTTTGTATTGTTTATGGTTTCCTTTGCTGTGCAAAATCTTTCAAGTTTAATTAGGTTCCATATTGTTATTTCTGTTGTTATTCTCATTACTCTAAGAGGTGGGTCAAAAAAGATCTTGCTGCGATTTATATCAAAGAGTGTTCTGCCTATGTTTTTCTCTAAGAGATTTATACTGTCTGGGCTTACATGTAGGTCTTTAATGCATTTTGAGTTTATTTTCATGTTTGGTTCAGGGAGTGTTCTAATTTCATTTTTTTACATGTAGCTGTCCAGTTTTCCTAGCACCACTTATTAAAGAGTCTGCCTTTCCTCCATTGTATATTGTGGCCTCCTTTGTCATAGATTAGGTGACCATATGTCACTTAATCTCTGGGCTTATCTCTGGGCTTTCTGTCCTATTCCATTGATCTATATTTCTGTTTTTGTGCCAGTACCATACTGTCTTGATTACTGTAGCTTTGTAGTATAGTCTGAAGACAGGGAGTCTGATTCCTCCAGCTCCATTTTTTTTTTTTTTTCTCAAGATTGCTTTTGCTATTCGAGGTCCTTTCTGTTTCCATACAAATTGTAAATTTTTTTGTTCTAATTATGTGAAAAATGCCATTGGTAATTTGATAGGGCTTGCATTGAATCTGTACTTTGCTTTGGGTACTATAGTCATTTTCACAATACTGATTCTTCCAATGCAAGAACATGGTGTGTCTCACCATCTGTTTGTGTCATCTTTGATTTCTTTTCTTCTTTTTAAATTTTGTTTTATTTATTTATTTTTTATACAGCAGGTTGTTATTAGTTATCTATTTTATACATATTAGTGTATATATATATGAATCCCAATCTCCCAATTCATCCCACCAACACCCCATCCACTTTACCCCCTTGATGTCCATACATTTGTCCTCTACATCTGTGTCTCCATTTCTGCCTTGCAACCAGTTCATCTCTACCATTTTTCTAGGTTCCACATATATACATTAATATACGATATTTGCTTTTCTCTTTCTGACTTACTTCACTCTGTATGACAGTCTCCAGGTCCATGCATGTGTCTGCAAATGATCCAATTCCATTCCATTTTATGGCTAATTAATATTCCACTGTATATATGTATAATTTCTTCTTTATCCATTCATCTGTGGATGGGCATTTAGGTTGTTTCCATGACCTGGCTATTGTAAATAGTACTTCATTGAACATTGGGGTGCATGTGTCTTTTTGAATTATGTTTTTCTCTGGGTATATGCCCAGTAGTGGTATTGCTGGGTCATATGGTAATTCTATTTTTAGTTTTTTCAGGAACTTCAATACTGTTCTCCATAGTGGCTGTATCAATTTACATTCCCACCACAAGTGTAGGAGGATTCCCTTTTCTCCACACCCTCTCCAGCATTTGTTGTTTGCAGATTTTTTGATGATACCCATTCTAATTGGTGTGAGGTGATACCTCATTGTAGTTTTGATTTGCATTTCTCTAATAATTAGTGATGTTACACAGCCTTTCATGTGCTTCTGGACCACCTGTATGTCTTCTTTGGTGAAATGTCTATTTAGGTCTTCTGCCCATTTTTTGATTGGGTTGTTTATTCTCTTAAATATTGAGCTGCATTAGCTGTTTATATATTTTTGCGATTAATCCTTTGTCCATTGATTGTTTTGCAAATATTTTCTCCCAGTCTGAGGGTTGTCTTTTTGTCTTGTTTATAGTTTCCTTTGCTGTGCAAAAGCTTTAAGTTTCATTAGGTCCCATTTGCTTATTTTTATTTTTATTTCTATTACTCTAGGAGGTGGGTCAAAAATGACCTTTCTGTGGTTTATGTCAAAGATTGTTCTTGCTATGTTTTCCTCTAAGAGTTTTATAGTGTCCACTCTTACATTTAGTTCTTTAATCCATTTTGAGTTTATTTTTGGGTATAGTGTTAGGGAGTGTTCTAATTTCTTTCTTTTACATGTAGCTGTCCAGTTTTCCCAGCACCACTTATTGAAGAGACTGTCTTCTCTCCACTGTATGTCCTTGCCTCCTTTGTCATAGATTAGTTGGCCACAGTGTGTGGGTTTTTCTCTGGCCCTTCTTTCCTATTCTGTTGATTGATATTTTTGTGTGTGTGCCAGTACCATATTGTCTTGATGAAACAATCTAACTTTACACCTAAAGAAACTAGACAAAGAAGAATGAACAAAACCTAAAGTTAATAGAAGGAAAGAAATCATAAATATCAGACAGAAATAAATGAAATAGAAACAAAGAAAACAATAGTAAAGGTCAATAAAACTAAAAGCTGGTTCTTCACGAAGATAAACAAAATTGATAAATCTTTAACCAGACTCATCAAGAAAAAGAGGGAAAGGACTCAAATCAATAAAATTAGAATTGAAAAAGGGGAAGTTACAATGGACACCGCAGAAATACACAGCATCCTAAGAGACTACTACAAGCAACTTTATGCCAATAAAATGGACAACCTATAAGAAATGGACAAATTCTTAGAAAGGTTAAGCTTCCAAGACTGAACCAGGAAGAAGCAGAAAATACGAACAGACCAATCACAACTAATGAAATTGAAATCCTGATTAAAATTTTTCCAACAAACAAAAGTTCAGGACCCAATGGCTTCAGAGGTGAATTCTATCAAACATTTAGAGAAGAGCTAACGCCCATTCTTCTCAAACTCTTCCAAAAAATTGCAGAGGAAAGAACAATCCAAAACTTTTTCTATGAGCCCACCATCACCCTGATACCACAACCAGACAAATATACTACAAAAAAGAAAATTATGGACCAATTTCCCTGATGAATAAAGATGATTTCTTTCATCAGTATCATATAGTTTTCTGAGGACTGGGCTTTTACCTCCTTAGGCAAAAGGAGAGCTGTCTATGAAGAACAGTATGGAGGTTCCTTAGAAAACTAAAAATAGAACTATCATGTGACCCAGCAATCCCACTACTGGGCATATACCCTGAGAAAACCATAATTCAAAAAGACACATGCACTCCAACGTTCATTGCAGCATTATTTACAGTAGCCAGGACATGGAAACAACCTAAATGTCCATCAAAGAAGGAATGGATAAAGAAGATGTGGTACATATATACAATGGAATGTCCCTCAGCCACAAAAAGGAATCAAATTGTGTCATTTGTAGAGATGTGGATGGACCCAGAGACTGAATGACTGAATGAAGTAAATAAGAAAGATAAAAACTAATATCATATATTAACACATTTATGTGGGACCTGAAAAAAAATTGGTATAGATGATCTTATTTACAAAGCAGAAATAGAGACACAGATGTAGAGAACAAACATATGGATAGCAAGGAGGTAAGGGGCGTTGGGATGAATTGGCGGATTGGGATTGACATATATACTCTATTGATGCTATGCATAAAATATATAACTAATGAGAACCTACTGTATAGCAGAGTGAACTCTACTCAATGCTCTGTGATGACCTAAATGGGAAGGAAATCCAAAAAGGAGGGATATATGTATACGTATAGCTGATTCACTTTGCTATACAGTAGAAACTAACTCAACATTGTAAAGCAACTATACTCCAATAAAAATTTTTAAAAAATTATCAAATCTGTTGTCTAAATTGAGTATCCATTTCCTAACTTACCATTCCCTTCAAACCTATTCCCAATTTGCTTTTAATCCCAAGACTAAAATGAAACTCTTCACATCATAGGTCACCAACTAGCACCACATGGACAAATTCGTAAGCAAATTCTCCTTCCTCATTTTACTCATATTTTCAGTAGCATTTTACACATTCCTTCTACTGAAACATTTTCTAGACTTGAATTCCGTGTCCCTACAATCACTAATTTCTTCACTGTTTTCTGTCTCCTCTGGTGAATACTATACCTGTTCAGAACTTCATTCCTCCTCTTCCTTCTTTAAATACATTCATCTCTTAAGGGATTCCATCCAGGTTTTGGTTTAAGTATCATACATATACTGATAATTAACAAAATTGTTTTCATAAGTTCTGGACTCTCCCCTGAACTCTCAACTCATATACTCAAATAACTGCTCAACATTTCCACTTGGATTTCCATATGATACCTCCAACCAATACCCCAATACTGAGGGGTTAGCCCGACCCTGCTCCACCCCTTTTATTTTCTGTGTCAGTGGATGGTGTCATGGTTCACCCAGTTTCTCAGGCTAAAATTATGGAATTATTTTCCAGTCTTTGTTTGTACATTCCATGAAGTCCATCAGCAGATCCCATTGGCTGCATCTTCAAAATATATTTAAATTCAACCACTTCTCACAACCATCATTACAGTCACTCTGATCCTCTTGCCTGAACTATAACATTTCCTTCTTCCATTCGTGTCACTTTAACCTGTATTTCTCATCAAATAACCTAGAGTGATCATTTTAAAATATGAAATGGATCACTTTACCCCCAGCTCAAAATCCATGGCTTCAAATAATTCTTTGAATGTAACACACACTCCCTACTTTGTCCTGTTACATCCTACATAATCTGGTCCCTGGCCACCTCTCCGACCCAGTTCCTATTGCATCCTACCAGTCCCCATCCTAGGTGACCTCCTGATGTTCATCTGAGGATGAATGACTCCCTCAGATATGAGCAGTTTTCTTACTTATTTCATTGAGTCTCCATTACTATACAGAGACTACTGTATAGTCTCTCTGAGTGGCCTGTCCACATTATATAAAAGAATGCTCTGTCACTCTGTCCACCTACTTTTTTCCATCATAACAATTATCACTATCTTATCTTTATATCACTTAAGTAATGATTTATTTTATCTCTTCCTACTAGAATTGAATTTCTTGGAGGAAGGAAATTTTCTACCTTTGGTTCCCTGTTGTATCTCAGCGCCTAGAAAAGTGACCAGGACATTAGAGGCATTCAAAGATTTTTTTAAATGAAAGAACATTTCAGACTTTAAGTAATTTTGTTGCTTAATTGTAGTGAATTTTAACTTTTTATGTAGTAATGCACATAATTCTTTGGTGATTATAGATTTCTATTAAGTATATTCTCTTTCCATTTTCTTCCCATAATGCCACTAAAATCAACTTTTTTTACATTTTTATTGTAAATCAACTATAGTTCAATAAAAAATAAATTGATTAAAACATTTTTAACATAAGTAATGAACAGATAATTGTCTTGCTTTTAGAATGTTGATTTATTGATACTGTGGAAAAACATTCAAAGAAAAAGAAAACCCTACAAATCTGACTCACTCTGAATTAAAGGCATATATATGCAAATACATAACACCAATTCTAAATTCAGGGACAGTATAATTTGATTTAATATTCCAAAGTGAAATAGTTATATGCAATAAGTCTAAAAGTGACCTAAAATGAAAAATTTAGTCCTTTTATATTACTTATTAACCCCTAATACATCTTTCTAAAAGGAAACCAATAGCAAATTAAGCCCAGTGACCTTATCATTAGTGATTCTTTATATAATATATAACAATCTTAAAGCAGTTAATATTTTATATCCTACAAAATATGATGCTAAAAATAACGGTTAAGATTATGTACTGCCTATTAAAAGCATATAAATTATCAGATATTTATAGGTTATTATCTACTTATATTTCATTTTCTAGGGCTGCAATCTTTATATATATGTCATAAATGTATTCATCTGACATTTTACAGAGTAATTGGGCTTAGAGAAATTCTATAGATAAATTATTAAACTGTATTTTTATCCTAACATTAAGAGATACTTTATTATTCAAGCAAATATTAATCAAATGATTCTCAAGACCAGTGAGTACCGAAAATAATAGTTATAGGACAATGCAAATGTGTAGGCACTGAGGTGGTTTTACTTTCTGATCAATCAGTCTTCCTTCTTCCCAGGTTCTAACAAGGTATCAGCTCCCAAAAGACAAAAGTGAATCCAAGTATCAGGTTTATTCATGAAGGCTCAATAACTCCCAAAGTACAGAGCTTTCTGGTCAAGCCAGTCTGAAGAAATCTATAACCTTTGTTTCAAGGTGAGAATATTATAATATTAACCATCTCCCATTGCAAACAGAGGAAATAATTGGGTATGGAAAGCAGAGTTAAAGGGCTGACTTCTTCTAGGAATTGGGGTCAACTGAATGGTGAAAACTAGAATGCACATGAAGAACAGCAGGCTAGGGAGCTGTATTTCTGGAAAGTAGGCATTGCTATTTCCTCTGGAAGCTCAGGTCACAACATATCGGCCAGCCTCTGATTTCAGCAGCTTTTGGAGTGAGCACCTTATAATGATGGTTCCCCAAGTCAGATGATGCTGAGTTTCTGATCCAAATCCAAGATCTTTTCCTACACCATGGATCCAGCTTAGCCCACATGCAAAACACAGGAAGTCAGTGCCCTGAAGGCACCCTTCAAAGAATAGGAGAAGGAAGGCAGTTTATAAATGCTCCAACCACTGTATTTTCTGGTAAATAATCCTGGGTATATGTTATTCACTTCTTAAAATTTTAGTGTGCAATCATGTACCCATCACCTACAACAATCTCCTTAGCAGGGCTGCTTCTGCCGACTTTTAATCATTCTCTGGTCTCACTATCCCCACTCCCTCATTCTTCCTGAGGTCACCTGCTGAATAAATTTAGTATTCATCTCAGGTTCTGATTTCAGCAGAATCCAAACTAAGACAGTGGGCTTATGACATCAGAACAGAAATCCAATGAAGTGACCCAAAGTCCCAGTATGAAGAATATTTCTTTCTCTTGGAAGCATGAAAGCCTTTGCCATCAGTATGAGATAGTGCCATTTGAAAAACAGATTTTCCCTAACTAGTTAGAAAGGGAAGGAAATAGAATCCAATGTACTTACAATTCTGCCCCTTTTGGTAAGTGAATCTAAACTTACTTCACCTTTGGAAAGTAGAGAATGAGCCTATAACCCCTCAGACACCTAAAATAAATTGTGCTGCCTATAAATGAGATACACCTTCACTCTTGAGACAGAAGTATTTACCTAGCCTATAAATGGCTGTCAATGGCATCTCCAGGAAGTCAATGATTTGACTTCCTGGAGGTAGGTGCCTTCCTACCTTTAATGGAAATGCTCCATGGCTCTGTATAATATAAACAGATTTTTTTAATTTTAAAGACCTTTTAAAATCAAAGTATTGAATCACTACCAAGCCAGTTAAATCTGGCTTTTAATCAGAGAAATAGAAATATAATCCATTACAAAGCAAAGATCTTCAGGGACATTTGTGAAGACATTGCCAGTCAGCCAGTTCTCCTTCTATCTTCAGAAGATACGGGTTTTAACTTTTTACACCATTACTTTCAACCTTTTAATTATTATTCACCTTGGTAAATGTGACCCACTGGTTGAACTTCATTCTGTTTGATTGGGTAGTGTGATTTACAAGGATATATAACCTTTTAAAATTAGGACAAGTCATAGTACTCTTAATTTTTGCTTCTTACAAAAACATAGACGTCCTGGAAATAATGGACATATTATTTTCATTTTGGAAACAATAGGCTGGCTGTGAGGAGGGGTTGCTGTCTTGAGATTGGGCACATACTATGCATTTTACCTGTCATCAATAGCACTTATTTATTTTCCTGACCATGACACTCCTTTGAACTTGCCACCACTAAAATTTCAGCGGGCAATGAAGTCAAGATTCACCATTCTCTGTACCCCCGCTCCCTTCATTTGCAGTCCCTGTCCTAATTCTCTATCTACTTCTGGATGAAAACTTTTACATTCACTTGTCAGTCCACTACTCATTTTTTTGGCAATTCACTGGTTTTTCACACTCTTTGTTTGTCATCACTTGACTTGCTTATCCTTTAGAGACATAATGGAAAGACCCTTTCTGCCTTGAAACAGTTGGGATTTAAATTTCCTAAGGGAAATTTCTATTTAGGAAAATGCTTACACTCATAGAAACTCACCTCTTCCAAAGAGGAATAAAACAAAGTGAAGACATGTCTGTAACATTTGTGCAGAGCTCTTGAGACGTTAGTTAGCTTTTTGGCACTGTGGTAGTGTTTGCTTTCAGAGCAAATCTTCGTTCTGAGAGAGTTGATGTAGTTATACCTTTATTTATCAACTCAGAACAGTTCTTTTACCTTTTTATCCTCTCTGAGGAGGAAGAGTAGAATAGAAATGACATTTTTTTTTCCTAAGATATTATTTTTTAATTTTCTCTAAGGAATTATATGAACATAGTATTAATTCAGGCCTAAAATAAAATATATGCTCATTCTGATTATTTAGAAATATTTACCTTCAATAGTCTTACACACCTAATCTTTACAAAAGAGAAATTAAATAGATGTGTAGATCCTTTTCACACAATGACCAAGGAGCATTTGTGTGTGTGTGAAACATTCTGGGAAGAGCTAGGGAAAAATAATCTTATCTAACCATGGTGTGCTCCTCAAAATATGCCCTGGGGTCTCTAGTAGAACATGTTTAGAATGAGGAACATAACAATTTTCCAGTTAGGACAAATAACTTCTCGATTCCATTTACCTTGTTCAACCCCCCTTACCCAACCTACACTACTTCAAATCTGGTGCTGAATTAATTCTGACACAGAGCTCTGAGTAGGTGGAGTAGTTTATGTTTAAAGCACCTGAAAACTCTGTGACCTGAGATCCCAGTGATCAGTCAAGATAGGTTTTCTGAGTATAAACTCTTGTCATGGGCAAGCTTATCATTTTCTAATAATTTGGGGTGTATGGAACACAAATCCTCACTATCTTAGGAGCCAACTTATGTATTTTTCAATAGTAATTTTTGGAAGATATCACCTGAAATCTAAAAAAAAAAAAAAAAAAAAAAAAAAAGAGTTAATATTAACTTCTCTTCCTCATCATTTAGAATTTCTGTTTGAAGACGTAAAGAATAAAAGGCATGAGTCTCTCTCGGATTTTATTGGTTTTTTGCATTACACTTACATAAATAAATAAATTATATTATTATATTTATTTGTAAATATAACACATATTGTATAAATATGCTTATATTTATTTTCTTACAAAGTGTTTAAGTATACATTCAATCCTACACAATTTAGATATAGGGTATTCCTATCACTCAAGTGAGTTTCATCGCCCTCACAATTCTCTTCAATTCTCCTCTCCTGGATTATTGAATTCTCCCCTGGTTTAATAAAGTGATGTTCTCAGTCCATCTCCCTGCCTCCATTCTTGCCCTTCTGCAATAAATTCTTTACAGAATGGTTCTACAGAAAAAATCAGGCCTTATAACTCTCTGCTTGGAATACTTCAGTGGATTCTGAGAATAAGGTCAAACCTCCTTAACCTTGCTCTCAAGGCCTTATACAATCTTCTCTGTCTCTGAATTTTATATCAAACTATTATCCTCTTTTCTCACTTGACTACATATGCAATGCTTTCAAACATACCACTATTTCTCTAATATGCCATTTTCCATGTGGTACTTTGTTCATCATGTATCCTTTAGAAAATGTTCTGCCCTTTTATCTGCGCATGTCCAGTTCCTTCTCTCCCTTTAGGTCTCAACTAAGATTTTATCTGTTTAAAGAGACCTCTTTACAGAGAGGTGTCCCAAACTCACTTTCTTCATTACACCATCTTTTTTATTTTCTTCTCAGACCTGACCTTAATTTGTACTTTTCTTATTTATTATTGTGGTTGGTAATTGGAGGTCTCCCCAGGCAAAGTTCCATGAGGGCAGAGATTTTCTCTGTATTTCCTGTTCCAGATGTAGAAAAGATGCCCAAAACATGTTTGTTGAAGACTCACAGACATAGAGAACAGACGTATGGTTGCCAAGCAGGAGTGGGGTGGGGACGGGATAGAGTAGGAAGTTGGGTTAAGCAGATGCAAACTATTACATATAGGATGGATTAACAACAAGGTCCTACTGTATAGCACAGGGAACTATATTCAATACCTTGTGATAAACCATAATGGAAAAGAATATAAAAAAGAATGTATATATATATATATGTAACTGAATCACTTACTTGTACAGCAGAAATTAACACAACATTGTAAATCAACTATACTTCAATTAAATAAAAATGTTTGTTGAAAAAGAGAATGAGATAACATTGGGAATCTCATTCTTTGGCAAAATTGAAGTGAATAAAAACAACTGAGCATGGATTCATACATTCTGAACAAATGTCCATACTCACCAAGCAAGAGATTATTTTCTGTTAAACTTAGATGTCATAGGACAGCTCCCTACATGAATCTAAGTGGAGAAGAGAAACCTATTACCTTAAATATAAAAAGGGGTTATTTATGATAAAATCATAACTGAGAAATCACAACTGAGATCCAAAAAAAATTAACCACTAACATATTATCTAATTAAGAAATTACACCTTAAAGGATTAAGTTGATCAGGTTAATCCAAATTAAATATGTGTATTCTGAAGTCTTTAGATAGCAAGAATATAATACATACTGAGGGGGAGCTGAAGAGGAAGAACACTGACCTGGAAGAGTTTCTAACAGTCCACTGTTAGCACAGTGATTACAGAAGAGAAAGCTATTGAAACCCCTTAGGACTGAGTACTCAGATAGTGTAGTGTGTGTGTGTGTGTGTGTGTGTGTGTGTGTGTGTGTGTGTGTGTGTTTAAACTGAATCAGTGATAACACACTTTGTTATTACAGCAAGAATCATATAGTGTAAGCAAAAACAAAATCTGTTCATTTGATTAGGTAATAAGGATACATAAATTTTTGCTTATATTCTGGTCATAGAAATCATAGATTATGGTTTGCAAATACAGTATGATAAAGTTATCAATACATGAAATAACATTATCTCTAAAAACAATGACTTTCATTTACATGTAATAAGGAAGTAGTGAACAAACAGTTTACACTTAATGTCATTTTATATGCCTTTGCCAATAATAAATATTTTATAATATGCATTTATGTTTCAAATAAGTAATAACAAATTATCACTGTGAAGATGCAAAATACAAATGTACTTTATGTGAGTACAGAGTTTTTTTTTTTTTTTTTTTTTTTTTGCGGTACACGGACCTCTCACTGTTGTGGCCTCTCCCATTGTGGAGCACAGGCTACAGATGCGCAGGCTCAGTGGCCATGGCTCATGGGCCCAGTCACTCCGTGGCATGTGGGATCTTCCTAGACTGGGGCACGAACCTGTGTCCCCTGCATCAGCAGGCGGACTCTCAACCACTGCACCACCAAGGAAGCCCCAGATATTTTTTTGTTTATCCGTTAACTTATTTTCAGAGGTCATACAATGTTTGACACATTAAAAGGGCTTAATAAGTATTTAAGAAATGAATGGTAACATCAGAAAACTTTGGGTAATAAATCTTTTAAATCTTAAAAATATAATTCAACTAAAATAAAATTGATAATATTTACATATTTTTAAAGAGCCAATCTTTCAAAGATTTTGAAATACATCATTTTTTCTATATGTAATATGGGTATTTAAAAAATCTATGGTATTAGAGCTATTTCTAAAATATACACAAGGATTATAATTAACCACAGGCTTTTATTAAATAAATGAAATCAAAATTAATGATGCTTTTAGTGAAGCTTGTTTAATGATGTCAGTTGTCTAATGAAAGTTCATTGTGTGACAAATGTTAATTGGAGTTAAAAGGCCAGGAAATATACACAAATAATTAAAACCTACTTAGTCTGAATATATGTTTTCAAAAGCAGCTTCTAATTTTGTGTGATTTACTAACACGGATTAGGAATTTTCTGGAAACTCAAACAAGGGAAGTTTAGGTGTGTCTATTATAAAAGATTCAGTGATGAAAACAGCTCACTTCAATAAGTGTATATTGGACCACATACTATAATAATGCAAGTAACATCTAAGAAACAGCTCCTGCTTTCAAAGATAACAGAATCCCACTAACAAGACAGACATTTATAGAGAACGTTCTAGAACATTACTAAGGGAAGAGAGAGAAAGCTTTCAGATTTCATAGACAACCAAACATTTAAATGGGTTCTGAAGGCTGGACAGGATTTTGGTCTACATGTCACAAGCTGACTTGACTACTAACCTGAAAAAAGCTGGAGAAAAGGGATGGAAAGTCTGTGGTTCCTACTACAGGCCAGGCTTAAAAGCACTTGTAACACTGTATCTCAGTAAGCTGTTAGGCATTATTTCCAGCTTACAGTTGAGGAGACGGGCCATATTTAAATAAGTTGTCTGCGGTCAAAAGGATCATAAAAAATTTGTGACTGAAATCCAGATATGACATTTTTCTTAAGCATGTAACTCACTCTGCAGAAGTATAAGGTACATACAAATCAACCAACAAATATTCTGTAAAATTTAAAGTCCTAGGAAATCAGTCATCTAAAGCTGAAAATAAAATATGACATATGGCTTCTGATATTCCTATGCCTCCACATAAATATCTGGATTTTATTGACACATTGAATGATAGCTATAATCCTATATTGATTTATTCATAGTAAATACTTCTCCTTTCCCAAGTATTTTCTCCTTTTTAAAGTTCTTTCAAATCCTCTACCAAGAAAGAAAACTGACCTCCTTATTCAGGCATATATATGAATTTCTGGAATATGAAAATAACAAACCAATTATGTAAATATTAATTAATGATGAAGTGAGGTTTTCTTTTCATTTTAAAACCATTTCCCGTTTGTTTTATTCATGTTGTATTGAAATAGGAAAATTAACATGCTCAGTACAGTAGAGCCACTTTAAAATGTTTATTATATAATAGAATTTGTCATAGAAAAAAATCACAATTTTAATATTTAAGGATATATTTTGATACAAATATAATATTTTACTCTAAAGTAAAACTATAAATATGATCTAATAATATAGCTCAATGGTAGAAATCCAGTATCAGAAAATTATAAGTTATAATGGAAAACACAGCTTTAGAATAAGGAGATTCTAACCATAAGCCTTTTGAGCATATTTAACATTCCTTCAGTTGAGGAAGGAAAATTCTATTGCTTTAAATATTTTAAAGGTTACTGAATAAATAATAAACCATAGAGAAACATGGCCTATATTGGTATGTTAAGAGGGGAAAAAAACCCAAATGAGCTATTCACTTTTATATCTCTACTTTATTAAATGGCTTCCAAACAGTTCTGGTGAGGGAAACAGAACCCAAGCTCTAAGAGAGACAATCCAAATTTATTGATGCCCGTAGTATACAGTTAATCAACTAGAAAAGGATTGTATTAAATCATCCTCTAAGAGAGAAACTGCCACGTTTTTTTAAAAATGCCTACTTTATAAGTAAATACTAAATATACATGAGAAAGATTTGATTAAATATGATGATATTGCCAGACTGATGTCAGGTATTTTCATGAGCATTCAGAGACTGGATTATAAGAGCTAGGCAGTTTGCTACATGTAGTATGGTAATAAAAGTAAGATTAAAATAAATAATATATCAAAGGAGCAAAGCCAATTTTTTTTTCTGGTGATATATAATAATCTGTTACTTAATATCTTATGTTGATTACTTAATAAGAATCTCAAACTTAAACTTATCTGTAACAGATTTTGAAAAATTTCCCTCACTTCTACCCCATCTCAGTAAAAGCCGTCCATCCCCCATTCCATCTATTACCAAGTCCAAGTTCGTACTGCTCTTGCACCACAGGCCAGTAAGTTGAGAAACAAGGTGCTGGGGCAAGGAATAGCTGCTTTATTCAAAAAGTCAACAAACTGAGAAGATGGCAGAGTATTGGCCTAAATAACCATCTAAATTGTGAATAAGATTCAGACTTCTTTTATGCTACAGGAAAGGGGAAGCAAGAGAGTCCAACACTAAAGGGTAAAAGTGGAGTGTAGACTCCTTGGCGTCACACAGCCTTTAAGGGAAGCATAACATTTCTTTGTTCTTCTGCCTGCTCATGTAGGCTGGATCCCAAATCTGCAAAAACTTCAAATTGTTAGTAGTTAGTTTTACTGTACCATTCTTATCTCCACTTATTAGCAAGGTTTCTGGGCTGAAAGCAAACCTATCTATAACAAGTAGTAGCCATGAGAAGCTCCAGACCCTGAGATGGGAACTTTCTTCAGGCAACTGAATGAGATATTTGGACACAGGCAACATTTATCTAATAGTTAACTCTTTATGTGCATAGCCAGAGTAATAGAGTGCATAACCTAAAGAATGAGGGAGGCAGTTCCAACATGATGTTAGTTCTGTTCTTCCTCTGTTAATACCATTCCACAATCTGTGGGAAAGGGAAGATGACTGCTTTAGCTACTTCCTGATGAACAGGGGCACTGGAGGGGTGGAATAGAATTGATCAACCTGAAATTGAAAATATTCCTGTGTGCCTGGTTTCTATCTAATATTTTGTGAATGTGGTGTAACACATTGATTGATCTGTGATTATTGCATCCCTGGTATACATCCCACCTGATCATGATGTATAATCATTTAAATGTATTGTTGAAGTTTGCTTTGCTACTATTTTACCAAGGATTTTTGCATATATGTTAATCAGGGATACCGGCCTGTAATTTCCTTTTTTCGTAGTGGCTTTGTACCAGGGTAAATCCAGGCTCAAAAAATGAGATTGGAATGGTTCAATCATCTTCAGGTTTTTTTGGAATAATGTAAGTAGGATGAATATTCATTCTTCTTTAAAAGTTTGGTAGAATTCACTTGTAAATCTACCTGGTCCAGGATTTTTATTTTTGGGGAGTTCTTTTATTACTGATTTAATTTCATTAGTAGTGGCCACTCTGTTCAGATTTTCTGTGTCTTCCTGACTCAATCATGGGAGTTTTTATGTTTCTGGGAATTTATCTGTTTCTTCTAGGTTGTCCAAATTGTTTGTGTCGTAATGTCTTACAATCCTTTGTATTTCTGTACTGTAAGTTGCAACTTTTCCTTTTTCATTTCTTATTTTATTTATTTCAGTCATCTCTATTTTTTTCTTGATGAGTGTGGGTAAATGTTTATCAGTTTGGTTTATCTTTTCAAAGAAAGAGATCTTAGTGTCATTGATCGTTTCTATTTTTTAAACTTTAGTCTCTATTTCATTTAGTTCCATTCTGACTTTTACTATTTCCTTCCTTCTACTAACTTTGGTAGAAGTTAGTAATTTTTCTAGTTTCTTCAGATGTAATGTTAGATTATTTGAGATTTTTCTTGTTACCTAAGGTAGCCCTTATCACTTTAAACATCTTTCTAAGAACTGCTGGTTTTGCTGTGCATAGATTTTGAAATATTATTTCATTTGTCTCGAGGTTTTAAAATTTTTCTCTTTGATGTCTTCAGTGACTCATCGGTTGTTTAGTATCATGTTGTTTAGCCTCCAAGTTTGTGTTTTTTCCAGTTTTCTTCATGTAATTGATTCTAGTTTAATATTCTTGGGGTCAGAAAATATGCTTGATATGACTTCAGCCCTCTTACACTTATTGAGGCTTTTTTTTTGCCTCGCATGTGATCTATCTTGGAGAATGTTTTATGTGCACTTGAAATGAATGTGGATTCTGATATTTTGGGGTAGAATGCTCTCTCTCTCTCTCTCTGTCTCTCTCTCTGTCTCTGTCTCTGTCTCTCTGTCTCTGTCTCTCTCTGTCTCTCTCTGTCTCTCTCTCTCTCTGTCTCTCTCTCTGTCTCTGTCTCTGTCTCTGTCTCTCTCTCTCTGTCTCTCTGTCTCTCTCTCTCTCTCTCTCTCTCTCTATATATATATATATATATATATATATATATATGGTTCATCTGTTGTAAGGCTAATGTTTCCTTATTTTCTGTCTGAATATTAAAATGGGATGTTAAAAGTTCCTTACTATTATTATATTACTATCAGAATCTCCCTTTATGTCTACTAATATTTGCTTTATGTGTTTAAGTTCTTCTATGTCTGGTGCATATTTATTTAATACAAGTGTTACATACTCTTGCTGAATCAATCCCTTTATCATTAAACAGTGTTCTTCTTTGTCTCTTGTCACAGTCTTTGTTTTAAATTCTATTTTGTCTGATATAAGTATTGTTGCTACAACCTTCTTTTTGTTTTTATTTACAGAGTACTTTTTCCATTCCTCACTTTGTGTGTGCCTTTAAATCTGAAGTGGGTCTCTTGTAGGCAGCATATAAATGGGTCTTTTTAAAAAAAATCCATTCAGCAATTCTATGTCTTCTGATTGAAGCATTTAGTCCATTTGTAATTAAAGTAATTATTGATAGGTATGTACTTATAGACATTTTGTTAATTGTTTTCTGGTTGTTTAGTAGTTCTTGACTCCTTTCTTCTTCTCTTGTTCTCAACCCTTATGATTTGATGAATTTCTTTTAGTGTTATATATGTTTGTTTTCCTTTCTCTTTATGTTTTGTGTATCAAAGTTTTTGGTTTGTGGTTACAGTGAGGTTCATATAAAACTGTATTTGTATACAGTAGCTTATTTTAAATTGATGGTCACTCTAGTTTGAGCACATTTTAAATGCATTACATTTCTACCCCCACCATGTTTTATGCTTTTGACCTTATATTTTGTATCTTTTTGTTTTATGTATATTTTATGTATAACTGTTACAATTTTACTACTTTTGTACTTTAGCCATCACACTAGCTTTATAGGTGTTTGAACTATTACCTTTACTATATGTTTGCTTTTACTAGAGAGATTTTTTTTCTTTCATAATTTTTGTTTGTTTGTTTCTTGTTATGGCCTTTTCTTTTCTATTTAAAGAAGTTACTTTAACATACTTGTAAGGTCAATTTAGTGGTGATGAATTCATTTTCTTTTTGCTTGTCTGGGAAAGTCTTTATTTCTCCTTCAATTCTGAATGATAGCTTTGCCATGTAGAGTATACTTGGTTCTAAGTTTTCTTTTTTCCTTTCAGTACTTAGAATATATTATGCAAGTGCTTTCTGGTGTGTAAAATTTCTGCTTAAATATCAGCTAAATAACTTATGGCAGTTGCCTTCTACATAAATAGTTGTTTTTCTCTCACTGATTTTAATATTATCTCATTATCTTTAAATTTTGACCTTTTAATTATAATGTATCTTGGTATGCATCTCTGTGTTCCCTTGTTTAGGACTCTGTTCTTCCTGGACTTGGATGTCTGTTTCCTCACCAGGTTAGGGAAATTTTCATCCATTATTTATTCAGATAGATTTTCTGTTTCTTTCTTTCTCTCTTCTCCTTGTGGGAACCCTATAATGCAAATGTTGGTATGCTTGATGTTGTCCAAGAAGTCCCTTAAAGTATACTAATTTTGTATACTTTTTTTCTTTTTTCAGTGATTGGGTAATTTCCACTATCTTGTCTTCCAGATAGTTGATACATTCTTCTGCATCCTCTAATCTGCTGTGTATTTCTAATTTCAGTTACTGTATTCTTTAGTTCTGACTGGTTCTTTTTCATATTTTCTATGTCTTTGTTGAAGTTCTTACTGATTGCATCCATTCTTCTCCTGAGTTCAATGAACATCTTTATGACAATTTCTTTGAACACTTTATCTGTTAAATTGCTTATTCCTGTTCCATTTAGTTCTTTTTTCAGAGGTTCTGTATTGATCTCTCATTTAGAAAGTATTTCTATCACCTCATTTTGTCTAACTCTCTGTGCTTGTTTCTATGTAGTATGTATATAAGCTGCATCTCTTAGTATTGAAAGAGAAGACTTATGTAAAAGGTATCCTGTGCATCTCAGTGGCATAATCCTCCCTGGTCACCAGATATGGGTGCACCAGGTGTATCCCTTTGTGAGCTGTGACCACCTTCCTGTGTGTTTGGACCACAACTGAAGAGGGCATGCTGGTGGGCAGTGCTGGCCCCCAGGTTGACTGATTGTGAGGTCTGGCCATGACTGCTGTGAGTGTGCTTGTGGTCAGGGCTGACCTGCCAGTGCAGGAGTCTCTTTGATGCCCATGGAAGGACTCCATTGTCAGCTGTGGCTACCTGCTGGGCTAGTATTTTTTCAACATGTTTATATTCCCTGCTTTATTCTAGCACTCCAAGGACACATGCATTATATACTTAATATATTCCCATGAGTCCACAAGACTCTGTTCTCTTTTAAATCTTTTTCCTCTTCTGTGGTCATAGCGTTTTTCCCCTCAGTATAGTTTCATAGTTTTTATTGCCATATCTTCAAGATCAGTGTCTATCCTGTGGATGTTATATATATACTTGAAAGGAAAGTATACTATGTAGTTTTTGGACATACCGCTCTATAAATATCAGTTGGAATGGTTTGATTGATAGATGGTTCAAATCTTCTCTACCTTTGTTGATTTTATCATCTACTTTTCTTTCATTTTTAAAAAGGGTTTTTAAAATCTCCAACTGTGAATATATATGCCTCTTTTAAAATTTTAGTTCTATTAACTTTTGATTTTGAAGGGATGACCCCAAAATGGAAAGGCTAATATTGTTCAGAAAAAAACAATAAAAATTTGAAAGACTCATTCTGGACTAGAAAACAGGCTGGGTTTGGTAATTCAACTTAACATCAATAAATGATCAATCATGCACCTATATTTAAACTTAACTACATATAGATAATCCATCAATCAATAAATATTTATTTTTATTATGTATGCCAAATATATTATTTATGTATATATTCTAATATGTATCACATATAAATAGATATAAGATATAAGACATATACATATATGTCTTCTCCACTTATTGTATATTAGGATATATTTATCTTAATTAGAAACACACATGGAGGAGAATTAGGAGTTGAAGTTGGACTGAACATTTAAATATGGCATAATAGAATGCTATGGACTGCATTGTGTCCTTTCAAATTTCATATTTTGAAACCTTAATCCCAAGTGTGGAAGTATTTAGAGATGAAGACTTTGGGAAATTATTAGGTTTAGATGAAGTCATGCATTCCACTCTCATAAGGCATTAGAACCCTTATAGGAGCCACTAGAGAGCTTGACCTCTCTCTCTCTCTCTCTCTCTCTCTCTCTCTCTCTCTCTCTCTCTCTCTCTCTGTCTTGTGGACACACAACAAGGTGGCAGTGATCTGCAAACCAGGAAGACATGTTTATCACAACCTGACCATGTTAGCATCTGATTTCTCGCTTTCAATCCAGAAATGTCTGAAAATAAATTTCTGCTGTTTAAGCCACCTTCTCTATGGTATTTTGTTCTGGTAGCCTGAACAGACAAAGACATAGAATTATAACATTTCCCCATAAAGCCTTTATTGATAGAGGAAAATGTATCAAAGGGAAAGGAATATTGACGGCTAAAGAAAGAAGATCGGTGACAGAGTCAAGTGTATCCAGAGCTTAAAAGCGAAGGTAGAGTGAGTACCTGAAAACATATCATATGAGGAGTTCTTTAGGAGATTTAGGAGGGAAATAATTAACCAGCTGAACTCTACACATTTGTATAAAAGACTTTTTGTCGCTCTCATCTCAAATAATGTTAACAAACAAGCGAGAGGGCTTCCCTGGTAGCGCAGTGGTTGAGAATCTGCCTGCCGATGCAGGGAACACGGGTTCGTGCCCCAGTCCGGGAAGATCCCACATGCTGTGGAGTGGCTGGGCCCGTGAGCCATGGACGCTAAGCCTGTGCGTCTGGAGCCTGTGCTCCACAATGGGAGAGGCCACAACAGTGAGAGGCCCGTGTACCACTAAAAAAAAAAAAAAAAAACAAAACAAGCGAGAACCAAACAAAAATTATCTTATCTATCTCTCCAGATCTACCCTATCTTTTCCCATACTTTTGTATCAGTGTCCTAGGGCTGCTGTAACAATGTACCACACAATAGGTGATTTAACACAACATAAATTTATTCTCTTACAGTTCTTGTGTCTAGAAGTTTGAATACAAACTTCAGGTGCACCATGCTCCTTCTGAAAGTTCTAAGGAAGAATCTGTTCCATGCCTTTCTCCTGCTTTCTGGTGATTGCCAGCAATCCTTGGTTTCAACCACAATCTCTACAGTGAGACCATTCTCTCAAATTTCACTGATTACCTCCATCTACAAAAATCTATGCACATTTTTAATATTCATGTAACTTGGTCATTTAACCACTCCTTCTTTCTAGATTATTTTTTTCTATAATCCCATGGGTTACTACACTTTATCTCCACTCCACTTCTGTCACTGTTGGGATTTGTCTGCTCTTTTTCAGGCTCAACCACCTTTTCCCTGTTATTATCTCCTGAAATTTAAGAATTACCTTAAGTTATTACTTTATTCATTTTATATCCATACACAGTTTCCATCTATGCAGTTACTTACATGTTATTTTCTCAATGCCTTGTTTCTTCCCTGAATCCCAGACTCTTGTAAACAGCCTAACTGACATCTTCTTTTGGATATTACCAAACCACCTCAATATTAGTAAGTTAAAAATAGTTGAGTTTTTAAGTCAAAACAGTGAAAGACACAGAAATCACCCAGAAGTGCCAACCATGAATCTTGAAAATTTTCCCAATACCATCTTCATCCCTTTTACCATATCCAGTTCACACCAAAGTTATGTTGGTTGATAACTTAGATATCTCAAAAGGAACCATAACTTAGATATCTCAAAAGGAACAATAGTCTAATATTCTATTGTATATCCTTCATCTTTTTGATCACCTTTGAGCTCATTTACCTTTATCTGCATTGTAACTAGTGTAATTTTATTTTCACTACTAGTTTCTATCATGTTATCACTATTCTCAAAAAGATTTAATAAATTTCAGTTGTTCTATCTATCTATCTATCTATCTATCATCTGTCTATCTATCATCTATCTATTACAAGTTCTATAATGGTTCTGCATACTTTTTCATCTAATCTTCTACACATTTCTCCTGACTTTGTTTCCTCCAGATATTTTGATCTTATTTCTGTCTCTAACAGACCTATGCTTATTTCTGAAAGTCTCATCCCTTCCCCATCACTTAGATAACTTCTACCAGATTTCATTTTAAGTTACTTCTTCAGGGAAGGCCCTCTTTGACACTTAAGAATTACTCTAATGCTTACTTCCACAGCATTATTCACCTTCACTTCATGGTACTTTTTCACTGTTTAAAGTTTACATATATTTATGTAATACATTGCTTACCATATAACTCCCTACTAGAATGTTGTCTCAAAGAAAGCAGAGAGATGCCCGCTTTTGTTTGCTGAATAGGGTATCATGGAATAAGCTTGCTATTAATGCTGATTCAGTGCCACAGAATGAATGAATATGGATAGGAATTTGGAAAAAAAATTCTTTGACTTCAAAAGTAGTGGTAAAGTACAGGCAAACCTATTTTAGGTTAATATAGAAAGAATGTTCTGCCATATACTCTTGCTTATAAATAAAATACACTTCCTTGAGAGTCAAATGTTTACAAGAACAATTAGTCATTTTATTACTTATATCAAGTGATTTTAAACATTAGCACTTTTATTACTGCCAACAAGCATGCATGGGAGACATAATTAAACTCAATTTTTGCAGACAAAGAAAGACTTGTGAAAATATTTAGGAGTGATTCCCCATGAATATTGCCTTAGTAAAAAATCTCCTTCCCTTTGACTGTGAGTGAAACCTGTGAATATGATGAGATATCACTCCCATGATTATGTTAAATTATATGGAGAAATGAAGATTATCTGGACAAACCTAATTTAATTATATGATCAATTTAAAAGCAGAAAGTTTTCTCCAGATGGTGAGTAGAATGGGAAGCCAAAGAGATTCAAAAGATTTGACCTGTTCTTGTTTGCACAGAGGATGGAAGGAGCAACATCAGAAGGCATGCAATTTTCCTTCCAACAAGTGGCCACGGCTGACACCCAGCAAGAAAATGGTGATGTGTATGGAGCTGAATTCTACTAACAAACCAAATGAGTTTAGAAACCAATTTCTTCCCAGATCCTCCAGTTAAGAACCAGTCCAGTCAATACCTGACCCCAGTCTTTTGAGACCCTAAGGAAAAAAACAAAAAAAATAGTTGAACCCACCCAGACTTCTGCCCCACAGAATTGTGAGGTAACAAACGGCTGCTGTTGTTTTAACTGGTAAATTGGTGGCATTTTGATATGCAATAATAACGAATTAATATATCTACTGAAGGGTAAATGATTCCCCAGATACCTTACATCTAAAATATAACAAAGGTAGGACTAAACCCCAAGACCTTCCTGGTTTCGAATCTCTAACTGATTTTGCACTCATTCCACAGAGTACTATACAAATCTAGTAGGGGCAAGAAAGAGGCAACAAAAACAATGCAGGTGAATCAGAAACTACATATTTTTTTCTTGAGTCATATATAATGTGGAATAGTTTTCAAAAGTGTTTCAGTTGGCAATTAAGAAATCCAAGTTCTCATCCTGGTACAAACATTAGCTTTATTATTTTTCTATAACTGAATTTTTCTCAATTAAAAGGAAATCTTTTCTAGTTCCAATTCCTATTAATTCTCTTGTCTGTTTATTTTGTCTTTAGACAAGGCAGCCTTGAGATATTGAAACTATCCTTAGTTATTATTTGGTATCCCAAGAGTGTCCAGCATACAATTGACTATCAATGCGTATCTCATCATTATAGGTCTATGGAGGCTTTCCTACAGCTACCTTGTCAGTTCTTCCCTAGTAACTACGAGGCAGTGAACAGACCTTCTGAGCTATAAAAGAGATCCATTTAATTTACATCACTGTAAACCTTGAAGCTCACTTTCCTCCAGGAACCTCTTGAAAAAAATGAGTCCTTTTGGATAAAATTTATTTTATTATCTAAAAACTCCACAGTTAGTTACTGAAGCTAGATGTGATATGAATACACTAGGAGTTTTTCTTGGGATACAATTGAATTGTGATAATTGTACTTAAAAGTACTTTACATACCTTTGTTGACAATTCACTCTCACTGTTTATATATATATATAGTAAAAAAGATTACAGGGGAAAACACTCTTCAAATGATAAAGTTACTTGTTTTACATCTTCATGTTTTTCACATGACTTCTTTCTCATCAGCTTATCTTCCTGGCACACAGCTCCTCATACTGCCCTGGCTTCCCCATTCCATTTCCGTGCTGTCAAGGGTCATAATTGTAGCAGCATAATATTGGACTTTGTAAATATGGTTTTTTTTTCACTCCATTTCTTCCAGCTATAAGTCTGACCAAATCTACCTTCATCTGTTTCACTAGGTGTGTGTAATATAACGAACTCTATTTTTCAAAGAATTTCAGAGGCTTAAAAATAAATAGGCACACACAATTGTAAAGCAATTATACTCTAATAAAGGTGTTAAATAAATAAATAAATTTTAAAAAAATAAATAGGCATTGAAAAGTTATAGACACAGAAACATAAGTAAGAGTAATTTGAACATTCTGAAAGAAGGCTTGTATTTTATAGACTGTATGAATGTTAATACACTGCTCTTTAACATGCTTTAAAATTTATTGTGGCCTAAGCTTGTCATGAAAGTGACATTCAACTTTTTATATGTTCCACATAGTGTGTATAACCATTATATTTTTAATGGTAAATGAAAATCATTAAAACAAATAATGTAGAGGGATTATTTTAAAGCCTTCCTACCTTTACAATCATCAATACCATCTGTAGATCTGCCAGGAAAAAATATTATAAGATAATTCAAATTGCATGATTCAAGATGTTCAGTGAAAAAAAAAATGATGTTCAGTGATTTTATACAAAACCTATACAGAAGTTTCTCACCCGATAAATAACATTGAATAAATTACCTAGGCACAGTCTGTGAGCTTTCATCTTCTTTTGGGACGTTAAGTATTGGTTACTATCATAGGAAGAATTTTACACTAGATGGACTTGCACTTTGATTCACAGTGGCAATCTCTGAGTTTATCATTCTCTGCTTCTCTTTTTCTGTAGACCATTACCCAAGTCATGCTATTTATACCAGCTGTATGCTCTTGTTCAGTGAAACTAAGACATTTAACCTCCAGCTCATACACCTGATCTACACTCTCTCCCCCCATTCCCATTCAAAAAAAGCTATTTGTCATATTTTGTCTCCTGTGTCTGTTGATTGTTTGAAAACAGAAACCCATCATCATAAATCTCTCTCTGCAATCTCCTATCAATGCACTTAACTGAAAAGATTTCCCCAGCAGAGCTTCTTTCTTTTACAATCTTTACTATAAAAGCAATTTTAACTCCTCATAAGCAATTTTCTAACCTGTGGATCCGTGCTGTTTAACTACAATTCAAGAGCAACTACTGAAATGTATATAAGTACCTGATTTTTGAACAACCTTGGTTATGAAAAATTACTTTTAAAAATCATGATATGATCATTCTTAAAATCTATGAAGAAATAAAAAACAAATTTTAGGGGAAGTTATCTGAGAAATAACCAAATTATCTAATGAAAATGATCATACTCAAAATCATTTTCTCCATATACATTAAGGAGAAAGTAACAGGCATTTGTAGCAGGTACTGGGACTGCTGAAATGAAGTTTTAATGAGCGCAGAGACCTGCAAATGAATAATTAACCTCAATGTGGTAACTGTTCAGACATATATACAAAAGAGGGAACTATCCATCCTAATGTATCAGAAAATTATCCAAAGTTAACGTGGCATATAAGTTCAAAGGAAAATACAATTTCATAATTGGAGAAGATAGGGAAAGGGAATCTAAGCTATGTCATGTGAGACATTCCCAATGAGTATGAAGGAGAATGATTAGAGTTCCTTTCTGCAAGTGGTTCACAGTGAAACTAAGAAAGCAGAGAAGATTTAAAGGGTATTATACTATGATACATTTTTTTTTTTGTAAAGAAGGATAAATCATTGAAAGTTATCAGGCAGAAAACATTAAAAAAATATTATTTTTGTTTTAATACAACATCAACAAGTTGATGTTGTGGAGGTTAGTGTAAATCCAAAAAAGATGTTGTTGAAATAAAGTGTTTAAAAACACAGTTGAGACATAGTGAACCTCTGAGCTAAGGCAGTTGTCAGGGAAATAGAAAAGAATGTAGACCTAGAAGGTAACATTATAGAAAAGTTAGATATGAAATGGAAGGATTCACAGTTGATTTAGACTTTTCTAATTTGTGCTCCTGAAAAGGAAAATGAAGATGAAGATACGTGATGTGAGAGAATCAATAGCAACTCTTTAAGGGAAACATTTTCTTATCATTTTAATCATTTAAGTATACTAATCATATGTGTTAGAATTTTTGTAATACAGTTAGCACTCTGTATCTGTAGGTTCTGGATTCAACCAACCATGGATGAATTTCAAAGAACTACTCCATTTTATATAAGGAACTTGAGCATCTTCAGATTATGGTACTTACAAGGAGTTGGGGGGGTGGTTCTGGAGCTAATTCCCTGTGGATACCAAGGGACAACCGAAAATCAATTATTTTTCTGAGCTGAAAATTTTTCTCTAGTTTAATTGAAATATAATATAATTGACATACAACAATGTACAAGTGCACAACAAAATGACTTGACTCACATATATTGTGAAATGATTACCAAAATAAGGTTTTTTTTAACATTATCTCACATAGATACAACAAAAAGGAAGAAAATTTTTTTCCTTGTGATGATAATTCTTAGGATTTACTTCCTTAATGACTTCCAGATATAGCCTACAGCACTGTTAACTATAGTCAACATGTTTACATTACATCCTTATACTTGCTTATCTTATAATTGGAAGTCTGTACCTTTCCACCACCTTCATCCAATCTCCCCTCCCCCCAACTCCCTGCCTTAGGTACACACAAATCTGATCTCTTTTTCTGTAAGTTTAGTTGTTTTTTGTTTTTGTTTAGATTCCACAATACACAGTATTTGTTTTTCTCTGTCTGACATATTTAACTTAACATAATACACTTAGGTCCATCCATGTTGTTGAATATGGCAGGATTTCTGCCTTCTTCTTTTTCTCATTGAAGTGTAATTGACATACAAAGTTACATCAGTTTCAGGTGTACAACGCAGTGATTTGGCATTAAAAGATGCTTATCACAATTAAGTCTAGTTACTACTTGTCAGCATTTAAAGTTATTACATTACTACTGACTATATGCCCTACTCTGTACATTACATTCCCATGATTTATTTGCTTTATAACTGGAAGTTTGTGCTTCTTAATCTCATTCACCTATTTCCCCATCGCACCACCCCCTCCTTTCTGGCAACCACCAGTTTGTTCTCTGTATCAATGACTCTGTTTTTGTTTTGTTGTGTTTATTCATTTGTTTTGCCTTTTAGATTCCACATATAAGTGAAATCACACAGTACTTGTCTTTCTCTGACTGACTTATTTCACTTAGCATAATACCATCTAGGTCAATCCAAGTTGTTGCAAATGGTAAGATTTCCTTCCTTTTTAATGACTGAGTAATACTCCATTGTGTTGTGTGTGTTTGTGTGTGTGTGCCTCACAACTTCTTTGTCGATTCAACCATTGATGGATGCTTAGATTGTTTCCATGTCTTGGCTGTTGTAGATAATAATGCTATGAACATGGGATTGGAGATATCTCCTTGACATAGTGTTTTTTTTCCCTTTGAATATATACCTAGAAATAAAATGGCTGGATCACATGATAGTTCTATTTTTAGTTTTTTGAGGAACTCCCAAGCTGTTTTCCATAATAACTTAATTTTTCATTGGTAATCATATTTAACTGTATTTTATTTTGAATAAAATCATAGGAAACTAAAATATATTTCACATTCACTGCATATAGAAACTGTAATACTTCCCTCAAATGCACTGCACTAGCACATTAAAAAATTCCTAATTATAAAGTAATTACATTAATATGAAAATAAATGGAGACATCTCAATTTAGATTTAAAAAGTTCTTATCACTGAAATATTAGTTAACAATTTCTTTGATAAAATATAACAACTGGTAGTAAAGCTAAGAAATATTTCTATTAAAGATAACATTGTATTATCTTTTATATGTCAACTATGAATTCAAACTGTGAAAGATCCTATAAGACTAAAATTTGTCCACTTACCCTTGCAAAAGCCTGCCCCCAAATTGTTCTTTCCCATCCCTCTTGCTAAACTCAAGTTGTCTAACTAACAGCTACTGGACTGTTACACCATCCTGGATGCCTCTGCTTCCTTGTCCTGTGACTAACACATCTTCAGTTTCCCTATACCTTCTGAGAATGTGAACAGCACTCAATTCTAGGAAAAACTTGAACTCTAAATAATTTCTGTCAATCTTTAGTCTTCCTGCAGAACACAATTCTTAGAGCTCTTCTCTCATGTCACAATGTTTTAATAAAACATTGTGATATTGGCTTTGCTGTTTTGTTTTTTTTTAATTTTCCTTTCACAAAGCTCATTATTGGTCGGATAAGTTTTGATTTACTTTTTCAATACTAGTCAGAAATAGAAGTGTGGATTCTGCCTTTTACCCTTGGTGATGGATAATCACTGAAAGGCTTTGACCAGGGAATGGCTATACAAGAACTGCTTCTATAAGACAGTTGATTTAAAAATTCTGTGACGCATAGGTTAAGTTGAAGAGAATCCAAGAAGTCTTCCAGATGATTTTAAATATACAGTAAATAGGGACCTGATTTGGACTTATGACAGTGGAATGGAAAGAGAGGGATGTAATGAATAATGTGGCAGACTTATGAAAGGATTAGAAATAGAATTTACCTCTATAGTTTTGAGCATCAAATAATTTACATTAAAAAAGGAAAGTCAGAAAAGGAGAAGAGAGGTTTCCCTTTTGGATATGAGGAGAGTGGGATGTCGATCAGAAAGAAATGACGGAGGAAAGTACTATTTTACACTGAACGTAAATTTATGCAAGGGATTTCAAGTAAGTCATCAAAATTGAGGGCATGAGTCTTAAAACGTAGAAATGATGACAGGTGAGTGTTTGTGAGTTACCTGTACAAAAAAGATGTAGAGTCAAGATACTTCTGAAAGGATTGGGAGGAAAGAGAGAAGGAACCAGCAAAGAAAGGACTAAGAGTAGACAGAAATGAGAGAAAGAGAGAAATTGGTCTATTGGAAGAAACTGGAATAAAATAAATTGTTTCATCATATCTAAGTGCCTTCATTTGTGTGACTCACCATTTATTTTAGACACCATAAAGAGTGGGAAAGATATACCAAATATGCACATCTTAGAATCAAAGAAATACAGTGTGTTTAGGATACAATGGGGGATGACTATGAGTCTATTGTAATTATCAATAAAAGAGTAAGTATTTTATAAAAAAATAATTTACAATGATGAGTCCCATAAGGTGTAAATCTGTGTATAGCTGGTGAGTAGATGTCTGTAACCAAAAAATCATTTGAAGTGAAAGAGGCTGACACTTTGATGTGAAAGTCATCCCAATCCATGGCTGTTGTAAGAAGCAGGCAACGAGGTTGGGAGAAGGTGGTATACCTGTCTGCATTAATTTCCAAAGGAAACTACTATCATGTTTCTGTTAGAATAAAGGTCTGAAAGTGGGACAGGAACTCTGCTAGCCTCTTTCTCCTGTTCAAGACTGTCCAAAAGAAAGACAGAAGAGCTTTTTTCTGGAGAAAACTTCAAAAACGTTGTCATCAAGAGAAAGCAGGGTGGACTTTTGAGAGGTTTCAGTTAGAATTAGAAGGAGGGTCCAGGAAAAAAATTTAAATAGGAAGGAAAGATGGTTCATACGGACAGGAGACAGACTTACTTGCTCAAAAATGGCTGAACATCTAGTATTACTTGCATCTATTTTCCCTGACCCTTTACTGTCCTATACTAGGAACATTTGTCTCAGTCTTTAGTTAGATAATGTCCTCCTAACAAATATTTTTATCTTTATGAAAGTTAGCTCAGTGTTAATTGTAAGACAAACACCCTTAGCATTAATGCACCGAATGGTAGTTCTACTGATAAAGAGTAGTAGATGCAAACACTAACGATGCTTGGTGAACACTGACTTACTGAAAGTTGCCTCATCAATTCCTGGGGTTTATGTAGAAATTGCTCTTTGCCATTTCAGCCCGTTCATCAAGTGCCAGAAGTTTAATAGAGGGCTCTGGAATTAAAATAATTGGGTTGAGAAGGTTAATCCTAGTCTTCTGAAAAAAATAATGTGTTGGCAAATGTTTAAAAACTAGCTTTCTGAGGGAAAAAGTCAAGCTCCTGATTCATAGTGTTTTCTGATTTCTGGCGTGTACATATGACCACCACCATGACTGATTTCAAGCCACCAACAACCTGACATTCACTGGCCCATAAAACTGAAAATTTTACAGTTGGCTCTTGCGAGTGGGTGTCAGCTGGGTGTCACATCACTTCGTGCTGATATATCAAAGCAATATCATTTAGAAGAAAGAGTCCTGGAGTTTGTAGTGAAAGATATAGACCCTGGTCCTATCTGAACTTTCCACTAGTCTTTTAAGAGAGTTTGTAGTGACAGATATAGACCCTGGTCCTATCTGAACTTTCCACTAGTCTTTTAAGATCTGGTGAACAGGAACTATCTTACTTCCTTCTGCTTCCTATTATTTACTTCCTACTAGCTATGAGACATTCACAAGAAGGATGGTTAGAAAGATGGCAAGGTAGCTACTATTATTATTATTTCCATTTGTCACAAAAGAAATTGAAAAAAAAATTCAAGGTAAATAATTAGACTTGGGCAGAGTAATAGAGATCACTCTTTAAAATTACTTTTATCTCAACATATTAATTTTAATTACAATTATTTGCACTTCCAGGAAGGTAAAGTTAAATAACTGGTTCATAGAATTTATAAATGTGAACACATGGTTATAGGCTGTTCTGACCCTCCAGGAGTTGGTCTGTGGATCAATCCTCTCTCTTTCCCTAGGTCTACATTATAGACTCTCTAAGGGGGTGGAGTATATCACTCCTTTTATGTGTATGGCACACATACCTGTGGCATTAAAATTTCATGGTGAGGTGTGAGTAGGAAAAAAAAATGTCCATAGAGACTCTTTTCATGATTTTTTAAAAATTTTGAACCACACTGGTTTTATCAGTACTAATAGAACATTCTGTGTTGATGGGTGTGTTCTATTCTGTGCTGTGCATTACAACAGCCACCAGCTACATGTGGCTATTGAACCACATGGTTAGTGTGGATAGTGTGACTAAGGAAATGAGTTTTAAATTACATTTACTTTTAATTAAACTTAAATAGCTACCTGTACTTATTGCTGCAGTACTGGACAGCACAGCTCTAGATCCTAGTGGAAAAACCTGATTTAAAGACACATATGGGTGTCATTTATGAAAAAAAAATATATATTTAAGCAGTTAACTAACAGTTGCTACCAACTAGATTCTTTTTTTTAATTACACTAAAACATCTGATATCAGTTGATTTATGATTCTCTATGCTTCAGTTCTCAAAAACAGTAGGAGACTGTGTAATCCATGACAAATGAATCACAAACTTGAGGTCTTGTCTTAAGGTGGGAAGGTTCTCACCATCCTTCCCTTGGAAATTAAAAATATTCTGAAGGAATAAATAAAATACTCAAATAAGATATATGAAGGAGTCCAAAATGACATCCTTCCATCCAGTGGTTCCCATCTAGAACCCTACACACTAAATCAAATGCAAAAAAGAAGAAATTTTCAAAGTCCATCATTTATTATTACTTTCATAACACCCTCAAAATTGCAAAACATTCAGAAATCAAAGGCTGCAAGATCGATTTTTATTACTTCAATTTGTAATGGTCCATCTGATTGCACCTGTTGCAAGAGGGGAGACCAATTACCTTTTCTTACTCAATATTTAATAGCATTCTATAAAAATAATAATAAGAGCATTTTTCAGCACCATGCTAATTAATCTTACAGCAACACTATGTAAGTAGATGTTACAACTAGTTTACAGATAAAGTACATCAAAATTAAGGTCACATATACTAGTTAATAGAAGTAGCAGAGGCAGGATTCTGAGTCAATATCACTTGATACAAGATTTGTGTTCATAAACACAATTATGTAGAGTTACTCATCATGCAAGAAAGATTGAAGTGCGCTGTTTAGAATGATCCTGATATGTGAGCTTATTTCTATTAACTATATGTGTATGTGCACACAGAGAGAACTAGCTACATACTCTAAACTCCTAACAATGGAGAATCCAGTTCTAGAAGAGAATAATTATTTTGAAAGAGTGTAGTATTACCAATAATTGTTAAATAACAAGCTTATTTGCACTGTAAAGTTTTACTAGAAATGAACATTGCTATATGTAGCATAATATAGTCACGGTGCACAGAATTTTTAAAAAATAAGGTAATTTTTGACATTTTTGCCATACTGAAATTACAAAAAAAAAATTATTGTGTGACTGGGTCTACAAAAAACATACGTTGGATTGGTGATTGTCTAATGACTAATGAAATTTATGTATCCAATCTAACTTTTCAAACTGAAATAATACGTTTTCATTGTATTTATAGTGAACTAAGGCAAAATTAACTCAATGTAATTGCACTGGATCAATGCAGCAGAAATGAGGGCAGGTCTAGAAAGCATAGCAAAATGTTTTTAATTACAAGGTGTTAACCATCAAGAATAATGACAGAATTTTTGTTGTGAATAGAATATATGATTGATAAGATCTCAGATGGAGATGAAAATCAATCCTGGTACCTTAATTATATATATATATATATATATATATATATATATATATATATTTCTCTGTTTCTTAATATTGAGTTCCTCAAGTACAAATTAGAGCTTACCATGGAGCTATATAGCTCCTCCTAGCAGCTAAGGGTTTATATGTAAAATTCAAAGAAGTGTATTACAGGTAGAGAGGCAAGCATTAAAGAAAAATCACAAAGTGGTTTATAAGGAAACAAAATGAGAGAATTTCACTTCTTTTGTCCCATATATATCCATAGAAAGTCTAGGGAAAGATGAAGTATACCAATTCTTATATTATTTATTTAATGAAGTAGATTTATAGCTGTTATCTATCTATCTATCTATCTATCTATATATATATATATATATAGAGAGAGAGAGAGAGAGACTCAGTACATAATAACTCCATCCACATTGTTACATGTCTTTTATTACTACAAAACACTCAAATTCATTTCCCAAAGGAAAAGAGTAGCTAAAGACAGAAATTGTACTGTATCTGCAAGCCTGGCAGTAACATGTGTAGATGTTCTATCCCCATTTAACCAGTACCAGCCACCCTTAAGTGAAGGAATATATGCAGAACTAGCCACCACTTGAAATAATGCTCTTATAGGCTTCTGGACTTAGATCTTCAGACACAAGGAATTTATGTGAAAGGTTTTGCACATCAGCATTAAGTTTGGCAGAAATTTATCTTGTTTTCTTATTCTGATAAGTCAGTTCTCAATCTTTACATCAACCTGAGGTTTATTTTGATGAGAAATTGAATGAAAAAATGAGACTCCATTCTTGTATCATCAGGTTGCCCAGAATTTCTTTTGACTAGGGATATTTCAAAAGAGCTAAAATCATCAGGTCTATGTTTTCCACTCCTCTTTTACAAGAGTGATGTGGCAGTCGCATAACAAGAAGTTTCAGAAAGGTAAGATCCAAACTGCCATGTCTCTGGGAAGATCACATAAAGGTATTTTCAGATTTATAGTGTCAAAGAACACGCTAGCTAAGTGCTTTCCTTTCCTGTAAAAGAAAACCTGCAGATGTACTGGAAACATAGAAAACCACTACCAGGTAATGAAAGAGAGAATTCTTGAATTTGAATGTAGTAGTATCCATAAAAGAGAACTGTTAGATTAAGCCCAGAACAGTTATTGATACAAGTAAATACATAACTAAACAAAAACTCAATGGTATTATTGAGAAATTTATTTACTTAATTTTTCTATCAATAAAATAGTATAAGACAAAGTAATATTTTTAAAGCATAAAATGGTGTTTCAGATCAAACTTTAAGTTATATATGAATGGATTAAGTGAAAGAATGATGCTCAGTTAAAACCTCTACTTTTGGTATCTATATTTTTGTAAAATTTTAAATAAAGTTATACCAGTACTACTCAGCCATAAAAAAGAATGAGATTCTACCATTTACAGCAATGTCGATGGACATAAAGAATATTATGCTTTATGAAATTAGTCAGAGAAAGACAAACACCATAAGATGTCACTTATATGTAGAATCTTAAAAAAAAATACAAAGATGTATATAGCAAAACAGATACAGAAAACTAACTAGTGGTTACCATTGGGGGGCAGGGGGAAGGGAAAGATAGAAGTATGGGATTAAGAGATACAAACTACTGTGTATAAAATAGGTCAGCAACAAGGATATATTGTACAGCACAGGGGATTATAGCCATTATCCTGTAATAATTTTTGATGGAGTATAATCTGTTTAAATACTGAATCACAACCCTAGTATACCTGAAATTAATATAATATTGTAAATCGACTACAAGCCAAGTAGAAAATAAATAAATATAAAAAATTAAAATATACCAATATTCAATTTGTTTGTGAATGTGAATCAAGTTTAATTCTAATAATAATCCTAATTGTGTGACAGAATCCAGAATTAAGTGTCTGAATTCTTAAATCATTCATTCACTCATTCAAAAATCATAAATAGTTGTACACTTCTGTCCAGTGCAAAGGTAAAAGATAAAGTCCTTGCCTTTCAAGAAGCACATAGATTAGTGAACAACCTGGACAGCAAAAATGAGAACTAGAGAGAAGGGGAAAGGAGAGAGTAAAAAATTAAAGGGATGCTGTCAGATGCAGGACCTGATATAGTCAATCTTAAACAAGCATAAATATCTTAAATTGCCCTCTTAAAAGAAGTCTGCTGGAGCAGATTCAAAACAAAATTCCAAACTATGCTACTTTTACAAAACACATATAAAGCTAAATGTCATAGGAACACTAAAAAAGAAAAGACTAAGCAACAATGCATCAATAAATTTGAACTAAAGCAAAAGCAAGTAGCACTAATGGTCATTGAAAATCAGTGTGGTTCTTTGGAAACAAATTGGTTATATATAAAGGACATGAAAGTATTCACTCTATTTTTTTAATTCAAGAGTCTGACCTATAAAAATATTATTTTTGTTATAAAAAGCAATACATGTGCAAGGTAGAAATAGGAAAATAAAAGAAAATCTCATAAAGGGAAGATTACAAAATACCCACCACCAGAAGTAACAGTTGTATAGTGCTATAATATTATTTGGATAACATTAGATCTAGTTTAACAATTAGTTTTATGTAGAACATAGTGTTTGGTCACCAGAATTTTTATAGCAATAATATAGTCTTTAAATTCCCCCATGTCATTAATTAATTTTCTACAGAATGGTTTTTAATACCTCCCTAAAATTTCATCATAGAGTATAATTAATCTCAAACTTAGACATCTATATATTTTCTAAATTGTCACTTTCATCAAAAATCTTGAAGTAATCACCTTTCTAGGTATATTGTGAAACATTTCTGATAATTTCCTTGGAACAATTTCTGAAGAGGAATTTCATGGATAATGTATTTGAGTATGTTTGCCTTTTACCACATCTGAATACATTTTTTGTAACACTTGACTAAATTGCTTACTAAATCATGTAGTTTTCTACATTTTGATGGGTTTTAACAATTTGCAGACCAACCAGGAGTATAAGAGTGTTCACTTTTAACTGCATCTTTACCACAACTGATTATTGTCATTTTTTAAAAATAGTAATTTGTTTGGTGAAAAATTATGTCTCGCTGTTTGAATATTCATGCCACTGCCTGCTAATGAGATAAACATGAGTGAGGTTAAATATTCGTTTGTTTGACATAATAATTTTTCCTAGAACTATTTCCCTGTATAAATTATCAAGAGAAGCTATAACTCAAAAGGAATTTATATGCATATGTATGCATAAAGATCTTCATTAGTTATTTATTAGTAAAATACTGGAACAAAGTGACCATTATTATGAAAATGCTTAAATAGATTATGATGTATATTCTTCATGGAATATTTTGCAGTCATTCAAATGACATGTCTGAAGACCGTGGAGCATAATGGACAAAATAATCACATGTTATAATGGTGAATTTTTTTGTATGTGAAAGTGCTAATGTATGTAACTATGGATCATGTGGACAAAATTAAAATGACAAAAAGATGTAACACTGTGAGATTAGAGAGATGATTTTTGTTTGCTTTCATTTCCACAATTTTTTAAAACAATATTAGTATAGTTTTACAATGTAAAGAAAGGAGGAGGAGGAATTTGATGATGACCACAAAAGAAATGGAGATGTTTTTGATGTGTCACTTATTCTGACTGTCACTGTCATCACCAGGATTCAGGTCTGATTAAGTACCGAACTGATAAAATGTCACCTTGTCTCTAACCTTGGCTCATAGTTTTCAGTGGTTGTTCTTTTTTTAATGGAATAGAGTTGAAATTTTCCTAATATGTTATACACAAAATGATTTGAATATTTAAAGTGAAGGCTCTCATATTTGACTACCTGGGTTGTATCCCAGTGCCACCAGTCAATAAGAGACTGATTTTCAAGCGGTTACATATCATCCTTGTGGCTAAGTTTCGTTTTCTGTAAAATGAGGATACAAGTGGTTTCTGACCATGGTGCCAGCCTATTATCAGTGATTTCTTAGCACGTGAGACTCAATAAGTGTTAATAATATCATGATTTGTATCACCTTCGTACTCACGGGGCCATAAAATCTTGCCCCAAGTTACCTTTTAACTCTCAGACTTATTATGTTGGTCAGTACTATATTAGTGACTGTTTCGAAACAGTCTTTGCCACAAAACACATTACGCAAATATTTTCTCATACCATTGCCACACCCCAGCTCCCACAACCGACCAACTGGGTTGCCCTTCCCCATCACTGTTATGCATACATTTCCAAATCTTTAAAATCCTGGTCAGTAAAATACAATACCTTCCCAGGATTGTGATGAAGCCGGCTTCTACTGGCTCATGAGTGCTGAATATTAAATTATTATAAACTTTGTGAGCTGGTTGGCATAATTCTGGCACACTGATATCAAAAAAAGGAGACTATTTGCACCAGGGGAATTAAATGATGTTATAAATAAGCCCTCTCTGCCTATTTTTTTTCTTCCGAGAGCCCGTTGTTAAACATTTACTGGCACACCACTGTACCTTTTCCCCCTTTAGCTCTTTTAATTCCTACCTAACACATTGGGCCACTTATTTTAAATCAGAAAATATCTCTTTGCAACTTGCTTTCACGACATTTCAAAGTAGGATACAGTCACTCAGCAGGACACCTCTCAGAGTGCCTCATCTTTCTCCTGTGGATAATATTGACTTGACAGCTTGGTTAAAGGATAAATCAAATGAACCCATAGCCAATTCATTTGTAAATTATAAACTTCAATAGGAAGGGAAGATCTATAATTACCACTGAACATTTCATTTTAACTTGATTTTAAAATTAAATAGCTTAGAGATGTATTATTGTTTTTAAAATGCTGCTCCAGAAACAAGAATATGTCTTACTAAACTATGAATGAACATGCAGCTCATAATCCATTGCCTAAACCTTTTATACAAAGAAAATGTTATGCTATTGATTTAAGAATTAAAACAAGCACTTTGAATTAAAGTTATCAACACTGGAATATTAAATCTGAAAGCACCAAGGTCACTGGATGTTTTTAATCATAGATCTTTAGTTCTATGATGAAATTGACTTAGTTTTAAAGCATGCTTCCTATGTAAGTAAATTGTGGAATTAGGCACATAAAGAAAAATAGAAATTGTATAATTTGAATTTTTTTTCATTTTTTCCATGCAGCTTGGTATTAAGAATAATAAAAGTAGAATAGATTTACTATGAAGCTAATGAATTTAAACTTTAAGTCCCTTCACTTAGAAGTGGTTTTTCTAAGGTCTTCTG
Source organism: Kogia breviceps (assembly GCF_026419965.1). Lineage (NCBI taxonomy): Eukaryota > Metazoa > Chordata > Mammalia > Artiodactyla > Physeteridae > Kogia > Kogia breviceps. The sequence goes on from NC_081322.1 coordinate 16,361,735, forward strand.
TCTAATTTTTTATTTATAATTTAGTGTTCTTTTTATTAAAGCAGATTCCCAAATCATAAAGGTCAAGGTCCTTTTTTGGTTCTGATAGGAACATTTATCTTCCACTCTAAGTGTCACAGTTCAGACCTCAGGCTGAGGGGCTGGTCTCTGTGCCTTGTTTTCCCAAAGGGGCTCTCTGATGTGTTTCATTGACTCCCTGGACCTAAATCAGTCGTTTTGTCACAATATGTCTATATATAACCCAGAGGGTAGAAGGTCAACAAAATATTTAAATTTAATCAAGATCCTGGATCTAGGGCCATTCAAATGAAAAAATTGTTAAGTTGAGCTTTTCATTGACATCCAGGTTCTTGGTGGAATTGTCAGAAATGAGAGAAACATACATTACAAAATGACACACCTTTTATTCAAAGACCCAGGATTCTGTAAAGTGTAAAGTACATCCTTTAATCTTACTTTTTAAAAAATTCTTAATGAAAAATTTCAATTGCTTAAGATGTATTTCCCCTATGTAGCAGTATAATTTGAACTACTAATGGCAATTAAAAACTGACTGGTTCTTTTTTGATTGTTAGCAAAAACAAAAGTTACAATCTAGTAAGATTAAAAAAAAAAAAACTAGCTAAATCTGGCCTCACAGATATGATATATGTTAAAAAATTACTTGCTACATTTATCTTCAGAAGTGATAATAAAATCATGTAGTTATTGGTTGATATAAGCAGATCCTAATATTCCTGTGTACATGTCACCTCTTACCTGCTGAGGGGGAAGTCTGGATTGTCACAGGAGAGAGGCTGGAGCAGCCGGGAAATGTAGCCACTCTTAGTGGCTGGTTACATGAACATTCGATATTTTGACACTAGTCATGCTGTCCCATTATCAGCCTTGTTTATCTAAATACTGTTGTCCTATATTCAAAATTTAAGCATATCAAAATAGTCTTTCTTAGTTTTTATTAAGTATAAAAACAAGTAGCCTAATACCAAATTCTTCTTGAAGATGTTTCTAAGAATACTACTTGCAAGCTGCATTGAGATCAGTGATGTGTCAGTGAGTGAAAATGACACCCATCCCATAATGCATAGAGCAAAGTGTCTAAGAACACTTTTAATTAAGTTGTTTCTAAGAGTGTTAGTTGCAAGTTACATTGGAAATAATGTTATATTGTAACTGTAACAGTGAATGAGAGTTACAGCCATTATTTAATTCATGTAGAAGACAAAAAGGATTTTGATATGCATCTATGAAGAAATAGGATCATGATTTTGAAGCAGAATGTATAAGGCATGCATAATCAGAAACAAAGAGTTGTATGAATTTATCTTTATAAATAATAAACCATGAAATCAATCCTAATGGTCTCAATTCTCAGACTTTGTGTTAGAGGGTGGTGTGCAGCAGTCTGATTTCTGGAACCCCAATTACACATAGCAGTGCTGGAGGCTCTTGTTCAGAAAAACCTAGAATGTTCATTCTTGAAGTGTGTCCTTCAAGGTGTTTACAGCAGTAACTCTGTGCAGACACACTTAACTCTCAAATAGCCCAATGAGGTATGAAATATAAATTATTTTATATATGATTAACTTGATTAATAACAGTGTGTTTAACTGTAGCAGAACCTGTTAAGTGAGTGATGCATCAAAGAATGAGCTATTTTCTGCATGACAAGAGCAAAGGATTGAATATTTTTTTGAAATAAAATTTCTTGCAATTATTTGAAGTAAAACTCCCTGAATTTATTAGTATTAATGAAAGTCAATACATTATAACACCTTCACTTTTATGTATATGTGAATTTCACAAGTTCTGGCAATATTTTAACATGTTAGTTACAGTCAACACAGAGAGCCCTGATATGATGGGAGAGTTTATACATTAGAACAGGCTCCAACTCATCTAGAAGCTCTTTTATGGATGCTAATACTTTCTGTTCTATATCTTCCACTTTTAATCTGTCCTCATATATCTGTTTGCACTTACATACCTACTGAATACCTTTACCTTGAACAGCTTCTCACTTTTCAGCCTAGTTTCCTAGTTAAACACAAGCCTCATTTCACATGCCTTTCTTGACTTATTCATTTAGTATGACTTAAGAACAATAAGGGAGCAACATATATGAATTGGAATATTATTTTTGCTTGTCTTAGCAATTTTGTCAAGGGTATTTGAATCTTCTCTTCAAAAGTTCCTTCTAATGGCATAGTAATTGTTTTTATGATCTTTTCCATGAACTATGAAGTACTCTTCTGTCAGGCCCCATTCTTGTGGTAATGAAGTCTAGGAGAGGGATGCCCTCATTTAATACCGGATTGATATTGAAGAGTTGCCTCCCACCTTTTTTATACAAGAGGTAAGAAGAGATGAGGGGAGACAAGATTCAAATGAAATCATTATTATCTTTATCATTTTTTATCATCAAATATTTATTGATATCTGTCCTTTGCCCAAAGCTCAAAGGACTACTGTAATGAATTTTAAAAACCCCTGTCCAATCTTAGAATATTTATACAGAGAAAAATAAAGCATCTGTAAAGGTTCCTTGGAGAGCTTTTGAAAATAGACAAGGGTTGCACAATATGCCCATTAAATCTTTCCAAACAATGAGAATATTAGCAAAATGGTTGTTCATTAAATGCTTAATCCGTGCTTATTTAATCCAGTACTTGATAGATCGTATACTTATTGACTGCCAATTCAACACTTAATAATATGGGGGGTGCCTCTTGAGATCAATATATAATCTAATTATACTTGTTTTACAACATTTGGAATATAAATTCAAACTTTATTTCACATGGTTTTATCTTTGTATCATCTAGCATTTCCATTTAAATATTGTAACAAATAATTTTCTTCTCTCTTTTCCTATTCATATGTCCAACTGTTTCACTATTTTTACATCTTGTCATATGTTAAATTCCCTCTCTAATAATTTCAACTTCTACATAATGTTTAGGACTCATTCCATTGCTGATAGTTTGTTTCTCTTGTTTTCTTTGAACACCTTATAATTTTTTATGGAATTACCTTTAAAGAACAAGACTGTATGTTTCCCTAGATTATTCCTTAAAGAATGGCATTTACCAGAGGACCAAAATGGAAACATTGTATATAATAGTCAAATTCTTTTAAGTATCGATAATAATAAAAATATTGTTATAAACTTCTCATCTTGGTTCAAAGAGGCTCTTATTCCATTATTTTATTTTGTAATTCAAAATGGTTACAAGTAGCAATTTGAATTTTCAAACTCATTGATTCCTTAGTTCATTAATTATGTGATTATTATGTGCTTGTATTAATTTTACTAGGTCATTTGTAAATATTGTCTTATTATGTAAGTTATAATCATTTTTTTAAATGTTACCATTATTTGGATGTATTCAACAGGAAATAGGCAGGTTTTTTGATCATTACAACATGAAAAGTTTTGTATTTGGCATTTTGTATAAAGTAAAAATAAATAGGTATAAGCTCTATCATCAAATAACTAATAATCAACTATGAAAGATAAGGCAAGAATTCAAGCAAATATAGTTTAACTATAAATTGTTAAATGTTGTTAGCTATTTTTATTAGGAAAAAGCAGTGGAAATTTATTAAATAAGTTAGAATATTTGTAGGACTGGAATTAAAAACAGGCTTTATTATTTATTTATTTAATATTTGTTTTTATTATTATTCTGTGAAAGAAGTAAGGTAATCTGATAAATTGGGACTAAGTTAGGCTAGTAGGACAATCAAGGAAAATATACCTTTAAGAGATGAGTGCCAAAGAATAGAAAGGAATCATTTATGGAAAATGTTTCTGTAAATAATATTTCCAAAACATGGAAACAGCAAATACAAAGGCCCTGAGGCAAGATGAAGCTTAACTACAATCAAGGAACAAAAAGAAACTAAAAGGTTAGGTCAGGAGATAACTACACAAATTTACACCAGCTGGTCCCTAGTATCAAGTACATGGATATATTCTTGAGGTGAGTTAGACATATATATCATCCAAAAAACAGAAAAAAAGTTGACTCCAAAATTACCCTGGAAATTCTTAGTGAGACTCTTTACAAAGGCACAACCATATTAGAGATCACAGCCATCATTCTCCAAACTCCACTCTGGCCATCACTTGCAGGCATTTACTAGGGGTGTTTAATATCCTCTCTAAAATATTGGGCAGGAAGAACAAACATGCTAGCACGTCTGCACCGTGCACCTAGTGTCTCACAATTGAAAATTAGCTGGAACTCACCTTGCTGGTGGCTTTGCCGTTTATTTATTTATTTATTTTTTATTAAGAGTCCCAACTCTTTTAAGAACTGGGATATATTTTTTGAGGGAAATAAACTATAGGAAAATTCAACTGACAGAGATCTGTTCTTTGCTACATTTATTTGTTGAGACAAACATCTGTTCTTAACGTATTTTTAATGGCTCTGTTAAATATAATGGACACACAGTAAACTGCACATACTTAACACAATTTAAGTTCTGAAATATAAATATACCCATGGAACTGACAAAAAAATCAAGAAAAGGAACATATCCACCACTTGCAAGTGTTTTTATGCGTCATTCATAAAGCCCCTTTTTTTCTTCACATTCCACCCCTCCACATCCCCAAGTGACCACTGATATGCTTTCTTTTTTTCACACACACACACACACACACACACACACACACACACACACACACTGTATTTTATTTTTGCAAGAGATAAATAAACTGACACCAAGCATTGTAAATGGATGACCACAACAAAAGCAACAATGATTGCAATTACCAAGTAGGCAGAAATGGAGACAACAATCCAGGCAGAATTACCAGGAGTAAACATGGATATAAGAAAACATAATGTTTAATTCTAATCTAGTTTTATGAAAGCGATGGTCTTCACATCTACCCATGCTTTAGAACCAGCTGGAAATGTTTTCTTAGTGAAGTTTGTCAGGCCTACTTCCAAGAGATTCAGAATTGGGAAGTTATATTTTTAAAAACTCCACAGGTGATTCTATTATTCAATCAGGTTTGTAAACTAGGGGACTAGAGTAGTTGACAACATCAGAGGAAATGGTAAGAAAGGCAAGGTTGACCCAGAGGCTAAGAAGACAACATTTATTTCAGGTTGCAGTAAAGGGTCCATAAAGTACTTTGTTAGGATAACACACATGAAATGAAAATGATTAGGAATCAGAAAAGTCATTTTGGGAAACTTTCCCAACATAAAGACTAATCAGTGAGGAGAAGTTGGATGAAGAAGCCTTGGAGAGAAAGTAAGGGAAGGACCAGAGGTTGGAGAAGAGTTAGTTAGACAGATAGATGATACATACAGAGAGATACAGATGTATTTATTTACATATATTATTTGTCATATTGGTGTTGGTGCATGTAAATATCTTCCTGAACATGCTTCTCAATTTATACACTTTAATGGCTTATTTCTGAAAAGAATTTTTTATTTCTGATGTGAACATCTCTAATACAGAGACAGGCATTCAAGTAATCTGGTCAAGAGGGTTTTGACCAAGGCAGGGGCATGGAAAGTCCCCCAAATTACACAGGTAACCATCTACTCTGCTTAGAAAAGGAGTTGCCTGTGTTATTAATGAAATTAAGAACTTTAATTTTAGAACAGCCAATTGAAAATCATTCCAAATATAAATTACTGTAGCTACAAAGCAAGCAACTGAATAGCGGGAAGGAGCAATAGGTCAGACAGCAAAAAGCAAAATTTTCTTGTACTATTTCTTCTCTTGACAAACAAAACCCACAATGCTCATTGTTAAGTTATTGGGAAATCTCTGTTACACTGTGATGAGGGTAGGCTGTGATGATATGCACCTAGTCAAAGAGAACTATGGAAGGAGTCCAGAACTATGGCTGGCACAAAATAGATGCTCAATAAAAATGTATTATATAACTTAATGAGTAACAGGAAGTAAGTGACATAATATAAGGCAAATCAGGCAAAGAACTGAGACAAATTTTGAACAAGCCTTTGGAAATGTCTAATAAATAATAATTATCATTTCTTTTAGATTTGCTTGGATTCATGGACACAGTGTCAAAGCATTCATATTTTAATCCCATGAAGAAGATAAATAAATGTGTCATTATAACAATAATGTATTATAAATATCATTTATTATCTCCTATGTGTCCCTAGAAATGTATATATATATTCCCATATATCTGTAAACTGTTCTATAACAGATATTTTGATCCACAGTTTACAGATGAGAAATTTGAAATTTCGATGTCTTGGTAATTGTTTTTATTGCATTTAATTTTGGGTTGCCTTTTTATTTTCGGAACAAGATAATGGTTTTCCATTTATGGTGTTGATATAAAATTTCTGTTTGTTTTCAGATCGATTAAGGTATAGTTGACAAAGAAACTTATACACTTTTAAAGTACACAAGGTGATGACTTGATATACATATACATTGTGAAAGGGCCGCTCCCACATAGTTAATTAACCCATACAGTACCTCAGAATTTTTATCTTTCCTTTGTGCATATGTGAGAACATTTAGGTCCTATTCTCTTGACAAATTTCAATTATACAAAACAGTATTATCAACTTAGCTACCATGTTATACATTAGATCCTCAGGCCTTATTTAACTTAGAGCTGAAAATATGTACCCTTTGGCCAACCTCTCCTTATTGCCCATACCTCCCTGGTTCTGGTTCAGGCAACCATTTTCTTCTCTTTTTCTATGAGCTGTTTGTTTGTTTGTGTGTTTGTTTTGGGTCCCACATATAAATGACATCATGCAGGATTTGTCTTTCTCAGTCTGACTCAGCTCACTGCTCTCAAGGTCCATTTGTGTTGTGGCAAACAACAGTCTTGCCTTCATTCTCACAGTTGGTAATTACGTACAGGGAGCTCATATTGAACTGAAGTTCAACACTCTCCACACCTTCAAGTCTTTTTAAGTTATCATAGAATCTTTTCTGTTTGAAGATAGAAAAATATAGAAATTTCATTAAATAATTCCCCTTGACTACACAGGCAAGACAAGGCTTTCAGACGCACACCTCGGAGGAATCGAATCATTCCAGATTCTGAGTCTCACTATTGCAAGGACTGAGATTTCAAGAACTGCTTTGTTCTTGCTTGGGAAGGGGCAGAGACTTCTTAGGAAAATAAGCAAATGAAAAAAAAAAAATTTTTTTTGGCCGTGTGTGCTGCTTGCAGGATCTTAGTTCCCCAACCAGGTATTGAACATTCACCCTGGACAGTGAAAGTGAAGCAGACTCCTAACCACTGGACTGCCAGGGAATTCCCACAAACAAACAAAATTGATATGAAATACAAAATATAAACACACACACTCATAACAATGATGTATTTACTTAAAAAGATTTCACTGAATTCCATATTGAACGAGACACAAAATCCATGCCCTAATGGAGCTAAGCTTATAAAGGGGAAGATAGACAAAAAGAAAAGAAAAATGAGTAAATCTCATAGAATGCCAGAAGGAGATTGCTTGCTATGGTGATAAAATAAACATAAAACAGGATAATGGTGATTATGGGTGAGGAAGGCGATGAAATTTTAAATAGTGTGGTCAAATAGGCCTCTTTGAGAAAACAACATTGGAATAAAGACATGAAGAAATAAAGGAGTGACTCTTGTAAATATCTAGGACAAGAGAATTCTAGAAAGCGGAACAAATTATTTGAGGTCAGTGCAATGACAGCAGAGTAGCCAAGGGTGAGGGTAGAATAAGATGAAGTTAAAAAGTGAAAAGGGGACCTAACTTGTATGGTGCCCAAGGACTTTGGCATTAAAAATGAAAATAAATAAATAAATAAATAAGGGTTTACAGGGACCAAAGTGTTCAGGTCAATCAGTAATTACATTCTTATCCTCTCTGGAGGCTACTTGGGGGGTCAAAGTACAACCACAGCTTAAGTAATGAGTAAAGCATCAGGAGAGAAAGTTCCTCAGGTAATGTTGGTGATGTGTTCTCCAGCTACACTGACACATGTTTGCCCTCCATGGAGAGGTGTCTTCTGTCTCCAAATAGCACTGGATGCACCCTGCACAATTCTCTTTATAACTCTACCTCTCACCCCCACTTTTGTGTTAAGTAAACCACCTCTTGTCAACTGAAATTTCCATCACTGATTTTGCCAGCATTGTACATAGTCTTACAGAAAACCTTTTCACTTATCTTCTTAATTGGAATAATATGCCTCTGGAAACACCTGTATAACTTATTTAATACAGCATAGTTGTATTGATAAAATTTGTCTCCGGAAAATGATAATAATCAAATGTTAAATGTGTACAAGGCCCTGGGCTAGTTGTTTTAAGTACAGGGTTTTACATTATTATCCCAATAAACCTATGATATACTAATAAATCATCCTCATTTACAATGAGAAGTTTCAATGATCATGTCTGCACTAAATATTAATATAGTCACAAATAGCTGCCATTTCCTGAGGGAGGACCATTATTTCCCATCTCATTTATGTTGGGCTTGGTCTCGTGACTTGGATTGGTAAATTAAATATATGTAGAAGATTTAAGAAGTAGTGTATGTACCCTTTTCCTTCTTCAACAATGATGGCAGTCACCCAGATAGAGGATGCTCCATTAACCTGGGTCCCAGTGTGAAGATAATGTAAACTGGATCTGTAGCTCACCTTTTTCATGGAATAGGAGTGAGAAATAAGCCTGTGACATGGGCTGCTGAGACATAGAGGAGCAGGTCTCTTTTTATTATTATTACTGCCACCTAATATAGTCTGTTATGTCTGTTTAATTCACACCCTGAACCTAAATCTTGATGGTCATTTTAAATATGGATGCAGATTTGACTAATTTACATATATTAATTTTATGGTATCATTAATATCCAAAATTCTATATAGGTAGTGACAGTTACATTAAAAAAAATAGATGTAACCATTAAAAATAGAATTTTGATTTGAAAACTGATTATCTCTAAAGAGAATTTCCAAAAATATTTTTTTTGCTTTGGAAGTTTCATTTGTAATAAATCACAGACTCTCCTGGTGTGTCCACTCTAAATAGCAGTCACTTAAATAGAAGTTCTGATATGGTATGTAAATAAAGTTACGATGTCACCTTTTGAAATGGCTGTGTATCTGCCAATCGCTCTGTCCCCAAACTTTTACCTGATATCCAAACAAATACTGAGATAGTCTTTCAAACTATTTATTTGAAACTATTTATTTGAAACTTGTTTTTTTTTTTGGTCTTCAAAAACACTAGGTAGGGCTTCCCTGGTGGCGCAGTGGTTGAGAATCCGCCTGCCGATGCAGGAGACACGGGTTCGTGCCCTGGTCCGGGAAGATCCCACATGCCGCGGAGCAACTAAGCCCGTGAGCCATGGCCGCTAGGCCTGCGCGTCCGGAGCCTGTGCTCCGCAACGGGAGAGGCCACAACAGTGAGAGGCCCGCATACCGCAAAAAAAAAAAAAAAAAAAAAACACTAGGTATTTGGCCAAAGTTAGATTACATTTAGAAATCTTAGTTCATCCTTAATTGACCCACTAAGATCAAATATAGAAAAATTCAAACTTTTGACATCTGTCGATAATAAATGTTTGACTATCAAGGATCATTACCAAAAAAAGTATAAATTAGTATTCATAATGACAACTTGATGAAATTCATTACTTCACCTATATTCTTAATAAACAATTCCTCACTCTAAAAACAAATCTTTTAAGTAGATTAAGCTTGTGCTTTGTTTTTCTCATTCACTTTAAGTAAGTCTGAGAGTTCATAGACCTAAACATGTTTAACCTTGAAAAAATGTTCTCTTTCACTATAAGATGTCAAATTATCTTTAATGGAGGGAGTCCTGATTTCTTGGTGATGTTTTCTATAATGAACAAACTTTTGAGTTTTGCATTTAAATAGCCTGGTGTTTTGTCTTGTCTCTTTTAATGTAGGCATCAATTGTGAAGTAAATATAGATGAATGTCTATCAAAGCCATGTCTCCGTGACGGAACTTGTATTGATGGCATAAATCACTACACCTCTGACTGCAAGAGTGGATTTTTCGGAACACACTGTGAAGCAAAGGCAAATGACTGCCTCTCACATCCTTGTCTACATGGCAGGTAGCTATTTTTATTTTTCTATTATTAAATCTAAGAAGGCAAATTTAACTCACGATATTTAAAACTGAATCTCAAGGAAAAATTGATAAAGGTAATTTTAATTATGCTTTTTCATAAAACAAGGGCTAAGTACAGTTAAGATGACAGATGCTGCCCGTTTAACTTAATGAAATGCACTGATACATTATCTCTGCCCTTTTATTTCTGCTCATTAGCATAAAGTAATTTTCAATAAATGTGGATTAATTGGACTTTAATAATCTTAAAGGTAATGCTCACAATAATAGTAGTAGCAGGTAGGATGATGAGAGATTATATTATTTGCTCTGTGGAGGGATAATACCACAAACTTAGTATTTTAAATGTTCCTAAATAGACCGGTTCTTTCATCCCTATGTGCAGATAAGACATTTTGTGAATCTCTTTATAGAGTTGTATATTAACTATTCTGCTCATGGATATAATATTAGTTTAAGCAAATCTAGAGTGGGGAAATTTCTAGAAGATGCAGGTGACAAGGAGGGATGACTCAAAGAGTCACCCAGCTGTCTTCCTCAGCATCATTTTTCTTTCCTAGTCTTGCCACAGACTTTGTAAGCCAGAGAGGGAGGATGAAGATGGGTAGTTCACTATGGTGCCATTTGTCTCCAGCTGATTTCACTTTCCTACATAAGCCCTAGACATATCTTTTTATCTTTTCAAGCTGTTTTTTTTCTTTCTTTCCATTGCCATGGGGAAGATGGCAAAAATGAGAATTGATTTGTTATTTCAGTCCAGTCACCTTGAAAGATAAGAAAGCAGAAATAGACTGCCTTCTGTTGCTCATGGGAATGTGTTTTATTACCTGACCTGGAAAAGAAAAAAAATTGAACAGTGAACTCTCTTGAAATTATTCTTTCATTGTCTTACTTATTTAAAAAAATAATTCTGTGTTTCAGATGCATAGATTTCATTGATAAGTATCAATGTTCATGCAGTGCAGAATGGACTAGTTCAAGATGTAAGATCAAGATTAATGTAAGTTTTATAATTTGTACTAAATTTAAAGTAATTTAAAAGAAAAAAACAAAACAGTTGGCAGATATATGGTCCTCTCAAAAAACGCATAAGACATTTGGTCCACACCAAAAGATCCTTGATATTTGATCCTGTCCAAAACGTTGTGAAATGGGCCAAATATGCTGTGTACATTTTGAATAGGACCAAATATCCTGTGGGAAACAAGCTATTTGCTGTAGGTCTCAGAATCATTATTTCAGCAATTACTGATGATTTAAGTGCCTCTCACCTTTCATTTGGAATTTCTTTTTTGGAATCTTTGCTGACTCCAAACAAAACTAAAAATCATAGCTTCTTTCACCTCTCCCTGCCCCGCCTATTGGTATCGTAAACTTCTGCAATATGGAGTCCTCAATCAACTAAACCCTGGAAGTGACCATTGTCCAAAGAGCTCAGAAGTCTTATGATTTGCCATCTGCCTCCCCTTCTCTGATCTTAGGACACAGAGGTGTCTGTGGATGTGTAGGGGTGAGGGGATTAACTGGATCCATACACAACAAGGAGAAAAATAAGTACTGGATGGATGTACCAAGAGATGGGTACATGTAGAGATCTTCAAAACCAGTAATGCTCTCAGAATCTGTCTTCTGATCTTCAGGCATATGACCTGACATGATTGACACATGCTATCTTATGTGGAATGTGTCACCTGCTGAGAAGTTTCGGTTACCTGAAGTTTAAGGCCATTCATGGTGCATGAGAATCTCATGTGCTTTCCTGGATAATGGGAAGTTCTTCCAGGTCCTTCCTGGCTGACAATGACATGGAAAAAGAAGGAAGCACAGGCACTAAAGACAGCCTTTGGCATTGTGAGACTATGGATATTTATTTAAATCCTTCGTGTCTTTTTCCTTTATCAGTAAAATACAGTCCCTATATTGCAGGATCATTGTGTGATGATACACATTAAATGTGGTTGATACTCAGTAAATGATGTTTTTGGAGGGAGAAACAGAATTGAACTGCAATTTTGCTAGTTACCTTCTGTGTGATCTAGGACAAATTACTTGCAATCTGAAATCATGTTTTATCTATTCAATGAGGGTAATCATAGGAACTACCTCTTAAGTTGTGATAATTAAATTAGATAATGCAGGTAAATCAACTAGCACATATTTTGACACATTTTTGAAAGCCTAATAATTTATTGACATTTTGTGGATTTGATTCTAGATAGTGAAAGCCACACTTGATGTGGAGAAGGAGATGTTGTAATTAATAAATTCCCTGGTAGAAGATGCATGAAGCATGTATCTTGTCTGCACTGTTGCATGTGTTGCCTGTGATAACCTCCAAAACCCTGTCTCTTGGTAGTGCAAATGTGGTATTCATCTTCTGAATTAAATATATAAATAAAGAAATTTTCTTTCATACATGAATTTGTATATATTCATACCCACACACCCAATATTATGAGAACAATTGTTTAATGCTACCTATATGCTTCTAGATGGTTTTTCATAATATTTTTCTTTTAACATAAAGTTGAACTCATCATGCTCCTTATTCAGTGACTTTTGGTTTCACCTAGTGTATCTTAGGGACCATTTCATAATAATACATGGAGTCCTGACTCAAACTTTTCAGTAACTATAAAGTGTTCCAAATAAGTGTTGAGGAACCACACTTATTCAATGAGAGTATGAGCATGCCAGCTTCCCTAGATCCTATCAAATGAAATCATTTTTTTAAAGTGTTGCCTAATTTGATGAGGAAAACATAGCATGTCATTATTTTGATTTATATTTAACTGGCTTATTATGAAGATTGAACAAATTTCCATATGATTATTCGCCACCTGTATTTCTTTGTTTGAGCCTTGTCTACTCACAGCCTTTGACTAATGGTATTTTCCTTTTGACTTACCTGCCTTTTTGGTTTTTATATACTATTTAAAATTATGGATAAAATCCACTAGATTATGTAAAATTATACATTTTGTCTAGAGTGTGACCCTTCTTTCTTTACAAAACTTGTAAAATTATGAGATTTTCATATTTTTCTTTACCTTTTTCTTTATGATACTATGCTTTGCCTCTCTCCTTAGAAGGTCCTTTTATACAGCAATATTTAAATTATTTTCTTATATTCTCATTTATTACAATTTTATGATTACCAACACTTTTAGTCCTTTAATCCATTGTGAATATTTTGTTATTATTGATAAAAAGAAATCTAATTTAATTTTTTTCAAAAATATAATCAATTTTCCAAGAGCTTTTACCAAAGTATCTATTATTTCTGGATTGTTTTGGTATGCCTCATTTTGTTATGCACTGATTCCTATATATGGGTCAATTTTAGGACTATTTACTCTCTCTTCTTTTTAAAAATCTTATCCTGCCATCTATATTAATTATTATAGTTCAATAAAGTTTTTTTAACTGTCTTTTTACTAGCACTGTAAGTATATTCCAAATGTAGTTTTGGTCATTCATTCTGTAAATATTTAAAATGTATTATTTATGAAAAACCAAAATATAGTAATTATCAGATATACCTCCTGCCTCACCAGCTCCATCTGGAGATATGGATAAGGGGTATAGATATGTATCTTACTTAGCTCACCTATTTTTTGTAACTTTCTCTATGTTTCATTGCCCAGATAACAGCTTCTGAAGGGCATTCATAGATTGATGTTTGAGTCTGTCTTTCTAGTCCAAAGAGACAAGAGCAGTGGTGAAACACAGGCAGTACTGATTGAAAAGAACTCTCACATCAATATCTGAAGCTCCTGGGAAAGTGTAAAAGCAAAGTTTATGTTAGGGCTTCAGAGAGAAAAACACAAGCAAAACTTTTTTTTGTAAATCTGATAATTTGAAGCAAGCTTAAAAATGTTAGAATTAATGTTAGAGAAAAGCAAATGCATGATTGGGTATGGAATGGATGCCATGGTTAGTTAAACATGTAATTCAACTCTGAGTACACAGAAAAGAGAATAGAGTAATACAGAAATCAGGTATTTTATTTTCTATTTTGTTGGGACTGAGAAGGATAAATACTCTAAGGGAGAAGTGTTTTGTTTTTAATATAAAATTATGTGTGTTAAGTACTAAAATGTTAAAAATAGATTCTAGAATAAAAAGAGTAATACATTCTCAGATGAAGAAAAGCTAAGAACTAATCATGTGTAGAAGGACTAAAGGAAGTTTTCTAAACAGAAAGGAAATGAACAAAGAAAAGAACTGAATGTGTGTGTGTGTATCTGTATTTCCTCAAGTGTAAGCTGAAATATATAAGGGGCTTTTTATATAAGAAGATTTTTACCTTTTCTCTACCATATACATTATGTACATTTTCTCATTTTTTTGTTAATGTTTAATTAGTATATAGTGGATCTTGACATTCAAAGGCTTTCTTTTTGTGTATCCAAGTGTACTGATATTTTCTCCAAAGGTTGTATGATTTATGACACCTTTAATAGGGACTTACTTGAGTTACTCTAGTATTTGTCTCATCTTCTTTTCATTCGCAATTAAGAGATTGGTCCATCAGTATGATTTTCAGCATAAGATTTGAGTTGGGATCTCCCACCAGATGCTCATCTATTTCCCAAATGTCATTGTAGGGAATATTTATCTCCTTTGATGGAAAACACATCTTTAAAAGAAGGGACATCTCATAAATGGTAATATTTGTCACGCACAGTTTCACTTTATCATTGCAGATTATTCTTCATTAATATATATCATTCTACTTTATTCTTATTAATATTCCATTGTATGGAGTCTTCATATTTATTTAACCAGTACCCTCTTGATGAAGATTTAAGATATTTTAAGGTTATTGCCCTTAAAAATTATGTGTTTTAGATGTAGAATTTTGAGTTTTTTCATACTTTATTTCATGGTAGGAAATAATCATTTGTCCTTTGAAAATTCTCTTTATGCTAATTTGTATTTTTGTGGGTGTATTTCCTTTTGGCTTCACAGCCTATTTCTTTCCCAAAATATTTGTGTGTTTATTATGAATCACCTACATATTTTCTCTATCTATTCCATTATTTGTCATGGTCCATAAACCGTGAATCTCCAGTATAAGGGCAGACTTCCATCACTACTCACACAAGAGTGACCCTTTCTGAATCAGAAGAGCAAAACAGGTGGGGAAGGGGGCTGCCCTTCCTTTCCCAGGCCCTCTTGACCACCAACACCAAACCCACATCCTATTCAGTGTTACAGAGTCCTTAGCAATGTTGAATCACAGAACTCTCAGTCTTTTGGATGTGTTCATGCTTGACCCCTCATTTTGCCAAGTTAGAGTACAATATGATTTTTAATATACACTTTAGATTTCTTTTGCAACATTCTTTTCTTTACATGAGGAAATAGGAGTAGTATTGTTAGCTTTTTTAATGGGTTTGGAACTTTGCATTACTTTTAAAAAATCTTGACTTTTTTCCATGAATTTGGCATCATGTCTAGTTTTAGCCCTGATGTACTTTTCTTTCCTATATTGATTCATTTGTGCCTTTTCAGGCAGTTTCTAAGCCAATGGTTTTGTTTTCCTGTATTTCAGTGGCCCTCTTTCCTGGAAGTACTGCCAGACACATTTTCGATGAAGAAATACAAATTAATGTATACTGAAACAATACCAATTTTTATATTTCATAATCTTGTTTGATTTGTTGAAATAACAGTTAAAGTGTGTATTTTCTTTACAGCAAAACATTCTATATCTGATTAAATTGGGAATCAAACAAAATCTTCTCCGTATTAACTACTGTAGACCCATATTCAATCGTGTAAGTTTTGAGAAAGAAAACAGTAAATAAAAATTATATTGGAAGTAAACATTAGGGACATTGTCTTTATCATATGCATTATTATATGTACACTTCCAGAGCCAAGGAATCCCTTTGAGAGAAAAATCAAAGACTTGGTGGTACAACAAGCCTTAAGTTGGAATTCAGGGCATTTAGTGTCTATGTGATTTTATTCTGCTGTCCTCTTGCTATAAGACCTTGGTGAAGTCACTCTAACACCCTTTGGCTTGTCCTCATCCTTGTGAGTAAAATAAAATTGTTGGACTAGATTCTTGTTTGGTCCATGAACTAACAGAATCAGGATCACCTGGGCGGTTGTTAGAAATGGAGAAACACGGCCCCATCCCAAAGAGTTTGAATCTAAAATTTAACAAGCTATCCAGGATATTCACATGCAATTTAAGTTTTAGAAACAGTACACTATATTGGTAGGTTTTATTCAGAGCTAGACAAAGTTCAAGAAGTTCTATGAAATTTAATAGGTCTTTGCAGTGGATAAGGTAGGGCTCTAATGGGAACCATGTCCTGTTTCCACTCTTCAATTGGACAGTTACATGTTTACTTGTTTAACATGTTTCATTTCTCTAAGATTTTATTTGAAGAAAGTATTAAAACAGCAGTTAAAAAGAAAACATATGATTCGATGAGACAAATGCTATGATAAAAATGATGTCAGATAGTAACTTTCTATACTTCAGGGAAGTTCAGAGATCTCAGGACAAAGTTTTGCATCTAAATGTGTATATGTGTGTGTGTATATATATATATATATATATATATATATATATATATATATATATATATATATACCTCAGGATACAACACAATGTCAGAGAGCTAACTTGCACATTTATTAGTCTAAACAGTCCACAATGAATATATCATTGCTCTGTTATTCTTACAGTCTTGTACATTTCCTGACTTGGTGTTTTGAATACAAGTTGAGTGAATGTTGGGGTCTAGCTCAATTGTCTAGATTGCCCTGGTCTGCAACATTACTCCCAGCTTCCTCCTCTTTCTCTAAACATACGAGCTTTTTGTTTCTGTCATTTTCTAAATTAAATTTTAGTGAATTCTTCTTGGGAAACACTTTATTATATTAAATAGAGTATACAAAAGTAATATAAATAATGATGAACAAAGGGAAAGGCATATTCCTTAATTTTTGAATGAGGAAATATCAATAACTTTAAATGATAATTTGATTTTTTCTAAAAAGAAATTGGTTTTATATTTCCCATTAAGCCTTCTAATTAATTTAGTGAAAGATTCTTGTAAACCCTAGAGAAAGAACTTTTGGCAATCTAAAAACTAGCTCTTTCTTCCCATTGGAAATATAATTCAATTAGTTTATGTAATGCTTTCTAATAAATCATTCTAAATATACCTCACCTTAGGGCTAAGAGGGAAACATGTTTCCATGCCATTCCCTGTGGAATCCTACATCCATAAAAATAACTGCAGTACTTGCCTCAAGTCTAAGTGCCTTTGGTTATCCTTAAGGAGTTCACATTTTCAGCAAAAGTAGAACAAATATCAGAATGGTATTCATTTATAAAAAAAAAAAAAAAATACATTTAACTCTATTACTTGGGTGAATGTAAAAGATCACCATCTGGGTTGCAAGCATAACTTGAGTTTTATACTCAAGTGCACAGTCAATTTTTTATTGCAAATGACACTAATTAAACTCTCTGGTGATTTTGACAAACCTTTAATTTTCCAATTGATGCATGATATGAATGCAAGGGCTCCCACATTAGCCTTGTCAGTTTGAGTCTTTATTGTTAGGTTAACACTTCTTAAAAGTCACTAATTGTTTAGAAGCATTAGTGTCAACTAATGATAGTTCTAGAAAATATTACTTTTCAGGGTAAAAAGTTAAAAAACACTATCTCATGTTTGTATAGGTAATTACCTTTGAAGATGTACTAACTTGAGAACCCACAGTGCAAATGAATCATATTTGTATATATTCCTTAACAAATTCTGTGTGGACAACATATTCAGAATACATTTTTAAGGTTTTACTAATGATGTCATAAAGTTCTATAAATTATTTCTCAGAATTATAGGTGCAAATCTTTTCAGAGTTATCATTACATTGAAAATAGGTGTCATACCATGTTCAAGGCAACATGTTCTGTGATTTCCAGAATACCAGCAAGTATTTAATATCTAAAATGTGAACTTAAGAAGTATATAGTATGATTTAGTAGACATTAAATATAGTGAAAAACTAATTTTTTATCCTAAGCAAGTTCCAAATGACTGAAATAGAGGCCGACAAAGGCTTTGACCTTCAGAATGTAAAGGAAAGAAGATACTATTTACTAAACAGTTATTTTGTCCCAGGAACAGTGCTAATTGCTTTATAGTCATTATTTTATTTAATTATCATAGGAACTTTTATGAGGTAGGTGATATTATTGCCATTTTATGCATAAATGAACCTACAATAAATTGAATACCTTTGTTGATTGAGTAAAAGTAGAAGTTTACAAATATGCTAAAGATTGAAGAGGAAGAGACAGATATCATCCAGGTTCCTCTGACTCCATGACAGCCCTCTGCTTCTGGGACAATAGGCATCAGAAATACTGGACATAAATGTGGATACATGCATAGGAATACTAGCTAATTAAAAGATTATGATTTCATGTACGTTAAGACTCCTGGATCAAGATGGCAATATATGAGGCTCTGCATTTTGCTCCTGCCACAGATGCACAGCTATGCACAGAACAATTCTTCCTCAGAGAAATCCAGAAACTAGCTGGATAACTACTACACATCAGTAACTGAGAAAATATACACGTTGAAATGAATAGAAAAGGCTGAGACACACCCTCACCATAAACCCCAGACCTGGCATAACAACACACAAAAGAAAGGGACCCCTAAATCCCAGCTTCTCCCTGAGGAGTGATTGGTTTCGACACCACAATTAGTATTCCAGATTTTTAAGTGTAAAAATATAGAACTTTTATATGCATTCAAAGTTAATTTGTTAACATCTTAAAATAGACAAAATATTTAAAATGTGTGTTTCTATACACTAACTACACAGTACTAGAAAGAGAAATTAAGAAAACAATCCCATTTACAATAGAATAAAAAAGAATAATATACTTAGGAATAAATTTAACCAAGTTGATGAAAAATCTGTACACTGAAAACTGTAAAACGTTGGTACAAGAAATTGAAGACACACAAAAAAAGGAAAGATATTCCCTGCTTATGGATTGGAAGAATTGGTATTGCTAAAATGTTCATACTACCCAAAGCAATCTACAGATTCTATACAACACTTATCAAAATGCCCAAGGCATTTTTCAGAGAAATAGAACAAATAATCCTAATATCGATAATGGAACCACAAAAGACCCCAAATAGCCAAAGCAATCTTGAGAAGAGAGAACAAAGCTGGAAACATCACACTTCCTGATTTCAAATTATATTACAAAGGTATAGTAATCAAAACACTATGGTATTGGCATAAAAACTGGCTCATAGACCAATAGAACAGAATAGAAAGCCAAAAAATAAATCCATACAAATATGTTCAATTAATTTTTGGCAAGGAAGCAAAGAATATACAATGCAGAAAGGATAGTCTCTTCAATAAATGGGGTTGGTAAAACTGGATAGCCACAGGCAAAATAATCATGCTGGACCCCTATTTTACACCACCACAACAATCAACTCAAAATGGATTAAAGACTTGAACATAAGACCTAAAACTGTAAAACTCCTGGAAGACATAGTGGGTAAGCTCCTTGATATTGGTCTTGACAATCATTTTTTTTTTTTTTAATTAACACAAAGGCAACAAAAGCAAAAATAAATAAATGGGATGACATCAAACTAAAATGCTTCTGCACAGCAAAAGAAACTATCAGTGAAATGAAAAGGCAACCTATAGAATGGGAGAATATGTTTGTAAACCACATATTGGATAAAGGATTAATATCCAAAATATATAAGAAACTCATATAATGCAATAGCAAAAAAAAAAAAAAAAAAACAATAACACAATTAAATGTGGGCAAAAAATTTGATAGGCATTTCTCCAAAGAAGCCATACAAATGGCTAACAGGTATATTAAAATGTGCTCAACATCACTAATCATCCCAGAAATGCAAGTCAAAACTACCATGAGCTATTGCCTCACACCTGTTAGTATGTCTATTATCAAAAAGACAAGATAACAAATGCAGCAAGGATGTAGAGAAAAGGGAACCCTTGTGCACTGTTCGTGGGAATGTAAACTGGTACAGCCACTTTGGAAAACAGTATGGAGGTTTTTCAAGAACTTCAAATAGAACTACCATATGATCCAGCAATCAAATTCTGGGTAAATATTCAAGGGAAATGAAATCGTTATTTGAAGAGATATCTGCACTCCCATGTTTGTTGCAGCATTAGGCACAATAGCCATGGTATGAAAACAACGTTAAGTGTCCATGAATAGATGATTGGATAAAGAAAATATGGTGTCCATATATACAATGGAATAATATTCAGCCTTAAAAAAGAAGGAAATCCTGTCATTTGTGACAACACTGATGAAACTGGAGGACATTAGGCTAAGTAAAATAAGCCAGACTGAAAGACAGATGTACATGATATCATTTACATGTGGATTCTAAAAAAATTTCAGTTAAAAAAAAGAGTTGAGCTCTTAGAAACAGAGATTAGAATGGTGGTTGCCAGAGTCCTGGAGGGTCAGGGTCTGGGGGGAGGGGAGTGGGAAAAATAGGGAGAGGCTGAAAAATGGTACAAACTTTCAGTTATAAGTTGAATAAGTTCTAGGAATCTAATATATAACATGGTGAATATAATTGATAATTCTGTACTGTATAATTAAAATTTGTAAAAGAAACACTTGTTTCACTAACTCCACCCCCAACAAAAAAGTTAATATGTGAGGTGATGGATATGTTAATTAACTCTATAGTGTTAATTAACTCCATAACTTTGAATCTTTTCAAAATGTTTATGTATATCAAATCTTCACATTGTACACTTTAAATATATTACAGATTTTTTTGATCAATCATACCTCAATGAAGCTGAAAAAATATATACCTGTTAATACTGATGAAAAAAGATTGTAAATGGAATAAAAACTCAGATATTATAGATGCTTTTTTTTAGAGGAACATAAATCAATAGTGAATTGTCTGTTCTAATTATGTGATCAAACCCAAGATTCCTTTGAAAGTTAATGAGACACTACTAATCATTACCCAAAGACAGCAGAGTTAAACTGGGGCTATGCCAGGCAAATGAGGTTGTATGGTGGATACTAAGGGTCAGTGAACTCCTGGTATTATGCACATAACACATAATTTAATAAAGTCTAATAAAGTTTATTTTTTTCTGAAAAATCCACAATTAAACATGTGACAAGTATTTCTGGTGATAAAAGTTAAACATCTCTTACTAGAAATAAATATTTCAGTTTTTAGAGGAAGGGAATACCAGATAAGCTTGCATATTGGTTTCTTAGAAATATTTAAATAGAAATATAATTTTAATAAGGTTTCTAGTCTTAACACTAATAATCAAATTTTATTCTCTATTTCATAATTTAGGACTGCACATCCATCCCTTGTATGAATGAAGGCTTCTGCCAGAAGGTGGCCCATGGCTTTACTTTAATTTGCCCAAATGGTACATATTGTGAAGTAAATATTAGCAGTTGTACTGAGCCTGAACTGAATGTGGTCCTCTGCCTTAATGGAGGGATATGTGTTGATGGACCTGGACACACTTTTTATTGCAGGTCAGTATTTATTTATCCACAAACAACTACATATGTATTTATGAAAGCTTGTAAACATCCCTCTAATAATGCACTCTGAAATGCAGAAACTAAGGTTTAAGTAAGTTTTTGTCTTTAGAATTGGGTTCTTATTCCCTTTCTTAAATATTACACCATCTGAATGATTTACAAATAGTTCATATTTATAGCATGTTTCTTAACCAGAGATTCATTTACCTTCTAAGATCTTAACAATGATAAATTTTTTTTATTTAAGATATATAAAAACAAATTAGCCTGTCACTGTATTTTTTTTTTTTTTTTTTTTTTTTTTTTTTTTTTTTTTGCGGTACACGGTCCTCTCACTGTTGTGGTCTCTTCTGTTGTGGAGCACAGGCTCCGGACGTGCACTCAGCGGCCATAGCTCACGGGCCCAGCTGCTCTGTGGCATGTGGGATCTTCCCGGACCGGGGCACGAACCCGTGTCCCCCGCATCGGCAGGCAGACTCTCAACCACTGTGCCTCCGGGGAAGCACCCATGTATTTTTAAACCAATTATTATTTAAGATATCTTTTTAAAATTCCAAGAGATGAATTTTCATTATCTTTTTATTTATGATTATGTAATATATATAATTGGTTGGTCATTTGAAAATTTAGTCATTATCTTTTCAATTTGTAAAACATTAATTGAATCCAGGTATGTAAAAAAAAAAAACTCACTTTACCTCTTTTCTTCTGTCAGTCTGATTTGTGAGAAGTTGAGGTTAAGTTAATAACTGTGAGCAACTGTGTCTCTGTCAAAATATCTTAAATTACTGAAAGGTTGACCATGTGTATTCTGCAACATTCAATAGTAAAGTTTATTATTATTTCTATATTTTATCAGTTATTTCTCTTTAAATTATTAATATAATCTGCCTTATATTCAATACTTCCACTACCATATTTTTTTGTTCAATATCTACGCTGTGTTCTTGGCCTTTTATTTATTTTAAACCCTGCTGTATCATTTTATTTGGGCCGTATTTCTAACAAGGCACACATAGATGTTAATTTCACATAAACCTAAGATTATTATCTTCTTTTAGCATATACATACAGTATTTATTACTATGACACAGTTTTTTTTGCTACATATTGCCTGATGTGCCATTTTCATTACTAATGTATGTGTGCATGTGTGTGTGTGCATTACCTAGTATTTTGTATTTTTGAGCTTGGATTTTGCTTATTTTACTCTGGTGGTTTATAAAGTATAGAAAGTAAACATATTTCTAATATCAAGGCTAATTTCAAATAATGAAATTATACAAATGATCGCTTGGCCACAGCAAGCTCCCTCCAGGTTATAACCTAATCAGCACCTGGATTAAGTCAGCAACAGTACATTGACCATTTATCCTCAATAAATATAATGCTACAAATCAAGATTCCATTCATAGAAACCCATTATGTTAAATTGAAAAAATAGAAATAAGTGAACCTAAAGCTAAAAATGTATGTTTTTACAACATGAGTAGTATTTGTTAAATCAAGCTCTATAAAAGCTACTCTATCATTGTTTCTTTGGGGAGATATTATCCATGGCTAGTTAGGTTGACTTGCTTAAGGTGTGAAGTTGACAGAATTTGGAATGAAGACACTTGCCTCTTCTCCTGGGCATCTCCCAGGGGCAAGTGTCAGCATTCATTATTGCTACACTGTTATTCAAATACATTTAAATGAGTCATCTGTTTACAAAATTTTCATTGCTGATTCAAGTTGCGTGTATTCCGCTGAAAGTCTGTGAATGGTAAGTGCCTGGGGAGGTGCAGATTCTAAGGGACTTGCACAGTGACTGGGTGGAGCTATCAGAGGTGATTCCAGGTTAGCACAGTTCTCAGACAGTCTCTTTACAAAAGAAAACTCATACACTATGGGAAGGAGAGTTTTGCAAGTTAAGTCATCAGATTTGTACGTGGGTTAAGAATTAACTTTTGATATAGTTACTTAAACCATAATAAAATAATGATTTTTTTACTTTAATAATATATCAAATTTATTGTTTTTAACCCTATTTTGCATTCTTCAAATTGAATTTAAAGAAACTTACTCTTAAAAATGTGATCAACTATTTTTTTTCTGTCATCTTTATGCTCATTTTCCTTCAACGTTTATACAAATCAGAGTTAATGTCCTGGTTTCACAAAAATTTTGTTTGATTTTTATTGGGAAAATAGTTATCCAAACCTATAAATTTTCACCTTAAGAATATTCATCATATTTGTCTTTTTTTGACGTAAACTTCCTTATTAAATTATTTCAGCCCTCAATGATCTGTGGAATATTCTATATGATTGGTTCCCTAGTGATTTTAGGAGAACAAATTTTCTTCCAATTGAAACCTCATGTTTGTAATCACAGCTGAAATAAAGGTAGAGTGTATTACCATTTCAAATTTCCTGGAAAATCTGAAAATGTCGAGCTCAAGTATTTTGCTATGATTTTGGCTTCATATATGAATTAGAACTTGGTGAAGTTCACACTTCTTAGATCTTATGTTGACTGAGTATTGTGCATTTGATGCTTTTATTTTGCTTTCATCTCTGTCACTGCAGAAAATACAGCAGAGAATGGCTTACTTTCAAGAACATTATGTTTTATGAATGTAATTGATTCATTTCCTTCTTGGAAGTTGACATGGTTTTTAACTTCTTTAATTAAAAGAGATGTATGAAATATTTATCCCAATGACTGGCAAGTTGAGAACTTACAATTTAATCCCTTTCCCTTTTAATTTTGATGTTTAAGCATTTAATTGGAATATGCCATGTTATATATTTTTCATTTATTTCTTCATGTCTGGAAAGTTTTCTTGTATTATTCCTCTATTATTCTTTTGTGCATTGATACTGGTTTACTAATTCTTCTTCGGGTACAAATATTGGTTACATATTGCAAATCACAAATTTAAAACTGGTTTTCATGCATTTCACTCTTTTTCTTTTTTTGTATCCTTTTTAACAATTTCTGTTCAATTCTAATATTTACTTCTCAACCTCTTGTCTGTCTTTCTGAACTCTTTTCTTATGAGAATATTATTTATTTTCTTCTATTTTTCAGTGCATGTGAACTCTTAAATAGGTATTTTATTCCATTGTAAATGTAATGCCCACTTAACAAACAATATTATTATTTTATGTTTATAAAGTAATTTATTTCAAGTGTTCAAATTTTCAGTCATCATTACAGAATTTTTAAAGTTGATTCAGATTCTCAGTTACTAACATTTCTATGCCTGCTTTATTGCTGCTATCCAGATGTCTTGTAAGACCACTTTCATATCCCAACTATAGTGGCCAGATTCTTCTTCCTTAAATCACTCCTGTGTCTACCAGACAGTTGTAAATGACCTGTTAATGACCTGACCAGTTAAGGCCTGGAGAGGAAGTGCTGAGCAGAGGTGTACCTAAGGGAGCCTATTCCACTACAAGTGCCATGGCTGCTTAGACTGAGGGTGAAATTGCTGAGCATGAAGTGTCCATTTAAACATCTCCACGTTATTATTCCAATTTTAATTATTGCACTTCTCCAGGTCCAAGGTGTGTCAGATTTCTAGTGTGCTCATCAATGATTTTTCTCATGAAGACATTTGATTATTTTAGATTATTTTGTAATTACAACAATGATGTATAATGAGTAGCTAGTATTAATTCATCTTCCTGACGTAATATAGTAGTTAAATTCTGAAAGGCATAGACAGTCTTTTAATACAAAATAAAAGAATGAAAAAAGAAAAAGGATTACTTAAACCTGAAGAGAGTAAAATGAATAAGCCAGTGATATATAGCTAGTTTCCTCATTACTGTGAACAAATAATATAGGTGATAGTGCATTGAATACTGACATAAGTAAGTTAACCATTTCAAGCAAAATAAGTTAATATTAGTTTTAGATAAACCATTACTGGGCTGTTAGGTGTGTAGTAATATTAAATGTTCAAGTAAATTCTGATCCATACTTCAGAGATCATTTCTGGAGAAATGAAAGGGAATTTCAAAGATCAAAACTTATTTTTACTAATATATGTGTTAGGCAATTCAGACTCTTCAGTGAGTAAATTTATATTGCCCAATGAAGAGATATCAAATTAACAACATGAATGTTTAAAATACAGAGAAAAACATGATTGACAACTGATGAAATTTTTCAAAATTTTTGCTATTCACACACTATATTTGTTATCTAAAATAAATGAAAATATATTTTTGTTCAGAAAATACAATATCTTAAGATTGCATTTCTAGCCTTAAATGCAAATGGATGTTTCTTATTTACTCATCAAATTTTAGGGCTGAAGAAGATTATAGAGATAGATGAAGACACAAAGGTCTGAGAAGGTTTATACTCTGTCAACTGCCTACAGTCACGATTACTGGGAAAGTACATACTAGAATCCAATGCATTACTCTTTTATTTTTATTAAAGTACTTTTTAATTTAAAATACAAAATATACAGTAAAAAATAATGGTAAAAAAAGAAGAAACATACATAGTCAGATATCATTACTATTCTCTAGATGCAGTTATACATCTATTTTGTACTTTACATCCTGGTGCAAAGTTTAAAGATATTAATGACTTTGTTCAGTTTAATAACAGCTACTTTCAGAAGTCCATAAGTATTATTAACCATGTGTAACAGTTTAATAACATTTTAATGTGTTCAAGTTTTATTAAAACATAAAAACTATGTTGAAATTACACTAAAATGCAGATTAGAATCACATAGCAGAGGACTATAGAAAGAAGTAAAGACAATATACATAACTTTTTTCTCTGGCACCATGGAGATTGTAAAGAATATAACAAATAATTTATAGCAAAGCACTTAGATATAGAGTACTTGGTTTTGTTTTTAATATGTGAAATCCTATTGCAAGTATTTTTTTTCCCTTGGAGTTCTCTGCCTCTGGCCTTGTAGAGCTCCCTCCATCCTACATGACTTCCCACCCTCTAGCTGCAAATGTCCTTTTACTCTGATGTTTTCTTCCAAATCCAACTCTCCTTCGTCATAATCTCCATATTCTTGAAGTATTTCACATTCTTTCCCTTCTCATTCACCTAAGCATCATTACACTCTCTTCCATGAAGTGAGCATAATTAATTTATATCAATACTGACTGTATTATGTTAAAAGGTTAGTAAACAATGTTTAATTCCTCACATTATCTTCCCTTTTACAAAAAAAATCAATAAAAACTAGTGAATTTTTAATTATAGGACCTCAGCAACCATAACGTACTGTTAACTGAAACATCTGAGATAAGTAAGACTTCCTGAATCCATTTGTATTATCCTTGAGGAAGGATATATGATACTTCTCTATATGCTTGGATAGAAAAATCAGGGATGAAAGCTCAGAGATGGTAGGTAATTTGTGAAGGTTACAGGGTAAGGGTATTTATTCAACAATAACCCTTTTTCAACAATCATCAGTCACATTTGCTTCAAGTTAATTGGATTTATAACTTGGAATGAAATATCTGTATTTTAACAGCCACAGTTAGATGATTTTCCAGTACATAGATATTATGTTTTCAAATCTATTAGCTGAAGCATGTAATACTTTAAATTTAAACTTTTAAATTCTCTCACTCCATAAAAATAAACCTTTGATCAAGAATCAAAAAATAAATTAATAATAAGAAAAATAAATTTATGAGAAAAATAAATTACATTATTTTGCCTTATCAAATATTGCAAAGGATAGGGTAATAAGCAGGACCGAATTTCCTTAGGAAGCCTACTGTATGGACATTATATTTGATATTTTAGCACATGGCTTCAGAACATGAAGAGACTCAGTTTTTAAAATTTGATGGTTTTGATTGTTATACATGAAATGCTTTAATACATACAATATAATTTTACATTAAATATATATTTTATTCATCAAATTAGTAGATGTTTTGCTATATTAAAATGTAGGATATATTTCCTTAACATTTATTTTCACTTTTATTTCACAAAATAAAATTAACTCACTCCTTTTGATGACCCTGTGAACAATCACACCACTTATAATAACCACTAAATATTTTTCTCTGCCTGTGCTTATAGACAATCACTGGAATTTATAATTTCATTGAGGTATTCATTATACATTACACAATTTTTCCCCAAATGAAGTGAACTGCTAAGTCTTTAACACTTGATTGCAGATTTTCCAAACATTATTAATAAATCACCCTAAAATATAAATTTACTAAATACACCTCATAATAAAACATTAAAGTAGAATTACATTAAAATTTACATAACCTTTGTAATTGAATTTAAACATAATGCATTGCATTTTCTTCTCCATTTAGTGTTGTTATGATATACACTTTTCTTTGTCATTCCACAGGTAAACAAGTAAAACTCATTATTAAACATTGAGCATTTGTATTGTAGTTTACCTTTCAAAGTTTCTGGCAATAATACATGACAAAATCATTACTTTTTAAAAGATAAACCTAGATTATTTTAAACACAAAGCAATGTCAAACACACCAAATGTGATGGTAAAAATCCAAAGAAAACTGAAGTTTTTGTGTTAGAAAATTTAAATTAATGACAGAGAAGGCATGTTTATTCCATATGAGAGTTATAATTCTATAAAACGCACATAGAGTTTGCTCTATTTCATCAAGATATAAATATGTGAATTTTTATTCCACTTGGAGACACAATTAACATCACTTTAGTTTATTAACATATGTATAATATATGATCACTCTCATTTAATCTAATAAGTACTAAATGTGGTAAGTATCAAATAATATTAATAGTCTATTCTCATAAAATTATGAACTTTGGTGACTGCTATATTTTGCGGGCAAACATTCAGTTAATTAAAAAATAATATTAGAACTGGGGAAAACATGAATTTTATGGTAAACCTAATTATTATATAATTTAATTCAACAAGTATTTCTTGGAAAACCACTTGTACAAAACAATATCACTGAAGTTGGAATCTCAAAGTTTAAAAATCATAGCCTAATTTATATTTCCTTAAAGAAATTCCTATGTTATAAAGACTGTTGCAGAAGTTAGTATGTACGTGATAAGTTTTTGTAGGATGATTGTGCCATTTCAAACTTGAAAATTAGTTTTAAGCTCAAATCACACGTGTAAATTTTTGGTGCATCTTGAAATATCTTTGAGAATATGCAGCAGAATAGATAAATACAGAGATATAGCCAAATTTCTTCCCTTAACATGAAGTAGAAATAGTATTAAATTGGTTAATGTATATAAAGTGTACATACATATATATATATATAGATAGATAGATAGATATAGATATAGTCACTTGACATGACTATGAAATTTAAAAAGCTGAAGAGGACCATATATGTATCAGAACATAGTAATGTGAGATTCAGAATTTCTTGGAACCAGAAGAAAAGAGGAAGGGAAAATAAGACAATTTAACTGTATTAGAGAGATTTGTGACACTAATAATTCTGCATTGATGATGGTCATTTGGGCCTTATGCCCAGAAAGTTAATGAATTTTGTTTTTCTGCAGGAAGTAATATGAAAAAAAATAATAGAAAACAAAACAAAAAAAAAAAAAAAAGAAAAAGAAAATAAGTTTCACCATTTAAATTTTGGTTAAGAAAAGGAATTGTTATACACCACTCTTCTTATTTATTTATTTATTTATTTATTTATGGAGTATAGTTGATTTACAATGTTGTGTTAGTTTTTAGTGTACAGCAAAGTGAATCTGTTATACAAATACATATATCCACTCTTTTTTAGATCCTTTTCCCATATAGCCCATTACAGAGTATTGAGTAGAGTGTCCTGTGCTATACAGTAGGTCCTTTTCATTTACTTATTATATATATAGTAGTGTGTATATGTCAGTCCCAGTCTCCCATTTATCCTTCTCCCCTTTCCCAACGGTAACCGTAAGATTGTTTTCTACATCTGTAACTCTATTTTTGGTTTGTAAATAAGTTCATTTGTATCTTTATTTTAGATTCCACATATAAGCGATATCATAGAATATTTGTCCTTCTCTGTCTGACTTACTTCACTCAGTACGACAATCTCTAGGTCCATCCTGGTTGCTACAAATGGCATTATTTTATTCTATTTTTTTATGGCTGAGTAATATTCCATTGTATATGTGCCACATCTTCTTTATTCATGCCATGTCAATGAACATTTAGTCTGGTTCCATGTCTTCGCTACTGCAAATAGTGCTGCAATATACATTGGGATGCATGTATCTTTTCAAATTATGGCTTTCTCCAGATATATGTCCAGGAGTGGAATTGCTGGATCACATGGTAGCTGTATTATTACTTTTATAAGGAAGCTCTGTACTGTTCTCCATAGTGTCTGTACCAATTTACATTCCCACCAACAGAGTAGGAGAGTTCCCTTTTCTCCATACCCTCTCCAGCATTTATAGTTTGTAAGTTTTATGATGATGGCATTCTGACAGCTGTGAGGTGATATCTCATAGTTTTGATTTGCATTTCTCTAATAATTAGTGAAGAACATATGTTCATGTGCTATTTGGCCATCTGTATGTCTTCTTCGGAGAAATGTCTATTTAGGTCTTCCACCCATTTTTTGATTGGGTGGTTTGTTTTTTTGTTATTGAGCTGCATGAGCTGTTTATATATTTTGAAAATTAATCCTTTGTTGTTTCCATTGGTTGCAAATATTTTCTCCCATTCTGTGGGTTGTCTTTTTTGTTTATGGTGTCCTTTGCCGTGCAAAAGCTTTTGAGTTTAATTAGGTCCTATTTGTTTATTTTTGTTTTTATTTTCACTACTCTAGGAGGTGGGTCAAAAAAGATCTTACTCTGATTAGTGGCAGAGAGTGTTTTGCCTGTTTTCTTCCAAGAGTTTTATAGTACCCAGCCTTACATTTAGGTCTTTAATCTACCTTGAGTTTACTTTTGTGTATGGTGTTAGGGAGAATTTTAATATCATTCTTTTATGTGTATCTGTCCAGTTTTCCCAGTACCACTTATTGAAGAGATTGTCTTTCTCCATTGTATATTCTTGCCTCCTTTGTCAAAGATTAGTTGACCAAAGGTACATGGGTATTTCTCTGGACTCTCTATCTTGTTCCATTGATCTATGTTTCTGTTTTGATGACTGTAGCTTTGTAGTATAGTCTGCAGTCAGGCAGCCTGATTACTCCAGCTTCATTTTTCTTTCTCAAGATTGCTTTGGCTATTCAGGGTCTTTCGTGTTTCCATACAAATTGTAAATTTTTGTTCTAATTCTGTGAAAAATGCCATTGGTAATTTGATAGGGATTGCATTGAATCTGTAGATTGCTTTGGGTAGTATAGTCATTCTGATAATGTTGATTCTTCTAATTCAAGAACATGGTATATCTCTCCATCTTTTTATGTCATCTTTGATTTCTTTCATCAATATCTTATAGTTTTCTGAGTACAGGTCTTTGTCTCCTTAGGTAGGTTTATTCCTAGGTATATTATTTTTTTTTGATGTGATCATAAATTGGTTTGTTTCCTTAATTTCTCTTTCTGATTTTTTGCTCTGAATGTATAAGAATGCAAGAGATTTTTCTGTATTAATTTTGTATCCTGCAGGTTTACCAAATTCACTGATAAGCTCTCGTAGTTTTCTGGTAGCATCTTTAGGATTTTCCATGTATAGTATCATGTCATCTGCAAACAGTGAAAGTTTTACTTCTTTTTTCCAATTTGGATTACTTTTATTTCTTTTTCTTCCCTAATTGCTATGGCTAGGACTTCCAAAACTATGTTGAATAAAAGTGGTGAGTGTGGACATCCTTGTCTTATTCTGATCTTAGAGGAAATGTTTTCAGTTTTTCACTGTTGAGAATCACATTGGCTGTGGGTTTGTCATATATAGCCCTTATCACATTGAGGTAGGTTTCCTCTATGCCCACCTTCTGGAGAGTTTTTAATCATAAGTGGGTATTGAATTTTGTCAACAGCTTTTTCTGCATCTACTAAGGTAATCATATTGTTTTTATTCTCCAGTTTGTTAATGTGGTGTATTGCATTGATTGATTTGTGTATATTAAAGAATCCTTTCATCCCTGGGATAAATCCCACTTGATCATGGTGTATGATCCCTCTAATGTGTTGTTTGATTATTTTGCTAGTATTTGTTGAGAATTTTTGAATTTATGTTCATCAGTGATATTGGCCTATAATTTTCATTTTTTGTGATATCTTTATCTGGTTTTGGTATCAGGGTGATGGTGGCCTCATAGAATGAGCTTGGGAATGTTTCTTCTTCTCCAATTTTTGGAAGAGTTTCAGAGGGATAGGTGTTAACTCTTCTTTAAATGTTTAATGGAATTTACCTGTGAAACCATCTGGTCCTGGACTTTGTTTGATGGAAGTTTTTAAATCATAGTTTCAATTTCAGTACTTGAGATTGGTTTGTTCACATTTTCTATTTCTTACTGGTTCAGTCTTAGAAGGTTTACCTTTCTAAGACTTTGTCTATTTTTTCTAGTTTGTCCATTTCATTGGCATATAGTTGCTTGTAGTAGTCTTTTACCACCTTTGAAGTTCTGTGGTTTCAGTTGTAACTTCTCCTTTTTCATTTTTAATTTTATTGATTTGAGTTCTCTCTCTTTTGTTCTTGATGAGACTGGCTAAAGTTTTATCAATTTTGTTTATCTTCTCAAAGAAACATCTTTTAGTTTCATTGATCTTAGTTATTGTTTTCTTCTCTATTTCATTTATTTCTGCTCTGATATTTATGATTTCTTTCCTTCTATTAACTTTGGGTTTTATTTGTTTTTCTCTCTCTAGTTGCCTTAGATGTAAAGTTAGGTTGTTTATTTGAAATTTTTCTTGTTTCCTGAGGTAAGATTTTATTACTATAAGCATCCCTCTTAGAACTGGTATTGCTTCAAACCAAAGGTTTGGGATCATTGTGTTTTCATTTTCATTTGTTTCAAAGTATTTTTTGATTTCCTCTTTGATTTCTTCAGTGATCTATTGGTTGTTTAGAAACATTGTTTATCCTCAAAGTGTTTGTGTTTTTTACAGTTTTTTCCTGTAATTAATTTCTAATCTCATAGCATCATGGTCAGAAAAGATGCTTGGT
This sequence comes from Kogia breviceps, assembly GCF_026419965.1. NCBI lineage: Eukaryota > Metazoa > Chordata > Mammalia > Artiodactyla > Physeteridae > Kogia > Kogia breviceps. The sequence continues at coordinate 16,394,570 of NC_081322.1, forward strand.
ATGATTTCAATTTTCTTAAATTTACTGAGGCTTGATTTTTGACCCAAGGTGTCATCTACCCTAGAGAATGTTCCATGTGCATTTGGGGAGAAAGTATATTCTCCTGCTTTTGAATGGAATATCCTATAAATATCACTGAAGTCTATCTAGGCTTATGTGTCATTTAAGGCTTGTGTTTCCTTATTTATTTTCTATTTGTATGATCTGTCTTTTGGTGTAATTGTGGTGTTGAAATCCCCCACTATTATTGTGTTGGTGTTGATTTTCCCTTTTATGGCTGTTAGCATTTGCCTTATATATTGAGGTGCTCTTATGTTTTGGGCATATATATTTACAACTGTTATATCTTCTTCTTGGATTGATCCCTTGATCATTATGTACTGTCCTTCCTTGTGTCTTGTAACAGTCTTTATTTAAAAGTTTATTTTGTCTGATATGAGTTTCCATTTGCATGTAATACCTGTATCCATCCCCTCACTCTCAGTCTCTATGTGTCCCTAGGTATGAAGTGGGTCTCTTGTAGACAGCATATACAGATCTTGTTTTTAAACCCATTCAGCCAGTCTGTGTCTTTTGGCTGGAGAATTTAATCCATTTTCATTTAAGGTAATTATTGACATGTATGTTCCTATTCCCATTTCCTTAGTTGTTTTGGGTTTGTTCTTGTAGATCTTTTTTCTTACCTTCCTCTTTTGTTCTCTTCTCCTATAATTTGATAACTATCTTTGGTGTTCTGTTTGGATTGCTTCTTCTTTTTTGTGTATGTATCTATTGTAGTTTTTTGGTTTGCTGTTCCCATGAGATTTTGATATAGCAATCTGTATGTGTACACTTTGTTTTACGTTGCTGGCCTCCTTCCCACCTAGAGAAGTTTCTTTACCATTTATTATAAAGCTGGTTTGGTGGTGCTGAATTCTCTTAGCTTTTGCATGTCTGTAAAGCTTTTGATTTCTTGGTCCAGTATTCTGGGGTGTAGGTTTTCCCTTTCATCACTTGAAATATATTGTGTCACTCCCTTCTGGCCTGCAGAGTTTCTGCTGAAAAATCAGTTGACAACCTTATGGGTATTCCTTTGTATATTATTTGTTGCTTTCCCCTTGTTGCTTCTAATATATTTTCTTTGTATTTAATTTTTGTTAGTTTGACTAATATGTGTCTCAACATGTTCCTCCTGGGGTTCATCCTGTATGGGATAATCTGAGCTTCCTTGACTTGAGTGAGTGTTTCCTTTCTCATGTTAGGGAAGTTTCTCGTTAAAATATCTTCAAATATTTTCTCAGGCCCTTTCTCTTTCTCTTCTCTTTCTGGGACCTTGATAATGCAAATGTTGGTACATTTAATGTTGTCCCAGCATTCTCTGAGACTGTCCTCATTTCTTTTCATCCCTTTTTCTTTATTCTGTTCTGAGGCAGTGGTTTACACTACTCTGTCTTCCACCTCAGCTATGCGTTCCTCTGACTCATTTATTCTGCTACTGATTCCTTCTATTTTTCATTTCAGTTACTTCATTGTTCATCTCTCTGTGTCTCTCTTTGTATTTTTGTTGTTGTTGTTGTTGTTTAAATCTTCTAGCTCCTGGTTGATCATAACTTGTATCTTCTCAATCCATGACTCTATTCTTTTTTCAAGATTTTGGACCATCTTTACTATAATTACTCTGAATTCTTTTTCAGGTAGATTGCCTATCTCCTCTTCATTTATTTGATCATGTGGGTTTTTGTCTCGTTCCTTCATTTGCAACATATTTCTCTATCATCTCATTTCATCTAATGTTCTGTGTTTGTGATCTCCTTTCTGCAGTCTCCAAAATCATAGTTCCTCTTGCTTCTGGTCTCTGCTCCCTGGTGTGTGAGGTTGGTCCAGGGGCTTGTGTAGGCTTCCTGGTGGGAGGGACTGGTGCCTGCCCTCTGGTGGGTGGAGCTGGGTCTCATCCCTCTGATGGGCAGGGTCATGTCAAGTGTTTTTTTTTTTGGTGGTACGCGGGCCTCTCACTGTTGTGGCCTCTCCCGTTGCGGAGCGCAGGCTCCGAACGCACAGGCTCAGCGGCCATGGCTCATGGGCCCAGCCACTCCACGGCACGTGGGATCCTCCCGGACTGGGGCACGAACCCGTATCCCCTGCATCGGCAGGAGGATTCTCAACCACTGCGCCACCAGGGAAGCCCTCAAGTGTTGTTTTGAGGTAATTATGAGCTCAGTATGACTTTAGGTAGCCTGTCTGCTCTTGGATGTTGCTGTGTTCCTGTCTTGCTTGTTGTTTAGCATGAGGGATTCAAACACTGGAGCCTGTAAGCTGTTGGGTGCATCCAGATCTTGGTGCCGAATTAGGGACCTCTTGGAGAGCTCATGCCAATCAATATTCTCTGGGGCCTCAGCCACCCATGTCCTTTCCCTCACAGTGAAAGGGAACTGTGGGGGAACTTCCATAGCCCCAGTTCCTATGGAAGTATTGCTTTGTGCTGAGTCCCAGTGAACGTGAGGTCTTGTGTGCACTCACCAAGAGTGGAGTCTCTGTTTCCTCCAATCCTGTGTAGCTCCTGCACTCAGGTCCCACTGGCCTTCAAAGCAAATGCTCTGGTGGTTCTTCCTCTCATTGTCTGACCCTCAGACTATCTTGGAGGGCTCTTTTTATGTGGGATTGTCCCTTTGTGTTAATATTTTTTGATGCAAGGACTGTTTTAGAGAGGTCTGCCACCTGTTTCCTCAATGTATGCTGGCCATTATCCTCCTGATGGAGGTACGACTGATGTTGTGGTCACCTTAGCCTGCCCTGGATATTGAGTAGTGCCTCCCCTTTGCTCTGTGTTGTCACTGCCCTGTTGGTGGTAGGGGTGGGGGTCTGCTCCTTAGCTGTTGGATAGAGGTCCCCAGATCTCTTTCTGATCCTCAGTGTGAGGTAGGCAGGATTGGAGCTCTCCCACTGTGAGAGAAGCCACTGAGTTGTCCTTCTCTGGACCTGTTCAGCTGTGAGTGTGCTCTGTTGGTGTTATTTTTCACCTGTTATGCTGGCCCACAAATTACACTGTTGTTGGCACTGCTCTCAGCTCCACCTTAACTGTGAGCATGCCAGCAATTGGCCCTGGTGTCTCTCACATGTTGTTTTCACCAGACCACCAGCACAGATCCACCAAAATGAGGTCCCAGGGCTACAGTAATTGTGTCCCTGAACACTCTATGGGAGCTATAGAGGCAGCTCAGTTTCTGACCTGGTTCAGTTCCCACCTGTGTGTGTCAACCAAATCCACAACTGCTACAGCTAGACCTATCTCAGCTGTGGAAACACTCATCCATACAGACGTTCTATAGGCGCTGAATTTACAAAGCCAGCAGTAAGGGTGTGAATCCGAAAAGAGATTTCATTTCTTCTTCCTTAGTGGCACAGCCCCTGGGGCTCAACTGTGGTTTCAACCCCACCTTTGAATGTGTTCCTCCCACCAGTATCTGCTCCTGATGCTGTCCTAGAGCACCCATCCCCACCCAGGCAGGTGGGGTTGGAGGTAGTGACAGGCATGGCATGTGGGCCTGCCAGGCTGGTAAAGCCACAGGAGGCTTTGACAAGAGCAGCCTGTGAGCTTGCTGGGGCTGGAGCATCCAGGGGAGGCTTTGGCAGGGAGGGGACGCTAAGCCTGCTCAGGTGGGTACCCCTCCTAGTGCCCACTGAGGCAAGGGCTGGTGAGGGGGAAGGGGGCTGCAATGGTGGCCCTGCCCATTGCATGCCACTGAACAATGTCACCCTACTTCTATAGTGGCCCATGCTCCTTCCACACACTTTTCCAGTTGTGGAGCTCCATACTGCTATCCCTTAAAGCTGTCTCTTCACAGCCAACAGCTGTTCTCTCCTTGGGTCTGCTCTCCAAATCCCACATTCCAGCACCCAACCCCCTCTGCACCAGGAGACACACGACTCAGGCTGTGGTGTATAGAGCTGTGTCACAGACCATCTGCATGCGTCTTACTCTGTCCTGCTTTCCACTGACCAGTTGCTGCTTTCCCTTTCAATCTCTCTCTGTCCCAGCTGATCTTCCCACTAGGGAGGGGGCTTTCCTGAGTGTGGGAACCTCTTCTCTTCTTTAGGTCTCCCCCAGGGTTGCAGGTCCCAGCCCATTTCCTCTTTTCTCTTTTTCTTTCTTTTGTCCTATCCAGTTACATGGGGAGTTTTCTTGTCATTTTAGGTGTCCAATGTCCTCTGCCAGTGTTCAACTGGTGCTCTCTGAGAACTGTTCCATTTGTAGATATATTCCTGATGTACTTGTGAGGAGAGGCGAACTCCATGTCCTCGTATTCTGCCCTTGACTCCTGTCACTCTTCTTTTAATTTACTTAACAAATAAAGCATGATATTAAGTAAATGTTGATGATCACTTCTACTAGCTTTGAGTATAGTCTGAAGTTTTTGAGTGTGATACCTCCAGCTTGACTCATTTTTTGGAAGATTGCTTTGGCAATCTGTGTTCCCATATGAATTTTAGGATTATTTGTTTTAGTTCTGTGAAAAACATCAAAGGTATTTTGGTAGGGATTGCATTAAATTTGTAGATCTCTTTGGGTAGAATGGCCATTTTAACAATGTTAATCCCTCCAATCCAAGAGCATGAGATATCTTTCCATTTCTTTTGTGTCCTCTTCAATTTCTTTCATCAATGAAGAAAACAGTATTTTTTTAAAGTTTTTGAATTGCAAGACAAACAGCTTCATTTTGTTGTTGTTGTTGTTATGTTTTATTTTTCTTTTAAAGGGATATCCTTATGTGGGAGCAACCGTATACAATCTGTGTGTGCCCAGCTGGTTTTTTGAGAGAGTTGAATTTGATGTGAACACAAGTCATGCCTTCCTCCAGGCTGTGCTGGCAGCTATCACCTAGTTAGGTGGTGGGGCTGGAGATGGAGGGGCTAGAGCCAGAGACAGGGGTGAGCCAAGGCTTCTCTTCTGCTCAGTGGCCTTGAATGCCCTGTTAGGGATGGAGTCTGGCCCCACGGTGCTACAGCATACCCCAGAGATTCAGGTCTGAGCTAGCTCAGTGCCCTTTAACTGCAAGCTCTTCCTCTCATCAGAGCCAGCAACCTCAGCTCCGAGGGGAGCAGTGCTAGAGCAATGGGAGCTGGTGTGGGGATTCAGCAAGAGTCAGGGCACAGGCTGTGGCCGTCTGGCCACCGTGAGATATCCACTCTGCATCTGAACCTCCACCTGTGTAATTGCCAGTAACACTACCCCCACCCTACTCAGATGCTGCTTAATATTTGAGCCACCACAGCATCTAAAGGGCAATATTTTTTCCTCAGTCATGGCTGCCCTCACTCTGGTGTGGAGCTGTGAATGGAGGAAAACAGTGTGGGGGTGTTGAAGCTTGGCTCAGGATGGGGTGCACAAGATGGTCACTGGAAAAGAGTCCGCCAGACCTTGTTTTCAATCTGTCCTGTGCACCCTGCTTCAGGAGCAAGGAAGTGTTTATGTTCTTCACGAGGGGAGTCCGGGCTTCCCACAGTCCTCTTGTTAGTCTCAGTGGTTCTCGAACAAGCCAAGGGGGCTTGTATTCCCTGTGTCAGACCCCAGGGCTGTGGCACCCAATCACTCACTCACCAGGGAGGGTCTCTACCCACGTAGTCTCCTTTTTCCTCTGAGCTTCCTCCCAGGGTCATAGATCCCAACCTGGTTGTTTCTCTTCCCTTTCTGCCTGATTTGTGTGTACCTTTTTGCAGTCATGGTTGTACAGGAGTCCTTCTCCCAGTTTCCAGTTAATTTTCAATGAGAATTGTTTCACATGTAGAAGTATTTTTGAAGTGTTTGTGGGGGGAGGTGAGTTCAGCATCGCCTTACACCACCATCTTGATTTAACTGGAACTAATGCTTACAAAAGTTAATCTTTAGTAATACTGGACAAGTTATTCCAAGTAGAATAATTTTTCTAAGAGAAGAATTTAAAATATTTTAAATGATAAATATCAAATGGCTATGCAAAACATGCCCATTATTTAATGACTTGGATAAATAACAACAAAAATATTCAAATAAATTATGTATACCTGAATAATTCAGCCAAATAACTTTGGTGAGTCAATCTAGTCTCAGCATCTTTTCACAGCTGACTAGATGTGTTCATACAGAAAATCTGTCTACATGTAGAAAACTGGCACATAACTGATTCTTACCAGGGAGCTCACTGTGGTAGTGTTAAAAAGTAATTTAATTCCATGTTTCAATTTTGCAATAATAGTTAAGATCACTCACTATGAAAATGATAAAATGTGAATGACGAAGTAACAATTAAAATGGATTTTATAAATTAAGCTAATATAAAATTAAGTTTCTATTCTTGTTTTTGTTATCATGGCAGGTGGTTAGCCATCTTACAGGATGCAGACAGGATATGCTCCATCTGATAAGAAACTGTTACCTAAGGCAAGAGCAAGGACTATGACATCAGAGTTACTCTCAGAGCCCATAGTGCTTGACCGTTTATGCAACTGAGAACAAGTTAGGACATCTCTCTGAAGCTTAGCTTCTTCATTTATTAAATAGGTTAGAAAATGACTACCTAATCAAACTGTGGCAAGGACTTCGTGAGATAAAGATAATTTATATGGAAGACCTCTATTCAACAACTAGTTAAGAGAAGTAGGGTATGTTTCTTCCTATTCCTTCTACTTTATGCAGCTCCCTTTCCCAACGTGTGTTGTAAAAAAAGTTGTTAGAAAAAATGTAGTTATAAAATAATTAGATTAAAGATAATATATCACACTGACTCTTGTAGATATTCATTGCAGTCTTTGATGTAATTCTAGATATGTCTACTAGTCTTTGCATTTTCAACAAAAATAATTTTAATATATATAAACAAGAAATTGAAACAAAGAATTGCTATGGCTAAATTGCTATAGAATATTCCATTAATCCACAATAGTAAACCAGATATGTAGCCATTTCAGCAGCTCTTTTTAAAGTTCATATGTAAAAAAAAAAATATTAAAATATATGTAAGTCACTTGGTCTTGAGTGATTTCACTCCTTTCATGAAGGATATGCTTTGAATGAAAAACACATTTTTAGTGCATATAATTTAGAAATTCCTCTTAAATTATGTGGTTTTTAATTTGTTTGGGTTATCAGCAGAGAGAATAATAGTTAAACACTTATTTTTCTTCAAAAGTATACTCTGTTGAATTATTTATAATGCTTAGTGCTTTTCCTGTGTGAAATATATAACTGTATAGAAATATACAATTATTCAATCCCTTCTACTAATTACCGATCCTAAAATCATTATGTTTTTATATATTTTAATATTTTCTGAAAGTAGTGCCCTTCTAAAAGTACGGATGCATTTCCCAGAGCTTTAAAGTTATAACAATTGAAGTAGATTTTTTAATAGTTTACTCAGATGATAAGGAATCACAGAAATAGTGATTTTGAACAGCACTGAGCTCACTGTGTGTCTCTGTAATAGCAGACTAATCTGACTTTTCAGTTGCTAAAATTAAGTGTTCTAAGTTTAGATCATTTTCTTTATTGTTTTTAAAAACATAACCCATTTTTAAAGGTAGGTTTTTGAATTTGAGCTATAATTCATTGACAAAGTGTGTTGAATTGAAAGGAAAATTATATCAACATTGTTTTTTAATTATTTAAGTGAAAAATACAGGAGAACTTTTAATGTTCTAAAGATGTAACACCAACTACATGACATTACATTTTCTTCAATTAATACACAAATTTTATGCCTAATTATATAACTGTACTAATACAAAAAATAAAAATTGACCACGAATCTAAAGGATTAAATAAGGGGGAAAGGTTAAACTTTGAAATAAAGTAAATAAAATGCTTGCTTTGGAAAAAATGCAGAATAGACAGTCCAGTTATACTTTACAGTATTCTTTCACAGATATTTGAGTAATGAAATAAAATTAAAGCTGGAAATGTATCCTTTTGGCTTTTATAATATTTTGGTTTGCTGCAATGGTTTATAAGAGTTTTTGGAAAGTTCCATCTCTTTCACAGAAAAAGCTAGTGTCAGAATTTGATCTCTGCCTACCTGATTGGATAGAATTAAACTTTAATGCCACACTCTGAGGTCTAGGTTGATAATACTTTTCCATCAAAGACATTGGGCAGTGAAGAGAGAAGAAAGTGCTCATACTTTATTATCAGTGGAATTACTGCATCTCCACAGATCAGGGCATAAGCACCTTACAGCATACTTTAGTCCTTTAGCAATACTTCTGTAGACCAATTTATAGAGCTGAAAACTCATCTTGCCTTCCAATTTTAAAAGCGTGATTTTGATTTTTCCTTTTCCTTAAAATTATTCCTAGCTTCTTCCAAATATGTTAGGTCTGGCAAAAATATAAACCAGACAATGAAAAATTTTAAGATTATTTTAAAATTAGTTTAAACTGAAATATCATTGTGTGTGTGCAAGTGTGTGTGTGTGTATGTGTGTGACAGACAGAGTGAGAATGAGAGAGAGAAGAGAGAGTTACTAATATCTCCCAGTTTTTAAGAAATAAAAGGCATTCACTTTATATATATTGATTGTATGTATGCAGAATAAAAACAGAAATGTATTGCATTATTTATGATGTACTCTACATAAATATGTTTTTTTAACATCATTATTGGAATATAATTGCTTTTACAATGGTGTGTTAATTTCTGCTGTAAAACAAAGTGAATCAGCTATACATATACATACATCTCCTTATCTCCTCCTACTTGCATCTCCCTCTCACCCTCCCTATCCCCCCCCTCTAGGTGGTCACAAAGCACAAAGCTGATCTCCCTGTGCTATGTGGCTGCTTACCACTAGCTATCCACCCTACGTTTGGTAGTGTATATATGTCAATGCTACTCTCACTTTGTCCAAGCTTAAACTTCCTCCTCCCCGTGTCCTCAAGTCCATTCTCTATGTCTGTGTCTTTATTCCTGTCCTGCCCATAGGTTCTTCAGTACCTTTTTTTTTTTCTTTTTCTTTTTTTTAGATTCCATATATATATGTGTTAGCATACGGTATTTCTTTTTCTCTTTCTGACTTACTTCATTCTGTATGACAGACTCTAGGTCCATCCACCTCACTAAAATAACTCAATTTTGTTTCTTTTTATGACTAGTAATATTCCATTGTATATATGTGCCACATCTTCTTTATCCATTTATCTGTTAATGGACACTTAGGTTGCCTCCATGTCCTGGCTATTGTAAATAGAGCTGCAATGAACATTGTGGTACATGACTCTTTTTGAATTATGGTTTTCTCAGGGTATATGCCCAGTAGTGGGATTGCTGGGTCATATAGTAGTTCTTTTTTTAGTTTTTTGAGGAACCTCCATACTGTTCTTTATAATGGCTGTAACAATTTACATTCCAACCAACAGTGCAAGAGGATTCCCTTTTCTCCACACCCTCTCCAGCATTTATTGTTTGTAGATTTTTTGATGATGACCATTCTGACTGGTGTGGGGTGATATCTCATTGTAGTTTTGACTTTCATTTCTCTAATGATTAGTGATGTTGAGCATCCTTTCATGTGTTTGTTGACAATCTGTATATCTTCTTTGGAGAAATGTCTATTTAGGTCTTCTGCCTATTTTTTGATTGGGTTGTTTGTTTTTTTGACATTGAGCTGCATGAACTGCTTGTATATTTTGGAGATTAATCCTTTGTCAGTTTCTTTGTTTGCAAATATTTTCTCCCATTCTGAGGGTGGTCTTTTCACCTTGTTTATAGTTTCCTTTGCTGTGCCAAAGCTTCAAAGTTTCATTAGGGTCCATTTGTTTATTTTTGTTTTTATTTCCTTTTCTCTGAGAGGTGGGTCAAAACCGATCTTGCCGTGATTTATGACATAGAGTGTTCTGCCTATGTTTTCCTCTAAGAGTTTTATAGTGCCTGGCCTTACCTTTAGGCTTTTAATCCATTTTGAGTTTATTTTTGTATATGGTGTTGGGGAGTGTAACTGTCCAGTTTTCCCATCACCACTTATTGAAGAAGGTGTCTTTATTCCATTATATATGCTTGCCTCCCTTATCAAAAATAAGGTGACCATATGTGTGTGGGTTTATCTCTGGGCTTTCTATCCTCTTCCATTGATCTATATTTCTGTTTTTGTCCCAGTACCATACTTTCTTGATTATTGTAGATTTGTAATATAATGTGACGTCTGGGAGCCTGATTCCTCTAGCTTCATTTTTCTTTCTCAAGATTGCTTTGGCTATTCGGGGCCTTTTGTGTTTCCATACAAATGGTGAAATTTTTTGTTCTAATTCTGTGAAAAATGCAATTGGTTGTTTGATAGGGTTTGCCTTGAATCTGTAGATTGCTTTGGGTAGTACAGTCATTTTCACAATGTTGATTCTTCCAAACCAAGAACATGGCCTATCTCTACATCTGTTTGTATCATCTTTAGTTTCTTTCATCAGTGTCTTACAGTTTTCTGCATACAGGTTTTTACCTCCTTCTGTAGGTATATTCCTAGTTATTTTATTCTTTTTGTTGCAATGGTAAATGGGTGTGATTCTTATTGTCTCTTTCAGATCTTTCATCATTAGTGTATAGGAATGCAAGCGATTTCTGTGCATTAGTTTTGTATCCTGTTACTTTACCAAATACATTGATTAGCTCTAGCAATTTTCTGGTAGCATCTTTAGGAATCTCAATGTATATTATCATGTCATCTGCAAACAGTGAAATTTTTACTTCTTTTTTGATTTGGATTAATTTTATTTCTTTTTCCTTCTCTGATTGCTGAGGCTAAAACTTCCAAAACTATATGGAATAATAGTGGTGAGAGTGGGCAATTTTGTCTTACCCCTGAACTTAGTGGAAATGGTTTCAGTTTTTTACCATTGATAATGATGTTGGATGTGTGTTTGTCACATATGCCCTTTATTATGTTGAGGTAAGTTTCCTGTATGCGTACTTTCTGGAGAGTTTTTATCATAAATGTGTGTTGAATTTTGTTAAAAGCTTTTCCTACATCTATTGAGATGATCATATGATTTTTCTCCTTCAATTTGTTAATATGGTTTATCACATTGATTGATTTGTGTGTATTGAAGAATCCTTGCATTCCTTGGATACACCCCACTTGATCATGGTGTATGATCCCTTTAATGTGCTGTTGGATTCTGTTTGCTAGTATCTTGTTGAGGATTTTTGCATCTATGTTCATCAATGATATTGGTCTGTAGTTTTGTTTTGTGTGTATGTGTGTATGTGTGGCATCTCTGTTTTTGGTATCAGGGTGATGGTGGCCTTGTAGAATGAGTTTAGGGGTGTTCTTCCTTCTGTTATAATTTGGAAGAGTTTGAGAAGGATAGGTGTTAGCTCTTATCTAAATGTTTGATAGAATTCATCTGTGAAGCCATCTGGTCCTGGACTTTTGTTTGTTGGAAGATTTTTAAATTCAGTCTCAATTTCTGTGCTTGTGATTGATGTGTTTATATTTTCTGTTTCTTCCTGTTACAGTCTCAGAAGGTTGTGCTTTAATAAGAATTTGTCCATTTCTTCCAGGTTGTACATTTTATTGGCATATAGTTGCTTGTAGTGATCTCTCATGATCCTTTGTATTTCTGCAGTGTCAGTTATTACTTCTCCTTTTTGATTTCTAACTCTATTGATTTGAGTCTTCTCCCTTTTTTTCTTGATGAGTCTGGTTAATGGTTTATCAATTTTGTTTATCTTCTCTAAGAACCAGCTTTTAGTTTTATTGATCTTTTTTATTGTTTCCTTCATTTCTTTTTCATTTTTTTCTGATCTATCTTTATGATGTCTTTCTTCTGCTAACTTTGGTGGTTTTTTATTCTTCTTTCTCTAATTGCTTTAGGTGTTAGGTTAGGTTGTTTATTTGAGATGTTTCTTGTTTCTGGAGGTAGGATTGTATTGCTCTAAACTTCCCTCTTAGAACTGCTTTTGCTGAATCTCATAGGTTTTGGGTCATAGTGTTTTCATTGTCATTTGTTTCTAGCTATTTTTTGGTTTCCTCTTGATTTCTTCAGTGATCTCTTGGTTATTTAGTAGTGTATTGTTTAGCCTCCATGTGTTTGTATTTTTTACAGATTTTTTTTCCTGTATTTGATATCTTGACTCATAGTGTTGTGGTCAGAAAAGATACTTGACACAATTTCAATTTTCTTAAACTTACCAAGGCTTGATTTGCGGTCCAAGATATGATCTATCCTGGAGAATGTTCGTGAGCACTTGAGAAGAAAGTGAATTCTGTTGTTTTTGGATGGAATGTCCTATAAATATAAATTAAGTCTATCTTCTTTAATGTATCATTTAATGCTTTGTGTTTCCTTATTTATTTTCATTTTAAATTATCTGTGCAATGGTGAAAGTGGGGTGTTAAAATCCTCTACTATGATTGTGTTACTATCGACTTCTCCTCTTAAGGTTGTTAGCATTTGCCTTATGTATAGAGGTGCTCTTAGGTTGAGTGCATAAATATTTACAATTGTTATATATTCTTCTTGGATTGATCCCTTGATCATTATGTAGTGTCCTTCTTTGTCCCTTGTAATAGTCTTTATTTTAAAGTCTATTTTTTCTGATATGACAATTGCTTCTTCAGCTTTCTTTTGATTTCCGTTTGCACAGAATATCTTTTTCCATCCACTCACTTTTAGTCTGTATGTGTCCTTAGGTCAGAAGCGGGTCTCTCGTAGACAGCGTATTTATGGGTCTTGCTTTTATATCCTTTCATCCATTACCATTTTCTTTTTTGGGGGGGTTTGTTATTGTAGGTCTTTTCCTTCTCTTGTGTTTCCTGCCTAGAGAAGTTCCTTTAGCATTTTTTGTAAAGTTGGTATTGTTTTGCTGAATTCTCTTAGCTTTTGTTTGTCTGTAAAGGTTTTAATTTCTCCATTGAATCTGAATGAGATCCTTCCTGGGTAGAGTAATCTTTGTTGCAGGTTTTTCCCTTTCATCACATTAAATATGTCCTTCCACTCCCTTCTGGCTTGCAGAGTTTCTGCTGAATGGTCAGCTTTTAACCTTATCGGAATTCCCTTGTATGTTATCCTTTGCTTTTCCCTTGCAGTTTTTACTAGTTTTCCTTTGTATTTAATTTTTGATAGTTTGATTAATATGGGTCTGGACATGTTTCTCTTTGGATTTATCCTGTATGGGACTCTCTGTTCTTCCTGGACCTGACTGACTATTTCCTTTCCCTTATTAGGGGAGTTTTCAACTCTAATTTCTTCAAATATTTTTTCAGTCCCTTTGTTTTCTCTTCTTCTTCTGGAACCCCTATAATTCGAATGTTGGTGTGTTTAAAGTTGTCCCAGACGTCTCTGAGACTGTCCTCAATTCTTTTCATTCTTTTTTCTTTATTCTGTCCTGCGGTAGTTATTTTCACTATTTTATCTTCCAGGTCACTTATCCGTCCTTCTGCCTCAGTTATTCTGCTATTGATTCCTTCTAGAGAATTTTAAATTTCATTTATTGTGTTGTTCATCATTGTTTGTTTGCTCTTTACTTCTTGTAGGTCCTTGTTAAGCATTTCTTGTATTTTCTCCATTATATTTACAAAATTTTGGATCATCTTTACTCTTATTACTCTGAATTTTTTTCAGGTAGACTGCCTATTTTCTCTTCATTTGTTTGGCCTAGTGGGTTTTTACCTTGCTACTTCATCTGCTGTGTGTTTCTCTGTCTTCTCATTTTGCTTAACTTACTGTGTTTGGTGTGTCCTTTTTGCAGGCTGCAGGTTTGTAGTTCCCATTGTTTTTGGTGTCTGCCCCCAAGTGGGTATTATTAGTTAAGTGGGTTGTGTAGGCTTCCTGGTGGAAGAGAGTGGTGCCTGTATTCTGGTGGATTATACTGGATCTTGTCTTTCTGGTGGGCAGGACTACATCCAGTGGTTTGTTTTAGGGTGTCTGTCCTTATTATGATTTAGGTGGCCTCTTTGCTAATGGGTGGTGTTGTGTTCCTGTCTTGCTAGTTGTTTGGCATGGGGTGTCCAGCACTGTAGCTTGCTGGTTGTTGAGTGGAGCTGGATCTTAGCATTGAGATGGAGAACTCTGTGAGAGATTTTTCTGTTTGATATTATGTGGAGCAGGGAGGTCTCTGGTGGACCACTGTCCTGAACTCAGCTCTCCCACCTCAGAGGCTCAAACCTGACATCTTACTTGAGCACCAAGACCCTGTCAGCCACTCAGCTAACGTTTTAGGAATAGTCCTTGGAATACCTAATTTATTGGGACTTCAGCCTGAAAAATATGATCTCAATCACTTCTTAGCAGAGATGTTCATGCCACGCTATTCCTGGGGCAGACCTGGCCATTTCCCCCTCCTGAACCCCAGCATAAGCAAAGGAAGCCTTAAATATGTTTTTTAATTAATTAACTTGTCTGTTTATGCAACATATATTTATTGGGTGTTTCTGACCTGGAATATAGAAAAGACATAGAAATAAAGTGGATACATATCTTAAATGAATAAACTTGCAATTTGTTAAGGAAATCTGTACACAAATTGGTGAAATACAATTCATATTTTATGGCAAGATAAACATATTTAAACACACTATTGTTCTTTGCCCCTTTGGGCCTCCTCTCTCTCCTTTAGTGTGTGTGGTTTATCTGCGTTAACCAGAGCTCCTTAGGAGATAACATTATTTCTTAATCTCATCAGGGTCAAACTCCTTAGGATATAACTTTCCTTCTTAATCTTGTAAGGGGTCATGATGACCGGTGACCCAGTTAACTACTGGCTTTGTATGTGTAGACCTGAAATGTGTAAACTATCAATAATACTTCATTTAATGTAAAGCCCTCTGTCTCAAAAAACTTATATAACTGTGCTTTGACCTCTAACAGGTTGAACAGACCTCAGAGCTTTCTGAGAGGCTGTTCCTGTGTTATAATCTTCAGCTTGGCTGGAATAAATTTTTCCATTTCTTTCTTCAATGGACTGATTAACTTTTTCATCAGCAAAATATAACACAGTGTGTAAGGGCTACATGCTACAAATACACAAAGCTTCAGTGGAAGAATAAAGTAGAAAGTAACCTACTCTGTTTTGCGGGGTCCTATGAGGCTTAAAAAGGAAATGTCCTTTGACTTCAGTCTTAAAGGATGAATTCATGGCCCTGATATATTTGATAACAAAAGTAAAAGAAAAAAAAGTGAAGCAAGGAAAGGAGAGACTAAGGAACCAGTCCTTCAAGAGACTAGTAAAAAATGCTTATTGGATTTTGGACTTAATCCTGTACATAATGAGAACAGATCTTTTAGGGATTGTGTGGAGGAGAGTTAAATAGTCAAGTTTGCATTTAAAAAAATATCTATTGAGAGTAATTTATCTGGCAAAGGAGATAGTATACCAAATATTGCAATGATCTAGATAGGGATGTGGGAGTGTGAGTCCAGCAGACAGTGAAAAGGGAGAAGATGGGTAGGGTTGAGAGAGATTTGGGAGGTAAAAATCACAAATTTAATATTGATTGAATGTGGGAGTAGAATGAGAGACAAAGATGGCTCTCCTTTTTCAGGCTTTGATGTTTATGGATTCAAATGTGAAAAATATCCTGTTTATGCAATTATTATTAACTCCAATCCAAGGGTTAACAGATGCTAGGTTGCCTGCCTTTATGCAACCCTGTGGCTTAGTCAGAATAAATTGTTAAACCCAAAGGCTTTTAACTTACAAGATGCCAAAGAGCCAGCCAGAGTGAATTTTCCAATCAGTTCTTGTGACCTAGGGACATAATAAGTTCTAAGATTGGTATGCACAGAATTGTATGGATATGCACAACATTGTATAGATAAGACAGCTCCTCTTACATATACTTTCTTCTTATATTTAATTAGAATATTCTAATTTTATTCAAGGAATAAAATAAAAATTAATGTAATAAAACATATGGAAAACTCAATCTGTAAATAGTTTATTTTTGAACATGTTCCTTGGTATTTCAAAACCTTCTCATATCTCTATGTATTAAAACTTGCCATTTTGCCATTATGTCTTAACATCTCTGTGAACAAGATGAGGATCTTTAAAAATCCTTAGGGATATCTGAGTTCATAATTTCAGAATTCTTAAAACTGATCAATTAATTGATGAGTTAAAGTCTTTTGTCATACTTCAAGTTAAATACTTATTATATATCACCATGCAGGCATATATAATGTGGCAAGATTTCTCTTTGACTCCTTTGAGGGAATTAACCTAAAAGAAGTGATTTACTTTTTAATTTGGGAATTTCTAATGTTTGTTACATGTCATTTAATATCAATAGAATTATAAAGAATATAAAGAATGAAAGAATAATCTTAATGATAATACTTATATATCATTGGTTTATGCATCATAATTATATAATGTATAATATATTAAATTCATTCTTTACTTAGTCTCTCTTTTGAATATCTAATAATTGGAATAAGCAGATATTACATGGGTATTGGAAAAGCTCTCTTTCTTTTTTTTTGTTTGAGTGCCATTTGGCTTGTTGGCAATTTTTGTGTTTATAAGTTTAGAAATCTCATGGGCCTATTGCTTGTTTAAGGTTTATAACGAGGGTAAAGAAATTCAAGCACTTACATCCAGGCCCTGTGCTTTAAACTCACTGGAAATATCTTTTCAGAATAATTAATAGAAAGTAAATACATAATTTTTGATTTATATTTTATGAATTGTATGAGTCACACTAATTTTTTGAACATAAACATATGTTCAGAAAAAATGAAAATAACTGTCTCCTATAATTGATCAACAACGTGAGATATTAATGTATAAGATGTTAAATATACCATTTTTTATAACATTTTTATTGGAGTATAATTGCTTTACAATGGTGTGTTAGTTTCTGTTTTATAACAAAGTGAATCAGTTATACATATACATATATCCCCATATCTCTTCCCTCTTGCATCTACCACCCTCCCACTCTCCCTATCCCACCCCTCTATGTGGTCACAAAGCATATATGTCCATGCCACTCTCTCACTTTGTCACAGCTTACCCTTCCCCCTCCCCATATCCTCAAGTCCATTCTCTAGTAGGTCTGTGTCTTTATTCCTATATGCCCCTAGGTTCTTCATGACCTTTTTTTTTTTTTTTAGATTCTATATATATGTGTTAGCATACCGTATTTGTTTTTCTCTTTCTGACTTACCTCACTCTGTAAATATACCATTCTTAACACCCTTTATTATTAGATGCCTAGTATTAGGTATGCTTTGGTAAAACAGCAATACCTATAGATGTCACTGACAATTATATTTTTCCTTTCATTTTCCAGTTAGGATTTTTCTGAAAAAATCATCTGTTTAATTCCAAACCGAGAAGACTAAAAATATATTTAGATAAACTGTGGGGGCATGAAGCATCTTGGATATTAACTTAAGATCTTTGAACTGGGAACCACTGATGTAGATTAATTTTTGCTCAGTTCTGTCTGTAACTTCAGTGTCCCATCCCTTAATATAACTGATCCTACTACCCTGAACCCTTAAAGATTAAGGCTGTTCTTACTATCATGTTCACTTTAATTTCTTTTCTTGCGTCTGATCCTTGTACTTCTTTTTTTAGCCAATCGTTTTCTTCCAGAACTTACACAGTATATATTACAACATTTGGATGATATTGACTGACCTAATTAGAATTTGCTGGGCAGGAAGTGAACTCCATAAGATTTATCTCCTTGTTTGAAATTCTACAACGCTTTGGAGAAGCAGTTATGTTTGTGACGATCATGGAAAATATTGACAATACAAGTGTAAATGGTATGAATTTCCCTTCACTCTACCCCAGGACAAGAAATACTAATTAGTTAATCCCTAAATCGAAATCAATAAGCACCAAGTCACAAGGATGGTGTAAGATTGAATTTCATTTATGAATTTTGGCATCTCTAACATAGCCTTGGGTCACACAAAGATATCTTGGCGTTAAATGATATCTAAGATATTCAGGTAAAGGATTGTTTCCTTTAGAGCAAATGTGCGAAGTCAAGTCTACATCACTAATTTTAGAAGAGACAATTCTCTTTCTGGTTCAGCTGGGCTTTGCAGAACTTGGCCAGACCTGGAAGCTTGGACACCTCAGAACATAGCCTGTTGTGTGTGTCAGGCTATTTGCTTCCATGGTTCTGCCATTTCTCCAAGGAACTTGGAGGAGGTGGGAGTGGGTCCTTGTTATTTTCAGAACCTGAAATTCAGTTTTGTATCAGATAAGTTGAGGGTCACACTAAATCTCTTTTTAAGTGGTCAATTGCCCTATCAAATCTCTAACTTCTGTCTCCTACTCCTGCTGGCCTGTCTCAAGTATCTCCCCTCAAAGGAGTTTTAGAAACACACAGCTAGTCTGTCTTTCCTGGGGGTAATGGAGGGCAAGCAACAGTCAGATGGTTCTTTCCTTAATATTTAGTCTATAATCCCTTTCATCAGTAACCTACGTGTCCTTAATGAATGTTCCATCCCAGTAACCTTATATAAATTTTGAGACATTAAATGGATTCCTGGGATAGTTGGTTCCACATAAAAAGCACAATCTTCCATTGTGGGGCCAAATATTAATAACTGTTTATGTGACTTGGATATACAATGGATTTTCAGAAGCATATTTTAGCCTCTTTATTTCATTACAGATTCCCTACCATCCATGTGTGTGCTTATTTGCTTTTTGTTTCATTTTGTTTATTATGTAATCATTTAGAAAATAAACCTTAGTTTCAGATAGACTAGTGATATATTCTAAATCAGCAGTTGTTTCTAAAAGTCCAGACTCACCCCAGTGTGCCAGTCCTGAACCTGGGTCAACACTCTTGTCCGAAGATAATTTGCTTCATTGCTGTCCTTCTGTAATGCAGATTGAAGTATCTTAGCAACCCTGGAAAAAGTTCTCACATTTAGCAGATCTAGGTGTGTATGGGTTTGTAAGAAGTGCCACAGCCTTTATTTTTCTCTGAATCAAATCAACTGTGCTCCAAAACCCCAGCACAGTAGGACAACATATTCTACTAAAGAACGTATAGATGTATTCTCCTACCAACAGTTGTGCTCCTTCTTTTATAATACTTAGTTGTATTTACTTCCTTTCTGTCTTCAACCTCCTCCTTCTTCTTGCTTTTCCTCAAAGATATTTGTCTGGTTTATATTTCTCAAGGAAACCCAAATATCATATTCCGTATACTTTAAAAGTCAACGTCTACATGTGTCTCTGTATACAAAAGCCCAAGGTGCAGAGAGATAGATGCTTAACTTGGGTTATGTGGATTTGAGTGTGTGTCGGACAAAATAATGCAAGTCTATATCTCAATGGCTAATTCTGTAATATGTGTTCAAAATATCATAGTAATGGATATTGATTATTTGAGCTGCCTCATTGAAAGAAATAATAAGATTTGCAAGTTATGTAATAGAAAACTGAGGAATGGGAATTTATTCTAGTGATTGGGTGTCAACTATGAGCAAGGACGTTCACTGGAATATTTACTCCTGATATTCAAGCCATTGAACTTGAGACCATAAATAAAGTGAAGAGTATCTATCAAAGTTAATGTATTTTTGATCAGGTCAAGGACAAGTTCTAGTTATATCTGCAGCATCTAATTTATAACCCTCTATTAAAACCACATTTGGGTAAAACTGTCAAATATCTATTTGAGCACTTTTTTCAGGTACTGGGGGGTTCGGATCCTTTCCTATTACCTGCTGAGCACTTAGGATCCTCCGTGTCAGGGTATATTCAAACCTGTACAGCTTTGCTCCTCACACATCATACCTAATTCCAAAAAAGTTTATGAGACCATATCATTCAACTTCTTGTAATTTTATTTTTTTTATATTTTTTATCTTATTTACTTTTTTAACATATTTATTGGAATATAATTGCTTTACAATGGTGTGTTAGTTTCTGCTGCATAACAAAGTAAATCAGCTATACATAAACATATATCCCCATATCTCCTCCCTCTTGAGTCTCCTTCCCACCCTCTCTATCCCACCCCTCTAGGTGAACACAAAGCACCAAGCTGATCTCCCTGTGCTATGTGGCTGCTTCCCACTAGCTATTTATTTTACATTTGGTAGTGTATATATGTCCATGCATTCTCACATAATTTACCTCCCCAAAAGTAGTAAAATAAAGCTAAAAATTAAAATTAACTTTTTTATACTGGTAGATGTAAGGCTCAAGCCATTTATATAGGTATTTTCTAGTAAAGAACCATTTCTTTCTCTGGCTTTTCATATATAATTTACTTCATAACCAATAAGTACCAGGAGGCAGCATTCTTTTTAAGGTCACACAGTGATAAGTAGCAATGCAAAAGTAGAAACATCAGTCAGACACATTTATTAGCTAAGTGACTACAGTACTAACTGATACATCCGCTCTGAGATGGGCATGAAACAAATTTCTGCTTCAGTAAAATTACAGAGGAGGAGATCACTACATATCCTGGGTATTTAGGTCATGACTAGGAAAGATTGTCTTGTGTGCATGTGTGTGTGTGTCTGTGTCTCTGTGCGTATACATAGATGGGGAGAGAGAGAGAGAGGGAGGAATCTTTTGGAAACTTCTTATCTAATGTTCTACACTTAATAGCTCACTACACCAAATAAATTCTTTGTTCAAGGATGCACACTGATTTTGTTGAATTGAAAATAGCTTTGACTACTGGAAGTATTTGAAAACCCTTCTGCTTTGGTACTTCAGGTATTAATTCTCTGTTATCTCTTGTTAATTTTTCAAAAACAAGTGATCTCAATTTAATACTAGAAATTAATGTAAGGCCTAAAAATTAACTCCCTTATTACATTTGATACTGTTTAGGTCAGCTTTAACCCTCGTATACTCTATCTACTACAGTTTCTCTTCAGAGATATTTTTCAAACTAGGACCCATGGACATACACTTCATGTCTAAAAATTCTCCACAGTAACAACCTTCATTTTATAATGAAGGTTAATATTTTTAAATATTTATCAATATCTCAAAAACTATTTCCCCACTATTTAGATTGTGACTGTGTAATTAAGTACTGGCACAGAATATCATGGTTTACACACATATTTCTGTTTCGCATTGCATTGTATCCTGGTAGTATTTCTTCCATCATCAGAAGTTAATGAAAATGAATTTTGAAAGCATTAATATGTATATTTGGAATTGGAGCCAAGTGTTATTCACCCGACGTAAAATCACAAAAAGATGAGTGAAAATTTCACAGTAATTTGAATACACAATCTGAATACATAAAAGTGTGAGAGAAGTGAGTCATCATAAAGCAAAGGAGAGAGCAGCCAGGCTGAGCTCCCCAGAACATGTAGGTGATGGTGGGTATTGCAGCATGTAGCCAACAGTGGGTTCAATTCAGTGGTGTCATTGATCACATAAAATTACTTTTATTAGTCATGTAGTTCTCTGAGTACTATATTAATTTTTTGCTCTGGTCATATAGTTCTATAAAAACTATAAGTATAGAGAGTTTTTGACATGTTTTGTGTAAGCATATGTTTAATGTTTATGTTTCCTATTTTAATGATGTACTAAAAGCAATTCAATGCAACATGGTGGGATGTGAGAATAGTGTTTCCTTTAAAATAGGTCTTCAGCTTGATAAACATTGACTTTAGTATTTGCATCAATTAATAAAGTTATTAGTTTACATTGTTATACAGCTTTAAGACAATTAACACAAAATAAGATGAAAGATGGTTGCAGTTACAGGTAAAAATCCATCACTAATTCAAAGTTGCAGATTTTCTGTTTTGAATTTTTCTCTTAGGTTACACATCCTGTCCAACTAACTGCTAATTTAAAATAACTCATGAAAATATTGCTTTATGTCCTCAGTTGCTATTCTGTCATAAATGTTCCTCTTAAAAGTTTTAAATTTACTTTTCTCAATTGGCAAGAAGTAGAAAAACTTTATGTGGTATAGTGCTTGATGTCCTTTCTGTAGGAGTCACGTAGTGCATGAACAGTAAAATTTAGTTCCTAATGAATGAACACCTAATGTGGGGATTTTATTATTATTATTTCTATAATATTTATTTACCAACTTAAAAGCCATTGAACAGTTTTGTTTTTCTTACAGAGTGACATTCGAGGTATTATTTACGGGACAGGTACAGTTTATATACTTCTTTTAGTCTTAGGCTAAAGTGGATTAGGTACATTACATTTCTTTTGTGAACCTTATGCAAACAAAGAACTATGATGAAGAAAAACTGGGAAAGGCTGTAATCTATGGAAACTCTTCAGGACTTCATTTACAGGGAGCTCTCCCTTTGCCTTTCAAAAAGACACCAGCAATTGTATCCTTGAAATGATAACCCTTTTATAAGTTATGCTTACACTGTGCTAAGAAACAGTTGAGAAAGAATGGGATCATGTTCTTATTCGCTTTCTCTACATTTTGCCTTAGTGATACTGAAGTAGGATGATTTTACTCTGTTATTCAAAATCTTCAGGGAAGGATCTAATGCAATTTATCCTGGTTTCAGTGCCACAAACCTTTATTAGAAAACCTCTCTAAATATATCCCTTTCCAGTACTCTTGTTTGACATGAAAAATAGTCATGAGAAAATATTTATTATCTTCTCTCTAGTAGCTTATCAGGAGATTGTTAATTGTTAATTAGGTGTACCCATATTTTTCTTCCTCATGTCTTATGATCAAACTTACTGTGAATTTATAATTTGCATTTAAATGAGATCCCCTTTTAGATGCCATAAGTAGTTATTATACTTTCATATTCTTGAGGTTGAAATATATTTAAAGGTCTTATTCTACTATTTCTCTGCCATATTTTTGCGGTCCTTTTGGTGACTGTAAACACAAACCCTGTTCTTTTCCTTATTTGTTTTTACTTGCAAAATCTTTGCAGTGAAAATGTCCCTTTTAGTCTCTTCCAGAAGATAAACTTGTTCTTTAAGAAGAATCTAATGAGAAGTTCAATGTGATGGTAAATGATTCATTGGATGTTTTGTGTCAGGGTTTGTTAATTGTAGCTTCTTCATAAAAAAACAAAGAAAATAAATCAAATGACAAACTGCTTACCCCCAAACTAATTATTAGAAAGATTATTCACATTCTCCTAGTTTGTTTGGCATTCATAGTAGTCCTTGGATATTTGTTTATCAAGCAGTCACTGAGCTTTGACTGTGTGCCAAGTAGTGTGGCAGGGATTCTGACTGGATACAGGAAAGTACACAAGTGGCCTTTTGGACCTTACACGCTTGGGGGTAAAGCTCAACAAGTGGTGGGCAGGGAAAGGAGAATACAGAAAGTTCAATGCAATGTGGTAAATGACACTCTGGTTGGACTAGGGAGGCTTGTAAAGGCATGTCTGTAACACAGAGTCAGGAAAAATATATTGGCATGGCCGTGGAATGGGTTATAGCTAAACCACGATGCAAATGATATGAAAATGATGCAATTTTGATAGAGGAATTGGGAATAGTTAGTCCAGTGTGAAAGAAATCTCTGAACATTTATAGAACTGCAAATAGCTGAATATTTATGGAGCCTGTGTGTGTGCTTGCATGCCCCAATGTTCATAATCTTCGGGTTGAGAAAGGCAGGGAGGTACTTTCTGAGTGGAATCCAAGTGCAGGAGGGGTGACTGACTCAGTTACCAAGTATTTTGTGTGCATAACTAAGAACTTTAGCGATTATTCTTAGGAATTAGAGTAACTATTGAAAACATTTTGAGGAGTATGACAGAGTCATGCTTGTACTTTAGAGAGATACATATATTTGTTGCAGTTGAAGAATAGAATTGTTTAGGGCGAGACTGAAAATATAACAGGTCAAATATTAACATGTCTTTAAATGCTACAGCAACACAGGGAATGGAGATTAGTGGGCTGATGGGGAATGGGTTCCTGTGTTTGAATTGAAGTTGCTGAATAACTGATATGAGAGCTGAATGGGAGATTGACAATGGCAGTCATTTTTCGAGGTGATTTATGGACTTTTAGTTATATATAGTAGAACACACATCTTTACCACTGTAAACTGCACAAACGCTACAAAAATAACTATATAGGGCTTCCCTGGTGGCGCAGTGGTTGAGAGTCCGCCTGCCAATGCAGGGGTAGCGAGTTCGTGCCCCGGTCCGGGAAGATCCCACATGCCGCGGAGCGGCTGGGCCCGTGAGCCATGGCCGCTGGGCCTGCGCGTCCCGAGCCTGTGCTCTGCAACGGGAGAGGCCACAGCAGTGAGAGGCCCGCGTATCACAAAAAATAAATAAATAAAAACGAAAATAAATAAAATAACTATATAAAGGATTTTTTTTAAAGATACACTCATAAAGCAGAGAGACAACAACAGGATGTCACACAGAAAACACGTTATTTGAATGATGGAAACCTGCAAAATCATTGTTAACTTTGCAAACAAGGAAAAGTAAGTGATAATAGGGGGAGAAACTAAGAAGGAGACAAACATTTAAAAGGATGAAAAGCTGGAGTCCTTCCTCCCTGTGTAGGTCATGGTTGAAGACGGCTATAGAATGAAGGCTCTGGAACATCACTGTTGGGAGCATTTAGACACCCAGATACACTCCCTTTTCCAAGCCTCAGTCATTCCTTGGAACCCTGTCCCACACTACAAACATAAATATGTACCACTAAGCAGAATATTGAAAATTTGCTCTCTAGAAAGGTTAAAACAGAAAGAATTTGGAGTTGTCAACAGTAAGCTCTACTAGAGCGGAGATCACAATGTTGAAAATGGAGGACTGTGAAAATCTATGCATTGAATGCTGAGGGTCCGAACCTCTGTCCTATTTAGCTGCTGGGTCACAGGCACTCAGGCTACAGACAGCACCCATTGTCCCTCCCGGGGAAGGAGATGGTGACTGATGGGGATACTAATGATCTAGTCACGTTCCTCCTTAGTCACCTTCACCTATACCTGACCCTTAAAATTCTGCAAATGCACAGCAGGTTTCCAGTGTGATATTTATCAGGACCACAGTCTAAAATTGGATCAGATAGATGGGGATCACTCAGTATCTGGAGAAATGTTCTAACATAAAAGGGATCAAACAAAGAGACATTGAAGAGGAACACAGAGAAACTGGAGTCAGTGAGGAAGCAGAACAAAAAAGCTTCAAAAATATAATTAATACACTCAGAGAGACAAGCAGCATCTACATTCATTTAAAACAGCAACCACAAAACAGCAGGCTATAAAAAATACATTCAAAGAACACAAAAAGAACTTTTGGAAACTAAAAGAATGATACAAGAAATTAAAAATTAGGGAGAAATTTTGAATTAATTATTCAAATAATTAATGATTTTTAATTGAAATTAATAAACTTTTCCCAGAAAGCAGACCCCCTAAAAAATACATACAGATGCAAAATGAAAGCATACAAGAAAATGTTTTTTGAAAAACTCAAGTGATTCTTAGTACTCTTGGAAAGAGATAACAGGGAAGAGGAAATTAACAAAGGAATAATTCAATACCATTGCCCAGAACTGAAGTTCATGAATTTGTAGATTGGACAAGGCTCAACAAGTGCCTGGAAAAATTAACTTAAACATAAGACCCTTTTGAATTTTCAAAAATTAGAATGATATTACTATTGAGGAATTGCCACAAGACATTTTAAAAACTAAATCTTATAGATGACTCTACAGTCATCAAGTCAAATCATTAATTTTACCAGTGAAGAAATTGTGGCTCA
Organism: Kogia breviceps; assembly: GCF_026419965.1. Lineage (NCBI taxonomy): Eukaryota > Metazoa > Chordata > Mammalia > Artiodactyla > Physeteridae > Kogia > Kogia breviceps. Next base: position 16,420,217 of record NC_081322.1, read on the forward strand.
AAGAAGTTAAGTGGCATACCCAAGAAGCAGATGACTGGGTTTCCTGATATGATCAATTTCTTGTCTGCTCTACCATTTTAGCATCCTCAACCATCTCATATGTTTTATGAGATGAAACATAATACTCATTGTATTGGAAATTAGATTTTTACACATTGGTTAAACAGTTTTATAACAGACATTATTTTTATTTCTGTACCTTTTCCCTGATGACCTTGAACATGGGGAAATGAACCGGGTGCTGGGGCTTGTAGCTTATTTCCCAACATAGGGAGAAGGAAGCTGGAGTGGAGACCAGAGTCAGGTTGAAAACTTGAAGCCAATCCTGAACCAACAGAGAATATTGTGGCTCAGAGGAGGCACAAGGGCTGAGGTTAATCTGCTCCTGGATATGTTGTGAAGCTATGACTACATAATTGTCATTGTATGTGTCAGATAGATGGTTTGACTAATAAATAATCATTAAGCACAGTGATTCTCAACCTTGACTGCATATTAGAATCACTGAGGAACTTTTAAACAAAACAGATGCCTTAGTCCCCATCTGCACTTATTTCAGTTTAATAGGTTTGAAGTGGGGCTGGAATATCAATATGAAAATCTCATGCTTATGCTACAAATTATCAATTATTTACTTGAAATTTTAATGTAACTGAACATGCTGTATTTTTATTTGCTAAATCTAGTACCTTGGAGGTTTTTTCCATCCTTTCCTTGTGAGAACTTATTGTGTTACTAGCATTCTAACACTTTGTGACTTGAGTACCACTTTCATCTGAGAAGTAAATACATGTTCATTTCTTTGCCCATGAATTCATCCTTGGAAGAAAATTGCAAAATTTTGGTGAAAGAGGAAGACTTCAATTCCTCTCTTAATCCTTCTTTTGTAAAGGAATATTTTTGGTAATAAATTTTTTACACATTTCATAGTCTTCCTGTGAGTGATATAATTCCAGATACCCCTTTATTTATCTGTTACTGTGAAAAATAGGAAAAATAACAAATTGGCTTTCAGTTTCATGCTAGTTGTATAAAATGAATTTAAGAGCTTTTCATATCATGCACTGAGTGCTGTTAAAATTAATTTTAACTTTATTAATTTATTTCTATTACTTTCCTGAATGTTTGAGATTTTCCAATTTTCAATGAGTAGAATAGTTTTTACTTTCCTTTATTTTGACTTAAAAATACACCTGAGACTGCATTTTGTTCATTATAATATTAATTTTAACCAAAAAAGAGTAGATTCATGATAATTATAAACAACTAACTTAAACACATATGAAATAAAAAAGAAGTCTTCCATAATCTTATGCCCCAGAGATAATCATTTGTAACATTTTGATTAATACATCTTCAATTGTTTTATGTATAGACCAAAAATAAATAATAAAAATACTGAATATTATATATAATATTCTGCAGATTTTTAACCCATTCATTGAATAGAGTATTTGATTTTATTCTATAAGGTTTTTAAAAAATTTCTAGGTCTGTTTTCCAAAACTTCACATTATCATGTATTTGGTACTTCTTTTCACATAGTTCTTACATTAAGTTTTCTAACATCTCACCCTTGTTCATCTCCTTTTCATGCCCTGCTTTCTCCATTTCCTTACCAGTCTTGTCTAAGGGCCTTTTATTAATGGAATAACGGACTGTTCCCTGCTTCAGGGTGTGTTCCTGGAGAACCCAACCAGGGCACTTACACATGTACCTCCTACTTTGGTTATCCTTCACAGGTATGCTCTTCTGCAGACTCTTCGCTCATATCCTTATCTTCTCTTCTTGGAATTAGTCGATGGCCATCTAATTCACCTTTTATCTCCAATCTTCTGCCCAGCCAATTCATCCCATATAGTAGTGGTTCTAGCAGACATATATATATATATATGTATATATATATATATATATATACATATATATATATATTTATTTATTTATTTAAGGATATTAACAAAATCATCATTTTAAAAACTTTAATGGTTCCTAATTTTCTAAAGAACAAGTCCAAACTCTCATTTAGGTGTAATTACAACATTTCCATGCTCAACTTGAATTATTCATTATTCAATGTACTAGGTTTTTAGTCCAATCACAGCAATTCTATTTCTCTGGAAATATCAAAACATTCAAGCTTCTTCATAAATTAGCTGTCTATGTTGATTGGGCAGGTGTGTGTGTTTCCTCTTAGTACAGACATGGAAAAGATCACTCTGCTGTTAACAGGCAGAGAAACATTTAACCCAAGGCTTTTAACTATGAAAATAGTGTCATTTATATAATCAACCTTGAATTTGGATTCTTTCCCATCAAAAACATTAGGTCAAATTTATAAACCTGAAAATGTACAGGTTTAATCTACTTATAGATTCAAATATCTGTGAAAATTATAAATTATCTTGGTACTGATACCTTCTTTCTGTGATGGTTAGATAACAGGGTATACTGAAAAATGAAATGCTATAGATAATAATGTGAATTTATCTCCTCTAAATTTCCATTGCACATTTTTATTTCTACTGTGAAGTAACCATACTTGGTTTTTATTGTTGTTTTCTATATTACCTCTACTAAAAATATATATATTTTTGAGGATAGAGAATATTTCTTACTTATTTTACAGTCCAAAAATGTTTTGCACATAGGAGGTGATCAATAAAAATTGAGTAAATGATCAAATATGAATTTTAAATTTGGTATATATGCCCATCCCTAAAATTGTCTGGGCATAAGTTAACTTTCTATGATTCAAAAGTCATTTGAGAATGTTATAATGCCTCAGGTCACTATTGGAAACATTAATAACTATTATGCTGATAACAGTACAACTATGAAATAATAGATAATTTCATAGATGGTGTGTTGGTTAAAAATTAGCATATTTTGATGCTTTCTCCTCGTTATTCCCTTCCCTCTCAACAATCTTAAGTATCAATAATACCAATGATATACTTCTTTATTGAAGACTGAAACAATTTCCAAAATAGAGACACAAAATACAATTGTTGCAATACCTAAAGATGAAACTATAAAGGGAAAATTGGGTATCTATTAAATATAAAAGCTAGATTCCATCCTATAAGTAAAACAGGCCTCATAACTGTCATGGTATCCTTTAAGAGAGTGGTTCTTCACTGGCTGCAGTTTTGCCCCCAGAGGCACATTTAGCAATGTCTGGAGGTATTTTTGGTTGTCACAACTAAGAGAGGTGATTGCTACTAACATCTAGTGGGTAGAGGACTGGGCTGGGCTAAGCTTCCTACAATTCACAGAATGACTCTAAAGCAAAGAATTATCTGGGCCCCAAATGTAAATAATATGCTGAAGATGAGAAACTATGCCACAAATAAATAGAGTAGAAAAGAATATACCCACTGTAAGATTCTTCATTAAGATTATCTTGATCATTTATTGTTCCATAGAAGTTCTAAACTCTCTATGGCCATTGCAAGCAGCAAGAAAGAATCCTTTACATTCTTCAGATTGAAATAATTCCATACCTAGAATCACTATGTGTAATGCCCTTCCCCATTATTGGATTAAGACCTCTGTAAAACCACTGTACACCTTTTAAAATACATAGAAGTCTACAGAAACAGCCCCAAAAGGATCTGTATGGGGACTTAATTCCTTAGAAATTCATTATAATGTAAACTATACAGCAGTAAATTTCTATAAATATTCCTCAGTCTGTTGAGAATATCAAATCTATAGAAAGAGTAAAATTTCTTGAAATGGTGACTCTGCTTTTGGAAATCTGGTAGGGGAAATTCTGGCTGACAAATGTGCATTCTCCTGAAAATTTTACTGAATAAAAGTTAATTATACCTATACTGGTTGTTTTTCTCTAATAATGATAGTTATGATTTTAAATTGAAAGCCCACATATGTATCTGTTTGTTCATTTTTAAAAAAAAGACATTTTGAGTCTGAGTATAAATGCTGGTTTTCTTCAAGTTACTTGAATTCTGGCAATACCTGATTCAAGACATGATAAGAGGTTACAATATTTCTTCTTATCGAATGGTTTACCAGTTTGTTTTACCTATATTCCAATCATAGTGATTAATCAAATCTCCATTCATTTATTAGAATTATATAGTTTTTTATGATTTATCCTCTAAACTCTAAGACATTTGGAAGAAAATTAATTAAAAAATGATAATCCACACTGGTTTTAGTATATGTTTGGAATAAAATATTGTTGCCACTGAATGATTCTATACTTGGTTAAGGCATTGAAGTAATGAGAAAAAACATCTAAAGGTATTTACTTCTGTATTGGCCTGAAAGTACACATACGTGCCCATGTAAGCATTCCATTCATTTCTCATTCTATAAGTATATTGTGTGACTTAAACTTTGGTAACTTAAAATGCCATCATATGTTTGATAACTTCTCTGAGATACCTGCTGGAAGGGAAATATTGTTCACTGAAAATCAGCTTCTAGCCTAAGTAATGTAGAGAAGAGAGTTGGAACCTACATAAGAAAAGGGATGTTGTGTGACAATCAGGAGACATGACAAAATGACTAAAAAACAAGGTGTTTTTGATCTTTTGCACAAATGTCGTAAGTTGCTGAACCATGATTTTATTGTTGTTAGTTTGAGTAGAAAAAGAGTAGAGAGTACACTGTGTGTTGCCTTGTGTCGATAAGAACAGAATTTACCTTAAAATAGCATTTTTAAGCCATGTGAATAGGAAGCTCCAGATTTATCCTGAGTTTATGGTCTAAAATCAACTACTCAGAATCACTTAGAATGAGCCTGAACCATAAAACTAACTGTACCTTAACTTGAACTAAATTAATTTCTGCAAAGTACTTTATTAATTAGTATGTTTCCCCACACTAACTTCCAATAATTCCCCTTTATGTCAAATACAATTTGATCAATATATACAGATAAGATCAGAATCAGATTTAACTTTCATTTTTGGAAATAAACTGAAAATTATCTGGCATTCAAACCATGACACCATTTCTGGAAAACTTCTGAAAAATGTGAGTTTGTAAAGATACTATTTCTAGGCTGTATCATTTAGTTGGAGTGAATGCTAAATATCCTTACTAGGACTACTGAGTGAGAAACTCTTAAACATCATAGGTCCCCTACCAGGCATTATATTACATTCAAAGTACAGCTTAATGTAACCTGTTCTGTAAAATAGGACCTAGCAGTGCATAGAAATGGGAAAGCTGAGGAAAATAATAAAATGCATTGAAAAGGTCAAACATGCAATCTATTTTAATTTGTTGATCATTTAGATGGCTAGTTGGTTAAAATTATAAGTTATTCAGGCCTAGAGGGTACATTGTTGCTCTGATTTTGTTTAAAAGGAAAAAGATGAGGAAATTAATTAAACGTTAAAAGAATCTCTTATTTTTGAAAGCAGAATCCATCAACTGAACAGTGGGAGAGAGCATAAAGGTCTTTGGGAGAATTTAAAAGTTCTCCCAGTGTTATATTATTATTGTACCCATACAATTATTTAACAGTAATGGAGAAAGTTCTTAATGATTTTTATAGTCTTTTCTAGAAAGCACAGTTTACTAAATTAATCCACATCTAAGACTGGGAATCTAAGAAACTAGTTTTTATTTACAAAGAAAAAAATAGACTTTGAATCTGCAAGGTAATGTTTGAACCATAAAATTATTTTATGAACCATAAATAATGCTTATTATTCATCATCTTTAGAAAGAACATGTTTGAATTTTGATAAGAAAGTAGATGAAATTTACTTTCCCATAAATTCTATAAATTGTCTTTTGCCTACTGGTCCATTTCTAATTTCTTTAGACATAATTGCTTATTTCATTTTTATGAATATACTATTGTGATAATATAGTATTTTACTGTAGTACTAAGTAATAGTACTATATATATCCTGAAAAATGCAGTACTATTATAGCATCATATAATAATGTGGTCCTATAAAGTAATGCAATATTACATAATCTTGACATCTAGAAGATCTTTAAAGTAACACAATTATGTTATGTTTTTCTGGATGAAGATCACCAAACCTATAACATTTAAATAACTTTTACAAATTCACAAAAAGCAACAGAACACAAACAAACAATACACATAATTCCTTGCTCATATTCACAGTGTGTCTAGTGATTATGTGTGTATATTCATCATGGGAACAGGCACAATGTAGACAGAACCAGCACATTCCCCAGAATGAACTTCTTTCTTCAGCCATAACAATCATGATGTTTAAAAATCTCATCTACCATGCTCTTTTCTTCAGCTACTGTATTTTCGTATGCCAGAAAACCACTTTTAAATGAGATATTTCTGCCTCTTATTACTTATATCCTCCCTTATATATTTAAGGCTATATAACACACTTATTTTTAATCCTTCTGATTTAAAAGTCTACTTCATTTAGCATATGTTGATTTCCCCTTATAGTAGATATATCCCTCAGGAGCCTACTTATTTGGCCAATGTTCACCTGGGGATATAAATGCCTGGTATTTATGTTCAGAAAGTTACAAATACCAGGATCTGGATGGTACTTATTTTTAAGTTTAAGGAGACAAGAGGATGTGGCTGCTGCAGACCTTTTGCAGGTTGAACCCTGCATAAATCTAAGATGGTCGTCCACAAAAAAGACCGCAAAGGATGACTCCCAGGGTAGAGAGCACAGTACTTAACCAGTTCTGGTCACTCCCTTTTGTAATCAATCCATCAAACAATGCTTTTTAAATAAAAGAAAAGTTAATAGTCTTTTTAAAAGCATTTTTACATATACAAAGACATGTAATGGAAAGTACAAAAAGTACTCATAGACCCAACTCTCTCCACACTAATTTCTCCTTTTATTAGCATCTTGCATTAGTCTGGTGACATCTTGCATTTGTTACAATTGATGAGACAACATTGACACATTGTTATTAACTAAAGTCCATAGTTATGAGTTTGAGAAACCTACAATAGCATGCATCCACAGTTAAATTATCATATAGAATAGTTTGCCTGCCATAAAAATATTGTTGTTCTACCTCTTCTTCCCTCCTTCCACTCTCAATCTCTGGTGACTACTGAGCTTTTTACTCTCTCCATAGTTTTGCTTTTACTAGAATGTCATATGTATAGTTGGAATCATAGAGTATGTGGCCTTTTGGGATTGGCTCTTTTCACTTAACAAAATACATGTAAGATTCCTCCATGTACTTTAGTAGCTTGATGGCTCATTTCTTTTTACCACTGGAAAATATTCTATTGTTTGGATGTATCTCAGTTCATTTATTCGTTCACCTACCAAAGGCCAAGTTTTCAAGTCATTGGAGTAAATTTCAAGGAGTGGGATAACTTGATCATATGGTAAGTGTATGTTTATTTTTGTAAGAAACTGCCAAAATGTCTTCCAAACTGGCTGTACCATTTTTCAATTAATGAGAGTTATTTCTGCTCCACATCCTTTTCAACACTTAGTTTTGTCAATGCTTTGGATTTTAGCCATTCTAATAGGTGTGTAGTGATATCTCATTCTATTAACTTGCATTTCCCTAATGGTGGAAGATACTGAGCATCTTTTGATATGTATATTTCCTGTCTGTATATCTTCTTTGGACAGGTAGCTGTTGAAATATTTTTCTCATCTTTTAATTGAGTTTTAAGAATTTTCTGTTCATTTGTTAGTTTAAGATAGTAATCTCTTATTAGATAAGTGTTTTGGAAACATTTTCTCTCAGTTGGTGGCTTGTCTTCTCATTCCCTTGACTAAACAACATTTTTTTCTAGTGAGGGATTAATTTTTAAATTCTTAGAGAGAAGCAGCCATGGAGCAGGAAGTTCTTTTGATTGAAATACATCAGAGGGGTGAATCTGGGTGGCAAAGGAAGAGAATATCATGCCTAGGGATAGGGGCTTTGTCTTCTTGTACGTATAACCTTAGCAAATATTTTGGACTGCTTTCATTTTATTCCACTAACACTTAGAGACCAAGCTTTGCAGATTTCTTTGAACACGGAATCAGCAATATCTTACTTTATCTGAGACTCAGTTCAAATGTGGCTTCTTTCCTTTTCATGATCATTAGCACTCTCAACTTTAAGACAAGAAATTAGACCAGGGGGCTTCCCTGATGGCACAGTGGTTGAGAGTCAGCCTGCTAATGCAGGGGACACGGGTTCGAGCCCTGGTCTGGGAAGATCCCACATGCCGCGGAACAACTGGGCCTGTGAGCCACAACTGCTGAGCCTGCGCGTCTGGAGCCTGTGCTCCGCAACAAGAGAGGCCGCGACACTGAGAGGCCCGCGCACCGCGATGAAGAGTGGCCTCCGTTTGCCGCAACTAGAGAAAGTCCTCGCACTGAAACGAAGACCCAACACAGCCAAAATTAAATAAATTAATTTAAAAAAAAAAAAAAAAGAAATGAGACCACTACTAGAAACTACAAACAATTCTCAGAGAAGGCAAGATAAATTCACCACCACGTCTAATGGCATCTGCTCTCATCCAGGTCCTTCTGGCATCTGAGATGTGTGTGAACACACACTGGATTCTTGGCTGCATCCAGACTATGAGTTATTCATTACTGTGGGATTACTTCTACCAATCCCTTTCTAAAAACAACAAACTAAGTCAACTAGTTAATTTTAAAGGGAAGCATATTATCAGCTGTTTAATTGGGTTGGAATCTTATTTAAACTTAAACACTATCCTTAAACATTCACATATAATTAATTTCTCTGTACTTTAATATTTTCTGCTGTCACTGGATAAATGCAGGATTCATTTTCTCTCAAGGTCTTAAGATTATTTTTAAATTCATGGCAGTTTCTTCAGGTTAAAATAGCTTTTGTTATTGTTAGAATTTAAGGTTTATAGAAAAAGGGCAGTTTTCCATAAGTTGGAGCATGAAGGTTGTTAATTTCTCCCAGAATACCTTATATATGGACCAAAAGAGGAATATTCTCAATTTAAAACAAAAAGAAGAAATTACAAGCATTTCATTACTTACAGTAGAGTGTTCATTAGTTGCAACTTGTGGCAAAGCTTTTATTTAGAACTAAGAGCTTTGCTGTAATCTCATTAGGAAAACTAATCAATATATTAATGATAAAATAAGTACAAAACACATTTAAGGAAAACCCAGGACCTATTCATTTCTTCTTGGTCAGAGTGTGGTATTTAAAACACTCTGAACAAAATAAAATAAGAAGTACATATCCTTAAGTACCTTATGTTTCTTCATCATTTAGATGCCATTTATTTCTTTTGGTTATTTAACTTCACTGAATTCTACATTCCAACAGCACGTTCATGATCAAATTAGAGCCATGGGTTCTCAAGTGCTTTGAGTGTCCAAGGTATAAAGAATAATAATTAAAATTATGTTGTTATATGGAAGCCAGAGTTCCACTTAATACAGCAGGCTGCCTTGCTTATTTTATATCACAATCTGCTCTATAATTAGATAACACCTGAAATCTAGCAGGGCTCCTTACGACAGGAATGTTCCACCTTACTTCTCAGTCTAGCTAATGAAGCATGGGAAGGAATTTCAGCAAGTGTCAACCACTTCAGCTTTTGTAACAAACCTGACAGTGTGACAAGCAGTATTTGTTTGCTAAGCCCCAGAAGAAATGACTATTACTTAAGTATTTATGTTTTGACTTGGGAATAGTAAAGGCTAATGGTGATATGCATAGTGATAGGCTAGAACAGTCTCACTTTAAATATACACAGCCTTAATTTTATATAATTACACAGAAACAGCAATAGTCAGCAAAGACCTGAATAGAATTTGTTTTTTAAAGAAAGGGCAGTCTTCCAGAGAACCAAAAATATATATCTAAATACAAATATAAAGGGTTATTTTTTTTCTTATGTGTGTTGAAGAGATGGCTCCTTATACATACTGCATCTCAATGGAAAATCTTTGTGTTGTGTTACAGATTGGCACAAACCCTCTGGTTCAGTCACTATATTTTTTATGATGTAAATAGCATACCCTATAGCTATAGCAGGAAAAGGATCTCTGGAGAGAAAAACAGGTTTGCTAGATCTGCTCAAGCAATGCATTTTTAAAAGATTTGCTTAAAACAACAGAGTATGTCAATTGGCAATATCAGTCCACATATGAGCTTTCAAATGCTCTCTTCCTAAGTCCAGGCGGTTGGCTGATTCGTACGACATTTGATTTTTAGTTTTTCAGCAGCCCATTTTGATTTAGTGCCATTTGCATTTTTATAGACAAAAACAATCCTGCAGCAGGCAATGTTCTGCTGATAAATTTTGCAAGTTGATAATAGCAAAGGGTGTGTAGAACTTGAACCTGATATAGATGTGTTGTTTGAAAAAGCACCACTGAGAGATTAGTCTCAAAGGAAACAAAACAAAATAACTAGCAATTATATTTTTTTTCCTTTTTTTTCAAATTTAGATACTGCCTTTCTGTTTACTCCTTTTCAATATAGTTGTAATGTATTAGGCTTTTGACATGAATTCATGAAGAAGTTTCCATAAAAAAACACTAAGATAGTTACTGGGATATTTTATAATAGATAATAATATTTCTCTGTAATAAATAATCTGGTCCTGAATTTCAACTGCTAAGGGCAGGATTGTTCTTAAAAAGCTTTTGTAGCCTGAAGAAAGAAATGCAACATGTAGAAGGCATGTATGAGAGTGTGGAGAGGATTAACAACAAAAAAATATTTTTTCATCCTAGAGTCTCTTTTAGTTTATATTTAACCTTTTCCACAACCACTTTATATATAAATTATTTTACCCCATTTTATGAAAAGGAACACAGAAACTCAGAGAAGCTAATCATTTGCTTCAGGTAGGTCAGCTCCTAAATGGAAGAGTTGGGGTTTGAACCAAGGTCTATCTTACAACCTGTTGCCTCAACATGATTATATTGAGATAAAAGCTTGTTAAAAATAGACCATGTAAGCCATGCTGATATAAGGGAAACAAGAGTCACAGAATTATGGGCTGCAGTCCTGAGGGTAGGAGAAGTCTATTTGGGCTGGGGAGGAATATGTCAGGAATAGTACACAATTTTGCAGTGCAGACCACGCTTGTTTTGTTTGTTCATTGACTTGAACTCTACAGAGTTTCAGATTTGATTTTGAATGTCCTGAGCAGTCACGAGCTCTCAGCCATACACTGCCTCCTGTCTCACCCAGGAGAGTATCACTCATCTACATCCTCTGCCATGACCATGTCCAGGGGTCTGCTTTTGCTCTCCCTCATCTGCAGGCCATTTACTCATCGGATAGACAGTAGAAATGCCTTCCCCAGGGACAAAACACTAGCCTGTGAGACAAATATTAAATAATTGTAAATTCAATATTATTTTCAGTACTCTAATTTAGTGACATGTGGAAGAACTAGAGTTAAGACCAGGTGTCAGGTAGGGTCAAGGAATCAGATGAAAGGTCATAAATTTAACAGAGGAGACAGTCACCAGGATATAAGAGACCAAAATCTAGTCTGAGACTTTACAGTGGAAGTTTCAAACAAATGAAGGTAAGAAGTTTTCGACTTTCATTTTGGAGAGGCCAGATTAGGTCTGACTGAAAATTAAGGGGCAGGTCCATGTTATTAAGACACTCAGTTATCAGAATTGCATTTTATACATGACAGACTGTGATTCAAGAACAAATGGTGAAGCCCTTGTAGTGGCATAAGTCAAACATCAGGATGGGACCCCAGTTATTAGGAAACTGGTGTACAGAGCTAGATGGAAGTTAGTACTAAAATTAACATGCTAAATTTAATTAAAATGCTAAATTAACTCCATGCTAAGCAGATACATAAGTGAATTGAGGTGTACTTATGCTTTTCCTTCTTGATGTGGGTCTAGGACTGATCTCAGATTGCAGATAAACTTGCACTTTAACATTAAATAATCCCAGTTACAAGCCTTCGCAGTTATGACCAAAGGCTTGTGTTAACCTTTTCCTGCTCTACCAACTCCTCTTTCTCCATAAAAGAAAGGTGAATTATAAGGAAAGATTCAAGGAGACAACTTGGCAAATGACCTTCAGTTTCTTTAGTCTCTCTCCCACAATCAACCCTGGTGAAACCTGGGAAGTACATGCAGGATTCTGAGGAATTAACTTGAGATTTGTAAGATACCCCTGAAGAGATGCAGGCCCTTTTACAACTGGCTTGGGGGCTGGTGAAGCCTGAGCCACATGGAGATCAGGAGATGGAGAAGAGCAAGGACAGGTAGGACAGGGTGCTCATGTTCTACTTTTCTGAGTCCTCAGCATTGTTTGGAGCTTTTCCTACTACTTGCATAAGATTCTAAAGTGAAGCCAGCTATGGTCACCCAGATTGCCACCAGTTCACATCAGATATAATATGGGCCTTAACCCTGGCAATGCTCAAATATTACTAAAAACAGTAGTCAGTTTTGTGCAATATAATTTATACAATTTTTCTAAGAGCTACATTCCTACTCTCATAAAAATTATTCTAGGGCTTCCCTGGTGGCGCAGTGGTTGAGAGTCCGCCTGCCGATGCAGGGGACACGGGTTCGTGCCCTGGTCCGGGAAGATCCCACATGCCGCGGAGCAACTAAGCCCGTGAGCCATGGCCGCTGAGCCTGTGCGCCCGGAGCCTGTGCTCCGCAACGGGAGAGGCCACAACAGTGAGAGGCCCGCATACCGCAAAAAAAAAAAAAAAAAAAAAAAAAATTATTCTAGTTTTCATACTCAAGAAGGTTTGGTTTCATGATCCAGGATTAATCGCTTGCCATAATAAATAGTTAAGGACAAAGTGTTTTATGCTTTCTTTTTTCTTCACATTATTATGATTTATATCCACTGGTAGGTAAACTTCTATAATCACAGAAAGAAATGAGATAGTCCCTTTAAATGGTCTTGTATAAGGTAAATATTTAAATACATACAATTCAGTATATATTTGACTTTGTGATGTATTTTTATACATTTTAAATGGATCATCATTTTTTGACATGCTTTATTTTTTAGAACAGTTTTAGGTTCATAACAAAATGGGGACGGTGCAGAGATTTCTCATATACCCTCTGTCTTTACACATGCATAGCCTTCACCATTAACAACAACACCAACCAGAGTAGTATATTTGTTGCAATTGAGTAACCTACATTAATGACTCATTATACTCACCCAAAGTTCATAGTTTTCCTTACAGTTTAGACTTGGCGTTGTACATTCTAAGGGTTTGGACAAATGTATATTGACATGAATCTATAATTTCAGTATCGTACAGAGTATTTTCACTGCATTAAAAATACTCTGTGTTCCACCTATTCATCCTTCCCTTCCCTCCCCTCCCCCAATACTTGGAAACCACTGATCTTTCTACAGCTTCCTTAGTTTTGGCTTTACAGTACATCATATAGTTGGAATCACATATAATGTAACATTTTCAGATTGGCTTTGTTCACTTTGGTCTTCCATAGTGACCATCATTTTGCATTTCCAATAGCAATGAAATAAGAATTCTTATTTCTCCACATTCTCGCCAGGATATGTGTTCTCAGTGTTTTGGATTTTAGCCGTTATAATAGGTAAATACAGTATTTCATTGCCTTTTTAATTTGTGCTTCCTTGATGGTATATGTTGTGGAGCATCTTTTCATATTCTTACTTGCCATCTGCATATTCTCTTCAGTAAAGAGTCTGTTAGTCTTTGGCTCATTTTTAAATCATATTGTTTATTTTCTTACTATTGTGTTTTAGAGTTCCTTGTATACTTTGTGTAACAGTCCTTATCATATATGTATTTTGAAAATATTTTCTTCCAGTCTCTGCCTTCTTGTCACGGTCTGTCAGTGTATCTTGCAGAACAGAAATTTTAAAATTTCAAGAAATTGTAAATAACTTATTAATTATTTCTTTCATGAAAGTTACCTTTGGTGTTGTATTTAAAAATTCAATGATAAACCCAAGGTCATTTAGATTTTCTCCTGTTATCTTCTAGAAGTTTGATAAATTTGTGTTTTACGTTTAGGTGTATGCCAAATTTTGAGTTAATTTTTGTAAAGGGTGTAAGGTCTGTGTCAAGAATCACTCTTTTTAAAATCTTTTTTTAAAATTTATTACTTTTAAAATTTATTTTTGGCCATGTCTGTTCTTAGTTGATGCACGCAGGATCTTCGTTGAGGCGTGAGGGATCTTTCCTTGCAGTGCGCAGGCTCTTCGTTGTGGTGTGTGGGCTTTTTTCTTGTTGTGGCGTGGGGGTTTTCTCCTCTAGTTGTGGTGTGCAGACTCCGGGGTATGTGGTCTCTGTAGTTGTGGCACACGGGTTCCAGAGCGTGTGGGCTCTGTAGTTTGCAGCATGCAAACTACAGAGCGGCATTCTAGTTGAGGTGCGTGAGCCCAGTAGTTGTGGCACACGGGCTTAGTTGCCCCGCAGCATGTAGGATCTTAGTTCCCTAAGCAGGGATCGAACCCACAACCCCTGCATTGCAAGGAGGATGCTTTACCACTGACTACCAGGGAAATCCCAAGAATCATTTTTTGTTATAGGTGGATATCCAGTTGTCTCAGCATCATCTGTAAGAGTATATCTTTTCTCCATTGAATTACCTTTGCTCTTTTGTCAAAGATCAGTTGATTTTATTTGTGTAGGTCTACTTCTGGGATCTCTATTCAGTGCCACTGATCAATTTGCCTATTATTTTTTTTACCAAAATCACACTGTCCAAATTACAGTGATTTCATAGTAAGTCTTGCAGTTAGTCAGGTAATGTCAGTCTTCTATTTTGTTCTTCTCCTTTAATATTGTGTGTATTCTATTCTGCTATTCCACATATGAACTTTAGAATAAGTTTGTCAATATCCATACTATAACTTGCTGGTATCTTGATTGGAATTTCATTTAATCTACAGATCAAGTTGGAAGGAACTGACATTTTCATAATATTCAGTCTTTTGATCAATGAACATGAAATATCTCTCCATTTATTTAGTTATCCCTTGATTTATTTAATGTGAATTTTATAGTTTTCCTCATTAAATCTTCTGCGTGTTTTGCTAGATTTATACTTATGTATTTCATTTTTTGTTGCTAATTAAATAGCCTTTTTCTTTGTGAATTCATTGACATTTTCTACATAGACAGTCATGTAATCTGTAAACAAAATTGTATTTATTTTTATTGTCTTATTGCATTAGCCAGGACTTCCAGTATTTTGTTGAAAAGAAGGAGTGATGAAAGAAGACATCATTTCTGAATATATATAATACAAAGTCACCTCATTCTATTAAACTTAACAAATACCAGCTGACCTTATCAGCTACATTGATCATCAATATTTTTCTATTATTGATATTTCAATATGTATTAGGTTTGAAAATATTTTCGTGTCTGATGTGGAATAGAAATCTAACTTTTTCCCTATTTTTGCTTTCTCAGATATGGCATAGATATTTCTACATAATTTATTAAGTAATCCTTTCATTCCCACTGATTTAATATGCTACTTTAACTGAAAGAATCTTTCTGAAATTTCTAACTATTCTATTGAGAATGTTTTTTTTTTATTATTAAATGGGAATTTAGGTGTCTTTGTATGGAGGCTGTTAGCTAGGTAATACTTTTAAACTATGAGTGTGTAGCTTTCAATTTCTAATCACTTAATTCATAATTGGAATGATAATGACAGTAAGTAGATCCTCAAAGGAGATCGATGGTCCAAATACATAAATAAGAATATGTAACATTTATGGTACATTAAAGGTGGTGTACACAATGTGTAAAATTGGAGCATTTAAAAAAATATGTCAGGATGAAAAGCTATACATTTGGGGGACATGAAAATGTCTGTATTGTACACTTTCAATAAAATTAAATTCTAATGGATTAAAATATAATCATCTAAAACTTAAAACTAAAAATATTGGAAGAAAATTTATGTGTGGATATTAATATAAGTGAGAATGGAAGTGTCTTTAGAAATAAGACCTAAGGAGAAATAGAAAATATTGAGGAACCTGACTACATAAAACTGTAAACATTCTGTATAGCAAGAAATAGACTAACTTTAATAACAAAAGAAAAATTAGAAACAATATGATAAATATTGTTATTTCATAAATCAGTAGAGAGATTTAAAATTAATAGGAAAATGATAACAAAACAGGAGCAAAAAGAAAAATTAGCAAAAATATAAATATTTAAATACTGGAAAACATTGAAAATATGTCTAACAATAAGTGGTTGGGTACATATATGCATATATGTACACATGTGTGCATATGTGTGTACATACATATTTATATTGTTTTGTACATTTAAGTGTGTAGTCAAGTGATATTGAATTAATTGAATAATTATTTTCTTCCTTACTAATTCCCCTCACTTGGAGAATTTGTTTCAGGAGTATTTCTTTTGTATTTCCATACAAAATAATCATATTTAACTGTAAAAATAATGTTATAAATCAATTTTATTACAATGCAAATGTGTTAAAAACAAAATGTTTAGATGGAAATGTCAATTTCAAAACATCATAGCCTACTGTACACCAGTGGAACAGGGTAGAAAGCCCAGAGATCATGCCATACACCTATGGTCACCTAATCTATGACAAAGGAGCTAAGAATATACAATGGAGAAAAGATAGTCTCTTCAACAACTAGTGCTTGGAAAACTGGACAGCAGTATGTAAAAGAATGAAATTAGAACACTCCCTAACACCGTACACAAAAATAAACTCAAAATGGATTAAATACCTCAATGTAAGGCCAGACACTACAAAACTCTTAGAGGAAAACATAGGCAGAACACTCTATGACATAAATCACAGCAAGATCGTTTTTGACCCATCTCCTAGAGAAATGGAAATAAAAACAAAAATGAAGAAATGGGACCTAATGAAACTTAAAAGCTTTTGCACAGCAAAGGAAACCATAAACAAGACAAAAAGACAGCCCTCAGAACGTCAGAAAATATTTGCAAATGAAGCAACTGACAAGGGATTAATCTCCAAAAAATACAAACGGCTCATGCAACTCAATATCAAAAAAACAAACAACCCAATCAAAGAATGGGCAGAAGATCTAAACAGACGTTTATCCAAAGAAGACATTCAGATGGCCAACAAACAAATGAAAAGATGCTCAAAATCACTAATTATTAGAGAAATGCAAATCAGAACTACAATGAAGCATCACCTCACACCAGTCAGAACGGCCATCATCAAAAAATCTACAAACAAATGCTGGAGAGGGTGTGGAGGAAAGGGAACCCTTCTACACTGTTGGCGGGAATGTAAATTGATACCGCCACTATGGAGAACAGTATGGAGTTTTCTTAAAAAATTTTAAAATTGAACTACCATATGACCAAGCAATCCCACTACTGGACCTATACCCAAAGAAAACCATAATTCAAAAAGATACATGCACCCTAATGTTCATTGCAGCACTGATTACAATAGCCAGGACATGGAAGCAGGCTATATGTCCATCGACAGAGGAATGAATAAAGATGTGTCACATATATACAATGGAATATTACTCAGCCATTAAAAGAAATGAAATTGATTTATTTGTAGTGAGGTGGATGAACTTAGAGTCTGTCATACAGAGCGAAGTAAGTCAGAAAGAGAGAAATAAATATTGTGTAGTATTGCTTATATGTGGAATCTAGAAAAATGATACATATGAACTTATTTGCAAAGCAGAAATAGAGACACAGAAGTAGAGAAAAAACATATGGATATCAAGGGGGTAATGGGGAGTGGGATAAACTGGGAGATTGGGACTGACACATATACACTATTATGTATAAAATAGATAACTAATGAGAACCTACTGTACAGCACAGGCAACTCTACTCAGTGCTCTGTGGCGACCTAAATGGGAAGGAAATCCAAAAAAGAGAGGATATATGTATACGTATAGCTGATTCACTTTGCTGTACTGCAAAAAATAACTCAGCATTTTACAGCAACTATACTCCAATGAAAATTACTTTAAAGAAAAAACAAACAAAAAATAAAAACATCATAGCCTAAGAGACCATATCTTACATATGAGCTCTTATAGGCCTGCACAGAGACACACACACAGACACAAATCAAAAGTTGTAAATGTATATATCTCTTGTGGGTAGAATTCTTGAGTTCTTGCTGAATTTATTTATTGATACTCTTTATTTTTATAAAACAAAAATATATAATTATTTATAATGCAAGATTATTTTAGAATTGATTTGACTATACGATGGATTGAGATGACAAAGTGACCATATGCCTTTACATCTCCTTCCAATTAAGTTACTTGAAAATCAAAAATCTGGTTTTTTTAGGAGGCAGTTTTAACAATGCTAGTAATTAAAAAGAATAGTTTTGGTGGCCAAGACATTTTGACAGATTCCTTAAAGATAAACTCATGATTGCCAAAGAAAGAAGAGTGAAATAAACCTTCCAGGAAAAACACCCACAATTGAAAACCAGGGTAGAAGCAGTTGCAATTTCAGCATTAAACAAAGCTTGGTGCCCACATGAAGACCGCAGGAGGAGGGCCCAGGCCCATGGGAATCCAGGTAATTAAGAGATAGCACTGTGAACTTCGAGCAGTCTAGCCCACATTGCTCATTTTCTGAATCAGACAACAGTGGTTCTGGTCCCAGATGAAACCCCAGGACTGCTCTGCAGAAATAGAATAATCAGCATAGGAAGCCTATTTAAATGGGTGATGGGACCTGAGATTTAAACCACACTTTAAGAGAACTCTGGATCTCCAAAGTAGAGACTGAGGGAACATGAAAGAAAAGGCAAAGAGAGAAATAAACAGAAGTGTTCCAGTCTTACAGTAGAAGACTCATAATTTTAAAAGTTGGGAAGTTGTATTCCCCTGCCTCCTTTTTCTGTATCCACTGGACCCAAATGCACTATACCGCGTCCTCTCAGAAGGAGTTTGAAGAAGACTTCCTTGCCAGGGGGCACAGCCCCTGTGAAGATCCACAAGCCCACTGAAGTCCCCAGTGTTACCTACACTAATCAACAGAACTTTACATCAAAACTAAATGACAGCCACACGCTCGGAAAGGAAGACCCTTTTTTTCTTTTTTTTTTTTAAATTGGAGTATAGTTGCTTTACATGTTGTGTTAGTTTCTGCTGTACAGCAAAGTGAATCAGCTATATGTATACATATATCCTGTCTTCCTTGGATTTCATTCCCATTTAGGTCACCACAGAGCACTGAGTAGATTTCCCTGTGCTATACAGTCTGTTCTCATTAGTTAATCTATCTTATACATAGTAGTGTATATATGTCAATCCCAATCTTCCAATCCATCCCACCCACACCAAGAAGACCTTGATAAATAAGAGAGCTGCTACGGGAGACAATATATGAAAATCTGTACAAAAATTAAATCCATGAAAGAAAATAGATGCATTTAATAATAAAGACATATTGTTAAACTGGTATATAAAAAAATCCAATCATATAATATTCTTAATAAACATATCTTAAAAAGATATTTGTATAAAATTCACTCTTAGTCAAAGGTATAACAGGAAAATGCTAACAAGAAGAAAACAGAATTCCATGTGAAAATTATTAAGTGAAACATGATTTCTTATACTAAAATTTTGAAAAACAATAAAACAGTATCTATATAAATGAGAAATAATTTTAAAAATACAATCCAATAAGAGCTTCTCTTATAATATAAAACCTGGATTATATGAAATGAAATGAGGACAGAGTATTTGCATAATGCAATGAGATAACTTGCTCTTACATTTAGAACATTGCATAGAGCAGATAGGAAATTAACCTTCTTTTAAGACATTCATAAAATAGGAAAATATGACTATGGATGAAAACACAAGACAATCTTAATAAATCTTGTGAAGCAGAAATACTTTGTTCCTTATTTATAAGCCACAATAAATTAAAAAGTAAAATTAACAATAAAATAAAATGAAAAGAATTAAATTCCTAGGATAAACAAAAATCAAAACTGAACTTATAAGCCATTTAGGAATGAATAGCAATAAAGCGTTATATAATAAAAGTGTGATGTAGACATAGAGGAAGAAAGGAAATACATGTAGTAGAATTTAACAATGAGTTAAGATTAATGAATTAAAGTAAGCTAAAGGGGAAAAACAGGAACAACAGAATACTCAAGAAATAAGTAAGGGAGGCCTTAATCAGAATACAAATCAAAATCAATATTCTAGAATACAGCACCAGCAACAAATAAGGTAACAAGAAAAGTATAGATTTGATCAACAAAAACACAGTCTGGTTTGTTGAAGTCTCATAAAATAATCAAATAATTGGCAATTCACAGAGAGGGAAATCATAAATAAATATTAGGAATGAGAAAGTGAATCTCACTACAGAAATAGTAAAAATTATTAAATACAAATATTACATGTAAGTATATACCAAAAGTTTGAAAAATCTAGATTAAAGGATTAGTTTCACATAAATATTCAAGAGATATAGAAAAATAATAAGTGACTAGGTTTAAAATGCTGTCAAAGAAAATGGGAATATAGACCGAGAGCTATTCTGGAGTCAGAGGGGTGGAAACTCCAGAGAGGAGTGTCCATAAGCATTTACTGTCAGGGAAAATTCAAGTAAACAAAGGTTCCAAGAATGGTTGTATTTGGCAATTTGGAGTTATTTGAGCTGTAATATCTAATACCCTCTGTGTTGACAGTAATTGTGGGTTTTTGAGGATGTACAAACTCGAGTCTAAGTAGAGCCCTGCTGTGTTATAGAAGGAATTACTCAACAAAACATGCGGTCTTAGTACTACTGGTGGTGGTGTCTGGCTGTATGGTCACTGACCTCAAATTTTTAAAAAGTGCTTTATACAAACAAAAAATTCTGTGTTTAAATGCAAAAGATCATTTGAGGGTTCCTTTATTAATACTGCTAGTACTACTACTAATAATGATAATTACTTTGGAGATTTATGTGCTTTAAATACCATCTGACTATGATCATGATGCTGCCTACCTTCAAAGTCTTCCAAACTCACTGACTGTAAGCAGCATCTGCTTTTAAAAGTTGAGTTTAAAAGAAATTTACTGAAACCGTGGACCTCAGAATCCCTGGAAACTGTTAGGGATCAGTACGCTTACAATTTCCACTCAACTGCTATGGCAGATTAATCTGTTTTTCTATGGGATGGATCCTTTCAGAACTTTTTTTTTTTTTTGGTGCAGAAACTAAAGTGTTATAAAAATAAGTCAGGATAAACCAACTACTCTGAGAATAGATTGTCTGACTTTTGTGACTGCAGATGTTTGAGAAAAGATAAATATATCTACATAGCTTTCAATGTATGTCTTAAAAAAGAAAATCAGTGGACAAAAAAGAAGTAATATTTAATTATCTCTTTAAAAAATAATAACCTACATTCTCTACAGACTATTTCTATTTTGGTTGGTACCTACATCTGCTTAGCAAGTGAAATATGTTTGTATAATTATTTAAAGAGGTACTCTAAAGAAACTATCGATTGGGCCTGGTCTTAAATAATATCATAAACTCCACTGCATGTTTCCTTAACCCTTGCTGCTGAGGATTTATAATATTTATGGAATCTACAAGGCAGCACCACAAAGATCAAGTTACAAGCAGTGTCTCTTGTCATCAAAGTTAATCAAACTTCATGTGAAGGAATCTAAGGGCATAAGTAAAGAATATCACTTTCTTAAAAGAATAAATAAATAAACACATATATTTATAAACATAGAAGGCAGAGGCTTACATTTTAAAACTATATGGTCATGCTAAAATTAGTTCAGCTTTACTCCAATATTCTTAGTTCCTTAAACTTGCTTTGCTCTCTGACGTCCACTTGGATCCACAAACTTTATTTCCACCTACAGCTGGTAACCTCCTTGCTCCCTGCCTCAGCTTCCTACCTCCTTCAAGAAGCTTTCCTGAATCTATCAAAACAGATGGATATATTTTTTAGGTGACCCAATCATATCCTGTCCTTCTCACCGTAGCATTTATCAAACTATGTTCAGTCACCTGGTTAGTCATGTAATAGGTGTCTATCTTCACTAGATTGGCTACAACACAAGTAAGCCAACTATGGAGGCCAAACCCAGTCAGACATTTTTCCTTGTATTGCTCTTAAGCTCAGAGTAGTTGTTACATAATTAAAACTTTAAAAACAAATTTTAAAAAGTCACATTTCGGGCTTCCCTGGTGGCGCAGTGGTTGAGAATCCGCCTGCCGATGCAGGGGACACGGGTTCGTGCCCCGGTCCAGGAAGATCCCACATGCCGCGCAGCGGCTGGGCCCGTGAGCCATGGCCGCTGAGCCTGCGCGTCCGGAGCCTGTGCTCCGCAATGGGAGAGGCCAGAACAGTGAGAGGCCTGCGTACCTCAAAAAAAAAAAAAAAAGTCATATTTCATGGCACATGAAAATTATATAAAATTAAAATTTCAGTGTCTATAAATTATTGTATTGGGGTTCAACGATGCCTGATTATTTACACATTGTCCCTGGCAGAGTTGAGTGATTGAAACAGAGACCATCTACATAGCCAAAGGTATTTACTCTCTGACTCATTACAGAAAATGTTTGCCAACACCTTGCCCCCAATATCAACCTACAATGATGTCTAAAATCATAATATCTTTAAGCTCTCAACTACCATTTTCACTCAGTAATCCCCAAGGTATTGGGAGTCTCTGTATTTATTTATTTTTTAATTTTCCTGCTCATTATTCTGGGAGCCCAGATCTCACTGATGCTCCCTCTAACACCGAATGCTCCAGAATCCCACCATGTCCTAAATGATCATTGCTGTGGCTAATACCATTGACACCCGCTGATGGTGGAGTAAGATCAACACTGTATGTAAGTGGGCTGAGGTCTCGGTCACCTCTCAGAAAGAGCCTGGAAAGCATGAGAAAAAAACAAATTATTCAGCCTTGCAATAATACCTTGTTCAATCCCTATTGCATCAACTGGCAAAGCTTTTGTCTTGAGTATGACAAGAAAGTAATGTAACCTCTTATTTTCCTCTTGCAGAATTAGGTCTGTTTTACTGTAATAATTACTCTCTGGCTTTGGTTTGAGCTGTAGTAAAGAAGCTTCTAGGTGACTCAAGAGGCAACTGTACAAACCTTGTTAGTTCACACGCAATCAGAAACACTCTTTTCCTGGACTCATCATCAATGTAGGATATATAAGCTCTTCCTAACCATTGCCCCACAAAAACCACGTATGGTGTCCTGCTGCCTTCAAAGTTACTAGCCAAGCTCCCAGAAACAGGAAGTAGAATGGAGGTTGCCAGGCGCTGGGGGGGAGGGGGAAAAAGGGGGTTTGCTGTCCAACAGATAATAGACATTTAGGTTCTGGAGACCTGCTGTACAACTTACTGCCTCTAGTTAACAATACTGTATTGGTGCCCTTAAAATTCTGTTAAAAGTTTATATCTCAAGTTAAGAGTTCTACAACAAATTTAAAAATAAAAAAAAAATAAATGTCCTAATCATATTTCACAGACATGAATAAAGGCAGGAGAGAAGATGAAATCATACACAGTAGGTCCTTTGTTGGTAAGGGGCGATCCAGCAGTCAAGGTTTCATTCATTAAGGGGGTTCATGGCCAGTTGATTTTCCTCAAACTCCAAACCATCTCAGAGAAACTTTTACTCCTGAGACTTTATCACCAAAGGGTGTATTGTATGGTTACATATTCATTTAAAGACATCTTTAGTAATTTATCAAAGAGCTACCCTGAAGTAATAATAAAACTTTCTGATATGACTTAGGACACACTTAAGGAAAACTGTGATGCTTATAGAAAAAATTCCTCGCCAACAATTTTCTGCAAAGACCAAAAATGTAATTGACCTTTTAAAAGGACCACGGCTCTGTTTCAACCATGCTAAGATGCTCATAAAACAGAATTTAATGTCCCCATCCCTGCCCATTTTGTGTGGGTAACCCTTTTACTAAATATATACATGAAGGCATTATTAAAAATCATTATCAGCATCATCACCTTTTTATATTTTCTTTTTAAAAATAATATGATTTTTCTGAAATTGCCCTATTTTACTTTTAAGAAATACTTTGTAAAATTTTAATGTGAACTGTTAGCAAAATAC
Source organism: Kogia breviceps (assembly GCF_026419965.1). Lineage (NCBI taxonomy): Eukaryota > Metazoa > Chordata > Mammalia > Artiodactyla > Physeteridae > Kogia > Kogia breviceps. The sequence goes on from NC_081322.1 coordinate 16,444,307, forward strand.
TTTTAAATGATCGTCAACTCTGGCTCTTCTGAGATATTCATATTGGCAATGTATGAAACAAACATAATAGCTTAATACATTGCTGTTCTGATATTTTTTCATTTCTCTATGTTAATTAAACTTTATTTCATCTTAATAATGGAAATATAATGCTTCAGCTGTTACTTTACCCTTAAAAGAATGCAATTTTATCTTTACCTCATTTAGCAGTAAAGAGTATCTGCAGCTCATATGAACACAAAGTGACTCTATGATTACCCTAATGATATCATCTTATAGCATTTTTAAACTTTTCTCCCATTTCTATTCATAGCTTTGAATGATCTATAGACAAAAACAACTTTGCCTACTTTTTATCTTTCCTTTTACTTAGCTGGACATAATTTTTTCTCTAGGAATAAATTCTTCCTTTGCCTGACAGCCATTTTTATTAAACAGAGAAGTAACTCAAATTAATGTTACAAAATAATAAAATACTCAATGTGAGTTTAAAGCGTTAAGTCATAAGACTATTAGACCAGAAAACAATAAATGCATTTGATTTTGTTTACCTGTGAAATAGTCTCAAGTATATTTTTCAGCAGAAGGGCAAATATAAAAGCATTGATAGGACAAACACAGTGAGTAGTTCTTGGATATCTTTTCATGAAAAAAAAAATAAAAAGAAAGAGAGGGAGGGAAGGAGGGAGGAAGAAGAGAAGGAAGACATAACATAAAATCTCATAGTATCTCAAGGTACTAAGATCAGGGAGCAGTGATGGAGGCTTTACCTCCTACCTTTTACCCTTTCTAGAAGCTTGATTGTGTGCAAGACATTTGTATTATTTTTTACAAAATAGTTTTTAAAAAGGTTAGTATTTCAGACCTTTTTCCTTAGCCTAGCTAATATATCCCGGGCCATAATTATTTGAAAATACTGCCAACAGCTTAATGAAGTACAACTGAAGCTATGGTGCTTAATATTTTCATAATTTATTAAATCTCAAGTGTATCCTTAAAGATATTTCTTTAAAGCCCAACCTCATTTCTTTAAAATGTATACCTGTGGTAATTCATAATACGGTATCGAATATGTTTTTTCTTTAAAATAAGAAAAGGATCAAAGATTTGTTAAAGAGTAATTATGGCAAGCAAGCCAGTGTTTATTTCATACCGTGTTCTTCATTCCCTTTTACAGTTGGGTTTTAAATGTTATTTTAAATAATTTTATTAACATTATTCTCCAGGGAATTTATTTCTAATGTGTTATTCTATAGACAATTTTCTGAAATAAATTCCATTTCAAAACAAGAGCAATCAAACCCAAAGGAGATTGCAGATATACTTACTAAAATCTGTACACTATAAATGCACTTTTTCTTTCAAGACAACAAAGCAGTGGTGTATAAAACAGTACAGCCACTCTTGAAAAGAAAAGAACTCAAGGTACCAAATACATTTTAAGCAGTTTTCTATCTAAGGAAAGGTGTGTGTGTTTGTGTTTATGTGTGTATCTGTACATGTGTGCATGTGTGTATTGTGTGTGAGTACACGTGTGCATTTTCAAACATATGAAAATGAGAGCACGTTTATCTTTGGAACCACACTCATGCATTTATCTGCTTCTCTCTGTGTGGAGAAAGAGCAGGAAATATAAGAAAAAGAAAGGAAGTCTTTTGGAGAAATTAATGATGTCTATTTTCAACAGAGGCTGCAGAATCCACCCTTATCCCCTATCACATCACTCTCATGCTGCCCTTTAGAGGAAAGTTGTGAGCAGTTGACATCCTCTACAATGAGTGGGTTTTCAGGGACCTCAGGATTTCAGCTCAGTCTCTAGTAGGTGGATGGCATGTGTTGCAGAAACAAGTTAGCCTTTGCCTTCTGGAACTTACTGGATGAGGACTTTCATTAATTTCTTTTTTTAAAAAAAATATCATCAGTCAGCCATCACAACAGTTACAAAAGCAATTTTTACATTTTTATATTCATGTGATTTGATAAATCATATCAGAAATAAGAGAGATGGAAATATCAGATATTTGTAGTACGTTCAATCTGTACTGACCTTTTCTGTATAAATAATACTAATAATAACAACATTAACAGCTAATTTTTGGTTGAGCACTTAATATATGCTGCAAACATATACTGTCTCTGCTAATCCTTATTAAAAATTTGTGAGGACATTGGTATTATTATTATTAACCCTTATTTAAATACAGAGAAACAAATGTGGAGAAACTGAGTCAGCCTCTGAGGACAAGGAAAGTTATAAATATGTTCTAAGTGATAACCAGAGTTTGGGTTGATCTTCAAGCAGGTTGATTCTCGCCACTTGACTGAGAAAGTAACCATCTTTTCATTCCTCATTGTTCCATCTGAATCTTTTCTGAGCCTTGGGTTTCCAACTTCCTGAATAACGTTGCAATGGCTTGAAATTTGATGGTTTCAATTCACTTGTGTAGAAAACTCTAACTGAATTCAAGTAGAGTCAGGAAACCTCCAAAGCCACTGATGGCAGGAAAATGTGACTGAAAAATGTTTAGTCATTTCTTCCTCATTACATTCTCTTTTAGCAAAATATTCTCTAAAAGCATCCTTCTCCTCCTCCCTCTTTCCTTTTTCTGCAAGGTGAATCAAACAGTTAAGGAGAATTGTTGAGTAATATTCCATTGTATATATGTGCCATATCTTCTTTATCCACTCATCTGTTGATGGACACTTAGGTTGCTTCCATGTCCTGGCTATTGTTAACAGTGCTGCTCTGAACATTGTGGTACATGACTCTTTTTGAATTATGGTATCTCAGGGTATATTCCCAGTAGTGGGATTACTGTGTCATATGGGGAGGCCACCACCCTCACTGGTACTGCTCATATGTTTTTACGTGTCTGGTCTCAGCAGCTGCCTGTGTGTCAACATTTTAATTCACAGGGTTTCCACTGAGGCACCCAGGGCTGGTGTAACATGTAGCCATTTCTTTTGTTCCTGTGAATGCACTGCACCCTTGTCCTGTTTATCACCTCTGACTGCCAAGCCCCTATGAAAGACACTGCTGATTCACTGAGATTCAAAACTGTTCCACACAGCAGCTTCCTGCTTCTAGCTTCCTTTGATGAGTCTACAGGCCCTGCAGGACACATTGGCACTTTTTTCTCAGCTTCCTTTGTTGTGTCCATGGGACTATGTTGTGGCTCATTTCAAACCTCACAGCATCCTAAAGAGAGGTAGAATAGAAAGGCAGACCAAACTCGTGGTAGATGCTTCTCTCTTCCTTTCCGCCTGAACCTGCCCTGATGCCATTCCTATTCTAAGGCAGCCTTAAACCAGAGCTAAAATGTAGAGAGCACACAAGTGGGAAGGCCAACCATCCCGATTTTCCCAGAACTGACGGAATTCCAGGATACAGGTCTTTCAGTGCTAAAACTTGCATGGTTGGTCAGCCTACATACAAGATAATATCTAAAAATCCTCACCAGTCTGGAGTGTGTAGAAGAAGCCAGGGCATATGGTGTGAAGAAGGTGAAGAGAAAGTGCTCAGAAAGTTTGGACTCGACATTCTGACAAGAGTGGGATATTTTTATACACCATCTCCTTGGTGCCTTCAGTGAGAGTACACAAATGCAGGTTAGTATAAAAAGGCTGACTCCAACAAAATCTGCTGTGTCTTTTTGTGCTAAAGATTCCTTTTGGTTTCAATGTTGTACAAAATGCTTAAATATTATAGGGATTCAGTTCATCAGCTTTGACTGATTTTGTATTTTTGACCTATTTTTACAAATGGACATTATCCATGGTAATTATGTGTAATATTATGTTATCTTATTAGAGACCAGCCTATTCATTTTATGACATGTTCTCTTAGCTTATTTTCAAAATTTTTACTCTTGAAAGTTTTACATTTTGCTAACTGTATTTCCTCTAGATTGTTCTTATTAAAAATAACTCAGAAGTGAGTTATTTATCTCAATCATTTGTACATTATTAAATAATTGCATCCTCCTTTATTTTGATTTTAAATACAGTTCTCTCTTTACCTGTGAATTATATTTAGAAACACTAGTTCCTTTTTACTCTCTCAATTATTAATTTATTCTGTCCTTGTAATGCAACTGATTATATGTTGAAATGAGAGGGTAGAAATGAAATAAATTATTAGTGTTATATTATTTCTGTCCCCAAATAGGGTGACTCTTCTTATACATTTCAATTTGCTTCATATAGGCACATTGTTTTCATTATAACAGTAGCTGAGATGACAAGAAAACTGCTTTTAGGTAAAATTATACAGGTAAAATTGTACTTACAAAGGCATAAAAAGAACTTACTAGTTGCACTGAGTGAAAATAGACTAAGAGAAGTGGTGAGAAGTTATTCATCATGGCACTGAATCCACAAGATGACTCCTCTGTTCAGTGATCAGTGAAGGATGTCTTGTTTGAGAAAAAGATCATTTAGTTAAATACCCTCTATCTCTTAATACTTATCCCTCTCATTACAAATAAAGACTAATTTTCTACTACTACTAGTGTAGGTAGATGTAAGAAAGTTTTCTTCCCCTCCCCCCACTAAATGGATAAACTTTCCTTTGCCCAAAAAGCAGACTATTTAGTAAAACAGAAGTAGGCTTAGCTCCTTCTCCCATTTTCCCCCAGCTCACCGTGGAGGAAAGGAAGGAAATCTGTCCAATAAAGGTGTGGTGCATCACAATTCTTCCTAATTACAGTCAGGGTACTGCATGCACTGCATTGCCAGGAACAGAGAAACTGGGTCTGTGTCTTTGAGTCAGGGCAAGAAAATTAACTCCGTCACTGTGTTTCCACAAGCACAGCAACAATAGTACAGACAAGGTGCAAATTCTGTTTCCCCAGGCTGCCACTGAGAGACGAGAGTCATGGAGTCTTTCCTTTGTCATTGTTGTAATCAAAAGAAACCAAGGACTCAAGGGACAGGCTGCTCAATCATTAGTAACACAACTATATTTATTTTCAATTTACTGACAAAAATTCAACCATACTCTTATATTTAGATATTAGCATTTGCCCTTCATAGTGACCACTGAAGCAATTACAAGGATGTCCAGGTTTCCCCAAGCGGGGTTCCCCAGGTGCCTTATCAATGCAGCTGGAGCACAGAGCAAGTGTAAGTTTGGCACTCATCAAAGACCTTGTGTGTAGATGATCTAATAAATTACTCTTTTATAGAAGTAATTACTCTATAAGACAGAACAGTTGTAGTTCAAAGACATGAAATCCACTTAGTGATTCTGTAAGACAATATACCATTCTCTATCTCTTATTCAGAAGACTGGGATAAAAATCATCTGTGGAAGGGATGTATACATTTAAAAATAATACAGGATATTATAGTATAGTTATTGTACCAAAATGTGTATTCCAATATTCAGTTTGGAGGGCAAGAAACATAATGAAAAATTATCTTAAGATAATTCCAAGACAGCGCAGTATGTGTTACAATAGAAGTTTGAACAATATGTGGGGATCAGAGGAGAGAATTAGTCCAGGGTCCTGAGAGTCAGGGAGTGGTCAACAGTGGTGACTGTTCAAAGCAGAACAGGACTTTTCTATCGAGGATGATGAGGGAGCACATTTCTTACCAACAAAGAGCATCAAGCTGTGACAGGGCTTATCTTTCTTGGGAACAGAATTTTATCCCTGTTGTTAGAGATGTGAGTAGCAGGAGATGAGGGTGGAGCATAGGTTAGAGACTGGAGAATTCATTGGGAATTGGGAATTCAATGTTATCTTAGTGTTTTTCTATTTCATAAATCAGGTATTACTCTGGTGTGTGTATGTGTTGTGTGAAGATCCACCTACCAAGTATCAAAGAAGTTGTAAATGAGCCTAAGTCCAAAGTGGCTTTATTAAAATGTTTCTTCTCCTTGGACACCTTCATCAAGGAATGCCACATCTGTAGAAAATCCCTGGAGATCTATTATTTTTAAATTCAGGAAATTTATTAATTTTGATTTTGATAGTTATTTTAAATTATCTGTTTCTTAAGTGGATTTTCAGGATGCTTTTTTCCCTCCATCTACCAGTGATACATAATAGGATAAAAATTCATACAAATATATGTCATTGTGAACTCCATCCAGGAAGGTTGATTCTGCTCTGAGTAAAAGTGCCCTGTTTGTGGTGGTTTCACACATAAGATATGAACCACACAGAATTACAGTGATGCTCCAAATTCAACACAGCTTTGTTTTCAACTAAAGAATAAAGACAAGTTGGAGAAATATAATTGTCTTTGTCCTTACAAGCATAAATTATTCTTTAAAAATAGATATTAATACAATTTTGTAAATGTACTTGATACATTAACACACATTAAATCTGTGGAAATAATCTTAGATCTAATCTATTTGGGGAAAGTCTATGAAACAGTACAACATGAATCCTTTCATTGTCTCATTTCTCATTCATATTTTATGTGCATCTAATGATTAAAAACAAGGTCCTTGTTTAAATAAAAGTCTCAGATTGAAAATATGTAAATTCCTACAAACATATCATTTAATGGAAAGTAATGTTTGGTGCTGCTGCAGGCTTTAAATATTGCATGAGTCAAATCTAAAAGCCAAAGGGATTTGCAACAAATAGATGGAGCTTGATTTCACAACAAACTCTGAAACCAAAATTTCAACTAAAATGACAAATATGAAATATTTAATACCTGAAGAAATTGGGGGGTCAGTTTCTGAGTCTATTATGGTAGAATAAATGTTTATATCTTTTTTGAGTAGAAAATAACTATTGCTTAATAATTTGCTAGAGGATAATTTCAAATAGAACAAGTCTCAGTGTAAATATTATATTGGTATGGGTTTGCATGTACCTTGGTAATTTTTATAAATTTTATAAATAGATAATGGACTTGTATATAAATGTGTATTTATATAGATATGTAAGGTAAACTTGAAATTTCTTTTATGACATGATTTGTTCTAGATTGCTATTTATAAGTAGATTCATCCACCTTCATTCAGATAATTTTCAAATGTTTAACCCTCACGCTTATCTTTTATTTTCATTCTAATGAAGTTTTCTTTGGATGACACATATATGGTAAAAAATATATTTTTTATCATTTAGCTATTTCAACTACTGCTTATTTCTACTACTACTACTATTTAGCTATTAACTATACTCCTTTTGTTAGTATTATAAACTTGAAGACATAGTTTTATCTTCATTCTCAATCCTTTATTCTCAGTCTCAGTAATCTATTACTTCTTGGATCTATAGGTACTAGAAGAATCCAGGAATTTATCATTTGACACCTGAGAGAGTAACTGGACTGAGATTCGGGATTTTTTGCCTTCTATTTAATTATATATTAAGCTATCAACAAAATCTTCCTAAAACATAGCTTTGAAAATGATAGGCAAGTAATAAAATATTAAATCACTTTGATTATTTTTTAGAATAAATTTTGTTTTTATACAGAAAGTGGAGTTTTCCAAATTATACCAAAAGACCCAATGTTTCTTTTCTATAATAAAATTAATCCCCAAATAACATAATAGAATACAAATATATAATATCTTTAGAAAATATAAATGAGTCAAATTTCTCTAAGACATTCTATTATTAGCAATATTAAAATATTTTCTATGACATATTAAGAATTAGACTTTACTCTTCCTAAACTCAAACATTTACTCAGCTGTTAATAGTGAAAATGTGTGTGGAAGAAAGAAGAAATGCATAAAGGTATAATAGCTGTAATTATGGTCTAGGGGGCAGACAGCTCGGGTCCCTGTATCTGCAGTCACTGGTCTTACATATAGGTCTTTAATCCATTTTGAGTTTATTTATGTATATGGTGGGGGAAAATATTCTAATTTTGTCCTTCAACATGTAGTTGTCCAGTTTTCCCAGCACGACTTTTTGAAGACACTGTCTTTTATTCATTGCATATTCCTGCCTCCTTTATCACACATTGATTGACCATAAGTATGTGGGCTTATTTTTGGGTTCTTTATTCTGTTCCATTGATCTATGTGTCTGTTTTTGTGCCAGTACCATACTGATATGATTGCTGTAGCTTTATAGTATAGTCAGAAGTCTGGGATGCTGATACCTCCATCTTTGTCCTTTTCTCTCAAGATTGTTTTGGCTCTTTGGGATATTTTGTTTTTCCATACAAATTTTAAAATTAATTGTTCTAGTTCTGTGAAAACTGTCATTGGTATTTTGATAGGGATTTTTATTGAATCAGTAGATTGCCTTGGGGTGTATGGTAACTTTTAAGAATACTAATTCTTAAAATGCACAAACACCGCACATCTTTCCATTTGTCTGCCTTATCTTCAATTTATGTTATCAGTGTTTTATAGTTTCCAAATACAGGTCTTTTACCTCCTTAGATCTATTTCTAGGTATTTTGTTCTCTTTGATGCAATGGTAAATGTGATTGCTTCCTTAATTTCTTTACTGAGGTTTATTCTTAGTCTATAGAAACACAGAGATTTCTGTATATTAATCTTGTATCCTGCAAATTTACCAAATTCATTGATGAGCTCTAGTAGTTTTTTGGTAGTACCTTTAGGATTTTCTATGTATAGTATCATGTCATCTGCAAATAGGGACCGTTTTACTCTTACATTTCTAGTTTGGATTCTTTGTATTTCTTTTTCTTGGCTGACTGTTGTGGCTAGGACTTCCAATAAGGTGTAAAGTTAAGTTGTTTGAGATTTTTCATGTTTCCTGAGGTTGACTTGTATTGCTATAAAATTCCCTCTTAGAAATGCTTTGACTACACCCTACAGATTTTGAATCAAGTGCTTTCATTTTCATTTTTCTCCAGGTATTTATTTTTCTCTGATTTCTTCAGTGATCAATTGGTTGCTTAGTAGCATATTGTTTAGCCTACACTGGTTTGTTTTTTGTAGTTTTTATTTATTTTTGGTAGTCCTAGTCTTATAGTATGTAGACTAGTCTTATAGTGTGCAGACAGAAAAGACACTTGATATGATTGAATTTTTCTTAAATTTACTGTGGTTTATTTTGTGACCTAGCATGTGGTCTATCCTAGAGAATGTTCCATGTGCACTTGAAAGGAATGTGTATTCTGCTGCTTCTGGATAGAATATTCTATATTTATCTATTAAATCAATTTGGTCTAATGGGTTGTTTAAGGACAGGTAGTTTATTGATTTTCTGTTTGGATGATTTACCCAGTGATGTAAATAGGGTGTTTAAGTTCCCTACTAATACTGTGTTATTGACAGTTTCTCCCTTTGTGTCTGCTGATGTTTGCTTTTTGTATTTAGAAGCTTAGAAGCTCCCATACTGGGGGTGTATATATATATATATATATATATATATATATATATATATATATATATATATATATATATATATATATATATAATTGTTACACATTTTTCTTGGATCGATCCCTTGATCATTATGTAATGTTCCCTGTGTCTCTGGTTACAGTATTTGTTTTAAAGTTTACTTTGTCTGATACAAGTATTCTTACCACTTGTGCATAGAACAACTTTTTCCATCCCCTCCCTTTCAGTCTATGTGTACTTAGATCTGAAATGGGTATCTTCTAGGCAGTATATATATATATTGGTTTTGTTTTGGTATCTATTCTGTCACTCTGTACCTTTTGATTGGAACATTTATTTTTAATTTTTTTTGTTTTATATTGGAATATAGTTGATTAACAGTGCTGTGATAGTTTCATGTGTACAGCAAAGTGATTCAGTAATACATATACATGTATCTATTCTTTTTCAAATTATTTTCCCATTTAGGTTGTTACATAATATTGAGCAGAGTTCCCTGTGCTATACAGTTATGTCCTTGTTGGTAATCCATTTTAAATAAAGCAGTGTATATATATCAATCCCAATTTCCCTAACTATCCCTTCCCACCATCTTCTCCCCACCCCATAAATAAATTCATTCTCTATATCTGTTAGTCTGTTTCTGCTTTTTAAATAAGTTCACTTCTATCATTTCTTTTTAGATTCTCCTTATAAGCAATATCATATATTTATTTTTCTCTGTCTGACTTACTTCACTCAGTTTGAAAATCTCCAGACCCATCTATGCTGCTGCAAGTGGCATTATTTCATTCTTTTTTATTGCTGAATAATATTCCATTGTATATATGTACCACATCTTCTTTGTCCATTCCTCTATCAATGGACATTTAGATTGCCTCCATGTCTTGGCTATTGTAAACAGTGATGCAATGAACATTGTGGTGCATGTATCATTTTGGACCACGTTTTTTTCCAGATATATGCCCAGGAGTGGGATTGCAGGATCATATGATAGCGCTACTTTTAGTTTTTTTAAAGAACCTCCATAGGGGCTGTTAATTTACCTTCCACCAACAGTGTAGGAGGGTTCCCTTCTCTCCACATCTTCTCTGGTATTTATTGTTTGTGGATTTTTTGATGATAATCATTTTGACTGGTGTGAGGTGGTAACTCATTGTAGTTTTCATTTTCATTTCTCTAATAATTAGCAATGCTGAACATGTTTTCATGTGTTTCTCAGCTATCTGTATGTCTTCTTTGGAGAAATGTCTATTTAGGTCTATGGCCCACTTTTTGATTAGGTTGTTTGTTTTGATGATATTAACCACATGGGTTGTTTGTAAATTTTGGAGGTTAATCTCTTGTCAGTCATATCATTTGCAAATATTTTCTCCCAATCTGTGGGTTGAATTTTCATTTTGTTTATGGTTTCCTTTGCTGTGCAAAAGCTTTTGAGTCTACTTGGTCCCACTTGTTTATTTTTATTTCCATTATTCTGAGAGTTGGATCCAAAAAGATACTGCTGCAATTTACATCAGAGCATGTTCTGCCTATGTTTTCCTCTAGGAGTTTTATAATGTCCAGTCTCACATTTAGTTATTTAATCCATTTTGAGCTTATTTCTCTCTATGGTGTTAAAGAATGTTCCAATTTCGTTGTTTTACATGTTGCTGTCCAGTTTTCCCAGCACCACTTATTGAAGAGACTGTCTTTTCCCCCACTGCATATTCTTGCCTCCTTTGTTTCGATTAATTGACCATAAGTAAATGGGTTTATCTCTGGGCTTTCTATCCTGTTCCATTGATCTATATTTCTGTTTTTGTATCAGTACTATACTGTTTTGATTACTGTAGCTTTGTAGTATAGTCTGAAGTCAGGGAGCCTTATTCCTGTAGCTCCGTTTTTCTTTCTCAAGATTGTTTTCCTATTCGGGGCCTTTTTGTGTCTCTATACAAATTTTAAGGTTTTTTGGTTCTAGTTCTTTGGAAAATGTCATTGGAAATTTGATAGAGATTGCTTTGAATCTGTAGATTGCATTGGGTAGTATAGTCATTTTGACAATATCGATTTTTCCAATCCAAGAACATGGTATATCTTTCCATCTGTTTGTGTTGTCTTCAATTTCTTTCATCAGCATCTGATAGTTTTTGGAGTACAGATCTTTTGTTTCCTTAGGTAGGTTTATTCCCAGGTATTTTATTATTTTTGATGTAATGGTAAATGGAATTATTTCTTGAATTTCTCATTCTCATCTTTCATTGTTAGTGTGATCAGAACATTTAAGCATTTATACAAAGTAATTATTGATAGATATATATTTATTGCCATTTTGTTAGTTGTTTGGGGTTATTTTTCAGTTATTTTTAGTTCATTTCTTCTTTTTTTTTCTCTTCTCTTGTGAGCTGATGACTTTTTTTTTTTTTTTTTTTCTTTTTTGTGATACACGGGCCTCTCACTGTTGTGGCCTCTCCTGTTGCAGAACACAGGCCTTGGAGGCACAGACTCAGCGGCCATGGCTCATGGGCCCAGCCACTCCGTGGCATGTGTGATCCTCCCTGACTGGGGCATGAATCCGCGTCCCCTGCATCAGCAGGCGGACTCTCAACCACTGCACCACCAGGGAAGCCCTGATGACTATCTTTAATGTTATGTTTGGATTCATTTCTCTTTTGTGTGTGTACATCTACTATAGATTTTTGGCTTGTCATTACTGTCAGGTTTATATTTGGCAATCTATACATGATTATTTTAAGTCCCTCATCTCTTAATGTCAAACACATTTTAACAACCTTGAATTTTTACTCACTTTCCCCTACAATTACTGTTTTTGCCTTCATATTTTACATCTTTTCTGTGTATCTCTTAACTACTTGTGGATATAGAAAATTTTAGGTCAAAATGGCCATTAAAAAAAAGTCTACAAGTTCTTTGATCTTTGCAATCATTACTTTGAACTCTGTCTTGAGTAGATTGCCTATCTTCTCTTTAGTTCTAGGGTTTTAGCTTGTTCCTTACTTTGGAATATGTTCCTCTGTTGCTTCATTTTGCATAATTTTCCTGGTTTTTGTTTTTGTTTTTATTTTTTCTGTGTATCTGGTTGTTTGATTATGTTTCCTGACCTTGGAGAAGTGACCTTTTGTAGGAGATGTGCTATGTGTCCCAGCAGTGCACTCCCCTTTGGTCACCAGAGCAATATGCTCTGGGGTGCCCCTATGTGGGTTGCATAGGTCCTTCTGTTGTATCAGGCTAAGTACTGTGGGCAGTCTGGTAGATTTGGCTGGTTCTTGGTTGGGTTAGTTGGCAGGGTCAAGTCAAGGGGTGGCTGGTTGTGGAATCCCAGTGGGTCCTGGGGTTAGTTCTGGCCCACTGAAGGGAAGAAACTGGTTCTGACATGGCTGGTTGCAGGACTGGGGTTTCCAGAACTAGTTTTGGACTGCTGGTGTGTGGGGCTGGACCCTGACATGGCTAGTGACAGGTTTTGGGTTATTCCAAAACTGGTGCTGACCACTGGTGTGTGAGATTTGATTCTTGGGCTGATGTCTTTCCATGAGTGAGTGAAGCCAGGTCTTGGGGCTGGTGCAGGCTCACTGTCAGGCAGTGCCAGGTCCTGGGGTCTCAGGCTGCAGGGACCAGGGGTCCTAGACCTGGTGTCAAAGCACTGATGAGTGGGGCCAAGGGTCTGGATTTCTTGGAGCTGTTGTTTCCCAATGGTGGGTGGAGATGGTTCCTGACACACTAGCTGCAGTGTCTAGGCTGTCCCAAAGATTGTGTTGGTCTCTGGTGGGCAGGATCAAGTTCCAGTGGGTCCCTGTTCTGGGGTTTTCCTGCTTGTGTGTGGACTGAGTCATGCCACAACAGGTTGAGGGGCTGTGGTGGTCCTGAAGCTAGTGCTAACTGACTGATGGTCAGAGCGGGTCCCAGGGTCTCTGACTGCAGGGCTCTGGGAATCCTGGAGCTGGTACATCTGTCCAGTGGTGGGTGGGGCTGGCTCAGAGGCTAGTGCCTATGAACTGGTTTATGGAGTCAGATCCTAGGCCCTCTAGTGGATAGGACCATGTCCTAGGATGACTGTGATCTCAGGAAGTCTTACAGAAGTCTCCTGCTGGTGAGTGGGTCTATGTCGCCACCTTCCTATTTGCTTGGCCTGAGGCTTCACAGTACTAGTGCTGGTGGGCAGGGTCAGGTCACAATTAGAATAAACCAGAGGAAGGATTCCAAAATGGTACCTGCCAGCACATGTCCACATGGTAGGATGTGGTCCCAGTAAGAGCTGCCCCCAGGGTGTATGCCCCAGGGTGATCTCCAGTTGCCTTCTACCTCTCCAGGGCCTCTTCAAGATCAGCAGGTGGGTGTGGCTCCTTTCAAATTACTTCTTCTGCTCTGAGTCCTGGCGTGTGTGAGATTCTGTGTTCATACTTTAATAGGGGAGTCTCTATTTCCCACAGCTCTCTGCATCTCCTGAAATTAAGTCTCCCTGGTCTTCAAAGCCAAACATTCTGGATTCTTGCATTCCTGGTGTAGGACCCCCAATCTGGGGAGCTTGATGTGGGTTTCAGATCCTTTCTTCTTTGTGGAGAAGTGCTGCAATTGTAATTGTCTTACCATTTGTGCTTTGCCCATCTGGGAGTGTGGGTCTTGGGTATACCATAACTCTGCCTCTCCTATGCATCTCATTGCAGTTCCTTCTTTATATGTTTAATTGTAGAACATATTTTCTGTTAGATTCTGGTCTTTCTCACCAATAGTTGCTCTTTAAATAGTTGTAATTTTGGTGTGCCTGCAGAAGGAAGGAAGTTCAGGGTGTTCATACTCTGCCATCTTGACCTAGACTTTGTTTTAAAATCTACTTTTATATGAATATTGCTATCCCAGCTTTCTTTCTTGTCTACATTTGTATGGAATATCTTTTTCTATCCCTTCACTTTCAGTCTATGTGTGTCTTTAGCTCTGAAGTGAGTCTCTTGTAAGTAGCATATAGGTGAGTCTTGTATTTTTTGTCCAATCAGCCACCCTGTCTTTTGATTGGAGCAATTAGTCCATTGACATTTAAAGTTATTATTGATAAGTATGTAATTTTGCCATTTTATTACTTGTTTTCTGGTTGTTTTTGTATTCTTCTCTGTTCTTTTAGTCTCTTCCTTTGTGATTTGATCATTGTCTTTAGTATGCTTGTGTTCCTTTCTCTCTAATTTTTGTGTAGCTATTGTAGGTTTTTGATTTGTGCTTACCATAGAGTTAATATATGTTGACCTGTAATTATATCTACTTGTTTTAAACTGATAGTCATTTAAGTTAAAACACTTTCTAAAAGATCTACATTTTTTACTCTCCTCCCACATTTTTGTGTTTTTGATGTCTTATTTTACATCTTCATGCCTATCCCCTTACTGTTTATTTTAGTTATAATTGATTTTACAATTTTTGTCTTTCAACTTTCATTCTAGCTTACTTAAGTGGCTTATTCACAGATTTTACTATATATTTGTCTTTATCGGTGGGATGTTTTTCCTTTTTCTATATATTCTTACTTCTTGTTGTAGTCTTTTTTTTTTTTTTTTTCATTTAAAAAGGATGCATTAACACTTCTTGTAAGTTTGGTTTAGTATTAATGAATTCTTTTGGTTTTTGCTTTTCTGAGAAGCTCTTTATCTCTCCTTCAATTCTAAATGATAATCTTGCTGCGTAGAGTATCCTAGGTTGCAGGTTCCCCCTCCAACGCCTTTCAGCACTTTATATACATCATACCACTCCTTTCTGGCAAAGTTTCAGCAGAAAAATCAGCTGTTAGCCTTATGGGTATTCCCTTGTATGTGACTCTTTGTTTATCTCTTGCTTCCTTTAGAATCCTCTCTTTATCTTTAACTTTGCCATTTTAATTAAGATATATTTTGGTATGAGTCTGTTTAGTTCATCTTGTTTGGGAAATTTTGTGCTTCCTGTATGTGTGAGACAGTAAGGAAAGGGGAAGAGTGCAGCCATCAAAGAATTACCCATCCGTTAAGAACAGGATACCACAAAAACAAGTTAGAACCTATTAGGCCCAAGATGGTGGAAGATTCGACTTCCACTAGACCTTGAGCCTCATTATACACTCATTGTAATACATTAGCTAAATGACATATCCACAGATGCCATGACAGTTTTAAGGCCGACCATAAAAGGCCGAAAAGTGAGTGGTGCCCCAACTCCTGGAAACCCCCACCCCCACTCCAAGACAGCTGGTATAATTCTCCTACTAATTAGCCTATGAAATTACCCAGCCCATAAAAACTAACCAGCCCCACACCTCAGGGCCACTCTGACTTTCCTAAGAGATGATCCCATGCACTGGGGCCACCTCTCTCCCCTTCTGAGATGGCCAATACTCCCTGTGGAGTGTGTATCTTTCTAAATAAGCCTGCTTTCACTTACTATGGCTCACTCTTGAATTCTTTCCTGTGTGACATCAAGGACCCTCACTTGATGGCCCATCCCAAGGACTCACTGGTAACCTGGGACATGACCATCCTCTCCCAACCCATATTTTCCCACAACACATGGATATCTGTTTCTTCAAATTAGGGAAAATTTCCACCATGGTTTTATCAAATACATTTGCTACGCTTTTTTCTCTTTTCTCCTTCTGGAACTCTTATAATGTGAATATTAGTATGCTTGATGTTGCATACTAATTCAGAGTCCCTTAAACTATCCTCATTTTTTAAGATTTCTTTTTTGTTTTTGTTATTAAGATTGGTTGACTTCCATTATTATATCTTGCAGATCATTTTTTAAATTTATTTATTTATTTATTTATTTTTGGCTGCATTGGGTCTTCTTTGCTGTATGCAGGCTTTCTCTAGTTGCAGTAAGTGGGGGCTACTCTTCCTTGTGGTGAGTGGAATTCTCATAGTGGTGGCTTCTCTTGTTAAAGAGCACAGGCTCTAGGTGCTTGGACTTCAGTAGTTGTGTCACATGAGTTCAGTAGTTGTGTCTTGAGGGCTCTAGAGCACAGGCTCAGTGGTTGTGGCACATGGGATTAATTGCTCCACAGCTTGTGGGATCTTCCTGGACCAGGGCTTGAACCCGTGTCCCATGCATTGGCAGGCAGATTCTTAACCACTGCACCACCAGGGAACTCCTTCTCCAGATCATTTATACATTATTCTGTATCACCTAATCTGCTGTTAATTCTTTCTAGTGTGTTTTTCATTTCAGTTATTGTATCCTTCAGCTCTGACTGGTTTCTTTTTATATTTTCTAGATCTTTGTTAAAAATTTTCACTCTATTCATTTATTCTTTCTCCTAATTGAGTTAGCATTCTTATTGCTATTGCTTTGAATTCTTTATCTCATGAATTATTTATCTCTGTTTCATTAGGGTTTTTTTTTTTTCAGAGATTTTTTTTCTTTGTTCTTTCATTTGAAACAAATTCCTCAGCCCTTTTATTTTGCTAACTTTCTCTGTCTCTGAAATTAGGTGAAACAGTTACCTACCCCAGTCTTGAAGATGTGTCCTTGTATGGGAGTGTCCATGTACAATCTGAATGTGCCCAGTGGCTTTGGTGGGAGAGCTGGATTTGAAGAGAGCTCGGGTCATATCTTCCTTCAGGGTGTCCTGGCAGCTACCGCCTTGGTGTGAGATAAGGCTGGAGAGGACCATCTAGAACCAGAGCCACGTGTGAGCTGGGCCTTCTCCTCTGCTCAGTTGCAATCACCACCCTATTAGGGCAGGGGCAGGACCCAAGGGGGTGGAACAGGAGTCCTAAGGTAGTTGGGTTTCTTCTGTGTTTGTGATGGCAGTCTCTGACTTCATTGAGGTAGTGGCAGGGGCCAGAGGGGTTGATGATTCACCACTGAGATGGTTTCACTCCTGCCAGTAAGGTGAGTTTCCACCCTAGAGTTAGTTTCACTCCTCCTAATGTGGACAGGGACAAGCATCCTGGTAAAGGCTGCCTCTGCCCTTGTCTGGCAGGGTCAGGTCTGAGCTGGTTCCATTTTCTCTAAGTGTGTGCTTTCTCTTTGGCACTATCAGCCTCTACCCTAGTGGAGAGCAGCAAGAGGGACTGGAGCAGGTGCCCAGTGTTGGCTGGGGTGTGCACTGGTGTGGTCCCAGCAACAAAGCCATATCCCCAGAAAGTTTTCAATGTGCTGTGGCAGCTCTGTACCTGGGAGTAAGCAAACATGTGCACCTGCTCTTCAATAGCAGAGTATTCATTCCTTATAGCCCTCTTGACAGTCCCACTGGTTTTCAAACCAGGTAAGGGGAGTCAACTTCCTGGTGTCAGACTCCATGGATGAGGTGCCTAATATGTGGCTTGAACCCCTTGCTCCACGAAGAGGAACCCCAAGACTGTGATAGTCCTTTCCTCTTCTGTGTCCCTGCCAGGAGTGTGGATCCCAAACAAATCACTTCTCTCTTCCTACCCAACTCTCTGTGGATCTTTCTTTACAGCCTTGGTTGTAGAAGAGCCTTTCTTTCCAGTTTGATTTTGGCAAGAGTTGCTCCACATGTAAATGTATTTTAATGTATCCATGGGTGTAGGTGAGTCCAGTGTCCTCTACTCTGCCATCTTCTCAGTGTTGTATTCTTAATGTATTTATGCAGAACTACTTTATCTAAGTTGAACATATGTATAAATAAATATTATGTGAAGAACATCAAAGAAAAATAACCCTCAGCTGACAAAGTTCATCAGCAAGCATAGAAAACAAAACTTTAATCTAAGTGACATAGAAGTATCACCTTCTGAATAATGTACTATTCTTTTCTGGATGGACTTAGTAAAAGACAAAGAAGATAACTTTAATCTCCTGTGCAAATACTAAATATGAGAGGGAATGGAGATTCTGTCAATGAGGTGATTCCCAATGAGAGTCCTGGATGCTAGGTCTTTCCTTTGCTCACATCAATGACTCACACAGATCACTGAGGGGGATGAGGGATCCATCAATGTTTTGGAGATTAGAGAACCACAAGGTCAAAGGTGAGACCAACATAAGGGAATCAGAAGGGAAGATGCAGAAAAGAAAAAAACCTTCAGTAGAACATTGGAATTAACAAACAAAAGCACAGTCTGGAAAGTAAAAGTAGTTATATTCAGCCCAAGCCTTGTCTCATTAAAGAGTCAGGAAGGATTACTCTGGATCTAGAATACATGAGGCTTTGAGTAGTAGAAGTTCTCATTGATCCTCACCAACAATCATAAAGTAGCTTATTTTGAACTCACAAAAATTAAGTCACGTATGTGTTACTTTATTGCTTTACCTGGAAGATAGTTAAGGATTGGTGGCCTGCAGAGCAGTTGTAGAGAGAGAAAAATTATGTTCCCTAAGATGCTCCTTTAAGGAAGACAGCTCTAGGCAAGAGAGCTCTTGGCAGCCAGAAATCTGCTGAGCACTCCCATTTCCAATACCAGACAGAGACCATGGCAGGATTAATCAGCCACAGCAAAGTGTCCCACTTCTTTCAAACTGTAAAAGGGTAGGTGAATTGTACTACTATGCTAAAGGGCATCAGAAGCCCTTCAAGAAGATTTAGAGAATCGAGGTAATTAATAAAGGATGAACCAACACACTTACTTTATCCATCTAGGAAGCATATTAGCTTATATACAATCTGGACAGAAGATTGTTGAGAATGGATCTTTGGGTAAAACTGTTTCAAAAAGCTTAAGAGGTACCCATGGAAACAGCCTGTTGGATACCGGAAAACTAATGGTCCCCAAATTCCTTTCATATTCTCCCAATAGTAGTTGGTTTAAAAAACATATAGATATACTATTGTACTATTTTATCATTATCATTTTAAAATATATCCCAAATAGAATTTTAAAAGTATGAGAAGTGAACATTCTAATATTTCCTTCTCACACTCCAGTGGCTCCTATTCTGCAGCCCCTAAGGTGTCCACTTCACCCTTGGGAGGCTGCTCCTTAAGGGCTCCCTGAGGATGTGTGTGACACTTGCAATGAAATGGAATGAGATGATCAGATGCATAGTCCTCTGCTTTCAGTTTAAGAAATTAAATTTGACTCTTCCCAACTTAGAGCTGCTTTTGAATTGTATTCCATATAAAGCAAGTAAAAATATTCACAATATATGTTTGCACTAAAATTGAAAATATTGTGAATTAAAGAACTTGTCGATGTATAATCCTCATAATATTTAAAAAAAAAGAGATGAAGATTCTTTCTTCTGAACTTTTTTATATAGTAGTGCATTTTTTCTGGATCCCAGTGGCTAAAAAGTTTGAAAACATTATTGCTTGGACTTCCCTGGTGGTGCAGTGGTTAAGAATCCACCTGCCAATGCAGGGGACACGGGTTCGAGCCCTTGTCTGGGAAGATCCCACATGCCATGGATCAACTAAGCCCATGAGCCACAACTACTGAAGCCTGTGCACCTAGAGTCCATGCTCTGCAAAAAGAGAAGCCATCACAATGAGTAGCCCACGCACCGCAACGAAGACCCAATACAGCCAAAAATAAATAAATAAATTTATTTTAAAAACCCCAAACATTATTGCTTAAATGTTTGCTCAATGGATACAGCATATTCTTTTGGGGTGATGAAAATGTTGGGGAACTTGAGAGAGAATTTACACAATGTTATGAATATACTAAACGCCACTTCAATGCACACTTCAAAATGGTTCATTTTATATTTAGATGAATTTTACCTCAAAACAAATTAAAACACTATTAACAAAATAAATGCATTCAGTTTTGTTTTGCATAACTTAAATCTCTGTTCCCCTACTAACCTCATAAATAGCTGATGCTGCATATATTGTCATATAAGTACCTAATTTTTAAATCCCTGTTTCCCCATCGTTTTACTAACAGCATGCATTTTTATTATGTTTCTCAGAATAGAAATTGTACAACTTAAAGAATTTTTCCTTAAGTTTTTGGAAAACTCAAATTAACTGTTGAGAGATAATTCATAAGAAAGGGCGGGGGGCTTCCCTGGTAGCGCAGTGGTTGAGAATCCGCCTGCCGATGCAGGGGACATGGGTTCGTACCCCGGTCTGGGAAGATCCCACATACCACGGAGCAGCTGGGCCCGTGAGCCATGGCCACTGAGCCTGTGCATCCGGAGCCTGCGCTCCGCAAAGGGAGAGGCCACAACAGTGAGAGGCCCGCGTACCGGAAAAAAAAAAAAAAGAAAGGGCGAAACAACAATTTCCTTTTTAAAATTGTGTGAGTCTATTATCATATATGATGAGCATATTTTGTCTTCCCATAAGGACACAGAAGGACAGTAGGATGCATGGCTTTCTGTTTCCCCTTATACTGCATATGAGAGTAAGATCTTAAAGAAATAAGAAAACACAGACATTTGTTCATATCTATTCTGAGTTTTTAATAACAAACATATCTGTTCCCAATAATTTGATAGTTCTGAACCGAAAAGTCTTTCTGGAAATACTGTTTAAGAGCTTCTAGTATGCAACTTATAGTCAAATATGATTTTTTTGAACAATTCAGATGATTAAAAGAATTGCCTATTCTTTCTTTACTCTTTTTTTCAATTTATGATAAATATTTTTCTGAGACAAAGATTTCTTGATCATATTTTTTTCTTCCTCAAAAAACAGAACTTTTTCTTTACTCATGTATATTCTAAAAATAGTATACTTTTAGTCTACATATATAATTTATACAAATTTTATACACATATACACTTGACTATTGCTGCCTCATTTTTAGCTCGTTTTAATAAAGTATTTTGTAATACCTAATATTACCTAAAATTAGGTATTACAAAATTATTTAGGTAGTCATCTGCATGGCAGATTATTTAACTTTTAATCTACTTTCATAAATACTAATACTGGTCCCATGCATGTAGTGAATATGTTTTCTAGTACAGTGTTGGCTGTGAGCACTTTAAGAGCTATCCTAGCAAATACCCAAAATAACCATCATTGAATAGGTGACCAGATGCCTTGATCATGTCACTTGAATGTGGTCTCTAGAGATCTGATATCTGATGAGAAGTACAAAACGAGTAGCAGCAGCTACACACTCCAAGTCTTATGCAATCTGGGATTTAAATCTCTTTTAACTGGAAAATTCAATTTATAGATTAGTGTGTGTGTTACCCTGGTGGTTTTCAGCCTGATTTCTTTGCCAACTGGTAAAATAACCCAATGATACTAACAGATGATATGCTTAAGATTTTTTTGTTTCTGAAGCTCATTGAGTGGTAAAACATGTTTTTTTTTTCTAAACATTAGAAAATAAGATTCTTCATGATAGTTCAATTTGATCAAAGACTACTAATTAAGCAACATTTCTCATCAGTGTTTTCAGTCTACTAAGACATAAATATATGTCAACACTTATAAAGAGAGGCATCTATGGATTATAAAATTGTCTTAGGGAAGAAATAGAAAATGATTTGATAGTGTTTTTATTTTTCAGTGTGTTGTAACAATAATTAAAATATGATAAGACATATTTCAACTACAGAGGAGCAATATTTTGGTATCTTCTGCCTTTCTTTCAGTTTATATTGTGTTTTGTTTTAAAGTGAAAATGATTCTTCAATTATTTCCTGGTTCTTCTTTGTAATGACTCTAAATACATCAGCTCTTATATAATGTAGATAGAATTTCCAGATCAAATTTCCACATAAAAAAATTAAGTAAGTTCTCTAGAACACTTGCTATTTAAAATAATGAACATTTAACCCTTACATTTTCCACACATACCCCAAGCTATATAACTTTTGGTCTCATGAGTCTAACATCTTTTTTATTGTCAAATTACTACAATTCCTTTGAAAAGCAGTCAGAATAAGAATAGACAATCTGGTGAAGAGAATGTTCTAACATGTCAGTAGTTAAGAATGGCATGTAATATTTGAAAAAACAAAGGAAGATTGACAGTAAATATATCAAACTCTACAGTACACAGAAACAATAAATTTTAGTGCAAGATTTTTATTTATGTGATTGTTGCAATTATGTGGTTTGGTCAGAAACAATCAAGTCAAAAGGCATTTGTGTTGAACCTGATGCATTTCATTTTTTGTCACCTACATGTTGTATTTATGAAACTACTCCATAGTTCTGTGGCACTACCACTGAGATTCCAATAAATTGTAGACATATCTGTAAACAGTGTAAACCTTTGAAGCAAACATTTATAACACATATTAGTCTCATACAATAAACTCATGCATACTGTGTTTCTTTATTCAGCTTCAGTTTAAACCCCACCTCAACTTCCTTCTTACCTGCCTGGAGGGAAATTCAACTGGGATCATTTCTGAAACTCCCCCTCTATCCCCAGAGCAACAAATAAATCTTAGAAGACAGTCCAGTGTTGAAGGAAAGGGAGTCAATCTGCAGATCTTCAGGCTTCCATATTTATTACTGAATTGTCTTACTCTCCTGCCTATATAATTCTTTCATAACTGGTGGTTTTGCAGCTTTTATACTTAAGTTGGGGTGTGGGAAGCTTTGACAAAACTGGAGAACTGTATGCATGTGATCAGCTTCTCCGTGTGTGGAATGAAGTTATCCTCTCTGAGATCCTGTAACTCTCAGGAGAATATTTCAAGGGAGAGGTAACCAGCTCATAACTCATTGATCTTTGTCTCTAATCTTGAGGAGTTACTCTCTCTTCACACCCTCAAAGTACCCCTTCTTTCTCCTCCTCAAGTAAGTTTAGACATTACAAAAGAGAGGACTAGATGACTGCATTTAATAGATTCCCATCCTCAACCCAGAGCTATAGGTTGCAAACCATCCCTAACTTTGCCGTGAGAATGGATGCCCTCAGGCTAGATCCAAGTCACTGAATAAAAGGTAGCGTTTTTCCCCATTTGCAAACTGTATGTGACCAAAAAAATTAAGCATTTTCACATACAGTGTCACAAAATAGAATCCCATTCATTGGCATGTGGTTCTCAAAACAAACAAACAAACAAAAAAACAATGATAGAGCTTATGATTTCTCTTCCTTACTAGAATTTATACTAGAATTGACTATTTTCCATAAACACAATATGGTTTGTTTGTAAGTCAGGAACAACAACAATATCAGAATAGCTGTGATGTCAAAAGTTCTTTCTGGGCAGATTCTGGATGTGTGGCTTTTAGCTGTGTCCCCAGAATTGGGGACCTTTGCATGGCAAAGGTACGCTGTGTCTCTGCTCTGCTTAATTATGCTGGAATGTATGCTTGATTAGGTCCTTAAATAAGGCTAAAATAAAAACTGAAAATAACAGACACAAAAATAGCTTGCTCTGCTTTCACAGATCACCTGTTCTCCAAGATGTGAAGAATTTAAAGTTTTTAAGGAATGTTAAAAATACAGGCAAACTAATAATCCTTTAATTGTCATGTAGATTTCATGACCCTAAACAAGCACTAAGTCTAAATGACTAAGATAAATCATTTTTTTATTTCTCATTTTTATAAGTTGAAAATATCCTCTAACATATAGTGTGAACTTTGTAGGGGAACTTTGCATTCCAATACAGAAAATTCATTAGGCTTCCTCATAAATATATTTTACATAGATCTATTGTGGTCTCAGTAGTTTAATGTACTTTGCTGTATTCATTTTTTTCTTAGTTTCATAGTTTTCATTGCTCAATATACAAGTGATAACTACTCAGTAAAGAAGTAAGTAGTGACATCTATCTGCAAGTTTTAGCATAAAATGAAAAAAAACATTATTTCTCTTTTGGTTATTTTCTTTTCATAAGATCAACATTGCTTCTATTTTTCCACTACAAAATAGATTATGCAGCCCTAACAGAGATAATCTAGGAGCATAACATTTGTGATAAACCACATTTTGGAACTTCTGAGAATTTGGAGGGATAGTGATTTTTTTTAAGTTTTTTGGTAAATAGCAATCATTTAATACTGTTCAGGACAGTAATCAAGGATCTGTGTTAGAAAGCAAATTTCAGGTCCTTCTGGATATAGAAAAGTAGTGGTTCTTCATGGAACCATCTGACAAAGAACAATAGGCTCAAGTAGGATGTGAAGAAGACAACTTTGAATATCTTAGTAGACCAGCAATCTGGCAGATACCATTAGCCTTCAAGATGCCTAACCAGATCTTTCTGGTAATACTACATTTTTATATTAGCACCACAGAAGTTTTTTATATGTGGTCATGATAATTATGTTCATCTTTGACCTTTGTAGGAAAATCTGCATCACAGCCTGTAAAGTAACTATCTATCTTCCTTGGCTAAAATACACAAACAATTGCCCTTTTGTTTGACCTTTGTCTCTTGTTTCGATTTTAAATTTATGCAGTAAAAGTTCCTCCAAGAAATGGTATCACGGCATGGTTTTACTTTCATAATTTGAGTAAATAGCTATAGTTTTCAAAAACCAAACTTTGATTATTATAAAGCTATTGAGATGTTACTGAAGTGATTGTGGTATGACTGACCCCTTCTAGCTGAATGATGAGAAAGACTGTTTGATTATTTGTGGTTATAGCAAGCCACCATTTCAAATTGAAAATGGGGGCTTCTTGTTGAAAGAGTAGGAAAAATGTGTTGTTAAAATTATTATAATATAAACCATTTTCCTTTCTTCCATGGTCTCTCTCTAGACTTGTCATGATGTTTTTCACTTGCTATTATTGTTGTTCAAAATAAAGAAGTTTTAAATTTTACAAATATTAACATAAATTTTACTGTTGATCTTTATATTGTGCAATGCTGATTTTAAATGTACATATAATAGTGTTAAAAAAAATCACCAAATCTTCTCAGTATATATTTCATTCTTGCCAGAATAGTGAAAAGGCTGCAAGACTAACTCTACTGTGTTTATTTCATGTCTTGATGAAGTACGTGCTGCCAATCTCTCTGCTTTGGCCTGATGAGTTCAGAAAGAGCAATAAGGAAGAGGAACTATAGCTTTCAGCACAGATGGTTGGCTAATACAGGGAAATAACACAAATAAAAAAGGAAGTGGTGGAGCTGCTTGGTGATTCATGTTTCTTAGACCATCGTGGTGTTTATTTATTTATTTATTACAATTACAGCTCGAATGGATTTCTTTTTAAAAAATTTTTATTTTATATTGAGGTATAGTTGAATGACAATGTTGTGTTAGTTTCAAGTGTACAGCAAATTGATTAAGTTATACATATGCATGTATTTAAAGCAAGTACTGCTTCAGATGGAAAGTGTGGCCTCCCAAGGCCGTCGATGCTCCTAACACAGTTACTCAGGGGAACATATGGGATCTGAGTCTTGTTGGACTTCTGCACATTGTAAATCTGCACGGATTATGCACTCACAGGGAACCTGGCATGCTGTACGCAAATGGAGCAGCCTGGATCCCCAGCATGCCCCACTGTCCTGTCAGACCTCAAGAAAAACATAAGTTCCAAGATAAAACTATTAAGAATTTCAAGATGGTGGCAGTAGAAGATTAAACCAAGTGCTGGAACTGTGAGAGATGATGCTCCCAAATTTTGCTTAAGAGGAATATTTCCCCATGATCATTGTAAAATAATACCATTCTTTTTCTCTACTAGCTCACTTTGTTTAAAATTGACTGTTGTATAACTTTATACATAATATTTTACCCATTAAAACTTGACCTTATACCAAAGTAGAACAAAGAGTGAAAATACTGAAAGATTATTGAATTAGGAAGGTAGGGATATTTATATCAATGATGTCTATTTGGTTATTTTGGTAAAGAAGTTAATATTATTTTTATGATATTTTTAAAAAATATAATTCCAGAAACTTGTTGTATCACAGTGGATTATTATAGAATTTCCACCATAACAATGATCGAGTCAGATTTATGTTAATAAACTGTCATATACTCCATTCACCTAGATTCAAAGTGATGAATTAAAAATAATACCTTATTGCACTGTTCTTTTCCAACTTGAGATGGCATACAATTTGGAAAGCAAAATATACTCACTAAAATGAGAATTACCAGACAATAAATCATCAGAAGGTAATATAAAATGCTAAATTGTGCCTCACTGTTTCCCAGGTAAAGTCCAAGCTCATCATAAAATTTTCCTTTATATGATTTGTCACAAACTGTAATTTTACATTTCTTCATGTTACCCGTTCACTCCTGTATTCCTAGTCAGCTCCCCTGGTATGATGTGGTTCACTTATTTATCCCCCATTCTTGGCTTGGTGTCTGACACTGTGGTGAGACCCAGAATATACACAATATTACCAATTAGAAAATATGCAAATACATAATAAAGGAATCATTTTGCAGAAGAGATAACATACTAAAGGCAGTTAGAAAGGTAAATGACTTACTAGGAAAGACTTTACAGAAAAGGTGAAATAGTAACAATTATGACAATGAGCTAAAGGGTGAAAAGAGTTTGAAAAAGATCTGGTAATCAATGCCTCAATATTCTAAGAAAATACTTTAAAAACTTTTTTTAAGTTATTATTTTATATTGGAGTAGGGTTGATTAACAATGTTGTGTTAGTTTCAGGTGTACAGCCAAGGGATTTAGTTATACATATGCATATATCTATTATTTTTAAGATTATTTTCCCATATAGGTTATTATGGGGTATTGAGTAGAATTCCCTGTGCTATACAGTAGGCACTTGTTGATTATCTATTTGATATTTACTAGGGTGTATATGTTAATCCCAAACTCCTAATTTATACCTCCCACCACCTTTCCCCTTTGGTAGCCATAAGCTTGTTTTCTAAACTTTCTAAGAAGTTTTACTGTTATTGAGTCAGAGTTAGCGCAACAACACTAAAAAAAAAAAAAAAAAATGAAGATGGCATTAGAAAATTAACATTCCTGTCATTTCTTCAACATTCTCTACAGATTTTTATTTTGAGTTTATGTAAAACATTCCAGGAAGCCAGACATTTCTTCACTGTTTATTCAGAGCTCTTAAAATATGATTTTATTTTCAACAACATAGAATTTATTTATCTGTCACTTATTGAAATATCTCATTTTTATAAAAGGCAATATTCATACTAGTTTATTGAAACAAATAAGAAAAAAAGGAATAGAAATGACAAATTCAAAAAGCTATCTTGGAATGTTTCCAAAATTGTCAAAGTTTAAATTAGCACATTTTCAGAGGCATTTACTGTGAATTTTCATTAATCAGTAGTATAAGCTGTCAGAAGAAAAACTTTGCAATAATCTGAGACAAACTTGAAAAATTCAGTAGCCAATTTTTGAGCATACAACTAATTATGAATATTAAATTTAATTTATTTTTATAGAACTACCAGGACCAAGCTAAAAGTTTTATCATAACTGAAACATAAAACTATCATTGAGCCTTAAATTAATCTAATTATAATATAAGCTTCTGTTTTAAGATTTTTACATCATGAATCATGAATCTTCTGTATTTTTTAGTTTCCATCCTAACATGCAATAGGAATTTTTATCTATGTGTAGTCTGTCAATGTGAATTACATTACATGTATTACTAAAATGAAAGTTACAACTTCATGATAGCCAAATTTATGTCAAAAAATAATAAATAATTCCTCAGACCCTATCCATGAATTGTAACAGTTCTAAATCTTTCTATTTTACATTTTCCTAATATTAAGCTTTCAATTATATGAAATAATTCAAATGTGTTCAATCATTTTCTTTCAGCTTAAGAAAGTGAAACCCAATCCATTAAATAATTTAATTACTATGAAATAGAAATTGTTCAGTTAGACAAAGTATAAGTTATAGAGTATAGTTATCATTTTTATATTTTATAAATTATGTAGCTTTCATACTAATCTATCAATATGAATAAGTATATCTATATAATTTTAAGATCAGTTGTATTGTTATCCAAATTTGAATGTAAAGAAGACAGAGAAAATGTAACATACTGTACCATAAAGTAAGTGATTTAGATGCTGCATTCTAATCTTAAAATATTATATATGCTCTAAATACATGTCATAATCACCCATTAATATATTTAAGTTCATTTAAATATACTTTTATGTATATTTAAATATACTTCAGTCACATACTAGAGGAAAATATTGGAATAATGAGTAACAATAGAGTAATAATCAATATAGGAATCTGACATGTTTTTCCTTAGATCATAATTAATGAGAATGCCACTATATGTGAATATTCAAAAATATATTAAAACTAAGAAAAAATATAGTGCTCTTGACTTTGCACTATATGTCTGAAAGGGTGATAATTATACCCATTCCTATCTGTGTATACCTTACCTCCAAATTCCACTGTCCTCTAAACACACACACACACACACACACACACACACACACACACGCACACTAACATAGTGGTTTTAGGTTAAAAGTTTTATCTTGAGAGAGAATTTAGAGAAAATGCAGTAGAGTGTCTTTAATATTTCAAAAATTTTAAATGGAGAATAAAAATACCTCAAAAGAGAAAAGGTAACACATAGTGAAAAACAATTTACAACAGGTTGTCTACACAAACCTTCAAAATTTTGTTAAGCAGATTAACTTAACTTACTTTGATCTCTGCTCATACAGTAGTATTTCCAGAAAAGAAATTGCAGTCAAACATGCAAATGAAAATTATGCCTATTATATACACCAGACATCTACCTTTTCTCTATAAACAAAAATCACTAAGAAATACTTCAAACAAAACTTCAGAGAAAGAAAATGTGTAAGAACTGTATTTTTCTAGAGATAACTTTCACAGATAAAGGATGTGTTCTTGAGAGTGAAGGTCACAAATTGCTTATTCACTTCAGTCCTCAAAAAGGTCTTCCTGAATTATGTTATGTCATTAAGAATAGAATTTCTTTATATGGCCAGCAGTTTACTTGTTTTTTTGTTTTTGTTTTTGTTTTTTTTTTGCCCTAAAGTATTTTTAAAGTGGGAAGATGTTTAAAGACTGAGTAAAAACCAAAATGGAACACTGTTGCTAGAATATGTGGTTCTCATCCCAGGATTTTGGTTTTTTTATTGTCATGTAAATGCCACTATACTAAGGGTATCATATTCTGTTATTTAAAAAAATATTTTGTCATTCCCTTTAAAAATATGAAAATTTGTGTAACTTGTATTCTTGTCATCTCTGTGTCATTTTTCAAAATAAGAATTTATCTTGTAAAAGATTAGACTATTTGATTAAATCTTTTGATTCTCTTTCTTTAAGGTGAATTTGTAGTGACTACACTGAAAACAAGAAAGTAGAAGTAAATGGTCAGTAAACATTGAATTGTCTGCTCTGAAGGAAGACTTAGTTCTAAGTTAAGACCAGATTTTAGAATAAACTTAACCAAGAAGAAAAGATTGTGATAGTTAATAATGTGAAAAATATCAAATTTGGGGGAAGACTGCTCTTGTCATTATCTTTGTTATTGACACAAGTATGTATAGATGTTCACAGAAGTATAGAGTAGACTTGCAAATAGGTGTCCTCAATTAATCCCACCCCATTCCTTGCCCCAAAAGCTTGTGTTCTGCTTGAGGAGAGAAGAGAAATAAATGGGTAGATTCATGGAGAGAGAAACAATAAAAAATTACATTATGTCAAGAAAATGACAGAAAATAGCAAGAACCAAACACATTGGTAAAATAAGGAATTAACAGGAGGTAAAACAATCAACGAAAGTTTCTTGGAGAAAGAACTGAGATGAACATTTAATGCAATGAAGGGAGAGGGGCATTGACATATGTGGACCAATGTGGACCAAATTTAAAAAATATTGGAAAAGCTTGGGCAGAAAATGACTAGCTCTATAACAGAATAAGGAAGTGCATTTATTTTATTTGTCAGAGGTGACTATTTGCTGAGTCATAATTTAATATAGAACACTAAAGAAAGTGAACTTCTCCCCACGACTCCTGGGTGCCATTAAAGGATTTTGGTCAGAAGAGTCACAGGGCCTACTAGTAAGACACACGGTAGAAGGGAGATGGGGAAGATGGATCTGAGAGACCTTCCCCCCAAAATAACTCCAGGAACTCTCCTTATCCATTCCAGGTCTCCAAGGCATTGCTTAGATGCAGTTCCCAATGTAAATGTACTTTTTGTAGACTTGGATTTTGTTACTTCTCAACAGTCATCTTATGCATACATTTTAGAGACAATAAAATTCCTCACACAAGTTGCTTGTAGTCTTCTCCAAATTCCTGAATCACAAAGTCCCCTTACCCCGTTACAGCAAATATAAGCCATCTAGCCCAGGGACTGTAACTTTCTTCTCATTTCAACAAACCTATGTGCATACACATTTCTCATGTCTTTAGAACTTATCTGCAACATCATTCTTTTTCTCGCCACTCCCAAGCCCCATCTCTTGGTAAGAATTTTTTACCTGTCTTTCACTGAGTGCTGAATGTCCTTCACAAGCAAAGTGAGCTATAGCTTTGTGCAAAATCAGTCAGTAACTTCCTCTCTTGCATTTTAATTCTCCTGTTCCATTGACACTTCTCTTGTAATTGTAAGTATATTTAAAATCTTTCTTTATTTAAAGAATAATAACTAAGTAAACAAAACCAAAAAGGCTTCTCTCCTCCCTAATACCTATTCCAGCAATGGTCTTATATCTTTCTTTCCTTTAACCAATAAAATCCCTAAGATATGTCTTTATTTCCCATTTTTTTTCTCCATTCTCTTCTCACGAGGTGCTCTATCTTTCAAAATCTTCAGACAATATCTTTGCATGTATAGTAAAACTAAACTTCTACTTTTTTCAGCTCCTTTACCCAGTTAAATCAATATAGTTTCACAAACTAGGGAATTTTAAAATCTTGACTATCTTTGTATTCTGACAAAACTCCCTTCTTCCTCAGTGTACCAGTCAGTTATGGTAACAAACATCAAAACTCAGTAGCCTGGAGCAATAAGTATCTAGTTTTTATTCACTCATCTGAGGATTGGCTAGAATTCAGCTAATCTAGACTTTGCTCAGTCTGGCTTGTTTCCTAATTATGAACTTAGCTCACCTGTTCTTCATTCTTCTTACACTTTCAACCACCTGAGGTATATCCTTCTTATGGAGAAAGTTAGATGTGCAAGAGGCCAAGTCAAATCAGAGAAGCACATTTAAATTTCTGCTCACATCATGGCCACTATCATCCCACCAGAGACAGCAAGTTGCACGGCTAAAACCAATGTTAATTGGACAGGGGAATATATTCCTCTCATGGATGAAAATATGCATGAATATTTGGTAAGCAATAATTTAATTTACCACTCTTGGGTTTCATGATAGTATACAGCCTTAGTAGGATTTCAATTCCATCTTCAAATGGAGTTAGAAGTGAGGATACCATTGTAGACATTGTGGTGTTCAGTTGGATATGTTGCCCTGATTAGTGCACGCTGCAAATAAATTAGCTGTTCTTTTGACTTATTTCACAATATCTATGCCTCACATTTGTTCCAATGGACATAAATCCATGCTCTTCTCAAGGATCAGGTCATTGTCTCAGCAAGCTATGATGAGATTCTGGACTAAGTTGCTGTTGACGTAAACTCAGGGACTCTTTGTAAGCAAAAACAGGCCTTGCCTACACTTTTTTTCCGTTTTTTAATTGTGATTAAAGATACATAACATAAAAATTTACTATCTTAATCATTAAGTGTAGTGTTCAGTGGTATTAAGTACATTTCTATTGTTGTGCAACCATCACCACCATCCATCTCCAGAATTCTTTTCATCTTCCAAAACTGAACCTCTGAACCCATTAAACAATAACTCCCCATTCATATCTTCTCCCAGCCCTTGGCAACCACCATTTTACTTTCTGTCCCCATGAATTTGACTACTCTAGGTACCTCAAGTAAGTGAATCATACAATATCAGTCTTTTTGTGATGGGCTTATTTCATTTAGCATAATGTACTCAATGTTTATCCATGTTAAGGCATATGTCAGAGTTTTCTTCCTTTTTAAAGCTGAGTAATATTCTAGTATATGTATATACCATATTTTCCTTATCCATTCATCAGTCAATGGACACTTGTGTTGCTTCCACACTTTAGTTTTTATGAATAAAGCTACTATGAGCATGGGTGTACAAATATCTCTTTGAGACCTTGCTCTCCATTGTTTCTAATATATACCCAGAAGTGGAATTGCTGGATTATATGGTAGTCCTATTTTTATTTTTTTGAGGTACTGTCATACTGTTTTCCACAGTGTCTGAGGATTTTCATTCCCACTGATGTCTTTCCATTTATTTATCTCTCTAATTGCTTTCAGAAATGTTTTGTAGTTTTCAACGTACAAAACTTTTACCTCATTAGTTATATTAATTCCTAAGTATTATATTCTTTTTGATGATTTTGTAAATAAAAGTGTTTTCTTAAATTCCTTTTGTTATTGTATAGAAATGCAACTGAGTTTTGTGTATTGACTTTGTATCCTGCTACTTTACTGAATTTGTTTATTAATTTCAGCAGTTTTTAAAGTGGAATCTTTAGGATTTACTCATATAAGATCATATCATCTGTGAACAGAGATAATTTTGCTTCTTCCTTTTAATTTGCATTCCTTTTATTTCTTTTTCTTGCTTAGTTGCTCTGGCTAGGACTTCCAGTACTACATTAAATAGAAGTGAAAAACAGACATCCCTGACTTGTTCTTGATTTAGAGAAAAAGCTTTCAGTCCTTCACTGAGTATGATGTTTACCGTGAGTTTTCTATATACAGCTATTATGTTAAGGTAGTTTCTATCTATTCCTAGTTTGTTGAGACTCTTTTATCATGAAAGTGTATTTAATTTTTTCAAATGTTTTCTCTGATTCAATTGAAATAATCTTATGGGTTTTTTTCTTTTGTATTTTTAATATATTGGATCACCCTAATCAATTTTCACAGTTTTACATTCCAAGAATACATTTCACTTGGTCATGATATATAATCTTTTAAAGACGTTGCTGAGGTTGGTTTGTTAGTGTTTTGTTGAGGATTTTGCATAAATTTCAGATGGGGTGTTAATCTACAGGTTTCTTTTCTTGAAGTATGTTTGTCTGGCTTTGATAGCAAGTGAAATTCCCTTTTGATTTCTTCTTTAATCAGTTGGTTGCTTAAGAGTCTGTTCTTTAATCTCCCAAAATGTATGAATTTTCCAGTTTCCTTCTGTTATTGATTTTTAACTTCATGCAATTGTGCTCAGAGAAGATACCTTGCATAGTATTTATTTATCTTTTTAAATTTATTGACATTTTTTTTTTTTTTTTTTTTTTTTTTTTTTTTTTTGCTGTATGCAGGCCTCTCACTGTTGTGGCCTCTCCCGTTGCGGAGCACAGGCTCCTGACGCACAGGCCCAGCGGCCATGGCTCACGGGCTTAGTTGCTCCGCGGCATGTGGGATCTTCCCGGACCAGGGCACGAACCCGTGTCTCCTGCATCGGCAGGCGGATTCTCAACCACTGCGCCACCAGGGAAGCCCAAATTTATTGACATTTAATTTGTGGTCTAACATATGACCTGTCCTGGAGAATGTCCCATGTGCACTTGAGAACAAGGTGTACTTTGTTGTGGTTGGGTAGTATGTTCTGCATATGTATGTTAGATCTAGGCGGTTTATTGTGTGGTTCAATCTCAACTTTACTTTTCACCCTGTCATTAAACTGATATTTTCATCTTCATTCATAATACCTCTAAGTTTCTTTTTCCACTTCACTAAATAATTATGTAGTTGACAACTATAATGCATTTAGAAAGTGAACAGTTCTCACCAATATAAACAATAGGTGATAAAGCTGCTGTTTGATGATACATTGATGAAGGAAAGCTGAGATTCATGAGAAAAATTACAATCTGCTGGATGACCTGTGGTTTATATGTATGCAAACAAATAAAAATATTTTAAATCTAATAAATTTTTAAGTGCCAGAATTTCATGTTTTGAGGAAAGTGGTAAAGCTGGAGGAAAAGGTATTCATTAAAAAAGTATAAGTATGCAGTGAAAAAAATATGTGTGTCCCCCAGAATAATGCAGTATTTCATATGTTTAATTCTTCAGTTTATTGAATACTTATTAAACCTAGTCTTCTAGGATGCATATCAATACCTTCATATAAACAAGCTTCAAATGATTTGTTTATGTTTATTACCAGTTAAGAATTCAACATACAAAATTCATCATAATTATTTTTTATCTCCCTATCCCTTTGGAGAGAATTTAAGTAACATCAGCATGCATCCCATCACTTTGTCTTTGCTTGCCATTTGGTGACAGGATTCATTGTTTTTGCTAGAAAATAAGATTAGTACAGTGCAAATTATGTATGCTCAGTTGAATTTTTCCTTGGTGTGAGGTTTTTTAAGTGCACGTTTCATTGTTTATGAAATGTTTCATTTGTAAATCTGTTTTGAAAGCCTGAAATGGAACATTATTCTTCTATGGAGCCCTTTCATACAGATTTCATTTACATTCTAGAGGAATTATATTTTAAATATTATATCTACTTTCTGCTGTGCTATCTTCCACACCCTTCTTTAAATCTCAATACATCACCATCACTCATGTGAAACAACCATTAACTTCATTGAATAGCATTACAGGATGAAATTCTAAAAAAGGATTTTGCTGTGGTTGAATTAGGGCTGTATTCTTACATTTACCATAGAAGAAAAGTGTCCTTTCCAAGGGCATTTCCAACCCAGATCTGTTCTTTTCCTACTTTGGCATTTTGGTACAAATGGAACATGGCTGACCTTAAACAAAATAGTTATATGATATCTATCTATAATTAGCTATTAAGTCATAAGCCATGTATAGTTAAATAAGGTACACAGACAATGTTTCCATATTTAAAAGATTAGAGAATGCTATTTGATTCAATAAATATTTATGAACTCTAATGCTAGGCAATATGTGAAATACTGGGAATTCAAGAATGAATTAGCTGTTCTCTGCCTTCCAGAAACTAATTTATAAGCAGGCAGATAAATTGTTAGTAGACATTCATCACACATCATAGTCACCAAATAAGTTTTAAATCATTAATTTTGCCTGGTGATGTGCAGAAAGAAGTTCTTAAGGGCAATGCTCAAAAAGAAGGGTGAGATTTGAATTGGGCCCTGGAGGATCAGTTGGATTTTGTCCAGTAGTGAAAAAGATGGAATGTAACTTATAAAGAAGGAATAGAATGAGAGAAAATCTTGGAAATTGCCAAGTCATAATATACATGGGAAAGGTAAGAGGCTCTGTAAAACTGTAACATTAGTGTTGATCACAGATGCATTGTATTGAAATGCTTTAGTGTACATTGCATCATGATAAAGGAATTAAATTTTGTAGGCATTGGAAAGCCAACTCAAGTGTATAAGTAAGGTAGTGACATGATTAATTTCATGTTTTATAAGGATATTTCTTAGGAAATTCTGAAGGTGAAATCAATAAGACATGAATATAAAATGGATGCAGAGGATAACATGGACTCAGTGACATCTTCAACCTCTTCCAGGCTGGAGGTCTTGGTGGATGTGATGCTGTTTAGTTGTGAAATAAGGATCAAAGTAACAGGTCAGAGGAGACAGTATTTTAACTTTTAATATGTTGAGATGTTCATCTAATACTCACTAGCGTTACCAGGAAGGAAATTTGAAATATTTGGAATTATTTCTATTTTGGAGATAAAGGTGTAGACTATATCAGAAATAGGTGATTACTGATGCCAAAAGAACATTTACATTTTTTTTTCAGTGGAAAAAGATCTGAAGTAAAATCTGGTGAAGATTAACAATAATGGGACCAGAAGAGGATTCAGGGAAGGAGTAATAGTACCACTCAGTCCATGCAAAGAGATAGTATCAAAGAAACCATTTGTTAAAATGTGATTAAAATAAAGATTTAAAAGGAACATTTGTATTTGAAAATTAATGTCCTTGTTGGCAGGCCAAATCTAAGGTACTGCTAAGATATCAAGCAGAAGTATGTAGAGCTGATAACTGAAAACCCACATCTGTAGTCTGGGGAGTGGGGTCACAGGCAGAGATGCAGCCTTTAAAATTACCTGCATAGAGCTAATAGAGAATTACTTGTGAATGAATGATATTTCAGGAGAAAATATAAAGGAAGAAGGCATGCAAAAAGAAAATTTGGCAAATATAGCCAATCAGTGTGCTACCACAGTACAAGAGTCTGCAGAAAGGAAAAGGAGTGTTCAGGAGGAAGGGAAGAACTAAGAGAGTATTTTGTAGAAAAAGTTAGAAGGAGAAAAGCCTTAAGAAGCAAAGAGATTGTTATGGGATTTAAACTCAGGAAAGATGTTTTTCAAAAGAGAGAACATGTTAATAAGGTTACAGTTGAAGTGTACTGTTAATGAAAAGCAGCTTTAGTGGACTGGTGAAGGAAAAATTCAGATTGTGTGGAAACAAGACATAGTGGCATGTGTGTACACATCGGGACTGGAAGTGATGTGGGTAGAGTAGCAAGGTAAGGAGAAGCTACTCTTCCAGATTTCTAAGTGACCATTGTAGAAAGTGACCAAGTTCGTCATTTTCCTAGTATAAAAATAGGAAGGGTCAGCTAGTGTTAAAATTCAAGTAAGAACATCTGTATTGATGAAGAGAAGCCATGTAACATTCTTCTTAAATTCATTTTTAAAAACCTAAGAATATAAATTAATGAGTAGTATAATATCAAAAAGGGAAACTTATTTTTTATAAATAATAAGTTTTATCTCTATATTTTTATCATTCTCATCACTTACATGAGAAATTCCTCACATTTTGCAATTATTCTTTTCAAATAGGGAAAAAGAGACATAAAAATCATTATAACTTCCAGTTACTTTTAGAAATATATTTGTCAGAAGGGATGAGTCATACTTAATATTGTACTGTTAACAAGGGCAAGGGCATGAGAATGTTTTGATTCTTTTTTAGATGCACTTTGTCTCTCTAGGAAGATAAAGCAATGGAATCGATAATGATTTAAATTGTTATTTCTCTGAGTGAGTCAGAAGTAAATAAGCCAATGAAATACACAGCTTTGGGGGACTGGACCCTATTCTGATGGATGAGAGTAGGTAGAGCTGGCAGAACATTGTAGGAAGATGACATAATGCCTGATGGCTTCTCCTTACTGTGGGGATGCACAGCATTAATGTAGAGGATAGCACGTGATTACCCAGCTCTACCACAGTGACTTTCCACTTGGATATAAGCAACTGTAGAGAAGGCCCTACTGTCAGTAGAGTCATGGTCCAAGAGGGGACTGACTGATAACAGCTCACTTATCATAAGCCACTTCCATCTTAAAAAGGATCTTGTGTGTACGATTTTCCCATTTGGGACCAAGGAGATGAAAGTGAAGAAGCATATGGTGCTATTACCTTCTCCTACATTCTTTGTTATTTATCATATCCAATAAATATATTATTTTCTTTTTTGAATTTTTGTTTGGTTTGGTCGGTTTTATTTTGTTTTGGTTATATGTATGGTGTTATGATTCTTAATTTAGTCAGCTTATTTGGGTGTACTACAAGAAATTCTGTGATAAGTTGTTTTCTCAATAATTTCTCAAGCAAAATTTGAAGTCATCTCTTAAAAATGACTTTACTTAAAAGTGTTTTACTTGTATTGAGTATATTGTTTTCAATTGAATTTTTAATTAACTCACAAGTGATTTCAATTTAACTTTTGTAAAATGGTCTCATATTTTTTATGCTTGTCAGATGACATAGCAATAATATTTATGTTAAATTTACTGTGAAGTTTTTCTTACATATTGCTAAATAATTTGTAGTTTCCCTATTCATTTTTAATTATTTGTACTAGCACGTGAAGTTTCAAGAGAAACCTGATTTTAAGATATAGTGTAACTCATGGACTTTGGTGGTTTAAAGTGATATATCAAACATATATTAACACTTGTCTGTAAAATACGAAGGTGGACATATCTCCATTTACACCACGGACTTTCTTAAAAGTAAAAATCTGCACTCATGATAGAAAATTAAAAGCATTCTGAATTCTCCTTTCCCAGCCATTGCACTGTCACCTACCTGTGCTAGTAGGCAAGGCAACAGAAGTGGTCAAAACGGCACAGGCTCTGGGAGGCTGGCAGAAAAAAGAAATATAACACAAAATCCCGACAGAGTCCCAACCTGGATGGACTGGCGAACTGGCTTCTGCCTGAGTTCACCTCCATCCTCCTAAATCAGCTCCTCAAGTTCACTGTTAAATCAGCACTAAATATGTCCTGCAGCAGAACTCTTTGCATTAAACAATTTAAAACAAAAATAACAAGAACACTACGAGTGCCAAAAAAATCCTCAGTGATTAATTTCTAAGCAGATGGGGCCTGAGAGAAGCAGAGCCACAACAAGGTGATGGGGAAGGGGAGTGTCACGTAGTGGGACAGAGCTAGAGTGACCAAGACTGCTGACCATGGACAGTGATTGGAATAAAACAGCTGAGTCTGCTCACAAGGGCCAGAGATCTAACAGGGCGAGGCTATGATAAAATCTGTAAAAGGTCCACAGGCTATCACTTACCATTTCCTCAGGGTACAGAGAAGATTGCAAGCCAAGCCCCACATCCAATATGCTCTGTGGTCAAACAAGCATACAGCGTCTCAATCTTCAGGGCCACCTTCAAGGAAGAAGGCTATTGATTTATAGGAAATGATGTTAGACATAAAGCATAATGATACGTAGATCACAAATGCTATGGAAGAGTTCTTGAATCAGCAAATAAAAGGGGTCAATAATGTGAAGAGAGTGTGCATCAGATTTATTAGGAGGTTTCATTGCTCTGTGCTTTATGAACCTCCACAGATGGCAGTGATATAATGTAATATTCACAAATATGATGCAGTAAACAATATTAAAATATCCAGCAGTGCCACTTTTAGTTTCAGGTATAAAAGGAAAATATCTCTGGGCACTCTGTACTTTACAAAGAAGATGTATAGACCCTTTTGATTTTTAAAGATGACTACACTGGTCTGTTTCTATGCTTGGGTTTCTTCCGAAAATGTTTTGATATTTGTCTCATTCTTCTGTTGTGAATGCATATGTGCCTGAGAAGAGGAATGAGTGGGTGAGGTTTTGCAGGTATCGCTCATGAGTCAGATGGCAAGAACATTAAGGAACCATGTCTGATTGCTTGATTCCTTAGGAGGAAAGAGATTCCTCCTCTAAAATCTTCAACTATGGAGCCATTACATTTTACCTTTTAAAAATTATAATATAAAGAATAGCTGCTACAGATATGTTGACCTAAAAAGTATTTAGAATTTGAAAGATATGGATATTTTCAAACTAAAATTGAGATTTTTGTCCCTGTGAAAACATTTCAGAAGCCAACACTAGATGAATAATATCAATTACCAAATGGAAAATGGGGAATCTGTTATTCAATTTATTCATTTTCTAACAAAAAAATCATCACTTTTCAAATTTGCTTAAAATAGAATAGTATCTTAAAATAACAGTAATTATGATTGATTTAAATGGCCAAAGAAAGAATAATTTAAATACCTGGTCAAAAAGAGCAGCTAACACTATTGAAGTGACCTTATTTCCTAGGATTATTTTGCAAAACAGTGTTAATGAAATTTGCATTCTCTTCCTGGATATGAGAAAATTCAGTTTTGCATTAAAAGATATTATATTTTTAGGTAAAGTATACTAGTATTTAAATCTAGCCCTGTGTTGTTCAAAATGATAACTTTGAATATATTCAGAATTGCAAGGTTCAGTTTGGTTTTTCAAGTAAGTTACTGAAAATAAAATAATTTTACATGTGATAGAATGTTGCCTTCTTTCTATTTTTATTTGCTTTATTCCTACTCTGCCTCTTTCTTTTATCAAACCTGCTAATACTCCTGCCCATCTCCCCATACTCTCTTGCCTTGGGCTGTGAAAAATTAACTATGCATCAGCTTAGCACACATTCAATTATATTTTCTCATCTGTGCTGCCTGGGATTCTGATTTGTGAACTGTCAGATCCATCCCCTTTCTTGTCAAAATATCTTTTGACTTTATCATATACAGTCCGACCATCTGTCAACTGACAATCCTAATATATGCTATTTCTTTTAGACCATCTCCATTGTTGAAAATGAACCCAGTGCTCTGTTTTCTTTCCTACCTAAAGCAGATCTTTTTTTCAGTCCATCACAAACTGAAATCTTCAACTGTGGATCCATTTCTATTTCACTACACTGTTTATTATGTTGAAACATTTACAGCCCAGTTGACAACACTTTAGCTTCTCCCCCAAATCCATGATTTATTTTATTTGTGCAACACGCATTATTCTGAAAACCATGTAACATTTGAATAAACTAACTACATTTACTGGTTATTAGACTCTAGGAAATCTTCTTCATAAAATGAGTTTTGTTCTGAATGTTATCAGGTTCCAACTTAGGAACAAATGTATGGCCTAGGTACAATGGAATCAAAATTCAAACTAACAATCAGAAAACTAAACCAGG
The DNA here is from genome assembly GCF_026419965.1 of Kogia breviceps. Classification (NCBI taxonomy): domain Eukaryota; kingdom Metazoa; phylum Chordata; class Mammalia; order Artiodactyla; family Physeteridae; genus Kogia; species Kogia breviceps. The sequence goes on from NC_081322.1 coordinate 16,484,980, forward strand.
ATTGTGATCATTGTATAGCCAAACTTATTCCTATAAAAATCATTCTTAGTAGTCTATACTTTTTAGCTAAATACTCTCTAAAAGCTAATCTCTTTTAAGATTAGCAAAGTATTCTTCTTTCATAAATAGGAAAATTTAGGAGAATGGTGTCTAATTTAACCTCATTTTCAAAAAGATGGTGGGTAGAGTAGAATGAATTAATTTGAAAGAAAGTCATCTTCTCCTGGGCACATAAGCCCCTGGAAGCAAGGGGATGATTTGTTCTGTCCACTGATGTGTCCCCAGTGTGTGTAAGACAGCCTGACCCACCAGGGCATCCATCAACATTGGTCGAAAGATGGAATGAAGTTTCTCGAAAAAGTCTCATTTGATGCTCTGAGACTTTGCACTTCCTCTTCCTAGGACTCTTATCCAGAAATTCAAATCAAGATTTGATTCCATACGTCCTTTTTCTTTGTTCAGATGTTTCCTTCTCAGCAAGGTCTTCCATGACCTATTTAAAATTGCAGTTTTCCCTGGAACCCACCTTCCCCTAGAATCTCTTCCTTATTTTCCCCCATTCTCCTCTACCACTTAGAGTTAGGATAGATTTTACTTATTTGTTTGATTGATTGATTGATCGATTGTCCAGCTTCCTTACTGGAATGTAAGTTCCATATGGACAGATGCTTGTGTCTGTTTTGTTGTTGGTATTGTCTGTGGCACTAAATCAACAATGCCGAGGATAGCACCTGCCACTTTGTAGGCACTTGATGAGTAGTTGTAGAATGAAAGGATAAATTGGAATATTCGACTTAGAGAATATTAGAATTATTTATTACATTTCGTTTAGTTTACAGAAATGTTGACTGGTTTTAGATCTCTAAACATATTTTTAATGATATGGAATAAGCTAGCCATACATTATTTAGGCTCTCATAAAATGTAAGCAAATCTTTGTACATTTAAGCACTTAAATAGAACACCAAGAGAGGTACCAAAAATCTTTTTGAAAATTATTTGTATAGACAGAAAGTGGATTGATCGATAGAATGATAGAAATAAAGACAGATTATGTATGTGTGTGTGGGGGGTATGACTAGCCTTGTTTTGGAGGAGTGCCCAGATATACTGTTTTTTTTATTTTTTTCCTCTTACTAATATGGGCTTCTTCTAGAACCTATCCTTCTTAACTAGCTGATCTGTCTTACCTAAAAATGTCCTATATACTTATGAAGAAAAAAAAAAAAAAAAAACAAATAAAAAAAAAAAGAAAAACACAACCTCCACGAGGCTGCAAGGAAACATGATTTAAGAGGAGAAACTGCAACGTAACTGTTTAATAATTTGCAAAATATTATTGCTGTTACAATTATGTTAGAGATGTATGTGTTTTATTAGAAATACATTTGTCATATCAGGCTGTGGTAAGCAGAATAATGGCTTTCCAAAGACATCCACATCCTCATCTCAGAGTGTGTGAATATGCAAAAGGGACTTTGCTGATATAGCTAATTGAGGATCTGAGATGGGAAGAGTGCCTGGATTTACAAGGACAAGGGTCCTTATACAGGGGAATCAGAAGGGTTGGAGTGAGAAGAGCTGTGCTGAGAGAAGCACAGTCAGAGAGGGATTTGGAGGTGTCACCTGCTAGTTGTGAAGGTGGAAGAAGGGCCCAGGAGCCAAGGAATGCCGGCTGCCTCTACAAGTGGGAAGAGGTAAAGAAACAGATTCTCCGCCAGAGCCTCCTGAGTTTACCCCAGTGAGGCTCATTTAGGACTTCAAACCTCCAGAACTGTAAGAAAATAAGTTTCTGTTGTTTTAAGACCCAAATTGTGTAGTAATTTGTTACAGATGAAGTAGGACTCTATTCCATAGGCTTATTATTCCTTTTTATTATCCTTCCAACTGCAAGATTCAGGACTGACTGACACATGAACAGCAAAGTTTAGCGAAGCATGAAGAACTACTGGCCATAAACTAATCTGGGGGCAAATAAGGTTTGCCTGGAGTGCCTTTCCCTTCTTCCCAAGATCTTTTCTCTGGATCTTTTTCTCTGTTTCTTTCCTGTTACTATTAAAGGTAGTAACTGATGACTGAATGGTTAAATTTAAAAACTTAAAATAATGACTATATTCAGGTTTGAATGCAGGTTTACAGGAATCTCTTATATGGAGAAAATCTTTTAGGTCCCGAAACATTATTTTTTTAATGAAATATGTTAAATGATTGATATTTTTACAAGAAATTCGGTCCGTATACCTTATCCATAGCCAAAGTTTAAAAGGGATGACCCTAAAGAAGGTTCTGTTTAGTAAATACAATTTGGTTAAAAATGATATTTTTTTCTTACCCAGTAACAATCTGCTCTTTATAAGAACTATAAGTATTTAATAATAATAGCAATAACAATAACAATGCCGACATTAGTTTTCTGTTGTTGCCATAGCGAATTACCACAAACTTAGCACTTAAACATTCCAAACATATTATGCCACAACTCCGAAGAATGGGTGGGTTAGTTTGGTTTCTCTGCTCCACTTTTCACAGGAGCAAAATCAAAGTGTCAGCTGCTGGGAAGAGTCTGCAGCAGCCTCATTCAGGTTATCAGCAGAATCCAGCTCCTTACAGTTACCTGGCTGAGCTTTCCGTTTCCTTGCTGGCTGTTAGTCTGGGACCTCTCCTTGAAGCCTCCTTCATCCCACTTCATATCCTTGCTCCATCTTCAAATCACCAAGGATGTGCCAGGTCCTCCTCTTGAAACTCTCTGACTTCTCCTTCTACTGCATCTCTCTGACTCCAGCCTGAGAAAGTTCTCCACTTTTAAAAGTTCATGTGGCTACACTGGGCCCACCCATGTGATCCAGGATACTCTCCCTATTTGAAGGTCCAAGAGCTTAATTACATCTGCAAAGTCCATTTTTCCACACAACAAAAGGTATTCCAGGGATAGTGTGCGGACACCTTTGAGGGCTGTTATTCTGTTTCCTACAACATGTAACGTGCATTAAGTGCTATGATGTCCCATGGTGTGTGCTAAAGGCCCGGTATATGATACATCCTTTTCTTTAATTCTTCAACAGCCCTATGAGATGGATACCACCCTTCTCTCCTTTTTAAAGAAGAGGAAGCAGTATCGGATAGGTTCATGTTACCTGGTCAAGTGCAGGGGTAGAGTCAGTTCTGCTGTGTGGCACATGCATTCCTAAAAAGTACTCTACTAGGCGAAATTGCACAGTAAAGACCACAGGCCTGATGTGAAAAATGTGGTAAAGGACACAATATTCAACAGCGTAGCAAAGAGACATTTAAAAAAGATAGGAGGGCTTCCCTGGTGGCGCAGTGGTTGAGAGTCCGCCTGCCGATGCAGGGAACACGGGTTCGTGCCCCGGTCCGGGAAGATCCCACATGCCGCGGAGCGGCTGGGCCCGTGAGCCATGGCCGCAGAACCTGCGTGTCCGGAGCCTGTGCCCCGCAACGGGAGAGGCCACGGAAAAAAAAAAAAAAAAAAAAAAAAAAAAAAAAAAAGATAGGAAACTGACAAAAGTGCTAGTATAGTGATATGAACATAAAATAATTAATAAAATGTATGAAATTAAATAAAATATAATCTTTACCTTGAAAAAGGCCTTAAGTTTGCTTTTGGAAGTGGACATTGGAAAGTTTCAACTTCTCGTGAAACACTGGCAGGAGGGTTATCTGAAATCAGATAGATGGTTGTGACTGCAGAACGTGCTTGGGTGAACTGAGGTCTTTGGTAGATGTTTGAGGGGTGTGTGTGTGTGTGTGTGTGTGTGTGTGTGTGTGTGTGTGTGTGTTTTATAGATTCCTGGATGGCTCTGTTCAGCCCAATGACGTCTTCTTCATTCACCTAGTGATTCTCAAGGAAGAATTCATGCATAAGAGAACACGAAATTCACATTATGCTCAAATCGTTCTTTAATATGTCAATCACATTGAGATAAATTTGTGTTTACAAAACAAGTGTTACAGCAGAACTGCCTGTAGTGAGACACAGACTAGCTCAGAGCAGTTAAATTCCATGAGTGCCTCAGCTCATGATATACATACACATACCCTGCATGCATCAAGGAAGAAAACATAAAAGATTAGTACAAAAAATTCTAAGGAATTTCCACATTGACATGAAGTTTAGTATCTTTCATAATCCTTTCCTGAGATCTTTTGAGGTAGTGACTCTCATAGCGCGGCCAATAAATCACTATTCTACTGCGATTTCTGGCCTTGCTCTACTTTAACCCAAGTATAAACACCCATAGCAATAGAATGATGGAATTTTGAGAAAAGCCTCGTAGCATAGTTTTAAAGGGCATGCACTTCAGTAAGATATGCTCTTTTGAATTAAACAGGAATATATTCCTTAAGGTAAGTTTTGTTTTGGTTATCTACACCTTAACACAGATATAAAGAAAGGGAGTGGGAAGGTGAGATAGATGAACAATTTAAAGGGTTTAATGAGGTCTAGGTACTTTATACACAATCTAATTTTGTTCCCCCAACTACTGGGGGGAGGTGTCTTATTAAACTATTTATTTTCTGAATTATGGAAATGAATTTCAAGGAAGTCAAATAACTTTCCCAACATCACACACCAGTCAACCGCAGGATGAGGATCTTAAAGCAAGTCTCTCTGTTGATGATGAAGCCCATTTACTCCACATTAAAGGCCTGACCCAGTCAAAAAGTAAAGTATGTTTTCATCCTGGTTACTCCCTATCTGAGTTTGTAACCTAAGTTCAATAAACATAAAAATAAACTTATCATATCTCCCCAAAAAAGCTTTCCTCTTTTTCTCCTCATTATTAATATGATCGGTCAGCTACACAAGCCTAAAATCCTCCCTCACCCACCACAGGCAGTAATTTACCAATTCTTATTGATCATTAAAGCATTTCTAGAATCTGAATCTATTTTTTATCCACCATTCTAATGCAAACCCTATAAAACTATATTACTGAAATAATGTCAACTTGTCTTTCTTAGAAAGAATAATATCCAGGATCTACTTTTTCAAATTCATCTTCCAAAATACCAATAGATTTAGCTTCCTATTATGAAATCTGAGATAAATTAACACTATTAGTCCTCTGGAAACAAACCCTTAAAACAAAGAAAGTAGAGGATCTTATATTTTGGAATGTGATGCCCGCAATAATGCATTTTTGTGCACAACCTCCCATCACCTTGTTAGTTTCATGGAGCTTTGCCAAAGTGGGATAGTCTCCTTCCAGGATCTCTGGAATAAGAAGGACAGGAAAGCCACTCTTAGCATATGAAGAAGTCTCACAGGAAACATTATTTAAAACTCACAAGTTGTGGCTAGCGCATGGGTCTCGCAGAGTAACTAGAAATCACCAGGGCTTCGGTTTTGCCGCCTTGCTCATTTCACCCACGTCCATGAACATCAGTAAACATGTGCGCAAGAACTGTAGGTCCATATATCTTTCTTCTGTCTCCTATACTCCCTGAGCTTCCTGCTGCAACCTTCTGGACCACATGCATTCAGGAATCTGTACTAGCTGAATAATGAACTAACACCTAACTAACACCTAGGCTTTTATAAACATAAGAAAACCTTCCCCTTTTGAACAAATGGAGAGAGTAGTAACTCTTTTTCTCAAGACTCTGTTCAAAAATAATGTCATTTAAAGATCAAGCTTGAGGCACAATTGAGCTTTCATGCCAACAGTGTCATAAAGAGAATTTTGAAAGCAGTCAAATCCCATGCGGAGACTACAGGTAACCACTGCTCCAATCCAGACTGGGGTGGAAAGTAAGTTGGACTTGGAGAGAGTACCAAGTTCAAAGTGAGTCTTTTTCTTGCTGCAGTTATGGAAAGCATATTCTGAAACCCAAAAGGGAATTCTCCTCAATTTTTCAATTTGTTTGAAACAATATTTCCTGCTTTGATTTTATGTTTATTGCCCATAATACTGGCATTTTAGGACATAAAGTTACTTTACAAAGTCATATTAGGTGCTCTCATTTTCAAAATGCATTCCCCTTGTCTGTTTTACACTTCAAAAGATGGATGGCAACATTGAGTGCTTTAACCTGGTTTGCTTTGGTTTATGAATATTTTGAGTGTGTCTGTGGTGTTGGGGATGCTTTCATAACTCCTTGTTCTAACAGTAGTTTTGATGTGTGCCTTTATGAATCTGATCCTTTGAAACACACAGTGCTGCACCTGCGTTGCCTTGGAGAATTTGGCCCTGTTGTTACACAGTTACCTTCTGTTTCACCTTAGAGCCTTTCCATTTCTTTTCCGGGGCATTGGTCCCAAATTACCCCAGCCTTTCCAGTCTTTGAAACAAGCTGCAAGAGAGATGAATAATTTTTTTGTTCACAAAATGACTGTAATGACACTGGTAGCACTAATAATGGAGTTGCTCTTGTAATTTGCAACTTTTTGGTATAAGCACTTGCAGAGTTGATGCTATTTTTGGATAAATACACATAAGATTCAGAAGTTTCACTGGGATCATTCACTGCTTCCGGAATATTAATTCACAATCTCTATATTTTTCTAACTGCTTTAGAAATTATTGTCCTAGAACTGGCCTTTTTCATGTCTTCTTTTTGCTGCAGCCTAATTTTTTCTCAACCTGAAATTCCCATTACCACCACCAGCAGCTTTTTCCCCTTTATCATCTCCAATATCAGATCACTCTCTCACTGCTTCTGGAGCTATCTTTCTGAAATAGACGCATCATATTTCCACCAACCCCCTTCTCTCCTTAATCAAGGTGCACTATAATGTGTGTTTCACCTACTCTGTGTGCCTCATATGCTATTCTTCCCATAAAAACTCTAGTTGAACCAAATTAAGAATGTTTATTGTATCACACACCTTTTTTCACTTGCATGCATTTACACAAGACATTTTTCATGTTATGGAATAACATGTTCAGAATAATATTTACATTTTTCACCAAATTTTCTAGTTTGGATTCATTCTTTAAAACTTCTTTTGTGTATCCATCTAGTTATTTATTTACCATCATAGTTATAAGGTACCTACCATGACCTAAGCACTGTGCTCCAAACTAAGGGTATAAAATGAATAAAACACAATCAATTTTGAAAGCACCTCCATAATACTTCCATGATAATTGTCTCCCTGCCCTGACCATCTACTCACAGACACAAAGGAAATATTCAGTCCAGCCTCCTCTCCCAATTTACTTTATTATTCTTATACTATTTTACACATGGTACCATACTGTATGCCAGAACACCTCCCTCATTAATACTTATACCATTGGATAAATATTTTATATTTATCTTGTTTCTAAAGAATTAAACTAAACAAATAAATGAACTAATGCATTATATTTTTTTCAACATTTTCAGCAACATCTAAGACTATGTCATACAAAATGTTTCTTGGTTAATGGTCATGATCATAGTAGACTCCTTTGACAAATTGAACAGATTTACATCTTGACATGTGTGTAACACATAAACCCATGGATTGCAATTTTCAGTATTTTTTCTCCTTAAGGAACCTCAATGGCAAAATTCAACCATCTGCAAAAAACTGTTTGCACACATATATATGCCATAATGTATAAAACTGTGAGTTTAAGACAGAAAGCTTTTTAAAAAGTGTCAATTGTCTTAATACAAAGAAATATTTTCTGATTTCTGAAAATAGGAGTTCCTAAATTCAACTATTAAAGTGTGATCAGGGGGGGCGGGGGGTGTGATGAATTGGGAGATTGGGATTGACAGGTATACACTAATATGTATAAAGTGGATAACTAATAAGAACCTGCTGTATAAAAATAAATAAAATTCTAAAATTCAAAAAAAAAATTTTTAATATAAAAAAATAAATAAAATGTGATGCCGTTTTCTGCTTGAAGCAGCTGTCTTAAAGCCTTTATCTATTTTCATGTAAATCAAACACTGGTGCAATCAGTTGTTGAAGAAAACAATGTCTTTTTAATGATTAGTAATGTGTCTAAATACAGAATGAACATCTGGTTCACATCTTGCCGAGAAGAGATGGCCTTGTCAGAAAATTTCATTTTCTACAGAAATCCCTGTATCTCCATCTTACAGTACAATATTTTTCAAGGCAATACTTTTTCTCTGTCCTTAGACATCAGGCACAAAAGCCCTGAGTAACTTTCAGGTTTATTAGAGGTGGCAGCAACTATATTATTTCATAAAATGAAAGTCAGGCTGCTGCTTTTGAACTATAAAATAAGTTGTTCTGACCATAACTCAAGCTAGCACCTACATGAATGTTCCACAGAAACATGGCAACGTGAAGTCAAAGGCTGTCTCCCCAACTATGCTCTGGAGGGAGCATCATGTAAGCAAGTGCGATTCACTTTTGTGATGTGCAGTATCCTTTCATGTAAATATCAATCTCCTTGTATTTGTGTTGGTAGAATGATGCTAGGTGATGACCTATTAGTTTTAAATTCAGAACTCTCACATTTCCTTGATAGATATTTTGAATGTTATTTGATTCTTTAAATCACCACTATTTTTTGTCCTGAGTAAAGAGGAGCTCCCTTGTGAACAAGGTGCTAAGGAAATGTAAATACAGTTCATGATCAGTGTGCAGAATATATAGATCTTTACAATTGATGTTCTGAGAGTGGCAAAATAAGGGGTAGCACACCTTGAAACTCAGATATTACATGAAAGATGTTTGATTAACTCCTATCTATTTTTGTTCATACTTCTCAAAACTTCCGCTTTCCTGTCTCACAGGCCTTATGACCCTCTTTCTCCAAGTATTTACTAATTTAAATCAGTCTTATGTTTTATAACTTCTTGATATAAGCACCTGTACCCATTATTCCCATTAATACAACAAAACATACTATGTCAAACTTATCTAATTTTTATTAAAGGGAATGAGAAGAAAATGGGAAACTCTGAGTACTTACAAATTTTTATATAATTTAACCTTGTTTTGTTTAATTTTATCTAAATTTTACATAAAGCTTAGCATATTTCATGTAACAATAATATTACACAGGTTGTGGCTATAAAGGAACAGATCCATCTAGGCATGAATTATGCAATATTTCTCAAGAAATGTTCTGTGCATAGAAAACAAAAACCAAAAAAAAAGGAAAAAGCGTAAGTGTATTTGTGTGTGTGTGTGTGTGTCCATTTGGTTTAGTTGAATACAAAGGAGAGATGTTTGGGACTAGATAACAGTTAACCTGATGTTTAAGAGTATGGACCACAGAGCAAGAATACCTGGGCTGAAATTCTTGCCAGCATTCAATATCAGATAGGTTTTGGGAAAATTACTTAATCTGTTTGTTACTGAATTTTCCACTTAAAGAGTAGAGATAACAACAATACACATTATATAGGCTTGTACTGAGAATTAAATGACATAATTCTGAAAAAGCCCATAGAATGGTGAGTGTCTAGTAATTACTAAGTACATGTTGCTAATAACAGTGATATGATTCTATTTAGAAAGATGCAATGAACCCAATTTCCACATAGCAGCCTCATTTTTCTCACATTCAAGCTGCACCATATTTGTAGAATTCCAGATTCGACTTTGATTATGCATCATTAACTTCCACTTGCCTTTCACTGCCTAAGACATCCCTACATGTTAATTCTGTAGCTATGATATTTTTAGAATTGACTTAGCATGTGACCTAGACAATCTTTTAAAGAAGAATTCAATATTTCAAAAATTATTATTTCTCAGGAATTTCTGGAAAATTTCATTTCAGTGTGTTTTCTGAACAAATTCAATCTAGGTTACAGAGGATAAGAAAAAAGTCAAAATAAAACAATCTATGGTTATACTATTAAGTTTCTTGCTTTTATATGATGAGTAAGTAGCAATGATTGCTCTGAAAATTTCCATTAAAAATGTTTATGACCCTCCATCATGAAAAAGGATCGAGGCCTTTAAGCAATTACATTGTTTGAAACACACATATGTATATAAGTATATGTATATATTTACATAGGGTGGAAATATACAGGAAAGTTATTATATAAACCCATTTATTTATTTTACATTCAGTAAACATGTCATATTATATATTAATCTAATTTTTGTACAACTTTTTTTTAGAAATTTTTTAACTTTTTATTTTATATTGCAATATCGTTGATTAACAATGTTGTGATAGTTTCAGGTGTAGAGCAAAGTGATTCAGTTATACATACACATGTATCTATTCTTTTTCAAATTATTTTCCCATTTAGGTTGTAACATAATATTGAACAAATTTCCCTGTGTTATACACTAGGTCCTTGTTGGTTATCCATTTTAAATATAGCAGTGTGTACATGTCAATCTCAAGCTCCCTAACTATAACTCCCTCTCACCCTTCCCCTTAGAGAATGAACCATAAATGAACTTATGGTTCATTTATTCATTTATTATTATTTATTATTATTATTTATTCATTTATTCTCCAATTCTGTGAGTCTGTTTCTGTTTTATAAATAAGTTCATTTGTATCATTTCTTTATAGATTCCACATATGAGCAATATCATACGATATTTCTCTTTCTCTGTCTAACTTCACTCAGTATGACAATCTCTAGGTCCATCCATGTTGCTGCAAATGGCATTGTTTCATTCATTTTAATGGCTGAATAATATTCCATTGTATATATGTACCACATCTTTATCCATTCCTCTGTCAGTGGACATTTAGGTTGCTTCCAAATCTTGGTTATTGTAAACAGTGCTTCAACGAACATCGGGGTGCCTGTATCCTTTTGGACCTGTTTTTCTCTGGATATATGTCCAGATGTGGGGTTGCAGGATCATATGGGAGCTCTATTTTTAGTGTTTTAAGGAACGTCCATACTGTTCTTCATAGCAGCTGTACTGATTTCATTCCCACCAACAGTGTAGAAGGGTCCCTTCTCTATAAACCCTCTCCAGCCTTTGTTGTTTGTGGATTTTTTGATGATAACTATTTTGACAGGTGTGAAGTGATATCTCATTATAGTTTTGATTTGAATTTCTCTAATAATTAACAATGTTGAACATCTTTTCATGTGCTTCTTGGCCATCTGTATATCTTCTTTGAAGAAATGTCTATGTAGGTCTTCTAAGCACTTTTTTATTGGGTTGTTTGTTTTGATGATATTAAGCCACATGAGCCGTTTATGAATTTTGGAGACTAATCCCTTGTCAGTCACAACATTTGCAAATATTTTCTCCCATTCTGTGGGCTGTCTTTTCATTTTCTTTTGCACAGCTTTATGTATTATACATTTAATAATGGTGTGTATTATCTGTAGTAAAATTTCCTTTATATGGTGAGCAAGTGCACATGTACTAAGTGAAATTATTTGCCTATTAAACAATGCTTTTTTTTTTTTTTTTTTTTTGCGGTACGCGGGCCTCTCACTGTTGTGGCTCTCCCTTTGCGGAGCACAGGCTCTGGACGCACAGGCTCAGCGGCCATGGCTCACGGGCCCAGCCGCTCTGCTCTATGTGGGATCTTCCCAGACCGGGGCACGAACCCGCGTCCCCTTCGTCGGCAACCACTGCGCCACCAGGGAAGCCCTAAACAATGCATTTTAAGAGTGAGGTCAAGGTTACTGTGAACATGATGATACCTGCTCTGAAAAAACATGTGGAAAATATCTACACTATGAGAAGACATGTATTTTTTCAGCTTTATTGAGGTGTATTCAACAACATTGTAAGATATTTAAAGTGTACTACGTGATGATTTGATATACATATTCATTGTGAAACAATTTCCACCATCAATCATTTAACACCTCTATCACCTCTCATAGATACATATTTTGGTCAAAACATTTAAGTTCTACTCTCCTAGCAAATGTCAGTTATACAATACAGCATTGTCCGCAATAGTCACCATGTCATACATTAGAACCTTAGTCCTTATTCATATTAAAACTGAAAGTTTGTACCCTTTTACCAGGCTTTCCCTACTCCCCTCCATCCCCAGCCCCAGCCACCATTTTTCTCCTGTCTGCTTCTATGAGTTCAATTTATTTTTTTTGTTTTAGATTCTAGATGTAAGTGAACACTACAGTATTTGTCTTTCTTCCTCTGGTTTATATCACTTAGCATAATGCCTTCCAGGATTATCCATGTTATTACAAATGACAGGATGTCCTTCTTTTATAAGGCTAAATAATATTCCTCTATTATTATATTTATATATATTTCACATTTTCTTATCCATTCATCTATTGATGGACACTTAGGTTGTTTTAATACCTTGGTTATTGTAAACAGTGCTGAAATAAACATGGAAGTACAGATATCTCTTCAACATCTTGTTTCCATCTCCTTTGGATATGTGCCCAGGAGTGAAATTGCAGGATAATATGGTAGATCTATTTTTAGCTTTTTGAGGAATCTCCACATTGTTTTCCACAGTGGTTATACCAATTTACATTCCCACCAACAGTGAATTTTTCTTTCTTTTGGCTGTGTTGTGTCTTCATTGTTGTGCAGGTTTTCTCTAGTTGTGGCAAGCAGGGACTACTCTTCATTGCAGTGTGTGGGCTTCTCATTGCAGTGGCTTCTCTAGTTGAAGAGCATGGGCCCTAGGTGCACAGGCTTCAGTAGTTGTGGCATATGGGCTCAGTAGTTGTGGCTCGCGGGCTCTAGAGCACAGGCTCAGCAGTTGTGGCATATGGGCTTAGTTGCTCTGTGGCATGTGGGATCTTCCTGGACCAGGGATCAAACCCATGTCCCCTTCATTGGCAGGTGGATTCTTAACCACTGTGCCAACAGGGAAGTCCCTCTCTTGTCTTTTTGATAATTGCCATCCTAAATGTTGAGAGGTGATATCTCATTGTGGTTTTGATTTGAATTTCCTTCCTGATTAGTGAGGTTGAACATTTTTCATATACCTATTGGACATTTGTATGTCTACTTTGGAAAACATCTATCCAGATCCTTTGTACATACTTCAATTGGGTTGTTTGTTTCATTTTTGACTTGTATGAGTTTTTTTTTTAATATTTCAGATATCAACCCCTTATCAGATATGTGGTTTGCAAATATTTTCTCCCATTTAATAGATTGCCTTTTCCTTTTTGTTGATGGTTTCCCTTGTTGAGCATAAGCTTTTTAGTTTTTCATAGTCCCATTTGTTTATTTTTGCTTTTGTTGCTTTGGTTTTTGTGTCAAACACAAAAAATCATTCCCAAGACAAATGTTAAGTGGCTTATCACCTATGTTTCTTTCTGGAGTTTTACAGTTTCTGCTTTTATGTTCAAATTTTTAATCCATTTGAGTTGACTATTAGGATATCATGTAAGATAGTGGATTTGATTTTTGACCCACTTACTTGTTAGCTGACCAACCTTGGGTTAATTACTCAATCTTCCTGTATCTAAGATTTCTCACTTGTACAATGAGGATGTAATCACTAAATGAAGCAAATAATTGTGTCCCTTTTTATAAGATGTATTTGTTAGCATACTTTCTTTGCCTCCCCCCATTTTCAAAAGGAAATATTTACTTTTGGAAGTACATCTCCTACAATGTATTTATATTTTTTATTAGTTCTTCAAATTTTAGGAAACTAATTGAACAGTCTAACACTGGATGTATCAAGTATTAAAAAATATTAGAAACAACCACAAAGTAGATTCCTAGATTGTTAGCTGAAGGGCACACACACACACACACACACACACACACACACACACACACACAACTAGGGTAAAAACATTTTGGAAATACGCTTAAAGAAAGTGCCACCAGCAAGTTCACCAGTCTGCAGTGGATCATGATTTATTAATTTTCATGGTGTGAAGTTAAAATGAATGGTCTATCATATTAATTAGTAGCTCAAATTTTAATAAGAACAATGTGCTACTGCATACTGCCCCTCCAGGACAAATTTTCATACTGGCATCTGGCTTGTTCACACAATCTAGCTTCCCATTTTGGATTTCAATGGTCTACACGATTAATGTCTAATGCTGACTTTACTCTCTCCATTGCTTCAGGAACACTTAGAGGTGATTTGTGGTGAATGATCTGATTTTCCTAACGGAGGTATACATATGGGCAAAGATATTGTGTTTAAAATAATTAGGTAACTTATTGAATATAAAGTATTTATATAAAAGTTTTAAATGTGGGTAAATATATAGATTTATTAAATGGGAAGAGTGAAACAAGGAGAAAATATTTAAGTGAAGAAGACAATAATGTAATCTTACTGGATATAGAAAAAAAAAGGCTCAGAATGAATTCCCTCAAATTTTATTTTTAAGCTTAGAAAGTGACATATTTAAAAGGGTGCAGGTTATTTTAAAAATATGTTTGCATATTTATCAAGAAAAACCCTTTGCGAAGTTTGATTTCTGAAAACGCTATGACCATTAAAAAATTATGCTTATAATGCACAATTATGTGGATTTCATATTTTCATTTAGAAAAATATGTTATGAAAGGATGCATGCTCATTAGAAAAGACAAATTAAATACGAAAAAGAAGCATAATAAAGAAAAATTCTAACACTCAAACATAATTATGGTTGACATTTGGTCATGATTTTTCCAGATATATGTCTTAATATTATGTCTATATATTTCTGCAATTCACATAGAAGGACAATCTGTTGCATTGCTTATTGCTCTGTGTGTATGTAACTAATCTTTACACTCTGCATGAATTAACTAATACAGTATTCAAAATAAACACGAGATATCAAGAACTGTGAAGAGTCTGTGATTTCACCTTTCTTGCAAGCTTGCAGGTTAGGCAGCCACAGTTTCATAAATGCTGATAGAATACCAGGGACACCTGAATCAGAGCCAGTGGACTTGATTATTCCTGGCACAGCAGGAATCATGAGCTTCATGTTTGTTCTGGTTCCCAGTCTCTTAATCCCATGACCCAATGAAGAACATTCTAGATGGGTGACGGGCATGCAGTAGGTTTTCATCACAGATGTAAAAATCCAAGATTATAAAGGATTCTTTTATAAAGGAGTTGCTAGCAAACCTGCTAAATATTGGCCCTGGAGGGAGATATTATTCACCATTACCCCCTGCCCCTTCCCATTCCACAGCAAACAAATCCGTCCTTTACCCTGGAGGAAGACAAATATCCTTGTAAAGATAGTCAAGGACAAAAGTCATCAATGCCTCTATGCACATGATGTGGTGAAGTGTCTACCAGCACAGTGGTGCAGTTTTATCAAAGTGGGTCAGGTCAGATACTGTTCCTCAGAAGTTAGAAATTGGGAGTAAGGGGATTAAGTTTTTCTGATCTGACTTATTTAATAAAAGTCATAAACAAAATAGGGAGATTTAATTGTCTACATTTTTCTTTATATGTTAAAATAAGCCAAATAAGCTTATATGTTAAAATAAGCCAAGTAAGCTCTTAGGGATATAGACGGTCTTCACAGTTATGTATAATAATAGAGTATATATATAAAACTTCACTGTTTATATAATACTGCCATTTGCAGGTACAATTTTCACATGTCTATTTATTTTTCAAACCAAATTTCTAGGAGAATTGCTGGGTTTACAAGATCTGAGCGTCCCCACCTCTTCAGGCTGAACTCCTTCTGTTCAGAGCTTCTACTTAACATATGTTCACCAGATCTGATGAGAACTAAAGATTTTCGTAAATAGAACCAAGGAGTTGTGCTTCTGTGGGCTCCTCCTGGTTTTCCCAGGCTTTTTACTTTGTATATTTCTATTTTCTAAAAGTCTATACATTTAAGTCCATGAGAAGCCTGGCTGTGTTTTATACTCTGCATTAATTCATAGTAAGGTCCCTACTTTATTTTAATAGTCAATTCAACTTCACTTTCTACTGTTTTCAGTAGAGGAAATATAAACTGTTTTAACAAAGAGGTTTCAAGAGTATTTGACCTCATAACGTGAATGTTTCTGTCTCTCTCTCTCTCATAACCATGCATTGGTGATCAGACCTTCCCACCTTGTAGAGCAGCTCTGCTTTATAAGATCATTCAATCATTGCTCTCCCACACCCCACAGGCTTTTTTTTTTTTTTTTTTTTTTCCCCACAGGCTTTTAAAAGAAACTCTCATAGGACATTGACTCCAAATCCAGGAGTCACAGCAGATATTATTTTATTGATGTATAAGAAGGAAAATATAGTATTATATATATATACTATTTATACTAGAATACTCCTATTAAAATTAAACAAGGCTCAGTTATAAATGGGATTATAATAAACATAAATTTTCAATTTCTTCCCAATATATTTTGTAAATGTTTTCCACATTAGTACATACATACCTAACTTGATTGTTCAAATGCCTGCAGAGTGTTTCAGGCAGATTATTTCAAAATTTTGCTATCAGAAGGATTATTTTCAGTGAACAATTTTGTTTATGTCTTTGTGTAGTCATGCAGTTATGTCCATAGGATTTATTTTTAGAGGTAAAATTATTTAGGCAGTTGAATAAATTTTGAGGCATTCTAAATCACATTGAAAAATTGTTCTTCAAAAGAATATGTACCAATGATTACTAGTCCTTGTGTTCTGCTCTGGGAAAGACAAGATAATTAATGCCCTTTTACTTTCTCCTGCCTCTTTCTCCTCACTACCAACTAATTAGCTTTATTTTGTTTTGTTTCATCTTTCGTATGTTGATGTCCACATATACACATTTAAATTATGGTATTTTAATGACTGTCTTTGTTTCATAATTTATCACACATATAATAATAATTATATATATATATATATATATATATATATATATATATATATATATATATTACCACAATTGGGGAGTTATATATTTAAATGTGTCACTACTAATTGTAAGAACTTTGACTTTGAGAATTCCCTATTCATGAATGTGCTCTTCATATCCATCTCCTGATTAGCTAAATTAGATATTCAATTATAATTTGATGGAATGATACAGGTGTTATAGTTCCAAAATCTTTGTAAAAATATTTGTTTCCATATGTTCACATCATAGTAGCAATGCTAGATTAAAGGAAGGGAAACGGCTTTACATGGTTTAATATGTGTCTTTTACCTCATTGCCACAGTTAATCTCCAGAGTAGGCAGGAGTTGCAGTCAGATTTTCCACGCTTTTGTGGAATTTTTCCATTCCACTTCTCTTACCTCTCCAAGAAAGAGACATTTTTGAACCTTTCGGGATCTCCTCTACTGGTTTATAAAAACATTATATTGCATTTCTAATTTAAAAAGTTACATGTCTTTCCCCTCAGTGCTCTTTCAAATTGGTTCAAATTAAATTTTACGTAATAGATACTCTTCAGAGATTGGAGTGTAGTGATTTTAAGTATATATGAAATATTCCACTTTATTTTTATTATTTTTCTTCATTTTGTTGAGTTTTCAATATGCACCCATACTAGCATGTTCATGAAAGTTTGTGCATGAAATAAATTCAGAGATTTTTATCATTATAAAAGGCTCAAAATAAGAGCTTTATCTAATTGATAATGATATATATAAACACAGCTAAATATTATTTTATTAATATCTTTGTTAAATATAGGACCAGAATAATTATTCTCTAGAAGTTCTGCATTTTTCAGAAGTTGGATGTTTATTAATATATTTTATTTCTAATGTGCAAATCTTATTCTGTATGAAAAACATAATGATCATACTAAATTAACTTTTTGTTCAAATTAAACTTTGATAAACAAAAATTATCATCCAAATTGTTTAAAACTATTCACTTTTTTAAATTTGGTCTTTAATAGTTTTATTCTAAGTTGTGTGTTGAGAGAGACTTCTTCATGTGTTCCTCAGGTGTTTACACATCTTGCAAACAGGCTCAATGACTCCCTTTGCTTTTTCTAGGGTTTAGACAGAGTGTCTCTCTCAGGAGTGGAGAACAAGTTTGTTTACAGTTCAGTGTCATAAGAAACTGACACCCTTGGGCAATGGTGAGGCAGCTTTGCAGGCCTCACACAGGACTTGGGTTTCCAAGCCCAGGGTACCTGGTTGTGCCACAAACCCACTCACAAGCTCTACTCACCTGACTCACTCTACATCACCAAGAGGGTCTGGCAGGAAACCCACACAGCCTGCTGAGCCTTGGGTAACCAGGTTCTTTTTCTATGACCTTGTCTTTCTTTTGTCTTCCTGTGTGAAATTTGGCATGTTAGCATCTTAGCTTGTGAGCAGACCAAAATTTCAGAACCTTCTTAGTTCTTGAAAGTATGAAGAAATAGTTTAAACACAGGATTATTTAGTCTTGCATTTCATACTAACAAATAATAAAATGTTTTCTTCCTATTTGATTTATCAGTAAAATATTTTTCCTTCAAGCCTTGCTTAAATCATTGCTTTAGCCATTAAGAACTTTCTTGCACCCAAAACCATTTATTCCCCATAGAAATGGTTAGTAATCCTTCAAATATTTCTATACTGAAATGCTTGAACTTATATGTTTAAATATCTATGTCCATATCTATAGTGCACAGTACTGTATAGAGCATTAAATATTTAATAAAAGTTTACCAAATAAATAAATGAACAATGAATAACCTTTTGGATGTGTTTGTATGGCCCTTAATAGTATAAACCTGAATGAACCCAGAGTTCAACAGAAAGGACTTTGGAATGGGTTATGGCATGGGAGTACTTACTCACAGGTGTTCCTGGAGGTGGTACATTTTTCCAGACCTGTTCAAATATCCCACTTAAGTCTCTGACTGACCTTGACAACTTTCTGAACTGATTACCTAAACTGATCAATTTAAGTAAATGTGTGATATGTGTATGTGTCTATATATGTATACATACATGCACATATATATTTACAATTCTTAATTTTCATTTTCTTTTTAAGTCTCTATTTTGTAATTTTTAAAGTTACTTTACAAACTATACACGTGTGTGCTTGTATGTCCTACTGTCTTTGTCCCACACTGAGCATATTGATGACTACATTCTGTCCGTTCATTTATAGAACCATGAGGCTGTAATCATAGACGACTGATACTGTAGGCTCCATCCTGTGCTTTATCTATGTAGAAAGAGTATGTGAAACTTACTTTTTTTCCTCTACTTATAAAAACTTCCATCCTCGGGAACTGTTCTGTCTTTTAGACACATTTCTTTCTTTTAAGATGTGTAAAAATGGTCTAAGTATGATTTAAGCCAAATTACTTTGGAAGATAATGGCTCCCTTATTCTTATTTAGGTGAAGTTGAATCACATAAAATGTTCTGGATTAATAGCTGAGGAGAAAAAAAATTTCATTTTGTGACCAACAGCACAAGGGTAAAAGCTTTATTGCAATTTATTACTTGCGATAAATAGCCACTGATGTGCCCTCCATTCTTAAATTAATTGTTAGAAATACCAAATCAAATTCAACAAAATTGAACATTGTACTTTTGAAAGATAAATCTACTATTTATATATATATTTAATTTAAATTTCAGCTACTATCATTTCACTTTCTGACAGAACAAGAAATTTTCTACAGAAAAAATGTCAGAACATGATGATTTCAAACTTTGCTTCATTGATTGGTATAAATTTGTAAGGTTTTTAAATAATTATGAAGTTTCTATTCAAGTGTTCTCCCCATATTTTACAAAATAGAATAAAGTTGACCTTAATATTTCTTTATAATCCCTAAAATATTTATAGAATTTCTATCATTTGTAAAATCATTAATAATTGTTTTCTCTCATTTTTACATGATCAGTCCTTCCAGGGGTTTATTTTATTAATCTTTTCAAAAAATCAATTCTTTTGTTTGTAATGTTTTTTCTATTATTTATTTGGTATTGAATTACCTTGTTTATTTTTATTTACTTTCCTATATTTACTTCAAGTTTAATTTATGTGTCTATTTTTTTCTTTCTAGCTTCTTAGGAAGAAATTTAGATCATTAATTTGAAATTTTTCTTATTATCTAATAAAAGTTTTTATAGCTATATTTTTCTCTGAGCAGTAGTTTAGCAAGTTCTTAGGCATTTTTTATTTTTATTAAGTTAAAATTATTGTCTAATTTCTCTGCACTTTTTTTGACTTCAGTGTGATTTAGAAGTGTGTCACTTAATATCCAAATATATGTGACTATTTAATATATTATTCTTTTTTTTTAACATCTTTATTTGAGTATAACTGTTTTACAATAGTGTGTTAGTTTCTCCTTTACAACAAAGTGAATCAGTTATACATAGACATATGTTCCCATATCTCTTCCCTCTTGTGTCACCCTCCCTCCCACCCTCCCTATCCCACCCCTCTAGATGGTCACAAAGCACAGAGGTGAACTCCCTGTGCTATGCTGCAGCTTCCCACTAGCTATCTAATTTACATTTGGTAGTGTGTATATGTCCCTGCCACTCTCTCACATCGTCACAGCTTACCCTTCCCCCTCCCCATATCCTCAAGTCCATGCTCTAGTAGGTCTGTGTTTTATTCCCATCCCACCACTAATCTCTTCATGACTTTTTTTTTTTTTTAGATTCCATATATATTTGTTAGCATACGGTATTTGTTTTTATCCTTCTGACTTACTTCACTCTGTATGACAGACTCCAGGTCTATCCACCTCATTACAAATAACTCAGTTTCATTTCTTTTTATGGCTGAGTAATATTCCATTGCATATATGTGCCACATCTTCCTTATCCATTAATCTGTTGATGGACACTTAGGTTGCTTCCATGTCCTGGCTATCATAAATAGAGCTGCAATAAACATTTTGGTACATGACTCTTTTTGAATTATGGTTTTCTCAGGGTATATGCCCAGTAGTGGGATTGCTGGGTCATATGGTAATTCTATTTGTAGTTTTTTAAGGAACCTCCATACTGTTCTCCATAGTGGCTATATCAATTTACATTCCCACCAGCAGTGCATGAGTGTTCCCTTTTTTCCACACCCTCTCCAGCATTTATTGTTTCTAGAGTTTTTGATGATGGCCAATCTGACCAGTGTGAGATGATATCTCATTTTAGTTTTGATTTGCATTTCTCTAATGATTAATGATGTTGAGCATTCTTTCATGTGTTTGTTGGCAATCTGTATATCTTCTTTGGAGAAATGTCTATTTAGTTCTTCTGCCCATTTTTGGATTGGGTTGTTTGTTTTTTTGTTATTGAGCTGCATGAGTTGCTTATAAATTTTGGATATTAATCCTTTGTCAGTTGCTTCATTTGCAAATATTTTCTCCCATTCTGAGGGTTGTCTTTTGGTCTTGTTTATGGTATCCTTTGCTGTGCAAAAGCTTTTAAGTTTCATTAGATCCCATTTGTTTATTTTTCTTTTTATTTCCATTTCTCTAGGAGATGGGCCAAAAAGGATCTTGCTGTGATTTATGTCATAGAGTGTTCTGCCTATGTTTTCCTCTAAGAGTTTGATAGTGTCTGGCCTTACATTTAGGTCTTTAACCCATTTTGAGTTTATTTTTGTGTATGGTGTTAGGGAGTGTTCTAATTTCATACTTCTACAGGTAGCTGTCCAGTTTTCCCAACACCACTTATTGAAGAGGCTGTCTTTTCTCCACTGTGTTTCCTTCCCTCCTTTATCAAAGATAACGTGACCATATGTGTGTGTGTTTATCTCTGGGCTTTCTATCTTGTTCCATTGATCTATATTTCTGTTTTTGTGCCAGTACCATACTGTCTTGATTACTGTGGCCTTGTGGTATAGTCTGAAGTCAGGGAGCCTGATTTCTCCAGCTCCATTTCTCGTTCTCAAGATTGCTTTGGCTGTTCGGGGTCTTATGTGTTTCCATACAAATTGTGAAATTCTTTGTTCTAGTTCTGTAAAAAATGCCAGTGGTAATTTCATAGGGATAGCATTGAATCTGTAAATTGCTTTGGGTAATAGAGTCATTTTCACAATGTTGATTCTTCCAATCCAAGAACATGGTATATTTCTCCACCTATTTGTATCATCTTTAATTTCTTTCATCAGTGTCTTATAGTTTTCTGCATACAAGTCTTTTGTCTCCTTAGGTAGGTTTATTCCTAGATATTTTATTCTTTTTGTTGCAATGGTAAATGGGAGTGTTTTCTTAATTTCCCTCTCAGATTTTTCATCATTAGTGTATAAGAATGCCAGAGATTTCTGTGCATTAATTTTGTATTCTGCTACTTTACCAAATTCATTGATTATTTCTAGTAGTTTTCTGGTAGCATCCTTAGTATTCTCTATGTATAGTATCATGTCATCTGCAAACAGTGACAGCTTTACTTCTTCTTTTCCAATTTGGATTCCTGTTATTTCTTTATTTTTTCTGATTGCTGTGGCTAGAACTTCCAAAACTAGGTTGAATAAGAGTGGTGAGAGTGGGCAACCTTGTCTTGTTCCTGATCTTAGTGGAAATGGTTTCAGTTTTTCACCATTGAGAACGATGCTAGCTGTGGGTTTGTCATATATGGCCTTTATTATGTTGAGGAATGTTCCCTGTATGCCTACTTTCTGCAGAGTTTTTATCATAAATGAGTGTTGAATTTTGTCAAAAGCTTTCTCTGCATCTATTGAGATGATCATATGGTTTTTCTCCTTCAGTTTGTTGATATGGTGTATCACGTTGATTGATTTGCGTATATTGAAGAATCCTTGCATTCCTGGAATAAACCCCACTTGATCATGCTGTATGATCCTTTTAATGTGCTGTTGGATTCTGTTTGCTGGTATTTTGTTGAGGATTTTTGCAACTATGTTCATTAGTGATATTGGCCTGTAGTTTTCTTTCTTTGTGACGTCTTTGTCTGGTTTTGGTATCAGGGTGATGGTGGCCTCGTAGAATGAGTTTGGGAGTGTTCCTCCCTCTGCTATCTTTTGGAAGAGTTTGAGAAGGATAGGTGTTAGCTCTTCTCTAAATGTTTGATAGAATTCGCCTGTGAAGGCATATCTGGTCCTGGGCTTTTGTTTGTTGGAAGATTTTTTTTTTTTTTTTTTTTTTTTTTTTGCGGTATGCGGGCCTCTCACTGTTGTGGCCTCTCCCGTTGCGGAGCACAGGCTCCGGACACGCAGGCTCAGCGACCATGGCTCACGGGCCTAGCTACTCCGTGGCATGTGGGATCTTCCTGGACCAGGGCACGAACCCGTGTCTCCTGCATCGGCAGGTGGATTCTCAACCACTGCGCCACCAGGGAAGCCCCTATTGGAAGATTTTTAATCATAGTTTCAATTTCAGTGCTCGTGATTGGTCTGTTCATATTTTCTATTTCTTCCTGGTTCAGTCTTGGCAGGTTGTGCATTTCTAAGATTTTTTCCATATCTTCCAGGTTGTCCATTTTATTGGCATAGATTTGCTTGTAGTAATCTCTAATAATCTTTTGTATTTCTGCAGAGTCAGTTGTTATATCTCCTTTTTCATTTCTAATTCTATTGATTTGAGTCTTCTCCCTTTTTTTCTTGATGAGTCTGGCTAATGGTTTATCAATTTTATTTATCTTCTCAAAGAACCAACTTTTACTTTTATTGATCTTTGCTATTGTTTCCTTCATTTCTTTTTCATTTATTTCTGATCTGATCTTTATGATTTCTTTCCTTCTGCTAAATTTGGGGTTTTTTTGTTCTTTCTTCTCTAATTGCTTTAGGTGCAAAGTTAAGTTGTTTATTCGAGATGCTTCCTGTTTCTTAAGGTATGATTGTATTGCTATAAACTTCCCTCTTAGAACTGCTTTTGCTGTATCCCATAGGTTTGGGGTCGTTGTGTCTCCATTGTCATTTGTTCCTAAGTACTTTTTGATTTCCTCTTTGATTTCTTCAGTGATCACTTCGTTATTAAGTAGTGTATTGTTTAGCCTCCATGTGTTTGTATTTTTTACAGATCTTTTCCTGTAATTGATATCTAGTCTCATAGCGTTGTGGTCAGAATAGATACTTGATACGATTTCAATTTTCTTAAATTTGCCAAGGCTAGATTTGTGACCCAAGATATGATCTATCCTGGAGAATGTTCCATGGGCACTTGAGAAAAATGTGTATTCTGTTGTTTTTGGATGGAATGTCCTATAAATATCAAGTAAATCCATCTTGTATAATGTATCATTTAAAGCTTGTGTTTCTTTACTTATTTTCATTTTGGATCTGTCCATTGGTGACAGTGGGGTGTTAAAGTCCCCTACTATGATTGTGTTACTGTTGATTTCCCCTTTTATGGCTGTTAGTATTTGCCTTATGTATTGAGGTGCGCCTATGTTGGGTGCATAAATATTTACAATTGTTATATCTTCTTCATGGATCGATCCCTTGATCATTATGTAGTGTCCTTCTTTGTCTCTTGTAATAGACTTTATTTTAAAGTCTATTTTGTCTGATATGAGAATTGCTACTCCAGCTTTCTTCTGATTTCCATTTGAATGGAATATCTTTTTCCATCCCCTCACTTTCAGCCTGTAAGTGTCCCTAGGTCTGAAGTGGGTCTCTTGTAGACAGCATATATATGGGTCCTGTTTTTGTATCCATTCAGCCAGTCTGTGTCTTTTGGTGGGAGCATTTAATCCATTTACATTTAAGGTAATTATTGATATGTGCATTCCTATTACCATTTACTTAATTGTTTCGGGTTGTTCTTGTAGGTCTTTTCCTTCTCTTATGTTTCTTGCTTAGATAAGTTCCTTTAGCATTTGTTGTAAAGCTGGTTTGGTGGTGCTGAACTCTCTCAGCTTTTCCTTGTCTGTAAAGCTTTTAATTTCTCCATCAAATCTGAATGAGATCCTTGCTGGGTAGAGTAATCTTGGTTGTAGGTTTTTTTTCCTTCATCACTTTAAATATGTCCTGCCACTCCCTTCTGGCTAGTAGAGTTTCTGCTGAAAGATCAGATGTTAACCTTATGGGGATTCCCTTGTGTGTTATTTGTTGTTTTTCCCTTGCTGCTTTTAATACGTTTTCTTTGTATTTAATTTTTGACAGTTTGATTATTATGTGTCTTGGCTTGTTTATCCTTGGGTTTATCCTGTATGGGACTCCCTGTGCTTCCTGGACTTGATTGACTATTTCCTTTCCTATATTAGGGAAGTATTCAACTATAATCTCTTCAAATATTTTCTCAGTCCCTTTCTTTTTCTCTTCTTCTTCTGGGACCCCTATAATTCGAATGTTGGTGCGTTTAATGTTGTCCCAGAGGTCTCTGAGACTGTCCTCAGTTCTTTTCATTCTTTTTTCTTTCTTCTGCTCTGCAGTAGTTATTTCCACTATTTTATCTTCCAGGTCACTTATCCGTCCTTCTGCCTCAGTTATTCTGCTACTGATCCCATCTAGAGTATTTTTCATTTCATTTATTGTGTTGCTCATCATTACTTGCTTCCTCTTTATTTCTTCTAGGTCCTTGTTAACTGTTTCTTGCAATTTGTCTATTCTATTTCCAAGATTTTGAATCATCTTTACTATCATTATTCTGAATTCTCTTTCAGGTAGACTGGCTATTACCTATTCATTTGTTAGGTCTGGTGTGTTTTTATCTTGCTCCTTCATCTGCTGTGTGTTTTTCTGTCTTCTCATTTTACTTATCTTACTGTGTTTGGGGTCTCCTTTTTGCAGGCTGCTGGTTCGTAGTTCTATCTGTTCTTGGTGGCTGTCCCCAGTGGCTGAGGTTGGTTCAGTGGGTTGAGCAGGTTTCCTGGTTGGGGGGACTAGTGCCTCTGTTCTGGTGGATGAGGCTGGATCTTATCTTTCTGGTGGGCATGTCCATGTCTGGTGGTGTGTATGGGGATGTTGGTAGCCTTATTATGATTTTAGGCAGCCTCTCTGCTAATGGATGGGGCTGTAGACCTGTCTTGCTCTTTGTTGGGTATAGGGTGTCCAGCACTGTTCGTTGCTGGTCCTTGAGTGAAGCTGGGTCTTGGTGTTGAGATGGAGATCTCTGGGAGATTTTCGCCATTTGATATTACGTGGAGCTGAGAGGTCTCTTGTGGACCAGTGTCCTGAGGTTGGTTCTCCCACCTCAGAGACACAGCCTTGACACCTGGCTGGAGTGCCAAGAGCCTTTAATCCACACGGCTCAAAATAAAAGGGGGAAAAAAATAGAAAGGCAAGAAAGGAAGGAAGGAAGGAGGAAGGGAGGGAAGGAAGGAAGAAAGGAAGGGAGGGAGGAAGAAAGGAAGGGAGGAAGGAAGGAGGGAATAAAGAAAGGAAGGGAGGAAGGAAGGAGGGAATAAAGGAAGGAAGGGAGGAAGGAAAGAAGGAAGGAAATAGGAAAGAAAGGAGGGAAGAAAGGAAGAAAGAAAGGGGAGAAGACAAAATAAAGTAGGGTAAAATACAGTTATTAAAATAAAAAAATTATTACTCAGACGAAAAATTTCTATTAAAGGAAAAAATAGAAAAAAAAAAAAAAAAGGTCAGTCTAACCCTAGGACAAATGGTGAAAATAAAGCTATACAAATAAAATCTCACACAGCAGCACCCACATACACACTCACAAAAAGAAAAAAGGGGAAAATAATAGTATATCTTGCTCCCAAAGTCCACCTCCTCAACTTGGGTTATTTCGCTGTCTATTCAGGTTTTCCACAGATGCAGGGCACTTCAGGTTGACTGTGGAGCTTTAACCCGCTGCTTCTGAGGCTGCTGGGAGAGACCTCCCCCTCTCTTTGTTCGCACAGCTCCTGGGGTTCAGCTTTGGACTTGGCCCTGCCTCTGCGTGCAGGTCGTCCGAGGGCATCTGCCCTTCGCTCAGACAGGGCGGGGTTAAAGGAGCAGCTAATTCGGGGGCTCTGGCTCACTCGGGGGGGGGGGGCGGGCACAGATGCGAGGTAAGCCTGCGGCCGCAGAGGCCTGCGTCACGCTGCACCGGCCCGAGGCGTGCAGCGCGTTCTCCCGGGGAAGCAGTCCCTGAATCCCGGGACCCCGGCAGTGGTGGGCTGCACAGGCTCCCGGGAGGGGTGGTGTGGAGAGTGAGCTGTGCTCGCACACAGGCCTCTTGGTGGCGGCAGTAGCAACCCTAGAGTCCCACACCCGTCTCTGTTGTCCATGCCGACAGCCGCAGCTCGCGCCCGTTTCTGGAGCTCCTTTATGCGGTGCCCTTAATCCCCTTTCCTCGCGCCCCAGGAAGCGAGGAGGCAAGAAAAAGTCTCTTGTCTCTTCGGCAGCTCCGCGCCCGTTTTTGGGGCTCCTTTAAGCGGCGCGCTTAAACCCCTCTCCTCGCGCAGCCGGAGGCAAACAGGGAAGAAAAGGTCTCTTGCCTCTGCGGCAGCTCCAGACTTCTCCCGTTCTCCCTCCCGGCCAGCCGTGGTGCACTAACACCTTCAGGCTGTTTTCACTCTGCCAACTCCAGACCTTTCCCTGGGATCCGTCCGAGGCTCAGTTCCCAACCCCGCCCACCCCGGCAGGTGAGCAGACAAGTCTCTGGGGCTGGTGAGTGCTGATCGGCACCGATCCTCTGCGGAATCTCTCCGCTTTGCCCTCCGCACCCTGTTGCTGCGCTCTCCTCCGCGGCTCCGAAGCTTCCCCCTCCGCCACCCGCAGTCTCCGACCGTGAAGGGGCTTCTAGTGTGTGGGAACCTTTCCTCCTTCACAGCTCCCTCCCACTGGTGCAGGTCCCGTCCCTATTCTTTTGTCTCTGTTTATTCTTTTTTCTTTTGCCCTACCCAGGTACGTGGGGGAGTTTCTTGCCTTTTGGGAGGTCTGAGGTCTTCTGCCAGCGTTCGGTGGGTGTTCTATAGGAGAAGTTCCACGTGTAGATGTATTTCTGATGTATCTGTGAGGAGGAAGGTGATCCCCGCGTCTTACTCTTCCGCCATCTTCTCGCTCCCCCCTAATATATTATTCTAATGGTTTTCTTTTCAATTTATTGTCTTTTGAAACAACCTCTATAAGATTTCAGTCTCTTGTAATTTACTGAGACATGTTCTACAGTGCAGCACTTGTCTCCTTTGCTGACTCTTTCATATGCACTTTTTGCTCTGAAGTTAGAGTGTATGTCTTATACAGGTGAATTCGAGCAAGGTGGTTGATAGTTTAATTTACATCTTTTATGGCATTATTGAATTTTCAAGTTTGCTTCCAAATACTTAAAAACAAACTTTAAAAATGTCCAACTATGACTGGTTATTTGATTCTCTAGTTTTAGGTGCATTTGTGTCTAAGATTGTTATCTCTTCCTGATACATTGCTTATTGCATCCTTTTGAAATCCCTTTCTTTACCTCTGGTCATACTCCTTATCTTACAGTCTTTTTTTTTGTTGGATATTAATATAGCAACTCCAAATTTCTTATGCTTCTTGTTCTCTTGATATATTTTTCTATCCTTTCACTTTTGCTTTCTACTTATCTGTGTCTTTAGATTTCAAGTGCATCTTTTTATTATGCTATAGCTGGGCCTTACTTTTATCCATCTTAAGAATGTTCTGTCTTTAAAGTTGGATTTGGGTCTAACATGTTATTAGTTTTGTATTTATTTAATCTGGTTTTGATTTCTTTTTAATCTTCTTCTGTCTTCTTTTCAGTTAGTGGAACGTTTTTAATATTTCATTTTAATTCTTTTATTGACTATATCTCTGCATTACATTTTTTATTGTTTCTCTAATAAGTGAATTTTTAATGTATCCCAGTCCACCTAAAATTAATATTGTAACACTTTTTATAAAAAGGTAAAAATCTTGTCATACTATTTCTTCATACCCCTATCAGACCTCTGTGCTATTGCTCTCATATATATATATATATCTCCAAGAATAAAATGTTATCATTTTTGCTTTAAACAATCATATATTTTAAGAAAATGAGAAGAAAAAATATAATTTTTATATTTACCTACATATTTGTCTCACGTGATGCTTTTTATTCTTAATGTAGATTAAAAATCTGCAAAATTGTTTCTCCTCAACTAACACATTTTTAACAATTTATTGTACTATAGTTCTGCTGGCAATGTTATCTGATATACCTTATCCAATGATGATCTTACTTAACCATCATTTTCGAAGAATATTTCTGATGGATACACAGAAGAGCAAGGGATTTTGCCCTCAGGCAGTAGACATAGGATAAGAAATCTCATTCAGTGCAATTATCTTCTTTCAAAGCTGAATGTTCTCCAGTTTCTGCCTGTTTTTGGTCATCTACAGTGCCTACAAACAGGTACATTTTAATATTTTACCCACTTTTTAAAACTGTTATCTACAAAAGAATTATTCTGGTATAAATCACTGTATCCATACCTAAAGTGGTAACATTTGAGGTTTGCTCTGAAGCCTGTATCCTGGGTTCTCTTTTTAGCTGCTTCCTTTCCTGGTTCTCTCAGTGAACTAAACTGGCCTCACATTTGGTCTGCTGTTCTCGTATGTGTATGTGTATATATATATATATATATTTTTTTTTTTTTTTTCCAGCCTCCTCTTAAGTGCTTACCTCTAAAATATCCATTACTTTCAAGATTGCCTTTAGGATTGAACTTTCCCACATTCTGTTTCAAATAAAATCAGTTCCTTAAAGAGA
Organism: Kogia breviceps; assembly: GCF_026419965.1. Classification (NCBI taxonomy): domain Eukaryota; kingdom Metazoa; phylum Chordata; class Mammalia; order Artiodactyla; family Physeteridae; genus Kogia; species Kogia breviceps. The sequence continues at coordinate 16,514,345 of NC_081322.1, forward strand.
GGGCGAAAACTCTGATTTATGAATTGCCTCTCCTCTTGGGCAAAATCTCTGAGCCACTGCTCCAGGCCCTGGTTGAAGAAGACAAATGCTGTTTTCCTCTGAATACAGAAATTCCACCCTATAAGCACACTGGAGCTAAGGCAGCCTGGTTCCTGTATTCTTGGCCTGCTGCAACAAGGGTGAAATTTCTGCCCTGTGAGTGACATAAAAGAAATCAAATAATTATTTTTTAAATGTGTAGTTGGAAATGAGCTAAACAAATAAACCTAACTTGTATCAAGTTCATAAGAATGTTACATAAATAAAAGAGTTATTTCAAGTGAGTATCCCTCTTGCATGTAGTGAGATATGTTTTAAGGACAAAAAGCAGTACATGAAAATCAAATTTACTCTTTTGGATACTCAAAGGCCAGATGTACTGAAAGGATACAGCAGCCGGCCTGAATGAAACCAATGGTTAAATATGGGCTTTAAAAAGAATAATGACAATAAGTGGTTATCAAATAGTAAAGAGAAAAATATGAGTTCCTAGTGTTACTAAAAAAAAAAAGTGAGAGAAAAATTTCACTTACTACCATTGAAAAGGATTATTACTTCCACTCCTTTTTTAATATTGGTAATGAAAAGGAAAGAATTAATCATTTACTTTGCCTTTTTAAGAGAAATAGTGGCTCATCTCCAGTTGGTGATGTAAAAAAGAAGTCATTTCATTATGACAGAATTTGAATGGAACTGAAGAGAGAGCCCAGAAATAAACTTACACACCTATGGTCAATTAATCTACAACAAAGGAGGCAAGAAGAGACACTGGGAAAAAGACATTTTCTACATAGGGAACAAAATTCAATAGCATGTGATAAACAATAATATGACAAGATATGCAAAATAATGTGTATATATGTATAACAATAATTTTGCTGTATAGCAGAAATTAACACAACATTGTAAATCAACTATACTTCAATTAAAAAAATAGAGACAGTAAAAAGAAAAAGAACAAAAAGTTCCTTCAATAGGTGGTGTTGAGAAAGCTGGACAGCTGTATATAAACCAATGAAATTAGAACATTCCTTCTGATCATATGAAAAATAAGCTCAAAATGGTTTAAAGAGAAATATAAGGCATTAAACCATAAAACCCCTAGAAGAGAACATAGGCAAAATATTCTCTGACATAAACTATAGCAATATTTTTTTTATATTCATCACCCTAGGCAAAAGAAATGAGCAAAAATAAACAAATGAGACTTAATCAAGCCTAAAAGTTTTTGTGCAGCAAAGGAAACCATAAACAAAACAAAAATACAACCTGCAGGATGGGAGAAAATATTTGCAAATGGTGTGATCAACAAATGGTTAATATCCAAAATATACAAACAGCTCATACAACTCTATATCAAAAAACAAACAACCCAATCAAAAAATGGGCAAAAGAGCTATAGACTTTTCTCCAAAGAAGACATACAGATAAACAACAGGCACATGAAAAGATGCTCAGCATTGCTAATTATTAGAGAAATGCAAATCAAAACCATAATTAGGTGTCTCTTCACACTGGTAAGAATTGCTATCATCAAAAAGTCTACAAATAATAAGGCTAGAGAGGGTGTTGGATAAAAGGAAACCCTCCTATACTGTTGGTGGGGATGTAAATTGGTGTAGCCACTATGGAGTACAGTATGGAGGTTCCTTACAAAGCTATAAATAGAGCTACCATTTGATCCAGTAAGCCCACTCCTGGGTAAATATCTGGAAAAGATGAAAACTCTAATTCAAAAAGATACATGTACCCCAATGTTCACAGCAGCACTATTTACAATAGCCAAGGCACAGATACAACCCAAGTGTCCATCAACAGATGTTTGGCTTAAAAATGTGGTGTGTGTGTGTGTGTGTGTGTGTGTGTGTATGACTATTACTCAGCCATGAAAAATAATGAAATATTGTCATTTGCAGCAACATGGGTGGACCTAGAGAATATTATACTTAGTGAAGTAAGCCTGACAAAGAAAGACAAATATTACATGATACGACTTATACATGGAATCTAAAAAAATAATACAAATGAATCTATATACAAAATAGAAATAGACTCACAGACATAGAAAACAAACTTCTGGTTATGAAAGGGGAAAGGGAAGGCGGGAGGGATAAATTAGGAGTATGGGAGTAACAGATATAAACTACTATACATAAAATAGATAAGCAAGAAGGATTTATTGTACAGCTCAGGGAACTATATTCAGTATCTTGTAATAACCTATAATGGAAAAAGCTCTGAAAATATATATGAAATATATATATAAAATATATATAATATATATTATATAATTATATATAATATAATTATATAATTATTATAATTATATATTATAATTATTATAATTATATATTATATAATTATATATATTATATATATTATATATATATTATATATATATAATAAAATATATATATTTGTCATATACCTGAAACTAACACAATCTTATAAATCAACTCTAATTCAATTTAAAATAAATTATTAATTTCCAACTTCTGATTAAATGATTGATTTTTGAAGATCCCTCAGTGGTTGCAAAACCTTTAGAAGAAATGTTTTTTCCACACTGTAAAATATCACTCATCACATATTTGCTAATTGCAAGGGGAGTTAACAAATATATTTGTTACAATATTTAATAAATATAATAATATATAGCAAATATATTTGTTGTAATATATAATATATTTATATATTATATATAATATATATTATATAATATATAAAATATATATTATATATAATTGTTATAATATATAAGAAATATAATAATATATAACAAATCTATTTGTTATAATATATTTTACAAGAAAAATTTGGATGTCACCATCTTAAGCAATCAGTCAAATTTGGCACTACTATTTGTAAGACACCTGATATTCTTCTTGACATGTTACTATGTGAAGAACTTATAGATGTCTCTAACTCAAACTGGTTAACATGATTTAATCTGGCCTTTAGTTCTAATTCCAATTTAGCAGAAATACACAGTTTAGAAGCGCTAAGTTAGCAACAAGTAAATACATAATGTTAGATGTTTTATAAAGCAATTTTTGATTTAAAAATAACTGAGCCTCTTTTAGATTGAAGGAAAGAGGACATTTCTCATGACCAAATGCAATGCAGGAAAATTGATTACATCTTGCTTAAAATGATGAAACAAACTAAAACCAAACCAGTTATGAAATACTTTAAAAGAACAGTTGGGGAGATTTGAATAAATATGTGAGCTTTTTATGATTAATTTTCTTAGGTATGACAATGATCCAGATAATATGCTGAATACCCTGATTTTTAAGAGATGTATGTTGGGAGTATTTAAGGATAAAGTGTCAAATTTTCTCTAACTTATTTTGAAAATGTTTAGAAAGGATGCATTTGGACATTAACATATGTGTGCAAGAGACATATAGCAAAATGTTAACAATTATTGAATCTTGTGGTGGGTTTACTGGTATGTATTGTGCTATTTTTCTAACTTTTCAATATGTTGGAAATTATTCATGTAAAATTATTAAAAATTCAAAATGTAAATTATTTTAAATCATTTTAAAAAGTGAACTCAGAAATGTAGATAAAAATAAGCTATCATTCATTAAGTACTTATAATGTATGATATATATAATTTAATTCTCTTGACATGAGTAAAGTTTCTGTATCATTACCTCAGTTTATAGGCAAGGGGACTGAGGCATTAAGTAGGTAAGTAACTTTCAAAGTAAATGACCATACTGATGGTAAGGATCTAAATAGAATATGTTGAGGAATTTGTAATTAATTCCATAAGCCCCTCTAGAAAAGATTCAACTCATGGAAACATGATCAGAATCTCAGTTTAGAAGGACATATTTTGCCCTAGCATTTAGTAAGAATTGAAGTTGGGGAGAGAGCAGACTTAGATAATGTTCTAGTGAACATGTCCAGATAATTGACAATTAGAAGTACCAGGAGTGTTGAGTGTAAAGGAAGAGGTAGAAGCCCATGAGTCTTTGCATGCAGACTATACATGACTTGGAATCTGACTGAGATTTAAGATTAGAGGAAATGAGTCCAAAAAGGTTTAAAGTTTAAATCCACATTACTAAAAAAAAAAAAAAAAAAAAAAAAAAAAAAATTGTGCTGTTATTAATTAAAACTATTACATAAGATATAGGGCTTTTCTTGGGAAGAAAAGAATAAAATTATTTGTGGCTATGTTGATTTTGACATGTTTAGAGATACGTATGTTACTGAGAATTTCATGGTGTCATATTGGGGCCTGGCGGGGTGAGGAGGGGGTGTCATCAACATAATAACCATCAAGACTGTAAGAGAGAAGACATCCACATGATAATGTTTATGGAGAAATGGCTTTTGGGCAAAGGCTTAAGTGCTAAAACTTAGAAATTTTCTTCTTTTGAGAAAAAAATATATATGTTCAAATAAATTACACACTATAATCATCGTATATATGTATGTGTGCATGTATTTGTGTATGTCTGTATGCCAGAAATGGTAGAGACATAACAGGTAAAAGGAAGAAGACTTTAGAAGGAGGTTTCTGTGTAGAGGAGAAAGAACAAAATTAACCAAGAACTGTCTATTCCTTAGGCACTTAAGAGTGTTTTTTTTTTTTTAATATTAAAGATCATAGTAAATATGAGACCAGGAATTTAGAATAAAGAGTATGCTCAATCCCTTCAAGGTGTTGAATTTTCTTCTGCTTCTAGAAACTCCATGAGCTGACTTTTAGTTTCTAGCTGAGTATAGAGGACTTTCATTTTACTGACAGTAATTGTGCTTTCTCTATATAAGCAGAGAGCTCGAACTTATTAAGTAAAGTTCTTTAAATTTCTTTCCACCACATAAGAAAAAAAAAATGAACACACTTCGCAAAATTGAAATATTAGTGAGTAAAGTCTCAAAGGAATAGGGACGTTTTGTCTCCTTAGAGCACCTACTGAACAATTCACTGTGTGATGTATCAGCTACCTTTGCTAAAAAGGTCAAGGGACCCAAAGATTTTGTAGTACTGCTCCTATCCGCCAATAAAAGACATAGATAAATTCATGATACCACTCAGAATAGATTTTAAATATTTATTGATGTTCATAGGATTCTATGCAACTTTTATAGGACACTATTCTGTATCACATATGAAAAATGTCACCAGCATATATTTTTTTTTATTGTTAAGTTTTTTGGTCTTTGAAGTGTATGGACTGCTGCATAATTTTTCTATTAGTAATATCTCAACACATTTTTTACATCCTAAAATTGCAGCAAGATTTAGAACATATATTTGTTACCTAATGTATATGCTAATTATAGTAAAAACAAATGAATGTTTCTACTCAGATAATGTATAGGTCTCTATTTAGATGTCACTTTTTCCTAATGTTGATCTTACTTTTGCATCATTGTATGGATGTGTTTTTAGGGACTGACAGAAAGATACATTCTACCAGGCATCATTAAAACCAACATTGAGATTAATGTTATATAAATTATTACTTCTGATTATGTCTGAACTAATCAGCAAATATCACATCAAGGAGATATCGATTTATTTTTAAAGATCCTGAAGAGAGAGCTTTATCACGAAGAGTGTGAGCAAGTGTAAGCTTAACTCACTCTGATTATCAACAAAAGTATTTCCTTGTTAGAGGTATTTTCTTCTTAGAAGCAAAAGATTTAGACAGTGTCTTTAAAAACTATAGCTTCTGGGCTTCCCTGGTGGCGCAGTGGTTGAGAATCCGCCTGCCGATGCAGGAGACGCGGGTTCGTGCCCTGGTCCGGGAAGATCCCACATGCCGCGGAGCAACTAAGCCCGTGAGCCATGGCCGCTGGGCCTGCGCGTCCGGAGCCTGCGCTCCGCAACGGGAGAGGCCACAACAGTGAGAGGCCCGCATACCGCAAAAAAAAAAAAAAAAAAAAAAAAAAAAAAAAAAAAAAAATAGTAATGAGCATGTTGCTTCTTAGCATCTGTTCCCATGATGAAGGAATTAGGTTATCATAATTCAATTATACTGTGTTGCCCTAGAGTCAATCCATGCCCTCCACCCCAAATATGTCGCATCAAAACCACTGTTTCAGTGATTTCTTCATCTGGGATTCCTCTGAAATATTTACCTGTTTGGTGGTTGAGAAGGGCCTGCAGGAATCTATCAGGATAATGTTGTATATAATAATTATATCCTGAATATGAAATCCTGCCATTTACGTTTGGTTTTACAGAAATGATTGAAACACATATTCCATATTTCTGATTTATAAAAAGAAGGATACTATTGATTCTTAAGTTAAAATACTGCCGCCAATATATCTTTAAGAAGAACAAGACTAAATATAAAGATAGAAGACCTGCAGAAGTTGAAAATGAATATTTCTCAATTTTAATGTCATATATCTATAACTTTTCCTAAATATGAAAGATTTTCTTTCAACTAACTTTAGGATACTGGCAATAATTTATTTCCCTGTGAGAGTTACAGGGACGGAGGAGTAAAGTAAATAGTTTGAGTCATTTATCTACTTTTCAGGTCTTGGTTCAGGTTCAACCAGAGAAGTTAAATTAATATTTTTTTCTTGTTGTCAGGAAGAGTCACAAAGAGAAATTTATTACTCATAGCTTCTATCTAGTGTGCAGTTACTGAATTCAAAAATCCAAGGCACACCAGTTTCAGAAAAGCTATTTAGTTTAGTTGTGTAAGATCTCAGGAATCCAAGTTGATTGTGGAAAGGGAACAATGAGAGAATGAAAGGATGGAAATTATATATTTTAGAGGAATTTACATTAGTATGTGTGTAATGCAATATCCTCATCACACAGAGTAATAAAGAATGAATGTCTATCTGCTATTTCTTTTATGCCTCCTTTGAATATTTTAAAAGGCTTGAGGGAGGTTCAAATCCCATTATGTCTAAATTAGAATCCTAGTCTCGGAGAAGAGGAAGAAAGTTTCGTTTTCAAAGTCATCAAGGCATACAGATTGCATGGCAGAAAAAAAAAAATACAGCAGAGATCTCACACTGTGTGTACACGTACCCCAAAAAGATGTTTCTTTCATGCAGGATAGACTAATGCAAAGAAGACATAGAAGGTGGCCACCCATAAAAGCTATTGCATTATTGCCTCTCAGTAATGGGCAAACAGGGACTAGAGCATCAGTTATAGGGGGAAGATGGTTCAAAAGCAAAATGTAACAAAAACCGAAGTATGTATTTAAAAAATCTCTGGAAGATAAGCCTACTAAATAGCTTTCCTTCAAAGGATTCTAGATATAAACTAAAAACAGAGTAATTCAGTAACAAAGCACCATGCTCAATTACTTTCTTCTAAAAATTCAGTAAAATAATTGTCCTTAATTTAAAGACGCATAATTTTCCTCGATAGATATACATATAACAGTTTGAGTACACAGTGGTGAGGTGTTCCTAAATTATTTATATTATTATGTTTCTATCAACCTACTCCCCAAAAATGTTGATTCCAGACATATGCATAGCAGTGAAAATGCATACTTTCTAAACGTTGGGTATGAAGACGTTAGTATCCATATTTTCTCATGTGGTGAACAGCCATTACTTCTGAAGTTACTGTACAAAAACATTCCAGTTATGATCATGATGTACGTCTGGGAAACCTTGAGATAATGCTTGCCACATAAGTGTCAAGTGTATATTTACTGATATTATCATTACTATAATATATATAATCTATTTACAGTGAGTTAAAAACAAAGAATTAACCAGATTGAAACTTTCCTCACACCTAAAAAGAGAGGCCCACACACTATTGCATTGTTGGTGAGAATGTAAATTGATACAGCCACTATGGAGAACAGTATAGAGGTTCCTTAAAAAACTAAAAATAGAACTACCATGTGACCCAGCAATCCCAATATTGGGCATATAACCAGAGAAAACCATAATCAAAATGACACATGCACCCCAATATTCATTGCAGCACTATTTACAGTAGCCAGGACACAGAAACAACCTAAATGTCCATCAACAGAATAATGGATAAAGAAGATGTGGTACATATACACAAACGGAATGTCACTCAGCCATAAAAGGAATGAAACTGGGTCATTTGTAAAGACATGGATGGACCTAGAGACATCATACAGAGTGAAGTAAGTCAGAAAGAGAAAAACAAATATCATATATAGACGCTTATATGAGGAATCTGAAAAAAATTGGTATAGAAATAGTGAGACAGACGTAGAGAACAAACGTAAGGATACCAAGGAGGAAAGCGAAGTGGGATGAATTGGGAGATTGGGATTGACATATATACATTACTGATACTATGTATAAAATTGATAAGTAAGGAGAACCTACTGAATAGCACAGGAAACTTTACTCGATGATCTGTGGAGACCTAAATGGGGAGAAAATTCATAAAAGAGGGGATATATGTATATGTATAGCTGATTCACTTTGCTGTACAGTAGAAACTAACACAACATTGTAAAGCAACTATACTCTATAAAAAATTAATTTTAGGGGCTTCCCTGGTGGCGCAGTGGTTGAGAGTCCACCTGCTGATTCAGGGGACATGGGTTCGTGCCCCGGTCCAGGAAGATCCCACATGCCACGGAGCGGCTGGGCCCGTGAGCCATGGCCGCTGAGCTTGTGTGTCCGAAGCCTCTGCTCCACGACGGGAGAGGCCACAAGAGTAAGAGGCCCGCGTACCGCAAAAAAAAAAAAAAAAATTTAAAAAGGCATTTGCTCACATATCAAACCACTAATTGTTGAATTGCAGTTTGACGTTCCTGAAAGTGTACTGTCTTGGCACACTGTTAAATTTAAAGCTCAGTAAATGTAATAAAAATCCTTATTTCCTTCATCTTTGAATAATATTTGCATTCGTTTTAGGGTACACATTTTTTTCTTGATTTACAGTAATTATTTGTATATCTCATCATGTCTGATGAAATTAATCATAGCCCTTTTAGCATCTTCTCTATTCTAAATAAATACTCCTTAGATAATATATACGAATGAATGATGCTTCTTTTCATGAAAATAAAAAAAAGTGTGATCCCATATTTTCCCCAGCCCTCCTCCAGGGAAAGATGTTGATAAATTTCTTCAACTTTAGAACTGAAAACAAAAGTAAATTTGAAGAGAAGTTTCCAGCCCTGAGAAACCCCCCCCACCCTCCTACCCTCCCTCCATGGAAGAGGAAGTAGCAGTCTTGGGATGAATTTTGAGCTCTGCCCCATACTGCAAGGAGGAATTTACTGATCATTTTAGGACAGGGACAGAGGGAGGTTGTTGGTGAAGGAAAGAAACCTCTGTGAGTGGTAGCCCTGAACTTACCTGAGGTAGCAGCTTTTGAGAAAAAAAAAATAGTATGGACAAAAGTGCTGCACCCAGGGCTTCCCTGGTGGTGCAGTGGTTGAGAGTGTGCCTGCCGATGCAGGAGACACAGGTTGGTTCCCCAGTCTGGGAAGATTCCACATGCCACGGAGCGGCTGGGCCCATGAGCCATGGCCACTGAGCCTGCGCATCTGGAACCTGTGCTCCGCAATGGGAGAGGCCACAACAGGGAGAGGCCCGCATACCACAAAAAAAAAAAAAAAAAAATAGTGCTGCACCCTGTCTGAAACATGTACTTATGCCCATGGCCAGTTTTCTGGCATCACCAACCCAAGATTCCTTTTTTTTTTTTTTTTTTTTTCAATGCACCCTCCCTTTTTTTTTTAAACCCAAGATTCTTGTATTAGCTCATGAAAGTGAATGAGGGGTAGTGCCTAGAGCAAGAAAGATTGAATTTCCTGCTGGATGTCAGCTGGGGGCTCAGAAAATACTAAATTCAATATAGAAAAATAAGAGAATATGAAATTTCTCATGCCCTATATTTTGAAGTTAAACAACTGAAACTATGTGGATACAATAATAGCAAAATATTCAAATACAACACAGTTCTGCCTGTGACTTTCAGTTACTATTATTAGCTCTTTATTTCTATTTATTTATTTACTTATTGGTCACTTTGTATTGTCAAAGCAAAAGTTTCACTGTACAAAGTTAAACGGACAGGGAAGACTTTATTCAAGGTTACTGTAATAGGGGAGAGAGGTCAGAACTAGTCTGAGCTCAATTCCTCTGAAATTAAGGGCAGGAAAGTTTTGAACAGCTGGGGTGGGGGAAATCCTAGGCCTTACCCAGGGGGAAAGTAAGTTTTCTTCCTGACAGGAGGTAGTACAACATGGAGCAAGGCACCCCCTGAAGTTAGGCCCCTACCCTCCCAGAGACTAGGAGAGGAGGAGCTATCTTCCTTGATGATTCCATTTCAAAGAGATGGATCCCAGGTCCTTGAGAAAGACATTCCTGGTTGAAAAACTCACAAGAGGTTTTTTAAAAGATTTACATCTCCAAGGGGCAAAAAAATGTTTACAAAGAGAAGTTTTCTAAAGTAAGCAAGCAAGCACTCTGAGAAAAAGGAGGCCAGGAGCTGAGAGTCAGGAAGAAGCCTGTGTAAAGTTTAGTCAAGCTGTAGGGAACGTTGAGTTTGTCTTGGTCAGTATGCAAAATTAAATACCACAAGATTAAATAATATTTTGTGAGTCTATTTCAGCATAAGTATCACTTTTTCCTATTAATGTGCAATCCTGATTTTGAAGGCGTTTCTCACTCCTACTCTCAACATTCTGAAAGGGAGTAAAACCAAGATAAATGACATTTTTAAAAACAAATAAAATACATGGACCTTTAGAAATCCCTAGGCCCAAAGGACCAAGACTCTGCAGACAACTGCATTTATTAGAGCATGGACCAGTGCTTGTACATAATTTAAAAGGAATTGCAACCCTTAATTGTGTTTCTTAAAGAACATTAGAGGAGACTCGTTTCATTACACACACAATCACATCTCAAACCACTTTTCTCCTTCTCCCCAGTCCTCCCACTCACAGTACTGGTCCAGAACCCTTCAGTCTACGAATTCCACAAAACTCTTACACATTCCCCCTGGACTTTCTCTTTTCTCATTTTTTTCCCCTCTGAAATCTTGTCATTCTTTCACATCTAATGATGAATTCCATACTTTTAAGATACAGAAAATATTCTGTACAGACCAAACCTATTCAAGCTTCTTACATCCCTTTGCAACTCCCAGCATCTCAGACTAATTTATAAAATAAGATCAGATTGCTACATAGGCAATACCTATATTTCTGTTATAGCTGCTAGTATTTTTAATCCCATTTGGAAAGGTTCACTCACATATGTATCAAACTGAAATAAGCTAATTAATTTCACTTTGTTTTCTAAGAAATTAAATAAAATAAGTAAATCCATGAAGGTTATGTTAAAATATGAGAATTCACATTTTTACTACTGATTTAAGAGAAATAGTGAGTTTTCCCTCTAATTTATTTGAGGGAAAGGGACATATGTTACTATTTTTGATATCCCTAGAGTATAACTTGATGCAAGTAACATGATAAAAATAGTTGTGGAACTGAAGGAAAGGTTGGATTTTAATACCATTATAGTACTATTTTCTTAGTTCATTTTTTATTCATTTATTCAACAATTTTATAAGAAGATTATGTGTGAAAAAATTGACCAGGTGCTGTGAAGAATATAGAGTGAATATGAAACAATCCTCACCCATAGAGAAGTTATAATCCAGTGTGTGGTGTAGAAGAGGGAAAAAAAAAATTTCTATCTACCCTTCTGGGTTCTTGGTGGAGACTCCCACTGTAATAAAAACAGATTAACAGGAGAAAAACAAACAGAAATTTAATAGCATGTGCACTTCCTGTATACATGAGAGAGACCTAGGAAAATCTGGTAACTCTCCTAAATGGCCCAAGCCACCCCCTCATACACCATCTTCAGCTAAAGGCAAAAGAAAGATGCTGGGTGAGGGGAAGTCTACTGATGAGAAGTTACCAGGGAAAGCACAGTAAACACATAACAAGGGTAAGTTTGTTATGCAAATCAACAAGGGTAAGGCTGTTATGCAAACCATCACCTGCTCCACTGATAAGAGTTTCTAGAGACTCCATCATCCTTCTCTTCCAGGTACACAGTGGGAGACACCCTTACAAATGGAGATTGCCATTATAAATATAAATGGCTCTTACAAAAGTGTGACATCTACTCAAGTTTTCAGAGTTTTCCTTGTGTCATCTGTGTCTTAAAAATAATCAGCCTAAAATAATCTTTATGCTAAAGAGACATATGTTGCAGTGGCAAGTTTTGCTCCCCTTCAGTGGGGAGAAAGGCATGGAAGAGCATAAGCAGGGGCTGTGAGAAAGAGACAAGCTTATATATGTATAACCAATTACAATAGGCAAAATAAGGGATTTCTTCCCACAGAATAAATTGGGGAAAACAAGGTGGCCAGAGTGGAAGTCAAATTGAGTCCATGATAATTATGGAAGGCTGGGTGGGGTAGTGTCATAAATAGGGACTGAAAGAGGATGAGTTGTGTTACATAAAAGTGGTTTAAAGGAGCAGATATAAGCATTTATAGTAAATATTTATTTTGATCTTTTCCTACCTCTACACTCCAGGGGATCTTTTCAAGAAGTATTTACATTTTGAAGGTAATTAGTAGTTTTCTATACTTTTAAAGCAAACAAAGTATTCTTATTATGAAAGATTTTGAAAATTTGTTTTATTAGAAAATTTGTTTTATTTTGAAACATTTTTTAGAAAATATTTTTTATTTTGTTTTAGAAAATTTGTTTTATTTTGACAATTAGAAAATTTTTAGAAAATTTGTTTTATTTTGACCATTAAATACCTATTATTCTCTTTTAGTCTTTTCACGTGATAGCATTAAAATAATTGATATTTTAATGTAGGGCTTATTAACGTTGTTATCTTTATTAACTGTTTGGCTGAATCAGATTGCCTTAAAAAATCGTTCTAGACAGTCTATAGAAAATTTTACTTTAAAAAGTAGTTCTCAAAATGTAGTCCCTGGAGCAGCAACATCAGTCTTACTTGAGAACTTGTTACAAATGCAGATTATTGTACGCAACCCCAGACTTAGTGAAAAATTTTGGAGTGAGGAACAACCAGCTGTATCTTAATAAGCCTAACACATGTAAACTTCAAGATCAATTGACTTAAAATATTTACCTACAAAAAAGAAGCTTGGACTTCCCTGGCTGCGCAGTGTTTAAGAATCTACTTGCCACCGCGGGGGACACAGGTTCAATCACTGGTCTGGAAAGATCCCACATGCTTCGGAGCAACTAAGCCCGTGCACCACAACTACTGAGCCCACGTGCCGCATCTACTGAAGCCCATACACCTATAGCCCATGCTCCTCAACAAGAAAAGCCATTGCACTGAAAAACCCGTGCACCACAAAGAAGAGTAGCCCCCCGCTCGCCACAATTAGAGAAAGCCCTTGGGCAGCAATGAAGACCCAACGCAGCCAAAAGAATTTTAAAAATTTAAAAAAGAAGCTTAATCTATTTGTTGAATATATGGAGTCCCTTGTCTCCTCAGCCCTCTTGTAGAGCACTTTTCATTGCCAAATCTTCATATATACATTTATACATTTGTGTATGAAGAATAAAATAACCATATATAGCTTATTCAGTATGAGTAAACATCTTAATATTTAAATTATCTTTTATTTTCAGTGTTTCTACCAAAACATAATAATATTTTGAGGGTCCTCAGTCTACACTTAATTATATTCCTAGTACATGAAACTATAACATTCCCAACAAAATGAAAGAAAGCTAATGCTACTCAGGGAAACTGAAAATAACAATATTAATGACATACAAATTAGTCTCAAAACATTATAAAAAAACAGCAAAAATAATTGTGAGTTCCTAAGTGACCTTTAAATAACTGCTGATAGAATATCCTTCACGGAAATCCATCCATGGCTTGAAAGAAGTAATGGTGCATCCACATGTTGCCTCCAAATCTGGAAGGAGAGACTGGTGGTATCTGCTTCCTCCACACCCAGTGGTTCCAGACAGGATTCTGCTGTCAACACATCATGGGAAGGCCATCTGTATCTGTGTCTTCAGTAACTGGGGATGCTGGTAAAGAAACTAATTTTAAGTGAAAATTTAGATACTAATAAATGATATAAATTATTGGGGAGGGACATTTATTAAATTCTTTGTGCTTTTACACATCCCAATAAGAAAAGACACCTGAATTAAAATACAGGACCATTTTTGGGGGCTCCTAAATATCAACAACTGAACTCTACTAGATTTCTCTCATGCTTTTGTGGAGTCACAGTGACTGGGTTTATTTATTTGCACCTTTCCTTAAATGCTACCAAACTGTGATAACATTTTTCTGTCTGCCCATTGATCTTTGGGAAGTCAAAACAAAACAAAACCTAAGAACCTAGCAAATTAGAATTAAAACTAGAATAATGTTAACTTTTTACTCAAATGAACAGATGACTCCGTGTTTCTTCATGGTAGACTCTTTTCCTCAAGTCAGAGAAAATTGTATTTACTTTATTGTTCCTAAATATTTTGCAAATGTTTTATAGTTGTCAAAAGTCAAACCCTCCAGTTATTAAAGATATCTCTATACTTTAAAACTTTTTTATGTAGATGAATATGACATTCTACAATATTTAGCATTTTGATTATCAGAATGTGGATTTATCTGAATTTATGTGAATGAGTCTAAGGATTAACCTTATAGTAAAACTAGTACAATATTTTGAGAAATACCGTCGCTTGGCTCACCACCAATTTAAGGGCACCTTACAGTGTGCACTCCACAAGGACTAGAAAACTAAGTAGTTTATCTATGGATATAAGTTAAAGCACTCATGTTCACAATGCTTTTACCCTCTGTTAGACAATGTTTTTATTTACTGTCCTTTAGCAAAGGGGAAAAACAGATGAGTCATTTTAGGAAGAGTAACCTGGATGTGCTACAGAGAATGTACTAGAAGCAATTAGTCAGAGAAAAGAGTGAGCTGTCTTAGCCTGCAGTGAAGCAATGAAGTCTGCTCTGTAGTGCTAATCATTTAATGGGAGATTCTGTTGAGCTCTTATAACACTGTGCAAGAAAAATGGACATGATTCAGTTACAGATAGAGTATAGGTTGAAGGAGAGGTATCTTGACAGGATCCTTATATTACAAGAAATTAGGCACTAGGAAGAACAGAGATTTGAAAATGATGAAATGGGAAAAACATTTGGGCGAAGTGTATATGTTGGGGAGGAAAAAAATGTTCCTCTATCCTCCTGAGTTTTTCTGGCTGGTCTAAGAATTAAATCGACATGAGACAGACGAGCAGGAGAAAAGCCAATTTAATTTCATGCACAGGGAAGATCATAAAAATGATGCTCAGTAAGTGACCAAAAGTGGGCAACTTTTATATTTTTTTACATAAAGAAACAATAAAATGTTGAGGTTTTCACAGGACAAAGAAGCTTATGTTTTGGTGCTTAATTAGTAAGGAATTTGAACAAAGTCTGGGCTTGGATAGTAAATTAGTGAAGAAGCAGCAAGGTTTGCTTACACAGGCTTCCCTGTCTGCTGATAAGAATGTCTGTCCTTAGTCTCCTGGTCCAGGGAGGGCATCCTTTACATGGGAGATTATTTCCTACATTCAGGAAAACAAAAGAGGCTCAAAGAGTTCTTGTATCGGCTCCTTTTCAAGTAACTTTAACTAGAAAAAATCAATATGCCATTGAGGCATATTTTGGGGAGGGCTGCCCTGGGTCCCAACCGTTCCTTCCTCTGAAACTTCCCTGGAAGTTTCACATACTCACAGCTGAGATGGTAGATTGTTCCATCTCCTCTAAGCAGTCTCTTAGTTTTGGCAATACGTCATAATAGTTTAGCTCATTTCAGGAGTGGTTCTATGTATAAATGAGATCTAAACTAATTTTGGTAACTGTTGTTTTATAATCACAAACCCTGGTATATGAGAGTGTACTATATATAAATCAATTTATGAACAATTTTTCCCTGTGGAAATTATTAACCAAAAAAGTGTTCATAAACATGGCATCAGTGCAAATATGAGACCATTTGATTGCCAGAAAAATAAAAAAGAGGCGACTAATAAAGTCCAATTTAGTATCCCATTTTTGAGAAATGCATCATGGTAATTTAACCTAATGAATTTATAATTGGAAATTGTGAAAGAAAGTTAAATAATGATTCAACAAAAAAAGCAAATACAGAACTGGAGATTCTAATCTATTATTATTCCTCATTAGTAAATCAATCAAGTTAAAAGTATCCTTTTAAACATTTTTCTATGGTTGTTTTTTTTTCTTGTTATAATACATTTATATGCATCTTGGTGAAGACCAATAAATTGCAGAAAGACAAAAGATTAAACTTAAATAATAAACTCATTATCACCAAATCACAAATTTTAATATATTGGTATATTTCTCATGAGGAATTTTTTCTCCATATTCACTTATTATTTTTGAAAAAAATGTAATTGAATGAAATGCAGTTTGAGAGCTACATTTTCCCACATTAAATATATTTTCAAAAATATGATTTCAAGTGGCTGCTTTAATTCTTTCGAAAAACCTGCCACATCACATTGCCAACTTGTTTGATTTAAGTCATTTTTACCTTTTTTCACCATTTATAACTCTGGGATCATTTTCCTTGTACATATAGCTTTGTTTTTAAATTTTAATATTTTATTATGATGTATGTTCAGAGGAAGAATGTTCCACTTCAGTAATGCAAACTTTTTAAAGCATGTTTGTTTTAAAGACTGTTGTTAAATCATCGTGTTGAGCAGTCATAGTTGTTAACACTTTATCAGAATAACGACAAGTATGCTTATGATTAGCTATTGTATAAGTACTGTCCACACATTAGCTCAATTAACTTCACCAAATGCTGAATAAACTAGGACCAAGGGCCTTAAGCCAGTAAGAGTGGGACATATCTGGAGCTGTCAGATAGAAAACCCCATACCTGTACACAATACAATCCCATCTTTCTTTTATTCTGGTATATTTTTATATAAATCCTTGTCAATGTGATAGAAAAACGAGAAGAGAGTACAAGAAAGAGCTCCGACCCCAGATCCACAATATCTCTCATGGCTATTTTAGGGTATGTGCCCTTGAGCCTATATTCACATGCCTGCTACTTGTATTGTTCTTTCAGTGAGTTTCCCATGTTCTTCTGGCTGGTCTAAGAATTAAACTGACACGAGACAGATTAACAGTAGAAGATCAAACAAAAGTTTAAAAACATGTATACATGGGAGAGACCCAGGAGAATTGAGTTAAGTCCCGCAAATGGCCAAAGCATAATCCTCCGCTAAAGACAGAAAACTATGTTGAATGTGGGTTGAGTTTGTTGTGGGAGGTGACCAGGAAAAGCACAATAAACAGGGATAAAGTTACTATGTAGATTTATGTCCTTGTTCTTTCTTTTTTTTTTTTAATCAATTTTTTATTTATGGCTGCATTGGGTCTTTGTTGCTGCATGTTTGCTTTCTCTAGTTGCGGCAACGGGGGCTACTCTTTGCTGTGGTGCACAGGCTTCTCATTGCAGGGCTTCTTGTTGTGGAGCACGGGCTCTAGGCATGTGAGCTTCAGTAGTTGTGGCACGTGGGCTCAGTAGTTGTGGCTTGGGAGCTCTAGAGAGCAGGCTCAGTAGTTGTGGCGCACGAGCTTAGTTGCTCCGTGGTATGTGTTGTCTCCCTGGACCAGGGCTCGAACCCGTGTCCCCTGCATTGGCAGGTGGATTGTTAACCACCGTGCCATCAGGGAAGCCCAGTCTTTTGTTTTACCATTGAGTTTCCAAAGATTTGGTCCTCCTCCTCCACCTTCTGGTACAGATAGAGGGAGACACTGTTACTAGTGGAGATTTCCCTGACAAATGCAAATGTTTCTTAGAAAAGGGTAACTCCTTGCTGATTTTCAGAATTTTTCCCATATCCACTGTTCCTTAGAAAATAACCAGTTTTAAATAATTAATATGCCAAAGGGAAATAGTTTGGGGTGGCAAATTCTGTTCCCCTCCAACATTTTTAATTTTTTTAGCACCTCAGAATCCAGGTGGAGTGGCTTCCAGGGCTCATAATTTCTTTTTTCCTTTAGCATCCAGAAAACAACAACAATAACCACAAACAGAGCTTGGTGCTTGAGAGATTGATTTCTTTTAAAATATTTGACATCTAAGGACATCGTTACTATCACACTTGATTGTTTCCAGTTTGGGAATTATTTTCCTCAGACTATTGATAAAATTTCTATCTTGGCAAGTGAAATGTTATTCTTGGTTCCAATTATTTAACACCATTTTTTTCTTTCCAGAAATATTTAGGATTTTCTGCTTTACATAGATTTTGGAACTTTTATAATGGTTTATTTTAGTGTAGGTCTTTTTTCAATGTATTGTACTTGGTGATCTGTGGACCACTTGGTGATCCATGGACCACTTTCAATTTATTGTACTTGGTGATCTGTGGACCAATCTGTAATAATATGGCAGAAAGAGGAAAATATTTGAAAACTCTGAAAATGTTTAATATTTAGGAAAAATATAAATTAACAATTATCTTAAGGAAAAAATATGAATGAAACATCAAAATAAAATACACTGAAAAGTTTAAAGCATTACATCCAAAAAAGAGTGTAAGTCAGAAGAATTCTACATATGAGTAATTTCAAGCATATAACAGCCACTTCCCATTACATATAACTTAATCTAGAACATATAAAATATGGAAGTCTCCTCATGTATGTTCAGACACTGTCTAGTTTAGAAATCAAACTCTGAAGGTGGTAAAAGAAAACATAACTGTAGATATAAGTTTTTAAATAATCAAATTCAATTGCAAATAAAAAACATATCATGATGAAGAAAATTAATTTAAATACAGAATAAAGGTATAGATATATAGAATTAAATATAGAAAATATATACAGAAACATATAATTTATTATTTCTAAATATAGAAAATGGTATGGAAAATGTTTTCCTGCTTTAATAGAACTAGCTGTGCTTCTCAACCTATGGAAGGAAAATATAAAAGTTTTTCTATGTGTTTACATCAACATTATCTACTGAAACTTTTGGTAATATTAATCAAAGTATATATAAATAAATCAGGAAAAAAAAGGTGATCACTTCTAGTGTTTCTTTTCACCACTAAAGAAACTAAGTTGTCTTTCAATATTCTTGAACATCCTGTTCTTAATCCTAAACTATATCTTTTTTTTTTTAAATTGTTTGAGAAAGACTGTATTTCTTCTTCCAGTCTTATTGAGATATAATCAACAAACAGCATCGTATGAGTTTAAGGTTTACAGCATAATAATTTGACTTACATACCTCATGAAATGATTACCACAATAAATTTAGTGACTATCCATCACCCCATACAGATACAAAATAAAAAGAATTTTTTTTTCCATGTGATGAGAAGTCAGTATTTACTATCTTAACAACGTTCATATATAGCATTTAAGCTGCATTAATTATATTAATCATGTTGTACTTATATCCCTAGTATTTATTTATCTTATACTGGAAGTTTATACCTTTTGACCAACTTCATCACCATAGAAATATATTACATTATTATTGACTATATTCCGCATGCTGTACATTTCATCCCTATGACTCATTTATTTTGTAAGTGGATGTCTGTACCTCTTAATCTCTTCACATACTTTACTCATCTCCCTACTCACTCTCTTGTGGCAACCCCCTGTTTGTTTTCTGCATCTATGATGGTTTTGTTACATTTGTTGATTTTTTTGTTTTTGTTCATTTCTTTTGATTTTTAGATTCCACATATAGATGAAATCATTTATTTTTGTCTTTCTCTGTCTGACTTATTTCACTTAGCATAATATACTAGGTCCACCTATGTTGTAGCAAATGGCAAGATTTCATTAATTTTTATGGTGGAGTAATATTCCATTATATATATATATAATCCACATTTTATTTATCATTCATCTATTAATGGGTATTTAGGTTGCTTCCATATCTTAGCTTCTGTAAATAAAGCTGCAATGACCATAGGGGGTGCACCTATTTTTTCTAATTATTGTTTTTGTCTTCTTTGGAAAAATATCCAGAAGATGAGTTGCTAGATCATATGGTAGTTCTATTTTTAATTTTTTGAGGAACCTCCATACTGTTTTCCATATGGCTGCACCAATTTACATTCCCACCAACAGTGCACCATGGTTCCTTTTTCTCCACATCCTCACCAACACTTGCTATTTGTTGTCTTTATGAGAGCTGTAAGGTGGTATCACACTGATATTTCAATTTGCAATTCCCTGATGGTTAGTGATATTGATGATCAATGATGGTTTTTCTGTGTCTGTAGGCCATCTATCTGTATGTCTTCTTTGGAAAAATATCCATTCAGTTCCTCTAGCATTTTTTAATTGGTTTGTCTGTTTTTTGGATATCAAGTTGTATGAATTCTTTGTATATTTTGGATATTACCCTTTTATCAGGTATATCATTCGCAAGTATCTGTTTTTGTTTGTTTTTTAGGCTTTTTTGTTTGTTTGTTTTCTTCCTATGTACAAGGTTCTCTAATAAATGTCTCAGAAGTTGAAGTTTAGCTACTCATATCTATTTTACCTATGTTCCATCTCAGCAATGCTACCCTTTGGGATCTAGTCAGGAGCAAGGAATAATTCTCTAGTTTGTAGAAAACACTATTCTGAGGTAAGTAGTACAGGAATAGGATTAAGTGACAAGGATCTAGGTCTCTCTCTCTCTCTCTCCCTCTCTCTCTATATGGGGAAAACAATTATGCCTCAGAATGAATCTGAAACACTATGTGATGGGTAACTGACACATGATGTTAAATAATCTGTGATAAATTTAGCTTAAATACCTGTATTTCATCTTACAAAGTGAATTCACATGTATTTACAAGCCAGGGGATCTACTTTCTAGCCTTTGTCCTTCCATTGATTATAACTCATCTAATCTAGCATGATGGATTTACAGATTAGAGTACTGCAAGTAATATAAAGTGATTTCTCTTGAGTGGGGAGACATCAGAAATCATTTTTCTGAAAGGGAGTGACATAATACAATCTAGGATTTGGAAAAATAAAATGGAGATGATGAACATTACAATGGAGGAACAGGAAATTAAAGAAAATGTTAAAAGTTTAATATGTCCTAGGAAAGAAAGTAGTAACAGTAAATATAGCAGAATTGCACAAAAGTTTGAGAAATGTTTTAGATACTCTCAAAGGACTCAACCAAACAGGATGAAATAAGAACAATCCTTTCATATAGCCTATTGAATAGATGGAAACTGGTTGTGGGAGAAAGGAATTGGACAAATAATTTGGTGTTAAGTTCATTGTAAGGTGTCTGTAGACCATCTAAATGAGGATAATTAAGGGGCAACCTAACATTCAGGTCTAAATCGATGAGAGCAATTTGGTGTCATCGTAATGTTGGTGATAGAAAACATTTATCTGGATGCGGAATAACTTAACAAGAACTTTTAAAAAAGAAAAAAAAGCAACAGACCTTAAAGCCTAATGAAAGAACTTTTAGGAAGTGGGCGGTTGAACGGGAACCAGTGAAATAAAAGAAACAAGGAGTAAAAGATTAACATAGAATGGCTTGGAAGTTAGGGGAGAATCAAACTTCCACAGGAGAATGATTTATTGCATCAAATCTCAAAAAGGAATCAGGATTTAAAAGAGAGTCTTGACTTTTTGTAATCATTAGATTTGGTTATTTCATCTGAGCAATGTAAACTAAGCATTAAGGGTGCAAACTGATGTCTTGGATTGAGGATAACCGGGAAATTACAAATGGAAGCAATGAATAAGATTACTTTAATGGTGAAGGGTAATAAGTAGGGAATCAGGGTGCTCTCTTTAGAATGAAAGACCTGGATACATTTATGATATGTTAGTAAATATGGAAAGACCAGTGACCAAACTTTAGAAAACAGAAAGAGCATAGCTTCCTGTGAATAGCAAGGATTGAGATCAGGATGGGCAAAAGAGAAGTGTTCTTGGGAGTAAAAATGGATGATGACAATTGGGTAAATTTAAGCATGAAGATATTAAGTGTAATTCTTATGTCAGTGAAATAATAATTTCCAAATTTTGTTTTTAACTCCTACGCACATTTAATTAACAAACCCATTTATTTACGACATTTAAATATAATATAAATGTACTTTAGAATAATGGTAATTTTGGAACATCCAAAAAACTGAGGATGATAATGTTGATACTGACTAGGGCTATTTCTTTGAGTCTAAATTTTATACAAAACCTGGAACCTAAAATATAATATAAAGGAAAAAAACATATCTTCTTTGAGCCAAGAAAAGCTAAATTTGATTTCAACTATAATAGTTTGAAATCCAATTCTGGATAAATCCCTTTTGCAAACAACTTACTGTAATTTAATTATGTTTTGCTTTTACCATCTCCCCCTAATTCATTAATTTTTTTCTCAGTTTATTCCTATTTTCCTCACAAAAGGCTATTTTTTTCTGTTTTATTAAAAGCATATTTCCAAGTTTACTAATTAATTATTTGAAACCCCCAAATTCAATGCTGTATGAATGCCAGAACATTATTAAAATGAACAAAGTTTCACGAAAACACAAATGTGTCTTCATGAAAACTCCAAAAGTCTTTATAATTTTTATCACAGATGTGTCACATTTATATTATTATTATATATATATATACACAAATTTAAAATTATCATATGTATCTTTTCACAGAAAGAGAGAAAGAGGGATAAATATAGATTATAAAAATAAATATAGTTATGAATATTCACTTTGTTTTTTATTGTGATACTCATTAGGGTTTTTTTTTTCTAAATATTCCAGTTTTCCTTTTCCAGGTACTTCTGTTCAGGGTGGAGTGGCATCAATATTTTTAGCTAATGAATTTGACTGGGAATGATGTGCCCAAGTGGGGAGAGAGATTAGTGTTGGTGGTAGACTTTGCAGGTGCTCTGGATGATGGCTGCTCCATTCAGATGGTCCAGAGTGAGAATGATGATGAAGGAGGGTGGTCCTGGTGGACCTTTGATGGACACATCTCATAAGCAAGAAATAAAACTTTCAGCTGCCTGAGATTTGTTCAAGCAGCCTAATTTAGTCTACCATGAGCAACTCACTTACCAACTGTTCAAAAAATTGTTAACTGACCAATTTACAGTGTAGCCACATGAAGTGGTATCCAATTAAAGTTTCCCTCACTTAGGCTTTTATATGACTTAATGAGAATGAAAACTGAGAAATTCTCCCTTAGAAGTGATGTTACATTTCATCAGAATGTACTGTTTTACAAGTATATATTATCACTACTAAATTTTTAGTGAATTTTGAAGTTTTAGCAAGATAACTTTAGTAACTTAAGAAAGTCTAGTTCTATTATTTTTGGGAAAATTATCAGTTTTTCATGCTTTAATTGACTCTTTTAAAAATTAAAACATATCTGACTCTTTTAAGTAAAGGGCTATTTTTCTGTCCTGGATGTGCACAGTTGTCTGGTAGTTGTGTGTTTAGCTGGGAGGGATCTCTGCTCCTATCAGAAAATGTTTAGCTCAGTTATTCTCAAAACATGAAAGGTTCTCAAACCAGACTTCCTTGCATCTGAATTCAAATCCATTATTTACCAACTGTGACCTTGGGCAAATTACTCAACCTTATTAACACGTGATTATTCTCATTTATAAAATAAAAACCTCTCTACATGTACTATTCTGAGGCTTAAATTTAGTAACATATATAGAGCACTTAATATGTGCCACAGACAAATTAAGTTCTCTTTTTCAAACTATAAGTAGGTTTGTCATGCCAATATAAAATAAATAAGTATAAATTAATTCATTAATTTCATTAATTAATGAGAGGACTTACCTGGAAATTGTTGACTAGTTCATAGAGCATTTGAAAAGATATATATTTATACGAAGTTTAATAAAGGCATTTGAGAATAACATTACAAAATTAAATACAAATCTGATTACTGTCCTACAGAACAATAAATAATAAATCTTTGAAGTTATTTGTTTCCACTGAACAGAAATGATTTGCATCTCTACTGGACAAAAATCTGCATACCACCTAGGTCTGTGACTTTTAATTAATAGTCAACAAGTAATTACTTAATACAAGTAATTTTAACGCACTGTATCAGATGCTGTCCGGGTACCTCTCACACTGCTATGATGTTACCATTTCAACTTGCCATAGCATCCTCTAGCTGCTTGTGTTTGTATCTATGAGCCTGAGAGCTTTCAGAATCTTTTTCCCTGTAAGGAAGAACAGAAATTCTGGGGAATTCACACTCTTTCCCTTCTTCAGCATCTCCCCAATCCATCATGCAGCCCATGACTATACTTGGTGGGAGATGGGGTGTAAGTACCTTATCCTTCTCACCCCATCAAGTGGGGTATTTCTGGAGTGTATTTTTCATGGTTGACCAGAACTTGCCTAGGGAATAAACCCTAATCCCCACTTCAATAATTGACATAATAATGCAAACTTCCTTTCATGCATTCTTTTTCCTCTACCAGCTTACTCAACTTTAGGTGTTTTCTACATGTCTCCAAAAATGACTTCCACTGGAACTCTTTGCTTAGTTTGTTTCCAGAGAATCCCAACTGAGAACTGCAAATCCTGGAAACATTCTCAGGGCCCAGCATAACTTCCATCAGCCAGTCAAGCCTGTAGGGGCAGCTAAGTACCCTGTTGTGCCTGAGCAAAGCCTGCTGCTCCAGGGTGATTTTCTCCCTGCTCACTATCATAAGAACAGGTGTAGGGAAACATCTGCCCACTTTCCACAACCCACAATCTAGGTCTTATCTCCCATTAGTTTCCATGATAGATAATGGCAACAGTTACTGTTTTGTGTGTCTTGTTTTTCTCTTTCTATTTGAATATAATCTCTGCAAGCATCATGTCTGTTTTTCTTATCATTGTAGAGAACCTAGTACAGTGTCTCATACATAATAAGTAATTGACAAATATTACTTGAATATTGTTCAATAAATAAAGAAGAGGAAATAGATGCAAACACAAAAGTGGTGCTCTCAACTTGTCAAAGAGCTAAAGACAACAGACTTGTGACCACACATATTTCCTGGCAAAATAAAAAGTGAAAATACTGTAAATTTATATTTTTTAAGTATCACCCTTCATAGATCAGTTAAAAAAACAGTGGTGTGCCCAATGTTATACACCATCATCTACTTTCATTTCCATGTATAAATTTATTATACTAATTATAACTTACTTTATTATATATATTTTTTAAAATAAAATAGAAGACAACTGACAGAGACCTGTAAGAAACCAATTAATTTGATCATTAGTCTTTTTACTTTTGAAATTTAGTTGTGAAAGTTTAAGTTGTGAAAAACAGAACAGATATTCACAGGGCTCTATGGAATGGCAAACTATAATCCTAGAACCTCTGCATAGAGGACATCTTGAGTTCAGTTACACAGTCTAGGTATTTTCAAGGTGTGAAGTCCCTAATTGTTTTTCTTTATTGCATCTTTAAACTTTATTAGGAGACTACAGTTGTTTATGTGTTACTTTCTTAATGTAAAATGAAACTATACAGGAAGTAAAGTTTATATCTAAATGTATCTCCCTTCTGATAATCTGGAAATAGGGGAGCCATGTAATTGTTTCTAATAATTGTTCATCCATAGCTTGCTGCCCTATACACATAGTAAAATTATAAGACATTGAGGCACACATGTTTTCTTACAAGTTATGCAGGTTATGTTTGATAGAATTTTGTTGATGACCACTTTCTCTATTAAAGATGTCTGTTTTGTAATTTTTTCCTGATCATTTTTAGTTTAAAATGACATTTTCTTTATATTGCTGTTGTGACTCTTCCACAGTAGAAAGCTAAAATGATATATTTTAATAAAATTTAAGTTCATAATATTGTATATTAGATATTGTCAGTGAAATATTGTTAATAAATTTAGACATTTTGTGGGAACCATATATTGATGTCCTGATAATATTATTAGACCCTGAGCAGAAAAAATATTCAAATGCATACTTTAAAAGTATGAAACCTATTTATTTTATCAAAATTAAAAAAACAGTAAAATCAATCGTATATTTTAATGTAGTTCAGCAAGATCATTTCTCATAGGTATTAATGTAACAGAAAGGCAGTTTGCTCAAAACATTTCTGGCAGTTCTAAAGATGCTTGAATGTTATCGTTGCCCTTACTCACTTATGTTTGGGGGCAGGGGGAGGAGAAGGCTGGAGGTGAGCATCAATTAAGTGAATGATAAGGTATTTGATGGATAGATTTTTTTTCCACCTTTTTAATTTAGAAGGTAAAACTTTCTATCACAGTTCAAGTTGAAAATTATGGCTGAGATAATAGAGGTCTGACTCCAGTGCAAGTTAAAGAGGAAAAAGTCGCTGCTCAAATGTCAAGACATCTTGTGGTCTAAGATGATTAAAACCAAACTGTTTGCTGTATGAATCCCAAGGTGCAGCTATATCTCAGCTTTGGTGACATTTAGCCAGTGACTTTTCATAGCTTGTTAATAATGTATAGCTGTCCCTATATAAATCTGCAGTGACAGAAGTGGCCATTTGTAGTGGAGCAGTTAATGAGATTTATTCTTGACAGAAAATGCAGATTTGAAAAGTATTTCTACAAAATCAGGATTGATGTCAAAAGAAATCATGCATTTAATGGACCATGGTATCATAACCATTTTTGAGTGTCTTAACAAAGATCACAGAATTTTGTTCAGTGATATATTTATATTTTTAGTCAGCCTTCTATACAGCCCAACCCTCCAGCCCTCTCTGCCGCTAGTTTCTACTTATCCTGCATAAATCAGAAGTCTTCACCTTACATATCACTTCCTCAGTGGGCATTTTCTCACCTTGATTGGTTAGTTCCACGTCATTCATGTAAGTTTCCCATTGTAAAACTATACCATACATTTTCATGATTACTACTTTGATGCCTGTCTTTCCCACTCGACATCACTAACAGGTTTCTTAATAAATTTTTAGCTTTCTCTGAATCCTTAAATGATTACTCAGCCATTGAATCAACATTAACATGTGTTGAAATGAATATTCTTTGCTGAAGGAAGAGAATATCTTTGTTAGACAATGAATTGAAGAAAATTTCTGTGCATATTCTGACTATTCAATACTAATTTCCCATTAATTAGTTCATTTCAGTGGAGACAGAAAACTGCTGATTTTAGTCATGGCTGTATCTAATATGTCAACATAAAACCTGAGATGTGTACAAATAATGCACAAACTATGAAATGTCACAAGGCAGATATGAGACAGAAGAAAAGGGAACATAAGAAAGGAAATGACTTTACAAGTTAGTTGTTAGTTTTTATTTAACATCTATAAGAACATAAATAACCCCCGACTTTTGCTGATTTGAAGAGGGTTATCAATATTTTGCAATTAATGAAAATAATAGATATTTATTATGAAAACTTCAAAAATGAAGAGCAAAAAATATAAAACAAAAGGCTGGAGCAAAATTGTCATGTTAATAGGTCAAACATGACTGAATACTACCAATTTTGTTTTCAGAACCCACTTAAATGAATTTTCAACAACTGAGACAGTCACTGTTAAATTTTGCTGTAGCTCCATC
The DNA here is from genome assembly GCF_026419965.1 of Kogia breviceps. NCBI lineage: Eukaryota > Metazoa > Chordata > Mammalia > Artiodactyla > Physeteridae > Kogia > Kogia breviceps. The sequence goes on from NC_081322.1 coordinate 16,541,991, forward strand.
AACAAGATCATAAAAGATGTATATTAGTTTCCTGGCTGCCATAACACAGTACCATAAACTGGGTAGATTAAACAACAGAAATTGTTGTTTCACAGTTTTGGAGGCTAGAAGTCCAAACTCAGGGTGTTGGCAGGGCTGGTTCCTGCTGAGAACTGTGAGGGAATGTTCACACCTGTAGTAAGTTCTGATAGCCTCAGGCATCCCTTGGCTTGTAGATATTGGTCTCCCTGTATCTTCACATGCTCTTCCCTCTGTGTGTCCATCACTGAATCCAAATTTTCCCTATAGATAAGGGGAATACACCGCTTTCACATAGGCTGTATCCTATAGATAAGGATTAGGGTCTCCTCCAATGACCTAATCTTAACTTGAATATATCTGCCCAAAGATTCTATTTCCAAACAAGGTTACATTCTGTGGTACTGGGGTTTAGGCCTCTTCTGAGAGACACAGTTCTACCCATAACAATATGCAATATAAAAATATATGAGTGTATATAAAAATATATATATTGATACATAGACACAGAAATTTATACACTGCTTTCACATAGGCTGTACATGGGCTTTGAAAACATGAAAGTTAATTACTGACTAATATGTCAAATTTTGTTTACCTGGTCTTTATTGCTAGCTATATAGATGCTTTCCAGTTACTTGATTTTAGAAATGACACTGGAGCTGGTGTCCTTATCTGGGGCTTGGAATCCTCTTCCAAGTCCACGGGTTATTGGCAGAATTTGTTTTCTTTTGGCCGCTGGACTGAGTCCCAATTTCCTGTCAGCCAGGGAACACTTCTTGCTCCTAGATGTCACCCATGGTTTATTCCTGCATGGTCTCCACATTCACAACTTGGATTTTTGCTTTAGTTCTTCTAGGCCACACAGTGTGAGTCTCTCTGCCATTTTTGTACCAGTCAGAAAAATCTCTCTGCCTTTAAAGCACTCACTCCACTGAGTTAGACTTACCCCAGGCACTCTCCCCACTGCCATGCAACTGGACACAATCAGAGTGATATTTCATCACAGTCATGGGCTTCACCCACACTGGGAGTGGCAGGGAAGAGATTAGGCATGACTGTGATCATCTTGGAATTCTGCCGACTATAAATACCTGATTACTTCATCTTTGTCTTTGTGATGATAACTTTTCTAGAATAAATTCCTTGCATAAAAATTACTAACTTAGGGCTTCCCTGGTGGCGCAGTGGTTGGGAGTCCGCCTGCCGATGCAGGAGACACGGGTTCGTGCCCTGGTCCGGGAAGATCCCACATGCCGCGGAGCAACTAAGCCCGTGAGCCATGGCCGCTGAGCCTGCGCGTCCGGAGCCTGTGCTCTGCAACGGGAGAGGCCATGACAGTGAGAGGCCCGAGTACCGCAAAAAAAAAAAAAAAAAAAAAAAAAAAAAAAAATTACTAACTTAAAATAAATGCAAATATATGAAGCTTTTTAAAACATATTGCTAAAGTCTAATATTCACTCCCACCAGGACGCTTGGAGTACTTGCATACCTGTGCATCCCCAGTAACAGAAATTTATCTCAACATGAGAAACAATACACACAGGTACATGCACATTATTTTCTGTAGCATGAAAGAAACTTTGCAGACACATAGCTCTTTACCCCAAAATGCTTCCATATTTTCAAAGATTAAGAATATTCAATTACATGATCAGAGGAAATTATTAAATTGTTTCTCATCAAATATTTCTCACTAGTTTTAGCCTGCTTTGAAGGAAGCCCTGCAACCCTACCTATTCATGACCCAAAGTAAATACTGTCTAGGGACACGTGCACACACACATAAATATAAATTTGTTTATAATTTTTAAGTGTTTTATACTGAAAATGTCTTAGGCTATCTACTTCTCCAATTTTAAAATAAGTGTCTTTTTATTATTTTTAATCCACACTGTATATATCACCAAAATATTTTCTTGAAGATCTCCAATTCATCTTCACTTTCAAAAATATAAAATTGTATCCTTACTCACGGCACTTCAGTAATCAGTAAGTCATCATTTTTCCTACTCTTTTGATCCCTAAGTCATCATTATTTCATAGGATAGTTTTTCAATATTATTATTTCAATTATTTAAGTATAGCACTCAGATATTGTAACATATTATCTTTTTGGCAGAAAGTATAAACTACTTTGAAATATATTCTTGTGATGGTTAAAGAAGAGAAAGCAGTTTCTTTTAGAGAATTTAAGCATGTGGAAATAGGAATTTAACTTATCCATCTCAACATTGTGCATTTTTTCGCTTAATGTAAATAACAACCATCAGAGCAATAATAAAAAGAGAGCACTAAAAATATCACTAGCACTTAAAATGTTCCCAAATTTTCATAACATTGTAATAAGTATTTTTTACATTATTTTTATTACATTAACTTTTAAAATTCATCCTCAAGCTAGACCTATAATTTCAGTTTAAATATAATCCTGAAATTATACATGAGAAAGTCTTATGGATATTTATAAAAATAAAATTTACATCATTGATCAAGGTCACACAGCTAACAATTCCCAGAGATCTTATTCGTCTCTGTGTTGTCTCCATGTCAAGAATTCCAAAGCCTTAGATCTGAATACAGTACTTCCTGAATATTGCACACTACACTGTCTTTGCTTCTGTTTAATCAAATGAACCTTCTGGAGAACTCCCCATGGAGTCAGTTTCAGATCCAGGATTACATACAGGATTGATGTTCCCAGTAAGAATCCAATATTATAATTTGTCTAAAATAGTTCTACTTTACGTCGTTTAAACAAATCATTGAATTCTTAATTCTTCTGTTTTATTTGTTGATTCAAACATACAACTGCTGTGGTGTCTGGTTTTCAATTTCAATGTTCCATCACTCAGAAATGTGTTCATTAAAATCTCCTAATCACCTAGCATTCAGCCTGGACTTTAACGCTGAGATAGACCTAAAACTTCCTATTAGTTGGGTGGCAAAGTAAAAGAGTAAACAGTATTTATTCCCCAAAGAAATTCAGCTATCTCATAAAGGCTTAGTTGATGTGAAATAATACAGTTCTGATGAATGGGATCCTAAAGTACTATTTCTAGTTATTTGCTCACTAAATTAGGAATTCAAAGAAAAAAAAAAGCTTTATATAGCAAAGAATTACCAGTGAAGGAGTTTGGGCAGCTGACATGCTGATGCTGCGTTCTGTAAGCTCATACAGAGATTCCTCCCACCCAGTAATATGCGTTATTTTGATTCAGAGCTACGTAGCACAGGTAAGTGATCGTGACATGCCCTGTTAGCAATTGCAAGGAAGACCACCAGATCAACCACACAGAAAAGTATATTTAGGTCAAGTCGGGTAGGCAGAAATCAGAAATTGGTATGCAAAACACATTATTTCCATATATATGTACAGTTTTTCTACTCATTATGCTTTCATAATGTCATATTATAATGTTCTACTATTTCTTTGGGTATTAGTGTATTTAAAATGGGAAATGATAAGTATAAATATTTTAGCTTTGCAATAATTCTTAGGAATATAGTTTCTGTCATCAGAGAGTATTCATTTCTAAAAAGCATTTGAACATTTAGAAATAAAAATTTTATACATTCTGATATGATTCTGTCTCACAATAGAAACACAGATTTTCTGTGTTATTTTTTCTTGTTCTCTTAGTTCTTACTCACTCCTCTCCATCTCAATTCTTTTATTTCATAAGAAGACCAAATACTGTATTAAGACTCAGTTAACTTCCACAAAGATATTACAAACAAGCAACTAAACGAATTCAATGAAAAACATACCTAGAATTTTTATGGCTCGTGAAAACTGGAAGTTCACTTATGATGTTAACTTCAGGCATAGCTAGATCCAGGAATGACTCAGTCCAGAAATTATTTCTCTAACTTTCGATTCTACTCCCCTGTATATATTGGCTTTAGCTGAAGGTAAACTCCATACACAGAGTGGGAAAAAACTGCTGTTGATAACCTAGACCTCAATCTTCTCAGGCTACAGTCTGAAAGAAAGACCAAATCAACTCATAGGAAAACTATTTGGCATTGCTTGAGTCAAATCCTCACCTCTAAACCAAACCAAAGGGGATGTGTAATGGAGCAGGTTGGAGCGCTTCTACACTTTAGATGACACAACATAGGATTCCACTGTTAACCTCAGACCACCACTCTCCCACCTGGCCCCCCAGCCTACCCACAGGCACACAGGATTCCCTTAGGGGAATGGATGCTGAGCATAAAGACAGCACAGACCTTCTGTGGGTGGGATACTCACACTTATCAGATTGCCTGAAATAGTTCTGGTTCATGCCTGTTGTTTCTCTGTGCTAATTAATAGGAGGATCTCCTTTAATCCTCGAAGTATGTAGACTTAGATGCAAATTATAACATCACTCTATCTGTGCATAAGAGCACATCTCTCCTCTCCTGAGAATGGAAGTAGGTGAATTTGGAAGAACTAACAAGTTGAAAATATTTTCTTTTTAAAAATTTCTATTAGTTACAGAGTGGGTACAAGATTCTTTTACCCTCTCAAGATAAAGAAGGGCTTTAGAGAGAATGAAAAGAACAGACAGCTTGTTTTTGGTAATGCAGCAGTTGGATCCGTGTTGAATCTCTGGCAGGAATTTTGACTGCTCCCAAAGTGAATGTGAGTTTTCTGCACAGGCACTATTTCATTCATTATTTCTCCAAAGAAGAGGAAACCTATACATATTGGAACAGATGGATCATATGGGTAAAATGATATACAGACAAGGGCACAGTATTGAAGGGGCCACATCACATGTCCCATGCTCACTCACAGTAGAAGATCCTAAAATCCCTGGGGGAAAAATGTATTTCAATTGTAAATATAAGAAAATATACATACACAACTATGGAGAGATCCAGAAGATAATATATAATAGTTTATTAAATTTCAGCTGTCTTAATTTATAAAATGTGTTCACATTTCTATATGTTCTGAAAACATGTAAACATAAATGTTTGTCAAAGTAGAAGTTAAAGACAAACTCTGAGTGATATTTCAAACAAAAGCTGCTATGATTTAAGGAGATCTTGCTTTAAATAATAGTCACAACAAACAGGCTATGGGAGAGTCAAACAATAGGAATTTATTTCCCCCAAATAAGAAATCCAGAAATTGGTGATTCCAGCTTTGTTTCAGCAGCTCAATGATGTCATCAAGTAGGTAGGATCATTCTTCCTTTGTGTTCTGCTCTCCACAGCCTATCTGCACTTTTTTTTTTTCTTGGACACAGTGGTGGCAACATCTGCAACTTTTTTAAGTGTGAAAGGGAAGCTGAGAGTGAAATCAAGTGTTCTTTTCTCAAAGTGGCCCCCACACCCTGCTGTAATGTCTGTGCGCCTGTGTGTACGTGTATGTATGTGTGTGTGTGTGAGATATATTGCTCTTCTGATGCTACACCAACACATGGGACCACACCTGTGTGTGATTTTCTCTCTGGAACATATAATCTCTACTGTGTCAAGTAGCAAAACAATATAATTTTTGAGCAGTTTTATTGTGATGATACAGCTTTACAATTCAAGAAAAAATCTACACCCTCTACCTGGTAAGGCAGGCTTTCATTTCAACTCAACAGTTTTTGTTAAGTAGAAATGTCACCTAAGTAACTGGAGGAGATGCCAAAATCCCTAAGTTTCTTGGTTAGGGCAGCTGACCTTAGATTCTGAGCTCAGTGCACCATAGCCATTTATCCAAGATGAGACACTCAATGTGCTTAGTGAATACAAAGAACAGGAGGGAAGATACAAATGTTATTTTTGCCTTCATCATGAAGTATAGTAATGCCGATTTTTCTGTCCTTTGCATGCATGTAATTCTTCAGTGTAGGGGATTCCCATATAATGCCTTTTCTCCAAAAACATGAAGAGGACTTTTTAATTAAGGTATTTTCACTTTATAACTTAAACTTCTATTCTACCTTTGGGACTTATGTAGTGAAAATAGGAAAAAAAAAAATATTTGCATAATGCTAATAATTAGCCATAGTTTTAAAAAGTCACAATGTTGATCAAGAATTTTCATATAATAGGAACTTCTGTGAAGGTTCTTAAAATGGCTTTTGTTCACCTTTTAAGACCTGCCTTAAAGTTTTATTGACATGTTTTAATGTCTAACTCTACTTCAAAACTCATGTCTTTGTTTTCCTTCATTGAATATATGCCTAGAATTTTTCTTCTGATTGTTATCCAGTCATAGACTTTTTTTGAGTTACAGATAAGAAGCAGGGGTTATGAATTCATATGTTGAAGTCTTAACCCCTGGAATTTGACTATATTTGGAGATAAGATATTTAAGAAGTAATAAAGGCGAAATGAGGTCATATGAGTGGGACCTAATCCAATATGACTGAGGTCCTTCAAGAAGAGGGGCTGAAGACACAGACAGATGTGAAGACATCGGAAGAGGACAGCCTTCTACAAGCCAATGAGAGTGTCCTCAGAAGAAACCACCCCTGCTGACACCTTATTGTAGAACATGTAGCTTCCAGAATTGTGAGAAAATGGATTTCCATGTTATAAGCCACCCCAACTGTGTTACTTTTGTCAGCCCTAGCAAAAAACACAGGCAGGCAAGAAAGTGAACAAGAAAGAAAATTCCTGAAGCAACTAAGGCACTGTTAAAAGTATAAAATCATTAAAGAAAAATTAGTGGACTGAATACTTTGTCATTTGATTAAAATATTACTTGGTAGGGAACTAGGAACACCTGCATCATGTTCTTAACATCCCTAAAAATTCCAGAGGGAAGGACATGTTCAGGGAAAATGCTTAAAATGAGCTCACTTTGTTACTTTGAGGCTATGGCTTTAAACTCCCTCCTCCCCAATACAAAATATTTGATGACAGATGATGTCAAGGAGGATGTTTTTGGCTCGATGAAGATAGTCTAAAAATATACTGGCTGGATGACCCGCTCCTTCTAGGAATCTCCCAAAATATTAATGCTGAAGAGAACATGAAAAACGGAGAGAATTTCCTTGAGCCCAGAAAGGAACTGCGTCTTGTGGAGGTAGAATAACCAGCTGCATAATATTTAACAGATCATAATAATTATAATTAAAACAGGATACATTTATTGACTTTAATAAACACTTAGTTTTTGTATTTTTTACAGACATACAATTGACATTCTCACTATTTCAGATATCATAGAGAATCTGGTTAGAACTTCTGTAGGGAAGCAACATGTAGCTATCTATAACTAAATGCTATTTCAAAAAGAAGCAGAGTCTGTTAGAAGTTTATCCCTAAATGTATATTTACATTAAAGTTTGAAAAACACTTACACAGATTGTGCTCTCTGACCATAATGTACTCATATTAGAAATAAAAAATGAAAATACAACATAGTTGTTTTATAGAGCTAGGAGTTTTATAGAGTTCATGACATACTTCTTGCTACCCATCTTTTCGATAAATGTGACTCTAATATGAAAATCAGTTTCTGTAATTGGAGCTCAGATTTGTTTTTCCTCCTATCAGTTTTCTAATGACACAATTGCAAATTAGAAATAATGATCCTAAGGAAATGTACAGTTTGGTAACTAGGTAGAGGTCAGAATAATCAGTATTTTAATAAGCCTAATAGAAGCCATAGATGCTCTTGAGGGAAATAAATTATTTGGATATAAACAATCCCAAAGGCATTTCTTAAAGTTCAATTTATGCAGTGATTTATTCATTATGAGCTGATTTAGGCTGATGAGTGGCCGGTTAGTTTTTTAATTCATTTACATTATATCATGAAGAATTATAGAAGCATTTATGTCTTATGTTGGAGAATTCCTCACCATATTGGCTATATTAACTGTATTAGTTACACACAATTAAAATACTTTCAGAAATTTCTGATTCCACACTGAGCTAGAATATATTACATTCAAATATTATCTTTGAACTAAAGTCCAGAAATAGCATAAATAGTAATTATTTAGAAAGAAGTATATTTTGTACATTTCCATTTCTCTGCTATGCCTTGTGGCAAGATGGGAAAAAAATGCCATGACTCAGACTTTTCATTTTGGTACAGTCATATGCATAAAAAGAAGGAAATTAGAGAAGTACAATAATTTTCAAAATATGTGATATACTGTTAAGTACAAGTGAACTTTTTTTCCCTTAGTATTTGTTATTTAGTGATATTTTTCCAAACCTTGCTGTTAGAGGATTGTGTTGAAATAAAAAAAGTCACTTTTAATATTAACCCTAACTCAAATATGCCTCTTAAGTAAATACTACATTGAGGAATCAGGAATCTGTCCCCTGATAACTTGCAGAAAAGACAATGTAAATACAAGTGAAATCAACTTAAGAGTAAAATTTAAAATCTTGCTAAAGATACAGGATCCTGTGAAACTAACCTAAGTTCTGCTGGGGAATTGCTTCAGTCACACTCTATGCCCATGGAGATTGGACAGAATTAGACTGGTTAAAATGGAAGAAGAGAAAGTCAATAAGAAAATAAAAAAACAGAGGCCATTTAAAAGATAATAATTTATATAGTAAAGATTAAGAGAGACAATTGGAAATCTGAAGAAGGCTTAAAATAATTTCATTAAAATATCATTAGTCAAAGGAGAAATAAATGATGCAATAAGATAGTACTGCGTATGTTGAGGTTGGGGGCGTGTTGGAAACCACAAAACTCATAAATTTAAATGTACTTTTGTGAAACCTCAGATAAACTTTAGAAATGTATATACTTTACTGTTTAAAAATCAATTTTTTTCACCATTTAATGTGAAATCCTGGTCCTCTTTAGTCTTGTTTTTTTTTTAATACTGTATAACCTCCTGAGCCTCCATTTCATATATATGTGTATATATATATATATATATATATATATATATATATATATATACACACATATATACACACATACAAAAATACACATATATACCAAATGGCTTATGTGTAAATAGTTATTGAAATAAAACATTTTACATTTGAAATGTAAAAACTTAGGATGTTAAACAGCTCTAGCATGTTGCCACCTCAAACATAATTACTGTTCGTTCCCCAAAAAGTAGTGTAAAACTTATTTCCCTATGAAAAGAGCCTTAATTTATCTAGCAGCATACATACTGTGTGTCCACATATGTAGACAAATGTCCACAAAGAATAAAACATCTTTTAAATGTAATATTGGGATGGAGGGTAGGAGGGGAAATCTGCTTATTGGAAGAAACTGTTCTTCCCGAGATGTGTAGTCATGATAGTCAGAAATCTGGAAACTATGCTTTATAATGAATGAGTTAAGAAACTTGGAAATTTCACATATAAGGTGGAAAAATTTTTGACAAAAAGAAAGTTATGGTCAAGTGTTTAGGAGATGGGTTAGAATGTTCAGGGATTTCTGCAATCAGTAGAATGCCATCCAATGAGTGGAAGAAGAAAAGAATAGTTAATAGCATTATAGTAACACTATGGCAAAAGGCTTGATGGTTTTCAAGTATTAAAAATAATGATGGCTCAACTTAATTTACTTGTCAATAGAGCTTTTGAAATACCACATAGGTTACCTCCTGAAGTTGTGTGCTCTTTAATATTGGATGGGGCCTGCAGAATACAACTCACAACCTCTTGAATACTTTGTTTAAGCCATTCTAGCACTAGAAATTTTGGATCTTTAAGTGAAACAAAACTTTAAAGAGATTTAGTCAGAATCTTCTTTCATAACTGGGTTCAATTGTGGGTCAGGATTTAGACTGACTCTTGCCATGGGAACACTATGTTTACTACAGAATCTACTAAAATTGTGCCTGCCAAGTGAATTATTTTTAATTTAAACTCAGTCCAGAGAGAGGGCTCCAATTACTGGTAGCCAAAAATATCATCTATCTTGGATTGTGTTCTGAAGATTGACAAACGGATGCAAATGCCCTTCCAGAGTGCCTAGCACATAGGTAGGAAATTTAGCTAGCATTAATTATATAATGTTTGCTAACTGGAATATCACAGTATACTGTAAATATGCAAGCTTTCTTAATAATGAGTATTTGCTTTGAGAAAATAATTCTAATAACTATAGAGTAATATAGACATAGTGATAAGATTTAAAATAGATTGAGATAAGATTCATTGCCCAGGTTGGTTCTGATTACTTGCTTATTATCTGTTAAAAATAATCAACCAAATAACAGTCTACTTTTTTATGTTAAAAGAATTATTCCTAAAAGCAGAATATAGAAGAAAAAGTTTTTCTTAACATAAGACCTCAGTGTAGTTGAAGTGCATAAATTCCTTCCTCCTTTTATGTTGAAAACTTATTTAACATGCACAGTAGGTTGGGCTCCACATGTAGCAAATACAGCAGGTGCTTTGGTTGGTTATCATCCCATAACAGCTGTGCTGGACAGTCCCTAGCCACACCACTAGATCCCACCTCAGCTGTCTCTGCTTTTATGTCTTGGACTTTTTCAGAAGCTGAGGGATCTTATTGGGGGCACATGGAGGATAACCACTTACAAATCAGCCCAGACGTGTGGGTAGGCTAATGCACTGGGGGCAACCTTGACCAAAGTAGACAAGAGGCAGTGTACAGCTGCTCCATCTCTCAAAGATTCCAGGGAAAACTTCTGATGTGCCTTCTTCCTAGATCTTTAGAAGGTCCTCATAGTTACCTGTTGCTGTGTAACAAACTACCCCCCAAATCCAATGGCTCGAAACAGCAGCACTTCTTTATTAATTACTTATTATTCTGTGGCTCAGGAGTTTAAGAGTGGCTCATCTAGGTGGTTCTGTCTCAGGACCTCTCATTAGGTTGCAATCAAGATGTCAGTTGGGTTACAGTCATATGAAGACGTTACTGGGGCTAAAAGATCCTCTTCCAAGTTCCCTCATGCAGCTGTTGCCCAGAGGCTTCAATCCTTCTCCATGTAACCATCTCCACAGTGTTGTCTGAGTATCCTTACTACAGAGCAGCTGGCTTGCCCAAGAAAAGTAAAGAGAGAAGAAAGAGAAGGCATGCTTTGACCATATTCTACCCACTAGCAGTGAATCACTAAGTACAACATACACTCGGTGAGAGAAGAAAATAGAGAAAAGTGGGAGTGAGCCCCAGAACACAGTGTCACACAGCTAAATAATGCATTCCTAATTGACTTTTTTCTTCTGTCTCATTCTCCTCACTTCTTCACTTCTGCCTATTTGTCATCACCTACCAAATAAACAACCTGCGTTCATTTCCTTGGTTCAGTTTCTACATATGGAGCATTCCAAACCAAAACAACTTAGCACTCTGAGATTTAAATACTCTCAAGATCAAAATTTAAAGCAACATTTTCTTAAAAACTGATATGAAATATTATCATCTATAAAAAGAAATTCATTTTGACTTCTGTGCATTTATAATCACTGACAGTTGTAGTTATTTTGTATGTACTTTCTTTTTTCTAAATTATTTTATGTGTCTATATATTGTTTCAACAGCTATTTTGACAATATTCTGATTTGTAAAGTGATCTCAGGAAACTTAGATTTATGCTACAATAATTATCTTCTGAGAATATTCTCCTCTTAATTCATATGCATAATTAGCAATAATGATATTAGAATTACTCAGGATAAAAGTAAAAATATTAAATTAAAAATCATCTTTAAGATTCATAATTTAGGAAATACTAATAAAAGTACCTATTTCACATATTAATTAGGATTATACTTTGTGCAATTTACTTAAGGCTGTAATAAAATGAAATTATACATTTGAAAGTACATGTAGTAATTTAGATTTTGATCTATCACCATTCCTGCAACAAATCAATCAAATAAGTTGAAAATACCTGTTTTTAAATATTTAGAAGGTATAATGTGCTCAATTGAATAGAACAGAAAATAGTGAGGCACAACATAATGTCATGTTTTGAGCAAATAATCAAGGCCACCCTGGTCAGGTTCTGCCTACTCACTAGGATATCCCTGACTTATCCACTTGGTGTTCCTTTTGGGTTTTCCAGGGATCTAGTAGTTTATAATAACAAAATATCTACAGAAACTAAAGAGAAATAAGAAAGTCAATGTAGTGAATCCATGGTCATTCACATGAATATAAGTAAAAATGTTTGAATTCCATGATTTAGATCAGTTACAAATGACAATTTCAGTTCCAGTATGATTATCTGGTATATCATCCAAGGCAAAGACAATATCAGAGCACAGTGATAAGAGAGATGTAATATAATTTTATTTTGTTTTGTTTTCCCTATGGCTATTCCCCAGGACTATGGTACTTACATGAAAAGCAGCCAATGAGTCCAGAAAGTGTGATTTTTTTTACTAAGATATAGTCAAATAAGCAAACTTATGCAGAAGCTATGTTTAAGGTGTGTGGATTCCTAATTGGAGACAGTTACCTATAAAGGGAGTGTCTCTTATTTAGAGGGATAAACACTTCATATTTTGGTATATCCTAAAGCAATGGCTATGTGTACAGTTGTAGTCACTAATTATTGAAAAGAAAGAAGATAGATCACAGAAAAGAACTGTGAGGATTCTTAAATTGTATGAAAGGACTTATTCACACATTTGATACTTTTTAGCTATTCTAACTTGAGACATAATGGCTTCAGCAAAATTCCCAATAATGAATAATTACTTCAGCTTCTGGGAATTTAAAATTGATATATTTAATGTTGATGCTTTGCAATTGAAAAAATATGCTATAATGTCATTCCTTTCTTAAAACATTATTAAATTAAATGATGCTAAAATCCAGCAAATGGAATATTAGAAATTACAACTATATTTCTTTATAAACTGGAAAGTAAATATTTCAAAGTCAAGGAAGAGTTTAGTGAATGTGTGTAAGTTAAATTAAATCTCATTTAAATTCAATTGTAACACTTGTCAACTAAAATATAAAAGGTTTCTGAATAAAATTGATTGTATGGGACGTAAATTCAGTTTTTAGATACTAATCACTTTTTTCATCTTAATATATGATACCAGGCATTATTTTATTTGTTTAATAAGCTATCTCCAGACTTCTTTGTTATGTGCTTCATAATTTAACTAGATAAATGCCCTAAACGAGGGTTTTGGTGTGGTGCAATCCATGAGCTCCCCACGGACAAGATCAGTAAGAGAGGTCGAAAATGCTTTGCTGTCTTTAGGGAAGAGGAACAAGCAAAGAAGATAATGGAAAGAAACACCACAATGTTGATCTTAGTAAATGTGAAATAAAGGTAGCCCTATCAAGGCAACACTAGCAGCAATAAGAACAGTGGGTATCTAGAGGAGGATTTTGAAAAGTTAAGGAGAGATGGTAACCAGCAGAGTGTTTATAGTAAAACATTTAGGTGAGGTTGTTATTAAAGTAGCTACAAACCATACTAAATGATTCCGTTTGCACTTATCTCCAACAGGTAATGAAGCAGTATTTTCCTATTTGAATAATCACTTGAGGGGGGCTCCTACCACCTGCTAATATTGGTTCAAACAAACTTGTGACTGTCAAGTACTCAAATGGAAGTATGAGGTTAGATCTCTGTGAAGTTTTATTCTGAGTTCTCATTAAAAGATATTTGCTTCCAATGTTTTTGAATTGCCATGTTTCAGAATCAGTTTGTGTTTTATGCCCCTTCCCTCAGTATGGTAGATCAAGTCCTGTGTTAAAAGCCCTATATGACAGTTTCATGGTTTAGTAGTGCCTTACTGTTTTTTAAAAGACTTTTATTTTTTAGCAGTTTCAGGTTTACAACAATTCAAGAGGAAGGTATAGAGATTTGTCCATATATCTCTTACTCTCATACATGCATAGTCTCTGCAATTATTAACATCATTCACTAGAACAGTATATTTGTTATCAAAGATGAACCTATATTGACACATCATAATCACCCAAATACCATAGCTTACCTTAGGGTTCACTCCTGGTGTTGTATAGTCCATGAGTTTGGACAAATATATGCTGACATATCCATCATTATAATATCCTACAAGATATTTTCACTGCCTTAAAAATCTTCTGTGCTCTGCTATTCATCCACCTTTCCTTCTTACCCATGGCAACCACTGATCTTTTTACTGTCTCCATAGTTTTGCCTTTTCCAGAATGTCATATACTCAGAATCACAGAGGATGTAGCCTTTTCAGGTTAGCATATTTCACTTAGTAATTTGTGTTCAAGGTTCCTCCATGCCTTGGCATAGCTTGATAGCTAATTTCTTTCCAGCACTGAATACTATTCCATTGCAGTAAATAGATGTTTAATAAGGTGGTGTGAGGTGTAGAAGGAGGCAGTGTTCTAGGGTTTCTGAGTAGGTCACAGTTGTCAGTGAGCTTATGTCTCTGGACTGTGAGTGTTTCTGAGTTTTTTCCTCCCCTGTAGGTAAGGCTGGATGGCTAGAGTGAGCTGGGGTTAGCATTTGCCTTCTCCCACATGGAATGCTAAAATTGAATGGAACTGGGCTTTTCCCTTCCCCAGGTCAATTAAGTTCTGATAGTACCCCAGTAGGATAGGGTCTGGTTAACTAGTTTTCCCTGACAGCAGGCCATGTCAAGAACAGAGTGCTCTGGTGTATTTCAAAATGACTTATCTCCCCTCCCCTGCTAGAAGCAGATGGGGATTTTTCTCTGATATTTACTGTGGGAACCTGGTCAAACTTCTGGAGGTAAATCTCTAAATATTCCAGAGACCCCTTTATGACTGGATCCCCATGGAGTTTTTAACTCTCAGACTTGTCCACAATTAGTCTCCAGCAGTTCATTACTTCCAGTTAAAGTTGTCTTACCCTGGATCTGGTTCCTGGGGTGATTTCCTTGCTTGAGTCTCTACAGCAAAGCCAGGAATCCCTGTATTCCATCTGTCTCTCCAGTCAGTGGCTTGCTGGCTTTATGGACCCAAGAAGAGTTGACTTCAGTCTGTTCAACTTTTTACTTGTTAGGACAAAAGTGTCTTAGTATTTTTAAAATAAATCATTTTGGATAAACAAATTGGCTATACTATTTCAATCTGTCATAAATTCTATTAAAATGTTTATAAAGTGGATAGATGTGTATAAGGTTAAATTACCATTAATATCAACATAAATACCCAATTCCCCTGTATGTTAAACATTATTACTTGTCATGGTATAAATATTTTCATGGAGTATGGGTCTATAAACTGTTATGCATTTCCATATTTTAAGAAGTTACAGAATCTTTTCATCATCCAAGCTAGAAATGTAAACACCACCTAACCTTACAATAACAAAAAGTAAAAGTTTAACTTTTAAAGCTTAAAATTAAAATCATGACATATATACATTAATATGTATTAAATGGATAACTATAAGAACTTGCTGTATAAAAAATAAATAAAATAAAATTCAAAAATTCAAAAAATAAAATAAAATAAAATATTGGGTACTGGTTTAAATAAAAAAAATAAAATAAAATAAAATCATATGCCCTTTGCAGATGACAAGAAGATAACTATGTTCAAGCCTGAAATCAACAAGTGAGGCTCATTCCAGGAAAGCAAGGCTGCTTTCACATTCATAAATCAATTAGTGCAATTCATCATATTAACAAATGATTAAGAAAACATAGTCCTATCAATCGTGGCAGAATGGCCATCATCACAAAATCTACAAAAAATAAATGCTGGAGAAGGTGTGGAGAAAAGGGAACCCTCATGCACTGTTGGTGGGAGGGTAAATTGATACAGCCACTATGGAGGACAGTATGGAGGTTCCTTAAAAAATGAAAACTAGAACTACTTTATGACCCAACAATCCTACTACTGGGCATATACTCTGAGAAAACCATAGTTCAAAAGGAGTCATGTACCACGATATTCATTGCAGCTCTATTTATAATAGCCAGGGTATGGAAGAAACCTAAGTGTCCATCCACAGATGAATGGATAAAAGATGTGGCACATATATGCAATAGAATATTACTCAACCATAAAAAGAAAAGAAATTGAGTTATCTGTAGTGAGGTGGATGGACTTAGAGACTGTCATGCAGAGTGAAGTAAGTCAGCAAGAGAAAAATAAATACCATATGCTAATACACATATATGGAATCTAAAAACAAACAAAAAAAATGGTTCTGATGAACCTAGGTGTAGGAAAGGAATAAAGATGCAGACATAGAGAATGGATTTGAGGATTTGGGGAGGGAGAAGGGGAAGCTGGGACGAAGTGAGAGAGTGGCATGGACATATATGCACTACCAGATGTAAAATAGATAGCTAGTGGGAAGAAGCTGCATAGCACAGGGAGATCAGCTCGTTGTTTTGTGACCACCTAGAGGGGTGGGATAGGGAGGGTGGGAGGGAGACACAAGATGGAGGAGATATGGGGACATATGTATATGTATAGCTGATTCACTTTTTTATAAAGCAGAAACTAACATACCATTGTAAAGCAATTATACTCCAATAAAGATGTTAAAGATAATAATAAAGAGATAGGAACTGTAATTGTAGAAAGAATTTTTTTAAAAAAAGCTAACCTACTTCCCCCCAAAAAACCCTATAAAGTTCATAGTTTTTATTTCCTTTACAGAGGAAGTTAAAAACAATATTAATATAGATGATGGATAAGAATGTGGACAAATAAGCATTTCATATAATGCTGGCAAATATGTAATTGATAGAGCCTTTATAAATTTTTATTATAGTATAGTTAATTTGCAATACTGTGTTACTTTCAAGTGTAATAGCAAAGTGATTCTATTTTATATATATTCTTTTTTCAGATTCTTTTCCATTATAGTTTATTACAAAATACTGAGTATAGTTCCCTGTACTATACAGTAGGTCCTTGTTGTTTATCTATCTAGTGTGTATATGTTAATCCCAAAATCCTAAATTGTCCCTCCCCACCAGCACCACTATCTTCTTTATTTGTTCTCTTTAATGAACAATTTATGATACTAAAGGAAAGAAAATGAACATTTCAGTGATGAACAAATGAGCCATAACTTTGTTTATTTTCCATGTAAGGGACCACCAGCAGTGGAGAATTTCCTTTGAAAGGAAATTATCCTTGGTTCCTTTGTACTCCAAAGAGGGGGTTCTTGGTCTCAGTGAAAATTTAATATTGAAGATTTCACCTTGATTGTGCAGAATGAGCTCATAAAATCTATACATAGTTAAAACAGGTCTTACTGTTTGTTGGTCAGGAGAGAGCTTTCAGTTAGGTCTAGTGACAGTCTCACATATCGGGGGTCATGCTAACATGTTGTATAATTTAATACAGAGTTATCTATTAGCTTTGGCTGGATAGAGCCAGTTGCTCAAAATAAAATAGAGTGGCTACCTTTGGCTAGTGGGCGAGTGTACAGCCATAAAAAGAATGAAATAATGTCATTTGCAACAACATGAAAGGACCTAGAGATAGTCAAACTGAGTGAAGTAAGTCATAGAATGACAATGACAAATATTGTATGATATCAATTATATGTGGAATCTAAAAAAAGGGTAAAAATGAACTTATCTACAAAACAGAAATAGAGTTACAGATATAGAGCACAAACTTATGGTAACCAGAGGGTAAGAAGGGGGGTAAACTGGGAGTTTGGGATTGACATATATACAATACTGTATATAAAATAGTTAACTAATAAGGACCTACTGTATAGCATAGGGGACTCTACTCAGTACTCTGTTGGCCTATATGGGAAAAAAATCTTTAAAAAAGTGGATCTATGTATATGTATAACTGATTAACTTTGCTGTACACCTGAAACTAACATGATATTGTAAATCAATTATACTCTAATAAAATTTAAGAAAAAAATTCCACCTGTGCAATTTGCTAGTGCTGTGACCTTAGAAACATTACTGGTGAATAAGTTTTCAGTTTATTAGCTACTGTAAAAATTGTGATCCAAAATTATATAATTTTCTTAACCTCTGTTTATTAATTTTTCCTTTTTCACCAACATCACCCCAGACTGTGCCCTCACACATCATGTGTCAGTCATTTGAACTACTTGCAGTGTTGTAGGCATTCAGTAAATATGTAACTGTCATGAACTTTTCACTTTAATCAATGTTTGTAGATCCTCTATTAGTTCCTGGACCATGGTTTGACAACTGACATCTAAGTGGTTTGTATAATGTTATCCCAAAAGAAAG
Organism: Kogia breviceps; assembly: GCF_026419965.1. NCBI lineage: Eukaryota > Metazoa > Chordata > Mammalia > Artiodactyla > Physeteridae > Kogia > Kogia breviceps. The sequence goes on from NC_081322.1 coordinate 16,560,099, forward strand.
TATGGAGAGGAATTGCATGAGCAGACACAGACACTAATGTCAGTTTCTGTATTTGTTTCCTAGGGATGGTGTAACAAATTACCACAAATTTGGTGGCTTAAAACAACAGAAATGTATTTGGTCACAGCTATGGAGACCAGAAATCCAAAATCAAGGTGTCAGCAAGGCCACACTCTCTCAGGAGGTGTTAGAGACACTAGTATAAACTATGCATCCTGTCTATATATGTATATACATCCTATATATACACACATATGTACACACACACTATATATATATATATATATATATATATAGGCACACACAAAGTTATCTTTGACTTTTTAAAATTTAAATTTGGCAGTTTCAAGTAAAGACGGTGCCCAAATTATGATGGTGGACTTAACGATTTTTTGACTTTACAATGGTGCAAAAGTCATATACATTCAATAGAAGCCATTCTCTGAATTTTGATTTTTTTTCCTGGCAAGCTATATGGGGTACAAACTCTCTCATGATTCTGGGCAGTGGCAGTGAGTGCAAATACATGTACATATATTATATATACCTATATGTTTATATTTAGCTGTTTTGAAAGACCTCTCATGTTGCAGGCATTCAGTAAATATGTAACTGTTATGAACATTGAACACTATACATATATATTAACAATCTTACTTTTGAAGCTTCTAGAAGGTTCATGTGTTCCCTGTCTTGGGGCTGCATGACACCAATCTCTTCCTCCTTGTTTACATGACCTTCTTTCCTCTGTGTCCCTGTGTCTTCTCTTTATAAGAACACTTGTCTTTGGATTTAGGACCCACCCAGTTAATTCACTGTGATGTCATCTCAAGATCCTTAATTGCATCTGCAAAGACCGTTTTTCCAAATAAGGTCTTTCACAGGTAATGAGTGTTAGGACTTAAATGTACTGTTTTGGGGGGCCACAGTTCACTCCTTTCTATTCCCTCAAGGCAGGTTCCCAACTACATGTGGTTGGATCTCTGAAAACACATCTGAATGAGGGAATTCCAAGGTGAAAGGTGATATTTCTATCAAACTAAGGATAAGCACAACCAATATTTTAAATGCTATAATGTATTCTATATAAGTTTCAGTTACATGCTAAATTTAAAATTACTTATTTTATAAATTAAATGTGGTCAGGTTTTTGGCTAAAACAGATCACTAAGGAATCATTTTATATTTAAATATTGGTGAAACACTATATATAATTATCAAGCTTACCCCTATTTTAAAAGTTTACTGACTATCCTGTAATCAACCTTAGTCAATATTTTCTATAGTATAGGTATAGGTATTTTATAGTACATTCATACATGCATTCATGCACACATATGTATATACCAAGCTATATATGTTTAAAATAGAATGGAACGAGTAAAGTCTTCAGTGATTTAGCTCTGTGATGCCTGAGTCTTTTTATTTTCCCTATTTTTTTCTGGCTATGGTTGCTTTTAGATCAATCAGCCTTAATTTCACTGAAAATACTAATAGATATCCATCAAATTATCTCTCATAAATCAACTACTAATAAATAGTGGTTGATAATAAATGACTACTTCATGTCCTTAATTTTATTCTTAATTTGGCAAATATTAACTCTACAATATGGACTCATGGGTATTATATAGAGGTATGTATTTTTCACTTTTCTTTCTTAGATGTCTCCCTGGATTTTCTGGGAAATTTTGTGAAATTAACATAAATGAAAATTCTTCATCACCATGTCTAAATGGTGTGAACTGTGAGGATCACATCAATGGATATATTTGCAAATGTCAACAAGGTAATTATGAAAAAGTAATGATCATGCAAATGTCATATTTATTTACAAAATATATGTATTTATATATGTGTATTGTATATGTGTGTTTGTACAATACAATTTTGACAATTAACTCACCAATAATGTTGTTGACTATCAACCAGCTTCTAAGTGATGATCACACTTAAAAAATATGAAATCATTGTTCTGTGATACTAGTAATCAATCCTGTTGGCTATCAGCAAGAAATCCTGGTGCTTAGATAATGCTATCTCACTACAGGTATTTTCAAAATTTATGTAAGCTTCAAATTCTTGATCTTTATCTGTATCCATTGTGCCTGGTGCACAAGTCCTTTGTAAAAGTTGGCTCATTAATATTTACATTATTATTACTGCCAATGATCATCAGTACAGAAATGGACAAGTTGGGTGAACTGATTTTATTCAAGGGGAACTTTTTTATTAACAACTTTTGGGTCATTTCTGCCTTTGCTCATATTATCTTTAACTGTATACTGATTTAAACAACTGTGTCCAGGAATCTTCTTCCCTGTCTTTCCTTTAGTTTTCTAAACTTTCAGATTTGTTGCTTTCTACCGGTGACTTCTATCACTCATCTTACCTTCAAAATTTAGTTTCATCCACCCCAAAAAATGTTGAATACATGAATTTCCTTGAGCAATATTAATCTCAAAAGAATATATGTGGGGGATATTTATGGTCCCTAAAAAAGAATTCTCACTATTTACAAACCCCAGAGAAGACTAAAGAGAGCTTGTGGATACCCCAGATTTCTGGGATCCTAGTTATTTGACTCCCCAGAGAGAATAAAAGCCAATAATTCTTACAAATAGAAGAAGTAGAATAAAGTTTACAATGCTCTGATAGAATAAATAAATACCATTTAAAAGCTTTTGCTTTTCCCCAAAAAAATCTTTTCAGACAGCAGAAGCAAGAACTACAATCCTGCAGATTGTGGAACGAAAATCACATTCATAGAAAGATAGACAAAATGAAAAGGCAGAGGACTATGTACCAGATGAAGGAACAAGATAAAACCCCCAAGAAACAACTAAATGAAGTGGAGATAGGCAACCTTCTAGATAAAGAATTCAAAAAATGATAGTGAAGATGATCCAGGACCTCAGAAAAAGAATGGAGACAAAGATCAAAAAGATGTAAGAAATGTTTAACAAAGACCTAGAAGAATTAAACAACAAACACTTAGAAGAATTAAAGAACAAACAAACAGAGATGAGCAATACAATAACTAAATGAAAACTACACTAGAAGGAACAAATAGCAGCATAACTGAGGCAGAAGAATGGATAAGTTACCTGGAAGACAGAATGGTGGAAATCACTGCTGCAGAACAGATTAAAGAAAAAAGAATTAAAAGAAATGAAGACAGCCTAAGAGAACTCTGGGACAATATTAAACGCAAAAACATTCACATAATAGGGGTCCCAGAAGGAGAAGAGAGAGAGAGAAAGGACCTGAGAAAATATATGAAGTGATTATAGCAGAAAACTTCCCTAACAAGGAAAGGAAAGAGCCAGCCATGTCCAGGGAGTGCAGAGTCCCATAAAGGATAAACTCAAGGAGAAACATGACAAGACACAGAGTAATCAAGTTGACAAAAATTAAAGACAAATTATTAAAAACAACAAGGGAAAAGCAACAAATAAAATACAAGGGAACTCCCATAAGGTTAACAACTGATTTCTCAGCAGAAACTCTAGAAGCCAGAAGGGAATGGCACCATATATTTAAAGTGATGTAAGGGAAGAAACTACAACCACAATGACTCTACACGACAATGATCTCATTCAGATTTGATGGGGAAATAAAAGCTTTACAGACAAGCAAAAGCGAAGGTAATTCAGCATCACCAAACCAGCTCTACAACAACTGCTATAGGAACTTCTCTAAGTAGGACACATAAAAGAAGGAAGGAACGTATAAAACCAAACCCAAAACAAATAAGAAAATGGTAATAGGAATAAACATATCGATAATTGCCTTGAATGTGAATGGATTAAATTCTCCAACCAAAAGACACAGGCTAGTTCAATGGATACAAAAACAAGACCCATATATATATGCTCTCAACAAGAGACCCACTTCAGACCAAGGGATACATACAGACTGAAAGTGAGGGGATAGACAAAGATATTTCATGCAAATGGAAATCAAAGAAACCTGGACTTGCAATACTCATATCAGATAAAATAGATTTAAAATAGAGTCTTACAAGAGACAAGAAAGGACACTACATAATGATAAAAGGATCAATCCAAGAAGAAGATATAACTATTATAAATATCTATGCACTCAACATAGGAGCACCTCAATACATAAGGGAAATGCTAACAGCTATAAAAGAGGAAATCAACAGTAACACAATAATAATAGGGGACTTTGACACCTCACTAACACCAATGGACAGATCATCCAGACAGAATATTAATAAGGAAACACAAGCTGTAAAAGACACAATAGACCAGATAGATGTAATTGATATTTATAGGACATTCCATCTGAAAACAGCAGATTAAACTTTCTTCTCAGGGGCACATGGAACATTCTCCAGGATAGATCACATCTTGGGTCACAAATCAAGCCTCAGTAAATTTAAGAAAATTGAAATCCTATCAAGCATCTTTTCTGACCACAACACTATGAGATTAGAAATAAATTACAAGGAAAAAACATAAAAAGCACAAATACATGGAGGCTAAACAATACTTCACTAAATAACCAAGGGATCTCTGACAAAATCAAAGAGGAAATTAAAATATACCTAGAGACAAATGACAATGAAAACATGACAATCCAAAACCTATGGGATGCAGCAAAAGATGTTGTAAGAAGGAAGTTTATAGCAACACAATGCTACCTGAAGAAACAAGAAAAATCTCAAACAATCTAATCTTACACCTAAAGAAACTAGAGAAAGAAGAACAAACAAACTCCAAAGTTAGTAGAAGGAAAGGAATCATAAAGATCAGAGCAGAAATAAATGAAATAGAAACAAAGAAAACAATAGCAAAGATCAATAAAACTAAAAGCTGGTTCTTTGAGAAGATAAACAAAATTGACAAACCTTTAGTCAGAATCATCAAGAAAATGAGGGAGAGTACTCAAATCAAAAAAATTAGAAATGAAAAAGATGAAGTTACGTTGGACACCACCACAGAAATACAAAGCATCATAAGAGACTACTACAGCAACTCTATGCCAATAAAATGGACAGCCTAGAAGAAATGGACAGATTCTAAGAAAGGTATAACCTTCCAAGATTAAACCAGGAAGAAATAGAAAACATGAACAGACCAATCACAAGCAATGAAATTGAAACTGTGATTTAAAATCTTCCAACAAACAAAAGTCCAGGGCCAGATGGCTTCACAGGTGAACTTTATCAAACATTTAGAGAAGAGCTAACACCCATCCTTCTCAAACGCTTCCAAAAAATTGCAGAGAAAGGAACACTCCCAAACTCATTCTACGAGACCACCATCACCCTGATACCAAAGATACTATAAAAAAAAAAGAAAGTTACAGACCAATATCACTGATGAAGATAATGCAAAAATCCTCAACAAATACTAGCAAACAGAATCCAACAGCACATTAAAAGAATCATACACCATGATCAAGTGGGATTTATCCCAGGGATGCAAGGACTCTTCAATATATGCAAACCACTTAACGTGATACACCATATTAACAAATTGAAGACTAAAAACCCTGTGATCATCTCAGTAGATGCAAAAAAAGATTTTGACAAAATTCAACAATGATTTATGATAAAAACTCTCCAGAAAGTGGGCATAGACGAAACCTACCTCAACATAATAAAGGCCATATATGACAAATCCACAGTAAACATCATTCTCAAAGGTGAAAAACTTAGAGGAAAGCATTTCCTCTATGATCAGGAACATAACAGGATGTCTATTCTCACCACTATTATTCAACATAGTTTTGGAAGTATTAGCCACAGCAATCAGAGGAGAAAAAGAAATAAAAGGAATACAAATTGGAAAAGACATAAACCTGTCACTATCATGGATGACATGATACTATACATGGATAATCCTAAAGATGCCACCAAAAGACTACTAGAGCTAATTAATCAATGAATTGGTAAAGTTGCAGGATACAAAATTAATGCACAGAAATCTTTTGCATTCCTATACACTAACAACAAAAATCAGAAAAAGAAATTAATGAAACAATCACATTCACCATTGCAACAAAAAGAATAAAATACCTAGGAATAAACCTACCTAAGGAGAAAAAGAAACCTGAATGCAGAAAACTACAAGACACTGGTGAAAGAAATCAAAGGTGAAACAAACAGATGGAGATATATACCATGTTCTTGGATTGGAAGAATCAATATTATGAAAATGACTATACTACCCAAAGCAATCTACAGATTCAATGCAATCCCTATCAAATTACTCATGGCATTTTTTACAGAACTAGAACAAAAAATCTTAAAATTTGTATGCAGACACAAAAGACCCCAAATAGCCAAGGCAATCCTGAGGGAAAAAAATGGAGCTGGAGGAATCAGACTCCATGACTTCAGATGACACTACAAAGCTACAGTAATCAAGATAATATGGTACTGGCAAAAAAACAGAAATATAGATCAATGAAACAGGATAGAAAGCCCAGAAATAAACCCATGCACCTATAGCCAACTAATCTATGACAAAGTAAGCAAGGATATACAATAGAGAAAAGACAGCCTCTTCAATAAGTGGGGCTGGGAAAACTGGAAAGCTACATGGAAAATAATGAAATTAGAACACTCCCTAACACTACTCACAAACATAAACTCAAAATGGATTAAAGACCTAAATGTAAGACAAGACACCAAAAAACGCTTAGAGGAAAGCATAGGCAGAACACTCTAAGACATAAATCACAACAAAATCTTTGACCCACCTCCTAGAGTAATGAAAATAAAAATAAAAATAAACACAAAGATCTAATTAGGGCTTCCCTGGTGGCGCAGTAGTTGAGAATCTGCCTGCCGCTGCAGGGGACACAGGTTTGTGCCCCGGTCCGGGAAGATCCCACATGCCACGGAGCGGCTGGGCCCATAAGCCATGGCCGCTGAGCCTGCGCATCCGGAGCCTGTGCTCCGCAATGGGAGAGGCCACAACAGTAAGAGGCCCACATACCACAAAAAAAAAAAAAAAAAAAAAAAAAAAAAAAAAAAAAAGATCTAATTAAACTTAAAAGTTTTTGCAAAGAAAAGGAAACCATAAACAAGACAAAAAAACAACCCTCAGAAAGGGAGAAAATATTTGCAAAAGAAGCAACTGACAAAGGATTAATCTCCAAAATATACAAGCAGCTCATGTAAGGAAACCATAAACAAGAAAAAAAACAACCCTCAGAAAGGGAGAAAATATTTGCAAAAGAAGCAACTGACAAAGGATTAATCTCCAAAATATACAAGCAGCTCATGTAGCTCAATATCAAAAAATTAAATAACCCAATACAAAAGTGGGCAGAAGACCTAAATAGACATTTCTGCAAAGAAGATATACAGATCTCCAACAAACACATGAAAGGATGCTCAACATCACTAATCATTAGAGAAATGAAAATCAAAATTACAATGAGATATCATCTCACATTTATTAGAATGGGCATCATCAGAAAATCTACAAACAACAAATGCTGGAGAGGGTGTGGAGAAAAGGGAATCCTCTGGCACTGTTAGTGGGAATGTAAATTGATACAGCCACTATGGAGAACAGTATGGAGGTTCCTTAAGAAACTAAAAATAGAATTACCATATGACCCAGCAATACCACTCCTGGGCATATATCCAGAGAAAACCATAATTCAAAAATACACATGCACCCTAATGTTCACTGCAGCACTATTTACAATAGCCAGGTAATGGAAGTGACCTAAATGCCCATGGACAGATGAATGGATACAGACAATGTGGTGCATGTATACAATGGAATATTACTCAGCCATAAAAAGGAATGAACTGGGTCATTTGTAGAGACATGGATGGACTTAGAGACTGTCATACAGAGTGAAGTTAAGTCAGAAAAAGAAAAGCAAATATAGTATATTTACACATATATATGGAATCTAGAAAAATGGTGATACGGTAAAAATGACTTTAATACTTGTTTTGTTTCTTAACTGCTTTCATAGGATTATATGCATTGCTTAAGGTGGTTATCTAACAGTTTTAAATGATCAGACATTGACAAAAATATATATATTTTAAATTCTCCAACCTTATTTCCTGACACTCCTTACATCCAACTTTATTATTTTTGAATTTTATTTTATTTATTTATTTTTATATACAGCAGTTTTCTTATTAGTTACCTATTTTGCACATACTAGTGTATATACGTCAATCGCAATTCATCCCATCACCACCCGCCACACCCACTTTCTCCCTTTTGTGTCAATACATTGTTCTCTACATCTGTGTCTCTATTTCTGCTTTGCAAACCAGTTCATCTCTATCAATACATATCTTATAATTGCTAGTTCCATTTTTTATGTTGATAGATTAGTTTTGATGCTCCAGGTGAAGATTCCACTTGTTTCAGATTTACTTGAGGCCTGGGGCCCTTCTGAAGCAGCTGCAGCATCAAACAAAGTCCTGTTCTGAATGTTGCCCATCAGGTCCACTGTAGAAATTAAAGCCCTCAAAAATAACACCCATCTGCCTTGTTGGGTGATAACTCAGAACTTGCTTTTGAGGTACTTTTGGTTTAAGACTTAGATTCTGTTTTTTTTTCCCCCCATATAAAGCAGATTTATTTTAAAATTTCTCAAAATGGAAGGAGTTATCACGGTTGGTACAAGCTGTTTGATTAAATAACAATACCAATAGCTGTCCTTCACTGAATACTTGCTATAGACCTGCACTAAGCAAAATCCTCATGGCCACCACTCCATCCTTTTAAAAAATATATTATTATTATTTTTAATATTTGAATTTTATTTAATTTATTTTTATAACCAATACATATTTATATTTATTATAAATAATTTATAATTAATATTCTCTCTTATTAGTTATCTATTTTATACATGTTAGTGTATGCATGTCAATCCCAATCTCCCAATTCATCCCACCACCACCCCTCCCCCGCCATTTTCCCCCCTTGGTGTCCATACGTTTGTTCTCTACATCTGTGTCTCTATTTCTGCTTAGATTCTTCACAGCCAAGTCACAAGAGCACATACCTTGTAAGCAACAAAAGAAACAGATGAATTATTAGAAAGTGCTATGGATACCCTCTCACACCCCTGTCCCCTCCCAAGGGCTCTCTCCAGCCAGGCCTCTTAACCACACCAGCACTTCCTACTTCTGAAGTTATTTAAGGAATAATCTCATGCTTGCAAGTCACCCTTCAATCTTTCCTCATCTTTTTTTCTTCTTTCCTCATTATCTTTAATAACATAGTTAGCTGTTGCTGGTTTTTCTTTTTTTCAGTATTTTTCCTAATTTGTATCTTGAAATTCACTCTCTGACAGGCAGTTCTATAGTTTTTATAAATGTGTAAAATTGTGTAAGTACCACCACAGCCAGTCATGTGGCCACTGCCCTCACAATGTGCTCATGCCGCCACTGTGTTGTCAGTCCTTTCCTCACCCCCAACATGAATTCATTTTGATAGGAGTCTGATTTTTTCTTCATCATTTTATCCTTGAAAATTCTCCCTGTTGTTGAGTTTTTCTTTCTGTCATATTCTGAATTTCAGGTGTTGAAAGCCAAATGTGGGAGGCCTTGAGCACATATTTGTTTAGATAATACTAATTATAGTAACAATAACAATATTAGTGCATGGGCACCCTGCTATTTTACATGTACTCACTTATTCAGTTTTCATAAAGACCTTGTGAAGAAGGTATTTTTTTCTTCTCATTTTTCCCATGAGGAAATGTAGTCCCAGAGTCTTTGGGTAATCCCCTGTATAATATTAGTGGCAAAACTGAAATTCACAATCAGGAAGTCTGGCCTGGTGCTGTACCCTCATTTCTTATGTTCTCCAAAAAGGGCCTGCACTGAATAGCAACTTCCCATAAAGTTTCAATTATGCAGGATGAGTAAGTTCCAGAACCCTGCTCTACAACAATGTACCTATAGTTAATAGCACTGCATCGTATACTTAAATTTCTTTTAAAAGGATACATATCATGTTAAATGTTCTTATGAAAATTTTTTTAAAAAATCAAATGGACAACCATCCAAAAAAACAAAAGACCTTGACAAAAAGACACTGTCCATCAGTGTGTGGCAGCTTAATCGCTTAATCTGGATGTTAGCAATTCTAACCACTGTGAGATTTCTCAGGAAGGGGGTCCCTCCAGATCTCTCTGATTAGCTCCAATAAAGCTTCCATAAGCAAAAACTGAGAACTTAACACTTTACTGAGTAGTTAATAGCAATTTGCCTACTCCGAAATGGCACAGAAAAACACAACTGCTGACTTATTTGGTTTATATAGGTCCACTCATCTCTCTCATCCATGGAGGAAACCAGCTTTAAATCATGTTGGTAATTCTTTCTTATGCTCTGGTCTAAATCAGGTCATTAGTCTTACCTTACATACTTCTGGATGGAAACCTACCTTCCCTAGGTATTTACTTCTATCCTTAAATTAGTTAAGTATCATAAATTATAGCCATTTTTTACTCTTATCAGTTGTGGAAGTCTTCCTTAAATTCACATCATGTGGCCAATTTTCAGAATTTTCTTGTCTTCATGTAACAGCTCTTTCTCCATGGTTGTCATCTTGGGTGCCTCCTCCAGCTGCACCTCAAGGTTTGTGACTTTTGTCTTTTTTCTCCCTTCCTTCTTCATTGTAGTCAAACAACTGCTTGACTCCTGTGACTTTCTGAACAGAACAAAATTTGAAAAATTAAATGTCGGTTTCCTCACCACATGAATCTGCAAAACATAACTGAAATTTAAACTGGTTATAAGTAGGTTAGAAGACTCTGTTCTTTAGTTTTGTTCCAGGAAACCCCATCTGAGAAGTTGTGTTCAGCACATCTTGGAAAAGTACAGTCCGATTGTGATTCTGGTCCATGAAGGGCCATAATTAGCATGGGGCCCTCTTCCTCTCCCTCTCCCTAGGCAGATACCCTTCCCTCCAGGCTAAGAAGGGGCAGTGTCTGACGAGTGGAGCACAGGTTGGATCTCAGACCTCACCCACCCTCTCTGCATGAGGTCTTTGTCCAGGTGCAAGACAGTATTGATCACAGAGCTCATCGTCTGCATAGGCAGTAAATCCAATGACCAGTGAGCTCATTTCCACTGAAGTATCAATACAAATATTCAGATTATTTTACAAAATAAAATGCACTTATGTTTTGGCCTAAGTACTCCCATTTATAGTGTTACATAAAAATGTTTACCACTCAGTAAGTTTACCATTATGAGCAAGCTGACAGTTGGAAAAATCTCTGTATTGCAAATGTGAATGCTCCTCCCGGACTTGTTCTCAATCCGTGGGGCAGTCGCTGTGCCCAGACACTTTTTATACTCAGGAGGGGTGTGGTCGTGTTTGTATAGGTAATGATATAAACTGCAGACACATATTTTGCCCTTAAAATAACATTATTCATTTTGAAGCAGAAAAGCTGCATTGTCCTTGGGACAAGAAAACTGAGAAACAAATACATATACTATCTGCCACCCATGTTCACAATTATTAAGTCAGGGAGAGGCTTTTGTATTTAGAACAAGAGATATAGAATGATTTTTCCTTTTAATTAAGATCCATGAAAAGTGAAATAATCTTTAATCTGAGAGTATATACTGTTATATTTTCATGAAGATATAGATGTAAAACTCAATTTTATATATTCTAAAATTAGACTAAGAAAAGGAGACAAACTTAATTTATGTTATCCAATTACTACATAATATATTAACTAGTAAGGCAGAATTATTTTCAGTTTAGGTTTAGTTTTATTTTCCCCAGATTAGATGAAAATCACTTGGTGCTGAGCGGGAAAATGAAATGAAAGTAAAATATATAAATCTTTGAAATAGTGACTTTTATTTTCATTAATAAACTCAAACTATTATAACTGCTATTTTATAGCAGAAAATGGTAGTGTTAAAACTGGTCAGTGTCTCTAGTTGTGTATATTGATATATTTAAAGATTTGTTTTGTGCATTATCTTAAAAATCAGTCTAATTTGTTATTTTTATTATAATTTGACATCTAAAATCATCTTTGTTTTACATGTGCATTATTTGACAACATTCATTCTATAAGCATTTATTTTTATCATATGCTAGATAATTAGAGTAGTACTATGAGTTTAACACCATAATGATTTGATCACTTTTTCTGAATTGCTAATGAAAACTTTTGGTTTATTGATTTTCATCACCAAACAGTATTTTTTTAGCATCTGGTTACTTTATTACAAATGGACAGCAAATCTATATGGGATGCAAAGGATGTTTTCTTCATCTCTGTGAGCTTTTCTTTTTTCAATCTTACCTACTGGATTTTAATTTGCCTGTTTTATAGTTCCTTAATCTGTTTCCATTTTCTGGTCCACACCAGTACAAGGACATTTATCTTATTTATTTTTGATAGTGTTGAGTGAAAAAAAAGCACAGCCTAAGAATTGAGTATCATGTTTTATTCGGTGGACTTGCTGAGGACTTAAGCCCAGGAGGCAGCCTCTCAGATCTCTCTGAGGGACGGCTCCCAAGAGGAAAGGAAGGAGCCAGGATATACAAGAGTTTTTGCAACAAAAACCAGGTATTCAGAACATCAAAAGATTACTATTAATTAAAGAAAAACACAGACATCTTAGGTTAATGGATTTAGCACTTTTCTATGTATGGGAAGACACCAGAGTCTGGGCTTATTGAAATCATTTTTTTGACATGCACCTTAACTATCTAGTTTTCTAGAGAGTAATCCTGTATCCTGTTTTCTCCATTCTGAATTCCCTCAAGGTGCACAGTTGGTGGTGGCCACAGTGGCTGCTGGCTTAATGGCTGTAACACACTTTGTTTACTGATATGGCAGATGACATTCTTTGCCCACAATATGTATGATTGACACTCAACACCCATTCCTGTTTATTGTGGTTTCTGTACTACAGAGGCAAGGACATTAAAAACTACAATATCTAAACTCCCTTGAAATTGAAATTGTAAAAGTAAATTGAGTTCCACCAATATAAACATACCTGAAATCTGTAGGATATGATGGAGGTAATTTCTGGGTGTCTCAGCAATTTCATCTGGTGGAGAAGGTCATGGACATGTGGGATTTTATACAGCAGATTTCACTATCGAATCACTGACTGTGTATTAAAAAGCAGGTTTCAGGAAGGGCAGAAAGACTGCGATTTGGTGTTGAGTCACCAGCTTCAGGGAGAGGTAGCTGGGGAGGTAGTGGTGGCAGCTCTTTGGTACCCAGCTTCCCTCAACTAGTGCAAATTTTATGCTTCTCACGTTCCTGCTTACGAATGAGGTGGCATCTCCAAGAGAGTCAGATCTGTGGTTCTAGAAGTGACCCATACAGCCCTTCCTTCTAATAAATTTGGAGCATCTTATTCTGTTATTAAGGCCCCTTTTGCTTAGAAACCTAGAGTGATTTCTGTTTCCTGAGCTGTACCCCTACTAACTTTTATTCTATCCTATTTTCTTGATTTTGACCAAGACATCCTTACTGTTCCCCTCAGCTTAACTAAAGTTTAGACAGGTTTCTTCATGACTCCAGGGCACACTCTCTCTTTCTTTATAGCATTCACTTTAGAAAACTCCTAATTGTAATTTCTTCTCCATCCCATTGAGGTTGGAACTTTCTTGCGGGCTTTGCCAATTTTACAACCCAGGAATGTCTTTCTCAAGGACCTGAGAGTCAGCACTTTGATGGAACCATAGAAGGAGGCAGTGCCCCTCTCTCCCCTCCAGGGAGGGGGGTGTCTAATGTCAATGAGTGACCATTAGCCACACAGATGGCCTGAGTACACTGACCAACACCCCCAGACCAATATTCACCAGCATTTTTCCACTCGCTCATCCCAGCACTTGAAAACACTTCCACCTACATTTGGTTCAGTGCAGTTGTGTTCCATCACTCTCCCTTAATTCAATAGTCTTTTTCTTTCATTGTAATACTCTTGAATAAAATTTCCCTTGTCTTTTTACTGGTCTGGTGAACTCTTTTTCTTTCCCTGTTCCTATCTTACGGTTTAGATGTGTAATATCCTTCACAGTACTAGAAGGAAGAAGAAAACTACATTATTATCCTTAATTGTTTAAAACATATTGTGGACTGTTTCATTCAATCAAAAGAATATACAAGCAATGTATAATGTATATTTATTCTACAAGATAATATAATAAACCGTGTGTACCTCTCATTTGCTTCAAGAAATAGCATTAACAATGAGTTTAGCCTCCTCGATATCCCTCTCTGAGCACATTAGTATCTCCCACCCTGCAGAAACAATTCTGAATTTTATATTCAACATCTCTTTAGTGTTCCGTAGCATTTTATTTTATGTGTAGGTATCTCTAAATGATGTTATTAAGTTTGTGTGTATTTGACTTTTATAGGGACAGTTATCAGAATGTAAGTGTTTTTACAGAATTTGCTGTTATGCAAAACAATATGTTTGTAAGATTCAACCATGTGAATGACTGGTTGTGGTGGCTTTTTATAAGCCCTCCAAAAATGTTTTTCCTAAATCACCTCCTATAGCCTGATGAACACAGATGCCCACGGGATCTGTTCACTACATGACAGAACATTACGAAGTCGAGAGTCATGGACCGGTCTTTTGGCAGCTACTTCTAACTTTGGTCTGAGTCCCCCAAATCTCTTAAACTTGCATTATTATTTTCCTTCTTATAATGTGGCATTGCACATAAATCATTTCTAAACACCCCAGAATACTTATTTAATTGTTCTCATACAATTTATCAGGGATAATGGTGAGAATATATTGCTAAGTAGGAACAAGAATAAGACTGAATTTCCCACTAGCCAGAGTTCAGATTAAATGCTGTGGGATAATACATAGACAGGTTTAAAAAGTTGCTTTAAAGTTCACATAGGTCATCAAGGAGCAGCGACAGCTGCTTCTGTAGACCTTTCATCCCTATGTGGAATAATATACTCAGGTTAACATGTTCTTAAACATACTGATTTATTATAAATAGTTGCCCCATAAGAAAGAATCAATGGTTTCACACTGCTTCTAATATGCACCTAGTAAACCACAGCTCAGATATTGTGTGTGTAGCTTAGCAATGTTGGTGCTAGTTTAATGTTAAAATTCTGGAAAATGTCAAACAGAAGACAAACACACAGTGTTTTAGTGTGGAAAATTAGATCTCATGTTTAAGGAGAATTCTTACAGCCAATAGTCAGCTGAACAGAGACATAATATTTGTATTCCTTAGAACTACAGCTTAAGAAATACTAACTGTAAAACACTATGAGTATTACAAGAAAACATTTCATATTGATACATTTGTAGTAATTGCTTTCCTTTGAATTTAAGATTCATTTTAAATGGTATTATGGGGTGTGTTTATTCTGTTGTCTTCTACGTATCTATTCCAAAGTAAATATTTAAAGAAATTTAGATGTTAAATGTAGAATGGCACCAAAGGTACAATCTGAAGCTTTATTTTACATATACTTGCTTCCATTTCTACACACTGTATGATTTTAGGGCAAATTATTTGTCTTCTCTTAATTTAATTTTTCTAGCTAGTAAATAGAGATAATAATAATAGCTACTTGATAGAATGATTATAAAGATAATTGAAACAATTTATATTAAATACCTAGCACAAT
Source organism: Kogia breviceps (assembly GCF_026419965.1). Classification (NCBI taxonomy): domain Eukaryota; kingdom Metazoa; phylum Chordata; class Mammalia; order Artiodactyla; family Physeteridae; genus Kogia; species Kogia breviceps. The sequence goes on from NC_081322.1 coordinate 16,575,735, forward strand.
TATAAAATAGAGGAGTGTATATAAACTATATACATGTATATATTCTAGTCTCTATACTATTATTATTATTAAGAATTGAATTGAGACTATGTATATATGTGTGTATATATATATAAGCTATTCTCCTTACAACTATTATTATTATTAACAGTTGAATCTCTGCTTTGTTATTGTATTTAACAGGAAGATCAAGATGTCCCTGTGAGAAAGAACTTTATGATTGCCTTTCCAACTTACATGTTCATGGAATGTGCAGAGGAGATGAACCCAGCAATGGCTTGCCATGTTTATGCACACCTGGACTTGTGGTAAAACTTACTGATGGGTTTTGTTGTGATATTTTTTTTCATCATCTTTGAATGAGAGGAAATACTGGAATGTTGCATGGTGACAAATGGAGTTTGGAGACGTTCCTCTCAGTACCTGTCTCCTTCTCTGTCTGCACTTACTGTACTTTTCTCATCATTCCTCTTCCCTTCTTCTATCCATCACATGCACCCTCAGCCCTTCCTCTCAGGAGAATAGCATTCTGAGAAACTGATCTACACGAAGGTGCAAGTGACCAAATGCATTAAAACATTAAAGGGCAAGGAATTCTTATATTTGAGCAAAACATTTTTCTTTTTAATGCCAGAGAGGAATTACTTAATATCATCAGGGTATTGGCAGAACCTCCATTTTGCTCAAGGACATAGCACTACTTCCAGGGCTGAGCTCAGAGTATTGTGCATCTGGGGAGGATGAATCTCTTTCTTTGGCAAATTTGAACAGGTGACTCCATTAGCAGTAGAATAGACTTACCTGGTAGAAATATCTCTATTAAAAGACAGCTTTTGACCACAATCCTTTATTAAAGCTGGCCACAGCATATGAATATATCGATAGTAAGGGAACAGCAATTGGCAAGACTGTGTCGCCGGGAATTCTAAATGTATATTTATAAAATGTATATATATGTATAACTAAATCACTTTGCCATACACCTGAAACTACCACAACATAGTAAATCAAGTATACTCCAATATAAAATTTTAAAATAGGGCTTCCCTGGTGGTGCAGTGGTTAAGAATCTGCCTGCCAAGGCCGGGGACAATGGTTCGAGCCTTGGTCCAGGAAGATCTCACATGCCACGGAGCAACTAAGCCCATGCACCACAACTACTGAGCTTGTGCTCTAGAGTCTGCAAGCCATAACTACTGAGCCCATGTGCAACAACTACTGAAGCCCCCATGCCTAGAGCCCATGCTCTGCAACAAGAGAAGGCACCACAATGAGTAGCCCACACACTGCAATGAAGAGTAGTCCCCGCTCACCGCAACTAGAGAAAGCCTGCAGGCAGCAACGAAGAGCCACTGCAGCCAAAAGATAAAAAATTAAATTAAATTAAATTTAAAAATAAAAAATTATATATATTTTTAAATTTCATTAATAGATGGACCAGTCTTAACCAAGATTAAGGCTAAATAATTAGAGAGGGTATCCAGTCAGGTACAGTATTAAGGAATTACACTTCAAGGAAATGCAAGGCCTGGCCAGTGCTGAAAAAGGATGCCCAGGTATGAATGGGGCAGGGGACTCCTCAGAGCTGGAGGATCAGAAGGAGGAGTGTCCAGAAGTGGTTAAGAAATTGAACAGAGAAATGTTTGTTACCTATCCTCAGAACACAAGAATTTGAGAAAGCCTGGATATAAGTCCAATCTGAAAGGGACATGGGTAAACTAAAACAGAACCATTGTTTTCCTTTCTCTGAGAATCCTCCAGCCCAGGCTTTGCCCTGGGGAAAGTATTTTCCCTTAGTGATAGCAGGAGGATAATCTTTGAGGAAGAATTTCAGGCACTCTGACAACTGAGTGTGGGAGGTATTTGGTGACAAGAAATTATTTTCATATCATCTCAGATTACATCAATAAGAGCTTCCTCAAGGAGTCAGTAGAAAGAGAAGACTGAACTATATCCTTTATTTAAGTAAATTCTTCTGCTAATGCAGCTGGTATATAAAAATCTAAATAATTAGAAAAGAAATGATCATTTTATAGATTTTTTTGTTAAACAAGAAGAATTTACTACCAAATATCTTTAAAATTCCTTTGAGGTATATGTTGACAATGTAAAAAATATCCTGAAAAACATATAGTTTTATAAAACCAGAAGTCTACTAATTGGAGGAAACTGTTACAGATATAATAAACCTATATTTTACTATGGCATTTAACAAATAAATTTGAAATCAATATTCTTACAGCCACTGTCTCAAGTATTGAAAGCTAAAATAAAACTTTAAAACTTACGATCATAAGATATACTGTGTGGGTAAAGCCTATAAAGATATAAGGAAGGGGGCTTCCCTGGTGGCGCAGTGGTTGAGAGTCCGCCTGCAGATGCAGGGGACACGGGTTTGTGTCCCAGTCCAGAAAGATCTCACATGCCACGGAGCAGCTAGGCCCGTGAACCATGGCCACTGAGCCTGTGCGTCCGGAGCCTGTGCTCCAAAACGGGAGAGGCCACAACAGTGAGAGGCCCACATACCGCAAAAAAAAAAAAAAAAAAAAAAAAAAAAAAAGATATAAGGGGATTCTACGTTTGTTAATGCATTTGATATGTTTTTAAATGACCAGATAAAGATAGAGGAAACAATTTAGTGAAAAATAATTTACAATTAATGTTGTACCTATCAATGTTATAGCAGTATATAGACATTTTAAATTAACTATGACTTAAAGATATACCCTTGAAAATAGGATGTAAATTATTAGTTGGAATTTCAAAAGAAAAATGTTTTGCACAAATATAAGAAAATCAGTTATATGATTTGCAAATATTGTCTCTCATTTAGTAGGCTGCCTTTTTTACATTGGTAGTTTCCTTCACTGTGCATGAGCTTTTTAGTTTGATGTAGTCTCGTTTGTGTATTTTTGCTTTTGTTTTCCTGGCTTGAGAAGACAGATCCAAAAAAATATTACTAAGACCTATGTCAAAGAGTGTACTGCCTATGTTTTCTAACTAAGAGTTTTATAGTTTCAGATTTTATGCTTAAGTCTTAAATCTATTTTGAGTTTATTTCTGTATAGGGTGGAGAAATTGGTCCAGTTTGATCTTTTGGTGTAGCTGTTCAGTTTTCCCATCACCACTTACTGAAAAGGCTGTTTTTTCTCCATTGTATATTCTTGCTTCCCTTGTCATAGATTAATTAACCATTAGTGTGTGGGTTTATTTCTGGGCTCTCTCTTCTGTTCCATTGAGCTATGTGTCTGTTTCTGTGCCAGTACCATACTGTTTTGATTACTGTAACTTTGTTGTACAGTTTAAAATCACAGAGCTTGATATTTCCAGCTTCATTCTTCTTTCTCAATATGGCTTTAGCTATTTGGGGTCTTTTGTGTTTCCACATAAATTTTTAGAATTATTTGTTCTAGTTCTGTGAAAAATGCCATTGGTATTTTGACAGGGATTGTATTGAATCTGTAGATTGCCTTGGGTAGTATGAACATTTTAGCAATATTAATTCTTCCAATTAATGAACATTGTTAAACTTTATGTGTATTTGTGCCTTCTTCAGTTTCTTTCATCAGTGTCATAGTTATAGGAGTACAAGACTTTTATCTTATTGGATAGATTTATACAGAGGTAACTTATTCTTTTTTATTCAATTTTAATGGGATTGTTTTCATCATTTCTCTTTCTGGTAGTTTGTTATCAATGTATAGAAGTAAAAGAGATTTCTGTATATAAATTTTGTATCCTGCAATTTACTGAATTTATTTACTAGTTCTAATAGTCTTTTGATCGTGTCTTTAGGATTTGGTATATATGTATCATGTCATCTGCAAACAGTGACAATTTACTTCTTCCTCTCCAATCTACACTTATTTCCTTTTCTTGTCTGATTGCTGTACCTAGGGTTTCCAACACTGTTGAATAAAAATGGTGAGAGTGGGCATCCTTGTGCTCCTGATCTTAGAGGCAATGCTTTCAGCTTTTCAACATTAAGTATGATGTTGGCTGGGTATTTCTTATATGTGGACTTTATTATGTTGAGGATTGTTCCCTCTATACACAGTTTGTTTAGGATTTTTGTCATAAATGGATGTTGAATTTCACTGAAATCTTTTTCAGTATCTATTCTGATCATTGTATAATTTTCATTCTTCAATTAGTTAATGTGATATATCTTGATTGATTTGTGGATATTAAGCCATTCTTGCATCCCTTGGGATAAATCAACTTGATTGTAGTGTAGGATCATTTAAATGTATTGTTAAATTAATTTTGCTAATATTTTCTTGAAGACTTTTGCATCTGTATTCTTTAGTGATATTGGCCTATAATTTTCTTTCTTTCTTTTTTTCTTTGTCTGGTTTTGGTATCAGCATGACACTGGCCTCACAGAATTAGTTTGGAAGACTTCTTTCCTCTTCAGTTTGTTTGCATAGTTTGAGAAAGATAGGCATTAACTCTTCTCTGAATGTTTGGTAGACTTGTTTGTTGTGAGTGTTTTGTTCTGTTTTGTTTTGTTTTGTTTTGTTTAAATTACTGACTCAATTTCATTACTAGGAATCAGTCTGTTTGTACTTTCTATTTCTTCCTAATTCAGTCTTGGGGGATTCTACTCTTTTAGGCATTTGCCTTTTTCTTCTAGGTTGCCCATTTTATAGGCATATAATTGTAACAACCTCTCGTGTGGTGTTGGTTGTAACTTCTCTCTAATTTCACTTATTTAAGCCCTCTATTTATATTGATAACCTTTTAAGGTTATCAATTTCATTTATTTTTTCAAACAAGCAGCTCTTAGTTTCAATGATCTTTTCTGCTCTTTTTTTAGATTCATTTATTTCTGCTCTGATCTTAATCATTTCTTTCCTTCTACTAACTTTGGGTTTCTTTGTTTTTCTTCTTTTAGTCCTTTAAGTGTAAGATTATGTTGTTTTCTTGATTTTTCTTGTTTCCTGATGTGGGCTTGTAATGCTATGAACTCCCCTCTTAGAAGTGCTTTTACTCTGTCCCATAGATTTTGGATCCTGTGTTTTTGTTTTCATTTGTCTACAGGTATTTTTTTATTTCCTCTTTGATTTCTTCAGTGATCCATTGGTTGTTTAGTAACATGTTGTTTAGACTCCATGTGTTTTTACAGTTTTTTTTTTTTTTTTTTTTTTTTTTTTTTTTGCGGTATGCGGGCCTCTCACTGTTGTGGCCTCTCCCGTTGCGGAGCACAGGCTCCGGACGCGCAGGCCTAGCGGCCATGGCTCACGGGCTTAGTTGCTCTGCGGCATGTGGGATCTTCCCGGACCAGGGCACGAACCCGTGTCTCCTGCATCGGCAGGCGGATTCTCAACCACTGCGCCACCAGGGAAGCCCTTTACAGTTTTTTTGTTTTTTTGTTTGTTTGTTTCTTATAGGTAATTCAAGTCTCATGGTATTGTGTTCAGAAAAGATGCTTGGTATGATTTTAATCTTTTTAAGTTTTCTGAGACTTGTTTTATGGCTTAGCATGTGATCTATCCTAGAAAATATCCCATGTGCACTTGAATATGTATATTCTGCTGCTTTTGGATGAACTGTTCTATAGATAGCTATTAAGTCTATTTGATCTGATGTATCATTTGAGACCAATGTTTTCCTACTGATTTTCTGGCTGGTTGATATGTCAATTTATGTAAATGGGGTGTTAAAGTCCCCTACTATTATTGTGTAACTGTTAATTTATTTCTTTATATTTATTAATATTTGCTTTATGTATTTAGGTGCTCCTGTTTTGAGTACACATAGATTTACAATTGTTATATCTTCTATTTTATTATTATGTAATGTCATTCTTTGTCTCATCTTACAGTCTTTGTTTTAAAGTCTATTTTGTCTGATATAAATGTTGTTTCCCCAGTTTTCTTTTGATTTCCATTTATGGGGAATACCTTTTCCCATCCCCTCACTTTCAGTCTGTGTTGTCTTTAGATCAGAAGTGAGTCTCTTGCAGGCTGCCTATATATGGGTCTTGGTATTGTATCCAATCAGCCATTCTGTATTTGGAGCATTTAATTCACTTATATTTAAAATAATTATTTAAAAGTATGTACTTATTGCCATTTTGTTCTTTTTCTTTTTTTTTTTTTTTTTTTTTTTTTTCCCCTTTCTTCCTTTGCTCTCTTCCCTTATGATTTGATGACTATCTTTAGTGTCATGTTTGGGTTACTTTCTCTTATTTACTTATATATCTATTATAGATTTTTGGATTGTGGTTACCATGATTTTTATATATAACAACCTAAATAATAATTTTTAGTTGATGATCCCTTATTTTCCAACATGTTTTAACACCCTGCATCTTTACTCCCTCCCCCCACATTTAATGTTTTTAATATCATACTTTACTTCCCTCTTGTTTTGTGTATTCTTAACTACTTATTGAGGATATAGATTGTTTTACTTCTTCTGCCTTTTGACCTTCCTAGTAGCTTTATAAGTGTTGCTCTACTATTGTTATTGTATATTTGCATTTACCTGTGAGATTTTTCATTTTGTAATTTTCATATTTACAGTCATTGCTTTTTCTTTTTCACTTAGAGAAGTCCATTTCACATTTCTTGTTGAGCCAGTTTAGTGGTGCTCAACTCTTTTAGGTTTTGCTTGTCTGTAAAACTCTTTATCTCTCCTTCAAATCTGAATGATATCTTTGTTGGGTAGAGTTGGTTGGAAGTTGTACCCTTAATCATTTTAACAATATAATTTCTCTTCCTTATGGCCTACAAAGTTTCTGCTGAGAAATCAACTTACAGTCTCATGGGAGTTTGTTTGTATGAAACTCATTGCCTTTCTCTTGCTACTTTTAAGATTCTTTCATTACTTTTCATTTTTTACATCTTAGTTAGAACATGTCTTGGTATGAACCTCTTTGGAGTTATCTTGTTTGGGACTCTCTGTGCTTCTTGGACATGAATGTCTACTTCCTTTTCCAGGTGATGGAAGTTTTCAGCTACTATTTGTTCAAGTAAGTTCTCTGCCCCTATTTCTCTCTTTTTTTTTTTTTTCCTGGGACTTCTATAATGTAATTGTTAATATACCTGGTGGTGTCCCATAGGTCTCTTAAACTATCCTTATTTCTTTAAATTATTTTTTTTCTTTTTTTCTGTTCATTTTGGGTGATTTTCACTACTCTGTTTTTCAATGACTGATCTGTTTTTCTCATCTACTGTTGATTCCTTCTAGTGTAGGTTTTATTTTATTTTCCAGCTGTGTTTGGTTCTTCTTTATATTTTCTACTCTTCGTTGAACTTCTCACTGTGTTCATCCTTTCTTCTCCAAAGTTCATTGAGTATCTTGATTATCATAACCTTGAACCCTTTACTGGGCAGATTGTTTATTCTACTTCATTTAGTTCTTTTTATGAGGTTTTGTGTTATTTATTTGTTTGGAACATATTTTTCTCTCTCTCTCTCCTTATTTTACCTAATTCTTTGAGTTGATTTCCATGTGTTAGGTATTTTGGTTATGTTTACCAATCTTGGAGAAATGATCTTATGTAGGAGTCCTCCTATGAGGCCCAGCAGCATGCTTCCCTCTGGTTGCTAGAGTCATATGCTCTAAGGCTGCCCACTATGTGGGCTGTGTATCCCCTTCTATTGTGGTGGGCCAAGAACTTGGGCTTGTTGATAGATGGGACTAGATTCCAGCCCAGTTGGCTGCCTCATTTCATGTTTGCAGGGCCACTGGAGGACAGGACCAGGTCCCTACACAGCTGGCTGTGTGGATTCAGGCCTGCAGGTCTGGTTCTAGCCCTTTGTTGGGTGGGGCTGTGACCTCATCCAGCTGGCTATATGAACTGGGGGGTGGGGGATCTTGGTATGTGGCTGGTGCTGGTCACTCATTGGTGGGGCCATGTCCCTGCATGGCTGGCTGTGTGGACCAAAGGGTCAGAGGGACACAGGGCTGGTGCTGGTCCACTGGTGGGGAGGTAAGCCCTTGACACTGACAGCATAGTGGGAGGATTCCAAAATATTGCCTGCTAGAGCTTGTGTTCACATGATAGAATGACTCTGAAAAATGGCTTCTAACAGCATCTCCATCTCCTGTGGGTGTCCCAGTTTGCCCCCAGCCTCTCTGGGAGATTCTGCAAGATCAGCAAGTGGGTCTGACTCAGACTTCTCAAACTATAGTCTCTATGCTGGGACTCAGAGTGTGTGAGATTTTGTGCATACTCTTGAAGAGCAAAATCTCTGTTCCCACAGCCCTCTGGGTCTCCCATATGCAAGCCCTGCTGGTTTTCAAAGCCAGAGTCTCTAGGGGCTCATACCTCAAGTGCAGGATGTCTGGGCAGGGGAACTCAATATGTGGTTTTACCTCTTGCTTTTTGAGGAGAACCTCTGCAGTTGTGATATTCCTCCTGTGTGTGGGTCACTGACCAGGTGGGTCTGGGTCTTGACCATACTGCATCTCCACCTCTCCTACCTTTCTCCTTTTGGCTCCTTCTTTATGTTTTTAATTGTGGAAAACCTTTTCTGCTAGTCTTCATATCGTTTCCATGGTTAGTTTCTCTGTGTTTGTACTTTTGAGGTGTCTGTGAGAGGAGTTCAAGTTCTTCCTTCTCTGCCATCTTGGCAGAGAACTGTTTCTATTTTAGAAACAGTTATGGCAAATGCATAAAACTATTGAAAAATTGCTTTTTAGATTTCTTTCCTTCTGTCTCCAACTAATTCTGAGAGTAAATGGGATATAAAGAAATAAGACTCGTAATCATGGCAAAAAGTCAAACTTCATTGGTATCTTAAAGAATGTCATTCACAGAATAATATAGAATTTCAAAGAGGCTTCAGAAACAACGTAGTTAGTAGGATTGGTGGATAGGTAAACTGAATCCATTAGGAGTAAGAATTAAGTGCTCATATAGAGCTTAGGTGAACATGGAAGCAGTAGGCATAGGGAAGAATTGACAACTCACAGAAGAGGTAAGTCAGAATAGATGGGAAGAGACTAAATCTTGCATCAGTTATCACACTTTAGTATAATATTTGCTTGTTTCCTTATTTATCTGTCCACCCTGATAGATTTCAAGCTCTTGAAGAGCAGGGATAATTGTAGTATCTTTAAGAGCACAAAATATAATACGTATGTTTTGAATTTCTTTATCATTGTTGAGGGGTTTTTTTGAGTTCTTATCATATTAATCATAATAGTGTTAAGTTCCTAGTGTGAGCGTTGCAAAGTTTCTGCCATATCTGAGTCTGATTTTGGTACTTTCTTTGTCTCTTCAAATTGTGTTGTCTTTTAGCATGCCTCATAGTTTTATAGTTATAACCACACATGGAGTGCTGGATAAAAATAACTGAGATAAACAGGTGTTTAGTATGAGACTTTATTTTTGTCTAACTAGGAGTCAGGCCATGTTTACTATTTGCTCTGGCTATGGGTGCCAGAGGCTAAAATGTCTGCTGATTTCCTTGTTTTGTCTCCTCTGTAATCACTGAGTTTCCTTAGAGACTTCTTCTTAAATAAATCTGAGCTGTGCAGTTCTTTCCATTGTAGTCCCTGTTACTGTAAGGGAGCCCTATTGATGTGGATGAAGTGGGAGAGTAGGGTCTCAGTCCCTTAGGGAGCCTGTGCCTCTCCTCTGGGCTGTGAGCTTTACATGTGCTTCTCAACCTCCCCCTCTCTTAGGTGTGACAAGAAAGCTTCAGAAGGCTGGAGTTGGGAATATTGATTAATCACTCTGGCAAAAGTTTCCTTTGGGGTCTGGCCTTGTTAAGGAGAACAGAATGCACTAGAAGTACTTCTGAACAACTATTCTTCCCCTGCTGTTGGAATCACAAAGGGATTTTTCTCATATATTTACCGTGAGAACCTGGTGGAACTCCTGGAGATAAAACTTAATGAAAGTACAGGGGATTCCCTAAGATCTCCGCCACTGCCGGGAGTTTTTAATTTAACTCTCAAGCTTGTACACAGTAGGCCTCCAGCACTTTGTCAATTACAGTTTGTTTTCCTACCGTGGCACTGGCTCTAGCAATGGTTTCTGCTCTGCTATGATTCTCTGTTTCTGCCTTACTGTCTGTCCAGTTCTGGGGGGAGGAGTTTGCCCTGTGACTTCAGTTGTATCACAAATCGAAGAAAAGTTGTTGTTTTTGTTTTATTCAGCTTTTTATGTTTATGAGAAGGGAGTGATGACTTCTAAGCTTCTTACACACTGGACCAGAAACCAGAAGTCTTGTGATTGTTTTAAGAATAAAAAAAAACTATGAATATATTTAATAAAGAAATCGATGAATTTTCCTTCATTCATGAAATTCAATGTGTCTTTTAAAAAACTGATTTCCTTATTCTAATTATGCTTATCTCACCTTGAATGATTATTCTATTTCCCAGAGTTGCTTGAGCTCTTCATGGAATTGCTTATAAGATACCAAATTAGCTGGCAATCAGATTCTCCACTAACATGTAGAAAATTAAAAATATATATATATAAATTATCTTGTACACAGAAGTATAACAGCTGATATAATAGCACACATAATCTCTTAAAATATATCAAATTATTGGGAATATGCAAGCATTGAATTTCTGATTATAACTTGAAACAGCAAAACTCAATACAAATCATCAAGCCTATTACTGAAATAATTTATAGCAATTCTCTTCACATTAAGTCTATTTATGTTAACTTCAACTTCCCTCTAAAATCATCATTCTTCAAACAGATCTTTGGAAAGATGCTACATTTTTTCTATATTTCTTCTATTTAAGCTATTTTTAAAACTCTCCTAATTACATTGTCCTGTAAAAACGTTAATTCAGCTGCATGTTTATGAGATTAGAGAAAATTAATATCGCTACATTTAATATTAATATTCCTACAATGATTCATTGACAATGAAGAGTAACTTAAGGAGTGAACATCATCTGCTATTTTTTCTTTATTTCTGAGAATTAATATTTGGTGCATAATATTAAAGACCTAAACTCTCAGATTTTCTTAATGTTTTGAGCTGTGACAATCTCTGACAAGCTGATTTTTGCGCATTATTCTTTTTAGCAGATCTGATTGTGAAAGTGAATCAAAGCAGTAAAGTACTTACATTACTCTGAAATTCAAATACTCTGTAAAAGAATTTAAGTGACAGACACAATTTATTGAGTGTCCTAGACTTCCTTCCTAAAAAATTCAAGACAAATGATCTCTTTCTTTTTACTTTGATCAGCATTGTTCTTTTCTTCCTCAGTAAATGAATTTCTACCAAACATGATAGATCCATACATTAACTGGTGACTGTCATTGGGTCATGCTTATTGTATTTTACAGTATTATAGCAGTCAATAAAAGTGTTAATTTCATTCTTTAAATTAAAACACAGAACTTTATGTAGTGTAGAAGCTGGATTCTATTAAAAATGGAAAAAAAGGAAAAACCACTTTCTGAATGAGAAAATATGCTCTGAATTCTACAGCAGTACAGTCTATTTGCAATACTTGGTTTTTAAATGTCATCTTCAAAATAGACCTAAGAACAAGGCACAGGATAGCAAGACAGACCATTGGGTTTTATGTTTATTTATGGTTCTGGTGTTTATTTTATCATGATATAAAGTGATCAATGTTGTTAATAAATATTTACAAGTATTTGCTGTGTTCAAGCTGCCGTGACTCATCCTATTAAATAATTAAAGTTTATTGTCTCTATGTAGAAAGTACATAAGCAAAGGCATAATTCTTAGATAAACTCAATAATTCCTTTTTTAAAGAAGAATGTTTTATGGCTTTTGAATTTATCCATATTTGAGATCAGGTTATTGATATTTTAGATCAAACACATCCCTTGGATACTCACCATAGCAAAGTACTGTAAATCATATGAAGAAAAACATGAACACGTACTGTTCTTACATTTAAATTAAGGAAAAGGGGGCAGGTCCATAAACAAACAAATGCACAGAAAAACAGCCACAATGCTCCCTTTAAGGCAAAATTTGATGCTTTGCTTTAAGATACTTTGAGCATATTTTGTGTGCAGAGCACTATGCTAGACCCTCAAAATAATGTAAAACTTCATTAGTTTCAATTTCTCACCAAAGAGAGCTTTCAGCTGAATGGAGTAGACAGGTGCATATGGGATAATAAAAAAGACAGCAATGGGTTTATAGAGGACACTGTTTGCCAAGGGAAATGAAGACATTATCGAGGACACAGGTTCTGGTTCTAATATTAAAAGTAATAAGGCAATTGTCAAATCTGAGTAAAGTACTCATTAGAAGATCCTTTCTCAAGGGACGAAGATTAAGGCTTCCCTGCAAGGGTTAGAAAGGAATCTCTAAAAGTGCCAAGACTTCCTCTGCTTACCTAGGTTGGAAGCCCACCCAGAGGCATTGCTCAGTACTGCTAATGAAAACGCTGTGCGCAGTAGTTAGAACAAAGGCTCATCTTCTCAGGACCAGTTTCACCACAAGCATCTCATCCCTGTTTGAATGTATTCCAAGCACTCTAATCAACACAGTAACAATCTTTTTTAATCCAAGAGTTGTGATGATATTGAAGAAGGAAGAAAGGTACAAATTTAAATGAAACTTAACAACCAAAGAGGAAGTTCTCTGTATAATGTAAATATAGTTTATAATGGGCAAATATAGTTTAATATTTTCATAAGTACAATGTTGAAAATAAGAATTTTTCTTGCATTTTATATAACAGATCTATAGCACAGTTTTGATGTACAACCCAAATGTCTTAGAACAGTGGTTTTTATTGGTAAATGAAGTGTAGTAAAATTGTGACTACCCCCTAGAGCTATTTAGATATCATGGGTAATAGTTGCCCTCCTCTCATCTTTATGCATCTATTTCTTGTATAAACAGGGCTAGTGGATTAATGTTCATATTTGATAGAAACTTAGAATATTCTTGGTGTTATATATTATTTCAAAGGAGAATGAGCTTAACATTTTAGACCTCAGTTAGATAGAAAGTTCTGTGAGCCTTAGTTTCCAAATCTGTAGCATGAAGGTATAGATGATGAGTTGACTGCTGAATCATACCTAAGATAACATTGTTAGTACATTGGAAAGTTGGGAACAGAATGTTAAACACTCACACTTATAGGCTGGTGATTTTTCCTCTACAATTTACCTTTTATTCATTTATTATTAAGATAAATATCTCTATGTCATATTGGTAGGGGTAGGGGCAGAAGATATTGTTGAATCACTTTCCAAAATAAAAGCATAGGCTGGATTCCAAAACCCACTCCATAGCTTCCCCTACCATTGACTTCCCCCACTAAAGGTGAACATTTGCTACAAATGATGAACAACATTATCACCCAAGGTCCATAGTTTACATTAGGGTTCACTCTCGGTGTCTGCATTCTATGGGTTTTGACAAGTAAATAATGACATGTATCTACCATTATAGTATCATACAGAGTATTTTCACTGCCCTAAAAATCCTCTGTGATCCTCCTATTTATCCTTCCCTCCCCTCTGACTCCTGGCAATCACTGATCTTTTTACTCTCTTTAGTTTTGCTTTTTCCAGAATATCATACGGTTGGAATCATGCTAAGTCTTTTCAGACTGGCTTCTTTCACTTAACAATATGCATTTACATTTATTCCATGTCTTTTTATGGCTTGATAGCTTATTTCTTTTTAGTGCTGAATATTTCATAGCCTGGATGTACCGCACTTTATCCATTCACCTGCTGAAGGACAACTTGGTTTCTTGCGAGTTTTAGCAATTATGAATAAACCTGTTACAAACATCTGTATGCAGGTTTTAGTGCATTCATAAATTTTCAGTTAATTTGTATAAACACCAGGGAATGGGCAATTGCAGGATCTTATGGTAAAATTTATTAAGTTACCTAAGAAACTGCCAAGCTGAATTTCAAAGTGCAGTACCATTTTGAATTTTCATAAGCAATTAGGTAGCATTTTATAATTTGTTTTCATATCAATTGCCAGACTGTAATCCGTCAGTTCCATCATTTGTGTGGCTATATGTTTAATGTGTGATCACACTCTCCCCCTTACTCTCCTCTTCCCTCTTCTCTATTCACTCTACTCTGCTTCTCTCCCTTCCAATAAGCTCCATGCAAACAAGAAATATATGCATCTAGTCTTCTTCTATTCTCCAAGTTGATGCCACATAATAGATTCTGAATAAGTCTTTGTTTATCAAATGAACAATAACATGGATGAGACTATAAGTGTTTGGGGTTTAATTATTCATACTATAAATTTGCAATCCAGAGGCTATTGGGTGCAATGCCATACAACATTAACTATATCACAAGTTCCTTTCTGCCATAATGGTTAAGTGATTTAAAATATCACTTGAGCCATAAGCTACCAGGAGAAGTAGTTATTATTTGTGAAGCATTAACTATTTGGCAGGCTAAATGTTTTAGATGCATATCTCATTTAATGTTTAAAACAAACTCGTGACATAAGAATCATTATTCTCCTTATTGTGCAGATGAGGAAACAGATTCAGAGTTTGAAACACTTATCCAGAACTGGAAAATGATAAAATTACATTTTTCCATTAAATCCAAATCTTATACTCATAAACACTAGGTCAGAAAGATTTTATTCTGCATTCAACTCGAGTTCTGGATCTTTTCACTCTGAGCTATGCTCAAATTTCTCTTGTCAAAAACAGTCTACACTATAAAGGACTTAACTCATATCATTCCTACAAAAATTTTCTTATGTTTATACACCAAAATTTCTTATTTCACACGGTTCTTATGTTTTAAAAAATAGAACTGTGCATTTTACATGTGCCAGTTGATTCTATAAGTAATTAAATGCAGGCTAGGCAGCAGAAGGAAATATGATAACTCACATCGACTGCATTTCTGTGATGATAAAAACCAATCTCTCTGTTTCCCTGCTCTTTCTGGCATTGCCACTGACAAACAGCAGGATTTTAGTGCTTCCCTTGTGTCCTGGGAGTCTTTTTTTATTCATACTCAATGCACCTGGTTTAGCATTTTCCCCTTAATTAAAAATAAATGAAATTAAGAAAAAAGTGGCTCTACAGGGAAGAATAAGACCTGTTGCTCCATGTGGTACAGGGAGTCAGCTCATCATATTTGTTTGTAGCATTTGATTTATTTTAGGTGTTCGATGCTATCCTTGTAACATAGTGCTTGATTTGTTGTCTTACATTGTGTAACTGTTTTCATGTCATTAGCACTTGCCTTTCCTAAGTAAAGGGAGGATTGTATACATAGGCTCAGAACTTGAAGATCAGCTTCAAAACATTCTAACTGTAAACCTAACTCATTGAAGAGAGAAAGATGACCTGTCTTGCCAAAGTATGTTATAGAAAATAGGCTTGGCAGTGTTCAGAAGGCATCCTGTTTTGTTTTGTTTTGTTTTTGCGGTACGCGGGCCTCTCACTGTCACGGCCTCTCCCGTTGCGGAGCACAGGCTCCGGACGCGGAGACTCAGCAGCCATGGCTCACGGGCCCAGCCGCTCCGTGGCATGTGGGATCCTCCCGGACCAGGGCACGAACCCGTGTCCCCTGCATCGGCAGGCGGACTCTCAACCACTGCGCCACCAGGGAAGCCCAGGCATCCTGTTTAATGCTTTAAAATGAAGATTTCACCTTTATGTTCTAAAGGTAAAGGAAAGTGTAAAATTATCAGTGTTTTGATAAATCGTTGATGTGTGTCATGCACACAACTGTGGCTGTTTTGGTTGGTGTAGAAGAGCATCCCAATGAAAGAAAAAGATAAATAAATGATATTTATCAGCTAACATGTTTTGATACAGTTACATATATACTATGCTATAGATGTCAAAATAAAGATATGACTGGGATATGTGGAAGCTGTCCCACAGAGAACAGGTAAGGAAGGTTGCAAGTTATTTATAAGCAATGTACATGGAAGGGTGTGAGGGTGTATTATTTAAAAACAAAAGTTATTACACATATTTTAGTACTTCTTTAGGACTTGATTTACAGAATTACTTGAGATGTGATTTAAGGAATTCAAACAAGTAAAGAAGAGATAAAACATGAATAGAAACAAGTATAACACAGATTAGAAAGAGATGAGTGGCCTAAGGTGTAAACAATTAAAGGATTTTAGGGATTCAGAGAATGAAGACATTATTTCTATTGTAGGAATTAGTAAATGAATCATGAAATGAGTGTCTTTCCTCATGAACAATAATTGAACACTCTGTGACTGAAGAAAGATACCCTAAATTGCATAGGCATATGGTGATAAGAAAACTTTCTACTTGCCAGCTCTCAAATGACCTTTGGAGAATCCTGGTTGTTCACAGTGGTGATACTATAGTGTCTGCTAGTTTCATCTATTCTTCCTGAAATAGTGGGTTAGTCCAGCGCGTTTGACTTCTGAGATATTATTTAGTAGCTCTTTTCTTGTACATACTCAGGGCTCTGAATCAATCCTAGGACTGGTGAGTCATAGACAGTGGCCTCAGAGAAATCTTTAACATGCTTGATTTCAATGTGGGGAGGGGGGATTTGGAAGCCACAATTTAGAGGAGGCTATTGGCATTAGGAGCCCAGAGATTTCATTGTATCAATCACACTGATAATTTGCACCTATAATAATTACAATAGTTATTAAATGATTCTGATATGATGACTGCCAGAGTAGATTCTCAATATTGCTGTGTTGAATTATATCAAATAAAGTACAAATTATTTAAATTTAAATTAAATACAATGGTATTTCCAATGTGAGCTCTGCCACAAACAAGCCTATAACTTTAAAATTCAAACTACTTCAGCTTTCTAAGCCCAATAAGTATAGTTAAGTAGCACCTCTTTGATTAGGATCACAGAGATGAAAATTAATTGCATATAACTGAATTCATCCATTGTGGAAAGTTGATAAAATACCATTTGCTTAAAATTTGAAGGTACCCCATTTATGTGCATCTTCTATCAAAATATAATAAGATAAGTGTTATATGGATTGTTTTATTTCTAAAAATTGATCTGGACTTTTAGGGTTTTATTTATGTGAAAACAGTAGAAAAGTATTCAGGGCAAATTTATTACAAAGGTAGTTTTAATCCAATCTTTCTATAACTCCAAAAAATTTTTTAATATGTTTTTTAAGGAGATGTGGGAGCATGTGTATATATATGTGTGGCTTATTCACTTTGTTGTAGGGCAGAGACTAACACACCATTGTGGAACAGTTGTACTCCAATGAGGATGTTAAAAAAATAAAATAAAATAAATATGTTTTTTATGTACAGGCACATTTACCAGTACAGAAAAAGGGGGGACATGTTTAAATATATTCATTATAAATGTATTAGAAATATATTATTTATGTACCTGCTCTGAGTAATTTGTATGTATAATTAACTTTCAAATGTGCATCTTATTTCTCAAATTGTTCTTTCATTAATTAAGATGTGGCTCTCAAATTATAGACCCATTGTACTCCACAAGCTTTTTTGTCACCTGTGAATTTCAATGAAAACTAAGTAATATGAAGATCTTTTCCAAAGACTCCAGTTCAGCATTTCTAATCAATTTGAGTTGACTAGATCAAAAGCTCTTGGTCTCCAACTCATTAGAAACATTACTCTCTTCTTTCAACCCAATGTGAGCAGCCTCACTTAGCCCGAGACCACAGTCTCCCCAAGAACACCCTTTACTAACCTATATCTCACACACAGAGCCAGACACTTAAGGACTATTTTGGTTCTTAAAAAGCTACATACTATTGGGAGTTCAAAATGTGTCAAACGATAATCACAATATGATAGGTAATAGACACAGTTAAGGTCTGCACAATATTTCATGAAAATACAGTAGTGATGTACAGTGGTCTCTTGAACAACATGTGTTTAAAACACATGCATGGATCCACTTACACAGGGAGGGTTTTGTGTGTTTTTTTTTTTTTTTTTTTCTGATAGTAAATTCTACAGCAGTACATGCTCTGCAGTTGGTTGGATCAGAGGATGAAGAAACCCTGATACAGAGAAACTAATGTTATTAAGCAGATTTTTGACTGTGTGGAGGGTCAGTACCTCTAACCCCCATGTAGTTCAAGGGTCAACTGTAGTTTTTAAAACTGGAGGAACACAGAAGAGAATACTGAGAGAATACTTATACTGAACTGAACCAAAAAAGTTGGGTACCTAGATTACCTGGGTTCAAGGTGGGAATATGTGGCAGAAGTGGGATTCAGGAAGGAAAACAACATACGTGAAATAGGAATTAGTCTAGCATATGTGAAAAGTGGTAAGAAATGATAATAAGTTTTGAGAAATGGCCAGTGGCTTTGTGTGCTATGCTAAATCATTTTTGTTTTTTCCTAGGAAGAGTGGTAAACCACTGATGATTTTCTATGCTGAGGAATGACCTGGTCAGATTTTATTCTAAAAGATAACCCTGGCACACATTCCACCAGCACAAGAGACAATGTGACTGTCCTTCCATCAGCTGTATCCCTGTCTAGGACTTGCTAAGCGTCCATAAAACTCACTCAGGGCTCTATTTTTATTAGTATCCAAAGCCCAAGTGTTACCTCATACAACTTGTGTGGTGTAGGGGATGTTGCTAAGTGACTTTGATCTTATTTATCTTCCAAGTTCTTAAAATCAAAGAATTTATCCATTCTTCCTAGCACATCTTTGTTTAGTAGTTGAGTATTCCTTAACAAGAGACCCTGGAAAAGGGAGAAATTGTTTTTCTCAAGTGTATAAGACACAAAGGGAAAGTAGAATAGTACCAGCTGTATTTTTCACCTGTCGCCTCTGGTCTCAAGACAGACTATTCACATGATTTGGGTCCTTATTTCTCAGAGGAAATTTAACCCCCCTTGTAAGTCAAGACTGGCATCTATTGGACTCTCATATTTGGTTGCTTGCATTTCTTGTCACATGTGGCATGTGAAGGGTCATTTGTGTTTCAAACATCAATTATGCAAGGTGTGGGTGTAAATATACTGATATTTTGCAAAGTCAACTATTTAATGTATAGAGACTATTTTGTAACTATTGTTTATATATTCATTCAACGAACCCTCATTGGCTAACGGCCAACCAACAGTGTGCTGAGTAGGGCTCAGAATGGAACATACATAGGCGTCTACCTAGTGGTGCTTGTAGCATACCAGAAAAAACACAGCAATCAAGGTAACAGACAAATGAAAATAAAATTCAAACTGTACTTAGTGTTCTGAAAGAAAAGAAAACGTTGCAGTGAGAGAAAAATAATGCAGGTGACAGAGAAGTTCTCTCTAAGGGGGTGGGGGGGTGGACACTTAAGACCGGAGGATGAGAAGAAATCATCCAAGGGAAGAGTGAGAGTTGGACGTGCTGTCAGGGGTATGGACACATGCATGGGTCATAAGGAGGAAAAGGCTCTGCCCCACATGCGGTGGTGAAAACAGACACTGTGAGTTGAGCACAGTAGCTCCGGTGGGAACAAGGGAGAAGATAGGTCTGCAGAAACAGGCAGAGCCAGATTACGTAGTGAGTCAAAAGCAATGACAAATTATTTGGATTTTCTTCAAATATATAGTGGAAATATATTTAAATTTTTTTAATAGGGGAGTGATGTGATCTTATTCAGATGTTTAAAATATCCTTCCTATTCTGTGAAGAAGGGTCTGGAAGGAGAAGTATGAGTGAATCTAGGCCATTGCAATTATTGCATGAATTATTTCATAGGCTTGACCTATGGTTGTGGGAAAGAAAATTGAGAGAAAAAACTGTATTTAAAATATACTATAGAAGAATTAGCAAGACATGGCATTAAGTAGACATGTTAGATAGAAACCAAAGATAGCTTGAGCAATCGAGCAAAGGTGTTTCATTTCCTGAGCAGAGAGGATCATTATAGGAACGTTTTAGAACAAGCAGTTCATCACTGTAATACTGTATGTGTTAAACATTAGGTCCCCAAGAGGTATTTAGCTAGTGATGTTAAATAAGTCATTGGTTATAAAAGAATATACTGCAAAAGGTGTGAGGTGGAGATATAGTTTGGGGACTCATGAATATACAGATATCGTTATTGTTTTTTGAATAAATGAAAATTCTTCTGGGGAAAGTGTAGAAAAAAATGGTTAAAAGCTTGAAGATAAAGCTCCAAGGAATTCCAAATTAAAGACCAGAATGAAGAGAAGAAGCCAAGGGAGGAGACAGGAGTAGGGAGAGAGGTAGGAAGTATGGGAGAAATCAAATGTTTCAGAAGATAGTGGTTGATTCTGTTAAATATTGTTGAGGATTTGAATAAAATGAATACCCCAAACCATGCTTTGAATAGAACAGCATGTTGTATTTCTGGAAATTTACATGAATATTTTTAGTGACATGATGACATGACAGCTGGCTTAGAATGTCTGGAAGAAAGAACGGAATGTGTGAGAGATCTGGCCAATACATCTCTCAAAATGTGTGTCTAGAAAGGGGAAAAAGAAACAGGGAAGTAGATAGATAAAAATGTCTCTTCAAAAAATGTTATCTTTTAGTTTTTTCCCACAAATGTTTACTAACTCCCAAATATGTAACTATGTACTAGCCCTGGCCTTTCAAGGGAGAGAGGAACAAACATAGCCAGCTGCCTAGAGGCACATTTAGTTTACTGATAAAGACATATAAGTCAAGTTGGCACACAAACAGTCATATAATTAACAATTTTAATTATTGGCATGGACCCTACATATTTACTTTATGTAGGAAATTCTAGAAAAGCTAGAAATAAAAATACTTATCCCTTTTGTATAAGCACAAAATTATGCCAATATTACATATTTTACACCAAAGTATTCTTAACGTTTGATCTCTGATCATTTATATATATATTTTTTATTACTATGGGTGAATTATATCAATCTTCAGAATATCATTCTTGCTTTCCGGTTGACGGCCCCATTACCTTTCATCTTCCCATCAAGTTAGATAACTGCCTACAGAAATCTGCCTGTATCCTCTATAGGACAGCAACACTGAATCAATTAATGTCTTAACCAGAAAAAAACAGAAAACACCTCTAGCATTTATAATAGAGGGAACTGGTTACAGAGGTGAGGGAAGAGCTGGGATACAACCAAAAGTTAGCGAGGTAAGTGGAGATTAGCCACGGCACGAAACCAGTGCAGGCAGGCTGGAAGGGGAAAGTGTTCACGGCACAGGGCATCTGGAGCATGCAGGCATGGCAGCGGAGGAACAAGGATGCAGTCTGGGACACGACGTGCATACGTTGGGCATGGGGGGAGGGGGGCAGAGATATCTACGTTTGGCTCCCCCCTCACCCTCTCCCAAGACCCTAGTGCCTCCCATTGGTGGAAGCCAGCTAATGAGGAACCCAGGAAGTGCAACCTGCAGGGGGCAGGATTCCTAGCAAAGCCTGAGAACCAAGTGGGGAGGAGAGGATCTGAGGGCACAAAGGTCCAGGACTGACTCAAACAGAAATTACAAACCCCGCCAGCTGGTGGTGCCAACATCCCTAACATGACGACTGCCTAGTCTCCAAGACTGGAGAGGACCCAACGTCTTGGTGTTACTGTGTTGAGGTTGGTGAGACAATGCATTAGTTTTCCATTGCTGCAGAACAAATTACTACAAATTCAGCAGCTTAAGACAACCCCCATTTATCAGCTGTAGTTCTGTTGGTCAGGAGTCAGCCTGAGATCAGTGTGTCAGCTGGGCTACATTCTCCTCTGAAGATTGGGTGAAAATCTACTTCCAGGCTCATAGCATTCAGTTCCGTGGCCAGGCTGGCTGCAGCTGGAGGCTGCTCTCAACCCCTAGAGGCCACTTGAATTTCTTGCCAGGTGGCTGCCTCTGTCTTTAAACCAGCAACAAGGCTCAAATCCTTGTTATACTTCAAATCCCTGGCTTCCTCCTCTGTGACCAGCCAGAGAAAACTCTGCTTTTAAAAGGCTTATGTAATCTCCCTTTCTTAAGGTCAACCATACCATGTAAGTCACCTAAGCTGATCATGCGGTGAAACCTATCATGTATTATGCAGGGTCTATACACTGGTGGGTGGGAGGGTTGGGTGGGCAGGAAAGATTGAGGGCTATCTTAGAATGTAGCATTCTGTCTACCATAGACAGGATAGTAAAAAGTTTCAGTTTGTAATCCCCTCTCCCCTTATCTAAGGAACAAGTTATGGGAAAAGTATACTATCTAGATGTGAATTATTGGTTATTGGTCTTGTGACTGGACCGTGATTTGTAACTTGTGACATGAGAATTTTAAGTAGTAAATTGATGCAGTGAACTTTTTATAGAATTGGAAATGATGTAAACGATGCAAAAGTTTGCCAAAAAGCGGAGATTGTTTAAAGAGAACGAAGTTTAGTGAATCTTTGCTAATGCAACAGGACAGTTGCAATTAGCATAAATTGAAAGTTTCACTTTCAATTTCAACAAACTTGATTTGCTTGGTTACTTTATCTTGGTTCCTCTGCTTGATGTTTTCTTTATAATTCTACAGGAACAACCATACCATGAATTTGGCACACCAATGATCTGAATTGTTTCTTCTAATTATCTAAAAGATATTTCATTTTAAGAAGGCAAATATTACCCAGAGAAAATTTTCACAGAGCACAAAGCTACAAGTGGGTAGATCCAATGTTCTAGTCTGAGAAAATTCATATATATAAGCAGGCTGCCATCATGGCTGTGTGACCTGTGAGTTGGAGACACCCTGCCATTAGAAGACCCTTCCTCCATCACACACACACACACACACACACACACACACACACACACACACACACACACACAGAGTCCAATGTTCTGCTGTTGTGGACTTGAATATTTAAACATTTCTCAACAAGGGGTTTTATATTTTTATTTTCACTAGCCTCCACAAATTAGGTACACAGTTTGCTATATAAACAATGACATATTAATAATGTATATTTCAAAGAGGTTGGACAAATTCAAGCTTTCAATTAGTTTGGTAAATTTTAAAGTGTAAATTTGGCCCACCAGTTCTGATGAAAGTAGATTAATTCACAGAATTAAATTGATACAAAACTGTTTGTGACCACTGGGATCTTTGTTGTTTGCTGTATTACATACTCATCATTTCAAGTAGAAAATAAAGATGAAGTACAATATTACATTGTCAAATGTGACCGTCCGTAGAATGAAAAATGATCTGCTGGGTTGTAAACTCATTTCAGTGAGAGACACTGTTTTGCCCAGATCTTAAAACATTGTTGGTGATCATTAAATTTAATTGATAGTGGCGTTTGTTAAACAGGCTGAGTAGAAGAATATTTTAATTTTTTATCTAAAATAATCAGCTATAGGGTAGAACTGTTCATAACAAATGTTGAAGTTGTAACAAGAGGCAAAATTATGATTGTGAGTGTGGGTTCAAGCTCCTCATTGCCTACATATGAATCCCAGCTCTGCAAGTCTCTAGCTTTATGACTAGAGAATTAGGGAGAAGGGCTATGGTATCTTTTAAATCATACTTTTTTAATTAACAGAAATGATTTAAGGGTAATTCTGCCTCAAGAAAGACTCATATTTCCAGTTTACTACTCTATTTCCATATTTGGATAGCTAAAAAACTTCTCAAATTTAAAGTATTTAAATAGAAATCTGGATCCACCTCCATCCCATAACTGGTCTCCACCAGTGTTCTTCAAATTAGTAAGTGACACCTCCACTCATACATTAGCAGGAACAAAAACCTAGGAATCATTTATTAACCTTCTCTTCTCACTCCAGACATCAATCTACCAACATATCTCATAGGCTCTGTCTCCCAAGCATCTCCTGAAAGTACCTTACTCTGTCTACCACTACTTTCACTCCAGGCTAATCTATTTCTGTCTCTCACTAAGGCTAATGCCAGCTTCCAACTGATGCTCCAGCTTCCATTCTGTCCCCTCTTCAGACTCCCTTAAGAGTCTATTATCTATGTAGCATTAACATAATCTTTTCATAGTATAAGTCAAACCATATCATTTTTCTACTCTAAGCATTAAATATTCCAATGGCTGCCCATCACACTCAGAATTAATTCCAAATTCAAGAACAAACAAATAAACAAACAAATCATCCAGCATGATATCTCTCCAGGCCATGTCGATGACCTCATTTCTGTCCAACAATGGCCTTCCCTCATTCTCTTTATCTACACTGCCCATCTTGCTGTTGATCAAATACACAAGCGTGTTTCTGCCTTGAGGCCTTTGTACTACCATTCTTTCTGCTTGAATACTCTTTCTGCAGATATTTACTTAATTCAGATCCCTGATCAAAGAGGACTTCCCTAACCACTCATCCAAAACAGCCCTCCCTGCTTTTCCTTATTATTTATCTCGCAAAATTTTGTCTTTAAGCAAATTATTGTTAATTAGTATTAATTAATTCTAATTTCTTTACTAAAATACAAGCTATATGATGGGAGAAACTTTGCTAATCGTGTTGACTAGTTCATTCACAGCCTTTACAGCAGTCACTGACACTTAGAAATTGACCAACAAATATTGTTGAGCAAAGACAAGAGAGCTACACAATGTCCATTAAAAAGTGGATGACTGGGACTTCCCTGGTGGCACAGACGTTAAGGATCCGCCTGCCAATGCAGGGGACATGGGTTCAAGCCCTGGTCTGGGAAGATCTCACATGCTGCAGAGCAACTAAGCCTGCGCACCACAACTACTGAGCCTGCGCTCTACAGTCTGCGAGCCACAACTACTGAGCCCATGTGCCACAGCTACTGAAGCCTGTGCTTCTAGAGCCTGTGCTCCGCAACAAGAGAAGCCCCCAGCAGTGAGAAGCCTGCGCACCGCAATGAAGAGTAGCCCGCACTAGCCGCGACGTAGAGAAAGCCCGCACTCAGCAACGAAGACCCAACACAGCCAAAAATAAATAAAATAAAATAAAATATTTAAAATGTGGATGACCATAGTCTCATAAAGCTTTGACTCAAAAAGTCCTATTTGTGTTGTTTTCCTTAAACATAGATTCAGAAATAAAAATATATTTTTTAAAGTCATGAAATTTTTTAGAAATGATGATCATCTTGGCACATATTAAGTTTCAATAAATATCAGTGAATAAAACATAACGGCAGGCACTCAATACATATGTGATGGATGAATGAATGAGTGAATGAGGAGGTATTGGCCAAATAAGTTACTGTGGTAACCACCAAGTTAAGAAAGAAATATACAGAATTAAAGGCTTACTGAATTAAAGCAAAGCTAAATATTTGAAATGCTATATCTTTCAATGTAATCAGGCAGATATAGGAAAAGAAATGTTCAATCATTTATGAGGTGCTTTTAAAATTTAATTTTCTCATAACTAACAAAGAATATTATCAGAAACACCAGGTGAGGCAAAGATTGATGTATTAGTAAGGAAAATTCTAGCTGCTATAACAATAACCTCCAAAATTTTGCTAGCCTGATACAATATAAATTTATTTCCCATTCACATGAAGTCCAAGTGAGTGTTTCTGATTTCAGATGTTCTCCTTCAAATAGACTTTTAGGAACTTAGGTTACTTCCTTTCTGTGGCTACCCATCTTTAATATGTGTTTTCAGAGGTCAGCACACAGGGCGAGAGGCTGGAGGATCACACATGGTACATTCACCCTTCCTTGGGTAGAAGTAAGTCACATGATCACACAGAGACACAGAGTGACTGAGACATGTAATCCAAGAGGAAGAGGAAATAGGTTTAGTGAACATGTAGTGAGCTTTCCCATGAAGTCTGGGATTTAACTAAAGAAAATATGGAAGTCTCTCTAAGACAAATTGTATTGGCATATGTGTATATGTGTATGTGTATGTGTCTGTGTGTATAGACAGAGAAAGTTCAAACAATTAAAATCTATTTGGAAGAACATTAGAAAATATGATTTAAAAGTTTTTAGTACTTGGGAATATAACAAGAAGTTTCCTATCAAGCTCAAAATTAGGAAAGTAGATTCATCTTTGAGAGTTAAAGGCTAAAAACAGCACAGGATGTATGTGAGCCTAGGCATGAAACATAGGAAAGAGGGAGTATGGCTTCCTGGCTGCTGGACCTAAATGTCACCTGGAAGATGAATGTATTAACACATCAATAATATAACAGTCAGCACTATTAGAGAACGTATGAGAATCATAGAGACAGATGTCGACAGTGCCAGTGTCAAGTTGTCTAATAGGTAGATAACTTTAATCAGTGATACATCAGTTAACATCAAGTATTCAAGATCATCCTTCTGTCAGTACCTTAGTCTGATGTTGTTAAGTATTCGAAAACTAGTTTTACATGTTCTGATCTAATGCACATCAGGGAAACCTGTGATACTTGGGTAGCTCTGCTGACATGGAGAGAACTTGTTGATCACAGGGACTTTGAGGATCCTTAATCCTGCAGTGATGATTTTTCAAGGTAGTTAATTATGGCTTCTGATTGTGACTCTGGAGGGGAAAGCTGATCATGACCATGCGAGTATTTATGAACTGTGTAACAGCTAGATTTTCACTGTAAGCTAGCATATTGGCATTCTAGTTTTTATCCTAGTTTCCTGTGCATTATCATTAATCTGTGAAGTCCTTCTAGGGCTTGCTGCTTACCCTTGAGTGGAGAGAAGGACAATCTCTTGGTCTTGAATAGGTGGAATTATAATAGATATGTTTTTCTTGCTGTTTCTTCTATTACTTCTAGCTTCACTTTTTACTGTTTTCTACATGTTAGATTTTTAAGGTAGTTATATAACATTGGCCTTTAAGCTTTAAATACTTTAATGTGTGAGTTGAAATTGCATACAGAATATATAACTGTGAAACAAACAAAAAAGGGTTAACTAAAGCAAAATTTACATTTTTTACAAATTAGATACAATGTTGGACAAATATTGTAACAGTGAAGCAGAGCTACTTATAAATGTCTTTAGTGTTAGAAATAGGTATGTGGTATTCCCTTAAAATTCAAAATGTTTCAAATAGTATAACTAATTTTTAACTCTACATTTAAAAGAGAATCCCTGATCCATTTGCACTTATTTATACATGCCTTACAACTCTCTTTCCTATGAATTAAAAATTAATTTCTTTATGTGGAAATTATGTTATAAGTATATGGCAGAAGTAGGCCATTCAGGTCAAGCTAAAACAGAAAAGGAACCTTGCTTTTTTTTTTTTTTTTTTTTTTTTTTTTAACATCTTTATTGTAGTATAATTGTTTTACAATGGTGTGTTAGTTTTCCCTCTACAACAAACTAAATCAGTTATACATACACACATGCTCCCACATCTCCTCCCTCTTGCATCACCCTCTCTCCCACCCTCCCTATCCCACCCCCCCAGGCGGTCACACAGCACAGAGGTGATCTCCCTGTGCTATGCAGCAGCTTGCTTTTTAAACCAACATGGATTAAAATGATTCAGAAAATCACAAGATAATGTCTTCAAATTATCTGTTGTAGACGTGTGTTTTTAGTTTCCAACTAAATATGACATTTAGAGAAGAAAAGTTTAAAATTTGTAACAGAGTTTTTATATTCATATTTTCTACCATACAGTACAGATTCTTCATTGGAAAAAAATATCCTCAAAGCAAATGGAAAGTAGTATTTTGACTTGAATCAAGAATAAATTTAGGCATTCAGTTGAGCATATCTAAAATTTGAAGAATTTAATTAATTTTGAAATATAGGTAAATTTACTGTAGAGATTCCATTTTCTACACAATAAGGTGGTGAGTTAACTAATAATATAACTATGAAAATGCAAATGTACCTCAAAACTAACTTAAAAATTCTCAAGGGCAAAGAAACTATGTGCTTAACTATGGTGGTTGTCATTTGCAGACCTGCTCCATTGGGCTTCTCTGTGGTAATGAAATAAGAAGAACCACCTGTTTACCTCCCAGCTCTCAAGGAAAAGAGGCCACATCCACACAAATATACACAGTGCCCACCTTGGGGACTTCGGTCAGTAGCATCCCACCTGCCAGGGCTACCCAACTGTGGGCCATGGTGAACACTTCTCCAGTTGGTCAAGGTAAGTAGATGAGAGTATGATACGGAGAAGTTTGAAAAAGTTATGTTTTAAAACATATTTTCTGACTTATTTCAATATTTATTTTTCTAAGACACTATTTTTCAGGGCTATAAATTTGGCTTAGAATTCTTGTTGGTTATGTGTTGTGTTTTAAGTTTTCAAAATGTTGGTGTCCTTTATGAATAAATACTCTTTCTGAAACAGTGCAAAAATGTTCATTAATAGTCTTTATTCTGATAAGTAAATTTTGGTAGATAACTGAACCCTAATTCTACCTCATTTTGTTTCAACTATCAGTAAAACTTATTTAAAAGGCCTGTACTACTTGCCTCATTACGTCTTTATTTAACATCCTCTGAATCATTAAACTTATATTCCTATCAATTTATTGGAAAAACACTCAGATTTTAAAAATCTGTTTTTTCCTATTGGGAAGTATTTTGACAGGTTGAGTATGTTTTGACACATCTTATTTAACTTATTAAATCAAATGGTGCCATATTGTAAATAGTATATTGTATGTTAAATTCCAAATTCTTGTTTGTCTCTCAGGATAATTAGAATGAGAATTATAGCCTTTAACAAGGTATTCCATGTTAAAAACATATTTTTAAAGCTTAATGGCTATTATTAAGCATAAAGGTATACTGCTCTATATTTTTTCTGTATAATTTCTGTTCTTTTAAGGAGTTAATTTGAAATATAATGGTATCTAATATTTAACAAATTGTCTACTCAGAAAGTAAAATGAAATTTCTAATACTTCTAACTCATTAGGTCAAATATTCTTTTATATTTTTCACTGTCAAAGAATTGTACATTTTCATGTTTCATACTTCAAAGGCATCATTAATTTGGAATGAAGGTGATTCTAAAGAAGACCATTTGTTCTGAATTTGGCCACCCCAGGGAGTATGAATAATAGAACTCTGCATTTATGCAGCTTGTGAAGTCACTAAATTTTCTCATACACTTTTATTAGAAATATGATTTACAGAGCCATGTTTGTCTGCATATATATAATGGGTATAAGGTGCAGTGTAATTTGCAGAAGATTCAGCCCAGGGCTTAATTCATTTTTTTTCTTCCTTTTCTCTCATTCTTTCTTTCTTTCTTACCTTTTCCTCTCCGAAGGTCCAAAACAGACAGACATTTTCCAGCACGATGTTCTCCCAACCACTGGTTTGGCAACATTAAATATTGGCACGTCCACTGAAAGCTATTTACTCGAAGAACTGATTTCCACTAAAGAGCTTTCAGCAAAACACAGTCTTCCTTCTTCAGCAGATGTTTCCTCTTCTCAGTTTCTGAATTTTGGTGTTCATGACCCAGCACAAATCGTCGGGGGCAAAACATCTGTATCACGTATGCCCATCCAAACTCCAGCAGGCGCACCAGGACTCTTTCTCCCTGATAGGGCAGAGAGCACCCCATTTATAATCACTTCCTTAATGACAGATTTTATTTTTCCTACACAATCTTTATTATCTGAGAGCTCCCGGACTGTTGTCTTGTCTGCTACCACAATGAGTTCAGTAATTAGTGGCGTTCCAGGGCCTGATATTGAGTTAAACAGACACTCATTACTCTCCCGTGAATTGCCGCCTGCAGCTGCTTCCGTGAGTACACCTCCAGTCCTCTCTCAAGAGGATATTGAAGAATATTCAGCTGTTTCGTTAATTTCAAGAAGAGAGCCCTGGAGACTGCTGAGCTCCTCGATGTCTCCCATTTCTCCTGCTAAGATAATCATATCCAAGCAGGTAGCCGTCTTAAATTCATCAACTCTGCACCGATTCACCACACAAGCCTCCATTCCCAATGAAGATCAGGTTATTACCAAAGCATCCAGCAAGCAGAGACTCACAAATATCAAACCACAGGCTGCTGATTCTTTAAATGAATTAAGCCAAACATGTGCAACGTGTTCTATGACTGACATAAAATCCTTTCATGAATTGTCAGATCAAGTTTTGCACAGCAGACAGACCCACTTTTATGAGACATTCTGGATGAATTCAGCAGTATTAGCCAGCTGGTTTGCACGAATGGGAACTCAAACTATCACTTCTGGACATTCACATCCTTTGGCTGCTGAAATCACACCATCAGTGGCAATCACAGAACTGTCATCTTTATTTCCTTCTACAAAGAGTACAAAAAGAAGAATTTTAGTCTCATCCGTAGAAGAATATGTTACCCTATCAAGTAATTTGGATGTTAATTTATGTTTGGATAAGATGTGTTCATCCATTATCCCTTCACAAACTATCCCTTCAGACCTGATGAATTCGGATTTGACTTCAAAACTGACTGCTGATGATCCTTCAGTATCAGAAAACATTTTTAAACTATTGAAAACAGGACTCTATGGTATAACTTTGGGTCCCACTGAGATGCTGAATGAAGACAAATTACTGGACATGCGAGAGCATGAAGGGTCTTATACCCGGTTCAAACCTCGCACAAGGGATGGGTCTCTAGATTTTGAATTAAACTTTCAAAGTCATCCAGAAACTATACATTCAAGTGACCTCAAAAACAAACTGCCACATGTAGACTCCACATCTGCTTTTTCAGAAGTAACCTCTCCTGTAGCATTTTCTATAGTTTCAGCAACTCAATCACTTCCAATACAGACCTCTCTCCCCATGTCTGTAGTTATGCCAGATTGGACATATTATACAGATTATCTGACCTTAGCACCTGATTTAAAAGAAGAGGTCAGAACTTCTTCAGAATGGTCCAGATGGGAGCTGCAGCCTCGTGGGCGTGGTCAGGAATCTCCTGCAGCAAGTCAAAGGCTTTCCATCACTAGGTCTCTCATCTGGTCTTCCCTGGAGCCCATTCCGGCACCTCCTCAGCTGATGATTTCTGGTGAGTTTCTCAGTTTTACTTCTGTAAACTTTTAGAAATGAGTTTCTTTTCTACAGAGAAGAAAGAGCCTGTCGTGGTCACCAGGTGCTCTAAACAGCCTCTTTGTAATCAGGGCAGCAGCCAGTTCGATGGAGATGGCCCCTGCTGGTTGTACCTGTCACAAGTGGTTATTCTTCACACACTGCCACCAAGGCTCCCAGATCAATGCAGGAGTATGTTGGAGATGGCTATACCACAGGCAATCAATCAGCAACAACTAGTTCAAGTAGTTACAATGGATCTTTCAAAGTTTTGGAATAACTCTTATTATTCTCATTTCTTGAAATAGCTTCTTTGTCAGATTGAACACAATATAACAAACACTTTCTAACATTTTCTTCAGAGCTGGTACTTTTTAAACTGAAAAGATGAAAAAACTCAAGGGAACTCTATTGGATTTTCCCATCCTACATGGTGTGGTTTATCATTTTTTCATGCAAAGCCATGATGCTTTCACTGTATACATAACACAGAATATAAATTAATGTCTTTTATTTAACAAAAATACCATACAGCAACTGACAGAAAATAATATCCTGTATATGAATTTGAATTCAGAGTCTTGAAATAATTAATGAAAAGCCACTTTTCTTAGATAACTGCTCTTAGCTTAAAGCATTTTAGAAATTACTAATCTCCTTTACCCTTGTAAACTACTATCAAGTTAGGAAACATGCAAAAAAAAGTTTAAGAAATTATATTTTACAGAAAGAGGATTTTTTTCATTGTTAAAAGAGTTCTATCTTGTGACATTTCAAGAGTAATTGTGGCAGTGAAGTTAATTTTTCTTCATTGAGGAATTTTTTAGTTTTGTGTGTATATATGTGTGCATGTATGCTTCAGAAGAAATACACATTATATCAATATTTTAAAGTTTTTAAGTGTGTGATTTATGGCTGGCAACTCAGTAATATGAAAGACCAAATCATTATATTTGGTGTGTCCAATATGATATGATTTTCTTTACAAAGTTTCTAAAAATAACATAGTAAGTTTAATTACGAATTTAAAAGTAGAATCCTCCTTGTACTTTTACAAGATGATAGCTGGTTGTCTAACTTATGACTTATTGACAATGCCTAACACGTCATTGCTTACATAGAAAGTTCTTAGTAAATGTAGCTGAGTTACACCTCCTCTCCTACAGTAATCCCATAGCCACCCCTGACTGTCCAGACAATCAGGACATAAATTCCCCATTTCTAGGAAATTAAATCCTAGTTTTGCCCTTTATGAGCAAAATCTTGTCACATTGCATTTTGCTCATCCCTCACTGTAACTGCAAACATTCTTTGATGGTTTTGACCTCCTCCAATTCTCCTAGCCTCCTTTTGGTTTCTCTTGCCTCCCTAATACTTTTAGACAAGGTAATCAATCATTTCCAAGACATGCTGGCATTTTTCCAATATCTTCATCCACTGCATTGGTCAGGGTCAAATCAGGGAAAAGATAGCAAACTCCAATGGGTACTTGGGGAGAGTTTAATAAAAAGATCATTTACAAATATATGGGTAGGGTATAAAGAAACAATGAGGTATAGTATGGTTTGCTGGGAGTAGTACCAGCAGAGTGTCATTACTGCCCCTAGGCCTGAACAGGCAAAGGAAAGGGCAGTTACCAGGACCCAGAAACTATGGAGGAAAGCTGCCAGTTTACAGAAGCTGTGGCTCCTCTGTAGGGGAGGACACAGCAGTCCAAGGCAATCCAAGATGGAGAAGCCCAGGAGATGTACACACAACCTCACTGTCTCCTGTCCCTGTTGGCCAAACCCATTCAGGATCTGGAAAAGATCTTTAAAACCACATCTGGTCTAATATTTTCATGTAAAGAAAAGGTGGGGTAGGCCATAGTAGAATGGCCTGCAGTGCTTAAATCTTCAGTACGTTCTAATACACTGCCAAAGTATGGAAGGACTGTGTCGCTGACTCAGGGAGAATTTCCTTGTATGTTTCTAAAGTGAACCATTGGGCACTACTCTTTCCTCTCTTCATGCTGCTTCTATACTTGGAAGTATAAAATTTGGAGAGCCTGTAATTCTGTGCTCCCTTGCTCTGGTGGATTCCTCACCTTGCATTGGGTTGCTGAGAAAAAAAAAAAAAAAGATACCCCAAGCACCCTCTTGTGATTAACAAAGTGAGCATCATGGCATACCCTCTACCAGTGTGTCTCCTAAAGTTTGGTGGGACTTTTGGCACATATGATTGCTGTTTTGTAGTCCAGCCACAGCTCTATTAAGCTGAATGGAAGGTGTTGTGGTACGTCATCCTCTAAACAATCCAGTCTTTGTGGTTTGGTCTAACTCGTGAAGAAAATGAAACTTAAGAGAGAAAAAGGAACATTTTTTAGCAGTTCATATTATTTTTTCTGTAGTAATATGTCTATTTTTTTTTCTACCAGTTGTTTGGGAAGAGTGTAAGTGAAAGCAACTGGAGCTTCGTGACCAAAATATTCTCTAGTAGCAGTGGGTAACAAAAATAGCACAAAAGGAAAAGTTTGCATGAGTTCCATTTATTCCATTCATAATTGTAACATTCCAAGTTAAAAAAAAAAAAATCCAGTACTATACTAGTAAAATTCTAGAAAATGGCAAATGTTATTTTCTCCAGGAATAAAAGAATGAGTCAAAGTAAGATATTTAATAATACAATTTACCACATCATTAGATATAAAGACATTGACATTCATTTTATAGTTTACTGAGTGTTTATTTATTCTCTTTTCTTCTTTCTGTTCTAAGAGATTTACATTATCTCCAAATCTTTTAGGTATCTGTTATTATTAACAAACATAACAATATAAATAACTCACAATAATACTTAATCCCATTCTTTTTTTAAAAACATCTTTATTGGAGTCTAATTGCTTTACAATGGTGTGTTAGTTTCTGCTTTATAACAAAGTGAATCAGTTATACATATACATATGCTCCCATATCTCTTCCCTCTTGCATCTCCCTCCCTCCCACCCTCCCTATCCCACCCGTCTAGGTGGTCACAAACCACTGAGCTGATCTCCCTGTGCTATGTGGCTGCTTCCCACTAGCTATCTATTTTACATTTGGTAGTGTATATATGTCCATGCCACTCTCTCACTTTGTCACAGTTTACCCTTCTCCCTCCCCATACCCTCAAGTCCATGCTCTAGTAGGTCTGTGTCTTTATTCCTGTCTTACGCATAGGTTCTTCATGACCTTTTTTGTTTTTTCTCAGATTCCATGTATAAGTGTTTTCAAACAGTATTTTTTTTCTCTTTCTGACTTATTTCACTCTGTATGACAGACTCTAGGTCCATCCACCTCACTACAAGTAACTCAATTTCATTTCTTTTTATGGTTGAGGAATATTCCATTGTATATATGTGCCACATCTTATTTATCCATTCCTCTGTTGATGAACACTTAGGTTGCTTCCACATCCTGGCTATTGTAAATAGAGCTGCAATGAACATATTGGTACATGAATCTTTTTGAATTATGGTTTGCTCAGGGTATATGCACAGTAGTGGGATTGCTGGGTCATATGGCAGTTCTATTTTTAGTTTTTTAAGGAATCTCCATACTGTTCTCCATAGTGGCTGTTTCAATTTACATTCCCACCAAAAGTGCAAGAGTGTCTCCTTTTCCCCACACCCTCTCCAGCATTTATTGTTTCTAGATTTTTTGATGAAGGCCATTCTGACTGGTGCGAGATGATATCTCATTGTAGATTTGATTTGCATTTCTCTAATGATTAATGATGTTGAGCATTCTTTCATGTGTTTGTTGGCAATCTGTATACCTTCTTTGGAAAAGTGTCTATTTAGGTCTTCTGCCCATTTTTGGATTGGGTTGTTTGTTTTTTTTTGTTATTGAGCTGCCTGAGTTGCTTGTAAATTTTGGAGAGTAATCGTTTGTCAGTTGCTTCATTTGCAAATATTTTCTCCCATTCTGAGGGTTGTCTTTTAGTCTTGTTTATGGTTTCCTTTGCTGTGCAAAAGCTTTTAAGTTTCCTTAGGTCCCATTTGTTTATTTTTGTTTTTATTTCCATTTCTCTAGGAGATGGGTCAAAAAGTATCTTGCTGTTATTCATGTCATAGAGTGTTCTGCCTATGTTTTCCTCTAAGAGTTTGATAGTTTCTGGCCTTACATTTAGTCTTTAATCCATTTTGAGTTTATTTTTGTTTATGGTGTTAGGGAGTGTTCTAATCTCTTACTTTTACATGTAGCTGTCCAGTTTTCCCAGCACCACTTATTGAAGAGGCTGTCTTTTCTCCATTGTATAGTCTTGCCTCCTTTATCAAAGATAAGGTGACCATATGTGTGTGGGTTTATCTCTGGGCTTTCTATCCTGTTCCATTGATCCATATTTCTGTTTTTGTGCCAGTACCATACTGTCTTGATTACTGTGGCCTTGTGGTATAGTCTGAAGTCAGGGAGCCTGATTTCTCCAGCTCCATTTTTCATTCTCAAGATTGCTTTGGCTATTCAGGGTCTTTAGTCCTTTCTTAAAGTTAAAACAGAAGAGGTAGTTCCATTAAACTCATAAACTAGTCAAAATGCCTTATATGTACATATTTCTTCTTATAGTATTTAAAAAATCTAATGGGAAAATTCAGTACTTAAGTAACCTAAAACACAAACTACTGCTGCTTAATACTATACAGAACAAAGTTTAAAAGGTGAAATTTGTTGAATACCTTAAAAGTAGATAAATGGAGACATATCTTTATTTGAGAGCTCAGAATTGTGTTCTCGTAACACTACATAGATACTACATTTGAAAAGTATACAGGAATTCCAAACAAGTTCAAATGAGATAATTGTTAAACACTGATCAAGTCATTTTAAAGTGAGAGAGAGTAGGAAGAAAAATGTTGAAAAGGAATGGCAATAAGAGAACTTGTTTGTAAAGTATTAAAATAAACTTTAATAAATGATTATGATGTTATCACAGGGATACAGATTAAAAAATGGAACAGAAAGTCTCTCTCTCTATATATATATACACACATTAGATATAAAATTACATAAAAAGGAGGGATCTTAATTGATAAAGATATTAATACTTACTAAATTATGTTGATGCATTCTGTTATTTTGAAAACTCTTCCCCTATATCTTATACCAAAATAAATCCTATGAGTACTAACTAGATAAAATTACAAAATAAAACATTAAATAATCTAAATAAAATATAAGTTAATATTTATTTGATCTCTAACTGGAAATTTTTAATCTCAAAGCAAAAATAGAAAATTATAAGTAAAATGTTGATAGTGAGTATATTTATAGTAGAATAACTAAAATTAATATTTTTAAGCCAAAAATGTTCATAAACATAATACAGATAGGTATATGCAAAAATGTATTGCCTCATAAGATAGACATATGGCTATAAAATACTCTGTCAAATCAAGTGAAAAAGCTGACCACTGGAAGAGTAAAACAGTTTGCGATAAACACACAATAGAAATGTGTTTCAAAATCATCAGAATCAATTGAAGATAGCAAATTTTAAATGAGACAAATTTTATCTGTTTGCCAGTTTTTTGGTTTTGTTTTTTAATGGTAATACTGTGAATTGGTGAAGATTCTCTACTCATTGGGGGGAAAGTAAATGGACACCCTCTTGTCAGAGGTTGCTTGCCATCAGAAATGTTTTAAGTTTTAACATATCAATTTCAGTTTTAGGAAATTATTATTACTGATATACCCAAATTATGTTATTAAAATAATAAATATTTGGAAACAACTGTATTCAAAAGTGGTGGTTGTACTAAATAAATGCTGACATGAAAAGTTGCTTCTCTCATACTATTAAGTGGAACTGATTAAACCACATATTTGCTAAGACATGTGTACTGCAAGCACACCACACATATGCATACATAGGATTATTTCAAAACATTAATGTTGCTTTTAATATTGTTTTTATTTTCTGAAAGTTTTACACTGATTATATATTTTACACTCATAGTAAAATATGCTTTTGCAAATATTTGTGTATAGTAAGAAAAAAATGTCAGAAAGTGTATTTAATCACTTTATTCATATTAGATCAAAATGATCAATATTACAAGAATCTTGAGGAAAATATTCATGTAGAAAAAAAAGAAAATCATTGCTAATTAACCTTATTATAATGACAAGAGACTGAACTGAAAAAAATGTAGTATATTTCTCTGAAATAACACAGGGATATATCTTTATATTCAAATATGCCATGCACTTTTTCAAAACTAAATTACTGTATATGTTGAAATCATTAGTAACATGTCTGCAGCATTTTTACATTTTAATGAAATTGGAAAAAAATGGAATGGCACTAAGCACATCATTTTATCCAATATTCAGATGTTAACTGACTGACTACTTTGTGACAGGCACCAGACACTGCTGTAATTTTTGGTTTGTTTGTCTGTTTGGCACAGAATTGCTCAGATACGTATTACACCTTTTTAAAACAATCATACCTGTTTCACATGTCTATCTCTTGGCAAATTTTGAATCATGTTTTTATCCTAGGGTTTTCAAATGACTCATTATTATGTTTATGTTTCATAAGCCAGCAAATTTGGATGAAGAAGCTTTCCTTTGGTGATAACTACTAGGTGTCAGAGGAGACAGACACGTGAAGCTGACATGTGATACCTTGTACTGCACCTCCCCTTAGTCTGTGGGCAAGGAAGCACTTACATAGTGATAGAAGCTTTTGTTGCAATATTGAATAGTCACTTTTGTTCTAATTTACTTGCAATTTATAAAACAAATCCCATATAGAACTGACCCTGTGATGAACACCACAGTTTTCCTGCAGGTCAAACTATATCTGCTGACACCCAGCACACGGCAGTAATAAATTCAGAAGTAACAATCTGACATTTTCTCTCCTGTGCATCTTCCAGCATCTTCCACAAATGAATACACTGTGCTTTTTGTGTTGTGTTAGTTTGCAGTATTCAAAAGCATTCATTATTTGCATTTTATTTCCACCGGTCACTAAAATGAATTGTATTATTGACACCATATACAAAATATAGTAGAGTGAATATAATAATTTAATAATACATTTTGTTTTTCATGCATGTTACTGTTCTTTGGTTTCAAAATGCTTTCATCTTTATTGTTGAATATCCATCTCAGCAACATGTGACCTTGGGAAAATTAATCACATAGACCAGGGATTGGCAAAGTATGACCTGCAGGGCAAACCTGGCCAGGCCTACTACCTGCCTTTGTAATGAGTTTTGCTGGAATATAGCTTTACTCATTTGTTTACGTATTTTCCATGGCGGATATTGTACTATGACAGCTGTCAGCTTCCAAAGTGGTGTTAGAATATGCATCCTTTAAGACATGTAATAAAAGCAGTTGAGTTAGTTTCTTTCAGTGTTCAGAGTTAGCTCTTACTAAGAACAAAATGCACATACTAGCTCTGAAATATGAAGTGTGTAATTTTGATCATGTGACAAAAGGACTAAATTCTCTTATGTTTGCATTTAAAACTGGCATTGCACAATATAAAGATGAATGGTCAAAGTTTTGCTAACAATTTGCTTGGAATGACCTTAAACAGCAAGTAAAAAAATACTATGAAAAGATGGGAAAGAGACCACAGGTAAAAAGGGAAAAGCTTTATATTTTAGTACCTTTAATGCAACATTTTCTTCTGCTTCTTTTAAACAAATGACCCCACATTTTCATTTTGCATTTGGTTCCCTGAGTGGTGTATCCGGCCCTGCCTGTGCTGCTGCGGTTCTGGAATTCTCTTCCCTCCTCCTCCAGGCCTGTTTCATGTAGTTTTGCAGTTCGAATCCTCCAGGGTGTGTTCTTAAATGTTTCCCCTCTCTTGTCTCCTTTCTTTCACTCAC
Source organism: Kogia breviceps (assembly GCF_026419965.1). Classification (NCBI taxonomy): domain Eukaryota; kingdom Metazoa; phylum Chordata; class Mammalia; order Artiodactyla; family Physeteridae; genus Kogia; species Kogia breviceps. The sequence continues at coordinate 16,614,464 of NC_081322.1, forward strand.
TCTTCACACTTCTTCTCTCAATTCTCATTCCTTTATTCGAAATTTGTCTTTGGAGGTGAAGCACCTACATTCATGGCTTCAAATACATGCAGAGGTATAAACTCTCTCCTACTTTCAGAATCACATTTTTAACCAGTCAGTGCCTCAGAAACCTAAGATAAAATCTTTATCTCCCCCACTGCAACCTCCATCTCTCTCCCTACCCATACTTTTTCTCCCTTGATTCATACCTCAGAAATGAAATTTATATCCATCTTTATCCAAACTTCAGGGTAAACTTTAGTTCATCAAAAGCACTATGGATTCTATCTGTAAAGTTCTCTCCAGCAGCTTCTCAGCTCACTACTATCACTCCAGTTTAAACTCTTATCATCTTTTTTGGACTACCGCAGTTGTCTCTAAAATTGTCTTCTTATTTCTAGTCTCCATTCTCCCAGTCTCTCTTCCACATTACTTTCAGAGTTGTTCTTCTTATGTGATTTTAAAAATTGCTCTGCTTAAAAAACTACAGTGAGTCTTCATTTCCTATCAGAAAAGGTTTAAATCTGAAGCATTACAGCTACTTCTTTATCACCCATTTCCACCCTATTTTTGAAAAACCCTCCTCAATCCCATCATACAGTTTCCCAGCTCTTCTCTTTAGGGTCCATAGTCCTCTATTGCCCAGTTTGTGAGAATACCTATCCTCGGGGTCGATGCAAACATCTCCTCCTATCGGAAGACGTCTGTAAAAACACTTACAATTTATGTTTTCCCTTTATCTTCTTCCCTTTGTTGTCCCTCCTGCCTCGGCACCTATGAGCCTGTTCTCTATGTCTATGAGTCTCTTTCTGGTAAAACCTATCTTAAAGCTGGTCACAAAGATTGTCATCAACTTAGTAAAAGGGAGGTTTATCTGTGAAGGCTCCTATGACTAGAGCAATATAAGCTGTGGATGTGCAGAAGCTAGAAGTTGGGAAAAATACCCTTAGCATGGCTGAAGTGTCTGGTCCCCTAAGGAAGAAGCTGGGTAACTCCATATACAGTAATCTCAAGGAATTATGCACTTATCAGGTCAGGATGCCTTTGGTTATCAAGTGACTTGACACCAGGAGACCCTAGGCAGCTGGTGAGACAAGTAAAGATGGGGAGGTCATGTTTGTTTCTGAGCGTGATCCCAGCTGTTCAGGAAGTGCTATTCATTTAGGGAATAGCTATCTGCTCTTGGGCAAGGATTCAGCACAGCGAGAGTATGAGTGAGAATGGGCACTTGATGTTCCCAGAAGAGGACCTAAATAATCCAGTGCTGTGATCTGGGCCAGTGTCACAAGCCTTGCAGAACACTGTCACAGGGAGGAAATGCTTTGGCCAAGAAACAGCAAAGATCCTTGTGGACAGCTCTGGATATTATGGGAATGAAGATAAAACTCCTGGTTTCAAGGATGATTTTAATAATAGTAGCTGTCATTTATTCAATACCTGTTTAGTAACTGACAGTGACCGGGTCCCCTCCCAACTTTGCAGATGAGAACCAAGTGGAGACTGTCCTGGCTCAGGTCCTTCAGCTAGTAAGTATCTCATGGGCACTGGAATTGGAGGTGGCGAGACCCAGATATGATGAACTGTAAGGATAAGATATCATTCAATGAAGGGTGTGGCTCTTCTTATTCTTCATATCTTTGTTGGCTCCCATCCTTGGGGAGATCTCAGCGGGACCCTCTGGGGAATGGCACCCCTTCTCTGGGGAGTCCGGGCAGCAGGGAAGGTTCAAAACTGGCGTAAGGACCTGCAGCTCATAGGCTTTTGCCCATGGGTAAGGACAGCATACCTAGTTCTTTTGTCAAAACCTTTCCCAAAAGAAAAAAATAAAAAATGCAGCCAGTAGGCTTTATGTGGTGGTGGTTTCTGGACACCCTGGTGTAGAGCACCTTTGACAGCATACCGAATTACTTACCTCTCCACAGACATCGTTTTTCTCAATTCTATGTACTATTGTCAGTCACTTGTACATAGGAAATTAGTAAAAATATATTTCCGTTGCCTCCCAAATCTATTTATACTTGAAGCATGTGGTGCAGTATAAGCTGTCACTTTTATGAGCATCAGTCAGCAGTATTTTGAGATGCTATTTAATGTCAGTAATTAAGACATTATTTAAATCCCTAGACAGCGTTTTCATCTAAGTGTAACAGAGATTAGCGTAACTGATGTTCTTCCTGAATAACCGTGTCTCACTTACAACACATCTTATTGAGGATGTCCTGGTCTCTGTTTGTGGTGTGAGTGATACAGTGCTAAACAGAACACATGACTCCTGCGCTCCTGGAGCTTAAATTCCAGTGTAGAGAGAGAGACAGATAGTAAACACTGAGTATAACAAACCTGTATTTCTCTGTAACATGTTATATATAATAAAGTGTACATAGTGCAATTCTAATATACATATTATGTATATATATATACATAATATACATATTATGTGTGTGTGTATATATATATATATATATATATATATATATATAACACGTGATAATCTGCATGGATAAAAAAAGCAGAACAGACCGGTAGGGGCTGTCACAGATTCTGCGCTGATGGGTGAGAGACAATGGTTAGGTTTGATCATGCTGAGGAGGAAGCAACTTGAAGGAGATAAGGACTGTGCAGAGGCAGGGAGGAAAAACACATCACCAAGAGCAAGTAGCCGATGCCGTTTGCTTGACATTTTCTACGAACGTAAGGGAAACTCCACGTGGTGGAACAAGTAAACAAGAGGAAGACTTGTAGAGGGTGAAGTCAGGTATATAATAGGGGAGAGGAAACAAAATCAGATTCCAGGAACTTTAGGTCATTACAAGGGCTTGTCTTGTACTCTGAGTGAAACAGAAAATTATGCCAGGGGTTTGGGCAGGACAGTGACAGGATCTCAGTGATCACTCTGGCTGTACTGCTGAGTATTGATTAGTGGGTGGGAGTGGGGCTGATAAAGGCAGGGGACCAGTTAGGAGGCCAATGCCCTTGTCCAGGTGAGAAATGACCTTCGCTCTGTCCAGGTGGTGGCAGTGAAGGCCTGAGAAAATGGTCAAATTCTGGATCTATTTTGAAGATTAAGCCAATAGGATTTTCTGATGCACTGGATTATTTTCATTTATTTTATTTTATTTTTTTATTTTATATTTTTTTTATTTTTTTTGCGGTATACGGGCCTCTCACTGCTGTGGCCTCTCCCGTTGCGGAGCACAGGCTCCGGACGCACAGGCCCAGCGGCCATGGCTCACGGGCTTAGTTGCTCCGCGGCATGTGGGATCTTCCCAGACCAGGGCACGAACCCGTGACCCCTGCATCGGCAGGCGGATTCTCAACCACTGCGCCACCAGGGAAGCCCTTCATTTATTTTAGTGATCAGTTTTTCAAGCAGAGAGAAATGTCTTAAACCACCCTCTGAAGATAAATAAGGAAAACTAGGCAAACCGATTTTTCCAGACATGCTGCAAATAGGATTATCTGACATTTTATCAGCTGTAAATGGTGTCTTACAATAGCTCTATTACAATGCAAAAGTCTGATGAGTTTATAATGACATTACTGATCATGGCCCTGAGGCACAGAAAGACTGTCACTCCTGCATCTGTCATGAATTACCAAGTCATGTTTGGTGTGAAATATGTGTTTGGTGTTCTGTATTTATGCTTATTTGGGAAATTTATTTGTGACTTTGTGTTGAATGGACGAACTCTCTACTAATAACAATATTTAGTAATCCAAGCTATCTGTGCCCTAAGTGGTAATATAACTAGAATAGTACATGTATCATGTCTGTATGTGTATGTATGTGTATAGATTTGGGTGTGTGCCTGTGTGTTTGTATATAACAAGAAGTCCATGTGGAGTAGACAGACCCAAGGATGTAGTATGAACTATTGAGAGAACACATGCCAGAATTAGAAAATATGGAAAGAGAAGAAGACAGATCCAGAGACACTGAGATGTGATAATATTGACTTTGAAATTTTGTAAATGTGACACTGATGCTAGAATTATAAATATATTTTGATGAACAAGGTATTAGTTTCCTAGGGCTGCCACAACAAAGGAACACAAAATGGGTGACTTAAAACAACAGAAATTTGCTGTTTCACAGTCCTGGACCCCAGAGATCTGAAAACAAGGTGTTAGTAGGGCCAGGTTCTCCCTCTGAAACTTACAGAGGTGAGTCCTTCCTCGCTCATCAGTTTCTGGTGGGGCTGTTAGCCCTCCGTGTTCCTTGGCTTGCAGCTGCATCACTAATTTCTGCCTTCTCTTGTCATGTGGTGTCCCCCTGTGTGTTTCACCATCTTCCTACAAGGACACACTAAAAGCAAAAAGATTTTTGAAAACCTTGAGTTATATAATTTCATTGCCTGGTAATCTGGCAGAAGATTGGAGGATGGACAAAATTCCTAAAATTCCCAAAATTCCTAAAATTCCTTTTCTCTGACTTTCTAACTCTGACTTTAGAAAAGCTATCTCATTAGTCTTTGTTATTAAATGGGGCTACCACTAATTTTGTGGAATTAATTTTTAGGATTATATGAGTAAATATATATAAACTGTTGTCACAGTGCCACCTGAATGCTAGCCTCTCCCTGTTCTTCTGTTTTTGTAATTCAACTCTATACGTTCTTTTAGTTTCTAGACTACTGCCCCAGATACAGCTAATACCTGTCTGGTCCTTAAGCTCTGAGTACTTAAAATCTAAGCTTAATATTTGCCCTGAATTTTATTGATATATACTTTATTTTGATTTGTTCACTTACGGTTGACTAATTTACTCTATTTTGACATTTTATTTCTAGACAGAGACACACTCTTGCAACTCTTGTAGTTGTAAACCCCTGGTTATACTTTGGGCAGGAATTTCTAACCCTTCCCTAGGTCTCTTTAGTTCCTATTAATGCTTTGAATCATGTATCATCAGTTCCAGAAGAGTCAGTAGTGAGGCTCCCTAGATCTGGTGTGAGGCTGTCCTCTCCCTCCTGAGACCTTGACTCCTCATCCTGCATTCACATCCTGATGGCAGCCAATGTCTAACCCCTACTCTCAGCTTTGAATTACAGGATCCTCCAAGTGTAGGAATAACATTAATTCCTATATTCCTATCATATTTTCTTTCCCTTTCCTCCAAAACTTCCCTATTTTACTTTCTAAACAGTGATTTTTAATGCTTAAGAAACAAGACATGAATATTCCATCCATATTTGAAAATTGAAAAAATATTCTGGATAGAATTTGGAAAATTCAGGTGATAAGCACAACTCTTTTGATCTAAGATTATAACCATGAACTGTATTTTTCTATTTGATTTTCATAAATGCTCTTATTTTGGGTGAAGCTTCTCTAAGTAACTTATCATTTTGCTTAGATTTTGGAATTTTATTTCCTCTAGTGTTTTTTCTATCTCTTCCTTTGATACCATTGCCTGTGTCACTCTTTACAGTAACTGATGGGCTCTCTATAATGGAAGGAAATAAAATTGTGTTTTATCATTTTGATAGTGGAAATTAATAAACAGTGCAATTTTGTACTATTAGACCATTTAATATTTGTACCTGAAGGTTGGTAAATATCACTGTTTCTACTTGAAAAAAGTAGTCTTTTTTTTTTCAAAACAAAATAGGGCCTGTGATTAAAGTAACATTTTTCACAAACTGGCTGAAAAAAGTGTATTTATTTTTATTAACCCCACAGGAATTGCTCCCTATTTTATATTTGTTTAATTTTTAAAAGCACAAGAGATAAATAATATCAGTTGAATTCCACAGACATAGGTGGAAACCGAAACATGCGTGTAAAGGACTTATACTTTTTTTAATTGATGCCCCATAAAAATTAGCATATTGTTTTCTAAAGTGTCCTTACCACAGCATGAGGGTCTAGAATCTGGGTTCTAGAACCAAGCTATATAGTTCCAAATCTACTTAGTAATGGTGTGATCTTGGGAATACTTAGCCTTTCTCTCTTTAAAATGGGAATAATAACCATGGCCACTGCAAACAGCTCTTGTGAGGATTAAACTCGACAAGGCATGTGCTGTGCTTAACTCAAGTTTTTAGAGGTAGTCAGTCTATATACATTGCATCTATCATTACTCTTAACATAAAACCGAAAAAGTGCAAAACAAATCCTCCATTAAAACATTTTTTTAATTAGGAAAGAAACATACATGGCGAAGAAAACCTGCCCACAGTTGGCATGGTAAAGGGAGTATGTTGCTTCCTGAGGCTACTGCACTCTTGACCTCGCTGCAGTGAAGTGGTCATAGCAAGGGGGCTCGGCACCCATCCACACAGTGGACAAGTGGACAAACTGAACCCATCTATATGGACATTGGAATGTTTCTGTCTGAGTCAACTGTATTTCAAGACAGAGATAGTGGTAGACATTACAAATGGTTAAGTAAATAATAGGAAGGTTCTGACTCAAAGATAAAATCCTTACAAAAATAATGCATTTTATAAACATCCAAAAGTACTTTTCAAATGTAAAGGGCCTAGGAAAAATAATTTTCTAGCATAAACTAGAAAAGGCATGATTAGAAGTACCAGCCAGTAGATGAAGAAGCAATTACCACATTTGGAGTGACAGTTAATCAGCTAGTTTCACCCCTTTGCTTTACAAGAAAACAGAAGCAAGAGGACAATTTGTTTCTAAATCATCTCTGTGTCCTATTCATCACTAAAATATTTGTTACAGATTTGCAAACATATATAAATTAAGTATTATAAAAGATATGGATTTTGCTTGAAATTATAATCTCTATAAAAAATATAAATACTTTTTTGGTATTTTATTGATTTGGTACTAATTGTCTTTATTTCCTGGTGATAGAAATCAGTGTTTACCTATTTTTTTTTTTCTGTTTAGCTCATTTCAAAAAGAAATTTTATTGAGAGATGTAGTACTAATTGACTGAATCACAAGCAAGAAATTAAACTCATATTAGTTTAATTTTATCATATAGGCCATATAAGGACTCCAGCTTGTAAACTATAAATATTTGTGTGCCAAAATTGTGAGCATAATCACTAATATTAAAGATAAAATACATTAAAAAAAAAAAGACACACAAAAAAGATAAAATATGTAAGATTTCACTTTAATATATGTAAAATCTCTGGGACAGAGCCAATTTCCAAACGTAGTACAAGTTTTTTAGAAATAGGGTTTGCTTTGTTTTGTTTGTTTTTTTCATGTTATACATGACAAGAGACATGGATGAGAGTAAACAACTCAATGTGTTATATACATACAATAAGAATAATTTGCTTTTAATAAATTTGTTAACAAACACACATTAATTACTTCTTAAAATTGTGTTGGAAGATTATTCTTTTATCTGAAAGAATAATCTCTTTTATCTGAATTTTTCTCATGAAAGGTCATTGGAATTCTTTATCCTTTATCGCTTTATACATTTAATTTCTATTTGAAGCTTTCCACTTTGTGCTATCAATTTGTTTTTCAAAAACTTACTTAACTGCTAATAGCACATAACCAAGATAATATCCATAACTTAACGATGTTTTTAAATATTTTGTTTGCATGAAATGATCTATTACCTTTCAAAGTTAACTTTCAGCTATTTCTTGGAATGTATAGCTTAGCACTTACAGATGTCCTAGACTGGCAGGTCTCATTTTAAATGGTAAATGTTAGCCTCCAGTGTCCTTGCTTTGAAACTTGCCCTCATCCTACATAATTAATTTCAATTCAACGCAAAGCAAATTTTCTCAAAGACATTTTGATGTTGACTTTTTAAAATTTTACATTTGAAATTGATTTAAGCACCTTAGCATTTTTATTATCTGTTTTCCCGTAATATGAAACAAATTAGGTACGGAAATTGAAGAAAAAAATAGGTTCTTGTAAAAGAGATAAGTATCCTGGTCTACCCACTTTATCTTCAGAAATGTCAAGTTACACCAAATTTTTAGTACTTCTGCCAACTACTATATTTGCTAACTATTCAAATACTGTTCTATTTTTAAAGAGAAATTTTTATGCGTTTCAAATATAGTTACTCCACATATATTTGTTCTGGAAAAATATAAATCTAATTCTAAAAATATGGAAAAAGTAGAAAACATTTGAAAGAATTATACTCAGGTCATACTAATTTCACAATTATCATACCTTCTTTAGAACTGGTCATGGTTAATTTGAGGCTACTACATGGAAATCAGCAAATTCAGTTCAAATTTTAGAATTTTAAAAAATATATTACCATTAACTTTATTGATCCTGACAGTGTGATTTGGAGACCAAGTTAGGACCAGGACCAGATAATGTAACTGCCCGTAAAAATGCTGGAAATATCACTTCTCATCTTTTTTATCTTATTCTTTTTTCATGAATAGAGAACTCTATTTCTGTAATTTTCTTCATTAAAAAAATTTATCAACCCTGCTACATGTCAACATCAAATTCTAAAGCCTGCCTAGGTAGCTGGCTGAAGCATGGTGGGCCAGAGGAGATTGGTGTAGATGAAAGAAATCTCAGCTGGGAGACTGGGTTCAGAGTCGGCAGATGTAGATGCTAGAGCAAAGGGCTTATGCAGAAAGCACCATGTCTTTTTGTTTTTGCTGGGTAACAAATCACCACAATCTTAATACTATGTATTATTTTACAGCTACTATAGGTCAGAAGTCCAGGAATGTGCCAATGGAATCTCTGCTCTGACTACTGTCCCACCTGGGCTTAGGGTCCTCCTCCAACTCACTACTTGTGGAAAGAATTCTTTTCCTTGCTGTTGTAGGATGGAGGTGCCTTTTTCTCACTGGCCATCAGCTGGGTACAGCTCTCAGTTCCCAGAGGCCATTCTCGAGGCTGTGACCCCAACTCCCTCTGTCTCAGTAACAGAGAGTATTCCTGGTGTCTAACCTCTCTCACCCCTTGAATTCCTTGACTTCCTCTTCTGCAACTTGTGGGAGAAAAAGGTCTGCTTAAGGGGCTCCTGTGATTAGATTAGGCCCACTGTGTAATCTTCCTTTGCTTATAGCAGAACATAATCACCAGAGTGATAGCTTCCCATACTCACAGGATCCACCCACATTCAAAAGTACATTGATCAAGGATGAGGGTCATGGAAAGGGTCATCTTAGTATTCTGCTGACAACACGGGAGAATCCAGAAAACTGTGTTATGGTGGGGTGAGGGAGTAAATGGAAACTACAAGACCCCATAACAAGTAGACCCCCAGCTGGTGAACCATGGTTAGGAGACCTGTTTGCTGGATCTGGTCTGGGTGAATGAATACAAGTAGAACTGAGTTCTCAATGTTTAGACTGAGATCAGGACACAAAAATGTATAAATGAACAAAGGATTAGAAATGAAAAAAAAAAAGAGTGAGAGAGACCAAGTAGTGTTTGTGACTCTAACTCAAGGTAGCAGTTCCCAGAATAGGTCAAATTGTACCTGTGATTAGATGGTAGTGGTTACATGTTCTTTATATCACTTTTAACCACTTTCTTGCAAAACTAATAGCTAAATATATTAAGGATTTCCTATGTGGTAGAAGTGAGCTAAACACGATGCATTTAACTTCTCACTTTGTCCTCACAGCTGTCCCTCAAGGTTCTGTGGGGACCTGGGACAAGCTTTGCGATGGTGAGAGCCTTGGTACGATGTCACTATGATGACCCTTCTTCTATGACAATTGTTTGATGGTAATTAAGTGTAAGTCCATTTGCCATCAGCACACACTAGAAAATACATTGTTTAAAAACCTCACTTTTTTATGCCCTGAGTATTGAGCACAGAGGTAGGTATTCAGTATAAATTTGATATATTTTATTGTTCCAAAAACATATTTTGGAGGTAAACTTAGTGGTGGAGGAGATTGGATTTGGGTTTGGGAACTTGAATTTAAACTCAGTGCCCCTTAAATTACTCTAAGATTACGTGCATATCACTACCCTCAGCTTCTTCATGTGACGAAGTGAAGAACCAAAAAAGATTTTCTCTGATTAGAAACAAGTATGAGCTCTTTCTTATGATGTACAATAGTTATATTTAACCTGTTTCTAATAGAAGTTTTCAAACGTATTCAGATTTTGGAAATGTGACAAATGAATATCAAATGGTCATTTTTCCGATGTATCTGCTTGTATGGTCAGTTATTTGTTCTTGATACTTGTAATTAGATAAGACAGGACATTACAAAATAACTTGATTTATTTATACAAATAGCTACTATTTGTTTATTATTCATTTCTTTAATGCACGCAGCTGGTAGCAGAAACACCCATACTTCTTTTTCCTGTTGCCCTAGAAATGGTTTCTATAGTAACTGAGTATATTGTGCTGGAGACCCAAAGACTACACGAGTGTATGTGTTCATAACAAGAAACAGTCTTCACATGATCTTTTATTTTTCAGCTTAAAAATAATTAATATCAAGTCAGTTGGAACTCTTGTAACAAGTAGAGCATAAAATATTTCAATGAACAATGGAGCACAATTTTGATTTATTTCTTTAATCTCAATTAATTAATAACTCAAAGCTAGTCATAAAAATTTTCCCACACTTTATGTCTTTGATATCAGTTTCAAGAATAGTGTGAAATTATCTCCTAAAAGTTATTACTCTCACTACAAACACTCATTGTGGTTAAAAATAAAGGTCCAAATATAAAGTCTATCTAATTCATGTGCATAATACATTTTAGACAAATACTCTTCTGAATAATTTAGAAATACTCGTGATATAAATTAATAAACATTATATGAGTATTTAAACGATATCTCTGGAGCTATTATGATGCCACGGCCCTTTGAAATCATTTTTTCCTATAATAAATATGCACAACTGAGTTTTTACAGAAATGGAATGTAATTTAAAACAATAGATAATTTAATCTGTAATATTAAAAAGGACTTCATTTTATATATGATCTAGTATCTATTTGTAGTTTGTGCTGTTTCTTTTGTTTTAGTCATCGTTCAACATTGATTATTTTCATCCATTCCTATTCTGGATCCACCTACTTTGCAACTGTCCTGTATATTCCCCCAAGACCTTCACTTTCTCTTAAAGAATATCAAGTAATAGCTGTCTGAAGATGCCCAGAAGAAAGGCTTTTCCTCTCATGCCAGAGTTATTTTCCTTAACATTATACTTTAGGTCTTACACAAGCTATTTTCTAAATTTAAAATGGCTTTCACCCTCAAACACTGCTGAAGTCTTATATTTGTTTCAAGGCTTCTGTCAAAACTTCATCTCTCCAAGGAGTCATCCTTAGCATCCCTCACCTTCTGACCCCCAGGGGAATTAATCGCCATATTATTTAGAAGGAACTATGTCTCTGTATAGTATTCTATAATACTCATTTTCCCATGGGATTTATTCTTCTGCAGTCTTTCTCATGCTTTTATCCCCCTACACATTACCCCCCACAGAGTGCATAGAAATCGGTGTCACACAAGGATTTATGAATTGAATTGACTCTCCTAACTAAATGCTTTTGCTGTTCCTATGAGAGTGGATCACTGTGCTGATGTAGGGAGAGTTTCTTACTGGTTATTGATATTGTTCCCAAATGTTGTAGAAACTGGAAAAAGCATTAGAAGATGTTTTAAACTATTGGATTTGACGAGGGGAAGGTCTCGGCACTGTGATCACAGGTGCTCCTCTCTCTCAGATGCTACTACTTGATCTGTTTTGCTGGCTAATCCTCCTTTACTTGCTTTATCTTTGCTGGTCCTTCTCAGGCACAGGAGAACTCAGGTCTTGCACATTTTTTTTTTTTTTTAAAATAACATCTTTATTGGAGTAAAATTGCTTTACAATGGTGTGTTAGTTTCTGCTTTATAACAATCTGAATAGCCATACATATACATATACATATATCCCCACATCTTTGCATCTCCCTCCCTCCCACCCTCCCTATCCCACCCCTCTAGGTGGTCACAAAGTACCAAGCTAATCTCCCTGTGCTACCCGGATGCTTCCCACTAGCTATCGGTTTTACATTTGGTAGTGTATATATGTATATATGTCCATGACACTCTCTCACTCACTTTGTCCCAGCTTACACTTCCCCCTCCCCATGTCCTCAAGTCCATTCTCTAGTAGGTCTGCATCTTGATTCCTGTCCTGCCGCTAGGTTCTCCATGACCATTTTTTTTTTTTTTTTTTAGATTCCAAACATATGTGTTAGCATACGGTATTTCTTTTTCTCTTTCTGACTTACTTCATTCTGTATGACAGACTCTAGGTCCATCCACCTCACTAAAAGTAACGCAATTTCATTTCTTTTTATGGCTGAATAATATTCCATTGTATATATATGTGCCACATCTTCTTTATCCTTTCATCTGTCAATGGACACTTAGGTTGCTTCCATGCCATGGCTATTGTAAATAGAGCTGCAGCGAACATTGTGGTACATGACTCTTTTTGAATTATGGTTTTCTCGGGGTATATGCCCAGTAGTGGGATTGCTGGGTACCATGGTAGTTCTATTTTTAGTTATTTAAGGAACCTCCATACTGTTCTCTATAGTGGCTGTATCCATTTACATGCCCACCAATAGTGCAAGAGGGTTCCCTTTTTTCCACACCCTCTCCAGCACTTATTGTTTGTAGATTTTTTGATGATGGCCATTCTGACTGGTGTTAGGTGATACCTCATTGAAGTTTTGATTTGCATTTCTCTAATGATTAGTGATGTTGAGCATTCTTTCATGTGTTTGTTGTCAATCTGTATATCTTCTTTGGAGAAATGTCTATTTAGGTCTTCAGCCCATTTTTGGATTGGGTTGTTTGTTTTTTTTTTTTTTTAATATTGAGCTGCATGAGCTGCTTGTAAGTTTTGGAGATTAATCCTTTATCAGTTGCTTTTTTTGCAAATATTTTCTCCCATTCTGAGGGCTATCTTTTCATCTTGTTTATGGTTTCCTTTGCTGTGCAAAAAATTTTAAGTTTCATTAGGTCCCACTTGTTTATTTTTGTTTTTATTTCCATTGCTCTAGGAGGTGGGTCAAAAAGAATCTTGCTGTGGTTTATGACATAGAGTGTTCTGCCTATGTTTTCCTCTAAGAGTTTGATAGTGTCTGGCCTGACATTTAGGTCTTTAACCCATTTTGAGTTTAGTTTTGTGTATGGTGTTAGGGAGTGTTCTAATTTCATTCTTTACATGTAGTTGTCCAGTTTTCCCAGCACGACTTATTGAAGAGGCTGTCTTTTCTCCACTGTATATTCTTGCCTCCATTATAAAAAGTAAGGTAACCATATGTGTGTGGGTTTATCTCTGGGTTTTCTATCCTGGTCCATTGATCTATATTTCTGTTTTAGTGCCAGTACCATACTGTCATGATTACTGTAGCTTTGTAGTATAGTCTGAAATCAGGGAGCCTGATTCCTCCAGCTCCATTTTTCTTTCTCAAGATTGCTTTGGCTATTTGGGGTCTTATGTGTTTCCATACAAATTGTGAAATTTTTTGTTCTAGTTCTGTGAAAAATGCCATTGGTAGTTTGATAGGGATTGCATTGAATCTATAGATTACTTTGGGTAGTAGAGTCATTTTCACAATGTTGATTCTTCCAATCCAAGAACATGGTATATCTCTCCATCTGTTTGCATCATCTTTAATTCCTTTCATCAGTGTCTCATATTTTTCTGCGTACAGGTGTTTTGTCTCCTAAGGTAGGTTTATTTCTAAGTATTTTATTATTTTTGTTGCAATGGTAAATGGAATTGTTTCCTTAATTTCTCTTTCAGATTTTTCATCATTAGTGTATAGGAATACAAGAGATTTCTGTGCATTAATTTTGTATCCTGCTACTTTACCAAATTCATTGATTAGTTCTAGTAGTTTTCTCATAGCATATTTAGGATTCTCTGTATATTATCATGTTATCTGCAAACAGTGACAGCTTTACTTGTTATTTTCCAATTTGGATTCCTTTTATTTCTTTTTCTTCTCTAATTGTTGTGGCTAAAGCTTCCAAAACAATGTTGAATAATAGTGGTTAGAGTGGGCAACCTTGTCTTGTTCCTGATCTTAGTGGAAATGGTTTCAGTTGTTCACCATTGAGGACGATGTTGGCTGTGGGCTTGTCATATACGGCCTTTATTATGTTGAGGTAAGTTCCCTCTATGCCTACTTTCTGGAGGGTTTTTATCAGAAATGGGTGTTGAACTTTGTTGAAAGCTTTTCCTGCAACTATTGAGATTATCATATGGTTTTTATTCTTCAATTTTTTAATATGGTGTATCACATTGATTGTTTCGCATATGTTGAAGAATCCTTGCATTCCTGGGATAAGCCCCACTTGATCATGGTGTTTACACATATTTCTTGAGCAATGGCTTTTCAATTCTCTCAGATCTTTGTCAGGACTGCTGTATTCTAGAAGCTCTTTCCCAGCCTCATACTTGCCTCACAGAACTGTGATTATTAATTCTCACTTGGAGACTGGTTGACAACCCTCTACAGGACTTGGGCTCTCTGACAACTTTCTCCTCTCTGGCACTGTGACCAGCTAATTCTGGCCTTCTTGGCCTCCCTGAATTTTAACTCTGTCTCCTCAGCTCATGGAGAATTCTGTGGTCAGTGTATGTTCCCCCAGCCTGTGCTAGAGTCCAGACACCTTCAGGTCATATGAGGGGATAATCAGAGGGTAATGGTCATGGGAAGCCTATTGTCCAATGACTGAAGACCCCTGTTTTTTATACACTGTCCAGTTTCAAGCTGTTTATAACAGACACATATAATCTCTGTTACTCCATCTTGGTTGGAAGGGGAAATTAGTCTTTTATTTTTTATTGCTATTTAGGATATCTTTTGTGAAAATTATATTATTATTTTCATGCAAACTTCTTAGCATATAGTTCATTTTCCTATGGAATCTGTAACAAAATTCTATTTTTAGAAATAATTTATTGACAAAATCACCTGAGATTTATTTCACCTTTCATCCCTCAGACCTCCCATTTATCCTGTTTCCTCAAATTATGCTACCAAGATATTGTCTCATTTTCTGCAATTTTTCAGTCTCTATATTTCATGACATTTATTTTCTTATTTGAATCTCTTTGGAAAGAGGTGCCAAATCTTACATTTGTTTGGGTGTGATGGCAAGCTACCCATTCTCCTCAATAGATAGAATTAAATTTATGCTTAGAGAAAGTCAAATTAACAGAGAGATGTTTATTATTGAATCATAATATGCTATTTATAAAATTCATTTTACCAATTTAGCTCTGAGGCAACCATAACTCTGTATTGAAGGATGCTGAGAAAAATAGTTTTCTAGATTTGTTGTAGGAATTATGGTAGGGATTTTTTGTGGGTAAAAGTTTCAGGAATAAGGGGTATATTGAAATAAACAATGTTTCCTTTGGTAACTGAAGGATTAGAGTGAAACAGGTGTACTCCTCTAGGGAGCCCAGGTCCAATGCTTGGTATGTAACTTCCTTACATGTTTCCTCTTCTTATACATGTTTTGAACTTTCATTTTCTTCAAGTCAAGAGTGGACTGATGTAGAGCATAAATGATACTTAAAAATATAATTTCAACAATAGATTCAGTTGTTAAATATTCACTAAAATGTGTAGTGCCTAAGATACACCCACCTGTACTGCTTTAGAAAAGATGTAAGAGCCTATTTGTATCAACTCTGATTTTAATACAGGCATTAGGGAAGCAAACATTTCTTATTGTCACTGTCAGAGTCAGGGTTTGAACCTTAGTCAGCTTCCCTAGAGTCCATTTCTCCCCTTTGTACACAGAAGAAAATATTTCCTTTCAAAACAGAGATAATATAGTTTGTACCATTGACATGTCAGCAGTATATTATTAGTGAGGTCAGGTAGACCAATGCACTGACTCATCACAGATTAACCATGCCTAAATCCTACTCCTCCTTATGCAGAATACTACACTCAAGAGCAAACCACAGTTTATTGAGAAGAAAGAGATTAAATTTTTGAAATACTTTGAAAACCAAAATTTACAATTTCAGACACATAAGACATTTACTTTTTTGAAAGCAGGAAAAGTTAAATGTTGAATCTGTATTGAGATAATAAATATAATAATATTATTGTGACAATTTTTATATGAAATAACAGAAAATTATAAATAAAAAAAACTGGTAGATATTTTTGGTTTTCTAAGAAAACGTAAATCAAAATTCTGAAAGACTTCTATTTCATTAAAAATTTTTTTCTGATATAATGCCATGTACTTTCAACTCATAACCCACCTTTGTTGATTTCTTACTTTGCTCCTGATTATTTGATTAGTCTTATGAGCCCTTCATTAAACTATTAGCTCCTTGAGAAAATGGACTATGTCATTTTTATTCCTAAACATGGTAGCCTTGCTACTCTGCAAAAGTGTGTAGTACATAGTAAACACTGATAAAACTGATTCAATAAATGACTTAATTACAATGATGATTTGCAGAAGAAATTGACAGGTTTTCTTAAACATAAGTATCTGGTTCAGATTTAGTGGACATAATGAGTATACTCCCTGCACTAATTATAATTAGAGGACAGTGAGTGTCTCTTTTAATTCTCAAGTCAAATTTGGTCTCACAATTTTAAATGCATGAGATTTCTCTATACAGTTTAATTATTGATAATTATATTAGTGTTTATTTGAAAAGGCTCTCTGATATTCTTTAAAGACCAAGAATCCTTTTTCACCTGCTTCAAAAAAGAAAAAGTAAAAAAAAAATGCTATAAACTAGTTCTCTAGATCAGAGAATAAATATTGAATGCCACAACTTCAGACTATGTATCT
Source organism: Kogia breviceps (assembly GCF_026419965.1). NCBI lineage: Eukaryota > Metazoa > Chordata > Mammalia > Artiodactyla > Physeteridae > Kogia > Kogia breviceps. The sequence continues at coordinate 16,631,235 of NC_081322.1, forward strand.
CTAATAAACTCTAAGTCCAGAGGAAATATGTTCCCATAATAACCCAGAAAATGTGAAAACTTAGACGGTCGTTGACTTTTGCTAGTCAACCAAATTAGGTATTTCAATAATATAAGTATCAATTCTATATGTAAAACTCAAGTCATCTACTTTAATATCTAAACCAATTTTATAATGTTTTTACCATTAATGAATATACTTAAAGTTAAAATGTTTGCCTAATGCACAACCTTTAAATAGTGAAGTAACTGTAATTGACTTACATATTGCATAGATTTGTAGTCAGAATATGGGTTTTACCCATGACAGTTGTGCAATTTATGGACAATCACTATTTATTTATAAAACTGATGTAAAAATTAAGTCAATGGTTACTTAGAAAAGTATCTGGCAGTAGCAAAGACATTGTAAATGTTGTTTTAAATGAAAGAATGTGTATTATATATTGTAAATCAAGCAAATTACTAATTTTAAAACTAGGGGCATAAACATACTCATCAAATACAAAAGATATAAGTAAGTTTAGAGATAATCTAGGACAACCTCCTCATTTTTCACATTAAAATGCTAAATCCTCTGACTTAAATCATTTATTAAATCTCCCTCCAATATATTAGAAGCAGAGAGAAAAATTAGGTCTTGATTTCTTCACTCTAAACCCAATACAGGATACTTCCACTCAAACTCATTAAATGGAAATATCCAGTTGTTTGGATTTTAATTAAAACATTATTACTGATAATTTTAAAAATTTGGGGTGTTTTCTTATTCTTACATACCTTTAAAGGTAAGGTTCTGTAATATAAACTTCCTCTATTATATTTCTCTAAATTTCTGTTTAAAATCTTACTTTTTACTGAAAATTAGTGATATGATCACTGAAAACTTATAAGCTGCCTTTTTACTAAAAAAAATAGTGATTGAACAGAATATTAACCGTTAAAAATATTTTTGAAATTCTTGAGCAAAAATCAAATTTGATTCATAATGGGTTTTCAGAATTTCATAAATATTAAGGGATAGAATGAGAGATAAATGATGAATGTCAAAAAAGTAAAGGAAGCTTAATCCTAAACTAATGAATCCATAATCATACATGTTGAGTTGAATTTTGCTAATAAATGTAGATTCTAACGGCCTGGAACTTTGGAACAATTTAACTGATACTGCTTTGGATAAAAGAACAAATAAAAATTTTTTAAATATATTGAATATTGGCATAACCTTAACATTTTTGTTGCAAGTTACAAAAATATAGCACTAGTTTTCTAGGGTTATAATGCCAATAAATAAATACCAAAAAGACGGGCTTCTCTCCATCATTTCATAAAACTTAGTCAGCTGTGGGGCACTCGGCACTTAAGATCTAGGAGAAGAGTCATGGTTGTTTCTTAGGAATATTAAGTAAGAGCAAAAAGAGGCACAATTATAGGGGTAAGAAAAAAATATTCAGAGTAATTTCAATTTTCTGGGTCAGTGTTTTAGATTTAGAAATTTTAAATTAAATTAACAGTGGAAGTAAAGATGATAAAATATGTTTTAATAACGCTTGTGCTTTAAGCGACTTGGTTTTAAAGATATTCAGTCTTGTAGATACAATTGTAAAACAATCTATGGAATAGTCAGGAAAGGTCAAAACAAGTTAAGCCATGGCATCATGGAAACATTTTGAAAAACAAACAAATAAAAGAGATTACTTTCTTGAGACCCATGCTCTACTGTTTTACACCAGTGATTTATTATTTCAGCAATTATATATATATATATATTTTAAAGCAACACATATATCTGTATTGGTGGGCATATAATGTATAAAGATGTAGTATGTGTGGAAAAAAAAATACAAAAAACCGCAATGGAGAGGGAATAGAACCAAGATATATAGAAACAAATTTTCTTGTACACTATTGAAATTAAGTTGGTATTAACTGAAGTATTGATAAATTGCTATAAGTTAAGATGTTAATTTTGGTCTCCAGGGAAACCACAGGTAATATTTATTTTCCTTCTTTCATGAGTTATCCTTTTCATATACAATAGTAATAAAAGACAGAATACACACACACACACACACACACACACACACACACATACACACAGTGAAAGAATGTAAAAATGTGCCAAATAAGCTTTATATATATTTTTTTCAGCGATTATATTTTTTACCTCAAAATTCTTTATAGTTCTTTGACTATTCTATTATAGTTATAGCTTGCAGTATTTCATTAGTAAAATTATTCTCATATCTCTTTTTCAGATAAAATTTGGAGGGTTTTTTGTTTGTTTGTTTGTTTTTCGGTACGCGGGCCTCTCACTGTTGTGGCCTCTCCCGTTGCAGAGCACAGGCTCTGGATGCACAGGCTCAGTGGCCATGGCTCATGGGCCTAGCTGCTCCGCGGCACGTGGGATCTTCCCGGACCGGGGTACAAACCTGGGTCCCCTGCATCAGCAAGCGGACTCTCAACCACTGCGCCACCAGGGAAGCCCTAAAGTATTTTTAAAAGGCAGTTTTCACTGACATTCTTTATGCTGAACTTCTTTTTACACAATGAATGTAAATTTTTAACTATTTGTTTTTCTAAGCAATAGAATTATCTAAATTGTTCTTATCTACATTTCCTGAATTTTTAATATTCAATATTGCTTTTGCAGCATTGTACTCTTTTTAATAATATTTATAACATCATTAATTTAGAAATCTATAAATACCATTAAAATATGGCTTAATACTCAGAAAATATTAAAAATTAGAAATTTGTTCAAATATGACACCATATAGGAAAACATAAAAGATAAATATATATTTGTCTATTTTGATAGGTATACCTCTACAGTCATCATAGAAACAATATAAGTTGGAGTGAAATGTCTTTTATGTTAAATTTTTATCAGCCAGTTGATGTAAAAATGAATAATGAATACTACAAGACAATATTGCAATAATTAATGATAATTAAGAACTATTATATAATTAAGTCAGTAGGAAAATAGATTGACATAAATATTAAGACAGACAACTAATAGATGACTGAAGAAAGTAAAATCATTACATTCAACAAAAGTTTGTAAAAGTTAAAGAATAATACAAACAAAATTGTGGACATTAGACTATGTCATAATTCTAATATTTGTAAAATTTTGGTTCTGGCAATTACAACATCAAAAAAAAAAAACCTTTAAAAACTGCATGTAATTGTTAGTTATGAAGGCAGATTGTGAGACACTCTTGTATATGTTTCCTTTAGCCAAAGACACACTACATGACATACAAGTGCCTTTGAACCTGCTTTGTCATGTGTTCATACAAGGGTTTTAAATAAGATATAAAAACAACAAGGCCACATTCAGAAGGGAACTTGACATTGTGTGCTACACATGACAATAGCAACATCCTAACAACAAATTTTGTTAGCAGGGAAATTATTTTATTTCCTGGAATTTGCCAAAAATTTCCTAAGTTTATGTTCTTTGTCATTGCACATTGCTTATTACAGGAAATCTGCTGTAAAGTTCCTCCTATCATTTTACTTCAGGGAAGATGCTGAGATTGGCACAGATGTAATGAAAGCTGAAATGGAGATAGTGATTCCAGAGTAATTTTGTTACCTTGAAAGCTAATTACTTTGTTTGTTGCCATATCCCTACAGGAGGGTTTCTCAACCTTACCACAGTTGACATTTTGGGTGGAATGATTCTTTGTTGTGGGGAATGTCCAGTGCAACTGTAATATGTTTAGCAGCATTCCTGGCCTCTATGCCAGTAGTGTGTACCCCTTCCCCTACCAGCAATGCACCTACCAGAAGTGTCTACAGACATTGCTGTATTTCCCCTGGAGGGGTAAAATCACCATCAGCTGAGAGCACCCTAGAGCAAAGGTATAAGGACATTAAAGAAAAATAATTTGGGGAAGTAAAAGTTCATGTTTAAAACATTAGAAAAACTTTTAGTCCAAGCAACAATCTTAAATTTAAATACAAAATATTCAGAAACTAAATATTTTTCTCAACCAATGCACAGTTTTAGTTTTGGGGGTTGCGTCTATGAAAGCACATTATTGCCACCCCCAAAATCTTTCAATCCAGAAGTTGAAGAAAACTCTTTACCTTAGTCAAGTACTATTAGAGATAAAGTGAATGAAACAGCTTAAATGAAACAAAAAGAATCAGCAGTACACTATACAGGAAGATATTAATTTAAAATGTTTTCTTTTTAAAATTAATTTAATTTATCTAATGAACAGAAAATATAATAGTAGTACATTTCTGGAAGAAAAAACATCTTGTTTCTCCTCTTAGTTGAAAGTGAACATATCTCTAGTGTCATAAATATTCTCATGGTGACTATGGGAGCAGTGCAGAAACTGACTGTTCTGTAAAGGGCCGGGGAGTAACTGTTTTAGGCCTTGCAGGTCTCTCTCACAACTACTCAGCTCTGCCATTGCAGTGTGAAAGCAGCACTGTATGGCCATCAGCATTACGTGAGAACTACAACTTCTTCCCATCCTTTCCAGCACATTCTGTGGTGTGTTTTTGTTCTACTCTTTAATATTTGCTATTCTAGTAGTGTGTGGTAGTATCTCAATGGGATTTTGATTTTCATTTTTCCAGTGACTAATGACTTTGAACATCTTTGCCATATACTTATTTGCTACCTGTATCTCTTCTTCTGCATGTTTATATTTTTGTTTGTCAAATTTCTTTATATATTATAGAATTAAAATCTTTATCTAATGCATGTTTTGCAAATATTTTCTCCAAAACTGTGGCTTGTGTTTTTATTTTTTTAACAATGTCTTTTGAGGAGCAGGAGGTTTTATGTTTATTGATGATGACTAATTTATTTTTTTCTCTTATGGTTCATTCTTTTGTATCCTACATATAAATATTTGTGAACCATACAGAAACAAAAATTTTCTCCCATTTGTTCTATTAGAAATTTTATAATTTTGGTTTTACACTTTTATATTTCAACTTTATTTTTGTATGTAATGCAATGGATGATGATTTATTTGTACAAGAATCTCCAGTACTTCACCACTTAGTGATGTAGATAGAATCCTTTCTCCATTGACTTACCTTAGATCATTAGTTGAAAACCAATTTAAACACTCTATTCTGTTCCACTTATCTATGTTTCTCCTTAGGCCAATACCACATTATTTTGATTAACTATATCTTTCAAGAAAATCCTAAAATCAGATAACATGAATCTTCCAATTTAGCTCTTTTTCAAAATTGTTTGGACTATTCTAGGTCCTTTGCTTTTCCATATAAATTTTGCAACCAATTTGTCAATTTTAACTTGATGAAATTATGTCAAATCATTAGAATGTTTTTCTTTTTTACCAGAATGATTATATATGCATATGCATGTAAAATCACTTTACATATGTGTAGTTTTATAGGCTATATCTATCTGTGTGTGGATATATATGTATATGTGTATATACATATATATATGTAGATTTGATATACTTATCAAATATTCCTGTTTCTGGAACAGCAGATGTAGATTTTACCATGTAATCTATCTACAAGTTTCACCTAAGCCTGACAATATAATTTCTAGAAAATTTATAAAAAATAATTTTAAAGTGTATTCAATAACATGTTTTCATTTTATATGCAAACAACATTTAGCTTATATGGTTACTAAATCCATGATTTGACTACCTGTGTATTTATAATCTCGGACCTCTCCCTTTCTACAGTTTCATATATCCCCTAGGTATTTCAACAAGATTTGTGTATTTAAAATAGCATTTATGTATTGATAGCTTTCCAATTTGCTTGTGAAACTCTTATGTTTTCCATGAACTTCATATTCAGATAGCTATATCCCTATTCACTTCTGCTTGGAAGCACCATTGATTCTCCCCTGGAACCTATTTCTTGCCAAGACTTTCTTATTTCAGTAAGTAGCAAATGTATTCATCCAGTTGCTAGTGACAAAAGCTGTTCTTGACTGCTTTATTTTTCCTCATACTCACATCTACCTATTAGGTAATTCTAGTGGCTTTACCTTCTAAATATATCCCAATCTGTACATGTTCCACCACCTCCACTGATCCACTCTCGTGTATGATTTGTGGCTCAACTACTGCAATGACCACTTAGCTAGTCACTCTGTCCCAGCTGTTATTTCCTGACATCTGCATCCCTCCTAGCAGTCAGAGTTATCATTTTTTAAAACATTGCATTCAGAATGAAATCCAAAATGTTCACTCTGGCCTAACTTACAAGACTTATTTCCATCTCCTTCACTACTCTTATTGTCCACATCTCTTCCCACCATCTCCAGCCACAGTGGTCAACTAGATGTTCCTTTAAATGTTGGCCTCTTCATCTCAGGAACTTTGTACTTGTTCACTCTTGTGTCTATGAGCACTTCACCCAGATAACTGTAGGGTTCATTCCTTAACTACATTCATTTCTATTCTAATTTCAATCTCAGGGTAGCTTTTCCTAACCACTCAATCTCAATTTTAAATAACACTCTCCATCAGCATCCTGATTAAATTTTTTTCATAGTATTTGTATGCAAGTGACTACACATAAATTCACACACAAATACATACATATATATACATATATAGTTCTTATATGCAACTAATTATACCCACATTCTTACACAAATACATATATATGAATATATATATATCATCTATACTCATATCTATACATAATTTTTGTTTGATTTCCTGGAAGGCAAATGACATGTGAGCAGGGACTTCTTGATGACTAACACATACTCAGCAATAAGGAAAAAGCCCGTATCACTGCAAGTGCCCAATTAAATATCTATGTAATTGAAATGAAAAAGAAAGAAGGGAAGAAAGAGAAAAGGAAAGGGAATTGTATATAGAATCCTTGAACCATTTTGCATTACAAATTTATATTAAGTTCCCTGGCAATAAACTCTACTGGTTTTATGTATTATAACATGTTTTTGTAATTCAATATTTATTCTGTGTTTTTATATATACTCTATAAGCAATCCATTCTTTCAGAGGAATGTCATTATTGACAAAAGGTGGACATCTTCCTTACATAAATAAAATTAAACTTATTTCCTCCTTGTCTGTTGATTCATAAATGAATTCACAAAAATGTGAATGGAGTTTCAGCAATTTTCAGGGCATATTGAATATACACTAATTTAAAATACCAACTATGTTATGTATTGATTGCATAGAAAGAAAGTGTTGGGCTTCCCTGGTGGCGCAGTGGTTGAGAATCCGCCTGCCGATGTAGGAAACACGGGTTCGTGCCCTGGTCCGGGAAGATCCCACATGCCGCGGAGCAACTAAGCCCGTAAGCCATGGCCGCTAGGCCTGCGCGTCCGGAGCCTGTGCTCCGCAACGGGAGAGGCCACAACAGTGAGAGGCCCGCATACCGCAAAAAAAAAAAAAAAAAAAAAAAAGAAAGAAAGTGTCATCCTGTTAACAGCTCACAATGAGATACAAGGAGGTTATGTGAGATGACATCCACAAGGAGGTGATATGGACAGAGAAGATACAATGGGTTTCAAATAAGAGGGTAAAATTAAGAGTCATAAGGTCAGGCACGCTGAACTGACAGCCTTATTTTGTCTGGGCTACATCATGGTCATTTTTATGTAACTTGCTCCAGGAGGAACAGAAGCAGGAATTTATTTAAAGAGAGTTAACAAGCCTCTTAAGCCATATTTGGAGAAGTCAGATAGTCTGGAATAATTTGGTTAGCTAATTCTTCATAGAATAAAACTCACAAGTGCTTAGCATTCTAGCCAAGATGCTAATTGTATTGTAAAAAGTTGTCTGGAATTTATACCCTTAAGTGATTTTTATGATCTTCCTTGGCTCCAGAATATAAGTACTCACAAAGCAGCTAAGCAAATGAAATGTTTTAATCTCATTTATTTTAATGGTGCCTCTATGTAACTTAAAATGGCTACTTCAATTTTTCAAAATGAATCATTCACCTTGAATTTTTAAAAATCTTGTGAATTATTCTAGTGGATTTTTAAGAACATATCCTGCAAGAGTTTGAATGTCTTTGAATTCCTTCGTGTTAGCTATCCAAGGTCTTTGGTGTTCATGTTTGGAATTACCTAATTATTAACTACCTGCATAAAATGTAATTTAAATATGATGTCACTGTATTTAGTATGAAATTTTCAAAAATTCACCACCAGACCTTTTCAGAGTGAGAAAAATTGCATGTATAATTAATTATACACCAAACTGGTGAATTAGTTTGTCAAAATAATTTGCTGGTTATACTGAAGTTAATCAATAGCAGGTGAAAATTGCATAAAATTATTTAGGTCTAGCCCAGAGTTTCTTAATCTTTAAAGGGAATACAAACCACTAGGCTCTTGTAAAAACACAGGTTCTGACCCAGGTGTTAGGTGAGCCATGACCGTCTACACTTCTAAGGAGCCCCTGTGATGCCAAGCACTGCACATTGACAAGAGGGGTCCTACTGGATAGGGTTTAATCTCTTCTGGTTTTCCAGCTAAACATTGACACATATCTAGTTGTTAAATATAAAATTTGTGTAATTATTCTGATGTTTTCCCAAAAAAAACATGCTTTGATATCACCTAAAAATGGGTTAATTCGTTGTCATTCAACTGTTTTAGAGTAAACTAGGTATAATGGTGCCTTTTCTTGTAGATCTTACTGCCTCATTTCTCCTTCCTGGGAGAAAACACACCCTTTTTTAAATTGAAAAAGAAACAAATATATACACTATCAGTATTTTCCTCTATATTTTAGTATTTAGACCTATTTCTAAGGTATAGCAAAAAATGCAAGTAGCATAATGATTTAAATTCATAAGTAGGTTGTTTTATTTGGCTGAGATGAAAATAAGGAGTGTACAGGGAATATAGCTATTGGAAAGTTGAATTTTTCAAGGGGCCTGATGCATAAAAACACTAAGCACCTTTCAAAATATGCTAATTGAGTTGAACCTACAAAATGTTTCAGGAATAAAAAAATGCAGCATATAATTTGTTTTCGATGCCATTTCACAAACTTTTCACAGAAAATATACTAAAAATGTGAATTTATTTTCATAATAAATCTGTATAAAATAATCATAAGAAAGTGAAGAAAACAAGTGACATGAGCATTGCCTTAAGGTCTTATCTCTACAGACATTATATGCATAGAAAAAAGTATTAGGAATAATGAGATTCTGTTTTGCCAGTCATTCCTTGGAAGTTGGAGAATACATTTTCTGTGGTATGTTTTATTTTTCTGAAACTTTGAATGAATAATTGCAAAGGTGACATTCTTTTATTAAAAAGAACCTCCTATTAAAGAACCAAAGACCCATCAATGTATTGTTGACATAGAGTTAACTGTGGATACTTGAAATGATTTCCACAAAGGTACTTTTGGCTATTTAAAAGCAATTACTTGGTTGTTGCTATGGTGATTGATGGGAGTATATGCACATCTGCCCTGTAACTGCCTATGGGTCAAATCAACGTCACAGATGTTCTTTATGTTTTATTTCTAAAGTTGTTAAAGCAACCTTTTCACTAAGTCTCAGATATAAACAATGTGCTATAAGCATGTGAGTGTTAGAGATTATACTCTGTGTAAAGTGGGTAGTCATCACTGCATTATATTTCATGCTTTGAGTAGAGAATTTAAATAAAGGATGCAATACCATCAGTGTATGTAAAGCATTGATCTCGGATGGCCTCAGCCTTAAGCAGCTTGAAGCAGAATATCAGTTCCCCTGACCAGAGATTGAAGCCAGGCCATGGCAGTGAGAGCATTGAATCTTAGCCCCTATACCTCAAGGGCCAGTAGCTAGTTGCAAGGCCCTGGCTTGTCTGCTTTGGAAAAAGGAATTTCAACAAAGAGATGGAAAGTAGTGAAAAAGTGTTTATTAGGAGGAAAGAATACATGTGGATAGACACACACAGGTGGGCTCAGAGAAAGAGTAGTGCCCTTGGGATAGTTTACGTCTCTTACATGGGAAAGTTCTTTGGGGTTTCATCTTTCTTTTTCTGGCTCTGAGTCCATATTTGGTCTGACTCAGGGCCCTCTCCTGTGTATGCACACATCTTTTAGCCAAGATGGATTGCAGTGTGAGGGTTTCTGGGAAGTTGATTGAACATATATGGCCTGGTGCCCCCTCCCTTCTCTGACCCCTGAGGAACATTTCTGAGCATGTGTAGTTTGGGAGGTCTCCTTTACCTCAAGAATGAGAAATACGTGGGCTCCTTATCTCCCATCCAAGCAGGATTCAGCTGCTCCCTGCCCCTATCCTTATCTTTACCTTGGGTTGTCTGTCCACAGGGGGCAAATTTCAGCTGCTCAGCCTGGGTTCCATCTGTCTCCTGCCTCAGTATCAGTAAGCAATTGATGAAATGAAAACTGAAATCATTCATTTTGTTAATAATAAATATGTCTGTGGGCAAATTCTTGTTAATGCTTTAAGTTTCCAGATTATTATTGGATTCATTTCATACGCATGTAGTCAGAAGAATAAACAAAGTAATCCAATGGGAGGCACCACTTTTAAACCTTCTGTAGAGTCACCAACCCCTCACATCTGCAACCAATGTTTGGGTATTCCTCTAACATTTCAAAAAAATACTATCCAACTTTTTATTTTGAAATCACCTAAAATCAGATAAAGTCTAATAGACTTATGAAGAAGTTACCACCTATATATATATATATTTTTTAAATTATATGCTATTGTTCCACATTCAAAACATGTTTTAAATTGTCTACAAACAGGAAAAAAAAAAGTGACTACTGTGGAAGGGTTTTTCTACTAAGCACTTGAATAATTTAGCAGTTTCTGGCCTGGCCATTATTGGCAATTATTAATAGTAATAAAGGCAGAATTAAAGTGAAGCTTCAGCATGTGGTAGGACGGCATGAAGAATTTAGAGTGCCTATATTGGTGTTTGGAAATGAGAAATACCATAAAAGAGTCAGCTACATTTTGAGAAGTTTCACTTTCCATGACTTTAACCATGAAACCAGAGAAGAAGGTCACACAGATGTGTCAGTGGTCAGAAGTCTGCTTAGGAATGCACAGCACATGTAACTATGGAGGGACTCGGTCCCACGTTCATCCTGCGTTTGCATGGTGTTTCCTCGGCCATGTGACACTTAACAGCTTGTGGTAGGCAGGGACGGAGGGGAGGTCAGCCTTTCTGGTTGACTGCATGAATGCTGTGTGGGTCTGTATTGGGGGCGAAGCATCATGTGCATCCCCGGTAAATAAAAGTAAGTGGCTAGTAGTAGAAGGGTAGTAGCTTAGGAACGCTCTCTACTGTGTCAGAAGACATAAAGCTTTATTTTGATTGTGTGAGTGGGTAAATTGATCTGAACCTTCAGAAATTAAATGTGTAACAGCTTGTGGAGTAATGATCGTAACCTAAGAAGGTGACCTCTGTGTGCTATGTGTCCCACGTGCCACACTTCCCGACCCCCAGCTGAGGTCAGCCCGTGAGAGATGCCGCGTGGAGCCCGCAGGGCAGGAAGCAGCTCAGATGGTCCTCCCCTCACTGCCACTTAGCAGCTCTTCTGGGAGTGGCTTTCCTTCCCACAGGACAGGCCCCTCCTTCCATCCAGGAACTGGGGCTGCTACAGGCCGATACCGTTGTTTCCCTTTCCCTCTCCAGCCTGGGAGCTGTGGGTGCTTCCCTGAAATTACTAATCTCTCAAATCCCTACCCTCTTCCGGTTCATCTTCAGCTTCCTCTGTACCTTCCTCACCAAATCTTTGAATTGAATTCCTTTTGTTGCAACTCCTTCTTTCCCGATTGTGCCATGAGTAAAAGAGTGAAAATTCAGAGAGCTATCTTATTAGACCTGTTTCTATTAACTTCTTCCAAATTGCATATTCTCTCAGTTAGTGCACTGCCTAAGAAGAAAAGCTCTCCTACACCTGCATTTTTTTCTTTGTGATAACTTGGCTCACTTAGACTTTGGTTTTCGTATGAATATGAGAGGGATAATCCTCACAACATCCTGCCATGACTGTTGTTCTTCTCATTTTACAGAATATAAAACAAAAATTATTTTATTCTCTGAAACTCAAAGTCTGATAACTAGTACATAGGGGGCTGAATTTTAAATCTCCAAAGTCTTTGAATTTATACATATTTATTTGCAAATAGTGCTTTGTAAAGTTATTTAAACTGTGTTCTGTTAGCTAGATTTTATTAACCTTACTAATTTTAGTAGCAAACACCTCTCCTGGGTCCTTCAAACCATTTTCAGAGATACAAAATTTCAAATAAATAAAATCCAAATTTACAATGTCACAAATGTCATTTGAATTTTAAATTTTGAAAAAATTGCAGATCCAAATAAATTGAGCCAATGGGATTTGTTTTTTCTGTAAAGTGAAAACATCATCAATCTAAAAAATAGCCAGTTTCTTCAAATGACTATAATTTGGGCTAATCTTTCTGAAAGAAATAAGTAATGTGATGATTAGCCTATATTTTAATAGTGAGTTGTTAGCCTTTTTTCCCTAATTTTTTTACACAATACATATATTTTTTTTTCAGATTCTTTTCCCTTATAGATTTTTACAAAATACTGAGTATAGTTCCCTGTGCTATACAGTAGGTCCTTGTTATTTATCCATTTTATATACAGTAGTCTGTGTATGTTAATCCCAATCTACTAATTTATCCCTCCCCCTCCCCTTTTCCCTAAAATTAATTAGAGGAATTATTTTCCTGATTCTTTTCTCATCTGAATACCTGTCAAGATTTAGATAAAGCTGAGCATTCAAAGGAGAAGCTGAAACTTAAAAGGCCCTGGATATTGTAGTAACTTATAATTCTCCTGTGAAACAAAGCTATAAATTAATGGCAATTAAAAAAATAAACAATATATTACCTATTCTTTTTAGTGATGTGTCAGGCGGTGGACTTTAAAGGACAAGGACTGGTGAGCCTAATTCTACTCAACTGTGGAAATTATATGACAATTAAAGGGCTATCAATTAAAGGGATAGCCCTTTTGAACTAAGACTTCAATTTCTTAAGATGGAAAGGCATAACTTATCCCTAAAGCAGATATTTGCTGTGGTATAGTTATAAACACACAGATTATTAGTAAGAAGATGAAAGTAAGGAATGAAGCAGAAATCATGCTTTGAAACCTTTTCTATAATATGATGGTAAATTCTCTCTTAAGGAAATTGCTTTGTGGCCATTATTATCCTTATCTCTTTAGAAGTATATCTACTATGACTCTCTCTCCTTTCGTGAAGGATATTCTTCCAACCCATTCACTGAATGTCTGAAGTTCTTGAAATGTGCTCAATTGTTTGTCTGTCTATATATATATATATATATATATATATATATATATATATATATATATATTTATAATTGTACTTCTTTTATTCATCTTAAATGTGAAATTGGGCACTGCTTTAATCTCAGTTTTGGAATGACAAGGGGAATAAGGCCCAGAAAGCTACTGACAATATTTGTATCCCAAATCAAGTCAACAGGAGCATTCAGCAGTCAATCTTCAGTGTTCAATACTCCATTAAAGTATATGTCTTCTCTATCCAAATGCTTTATATTCAGGTAAATGCTAGAGTTTATGTCTTAGCTAATAATACAAAAAGATTGGTAGGTTTTCCCTCCCTAAGGGAAGAAGTATCAGATAAACTTCGGTAATACTAGAACTTCTAAATGGGCAGAAAAGTCAATTGTTAAGCACAGAACACAGTTCTGGAATACATTTTGATAGATAATGTTTACATAGATGACTTTAAGTGTAAGTTATAAAGGTCATTTTGACAGCAATATTAATTTGATCATATAAATAAAAAATATTTGAGTGAGACAGCTATTTTTTCTTTCTCCTTGGAAAACTGAACATGGTTTGCTTATCAAAATTCACAGGTGGACTATTTCATTATTTTTAACAACTAATATTCAAAGCTTTCTGTTTTCTATTTATCTTTGTATTTTAACAAACTATGAGTATAGGTTCAAAATGAATATATTTTATACAGGTAAAAAAGTGATGACACTCTTTAAAATGGTGTTGACTGAGTAAATATAAATGAAGGACCACATTTTTAAATGCAATGACCTTTCTGTCTGAGAGAAGTTCACCATTCAGTAATTTGTTTCTGACTTTGTATAATGAAAGTAAGATAGTTCTCTAGGTAATATGTAAAACTCACATAAAGCTTTACAATTACAAAACAACTCCAAATGCAATAGCATCTTCCATTCTCACCAATCCACATGAAGTAGAAAATGCAGGCATTCTTAATCCCCTTTACCAATGTAGGAATTATGACTTAGTAGGATGGAGTACACCACATGGAGGTAAATAGTGAAAAAAGGAAAAAAAAACCTGATACTTCTGAAATGTCAGTGGGGTGAGAGATGAATGACAGAGTTGAAAGTATAGAAAACATAAAAGGGAGAGAAAAGGATAAGGTAATAATATGAAAAAAATGATAGAAAATGCAGTATTTTTGAGGTTTCTGAAAGGATGCAGTAAAGAGGGAAAAATCCCTAATAGACACATAGTGACTGGTGGGGATATAGTTTGGAGCGGTGGATGACCACTCTCTCCTCTAAGCAAATAAGCAGGGAGACAAAGGTAATTTTAGAAAGTCTCAAGAATTATTTTGGATTGGCTAAGTATACATTTTTTTAAAGCTGCTGGGGAGCTATGATAAGAATAATGGAAATAAAATTTTTATATTCTTCTGGAGAAGGAATTATTTCCAAATACAAAATAGAGTTGTTGCCCTTAGTACAGAGGCCATGAACACTATGAAGGTGACTTAATGAGGGGCCTGTCCTGACCTACTATGGCCAGGCCAGTCATCAATGGAGTAGACCACATAGCCTTAGTAGGACCAGAATCTGGCAAATATAACAAGTCTTGATCCACAAGAATGAATGGTTGAGTGTTAGACATTTCTTGTTAGTTATAAGAAATCAAGATTAACTCAGGCCTATTCTAGTTAATGGGGAGATATTGGAAAGACTTTAGAGAAGTAAAGAAAAATAAGAAACTCAACAACCGGTTTCAGGGTTAATGCAGATCTGGGAACCATTTTCTTAGCAGCACACATCTCTTGATTCTCTGCTTCCTTGTTAATTCTCTGTGTATCACATTCACGTTCCCCAAGTCACAGACTATTACAGGCAGAGCTCATTGCCATGCGATATAGAACTGTCACATCAGGCCACTTAATAAGGTACTAGAAAAACTTGTAGATGGACTGTTGCATCCATTTCTATTCCCTTTATCATATATTAGTGAGGCTGGGGTTAAAAAGCAGAACAGATTATGCATAGGCAATGACCTTATACTGCTTCCATGAACAAGTGCCTGCCCGCAGGCTTTCCTCCAGGGATTACGTGGGGTGTGTCAGGGAAGCTGAGATTGCAGGTCCTGCTCAGATGGCATTTTGGCAAGCTATTTGAACAGAGGCAAGCAAAAGCAAGACACGGGCAACTCCTCCTTGGGACTCAGACCACGGGAGGAACCCCCCTACCACCCACAGGGTTTTAAGTTGCTCCCTCAGCTGCAGGCAGCTGACAGCAGCTTTTTTTCTAGAAAAGATTTTCCCTTATATTTTCTCAAACTCTGGAAAATCATTCCACTTGTCAGTGGAGCTGAAAAGACAGGCTCTTTGATAGTGTAGCAACAGCTTGGAAACTGTTCCTGTCTTCTCAGCTGTCAGGATGGGAGGAAACTTTTCAACAAGTATCATCACAGGAGATATTTCAGGACACTGTTATCTTAGAAGTTTAAGGAAGACAAAGATTCTTCCAAGGCCAAAGGTATCATTGGCATCAGAAATTTCTAGTGAATGGAAGGGCTTCAGAAGAAATGGACACTTTTTGCTCACTCATCCTACTAGCGTGAACAACAATATATACATTTGTTGTAAGGCAACGTAGTAGAGGAAGGATTTTCAATAGGTTTTATCCCACACATCAAATCAAATGGCAGCGGCTCCTGAGAAAAATATCTATGCCTTTGTCATTACAAGGGTCACTTATGGACCAGCAGCATCAGTACCATGTGGTCCTCCCCCAAGAACTACATACACATTATAAAACAACTTACCTGTTATAGAACACACTGCAACATGGATGAAACTGTAGGACATGATGTTAAGTGAAATAAAGCAGTCACAAAAAAGCAAATACTGCATGATCCTACCCATTTGAGAATCTGTATTTTAACAAGATCCTCAAGTGATTCATTTGAACATGAGGGTGCTAATTTAGGTCACATCTGGGCTCAGTCGCCATGAGTGCCATAAAAGGTTTGCAGCACAAGTACTAGACATATGCTAATACAAGTGGAGTAGAAAGAACATGGGTTTCAAGTTCAAGTGAATATGTCTGCTGCTTACTAGCCATTTGTAATGGGTAATTGTTTTAAGCTCTCTAAACATCATTTTAAAAAATCTATAATATGGTCATAATAAAAACCCATTATGAATTTTTTTCATGATGGTTAAAGGAGATGCAGGCTGAGCATTCTTTGCAGCCCTTGGCTCACAGTGAGCACATTTAGTAGTTAATTTATTATTATCTGGGTCAAAAACACTTCCACTACTGGCCTTTCCAATATATTCTGTACTCTAGCAGAATAGTAAGTCCTTGAAATTTACAGAATCTTGACCTCATAGAGAAAATAATCTCAAATAAACATATTGAGCATGATATAAGGGAATGGACAACATGAAAGTCAAAAGACTGTGCAGCTTTCAATAACACTGAAAGCCATCTTTATAAAAGACTAAATATAAGGTACCCCAACAATTACAGTATTTCCCTCTTTCTGTCTTCAGAAAGAGAATACACACAACCAATGCAGGATTGTACTACAATTATTCAAAGTTATTCAACTTTAATAATGAAGATATGTAAGTAATATATTTTTCTTCTAATGAAATTTAAAGTAATTTATCTCAATCTTTCATTCCTAGAAACAAAAAGCATGGCTGGGAATCATTAGGTAAGACAGACATAACTAAAGCTTAAACAATAATTGCTTAGACCATTTAACCTTGAGCACCAACCAACCTTTCCACCTTTTGTTAAAGCCTAACCTATGTAATACTGGAGAATATTTTTCTACCCAAAGTTTCCTGAACCAATTTTTTTATGCATCCCAGCTCTATACTTAATAGCTTGTTTAATCATTACATCTCTGATATAGACCAGACACTTATTAAGTCTCTGATCCAATGTACCTAAAGCCAATATTTAAAAACTAAATCTAAATTTTAAATTGAAATTTAAAAGCAGAATTGTGCCTGGGTTCTCTTAATCAATGACACAGATATTCTTAAAACATGCAATCAAAATATCACTTGTGAAGACATCAATTTTATTTGATTTATAAAGATTCTTGTTTAAAAAAAATATTCTAGAGGTGGCAGCAAGGGAAAGTCAAGGAAAACCCTACCATTGGGTCTAACAGATAGGGAACTTCATTTCAGAAGGTTAGGAACAAGAGAGATATAAAAGTTAAAGTAGCAAACATATTAGAAAGACTTCTGAGGGATGCAGGGCTACCACGTAGTCACTATGGGGTCTCTGAAAACTGTTTTGTTTGCACCCTGCAGAAGGGGTTCTGCATGAAGTGAAAATCTGAGTGACTTAAAGCAGTCATAAAAGGCAAAATTAGATGTTATGATGATACATTTTTAGAGAAAAGCCATGGGAATGAAAATATATGCTATACTGTTAAAGAAATAGAAACCTACCAAATGAAAATAAAAATTGCTGTTTTTTAAGTCAAAGTGTTTAAGCTAACGTGATTAAGCTATGTGTTAAAGCAGAATAAATTTTACAAAGGGAAATACAAACTTAGCTCTAATACCTAAACAAATGTATATCAAGTCAGGAAAAAAGAGTTTTGAACAAAATATTTTGTTAGATTAAAAATCATGCAATCTGCTTAGCTAAAGGGCTGTACTTATTTTTAAAAACTATGTGGAGGAGTGGTTTGTTTTTGTGTGTGTCTGTGTACCTGTGCAAAGCAGATGTCTGGGAGGCCTGGTGTGCCAGCCTGCCTGTATCATTAGTGGCTAGTTACCTGGTCATGATCCATTGTTTAAAAAATAGTGTCACTTTCTTCAAAACATGTTGAAATAAGGTGTTGGGTGAAAACTTTGATATATGAGAATTATGACCAACAAAGGTGCAAACAGATTAGTTAAAAAAGCCAAAATTCAGTATTGGTTGAAGATAACAGTCAGGTAAATAAAATATCTGCAGCCCAAAGATTGGAAATCAAACTAAAAGAAAGAAAGGAAAAGAAGAAAAAGTATCAGGAATTATGTAATCATAAGAAAAGCAAGGTAGAAGTATAATGGAAAAAGAAAACAGAAAAAAATGAAATCTGAGATTTTAGCTTATAATTAGTGAATAATGAATGTAAACTGAAAGATTTTATTAGTAAATAATCTTCCTTTTTACTAAGTCAGTGCTATTATTTTATTCTTATACTTGTTTTGAATGGCACATATTCCTATTCTCTGATGATGTAGACTGATTTTAGAAAATCTGGGAGAGAAAATCAAGGAAAGCATTTTTTTAAAATCAGTAACTAATTTAAATGTTTGAAATCAAGGTAGAAGTAAAGAAATAAATATGATGACCATATTAAACTTGGATGAATCCAATATATACTTTTTATTCTCTTTATAATTTATGTAAAATAAACTGTAAGACTAAGGATTTTAATTTCATGAATTTTGACATTTGCATATTTCCACATAACACACAAAAACAGGTAGAAAATATTTCCATCACAGCAGAAAATTCCCTTGTCAATTTTTCTAATTTAACACATTTCTGCCCAAATAACTTTCTGATTTCTAATACTACAGATTACTTTTACTTCTCTTAGTTGTATTGTTACCATATATTTTACTTTTACATATGATATAAACCCTACAATACATTGTCAAGTTTGCTCTAACCAATTAACCATCTTTTAAATAAATTTTAATGTTTTTGTATGTTTGTGTGTCTGTATGTGTATGATGGTAATGTCTTTTATGTTTATCCACATATTTACCTTTTGGGGCTCTTAATTTTTTTCTTAAGTTCTGTGTTTCCCTCAGTCTGAAGAACTTCTTTTAGTAATTCTTCTACAGCAAGTGTGGTGGAGTCAAATAATCTCAGCCCTTTTTTTCTACCAAGAAGATGTGTTTTCTTCTTTCTTTTTGAAAGATATAGAGATAGAATTCCTACCCAACAGTTTTCTCCACCATTTTGAAGATTTTGTTTCAGTGTTTTCTAGTCACAACATTTTTAATATGAAGTAAATCATCATTCTTATAATCGACCCCCCTAATGTATTGTGCTCTCACACTACTGCTTTTATTTATTTATTTATTATTTAGGCTGTGCCAGGTCTTAGTTGCAGCATGCGGGATCTTCACTGTGGCATGCGGACTCTTAGTTGTAGCATGCGGGATCTAGTTTCCTGACCAGGGAAAGAACCCAGACCCCTTACATTGGGAGCTCGGAGTCTTATCCACTAGACCACCGGGGAAGTCCCCTTACTGTTTTTAAGATGCTCTCTTTTTCTCTGGTTCTAAGCAGTTTGATTATAAGGTACCTATCCTATTTTTTCTATGAATTTATTGCACCTGTAGTTGGTTGAATTTCTGGGATCTGTGCTTTTATGCCTTTCATCAATGTTAGAAAATTATTATTCCATACCTCTTCAAATACTTCCTTTGCTCCACTCTTTCTTCTCCTTCTCTGGTTGTAATTATATGTAAGACAGATGTTGTTATTACACAGACATCATTTGTTATGATCTTTTATTTTCTTTATTTTTTCTTTGTGACTATTTGGAAAATTTCTATTTAATGTCTTCAAATTCGCTGATCCTTTCACTATTATTAACCTTTTAAACCCTTCAAATACATTTTTTCACTTCAATTATATTATTTTGTTTCTAGCATATCTATCAGAATTTATTTTATTGTTTTAACTTCTGTTGAAATTATTTTCCTATTCACACATGCTGTCCACTTTTTTAGAATGTTTCATATATTATTCATAATTATTTAAAAGTCCCTATCTGATACTTTTAGTAACTAAGCCCAAAATAGGGTTGCTTCAACTGAAAATTTCCTCTGTTGACCATGGGTCACGTTTCATTTCATTGCATCTACACATGAGTCATAATTTTTTTTATTGTATGTTGGACATTGTGTGTGAAAGAATAGCAAATATTGTGGCAATAAATTTTCCTTCATGGAATTTCATGTGTTTTCTGTCAGATTTCTAGTTTGGTGAAGTGGAGGAGAGTTGAGTCAGTCTAATCTATAAGCATGCTGGGTCTGAGCTTTGCTGCAATTTAAATTCATTTCAACAGTCTTCAAGTATTTTGAGGATGAGATCAAGATTTTCTTTTAGCAGGGATTGGGTTCTGAGCAAGGGGAAACTTCCCAAGACGTCTTGAGTTTTACAGATAGCTGCCAGCTTTCCAAACTCTAGGACACCTCTCTTTGCTCTGCAGACTGGCTGATGACTTCTTGGATTATTAGAGAGTTCTTATTGCTTTCCAGTCCTGCCAGGCCTTCTGCACCCCAGGAGATCATTCACTGTCCCACTGGCTTTCCTCCAGAATTTGGAAGGCTGCTGCAGTGACGTTTATGAAAGACCAGGCTTCCTGGTAGAAATTACCTTAGCTCCCCTGCCTAATCCCCTGCTTTTTAAGACTGTAGCAATGGACTCCATTAAGACCCAGAGTGCCTAGACAGAATTTTTCTAAATTCACTGTTGCAACTCCAGCTTTCTCACACTCTCAGACCCATGGGAAAGCCTTGTGAATGGGGTGGACTCACTTCATGGCAGGGGTGCCTCAGCTTTGTAACCTATCACAGTCCCTGCATGGAGATTACATATTTGTTAAAAGTTCAGTTAGTTTGTCCTTACCCAATTCTATTACAAATTCCTCCTCCTGCTTTCTGTCAGGGATGAAAACAATCATTATTTCAATTACTTCTTTGAGTTGGCCTATTTTCTAGCTTGTTCTTATCCTTAGGATAAAAGTATTCATATCTTTGGATGCTGTATGCTAACAAGAATGTAAGGTTTTTTTTTTTTTTTTTTTTTTTTTTGACTTCTAATATAGTGGTATATTACAAAATACAAGAGTGGATCCCAGTAAAAAATAGCTTCTAATTCCTCTTTCTTCTTACCTATTCTACATAGATTCATCTTCCATAGGATGTTGAATAAGTCAGTTTAGTTTTAAAACTACGCTTAATCACAAAAGAGTTTGAACATTTCTTCAATTTCACAAGTATATCAAATATTAAATGTGAAATGTCAGAAGAATCAGAAAGTGGCAGAGATGGTTCAGAAAGTGAATATGAATGGACGTTTCCTGAGACAAATTGTGGATTAATTAGCTTTGTAGAGGACACACTCACTTTTGGTTTTCAGAGTCTCAGTATGTTGTGATTCTGCTTGACTTTGACAAAAATGACAAAAGCAGGAAACCAAATTATGATATTACTTTAGCGAGGTGTTTGTAGACTCTTTTCTTCCCACCCATATGTAGTTTCTCAAGATTATTAGAAGTTTAAGAGATGTAATATCCCTTATAGCTTTCAACTGAGAGAGTAAAAATGAAGAAAAAAAAACAACAAAAAACTAAGGTCATTAGTTAATATTTTATACCAAATGAGGCTTTTTAATGTAGGAAAATAAAATTTTTCTCTTATAATAAAATCATTTTATAAATCTCCAAGTTATTAAATCAGTTATAGTTGTAAGAGATGTAAAAAATATTGCATACATTTTCCATTTTTGTTGATTATTTCTCCCAAAAAAGATGTATTACCAAAAAATCAATACATTTTCTATATCTAGGAGAAAATGATCCTGCACATATAATCACATAGGAGTATCACTCTAAAAAGAGTAATAGAAGAATAAAGACATTTTCTTAGATTTAAGTTATACAAGCACATTTACCTTTTTTCCCTGGGATTGAGGCCTTCCCAAATCTTATGTTCATTACTTAATGAAAACCCCAGATATTTTAGTCCTTCTTGATTATGCTTATTATTTAAGGAACAGTTGATGAACTTTGTCTAACATTTTTAAATTAACAATTTACTTGTTTTATTTTCAGCGTCAGCTCTTTACACTGAAGCAGTCACTATACTAAGCACTGTTTCAGTGAGTACTGACTTAATGGAAATATAGACTAGAACACTGCCAAAGCTTGAAGCATGGACTACATAGGAAAATGAAGAGATATTTTTCATGTGATGCCAGGAATGAACACTTTAGCTTCTCTTCCTCAAGAGTAAATATATCCATGCACAAATTTCAAGTGACCAACCACTATCAATCTGGCTTTCTATTCACAGAATATTCTTTTCTTTTCTTTCCTTTCCCTTCCTTTTCTTTTCTTTTTTTTCTTTTCTTTTCTTTTCTTTCTTTTCTTTTGTATTTCTTCTTCTGACTTTAAATTCTAAGATTCCATCTCAATTCATTCTGCTGCAATTTATTTCTCCATCTTCTATATTTCATTTCAAAACTTTTCACTGAACACAACACATTCTGCCCAGCACAATAAAGGGCTGTGCAAACTGATTTCCTGTTTTAAGTTTGTAAGCTTTGACAGTGGAGTCCTAGTACTCATCTATTTTACTTTAACAAAAACTAATATTGCACAAATAATATGCTAAGCAGTGTTCTAAATGCTTTACGTTCACTCATTTAATTACCATAACAATCTTATTAGATACTATAATTATCTCCATAACAGAAGTATCATCCATCTTTTAATCCTTCTAGTACCTGGCACATAAGAAATGTCCATTAAATGTGGAATTTGACTTCAATTGTTAGCCTAATGATACACATTTATTTATGTCAATGTTATTGGAACTCTATTAGATTGTGTGGATTACAAAATGACTAATCCAGCTCCTAATTCCACAAATCCAGGAGAACGAGACACACAGGATAATGACCTCCCCCCCCCCCCCAGAGAGAGCAGATTCATCAGGATATGATCAAGAGATTATGTGTGAATTGGAAATTAATAACATGTTGGCATGCAGTAGACTACTAGGAGAATTTCAAGCAAATGATAAAGAGAGGTGTGACATGCTTGGACAACTACAAAGTTTGGTGTAGCCAGGCCCGAGCATGAAATATATAAACAGATGGCCTCTTTTTATGCATACACAGAAGTTCAAATTTAATCCTGACTTAATGTTTCCAGAATGTATCCTAGGGAACACTGGTTCTGTGTGGTGTTCCATGGACAACAAATAAATTTGAACAAAACCAGAAAGCATTTTAGGATCAAATAATTTTAAGAAACTGTCTGTACTATATCTTGCAATTGGAAAGGCAGCATATAAG
Organism: Kogia breviceps; assembly: GCF_026419965.1. NCBI lineage: Eukaryota > Metazoa > Chordata > Mammalia > Artiodactyla > Physeteridae > Kogia > Kogia breviceps. Next base: position 16,654,637 of record NC_081322.1, read on the forward strand.
TGTTTTAAAATTTCTTAGAAGCACTTCAGTATAGAAAATTATTCATTGTTGTTTAGTACAGAAATCTCCATATATATGTGATGACAGAACTCTTTCTTAGAATAACTATCCACATGCACTGAGATATACGTAGAACTCTGACTTGCTTAAAAAACAAAAACAAAATGCCTGAAATGAAAGAATTCTCAATTTTTAGGCAAACAAAGTTTTATTCTAAATGATTACTTTTCAATAACTTGGTACTCTCCTTGTGACCTTTCTCTTTTCTCCCCTGTATTTACACTTAAAATTTCAAAAATCTGTATCTCTTCTAGTGGAGATATAGGTAAAATGTTGCACAAAAAAAAATATACTTTGGTATTCTTTTAAATTGTTATTTTTTATTCTTGGTCTCTCATTAAACATCATATATAAAATATGATGTGCTTACTTAATGCTATTTTTGTGTATAGAAAATATTAGAATAATCAACATAAATTTCCTCTGTAATTACCTTAAATATTTGTTTCATAGCCACATTTCATTGAATTTTACCATAGTTCAGAAAAAATTAAAAATGTCATCTTAAGGTATCAAGATATCAAGAATAATTATGTAAACAATAAAGTGTTTCAACATATATAGTCAAGGACGTAAAAATGTTTCTAATATTTGTATTTTTTATTTGCAGAAATTGGCTTGCAGGCAGCACCTTATTTTATTAAAATCATTGCATAAAAAAGGAACAGAAGTAGGCCCCTGGGCCTGGCATATCAACTTCATTTTGTCTTACTCATTTCCATTTTCCATTCCTCTTTTGGTTGTTATTTAAAACAGGCAACAGAACCCTGGCATATGTGGAACCCAGGAGCTCTCACCTAAATATGTTTCTGCTTCATATGTAAGATCATTTGTTGACTGTTGAAACATTCAGTAAATCTCTATATTATATGTAGTTTCTGGGCTTGTTTGCAGTTATTTCCTTTTAATCTATGCATTTCCACTTATCTCTAGCAAAAGCATTCAAAACTTATCAGAGAGAAATTTCAAAAAAACTTTTTTTTGGCTTTACACAAAGGATAATCAAGTACTCTCCAACTATGATCCCCAGCGTGCAATCTGCTTTCTTGAAATCTTATTAATAGAGGGTGACCTAAAAATATAATGCTTGACCACTTAGAATTTAAGAGGGAATAAGTCAATAGGATAATGTAGTTCAGTATTGGTCTTGCTTCAAGAAGGATCCTTACTAACAAATAGTGGGACAGAAGTCTGGATGTTGGGAAACTTGGCTTTGAGTCATTTAATTCCTTCAATTTATTTAGATAAACAAACTGAAGAATAGGAATAACTATACATGCTTTCACTTTTTACTTCCCAGGTTTTATTTCCTTTAAGTCCTTCCTCACAAAGATGATCAGGGGTAGAATATAATTTCAGATGTGATGACATTATGAAAAACAAAATTTTTAAACATTGTAAAAATGTAGGATCTTACACGTATTGTGTATATACAAAATAATGTATTAGATATAGTGCAGCATGCGTAAAGTTCTCAATATGTAATTTGGCCATCATCTAAACTTAAGTGTCTGGAAAATATTTTTTAATAAATAAATAAGATCTATTTAATTTTTACCTTAGTGTTTTTAACTTTGAATGAAATTTAAAGATGTCATAGTTGAATGCAAATACATGTAATCATTTTACAAATATTTTTATACTCTTTAAAAATTAAGGCACCTTGGCAAAAATATTTATCAGGGAACATACATATATTTTTGGAAAATAGCATGTATTTCCTATGTAGAAATTGGAAGAAGTTATATTTTTAGCCTTTGTTATAGTTCCATCTCAGATTATGTAAGTGTGGTCTTTAACTCTATATCTCTCTCACCACAATTCCTAGAAGATAAGAAAAGAGATAAAAATGCAAAATTCAATAACAGAGATTTGAAAAAAAATAGAAATAAAGATTAGAAGAGGACATAAGAAAAACCACTATCCAATCATGGGAATCTCTTTTGTTTAACTATATAGAAATTTAATTGCAATATTCAGGTCTTTACATGGATGGTTTTCTAAAACTTTCAGAAAGAAAGGAAGGCTTTCATTTAACTGTCACAAATATCAAATAGAAAAATCTTACCACCACTTTAACCTGAATTTTGAATACTCATCATTTGGGAAGTGTCCCATGCATTGTACTGGGTCCTTCCCCTCTTTATACCCCTCCTTTCTGAAGAAGCACAGAAATTGGTCTTCTCATCTTACACAGACTATCTTTTGTCATCCTTACTAAAAATACTTGGAACTAGGAAACACAACTTTGAGATCATGCCTTCCATCCCAAGTATTTATTAAGGAAATATTCTACATTCACTGTATCTCACCTAAGGAAAATGCATAAATTCCCTAGTTTGCTAATAGTTGTGAGGAAGAGTAGTAATGACTGAATGAAACCCTTACAATCACATGGCTTTGGAGATATTTATATGAATCTAAAAATGCATTTCAGAAAGTAATCTGATTTTAAAAATACACAAAATGAAAATATGACTTAGGTAAAAAGTGTTGAGTAGGAGGGGCAGAAAGGGGCAAACTGGTTGACATAACCTACATTGCCAAAAGTTAGAGACTCTTACTGGTATGCTTTCTTATTTTGAATTATCTGAACTTATCTGTTTTAAATAATCAGTTTCTAGACAGACTAGAACCATCACTAGTGAAATGAGAACTTCCTTCATGTCAAGGGGATTTAGTTGTATGCTCAAATAGCCTTGTTTAAATGCTAAAACTGTTAAACATTTCACCTATAGGGGGAAATAAAACTTATAAACCTTAAATAAAATTACATGTCGTGCCCTAACATTTTGTTCCTTTGAAAAGGCATTGCAAAAGAAATGTCTGCTGGTAATTTTTTTAACATCTTTATTGGACTATAACTGCTTTACAATGGTGTGTTAGTTTCTGCTTTACAACAAAGTGAATCAGTTATACATACACATATGTTCCATATCTCTTCCCTCTTGTGTCTCCCTCCCTCCCATCCACCCTATCCCACTCTCTAGGTGGTCACAAACCACCTAGCTGATCTCCCTGTGCCATGCAGTTGCTTCCCACTAGCTATCCACCCTACGTTTGATAGTGTATATATGTCCATGCCACTCTCTCACTTTGTCACAGTTTACCCTTCCCCCTCCCCATATCCTCAAGTCCATGCTCTAGTAGTTCTGTGTTTTATTCCCATCCTACCCCTAGTCTCTTCATGACATTTATTTTTTCATTTAGATTCCATATATATGTGTTAGCATACAGTATTTGTTTTTCTCCTTCTGACTTACTTCACTCTGTATGACAGACTCCAGGTCCATCCACCTCACTACAGATAACTCAGTTTCATTTCTTTTTATGGCTGAGTAATAATCCATTGTATATATGTGCCACATCTTCTTTATCCATTCATCTGTTGATAGACACTTAGGTTGCTTCCATATCCTGGTTATTGTAAATAGAGCTGCAATGAACATATTGGTACATGAGTCTTTTTGAATTATGTTTTGCTCAGGGTATATGCATAGTAGTGGGATTGCTGGGTCCTATGGTAGTTCTATTTCTAGTTTTTTAAGGAACCTCCATACTTGACATACTGTTCTCCATAGTGACTCTATCAATTTACATTCCCACCAGCAGTAAAAGAGTGTTCCATTTTCTCCACACCCTCTCCAGCATTTATTATTTCTAGATTTTTTTTATGATAGCCATTCTGACCTGCCTGAGATGATATCTCATTGTAGTTTTGATTTGCATTTCTCTAATGATTAATGATGTTGAGCATTCTTTCATGTGTTTGTTGCCAATCTGTATATCTTCTTTGGAGAAATGTCTATTTAGGTCTTCAGCCTATTTTTGGATTGGATTTTTTTTTTTTTTTTTTTTAATATTGAGCTGAATGAGCTGCTTATAAATTTTGGAGATTAATCCTTTATCAGTTGCTTTTTTTTTCAAATATCTTCTCCCATTCTGAGGGCTGTCTTTTCATCTTGTTTATGGTGTCCTTTGCTGTGCAAAAGATTTTAAGTTTCAGTAGGTACCATTGATTATTTTTGTTTTTATTTCCATTTCTCTAGGAGATGGGTCAAAAAGGATCCTGCTGTGATTTATGTCATAGAGTGTTCTGCCTATACTTTCCTCTAAGAGTTTGATAGTGTGTGGCCTTACATTTAGTGCTTTAACCCATTTTGAGTTTATTTTTGTGTATGGTATTAGCGAGTGTGCTAATTTCATACTTTTACATGTACCTGTCCAGTTTTCCCAGCACCACTTATTGAAGAGGCTTTCTTTTCTCCACTGTATATTCCTGCCTCCTTTATCAAAGATAAGGTGACCATATGTGTGTGTGTTTATCTCTGGGCTCTCTATCCTGTTCCATTGATCTATATTTTGGTTTTTGTGCCAGTACCATACTGTCGTGATTACTGTAGCTTTGTAGTATAGTCTGAAGTCAGGGAGCCTGATTCCTGCAGCTCCAATTTATGTTCTCAAGATTGCTTTAGCTATTCTGGGTCTTTTGTGTTTCCATACAAATTGTGAAAAAATTGTTTTCTAGTTCTGTAAAAAATACCCGTGGTAGTTTGATAGGGATTGCATTGAATCTTTAGATTGCTTTGAGTAGTAGAGTCATTTTCACAATGTTGATTCTTGCAATCCAAGAACATGGTATATCTCTCCATCTATTGGTATCATCTTTAATTTCTTTCATCAGTGTCTTATAATTTTCTGCATACAGGTATTTTGTCTCCTTAGGTAGGTTTATTCCTAGATATTTTATTCTTTTTGTTGCAGTGGTAAATGGGAGTGTTTTCTTAATTTCACTCTCAGATTTCTCATCATTAGTGTATAAGTATGCCAGAGATTTCTGTGCATTAATTTTGTATCCTGCTACTTTACCAAAATCATTGATTAGCTCTAGTAGTTTTCTGGGAGCATCTTTATGATTCTCTATGTATAGTATCATGTCCTTTGCAAACAGTGACAGATTTACTTCTTCTTTTCCATTTTGGATTCCTTTTATTTGTTTTTCTTCTCTGATTGCTGTGACTAGAACTTCCAAAACTACATTAAATAAGAGTGGTGAGAGTGGTCAACCATGTTTTGTTCCTGATCTTAGTGGAAATGGTTTCAGTTTTTCACCATTGAGGATGATGTTGGCTGTGAGTTTGTCATATATGGCCTTTATTATGTTGAGGAAAGTTCCTTCTATGCCCACTTTCTGCAGGGTTTTTATCATAAATAGGTGTTGAATTTTGTCAAAAGCTTTCTCTGCATCTATTGAGATGATCATATGGTTTTTCTCCTTTAGTTTGTTGATATGGTGTATCACGTTGATTGATTTGCGTATATTGAAGAATCCTTGGATTCTTGGAATGAACCCCACTTGATCATGGTGTGTGATCCATTTAATGTGCTGTTGGATTCTGTTTGCTAGTATTTTGTTGAGGATTTTTGCATCTATGTTCATCAGATATTGGCCTATAGTTTTCTTTCTTTGTGACATCTTTGTCTGATTTTGGTATCATGCTGATGGTGGCCTCATAGAATGAATTTGGGAGTGTTCCTCCCTCTGCTATATTTTGGAAGAGTTTGAGAAGGATAGGTGTTAGCTCTTCTCTAAATGTTTGATAGAATTCACCAGTGAAGCCATCTGGTCCTGGGCTTTTTTTGTTGGAAGATTTTTTTATCACAGTTTCAATTTCAGTGCTTGTGATTGGTCTGTTCATATTTTCTATTGCTTCCTGGTTCAGTCTCAGCAGGTTGTGCATTTCTAACAATTTTCCATTTCTTCCATGTTGTTCATTTTATTGGCATACAGTTGCTTGTAGTAATCACTGTTAAACTTTTATATGTCTGCAGTGTCCGTTGTTACTTCTCCTTTTTCATTTCTAATTCTATTGATCTGAGTTTTCTCCCTTTTTTCCATGATGAGTCTGACTAATGGTTTATCAATTTTGTTTATCTTCTCAAAGAACCAGTTTTTAGTTTTATTGATCTTTGCTATAGTTTCCTTCACTTCTTTTTCATTTATTTCTCATCTGATCTTTATGATTTCTTTCCTTCTGCTAAATTTGGGGCTTTTTTGTTCTTCTTTCTCTAATTGCTTTAGATGAAAGATTAGGTTGTTTATTCGAGATGTTTCCTGTTTCTTAAGGTAGGATTGTATTGCTATAAACTTCCCTCTTAGAACTGCTTTTGCTGCATCCCATAGGTTCTGGGTTGTTATGTCTCCATTGTCATTTGTTTCTAGGTATTTTCTGATTTCCTCTTTGATTTCTTCAGTGATCACTTCATTATTAATAGTGTATTGTTTAGCCTCTATGTGTTTGTATTTTTTACAGATCTTTTCCTGTAATTGATATCTAGTCTCATAGCATTGTGGTTGGAAAAGATACTTGATACAATTTCATTTTTCTTACATTTAGCAAGGGTAGATTTGTGACCCAAGATATGACCTATTCTGGAGAATGTTGCATGAGCACTTGAGAAAAAAAATGTGTATTATGTTGTTTTTGGATGGAATGCCCTATAAATATCAATTAAGTCCATCTTGTTTAATGTATCATTTAAAATTTGTGTTTCCTTATTTATTCTCATTTTGGATGATCTGTTCATTGGTGAAAATGTGGCGTTAAAGTCCCTTACTATGATTGTGTTACTGTCAATTTCCCCTTTTATGGCTGTTAGTATTTGCCTTATATATTGAGGTGCTCCTATGTTGGGTGCATAAATATTTACAATTGTTATATATTCTTCATGGATCGATCCCGTGATCATTATGTAGTGTCCTTCTTTGTTTCTTGTAATAGTTTTTATTTTAAAGTCTATTTTGTCTGAGATGAGAATTGGTACTCCAGCTTTCTTCTGATTTCCATATGCATGGAATATCTTTTTCCTTCCCCTCACTTTCAGTCTGTATATGTCCCTAGGTCTGAAGTGGTTCTCTTGTAGACAGCATATATATGGGTCTTGTTTTTGTATCCATTCAGCCAGTCTGTGCCTTTTGGTGGGAGCATTTAATCCATTTACATTTAAGGTAATTATCGATATGTATGTTCCTATTACCATTTACTTAATTGTTTCACGTTGTTCTTGTAGGTCTTTTCCTTCTGTTGTGTTTCTTGCCTAGAGAAGTTCCTTTAGGATTTGTTGTAGAGCTGGTTGGGTGGTGCTGAACTCTCTCAGTTTTTGCTTGTTCGTAAAGTTTTTAATTTCTCCATCAAATCTGAATGAGATCCTTGCTGGGTAGAGTAATCTTGGTTGTAGGTTTTTCTCCTTCATCACTTTAAATATGTCCTGCCACCCCCTTCTGTCTTGCAGAGTTTCTGCTGAAAGATCAGATGTTAACCTTATGGGCATTCCCTTGTGTGTTCCTTGTTGTTTTTCCCTTGGTGCTTTTAATATGTTTTCTTTGTATTTAATTTTTGATACTTTGATTAATATGTGTCTTGGCATGTTTCTCCTTGGATTTATTCTGTATGGGATTCTCTGTGCTCCCTGGACTTGATTGACTATTTCCTTTCCTATATTAGGGAAGTTTTCAACTATAATCTCTTCAAATATTTTCTCAGTCCCTTTCTTTTTCTCTTCCTCTTCTGGGACCCCTATAACTCGAATGTTGGTGCATTTAATGTTGTTCCTGACATCTCTGAGACTGTCCTCAGTTCTTTTCATTCTTTTTGCTTTAGTCTGTTCTGCAGTAGTTATTTCCACTATTTTATCTTGCAGGTCACTTATCCGTTCTTCTGCCTCAGTTATTCTGCTATTGATCCCATCCTGAGTATTTTTAATTTCATGTATTGTATTGTTCATCATTGCTTGCTTCCTCTTTAGTTCCTCTAGGTCCTTGTTAATTGTTTCTTGCATTTTGTCTATTCTATTTCCAAGATTTTGGATCATCTTTACTATCATTACTCTGAATTATTTTTCCAGTAGACTGCCTATATCCTCTTCATTTGTTAGGTCTGGTGGGCTTTTAGCTTGCTCCTTCATATGCTGTGTGTTTTTCTGTCTTTTCATTTTACTTATCTTACTGTGTTTGGGGTTTCCTTTTTGCAGGATGCAGGTTCATAATTCCCGTTGTTTTTGGTGACTGTCCCCAGTGGCTAAGGTTGGTTCAGTGGGTTGAGTAGGTTTCCTGGTAGATGGGACTAGTGCCTGTGTTCTGCTGGATGAGGCTGGATCTTGTCTTTCTGGTGGGCAGTTCCATGTCTGGTGGTGTCTTTTGAGGTGTCTGTAGCCTTATTATGATTTTAGGAAGCCTCTCTGCTAATGGATGGGGCTGTGGTCCTGTCTTGCAAGTTGTTGGGCATAGGGTGTTCAGCACTGTAGCTTGCTGGTCGTTGAGTGAATCTGGGTCTTGGTGTTGAGAGGGACATCTCTGGGGGATTTTCGCCATTTGATATTACGTGGAGCTGGGAGGTCTCTTGTGCACCAGTGTCTTGAAGTTGGTTCTCCCACCTCGGTGACACAACCCTGAGTTCTGGCCTGAGCACCAACAGCCTTTAATCCACATGGCTCAGAATAAAGGGATGAAAAAATAGAAAGGAAAGAAAAAAGAAAGGAAGAAAGGAAGGAAGGATGAAAGGAAGGAAGGAAGAAAGGAAGATAGGAAGAAAGGAAGGAGGGAAGTTGGAAATGAATGAATAAAGGAAGGAAGAAAGGAAGGAAGCAAGAAAGAAAGAAGATAAAATAAAGTAGAATAAAATAAAGTTATTAAAATAAAATATAATTATTAGGAAGAAAAAATTTTTTAAGTTAAAATAAATAAACCGCGACTGTCAGAACCCTAGGACAAATGGTGAAAGCAAAGCTATACAGACAAAATCTCACACAGAAGCACACACATACACACTCACAAAAAGAAAAAAAAGGGGGAAATAATAATATATCTTGCTCCCAAAGTCCACCTCCTCAACTTGGGCTATTTCGCTGTCTATTCAGGTATGCCACAGATGCAGGGCACTTCATGTTGATTGTGGAGCTTTAATCCGCTGCTTCTGAGGCTGCTGGGAGAGATCTCCCCCTCTCCTCATTGTTCGCACAGCTCCTGGGGTTCAGCTTTGGACTTGGCCCCTCCTCTGCTCGTAGGTCGCCTGAGGGTGTCTGCTCTTCTCTCAGACAGGACGGGGTTAAAGGAGCCGCTGATTCAGGGACTGTGGCTCACTCAGGCCGTGGGGGAGGGAGGGGCACTGATGCGGGGCGAGGCTGCCGTGGCAGAGGCCGGCTTAACACCCCACCAGCCTGAGGTGCGCCGTGCGTTCTCTCAGAGAAGTTGTCCCTGGATCATCGGACCCTGGCGGTGGTGGGCTGCACAGGCTCCCGGGAGGGGAGGTGTGGAGAGTGACCTGTGATCGCATACAGGCTTCTTGGTGGCGGCAGCAGCAGCCTTAGTGTCTCATGTCCATCTCTGGGTTCCCCGCCAACAGCCACGGCTCACCCCCGTCTCTGGAGCTCCTTTGGTGGCGCTCTGAATACTCTCTCCTCGTGCACCAGGAAACAAAGAGGGAAGAAAAGGTCTCTTGCCTCTTTGGCAGATCCAGACTTCTCCTGGACTCCCTCCTGACCAGCCATGGTGCACTAGCCCCTTCAGGCTGTGTTCATGCCGCCAGTCCTCTCCCTGGGATCCGAAGGAAGCCCGAGCCTCAGCTCCCAGCCCCTGCCCACCCCAGGGGATGAGCAGACAAGCCTCTCGGGCTGGTCAGTGCTGGTCGGCACCGATCCTCTGTGCGGGAATCTCTCCGCTTTGCCCTCCACACCCCTGTGGCTGCGCTCTCCTCCGTGGCTCCGAAGCTTCCCCCCTCCACCACCCGCAGTCTCTGCCTGCGAAGGGGCTCCTAGTGTGTGAAAACCTTTCCTCCTTCACAGCTCCCTCCCACTGGTGCAGGGCCCATCCCTATTCTTTTGTCTCTGCTTTTCTTTTTTCTTTTGCCCTACCCAGGTACGTGGGGAGTTTCTTGCCTTTTGGGAGGTCTGAGGTCTTCTGCCAGTGTTGAGTGGGTATTGTATAGGAGCAGTTCCACGTGTAGATGTATTTCTGATGTATCTGTCAGGAGGAAGGTGATCTCCGCGTCTTACTCTTCAGCCATCTTCTCTTTCCTCTCCCTGCTGGTTTTAAATATGTAATTGATCATCCAGATATTCTTTTGGTCACCGAAATAACTGAGCTATTTTCTTTAAATCTTTAAATGTACACTTCACATCACTGTCCCCTGGAGAACTTAGCATTCAGATACAGTTAATGATATTGTGTGCTTTCCTTTGACATTTGTTTTATTTATAAATTTTGCTTTATATTTTTAACCTTCAGAGATCAAGTATATTTGAAAATGAAAAGACTTGAATACGCGAAGGAAACAGTAATTCAGGTCAGGTTCAACTGGAGCACATTGTGGACAAGAGCTGTGAAATGGGCCAGACATGCCTGCTCAGCCTCCCAGCCCTGAGTCTCAACTCTCCCCACACTTACCCAGCTGAGAATTTAAGGAGCCCTTGGATCTACTGTACTGGGAAATTGTCTCTCAATCTTGTTTCTAAAAAGACCATACAGATACATCCAGTTAGTCTTCAAATACCACTTTCAGCACATTTTCTTGCCCAGTCTGCCTGTTGGAGTTTGGAGATTTCTTCCCACCCCATTTGCCCCTTCGAGTCTGAGTTTCTGTTTTTTAACATGCCCATGATAGCTTGAAGGGGTGGGTCAGAGCATAGTCTGGCTTATCCCATTTATAGTGCCCTCATGTTCACCACGAATTTGAGGTTCTTACCTTGCTGAAGAAGGAATTTGGAGATGAGACAAGGAGGTTAAGAAAGTAAAGTGAGCATTTATTTAAGCAAGAACACATTCTCAGAGCAAGAGTGAGGAGACAGGTGAGGAGCTGCTGCCCTGTGTTTCTTCGGAAAGCCGGTTATGAGGGGCATACAAATGAAAGGGCAGAATATTCACTGGAGAAAGAGGGGTTTGGGGGTCATGTTCCCTGATTTTCATCCCAGCTTCATCTTCCTGAGGGCAGGAGGGATTTTTGTCTTTATTTAGTTTAGATCAGACATGTCATAGGGTTGGTGCGTGATGGGTACTTCTTATCTGCAAGACTGATTTTATTGTAATAATGAGCAACAGGCTACATTCACAGTCAGGAGTTTCCCACCTTTTCCCACCTTTCTTTGTCTGCCCCCAGGACACTTATCACCCAAAATGTGTGGTTTCCTGTCAGTCTGGAGGTCTCTGCTTTTCTTTGCCCTCGGACGCCCACGGTTCACAAGTTGTGTGATTTCCTGCCACCTGGCCCCTGCCCCCCTTTCTCTGCTCATACCTAGCTACCTGCCTGCTCTAACACTCAGGGATAAACACAATTCATATATGCTTACACATGTGATATACAGTGGTATCTTCCCTACACACAGACAGGAAGGAAGGGATTAGTTTTCTTAAACTTGATAATTGATTGAAAGCAGACACTGTTTTCATGAGCCCAGGAAGAGGCACTCCGTGTGTGAATTTACGTTCCCGATGTTTCAGCTTGTGGACGCTGCACTCCGATGTTCACCTCACCCAGCATCTTCCTGGACCACACTCTGCTGGCCCAGAGACAAATAATTGTTTTCTGTCCACATGTGAAAATGTACGTTTATGCATTTTTATGTATTTATTCACTCATGGACTCACTCTTTAAATCTTGAGTGTTTTTTATGTGCATGTAAATGTGGAGCATAAGACAACCATTCTAGGGAGAAGCTGTATCTTCGGATCCTGTGTGCTGAGAGCCAAACAGAGCTCAAGGGGCCAAGTGCCCACGATCTGCTGAATGAACACATGACCATTGACTACCTTCCCTGACAACACACTTACAAAGGTAAAATGAAAGGTTAACAGTAGTAAAATAGTAAACTGTCTCACTATAAAAAAGGTCACAAGGAAAAAGTCATGAATAATTAAGTACCAAATTAGTTGTGCTGCATCGGCTGTTGGTAACTTGGGACCATGGCCACCCTTTTCAAGACCTGCATCCCTTAGATTTTTCTGCCCCTATGGGTCCTGTGCTCATCTGTCAATGAGAGGCACTGTGCATGGTCTGGAAGGTAGAATGGAAGGAGCAGGCATGATTCTTGCAGCCTCAGGCAGAGGCGGGGGCAAGATCCTAGAATGATTCCCTTCAGGGTTATATGGAGCTGAGATCGCAAGATGGTGCTTCTGTTGGTGCCACAGCCCAAAATCACGTGTGGCAGCACTCCATGGGTCCTGGGAGTCACAGCGGCTTCTAGGGGCTCCTGGAGCCCATCTGACCCAGCTGAGACCCCGACCTACACTCCTCCATCATTGCCGTGGTGGCAGAAGCCTCAAGCCCCTCAACTGAAACCTTCCACATCTGAACACAGAGTGGTTTGTGCTTCTTGGCCAAATTCTGACTGATCTATCAGTCTTCTAGAAAGTGAGAGTTTTAAATTACAAAGCAGAAGATGATATCAAACTAATTAATTTTATATGTACTATGAAGAAGGTCAGAGTGCCGGGAGTAAAGTTAATAGGCCTGTCGAACAAACAGAAATCTCAGGGAGGGTTTTTCAGTGTAACAGTAATTTCTCTCTCCAAGCAGCCCTGCACCCATTCCCCCCCCCCCACCCACCCACTTGGGTGAAATAGCCTTTCCTTGTCACTCCCAAATAATAAAAATATCCTGCAGGAAGTTTATTCCCCATAATGTCTTAATTCATTTATATATATCTTACTCCATATTATAATAAAAATTCAAACTCCATTCAAAATCAAATTCACCTCTTCTACAGCTCAGGTCCCTCACAGGGAAAGAGTCTACTGTGGGTGGAGGAGAGGTGCTTGGCTGGCTTCTTTTATTATTATTTAACTGGTGTTAGCTGATCTCTGACCATTCTAGATTTAGAAGAGAAGGAAGAACAATGTGACAGAAAAAAATATCTTCCTTAAGATCACATCTTGGATGTATTTCCTGAGTGTGACCAGTCAAAGCTGACTTGTTCAGGCATTTTCATGATTTCTTCAGGCATGTCCTCCCCTCCATGGCTGGGTCTCTCACCAGCAGTTCTCAAAATAGGTTGAGAGCTCCCTGGGCAGCTGGTGACGTCCACAAAGAGGCTGGCCTCTTTCTCTGTCAGGGTCCTCCCAGCACGCCCCCTGCACCTCTTGCCCAGGATCTACCATAGTCCAAAGTTGTTTCTCATCCTTTCTCTCCTTTTATCAAGGTCCATACTGGTTCCAGAGGAAACACACACAATTGAACCATTCATGGGTGGAAGTACAGCTTCTATCTAAGCTCAGTTATTTTCATTTTGCTGTGTGGTGGGAGTTTCAGCCACTGTCTCTTACCCTTTAGTTTTCTGGGCGTAAGTTACACACCCATCCATCCTTTTATAAAAATTCCAAAAGACACATATAAAACTCTGTGAGTGGTTCCTTTGACTCCTCTCCTCCCCCATTTGATCTGAGGTGGTGATGGTACACCATCCTTCCCCCGTGGTGTGAAGGACCCACAGTGCACAGACAACATGCTCCAAAGACATCCTCCGACTTTCAGCTCCTATGACTTCTCTGATTTTAACCCCTTCACATCCTCAGATGGGTGAGGAGACAAAGGGGCGTGGAACTTGTTTGTAGCTACCTCTGTTACAAAGCCAACAAATGTGAGCAAATGCCTTCCTCTGGTTTGTAAAGGTAATTAACAATTATTTTCTGGTAATCCCTGCTAAAAGTAAAACCACAGTTTAACATCAAGTCACATATAGATACATTTAAAAGGCCACTAAGACTGCTTTTATCTTTATCAAGGAGAATGTGTTCTCCTTTTCACTTAGCATTTATGCTTCTGAATAATTTGTGTAAGCTTCAAATTAAGAGCAGACAAATCTCCATATCAGACTTACAGAAAAATCTGGAGTCCGCTGTCACATTTTTTTTTTTTTTTTCTCAAGAAACTCCCAGAACAACTCACGTTGAGCCTTCCCTGGAGGGATCCTTGCCACTCACAGCCATGCTCAGTGCTGCCCAGCTGGTCCTCCTGGTCCTCTGGGAGCTGGCCAGCTCTCCCTCAGCTGCTGGAGGGTGAGAAGTCCCCCGTGAGCCCTGTCCTGCTACCCAGAAGCACAGCATTCAGCTCTTACAAGCACCCGCTCCCTGGCTCTGTATTCACTACTCGCTACACAAGCTGCAGGGGCTTCAGCTCTCCAGCAGATCCTGATTGGACCACCTCCTCGCCAAAATATTTCCCTAGCTCTTTATGGTAAAGCGAGATGTTAGCTTACATTTAAATGTGATTTTCAACCAAAGGCTACTTTTTAAAAGAAAATATATATTCATAATCCCATCGTAAAAGAGGAAAATTTAACTTGAAAGACAGTTTTTCAGCAGTCTATATGTGGATCATACATTTCAATCTACAGAATGAAATGAAGCCTGGGCAGAGACCACAGAGTATGTATGCAAAAGCAGGAAACACCATGAGAGGAATCCAGAGAGATCCAGCCAGGGCTGGATGATATGAAAAAGACCAGCCACAGCACAGAGGTGGAACTGGATCTGCACTAGGCGATAGTTTTATTACCAGGAAAATATACTTGTTTTTACAGACAAAGTCAGTTGGCTTTATTTCTTAGAAATATTTAGGAAAAGAAAAGGTTTGATAATTCTTTTAGGAATTTGTTGCTTTGTTTAACTGACAGCATCAGAAATTTGAATGATTTTTTTTTTAGGTTGTCAGGTATCAGCTTCCCAGCATAGATGAGATGATTGTTAATAACATGTAAAATTTGAAATAAGGCAAGCTTTGTAGGACACTTTTACCTTTGTTAGTGAAATGGCTGGATTGTAAAGGAATGTATGGTATTGAGGACACATGAAGTACACATGGGTGACTTAGTTTGAAAATAGCCAAGGACTAAATGACAAATAAGTTATTTCCATGTTTACAGCATAAAGAGGAAATGAAAATTTATTTCATGATACAAATTTGTTTATGTGTACTTTTCTGGGAAACAGTTGAGGTTCTCCAAGAATATGTGCATTTCTGTAATTGGAAGAACACATCTGCTAGAAAACTCAAGTGAAAATAATCACTTTCTTGATTTTCTATTCTGAGAACAAGGTCTAAGATTCAAAAGAAGAATTAATTAGCCAGAGAGATCACGTGGCCCACCCAGCATCTAGACCCCTTCTGTTGCAAGAGAAATGTGAAAACCATTTCCAGCAGAGAGATCTCCACTCTCACCTGTTTCACTACCTAGGATCCTACCTCTTCATTCACCATCAACTCTTCATGCTTTGCATCTTTTCTTGTAACTGGGGAATTGTGTTGTCCCTTGCATATCTATTCTTGAAGTTTTGATTCTTGCCAAACTCTTATCAATGTTTACCCCACTCAGTTATTGCCTTAAGTTCTAGTTCTCCAAGTTATGGCTTTCCTACCTACTCCCTTCTGCCTGCTCACTAAAACCTTCTCAGAAAGAACTGATGTCCTATCTTTTTACCCTGAGCACACAGTTGGAAGTCCCCCAGCATCTGACACTGTCTTCTAGGCATAAGTCCTGACTCTTGGATCTCACTGAAATGTGGCCATTTGCCTTTGTGTGTCTTTCTGATATGTGAGGTTCCATGCATAGCTTCTCAGTCTTATCTCCCCACTACTAAACCCAGAAACAATCATGCTGTATGACACTAGTGAGAAAGACAAGGTTAAGTCCAAGTTTATGGCTTTCAAAAGTTGATGGAATATAATCTTATAAATGAAGAAATGAAGATTATTGAATTAGCTTTCTCCAAGAAACTTGTAACTGATTTTTCCATGTTGATATCTATGCTATGCTATTATGAAGACACATTTTTATATAAGGATTACTTTACTATTAAATTGATTTTGAAATTACATGTACTTATAGAATGTACCTTTGCATAAAAGTTCATTATTTTAACATCATTATTGGAGTATAATTGCTTTAAAATTTGTGTTAGTTTCTGCCATATAACAAAGTGAATCAGCTATACGTATACATATATCCCAATATCCCCTCCCTCTTGTGTCTCTCTCCCACACTTCCTATCCCATCCCTCTAGGTGGTCAAAAAGCATCAAGGTGAATCTCCCTGTGCTATGTGGCTGCTTCCCATTAGCTACTTATTTTACATTTGGTAGTGTATATATGTCTATGATGCTCTCTCACTTCATCCCAGCTTCCCTTTCCCCCTCCCCATGTCCTCAAGTCTATACTCTACATCTATGCCTTTATTCCTGTCCTGCCGCAAGGTTCTTCAGAACCATTTTTTAAATTAGTTTCCATAAATATGTGTTAGCATACAGAATTTGTTTTTCTCTTTCTGACTTACTTCACTCTGTATAACAGACTCTAAGTTCACCTACTTCACTACAAATAACTCAATTTCATTTCTTTTAATAGCTGAGCAATATTCCATTGTATATATGTGCCACATCTTCTTTATCCATTCATCTGTCAATGGACACTTAGGTTGCTTCCATGTGCTGGCTATTGTAAATAGTTTTGCAAGCAACATTGTGGTACATGACTCTTTTTGAATTATGGTTTTCTCACAGTATATGCCCATTAGTGGGATTGCTGGGTCACACAGTAATTCTACTTTTAGTTTTTTAAGGAACCTCCATACTGTTCTCCAGAGTGGGTGTATCAATTTACATTGCCACCAACAGGGCAAGAGAGTTTCCTTTTCTCCACACCCTCTCCAGTACTTATTGTTTGTAGATTTTTTGATGATGGCCATTGTGACCGGTGTGAGATAATACCTCATTGTAGTTTTGATTTGCATTTCTCTAATGATTAGTGATGTTGAGCATTCTTTCATGTGTTTGTGAGCAATCTGTATATCTTCTTTGGAGAAAAGTCTACTTAGGTCTTCAACCCATTTTTGGATTGGGTTGTTTGTTTCTTTTATAATATTGAGCTGCATGAGCTGCTTGTAAGTTTTGTAGATTAATCCTTTATCAGTTGCTTTTTTTGCAAATATTTTCTCCCATTCTGAGTGCTGTCTTTTCATCTTGTTTATGGTTTCCTTTGCTGTGCAAAAAATTTTAAGTTTCATTAGGTCCCATTTGTTTATTTTTGTTTTTATTTCCATTGCTCTAGGAGGTAGGTCAAAAAGGATCTTGCTGTGATTTATGTCATAGAGTGTTCTGCCTATGTTTTCCTCTAAGAGTTTGATAGTGTCTGGCCTGACATTTAGGTCTTTAACCCATTTTGAGTTTATTTTTGTGTATGGTGTTAGGGAGTGTTCTAATTTCATTCTTTACATGTAGTTGTCCAGTTTTCCCAGCATGACTTATTGAAGAGGCTGTCTTTTCTCCACTGTATATTCTTGCCTCCATTATAAAAAATAAGGTGGTCATATGTGTGTGGGTTTATCTCTGGGTTTTCTAGCCTGTTCCATTGATCTATATTTCTGTTTTAGTGCCAATACCATACCCTCTTGATTACTGTAGCTTTGTAGTATAGTCTGAAGTCAGGGAGCCAGATTCCTCCAGCTCCATTTTCTTTTTCAAGATTGTTTGGCTATTCAGGACCTTTTGTGTTTCCATACAAATTGTGAAACATTTTGTTCTAGTTCTGTGAAAAATGCCATTGGTAGTTTGATAGGGATTGCATTGAATCTTAAGATTGCTTTGTGTAGTATAGTCATTTTCAAAGTGCTGATTCTTCCAATCTAAGGACATGGTATATCTCTCCATCTTTTTGTATCATCCTTAATTTCTTTCATCAGTGTCTTATAGTTTTCTGCATACAGGTCTTTATCTCCTTAGGTAGGTTAATTCCAGGTATTTTATTCTTTTTGTTGCAAGGGTAAATGGGAGTGTTTCCATAATTTCCATTTCAGATTTTTCATCATTAGTGTATAGGAATGCAAGAGATTTCTGTGCATTAATTTTGCATCTTGCTACTTTACCAAATTCATTGATTAGCTCTAGTAGTTTTCTGTTAGCATCTTTAGGATTCTCTATTTATAGTATCACATCTATGACGTCTGCAAACAATGACAGTTTTACTTCTTTTCCAATTTGGATTCCTTTTATTTCTTTTTTTCTTTTTTTTCTATGATTGCTATAGCTAAAACATCCCAAACTATATTGAATAATAATGGTGAGAGTGGGAAACATTGCTTTGTTCCTGATCTTAGTGGAAAAGTTTTCAGGTTTTCACCATTGAATGATGTTGGCTGTGGGTTTGTCATATATGGACTTTATTATGTTGAGCCAAGTTCCCTCTTTGCCTACTTTCTGGAGGGTTTTTATCCTAAATAGGTGTTGAAGTTTTTTGAAAGCTTTTTCTACATCTATTCAGATTATCATAAGGTTTTTATCCTTCAATTAGTTAATATGGTGTATCACATTGATTGATTTGCCTATATTGAATAATCCTATCATTCATGGGATAAACCCCACTTGATCATGTTGTATGATCCTTTTAATGTGCTGCTGGATTCTGTTTTATATTATTTTGTTGAGGGTTTTTGCATCCATATTCATCAGTGATATTGACCTGTAGTTTTCTTTTTTAGGGACATCTTTGTCTGTCTTTGGTATCAGGATGATGGTAGCCTCATAGAATGAGTTTGGGAGTTTTCCTCCCTCTGGTATATTTTGGAAGAGTTTGAGAATGATAGGTGTTAGCTTTTCTCTAAATGTTTGATATAATTTGCCGTGAATCCATCTGTTCCTGGCTTTGGTTTGTTGTATGATTTTTAATCACAGTTTCAATTTCAGTGATTAGTCTGTTTATATTTTCTATTTATTCATTATTCAGTCTCGCAAGTTGTGCATTTCTAAGAATTTGTCCATTTCTTCCAAGTTGTCCATTTTATTGGCAATAGTTGTTTGTAGTAATCTCTCATCATCCTTTGTATTTCTGCAGTGTCATTTGTTACTTTTCCTTTTTCATTTCTAATTCTGTTGCTTTGAGTCTTCTCCCTTTTTTTCTTGATGAGTCTGTCTAATGCTTTATCAATTTTGTTTATCTTCTCAAAGAACCAGCTTTTAGTTTTATTGACCTTTGCTATTGTTTCCTTCATTCCATTTTTTCATTTATTTCTTATCTGTTCTTTATGACTTCTTTCCTTCTGCTAACTTCAGGGTTTTTTTAAAAAAATCTTCTTTCTCTAATTGCTTTAAGTGTAAGGTTAGGTTGGTTATTTGAGATTTTTCTTGTTTCTTGAGGTAGCATTATATTGCTATAAACTTCCATATTAGAACTGCTTTTGCCATATCCAATAGGTTTTGGGTTGTCGTGTTTTCATTGTCGTTTGTTTATTGGTAGTTTTTTTTTAAATTTCCTCTTTGATTTCTTCAGTGATCTCTTGGTTATTTAATAGCTTATTCTTTAGCTCCCATGTGTTTGTATTTTTTACAGTTTTCTTTCCTGTAACTGATATCTAGTCTCATAGCACTGAGGTTGGAAAAGATACTTCATATGATTTCCATTTTCTTAAATTTACCAAGGCTTGACTTATGACCCAAGATATTATCTATCCTGGAGAATGTTCCATGAGCACTTGAGAAAAACGTGTATTCTGTTGTTTTTGAATGAAGTGTCCTTTAAATATCAATTAAGTCCATCTTGTTTAATGTATCATTTAAAGCTTGTGTTTCCTTATTTATTTCATTATGGATGGTCTGTCCATTGGTGAAAGTGGGGTGCTAAAATCCCCTACTATGATTATGCTACTGTTGATTTCCCCTTTTACGGCTGTTAGCATTTACCTTATGTATTGAGGCGCTCCTATGTTGGGTGCATAAATATTTACAATTGCTATATCTTCTTCTTGGATTGATCTCTTGACTGTTATGTAGTGTCCTTCTTTGTTTCTTGTAATAGTCTTTAATTTAAATTCTATTTTTGTCTGATATGTGAATGGCTACTACAACTTTCTTTTGATTTCCATTTGCATGGAATATCTTTTTGCATCCCATCACTTTCAGTCTGTATGTGTCCCTAGTTCTGAAGTGGGTATCTTGTAGACAGCATATATGCTGTCTATATATATACAGGTCTATATACAGGTCTCATTTTTGCGTCCATTCAGCCAGTCTATGTGTTTTGGTTGGAGCATTTAATCCATTTACATTTAAGGTAGTTATCAATATGTATGTACTTATTACCATTTTCTTAATTATTTTGGGTTTTTTATTGTAGATCTTTTTCTTCTCTTGTGTCTTCTGTCTAGAGAAGTTCCTTTAGCATTTGTTGTAAAGCTGGTTTGGTGTTGTTGAATTCTCTTAGCTTTTGTTTGTCTGTAAAGCTTTTAATTTCTCTGTTGAATCTGAATGAGATCCTTGCTTCATAGAATAATCTTGGTTGTAGGTTTTCCCCTTTCATCGATTTAATTATGTCCTGCCACTCCCTTCTAGTTACAGAGCTTCTGCTGAAAAATCAGCTGTTAACGTTATGGGGATTCCCTTATATGTTATTTGTTGCTTTTCCCTTGCGGCTTTTAATATTTTTCCTTTGTATTTAAAGTTTGATAGTTTGATTAATATGTGTCTTGGCATGTTTCTCCTTGGATTTAACCTGTATGGGCCTATCTGCACTTCTGGACTTGATTGACTATTTCCTTTCTCATATTTGGGAAATTTCCATCTATAATCTCTTCAAATATTTTCTCAGTCCCTTTGTTTTACTATTCTTCTTCTGCGACCCTATAATTCGAATGTTGGTGTGTTTAATGTTTTCCCAGAGTTCTCTCTGACTGTCCTCAGTTCTTTTTTCATTCTTTTTTCTGCTCTGCTGTAGTTATTCCCATTCTTTTATCTTCCAGATCATTTATCTGTTCTGCCTCAGTTATTCTGCTATTGATTCCTTCTAGGGAATTTTTAGTTTCATTTATTGTGTTGTTCATCATTGTTTGTTTGCTCTTTAGTTCTTCTAGGTCCTTGTTAAACGTTTCTTGTATTTTCTCCATTCTATTTCCACGATTTTGGATTATCCTTACTATTATTACTCTGAATTCTTTTTCTTGTAGACTGCCTAGTTCCTCTTCATTTGTTTGGTCTGGTGGCTTGTTACTTTGCTCCTTCATCTGCTGCATATTTCGCTGTCTTCTCATTTTGTTTAACTTACTGTGTTTGAGGTCTCCTTTTTGTGGGCTGCAGGTCCATAGTTCCCTTTGGTTTTGGTGTCTCCCCCCAGTGGCTAAGGTTGGTTCAGTGGGTTGTGTAGGTTTCCTAGTGGAGGGGACTGGTGCCTGTGTTCTGGTGGATGAGGCTGGATCTTCTCTTTCTGGTGGGCAGGGCCACATCCAGTGGTGTGTTTTTGGGTGGATGTGAACTTATTATGGTTTTAGGCAGCCTCTCTGCTAATGGGTCAGGTTGTGTTCCTGTCTTGTTAGTTGGTTGGCATGGGCTGTCCAGCACTGGAGCTTGCTGGTTGTTGATTGGAGCTGTGTCTTAGTCTTGAGATAGGCATCTTTGGGAGATCTCTCACCAGTTGATATTACATGGGCTTTGGAGGTCTCTGGTGTTCCAAAGTCCTGAAGTTGGCTCTCTCATCTCTGAGTCTCAGGCCTGACACCCAGCTGGAGCACTAAGAATGTCAGCCACACTACTCAGAAGACAAGGGAGAGAAATAGAGATTAAAATAAAATAAAATAAAATAAAATATTAATATAAATTTTTTAATATTATTAAATAAAAAGTAATTTAAAAAAGACAAGAGTAACCAAACTAATAAATCCACCAGTGATAACAAGCGTAAGAAAATAAATTAAGATAAACATATAAATCAGAAACTAGTCAGTTGCATACAGCAAACCCCAAGTCTACAGTTGTTCCCTTTCCACCACCTCAATTTTGGGATGATTCATTGTCTATTCAGGTATTTCACAGATGCAGGGTACATCAAGTTGATTGTGGAGATTTAATCTGCTGCTCCTGAGGCTGCTGGGAGAGATAACTCTTTCTCTTCTTTGTTTGCACAACTCCTGAGGTTCAGCTTTGGATTTGGCCCCACCTCTGCATGTAGGTCACCTGAGGGCATCTCTTCTTTGCTGAGACAGGACCGGGTTAAAGGAGCAGCTGATTCCAGGGTTCTGGCTCTCAGTCCAGGGGGAGGGAGGGGTACGGAATTCAGGGTGAGCCTGTGGTGGCAGAGGCTGGCCTGATGTTGCAACGGACTGAGGCACACGTGTGTTCTCCTGGGAAAGTTGTCCCTGGATCATGGGACCTTGGCAGTGGCAGGCTGAACAGGTTCCTGGGAGGGGAGGTATGGATAGTGACCTGTGCTTGCACACAGGCTTCTTAGCGTCTCATGCCCATCTGTCATGTCTGCACTGATAGCCATGGCTTGTACCTGTCTCTGGAGCTCGTTTAGTCAGTGCTCTGAATCCCCTCTCCTCGTGCACCCTGAAACAATGTTCTCTTGCCTCTTAGGCATTTCCAGATTTTTTCCCAGACTCCCTCAATTTTTCTAATTGAATTAAATTAAAAATTAAATTAATTGAATTAAATTAAAAATGTGTTTTTCCATGTTATTTTGGAGCTAAGTGTCATTCCAAAGTGCAATGTGAAACTATTAAAGTTAAATATTTGTTAGAAAATAAATAAATTTGCTTAGATTAAACATCCATGAAACCATTATAATTTTCCTTTTAACTAAGTACAAATGTGAATATTCTTATTTCTCTCAGTGTTCCACAGAATACACCTAGGATTATAATTGTGTAGAAGAAAGGGTTGGTAGATCTGGCCTTCTACATTTGACTGAACCCCTGTTTAAGTATGCAACTTCAGGATAATCCATGATTTCTTTATCCATTGTACAGTTCTGTTTGTAAGGAGAAGTAACTCATTTAACTCTGCTATTTGTATTTAAACTGTTACAATATTTTGAGTGCATTTGATCTTTAATATTTGATTTAATGGTTATAGATTTATTTAACAGCATGGAGAGTATAAATTCAGAATGTATGATGCAATTATTATGAATTAATTCCATCTTAGTTGACTTTTAAAAGCTGGAATTTAGTGCACTTATATAAAAGTGGAACCCTAGTTAATATACAATAAAATTATATGAGAATTACTTAAACTTAGGCTATAAATGTAAATTACATTCTTATTAGCATATAAAACTTTCAGTATTACTGTTGTCAAGATATTTAGGCTTAGCCATAAAGCATAGTTATTGCTAGAGTTAATTTTTTTGAAAAATGAAAATGGGATTATCTTTTTTGTATCTGTGGTATGCAGGCTTTTCACTGTTGTGGCCTCTACTGTTGCAGAGCACAGGCTCCGGATGCACAGGCTCAGTGGCCATGGCTCATGGGCCTAGCCACTCTGCATCATGTGGGATCTTACTGGACCGGGGCACAAAACCGTGTCCCCTGCATCAGCAGGCGAACTCTCAACCACTGCGCCACCAAGGAAGCCCTGGGATTATCTTTATTATGTTTTCTAGTGGCACTGAAAATGTATTTAATTATCTTCTTAAAAAATATTTATGTGAAGTGGAGAGGAAGATATGGTCATTATCAGCATTGCTTGAAATTTTATCTCACACACACATATAGCAATATACGCATGTGCACCTGTACAAATATATGTAGCTCATGAAACATAAACACAAGAATTGATCAATATGTTAATATAAACATTTAAATCAACTCTGATACTTGATAATTACATAAATTAGTATCTATTTGAAAAGAAATATCCATATGAGGCCATTGAGATGACAAATTTTTATGGGTGCTGAAATTTACTAGCAAGATTCTATAACAAATTTTTAGCAGATATTGAGGAATTGAACATAAATAGCTCATATAAAATTAAGTAGATATTTAAAATTAAATACGTAATAATAAATGCACTTAAATGAAGCATTCCCATTTACTTACTTTTACAAATGAATCTATAGGCTTAGTCAAGATATTTTCTTATTCATATTGAAAGTGAGACTATATTTTACTGATCAACTGAAGAGTGGAAAGTTATCCAAATCTGTGTACAATTTTAAAAAAGAAATACTGCCTTTATGCTTATGTTATAACAAAATGTGCAGTAAAATGCATTATGCTAAGTACTAATTTACATTTCAATTTTGTTTTCAAGTATTATTTTCATAGCTATAACTAATTCAACTAAAAGTAATGGAAAATCAAGCAGCAGTCATCTCTTGAGCTATGGATTCCAAAGACCTATTTGGAAAATGAAATGGAACAAATAAATCTATTACAGTAGAGAAAATGGCAAATATAATTTAAAGGTGGAACAGTCTTGCACTTATTTGTAATGTGCAAGGTAAAATTTGTGAACCTCAGATATCTGTGACTACTCCTTATTTTTGTGAATAAAACTTTCCACACTTCTGCTTTTCTTACCTAATCTGTGTTCCCTTTTCTATTTTTCTCATTCTCCTGCCTCTTTGATATCCTAAGTTTGAGTCTCTATAGCCTTTCCTTTGACAATCATATCCACTCCTGCAAATTCTATCATAAATGTTGTGAAAATGCTTTACTCGTCAGGGTTAAACAGAACCTGACTCTGAAAACAGTTACTCATAGAACCAGCAGGATTGCTGGAGAAGCAGCTCTTTGCAAGAGAAGACAAAATAGGCAAAACCTTGACACAAGAACATTTACTTGGGGTGTCATCACTAGCCCTGCCACAGTTAGACACTGGTGTAATGTAGTCAGTCTGATACTATCTCAGACCCTCTGCCTTTGGCACATTCTCTCAAGATGTTAAGTATCATTCAGGAGCATTCAGCTGGCCATGCTTGCATCACATGGCCACTCTCCAGCTCTCTAGGATGGGTAAAAGAAAGGTCTTCATTCTCTCAAGATAGGTGGTGCCACATAGCTTCCTAATTTTCTATCTACTTGTTACTTTTCTCCCCCTGAACTTCCTAAATAGCATTGAAATTCATCATCTTATATAGATAACAAATTTCCCAATGATTTTTTTTTTTCCTCTGACGTTTTGATCTTCACTCACACCTGAGTTTACATATTGAAGAGAAGTCAAGAAGAAAGCACTGTCCTGGTCAGAGAGAGATCAGAAGCGTGGGAGAGCTCCTACCATGGGCTATGCTCGCATGGGAGAAGCACCACTCTATTCATGGAAATAGTTTTATGCAAGTTCGTGGGGGGAAGGATTCAGTGTAAGGTATGTTAAAAGTCATCATGATTCTTTCTCTTAAGAATGTTCTTTCTAAAGCACAGCAGCACTCACACTACTTTCTGTTTTAAGACCTTAATTGTTCATCTGTTACCACTGTAGAAAAAAATTATAGTCTTTCTCATTGGATTGAAAGTCCCACAAGATTTACCTTTCACTGACCATTACAATTTCACTTCGTGCTAATCAAAATTCTTCATCTTTTAGCATACCAAAAATTTACATGGATCACAACAGTCACTGAATTGATACCTTTCTTCACAACATGCCCTCCAACTATATAACTATCTCAATTGTTCTTATAAATATACTATAATATTCATGAAGATTTAAAGCCTTTCTTGGTTGCCTTGACCTGAGGAATTATCTTCAGAGATATCTATTAGTGATCCATTAACTGTCAATTATTTATTATCCATTCAGCACTCACCCATTTGTTATAGGGGCAGTGAAAATATTTTCTTCTTATTTTCTGCTCAGTTTATCATACATAGAGTAGATGCTACAATTTTATGTTTCAAAATTCAAAAGTAAGTAAATACTTTTCTTGCTGTGTAAGATACTAATTTATCATTTCAATTTTCATAGAATATAAGTTTAAAATATAAAAATGAGTTGTTTAATGAAGAATGGCAAAATATTTTGATAAAGAAAAGAAAAACAGTATGTCAATGACAGTTTTACCAATTTGTACATTTTTCTGGGTAGAGAACAGAATAGCTCACATATAGCTAATACATTTTTAATTCAATTATGTACTCTTTCTTGAATTTTTATAGTGCTTATCATAAAAATGTCTACCTGGCTATTTTATAATTAAAAATAAATTGAATTCCCTAATGGGTTTTAGATTCATAAGTATCTTATAGTAAAACTACATCAAAGTATTTCTATACAAGTATAAGTAGAAAAAAATAGAATAGGTAGGGATATTTGGATCAGTTTTACTCAGATTTATTTTTTTCTTTAAGTAAAATACAGGTCTTGGTTACAACCAGTAGAACCCAATGCTGGGTAATTTAGTAAATTCACACACATACTACATGTGCACACATATGTGTATGTATGCACACATGTATGTGCATATATGTATGTATGTATAAATGTGTATATGTATAGGCATACACCAAGGGGTTTTTATCCAAAAGATATTGAGGGAAAAATCTGAAGAGATTTCAGGAAGGACAAGTTTTAGAAAGGTCAACAGTAGCAGAACTAATGATGGTGTTTAGGTGCTGCAATTCCCATGGGCATGTTCCAAATATTCCTTGGTTTATATATCTTTTAGCTGAAGATGCAAACTTTAGGAAGCTAGCATCTGATTTGCATAGATAGTGTCAGGAAAGGTGATACAGCTTAACACTACAGGAAATTGAGTGTATAAGTGCTAAGTGCCAAAAACAAAATTCAGATGTTATTAGAGAATAAGGAGCAGTAGATACAGGGAAGACAGAAACAGCAGATATCCACTGGGTGTGCCTTTCCTTGCCCTCTCAGAAAGCTCCCTGGCTCTGAGGGAGCTGGCAGAGAGAGGGAGGCCAGGGCACCTGACTGGTGCAGAGTTTATGTCCTGCATGTCCAGAACCCAGTCTTGTATGTCCTTCCAGCTCTAATCAGTGGCACACTATCTATTTGCCTAAAAAGAGGAAATGATAGTGATAGTCTGATATTGGAACTCAATTATGTATCACACTAAATACATTGAACTAAAGCATGAAGAAATAATATATCTGCCAGAGCCCTTTTAATTGAGTACTACTCTTTGTCCTAAATCATCCTAAGATTGTGAGACACATTCACAGACCAATAAGAAGGAAGTAAACAAATCAATGTTTTTGTTATAAGGACTCCTCCACTCGGATCAGATGTTCAGCTTTTTGATAAGTATGTATGTACATATAGTTGCAGTGACTTTCTCTTTTGTTTCTTGGAATCTTGAGTTTCAGGTACATTATGATCTTAACTGGACAAAACAAACAGTTTTATATAAATAACTATTGTTGAATTGCAGAGATGATTATTTTTTATTTGTACAGGATTCTTTTTGCCTACTATATAACATAGTTCAGACCTTTAAAATCAACCATTAATATCCCTTGTCATTGCTACTCGTAATTAGAAAAAGGCTTAGCAGGAGAGAAGAAAGAAGATGGAGCAGATATGGCGGAAGCATCACCTAAGGAGGGTGGGGTCTGGATGTCCTGGACACTCAGGCTTCCCTGAGCGGACACTCATGTGGTGCCTGGGGTGCAAGGGCTCCCCTTGCTCAGTGGGTTCTGACTCTGGCATATTGTAGAACTAACCATTAATACTTTCTTTCCATTGACACAGATGGGAAAGAGATGTAGATTCACAAATTGAGACCAAAGCAAAATTGAAGATCAGATGAACTTTCCCCCTGATATAACCAAGCATTTGACCTATATTTTGGTATTTTGCAAGTAAATACTTAAAATTTCAATACGAATTTTGATTTTATAACATAATAAAATATAAAACATTTACTTTTGGTACAGTGCACTAATAATCACCTTTGTCATCAATTTTTCACAGAAGTGTTTTTGATTTTATTAAATAGTTGTTTTTTAAATGAAGTCTGTCTCTTTCAGTACTGTATAGTCTTTTCAGGTATATCTTCTTTATTGGAGTATAATTGCTTTACAGTGTTCTGTTAGTCTCTGGAGTACAATGAAGTGAAGCAGCTATATATATACATATATCCCCTCCCTCGTGGACCTCCCTCCCCACCAGCCCCACCCATTCAGCTCATCACAGAGCACCGAGTTGAGCTCCCTGTGGTATACAGCAGGTCCCTACTAGTTATCTACTTTGTACACGGTAGTGTATTTATGTCAAACCTAATCTCCCAATCTGTCCCACCCTCCCCTTGCCCTGCCCCATGTCCACACGTCCGTTCTCTGCGTCTGCATTTCTATTCCTGCCTAGCAAATAGGTTCATCTGTACCACTTTTGTAGATTCCACGTATATACTTTAATATATGGTATTTGTTTTTCTCTTTCTGACTTACTTCACCTTGTATGACAGACTCTAGGTCCAACCACACCTCTACAAATAACCCAATTTCATTTCTTTCTAAGGCTGAGTATTATTCCATTATATATATGTACCACATCTTCTTTATCCATTCATCTCTTGATGGACATTTAGCTTGTTTCTATTTCCTGGCTATTGTAAATAGTGCTTCAATGAACATCGGGATGCAAGTGTCTTTTTGAATTATGGTTTTCTCAGTGTATATGCCCAGTAGTGGGATTGCTGGGTCATATGCTAGTTCTATTTTTAGTTTTTTAAGGAACCTCACTCCTGTTCCTCACAGTGTATCAATTTACATCCCCATCAACAATGCAAGAGGATTCCCTTTTCTCCGCACCCTCTCCAGTGTTTATTGTTTGCAGATTTTTTGATGATGGCCATTCTGACCGGTGTGAGGTGATACCTCATTGTAGTTTTGCATTTCTCTAATAATAAGTGATGTTGACCAGCTTTTCATGTGCCTCTTGACCATCTGTATGTCTTCTTTTGAGAAATGTCTATTTAGGTCTCAAAATGGATTAAAGACCTAAATGTAAGACCAGACACTATAAAACTCTTAGAGGAAAACATAGGAAAAATGCTCTTTGACATAGATGACAGCAAGATCTTTTATGACCCATCTCCTAGAGTAATGAAAATAAAAACAAAAATAAGTCAATGGGACCTAATTAAACTTAAAATCTTTTGCACAGCAAAGGAAACCATAAACAAGACAAAAAGACAACCCTCAGAATGGGAGAAAATATTTGCAAATGAAGCAACAGACAAAGGATTAATCTCCAAAATATACAAACAGCTCATGCAGCTCAATATTAAAAAAAAAAAAAAAAAAAAAAAATCAGGCAACCCAAACAGGTATATCTTTATCTTCTTAAGAAAAAAAAATGAAAAGAAAAGCATTCATAAATGAATTATGTTCTATAATTTTAAGAGTTTCATATATATCAAAAATAACAGAATTCAGATTGTAAAATGTAATATTAACATTTTCACTAAGAATTTCACTCTTTCATGTTATTAATATCTCTTCAATGTACATGATATACATGATAACCTGAATTTTCATTAATATTTGATAAACTAACATAGTCCCTGAAAATTAGTCATGACCATTTTCATTGAAAAATATCCTGTTCATGAAATTGCATGTGGATTTTATGTCATTGTATGATATTCTCCCCTCTGTGCTTTTTGTAGATGTCAATAATTTGAATGTATTTGCCTTTCCCAAGTTTATTTCAATCAGACTTCAAATTATCACTACCAGTATGCAAACATTTACTGCTAGACTAAATTTCCTACCTGGTAAATTTTAATATCAATTATAGAATTTAGGAGAACCAAATAATAAAGTGAAGAAGAAAAAAATGATTCTCAGTATTCATTGGAAACAGTAATGCCCTTATCAAAATTTGTGTGGTAGAAGGGAATTAAACACACCAGTCTTCATAAATTGACTTAGCTTTTACCTATGTCGTTGCAAAACTAACACTAACAAAAAGTTTGCAATTATGTTTTTCTTTTCTTTCTTATTATGTTCAATTATTTAAAATGTCACATATGTATGTAATTGTTACCATTCTAGAGCAGAACAATAGCCATCTGTTCACGATTATTTTCTGTGATATAAAGTTGTTTCTGAGAAGGACTCAGCCTTCCTTGATATATATAGTTGCAAACTACCCTGTCACCACAGAGAAATTATCTCACACCATATTATATTCATTAGTGTGCACCCTGTAGAACGGGAATTGATTATTATTTTAATGTAGCCATGATGACAGTCTATATTTTCTAATCTCATCAAATTCATTGGATACAATCGAGGTTTGTTTCCATAGCAACCATGAGTGAAAGGAAGAACTACAGTACAGGTTTATCCTGCACTTCAAAGAAGACGAAATTTCAAAAAGGGGGGAGTAGGCGAATTCTGGGAGGAGGGGATTCTGATTCAATAGCCACCAAGAAGTGTCTATGAATCTTTGACCAAGGACTGCACATTAAATAATTTACTACACTGTCAGGCAGACAAATCATGAAGAAGCAATAACTTCCAGGATAAAATTAGACTGTTCCAGGAAACATAGTGTGTTCAAATTTCCTACAAGGCTGAAAAACGTTTTTAAATCCAAAATTTGAGGATGATAGAATAACCATGATGGTTTAAAAAAAATCAGGCTAGGGTCTTGCCACTGCTCTGTAAATGTGAAACTGTAATTTTTATAATTTACAATTTCTGTAACTTAAAAAGAAAACTCATTTAAAACCAACATTCCTATTATTTTCAAGTTGCCATAACAAAAATGTGCAACCTCTTTCCACAGGAGGGAGTAAAGATGAGTTATGTAAGAGAGACAGATGAAGGGATATCTTATTGATCCATTCTGAGAAGGTAGCAAAGACCTGCCTAGAGAATAACCTAGAAAATAGTTGTAAACTCTGGAGAAAAAGCAGAAGAATAGCAGCTGAGGTCACGGTGCTTAATCTAAAGATACTAGTAAGGAAATTAACTCTTTTTCTCTGAAGACCCAGTTGATTCCCTCTAGTACTAATGAGAAGAGAGGCTTGGAGTAAAGCCAGGGTAGCAATTGAAAAGTGACACTTTGCATCACTGATTGCCTAAGCCTGAATGTGATGTAATGTAATCCACAAAAACAAAAGCTCTTTGGCGTCCTCAATAACTTTTAACAGCATAAAAAGGTTCTGAGATCAACAGGATTGAAAGCCACTGGTCTGTGGTGTTAAATCTTCTAAAAATACAGCAAGAACTTGAGCCCAAGTCTACAGAAAATGAATGAAGAGAGAAAACATCATGCCAGTCACATTGTTTTAGGGCTTGAATACAAATTAGAGCTTATTCTTCTATACAGAACTCATTTAAGGATGAGGAAACTGAGACCTAAAGCGTGAACAACTACCTAGAATTTTACATTGGAAAAAGCACCTATTGTTCTTGACCCTAAAGCAATGCTCTTTCAGTTATTCTACATTGCTTTATTTAAAATGCATATTTTTTATTTAGTTTTAAATTGGCAATATTACATTGTTTTAATCAATATGAGTGACTCATATTTAATCAATATGAGTGACTGAAGTCAATGTGAGTGACTAAATAAACTTTCTTGTTTATTTTTGTAATATTTCAGT
Source organism: Kogia breviceps (assembly GCF_026419965.1). NCBI lineage: Eukaryota > Metazoa > Chordata > Mammalia > Artiodactyla > Physeteridae > Kogia > Kogia breviceps. The sequence continues at coordinate 16,686,025 of NC_081322.1, forward strand.
TTTTTCAGATGTATGCTTCTTTCTTTCATTTACAAAAATATTTTAAAAAGCAAGATAGAACACATATTTTTTGTTATACACCCAGCTTCATTAAGTTGCCACTAGTTGCACCTCTGCTAACATTATAACATATGGATGTACATTCAGATTGTTAGACACTCAAACAACTAGAGTAGTAGTAAGCATAATCCAACCAGTAGTAAGCATAATCTAACCAGTAGTAAGCATAATCTAACCATAATCTAATCTTCAGTAAGGCTAGAAAAACACCAATCCTATTCAGGGATGGTTTCAAGTGTGAAAAGCCCTTCACATTCCTTCACCACTGTATGTAAAGATGAGTCCTTTGCTTCTGGCCTCTTTATTTGTGGTAGCAGCTCTTCATTATTTAAAAAAAAAAAAAAAAAAAAAAAAAAAGCAAGCTCATTGTTATAGAAACCTGACCCCAATAAAATTCTGTAGAGAATTGACCAGTAATTTTTTTCTAAATTTGGAGGAAAATAAAGGGGAGATCCCTTCCCTCCCTGAGTTTCTATGTTTTTGTTGTCCTCACTTGAGTCTCCATGTTTTAGAATCATTTAGTCCAACCCTTACCCAGTTGATTTTCATCTGTAAGAAACAAGATGTTTTCAATTTGAAAAAACAAAAACACTATGATATAGAGTCTCTTATTATAGTCTTCATATGGAAATCAAATTTCACTCCCCTCTCCAACTTCACCAGAAACTTCCGTGTATGATAGATGGTCTCATCTATGTTGTGCGTGTGTGTTTATGGGATGGATAATTTGAACAATTAGATAGACAGAATTTTTATGAAGGTTATTTTGAAGTGTTGAAACTACTGCTTCTCACTGGTATACAATAGATCTATGAAGACTTCAGTTTCTCCTCTCATCAGTTTTTACTCAAATATTTCCCTTAAATAACATAATTTTCTATTATGTTTCTCATTTAAAATATCTTGTATAGGAAGATTCATGTCCAAATATTTTTTGGTAAGAAGATAAGTGATCACTTTGTTTATCAGTACCAGTTTATCATTTTAAAAAGGTTTAATTTAATTTTCTGTAGCATTACTTGACTTAGAGAACTTTAATAAAATTCTAAAGGTCTTTCATGTTCAAGAGGAAGAATCTAGTCTTAATGGGATTGCCTTCACAACTAACGTACTAGCTTATGAATTCAGCCTTAAGCTTTCTATGTGAAGTGAGGTTAAGATCACAGGAAAAGAGAGGGCACAGTTTTTTTTAATCTGAATAAACTTTATTAAAGTTACTTTTCCAAAAAATATATCAGTAAGTTTGGTAATGCAGCAACAAACTTGGGCTCAAACACCTTTGAAATTTTAAAAGTAATCTTCAATGATGTTGATCAGGAAATTCTTTCATTGGTGGGATTACTTCCCCAATTTCCAGAATTGTATCACCTAGAAATATTCTTGGCTTCCTTTCAACAATGGCATATGGTTTTGTATTCACATGATATTTGAGATAATAATGAGTAATCCAGACAGGGGCCAGTACATGAGTAAAAGCAAAGATACTGTGTCGGTACGTCTTATAGATCACGTTCTTCCAGGGGGCCCCGTCCTGCAAAAGCTTATTCCCGAATTGCTTCATAGGCCACATCCTCCTCCGGGGCAGCGCTAGTTCACCAGGCGGCTCAGCTCCTGACCCTTCAGCTGTCACCTTCGCAGCTCTTGCAGGTGCTGCAGCCTCAGTTTCTCGTGGGGCATACACCCGGTCGCTGCTGGTACCAAGGCAGTAGGATACTGCGCGCCCCCGAGCTAGTGTCTTATCACGCTATCTCCCGCTCTGAAAAGCGACCTTGCAGGACACCAAGGAGCAGCGCACCGTTATAGAGGGGGTGCTTTTATCGAAGCTGATGTAATTCCCATGTTATGTCCAGTTTTCACAGGTTTGTAAAAAAGGAGATATTTAAACACATAACAATAAAATTATAAAGTATAGTAGAATCTGTGAAATAATGAAAAAAGTTAAGTATTATATTCCTAACTCTATTTGCAGAAATTAAATGAATAGCTTCTTATTCATTGTGTCCAAATATTTTTGTATTTTTACTATGCTTATTCCAATGGAGTCAGAAAGCAAACTGGGGTGAGGCAGGGGTACCATCTTGCTTCAATCTCCTACTCCAGTTTCAGCTCGTAGCCTACGATACTTCCCTCCTTACAAGTTGGTGGGAAGCATAGGAATACTCTTTCCAAAGCTTTCACTTCATTGTCCATACTGTTGCTTTTTCCTCCACTTGGGTAGGTAAAATTAATCAAAATCTGGCATTCAGTGGTATGAATTAGCTTTCATTCTGTATGGTACAGGTCAAAGCTTACACAGGTCATGCATGCACCCATCCATCTTTGTTTTTTCTCTTGGACATGACAATCTTCACATACAACAGCCCTTGTGCCCCTAGTCTCCAGGCAAGGAGGACTTTCGGGGCAAGTTATACTCCCAGGCAGGCTGCATGGCAGGGATGAGATGAATTTGGGGGTGAGACACTATTTTCCAGCTTCTCTACCTCGAACTTGAAGGTAAGTAGAATGCATTGAGCCAGGTTATCATGAATTAAAGGTGGGAGGTCAGAGATATGGCTGTGATCTCAGATAATGCTATCTGGTTTTGTCTGGAAATCTAGCACTGTAATAGAGACTATACTTGGATGTCTTTTTTTCTATTGAGATTCCACTAGTGTTTAATAAAGACAGAGGGTAAGAGGAATATGTGATTGGATCCCTAATATCTAACCAAATTCAAGAAAAGACAAATTTTAAAAATCAGTTAAAATTTAAATTACTACTAAGTGATATAGAAGTCTAATTTGTTCAGATTAAAATGTGTCCATGGCATTTTAAAACATATCATAAGCAGAAGTTATTTTGGTTTTGAAAATCTGACAGCATACAGTTTTCTCTTTGCCTAGAGTAACAGGAAAATAAACAATAGAACTAATATTTCCAATTTATATCTAGTGAACATTTTGATGTATAGAATAGCATTATATGTGTATTGATTCTTTGTCTATTTTGACTTTAATGGAAAGAAAATAGGAATTTTCCTTTCCAATATGTAGTTGCTATTAAGGTTTCTTCAATTAACTCATTTGTGTATTAGAAAGCCTAATTATTGTGAGACTTGAAACAAAGCAGTCAATATACTTGCTGTCCTGTGTGGTCTGAGAAGTATTAAAGGGGTTTCTAGTAAATTACTTATCATCAAACACAGATATCATTGTGGGTCTGGTGTCTCAGAGCTTTCACATTGCCAATCTGTAAAAATAACACTAACTTCTTCATATAAGAGTTAAATAATGAACAGACAAGAGGAAGGCAAATATGATTTTAAAAACCATAAACTCAATCTTTCCAGTTCAAATCAATTGTGAGGTGACATCATGTGTGTTTAGGGCTGTATTGCTAAATCACGTGGCTTTAGGAAGCTAATGTTTGATCCTGTAACTTTAAATATATACAAGATCCTGTCACCAAAACCATATCTTCCCTGTTAGATTTCAGCCTCATAAATACTTTGGGAATGAGGAGAAATAATTTTTAAAAAGTGGCAAATCCCCACTTAAGTTGTCCTAAATGAGACCAATTCAGTAATGAAATAAAATTATTAAAGTAATCAGGATATTGCCCACTATATTTTAAAACATCTTAAAAATAGAGGTTAGCTTCATGGTGACAGAAGACACTCCCCTCATCTCTCCTTTTCCATCTACAACCAGTAAAATGGAAACAACTCTGCCCAACACACCAGGATGCTGAGGAGGCCACACATCTGTGCATCTGAAGGTGAGTGGACTGGAATGTAGAAGATGTGGTGCCCGCTGGGCCTCGACCCTGGCCCCCTGGATGCAGCGCCGGATCCCCAAACTCTAAAGACTTGCTATCAGAAGGGAAGAGGCACACACGACTCTGGCCTACTGGACCGAGCGCCCATGGCCATGGGGACCTGGGCAACAGCAGCAGGACCACGACCCTGGTCCCTCTCACCAGGGTAGCGCCTGTGACCTTGGACCCCCATTGCAGTGGTGCTGGAGAAGGAGACCCTGAACACAGCGGAGGCTCGTGCTCTCCCAGTGCACCCAGGGGTGATGCTGGAGACAGCAGTGTCACCAGGAGAAGCAAGACACCAGGAACCCTGGAGGCACAAGCAGTGATGATGAGGGCACAAGAGACACCTCGGACAGAGGCGACCAAGGGTGGACTGTGTTGCTTCTCAAATGGAACCAGAGGAAGCGCAGGGAAGAGAAACTGAAAAAGTGTGCTACAGTGCCACCTACTGATATACAAAAGAAAAGCTTCTCATTACCAACCTGCTGAACTGCTTAAATCAAAGTTTAAAAAGCATTACCTAAAAGAAAGGTGTTCACTACTTCAGATGTACAAGAAGAGGAGCAACTAAATAAGCATCACACAAAAAGCATGATAACATTGTAACACAAGAAGAAATTGACAATTCTCCAGAAGCCAAAGTTAAAGTCACAGAAGATTGTGATCTGATAGAGAATTCAAAATAGCTGTCATGAAGAAACTCAGTGAGCTACAAGAAAGCTCAGAAAGACAGTTTAATGAGCTCAGGAATAAAATGAATGAGCATAAGGAATACTCTACCAAAGAGAGTGAAACTTTAAAAAAGAACCAAACAGAAACTCTGGAGCTGAAGAATTCAAAAACCAAGACAAAGAATGCATTAGAAAACATTAGTGGGCTTCCCTGGTGGCACAGTGGTTGACAGTCCGCCTGCCGATGCTAGGGACATGGGTTCAAGCCCCTGTCCGGGAGGATCCCACATGCCGCAGAGCAGCTAGGCCCATGAGCCATGGTCGCTGAGCCTGCACATCTGGAGCCTGTCCTCTGCAACAGGAGAGGCCACAACAGTGAGAGGCCCGCGTACCAACCCCCCCAAAAAAAATTAAAACGAAAAAATTAAAACATTGGCAATAGAGCAGACCATATGGAAGAGAGAATTAATGAGTTTGAAGATAGAAATCTAGAAATGATACAGGGAGAAGAGGAAGGAGAACCAAGATTCTTTGTTAAAATAAAAAAATTATTTGACAGCCACCCAACTCTATTAGGAAAGTCAACCTTAGTGTAATGGGTATCCCAAAAGAAAAAAGAGAGGGAGAAAGAAGCAAAGATTTATTTAAAGAAATAATAGCTGAGAACTTCCCAAACCTAGGAAGGAACTAGGTATACAGCTAGCTCCATGAAACTAAGAGAACACCTAATTACCTCAATGCAAAAAGATCTTTTTCAAGACACACTATATTAAAGCTGTCAGAAGTCTATGATAAAGAATTTTAAAAGCAGCCAGGTAAAAAAGGACAGTAACCTACAAAGCACCCCCATATCAGACAATCAGCAGACTTCTCAGTAGAAACCCTACAGGCCAGGAGAGAATGGAATGACATTCTCAAAATATTGAAAGACAAAAACTATCAGCCAAGAATACTGTCCAGCAAAGTTACCCTTCAGATATGAAGGAAAAATAAAGACCTTCTAGGACAAATAAAGCTGAGAGAGCACATTACCACAATTCCTGCTTTACAGGAAATGTTGAAAGGAGTTCTTCTATCTTAAATGAAAAGGCAAAAATACACAAAACTTTGAGTAAACTGATAAATAGACATTCAGAATGAGAAAACTGCAATTCTATATCAGAATAGATTGTTAAACATTTAATTATAGGATAAAGATTGAAGGGGAAAAAAGCAGTACATTTAATTATAGGTACTTCAATTTGATAATGAACTTACAACATTAAAAAAAGGTAATTTGAGACAAAAAAAAAACATTAAAAAGGGTAGAGGAAAAGTAGGGACCGCATACAGGCAAATGAGATAAGATGATATCAGCAGAAAATGGATGACTTTATCTATGTGATAAACCTCATGGTAACCTCAAAACATAAATCTAGAGTAGAGATGCAAAACATAAAAAAGCAACTGAGAAAACATCATAATAAACACCAACTCACATGACAGACAGAAACACAAGGAATAAGAAACATTGGAGATATAGAGCAATGAGAAAACAGAAGATTGAATGCCAGTACTAACTTCTCATCTATCAGTAATCACCCTAAATATAAATGGAGTAAATTCACCAATCAAAAGATACAGAGTGGCTGGATTGATTAAAAACACAAGACTGACTGTATGCTGCCTTCAGGAGACTCACCTCAGCCCTAAAGACAAACATAACTCCAGGTGAAGGGATGGAAAATGATACTCCAAGCAAATGGCAGCCCCACAAAAACACATGGAACCATACTCATGTCAGACAAAATAGGCTTCAAGTCAAAAGAGGTAAGAAGAGAAAGATGGACATTATATGATAAAAGGGACAATCTATCAAGAAAGCATAACATTTATTAATAAATATGCACCTAACATAGGAGCACCAAAATATCTAAAACAATTATTAACAGACCTAAAGGAAGAAAATGACAACACAATAATAGTAGGGGATTCATCTCTTCACTTATATCTCTGGATAGATCATCCAGAAAGCAAACAAGGCAACAGTGGCCTTAAATGAAACATTAGACTGGATGGATTTGACAGATCAGTACAGAACGTTCCATCCAAAAGGAACAGAATACACAGTCTCCTCAAGTGCCCATGGAATATTCTCAAGGCTAGACCATATGTTGGGACACAAAACAAGTCTCAAGAAATTTACAAAGTTTGAAATTACAATATCTTTTAAAATCACAGTGGTATGGAAGTAGAAGTCAACTGCAAGGAGAAAGCTGGAAAAATCACAAATGTGTGGGGACTAAACTACACGCTACTGAACAACTATGGAGTCAACAAAGAAATCAAAGGAGAAATAAAAAATACCTAAAGACAAATGAAAATGAACATGTCAAAATCTATGGATTGCAGCAAAAGCAGTACTGAGTGTCCTTTGCCTGCTTTAAAAACACTGTGAAGTCTTCTTGGTCCAAGAGTGAAAGTGATACTCTTTAGCTCAGTATCTCAAGTCCCTTATGACCTACCCAGTGAGAGCTGTCCATTCTCAACTCCCGAATTTCTCTTTCTTACCCTCACATGCCTTTTTGGCTTACCTTTCACACCTGCACTTTTGCAAAACTTATCTCTCCCCCTAAGACCTTTTCCTGTTCTTCTGCCTACAAATGTTTTTTCATGATTGAGCACCATGTCAAATGTCACCTCTTCCTATGGAGACCTCTTCCCAAGTCTCCCAAAAAGTAGACCTCAGTGCTCTCACAACCCTTCATAGCCTTGGTCTGTCTTGCTGGCTAACAGTGAGCTTTCTGGGAGCACTACTGAATACCTGCATCCAGCACAGTCTCTGGCCCCCATAGTAGTCAGTCAATATTTCTTTGATAAATAAATGAACAAGGGCTTCCCTGGTGGTGCAGTGGTTGAGAATCTGCCTGCCGATGCAGGAGACACGGGTTCGTGCCCTGGTCCGGGAAGATCCCACATGCCACGGAGCAACCAAGCCCGTGAGCCATGGCCGCTGGGCCTGTGCGTCCGGAGCCTGTGCCCCGCAACGGGAGAGGCCACAACAGTGAGAGGCCCGCATACCGCAAAAAAAAAAAAAAAAAAAAAAAAAAAAAAAGAACAAAAAATGTACTGCAATTTTTGAAGAAATATCTGGTTTCTTCATGCTAAATTCTAGCAAAACATTGCCATTTGTTTCCCTACACTGGGGCCATTCAGCATTATAATTGTCATTGATGAAACTTCCTAAAATGTAAGAGTAATTTTCAAATACCTTAATTTTATAAAAGTCCTCTAAAACTTGAGAAAATAACTATAAAATCAAGAATTATAATAATGCTGAAGACTGAGATAATTAATTTCAAGAATGTGGCTTTTCAGATATAAAAGACACAACTAGTTGGATATAAAGACACAACTTGGCATATGTGAGGAGGGGATAGATACTAAGGACCATGACTGGGGTTATGACTGTGGTTATGATGATTCAGAGCCAAGGTAATTCTCTAGCTTGAGGGGCAATATGTCTTCAGTAACCCATGTTTCTGTTTCAGGACAAGTGTTTCGTGTCCAAACAAACAGTTGGACATGCATTACAAGAGTTAGAAAGCCGAATTGGTGGCTTTGACCCCAAATACCTGGGTGGGGGAGTTACCTGTAAGCCCAGTGAACTCTTTCTGAAAAACTCTTATTAACATTCATTGGAACACTTAGATTCCATAGAAACTGTTTTATAAAAGCTTAAAAACAAGATTTTTCTCAAGAAGCATCATCAGGTTCACACAAGAATGAGTAATCCTTGATTCAGACCCCCTAGAGTTTTATAACATAAAACTTTGTAAGGATGATTTGACCTGGATTTTTTTTTTCTTCAAATCAAGCCAGTTTCCTCAGCCTTAGAAAACACATCCCAATGACTATCTGTCTTTGAAGTGCTTAGTGTTCCTGCCAGGAGAATTTAACTGCAAAATGTTTTTACAGGTACCTGAAGAAATTGGCTCACTTTGTAAAGTTAGTTCACATTGGCTACTGAATTAAGTAAAATACCTAACAAAGGAAAAATAACAGTTTTGACAGAACATATATGTTTTATTTTGACAGAATGAAATATCTTAAATGAATTTTTAAGTTTTTGATAATAAAATATCAGGAATTCAAAGGACATATTTATGTTCTGACCTATTGTAGCAAGAGGAAGGATGTGAAGTTCATCTAAAAGCAGTAACAGACCATTGAGAACTTACATTGCAGCTCAGATTTATGTCATGAGAAATCAGTCTTTGATCTACTCTAAGAATAGTCCTGCCTACCTTTGTTCTTGCAATAATTTAAAATTCCTGTGGTGCAGAAATATCACAGATCTACTTTAAGCTTATTTAGTTTTAACCAAATTGGATTTTTTTCATCATTCCAAAGACTGTTAAAGGATCAATTAATGTTACAATTTTCCTGCTGGAATTCTGCACAGGTTGAAAGAAAGCTGTCAATAACAGGACCATTTTATCTGAAGTTGATTTACTCCTAACGTAAGACTTAAACAAGCACTGTCTTTTAAGAAAAAGAGATATATAAATAAAAGATAGGTATTTTGAAAATTAGTGAATTGTTAATATGGGTACTGTTTGGTATTGTTTAGAAGCAAACAAACATGCCAGTGTGCTACTCATTATTTTCTTGGAAAACAAGGCACTCAATCATAATATATCAGTGTCTGGGTTTTTCTAAATTTCCAAGCAATGAATGAATAAATAAAAAGTTAAAATGTAGAATTTAAGATGGGGAAAAATTAGCTTTTGTTTTTGACATTGTCCTAAGATAATGAGAAATAAGGTCTACTTAAGCAAGCCACACAAAAAGAAATTCTGCCAATGTCAGTCTGTTATTTTAGCAACCTTAGTAAGCAAATTGAAGCTCTGCACAGTTAATGTAAGCATTGTTATGCAATCGATAATGAAAATAGCCAAAACACTGACTAAACCTGGCCATGGTCAATTTAGTCCATCATCTTGACACAATCACGTTGGTTTTCCAAAACAGTTTTCTTTCAGATGGATGCTCTGAGAATGTAAAATAATCCATTTAAGGCTCTTGCAGTAACAATCGAACTCACTCTGCCTTTGACTTAAAAATATTTATGCATCTTCCACTAACTCACTCCTAGGAGAAACTCACTTCTGTAAACAAAAATCAGGGGCTAATCAATATAATAAACTTAACATCACAGTCCACTTGTGATATACATGATGAAGATATTTTAACAATCATTGGTACTTAGTTGACACAGTTCAACTTTGCCATGTCTAGGCAATTCCTTTTCTGAGAAATGCACATTGTTTGAATGTGTGATTAAACCTTTTAAAATCAGGGCATTTGATTAGCAAGGAAAAATAAAATCATTCCAATACAAATTCTAAGTCTATCTTTAAAGGTGAAAAAAATTAACCAAGGCATGGATGCTAGCTTAAATGCAGCTTCATGTTTATAACTTGGAGATTTTGTTGTACGTGGAGCATATGTAAACTTGTTGTTGCTAGGAATTTATCAAAGAGTAAATAGGTAAGTGCTATGATGGAGGAAAATTGTGGTCCCTCAAAATTAATAATATTTTGCAAGTGTCCTATTAAATAAAAGAGACCTAGAGCATTTATTTTAATGAATTTATGTAATATAAACCATTTGGGTTCTAAATTCAAAATTATTGAATTACTAGATTTATATAATTTGGGTAACAAGTATATCACTGACAATTATAAATAAGGTGAAGCTTAAAATATGTATATAATTTGGGGATTGATTTTTATTACTTGAGACCTTAGCAGTTGCCATTAATAATTTTGGAAGAATTAGTATGGTGGTCATTGTGTGCTTCCCAGATCCCCCTTCAGGAATAAAAATCAGACTTCTAAAGCTACTGCAAGTACTGCTACAAAAAGACCTCAGCTCTCAGCTTCCCACAGGTATGGCAGAGCTGCGTCAGCCAAGGTCAGGTCTCAGTCCCAGGGCAACACTCATTCACTGAAGTCTTTATTTGTCAACACCCCTTCCTTTCTAATGTTTGTACAAAGTCATCATGGATAGACTGACCCAGTCCTCTAGCCCAAGTGGGTATGATTCTGAAGTGTTATACCAGCTTCAGAATTTCCCATATTTTTGGCAGGGGCTTCCACTGAGATCACATAATGTCTCAACTTTTTTCCCTTTGTTTAGTCCTACTTGCCTTTGGAAGGTGATGATCCTACTAACAAACCTCCTGCACAACCATCTCCTTATAGAGTCTGCTTCCCAGGCAATCCAACCTGTGAGACATAGATATTAAGGCCATAAAAAATCATAAAGCCCTTTTCCAATTCTGTAGCTACCTAATGTATTTTTGTACAGAAGAGTTGGGCTTAAAATATTAATATTATTGGTTATAAGAATGTGTAAAATAACATAAGAATAGTTCAAATAATAAGATTAACATGTTCAGAATACTAATATCATAAAAACACTAGATAATATTTCTTTTATTCCACATCATTATCTCAACCCTTCTTCCAAGGTCAAGCTGTGCCTCTGTAATACCTGACCTATCTATAATCTACAATTCTAACCAGGCGTCAGTTTACTTTTCACCTGTTGGTTACAATCAATAGAATTCTGACACTCATAAATGGAAAGGTGACCTACAATCCTCTATTGACTGCTCATTGTCTTTAAAGGAAATGGATTGATTTTGGTGTGCGTATGAATAGTGTATGCTTTTTATATCTTATTCATAACATTTCTTGACAGACCTTAAAAATAAAACTTGAGAACTTCTGATGCCAGCGTCCTTGTCCTCACGGTGAGCCACAGCCACACCCCACCTTTGTAAGAGACCCTCCAACACTAGCAGGGAGAGAGACCTTCAAGATGGCAGAGCAGTAAGATGTGGAGATCAACTTCCTCCCCACAAATACATCAGAAATACATCAATATGTGGGACAACTCCTACAGAACACCTACTGAATGCTGGCAGAAGACCTCAGAATTCCCAAAAGTTTTTCTTTCTTTCTTCCTTTTTTTCTCCCTTTTCTTCTGAGGTATGTGGTTGACAGGGTCTTATGTTCTGGCCAGGTGTCAGGCCTATGCCTCTGAGGTGGGAGAGCGAAGTTCAGGACACTGTTCCACCAGAGACCTCCCGGACCCACGTAATATCAAATGATGAAAGCACTCCCAGAGATCTCCATCTCAACGCTAAGACCCATCTCCAGTCAATGACCAGCAAGGTACAGTGCTGGACACCCTATGCAAAACAACTAGCAAGACAGGAACACAACCCCACCCATTAGCTGAGAAGCTGTCTAAAATCATAATAAGGTGACAGACACCCTAAAACACACCACCAGATGCGGTCCTGCCCACCAGAAAGAAAAGATCCAGCCTCATCCGCCAGAACACAAGCACGAGTCCCCTCCACTAGGAAACCTACACAACCCACTGAACCAACCTTAGCCACTGGGGGCAGATACCAAAAACAACAGGAACTATGAACCTGCATCCTGCAAAAAGGAGACCCCAAACACAGTAAGTTAAGCAAAATAGGAAGACACAGAAATGTGAAGCAGGTGAAGAAGCAAAGTAAAAACACACCAGACCAAACAAATGAAGAGGAAATAGGCAGGCTACCTGAAAAATAATTCAAAGAAATGATAGTAAAGATGATCCAAAATCTTGGAAATAGAATGGAGAAAATACAAGAAACGTTTAACAAGGACCCAGAAAAACTAAAGAGCAAACAAAACATGATGAACAACCAATAAATGAAATTAAAAATTCTCTAGAAGGAATCAATAGCAGAATAACTGAGACAGAAGAACAGATAAGTGACCTCGAAGATAAAAGAGTGGAAATTATTACAGCAGAGCACAATAAACAAAAAAGAATGAAAAGAACTGAGGACAGTCTCAGAGACGTCTGGGACAACATTAAACACAACAACATTCGAATTATAGGGGTACCAGAAGAAGAAGAGCAAAAGAAAGGGACTGAGAAAACATTTGAAGAGATTATAGACAAAAACTTCCCTAATATGGGAAAGGAAATAGTCAACCAAGTCCGGGAAGCACAGAGAGTCCCATACAGGTTAAAGCCAAGGAGAAACATGCCAAGACACATATTAATCAAACTATCAAAATTTAAATACAAAGAAAAAATATTAAAAGCACCAAGGGAAAATAACATACAAGGGAATACCCATAACGTTAACAGCTGATCTTTCACCAGAAACTCTGCAAGCTAGGAGGGAGTGGCAGGACATATTTAAAATGATGAAAGGGAAAAACCTACAATTAAAATTACTCTACCCAGCAAGGATCTCTTTCAGATTCAACAGAGAAACTAAAGTCTTTACAGACAAGTAAAAGCTAAGAGAATTCAGCACCAACAAACCAGCTTTACAACAAGTGCTAAAGGAACTTCTCTAGGCAGGAAACACAAGAGAAGGAAAAGAGCTACAATAACAATTCCATAACAATTAAGAAAATAGTAATAGGAACATACATATCAATAATTATCTTAAATGTAAATGGGTTAAATGCTCCAACCAAAATACATAGACTGGCTGAATGGATACAAAAACAAGACCTGTATATATGCTGTCTGCAAGAGAACCACTTCAGAACTAGGGAGACATACAGACTGAAAGTGAGAGGATGCAAAAAGATATTCCATGCAAATGGAAATCAGAAGAAAGCTGGAGTAGCAATTCTCATATCAGGCAAAATCGACTTTAAAATAAAGACTATTACAAGAGACAAAGAAGGACACTACATAACGATCAACAGATCAATCCAAGAAGAAGATATAACAATTGTAAATATTTATGCATCCAACAGAGGAGAACCTCAATACATAAGGCAAATACTAACAGCCATAAAAGGGGAAATAGACAGTAACACAATCATAGTAGGGGACTTTAACACCCCACTTTCACTAAAGGACAGATCATCTAAAATGAAAATAAATAAGGAAACATGAGCTTTAAATGATAAATTAAACAAGATGGACTTAATTGATATTTATAGGACATTCCATTCAAAAACAACAGAATACACTTTCTTCTCAAGTGCTCATGAAACTTTGTCCAAGATATATCATATCTTTGGTCACAAATTAAGCTTTGATAAATTTAAACATATTGAAATCGTATCACATTTCTTCTCTGAACACAATGTTATTAGACTAGATATCAATTACAGGAAAAAACTCTGTAAAAAATACAAACACACAGAGGCTAAACAATACAGTACTTAATAACCAAGGGATCACTGAAGAAATCAAAGAGAGAGTGGCATGGACATATATACACCACCAAATGTAAAATAACTAGCTAGTGGGAAGCAGCCACATAGCACAGGGAGATCAGCTTGGTGCTTTGTGGCCACCTAGAGAGGTGGGATAGGGAGGGGGGAAGGGAAGCTCAAGAGGGAACATCTATGGGGATATATGTATATGTATAGCTGATTCACTTTGTTATAAAGCAGAAACTAACACACCATTGTAAAGCAATTTTACTCCAATAAAGATGTTTAAATAACTAAATAAATAAAACTCTCTTTACGTGCCCATAACCTTACAAATCAATTGCTAAAGTACGTGTAGATAGTATATATCCATTAATTGCAGTAGACAAAATTACAACATAACTTATATAATTAATTTTTTTCTTTTTTTTTCCTTTGGAAGAAATTATTTTATTTTTAATTTTAATATTAAAATATCTTTCATTTTATTTTATTTTATTTATTTATTTATTTATTTTTTTGTGATATGCGGGTCTCTCACTGTTGTGGCCTCTCCCGTTGCGAAGCACAGGCTCCGGACACGCAGGCTCAGCGGCCATGGCTCACGGGCCCAGCCGCTCCGCGGCACGTGGGATCTTCCCAGACCGGGGCACGAACCCGTGTCCCCTGCATCGGCAGGCGGGCTCTCAACCACTGCGCCACCAAGGAAGCCCTCTTTCATTTTAAATTACAGATATGACCACACACCATACATTTATTTTTTTTTTTTTATTTTTTATTTTTTTAACATCTTTATTGGAGTATAATTGTTTTACAATAGTGTGTTAGTTTTCCCTCTACAACAAACTAAATCAGTTATACATACACACATGCTCCCACATCTCCTCCCTCTTGCATCACCCTCTCTCCCACCCTCCCTATCCCACCCCCCCAGGCGGTCACAAAGCACAGAGGTGATCTCCCTGTGCTATGCAGCAGCTTCCCACCAGCTATCTAATTTACATTTGATAGTGTATATATGTCCCTGCCACTCCCCCACTTCGTCACAGCCCACCCCTCCCCCTCCCCATATCCTCAAGTCCATGCTCGAGTAAGTCTGTGTTTTATTCCCGTCCTAACACTAATCTCTTCATGACATTTTTTTCCCTTAGAGTCCATATATATGTGTTAGCATACGGTATTTGTTTTTCTCCTTCTGACTTACTTCACTCTGTATGACAGACTCCAGGTCCATCCACCTCATTATAAATAACTCAGTTTCATTTCTTTTTATGGCTGAGTAATATTCCATTGTATATATGTGCCACATCTTCTTTATCCATTCATCTGTTGATGGACACTTAGGTTGCTTCCATGTCCTGGCTATTGCAAATAGAGCTGCAATGAACATTTTGGTACATGAGTCTTTCTGAATTATGGTTTTCTCAGGGTATATTCCCAGTAGTGGGATTGCTGGGTCCTATGGTAGTTCTATTTGTAGTTTTTTAAGGAACCTCCATACTGTTCTCCATAGTGACTGTATCAATTTACATTCCCACCAGCAGTGCAAGAGGGTTCCCTTTTCTCCACACCCTCTCCAGCATTTATTGTTTCTAGAGTTTTTGATGATGGCCAATCTGACCGGTGTGAGATGATATCTCATTGTAGTTTTGATTTGCATTTCTCTAATGATTAATGAGGTTGAACATTCTTTCATGTGTTTGTTAGCAATCTGTATATCTTCTTTGGAGAAATGTCTATTTAGTTCTTCTGCCCATTTTTGGATTGGGTTGTTTGTTTTTTTGTTATTGAGCTGCATGAGTTGCTTATAAATTTTGGAAATTAATCCTTTGTCAGTTGCTTCATTTGCAAATATTTTCTCCCATTCTGAGGGTTGTCTTTTGGTCTTGTTTATGGTATCCTTTGCTGTGCAAAAGCTTTTAAGTTTCATTAGGTCCCATTTGTTCATTTGTGTTTTTATTTCCATTTCTCTAGGAGATGGGTCAAAAAGGATCTTGCTGTGATTTATGTCGTATAGTGTTCTGCCTATGTTTTCCTCTAAGAGTTTGATAGTGTCTGGCCTTACATTTAGGTCTTTAACCCATTTTGAGTTTATTTTTGTGTGTGGTGTTAGGGATTGTTCTAATTTCATTCTTTTACATGTAGCTGTCCAGTTTTCCCAGCACCACTTACTGAAGAGGCTGTCTTTTCTCCACTGTATATCCTTCCCTCCTTTATCAAAGATAAGGTGACCATATGTGTGTGGGTTTATCTCTGGGCTCTCTATCCTGTTCCATTGATCTATATTTCTGTTTTTGTGCCAGTACCATATTGTCTTGATTACTGTAGCCTTGTAGTAGAGTCTGAAGTCAGGGAGCCTAATTCCTACAGCTCCATTTCTTGTTCTCAAGATTGCTTTGGCTATTCGGGGTCTTTTGTGTTTCCATACAAATTGTGAAATTCTTTTTTCTAGTTCTGTAAAAAATGCCAGTGGTAATTTGATAGGGATTGCATTGAATCGGTAGATTGCTTTGGGTAGTATAGTCATTTTCACTATGTTGATTCTTCCAATCCAAGAACATGGTATATTTCTCCACCTATTTGTATCATCTTTAATTTCTTTCATCAGTGTCTTATAGTTTTCTGCATACAAGTCTTTTGTCTCCTTAGGTAGGTTTATTCCTAGATATTTTATTCTTTTTGTTGCAATGATAAATGGGAGTGTTTTCTTAATTTCACTCTCAGATTTTTCATCATTAGTGTATAAGAATGCCAGAGATTTCTGTGCATTAATTTTGTATCCTGCAACTTTACCAAATTCATTAATTAGCTCTAGTAGTTTTCTGGTAGCATCCTTAGGATTCTCTATGTATAGTATCATGTCATCTGCAAACAGTGACAGCTTTACTTCTTCTTTTCCTATGTGGATTCCTTTTATTTCTTTTTCTTCTCTGATTGCTGTGGCTAGAACTTCCAAAACTATGTTGAATAAGAGTGGTGAGAGTGAGCAACCTTGTCTTGTTCCTGATCTTAGTGGAAATGGTTTCAGTTTTTCACCATTGAGAACGATGCTAGCTGTGGGTTTGTCATATATGGCCTTTATTATGTTGAGGAAAGTTCCCTGTATGCCTACTTTCTGCAAGGTTTTTATCATAAATGAGTGTTGAATTTTGTCAAAAGCTTTCTCTGCATCTATTGAGATGATCATATGGTTTTTCTCCTTCAGTTTGTTGATATGGTGTATCACATTGATTGATTTGCATATATTGAAGAATCCTTGCATTCCTGGGATAAACCCCACTTGATCATGGTGTATGATCCTTTTAATGTGCTGTTGGATTCTGTTTGCTAATATTTTATTGAGGATTTTTGCATCTATGTTCATCAGTGATATTGGCCTGTAGTTTTCTTTCTTTGTGACGTCTTTGTCTGGTTTTGGTATCAGGGTGATGTTGGCCTCATAGAATGAGTTTGGGAGTGTTCCTCCCTCTGCTATCTGTTGGAAGAGTTTGACAAGGATAGGTGTTAGCTCTTCTCTAGATGTTTGATAGAATTCGCCTGTGAAGCCATCTGGTCCTGGGCTTTTGTTTGCTGGAAGATTTTTAATCACAGTTTCAATTTCAGTGCTTGTGATTGGTCTGTTCACATTTTCTATTTCTTCCTGGTTCAGTCTCGGCAGGTTGTGCATTTCTAAGAATTTGTCCATTTCTTCCAGGTTGTCCATTTTATTGGCATACAGTTGCTTGTAGTAATCTCTAATAATCTTTTGTATTTCTGCAGTGTCAGTTGTTATATCTCCTTTTTCATTTCTAATTCTATTGATTTGAGTCTTCTCCCTTTTATTCTTGATGAGTCTGGCTAATGGTTTATCAATTTTATTTATCTTCTCAAAGAACCAGCTTTTAGTTTTATTGATCTTTGCTATTGTTTCCTTCACTTCTTTTTCATTTATTTCTGATCTGATCTTTATGATTTCTTTCCTTCTGCTAAATTTGGGGGTTTTTTGTTCTTCTTTCTCTAATTGCTTTAAGTGCAAAGTTAGGTTGTTTATTCGAGATGTTTCCTGTTTCTTAAGGTATGATTGTATTGCTATAAACTTGCCTCTTAGAACTGGTTTTGCTGTATCCCATAGGTTTTGGGTCGTTGTGTCTCCGTGGTCATTTGTTTCTAAGTATTTTTTGATTTCCTCTTTGATTTCTTCAGTGATCACTTCGTTATTAAGTAGTGTATTGTTTAGCCTCCATGTGTTTGTATTTTTTACAGATCTTTTCCTATAATTGATATCTAGTCTCATAGCGTTGTGGTCGGAAAAGATACTTGATACGATTTCAATTTTCTTAAATTTGCCAAGGCTAGATTTGTGACCCAATATATGATCAATCCTGGAGAATGTTCCATGAGCACTTGAGAAAAATGTGTATTCTGTTGTTTTTGGATGGAATGTCGTATAAATATCAATTAAGTCCATCTTGTGTAATGTATCATTTAAAGCTTGTGTTTCCTTATTTATTTTCATTTTGGATGATCTGTCCATTGGTGAAAGTGGGGTGTTAAAGTCCCCTACTATGATTGTGTTACTGTCGATTTCCCCTTTTAAGGCTGTTAGTATTTGCCTTATGTATTGAGGTACTCCTATGTTGGGTGCATAAATATTTACAATTGTTATATCTTCTTCATGGATCGATCCCTTGATCATTACGTAGTGTCCTTCTTTGTCTCTTGTAATAGTCTTTATTTTAAAGTCTATTTTGTCTGATATGAGAATTGCTACTCCAGCTTTCTTCTGATTTCCATATGCATGGAATATCTTTTTCCATCCCCTTACTTTCAGTCTGTATGTGTCCCTAGGTCTGAAGTGGGTCTCTTGTAGACAGCATATATATGGGTCCTGTTTTTGTATCCATTCAGCCAGTCTGTGTCTTTTGGTGGGAGCATTTAATCCATTTACATTTAAGGTAATTATCGATATGTATGTTCCTATTACCATTTACTTAATTGTTTCGGGTTGTTCTTGCAGGTCTTTTCCTTCTCTTGTGTTTCTTGCCTAGAGAAGTTCCTTTAGGATTTGTTGTAGAGCTGGTTTGGTGATGCTGAACTCTCTCAGTTTTTGCTTGTCTGTAAAGGTTTTAATTTCTCCATCAAATCTGAATGAGATCCTTGCTGGGTAGAGTAATCTTGGTTGTAGGTTTTTTTCCTTCATCACTTTAAATATGTCCTGCCACTCCTTCTGGCTTGTAGAGTTTCTGCTGAAAGATCAGATGTTAATCTTATGGGGATTCCCTTGTGTGTTATTTGTTGTTTTTCCCTTGATGCTTTTAATATGTTTTCTTTGTATTTAATTTTTGACAGTTTGATTATTATGTGTCTTGGCGTGTTTTTCTTTGGGTTTATCCTGTATGGAACTCTCTGTGCTTCCTGGACTTGATTGACTATTTCCTTTCCTATATTAGGGAAGTTTTCAACTATAATCTCTTCAAATATTTTCTCAGTCCCTTTCTTTTTCTCTTCTTCTTCTGGGACCCCTATAATTCGAATGTTGGTGCGTTTAATGTTGTCCCAGAGGTCTCTGAGACTGTCCTCAGTTCTTTTCATTCTTTTTTCTTTCTTCTGCTCTGCAGTAGTTATTTCCACTATTTTATCTTCCAGGTCACTTATCCGTCCTTCTGCCTCAGTTATTCTGCTATTGATCCCATCTAGAGTATTTTTCATTTCATTTATTGTGTTGCTCATTGTTTCTTGCTTCCTCTTTATTTCTTCTAGGTCCCTGTTAACTGTTTCTTGCAAATTGTCTATTCTATTTACAAGATTTTGCATCATCTTCACCATCATTATTCTAAATTCTCTTTCAGGTAGATTGGCTATTACCTCTTCATCTGTTAGGTCTGGTGTGTTTTTATCTTGCTCCTTCATCTGTTGTGTGTTTTTCTGTCTTCTCATTTCGCTTATCTTACTGTGTTTGAGGTCTCCTTTTTGCACGCTGCAGGTTCGTAGCTCCTGTTGTTTTTGGTGGCTGTCCCCAGTGGCTAAGGTTGGTTCAGTGGGTTGAGTAGATTCCCTGGTTGGGGGGACTAGTGCCTCTGTTCTGGTGGATGAGGCTGGATCTTGTCTTTCTGGTGGGCAGGTCCTCGTCTGGTGGTGTGTTTGGGGATGTTGGTAACCTTATTATGATTTTAGGCAGCCTCTCTGCTAATGGATGGGGCTGTAGACCTGTCTTACTCTTTGTTGGGGATAGGGTGTCCAGCACTGTTCTTTGCTGGTCCTTGAGTGAAGCTGGGTCTTGGTGTTGAGATGGAGGTCTCTGGGAGATTTTCGCCGTCTGATATTACGTGGAGCTCGGAGGTCTCTTGTGGACTAGTGTCTTGAGGTTGGTTCTCCCACCTCAGGGACACCGCCCTGGTGCCTGGCTGGGGCGCCAAGAACCTTTAATCCACACGGCTCAAAATAAAAGGTAGAATAAATAGAGAGGAAAGAAAAGGAAGGAAGGAGGGAGGGAGGGAAGGAAGGAAGAAAGGAAGGAAGAAATGAAGGAAGGAAGCAAGAAAGGAAGGAAGGAAGGTGCAGAGGAAGAAAGGGAGGAAGGAAGAGAGGAAGGGAGGAAAGAAGGGGGGAAGGAAGGAAGAAAGGAGGGAAGGAGGGAAGAAAGGAAGGAAGAAAGGAAGAAAGAAAGGGAGAAGACAGAGTAGTATAAAGTATAGTTATTAAAATAAAAAAATAATTATTAAGAAGAAAAATTTCCTTCAAAAAAAAAAAAAAAACAGAAAAATGGGTCGGTCTAACCCTAGGACAAATGGTGCAAGCAAAGCTATACAGACAAAATCTCACACAGCAGCACACACATACACACTCACAAAAAGAAAAAAAAGGGGAAAATAATAGTATATCTTGCTCCCAAAGTCCACCTCCTCAACTTGGGATGATTCGTTGTCTATTCAGGTTTTCAACAGATGCAAGGCACTTCAAGTTGATTGTGGAGCTTTAATCCGCCGCTTCTGAGGCTGCTGGGAGAGACCTCCCCCTCTCCTCTCTGTTCGCACAGCTCCTGGGGTTCAGCTTTGGACTTGGTCCCGCCTCTGCGTGTAGGTTGTCCAAGGGCGACTGCCCTTCGTTCAGACAGGACGATGTTAAAGGAGCAGTTGATTCGGGGGCTCCAGTTCACTCAGGCTGGGGGGAGGGAGTGGCACGGGGGCGGGGCGAGTCCGCGGCGGCAGAGGCCGACGTGACGCTGCACAGGCCCAAGGCGCGCCGTGCGTTCTCCCGGGGAAGCTGTCCCTGGATCCCGGGACCCCGGCAGTGGCGGACTGCACGGGCTCCCGGGAGGGCCGGTGTGGAGAGTGACCTGTGCTCACACACAGGCCTCTTGGTGGTGGCAGCATCAACCTTAGCGTCCGACACCTGTCTCTACTGTCCGTGCCGACAGCCGCGGCTCGCGCCCGTTTCTGGAGTTCCTCTACGCGGTGCTCTCAATCCTCTCACCTCACACCCGAGGAAGCAAAGAGGCAAGAAAAAGTCTCTTGTCTCTTCGGCAGCTCCGCGCCCGCTTCTAGGGCTCCTTTAAGCAGCGCACTTAATCCCCTCTCCTCGCGCCCAGGCAGCAAAGAGGGAGGAAAAGGTCTCTTGCCTCTTCGGCAGCTCCAGACTTCTCCCGAACTCCCTCCCGGCCAGCCGTGGTGCACTAGCCCCCTTCAAGCTGTCTTCACTCTGCCAACTCCAGACCTTTCCCTGGGATCCGACTGAAGCCCGAGCCTCAGCTCCCGGCCCCGCCCGCCCCGGCGGGTGAGCAGACAAGCCTCTCGGGCTGGTGAGTGCCGGTCGGCACCGATCCTCTGCAGGAATCTCTCCGCTTTGCCCTCCGCACCCCTGTGGCTGAGCTGTCCTCCGCGGCTCCGGAGCTTCCCCCTCCGGCGCCCACAGTCTCTGCCCGCGAAGGGGCCTCTAGTGTGTGGGAGTCTTTCCTCCTTCACGGCTCCCTCCCACTGGCGTAGGTCCCGTCCCTATTCTTTTGTCCCTGTTTATTCTTTTTTCTTTTGCCCTACCCAGATATGTGGGGAGTTTCTTGCCTTTTTGGAGGTCTGAGGTCTTCTGCCAGCGTTCGGTGGGTGTTCTATAGGAGAAGTTCCACGTGTAGATGTATTTCTGATGTCTCTGTGAGGAGGAAGGAGATCTCCGCGTCTTACTCTTCCGCCATCTTTAAGCCGTCTCCTATAATTAATTTTTATAAAAAGGTTATCTAATAACAATAGCTATATGGCTTACATATAGGTTAATATACTTCAGTGTCAACCCTCTTCCTAAGGAAACTCCTCTGATTCAGGGTCACTGCACTAACCGATTTCACCCTGAATTCTAAGCCAGCAATGCCATTATCTTTTTCTTGGCCCTCCAGAATTAAGAAAGGTAGAGTCTGTTTAGTCAGATGCTGGTAGATACTTGAGCTAAATGAATGCTGGGTTGAAACTAGAGTTGACCACATTCTTGGTAGAGGAGGCTGTGGGAACCCTGCAGCAGCACTGGCAGGCAGAGATTCTGAATGAGTAAGTGAGCTCTGTGGTGACGGTCCTCTTCGGTGGATACAGAGGTCCCTGGACCATCTTTACTTCCTCTGACCTTATGCCTGACTGCTCCTCTCCTCCAGGGTGTTGGTCTATCTTTACTAAACTCTTTTACTGCAACTAACTGGAGTAGGTTTCTCTTTTTGGTGACCAACCATGGGATGAAAAATGTAAATTACAAAATGAAGTTGACTGATAATGACCTTAGGCCGAATATGTATGATAATTTAGATTATTATGCCATAATACTTATTATCTTAAGGTGATATACAATTTAATTCCCTGCTGTTCCAAATTGTGTAAATTATGTAGTTTCAAAGAATTTGATAACTTTTAACACTCCATCCTCAGCTGTGTCCTCCAGAGATTCAACTTTGAATGCAGTTTTGTATTCTAGCTAATGTATCTTCTCACACCACATGTCAAAGGCAACTATTGGATGTAGCTATTTCACATTTATCTTCATCTCTTGTAAACATTAAAAAAAATAAAAGTAGTAATTTTTGTCAATTTTTTCTATTTTATAATTAGACAAAAATTAAGAAAACTCATACAGGATGTTCTGGGGCAAAAAAAGAGAAAAAAAATGATGTTGAATTTAGCTAACAAATTAGATTTTTTTTATGTTTATCATTTTATTCAATTTATTCTTATCATAAATTATTTCATTCAATGTGAACTTTCTCTTTCACTAATTCTTTTTTTTAATAAATCTGTCACTGATTCTTGAGCTTGCTTTATCTAAAACCTGTTGATTTGCCATCATCAACAAAATTTCAAAAGTTACCCTGCACAACATCTCTGCTGCAACAGAGCAAAACAACCGAGAGCATCCTACCTCCTCAGTGGCCTTTGCAAAGAGCTCCTCATTTTAGATGAATTAAGCAGATATTCAAACTGGAGGAAACAGCACATTTCTAATACACACAGTAGCTGTGATTTGTTCATCTTTTTAGCAAAATACTACTTATTGTTACATAACAAACAAAAAGCTCTGAAGATTGAAGGCTTGGACATTTTGATTTGGGAGGAGAGACCAGAGGATTATAAAGCTCTCTGAGGCCAGGGGGATTTTCAGGAGTTTATGAAAGGGTCATACATTTATATACAAAGAGAGAAACCACAAAGATGAAAAAGAGCTGAGGGATGTGAGAAGATTATTCTGGCTTGACTCAAAAACATGAAGCCAGGACACTAAAGTTGTGTAAAGCTCTCACTCCTGAATTGGGGCAGTACATTCAATTGTACAGGCATAGCATGGCAACCAAGAATCCAAGTGCATGTTAAAAACAAAAGTGAAATCAGACCCAGACATTTGTTGGCCAAAACACAGCATGATCTACAAGTGTGAAAGCTGATCAGGGGTTTTCTGGTTAGCCATGGAAATTTCCTGTTCAGTTGAAATACTGTATGTAAAAGCCAAGAGGCATGAAACATAAGGCAGAGCTCAGGGTGTCCATGAGACTCTAGAGAGTAGATTTGTTGAGCAGAGTTTGGAGAAATGAAGTCAATATAAATTCACTCATCAGATTGTAAATGGCCTTACCTTCTATGCTTATTTTGACTCCATATCAAACATTATTGGATACAATTGAAAGTTACGCTAAACTGAAATAAAGTTGTACAATATTATGTAAGCATCAGGTGTACTACATAGCGAATTAACACTTGCATACATTATGAAATGATCGTCATGATAAGTCTAGTAACCGTCTGTTCCCATACAAACTTACTACAACATTATTAAACACATTCGTTATTTGTATATTGCATCCCCACGGCTAGGGGTTTGTACCTCAATCCCCTTCACCGATCTCACCTTCACACCAACCCACCACTGAAAGTTTTTCAGTGTGATAGTGGAGCATAATTTTCCCAAATAGAAGATTCATTAAACTAGGAAGGGTGTAGATAATAAGAGGTCAGTTGTAAGGCTGCTGTTGTAACAGGATGAGTAGAAAATGAAGAGGATCTAAATTTTAAGAAAAAAGGAGGATGTAAGAGTTAAGAAAAGGTAGAGCAAATCCAACCTGATTATCTTAAACTGGCTATTTTGGAGGAAGGAAGCCATAGATACCAGAACATAAGAGCAGAAGACACTTGGGTTCAAAAACTGTCCTCAGAACTTATAAACTTTGTGACCTTGTTTTTCTCTGTACTTCAGCTGCCTAACCTGTAAAATTTTGTAATAATAATTTCAGAACTATCGTATAGAGTATTGTAAGGACAAATCTAATCAAAATTTGTAAATCACTTAGAATACTTCCTACATTAATACATGTTAGCATAGCTGTTTTTATGAAAGATAATAAATGCTGTCCTACGTGGAAGATAGAGAGGTATGAAAACTGCCACAAATAAAAATGAAGAATGTAAGTATCTTTTTAAAAAGTGTGTATTTGACACACCTCCATTTATACCCAGTGCCTTTGTCTGTATGTATGTCATTACCACTCTCATTTAAGTAGACTGGAAAACTTAGAGTTGATTTGATTCATCTCTCTTCTTCTACCTTTGCTAAAATAGTTACTAAGATTTCTTATTTCTGAAAACAGACAAAATACCCTCATCAGTCACTGTTTTACATGGCACTTCCATAGCTCAGTCCAAGTTGTCCTCGGGATGTGCCCAGAATAATGGTGTAGTTCTGAGCTGCTTTGTTTACCTATCACATCTCCCATTATGAGACTTAATGTACAGGTCCTTTCACTATGTCACCCCTCTGCCTAAGCTGTTCACTGTAATCTATTCCTTCTGTAATGCCTTCATCCCTCTATTTTTCCTTCCCCCATCCTTTTGGTCATCCCACTCTTGCCTGTGGGTTCTTTGCTGCCTTGTAATCACACTGTGCCATCCTGCTTCTGAGCCCATGTTTTTCTGCTTGCCTGGAATGCTTTTTGTAACTCTTTATCCATGTAAAATATCCACATTCTATTTCATGTTGCTATATTTTCAAGACAGTACTTGAAGGAAACATAAAAATCTGATATTTTCTATGGCTCAGAAAATGTATTATTAAATCTTCCAGCAGAAATTTAATTAAGTTTACTGAAATGGCAGACATATTTAGAAATGTTTACTCATTAAAACTAGGGAATCATTAATGATACAAGTGTACAAAAGAAAAAGAAAAATATAAGAAACAACAGATAGTTATTCAAGGAAAGAAAAGGTTTAATGCATGATTATATTTGTCTTATTTACATTGCTCATTTCAATTCATGCAGCTTGACCCATTCTATTGTTTCTCTCCCCTACAATTAGTCATCCTACAGTTCTACAAAGTAAAGAAGGAAATGCTAAAGCCACAGAACAAAGCATTGCTTTATTTTATTTTTGGCTGCATTAGGTCTTCATTGCTGTCCTTTCTCTAGGAAACCATTCATACTGTAGGTTGGAAAACAGGCCCTGGGAAGACAAAAATATAATATTCATGAGAAATAGAATGGAACTGGTGTTTGTGGCCACATACTCCAAGTTTAAGAGTGGTGTTCTTTCAAATCCAGTTACAATAAGAGGAACCAGAGATTAGAAGGAACTAAAGGCTGTAGGCAGAGCCAAGCCCCAGTCTGGGACAGGATTTTCCCTTTACTCACTGACTCATTCACTCATTCCACTAATAACAACTAATAACTTAGCACTTGATTTCCATTAAGTGCTGAGGATGAGAGAAAAAAAGTGAATAAAAGGAACTCAGAGTAGAATGGCAGAAACAGAGCAGATAGGGAAGCAGGAAATTACACAACTATGTGGTATATAGTATAGGAAAGAAGACAACGATCCTGGAAGCAGTACATTTTTCCTGGGAAATCATGAAAGATCTCTCAGAGACCAGGTGGTGAAAGCCTGGACTATATAGTATAGAAAATAATGAACTAACTCAAGAGGCTTTTAATCAAGTGAGTGCCACAAGCAGATTTCATTAAAAAAAAAAAAAAAAAAAAGAGAGAGAGAGAGAAAATGATAACTTTGGCTGCTCTGTGGACAGTGAGTTGAGGAGAGACAGGCAAGTCATTCGGTCCCAAGAGACCAGTGACAGGCAATTTCCTTCCTTTGTGACTAACAGGACTACCAGGATAGAACACATGGAAAGATATTCTATTCAGAAATTAAGTTTTGTACATTGAATGCAGGAAATCATCTTTGTTACATGTGAGTTTTTCCAGCCCTATGTGAACAGGAAAAAAGATTCAACACCACTGAATTCTGGTGAAGATTCTCTCAGCCATGTGTCTCACAAATAAGCTGAAATGGTAACTTCTTTCAGTGGAAGCTGACCCCTCTGGCAATTGTGGGCTTCCCAGTATCCTGACCCTGATCACAGATCCCTTGTGGAGGGATGTGTGGAGATCCCTGTGGAGAAGAAGGCTCTAGAAAGAAGGAAAAAACTCTTCTTGCAAAGCCTCCTGGGGAGAGATATGAATGTTAAGTGTAGGGACAAGAGGAGTTCTTCTAGTCATCTCTGATGGCACATTGACTCTGGTTGGATTGTTGAGATCCGCTTTGGTAAAGACAGAAGGTGATGGGATGAAAGACTTGGCCTCATAAACAACGTGGGGTCACTGCAGGGGTCTGGTGGCCTTGGAAAGATAGCAAGAGGATGGAGAGAGATTCTCAGATGCTGATGTATGTACACCGTAACTAATACAATTTTCTTTCAATGGAATACTATTCTTTTAGCCAAATGTCCTATATTTCTATTATAAAGTGGCCTCTTCTTTTTAAATTTGGGTTTTTATTTTCTTACAATTTAGTCAATAGTTTGACTTTTGCCTGTTCTTATTTATAACCCTTTCTCCCTTTTCTAGTTGTGAGCAGATTTTCCCTTTTTATGGGCTTCTGGAAAGTCCCTCTGGATGACTTCTTACATTTAATTATTTTGATTTGCAGCTCTGCTGTTTAGTTTTTACATTCCTTCTTGTTTAGAGTCATACCTGCTGCAGTTTGGTACTTTATTAGCTGTTTATTTTTAAGTGATAAAGTCTCTGAATTAGAAATAAAAATTTAAAACAAAAAGAAAGAAATACCTCTCTTCCTTTTTGTCTTTCAGTACTCCTAGTAGTCCTCTCAGCACAGATGAATTAGCATGGTAAAATATTTTCTTTACAGGAATTACAACTTTGGAATGCTCTAGGTGCTCTATCCTAGTCTACTAATATTTTCCATGTCTCTTTCCAATGCCTCTTTAATTTGCTTGCACTTTGACATTACCAGAGAGGAAAGTTGTCACCATTTTATTTACAAAGAGATTAGACAATGTGCAACATAAGCAAATATGTTCTCAGTTTTCTTCAGAAATTCATAGTATATTATTGTAAATGGACCATGGAAATATAAAATCTGAATTTAAAATACTTTTTGCTAAATGGATGTCAACACTGGTTAAGGGTTTTTAAATTCAAATTTATGAAACCCTGGTATCTGGTGGTCAGAAAATTGAGCTTTTCTATATATGCATATATGTGTGTGCATGTATGCGTGTGTGTGTGTGTGTGTGTGTGTGTGTGTTAACTGTACTCAAAAATATGCATATTTCCAAAATGTAAATAAATCCATTTATAATTTATCCAAAATAGAAAAATATTTACCAACATATTAGAAGTATAAAAATCTACTATACAAATTCTAATATAAAATCCACTAATTTCTTTTTTTAAATTTTAGTTGTTTGTTAATGCAATATATCTTCTATCACCTTAGATTACTAGACTACTATGACTTAATTAATATTCCACTGATACTTCTAAAAATTTACTAAGTAAAAGGGCAAATATGAACCATTTATTTCCTTACTAGAATTTTCAGGCTTTAGCTTCTAATGTTTATATTTTTATCTACCACTAGTTGCATATTGTGTTATCTCCTTAGAAAGGTTGTTTCCTTTCTGATTCATGATTAATCTTTAGAGTACACATGCATCACAAAGGAGGCTGACTAATGAATGGCATAATGACAGTGGCACTAGCACACTTTGGCAAGTCACGTAAGGCAGTCTTCCAGCAAAGCTATTAATGTCAGAACTAATATAGTTCTCAGAGAATTTTGTTAATTATTAGAATGTTTACCCATTTAAAATATCTCTGTCCCTCTCTAGCATGAGGTGAAATTAAGAAGTGAACAATAATGACACTTCCTTCCCACAAAGTGGGAATCTGGGGTCCTGGATAAATTGAAATTTAGGGAGCCTAGCCAAGATAAGTGGGTTGGAGTAGTCAGTGCTGCAGAAACCAAGGGAGCAAAAAAAAAAAAAAAAAAAGAACAAAATAATGCCATTTGCAGCAACATGGATGGACCTAGAGATTGTCATACTGAGTGAAGTAACTCAGACACAGAAAGACAAATACCATGTGATGTTGCTTATATGTGGAATCTTAAAAAAAAAAAAAAAAAAAAAAGTACAAATGAACTTATTTACAAAACAGAAGTAGAGTCACAGATGTAGAACACAAATTATGGTTACCAGGGGATAAGGGGGGGAGGGATAAATTGGGAGATTGACATATACATACACTATACACTATACATACATATACACACTATATATAAAATAGGTAACTAATAAGAACCTGCACAGGGAACTCTACTCAATACTCTGTAATGGCCTACATGGGAAAAAAATACAAAAAAAAAAAAAAAGCAGGGGTGACTACAAACTGGAGAACACTTATACCACAGAAGTCCACTCACTGGAGTGAAGGTTCTGAGCCCAATTTCAGGCTTCCAAACCTGGGAGTCTGGCAACAGGAGGAGGAATTCCCAGAGAATCAGACTTTGAAAGCAAGTGGGAGATGATTGCAGAACTTTGACAGGACTGGGGGAAACAGAGACTCCACTCTTGGAGGGCAAAGTAGTCTGCATATTGGGACCCAGGGGAGGGAGCAGTGACCCTGTAGGAGACTGAACCAGACCTATTTGCTAGTGTTGGATGGTCTCTTGCAGAGGTAGGGGGGTGGCTGTGGTTCACCATGGGGACAAGGACACTGGCAGCAGAAGTTCTGGGAAGTATTCCTTGGTGTGAGCCCTTGCAGAGTCCACCATTAGTACCACCAAAGAGCCTGGGTAGGCTCCAGTGCTGGGTCACCTCAGGCCAAACAACAAACAGGGAGGGAACCTAGCCCCCCCACCCCATCAGCAGACAAGCAGATTAAAGTTTTACTGAGCTCTGCCCACTGAGTCCCTCCCAGCAGGAAGCTTGCACAAGCCTCTTCGATAGCCTCAACCACCAGAGGGCATACAGCAGATGCAAGAACTACAATACTGCAGCCTGTGGAACAAAAACCACATTCACAGCAAGATAGACAAAATGAAAAGGCAGAGGACTATGTACCAGAAGAAGGAACAAGATAAAACCCCAGAAAAACAATTAAATGAAGTAGAGATAGGCAACTTTCCAGAAAAAGAATTCAGAATAATGATAGTGAAGATGAACAAAAAATTTTACAATTTGTTTGAAAACACAAAAGACCCCAAATATCCAAAGTTTGAGCAAGAAAATGGAGCTGGAGGAATCAGGCTTCCTGACTTCAGACTATACTACAAAGCTACAGTAATCAAGACAATATGGTATTGGCACAAAAACAGATATATAGATCAATGGAACAGGATAGAAAGCCCAGAGATAAACCCACACACTTATGGTCAATTAATCTATGACCAAGAAGGCAAGAATATAAAATGGAGAAAAGACAGCCTCTTCAATAAGTGCTGCTGGGAAAACTGGACAGCTGTATGTAAAAGAATGAAATTAAAACACTCCTTAACACCATATGCAAAAATAAACTCAAAATGGATTACAGACCTAAATGTAAGTCCAAACACTATAAAATTCTTAGAGGAAAGCATAGGAAGAACACTCTTTGACATAAATCACAGCAAGATCTTTTTGGACCCACCTCCTAGAGTAATGGAAATAAAAACAAATTAAACAAATGGGCCCTAATGAAACTTAGAAGATTTTGTACAGCAAAGGAAACTATAAACAAGATGAAAAGACAACCCTCAGAATGGGAGAAAATATTTGTAAATGAAGTAACTGACACAGGATTAATATCCAAAATATACAAGCAGCTCAAGCAGCTCAATATCAAAAAACAAACAGCCCAATCAGAAAATGAGCAGAAAACCTAAATAGACATTTTTCCAAAGAAGACATACAGATGGCCAAGAGGCACATGAAAAGCTGCTCAATATCACTAATTGTTAGAGAAATGCAAATCAAAACTACATTAAGGTATCACCTCACGCTGGTTAGAATGGGAATCATCAGAAAATCTACAAATAACAAATGCTGGAGAGGGTGTGGAGCAAAGGGAACCCTCTTGCACTGTTGGTGGGAATGTAACTTGATATAGCCACTATGGAGAACAGTATGGAGGTTCCTTAAAAAACTAAAAATAGAATTACCATATGACCCAACAATCCCACTACTGGGCACATATCCAGAGAAAACCATAATTCAAAAATTCACATGTACCTCAATGTTCATTGCAGCTTTATTTACAACTGCCAGGTCATGGAAGCAACCCAAATGCTCACTGACAGGTGAATGGATAAAGAAGATGTGGTACACATATACAATAGAATATTACTCAGTCATA
Organism: Kogia breviceps; assembly: GCF_026419965.1. Lineage (NCBI taxonomy): Eukaryota > Metazoa > Chordata > Mammalia > Artiodactyla > Physeteridae > Kogia > Kogia breviceps. The sequence continues at coordinate 16,716,921 of NC_081322.1, forward strand.
AAAAGGAACAAAACTGGGTCATTTGTAGAGACGTGGATGGACCTAGAGCCTGTCATACAGAGTGAAGTAAGTCAGAAAGAGAAAAACAAATATCCTATGTTAATGCATATATGTGGAATCTAGAAGAATGGTACAGATGAACCAGTTTGCAAGGCAAAAATAGAGACACAGATGTAGAGAACAGAGATATGGACACCAAGGGGGGAAAGCAGGGAGTGGGGTGATGGTGGTGGTAGATGAACTGGGAGATTGGGACTGACATATACCTGCTACATAAAAAAATAAAATTCAAAAAAAAATAGTGTATATATATGTGATTCACTTTGCTGTACACCTGAAATAAACACAACATATACAACAAATCAACTGTAGTCCAATAAAAATTTTAAAAAGTCACACATTACATGCTAAAGAACAACGCAAAGAAAATAATCCAGATATGAGGCATTAGAAATGGACTTTGAACACATTTGATGCTGGGAGGGTAGGTGGCAGCCTAGAGACATCCCTTCACTTAGTGGACTTGCTGGAAATGCTGGGTGGGGAAAAACAGGTAAGGCATTGAGTGGGCATAGGAGTAGTATTTGACTCTTTCATATTTCTGAGGAATTACTTATTACATAAAGAAGGAGAAGGAGAGAAGAAGGAAAAGAGAAGGAGGAGGAGGAGCTAGAGGAGATGGAGAAGGGGACGAATGCCTTAGATGGCAATATGAGACACTGAAACTGAAGAGGAACAGTCAAAGTGAATCTACATTGAGCATGTACCATATGCCAAGCATAATACCACCTGTTTCAAACGTTTTCACCCAGTGAAATACATGTCAAGTAAATACTTTTTTCAGACTAAATACCTGTGAAAAAATGTCATGGTGTTTTACCAATACAAGGTAATATCTGGCTACCTAATTTTACCACACAAATCAGTACTTTACAATACACATTGGAAGAAATTTTTCTCATAGATAACAAAGGAAAATTCCTGTAACTCCAAACATTTATGCTTTTAACTGCTCTGTGATTGATGATGACAGAATTCCTTGCTGTGTTGTATGTGTATCTTTCTGGCATTCAAATCAAGATATGAATGCTTCAAGTCATAAGATTACAAGGACTATTAAAACCAGGCCATTTTAATCAACATAGTGTGATAAAATGTGTAGTATTACTAGAAATGAAGTCACTGGATAGATGAAACATTTTTTAAAAAGATGATCACTTTTTATCACATATAAATGTACACATTTTTGTTTTAATTATACATAATACATGGTGGAGCTATTTTTATAAAGGACATAAACTTAATCAACAAATTGAATACAAAAACCAATGGAAAATTTTGAATTTTAAAATTTTTTATTCGGTTTCTTTCTGTTCACCATTTGTCTTGTATAAGGGTGTCCTGGTTGGGGTGATAAACTCTATCACCATTCTGCTTAAAGGTCCAAGAATTTAATCATGAAAAAGATAGGAATTACTCTTAAATTTCTTAAATGTTACCTGGAAGAATGTGCAAGATGCCAAGTGTGCGTGGAGGAACACTTAACTCTACCCAGGGAGTTGCTTGAAAGATAGACAGCTGGAGTGGAGGCTTGCCAGTGGAGTGGGGAGGCACTGGGTGGTAACATCGATGACAGACACAGAAAAGTGAGGCAGAAACGCACATAGATCCATATAGTTGGCACATAACAGAGACAGACCAAAATGCAGGAAATGATAAGGGGCTCTGCTTTCGACATGGTTCTGGGAACTCCAGTTTTACATTTTATGTAAGTGCTGAAAATTAAAGAATATAAACCCAGATTCTTCAAAGTTCTATTATTTTTCTATGGAACAGCATTTTTTTCTATCATCATCCTTTTCCAAGTAAAGCATTCAAATAATTGGCATCACATAATGGAAAATGCACTCTACTGAGCTAAAAAGTAAATTGAAACTTTAGATCATATAGAAATAGATATAATAATTACAAATAATTCCTGAGGGTTTACTATGTGCTGGACAAATAGTAAATGATGCAAATCATTTTACCAACATTAGCTTGTTACTTCTCCTTACAACACTTTGGGGTTTACTCTCCAATTACAAAGAAGCACAGATTAAGAATCTGAAGCATGATTCCAAAACCTGCATATTTCTTATGAGCACATGTTTTCTGTACGTTTCCTCTACTATGCTTACATTTTGTAAAAGAATGTTTAAGCAGATGGTTTGGTTTATCTTGAAAGTTTACTTTTGATTTTTTAAAAATAGAATTATAATAAAAGAGACCAAAAGATCTCAACTTATTGTGGCATAATGAAACAAGAAGCATAGCAAGTGATTTCAGTTCAATCCTAATGAATGAAACAGTAAACATAGTGATTTCAGTTCAGTTCTAAAGAGCAAACATTCTGTGTCTAAATATAGTCATAGCCAATGCAAATATAGTAAAAAGAGGCCACCACCTTAGGGCAATATTGTTATTTCTAGAATCAATTCATGTGCACTTTTACTTTTATGATTAATATTATCAGTCTGCCTTATTATTTACATATGGGAGTTTTCTGACACTTAGCTTTGGGATCATTTCTTGGTCAATTATCTATTCCAATTGCCTGTGGCAGAGTGCCTTACAAATAATACAGAGTGAATACATGTTTGTTTTATTTAATTATAATGATAGTCTATTACAACAAAGTAGGCTGGTGTACCATGGCACTAACCACAATGGAACTGTGCCTGTAAACATTCACTTCTCTTTTTGGCTTTGTGAGCACTCTTCAGGTAAAAGGGGAGAACCCACCTGTTTGCATGGTGTTGTAGATATCTGGGGGTGTTTGATATCTGCCTGGATTCTGAAGCCCATGTTTGGCTAAGCCAAGCAATGACCCTTGCTATTTTCTTGACTTCATACCTTGGAATCAGACTTTGTCAAATCATGGTATTTGAAAATTCCTCTGAAGAATATATTAATATTATGAACTAGCAGAACAGATTATTTGAAAAAAAATTTGTTATCTATAAACCTCTCATTCTATAATATTTTCTTTTTCAGAAACAGGTCAAAACAACTTTAAAGGTTTTTTTGTATTTAAAACCAATCTGATTGACTATTACCAACTTAATTTTATTTTTTTCATTACCATCATAAATAATTATTTTTTGTACAAATAATTGGGTTGAACATACAGATATCATGGGCAGTTAAATGTTGAAAATCCCTTATATCCATCTGGTGATTTGAGGTATTTCACTCAATTGAGAGCTGGGTGCAGTAAGTTTAGCTTCTGAATGGTTTATTCTAAGAAAACTGAGGCATGACTGAATTTTATGAGGCCTAGAATTACTTTTATGTGTCTCTTAGTTTTGACTCTTAGCATTTACACCTGGTAGGTACTCAAAAGTATTAAGTTCTATTATTATAGAGCTATAACTTTATAATCTGGTACAGACGCATATAGTTTTTAAAAATAATGTACATATGCATATACATATATTTTCTGGAAAGTGCAAACAAGAATTATAAAACTGTGAAATTATTTATAGTAGTTCACATTTAAAATATCTTTATTTTTCCAGTAAGAAATGAACAAAATAAGGATTCCTAACATTGTGCTGTCTTTCTGTAGTTCTAATACATTTGTATTGGGACTTCAATGATAATTTTGTTAGGAAATATAAGTGATATTTTAATATTCATTTTAAAATTGATATTAATTCCAGAATTATGATTTGACTGCTGTGTTGCTAAGGAAATCATCCAGTTAGATTAGAAATGTTTATAGTTTTTTATGGCATTACATTTCCCAAAGATTCAGGAACCTTTACTATTTCACGATTGGATTTTCTTTTATTCTTGTTTTGAGAATTTTTTCTCTAATTCTCTAATTCTATATGATTTCAGGTTAAAGATAAGCAGCTTATGGTAACACACTCTGGGGGTAATAAACTGTTATATAAAGTTGTACCTCTAATAGAATCTCTGTCAAACTTTTCTTCAAAAGTTTTGTCTGCCTAACATGAAAAACAGGTTTGCAACTATAACTCTCTTGATTAATTGTTAGTGAATCTCTATAGACCAGTTCATACACAAGTGGCAAATTATTTTCTTTCAATGGTCCAGAGTCCAGAAAATCTCATCTTTGCATTACTTTTTATTTGTACTTTGTGGAGTGTGAGATGCGATTGAGGGTGTGGAAGAAACCTTGAGTCAAAAGTTCTGAATTGGGCTTCCCTGGTGGTGCAGTGGTTGAGAGTCCGCCTGCCAATGCAGAGGACACGGGTTCATGCCCCGGTCCGGGTGGGTCCCACATGCTGCGGAGCAGCTAGGCCTGTGAGCCATGGCCGCTGGAAAAAAAAAAAAAAAAAAAAGTTCTGAATTTTCTAACTAGAATGAGTATCCTAGCTATGTAATTTGTTATAATGACCTGTATTTTTAGTATATTAACTGGAAAAAAGATAAATTAGTGTAAACTGAAACTGAATAGTTGAAGATTTGATGCGAGAGAAATTCCACCTCCTGGGAATATGGTCCTCTCCTCATCTAGAACTCTCTTACAAGCCTCACAACATTTGTTAAGCCTGGATGATTTATGTGCAGGTGGCCAAGGATTGAATCAGACGACCTGTAGGGTTCCTTGGAGACCCTTGATTCTGCATTGTTCTAAAATGACCACTGGTCCATTCCAGAATCGATCATTTGGGAACACACTGATAGTTTTTCCTAGAAACAGATCCAGGACCAGCTTCTGATTTGACTTCATATTTTAAAATTAAGATCACGTGCCTGCAGCTCTAGTAAGTGTAGTAATTGTGCCAGATACTTCTGTTTATTAGTAGTAAATACGTTTCATTAACAATTTTTAAACTAAATAGATAGAAAATGCTATCTATTTAAAAATAACATCCTATTCAAAATCTCTTGAAAATGTTTGGAAATGAATGTGTCATGTCTGTTGCTCTGTTATCTGACAAATCATGTCAAGCAAGTTGTGAAAAAACCCAAGATGGTATAACATATTTTGTTCCTCTAATAGTGGATACCTTTCAAAATGAAAATATTATGGAATTCTAACATGGCCTTTCACAAAGCCACAGAAATGACTGCACTCCTCTTTTACCTTGAGTCAACTGAAATGTAATTTTCCATATCATAAAGCAGTCTAGATATTGGGAATTAAGTACTTAACATTTTTATTTCTAAAATTCAAAATACTGTAATCATAGCATTTTGAGAACCTTTGTAACTATGCTAAATATAATAATGTTTTAACTACAACAAATGGTTATGGTAAAAGACAACAATTTTTAAATAGCTGTCACTTCTTTAAAAGCAGAATATAATTTTCTTTTGTCTACTTTCTCTCAAGCTTTCCCTGAGTTTGCTATTATCTTCACTTATCAATCCTCAGTATTCATATCATTATAATGCATGAATATAAATATGTATTGACTCATGAATTAAAGAATAGTAGGCATTGGCAATAGCTTGCTTCCCAGTAACACTTAGACCCAACAAATTAATATATATTTGCCTTTGGATTCACTGTGAAAGTTCAGTCTGCTTGAGGTCCTTAATTTTGGAGTAATTGGAGTAATTTATTAATGGCCTCCTTGATTTAATATACAATGTGCTACATTTGGTGATTAGCAATTTGGGGGCTCAGAACCATTTAATAATCAATGGGAGGATTTTCTAAGTGAAATAATTATAGAAAATTATGAAATTGTCTCTGGATTTCTTCTGGAGCCTTGCAATCAAGACATTGAGTAGGTGTTAGGGTTGGAAAGAGAGTGCTTTTTTTATACCACCTCAGTATGGATTGGTGAACAGCTGTGAAATGCCTTCTGGTTGTCTACTGAATCAAAAGTAAAATAAATACATAAATAATCAGTCCAATGCCATGGTGTCTGATGCTAATGATTCTTGCTGTGGGATGCTTTCAGCTGGAGAATTATCCTCAAAATAGTCATGAACAAAGCAGCTCTTGTCATTTCTCAAGCTTGTGCTCGCTAGTGGGTGAGTGAAAACCAAGTTTTCTGTCCCAGGCTGCTCAAAAAATTCCCTTTGTACCATTTCCCTCTGTTCTCCTCCCCTCCACTCAGCTGAGTGGCTGGCTTTGCACCTACTTCTTAAGCTGATCACTTACCATCTCTCACACAGTAGATGTAGCATTTCCTCTCCTGGGTCTCACTCTTTATTTCCTCTTACTTGATGGCCCAAACATTTGTGTTTCCTTCATAGTTCTAAATCAGTAAGTTCAGACTCTGTCAAAAGCATCCACTGTTCAAAAAAATTTTGTCTGAAAATGTGCTTGAAAACATCTTGTGATGTTTTTCCCATTCAAATAATATTTAATTCTACCCTGGCCTTGATCTGTATATACCTGTCCTGCTTGGCTCCTTTCTCCTTCCTCAGAATCTTAATTCCATAAATACCCTTGAAGATACACTGCATTCCTACCTTCAATATCTTCACAACTCACTTACTAGTTTGAAATACAGTTCTTAATCATAAAGCTAAGCTTCATGAGTTCTCCTTGGCCCTAGGTCACAGTGAAATTTAAGGCAGTTGATCCAACACTGCTTACTTGGACCATATGTTAACAATTTAAAAATAAGACCTAACTGGAGAATTCATAGAAATAATTCACCTCATAGTTTGAAGTTGTAAATACTGTTCTGCTCCCCAATTCCTAAACCCTGTGTGGAAACCTTGTTTCTTCTATAATCATGTCTTGGCTTTAGCCATGAAGGTACAAAGCAAACCTAAGAAGTTTAAGGTAAAGCCACAACAGCCTGCAACTAAGACCAGCTTAGTCAATTAGAGCTTTGGAGGGTGCCCTTTGCTGAAACTCAGAAGGCCAGGATTTTTCTTCCTGATGTTCATGGTCAGCATTTTGTTTAAAGTCTGCAATGGCCACATTTTGGCTTTGCACGCTTTGCTGAAGTACAGTGTTTGCCAAATCCCATGCCTTTGCTGAATCAACATAGTCTGCTTGCTAGGCCTGTGCACAGTCCCAGCCGGTAGAGGGATTCATAGTCTGCATGTACCTAGCAAAGATCACTTTTGCTTAAAGTAGGTAAAGTCTTCATCCCATTCCCTTAAAGTTCAGGAAGATGGCCCACCTGTGAACATGGGCATGATAAGCTGATGTGATCCTATGTCTCAGTCCATTAGGGCTGCTATAACAAAACCCACATACCAGGTGACTTATAAATGACTGGCATTTATTTCTCATGGTTGTGGAGCCTGGGATGACAAGGAACAAAGCAGTGGTGATTAAGAGTCTGGTGAGAACCCACTTCCTTCGGGGTTGTCTGTTCCATGTAATCTCACCTGTCAGAAGGGGCTAGCTAGCTCTCTGGGGTCTCTTTTACAAGGGCACTAATCTCAATTATGAGGGCCTCACTCTCAGGACCTAACCATTAGGTTTCATTCGAATTTTGTTTCAATACGAGAACTTTGAGGGTCACAAACATTCCCTCTATAGCACCAACATGCTAGAAATCCCAAGTGCTCATCACTCAAGGTCTAAAGACGGCTGCCCAAGTCACAAGAGTAAACTGTCAATTTAAAAACACCTCATGGTTCATATTAGCCTCTACCAACCACCAAGACAAAAATGTTTCCACATGTTAACATGTAATGCCCAGAGGCCCCAGGATGCTTGCAGGGTGTGAGGTGACAAAAGACAAGCCAGGAGAGGAGAGAGAGCTGACCCCGGTGCAGGGATCCTGGTTGGAGGTGCGGAGAGTTCAGTCTCCAGGCACTCCTCCTGCTCCTCCCACACAGTCCGATGCTGGTGGCCAGGATTGTGTGCTGGCTCCGGACACTGACCCCACCCAAGCCGTAAAGCCTTCAGTGGGAGCCTGGGGACCAGGACTCTGGGCAGGTCCTCATTTCTCTCAGGAGGTCTGATGGGGATGGACAGAGCACATCATAGGCAGAGCGACCAGTCTGTGTAAAGGCTTGGAGGCAGAACAAGCCAGGAGAGTTCGGGAACCTGGGGTCCATCCTATGTCCCCCAGGTAATAGGAGGTGTTAGGAGTGTTGAAATAAATTTCTAGGCTGGAGATGAAGTTGCTTCTTCCCCAGAATTCTGTTCCTGTAAATGCTCCACTTGACCAGAATCGCAGTAGATCCAGTCAACACTGCCCCCCCCAAACTTATTTTCTGTTCCTCTATCTTGCTAAATAAGGTCAGATAAACCACCCCAGCCAATCATGCCCTGTTTCCACTGGCTGCTTGTAAAGCTCTAGAAAACTGGCTCTTGCCCCAAATCCCTCAGGAAGACTGCTCCCCTGCTTAGGAGGCTCTGGACTCCCCCAGTCCATGGCTTGTTCCCCTTGAATAAAGAGACATTGAACTTATTAAAAATAAATTAATTAATTGATGACCAAACTTAGGGGCATTGGTTGCTCCAGAAGCCTCTACAAAATTGTCAACTTTTTCTATGTGTCTTGAACAATGCAACAGATGTTAGAGATTGAGAAAACATTCAGGAAAGAGCACCCCTCTCCCACATGTGAGTCTGAAGTAAAATAAGAAATTGACAAGTGGTACATGCAAAATCATAGCTTCACCTTTATTACCAATCAAGCTACTTCCAGAATGTACCTTGAATCTGAGAGCAAGGAAGTTACTGAATATCAAGACAGAGACTCAAACAGCCTTGCTCACCCGGTTACTGTTCACACTGGACCAGGAGAGGCTGACCTTCACAGGAGCAGGCCGGCACCTCTAACCATGGAGCAGAAGAGGAGAAGTTTATCCCCAGAGCCACCAGAAGGAGGGAGGACAGGGAAGGACGTGCTTGTTTCTCATTCTAAGAGCACAAAACAGGTAATCATCTCATGATGCCATGGCACATGGGGGGAAGGAAGGAATTTCAGTCTAAGGAAACTCCCCTCACATGCAAGAAACCACCAAGGTTGAGAAAGTAACATTCTTCATCAACCCAAGTTTTCTCAGTTTTTTGATACCCTTTACCTATTCTTGGCCATAGTCTTGATTAACCATAAGGTCTAAGTGTTTTACTTTTTGAGATGAGAACATCCTGTTGTAGAGCTTTACACATGCTTTTTGGTTTATTTAGCTTTATTGGAATATGGCCATGCCTAGTCCTTTACATGTTGTCTATGGCTTTTCACACTACAGCAGTAGAGTTTAATCATTTCAACAGAGATCCTGTGGCCCACAAAGCCTCAAATACAATATTTGCTCTATGGCCCCTTACAGAAAAGGTTTGCCAACCACTGTCCTAGACAATAGGAAATACCTATTGTTCATCTTCAAGTAACCAGCAGAGCTCTCTGATCCCACTCATTTAATGGGGAAGGTGGTTTGATGCTGCTGTCACTAAAAGTCCGATTTTTAGCTTGAAAGATATGGAAGTATTTTATTGAAGAATTAAAAAGAAATCCTTTGAAGAGTTGACATGAGAGGAAAACATAGTAAGGAATCTGTAGGTAGAAAAGTTGTTCTAATTGTAACAATTACTTTCCATCAGATGTTAGCTCCCACTAGATGCAATTTGTAAACACAAAGAATTGTCCTTAAGTCTTTGTGTTAAATATAATATGGGTCTTTTTCATCTTATTAGTTATAAGACAATAATAGCAATACCAACAAACCTGGTAATAGTTGCACATAACACTGATAAAATACTTATTATATGTCATGCACAGTTATAAGCATTTTACTATATTAATTAATTTAAAATGTATGAGATTAGCAGTATTATCTCCACTAAGTACATGAGTAAACTGAGGCACAAAGAAGTTTTTTGCCCAGAGTCATACAGATGACAAAGCCATTATTGAAAAAAATGGTAAACTATCTTCTTAAAAATTACATCCTTGGCTGACTTATGCATATGTAGGCAAAGACTTTTGAAGGGAGTCATTTTTGGTGGCCAATACTAATTAATTGAGAATAAACTAATACATTGATAATGGATATTTGAGTCCCCAATGTCCATGTCCTTTTGGCTACCTAAGCCAAAATATTTACTCCATCTTCCTTGTATGTGACTGGTTCAGGAGTAGGCAAGCTAAGTCACCTTAGACAAGTGAGGTAGGACCAAGAGGCTTGCTAGTTTCCTCTCTTGCTAGTTTTTCTGTGTTTCATTGGATAAGAGCTAGAAAATACAACTTTGATTGCTTCTGGAAGCCACTGAGCGAACTAACTCTAGGATAACCTTGTGTTATGGAGCTGAACCAACCAATACTGAGCTTACCTACCTCCTCTGTCTTTCCTGGATGGGAACATATGCATTAACTTATTTTTAAAATGCAGATTGAGTTAGATTTTGGGGGGATACTTACTACTGAAAGTGTCTTAGCTTATAAAACATTAAATCAAACTATAAATTCTTGAGTGTAGGGACCAGATATTAAGCTATTTGACTAACATATTTAATACTTTGCACGATGTAAATGTCCCCTAGTGGCTTAGAAAGCTGAACTGATGCACTTAGATATAGTGGAATGAACACTGGATCAGGGTTCTTGCTTTAGCTTTGTGTCTAAGATTGTGAAATTCTTTGAGGAAATTAATTTAGGTCTCTCAACCTGTTTCGTCTTTCAAAGATGAGTGATTTAAATATATACTCTTTCAGGCTTAACAATCTGTGATATGAGATTAAGCTGAATTTATAATAATTTCATACTGAAATCTCTAAAGAGATTTTCTTTTATTTACCTCTCAAGTCAGGCCCTATACATACACACACACACACACACACACACACACACACACACACACACACACACACACACACACACACAGAGACATACACACATATTATATATTACTTATCATAAAAATAATGTGAAAAATTAATACTGATATTTGAGTTTTCTGGTTGTTTGAATTCTCATTGGAAAGCAACTTGCAATGTGTTTTCAATGGCTTGTTATAATTATAAAAACACACATACCATTAAATATATTCAGAACCAAAAATAATCATATTTAAGAAAATTATTCACCTGAAATATTGGACTTTCTAAAGAGTTATAATTATGCAAACATTAAATGATAACAGACATCAAGATTATTAGAGAAAATGTGGTAGAATCTGACTTTAATTTGAATCAAAATTTGGAGAAAACAGTCTTGAGGATAATCTGTTGGCAATAATCAGTGTAACTACAATGCAACTTGAATAAATACATGTCTTTTGTTTAATCTGTTGGCCAGAAAATTAAAATGTATATTGCAGTTTATAGTTGAGTATTTATGCAAGAGTAGTAAAATAAGTGCCAACCAAATTAACAAGCTGATTGTGCAAGAAACAAACCTCATTTTAGCTAAACTGGAATTGACAAATTGCATGACATTCTGCCTGGTAAACTTGAGATTTATAATGTTTACTGCTATCAACAATAACAAAACAGCAGAGAACTTCAATATCTGACATTTTATTCTGTATAATTCACTTTTCTTCTTGCTAATCGATGCTAAATTCTGAAATATATGTTTTGTTACCCTTTTAACTACTTAGTTTGGTGTAGTCTTAAACTAAAACATTGCATAAAGATTGACTTTTACTTCATTCTTCCCATTTTTAAGGATTAGAATTACTGTGGAGAAAGTTTTTTTGTGTGGTTTTTTTAGGTCCACAAGAAAGCCCATGATTAAATTGTTTGCAAGTTGGAATAAAATTTGTCAGTGGATCTTTTAAGGACAGATTTGTTTAATGACATATTTGAAGATGAAGATTTGATATTTACTATGGCACCTGGCAGTGCAGTTGTGAATGGTTAAAATCCATAGTAAATAAAGTTTTCAGATTTCATATGTGAAAGAGCAGACTTTTTTTAAACTCGAATGAGTACTAAACAAGTCACTAGTGTTACTTACATTCACATCAGAGAGGGTGAATGAAAGAGCATTTTCAGAGTTAGCACAATTACTGTTTATTTGGAGAAGCTTGGCCATGATTTCTTCAATGTGCATTCATGAGGCATGACAATGAAGTCATGGGACTGATTTTCACACCAATCTTAATGTTCACTTCAAATGTTGCATTTCAAATTACCATTTTGGCAGCAATATGCTTGCTCTGTTTTAAGTACTATTGCTCAAAATATTTTCATGAGCTTCCACTGCCCTCAGTAGTCAATTAACTCCCTTTGTGCAAAGTAAGAATATGCAAATGATAAACCTTTGTTGTATTATACCACTGAGATTTGGGAGTTGCTTGTTACTGAAGCATAATTTAGCTATCCTGAGAGAGTCAACATCTAAGGCAGACTTAGGTATCTATTATAAAACACTATCAATACAACTGTTTAAACTGTTTAGAAACTAGTTTAATTTAACTTGCTTAAAATACTTTAATTTATCTCTAAAAGTGGGATGGTACTGTAACCTGAGACAAGATAAAACCTGAAGAACAAAGAAAGCAATCTAAAATTTGGAGAAAGCTAGACTTTAAAGACAGAAAGCCAAGGGTTTTCATGCTCAGGGAATGATGCTTTGCCTAGCGTGATGGGACAGTGATTGCCCAAGGCAGCCGACATTTACAGGAAGAAATTGACAGGAGCTGGTGATAAAGGACAATCATGTAAAGTAAAAGGTAACATTTTAAAAATGGTATTCTTTGAAAAGTCGAATGTCACACTAAATTGTTTGGATTTTATTGGGTAGGCAATATCATGAGGTAGGAAAGTGACATGGTCAAAACTGTTTCAGAAGAGTGATTCTGCAACAGGGAGATGATGCTAGTAGAGACTTGGTCATCAGGTCAGGTGAGGAGGATATCACAGTAGTCCAAACAGGAACTAATGAGAGCCACGATACCATTAGAAGAAGATAAAGTACTATGATCTTTATTAAAGGACGATTTAAAGAACTAATCTCTTAATTATTAATTCAAAGCACTTTCTACTATACCACATTACCTAAAGAATAATTGTTCACTGTATTGATTTACATTTTGATAATATAAGAAAAATATTAAACAGTATGCTTTCAGCTAGTAATATATGACACAACAAACTTCAGAGAATACCTTACGTAGTACAATTACGTTACTCTCTAACAATGCTGACTTCAATTAGTTTACATATAAAAAAGTAAACTCCATACTCTTCTATTGTCATAAATCCCTGAAAAATAAAATAGAATATTTCTATGAAATTACCTTGATTACTTTTGTGTCCTTATACATTCAGAAGATTTTTTTTAAAAAATTAAGATAAAATCAATTACTGTCATTATAGTATAGAAGGTTTTTGTATACAACAGAGTTACACTTAGAGAAGACATATATATGCTCTCAGAGCCCTAGTTTCCTCAACTTAAATTGGGATTACAACAGTGCCTACTTCATATGATTATTATGGAGATTAAAGAATTCCTGTAAAGCACTTCACATATTATCTGACATAGAGTAAACTATGCAAATATGAGTAATATTAATATTATTAACTAATCAACAAGTCGTTTAACAGAAAGAACTGAAGAATGGGTCATTTAATGTTATTACACATACTGGTAATAATATATTTCCATTTACAGAGCTTTTAAGTATAAACAGAAATTTTAAAACATTGAAAAACTAAAATTGTCTGAAATTGCTTTATTTCAGTTCATTCAACTAATTTTAGTAAGCATCTATTATGTACATTGCTTAAGGTCCTGAGCTAGAAAGAAACAAAATAACAGTTCTAGCCCATAAAAGTTTACATCCAAATGGTAAATATTCAAACAATAATATAACAGTGGAAGTATTGGGTGGGCCAAAAGGTTCGTTTTTTTCCCGTAAGATGGCTTTAGTAGTACTTAGTTGTCTTTAACTTCATTCAAAACAATTTTGTTAGATTGTAGGTGACAGCTGTCATATCAGTGTGCATTTTAAAAAAAACTTATCAAAATTGGTGAATTTTTCTGTAACTTTTAATATTGAAGATGGAAGAAAAAAAGCAATATTTTTGGTATATTATGCTTTATTATTTCAAGAAAAGTAAAAATGCAACTGAAACACACAAAAAGATTTGTGCAGTGTATGGAGAAGGTGCTGTGACTGATCAAACGTGTCAAAAGTGGTTTGCAAAGTTTTGTGCTGGAGATTTCTCACTGGACGATGCTCCACGGTCGGGTAGACCAGTTGAAGTAGATAGTGATCAAATCGAAACAATAATTGAGAACAATCAACGTTATACCATGCAAGAGATAGCCGACATACTCAAAATATCCAAATCAAGTGATGAAAATCTTTGGCACCAGCTTGGTTATGTGAATAACGTTGATGTTTTGGTTCCACGTAAGTTAAGTGAAAAAAAAATCTTCTTGACCATATTTCCACATGCGATTCTCTACTGAAACGTAATGAAAATGGTCCATTTTTAAAACAAATTGTAATGGGCAATGAAAAGTGGATATTGTACAACAATGTGGAATGAAAGAGGTAATGGGGCAAACGAAATGAACCACCACCAATCACACCAAAGTCTGGTCTTTATCCAAAGAAGGTGATGCTGTGTATATGGTGGGATTGGAAAGGAGTCCTCTATTATGAGCTCCTTCCGGAAAACCAAATGATTACTTCCAACAAGTACTGCTCCCAGTTAGACCAACTGAAAGCAGCACTTGACGAAAACCATCCAGAATTAGTCAACAAAAAACGCATACTCTTCTATCAGGATAACACAAGACCACATGTTTCTTTGATGACCAAAAACTGTTACAGCTTGACTGGGAAGTTCTGATTCATCCGCCTTATTCACCAGATATTTGCACCTTCAGATTTCCATTTATTTCGATCTTTACCAAATCATCTTAATGGAAAAAATTTCAATTCCCTGGAATACTGTAAAAAGCACCTGGAACTGTCCTTTTCTCAAAAAAAAAAAAGTTTTGGGAAGATGGAATTATGTAGTTGCCTGAAAATGGCAGAAGATAGTTGAACAAAAAGGTGAATACGATGTTGAATAAAGTTCTTGGTGAAAATGAAAAGTGTGTGTTCTATTTTTACCTAAAAAACCAAAAGCACTTTTTGGCCAACCCAATATCAGACAAAGGATAATAAAATATAGCTAATTACACCATCTAAATGCCCCCCCCCACTTTTTTTTTTTTTTTTTTTTTTTTTTTTTTGCGGTACACGAGCCCCTCACTGTTGTGGCCTCTCCCGTTGCGGAGCACAGGCTCTGGACGCGCAGGCTCAGCGACCAGGGCTCACGGGCCCAGCCGCGGATGTGGGATCTTCCCTGATCAGGGCACAAACCTGTGTCCCCTGCATCAGCAGGCGAACTCTCAACCACTGTGCCACCAGGGAAGCCCCTAAATGCCCCTTTGAATTCAAGGTAGGGTTTTATAAAGAAGTTCAGCATTTGTGTTGAGATGACAAAAAAATCAGTTCTCTAAGAGTACAGTTGGTAGAAAACATTCTACAGAAGTAGAGAGGATGGAAACAGGCTCACACAGGAGCATGAATATATATCAGCTACACATTCTGCTTTTGCTGAGGTCCAAGTGAAAAGAGTGGTAATAACAAGGATAGAAATGAGAGGTGTATTTTACAGACAAGAAAAGTGATATTGAAAAGCCATGACCCATTCATCCAGCCAATAAAAGAGCACTGATTTGAACATAAGTATTTCCTGAAACATTTCTGGTATTCTACAATGCTTCCACTTTCAAAGATTTTTTTTTTTTTTTCAAACCTCGTATTATCAAACATGGAACATACGTTTCCTTTTGAAGCAATATTTTGGTGCAGTAGTAAGTTTCTCAGCCGTCCCATTGGCTCTGTTGTAATGTTTCTGAAATACTTATGAATAATACCATGATTCACCATTGTTTCTAGTGAAAGACATTTATGAATTGTAAGCAGAAGCTTCAGTGGTACAACTCCTTGGACACTACAGTGAGTACAGGGGAAATGGGGACTGACAGTGGGCTTGTGCAAAGTTACATTTGTAGATAAGTCATCAGACAGCATGAGTCAGGGACCAAATTGTTTATAGGCTATAGGTACAAAATATGAGTTTGAAGTGATTATATCCAAACATTCCTTCCAGTTATAAAGTTCTATGATTCTAAGACTCCAAAACACAAATGGCAATGTGAGGTAACAGGGGGATTTCAAATAAAATACAAGTGTCATCCCTGTGCTCAGGTAGCTCATTCTCCAGCAGGTTAGATAGTACACATGTGCTGGGATTAAAAAATGAGGATGCAAGTGCAACATTAAATACTTAGGAGGCGAGAATGTTACTGAGTCCAAGCTCATACTGCTCACCACAAAACAGGCCGATAAATCAAGAGATGAGTTCTTGGGGCAAGGAATAACGACTTTATTGGGAAAATCAGCAGACTGAGAAGATGGTGGACTCATATCCCAAAGAACCATATTGCCCAAGTTTGGATGCTAGTTACTTTTATAGAACAAAGGGGGGATGGTGAAGAGGTAAAGCAAAAAAGACAATAAGTGGTTGCAAATATTTACTGGTTCTGGCCAGACTCCAAGGGGATGTGTTAATTCTTCCTGCCTGTACCCATTCACAGGTGGGCCCAGTTTGGATGTTACCTGTGAACTAAACAAAGGTATTTTAGCTTAATGTTCATTGCATGGGAGGCAGGGTTCCTAGAGATGGGCAATTATGTATACATTCAACTTATATGCAACATGCCTTTAGTGGTTAACTTGTAGCAAAATCAATAGAATACAACGGTTAAAATAAAATAAACAGATCCAATATGGAGTCAGATTTGTTCTTCCTTGTTACAAGAAGAGAAGAAAGCATCACTTTTAATTGGAGAACCAAAAACAAGTCCACTGAAGAGGTGTGATAAGTAGAGCTCTTGAAGCGGGAAGTACGGATTACCCTGTAAAACCAGTGGGAACCTGTGTGAGGGGCTTGGTGAGATGTTAATAAGGGACTCTCTTGAAGAAAGGGCAGGCATGAATGTCTTCTTTTTGTTATATTGGATAATCATGTTTCTGTATTCCACTGAGGATTTCCTATCCCTTTATAGTACTGAATCGTTGTTAGCAGATTTAACACATGCATTTCATAGAACTATACCTTCCCCAAACCATTTCAAGTCAGAGGCAAATTGAATGGCCTCAGTTGTTCAGTCCTATGTAAGATATTTTGGCTAAATACTAAGTTTTAACATGCAATGTGTGTTTTAATGTCAAATCTAAAAACCTGTACAAAAGTTGGAAAATATGTGTTTCCTTATGACCCATTTATATACCTCAGAAGCAAAGAAATTATTTTAAACTGATACTGGCTTGCATCTCTTTGGCAAAAATAATGAATATAGACAAATGACTGGCATAATAGGCTCCTCTGAAATAATAGAGCAGTGGAAATCAAAGAAATTCAAAATGAACAAATTTCTTCAATTAATAGAAGGTAAAGAAAAAATACATTTTCTCTCTCTGCCAGTGAGTTACCAGAGATCTGGGTTACACCCAGAGATCTGGGTTTGTACTAGTCCATCACTCTGAAAGTGCTCTCCAAATCTATAAGTAGGGAAACAAACATCTTACTTTAAATAATAAGATTAAGTTATCACATCTCCTACTATTATTCATTCACATATTAATGTAGCAGCCCTTCATAGAGGATTAAAAATGTGACACACATTAAGGTAACTTGCAATCTAGTGTCAAAGATAGACATGCAACTAGTTAGTGGTAGTTAAGGTGGTAACTACAGCAGGACTACAGGCATAGACGGTAATGAGGAGGCATTAACAATTTCTTCCAGAGAGCTAATTGAACACTTCCTGAGCTGAATGATACAGTGAATTTCATTAAAAAAAAATCAGAAGAGTGGTGTATTTGATACAAGAGTCTTGCAAATTAATTAAGGCTTGTTATTATTCTCATTTTTAAAGAAGAGTTATTAAGACTTCCATTTTTAAGTGATTTTCTTAATATAACAGGACTAGTAAGAGGCAGAACATGGACTAGGACCCAATCATGATGGAAATAGTTGCCTGATATTAAGTGTTTACTATATGGCAGAATCTGATAAGTTCTCAGTGGTTTTTTTTTTTCATTTAATATTCATAGCAACTTATTAAGTAGACCCTATTTGTGGAGTATATTGAGAAACATAAAAGCAATAAATTGGAAGAGTATGTTAAAATGATTTCGATAACAGATACAGCATGAGAAAAGTTGACAAATTAAAGAGAGATGCTGGGAAAGAACAGTAAGGATTCGTGAAGACAAGGGTGTCTTTGGTAATCCAAACCCGATCATATACTATTGACTTGATTGTAGTGTAGAATAAAAAAGAAAAATATTTATAAATCCATGTTTTCTTACCTATTTTTCAGTTGAGCATTGCCTCATGGCAGGAGACTCCAGAAGGATTGGCTCCATTGTCCTGAATGCCTTCCCTGCCTTTACCAAATAGAGGGGTCCACAAAAGAGTTAGGGGAGATAACAATTGCAACAACACAAATGCTTTTGTAACTGTGGAAAATTGAAGTTTTAGTAAATTACCCAAAGTCTCACAGTTATTTAATCGAACCTAGGTTTTCTGACTACAAAACTCAAATCGTTTAATCATTATACTCGATTGCTCCTCTTATCACACTAAAGCTTAACGAAGACTTTCTGCTTCTAATGCAGGTTTTCCAAACAGTCTATACAAGAAAATTTACCACATCATCAAATTAATTCTGATGAAACTGGTAATTAACCATGGCCATCAATATTAATAGCAGGAAGTGAAAATAGTTATGGTCTGTGGTCCCTTTCATTGTGGAATATGCGAATTTATAATTAATTTGATAAGATTCTAGAATACTAATAGGGCTAAGAATCATTTTTAAAGCCTTCTCCTGTATTCATTCTATGATTCTAAGCAATAGTCTTACTGGCGAAAGAAAAAATAAATGAAGGTTGAGTGACTGAAAGTAAGAAATAATGTGGTTTGTTTCCTAGTTATCTTTTATTCTAAAACATAAAAGCAAACTTCCATGGTGTTGCATATTTGTATTTTGATTATATTTTAACAATGGGGAAACAGTATTTAGTATTTATGCAAGCCTTGTCAAACAAATTATGAATTCATATGTATAAATCACCAAAATATTAGCAGGTAGTTATGTTAGTAAATAAGTTCATTATAACTCTGCAGTGGGGAGAGCACCACACTGATAGAATCTTAGCAGTATCTCAGTAGGGAAGTTAGAAGCAGGATAATGACAGGGCTATGGGGAAGGGGTGAGCTTAAAATGATTGAAGGAGAAGGTCTTTCAAGTTGGGGAATTGAAAGTGGACAAAAATGGGAATATAATAGTTTAGAATTAATGGACACAGTTAAGCTAAGGTTTTGAAGCAACTCTTGATAAGCAAACTATTGCTTGATAAGTGAACTGCTTTGGCCAGATGAGCAGAAAATTAGTTCTGATAAATTGACCTGTAGGAATGTCCTGAAGGAAAAAGTGAAGTTATTTAATGGTTTACAGTCTTATCTTTCCAGCACGAAGTTTCCCTGATATCAACAACTAAGTCATGTTACCAAAGGTGGGCTACAGTCTTCTCTAAATTGTGTTGACAAAGGTGGCCCATCTTATGGGGAACCAATTCTGGCTGTTGATCCACCAGACTCAAAGGGGTAGCCCCAGAGAGCTTCTTTTATTCTACTAGTGCTTATTTATAGCATTGATGACATAATTAATAGCTTACTATAATTCTGACTTCTATCAAAAGGAATTTAAATAATTTTTAATGTGAAAAATAGGCACATGGTCTTTTGTTTACTGTTTATTTTTGTTAAAATGTAATCTACATAATAGTATTTGTGATTTATCAGTATTAATTTATAAGTGACCTTAGGATTTCTATGTTGTCTTTGTAATCATGAATTCTATTTTTTTAATTTGTTGGTGCTTAAGTGTGTTAGTTGAGAAACTGACAACAGACTGACTTACGTATACCAATTACTATTATTCCTAGTTATTCATACTAAAATAGTTACTGATAATAGTATTTTATATGCCATGAAATTGGGTAAATATTTCACTTTCAAATACAGTATAAAAGAAATATGCCACTAAATTTGATGTTATTTTAATCCTTAATCCCCAAACTATATAAAGTTACAAGATAAATATACTTAGTTTTATTAAATTATAGTTGC
Organism: Kogia breviceps; assembly: GCF_026419965.1. Classification (NCBI taxonomy): domain Eukaryota; kingdom Metazoa; phylum Chordata; class Mammalia; order Artiodactyla; family Physeteridae; genus Kogia; species Kogia breviceps. The sequence goes on from NC_081322.1 coordinate 16,737,028, forward strand.
ATCTTTCTCTTTTTAGAAATTTTTATTTTCTTCCATATCTTCTTTTGCCTAACAACTATGTTAACTAACAAAATAAATTCTAGAGAATAACTACCATCATGATTTTCTTTCAACAAAATAAATAGTAAGAAAAATTAAGCCTCAAAATTATCATTTCTGATGGCAAAATTGTGGGCCAAAATTACAAATAAAATTACAAATTAATTCATTAAAATATACTCTTTCATCTTGCATCAGATATCAAAGTGTTTTTCGTTAGATTCCTTCACAAAGTGTGACTGTTAAATCAGGCTTTGCAACTAAGGGTCAGTATGTGTGTGATTATTCCAGGATGTCATTATGACATATTAAGCTTGGACCAATGATGACAAAATTGCTGCACTGAAATTACAGTGACTTTTAGCTATCTTCTTCTGTTAACTTCTTGTATTATGTCTAATTTAAACCCACCAAAATACTGGGTTTTTTAAAATGTGTCAGGGTGTAGATTACTATTTGAGAAGTATTTTGTCTCTATTTTTGACATGTCTATATATTATGTAAATGTCTCCTAATTCAGCTAATACACTTTATTTTCTTAATTTTTGTAGATATCTCCATGGCTTACCAAATTTTCCATTACACTGGCCAGTAAAAAGATTTGAATTTATTCTTGGCAATTCCTAGAAATAAACAAAATCTGAGTTTAATGAGCTCTGACAATGGCTAAACATGCTCCTTTCAAGTTGAGATGAAGAGGTTGGTTTTATGAACATCCCAAATTTATTGAACCAAATGTGAATCTGTGTTATCTGATGACTTCCTTTCTCATCACTACACATCTTCCATGTTGACTTCTGAAGCCAGTTAATCTGTGATGGGCCAAGTCAAGGCCAGTCTCAGATGACTTGGGGAGCTGGCTCTTGTAGGCTCCTAAATTATTTTAAACAGAATTATGAATTAATTAATTAATTATCCATTAGCAGGATCACTAGAAGTGAAGACTTGTGGCCTCTTAGAATCTTGTCTGCAGCTGCATCTAACTCATATGTTTATTCAGTCCTTCCATTTCCTTCTTTAGTGAATTCTAGTATCCTAATCTGATATAATTCCAGAACATACTCTGAAGGGCACAGGAAGTCTGAGAAAACAAAGGAAACCATTAGAGATTTCATCAAGGATGAGAAACAATTTCCTTTCCAAGTGAGAAAAATAAGTCTCTGAAGAGAAAAATCAAGAAGATAAATGTTTTGAATCGATTTTTGACTCATAGTGTGCTTTCAATCTATCACAGCTGAACAATTGAATGAAAGAACGAATGTAGTGAGTTATCTCATTTACTCTGGCAAAAATAAGTCAAAAATTTCCTTTTCTATCCTACTGGGGAATGATTCTCTAATTCTTCTGTTTTTGAACATTACTTCTTTGGGAGACTAAAGAAAGAAGCAACAGCTGTCTCCAGTTTGTAAATTTCTCAAGGCAGGAAGGGAAGGGATTTTATTTCAATTAAGGTAGAGAGGCAGGGCCCTTGTCTCTGGGGAAGCTGTACTGCAACAGAAGTGAAGAGGATTTCATGTCCTCTCCAAAGATTCCCTGCAGGAGCTTGAGAAAGTGCTAGAAGGATGAGCATGGAATGAATTATACATGAATCTTTTCATCCCTGTTTAAGAAAAGGAGCAATGCATCAATTATGCATTAAGGCTAGTGAGTTTTGAGATTGAGTTATTGAAAATACTTAGAGTTGATAAGCAAACTTTAATAAATGTTACATTAATCTTGTTATATATACTTCTTTGTAGTAGTTCCCTATTTTTAGGAAAACCCCAAAAATGTTATGAAAGGAAAATGGCAGTGAAGAGGAGTGGACAGGAAGATATGCTGTGAAGGATTAACTAAGAAAAGTAAATATCTGAGTGATTTCATGTAAGAAGTCCAAGATATGAATGAAAACTTGGATAGTACAGTACAGACCAAAGGAACTAGAGGAATATTTCTATCTGCCTCAAATTTGCACTTGTTCATTCCAAGGCCACAGCTCTGCTTCCCAAAATAGATACTAAAATATCTAGGACTTAAATAATTGCAATATCTGACATGGATACAGCAGAATCCTCAGTCAGATGTGCAATTTAATGTTGAGACAGATTTTCTTGGGGTGAAATTGCATAGAGAAATCCAGAGTAACTCAGACAACCAGCTGGAAGCTACTAGTTTAGCCACCAACCCATTCCCAATGATTAAATTTTATTTTTCTTTTGAAATAGTTTTCATTACATGGTGAATAAATACAACAGAAACTTATATCTTACCTAAATAAACAATAACAAATAAAAGAGAGAACTGTATCTACCATCCACACAACTTAAGGTGTAGAACATTATCAGCATATTCTGTGGCTTTTTTTTTCAGTTATCATTCTTTAGCTTTTCTTTATAATCATATACAACTAAACAATATAAAATACAATATATGTAATATATTAATAAAATATGTATAAACAACCTTAAGCAACACATTGTTTTATTGGATGTTTTGAAATATATAAATTTTAAAATAATGTATGTTTCCTTTCTGCTTACTCTTTTTGATCAACATTTTGCTTATTAGAATCCTCCACGTTGATGCATATTACATTTTTCCTAGTATGTATGAGCAATAGTTCTTTACGGCATAAGGATAGAGATGGACATGTGTATCATACAGGGTGAAAACATTTAACTTTTCCAGATTGATTTCATCTATGCCTATAATCCCAAACAAATTCTATAACTGCTCTGGTTATTTTATAACTTTGGGAAAGCCTCATGTTTTCAGACTGTATAATTTTTGCCATCCAAGTAGTTGTAAAAAATATCTCACTGGAGTAATTTGCAATCCTGGTATACTAATAAAGACTAGTATTATCCCCTGTGTTACTGGTAGTTCGTATTTTCTCTTTTGAGAAGAGTCTTTCCAAGATTTCTATGCCTTTTTTGACTGTATTAATTGCTTTTTTCTTATTAAATTGTAGTTTTAGTTTGTCTGTGTTTAACTTTGGATACTGACCTCTTGTCAGTTTTATGTTTTGCAAATGTCTTCTTACTATTTGTCTTTTATTTTCTTTAGCGTTTTCAGATTAACAAAGTTCTTAATTTAATGTCCTCAAAAAATCCCTCTTTTTATTTACGACTTATTTTTTTTTTTGTCTTTTTTTTTTTTTTTTTTTTTTTTTTTTTTTGTGGTATGCGGGCCTCTCACTGCTGTGGCCTCTCCCGTTGCGGAGCACAGGCTCCGGACGCGCAGGCCCAGCGGCCATGGCTCACGGGCTTAGTTGCTCCGCGGCATGTGGGATCTTCCCGGACCAGGGCACGAACCCATGACCCCTGCATCGGCAGGCGGATTCTCAACCACTGCGCCACCAGGGAAACCCTTTTTTGTCTTTTAAAATAAATACTTCTTTTTTCCCAAACTCACAAAAATATTCTGTTATATGTTCTGTCAAAAGCACTAAAAAGTTGCTTTTCCCATTTACTTCTCTGGGCCACATACAATTGATATCTTTACATATGACTTTTAATTAATGAACAATTTCAATTTTGTCCATAAGGATGAAAAATTGTCTCAATATCATTTTAAATAATTGCTCCAGAAAGGAGAGAAACTCCTACTCACAAAGTTTCCCTTGATCTTTTTAGACAAAAGTGGTCAATACTTTCTTGTTCGTGCTTTCTACAGTTTTTAAATAACTTTAAGGAAAGTCCTCTTCTTCATGTTAATTTTTTTCAGATAGTTTTGACAATGCTTAATTCTTTGTGCTTCCATTAACTTCCTCATATCTTAGAACTACTATTTAAAACCCCTCAACTATTTAGTTTTGAAGGGTATTTCCCCATAGCATACCTTAGACATAGAGAGGGGTCTCTAGTCACACCCACCTCTCTTCCCACCACTTCTGCTGCTCTACTAAAACATAGAGAAAGTACTCTTGCCACAAAGTTAAGAAGTTTGGAAAACAGCCTTTTCATGTGCTGAAGTTTGTGACTGTAAATGGCAAAGAGATGTTTCCAGTGCAGCACTTTTATACTTGTGATTTCAGGTAAATTTAGAAATACTACATCATCTTACATGTGTACTGCATTTTCAGGTTTGTTCCTTTTATCTTTGCTTCTTTGCCTACTTTCTGATTGCTGGGGCTTTTTATTGAGTTTATCCTCTAAAATTGTAGTTATATTCTCTTTTTCTATTCCTTTAATGTTGATCTTTAAAATTTTATCATACATATTTAGTGTATAAAGTTTATCAATATTTATTCCATATTCTTAGCAAACACAAGGATCGTTGAGCACTGCCCCTCATCTCTGCTCATCTTTATCTAACATCATCTTCCATTTTACTTCCATCTTATTTATGACTATTATTATATTATACACATATATTAGAAGAATTCAAATCTAACTGAAAGATATAGATTAACAATTAACATTCAGTTAAGTATGATGAGTTAATTACATAAATATCTGTGCTTCCTCCTGAAATTCCACAAATAGCGAGATAGATAGATATAGATAGATATAGATATAGATAGATAGATAGATAGATATTGCTCAGACAAAGGTAATGTAGAGGAGAAAAAAGATATACAAATTTGCAAGCTGGAAAACAAATGAACAAGGGCTGTTTTGTCTGAAAACAGACTAAAGAGAGCTGAGAATTTGGAAACTAAAATTAGGAGTGGGAAAAATAGAGAAGCATGGTGATTTATAGCACAGAATCCTCAGGAGCGTCAGGAAACAGCCACACCAGATAACTGGGAGTGTGAATGAGAGTGGAGTGAAAATCCCACTAGTCAAATGCTTTAGGGCCGATACATTTTTCACCAAACCACCTATGTGGTGATGTATCCAGCAGTCCTTGAATGAAATCAGACTAATTTTTAACCTTAATATGTCAGGTTACCCTGCACAGCCCACTAAGCCCACTGAGACATACAACGACATCCAGATGACAAGAAGCCTCAAATCTTTACAAGATATGTTCTCAAGGAAATTCATATCGTTTATTTCCAGATTTTTATTGCATTTTTTTCTCTAAATTAACACATCTCTATCTTTAACAACATCAGAAGTAAAAGGAGACATTTTAAGTTACAGTATAAAACTAATCCTCAATAAAATTGTTGATTAGAAGTTGTTCTAATACTAGGAAAAATGGAAATATCAAGTGATTATATCAAGTGATTAGTTTTCAGACATTCTAACAGTTGACACATTTTGAAGTCTTATTATAAGAAAGGAATTACTTTAAAAATGTTTGACTTACAGGTGCAGTATAGATAAATGGTGTAAAATATCAGAAATTTTCTGGAATGAAAATCTAGTTGATTTGCTTAATAAAGGTAGAGATAACTTGGCTCTTTTATTTAGTAATATGAGTTCCAAATAATTTATCTGAAATCAAAATAGAGTCAACAGTCAAAATATGTGCCCTGGGGCTTCCCTGGTGGCGCAGTGGTTAAGAGTCCGCCTGCCGATGCAGGGGGCGCGGGTTCATGCCCTGGTCAGGGAAGATCCCACACGCCGCGGGGCGGCTGGGCCTGTGAGCCATGGCCGCTGAGCCTGTGCGTCCGGAACCTGTGCTCCGCAACGGAAGAGGCCACAACAGTGAGAGGCCCGCGTACCGCAAAAAAAAAAAAAATGTGTCCTGGAACAACTAAAACTTGCCAAAGACGTCATATAGTGCCCCAAATTTGCACAACTATTAAGTAATGAATCCCCATTCAAGTCTTCTGAATTCAGATCCAATAGCTCTACCATGAAAGTTATTGTTCTTGACTAGATCCTTTTTCAGTAATATAAAGGCATTTCTGCTAGCCCACCAGAACTTCCACAGTCACTGGAATATAAAGAAAATAAGCTTAGTATTTTAAAACTGTGACTACAGAAAACAAACTGTATTGCATGTGCGTGTTCCTCAACTTTCCATCAATAAACTCCAGCATGGTACCCACTGCTCTTCTTTCCTAATCCTGACTCTCTGGCTGCTGCCTCCATGCTGGGAATATCACTTTTTGGCTTATAAACCTTCCTCCTTGGACTCTCATGATGAAAAATATATCATTTCTTCTTTTTTTCTCCACACTTCATTCCAAAAGAATTAGAACTGGCTTTTAAAAATGCCACATAGTACAAATAAGTGAGGAAACATGCCAAATATATGTGGTTTGTGCCTTGACTTATATTAATGATGAATTTTCATGTCAGTAGAAGGCGCATGAAAGGACAGTGGGCCTTCTTAGAGTTTCCTAAATGTGGCTGTTCTCAAAATAAATCCTCTAACCTGTCACACCTGCAGGAAAATGTCCACGTGCAAGAACCACTCCCATCAGTGGGCACCTTAAAGACTGCTCTGTGAGCGTGTGTGTTTGTGTGCTTGTGTGTACTCATATGTGTACACATACATGAGTGTGTATAAAATCATATTATCTGTACATTTTTCTGTGCATAGCCTGACCTTAATGTTATTATCTGGGTCCCACAATTTTGAGACACATGATTCTGTTTTTCCTTTGTACTCTTCCCTGTGGCCAGCTGCTGGTTAATAGCAGAAATCTAACAATGTAGAAAGAGCAGATGAAGAGTTGAAAATTACATTTAATTAAAAACTGAATGCTAGGAATAAAGTGAGATATGGATAATCACTATTAACACCTCTATTTCTCCCTTGTCCATCAGTAACGTCTGAGCATTGGAAAAAATTAAAGCTGATAATTGCCACGACAGCTTGAGGGGGATAATTAGACTGTAGGTATTATTGAAATAACATGATAGATAGTAAAATAAAGTACATGAAAAAAGAATATTAAGTGAGTAAATAAAAAGTATTTATAGGGCTTCCCTGGTGGCGCAGTGGTTGAGAGTCCACCTGCCGATGTAGGGGACACGGGTTCGTGCCCCGCTCTGGGAAGATCCCACATGCCGCGGAGCGGCTGGGCCCCTGAACCATGGCCATTGAGCCTGCGCATCCGGAGACTGTGCTCCGCAATGGGAGAGGCCACAACAGTGAGAGGCCCGCATACCATGAAAAAAAAAAAAAAATTAATGATTCTGTTTAATTACATATGAGTAAAGAATTAACTATTCATTTTTTTTAGCCCAGGGAAAATATTTTACTTTTGAAATGTTGCCCAGAATAAGCAACAACATATCTGGAAAATTAGAAAAGCGTATTTCAAGTTTTATTAATTATAACATAAGTTATTATAGCAGAGGAAAACCTTTCCCATTTTCCCTTCTCAGTGCTTTGGGTGGTCTAATAATTAAATTGACAGATTAACAGGAGAAAATCAAATTTAGTTTTGTATATACAGCAGCTCATAAAAATATGAGACTAAAGAAGTGACCAAGGTAGGCAGATTTTGTACCTTTTAGACAAAGAAACAATAAATATAGGAAGATTTGAAAAAAAAAAAAAAGAAGTTTAGGCTAGGGATAGTAAATTAAAGAAGTAACAATGTTTGTTTCTTCAACCTTCTCTACCCTGAATTCCTTGTCTCTGGTGATAAGCAGTCCCTTTACCTCCTGGTACAAGGAAGACACCCTTCACATGGGAGATTATATTCTGCTTTCAGAGCACAAAGGAGTGTCAGAGTTTCCTTCATGCACAGGTTGTTTCTTAGTACGTTTAATTCAAAATAATCAATACGGCAAAGTGGCATATTTGGGGGCAATTTTCCCTCAACCCCACCCTTATTGAGACAGAGTGTTTGGTTACATCACTTAGGGGATAGTACTGTAGGAGCATTTGTATTTTTATTGTACTGGAAATTAACAAGCATTACACATTAGCAATCAGTTTATAGCACTTGCTAAATTTCTACTTTATTCCCAACCATCATAGTCCAAATCTTATGGCTTCTGATGAATACACAATGTGACACACCTATGTAAGTTTATCCATGATTGGTCCCCTAGAATCTATTATCATGATATACATTGACAGATAAATTTACTCTTTCAACATATTTTTTAATTTTGTCATTATCAATCTTATAAATGGAAACTTTAGGTTGTCAGAATCAAAAGAAAAAATAAATACAAAGACTTCTCAGCATGAAAACATGAGTCCCTCTTAAATTTGCATGAGCATCTTTCCGGAGCTCTCAGAGCCCAGGAACAACAGAAGATCCCTGAGTTACTCATTTCGTTTTCTCTGTAAACTCGCTGGTCAAGGAGATGAAGGGTTAAAAAAAGTAACAAAGGTCTCCCCAGCATGGTCACATACTCATTTCTCTATGGAAATGTATTTTTCTCATAAGCCTCACATGTTTTATGTGGCAAGTAAATTTCCAGCCCATCAGGAAGACTCTATATAGCCTATAATATTTCTTAAACAATAAACAGTAAAAGGAGGAGAAGGAGGAGGAGATATTATAAGAATCACCTCAAAGGTTAACTATTAGCTTAATTTCAGAGTACCTTTAGTAATCAAATAGTTATGTAAATTAACTAAGAACTCAATGATTATTTATAATATTTTAAAAAGCCATACTCGAAAACTAGATTATAAGCACTTTGGAGCCCACTGGAAAGTGGGGTACACTTTGTACATTCAATGATACACATCATTACACTGCTGTCGTACATTATAGAGAATGTAAGAATTCAATACGAGGATCCACACTGGACCTTTGTAAAAATGAGTGCTGTATTTTGTTAAACAATTCCAAAGACTGTATGTTTCCAATAATTGATCAGCAGCCTGTTCACACAAAATAAAACTGGTGTTAAAGAACATGAGCTTTGATAAAAGAAGCCTATTTCTAAGATCTATCACTTTGATCAAATTACCCTATCTAAGCCTCAGTTTCTCAGATAGAAACATAGGGTTCATAAGAACCTAGTCCTTACACACTTTCCAGACTGAAGTGAGACTCAAACTAGATGATGTGTGTAAAGAGGAAAAGACAATGGGATATGAATTATCTTATTAACAAAATTTACAAAATAATCATCATTATTTAAAAATTTAGCTTTATTCATATAGTTTATTTCTGTAAACAGGTAATAAAACAGGTTAAAAAAAGTGAGCTGCTCAGGAACAGAGGGCACTTCTGGACCTCACGGCAGCCCTGTCACACACCACCTTGAAATCCTTCCGGTTCTACCTAGATTTACTGAATATGGCCACACCATGTGCTTCAGACCTTCTTAAGTATCTGCCTCAGAAAAATGTAGAGCATATTCTTGTAATAACTATTTTAAAAATAAATTTTGCAAGATCTTTGTTTCATTGTAGGAGGTTTCTTTCCCAAATACAGACTGGAGCAAATTCTTTGTCTAGCACTTCCACATATTTTATAACTGAACAAACTTCTCATTGCCATTGTATTGATGAAGAAACTGAGAGGATCAAGTAGGTTAAAATATTTATCCAAGATCCCACAATTTTAAATGATAAAGTATATAATTAGACCCAGGGTTCCTAACTAAAATTATATCTGTTGTAATTACAAGATCATAATAGGGGCCACCTTAATTTTATGGGTAATCATTACATTAAATGAAATCTTTTGTAGTTATTTTAGGATGTTGTACAATTCACAGTTTTATAGGTTGACACAGAATTTGGGTGGTAAATTTTTTAAAAACTCCAGATATTAGAAATGGAAATTCACATTGCCCAGTTTATTTAATAAAGCTAAATAAAACTTTAGTATGAAAGTTAGAAGGGAGCCAGAAAAAATGAAAGTTAAAAGGCAATCTCAATCATCAGAACAGATGCAAGTATCCTAAGCATGGATTCTTGTAAATGAAATCCATATATGTACATACATTATAAGCAAATGGGATTTATTTCTGGGATAAAATAAAGGGTTAATATTAGAATATCAACATTATTTACAGTATAATCATATCAGTAAGTGAAAAACTGATAAAACTTAATATTAAGGTCTGCTAAAATTGTCAGTGAACTACAGAATAGAAGGGAAATTCCGTTTACAACACTTGGTATCTTTTTTCTGTGTCCCTCACAGCTTCCACCTGATGTTCTTTATAACTCTACTGTTGTTGTTATAACTCTACTGAGGTATGACCTGTATCGAGGTATAATTGACATATAACATTATATTAGTTTTTGGTGTAAAACATAACAATTCAGTATTTGTATACACCGTGGGATGATCACTACAATAAACATGTTACTGAGTCCAAGCTCATTATGCTCACCACATAACGGGCCAATTAAGCCAGAGACAAGGTGTTGGGGCAGGGAATAGTGACTTTATTCAGAAAGCCATCAGACCAAGAGGATTGTGGGTTAGTGTCCCAAAGAGCAATCTTACCTGAGTTAGAATTCAGGCATCTTTTACACTAAAACAGGAGGGGATGTGGCTGGTTGTTGCAGACTTCTTGGTGCAGGCCAGACCCCAGAGAGGATGTGAAACCTTTGTTCTCACAGCTGTCCATGTAGCTCTGGTCACCATGTTACTGTAAGCATCCAACAAGACAATTGTTATTTTTTGTTCTGTAATTTTTATCTCTGTATGAATGGAAAAGTGTTATATTTTTAAAGGTCAGAGCCTTGAGAATGGGCTATCCTGTATATTTCATGCTATAGGCAACATTCCTTTGCAAAGGTGCAGAGCCAGCATGACTAAGCACAGGCAACAGAGCACAAAGGTTAGCGCTAAAGGAATAGACCCAACATGGAGTCAGGTTTGTTCTTCTCTTTCAAATCTAGTTACCATCCATCACCATACATAGTATCAACAACAAAAAAATTAATCAGTAGTCAATGTAAGAAGAAATGGAAAACTTTATTTGAGCCAATCTGAAGATTATAACGTGGGTGACAGCTTCTCAGAGAGCTCTAAGAACTGTTCTGAAAAAGTAAAGGGGGGGAGGCTAGTATATATATGTGATTTTGGTAACGGGGTATATATGTGTAATCAAGCACTCATCTTGGTAGAAGGTTACTGCTACTTCTGAGGAAGAGAGAACTTAGTTAATGGTTTTAGCACTTTTCTAAGTATGGGAAGAGGCAAGAAACTGAGTTCATAAAATGTTCTCGTGAAAATACTTAAGTATCTTAGGGTCAGTTCTGCCAGGTTTCCCACAGCACAAAGTGCCTCATCTTGAGGCATTCTCACCCAGAATTCCTTTCAGGATGTACTGTAGGTCAGTGACTACAATGGCTAATGACTTGATTCTTGTAGAACTGGATGGTGGGCAACATTCTTTACCTTACAATCCCTTCCCTTTTGGTCTTAATTTCAACCAAGGTTTAGGAGGCATTTCATGACTAATTTGCCCCATAGTTCTAGGAATGCTCAATCCCAGGTCTGTGTTGATTTCTTGATAGGTCACTCAACATGCTATTACTGATCTAGGCCTTGTTAACAGTAACTGAAGATGAGTCTCTGGACCACCTGTCTTACTGGTCTTACAGTCCAGGAAATTGTTCCCTCTTGGGGCTTCTTCCCATATCTAGATTTACACTACTACAATCATTGCTCTTTTGGGACTATATATTTGATCAATTGTTTCAAGTCACCTAACCATCATTAATTTTATCAGAGGCTCAGTCACACATTTGTTTATGCAAGAAACAATAATCTTGTAAAAGAGGCAGAATACAAGTAATAAAGCTAGTAATGTTATAAGGTCATAAGTATTTAAGCTAAGAACTTCCCTTAGGTGCAGCCCAGTGTCTCCCCAGGTTGTCTGACCAGTCTGTTCTGCACCAACCATTATCTTTAAAGGAAATGATATATTGGCATCATACTTAAAGTTCACCTAAGGTGTCTGCATGTACAAGGCAAGTGGTGGGTCATCATGACCCCTTACAGGACTGAGAAAGAAACTTTATCTTCTAAGGAGTTACCTGGCTGGTACCAGAAGAAGGAAAATTGATCTTTATGGATGAGCAGATATTTATGCCCTTGGGGAAGTCTGATTAACACAAAATGAAGATGCACAGTTCACACTGGAAGTGAGGGAGGAGATCCAAATGGGCAGGGAAAGAATTTTATGTTTAAATTTTTCTTGTCTTGCCTTAAAATTTGAATTTTACTTCATAAATAGTTCATTTATTCATTTTTGTGATGAGGACATTTAAGATTTACTCTCTGACCCCCTCACCCAGTTTTGTCCACCCTCACCCCCATCCCCTCTGGCAACTAGCAATCTGTTCTCTGTATCTCTGAGCTTCCTTAATGAGTTAGAAGGTATCATTTATAAAAGAAGAGCAAAGCACTACACACTCAAAGGTGAAAGCTTAAAGCCTTCCTTCAAAACAAACAAACAAAAATACCAAATCTCATTTTAATTATTTCAGTTCTTTGCTTCTTCTGATGGTCCTAAGCAATGTAATAAGCTAATAAGACAGTTTAAGAATTAGAAACAAAAGAAAGATCTCATTACTCACAGATGATACAGTATTGTTAAAAATAGGAGAGTTTAACCAGGTTGCTCCATATACAACAGTTGATTGCTTTTCAATATGCTAACATGAGTTAAATATGTAATATTACAAAGGACTATTTAAAATAGCAACAAATTCAGAAGGTTTCTAGAAGTTAACCTAAGAAAATGTGCACATGACCTTTATAGAGAAAAGTTACAAAACTGTATTAAAAATGTTTTAGAAGCTCTAGTAAAATGGAGATATATATACGTCCACGTGTAGGAGGATAAAGTGTCACAAAGATATCAATTACTTACAATTTTTTCCATAAAATCAATGGGATTCAAATTAGTTTCTATTCAGAGTGTTTATGTAATTTAAAAGGATGGTTGCACATGTTACTGATTTCAATATTTGTATCAAAAGGCACAGGACAAACAGTCAGTAACACAATCCCAAGGAAGGAGAATATGCAGCATTGCATTACTCGATATCAAGACGCATCCCAAAGCTATACTAATTAAGTCAGTGTTTGATTGGCTTGGGGTGTACAGTCTGTCCAATGGAATAGGATAATCATCCTGTAAATAGACCTACATAGAGGAAATATGGGAAGGGTGCCTGCTCTGTAAGTTATCCTAGGGTAATTGGCACTCCACATTAAAAGACAAAGGAGAACGAAAGGGCTGGAAAGAGTCAGTACTAAACAATCCTGCCATAGACAACTGGCCAACATGCTTTTACACAGGAAAGTGGCATGATTTGATTTGTGTTTTATTTCCTATCCTGCGTGTGACTATTAAAGGAATTTTCTCTGATAATCTATTTCCATTTGCCGGTGAAAGGAAAATATTGTGATCATAGGTGTTGTGCTTCCTTTCACAATGACTGCTCATTGCTTTCAGAGAAAAATGTCTTCAACTGTTTGACTAGTTGTCTCTCAGCTTGTCTTGCAATCACGTAATTTCTTAAATCTGCCTCTGTAACTGCTATTTATTATACATTTCCTTTGGCTACACGGAGGAGTCTGTGCCAATCTTAAACTACACTTTCTGGCTTTGCATTTCAGTAGTACTTGTTTTGATAACTTATTTTTTTTGCATTATATGATTATACTTGCTCAATAAATTATGTCATTGACTCACAATCCATGGACCAATCAATCTGTGAAAATCTATGACAAGAACAAATATTTCATAATTTATTTTAAAATATACTCACTTCCCACAAAAACATTTTCAAATGGCATACATCTTTAAATTGACAGGAAAAAAAATCAGCATTTTTGGAAGCATGAGTAGAGTGTTTAACAAACTTGGTACAATAGTAAACAGTGAGTGAAGGTTAATTTGCTAACTTCCTCCTGCTTTACTTGTAGATATTAAGCTAATTGAGCTGAATTTAAATGGACTACATAAATTTGGACTTTAAGGTGAATTAAACACAATTTAGAGAATGTGAAATTATATAGTATTAAACATGGAGAGTATTTTGTATTGGTAAAATCCAAGCTCCTCTTTCTAGAAAAAATGGAAATTAACAAAACCAAGTCACATGGTATTTCTGCAGCTGATATGTGATATCTGCTCACTGGTAGAATCAAGACTGAACACAGGCTTCTTAATAAACTAAGTACACCTTCCTATATGAATTATATTTATGTGATACATATAATCTTTTCTCAAACTGAAACTTCATTTAACAGAAAAATTTGCACACACACACCCACATATAACAAATGTCCACTATTTTTTCCTAGATATTACCTCCAAGACACATGAAATAATAAAGGATAATTTTGCATTTTCAGTTGTGAATTATTTCTTAACATTTAGTTAGTGATACATACTCCAGAGAAAAATACATAGTTTGCTATGAATGTTTCTTTGAGTTTCTTTGAGTGATTATTCATGGATTACACTGATGTTGACAATAACCTGCTAGAAATAGGGTTTAATAATATACATCCTTTTTAAAGTGTCCAGTCTTTATAGAGTCATTATCAAACTATTACTATTGTAGGAGAGCTTGTTATTCAGTTATTCTCTCATAATTTTCCAACTTACATGTTTAATCTTACATATAGTATACTAACCACAAAAAAGACTCCATTCTTTGAAATGTGTTCAGTATTTTGTGATATGCTAAACCATTAAACCAAAAGAAAAAGACTCAGCTAAGAATTACTTACTTTTTCTATGTATTTATTTTATTAAAGGAAAATGTGCTTTTGGAGTAATTGTTCATAATTTATCAAAGAAGAATATTATACACATTAGTTTTATTTTGTTTGTTCTAATTTAAATATGTATTTATGCCTCAGAAACTATATTTGTCATTTCTTCTAAAATATATTTATTCTATTATTCTTTTAATCTATTTAAAACCCTTCTTTGTGCTATGGGGGAAGGCAGGGTTACTGGCTTCTGATTTTTCACTGAAACACCTTTGAAGTTTTCTTTATCCTCATGCATTGGAGCTGGCTATGGGTTACTATGCACTGGAAATTCAAATAATATTGTGTCAAAAATTTCAACTGCCCACCCAGCAACAACCAAATTTCACATAAATTTTTTAGTGACTAGACTCATTTGTATACTCAATATGCACAGTTAGAAATGAAGGTAAGAACTGTCTCAGAAGGAAAAGCAGAGGCAGGAAGTTGGAGATGAAAGTTAAGGTCTCGGGCTTGGAATTGTGATTTGCACTTCAAGTCTTTGATCTGCTAATAACCAGGAAACAAAGTGTGCATCTGGGAAGTACTGGGTTACCAATATCATCTGTGGTGAACCCTACCCCGATGTCTCAGTGGGAACTGGCTCCATCCTCATCTCCAGTGGAGGGCTTCATGTGTGACCCAGTTCTAGCCAGTCAACTGCTAGGAGAGGTTCATTCTACACTTGGGAAAGTTCTTCCTTCCTCTTTTGAAAACTGAGTGACTGGGGGCACAAATGAGGTATGTCACTTAAGCTACCACTGGCCACCATATTAGAATCAGGAGAAAAGCAAGCCTTAGATTAAAGCTTGCCATATGAGTAGAAGAACAGAGACAAAAGAAATCCAGTTCTTTTATGAAGACCCAGCTGAGCCTCTACATACAACAAGCATCCATCTGGAAGTCTGTCCTATCCTTGAACTTCCTTTTACATAAGCCATTAAATTTCTTTGTTGCTAAAGCTACATTGAACTGGGCTTTCTGGTTAGTTACACCAAAAGCATATAACCTCATTCAGAGGTATAATTATAAAATGAGGGCATACAATTCAGATAATGATTCTTCTATTTGAAAAAATGAAAACCAAAATTCAGGAACTTGTAATTTAGTTCTAGATAATGAGAAATGTATGGAATTATAGCCCGTCATTACTGAATATAGTCTCTATACATATCTTTTCTTCACAAAACCATTCTGTAATTCCCACAACCACTCTTTTTAATAGATTAAGATTTTCACTAAGGGAGATGGAAAGTAAAATCTGTATTCATGCATTTGAATAGGAAACACTACAAATATGGTTGAATACTCTATGCAAAATATTTCCTGATTTTTAAAAATTCATACATAAAAATATAATTTTCCAACCACATTTAAACAAAATTAATTATATTTTCCATAAGAGATAGTGTTTTTACATGTTTAAGAAAACCAAGCACTTGGGGTAGAATGCTGAACCAAACATATATGGCTCTTGACCTCATGTAGCTTACAACTGAGTGCATGCGTGGGCTTTTATTAAAGAGCACTAATCATGTGATGGCAAAGACACTTAATTTTTAAAATGTTAGTCCAAAAAATACGTATCTTAAAATAATGAAATTAAAATAAGTTTAGAGTTAGATATTGTTGGAAAATATATTTCTTTCTGAACCATTTTAAAGATATATAGTGTTTTCTTTATTTCACCAATGTTGAGTACATTCATGTTGTAATTTTAGCCTTTTTCTGAAAATGTGTTATGCTTTTTTACATTTTGAACTTTAAATAAAATAGATATTTGTCTCCATTCACAATTCATTCAAATAAATGGATGAAACTTTTCAAATTATTTAAGTTGTGCCTTCAACATCATCATTAAAATTCTACAAGGAAAAAATATTTGTCTATATAACGTAACAACTAAAACAATTCGAAAGCCAAAATTGAAAGCGTTGTTAATATTTTCAATCTTTAAGCAACTTTCTAATGAATTCCTTGATTTAAAATATATATATATATATATATATATGTTTTTATGTCTACAAAGCACAAATGTTTTCTGTCAGTATTTTGAACCTACTTATTTCTACTTAAAAGGAAATATTTTCTTTGAGGTTTAGCTGATTATTTCCTTAGAGCTTTTTACAAGTTTGAAAATTTACACCATGGATATTTCTAAAGCTTTATTTAAATCTTAAAATAAGAAAAATTCTCTGCATAGAATGTAAACTGTGTTTAAGTTTTAAAATAAAGATTTTATGAAGAGTGTTATCCTATGATGGGCAGTAAACTAAATCTCACATTGTTTCATGAATAGTCTCTTCTATCAATATTAATTGTGAAAGAATAAACAATATGGAAGTTTTCAATGAGAGTTTTTATATGTGTATGTGTGTCACAGAAGGAGGACAGAAAGGAGAGAGATTCAAATTCATGGTTACAGAAATATCATCAATCAGCAAGAATCAATCAAGTATTTATCAAAGAAAAGTAACTTTTAATAGTGATATAACATAATTAACTTAGAGAAATAAGCTAACTAGGTTTCATTAATCATATATTTATAAATTTAAGAAATTAAATTGTCAAAGTAGTTTGCTCAAAATGTCTCCGTATTTTACCTGAAAGACTAAGGCTAATTAAAACATAATCATTCAGAAAGCAAAAGAAAAACAAAGAGAAAAAGATGTTTTTTAAGACGCTGAGATAATATAGCATTGCTACAAAAAGGTGGCAATTCCTTTATTTCCCAATATTCTTTGTCACCCATAAAACACCACCAATCAAATTAACAATGACACAAATCAAAATTTTGCACAAACATCTTATATATACAGTGAATAAGGATGTCTTTAGAAAATGTTCCTATTTCTGGTGACCTGTAACATAAAATCTAGGTAAGAGTACTTGAAGATCTAGACATCCCTACCTGCCAATGAAATTTGATCATGATGCTCCCAATACATATAAATTATGTCGAACCACTGTGACAATGGCAAAGAAAATAGGTGCCCAAGCTCGTCATAGGCAGAAAAGAGTCAGGTCAGAGCCATTTCAGAAAACATTATGCTAACGTTATAATGTGATATCCGACTATTGAACATTTACTTCCAACATAAATTGTATTTTCTTTCTGACTCCACAGATATCAGTTGTGTTTGTTATTACGGAGATTCCTATCTAGAATTTCGGAATGTGTTTTTAAATCCACAAAATAACATCTCCCTAGAATTTCAGACCTCCAACGCCTATGGACTCCTGCTCTACATCAAACAAGACTTAGATTCAGGAGATGGACTGTTTATTCAATTATTTATTGAAAATGGTACTTTAAAGGTAAGTCAAATTTATTTAACATAAATTTTAGGAAGTTGTTATGATTCACCACTTTAGTGGTTATTATCAACGTAAAATGTAACCTTAAATATGTCTTTTATACTCACCACCAGGTTGTGTGTTCTGTTTTTTGTAATTTCTTCCTGTTCGGTGTACGCTGTTTATATATCAAAATAGTATATGCTTTGAATATCTTTCATTCTCTTCTTTTCTCTACATTTTCAACTTTTCTTCCACAATTATATTTCCTAGTTTCTCAATTATAATAATTGCAGCAATTTTTTATAACTTTAATGGAAGACGTGATCTGGGAACCCCTGGGAAACCCCAGGTTTCTTCCAAAGGATCTTTAAGGGGAACACTCTCTTTATAATAACACTAAGATGTTATTTGCCTTTTTCGTACTCATTTTCATAAGTGTACATAGAGTTTTCCAGAAGTTTCATGACGCTATGTCATCCTTCTGATCACTAGTGTAATGTGTACTTATATGTTTTTGTGTTTTAAAAGTCAGTTTTAATTTTAGTATTATACATATTGATAGATATAGCCCAATAAACAAAACTCTTTGGGGCCCTCAATAATTTTTTGGAGTACAAAGAGATTTTGATATCAAAAATTTGAGACTGCTCACTTAAAACTTGCCAGTCTTTATAACAATTCCTCCTTTAAAAGTCCAAAATTACATTGCTAAATTTTGAAGCCAGTTTTGAATTGAAAATGCGTGCTCTTTTCCCATATTCCCTCATATTCCTGTTCTAAATACTCAGATTAAGGAAGTCATCAAATCATCACTGCAATAAGGTAATTAACTCAACACAGTCTAGTTTATGAAACATGACAACAGTATTTTTGCCTATCATTTCTTTTATGATATTATTTAAATATGATATGAATTTCCATAAAAGTGTGAGGTACACCTTCTAATTTAAATAAGCCAAGTTGTACAAGTTTGATTTTCTTTAAATACTCATCTTTCCTAAGTAATATAACACATATACATAATTTAGTAAAATGTCTGATATAAACAAATGTCAACCAGATGTAGCAGATTAGTAGTGGTAGCATTATCTTTATTCATTCATCCATTTTTTCACTCATTCATTGAACATTTATCCATCCCTGGTGACAGCGCCAGTTTGTGAGGATTCAATGGTAAATAAAACATGCTTTGTTCTCATATTGCTTCAAATTGATTACAGATAATAATAACAGGTGAAAATGGAACAAGAAAATAGAGTTATGTAATGAATAGCATACTATAATGAGCCATCAAACGTCAGTCTGACCCTTTAAGCTAAGGTTTGCTGATCCCTGCTCTACAGTATTTTCCTCAACTAAGACCAGAAATTTCCATAGTCTTATAATAAGCAGAAAACATGAAGAAACCAAATGTAAGGAACTATAAAACCCACATAATATTGAGCCCTGGTGACGTCCAGCACATCTTTCTACTTCTAACTCAGCTCACAACTCAGCCAGCCCCTCTCACCACAGTGGATGTCTCCAGAGACAAGGTGAACCACACCAGAGACTTGTAGAATTATCGGTGAAAATATGTATGAAATAATGGAGCACGGAGGCTTCTTTCACTTTCAAATGGATAAAAGCAAATTCAAATTAGTTGAAATAAGACATTTAGGAATTATAAAACTGTAATGGGTGAAGAGAGGTGTAGAATTTCTTTCTTTTAGGTTTTATAACAAAATATATATATATATATTGATACTCTAATAATTACTATAATTTATTGGATTGCAGTTATGTGTTGGGCTCCAACTTAAGAAAATATATTAAGATCATGGACTCTAGAGCAAGAATGTTAGAGTTGGAACACTGGCTCAGCCATTTAGGGGTTTTGAGGTCTTGCAAAGTTTAAGCTGTCTGGCCTGGAGTTTACTCACTCATGAAGGAGGGTAGTAAATGTAGGTGTGAGGTTTAAATTAGTAAGTGGATAAATATTGTGAAGTTAGTGTAATACAATGGGTGAATAAGTAAAGACATACAAACTCATAGAAGAAAGCCTGGGACACATTAATCCAATATAAGGAGTAGATATTTCTCTCTGTATCTCACAAAGACCTCGCAGGCCAGTGGAGGTTCTCAGAGTGTTCGGTATTACACATGCTCTTTGAACTCTTTCAAAGATGGTAGATCAGGAATTGTTACTCCGTTGTGTCAGTCCAAAGTCCATGTTTCTACACCCATCATTGTAATGATTTAAAGGAAATTTCAGTGCTATCCTATCTTTATGATTTTAAGATTTTCCTTATTCTGCTATGATTTTTCAAGACTATTCTCCAATTTCCTCATTCATTTTAAAAGTATAATCATATGGGGAATGTATTTACATTACAATTTTCACAAAAGACATATTATGGTTGAACTCTTCAAGTGATCATAATCTAAGACCTATTCAAATTCTAGAAATGCAGAATTGTTAGTCAAATGTTTTTTAGGAAATTTAAGTTTCAAAGATAAATGTATCAGAATTAATTTTTAAAACTATTTCATTGGCTCTTTCTAATAACAAGGAGGTAAGCAGATACATCCATGTTGGGACTTAAATGTCAGTCCCTTCACTTATTAGCTGTTTCACAAATCACTGTGCCTCCCTGACTGGAGCAGATTACTCCCCCTCAGTTTCCACCTCTGAATAAAGAAGGTAATAAAAGGGCAGTACCTACTTCACAGATTTTTGTTTTTTTGTTTTTCTTGTTTTTTGTTTTGTAAGGAAGCAATCAGCTGAAACCTATAAATTACTTTGAAAATCCATGGTACAGAGTAACAATCACAGTAGCTATTGTTTTATATATATCATAAAGGAGCTATTTATAATAAAAGAAAAAATTCAAATACAATTAATAAAATCATCCATTAAATATTTTAAATGTTTAACTTTTACATCCCTGAAGATAGGAATTAATAAGACTTAGCTGTATACCTGAAAAATAATTTTCTGATATATTTGAACAAAACAAGGAGATTACCACCCCCCATACACACACATTGTTGGCCAGTAAATTATCATTTAAACTTAAAAAACTATTTTAACTAACAACATAAATCTCCTAGTGATGTACATAAGAAATAGCTAAATTATTATCCATGCTGCCAAAAATATTAAATATTAAATCTGGTCACCTTGATTGCATACTAAACACAGCATAAAAATGCAATAAACAAATGTGGCCTTTTACTTAGTTACACGTGGCCTGAGAAGAATGTACAGCCAAAGGTCATGCAACTGATTTTCTGGTAAAGTACATGTAAATATATTTGTTTTTGAAAATCTCAGTGCTGTTTAACATAGTTCCTAAAGTGAACTCTCAGTAAATAATTTTTGAGATGACCAAATATCATAAAAAGTTAAGATATATAGCATTATGTTTACCTTTGGATTACATGTGGGAAGATAGAGACATATCAATTTAATGTAGCTCGATGCATAGGAGTTATGAAACACTATGCAACTGTGTTTCTTTAACTTATATGTGACTTACAGATCTCTAATAGATATGCTAAAGACTATAAAGGCCCTTTCTGGGAAAGAATGGCCACAATATAACTGATATACATTCAGGAACATGCTGTTGAGAAGATGAAAAGGCCACTGCAGCCCATTCATGGAATTCCCAGGCATGTCTGGCCAAGCATATCTACTATAGACATGATTTGCTCCTTTTAAAACCATAACTCAGTTGGTCCAATTAGCAATAATCCCACAAATGGCCATAGCCCCCTTCAATCCTCTGGAAGTTTAGGATGAATGATTAACTTTCATAATCTTTCAGTTTCCCTTGTGTGACGTTAACATCACTGTCTAGATGGTATACACTAGGGTTTGCTTTGCTTAGTTGCTAGTATCTAAGGAAAATTGCCTATTAACACTCACTCCCAGCTAGCAGAAGCTTCCTTTCTCAACCAGGCTCCCCAGAATACAAGAAGAGAAACCAGAAGTGTGCGTGTGTGTGTGTGTGTGTGTGTGTGTACATGTGTATGGTTTATGTATATAACATGTATCCCTTTATGTGTTTTAATTCTAGCAATTATTAGTTGCACACCTTGAGCTGTCACTTTAATTTTCAGACTTCTTATCTCTCCAACACAATAAAAATATTACTGGTAAATTGTAATGTTCAATACAAAAATAAGATGTTAATTTCACACTGAAAAACAGGAAAAATTTTTTTTCCCCGTAGTACCACTTTTTCTGTGCTGGTGAAGCAAAACTGAAAAGCATTAACACTACTATTAAAGTGGATGATGGACAGAAGTATACACTGCTTATCAGGTAAGATACACTTTTTACTTCCACTTCATCTCATCTGCAGCAAAGACTATTTCTCTAGATATTTTTCTTGCACTTTAAAGTGGAGGCTCTCCTAATTAATATTCACATATTCTTGCATGTAAATTAATGTTCATCAAACCATTCTGCCTTTTCTATATAGTAGAAATAGTACTGGGGAAAGAATGTTATAGGAATTTACATAAGCAGATTTACAAAAAGAAGCCTTGAAAGCCTCACAATGTTTTCCACTTAGAGGAGCTGTAAAAACAAACTGGTATTTCTTTTGATAAACAAAGTCAAATATATTCACTGTAGAAAATGTGGAACATTCAAAAAACATAAAGAAGAAAAGTAAAATGATCCATTATACCACAATAGATATAGAGTAATGAATATATATTATTATATTCCTAAAAGCTGCATTTGAAGTTGACTTTACCCCCCAAATCCTCACCAACATCAGATATAATTTTGCCAATCTGTTCAGTGAAATTGACATTTCCCCTAATTTGCATTTTTTTTGATTTTTAGTAAGGTCTAATTTTTAATACATAGTATAATTATGTGTTTTGCCTCCCTCCACCTGTTTTTCTAAATAAGTGATATTTTGAAACACACACAACCATCCGTATCCAGTATGTAGACTAACGTAAATTATTTGGTTATGGCAATAGGTTATTATTTGGTAAAAATAATTAACTGTTAAAGCTAAAAAAGAAGAAAGTAAAGAGGCAAAAAACAGAGACTGAGAAAGAAGTAAAAGGAGAAGTTTTAAGGAAGTCTACCCTCTTTAAGCCAGAACTACCCAAATCCTATTGTCTAGAATCCAGACTCTTAGGGAAAATTAATGAAAAAAACAATTTATTATCAACTAAATTGTGGAAAGGCTACATCACATATACCTTCCCTGACACTCAAAATGCACGTGTGCATTTTAAGACTCCTGAGATACTAATTTAATAAAGTGTCGCTTTCTTTGCTTAACTCAAGACATGGGCACAGGACCCTTTAATGTTTTTCTTCAGCATTTTAACCTCTTGAATAACCAATGCTGAGGGCAATGTACTTTGGAAAATTCCATCCTAGCCATGGTGATAGTTTCCCAAGTCAGAGTGTACCATCTTCTGGACAGAAAGCAGGTCTGTGAACATTGGGGTAGCAGTGAGAATTGTATCACAAAAGACATAGTTGGACCCTTCAAAGGAAACCAAGACAAGTGACAAGTGAGAAATGGTGGGAGAGACAGAGGGTGCACCAGAAGATGCTGTTCTAACTTGGGGTGTGTTGAAAAAGGGTTAAAAAATAAATTGAGAACACGATAATCATAGTTACAGTTTATTAAACACCAATTATGTGTCAAGTCGTAATCCTATTAAATATACAAATTTATCCATCTCTAAAAACAATTTAATTATTAACTTTTATTATAGTTTCTTTCATTTTTTATTGAAGTATAGTTGATTAACAATGTTTCAGGTATATAGCACAGTGATTATTTTATACATATATATTATTTTTCATATTATTTTCCATTATGTAGTTTATTATTAGATATTGAATATAGTTCCCTGTGCTATACAGTAGGACCTTGTTGTTTATGAATTAACATTTTATTATAGTTTTACTGTCATTTCCCAGGTGTAGAACTAGTAGATATAGAGGTTAAATACAGGAAAACAACAGGTTTGTTTTGAAAAGGGCACAATTCCAAGACTACTCCAAAACGTCTGAATATGTTTTTTAAGTCATGAGTACAATGACCCACGTTGTAGAAACATAGTATAATTTGATCTCTTATCTTCTTCTACCCTGAAAGAACTGCTCATGTTCAAGATAAGATAAACATAAGAATTATAAATGATGTGCCCTGCAAAAAAGCCTTCAAGCAGCAAGAACAATATAAATTAGCAAGCATTAAACAACCACCATATGAGGGATGCTTTACAGACACATAACTAACTAAGCATCGTTGGGCTGCCATAATAAAGTATCACAGACTGGGGGACTTAAATAACATAAATTTACTTCTCACAGCTCTGGAGGCTGGAATTCTGAGATCAAGATATCGGCAGGACTTGCAGCAACATGGCTGCAACTATCATACTAAGTGAAGTAAATCAGAAAGAGAAAGACAAATACCATATATCATGTAAATGCAGAATCTAAAATATGACACAAATGAACCTATCTACAAAACAGAAACAGACTCACAGACATAGAGAGCAGACCTGTGGTTGCGAAGGGGGAGGAGTTTGGGGGAGGGATGGGTTGGGCGTTTGGGATTAGCAGATGCAAACTATTATATATAGGATGGATAAACAACAAGGTCCTACTGTATAGAACAGGGAACCATATTTAGTATCCTGTGATAAACCATAATGAAAAAATATATTTTAAAAAAGAATGTATATATATGTATACATATATATGTGTGTTTGTGTATAACTTCGCTGTACAGCAGAAATTAACACAACGTTGTGAATCAACTATACGTCAATAAAATTTTTTTTTAAAAGATATTGGCAGGGTTGTTTCTTCTGACACCTCTCACTTGGCTTGTATATGACTGTAATCTCCCTGTGTCTTTGCACCGTAACCTCTGTGTGTCTGTGTTCTAATTTCCTCCTCTTATAAAGACATTAGTCATGAGGGATTAGAGCCCACCTAATTGTTTCATTTTAACTTCTTATCTCTTTAAAAACCCTACCTTCAAACAGTCACATTCTGAAGTACTGAGGGTTAGGACTTCAACATATGAATTTGTTATGAGTACATAACACTCATTTTGCACATTTCAAAGCTGAGGATCATAGAAAGTAAGCAACTTTCTCAAGATCACATGGTGCTAGTCAGTGGGAGGGCAAGATGAGAACCCAGATTTCTTAAATTTTTCTGCTATAGCATGTCCAGTCTGTGTTTTAAAAGTGACTACATAATCTTTAAAGTGTTTTTTAAAAAGAAAAACATTACAACATCTCAGGGGTACCTATTTTTTCTCTATCCTCAGCACATGTCACTTTTAAGCATATTTAACAGCAAAAAAAATCACTTTCCTTAAAGTTATATAACTACAATTTGTTTTTGTTTTTTGCAGTTTACACACACTATTGCTTTTTATTTTTATGAAAAAGTAGTTGATAACCTGTCTATATCTGTTCTAAGTTATCTAAATTCAGAAATATTTCTTCACAGGTCCTGGGTTTGTTTGAAGTAATGGAAAATTTATAGAAATATGCATTTTTCTTATTTTTATCATCTATAAAGAACAAAAGTGGAGCACCATTAATTTTAGTTTTCTACACCTTTAAAACATACTTAGAAGTAAAAGGGGAAAAAATTTCAATTTTAAGTTTAAATCAATTCAGGAATGCTGTGGCTATAATTTTAAAAAAACATTTTTTTAAAATATTCTGTGTGCACGTTATTCTTTATTTTTTCCTGGATGTGCCATGCAGCATGTGGGATTTTAGTTCCCTGACCAGGGATCAAACCTGTGCTCCCTGCATTGGAAGTGTAGAGTCTTAACCACTGGACCGCTAGGGAAGTCCCTGTGACCATAATTTTTTGACCATTAACGTACTCTTTAAAGTAAAGCTAATTGTATGCACACATTTCACTCCCAACTCTACACTCTCACCTTGTTTCTGTTGGATGATGACGTTCCATTGCATATGAATATAGGAGAAGCATCCTTCCTCCCATGCACTAGTGGAATTGTGGGGGAAAATATAGCAAGGCTGTGCACAACCCATGAAGAAGGGCTCTCTCAGAAAGACTGAAAGAAATACTCTCTGTGAAAAAGTAACTTGAAGAGCTCATTATTTTTGGAACAAGGAAAGACAGGATTTCTGCAGAGGAGCACAATATTTTTAAGAAAGAAACGTGATTGTTTAACCTAACAAAAGCAGGAAGGAAAATACGGAGTGCTTAAATCAGGTGAAATGCACACTAGTATAGTAAAGGTACTAAAAGCACATGTACTAAGACTATTTTACTGAGATATTAGCTAGAGCTATTGCTCATCTTTTAACGAAAGGGAAAGTACAAATGAAACCAAGCAGTGATGCTAGGCTGCAAAACCACAGCATATAGTACATGAAGAAGAAAAACAAACACAAATAGGTAAGCATTTGTCACCCCACTCTTGAACACCTTGGTAGCTTAAGGATGAGGTGCTCTGTAGTTTATATCAGTGGGCTCAGTCATGGGTTCAATTGTGTCTCCAAAGTTTTGTGTTGAAGTGCTAATCTCCAGTATCTCAGAATGTGACCTTATTTGAAGATAGCATCTTTAAAGAGGTAATCAAGTTAATCTGAGGTCATTAGGATGAGCCTTAATCCCATATGACCAGTGTCTTTATAAAAGAGGGAAATTAGGACACAGAGAGAGACATGCACAGAAGGAAGACAGTGTAAAGATAGAAGGAGAAGGTGGTCATCTACAAGCCAAGGAGAAGGACTTGGAACACATCTTTCTCTCGTAGCCCTCAGAAGGAACCAACACTGCTGACACCTTGATCTTGAACTTCTAGCCTGCACAAATGTGAGACAATACATTTCATATATTGAAGCCATCCAGTCTGTGATATTTTGATGAGGCAGTCCTAGCAAAAAAAATACAAGCTTTCTTGTCTTCTGGCTTCCTATGTGGTTCCATCAATGGGGAACACTGGAAGGAAATTCAAGAGGCAAGCAAGTGGCATCACGAACTATAATCCCTTGACCTTTGTATGGTGTCCCATGAAGGTCTCAGCTCCTGGCAGATGGCTCTCCTCCAAGTACTGATGACTCCTTTCTTTCTGGTGGCCTTTAGACACAGAAGAGGTATCAGAGTAGCTATGCTGTGGCCCAGGAATACTATATTATCCCTTGTGGTTCTAGCCTCAACCACATCTTTATAAAGAGTTCATTTATTCAACCTTATTCAATTTATGCTAGTTCAAATGTGTTTTTGGCTAAAAACGTGAGTCTCCTCCAGTCAGTATGGCAGAGAATGGCTAGATGGTTTACTGGTGGGGGGAAGCAGGCATGGAGGTGGCATGTCTCATTTTCTTTGGCATTCTATCGGCTAGAACTTTGTCACATGAACACACCTAATGGCAAAAGGAGCTGGGAAAGTTTTTCTAGCTTTGAATCCAGGAAGAAGATAAATGATCTAAAACAATGTGTACTAGACAATATGAGAAATATTTCTAAAAGGGAAAATAAGATAACTGTCTATCTTTAGCAATAAAGACAAAAAAATGTTTATAATTCTTAATAGTTAAATTTCAACTACAGAATTTATATTTCTTTTAATCTTGGTTCTGAGTGGATTACTGGACTGCTTATACAAAGAAAATAGAAATTAATGTATATACTTTTTACTTATTAAGTTATTATAACTGCTCAAAAAATGTCTACCATATCATATGACCTTTTGTAAATAATTGCTTCATTCCACTGTCTTTCTATGACTTAAATTATCCCAACAGATAACTGTCTTTCCTAAAGTATGGGTACACAATGCTTAGGAATGATAAATTATTTCATCTTCATACTGTAAACCTTGAACTTCTTATCTGTTTGAGTGGTAGAAAATAATATAAAAATGCAGCAGATTGCATTCAAAACACAGAGCAGTTTGAAAGAAATAACTTATTTTATATATAAACAAAAACATTGTGTGTATATATATAAACACACATGTATATATACATACACATATAACAGATATATAAAGATAATTGGAACATTATAATCACAGCAAACATCAAAGTTTTCTGCTTTGAAGATATTAATAATAAAGACAAGGACTAGACATGTGTCAACCAAGGCAGGAGTGCTTTGGCTCTGATGGCAGGAAAATCAGTGAGATAGAAAAGGAAAGAGAGAAGATCCCATATCTAAAGAGATGCCAGCTTCTGGCTGATCACACATCTTTCAGACAGTTTGGCTTCAAAAACCCCGTAGTTGAAGTCAGTTCTGAATTAAGGTCTCAGAATTCCCAAGGAACCAGCTGTGTGGCTGACAGGGTCTTGGTGCTCCAGCCTGGTGTCAGGCCTGAGCCTCTGAACTGGGAGAGCCGAGCTCAAGACACTGGACCACCAGAGACCTTCCAACCCCACGTAATCATAATCTCAACTGGCAAGAGCTCTCCCAGAGATCTCTGTCTCATTGCTAAGACCTAGCTCTACCCAACAGCCAGCAAGCTCCAGTTCAGGACAACCCATGCCAAACAACTAACAAGACAGGAACACAACCCCACCCATTAGCAGAGAGGCTGCCTAAAATCATACTAAGTTCACAGACACACCAAAAGACACCACCAGACATGACCCTTCCCACCAGAAAGACAATATCCAGCCTCATCCACCAGAACACAGGCACCAGTGCCCTCTACCAGGAAGCCTACACAAGACACTGAATCACCCACTGGGGGCAGACACCAAAAACAATGGGAACTACAAACATGCAGCCTGCAAAAAGGAGACCCCAAACACAGTAAGATATGCAAAATGAGAAGACAAAAAAAACACAGAGGAGATGAAGGAGCAAGGTAAAAACCCACCAGAACTAACAAATGAAGAGGAACTGGGCAGTCTACCCGAAAAAGAATTCAGAGTAATAAAAGTAAAGATGATCCAAACTCTTGGAAATAGAATGGAGAAAATACATGAAGCATTTAACAAGGAACTAGAAGAACTAAAGAGCAAACAAACAATGATGAACAACACAATAAATGAAATTAAAAATTCTCTAGAAGGAATCAGTAGCAGAATAACTGAGGCAGAAGAATGGATAAGTGACCTGGAAGACAAAATTGTGGCAATAGCTACCTCAAGCAGAATAAAGAAAAAAGAATGAAAAGAATTGAGGACAGTCTCAGAGACATCTGGTACAACATTAAAGCCACCAACATTCAAATTATACAGGATCCAGAAGAAGAAGAGAAAAAGATAGGGTCTGAGAAAATAATTGAAGAGATTATAGTTGAAAACTTCCCTAACATGGGAAAGGGGATAGTCAATCAAGTCCAGGAAGCACAGAGAGTCCCATGCAGGATAAATCCAAGGAGAAACATTCCAAGACACATATTAATCAAACTATCAAAATTAAATACAAAGAAAAAATATTAAAGGCAGCAAGGGAAAAGGAACAAGTAACATAAAAGGGAGGGAATCCCCATAAGGTTAACAACTGATCTTTCAGCAGAAACTCTACCAGAAGGGAGTGGCAGGACACTTTTATAGTGATGAAAGGGAAAAACATACAACCAAGATTACTCTACCAGCAAGGATCTCATTCAGATTCGACAGAGAAATTAAAACTTTTACAGTCAAGCAAAAGCTAAGAGAATTCAGCATCACCAAACCAACTTTACAGCAAATACTAAAGGAACTTCTCTAGGCAGGAAACACAAGAGAAGGAAAAGACCTACAGTAACAAACCCAAAACAATTAAGAAAATGGTAATAGGAACATACATATCAATAATTACCTTAAATGTAAATGGGTTAAATGCTCCAACCAAAAGACATAGACTGGCTGAATGGATACAAAAACAAGACCCGTACATATTCTGTCTACAAGAGACCCACTTGAGACCGAGGTACACATACAGACTGAAAGTGAGGGGATGGAAAAAGCTATTCCATGCAAATGGAAAGCAAAAGAAAGCTGGAATAGCAATTCTCAGATCAAACAAAATAGACTTTAAAATAAAGACTATTACAAGGGACAAAGGAGGACACTACATAATGATCAAGGGATCAATCCAAGAAGAAGATATAACAATTGTAAATATTTAGGCACCCGACATAGGAACACCTCAATGCATAAGGCAATTGCTAACAGCCATAAAAGGGGAAATCGACAGTAACACAATTATAATGGGGAACTTTAACACCCCACTTTCACCAATGGACAGATCATCCAAAATAAAACTAGATAAGGAAAAACATGCTTTAAATGTTACATTAAACAAAATGGACTTAATTGATATTTATAGGACATTCCATCCAAAAACAACATAATACAATTTCTTCTCAGGTGCTCATGGAACGCTCTCCAGATTGACCATATCTTGAGTCACAAATCAAGCTTTGGTAAATTTAAGAAAATGAAAACTGTATCAAGTATATTTTCTGACCACAACGTTATAAGACTAGATATCAATTACAGGAAAAAAAAAAACATAAAAAAATGCAAACACATGGAGGCTAAACAATACGCTACTAAATAACGAAATGATCACTGAAGAAATCAAAGAGGAAATCATACCTAGAAACAAATGAAATGAAAGCACGATGACCTAAAACCTATGGGGTGCAGCAAAAGCAGGTCTAAGAGGGAAGTTTATAACAATACAATCCTACCTAAAGAAACAAGAAAAATCTCAAATAAACAACCTAACCTTACACCTAAAGCAATTAGAGAAAGAAGAACAAAAGAAACCCAAAGTTAGCAGAAGGAAAGAAATCATAAAAATCAGATCAGAAAAAACACTTCCTAACACTATAAACAAAAATAAACTCAAAATGTATTAAAGACCTAAATGTAAGGCTAGACACTATAAAACTCTTAGCGGAAAACATAGGCAGGACACTCTATGATGTAAATCACAACAAGGTTCTTTTTGAACTACCCCCTAGAGAAATGGAAATAAAAACAGAAATATACAAATGGGAAGTAATGAAACTTAAAAGTTTTTGCACAGCAAAGGAAAACATAAACAAGATGAAAGGACAAGCCTCAGAATGGGAGAAAACGTTTGCAAATGAAGCAACTGACAAAGATCAATCTCCAAAATATACAAGCAGCACATGCAGCTTAATATCAAAAAAACAAACAACCCAATCCAAAAATGGGCAGAAGACCTAAGCAGACATTTCTCCAAAGAAGATATACAGTTCACTAACAAACTCATGAAAGTATGCCCAATATCACTAATCATTAGAGGAATGCAAATCAAACTACAATGAGGTATCACCTCGCACCAGTCAGAATGGCCATAATCAAAAAATCTAATAAATGCTGGAAAAGGTGTGGAGAAGAGGGAACCCTCTTGCACTGTTGGCAGGAATGTATATTGATACAACCACTATGGAGAACAGTATGGAGGGTCCTTAAAAAACTAAAAATATAACTACCATATGACCCAGAAATCCCACTACTGGGCATATACCCTAAGAAAACCATAATTCAAAAAGAGTCATGTACCACAATGTTCCTTGCAGCTCTATTTACAATAGCCAGGACATGGAAGCAACCTAATTGTCCATCAACAGATGAATGGGTAAAGAAGATGTGGCACATATATTCATTGGACTATTACTCAGCCATAAAAAGAAATGAAATTGAGTTATTTGTAGTGAGGTGGATGGACCTAGAGTCTGTCATACAGAGTGAAGTAAGTCAGAAAGAGAAAAACAAATACCATATGCTAACACATATATATGGAATCTTAAAAATAAAATGATTCTGATGAAACTAGGGGCAGGACAGGACTAAAGACACAGACATAGAGAATGGACTTGAGGACATGGGGATGGGGAAGGGTAAGCTGGGACGAAGTGAAAGATACACTACCAAATGTAAAATAGATAGCTAGTGGGAAGCAGCTGCATAGCACAGGGAGATCAGCTCAGTGCTTTGTGACCACCTAGAGGGGTAGGATAGGGAGGATGGGAGGGAGACACAAGAGGGAGGGGATATGGGGATATATGTATACATATAGCTGATTCACTTTGTTATACAGTAGAAACTAACACAACATTGTAAAATAATTGTACTCCAATAAAGATGTTTTTAAAAAAAGGAAAGAAATAAGCCATTTAACCACTTTCCAATAAATAAAGATTTTTTTCTCTAATGAAATATGTACATTATTCATTAACCTTTTCATTAACCACTGTGAGTAGTGTCAAGAAAAACATGCCAGTGGAATAATGATTTTACTTCAACTTGTACAAAATAATGAACAATTGATTCTGCTTTTAAAACGATACTTACAGACCCAGCAAAACTTCCCTGTAACATAAACCTACTTTTCTTTTCTTTTCCCCAATGGCATATATTTATTCAAGATGAAATATAGTAAATAGGAGTGAAATTTTGTCATTTAATTTTGGAAACTGAATTTTAAAGTATAATCTGCATAGGTCAGCTAACCCAATTAGTAATTAAGCATTTTAAAATTTATAATGTTTAACTCAACTTATACAAATACTCCAATAAATGTTCAATTATCTTTTAGAAACTCTTTTAAAACACAAGTTAAAATAATTAACCATTTAAAAGTAGGACATTTCTTATCATATCACTTGAATATCTGAAAAATATTGTCTATTACAAAATTGCTGAAATTTATCTCAGAAAAAGTTACTTACTATTATTCATATTTTGAGTGAAAGCAGAGGAACCCAGAACTAGTTTCATTTGTACTTAATATATACATTAAACATCAGAGTTTCTGTTGGTATGTTTTTTCCTTAAACAGGGCATTAGTCATTACTCCGTGGAAATTAAGGCTGAAACTATGCAGCTGAGATTGGGACTATTTTAGGTGGTATCATCCGAAGAAAGTGCAGACATTATCACCAGAAGCATCTGGCAGCTACATGCATGTGTATTTATGGGGAAGCTATCATGTGCAGGTATTCTTACCACACACCCAGAATATAAAAACTCACAATACACAAAAGACAAAAGCCTGAGTCCTTTTTTAGGAAAAAAATGATTTCAGGATATATTTTTGAGCAACTTTTTAAACAAGATAATATTATAGGCTAGAAATAGACAAGGTCATAAAGTAGAGTTGGCTTCTTCCATCCAAATGCATGCTCTTAGTAGATAAGAAGTGATGGATGAATCCTGACAATTCAGTGACAACTACTGAACCAGCCAAATGCATGGTTCTTTAGAGGCACAATTATCTATGGAAACAAAGGCTAGCAAAGCATACAGATTTTAACAGGTCACCATTTATTACCCATGTTCTTTAATTTGCCCTGATATCTGCCTTGATTTAGAGGCCGATTTGTGCTTTCCCCTGTAAGAAAGACACTGATGTAAGTGAAAGTTGAAAATTCCGACTACTTGAATGTTCCTGCTGCTTAATAGACAGCTTGACTCACAGCTTGTCTTTCTGGCTTACCTCATTTTCCTTTCAACTTGCCAAGAAGTGAACTCTGTATCCTGTGTTAATATAAACATAACTAAAAACAAACAGAAAGTGGATAGTTCATAACTTTAATATTACATATAAGAATACAGAGACTAAAGAAAGGTCTTGCCAAAATAGATAAAACAAGGTTATCCAGTCATGATTCTGCAAAACCTCTCTGTTAAATATTTAAGTGTAAATGTAAAAATAAAGATTAGGGTTGTCTTATTAAGAGAAACTTGCAATATTGAAGACAATTGTTGAATGATGAATTTTAATTCTCGTTAAAAACCTGAAAAACTATGATTCAATTTGGTGCATTCTGAAATGCTAAATACATGATACACTGAATTTAAATCTTTACATTTCTGATTTTTTTTTTAAGTAGACCACGACAGTATAATTAACTTACCAAATCAATGTCAGAAAAGTTAAATGTTGGGAGTCACTTGTGTGGTGGAAGGTAAAGTCACTTTTGAAAAACGTTTAGGATAATCATCATTATTATTTCTGAAAATTGACACAAACCAGCTCCTTTCACAAATATTTTGGATTCCTTTCACAAGTTGAAAATGATTTATTTCTTTAAATATTATTTCTAAAGTTGCTTCTAATAATGGAAAGTGATTTTGTGGAAAGGAGTTCCAAAGCATAACTAATGCTTTGTTTTAATGTGAATTCTTATTGTATATTCATTGGAATGAATTCAGAATCAAAAACCAAATCTTTACAGTTGGGCTTCCAAATCCATGGCTGTGGAACCTGCAGATACAGAGGGCTGGCTATACAATGTCATTTACTGTAAGGGACTTGAGCATCTGTGGATTTTGGTATGGGGTGGGGGCCTGGGAACAACCCCTTTGGACACTGAGAGACAACTGTACTTGCTTTCTTTAGTTGTGTATTATCAGTTTTAAAATATGTAAATTTTTCTGTTGTCTTCAAACTTTATTGAAAAGGATCATCAAATATCTTTTTCTAGTATGGTCTTTTTTATAACCAGAAGAAATTAAAGATAGCAGGCTTCAAGTGAAATCAATATAACAATAGCAAAGTTAAGTCTTAAAGTAGTATTCTAATGAGCAGTGAGGCACACAGCCAAAAGGGTCTCCACAGTTCATTTCCTAGAGTCCACATGGCATGATATGATACTTATATCATTTATGTTGTACACATGAATCTCTCCCCACGTTGGCTTTCCTTAAAGTTGTCAGTTACCTCCTGCTTTGGCTCACTCTCTAAGTGACCTTGCAAGTAGCCTTAATTGTTAAAGCCTCATCGATAATCCTGTCTGACAAGTTTATTTCTGTGGTAACAAATCATTAATAACTAATTATCATGCTCCTGTGAAGAAACACGATGCTAATGATTTGCCCAAATTTATGCTAAAAAGGTTTTGTTTTCTTTTAGAAAAAGATTGAACTTTTGCAAGATTTTTTTAAATGATGTTTGTAACAGTGTGAGGATATTGTATAAAATGTTTCTCTTGCATAATTTACCAAATTAGAACAATTAGGGATAGCAGTTCTCTAACTGTCAAAAACAAAATAAGTGTGTCCTAGAAAACCCAAAGAGTTAAGCATAGCTGGAGACTTATGTTGTTAACACTGGAAGCCATGGCAGGGTAAGTGGCTGAGAGGGGAAGCAGGGAGATTATGAGAGAATACCAAAGCCAGAAGGAAAGGACGTGAAAGAAATAATGTGTCCCTCTTACTACTTAGAGGACTTGACCTACTTCTGTCCAAGGCCAACTCCTCCCTTTGTACCCTTCTCTCCATCAACTTTCCTTCTTGCATTATCCATCTTTCTCTCTCCGCTGGATTATTCCCCCCAAAATAAAAGCAGGCTTTAGGGATACCCCTACTGGAGCACAACACCAATGCAGATCTTATTTTTCTTTTATTCTGCTCATCTACAGAGCCAAACATCTCAAAAATTTGCTACACCTGGGATTTCAGTTTTGTCACCTGTTATATATTCTTCAATCCAATCTGATTTCTATGGTCCCACAGCTGACACAGCTTTGTTAATACAACCTGTAACTAGGGAGTTTTATCATGCAAACTGCTAGTCTTTTTAGAGTGAAAAGGGTGCTGTTAATTATCAGGACAACACATATAAATAGGCACTATTCATGCAAAGCAAGACAGTGATCACGGTGTATGATCAAAACACCAGTAGACAATTTTTCTGTCTTCATTGTACTATGCATTTCAGTGAAAACACTCTGTGTTCTCAAAATCATTTTTTCTTCTGTTTTGAAAAGAGTAGTACCCCTTGTTAGTAGCCCTCCTATCTCTGGCCAATTTTCTTTCTCTTCTTATAGCTGTTCCAGCTTAGACTTTTCATCTGACTTCCAGATTCACATACCCAAACACCTACATAATATTCCTCTTGTAAGTCTCATCTCAATCTTAAACTTAACAGTTCTAAAATAAAATTCCTCACACCCTAGCCCTATCAACCCACCTCTAGTCTCTAAGCCCCTCCCCACCCTTGTCTGCCCATGGCCTTTCCTATCTCAACAAATAACTGCCTTCTTCTTATATACCGAGACTCATCTTTGACCTCTTCCATCGTTTTATTATTTACCACCAAGTCCTACCAGAAAGTCCTTTCCAAAATTTCATCTTTCATCTGTCCAATTCTCTCTTCTCTGAAAACATCCTGGCCCAAGTCTGTCATTTTTTTTTAACCTGTACTATTACAGTTCTCCATTGCCTGATTCTAAACATTCATCATGCTTTGGCCAGGGTGATTCAAAGTATACTGTACTGTATCAAGTTGCTTTTGTTTGAAGTTTCTTCAGTAGCTCACCTTTATGCTGAGAATGAAACGCAGACTCTTTACACTGCCAACAAGAGCCTGCACAGCTGGGTTCCTGCCCATCTTCCTCTGCTCGCCGGGCACCTGCCAGTGTTCTGTTCATTGTGACGTCCATTGCTCGCGGACTCCAGAAGCTTTTCGGCCTTACGGCCTATCCTCCTCCTCCTCCTCCTTGTCTTCACACTCCACCTTCCAAGTGTCCTCTCTTTTGTGGCTCAGTCACCCCTTTAGGTGAGCCCTCCTAAACTGTCCTTTCCACTCAGGTATTGCCTATCATAGCACCTATTTTTATTGTCTGTCATTTGTTTTACTCCTTGATTTTCTCTACTCCTAAAGAGAATGTGAGTTTGATGGGTTCAGGGACTTGTCTGTCTTGTGTCTGGTTGAATGCTTCCCTAGCACAGTAACTGGAACATGAGTAGTCCGTTAATAACTAACTATTAAATAATGAATGAGAGGCAGGAATAAAACTTGATTTCAGATCCCAAAGATGGTCAGATGCTGAAGAGCAGAGAAAATTTCCAAGGGAAGGAAGGAAATCATAGTAAGCCTTGTCTGTTGTCTAAAGAAGAAGCAGGGTTTAGAGTAAAATAAGGCAAATGTAGTTTGGAATAGCCATAGAAATCAGAAGTCCTAGTTACTTAGGGTCTCTGGGCTTTCCAATTACCTAGAC
This sequence comes from Kogia breviceps, assembly GCF_026419965.1. Lineage (NCBI taxonomy): Eukaryota > Metazoa > Chordata > Mammalia > Artiodactyla > Physeteridae > Kogia > Kogia breviceps. The sequence goes on from NC_081322.1 coordinate 16,773,861, forward strand.
TCACTCCCAAACTTTTTCTCCAGAGTTACAAGACATTGTTTACATTAATTTGCGTGACAATCTGATACATTATAGGCATTTAATAATTGATAAAATATCAATAATCATATCATCAATATTTTGAGTCCTGTTTTTTCTAAATATCCTAACATATTTCCTATTTTTAAACTTTGTAACAGATGCCTATGTAGTTTACTGGATGTGTTTGTATCTGTGCGCGTTTGGGTTGTAAACTGCCAAAAATACGGAAACAGAGCTGATTTAGCTGAGTTATCATTACTATGGTTATTTTAGAGAGATGAAATCATAAACTGGTTTTCACTCTGAGTCAAACTTTACCTTATAATATTTTGCAGTTGATGTATGTGTTAATTATTGAAGAACACTCTCACTAAAATAGAAACTAAATTTTATTAAAATGGGTGAAAAATTTTAGGGTAGCGTTTAAAAGGAGTTCAGAGTGGAAGGCCAAGAACTGAAATAAACATTTTCTTCCATAAAGTTATTGCACTTAAAATTATCAAAAGTGATTATGTTCATGTGATGTATATTTGAAAGTAACTTAACACAGTCTGTTCAGAAATACACAGAGCTTGTCGTCAGTGACCCTGCTGGTGGCTCTAGAGAATTTGGTTTCTTAGCAGACCTATTAAATCCACCCAATGTCTATGCTGGGATTATCATATCACCCCAAAAGGCATGACAATTCTGTTATGTTAGGAATTTTTACTTCCCACATTTCCATCAATACTTAAGAATAATTAGAAATATTGTATGATATATGCCTAACTTTGCAGTTAAAATGGTTAGCTGTCTGAATTTGGAATGGACATTGATTTCACAGCCAGAGAATGAAATTGCTTAATGTTCTGGATTTGATGGCTTCAAATTGATATGTATAGCAGGTGACAACCTTCTTGAAATGACGATAGTTATACAATTGGATTTGCTTCCTTTCCAATCAGACTTCATATCAATAATGATTACTCCATGAGGAGAAAACATTCTAAAATTAAAAGCTGAGCACTTGGAGAGTGAGACTTTTGCTTATTAATTTTCATATTCTCAGGATCTAACCAATTGCTTTGCAGAATAATTAAGAAATTGTATTGAATGATTGGTTGAATGAATGAATAAAATATTTTAAAATAGATATTCTATATTGTCAGAACCAAATTATCCCCAAAAAAGGAAATAAAAGAAAACACTTTATATTCCTATAGATCTAGTAGCAAAGCATTACATTTTAGAAGACAAATATAAAATGTTATCCATTCTATCAAATGTAAAATGAACTGTTTATTATGCACCTGGTTATGCTGGAGAAAAAAATCTACACTACTGAAAGTAATGGGTACTCTCAGATCCACTTGTGAGGTGACGGGAATATTAAACCAAGTAATGACACAAGGTGAATGTAGATACTATGTTCATAGTAATTAACCTTTTGCTCCATCATTGTAAGACCAATTAAGAACAAATTTATTAATAAATTTCATTGCACTTGTGTGATCATAATCTTCATGTAAGGATTTAGCTCCTGAGACACATTTTTTTAGGAAAAAAAGTGAGGAAGGAATCAAAGACAGCACTAAGAAAATATTTTGCCCTCAATCAATCGAGTGTTCATGGCAGCAAGGGAAGCGTTTGCTCCCTGAGGCTCCAACCTTCCCCTTGATAAAGTACCTGGAGGCCATAGGGACAAAGGGAATGAGCAGTCTGCTCCTGCACAGTGTGAGCCCTCCACCTTGGCCCTTATTTCTTCTACCAAATGAAAACAGAGGTGTCTGTGCACTCTGAGAGGGATAGACTTGTTCAGGCCTCTGTCAGCACTGCACAGATGCCCCATGCTATTTTTGTCTAACAGAAGGAAGCTATTTGAGTGACTGTTCCCAAAACAAGGAAGCTGGGTTCGGGTAACATGAAGTCTTCCATTCAGTGGGCATCCAATTCAACCTCCTTATTGGAAAAGTCTGTCCCTAAACTACAGCTGAATTTCTCAGTCTCAGCACTGCTGACATTTTGGGCTGGATAATTCTTTGATGTGAGATGCTGTCCTCACAACAAGGTTGTTTAACAGCAGCCTGACGTCTATGCCTACCCTTGGTTGTGAGGACCAAACAGATCTCTAGGCATTGCCAAGTGTTCCTGGGAGGAGGGAGGAAAAAATCATACCCCCCCTCCATTGGGAGCCAGTTATCCACAAGCACACATACACACACGTACACACACACACATACACACAAGCACATGTATGCAAAACATGCACACACATGTGCATGCATGTACACACACGTACACACACCCGTGCGCACACGCGTGCACACACATGTACACAACCCACAAACATGTGCACACATGTGCACATACACAACATATGTGCACATGCATGCGCACACATGCACAAACACACACTTCTTGAACTATTTCAAAACTCTAATCAGCAATTTCCAAATGATCATTAGAAAGAATGAGTGATATTTTAATATTTTTTTGTCCTAGTTTTGGAATTTTTTTTTTTTTTTTTTTTTTTTTTTTTTGCGGTATGCGGGCCTCTCACTGCTGTGGCCTCTCCCGTTGCGGAGCACAGGCTCCGGATGCGCAGGCCTAGCGGCCATGGCTCACGGGCTTAGTTGCTCCGCGGCATGTGGGATCTTCCCGGACCAGGGCACGAACCCGTGACCCCTGCATCGGCAGGCGGATTCTCAACCACTGCGCCACCAGGGAAGCCCTATTCTGAATATTTTTGAAGAGTAAATAGCACATTGATTATGTTCAGGATTTAGAAAGTGGACTATCATTAAATGCTTCATGAAGCAAGATAAATTTCTACTTGTCAGCATGACTTGACTCAAAAAATGACCTTAATTGAAAAAAATTTCCTAGGTAAGATAAGGCAAAAATAATACATATTTCTGCCTGAGTCTATAAAAAAAACTGATGAGAAGTAACAACCTCCCAATAGCCCTTCCTCAACCACAGCACCTGTGATACAATAGCCCAGAGAGAGGACATGTGAAGAACCAGCCAGGGTGAGACTTTTAAGAATTGAGATGGGAGCAGTAAAAAAGGTCCAAGTTGTGGTCACAGACTGGGCTGTTGTGACTGATCTCTCATTTTCCCTGTTCAGGTGACACCCAGGGACTCCCACATTATTTACACAGCCATTTCTGGAGCATGAAGGCTGCTGGCCGTGGGACTGAACCACTGTCCATGGTTCGTTCTTAAGACCACTGCAGCCCCCGTCTCTCTCAGGGGCTGCATCATCAGACCACAGATGAGTCTAACTTAGGAGAATACGATGGAAAACATGAATTTGGTGAAACTTCCTTCTTTTTCCATATTACAGCTCCCCACTCACTGCCACCAGCAAAACCAAGCATCTTTTCCAAATGTAGCATATAGAAATCTCAGCCAGTAATATATTTGTAAGACATACAATTTTATTTTCTACACCTTCATTTCCATGTTTAGTCTCCATTCTGATGAAGGAACAGAAAATTCATTCTAGTCAATGAGGGTCCCCAGGCCTGTGCTTTCATCATCGGGCCAAGGCCCAGGTGGTAGAGGTGGTCATGTGCACCAATAGCCTTAGGTCAACAGGCCTCATACCAGATACTCTGACTTTTCCTGGTTTTGCTCATTAGATCACACAGAAGACAGAATCTAGGACTTCTTTAGACTCAAAGACAAGAAGAAGCTCACTTAGTGCTTTCCTCTCTGTAAGAAAGAAATAGCACGGGGGGTGCTGCTTAGAAAATAAAAAGGTTACAATTTCCATAACATTACCCTGAAGCTTCTTAAAGCACACATGTTAATATATATTCAATTGTACTGTGTGCTCAATTATGAATAACTGGAAAATCTATTCTGCAACTCAATAAAGGTATTTTTATAAATAGGATTTTATGTGGGTATGAAATAAAGGTGGAGCCCCCCTGGTTGGACCTGGATTGGGAGGAACTGGATGTGTGGGCAGAGGACTACCACACCTTCTCTGTGGCTTCCCTGTCTCCCCTGGAACTGCTCCTACGTCACCACTCCAGAATCCCCCCCAAAAAAATCATAGGAATATTCTTTTAACAACACTGTATATAATAAGTGCTTTTTTGAAATGGTACCCATAGAGAAATAGTTACAAGTAAGAATGTGTATTTTTGGCTGGAGTTGAAAACTAGAATTATTTCTTTCATCTTTCTGAAATAAGAGTTAAGGGACAAACAAATCCTGAAAAAGGCAACTTTAATGAACTTCACTGTATTTTAATTGTGTGAAAATTGTCATTAGTCAATGCAATTTAGTTCAATGGCAACAAAAATTATCTTAGCCCATTTTTATCAGGCATGGATAGTTTTACTTTTCTTGGTATTGAAGAAGTATAATACTATACCAATTAAAGCAGGTTTCTGGAAACAAAAAACTTAGAAGCAAATCCTGACACTGCCACTGATGGTGAGACCCTGTGTTTGTTAATGAACAACTCAGATCCTCACCTCCCTCATTTGTCAAATGTAAAAAATAATAGTACCTTCAGCAGAGGGTCATGGTTTGTATCCTAAAATGTACTGCAGGTACCTTGCATGCAGAATGTACTCAGCAGATTGCAATTATTTTAACTATTGGCCATTTTAAAATTACAAATACATGCATACAACTTTTTGTCATAATGGATCAAGTTCCAATTGTGCTAACCACTGTGTCCAGGAATATGAAGAGCAAGACTGTCCAGTTACCACTGTGTCACTATTATTGTGGGCATATACAATGCGGTCTTTCTTTTTAACTGAAGTATATTTGATTGACAATATCATGTTAGTTTCAAGTGTACAGCACAGAGATTCAGTTATATATATATATATATATATATATTTAAATATTATATATATTTTTTTCTTCAGAGTCTCTTCTCTTATAGCTTAATTACAAGATACTGAGCAGAGTTCCCTGTGCTACACAGTTTGTCCTTGTTGGTTATCTATTTTATATTTAGTGGTGTGTATATGTTAATCCCATCTGTGGTCTGGAAAGGCCTGAGTTCTTGAGTTGGACAGCCAGTTGGACTACTACAATCTTCATCACTGGCTATGAAATTTGGAGCAAGTCCCATGACTTCTAAGCTTTTATTGGGTGTATTGAAGATTAAACATCTAAAATAGTTAAAAGCATTTAGTAATCACTTAATAAAAGTTAGATATTATCATCAACATTAATATTTTTTCTTACTTACCATTATCTTTTACTGAGTAGCAGCCACTTTAGGCTGGGAAGATTTAGAAAACATAACCATGTACCTGGGTAGGATTTAGAACACATTACTAAGACGTACCATTAGTGTCTCAAAAAAGTTCAACATAAAGAGACAGAAATAAAATAGAACTCACCTCATAGCACTTACCTATAGTTATTGATGGAATTAAATACTGTATAAGCTTCACTAAATAGATGAATGAATGAAATGATAGCTGAGTGAATAAATGAATTACTATAAGGGAGAAAAGACATTACAGCTTATAAAGCACTCACACAAAAATGCATCCACATTCTTAAAATGTGAAATAATTTGAATAAGCTCAGAAGTTGAGTGGTTCACTCCTGCTCTTAATTTAGCACAAGTTCAGTTGCCATAGACCAGAGTCCAGAGAATGAAAATTTGATCATCTCAGGATGGGAATTACTTTAAGTATCAGAATTTCATATCCAAGTTTAGGTACTTATTCCTTTTGATAATAAATGTAGAAAAAAGGATTTGACTTTGAAAGTACTTGCTAAGGAAGGATCAGACAAGAAAAACACAAATTCTAGGAACTGAGCCAGGCTCTGATTTCCTCTGTCCCTAGAGTGTTTTATTTAAGGAAACCATTGATTTCTGCCACTACCCTGAAGAAACTCATGTGCGATGGCAGCCAAAAAATCTGCCTCTAATTCAGTTTTCTAGGACCCTTTCCAAGGGGACATCAACTGCTTTTGGATTAGCACATGAACAGCTTTGCTGAAAGTAGCCTTTTATTCTTTAAGCTCAATCTTTTATTAGCATGTGTGTTGAAAAGAAAAGAAAAAACTCTCTGTGATAGTTTCTATGAGTCCTAGAAACTTTAACGTGCTTCATTTGAATATTTAAGAGAAAGAAAATACTACTAAAATAAAATGAAGTTTTCCCAAAGGAATGGTCAATGGTTACTATTTGCATGAGGTTTACCTGAGGGCCTTTTTTAAAAATGAAATACTAAAGCACAATTAGAAACATCTAGGTTTATGCTTTATGATTTGAAGAAAACTACAAAATCACTAGTAATTTTTATTAATGGGTAAACATACTTTCAAAATGGGCCCATAAAAAATCTTACACTTTACAGCTTTAAAATAATGAGGCATCTGAACTCCTCCAGGAAACTTTCCTTTAGTGAATGTGGACAGACATTGTAGTTTCAGAATTGGCCTCAGACCCAGACATAAAACATCAGAAAGCACTGTGACATATGCAGAGCATGCCTGATGTCCTTGCCAAGAATAATTCTGTACTAGGCAAGAGAGAAAGTAAACTGTGATGATGTTTAGTCTTAATAAACATTGTCAGTGATGCCATAGCTCTGAGAAGTTTTATAGATGCATTTTGAGTAAGGAGCTTATTATTTTTAGTAGCATGATAAAAAACAAAGTTGAAAATACAGGGAAGCACTGTGATCTTATGGAAATCATGCTTTCTGTATTAGGAGACATAAGCCCTATGTTCCTGTTTGAAATAAATTTACCCAGAATTTTATTGACAAATGATTTATCCTCAGTGAGCTCCAACTGTCCACAAGGGCTGCTGTCAGATCGTGTAGACACCACAATCACGTAGGATAGCTGTTGGCCATCACCACCCAGAATCCTTCCTTTCTTCATCTAGGTGGCACTTCTTGTCACATATAGCCTAGTCTTACTTTTGCATCCATTACAATATTGCGTTTAATACATTTTTGCATTTGATTATTTTTGCATCAAAGTAATTAGAAATTTAATTAGAAAATTAAATAGGAAGAGAAAGACACTCATCTCCTCTTCAAGTCCTACCTATTTCCAAAGTAATTACTTTAAAATCTATGGAAGTTTCTTCTATATTTCTACCTTTATACTTTTAAATAATAAATGCATATTGCTGTTTTTAACGTAGTCATTTCCAAAATTATCACTGATTTCCAGTTGTGAATGTACCTGTCTTACATCATACCTGCCTGTAGTTTTTTGAAAAGCAACAAGCAAATAATAAAAACATTATTGTGAATGGTACATACTGATTTTTATATAGATAAATATTATACTACAGTTATCTTTCCTCTTTTTTAAACCCTCATCACATATTCCCCAGTAAATAATTCCCCTGTTTTTCCATTTGAATAATTTTCAATATGCCTCTCCTTTTTTTTCTTTAAACACTTCATCAGATCTACCACCGTATGATTCTTAGTGGTGAGATTTCTCTGCTATTCTCCTTTGTTTGGTCATTTTTCTGGATATCTCATTTCCTCTTTCTTGTTCTATTCAATTTTGCTAAAGCATCTTATATATTAGCATTTTTATTTGTTTTTTTTTGTTTGTTTTGTTTTTGTTTTTTTGTTTTGTGGTAGGCGGGCCTCTCACTGTCGTGGCCTCTCCCATTGCGGAGCACAGGCTCCGGACGCGCAGTCTCAGCGGCCATGGCTCACAGGCCCAGCCGCTCCGCGGCATGTGGGATCTTCCCGGACCGGGGCACGAACCCGTGTCCCCTGCATCGGCAGGCGGATTCTCAACCACTGCGCCACCAGGGAAGCCCTATTAGCATTTTTAAATCAAAGGATTTATTCTTTGATTTATTCTTTTATTCTTTTATTCTTTTTATTCTTTTATTTATTCTTGCCACATCTGTATATATCTTTATTATACCCTCAGACTTAGGTTTATGCTTATAATTTTAAAAATAAATCTGTTTATTTGTTTATTTATTTTTAGCTGCATTGGGTCTTCGCTGCTGCACGCGGGCTTTCTCTAGTTGCGGTGAGCGGGAGCTACTCTTTGTTACAGTGCATGGGCTTCTCATTGCAGTGGCTTCTCTTGTTGCAGAGCACAGGCTCTAGGCGTGTGGGCTTCAGTAATGTGGCACAAGGTCTCAGTAGTTGTGGCTCACGTGTTCTAGAGCACAGGCTCAGTAGTTGTGGTACACTGGCTTAGTTGCTCTGCGGTATGTGGGATCTTCCTGGACCAGGGCTCGAACCCGTGTCCCCTGAATTGACAGGCAGATTCTTAGCCACTGCACCACCAGGGAAGCCTTATGCTTATAATTTTTATACACAAAATGTGAAGGGTTTTCCCTCAGGATGTTGAAGACCTTGCTCCACTGACTGCTAGCTTCCTGTGTTGCTGTTGAAAATCTGATAACCTTCAGATATTTATTTATTTATGTGTGATATCTTTTAATTTCTCTCTTTTAGGATCTTCTTTCTGTTTAGTCAACTAAATTTCACACACTTGTATTTAGTGTCTTCCTTGGGTACTGAAGTACTGGTTATCCAAGACTCAGATTTCCCCTCCTATTTTCCAATTCTATCTTTTGTCATTATTTCTGAGGTCATTTTTATGCTTTTCATTTCAGTACTTATATTGACTTTAAAAATTTTAGATATAGTTTTTTTTTATGTTCAATACCTTTTACTTATGTTTCATTTTTCTGATTATTTTCCTTCTTTCATAACGTAACTTCATTTGGGGGAAGTGTTTAGGATCTTCTCTTGACCACTGGTCTTCAGAAACTTCACAAAGATGGCATTTTTCTCACATCATTCACGTGCTGGACCCTCTGTGGCAGACACTTCAGTCCTGCTCTCTTAGTCTCTTCTATTCCTTCACTGACTTTCCATCTCTTTATCTTTTGTCCTAACACTTGGGATATTTACTTTGTATTTTACCACTTCAAGACCTCTTTCTTATTTCTCATCTAACTGCTCTTATTTTTTTCCCTGATACTGTTGTTGTTTTATGAGGAGAACAATCTTCTCTTTTCTGCCTGCGGATATTATTTAATTACAGTTTTTTGAAAGTTTCTCCTGTTCTCTGATGTATCAGTCAGGGTCCCAGCAGGAGACAGAGGTGTTTAAATTCAAATAGTTTAACTGAAGAGAGTTCAATGGAGAGACTATTTATAAGTGTTTGGCGGGGGTAAGGGAGCCAAAAAGAGTCTGATGATGTCTGGGAGCCATCGTCACACGCAAGCCCAGGAAAGAGGGAGAGGCATCACCAGGGAGCAGAGAGCTTGGGGCTGAGGCTGAGAATCGGAGCCTCAGCCCCAACAGGATCAACATTCCAACCTCCCTGATGGACACGTGGGCACACAGAGCTGCACCAGGTGGGGAAGGGGAGTCACGAATTCACTCCACCACCCCTGGTTTTACTCCTGTATTCATTTAGTGCAGTCTGTATTGTATCCTGTCCCTTTCTGGAGCTCTGCGGAGTAGACCTCCTCCATGGGAAATTTAGGGTGAAGTGTCATCAACTTTGCTAAATTGGTTGGCAAGCCTCCCTCTGCTTTGTCTCCAAAACACTACTGAATTTTCCCATCCACCAATATATCTGCTCCATTTTATATCTTTGTGATGTTATACGTTGTTTTATTGTAGTAAAGGAAAAGTGGAGTCTTGTTGAGGAGAAGTGATAGAAGATCATCACATAAAGCTGATCTTCCAGTTTTAACCAGAACGACTAATACTAATTTAGTTGTGCAATTCTATCCAATTGCAAGGTAGGGACTATGTTAATTGCTACCAGGAGAATATAGCACATGCTTAACAGCTGAAATATATGAGATTCTTCAAGTAAGAGAGAAAAAAACAAAAGAAGGTTCTTACTAGACACCAACTTCTTCCACTTTTGAACATCAGCTTCACCATCAACACCCCCAAACCCAGCTTCTCCCATGCCTTCTCTCTCTTTTATTCACCCCGTGACACATCTTTCACCAACACCTGCATTCATCCAACAGAATTAGGTGGACACAGATGAGTAAATATTGGCAAATACCTTTCTATGTTCCCTAAGCCTAAATCTCCTAAGCTCTCATTCTTTATAATTTATTTGAAAACAATTGCTTTAAATATGCTATTTACATTTTATTATTTAAAAATTCTCATTTATGCTAGATCTATTGTATTGTCAAATAGTGATGTTTATTGTGTAGAAAAAATTACTTAAGTATTCTTGGTTGCAAAATATAAAAATAAATAAAATATTCTATGGATATTAGAAAATCAGATATACTCTTTATATAGGGAATTTTTTGACACATCTTTTAGTTGCATTTTACTGATCACATTTTTTCAGATCTTCTGTGTTTTTATTTCTTTTCTCAACTTGTTTCATAATTTAGTAATGAAGTACTAAAGTCCCAGACTACATTTGGATTTCAAGCCATTTCTCCTTGAATTCCTAACAGAGTTTACTTTACATATTCATTACTTTATATATTTAAACTGCTTTGTGACTTTTATAAGTACATGACCTAAATAGTCTCATTTTGTGCTTTCATTTTTTATTGTTATTGAATGGTAGTCCCTGACCTAATTTTTTAGTTTTCATTTGCCTGATCTTACTTTGTCTACTCACATCTGAGTCACTGGGTGTTACATATGTATTTTATTGATAATTCTCCAAGTTTTAAGTATTTGAAAGACTTTAAATTTATTTCAATAACTTGTGTTCTTCTTGTTGCTATAATTCTATGTTTTGTGGACTTTTAACATTTTCCTTTCTGTCTCTATGGTGGTATATTACAATTTATTGTAATCACTTTCACTGACTTTGAAGATAAACCACCTCTTTTTAATCCTGTGGAGAGTCACATTCATGTTTTTATAAAATTTGAAACTGATTATCAAAATGCTGCTATACTTACAAACAGAACTATGACTTTTCAGCTTCTTTTTAGACAAGATTCAGAGTTTAGCATTGCATTCCCCTCCACTAGCTTTTCCATTATTTGATAAATATTAGACTGACAACCATTTATTGATTTTAAAACATAGATTATTTCTTTCAATAGAACCATTTTTATTAAATTTTAACTATATTTGACACAAGTATTTAGAAACATCTGCGATTTTTCAGAGTTCAACTCTCATCAATAACCCTTTCCAGCCATAATTTTCTTACTTTGAATTTCTATCTGCTGATTCATACTTTACTCTTTGTTAACAGGTTCTCAATCTAGGTAAAATTTTCATTATAGTTTTTATTTGTTAACTATATGATGCCCTCTTCCTCTGATTCTCCTAATCTCAAAGTGTTTCCTGTCACTGACTACTAGATCAAGTTTTATAAACGGAATGTTTCATTAATTCTATTGAGAATATTTTCACAATTACTTTCCCTCATTTTTTAATAAATTCATTCTTGCATCTTCAAACACTAGTTCCCAATTTATCTCTCCAATTTAAAAAAGGAACTCTAACCTATGCTCTGTATACGTATCATAAGTGTTTTCATTTTTGTAGTCCTCTCCTTCTTGCAGAAGGAAGTTTATGTTGGCCCATATATTTCCATTTGTAATCCAAGAGAAATAGCACTCTGTTTTGGCAGAGATGGGGGAATGGGAATGATGTGGAAGTAGCACAGGACTTGCTCTTTCTTTAATTTGTAATTTCTTTCATGGGGGTGGTTGGGTAGAGAGGACTCCAAAACCAGACCAAAGGAGAAAAGTTAAATAACAAGAAGCACAAAGAGCAAAAACAACAGTCCTGAGCAACAGGGTGAGAGCTGCTGTACTTGGTACTCAGAGTCAAAAACTTTTTTTCTGTGCTAGAGATCTGCACTAACTCAACAAGAAAAAGGTTCCCATGGGACAAAGTATGTGGCTGATGTGCCTACTAGCACAAAGAACATCCCTCAGCATCACGCACAGCTGGTTTCTCAGTTTAGCTGTGTTTCAAGATGATAGGACTGATGCTGAGTCCTCACAGGTGGAAAAGAATTTCAGCTAAACAGCTATGGTTTAAAAGCTGTCTAATATTTACAGGTCAAGACAGGGAGGAAGAACTAGAAATGGAGAAAGGTAATGAGGTGCTAGTGAGGTAGAAACCCAAACAAGAGGAAAACAAGCCCAGAAAGTGAAGAGCGTGTCTCCAGGACAGGTGTCATGTAACACATGTGCTGCAGCTGTCAGTAAGATGGGGATGAAATATAGCCATTGGGTTGTCAGCACAGAGGGAAGACAGGAAGTGCAATAAAAGCCGATGGAGTCAGTAAGGACAGAAGGGCAAGAAAAAGAAACAGTTAATATAACAATTCTTAGGGAAGTTTGTTACAAAGGGAATCCTCCAACTGAAGAAATGTATCGAGTATGGAGAATGGTGAAGGAAGATTTTTTTCTCTGTTTAAAGACTTAAGATATGAAAGCATGATTATATGGAGCTGGGGATACTATACCAGAGAGAAAACAGCTGAAGTGGGGAAAAGGCAATTAGTAGCAGGTACAATACTCTTGGAAAAGTAAAATGCATCCCTGCATTTGGTGGTGTCATTGGAAACAATTGGACCTCACTCTTCTGCTGACACTACCTCCATAGTATTTGGAGGTGGGGGGAGGATTTTCTGTTTTGACCCTGGAGATTACATTTGCATTCTTCTGCTTTATTAACATTTCATCTACTTATGGTTTGGTGGACATTAACTACCAATTCTATTGTCAAACTACTTTTATTATCCTACTTGGATAATCCAGTGGTCTTTAAAATAAAAATTTGAAGGGGAAGAGGTGTGAGACAAGTATTTATGTTTATCATAATAACTGAATTTTCTCAAAATTAAACTTTGTTATATTAGTGTTACCTTTGATAATACCTTTATTGTGTTATCCATTTTTTCTAAAATGCTTTTTTGGAAATATTTAAAAATATTTGCTCTCCTGTTAATCCTCACTAAATGCACTAATGTATAGAATCATTAATTTTTAACTTCTAAAAACTTAAAACAGTGCACATTTTCCTTAAAGCTGATTAGTTTTATGGTTGTAGAGAAACCAAGGTTAAAATAAATATTATTACCCAACTGAAAATTTTAAGTATCTAAAAATCTAACGTTTTTTCACTTAACATAAAATTATAGATTTTATCTGAGGAAATAAAGTGTCCCTGACCAGTGTACAGAAAGCTTATTACCATAGTAGCTGGGCATATACAGACAAAGAGGAAGGACCAATATACACACATCAGATTTCAGTCTAGCTCATATGCTAGCAAGATTTAATTTTTTTTTTTTATTTCTCACATCATTCTAAAAGACAAAGACAGAATTTTTTATGTTTTGTAAAAATAATATGAACATGCACACACAAACACAAGCATTTGGGTTTTTAGGTTTTAATAACATGATATTACGTAAAAGAAAAATCATGGCATTTGGAAACAGGCAATATAAAAATCAGTTTTCCTTTAAATCCACTAAAATTGTCTTACAATGGCAGTGATGATTAGCCTTCTCTTCCCCTTAGAGACAACTGCAGCTCTTGCTTCAAATGAGATAAAAGGCTCATGGACATGGAAATTCCAATAGCAGCAAGATAACAATGAGACTCTTATTTCCAATTAGTAAAGCCTTGGAACAAGGTATATTACAAATCACATTCAATCTCAGATGCATTTCTGAGAATTCATTCTTGTCCTGTGGAAAGAAAATAAAATGCACCATTTTTTTTTTTTTTTTTTTTTTTTTTTTTACAGTTGACTTTCCATTAGCCATTAGAGAATGCTCCAGAACATAGAAAAATGATTTTGGGAAACAAAGGGAAAAGGTGATACAGGACCCTAGAATATTATGTCAATTCACAGACTCATGGGTACTGCCAGGTTGTTAAACTGAATTCTCTTTTATCTGAGTTAACACACTCAAGAGTTTATGAATGACCTGGTTTGAGAAATTATAACTGTCCCGAGTGATTCATTTGTGGCTCTCTCTACTGATAGGAATAACTAGTTACTCTGCAAAGACAAGTGCCGGATTTTTCAAATAGCAGACTATCTAAATTGTAAGCTCTCCCACAAACATATGAATTTCTTTTTCCTCCCTTTGTCTACAAAGTAAACCCTTACCAAAAGTACTTGCATAGTATGTGTCCTTTAAAAAAATTTGGATTCATAAAAATGTTCATAAATGAACTTAAGATGTTATACACTCGTCAACACAAAACTACTATAGAGGCCAGTTATCAGCCGCCCTCAACAAAGACCATGTACCTCCTACCTATATTAAGATTTCATTTTGTTTTCTTCTTCCTATAACAAGCCAACAAAGCCACAAATAACAACAAGAACAGTTTTTAGATCCCAATTGTCAAAATATGGAATTGGTAAAGTTTGTTCAACCAAAGCCTGATAACTGGTGGCATCTGCGACCACTTCCTTCCAAAATCCTATTGTTTGCCTAAACTCTCACAATCTGCCTCCTGGTAGAGCTGGTTCTGTATTTTGATACATTAAACTTCCAAGTCTTTTCTGGAAGGAAAAAGGAAAAGAGAAACCCTCTGCACTGTGTTCCCAAAGGTGAGTCAACTAACGTTTCAGAATTCCCAATTCTCTGTAGGCCACAGATAGCACAGAGGTTTATTTCTTGTTTTACATATTCTGTTTACAGAAGAATGAATACATGCCACATGGGGCTTTCTGGAAGGGGAAAACTCAGCATTAGAAGAACACCTTATCTTGGAATTCACATTATCACTACATCCAAGCTTGGCTTAAGTCTTGGAATCTTACACCCCCAAACATACAGAGAACCATCCCTCCTTTAAATATTCAGCTTATAAAAGTTATGGAAACATATTCATTGGCCTATTTAAAGATATTTAGCCACAAAGTGGTTCTTTAAATTGTTCTTAGGGATCCTCTCTCACTTCCAAGGTAACTAGGTTTATATATAAGGGAGACTATGCCACATATCTGTAACTTTCTTCATTTTTTTTTCTCTTACAGAGCAGTTACAATCACATCTATGTTAGGTGCTACAGGTCATGACCAAAAACATTCTGTTTCAAACATATAATAATGAGAAAATATTTTGATTAACTTGCTATTTATTCTCTATCTTCCCATCCATAAAATGTTTTCTAATCTAAATGAATAGAATAGAAATCATATTTCAAGGGCAGTTTCTGATAAAAGTCTGTTAAGTATTGCTTTTAAAAATATTATGTGTGGAGTGTGTATATGTACACATATTATATATATGTTAATGTAATAATATACAGTTATATTTAAAATTGTTTTTATTTAATCCTTAAAAACAGCATGTAAAAGAAATCTCCAGAAAACAGTTTACATTTTTGTAGCACTGAATCTGGCTTAACATCTCAGGTGAGGCATTAAAAGCCATAGCTTTCTCATCAGAACTAAGTACATGGGGATGTCCCAGCACCTCCATTTAGCTATTCTAAATAGTATTATCTCCCATGATAATTGATGGGGCCTTTCTCTAAGAGTCAATTTCACTCTAAAGAACATTTTAAGAATGAACCAGAGTTTGTGAGTTTGGCTGTATGCAACCAATAAAACAGAAAGCTAAAATTTTATGGCTCAAAACATCAATTTTCATTTCAATTTTATTGTCCATCTTCAAGTTATCTGAAAGAATGGTCACAAGAGTGATTTCTGTTTCTGAGAGTGCTGCAATTTGAGACTCTATAAGTATACATGTCACAGTGCTATACTAGGTTTGCCTAAACAAGTGCTCCCAGAGCAGCCCTTGGGTAACTTCAAGTGATGGATGATGAAACCCAATTGCTCATAAAACTTTGTTGTAGTGTGTGTGTGTGTGTGTGTGTGTGTGTGTGTCCACATGTGCACACACACAGCTTATGTTTCTGAAATAGGTGAACATTGATCAGCAGTTCTCAAATATATTTTCCTTTGATTTCCATGAACCTCCTGTAACTCCCCATAACCACACTTTCTTGGGCACATGTACACGTCGCTGAGGTTCACCCCCACTGCATCTTACGTGATGGCCTGCCCCCCTATTTCTTCCCTTGCATATCACAGGACGTCAAAGAAAGTAGAAGGGTTTGGGAGGCAAGGATCAAGAAATCCCAGCTCTAGAGCTATTAGCAATAGCTTTGGACAAGTTTTGATCTGGTCAAACCTCTGAAGCTTGGTTTTATCAGATATTAATGGGGATAATAATATTTACAGTAAACAAGACAATGCAATATAGGCAACTTAAGAATAATATTAATATGGGTAAATAAGGAGAGGATTAATAAGTTTTGCCCAGAATGTATGATGGTAGTAAATGACTGGGTGAGCTAGATATCTGCATTTTGGTAGACTTCCACTGAATAGCATGTTTTTCATAGTTCATCAAATACTGTTTTCCTCAGCTGATTGTCATTTAAACAGTTTTTCCTTTGTCTCAATAGTTTTCTCTTTGTCTATAATAATGTCACTTCTACTGTAATATCTGGTCCATTGTTTTATTATTCTCTTATCCTATCAGTGTTCTTCTTAGTGCACTGAATCTATATTTGGTAAATACGTAATTTGTTTTCCCAACAATGTATAGTTTAACTTTAGTCTACAAAAACAAATATTCTTTTGTATACATGATATACAAATATGATTATGGAATTATATATTTTATGATCCAGGTTGAAGAATAAGTTCAGAGCAACCAGAATGCTGACACTTTGAAGACAGGAATCACAACTGCATACATAGCATAAAATGGAGGGGAAATATGGCAAGAGAGCTATAGTGCAAATTACATCCTGAGAAAAAAATGAGTTTCAGAAGATTTTCTAGCCTGGAGAGAATAGACTTAAAATTTAACAACAGACCAAATATTATAGACTGAATTGTATCCCTCCAAAATGCCTATGTTGAAATCCTAATCCCCAGTACCTTCCAATATAACAGATCTGGAGATTGAGCCTTTAAAGAGGTAATTAAGGTTAAATGAGCTTATATGGATGGACCCCTAATCCAATATGAGATGCCCTTACTAAAAGAGGAAGAGACATCAGAGCTTCATGTGCACAGAGAAAAGGCCATGTGAGGACACAGGGAGAAAACAGTCGAAGCAAACTAAGGACAGAGCTTTGGGATAAATTAAACATTCTGGCACCTTGACCTTTAAGTTACAGCCCCCAGAACTATGAGAAGATAAACGTCGGTTGTTTAAGCCACCCAGTCTGTGGTACTTTATTATGGTAGCTCTAGAAGACTAAGACACCAAACAAAACCAACCAAACAAACAAAAAAAAATTAGCATTCATAGGGCATACAATTTTGTCCTAATTGTTCAAATCTCCTGTTTGACAATCCTGGGATGACTTGATTAAGATACACATTTTTTAGCACTAACACAAGTTACACATTTTATATTATGGATATGAAAATTGAGCATCAAAAAAGTTAAGTACTCTTGCTTCTTTCTCTAATCCCATTCCCCCACCCAGATTCCCACACAGGGCATAACTGTGCTCAAGCACCCCCTCCCCCAGGCTTTCCTTCAATGCACCTGACTCTCAACCTCTGCTCCTAGGAGCTTTGCATATGCCTAACGTACTCTTTCCTAATTCTGCTCATCTACTGATTCCTATTGGTTTTTTGGATTCTGTCTCAAATCTCACTTCCTCATTCCTCGATATCTCAGATTAAATCAGTCCCTAACCCCTTTAAGCATTTTGATGCTTGATGTATGTCACCATCTCTCTTGAGATGTGAAATACAAAACAGGGGCACTAATGCTGTTCTGTCAATCTTGTATCCAAGCATGGACTGTCTTGTCTGACACATAATAAGATGAAAAATACCTGCTTGACAAATAAAGAGTAAATATCTCCTAGATAATAAATGGTGAAGCTGGTAGTCAAAAGGAATTCTTCCTGACTCCAAAATGCATGCTTTTGCTCTTTCCTCTTAAAAGTGTACGTATATGTAATATACATTTATGTATGTATTAAGTAATTTAGGAAAGGACAGCAGGGAACAGGTAATTTAGGCATTTCTAAAATGAAATTCAAGTGAGCAAACAAGCATATATGTGTCAGGTGGCTATGGTGCCTCATCTTCTCCACCCAACCCCAAAGATATGTGATACAGCAGAATAATCTAGAAACCCCAGTGACATTTCTAAGGCAAATAAGCTTTACAGGTAGTGGGTACATGCAACTAGATTGAACTGAAAATGCCCACCTATGTGTTGAGCATTATGGAACTTAATTCTGTGACTAAACTGACTATGGATTCACTCTCCTAATTCTCATAATGAGATGAGAATTACATCACTTTCTGAAAGTGTGATATGCGGACAAGCGCCCAAAAAGGATTATAAACTTGCAGTGTAAGCCCTGTAGTAACTCCCAATACCTCAGTAACCCAAAGGCAAGAATTACAGATTCAGGAATGAAAAGAGGTGAATCCAGGTTCTCCAGGAACCATTTCATCAACAAATCACTTTGTACATTTCCATGTGACTTTTTGATCCTCTCTTATTTCTCTGAATAAGGAGAATTCCCCTGTCGCTTCCACTTCTGGTGTTTTCTTGAACAGTTTTGGAGGCAGTCACAATATAAACCAACATTCTCTTGGGATTTCCCATGGTAGGAATTAAGGTCCCACTATATAAACCCTCTTTAAAACTAATAAATTATATTTCATAATGAATCTGCTGGCTTATTTTTTTGATCATTAAGAAAAAATTTCAAAGATGTATTTTATGAGTTTTCAGAAATTATGAATATCATATTTTAAATGTTTTATTTTTGTAATTTCCCAAAATAATATAAGGTGTAAATGTGTGCTAAATTAATCTAAATTATGTTTTCTTAGTGTTCTTTTGTTAAAAGTAGATATTTCACTTGAAACTAAGACAACATTGTAAATTAACTGTACTTCAATTATTTTATTTTTTTAATTTTCATTTTATATTGGAGCATAGTGGATTAACAATATTGTGTTACTTTCAGGTGTACAGCAAAGTGATTCAGTTATACATATACATGTCTCTATTCTTTTTCAAATTCTTTTCCCGTTTTGGTAATTACAGAATATTGAGCAGAGTTCCCTGTGCTATACAGTAGGTCCTTATTTGTTATCTATTTTATATACAGCAGAGTGTACGTGTCAATTCCAAATTCCCAATCTATCCCTCCCCCAACCCTTTCCCCCAGTAACCATAAGTTCATTCTCTAAGGCTGTGAGTCTATTTCTGTTTTGTAAATAAGTTCATTAGCATCATTTTTTTTATTCTACATGTAAGCAATATATGATATTTGTCTTTGCCTGTCTGATTTACTTCACTTAGTACGATAATCTCCATGTCCATCCATGTGGTTGCAAAAGGCATTATGTCATTCTTTTTAACGACTGAGTAATATTCCATTGCATATATGTACCACATCTTCTTTATGTATTCATCTGTCGATGGACATTTAGGTTGCTTCCATGTCTTAGCTACTGTAAACAGTGCTTCAGTGAATACTGGGGTACATGTATCATTTCAAACCATGTTTTTCTCAGGATATATGCTCAAGAGTGTGACTGATGGATAATGTGATAGCTCTATTTTTAGTTTTATAAGGAACTTCAATACTGTTCTCAATATTGGTTTTACCAATTTACATTCCCACCAAGAGAGTAGGAGGGTTACCTTTTCTCCACACCCTCTCCAGTGTTTATTGTTTCTATACTTTTTGATAATGACCATTCTGACTGGTGTGAGGTGATATCTCATTGTAGTTTTGACCTGCAATTCTCTAATAATTAGCAATGTTGAGCATCTTTTCATGTGTTTTCTGGCCATCTGTATGTCTTCTTTGGAGAAATGTCTATTTAGGTCTTCTGCCCATTTTTGGATTGAGTTGTTTGTTTTTTTGATATTGAGCTGCATGAGTTGTTTTTATATTTTGGAGATTAATCCCTTGTCAGTTGCTTCATTTACAAATATTTTCTCCCATTCTGAGGGCCGTTGTTTTGTTCTGATTATGGTGTCCTTTGCTGTGAAAAAGGTTTTAAGTTTATTTAGGTCCCATTGGCTTATTTTTGTCTTATTTTCATTACTCTAGGAGGTGGGTCAAAAAAGATCTTGCTGTGATTTATGTCAAAGAGTGTTCTGCCTATGTTTTCTTCTAAGAGTTTTACAGTGTACAACACTTACATTTAGATCTTTAATCCATTTTGAGTTTATGTTTGTGTGTAGTGTTAGGGAGTGTTCCAATTTCATTCTTTTACATGTAGCTGTCCAGATTTCCCAGCACCACTTATTGAAGAAGCTGTCTTTTCTCCATTGTATATTCTTGCCTCCTTTATCAAAGATAAGGTGACCATATGTGCGTGGGGTTATCTCTGGACTTTCTGTCCTGTTCTATTAATCTATATTTCTGTTTTTGTGTCAATACTATACTGTTTTGATGACTGTAGCTTTGTAGTATAGTCTGAAGTCAGGGAAGCTGATTCCACTGGCTTTGTTTTTCTTTTTCAAGATTGCTTTGGCTATTTGGGATTTTTTGTGTTTCCATACAAATTTAAATATTTTTTTTCTAATTCTGTGAAAAACACCCTTGGTAATTTTATAGGGATTGCATTGAATCTGTAGATTGCCTTGGGTAGTATGTCATTTTCACAATATTGATTTTTCCAATCCTAGAACATGGTATCTCTTTCCATCTGTGTCTTCTTCAATTTCTTTCATCAGCATCTTATAGTTTTTGGAGTGCAGGTCTTTTGTCTCCTTAGATATGTTTATTCCTAGCTAATTTATTCTTTTAGATGTGATGGTAAATGAGATTGTTTCTTTAATTTCTATTTCTGATCTTTCATTGTTAGTGTATAGAAGTGCAACAGATTTCTGTGTATTAATTTTGCATCCTGAAAATTTACTGAATTCATTGAGGAGCTCTAGTAGTTTTCCAGTAGTATCTTTAAGATTTTCTAGGTATACTATCATGGCATTTGCAAACAGTGACAGTTTTATTTCTTCTTTTCCAACTTGGATTCCTTTTATCTCTTTTTCTTCTTTGCTTGTCATGGCTAGGACTCCCAAAACTATGTTAACTAAAAGTGGTGAGAGTGGGCATCCTTCTCTTATTCCTGAACTTAGAGGAAATGCTTTCAGCTTTTTACCATAGAGTATGATGTTAGCTGTAGGTTTGACATAAATGGCCTTTATTATGTTGAGGTATGTTCTCTCTATGCTCACTTTGAGGAGAGTTTTTATCATAAATCAATGTTGAATTTTTTCAAAAGCTTCTTCTGTATCTGTTGTGATATTCATGAGGTTTTTATTCTTCAATTTGTTGATGTGGTGTATCACACTGATTGATTTGTGCATATTGAAAACTACTTGCATCCCTGGGGTAAATTCCACTTGATCACGGTGTATAACCCTTTTAATGTATTGTTGGATTTGGATTGCTAGTATTTTGTTGAGGATTTTTGTGTCTATGTTCAGTGGTGATATTGGCTTGTTATTTTCTTTTTTTGTGGTATCTTTGTCTGGTTTTAGTATTAGGGTGAGGATGGCCTCATAGAATGAATTTGGGAGTATTCTTTCCTCTGCAATTTTTTTGGAAGAGTTTCAAAATTATTGTGCTACTGTCTATTTCTCCTTTTATAGCTCTTAGTATTTGCCTAATATATTGGGGTGCTCCTTTGTTGAGTGCATATATATTTACAGTTGTTATATCTTCTTGCATTGATCCCTTGATCATTATGTAGTGTCACTCTTTGTCTTTTGTAACAGTCTTTATTTTAAACTCTATTTTGTCTGATATGAGTATTGCTACTCCAGTTTTCTTTTGATTTTCATTAGCATGGAATATCTTTTTCTATCCACTCACTTTCAGTTTGTATGCTTCCCTAGGTCTGAAATGGGTCTCTTGTAGACAGCATATATATGAGTCTTGTTTTGGGATCAATTCAGTTAGTCTATATGTTTTGGTTGGAGCATTTAATCCATTTCCATTTAAGGTAATTATCAAAATATATGTTCCTATGGCCATTTTCTGAATTGTTTTGGATTTGTTTTTGTAGGTCTTTTTTCTTCCTTTTCTCTTTTGTTCTCTTCTCTTGTGATTTGATGACTAAATTTAGTGTTGTGTTTGGATTCCTTTTTCTTTTTTGTGTGTGTATCTGTTGTAGATTTTCAGGTTGCAGTTACCATGAGGTTTTGATACAGCAATATATATATATAAATAAGATTATTTTACACTGCTGGTCTTTTAATTTCAAATGTACTTCTAATATCCTGCATTTGTGTTCTCTTCACAATTGCTGGTTTTGATATAATATTTGTGTGTGGATGATTTCCTAATTTTACTTTATGTTTTCCATTACAGGTGACCTTTTACATTCTTAATTTTCCTGTTTCTAGTATTGGCCTTTACTTTTCTGCTTAGAGAAGTTCCTTTATCATTTGTTGCAAAGCTGGTCTGGTGGGGCTGAATTCTCTTAGCTTTTGCTTGTCTGTAAAGCTTTTGATTTCTCCATTGAATCTGAATGAGAGTCTTGCTGGGTAGAGTTTTCTTGGTTGTAGGTTCATCCCTTTCATCACTTTAAATATATTGTGCCACTTCCTTCTGGCCTTTAGAATTTCTGCTGAGAAATCAGCTGATAACCTTAAAGGAGTTCCCTTGTATATTACCTGTTGCTTTTCCCTTTTTGCTTTTAATAGTTTTCTTTGCCTTTAAATTTTGTCAGTTTCTTTACTATGTGTCTCCATGTGTTCCTCCTTGGGTTTATCCTGCCTAGAACTCTCTGTGCTTCCTGGACTTGGATGACTACTTCCTTTCCCATGTTCAGGAAGTTTTCAGCTATTATCCCTTCAAATATTTTCTCAGGTCCTTTCTCTCTCTTCTGCTTCTGAGACCCCTATAATGTGAATGTTGATACATTTAATCTTGTCCCAGAAGTCTCTTTGACTGTCTTCATTTCTTTTCATTCTTTTTTCCTTATTCTGTTCCATGGCAGTGATTTCCTGCATTTTTCCAGCTCACATATCTGTTCTTCTGCTATTGATTCCTTCTAGTGTATTTTTATCTCTGATTTTGCATTGCTCATTTCCGATTGTTTGTCCTTTAGTTCTTCTAGGTCTTTGTTAAACATTTCTTTGATCTTCTCAATCTGTGCCTTTATTCTTTTCCCAAGATCTTGAATCATCTTCTCTATCATTCTCTGAATTCGTTTTCCAGTAGACTGCCTATCTCCACTTCACTTAGCTGTTCTTCTGGGGTTTTATCTTGTTCCTTCATCTGGGACATATTCCTCTACAATCTCATTTTGTCTAACTTTCTGTGATTGCAGTTTCTTTTCCTCAAGCTTCAGGATTGTAGTTCTTCTTGCATCTGCTGTCTGCCCCCTGATGGATGAGGCTATCTAAGAGGCTTGTACAGGCTTCCTGGTGGGACAGTTGTATTCCTGCACATTGGTTGCTAGAACTGAGTCTTATTCCTCTGGTGGGCAGGGAAGTGCTCAGGAAGAATTAAGCAGCCTGTTTGCTGGTGAGTGGGGCCATGTTCCTGCCTTGTTGATTGTTTGACATGAGGCATCCCAGTACTGGAGCCCACCAGCTGTTGGGTGGAGTTAGGTCTTGGAAAGGAAATGGCACCCTCCTGGAGGGCTCATGCCAATGAGCACTCACCAGCACTGCTGCTGTCAGCATCTTTATCCCCACAG
Source organism: Kogia breviceps (assembly GCF_026419965.1). Lineage (NCBI taxonomy): Eukaryota > Metazoa > Chordata > Mammalia > Artiodactyla > Physeteridae > Kogia > Kogia breviceps. The sequence continues at coordinate 16,797,527 of NC_081322.1, forward strand.
TGGGCCACAGCCACCCCCACCTCCACAGGAGACCCTCCAATACTAGCAGATAGGTCTAGCCCAGTATCTTTTGAGGTCACTGCTTTTTTCCCTGGGTCTTTGTGTGTAGTAGACCTTGTGTGTGCCCTCCAAGTGTGGAGTTTTTGTTTCCCCCAGTCCTGTGAAATCCCTGCAATCAAATGCTGCTGAGCTTCAAAGCCATATTCTCTTCCCATTGCCAGACTCCCAGGCTGGGAAACCTGATGTGGGGCTCAGGACTTTAACTCCTGTCAGAGAACTTCTGTGGTGTAACTATTTTCCAGTTTGTGGGTCACCCACCTGGCAGGTATGGGATTTGATTTTATTGTGATTGTGCCCCTCCTACCACCTTGTTGTAACTTCTCCTTTGTCTTTGGATGTAGAGTATCTTTTCTGGTAGGTTCCAGAATTTTTTTTTTGCTGATGGCTGTTCAGCAGTTAACTGTGATTTTGACGTTTTTGTAAGAATGGATAAGCTCACATCCTTCTACTCTGCCATCTGAAAAACAGCTGTAGATTCTTCACTGGGTAAGGAATCTATCAAAACAACAATGTCTTTTGCCATTCATTCAATCAGCATGCTGCAAAAAGCTAGGCAGCTATGTGAGCCAATCTGCCATGTTCTTCCCACAGACAAAGAGATACAAAAGCCAACTATACTTCAATTAAAAAAATAATATAGTAGATATTTCATCTCAAGGAATATTGCTAGCAGTGGCTTAATTGCTCATATATAAAGATAATAATTGAATACACTGTTCTTGATTAAACTTAATTAGTGATCTTATTATTTAATAATCTAATGTCAATTATTTTAATATTGAGTATTGTTTCACAGGTCCTAAATATAATTTAATTGGAACCACAGTTGTTAATTTGGGATATTAACTATATCACTGATATTTAATCTCAATCACAAATGCAAAAAATATATTTAGAAAATCATCTCTCCAGTGGAAAGGTCTGAAGTTTTAGCTGGGAACTGTCTTTCAGAAGAATCATGACATATGTAGAAAAAAATGTTTTCCACAGAAGAATACAAAGGAACAAAATATCTCTTCTCATGCTTCTTAAGAGTATGTACGCTGAAAGAAAAGATGAACTAGAATAATACTTAGTTTAGAATTAGCAAGAAAACAACTCAATTTCATGTGTATTTTCAATATGAAATGCAAAGCTTTTAGCTTCTCTTTGTGGAGCTGCCCATAATTGTTAGACAATCTGACTCTGGCTCATTGAATGCAAACAGTTAGTTTACCAGTAGAAAGACCCATGGGCAGAGGGGTAATCCTGTCCTAACATGGAAGCTGGAGCCAACCCATGGTCCCAGAAGAGGAGGCAGCCAAGCCCTGGGCAGCGTGTGGGCTCCCTGTCAACCACAAGCCTCTGCCTTAGAATCACACTCAGTGTAGGAAAGAAGAGTTGGTGTATTTCTAGAAACACAGTTGATGTATAAACTCAGATGCAGAATTAATTTTTTTCTAAGGTCGGTAAGACCATGCCTAAGTTTTATTAATAAATCAAAGGTGGACAAATCAAAACTCTGCCAATTAAGAGATCATTTTTTTTCACTGGAGACATGAAATATAAAAATATCAAGCAATCACATAACAAGAGACAACAGTACATAATTGAATGCAAAATGAATGGCACACTATGGTGGTACTAGCTGGTAAAGAAATCATTAAGACTGCAAATATTAGTAACATTTTAAGTAATAAATGAAACTGAAGTAAGCTCCTAATTATGAGTAGTGTTTAAGTGGATAGAAGAGAAACCTTGGCAGGTGGGGCAAGAAGGAGACTGATCTAATTGTAGCAGAAAATTCCTCTTGTGGAGCTGCCAGAGATACAGTTAGTAAGTAAGAGACTAAATTGGAGGGAGTGGGTACAAGAATTGCAAATGGGGGTTTTCTACTTAGTTCTTTTGGCAATGATCTGTCAGTCAAAGTGTTAAATCTGGGAGTTTAATTCAGTTTATTTTTTTTTAAATACAAAATTTTGTTATTTTGATTTTATAGTAATTTCTTTACATTTTTATGGCTGATTAAACAAATTCATGTTGTTTTTAATATAAATATGGTAGGCAATTAACAAAGAACACATGCTCAGATTTTATGGGAAGGTTTATCGCTGTTAATTAAAAACAAATTTAACATAAGCTGGAAGTCAGAGTCATTGTTAAATCATGACTTTTATAATCTTAGAATAATGAGATTGAGAGTTGATATCCAACATGAAGGAAATTTGTTATTTTCTGTCTTTTTGATTGTTTATTTACAAGGTTGGCCTATTCCATGTATTCCCTCCAGTTTTTGCTAACACAGGTGGCAGCTGAGAACTTGCTGCCGTAAGATGAATGGTAGCCATGCAAATAGAAAAACAGTGGGTAACCCACATCGCCACTCTGTTCATCATGGATACTTTACCTCTCCTGGCATCTACCCTGAGTACCTAAACATAATAGAATTTATGGCATACTGAACTTTTCTTTCAGGTTCTAATTACTGGAGAGTTGTAGTGATTACTTATGTGACTACAGTGGACAAATATAAAATAAATCACTATAAATTTGGGAGAAAAACAATTAAAAGTAGTTCAAACAACAGGCATCCTCAAGACAGTTCTATATATGTTTGTAATTATGAAAAAAATCTGTTCTATTCATTTGACTTTTAAAGCACCTTTTGTGTTGATTTTAAAGAAAGCATTAAGAAGTTTTGATGGAAAAATTTTACACTGCACAGTGTGCTGGGCAAACTGTATCATAAGCAAATGCTAAACAATAATGTTGTAAGACTGTTCTCCTGCATCCTGTCAATTCCTGTTAGACTCAGTTGGGCACAATCAGAACAGCATTGCCTCCACTCTAATGAAAGATATGACTGGCGTTAAAAGTGTGTCTCTTGAAGAAAATAACAATCCTGCTAGATGAAATATTAAAGTTTCATTTTTGGCAAAGAAAATCTGATGGTCTACATTGTTATGATACTTACCTTACATCTTCCTTCAGCTACTGGAATATATGAGAAATGATGAGAAATGATGATATGCCCTCCTGGTATTCATTTACAGTGGGTAATTTATTTCATAAATGATAATAGCTTTGAAAACAAGAATAACAAAAACAGAATTTTAAGTATGAAAATGTCCCATGCTTAAAGTCTGCAGTATTAGTATATAGACAATAGTGTTCTTGATGGTGAATCAGTCTATCCTGTGTGACAATGAATAGAAATTGTATTAAAATAATAAAAATCATAATAAATTTCAAGGAAAAACATCAGATGTGATATGTTCACAAATAATTTCTCACCATGATATATGAACTTCAGTTCTTCTGTTCATATGAAAGGTCATGGCCAGTCTGTAGATTGGAGTTGATAGTCAAAGGCTCATCACCTGACCCACTGCTATTCATGCAAAAAAATAACTCCTTAAGGAATTAACTTACATGTGGCTAATGTTAATTAAGAAGGACATGTCTTGAGATTCTGACAAAAACTATTATAAGGTCTAGTTCCAACTGAGAATCACATTCCATACTCAATTAACATTAATCCTGCTTCACTGATGTGATTATAAGATAATAGGAAAGCTTTTCCTGTACATTGGGGCAAACAATCATCCCAGGTGCCTCCATACTCTAGGTACTAGTATCTGTATCAGTCAGGGCTTTCCCAGAGAAGCAGACCCAGCAGAAGATATATATTAGGATAATTATTTCAAGGAATTGGCTTATGGGATTGTGGGGTCTGGCTGGATAAGTACAATGTCTGAAGGGCAGGCCTGCAGGCTGGAAACTTTGGGCAGGAGTAGAAACCACAGTTCACACATGAAATTTATTCTTCTTCAGGGAAACATCAGTTTTGCTCTCAAAGACTTTCAATTGATTAGATGAGGTCCATTCACATTATGGAAGGTCATCTCTTTTACTTAAAGTCAGCTGATGGTAGATGGGGACAACATAACTAAATGCCTTCACAGCAACACCTAGTTTAGTGTTTGATTGAATAACAGGGGACTGTAGCCTAGCTAAATTGTCACATAAAATTAACCATCACAGGTAGTAAATTGAGAAAAATTTCAGAAGAAAACTTAGGAATATACAATGTAAATATTAAGAAGCTTATATATTGCAAATCAAATGCTAGAATTTTTCTTAAGAAAATAAAATATGTGTATTAAAATTTACGCAGCAGACATATATTGTAGTTTTATAGAAGGGTAAAAAAAATGGGGCAAAAGACACCTAAATACTCAATGGTTGGATATTTTAGAAATAAAATATGAACAATTACTATACATTCATTAAAATTAATAGTTCAGAATAATATTAACATACATAAATGGTTACATCATATTCATATTATTATATTAAGAAAGAAGACAAACTCTGAAAGAGTTTATACATTACATTTTCAACTTTGGAGTAAATTCTATAATAAAATGAACGTTTTGAAATTGTAATAAAAGAAAAATTGTTCCTTTTGGGTTCAATGCAGGTCGTTGTGCTTTTCCTTTTTTATATTTTCAGTATTTTATGAAATATTTTCTAACAAATTCTTGAATTGGAAAAAGTAGAGCACATGCTCTCTTCAAAATAAAAATGCTGTCAGTCATTAGGCACATAATATATTTCAGACAGTGTCCTGGAAAACTTCTCAATAATTCAACACATACTGCAGTGTTTGCCACATACAAGGTCCTGTTCTAGATGTGACAATGCAGTAATAATGTAAGAAAAAGCTCTCTTCATGATGTTTACATTCTGTAGAGAATAAGTTACCAACCTCTGTACTGAATATAACATGTTCCACATCTCAAAGCAGACAAGCTTAAAAATCTGGTATTGAACTGAACTCACATTCTTAACTATAAGCAAAAGAAGTCTTTAATTTGGAAACACTTACTGTTATTTACATTCTTCATTGTATATGTTGTATTTAAATAAAATTCAGACCCCTAACTAACTTGAAAAAAAAAAGTCTTTAAAACTCCACTTTATTTCTCTTCTAGCTTTCACCCGCACTCAAAACCTCTCATCTGTAGCATCTACTATTCTTCCCTTTGCATTGTAATCATCTTAATCATCCAGAGATCAACTCTGGAGCATTTCTAACTTTAGTTTATATTTCATTGTAGTTTGCACTACACAACTTAGTACAATTGTGTCTGAAGTTAAGATTATTATTCTCTAAGTAGTCAGTTCTGTAAGGATGGGGCCACAGTTGAATATGGATTAAGCACAAATGGTTAAATGAAGGAAAGCAGGTAGACATGTTTCTTCCCATCAGAATAAAATATTATAATTTGTCATATAAATACTATAAATGTATTTTATATATACACATATATATGTATTTTAGATACATATATGCAGATATATGTGTGTGCACATATATGTACAAGTGGGTATATGTATACATATATGTATATCCCTTTAAATTTTAGAATATAAAATAACTTTTATTTCTTGATAAAAATGCCACTGACAATTTTTGGAATAAAAAATAGATTATAAATGATAAACATTTCAATACATCAAGAAAATCTGTGAAAAAGAGTTATAAGAGACAATACTGGGCATACCAAACATTAAAATAAATTGTGCCACTACAATAATTAAAGCAGTATAATTGGTTTCAAATATCACACTGAAAAACTATAAAATGCAAAGTGAAGAAGTATGTGCTTCACACATAAATTATTACTGTGAAATGCTGGTAACTTTCAAATCTGTCCATAAGTATAAAATATAAGCAAATATTTACTAGTCAGGAAGAATTTTCATGCAGAGAATATGTTGAAAATACTTATAGATATCATATGAATATAAATAAAAAACTAAACAAAATCTTTGGCACTCTAACAATGCTGATTGGGACAGTTTCTAGGGTGTAACTTGGCAATTTGATAATAAACCCTTAAAATTGCCAATGATTTGCTTCAATAATTCACTTTTAAGAACACTTCTATGAAAATTATTAATTAAGGGTTAGATGACTTTTCACAAAACACCAAATCATTTATTATTTCTGAATCTTGGAAACTAAATATCCAACAATAGGTTATATAATCATTTAGGAGAATTGAAAAAAATTTTAATGAAAATGTATAGCTATTGACCTATATTTTATTGACGTTGCAAAAACCAAGTGACAAAGATTCAAAGTGATGACTTTAGTTGACTGTTTAAAAACAAAATTCAACTGAGTAAAATTTAAAGATCTTACTGGCTTTATTCAGTGATTCATGGATCATGTAGCATTCAACCTAACAGCCAGAAAGGATCCAAAGAGCTATACAAGGAAACATATTTTATAGGCAGAGAGAGCAGAAACAAGGAAGTCATACAAGGAAAAATAGTGGATTGATTACTGTACGACTACTTTCTTCACAGGGATGGCAGGGTCTTTTCAGGCAGAATACATAGCTAATGCTGGTCAATTCCACATTGACTGGTTTAAGATTCCATTTCTGGGAACCTCATATTAAGTTAATTAAGACGGGGGAAGAGAGAGAAGATGGCAGAAGAGTAAGATGCGGAGATCACCTTCCTCCCCACAGATACATCAGAAATACATCTACACGTGGAACTGCTCCTATAGAACACCCACTGGATGCTGGCAGAAGATCTCAGACCTTCCAAAAGGCAAGAAACTCCCCACGTACCTGGGTAGGGCAAAAGAAAAAAGAATAAACAGAGACAACAGAATAGGGATGGGACCTGCACCAGTGGGAGGGAGCTGTGAAGGAGGAAATGTTTCCACTCACTAGAAGCCCCTTCGCGGGCGGAGACTGCGAGTGGCAGAGGTGGGAGCTTCGGAGCCGCGGAGGAGAGCGCAGCCACAGGGGTGCGGAGGGCAAAGCGGAGAGATTCCCGCACGGAGGATCAGTGCCGACCAGCATTCACCAGCCCGAGAGGCTTGTCTGCTCACCCGCCGGGGCTGGCGGGGTCTGGGAGCTGAGGCTTGGGCTTCAGTCGGAAGCCGGGAGAAGAATGGGGTTGGCAGCGTGAACACAGCCTGAAGGGGCTAGTGCACCACGGCTGGCCGGGAGGGAGTCCGGGAAAAAGTCTGGAGCTGCCGAAGAGGCAAGAGACCTTTTCTTCCCTCTTTGCTTCCTGGGGCATGAGGAGAGGGATTAAGAGCACCGCTTAGAGGAGCTCCAGAGACGGGCGCGGAGCTGCCGAAGAGACAATAGACTTTGTCTTGCCTCTTTGTGTCCTGGTCCATGAGGAGAGGGGAGTAAGCACGCCACTTAAAGGAGCTCCAGAGATGGACACGATCCACGGCTATCAGCGTGGACCCCAGAGACGGGCATGAGACGCTAAGGCTGCTGCTGCCACCACCAAGAATCCTGTGTGCGAGCACAGGTCACTCTCCACACCTCCCCTCCCGGGAGCCTGTGCAGCCCGCCACTGCCAGGGTCCCAGGATCGAGGGACAACTTCCGCGGGAGAACACACGGCACCTCAGGCTGGTGCAATGTCACGCTGGCCTCTTCAGCCGCAGGCTCACCCCACATCCGAACCCCTCCCTTTCCCCAGCCTGAGTGAGCCAGAGCCCCCGAATCAGCTGTTCCTTTAACCCCTGTCTGAGCGAAGAACAGACGCCCTCAGACGACCTACGCGCAGAGGCGGGGCCAAGTCCAAAGCTGAACCCCAGGAGCTGTGCAAACAAAGAGGAGAGGGGGAGGTCTCTCCCAGCAGCCTCAGAAGCAGCAGATTAAAGCTCCACAATCAAGTTGAAGTGCCCTGCATCTGTGGAATACCTGAATAGAAAGCAAATCATCCCAAGTTGAGGAGGTGGACTTTGGGAGCAGGATATATTATTTTTTTCTCCTTTTGTGAGTGTGTATGTGTGTGCTGCTGTGTGAGATTTTGTCTGTATAGCTTTGCTTTCCCCATTTATCCTAGGGTTCTGACTATCCGTTTTTTTTTTTTTTTTTTTTTTTTAATTTTTAAAATTTCTCTTCTTAATAATTATTGTACCCTACTTTATTTTCTTTCTTTCTTTCTTTCTACCTTCCTTCCTTCCTACCTTCCTTCCTTTCCTCCTTCCTTTCTTCCTTCCTTTCTTTCTTCCTTTCTTCCTTTCTTCCTTCCTTTCTTCCTTTCTTCTTTTCTTCCTTCCTTCCTTCCTTCCTTCCTTCCTTCCTGCCTTCCTACCTTCCTTCCTTCCTTCCTTTCTTTCTTTCTGTTCTTTCTATTTTTTCTCCCATTTATTCTGAGCTGAGTGTATTAAAGGCTCTTGGTACTCCAGCAAGGCATCAGGGCTGTGTCTCTGAGGTGGGAGAACCAACTTTAGGACACTGGTCCACAAGAGAACTCCCAGCTCCACGTAATATCAAACAGTGAAAATCTCCCAGAGATCTCCATCTCAACACCAAGACCCAGCTTCACTCAACGACCAGCAAGCTACATTGCTGGACACCCTATGCCCAACAACTTGCAAGACAGGACCACAGCCCCAGCCATTAACCAAGAGGCTGCCTAAAATCATAATAAGGCTACAGACACCCCAAAACACACCACCAGACGTGGACCTGCCCACCAGAAACACAAGATCCAGCCTCATCCACAAGAAGACAAGCACTAGTCCCATCAACCAGGAAACCTACTCAACCCACTGAACCAACCTTAGCCACTGGGGACAGACAGCAAAAACAATAGGAACTACAAACCTGAAGCCTGCAAAAAGGAGACTCCAAACACAGTAAGATAAGCAAAATGAAAAGACAGAAAAACACAAAGCAGATGAAGGAGGAAGATAAAAACACACCAGACCTAGCAAATGAAGAGGAAATAGGCAGTCTACCTGAAAGAGAATTCAGAATAATGATAGTAAACATGGTCCAAAATCTTGGAAATAGAATAGACAAGATGCAAGAAACATTTAACAAGGACCTAGAAGAACTAAAGAGGAAGCAAGCAATGATGAACAACACAATACATGAAATTAAAAATACTCAGGATGGGATCAATAGTAGAATAACTGAGGCAGAAGAACGGATAAGTGACCTGCAAGATACAATAGTGGAAATAACTACTGCAGAGCAGAATAAAGAAAAAAGAATGAAAAGAACTGAGGACAGTCTCAGAGACCTCTGGGACAACATTAAACACACCAACATTCGAATTATAGGGGTCCCAGAAGAAGAAGGGAAAAGAAAGGGTCTGAGAAAATATTTGAAGAGACTATATTTGAAAAATTCCCTAATATGGGAAAGGAAATAGTTAGTCAAGTCCAGGAAGCACAGAGAGTCCTATACAGGATAAATCCAAGGAGAAACTCGCCAAGACACAAATTAATCAAATTGTCAAAAATTAAATACAAAGAAAATATATTAAAAGCAGCAAGGGAAAAACAACAGATAATACACAAGAGAATCTCCATAAGGTTCACAGCTGATCTTTCAGCAGAAAGTCTGAAAGCCAGAAGGGAGTGGCAGGACATATTTACAGTGATGAAGGAAAAAAATGCTACAACCAAGATTGCTCTACCCAGCAAGGATCTCATTCAGATTTGAAGGAGAAATTAAAACCTTTACAGACAAGCAAAAGCTGAGAGAGTTCAGCACCACCAAACCAGCTTTACAACAAATGCTAAAGGAACTTCTGTAAGCAAGAAACACAAGAGAAGGAAAGACCTACAAGAACAACCTGAAACAATTAAGTAAATGGTAATAGGAACATACATATCGATAATTAACTTAAATGTAAATGGATTAAATGCTCCCACCAAAAGACACAGACTGGCTGAATGGATACAAAAACAAGACCCATATATATGCTGTCTACAAGAGAACCACTTCAGACCTAGGGACACATACAGACTGAAAGTGAAGGGATGGAAAAAGATATTCCATGCAAATGGAAATCAGAAGAAAGCTGGAGTAGCAATTCACATATCAGACAAATAGACTTTAAAATAAAGACTATTACAAGAGACAAAGAAGGACACTACATAATTATCAAAGGATCGATCCATGAAGAAGATATAACAATTGTAAATATTTACACACCCAATATAGGAGAACCGCAATACATAAGGCAAATACTAACAGCCATAAAAGGGGAAATTGACAGTAACACAATCATAGTAGGCGACTTTAACACCCCACTTTCACCAATGGACAGACCACCTAAAATGAAAATAAATAAGGAAACACAAGTTTTAAATGATACATTAAACAAGATGGACTTACTTGATATTTATACGACATTCCATCCAAAAACAACAGAATACACATTTTTCTCAAGTGCTCATGGGACATTCTCCAGGATAGATCATATCTTGGGTCACAAATCTAGCCTTGGTAAATTTAAGAAAATTGCAATCGTATCAAGTATCTTTTCCGACCAAAATGCTATGAGACTAGATATCAATTACATGAAACGATTTGTAAAAACTACAAACAGTTGTACTGTAAACAATGCACTACTTAATAACGAAGTGATCACTGAAGAAATCAAAGAGGAAATAAAAAAAAATACTTAGAAACAAATGTCAATGGAGACACGACGACCCAAAACCTATGGGATGCAGCAAAAGCAGATCTAAGAGGGAAGTTTATAGCAATACAATCCTACCTTAAGAAACAGGAAACATCTCGAATAAACAACCTAACCTTGCACCTAAAGCAATTACAGAATGGAGAACAAAAAAACCCAAAATTTAGGGCTTCCCTGGTGGCGCAGTGGTTGAGATTCCGCCTGCCAATGCAGGAGACACGGGTTCGTGCCCTGGTCCGGGAGGATCCCACATGCCGCGGAGCAACTGGGCCCGTGAGCCATGGCCGCTGAGCCTGTGCGTCTGGAGCCTGTGCTTCGCAACGGGAGAGGCCACAACAGTGAGAGGCCCGCATACCGAAAAAAAAAAAAAAAAAAAAAAAAAAAAAAACCCAAAATTTAGCGTAAGGAAAGATATCATAAAAATCAGATCAGAAAAAAATGAAAAAGAAATGAAGGAAATGATAGCAAAGATCAATAAAACTAAAAGCTGATTCTTTGAGAAGATAAACAAAATTGATAAACAATTAGCCAGACTCATCAAGAAAAAAAGGGAGAAGACTCAAATCAATAGAAACAGAAATGAAAAAGGAGAAGTAACAATGGACACTGCAGAAATACAAAAGATTATTAGAGATTACTAGAAGCAACTGTATGCCAATAAAATGGACAACCTGGAAGAAATGGACAAATTCTTAGAAATGCACAACCTGTCAAGACTGAACTAGGAAGAAATAGAAAATATGAAAAGACCAATCACAAGCACTGAAATTGAAACTGTGATTAAAAATCTTCCAGCAAACAAAACCCAGGACCAGATGGCTCCATGGGTGTATTCCATCAAACATTTAGAGAAGAGCTAACACCTATCCTTCTCAAACTCTCCCAAAAGATAGCAGAGGGAGAAACACTCCCAAACTCATTCTATGAGGCCACCATCACCCTGATACCAAAACCAGACAAAGACGTTACAAACAAAGAAAACTATAGGCCAATATCACTGATGAACATAGCTGTAAAAATCCTCAACAAAATATTAGCCAACAGAATCCAACAGCACATTAAAAGGATTATACAGCATGATCAAGTGGGTTTTATTCCAGGAATGCAAGGATTCTTCAATATACGCCAATCTATCAACATGATACACCATATCAACAAACAGAAGGAGAAAAACCATATGATCATCTCAATAGATGCAGAGAAAGCTTTTGACAAAATTCAACAACCATTTATGATAAAAACCCTGCAGAAAGTAGGCAAAGAGGGAACTTTCCTCAACATAATAAAGTCCATATATGACAAACCCACAGCCAACATCCTCCTCAATGGTGAAAAATTGAAACCATTTCCACTAAGATCAGGAACAAGACAAGGTTGCCCACTCTCACCACTCTTATTCTACATAGTTTTGGAACTTCTAGCCACAACAATCAGAGAAGAAAAAGAAATAAAAGGAATACAAATCAAAAAAGAAGAAGTAAAGCTGTCACTGTTTGTTGATGACATGATGCTACACATAGAGAATCCTAAAGATGCTACCAGAAAACTACTAGAGCTAATCAATGAATTTGGTAAAGTAGCAGGATACAAAATTAATGCACAGAAATCTCACATTCTTATACACTGATGATGAAAAATCTGAGAGTGAAATTAAGAAAACACTGCCATTTACCATTGCAACAAAAAGAATAAAATAACTAGGAATAAACCTACCTAAGGAGACAAAAGACCTGTATGCAGAAAATTATAAGACGCTGATGAAAGAAATTAAAGATGATACAAATAGATGGAGAGATTTACCATGTTCTTGGGCTGCAAGAATCTACCTTGTGAAAATGACTCTACTACGCAACGCAATCTACAGATTCAATGCAATCCTTATCAGACTACCACTGGCATTTTTTACAGAACTAGAAACAAAAATCTCATAATTTGTATGGAAACACAAAAGACCCGGAATAGCCAAAGCAATCTTGAGAGTGAAAAATGGAACTGGAGGAATCAGGCTCCCTGACTTCAGACTATACTACAAAGCTACAGTAATCAAGACAGTATGGTACTGGCACAAATACAGAGACATAGATCAATGGAATAGGATAGAAAGCCCAGAGATAAACCCACACACATATGGTCACCTTATTTTTGATAAAGGAGGCAAGCATATACAGTGGAGAAAAGACAGCCTCTTCAATAAGTGGTTCTGGGAAAACCAGACAGGTACATGTAAAAGTATGAAATTCGAACACTCCCTACCACCATACACAAAAATAAACTCAAAATGGTTAAAGACCTAAATGTAAGCCCAGACACTATCAAACTCTTCGAGGAAAACATAGGCAGAACACTCTATGACATTAATCACAGCAAGATCTTTTTTGATCCACCTCCTAGAGAAATGGAAATAGAAACAAAAATAAACAAATGGGATTTAATGAAACTTAAAAGCTTTTGCACAGCAAAGGGTACCATAAACAAGACCAAAAGACAACCCTCAGAATAGGAGAAAATAGTTTCAAATGAAGCAAGTGACAAAGGATTAATCTCCAAAATTTATAAGCAACTCATGCAGCTCAATAACAAAAATCAAACTACCCAATCCAAAAATGGGCAGAAGAACTAAATAGACATTTCTCCAAAGAAGATATACAGATTGCCAGCAAACACATGAAAGAATGCTCAACATCATTAATCATTAGAGAAATGCAAATCAAAACTACAGTGAGATATCATCTCACACCAGTCAGAATGGCCATCATCAAAAAATCTAGAAACAATAAATGCTGGAGAGGGTGTGGAGAAAAGGGAACTCTCTTGTACTGTTGGTGGGAATGTAAATTGATACAGCCACTATGGAGAACAGTATGGAGGTTCCTTAAAATCTACAAATATAACTACTATACGACCCAGCATTCCCACTACTGGGCACATACCCTAAGAAAACCAGAATTCAAAAAGAGTCATGTACCAAAATGTTCATTGCAGCTCTATTTACAATAGCCAGCATATGGAAGCAACCTAAGTGTCCATCAACAGATGAAAGGATAAAGAAGATGTGGCACATATATACAATGGAATATTACTCAGCCATAAAAAGAAATGAAACGGAGTTATTTGTAATGAGGTGGATGGACCTGTCATACAGAGTGTAGTAAGTCAGAAGGAGAAAAACAAATACTGTATGCTAACACATATATATGGAATCTAAGAAAAATCTAAGAAAAATAAAATTTCATGAAGAGCCTAGGGGTAGGACGGGAATAAAACACAGACCTACTAGAGCATAGACTTGAGGATATAGGGAGGGGGAAAGGTAAGTTTTGACGAAGTGAGAAAGCGGCATGGACATATATACACTATCAAACATAGGGTGGATAGCTAGTGGGAAGCAGCCGCATAGCACAGGGAGATCAGCTATGTGGTTTGTGACCACTTAAAAGGGTGGGAAAGGGAGGGTGAGAGGGAGGGAGACACATGAGGGAGGAGACATGGGAACATATTTATATGTATAACTTATTTACTTTGTTGTAAATCAGAAACTAACACACCATTGTAAAGCAATTATACTCCAATAAAGATGTTTTAAAAAAAGTCATCTGATAACATACAACAGTCAGTTTCAGTCAAAATGCTTTGTACATTCAAAGCAGGAGACTTAATATGACATAGCATTCATCAAGAACCAACAAATAACAAAAGACAAATTATGATAAATATTAACATCACATCTAAAAACCCCTATCTAACAAACCATAGGAGCTAGAAACTTAGGAATCACTATCACTGACAGCTATTTCTCCCTCACCCTCATCCTCAACGCACGACCAGTGCTAACAATGATACTGCCTACATACCTCTATAATCTGTTCACATCTTTCCACCAAAATGACCACCATACCCTGGTCCAAGCCACATATGCCCAATTTCTACAAAAGTCTCTTAACTAGTTTCCTCGTTTCCACTCTTTCTCCCCACAGTGTATTCTCCACTTGGCCACAAAACGATAGGTTGAAAAGACAATTGGGTATGTTGCACACACTCACCTTCAACAACAAAAAAAATTCAATGATTTTCTATTCCTCTTAAAATCTGAAACCTTAAACATAAGCCTGCACGATCAAGCTCCTACCCACACTTGCAGATCCATTATAATGACATGCTCCCCCAACAGCCTCACCTTCCTGGCCAGTTCCTCCAACACAGCTTATGCTTTTCTCTCATAGGGTCTTTTGCTATTTCTTATGCTCAGAAATCTCCCCCCAATGTCCCTATCTGGTTAATACCTACTCATCCTTCATATATCAGCTGAAACATCCCTAAATAAACCTTCTCTAATCTCCATGATGAGATCAAATCCTCCCTAAAATATGCTCTCATGGTACCATTTCCCTCTCCTTGGCACTTGTCAGAGTTGTAATTCTACATGGAGAGTATGATTCTTGAATATCTATTCCCTCTCTGGACTGTTAGAATTCACAAAGGGCAGGTCAAGTCCCTTCACTCACAAAATTTCACAAGTCTTTTTGCTAGCCCCCAGCACAGTGATTAAACATAAAGATACTCAATAAGTATTTTCTGCATGAACAAACATAAATTGGTTCAGTGTAGCAACATCCACAAAAAGCATAAAGGCGTAAACTCTTTGATGCAGAAGTCCCATTCTGAGTGAAGTTAACTGAGACAAAGCATATATATTCAAACATGTTCACACAGGAATGTTCATTATTTTGACATTTTATAATATCAAAAACTTCTGACTTTTATATGTTCATCAGTAAGCAAAGGAACAATGCAGCCTTAAAAAAAGTAAACAAATGGGACCTAATGAAACTTAAAAGCTTTTGCGCAGCAACAGAAAGTATAAACAAGACAAAAATACAGCCCTCAGAAAGGGAGAAAATATTTGCAAATGAATCAACAGACAAAGGATTAATCTCCAAAGTATATAAATAGGTCATGCAGCTCACTATTAAAAAAACAAACAAAACAATCAAAAAATGGGCAGAAAACCTAAATAGACATTTCTCCAAAGAAGACATACAGATGGCCAAGAGGCACATGAAAAGCTACTCAACATCACCAGTTATTAAAGAAATGCAAATCAAAACTACAATGAGGTATTACCTCACACTGGTTAAAATGGACATCATCAGAAAATCTACAAACAAAAAATGCTGGAGCTGGTGTGAGGAAAGCGAACCCTCTTGCTGGTGGGAATGTAAACTGATACAGCCACTATGGAGAACAGTATGGAGATTCCTTAAAAACTAAAAATAGAATTACCATATGATCCAGCAATCCCACTACTGGGCATATACTCAGAGAAAACCATAATTCAAAAAGACACATGCACCCCAATGTTCATTGCAGCACTCTTCACAATAGCTAGGTCATGGAAGAAACCTAAATGCCCATCGACAGATGAACAGACAAAGAAGTAGTGGTATATATATACAATAGAATATTACTCAGTGATAAAAAAGAATGAAATTGGGTCATTTGTAGAGACATGGATGTACCTAGAGACTGTCATACAGAGTGAAGTAAGTCAGAAAGAGAAAAAGAAATATCGTACATTAATGCATATAAGTGGAATCTAGAAAAATGGTACAGATGAACTGGTTTTCAAGGCAGAAATAGAGACCCAGATGTAGAGAACAAACGTATGGACACCAAGAGGGGAAAACGGGGCCAGGCGGGGGTCAGTGGTGGTGAGAATTGGGAGATTGGGATTGACATATATACACTAATATGTATAAATAGATAACTAATAAGAACCTGCAGTATAAAAAATAAATTTTAAAAATTCAAAAATAAATAAATAAAAATAATTTTATTTTTTAAATGACTTGGTTTGGTGACATGAGGGCTTCACATTAGTGACTCCACTTTGGGCCTATTTTCTTGTCTTTAACAATTACATTGGATAAATTTATTTTTTTTCTAATTTTTTATAATGAACTTATGTTGCTCTGTAGTCAGGAAAAAAAGTGAGTTTATATACACTATTTTATAGTTACTCTTTCAGTTATTACAATCAAAGGGCAAATAAATATATTTGAAATCTTAATGGGTATCATTTGCTTCATGAAATATGGGAAATGAGTTCATTAACAAAATATTAGTGAATAATTATTATTGCTATTCTAATATCATGAAACAGTACAAGTTATTTTTCCAAACATTAAAATTTAGAGATTGTTTGGAATAAAAGTAGCTGTGCTTTTTAATTTTATCATTTAATGAATAACTTCCTGGAAGCTATATCCTCCCAAAGATATTTTTAACAGTTTAATTGCAAGAAATAATTAACACAGAAAGCTTCTTGTTTGCTTCTAAATACAGAATCCAAGAATATCAAGTGGGTTCTAAAAATGTTCAACACATTTTTCTCCCATGTTCTTAATATAGAGAACATCATTGATTTTTTTTTTAATTCAAAACTTTATCAAAGCCTTAAATTGGCTGCCTGGGTACACCTGGTCTTATGCTATTAACTTTATATCATGGTATAAACAGAAAGGTGCAAAAAAAAATCTCTGTAAATAGTTTTTTTTTAGGAAAAAAGTACATGCATCATAGGCCTGATTCAATTATGTCATTGATTTTATTCTATATTCTCTACAAAATGAGCTAAATGTGTGTATGTTTGTGTGTTGCATAAAACCTGACCATATTCACATATATGGAACTCTACAATTAACTACAGACTTTCTAGGATCATGAAATCATTACTAAAATTGACCACATCCTGAGCTATGCAGTCTAAGTCAATACACTTCAAAGACTGAAAAGTAAATAGAGAATATTCAACAAGCTTGATTTAAATAAAATTTAAAATTTGATAAAATTTTATAATGTAAAAAATAACGAGATAATCCCTGTATACTTGTAAACTTGCAGTACAATTTTGAATAATTCTTGGGCCAAAGAAAAACATCACAAAATAAATTAGAAAACATTTTGAAAAGATGATAATGAAAAATAGAAATTGTTGAATATAACTAAATCTATTCTTAAAGGGAAAATTTACAATCTTAAGAGCATATATTAGATTAAAACCCCTAGAAACAGGAGAGTAAATTAAGCTCAAAGGAAAGTTAAAGGAAAAACATCCTAAAGAAAAGAGCAGAAGTTAACAAAGTGGAAAACAGAGACTGGTCACCATCAACAATACCAAAAGCATTCCTTGAAATGTACTACTCCATACCAATATTGATCTACAAAGCAAATAAAATGGGAAAAGACAAAAATAGCCAACATCACAAGAAAGAGAGCTGTCATTAGAGTTCTGATAGCAATAAAAATATAAAAGGAAATTATGTAATATTTTATGCTAATTATTTTCAAAATTTAGATTAAATTTAAAAATCCTAGAAAAAAACACTCTTTAAAAATTGGACATAATACATAGATAGCTACATTTATTAAATACATTAAATCCATATTTAATACTTACCTCAAAAAAACTCTCCAAGCCCAGGTGGCTGTACTAGTAAAATCTGTCATATGTGAAAGAATATTGCATAAACTTTCTGAAAGACTATAAGGACAGCATAATCTTGAAACCAACATTTTTCAAGAGCAGTACTAGAGAGGAAATTTGAAGGATGGTCTCTCTCATATATATATATATATATATATATATATGAAAAAATATACATATTATTTATATAAATAATATTTCACAGTGTGGTATTGGTACTGGGTTAGAAATTTAGACCAATAAAATAGAGAGCCCAGGAACACACACACAAACACACACACACGAACACCTATCATTAAAAACAATATTGGAGGGAAAAAACAAGTAGGAGTACTTACGTACTCTACTGGGTATTAAATACTATATTTTTAGAGTAAGTTTTAAGACAGTGATATATGTATAAAAAGGTAGAAAAATTGATGAGTGGAACAGAATAGAGAGTCTAGAAACAGACCTATATATATGTGAACATGATTTATGATTGATACATACCTGAGACTATATAAAAAAAAATCCCTAGTGGATTGTGGAGCTAAGCATCAGTAGTAAAATAATATTTTCAAAAATGACATAGTAAAGGAACAACATAACAACAAAATATGAATCATTATATAAAAGTTTGATCAATTGACATACATTAAAATTAAGAGCTTTTGATCATTAAAAGACACTATTAAGAAAGTAAAATGTGAGACACTGAAAAGAAAAATAAAATGTTCGCAACACCAACAGAGCATATATTCCAAATATAGAGAACTCTAAGTTATTTTTGTTAAATCCTCAACAGAAATTCATATATATTGCACCAAACAATATATACAAGCATGTTTATAGCATCAATATTCATGATAGCACCAAAATGTACACCAACACTGGAATAAATAGTTTGTAAAATGTCAATATAAAATATGTTGAAAAAGAACAAACTGCTATTAAATTCAGTGCCAAAGATGACTATGGAAAGCATAATGTTGAATGAAGTTGGAGGGTGTGTGATAAAGTGTACTGGAGTTGGAGTGGGGATTCTTAAGAGTAAGTTTTTACCTCTTGACCTAGGTAGGGCTAACTTGAGTATGATCACACAATATGGTAGTTCATAGAGATTTACCCTTTACCCATTGCATCATGCATAATTAAATTAAAACTTAATGTAAATATACAAATACCACATCTTCTTTATTCATTCATCTGTTGATGGATACTTAGGTTGCTTCCATAATTTATAACTGTAAATGGATTATTACCTAAAAAATTTTGAATCACTATGTAGTACACTTGAAACTAATATAATACTGTAAATCAAATAAACCCCAATTTTAAGAAATGAAACTGCCATTTGTTAACAACATGGATAGTCCTAGAAGGTATCATGCTTACTGAAATAAGTCAATCAGAGAGAGACATGAAATAGGTCAATCAGAGAGAGACAAATACTCTATGTTATCACTTACATGTGGAATCTAAAACATAAAACAAACGAATATAACAATACAGAAACAGACTCACCGGTACAGAGAACAGACTGGTGGTTACCAGTGAGGAGGACTATGGTGGGGAGAGGTAGGATGGGGGTAGGGGATTGAGAGGTACAAATTACCATATATTAAATAGATAGGCTACAGAAGAGTACTGTACAGCACAAGGAAATATAACCATTATTTTGTCATGACTTTAAATGAAGTATAATCTATAAAGATATTGAGTCGCTGTTTTGCACACCTGAAACTTACATGATGTTGTAAATCAACGTTACTTTAATAAGATAGATAAAAGGAGAGGCAGAATGTCACATATTCATAATATAGGATGACACAGGTGAATGTTACATGGGTGTCTTACAAGATGAGTATCTTGAAAAGGATTATAATTAAGGTTACTTGCTGGGTAGGTAAACAAATAAATTGACTAGACAGTGGATCTACCAAATTTTTCTATAATGTGTTAGATAATAAATATTTTGGGGTCTTCGTGTCTCAGAGTCTTTGTTGCAACTATCAACTCTGCCATGAAAGCAGCCTTAGATTATATGTAAAGAAATGTGTGGTTCTGTTCCAATTAAACTTTATTTATAAAGAGGTGGCAGGCAAGATTTGGCCTGTGGGCCACTGTTTCTAATACCTGGATTAGATGATTAGTTTAACAGATGGCTAGAGTGAATGAGACATGCATATCTACACGTTGAAGCATTTTTTCTCATCTTTCTAAAAAATGGGCACATAAAAATTATTGCTGAAAATCTCCTAATTAAGTTATATTTAGTTAATTTATCTTTTTTAATTTTACTTGCTATACTTCTTGCTATGATTTATATTTCCACAACTAATTACTCTCTGCTGTATTACTATTTTCAACCTAAAGATATATAATACACCAGATAACCATATCTAAACCTTATCCCTTTCAATAATTTTCACTCACAGAGAAAATTTAACAATGTAAAGCACTGAAGTAGAATATTACGCTGTAACATTGTTTTAGTCATTTTTGAGAAACATCTGTTTATTATCAGGATTTGTTTATTTCATTAGGTGATGGCTACAGTTTGTTTATTAAAGTTTAACTTTATATTTATGTGTTAAAATCATTAAGGATTTCTAATTTAGAATATATTAATCTACTTCTGGCTTTGCTGGTTTTATGGTGAGATAATCTATGTACTTAAGTCTTTCTTCTTTTGTTAATAGTGTAATTAATTGGTCAAACAGATGTTTTTACAACACATGCTAAAATGATAAATTTCTTATCTAAATGGTTTCAGGCAAGAATTGGATCCATGTAAAGCTGAACTGACTATTCTAGGGAAGACTATAAAAGCAAGCATATCTATTGGTTATGTACCAGGAAAACGCCAGCCAGAATCAGGGGCTGTCTTTATTGGTGGACTTCCAGATCTTCATGAAGCAAACCAGGTATTTCTGTTGATGATGTAAAATATATTCCTTATGTCATTTTATGAAAAGGAAAAGTGGGAAAACTTTAGAAGTTTCCTGGTTAGCGGGATTATCTACATGGTTTCAAAACACATTTTCTTGCATTCTATTACCATATATATATTCATCCATTCTGCCAAAGTGTACTAAAAGTGTATTGTTCTCATTACATAGAATTACTCCAGTGTCAAGCTGCTTTCCCATCTTATGGCTATATGCATGCATTATATTTCATGGTAAAATTAAGTGTGTGTGCTTTTCTTCACCCCTATGCTAGTGATTTCTCTGGATATATGAGGAGCTGGTTCATATATCTACACATAAAATATGATTCAAGAAATGGAATTGGAACTCCATCCCCCAGTCTCTGTTTCACAAAGGGTTCCCATGTATAAGAACACTGTTCGGTGCTTATGCCAGCCTACCCGCTAAATCTCCATTTAGGTAATTAGCTCATTGTTGTCATTATTAACCTGTATTTTAGGATGAGAGCTTGCATGCTGACTTAAATAGTATTGATTATTTGGTTCTACTTTGTTATTATAGGCCATTACTTTAAAAATGTGATGTTGCTTGTTAAGTGTACCAATAGCTTAATGTACCATAAGTGTACAATTTATGGATATTTTCTCCTACTGTATTTATCCTTCTACTCTACATATTTGAACATACTATTTTTATATTTTGGGAAATATAATATCCTATTATTTAAAATTCTCACAAGTAATATGAATTGGGTATAAATCTACTCACTATTTGATAACTATTATGATTCCATTATAAGTAAATGTAAAACAAATCACAATAAATATACATAAAGGACAAAAGTCTCTTGCATAGTTGATGTGACACATATTCCTTGAACAAAATAAGGAAATTATATATCTGTAAGCATATGGAATTTACTTTAGATTCAGCTTTACTCCATTAGCAGTATATATATTGATCATTAAACAGACTTATGAGCCTTTTTCTATTATATTAATACACTTTATTGACTTTTTCCTAGACAAACCAGCCTATAAGCTCAATAAGCTTAGAAAATATCTGTTTTGTTTACCTTTCTATTCCCCCAAGGCAAGGATAGATTCTGTTACATAGTAAGTTCTCAATAAACATCTTCTGAATGAATAGTTCAAAAATGGATTAAAGATTCTAAAAATTTATCTTTAGTCATTTATATTTGGATTGATCTCATTTCATAACTATTATATTTTCCCAAATAAAAAGTGGGTTTTCATATAGAATTTAATTTTTGTGAGCATACATTAATTAAAAGCAGGTTTTTAAGACTCAAGGAGAAACACAAGTATCTCTAATATAGATAGGTATTTACTCTAATAGAAATACAAACAAAATACAGAGCCAATATAGAAAAACAGAAAAGGAAGCCTTCTGATCTCCTTGGGGGAGTAAGGGAGTTTGTAGTTAGGTAGAGATCTGAGGGATGATCAAGTGTCCACCAGATACATAATACATAGACTGTCATTACAGGCAGACAAAACATCACACACACAGGCTTAGTAATGGGAAGGCCTAGGAAAGGGAGAGTGGGAGTAGAAGTAATTTATTATTGGGGAGACATGGATTTTAATGTGAATTGATCAGGAGGAAGGCTTGATGTTGGAAAATTCATCACACAGTCTGAGCATAATGGATCCTAAATAAAATACAAAAGAGTGTATATTTATAGTCTGGTGCCTGGAGGAACCATTTAAGAAGTTTGAACAAGGAGTGACATGTAGTTTTCACTCAGGTAGCAACTGAAATATAGGATTGAAAAGGTTTAGACTACATGTCAAGAATTAGTAGTTAGTCAATAGGAATAATTAAACAAGAAATGATGCTGTGCAATAAGATTGAGAGGATAACTGCCGAAGCCATGGTATTTGTGAATAATTATAGATACAAAGATAGAAAACTTCAGAATTTGAATGACCAGGTTGCCTTATGTAAGCAGAGAATTCATGTGGAAATCACAAGATTGTTTACAGGAACAGATGACAGGTTCATTTTGGTAGTTGTTACTTTTGGCAGGGATAATTTTCAAATATTTAACTACTGGCTTGCAAATATAACTAATTAATCAATCCTTTGCATCATTACATTCCTGCTGCACATCATCTATATCAGCAGGACATTGTGACATAGAATAATTCATTTGAAATATGGGCCTTGAGTGATGTCAGCAACACAGTATGGTGAGATTCTCTCTTTGTCTCTCCCCTTCAATCTACAATTAATAAACTATCCACAACTCAACAATGATGCTTCTGTCCAACAAACCAGGATGCTGGAGAATTCCTCACATCTGTCCATCTAAAGGAGTGTGGACTGGAACACACAGAGGAGGCAGAACCAGGGGAATGGCAGAGGCAGTGGCTTCAATCCTGGTCCTCTAGCCATGGCAGCTGAGCCTGAAGCTGCAGAGAATTCAGCAGCAGCAGAAAAGGTGGCACATGTGACACAGGCCCCCAGCCACAGGCAACAGAGAAGCAGCAGCAGCAGGGCCAGGGACACCATCCCCCCAGCTACAGAGACATCTCCAAATCCAGTCCCACCCCACCCACAGTGGCAGAGCCTGCAAACTTAACACTGAGCATGGAGGTGCCCAGCTTCCCTACCTTTCTTCCCACTGAGGCAGTAGAGCCTGTAGTGATCCCAGACACAGAGGAAGAGCTCACCATCCTGGACCCCAAGTGACAATGACAATGACATTGACAGCAGCAAGTCACCGATGACCCTGAAACACAAGTGGTGGTAACAAGGGCACAGGAATACACCTTTGGCAGAGGCCATGGAGGGTGAAAATTGCTGACTCTCAAGTATGACCAGAAGCGGCTCAGGTGAGAGAAACTGAAAACTTATGCTATATCAACGCCTACTGCAACAACAAAAAAGAACTCTAATTTCTCACCTATTGAGTCAATAGAATAAAGTAGAGAGAGGCTTCAAATGCATCATCTGAGAAACAAATCATCAAGCACCATGAAGAACCACAGTAACACTGTACCACAAAAAGAAAATTACAATTCTCCATAAATCAAACTTAGTGACATGGAATATTGAAATTTGATAGAGATTTCAAAATATTTGTCATGAAGTAAAGCAATGAGCTACAAGACAACTCAGAAAGCAGTTCAGTATGCTCAGGAATAAAATTAATGAACAAAATGAATCCTTTACCAAAGAGATTGAAATTCTATAAAAGAAACAGACAGAAATTCTGAAACTGAAAAAAATTGACAAACAAGATGAAGAATGCATTAGAAAACATTAGAGACAGAGCAGACCATATGAAAGAGAGAATTAATGAGCTTGAAGATAGAAATCTAGAATGATACAAGTAGAAGAGTGAAAAGAATCAAGGTATAAAATAAAATGAGGAAATTCTATGAAACATATCTGAGTCTTTTAGGAAGAGCAACATTAGGGTAATGGGTGTCCCAGAGGAGAATAGAGGGGGAAGGGAGCAGAGAGTTAATTTAAGCAAATAATACCTGAGAACTTTCTAAACTTGGGAAAGAAACTGGATATACAAGTCCATGAAGCTAAGAGAATACCTAGTTACTGAAATGCAAAAAGACCTCTCCCAAGACAGACTATATTAAAATTGTCAAAAGTAAATATGACAAAGAAAGAATTTTAAAAGCAGCCAGGGAAAAAGGGATGGTAACTTACAAAGGAACCCCCATTAAGTTATCAGCACGTTTCTCAGCAGAAACACTATAGGCCAGGAGGGAGCATAATGACATTCTCAAAATACTGAAAAATAAAACCTGTCTTCCAAGAATACTCTATCCAGCAGGGTTGTCCTTCAGATATGAAGGAGAAATAAAGGCTTTCCCAGACTAGCAAAAGCTGAGGGAGCTCATCAACTCTAGTCCTGCCTTAAAAGAAATGTTGAAAGGAGCTCTGCTACCAGAAAACAAAAAGTCAAAAGTACATAAACCAATGAATAAGGTGATAAATAGACAATAAGAATAAGAAAATTGCAACTCTATATCAGAATGGGTTTATAAACACTTTATTATACCATAAAGTTTAAATGATAAAAGAATGAAAAAATAACTATAGCTACTTCAACTTGGTAACAAACTTACAAAATAAAAAGGGAAAATTTGGAAAACAAAAACAGAAAAGGGAAAGAGAAAGTGGACAGAACCTGTAAAGGTAAATGAAGATAAGATGCTGTCAGCAGAAAAAGGACTATTTTATCTATACAATGTTTTGTACAAACCTCATGGTAACCAAAAAACATAAATTTAGAGCAGAGACATTAACATAAAAAAGAGGAAACAGAGAAAATCATCATAGAAAACCACAAAACCAAAACAACAGACAGAAGCCCAAGTAATAAGAAACAATGGAGATATAAAGCAAACAGAAAACAAAAGATCAAATGGCAGTAATAAGTCCTCATCTATCAGTAATCACCCTAAATAGAAATGGATTGAATTCATCAGTCAAAAGACACAGAGTGGCTCAGTAGATTAAAAAACAAGACTGACTGCATGCTACCTTCAGGAGACTCACCTCAGCTCTGAAGCAAACATAGGTTCAAAATGAAAGGATAGAAAATGGCAGCCAAAAGAAAGTAGGTGTAGCCACACTCATATCAGAAAAAAAAAAAAAAAAATAGACTTCAAGTCAACAAGGGTAACAGACAAAGATGAATGCTATAGAATTATAAAGGGGAAAAGTGATCAAGAAGACATAACACTTATTATTATATATGCATCTAACATAGGAACACCAAAATATGTGAAGCAATTATTAACAAACCTAATGAGAGAAATTGATAATAATAGTAGGGGAATTTATCACTCCACTTACATCAATGGATAGACCATGCAGACAGAAGGTCAACAAGGAAATAGTGGTCTTAAATGAAACATTAGACCAGATGGATTTGATAGATCTGTACAGAACATTCCATCCAAATGCAGCAGAATACACATTTTCCTTAAGTGCACATGGAACTTTCTCAAGGATAGACCATATGATAGGACACAAAACAAATCTCAATGATATTAAGAAGATTGAAATCATATCAAACATCTTTTATTATCACAATGTTATGAAACTAGAAATCAAGTATAAGAAGAAAGCTGAAAAGAATCAGAAACATGGGGAGACTGAACAACATGATACTAAACTATTGTGTGTCAACAAAAAAATAAAGGAGGAATCAAATATTACCAGAAGACAAAAGAAAATGAAAATACAACATATCAAAATCTATGTGATACAGCAAAAGCAGTATAAAGAGGGAAGTTTATATCAATACATCAATACAGGCCTATCTCAAGAAATAAGATATATCTAAAGTAAAGAGTTTTACTAAAAGGAAGTAGAAAAAGAACAAATCCCAAAGTCAGTAGAAGGAATGGAAAAATAAAGATGAGAGTGCATATAAAAGAAATAGAGACTAAAAAGACCATTGAAAAGATCAATGAAATTAAGAGCTTGTTCTTTGGAAAGATAAACAAAGTTGACAAATCTTTAGTTAGACTCACTAAGAAAAAAAAAGAAGACTCTTTAAATAAAATCAGAAATGAAAGAGAAGAAAGTACAACAGATACACAGAAATACAAAGGATTATAAGAGAATACTATGAACAACTATATGCCAACAAATTGGGCAGCCTATAAGAAATGGACAAATTCTTAGTATCATACAACCTTCCAAGATGGAATCATAAAGAAATAGAAAATATAAATTGATGAATCCGTTACTAGTAAGGTGATTGAAACAATAACCAAAAACTTCCCAAAATACAAAACTTTAGAACTTAATAGCTTTACAGATGAATTCTACCAAACATGCAAAGAATTTATATCTACCTTCCTCAAACTCTTCCAAAAACTTGAATGAATGCTTCCTAACTTATTTTAGGAAGCCAACATCACCTGACATCAAAACCAGACAAGAACAAAGCACAAAAAAGAAAATTACATGCCAATATCTCTGATGAATGTAGGCTCTAAAATCCTCAACAAAAAATGTAAGCAAACCAAATACAACAATACTTTAAAAGTATCATACACTATGATCAAGTGGTATTTATTCCAGGGATGCAAGCAGGTTTCAACATAAAAAAAGCAGTCAACATCATACACCACATTAATAAAATGGAGGATAATAAGCATATGATCATCTCAATAAATGCAGAAAAATCATTCAACAAGATTCAATGCCCACTTATGATAAAAATTCTCAATAAAATGTGTATAAAAGAAAAGTACCTAATGTAATAAAGGGCAAACATCACAGCTAACAACATTCTCAACTGTGAAAAATTGAAAGCTACCTTAAAATTAGGAACAAAACAAAGATATACACTCTTGCCACATTTATTCAATACAGCATTGCATGTCCTAGACAGAGCAATTAGGCAAGAAAAAGAAAAAAGGTACTTAAATCAGAAAGGAATATGTAAAATTGTCATTATTTGTGCATGACATGATTTTATATATAGAAAGCTGACCAAAAAACTATCAGAAGTAATAAACAAATATAGTAAAGTCAAAGGGTACAAAATCAATAAACAAAAGTTGGTTGCATTTCTACATGTTAACAATGAGCTAGCAGAAAGATAAATTAAGAAATCAATCCCATTTACAATCACAACAAAAATAATACAATATCTAGCAATAAATTTAGCCAGTACACTGAAAACTGTAAGACATTGTTGAAAGTAATTGAAGGCACAAGTAAATAGACAGATGTCTCATGCTTATAGATTGGAAGAATTAACATTGTTAACATGTCCATATTATCTAAAGGAATCTACAAATTCAGCACAATCCCTATTAAAATCCCAAGGATATTTCTCACATAGATGAAACAAAAAATTTTAATTTATATGGAACCAAAAAAGACCCCAAATAGTCAAAGAAATCCTGATTTTAAAAAAAACACTAAGCTGGAGGTATCACAGGCCCTTATTTCAAACTAAGTTATAAAGCTCTACTAATCAAAACAGTATGTTATTGCCAGAAAAGCAGATACATAGATCAATGGAACAGAACTGAGAGCCCAGTAATAAACCTACACATATATGAAAAATTAATCTATGACAAAAGAAGAAAGAATATACAATGGGGAAAATATGTTTTGAGTAAGAATAAATGGAATAGAAGAAGCAGAAGTTATTTTAGATTACTTTTACTGGAAGCTAGTTAATAGAGAGAGAGGTTATAATCTAAGGGAGGACAGAGTGTCAAAGTAGAGTTTTGACTATAATCTACAGACTTTTTCTCCTAAAACCTTGTTTGAGAAGATTGGAATTTCCTAAAGGATTGTCTTACTAAAAATTTAAATGTGTCCTTGATATAAAACAACAAGACATTTATTGCAATCAAATTTAGAGGGAATTCAGTGTGTGGACAATTAAAGTTACATTGAAATTAAAAGGAACAGCCAACTCTAAGCAGGTTTCACCTCCTTGTTATATAATCTATATTTGAAAGATTTTATGTCAGCCCCTTATTGATTTTTACTTTTTTTCTTAAGAATCACTGTCATTGTAACTGTATGTATGTGTGCAAGTGAGTGTGTATGTGATATATACTTATATTATTGAATAAACTATATAATATATCCATGTAATACTTAGAAATCATATGATAAATCAGAAAAAAAGAAAGGAAAGCTAACTTTGTGAATTTGTGTGCAATGTAGCCCCTCTGAATATCATGTAATTATTGTGTTCTGATTCAGAGCTTCTGTTTAAGCTCAGTGGGTTGTCAGTACTCAGAAAAGTAAAAACAACAGGTCTGCAGTATAAAACACTGAGGAAGATAACAACAGATGATTCCTCTAGCCAATAAATGCTAAGCTAAAATTATTCTCCTGACTCTAAGATTCCAGTAGTGTTTTTCTGTACTGGCCACAGCCCCTCCACATGAAAAAATTTCCTAATCCATTGTGTATGTACTAACAGGTTTAATGCTTCCTTTAACAAAAACACACAGACCTCAGTATGTGAGGAGAGAATGAAACAGACATATTCAATTTTTTGCCTGAAGTATGAAAAACTCTGTGTCCCCTAATGACCATAATGGTGATAACTTCCATGGTCCAAGAGTAAATCCCCCCTCTCTGGAGGTAGGAAAACACTTTCCTTGGTAGTGCTTTAATTACTTATACTTTTCAGTACACGGACTCCTGCTTTTGGGTTCAAGTTGCTTAAGGACACCAAGCCTTAATCCCTAATAAATGCAGACCAAGTTACAATATTACCAACTGTTCTCCTTGTTAAATATAAAAGCAAATAAAATAATTATGCAAGTAAATAAGTATTATTATTAATCCATTAGAAGATTTTTTTTTCCTCTTTCTACAGAAACTGATAACATAAAATGTGTTCTGGAAAGATGCTACTTTTATTTTCACATTCAAGTCAATAACTAATATTAAAAACAGAATATATGACAGCATGTACTCTTTTAGAGGATTGGAATTTTTGAAGAATCAAAGACTGACTTAGTCCATTTGGGCTGCTATAACAAACTACCATAGACTGGGTGGCTTAAACAACATTTATTTTACACATTTATGAAGGCTGAGAAGTCCAAGATCAAAGGGCTTATTAACTGAAATTTGATGAGAGCTTATTTCCTGGTTCATAGACAGGTGTCTTCTACCTGTGTCCTCACACTGGCAGAAGGAACAAGGAAGTTCTCTGGAGTCTTTTCTATAAGGCCACTAATTCCATTAATTATGACTCCACCTTCATGACCTAATCTTTTCCCAAAGGCCCCCACCTCCTAATACCAACATATTGGGGGGCTAGGATTTTAACATATGAATTTTAGGGGGATGTAAATATTCAATCCATAATAGTGACTGGTTCCAAGAATTTAAACAAATATTTTAATTTTTAATTTTAACATAGTAGAAGAGTTTAATAATTTTAAATGAATCCCTTGAGAAAACAAGAACACTTTGGTAAAGCAAGTAAGTATTATTGCTTTATGTACGTTCAAAACATTGATTTGCATATTCAATAACTAATTTGCTACAAATACATACACTTTTATAAAAAATCCTGTCAATCAGCAGCCACGAAAATATCTTAGCCAAAAAAGTTATTGTTAGATTAATAGTCTAAGACAAAAATGGAATTATCTTTTAGAAGTTGTGATAGATTCCTGAAGAATAAATGAAAAATTCATGTAAATTATCAATGTTTCTCTTTCTGTAGAATATTTTGATGTCTTATGTTACTCTTCATAGCTCATTATCAGTTTAGAAAGGAAATGACACTTCAGTAAATTGTTTATGATACATGTTAGAGGATGCTTGTCAGGTTTTCTGAGTTCTTCCGAGACACATGTTAGATGGACACAATTTAGTCAAAAATAAATTGAAACACATTAGTGATAAAAATCAAGAAAGATGAAAACATTCAACCCTCTTGTGTTCTGTAAATGATGAAAAAAAATATTAATCCCTAGTCTGTGCTCACTTTCTGTCCATTCAATCTTGAAAACAGAATCACTCTATGGTAAGCAGAGTCCTTTAAATAAGCACATCTCTGACAAACATAAGAAAAATAATAAAGACATCAAGGTTTCATTGCAACATTCTAAAATTCACTGTTGTAAGTCATTCATTCATTCATCTGACATAAATGGCACCTGCACACAAGTCAACAAAATATCAGATGTATACCAACTTAATGAGAATTACTTCTCATTCCTTGCAAATATAAGAACCACTTTTAATTTATTCCCACATGAGGGCTGACTTTCTTAGCCAGCAACCATTGTGGACTCAGCCTCACTTTGTGGTACAGCACAAATTCTCTCCTACTCAGCAAGACAGATTCTCTTTCTACACCAACTGCTTTTCCATTTTTTGCTCTGACCCATCTCTTTATCAGCTCTGCATTTATTTTTTGCTATTCTTGCAAAAACTCTGAATGTCTGAAATCTGGGAGGGCCTGTCTTTCAGTCTTCCCCCACTCCAGATTTGTTCTTATACCCTTAGGATCTCTTTTTAATTCTTCCATTAGTGTGTGTTTCTAGTTTTGAAAAGTTCTCCATGAATTGAATCAGTTTCTTTTATTCAAGAACACTGGCATATACTCACCATCATATCTACCTCACCTTCATTATTTAATCTCATTATAAAAATGTACAAAGGAATTATTTCAATATTTTTGAATAAATACCCAGAAATGGGTTGCTCCATATAATTTGCTACAGCAGCTGCACCAGTTTGCATTTCCACCAATAGTGTACATGGGTTCTAATTTCCCCACATTCTCACCAACATGTGTCATTTATATAGATACATATCTAATATACAGATCTATATATGTGTAGATATATATCCAGCAAAGGCCAGTACCAAACCCAAGTTCAGCTGCTCACGACTGGAAAGACCAATACTTGAGAGACAAGTGTTGGTGGAAAAGGAAAAGTTGCTTTATTCAGGAGGTCAGCAACCTGGGAAGGTGGCCGACTAATGTCCTAAGAGCATCTCCAAGTTGCCCGTTAGGAGACAAAAGTTTTAAAGGCAGTGTGAGGGAGGGAGCTGCAGGGGGCATGATCAGCTCGTGCACAATTCTCAGATTGGTTGGCATCAAGATGAATTTTCAAGCATCACCAATCTTCTGGTTTCAGCCAGTCTGGAGTCTATGTGCTTGCAGTCAGCAGTTTTCAGCTGGCAGGGATCTGCTTCCTATAAAAACAACTTAGGAATGTGTGTCAGACTTTTATCTCTGTCTTTCATGGAACTGGGAGTTTGGTGACTCTGCTGTGTGGCTGGTTTATAATCTAAATTTTTCCAGTTTCCCAACCCAATAAGTGTTCTTTGTTTTTACATCTTCACATTTCTTAACTACTAAATCTTTTTTTCTTCTTTTATTAAAGAAGATGTCAGGGGTAGGAGTTTATTAATTAATTTATTTATTTTTGCTGTGTTGGGTTTCTGTGTGAGGGCTTTCTCTAGTTGTGGCAAGCAGGGGCCACTCTTCATTATGGTGCGTGGGCCTCTCACTATCGTGGCCTCTTTTGTTGCAGAGCACAGGCTCCAGACGCACAGGCTCAGTAGTTTTGGCTCATGGGGCTAGTTGCTCCATGGCATGTGGGATCTTCCCAGACCAGGGCTCGAACCCATGTCCGCTGCATTGGCAGGCAGATTCTCAACCACTGAGCCACCAGGGAAGCCCCTAATTACTAACTCTTGAGCCAGCATTTTGAGACTCAGGGGAAACCTAGGAGACTAAAGCAAAAGCCTTTTACTTCAAAGGACAGGGACACAGGACCTTGTATGTGGTTTTAGGAGCCATTCTAACAGGTGTGAGTTGATACCACATTGTGGTTTTGATATGTGTTTTTCTGATGATTAGTGACCTTGAACATTCTTCCATATACCTGTTTCCCCTGTGAATGTGAATATTCTCTTTGGAGAAATGCCTATTCAAACCTTTAGTTCATTTTTAATTGGGCTATTTGTTTTTTCCTATTGAGTTGTAGAAGTACCTTATATATTTTGAAGAGTAACCCCTTATCAGATATATTGTTTGCATTTGTTTCCTCCCATTTTTTAGGATGCCTTTTCACTCCACTGATTGTTTCCTTTGCTATGCAGAAGCTTTTTAGTTGGATGTAGTCCCACTCATCTATTCTTGTTTTTATTGCCTGTAATTTTGGTGTTATAGTCATGAAATCATTGAAAAGGCCATGTCTTGAAGGTTTCCAATCTGTTTTCTTCTATGAGTTTTATAGCTTCAGATCTCATGTCTGAGTCTTTAGTTGATTTTGAATTGATTTATGTTTATGGTACGAGACAAGAGTCCAGTTTTATTCCTTGACATGTAGATATTCAGTTTTCCCAGCACAATTTGTTGAAGACAGTATCCTTTCCTTATTGTGTACCCTGTCAAAGATCTGTAGATGGATGGATTTAATTCTAGGCTGTCTATTCTGTTCCATTGGTCTACATGTCTGTCTTTATTCCAGTACCATACTGTTTTGATTACTGTGTCTTTGTAGTATTATTTGAAATCAGGAAGTGTGATGCCTCCATCTTTGTTCTTTCTCAAGATTGATTTGGTTGTTCATAATCTTTTGTAGTCCCATGTGAATTTAAGTGTTGTTTATTCTTTTTCTGAAAAAAAATGCCATTGGGATTTTGACAGGGATTGCCTTGAATCTATGGACTGATTTTGGTAATCTGAACCCTTCAACAATATAAAGTCTTCCAATCCATGAACACTGATGCCCTTCCATTTTTGTGTCTGTTTTAATTTCTTTCATCAGTGTTTTGTAGTTGTCAGTATATATGTCTTTTATTTCCTTATGTAAGTTTATTCCTAGGTATTTTATGCTTTTTGGTGCTATTTTAAATGGGATTATTTTCCTCATTTTCTTTTTATATAGTACATAGTTAGTGAATAGAAGAGCAACTAATTTTTTATGTTTATTATGTATCCTGGAACTTTAGTGAATTTACTTTTTAGTTCTAATACTTTTGTTATTGTTTCTTTTGTTGACTCTTTAGAGTTTTCTATATATAAGATCATGGTGTCTGGAAACACAGGCAATTTTACTTCTTTCTTTCTATTTTGGATTCTTTTTTACTTCCTTTTCTTGTCTAGTTGCTCTGGCAAAAACTTCTAGTACTATGAACAAAAAGCAATGGCAAGAGTGGGAATCCTTGTCTTAATTCTGACAATAGAGGAAAATCTTTCAGTTTTACACTGTTGAGTATGATGTTAGCTATGGTCTTATTAAATATGGCATTTATTATGTTGAAGTAATTTCTTTCTTTTTTTCTGCCTCATTGAATATTTTTATCATGAAAAGGCATTGAATTTTGACAAATGTGTTTTTATTCTATTGAGATGACCTGATTTTTATCCTTTATTCTGTTAATGTGGTATATCACATTAATTGATTTTCATATGTTGAACCATTTTTCGTCCTAGGGTTAAATCCCACTTGTTCATGGTGTATGTTCCTTTTATAATGTCTTTGAATTTCATTTGCTAGTATTTCATTGAGGATTTTTGCATCTATGTTTAACAACAATATTAGCTTGTAGTTTTCTTTTCTTGTGATGTCTGTGTCTGGATTTCATATCAGGGTAATGCTAGCCTCATAAAACAAGTTTGGAAATGTTCCCTCTTTTCAGGTTTTTGGAAGAGTTTGAGATTGATGTTAATCCTTCTTTAAATGTTTGATAGAATTTACCAGTGAAGACATCTGGTCCTGGCTTTTTCTTTGCTAGAACATTTTTGATTACTAGTTCAATCTTCTGACTAGTAATAAGCTTATTCAGACTTGCTATTTCTTCATGATTTAGTCTTGGTAGGTTGTGTGTTTCTAGGAATTTATCCATTTCTTTTAGGTTACCCAGATTTTTGCATATAGTTGTTAAAAGTATTATTTTATGATACTTTTTCTTTCTGTGACATCAGTTGTAATGTCTCTTCTTTTATTTCTGATTTTATTTATTTTAGTTTTCTCTCTTTTTCTCTTTAGTCTAGCTAAGGGTTTGTCAGTTTTGTTTATCTTTTCAAAACAACAACTCTTCTTTTGTTGTTTTTTTCTGTTGCTTTTCTACTGTTTCTGATTTATTTCTTCTCTAATATTTGTTATTTCTGTTCTGCTTTGTTCTTAGTTTGTTCTTCTTTTTCTAGCTCCTTTAGGTGTAATGTTAAGCTGTTTATTTGAGACTTTTCTTTATTTTAAATGTAGGTCCTCATTGCAATGAACTTTCTTATTGGTACAGCTTTTGCTACATTTCATAATTTTTGGTATGTTGTGTTTTTTTTCCTGTTTTTCTTGAGGTATTTTCTAACTTCCTTTTCTGATATCTTCTTCTTTTTTTTTTTTTTTTTTTTTTTTTTTTTTTTTTTTTTTTTGCGGTATGCGGGCCTCTCACTGTTGTGGCCTCTCCCGTTGCGGAGCACAGGCTCCGGACACACAGGCTCAGCGGCCATGGCTCACGGGCTTAGTTGCTCCGCGGCATGTGGGATCTTCCCGGACCAGGGCACGAACCCGTGTCTCCTGCATCGGCAGGCGGATTCTCAACCACTGCGCCACCAGGGAAGCCCTCTGATATCTTCTTTGACTCAATGATTGCTTAAGAGTGTAATGTTTAATTCTCACATACTTGTGAGTTTTGCAGTTGGCTTTCTGTTGTTGATTTTTAGTTTTGTACCACTGTGGTAAGAAAAAAGCTTAAAATGATTTCAGTCTTCTTGAATTTGTTAAGACATTTTGTTACCTAACATGAGATCTATCCTGGAGAAAGATTTATGAGCACTTGGGAAAAATATATATTCTGTTGCTGTTGGGTGGAATATTTTGTATATATGTATTACGTCCATTGACCTATAGTGTCATGAAAATTCTGTTTCCTTATTGATCTTCTGTCAGTATGTTGTATTCATTACTAAAAGTGAGTATTAAAGTCTCCTACTATTATTGTATTGCTGTCTATTTCTCCCTTAAGTTCTGTCAATATTTCCTTTATATTTTCTGGTGCTCTGATATTGGATGCATATATATTTATAATTGTTCCATTTTTCTGTTGAATTGACTCTTTTTATTATTATATAATGACCTTTAGACTTTATGACAGTTTTGACTTAAAGTCTATTCTGTCTTATATAACTATAGTCTCTTTTGCTCTCTTTTTGTTAACATTTTCATGAATATCTTTTTCCATCCCTTTGCTTTCAACCAATGTGCATCCTTAAATCTAAAGGGAGTTTGTTTGTTTGTTTTTAATATGAAACATATACTTTGGTCATGTTTTTTATTTATCTATTTAGCTACTTTATCTTTTGAGTGAGGAGTTTAATCCATTTACATTTAAGTAATTTACATTTAAAGTAATTATTGGTAAAGAATTGCTGTTACCATTTTTTAGTTGTTTTCTTTTAATCTTGTGGTTCTTTTTATCTCTTGCTGTCTTCTTTTGTGTTTTGTTAATATTTTGTGTTGATCTGTTTTGATTCCATTCCATTTTTTAAATGTAACTTCTTTAGACCTTGTGGCTTACATAATTTTTTATGGATATAGCACTGTATTTTAGTATGATAACAACCTAAGTTCAATCACATACCAAACTGTGGTTATTATTGTCACAATTTACATCTATTCATATTGTACAACTTTTAACATAGTTTTAGTTATAGCTATTTTTTAATAATTATGTCTTTTAGTTCTTATGCTAGAATAAAAAATGATTTACCCACAACTGTTACAGTAATAGAGTATTCTTTATATGTTTATACATTTACATTTACCAAGACGTTTTATCTTTCTTATGCTATCATGTTACTGTTTAGTATCCTTCATTTCAACTTGGAGAACTCTTTCATCATTTCTTATAAGGAAGGTCTAGTAATGACAAACTCCCTCAACTTTCGTCTGTCTGGGAAAGTCTTATCTCTCCTTCATTTTCAAAAGAAGATATATACACTACTATGTATAAAATAGATAACTAATGAGAACCTATTGTATAGCCCAGGGAACTCTATTCAATGCTCTGTGGTGATCTAAATGGAAAGAAATCTAAGAAAGAAGGGATATATGTATATGTATAACTAACTTACTTTGCTGTACAGCAAAAACTAGCACAACATTGTAAAGCAACTATACTCCAATAAAAAATAAAATAAAATAAAATAAAAGAGAGTTTTTCCAGATATGGTATTCTTCCTTGGCAGTTTTTTTTTTTTTTTCTTTCTTTTAACATTTTGAATATATCATTCCACTCACTTCTGACATGCAAGGTTTCTGATGAAAAATCTGCTCAGTCTTATGAGTGTCCCATTTTATGTGAAAAGTCATTCTCTTGCTGCTTCCAAAATTCATCTTGTCTTTGACTTTGGGCAATTTGATTATGTGTCTCAGTGTGGATTCTTTGGGTTTATCATATTTAGATGTTCTTTAGGTTTCTTAGATGTGGATGTCTATTTCCTTCCCTAGAATTAGGAAGTTTTCATCTATTATTTCTTTGAATAATGAAAGATAATAACACTTTCTGGTTATTTCTTTATAGTTCTTCTAGAACTCTCACAATGCACATATTGTCAGTGTGGTTTCTTATAATTCCATTAAGCTTCTACCTTTTCTTAATTCTTGTTTTATTTTTGCTACTCAGACTGAATTATTCCAGTGACCTGCCTTTAAGTTCACTGAGCCTTTCTTCTAATTGATCTATTCTCCTGTTGAGCCCTTTTAGCTAATTTTACCATTCAGTTATTATGTCCTTTAGCTCCACTGTTTCTGTTTAGTATTTTATTTTATATTTAATATCTCTGTTGAAATTATCATTTGTTCATTCATCTTTCTCTTAATGTTGGTGAGTATGTTTATGAGACTTAACTTTAGATCCCTGTGAGGTAAATCATATAACTCTATTTCATTAGAGTCAGTTTCTGGATTTTTATCTTGTTCCTTTTTTTGGAACATCTTTGCCTATTTTTTCATTTTTTTCTTGATTCTCCATGTTGATGTCTGTGCATTTGAGCCTTTCAATTACTTTCTGTTTTCTCACAAAGGGAATTTTTCCATGAACTGTTGCTGAATCAGTGTGTTTGTGGGAGAAAGGAGAATTAAGGGTTTCCTACTCTTCCATCTTGCTGATGTCATTCCTCTGATTTTCTATTTTGCATAAAATGACACATTTTACTAAAATTGTTTTTAAGTTAATATTGAAGAGTCCTGAACCCTTTTTTCTTGAAAAATGCCACTCAGCTTTGAGCAATATTGGTATTGAGTTTGAAAAGAGATGAGGCTGTGAATGACAAGAGGAGACCAGATAGAAAGCTCTGTGGTTTCCTAGTCAGTTACACACGAAGTGATCACTCACCAGAATCCCAACCACAAATCAATATTATTGTTTTCATTTTACAAGTTCACATCTTAGGCACATATATATTAAGCACACTCTGTAGCTTTTTCCTACTTAAACCAAACTCTTTGACCTCAAAGGACATGGTAACTATAATGTAATGCTCTCTAATCCTGCCTGGTACAAATAAATGCTGCAGATTGACAAATGTTTCTACGTGTAGAAAAATATATATTTTTACATACCTTTATATGCTCTTTTAAGAAACAAGTTGGATTGGTGGAAAAAAATACTGGACTTGAAATGCAGACATTGATTTTTCATCATACTTCTGCCCTCCCTCAAAAAAAAAAAAAGATTATTTTTTGCATTGTTGACCACTGCTTTAAATCTCAAACCTTTCTTCTATAAATGATGAAGTTGGGACTGCATTATTTTTCAAAGTCTACTCCAGTTCAAAATTCTGTGGTTTTATGCTATATACTAGATAGATAGATAGATAGATAGATAGATAGATAGATAGATAGATAGATAATATTTAGTATATATAACATACATGGTATTAAGTAGTATATGTAATACACTATTTACTCAAGTGTGAATTACATAGATATTCTTTATATTAAGATCCTGCCACGTCACAAATTCTGCTATATTTTGCTCACCTAGGATAACCAAACTTGCACATAATATCCCTGAGGACACCTCTTGAAAGACTCCCATTTGGTGTTCCTTCTGTTCCTGCCTAAATTTCCATTTATTTATAATAAGCTTCAGAATTTTCATTTTAAAATGAACAAACAGGTCAACAAAACCTCACAGTTACACATATCATCCATAGATTAAACTATGGACAAAATAAATAACAGATGAAATTGAAACAAGTAAATACATATGCACCTTTTTATGTTAATAGATTTATTAAAATCAAAGTGCTTCAACCTTCCTTTGTAAGTGGTTAGGGGACAACGGGTAAAGTCAAGCAAGAAATAATCAAGTTTTTTATTGGTTAGGGAATTCTAGTAATACAGATCATAATTTAAAAACCCTATTTAATTTTGCAGCATAATCTTAGTAACTCAACAGCAGGTAAAATAAAATCAATTTTTGGCTAAAGTGCTTTGAGGATATTAATTTGGGAGATAGTTTTCTAGCAAAATCTAAGAACTTCAGGCTAATTTAGCCAAAGGCTACAGAACAGAGCCCTCAAGTGAATGATGTCACAAAAATCATAATGTAAAATTTAAGAAGGTTGTGACTTTGAGAAAATAAGTGAAACATGAATTCAGAGAATTTACAACATAACCCATAAAGACAAAAATGAAGTACATCGTAAAGTCAATTGTGAAGTGTTACATAATCCAAAGTTATTAAAACTTTGTCAGTAACTATACGGGCTCCTTCAAAGACAAAAATGAGCAGTGTCTAGTGACTTGGCATGGTAAGACAAAACTCACTTTCTGATCATTTAGAACAACACTCTTAGTGCCAAGAATTTGCCAACTTACTGTTTTTGAGACCTGCTCCATTTTTCCCATGACACAGTGCTTTCTACAGACTCAATGACCTCACTACAAACATTCATTCAGAAGAGAAAATAGATCTCAAGACTAAGAAGAATCAGAGCTCTGGAGTTAGAACCCCCACTCCCTCAATTCTTAGCATGGGCCTTGGGCAAGCCACTTACCCTTGCTTGGCCTCTTCTTCTTCATCAGCAAAATGGAGATGTCATCATTTTAGGGTTGTAATAAGAAGGGTTGGGATATTGCATAGTATGCACCGAATAACTGTTATCCTTTACTATTATTTTATTTTGAGTTTCTTTCCAAAATTGAAATTTAATTCTATCTTGTGCTAAATAAACATAAATAAAACTTTATGAAGTTATTTCTACTATGTGTATTCCACTCGGGAAATAAAAGTTTAGAAATTGATTGTGATAGTGAAATGGATGTTCATGCTATGAAACATTTGATCCCAGTTCATCTGTTAAACAATTTCTTAAATACTCAGTATAAACATAAACACCATTCTGTTTTCCTAAAATGTTCAATATATGTTTTATTTTTACATCACTTACTTATAATAGTGGATTACTAAATATGCAGTTTCCTGGCATTTAAGGCAATTTAATTCATCTACCTTTCTAGAATAAGAAAGCCCAGAGTGTTTTCTGCATTTCCTGAAAGTTTGTCCTTTACTCTCCACTCTTGCCTGCTGACTGTTCTGTAAGATTCTATAATTTATCCCTAAGTCTCTATCACTGATGTGAGGAATCACATCTACACAATGAGAGGGCCATTCCCCTACTCAGTTATTCAGCAAGTAAACAAGCATTCTGGAGCATGTATTTGTTTGTTTTATGAGGATCTACTCTAAATTCATTACATAAATTAGCTTGTTTAAACCTTAATACATTTAATCCTACACATAGGCACTTATTCATATTTTACAGCTAAGGAAATTGAAGCACAATGAGATTAAGCAACTTGCTTACAGTCACACAACTCATCAGTGATGTCACTTTTAATATAATGTCTTTCAAAAAGATCAAAACATATTTAATATTATTACTAAATAAAAACTGGAATAATTTGTTTCTTAGATTCAACTATTTTATAGAATCTCATTTTAGGTCAATTTATACTCTGAAAGTCATCTTAATTCAGTGGTATATTTTTAAATGTGATAACCACAAACAAAAATAGATCAAAAATTTATTTATCAAAAAAATTCTATCTGTCCAGCTATCTTTCTTTCCATCCATCCATCCATCCATCTGGAGAGTATCTACTACATCAGGCATTGTTCTGTGTTAGAGATTCACTATTGAGGAATCAGATGAAGCTTCATCTTCATGGATCATATACTAATGAAAATATTCACAAAATCTCTCTCTAACTTCTCGGGGTCAATGTTTTCTTTAGCTGGCAACAAAAATGGATCACTGATTTTGGATAAATCTATGGTTTATTACAAAATAAACATATGAAAGGACCATTTAGGAAAAATTAATGATTACCTGCCAACTGATTAGATGCTCCTAAGAGCAGATAAAATTGTTAAATGATTTTAAAAGACTTACTGATCAACTAGTGTAAAAAGTTTGAAATACTGAGTTAAACCTGTTTACACAGGCTATTTTGTTGTTTTGCTTTTTCTCTGAAAAACTATTCAGTCTTTGCTATGGTAATGTTCATTTTAATCTCTAAGCAGAGGAATATAACATGTAGAATTTTTGAAATTATTTCACCATACTTTCAAATTTGTGGAATATTAGTTAATAGCAAAAGTGATAGCAGTATTCTAAATTTTAAACTAGAAAACATTTTTAAATCTTCAGATAGCTTCCATATGAAATGTGCAAAACCCATATGTGTTGGAGCAGTTGACCTTCCCTTATTACCTCTGGCAGAGAGCACCCTTCATCTATCAGCCATTTCTGCAACACAAGTTACACACCAGCAGTTGTGCTCGAAACCAGAAAATGAACGGCTAAGGTGTGGTCTTTGCCATGAAGAACCACATCAGTGGAAAACATAACAATAGATATATTACAAAAACAAAACAAACAAACAATCCTCTCAGTGTTGAGGTTCATGGGCACAAGCGAAGATTCTCTGAGATGAGGATTATCAAAACGTAAATGTTTGGTCAGTGGAACAATCACATTCAGGCTCCACCTAGAAAATCACTGAAAGAATATTTCAAATAGTCTACATATAATCCAGTATAATTTTACGTTTATAATTTTAAATCTGTTAGTAACCTCATTAAAGAATTGAAAAGAAGCAAGCAAAATTCATTCTAATAATCAATTTTATTTAACCCAGCATGTCAAAAATATTATCCTTTCAACATATAATCCACATGAAAATATTAATAGGGTATATTATAAGCTTTTTCTTCATAAGGAATCTCTGACATCTACTATGTTATTTACACTACTGTCCATCTCAGCCTGGGTCAGCCACGTTTCAAGTGTTCAGTAGCCCCATGTGGTGAGTGGCCATGTAGCCACAGAGCAGCTCCACAGAAGGACTACTCAGCACTGGGATAGGCTATTTTACAGTAAAATTATCTGGCCATTGGGTGTGGTATCATTTGTTCATTCATTCTTCAGCAAACGTTTATTGTGATTTTATTGTTTGTTAAATGATATGCAAACACTGAAAATATAACAACGAGTACAAAAGTACCTGCTCTTTTGGAGTTCAGACAACTGAAACAAGGAGAGTTATAATCCTATAAGTTACCCGAAGAGCAACGTGTCCTGAGGATTGGGGAGTATGAAGGGGACAGTCACGTAACCCAGCTCAGGTCCTAAGAGGGGAATGGAGTCTGAAGAGACGGCAGGGACAGCCTGGAAGAAAGAAAAGGGATGAGTCCATGTAACAGGTGAGCCAGTGTGATTGGAGACAGAGAGAAACCCAGGTGTGAGTGAGGAAGTACCAAAAGCTGAGTGTCCCTGAAGTAGACCATGTGCAAGGCAAGAGAGAATAAGCGATGCTGCCAGGACAGGATACAGGGGCTAGATCCTGGGAAACACTGGATGTCATTTAAGGACCTGGAATTTATCCAGTGGGATCAGACGTTAAGCTTTAAATAAATTACATTAGCAACTCTATATTTTGGAGAAGAGAACAGACGATGGGAGATTTTGTAAGAGAAGGCTGAATACTTCAGGCAAGAGAAAATGGGAGTCTTAATTTGAACAGAGAAATAAGAGTTAGAGAAGAGGAAACAGATTTTATTAAAATTTGGACTAAAATCAAGACGTCACAATTGGATTTCAGTTGAAGTCGTGGGTGGAGTCAAGGAAAACAGACAGGCTTCTGCTTTGAGTTGATTAGCTAGCTGAGAAAACCAACCCTGAGTTAAAAAATACTGGAAGGGAAGCAAGTCGATGGGGAAAGATGGCGAGTTCACTTTGTCCTAAGTGTGAAGCAGCCTGGGCAGGGAGAGCTGAGATAGAGGGTGAGGCTCAGAAGTGAACTCGGACCGGTTCTGCTCTGTAGTCAAATCCAACTCCCAGGGAGAGTGTAGAGTTTAAAACCAACTTTGGCTTTATTCCCATCTTATCCCTAGGTTCTTCATGACGTTTTTTTTTTCTTCTTTTTTTTTCTTAGATTCCATATATATGTGTTAACATACGGTATTTGTTTTTCACTTTCTGACTTATTTCACTCTGTATGACAGACTCTAGGTCCATCCACCTCACTACAAATAACTCAATTTCATTTCTTTTTATGGCTGAGTAATAGTCCATTGTATATATGTGTCAATTCTTCTTTATCCATTCATCTGTTGATGGACACTTAGGTTGCTTCCTAGAGAATGGACTTGAGGATATAGGGAGGGGGAAGGGTAAGCTGTGACAAAGTGAGAGAGTGGCATGGACATATATACACTAACAAACGTAGGGTGGATAGCTAGTGGGAAGCAGCTGCATAACACAGGGAGATTAGCTCCTTGGTTTGTGACCACCTAGAGGGGTGGGATAGGGAGGGTGGGAGGGAGGGAGACGCAAGAGGGAAGAGATATGGGAACGTGTGTATATGTATAACTGATTCACTTTGTTATAAAGCAGAAACTAACACACCATTGTAAAGCAATTATACTCCAATAAAGATGTTAAAACAAAAACAAACAAAAAACCAACTTTGGAAAAACAAAACAGCATGTCCTTCTAGAAATCATTGGCATTCCAGTTAGTATGTCTCCCCAGGGCTGTCAGAAGAGAGTTTCTAAGATACCATATCCCTGACTGCGTTTAAATTCTCCAGACTCTTTTTTGTTTGTTTGTTTTAACATCTTTATTATAGTATAATTGTTTTACAATGGTGTGTTAGTTTCTGTTTTACAACAAAGTGAATTAGTTTTACATATACATATGTTCCCATATCTCTTCCCTCTTGTGTCTCCCTCCCTCCCACCCTCCCTATCCCATCCCTCTAGGTGGTCACAAACCACCTAGCTGATCTCCCTCTGCCATGCGGCTGCTTCCCACTAGCTATCCACCCTACATTTGGTAGTGTATATATGTCCATGCTTTGCAAACACCCACTTTATCCTTGTAGGCACCTTCCTTTGCAGGGGTTTCGGATTCTCTGCAGCCCAGGAGTTCACAGCGGTTGTCTCCAGAGCCCACCTGTCCTGTGCCTTTGATGTGTGCCCCCCCCTCCGTCTGGAGACCTCCTCTAATAAGCAGCAGCAGCAGCAGCTCCTGTTACCTTTCCTTGATTCCCCAGCAGCTTTTTGACAGTGAAGTCTGAGTTAGTTTCCACTTAATAGGATTCCTTGGCAACATGTATTTGTGTCTCTTCTAGCACTTCTCATCTTGCTTCTACTACAACCATCACTTTGTCTTCTGTCTTATTCCACTACCGTATATACTTCTGAAATGACGGACTTTTTGTGTTTGTTTTTTTAATCTCCACTGCTGATATCTGAGTCTACAGGGACTCACACATGTTTACTGACTAGAAGTGTATTGAATTTAATTTTATTTTGGGATTGTATTAATTTCAGTAGAATAAATTTAAATTGGCATGAGGCAAACTGGTAAACATGAAGGAATATACAGTTGTTGCCAACAGGATAGCTTCATGTTGGAAATGCTTTGACGAGTTATCAGTTCTGATATTTGAGAACATATATCATAGGGTCTCATACAAAATGTATCATTTTTAAAATTTTCAAATATATGTTAACTTTTGTCTGTCTCTTCTCCTTTGTCCTTCTCAAGAAATCTATTACTACAAGTTGGAGAAGTGTATCTGCTATAATGGAACTTCTTCTTTGCTCCTTCTTATACTAACTGCATTGCCCAGAGAGTCAACATCCTTTTCAGTCATTACAGATTTTTGTAAATATCTATAACTCTTGTCATTAGAGGTAGGTAGTGTCCATTATGTGCCTTTCCC
Source organism: Kogia breviceps (assembly GCF_026419965.1). NCBI lineage: Eukaryota > Metazoa > Chordata > Mammalia > Artiodactyla > Physeteridae > Kogia > Kogia breviceps. The sequence goes on from NC_081322.1 coordinate 16,842,231, forward strand.
CACAATCTCACCAGTGGGAGGTATGTAACAAAGAAAGAAAGCCTAAGTTAAATTCTGTCAAATATATTTCAGTCAAGGCACATTAAAATGTTGGATCATCACACTATTTAGCCTGGGAAAATCTCATATGTCTTTAGGTACCTTAACTCATTTTTGAGTGTAAGGTAATTTTAAGACTAATGCACGACACTCTGATGGCTGCAAACAGCTTTGTGGTACAGTCAAGTGACAACTTCACCTGTAAAGTGAGGAAAAAATAACAAATGACGCTGCACACCAAGAGCTGTTCTGTGATTGCCATATTTGTATACCTAATTACGAAATCTTTCTAAATGACCAGATACCTGGAATGTACTCATTTCTTTCATTTAAAATGTTAGAGCTAACGTCCTAGGTACAAATTGACAAAATATATTTTGTATTTTGATAAGGACACTCAAAGTGTTAAGTAACCAACCTCATAACAAATCAGTACCCAAAAACTTAGGCATTAAAACAACAAATATCATTTATTTGCTCACAATCCTACAGTACTGATAGGTCTCAGTGAGAAGAGCTTATTCTTACTCCACTTCTGGGGCTGGAACATCCAAAATGACTTCCTCACTCATATCTTATGTCACAGCAGGGATGGTTGGGACTCTCTCTCTCTCATACAGATATAGATATAGATTAGATATAAATATCAATATCAGTAGATATATCTGAGTTATAATTTAGTTATATAGATGGATATTTCCCCCCTCATTACCTCTTATATGGCTAGCTTGGGCTTTTTCACATACAACATGGTCACCTCGGGTTACTTAGGCTACTTATACAGTGATTGGCTTTTCTCAGAGCACAAAAGCAGAAGCTGCCAGAACTTCATAATTTCTGGGTTCCTAAAATGTCACTATTTTAGAAAAATATCACTTTTGTTGCTTTCATGATGTTGTTACCAGGTCAGCCCATATTAAAGGCAGGCAGAAATAGACTTCACTTCTTGACGGAGAAATGGCAAGTTCTTACTGAAAGAGAAAATGTAGGATAGAGACAAGATTGCAGCCATACTCTGAGGTGTATAGATTAAAAGTATTTCATATCCATACATGCATCACTATTTATAGTAACATGTTCTCAAAGCACATTGCAGACAATGTAACTCTCTGAACTCTATTCAGGTAAGTGCCTGTGCAGATTAGACACTAAAGGTTGTGTTGTTTGTGCAGCATGTGGTTCATCCCCAGCACAGGGATGTCAAAGACTGCAGGCTGTGACTCTCCCATGCATGCCCACAGGCTGCTCCCACAGTGTCTGAACTCCTTCAAGGTGGACTGGTCAGCCTGGACTTCATGGGGTGCTTAAGCATGGGGGGTGCTGGGACCTAGCTTGCCCTGGGGTGCTTCTCTTTCCTCTCTAATGACTCATCCGTTCTCTGCTTTCACTACTTCACACTCCAGAGACGTGTATCACCCACATGTCACCATTTCTGATTGTTACTGCCCTTCCCTTTCACTCTTTTTCTACATTCTTTCTCTTTCTCCCTGTTCTTATCCCTAGCTCATTCTTCCACTGTGTTGCTAGTGTTCCCTAGGTTATCATAGCTATTGCTAACTGAAGAGGATCTTCTTCTTCTGTGACTTTAATTTCTGGTTTTTGTTTGGATTTTTCTTTTTGTGTCCTTGATTGTTTTCATTGTTCCCTGACTTAACCATCATGTTTACTTTTACTTGATGTTCATCTGAAAGATCCACTTTATGTCCAAACACTTAAACTGAATAATTCTTAAACAATAAAAATAGCAAAAACTGTGAGGACAAAAAAAAAAAAAAAAAAAAATTAAATAGTCATCTTTTATTGTTCAGGGCTTTTTTAAAGTATAAAAAAAGTAGCTGTTTTTACCCTTCAATAAAATTCCAAGAGCCACTTAATTTGGATTAACTAGATCGACTTTTCTAATAAGCAGATATACTTTGAAGGTAAAGAAACTTTAAAGTGTGTTACTTCAGCTAGAATAGATTTATTTGCCATTGACAGGGAAGAGAAAAAGAAATAAATGAGGTTTTTCCTTGTTTAGAGCACGGGATTTGTATCCTCCCCTGATTGAGCAAGAATCTTCTTGGCAAAAGTGATCAAAAATGTATTTTCATTTTCCAAGTATATATAGTGTTCTTAACTAGAAACTCATACAAAAATTTAGTTGAAAGTCAGCTTAGAAATCATAGAGATCAAATCCCTCAGTCTATAGGTGAAGAACCTGAGGGGGTAAACTAGCTGACCCCAATCCAGGTGGCTTTAAGGACAGGAGAGCAGGCTCGAGGGATGTCTCCTTGTTGGTCTTTATGGTGGATTCCTGATGGATTTGCCTAGTCCCTAGATCTTTGGTGGGAAGATATGTTTGATTGGCATAGAGAACAGGAAAAAGCTTGGAGGTTAAATTTGAGTGGGTAAGAAAGGAGAAGAAGTCAAATGTGTGTACAAGTCTGGAATACTGATGAAAGAGGGTAAGGAGTGTGTGGTGTGTGTCAGATAATTCACAAGAGAGATTGGGGTAAAAAGCAAGAGAAGAGCTTGATCAGCTACTGAAAATGTGGGGATCTATGGAGAAGGAAGGATGTCTAAAGATTCTTTTTTATAAAATCTTGTTGTATGAGTATCCTTTTTCTGCCTCCCTTTTCTCTGTTATAAATTTTCAGTAATGACATACCTTATTTTTTCATGCTATTGTGGAGTTATTTGAATTTATTTTCTATGTGTTGCTGTGATAAAATGAAATTTAAGAAATAGGAAAGAAGACTTAGATTAATTTGAGTTGTTCTTAGTCCAAGTCATCTTCCATAAACTGTGCTTCTACTCCTACTGACTGTTTGATAGGAAGATGATTTTGTATAGCTTCTAATGAAGTAATAGCCAACATGTATTGAACACATGCTCTGAGCCAGACATTCTGTTAAGATATTTATAGGAAATAGTTAATTTCCTCATCATAACAACTCCAAGGGACAGTAACTATTATAATCTCTATTGAAAAACAAAGGAACAAGCTAAATCTAGAAATATTAAATAATTTGTCTGAGTCACAGCTAGTATGTTACATAGGGAAGAAAACTCACCATGGCATGAAAACATTTGGTAATGAAATGACTGCCTTCAAATCCCTACCATCCAAGCATCTTTCTCAGCTTAATATCAGTGTTAAACCCATCATATCAACATGGAAAGGAAGGCCCACTGTCAAGTGTTAAAACACAAGGAAAAGTCAATGCAAATTGATTATCAAAGGAAAAACAGCATAGCTTGTGAAAGCTGGGAGACTTCTCAGTGTTGAATAAATTGATAGTGAAAAAAAGTAATCACAGGCAGAATCATAGATAAATGAGAATATGGCAGAGTTCAACATTAAAAATGGAAAAGAAAGTCCAGAAGGATGGTGACAGGATCGCCACTTTAAAAGAGACTGATTTGAATTTTGACAGATTAAATGAGGCCCTGGGAAAACTGATGAACACTCAGAATAGGTTCACAGTGATCACCCTATTCATGGCATTGTTGTTAAAGTAAAAAATGAAAATAAATTAATTCTTTCATATTGATATACTGTTCTGTTAGGGTTATGCCCTCCCACTCCTTTTCTCTACCCCCCAAAACTTAGAGACAATCTCTGATTCATTCTTGGTCTGTTCTAATAATTAAAGCACAGTCACCATATTTTCTGTAATTTTAACATTTTTATTAAAAATCAGGTATTTAGTCATATATTTTTGAAACAGTATCACAAGGAAATTATGAGATGCTGATATAATTTACAATAGATTTACAATTTACAATAGATTGCTTTTAAGTGGTATTGTCTGAGTACCAGTTATCCTCAGATAATTAATTAGCAGCCTCTACTTCTCAGACTAGAGAAGTCTTCAACATCAATAGCAAGAGTTATTTTGACTCTTTCTTTTTTGTCATTCAAATAACGATTTTTAGGACCATGGAAAATATACCCTTGTATTTTAAATGTTATTTCTACTAAAATTCATTTATGATTTGATCTACAACTGTGTTCCTCTCTTCACGTTTAGTGATTTTCAGTATAGATTTTGTTGGCAATACACACTGCTTTCTCTATCTCCCCTGTTGTCTTTCCTAGTTATTGTTTGAAGGAATGACTTCAAAGCAGTTGATGTTGAAGATACTGAAGTTGAAACTTTTGTATAAAATCACAAGGTGAGAAAAAGGCAGCACTAACTCCAGCAAACAAATTGTTGAGGGCTTCTTTGAGGATATTTGATATCATCACTCTATGTTGAATGTTCAAGCAATCCCACACAGAGGTAATTAAAAAAAAAAAAATGATCCTGGAAAAGCCCTACTAAATAGCCTAAGACTAACAGCTATATAAAATTCAACTTATTCCAAGTTCAAGAAAGCAAAGAGGCTTCTGAGAAAACACTGGGAGAAACATTAAAAAAGTATTGGCTGCCTGTAAATGTCATTTCCATGCGTGGGTCTGTTGCCAAATCTAAGCTCGCTCTGCTCACCGCACGACAGACAGTGTCGAAGACGAGGTGCTGAGGCAAGGAAGACGACTACAGAAAGCTGGCAGATGAAGAAGATGGCAGACTAGGGTCTCCGATAAACCATCTTATGGGGTTTGGATGCCAGTTTCTTTTATAGCACAGAGAGGGGGAGGAGATGAGGAAGTAAAGCAAAAAGGCCATTAAGTTTTGCAAATATCTCCTGGAATGGTCAGCCTCAGGGAGGGGATATGTTAATTTCTTCTTTCTCGCAGCCATTCACGGGTGGACAGGGTCGGGATGCTTCCCTGAACAAAGGCACTTTGGTCTAACTTTCAGGCAGAGGGGCAGGGTTCCCTGAGGCAGGCCATTATGTACAGACAGTATCCTTTTAGTGAACAAACGCAGCGGAAACCAAAGGTTAAAGTAAAAGAAACAGATCCAACATGTAGTCAGATTTGTCTCCTCCCTGTTACAGGTCCATCTTATATTTAAAATTATAGTTACCACTGAATTAAGAGGTGAGGGAAACATAAGTTATCAACAACTTTGAAGAAAAAAAATGCAATTATTAAAGCAACCCTTTTGTGATACAGTTTTTTGAAACCCAAGAGAAGTTTTATTTATGTTAGACTTGTGAGAATTTATGTTTTGAGAGGGCATTGCTTTCATTATAGAAAATATCTAGAAAATATACTTAAAATTTTAAAAATTGATTCTGAATACAGACCAAAATTTTTAATACTCTATTAAAAATGATATGTATATAATATGGATTACAGGATGCCTCTTTCTTCAAATTGTGCCACTTTGTGAATTCTTCCTGGGGCCCATGAGGAGAATCATCTTTCCCTTATTTGTGTTCCTATAGCACTGTTTACACATTCTCTTTAGTAGTTGACTCTATATATTTCTGTGTCCTCCCTTAAATGTTAAGGTCTTCTTACATTTTATTTGCATTTCTATCCCGAAGGTATTGGACAGGACTTGGCACATAGTAGGTCCAAAGAACATATTTGCTGAATAAATCTTGAAATCGTTTTCTTAAAAAATGCATTTTCATAGTTCTTAATGCAATAGTATGATAATAAGAATATATTGTAGTTCCATATTCTTTGGAACTACATTTTCCTGAAAGGGTAACTTTTTGGATGTATTATTGGGTACAAAAACTACAGCATGTTCGTTTTTGCCTGAGATTAATTTTCATTTCTGAGTTTCAGTTAAGTTTTCAAGATAAAACATTCTGAGTCCCTTTACTGCAAAGATCTAGATCAACTAAGCCTTCTTCTTTTGTTTTTTGTACATCTGAGAGCCCACAGGCATAGAAGCAAGATGACATATGCACTGAAAACAAAGTCTCTTAAAATCTGCCCTCCTTTAAGAAATAGTTACTTTCTCTGGCACTCACTAACCTAGCTAGTACATTTCATAGTAATAGGAATATTGGTTTTCTATTTGGCATCCTGCAGACCCATTATATACAGAAATAGAGCTGGGCCTTTTATTACTATACCATATGTACTTTGTAGTAAAATAAATATACAAAAAACAGAGAAAATAATTTTCCATCCTAAGTTCCATATTTAGTTTCATGAAAGCTGGAACTTCTGTCTCATAGTTGAATTTCCAAAAACTCTAATCTGAACCAAAAAAAAAAAAAAAAAAAAAGTGTTCACGATTAAGGAAAATAACAAATAATACTTCACCTCTCATAATGTTACTGACAGGTCAGAAATGGCTCCAGTTTACGGTGCACAGAGAAAACCTGAACCAAGTGGTAGGTCAAGACCACGTGGCATACACAGGAAGAAGTCGTAGTGAAGTTGCAGCTGGCGTAGAGTGTCTCTAGTAATGACCCATGTTCTCCTTTCCCGTTTAGGAGTGTATTCTACCCTTCCCAACCCACCAGCATGAAGTCAAAGTAAGGAAAAATTATGCAAAATTAAAATTGTTAAAGAGTGGTCAAAATTATGAAACCAGGCTGTTGTGAAAGAGAAACTGAAGATTTATTTCTTGTGAAGGTTTGTTTCCTCATTTACAGCTTTTGGATAATAATACCTACATCACAAGACTGCCATGTGGATTAAATACTATAATGTGTATGCTCTACATAAGAACATCCCAGTGCTTAGGATATCATGAACACCCAACAGATGATGCTCCCTCCTTTCCTTTTCTTTCTTTGTCAATATTGAGGTCATTGTTGTCATCATCAATGTGAGGTTCTAAAATCAAGTCAAAGAAACTAAGACAAGAATAAAGATATAGGAGAACATATTTAGAAGTCATATATAAGTATGTGGTATATTTAACAGTCGTTCTAGCTGAAAGGAAGTACAATAAATGTCAATATTATGGTGTAGCTGTGGTGTAGCTGGAAAAGTCTAATCATACATTAGATTGTAAGAGATATATAAGTAGCAGTCAATATTGTGAGAATACAAATTCTTGCTAAGACTAAGTAAATGTGCTCATATTGTTACTGTTTTGTTTACCCCTTTTAAAAGTAATAAATATATTTTGACCCACATCCAGAGAATGGTCTAACTTATTGACAACGTTTGAAATTATTTGAAAAAGACTAGCATAGCTACAGAAAGCTACAAGGTTATAAAATATTGGTAGGGTTGGTCTATGGAAAAGAGATGATATTTGTTTTACATGGCAATAAGAGACAGAATGAGTACTTTTATGGACTGAATGTGTCCCTGAAATTCATATGTTGAAGCCCTAACCCCCAATGTAACTATATTTGGAAATAGGGGCTATCTGAATTTAATAAAGGTTAAATGAACTCATAAGGATGGGGCTCTAATTCTCAGGACCGGTGCCCTCATAAAAAGAGCTAAGAGCTCGCTCTCTCTCAGCCACATGAGGACACAGTAATAAGGTGGTCCTGGGCAAGACAGGAGAGTTCTCACCAGAAACTGAATTGACTAGATCTTGGACTGCCTAGCTTCTGGAATTGAGAAAATAAATTCATGTTGCTTAAGCCACCTGGTCCGTGGTATTTTTGTTATGCAAAGTCCAGCAGACTAAAATAAGAACTAATGGTGTGGATATAGGAGGACAGATTTCCATGCAAAGTAGAAATGCTCTTTATTTTTTAAAAAATTTTATTGAAATATAGTTGGTTTACAGTGTGTGTTTAATTTCTTTTGCACAGTAAAGTGACTCAGTTATATGCATATATATTACTTTTCATATTCTTTTCCATTATGGTTTATCACAGAACACTGAATACAGTTCCCTGTGCTATACAGTAGGACCTTGTTGTTTATCCATTCTATATATAATAGTTTACATCTGCTAATCTCAAACTCCCAGTCTATCCCTCCCTCCCTCTTGGCAACTGTAAGTCTGTTCTCTATATCTGTAAGTCTGTTTTTGTTTCATCGATATGTTCATTTGTGTCATATTTTAGATCCCACATATAAGTGATATCATATGGTATTTGTCTTTCTAGAAATGCTTTTTAAAATCTAAGAACAAATGCCATACTTCAGGAGGTACAAAATTTTCCATAACTGGAGCAATTCAAGCAGAGACCAGCAAGCAATTTTACAGGGAGTTTACCAAAGTAATTCAAATATCAGAATAGTGTTCCAATTAGGTTAATGGTTCCCAAACATTGGTTAATAGACAAATGTGAGTTTTCATCATATTCGGATAAAATAAGGATTTTTTTTCAATTTTATAAATTTATTTAAAAATAAAAACACTTTCTTAATCTTTTTTCAATATTTTGACAATAGAATATTCTTTTATTTGAAATTATAATACAAGTTATGGTAGTTGTTATGATCTTACAGAGAAAAATAGTAAGCCAATATTAGTTCTCTTAATATTTGTGGAAATTTGAATTATCTGTGATATCTGCAAGTCCAGGAAGAAAAAGACTAGAGGTTATTTTATCCTTAAAACCCCTATATTTTATGATTCTTCATCTTTATTACCACTGATATAGAAAAATATATTGTAAAAAAGGGAAAATAATACATAAGTTCCTCTTTGGTGGTAAAATCATGGATGCTCTTTATCCCGGAAGGCACTAGGCTCTCTTGGCCATTGGTTCCAGTAACCATGCAGTTAGTTAGCATTTGATTCCTCTCCAAGTTTGATATGTGCAGTTGCCTTCCCTGTGACCATTTAGCCTACTCTCAACTGTGAATTTCTTCCACTTCCTGGCATCGAATTCTTGGCTCACTTTGGACACTGTCTCAATTCAACATGACTCCAGATTACTCCTGTCTGCATGAGTATGTACCATATACCACATACCATGTCACTTGGTTTATTGGATGAGACTCTGGAGAGAGAGACAGCCAAGTTCCAATATTCCAACCAAGGCATTGAAATCTCTATGCCTGGCTAACCTAGAAAGAACAGGCAAGCTCTTAGTCTGAGATCTGAGAGTGGGTAGTTTGGCAGTAGAGACTGAAGTCCTTATAGAGGTACCTAAATCTCACTCCTTGGGAAGGAACCTCAGGCCTCATTTCTAAACCAGAGCACTTCCCCAGCAATTTATGGCAGCTGGCCTCTTTATATCATGCTCTTTCACATTGTGTTGTCTACAAAGCTTTGCCACTTGGAAGCAGGTTCAACCTACCCGACAGACCTCCGAAGCTGGTGAAAGAAACCCAGAGATGCTATTCTAATCATCTCCATCTGGCTGGAGGTGTTAATGCAAAAATGTCTGCTGCAGATACAGATGGCAAAGGAGCCAAGAAGAGAATCCACCTGAGCAAATCAAATAAATTCTGCTTGTTTAAAGGGCAAAGGAAGAATTCAGTACAGACAGGATATTCAGTAAGATCAGCATCATTATCCACTGACAAATGAGATGCCTCCATTTTCACCACCAAAAGGCCTGAGGATCCCACCAGGCCTTCTGGAAATGCCCACTGATTTTCTCCTCATAGCCTTCGTGCACAGAATTAAAACCACAAAGAACACAGCTTTGCCTGAAAAACAGGTGGCAGATATTCTCCCGGACCAGTTTCATCTCATTCATTTTGGGATTACACTACATCAGGAGACAGCCAACCACATGCTGAAGCCGACTCCAAGTGCCACCCATTTTCAAATCCAAGTTTCATTGGAACATAGTTACCCTCACCTGTTCACATATTGTGCAGGGCTGCTTTCACACTAGAGGGACAGAGTCTCGACTACAGAGATCAAGTATCCCTCAAGGCCTAAAATATTTACTCTCTTCCCTGTTTGGAAAAAGTTTGCACCTTGCTATTATATAATGAGAATCAGAACATTCACTCTGGAACTACCTCTCCTCCATCCCCAACAGACTGCCACAATTTGGTTCAAACACATCCTTTTATTCAGTACTATGAAATTAGAAAAATAGTAAGTTACCCAGATACATCTGAGTGAGAGTTTAGGAGCATCCTGTACATATCTGCCATAGAGAAATATTTTGAAGAAGTTACCTGATGGCAAAGAAGAAAAAGCATTTTTGAGGACCCCTTTTAGATGAAAATTTAAAACATCAACTTGTTCCATATCATCTTAATTTATTTGGCAGTTAAACTCTGGTCTCTTTAAACTGGAAACAAATGGCCACCTATGCACACTGTTTTTGTGGGGGTTTTTTTTGGTTTTTTTTTTTTTTTTTTTTTTTTTTTTTTTTGCTATATGATATTATCTGAAAGGAAAAAAAAAGGGTCATCAACAGTTGCATATATAATTCTGTCATAAGACACAAAGGACCAGAGTCTGAATTCTAAGGATTTTTATTCTCATTCTTTTCAAATGTAAATTTCTTATTACATATTTCAAGTATTTTTGTTTTGATTCAAGTTACTTAATGTGATCACAGAAATATTAATTGGCCAAAGAGAACCACTGAATAAATGCAAATTGATTCTGCCCCCAGAAATAGATGTTGACTAATTCAAGTTTAATGAGGCTCAAAATAGCATTTTAAGTACATTTTTATTTTTTATAGACTTTAATCATATCTGTCTTTAGGGCTTGGTTTCAGGAATGTTAAAGAACTATTCTGGGCTAATTAAGCTTGCTTACCTGACAGATTTTCCACAGCTCACCAGCTCTGCTCAGGGCCACAGCAGCCATAGTTACCATAGGAGAGGAAAAAAGGAGATTATGTTGGAACAGATTTTGACAATATGGAGACAATTCCATCCCCCAAATCACTCTGCATAACAATGTCATGCATTACTTCAAAATTTCATGTTTCTGGCAAACATGTTTAACTGTCCTCTCTACCTCAGAGCCCACAGAGAGACACCACCTCCCTGATCAGGGAAATTGTTTCATCCAGTGAAGATGTACAAAGGGCTGTCCTTTACAGGACTGGGAACAACTTTAAAAATAAATAAAATAAAAAATAAAAGACTGGGGAAATGTGAAATTTAAAATGTGTTGTTTAAGCCCAGACTAAGGATATTCATTCTGATTGTTTTGAATTTTTATTTCAATATTCTGCAATATAGTTACTCAGCACTGAAATAAACTTATTCTCTTAATATATAAGCTGCTTCACGGAGAAGAGTCTGAGTTATTTTGGCAGCCGTGCCAATGCTCATGAGACACCAATATGCCATTTAATTTTTTAAAGAAATAAATTACTGGAGTAAATGGCATTCAAATGGCAAATAGCAAGCGAAATGGAGCACAACTGAAATGGTAATTCCAGACCCCTATGTGTGGCTTTGTTTCTTTTTTATAATGGCTATTTAAATGATATAAATGTAATAAGATGTTATAATGTTGGACCTGGGACCAAGCTTCACTTTACTATTACAGTAAGGCCACCCTTCAGTTACTGCTTCTACAAAAAAGGGAAACTTACAGACATGTGGTCAGGAGTCAATGAGGCAATACACATAAAGGGTTTTGCAGAGTCCCTGGCATCTGAAAGTTTCCCATCAAATACTTCCCAGATCCCCTAATCTAGGCATCATCTCCCTCCTCACACCTCAAGCTATGGTGGGAGGTCATGGGCCTCCCCTGGGACTCTGTCCTTGTTGATTTGGTTGATTCCACGGATGTCGTCGGCAACCCTCCCAGGGATGAGTTCTGCCTGCTTCCTTATCACAGCTTCTGTCTCACGCACAGTAGCCACTCAGTAAATATTTGAATTAAAGTTTGAATTGATTAATGTATGCTCAAAACAATAAGTTAGACTCTCCCAGGAAACAAACCACTCAGGAATGTGATTTAGACCAATTCAGAAGCTTCAGCAACTCTTCTGGGAGCTTGTATTTGGATCAAATAAACCGGGCTTCATGATCAACTGAACAGCTAATGTTGGACCAGTGCTCATGTGGAAAAAATCGATAGATACACCCATGTAATGATGACTTCATATATAGTAAAAAGCATAAAAACATATCTGTATCATGCACTGGGTGAAACTGCCCTGACTTTTTATACATGTTATCTTCATTCTGACAAGAGCCCTGTGAGGCTGATAATTTTATTATGTCCATTTTACTAATGATGAAACAGGAGTAGGGCAGCCCCACAGCTGAGCAGCAGGGTTGGAATCTATGCCTGGATACTTAACACCAACCCCAGGTGTTTAATTAATTCACATGCTAACTGCCTCTGTGTTTTCCCCATATGTGAGATAATTTTGGGTAGTGTGTGGACAAGCTTTATTTTCTTTGCTTTAATTCTAACTTTATTTTAGTGTGGTTTGCTATAACCTGCATGTCAATCTTGCGATTTTATGAGTGCTTTTGCTTAGGACAAAATAAGTGGGTAGCAGTGTTTGTCCTGAGTTGTTTCAAAGAAACGTGAAGTAAATAGTAATATATGAGGTTGTCAGCTACAGCCACAATCATAAGGTGCTTTGTAAATGACTGAAGTCTAAGAAACCATATGAAGAAACTTCCTGGGAAAGTGCTGCCTACATTTCAACTCATTACAATATATTTCTTGCTTCTCTGAAACATAAAATAAAATATCATAGGTTTTGATAAGTATGTACATGGAATAAACATAATTATAATGAAGCATTGTGTTACACATAGATAGTATTATTTATATAATTATACTAAAGATATTCATATATATGGATATTTTAATGAAATTTAGTGATAAAAAGGGTAATGACACTACATAGATTTCCTAGAGAGTTACAAATTCATCTGAGTGATATGCAGAGTCAATTTATTTATTAGGAAATTTGGGAATGTCAAAATTATATGATATCTCAAATTAAGGGAAAGAAGTAGATGGTTACATGAAGAGGGGAAACAATATATGTGGAGCATGGAGATGGGAAAATCATGGCAGTTTTCAGATGCATGAATCCTACATCAGAGACAATTAAAACTGAAGGAAAACACACTGTTCAAAGCACCCTTTTTACTAACAAGAAAACAAACTGTGAAATTAAACTTCTGTCTTTGCTTTCACTGCCCACCTACAGAATCAATATGTATCACATAAGATTAGAACATATATGCCCTATATTAAAATCTAAAGTTAGCATGAAGAAAGGACAAATAGTAGTGGATGGTCCTTGTGTTAAAAAGCCTTTTTTGGCTTTGCTGAACTAATCACTGTGGAATGCATTTTAAAATAAGGGTTTTGATTTGCATAAAATTGTGATTTTCTAAAAAAATTTAATCGAGTATAGTTGATTACAAAGTTGTGTTAGTTTCAAGTGTACAGCAAAGTGAATCAGTTATACACGTAATATACTCTTTTATTTTTTCAGATTCTTTTCCCATATGTGCCATTGCAGAGTATTGAGTAGAGATCCCTGTGCTATTCAGCAGGTTCTTATAAGTTACCTATTTTATATATAGTTGCATGTGTATGTCAATCAAATCTCCCAATTTATCCCATACCCATTTTCCTCTGTTAACCATAAATTTGTTCTCTACATCTGTGACTCTACTTCTGTTTTCTAAATAAGTTCACTTGTACCTTTTTTTTAGATTCCACATATAAGCGAAATCATATATTTGTCATTCTATATCTGACTTACTTCACTCATTCTGACAATCTCTAGGTTCACCCATGTTGCTGTCAATTGTATTTATTTTTCTTTTTTAAGGCTGAATATTATTACATTGTATATCTGTAACACATATTTGTTTAAAATATCTTTATTGGAGTACAATTGCTTTATAATGCTGTGTTAGTTTCTGCTGTATCACAAAGTGAATCAGCTGTACGTAAACATATATCCCCATATCTCCTCCCTCTTGCAGCTCCCTCCCACCCACACTATCCCACCCCTCTAAGTGGTCACAAAGCACAGAGCTGATCTCCTTGTGCTATGCGTCTGCTTCCCATTAGCTATCTATTTAATATTTGGTAGTGGATATATGTCCATGCCACTCTCACTTCATCCCAGCTTACCATTCCCCCTCCCCATGTCTTCAAGTCCATTCTCTACATCTGTATCTTTATTCCTGTCCTGCCCCTAGGTTCCTCAGAACCATTATTTTTTTGTTTTGTTTTTAGATTCCATATATATGTATTAGCATACAGTATTCATTTTTCACTTTCTGACTTAACTCTGTAGAACAGATTCTAGGTCCATCCACCTCACTACAAAAAACTCAATTTTGTTTCTTTTTATGACTAATATTCCATTGTATATATGTGCCACCTCTTCTTTATCCATTCATCTGTCAGTGGACACTTAGGCTGTATCCATGTCCTGGCTATTGTAAATATAGCTGCAATGAACATTGTGGTACGTGACTCTTTTTGAATTATGGTTTTCTCTGGGTATATGCCCAGTAGTGGGATTGCTGCATTATATGATAGTTCTATTTTTCATTTTTAAAGGAACCTCCATACTGTTCTCCATAGTAGCTGTATCAATTTACATTCCCACTAACAATGAAAGAGTGCTCCTTTTCTACACACCCTCTCCAGCATCTGTTGTTTGTAGACTTTTTGATGATGGCCATTCTGACCGGTGTGAGGTGGTACCTCATTGTAGTTTTCGTTTGCATTTCTCTAAGGATTAGTGATGGTGAGCATCCTTTCATGTGTTTGCTGGCAATTTGTATATCTTCTTCAGAGAATGTCTGTTTAGGTCTTTGGCCCAACTTTGGATTGGGTTTTTTTTTTTTTTTTTTTTTTGATATTGAGCTGCATGAGCTGCTAGTATATTTTGCAGATTAATCCTTTGTCAGTTGCTTTGTTTGCAAATATTTTCTCCCATTCTGAGGGTTGTCTTCTCGTCTTGTTTATGGTTTCCTTTGTTGTGCAAAAGCCTTTAAATTTAATTAGGTCCCATTTGTTTATTTCTGTTTTTATTTCCATTTCTCTAGGAGATGGGTCAAAAAGGATCTTGCTGTGATTTATGTCATAGAGTGTTCTGCCTCTGTTTTCCTCTAAGAGTTTTATAGTGTCTTACATTTAGGTCTTTAATTCATTTTGAGTTTATTTTTGTGTATGGTGTTAGGGAGTGTTCTAAATTCATTCTTTTACATGTAACTGTCCAGTTTTCCCAGCACCACTTATTGAAGAGGCTGTCTTTTCTCCACTGTATATTCTTGCCTCCTTTATCAAAAATATGGTGATCATATGTGTATGGGTTTATGGGCTTTCTATCCTGTTCCATTGATCTATATTTCTGTTTTTGTGCCAGTACCATACTGTCTCAATTACTGTAGCTTTGTAGTAGAGTCTGATGTCTGGGAGTCTGATTCCTCCAGCTCCATTTTTCTTTCTCAATATTGCTGTGGCCATATGGGGCCTTCTGTGTTTCCATACAAATAATGAATTTTTGGTTCTAGCTCTGTGAAAAATGTCATTGGCAGTTTGATAGGGATTGCATTGAATCTGTAGATTGCATTAGGTAGTATAGTCATTTTCACAATGTTGATTCTTCCAATCCAAGAACATGGTATATCTCTCCATCTATTTGTATCATCTTTAATTTCTTTCATCAGTGTTTTATAGTTTTCTGCATACAGGTCTTTTGTCTACTTAGGTAGGTTTAATCCTAGGTATTTTGTTCTTTTGGTTGCAATGGTAAATGGGACTGTTTCCTTAATTTCTCTTTCAGATTTTTCATCATTAGTGTATAGGCATGCAAGAGATATCTGTGCATTAATTTTCTTTCTTGCTACTTTACCAAATTCATTGATTAGTTCTTCTGGTTTTCTGGTAGCATCTTTAGGGTTCTCTATGTATAGTATCATGTCATCTGCAAACAGTGACAGTTTTACTTCTTCTTTTCTAATTTGGATTCCTTTTATTTCTTTTTCCTCCTTGAATGCCATGACTAGGACTTCCAAAACTATGTGGAATAAGAGTGTTGAGAGTGGGCATCCTTATCTTGTTCCTGATTTTAGAGTAAATGATTTAGATTTTTCACCACTGAGAATGATGTTGGCTGTGGGTTTGTCATATATGGCCTTTATTATGTTGAGATAAGTTCCCTCTATGCCTACATTTTGGAGAGTTTTTATCATAAATGGGTGTTGAATTTTGTCAAAAGAGTTTTCTTCATCTATTGAGATTATCATATGATTTTTATCCTTCAGTTTTTTAATATGTTGTATCACATTGACTGATTTGTTTATATTGAAGAATCCTTGCATTCATGGTACACGGGCCTCTCACTGTTGTGGCCTCTTCTGTTGCAGAGCACAGGGTCTAGATGCACAGGCTCAGCAGCCATGGCTCACGGGCCTAGCCGCTCCACAGCATGTGGGATCTTCCCAGACTGGAGCATAAGCCGGAGTCCCCTGCATCGGCAGGCAGAATCTTAACCACTGCACCACCAGGGAAGCCCTGTTTGATAGTATTTTGTTGAAGATTTTTGCATCTATGTTCAACAGTGATATTGGCCTGTGGTTTTCTTTTTTTGTGACATCTTTGTCTGGTTTTGGTATCAGGGTGATGGTGGTCACATAGAATGACTTTGGGAGTGTTCCTCCCTCTGTTATATTTTGGAAGAGTTTGAGAAGGATAGGTGTTAGTTCTTCTCTAAATGTTTGATAGAATTCTCCCGTGAAGCCATCTGGTCCTGGGCTTTTGCTTTTTGGAAGATTTTTAATCACAGCCTCAATTTCAGTGCTTGTGATTGGTCTGTTTATATTTTCTACTTCTTCCTGGTTCAGACTTGGAAGTTTGTGCTTTTCTAAAATTTTGTCCATTTTTTCCAGGTTGTCAATTTTATTGGCATATAGTTGCTTGTAGAAATCTCTAATGATCCTTTGTATTTCTGCAGTGTTAGTTGTTACTTCTCCTTTTTCATTTCTAATACTATTGATTTGACTCTTCTCCCTTTTTTCTTATTGAGTCTGGTTTATCAATGTGTTTATCTTCTCAAAAAGCCAACTTTAATTTTATTGACCTTTGCAATTGTTTCTTTAATTTCTTTTTCATTTATTCCTGATCTGATCTTATGCTTTCTTTCCTTCTGCTAACTTTGGGGGTTTTTTTGTTCTTCTTTCTCTAATTGCTTTAGGTGTAAGGTTATGTTGTTTATTTGAGATGTTTCTTCTTTCTTGAGGTAGGATTATATTGTTAAACACTTCCCTCTTAGAACTGTTTTTGCTGCATCCCATAGGTTTTGGGTCATCACATTTTCATTATCATTTGTTACTAAATATTTTTTGATTTCCTCTTTGATTTCTTCAGTGATCTCTTGGTTATTTAGTAGTGTGTTGTTTAGCTTCCATGTGTTTGCATTTTTTACAGTTATTTTCCTGTAATTGATATCTAGTCTTATAGCCTGTGGTCGGAAAGATAAGATTTCAATTTTCTTACATTTACCAAAGCTTGATTTATGAACCAAGATATGATCTATCCTGGAGAATGTTCCATGAGCACTTGAGAAGAAAATGTATTCTGTTGTTTTTGGATGGCATGTCCTATAAATATCAATTAAGTTCATCTTGTTTAATGTGTCATTTAAAGCTTGTTTTTCTTTATTTAGATTCATTTTTGATGATCTCTCCATTGGTGAAAGTGGAGTGTTAAAGTCCCTTACTATTATTGTGTTACTGTTGACTTCCCCTTTTATGGCTGTTAACATTTGCCTTATGTATTCATGTGCTCCTATGTTGGGTTCATAAATACTTACAATTGTTATATCTTTATCTTGGATTGCTCCTTTGCTCATTATGTAGTGTTCTTCTTGGTCTCCTCTAATAGTCCTTATTCTAAAGTCTATTTGGTCTGATATGAGAATTGCTACTCCAGCTTTCTTCTGATTTCCATTTGCATGGAATATTTTGTTCCATCCCCTCCCTTTCAGTCTGTATGTGTTCATAGTTCTGAAGTGGGTCTCTTGTAGACAGCATATAAATGGGTCTTGTTTTTGTATCTATTCAGCCAGTGCATGTCTTTCAGTTGGAGCATTTAATCCATTTACATTTAAGGTAATTATCAATATGTATGTTCCTATTACCATTTCTTAATTGCTTTGGGTTTGTTGTAAGTCTTTTCCTTCTCTTGTGGTTCCTGTCTATAGAAGTTCCCTTAGCATTTGATGTAAAGATGGTTTGGTGTTGCTGAACTCTCTTAGTTTTTGCCTGTCTGTAAAGGTTATAATTTCTCCATTGAATCTGAATGAGATCTTTGCTGGGTGGAGTAATCTTGGTTGTAGGTTTTTCCCTTTCATCACTTTAAATATGTCCGGCCACTCCCTTCTGGCTTGCAGAGTTTCTGCTGAAAGATCAGCTATTAACCTTATGATGATTCCCTTGTAAGTTATTTGTTGCCTTTCCCTTGCTGCTTTTAATATTTTTTCTTTGTATTTAATTTTTGATAGTTTGATTAATATGTTTCTTGGCGTGTTTTTCCTTGGATTTTTCCTGTATAGAACTCTCTGCACTTCCTGGGCTTGATTGACTATTTCCTTTCCCATATTAGGGAAGTTTTCAACTATAATCTGTTCAAATATTTTCTCAGTCCCTTTCTTTTTCTCTTCTTCTGGGACCCCTATTAGTGGAAGATTTTTGTGTTTAATGTTATCCCAGAGGTCTCTGAGACTGCCCTCAATTATTTTCATTATTTTTTCTTTATTCTGCTCTGCAGTATTTATTTCCCCTGTTTTATCTTCCAGGTCAACTGTCCATTCTTCTGCTTCAGATATTCTACTATTGATTCCTTCTAGAGAAGTTTAAATTTCATTTGTTGTGTTGTTCATCATTGTTTGTTTGCTCTTTAGTTCTTCTAGTTCCTTGTTAAAAGGCTCTTGTATTTTCTCCTTTCTGTTTCCAAGATTTGGATCATCTTTACTATCATTACTCTGAATTCTTTTTCAGGTAGACTGACTATTTCCTCTTCATCTGTTTGGTCTCGTTGGTTTTTACCTTGTTCCTTCATGTGCTGTGTGTTTCTCTGTCTTACTCTTTTGCTTACTGTCTTTGGGGTCTCCTTTTCACTGGCTGCAAGTTCATAGTTTCTGTTGTTTTTGGTGTCTGTCCCCAGTGGTTAAGGTTGGTTCAGTGGGCTGTGTAGGCTTCCTGGTGGAGAGGACTGGTGCCTGTGTTCTGGTGGATGAGGCTGGATCTTTTCTTTCTGGTGGACACGACAACATCTGTTGGTGTGTTTTGGGTTGTCTGTGAACTTATGATTTTAGACATCCTCTCTGCTATTGGGTGGGGTTGTGTTCCTGTCTTGCTAGTTGTTTGGCATAGGTTGTCCAGCACTGAAGCTTGCTGGTCATTGAGTGGAGCTGGGTCTTAGTATTGAGATGGATATCTCTGGGAGAGCTCTTTCAGATTGATAGTACTAGGGCCCAGGAGGTCTCTAGTGGACCAATGTCCTAAACTCAACTCTCCCACCTCCAAGGCTCAGCTCTGACACCCACCGGAGCACCAAGACTCTGTCAGCTTTTGGGAAGTCTGAGGTCTTCTGCCAGCATTCAGTAGGTGTTCTGTAGGAGTTGTTCCACATGTACATGTAGTTTTGATGTATTTGTCAGGAGGAAGATGATCTCCATGTCTTACTCCTCTACTATCTTGAAGGTCCTCTCCAGCAGTTAATTTAAAGAAAGGAGTGTGGGAGATCAATAATGCTTCCTCCACTGCTCAATTAGTGGAGAGGGCTGTAAGGAGCTCGAGTTTTCAAGATCCCCTTAATCATATTCTATCTGCCTGGCAGTGTGCAGTAGTGTGGCAGGGATAATTGCACCTACCAATTCTGTACCACATCTTCTTTATCCATTCCTCTATAGATGGATATTTAGCTTGCTTCCATGTCCTGGCTATTATAAATAGTGCTGCAATGAACACTGGGGTGCATGTATCTTTTCAAATTATGGTTTTCCCTGATACACCTAGGAGCAGGATTGCTGGATCATATGGTGGTTCTATTTTTAGTTTTTTAAGGAACCGCCACACTTTTTCCATAGTGGCTCTACAAATCTACATTCCCACTAACAGTGTAGAAGTGTTCCCTTTTCTCCACCCTCTCTGCAGCATTTACTGTTTTAGATTTTTAATGATGCCATTCTAACCAGTGTGAGGTGATACCTCACACTTTTGATTTGCATTTCTCTAATGATTAGTGATGTTGAGCATCTTTTCCTGTGTTTATTGGCCATCTCTATGTCTTCTTTGGAGAAATGTCTAGATCTTCCATGCAATCAAAAAATGAGCTCTTTGTATATTTTGGAGATTAATCCCTTGTCAGTTGCTTCATTTGCAAATATTTCCTCCCATTCTTAGGGTATATTTTCGTTTCATTTATCATTTCCTTCACTGTGCAAAAGCTTTTAAGATTAATTAGCTCCCATTTGTTTACTTTTGTTTTTATTTTCAGTACTCTAGGAGATGAATCAAAAATGGTCATGTTGCAATTTATGTCAAAGAGCATTCTGCCTATGTTTTCGTCTAAGCATTTTATAGTATTCAGTTTTATATTTAGGTCATTAATCCATTTTGAGTTTATTTTTGTGTATGGTATTAGGGAGTGTTCTAATTACATTCTTTTACATGTAGCTGTCCAGTTTTTCCAGCACCACTTATTGAAGAGACTGTCTTTTCTCCACTGTATATTTTTGTCTCCTTTGTCATAGATTAGTTGACCATATCTGGGTTGGTTTTTCTCTGGACTTTCTATCCTGTTCCATTCATCTATATTTTTGTTTTAGTGCCAGTACTATATTCTTTTGATTGCTGTAGGTTTGTAGTATAGTCTGAAGTCAGGGAGCCTGATTCCTCCATCTCTGTTTTTCTTTCTCAAGTTTGTTTTAGCTATAAATGCCATTGGTAATTTGACAGGATTATGTTGAATCTGTAGATTGATTTGGATAGTATAGTCATTTTCACAGTATTGATTCTTCCAATTCAAGAACATGGTATATGTGCATCTGTTGGTGTTGTCTTTGATTTCTTTCATCAGTATCTTATAGTTTTCTGAGCACAGGTCTTTTGTCTCCTTAGGTAAATTTATTCCTAGGTATTTTATTCTTTTTGTTGTGATGGTGAATGAGGTTTCTTTAATTCTGTTTCTGATCTTTTGTTGTTAGTGTAGAGGAATGCGAGAAATTTCTATGTATTAATTTTGTATCCTGCTAGTTTACCAAATTCATTGATGAGCTTTAGTAGTTTTCTGCTAGCATCATTAGGATTTTCTAAATATGGTGTCTGTAAACTGTGACAGTTTTACTTCTTCTTTTCCAATCTGGATACCTTTTATTTCTTTATCTTCTCTGATTGCCATGGCTAGGACTTCCAAGACTATGTTGAATAATAGGGTTGAGGGTGGACATGCATTTCTTGTTCCTGATCTTAGAGGTAATGTTTTCAGTTTGTCACCATTGAGAACGATGTTTCCTGGAGGTTTGTTGTACATGATGTCTATTATGTTGAGGCAGGTTCCCTCTATGTCCAATTTCTAGAGAGTTTTTTAATCATAAATGGGTGTTGAATTTTTTCAAAAGCTTTTTCTGCATCTATTAAGATCATACGGATTTTATTCTTCAATTTGTTGAAATAGTGTATCACACTGATTGATTCGTATATACTGAAGAATCCTTGCATCCCTGGGATAAATCCCACTTGATCATGGTATATGATACTTTTAAGGTGTTGTTGGTTTCAGTTTGCTAGTATTTGGTTGAGGATTGTTGCATCTATGCTCATCAGTGATATTGACCTGTAATTTTCTTCTTTTGTGATATCTTTGTCTGGTTTTGGCATCGGGGTGATGGTGGCCTCATAGAATGAGTTTGGGAGTGTTCCTCCTTCTGCTATATTTTGGAAGAGTTTATGTAGGATGGGTGTTAGCTCTTCTATAAATGTTTAATAGAATTCACCTGTGAATCCATCTGGTCCTGGACTTTTGTTTGTTGGAAGATTTTTAATCACAGTTTCAATTTCATTACTTGTGACTGGTCTGTTCATATTTTCTATTTTTTCCTGGTTGTCTTGGAAGCTTGTAGCTTTCTAAGAATTTTTCCATTTCTTCCAGAATGTCCATTTTATTGTCATATAGTTGCTTGTAGTAATCTCTCATGATCCCTTGTATTTCTGCACTGTCAGTTGTATCTTCTCCTTTTCCATTTCAAAATTTATTGATTTGAGTCCTCTCTTTTTTCTTTTTTTTTTTTGATGAGCCTGACATAGGTTTATCAATTTTACTTATCTTCTCAAAGAACCAGCTTTTAATTTCATTGATCTTTGCTATTGTTTTCTTTGTTTCTGTTTCATTTATTTCTATTCTGATTTGTATGATTCTTTCCCTTCTATTAAATTTGTGTTTACTTTTTTCTTCTTTCTCTAGTTGCTTTAGGTGTAAGCTTAGGTTGTTTATTTGAGCTGTTTTTTGAGCTAGGATTGTATTGCTATAAATTTCCCTCTTACAACTGCTTTTGTTGCATCCCATAAGTTTTCTGTTATTGTGTTTTCATTGTATTTATTTCTAGGTATTGTTTTTAATTTTCTCTTTGATTTCTTCAGTGATCCATTGGTTATCTAGTAACATATATTTTAGCCTCCATGTGTTTGTGTTTTTATGGTTTTATTTACCTCTATCTGATTTCTAATCTCATAGCCTTCTGGTCCAAAAAGATGCTTTATATGATTTCAATTTTCTTATATCTACCAAAGCATGATTTTTGACCCAACATGTGATCTATCCTGGCAAATGTTTCATGAGCACTTAAGAAGTATATTCTGCTGCTTTCACATGGAATGTCCTGTAAATATCAATTAAGTCTATCTGGTCTAATGTGTCATTTAATGCTTGTGTTTCCTTATTAATTTTGTGTCTGGATGATCTGTCCATTTGTGTAAGTGAGGTGTTTAATTCCCCCATTATTATTGTGTTACTGTATATTTCTCCTTTTAAGGTTCTTAATATTTTCCTTATATATTGTGGTGCTGCTGTTTTGGGTGCATATATATTTACAATTGTTATATCTTCTTCTTGCATTGATCCCTTGATCCTTATGTAGTGTCCTTCCTGGTCTCTTGTAACAGTGTTTATTTTAAAGTATATTTTGTCTGATATGAGTATTGCTACTCCAGCTTTCTTTTGATTTCCATTTTCATGGAATAACTTTTTCCATCCCCTCATTTTCAGTCTGTATGTGGTCCTAGGTCTAAAATGGGTCCTAGTAGTCACCATATATATGGATCTTGTTTTTGTACCCACTCAGCCATGTCTTTTGGATGGAGATTTTAATCCATTTACATTTAAGGTAATTATCAATATGTATGTTCCTATTGCCATTTTGTTAATTGTTTTGGGTTTGTTTTTGTAGGTCTTTTTTCTTTCCTTCCTCTTTTGTTCTATTCTCTCATGTTTCTGGCCTATAGAAGTTCCTTTAACATTTGTTGTAAAGCTGGTTTGGTGGGGCTGAATTATTTTAGCTTTTCTTTGTCTGTAAAGCTTTTGATTTCTCTGTTGCATCTGAACTTCTTGGTTGTAGGTTTCTCCCTTTCATCGCTTTAAATATATCATGCTACCCTCTTCTGGCCTGCAGAGTTTCTGCTGAAAAATCAGCTGATATCCTAATGGGGATTCCATTGTACATTATCTGTTGCTTTTCCCTTGTTGCTTTTAATATTTTTGTCTTTGTATTTAATTTTTTTAGTTTGATTAACATGTGTATCAGCTTGTTCCTCCTTGGGTTTATCCTGTATGGGACTCTGTGCTTTCTGGACTTGGGTGACTATTTCCTTTCCCATGTTAGGGAAGTTTTTTTTTTTTTTTTTTTTTTTTTTTTTTTTTTTTTTTTTTTTGCGGTACACGGGCCTCTCACTGCTGTGGTCTTTCCCGTTGCGGAGCACAGGCTCCGGACATGCAGGCTCAGCGGCCATGGCTCAGGGGCCCAGCCTCTCCGCAGCATGTGGGATCCTCCTGGACTGGGGCACGAACCCACGTCCCCTGCATCGGCAGGCAGACTCTCAACTACTGCGCCACCAGGGAAGCCCTAGGGAAGTTTTTGACTTTAATCTCTTCAAATATTTTCTCAGGTCCTTTCTCTTTTTCTTCTTCTTCTGCAAGCCCTATAATTAAAATGGTGCATTTAATGTTGTCCCAGTGGAGACTGTCCTCATTTCTTTTCATTCTTTTTTATTTATCCTGTTCTTCAGTAGAGATTTCCACCATTCTGTCTTCCAGGTCACTTATCCATTCTTCTGCCTCAGTTATTCTGCTATTGATTCCTTCTGGTGTATTTTTCATTTTGGTTATTTTCTTGTTCATTTCTCTTTGTTTGTCCTTTAGTTCTCGTAGGTCTTTGTTAAACATTTCTTCTATCTTCTTGATTTGTGCTTCCATTCTTTTTCTGAGATCTTGGATCATCTTTACTGTCATTACTCTGAATACTTTTTCAGATAAATTGCTTATCTCCTCTTCATTTAGTTGTTCTTATTTGTTTTTGTCTTAGTCCTTCATCCTCAACTTATTTCTTTGTCATCTCATTTTGTCAAACATACTGTGTTTGTTATCTCTTTTCCACAGGCTACAGGATCATAGTCCCTCTTGCTTCTGGTGTCTGCCCCCTGGTGGGTTAGGTTGGTCCAGAAGCTTGTGCCATTACCCCCTTGATGGGGGTTTGATTGGTGTTACAGTGACCAGAGCCTGCCCTAGATATTGATCAGGGTCATCCCTTTACTTTGAGGTTGTCACTGCTCTATCAGGGGCAAGGTCTGCTCCATAGCTGTTGGACTAGAGACCTACAGATCTGTTTCTAGGCTCTGTTTCTGATTTGTGTTGTGAAGTAGGTGGTATTGTAGCACTCCTACTGGGAAAGAAGCCACTGAGTATTCCTCCTCTGGAACTGTTCACCTATTTATGTGCTCTGGTGTGTCATTTTTTGCCCATTGTGTGGGCTTGCAAAGTACACTGATGTTGACACTGCTCTTGGCCCCACCTTAACTGTGGATATGCTGGCAATTGGCTCTGGGGACTCTCAGGCATTGTTTTCACAAGGCCACTGGGGCAGGTCTACTGAGGTCAGGTACCAGGACTTCAGTAGTCATGAACCTGGACCCACTACGGGAGTTATGGAAGCAGCTCAGACTCTGGTCTGGCCCAACCCACATATGTACATGTCCAAAGAGCCCACAGCTGTTAAACCCAGACCCATCCCAGCTGCAAGAGCACTTGTTGTCCTTTTGGATGTTTTGCAGGTGCTGAATTTAGGAAGCCATCAGCAGAGGTGTAACTCTGCAGTTTGAGCAGCCATGAGGAGAGATTTCAGTTCTTCCTAGTCACACAGTCTCTGGGGTGCAGCTGTGAGGTTCAGCCCCTCCTCTGGGTGGATTTCCTCATGGAAGGGGAGCTTTCTGTGTCCTCCTAGGACAGTGGGGCGGATGCAGCATCCACTGGCAGATTTCCTAGTAGTGAGAGCTATCTGTGCACTCCCAGGACAGTGGGGTGGGTCCTGGCACCCACTGGCAGATTTTTTAGTGGGGAGAGTTATCTGTGCACTCCTGGGACAGCATGGACAGGTCCTGGGGCCGGCTGGTGGAAGTCCTAGTGTTGGGAGCTGTCCACACTCTTCTGGGTCAGTAGGGGTGTGTCCTTGTGGCCCACTGGTAGAATTCCTAGTGGGGAAAGATGTCTGCACCATTCCAGGTCAGTGGGGCCAGTCCTGGCATCTGCCCACAGGTCTGGAAGAGGTCGCCAATGCCCAAGTCTAGAGCCCAACATGAATGGCAGCGGTGACTCTCACCCACCCCCAGAGCTCCTGTAGTCAGTGTTCTCTTCCCTGGGAGTGCTCACAGGTATAGAAGTTCTTATGGTGGTTCCGCCCCTCTCCTCATGTACCTCCCAATAATGGTGCCTTGCCTCTCTGGTGGGCCCAGGCTTCTTCCTAGTATACTCTCAGTTGTCATTAGCTGACCTCTTCAGGCTGTTTCCACAGCTAACCCTGGTCCTCTCCATGGGACTGAGCTTTGGAGTCTGAGCTTCTGTACCCGACCCCTCACCACCCTCACCAACAGAGGAGTGTCTCGGGTTGGGGAGCTCAGGGTGTTGGTGCAGACCTTCTGTGCAGGCTAATCTCCATTTTGCCTTCCACAAACCAGTTGCTGCTCTCTCCTAAGAGGCTAGCAGTTCTCCCTTTGTTCAGGCTGATCTCCCCGCTGGTGAGGAGCCTTCCCAAGGTGTGGGAAAATTTCCACCTTCACAGCTCCCTCCCTGGGCACAGTTCCTGTCCTGATTCCTTCTTTTTCTTTTCATTTTGTCCTACCTGGTTATGTGGAGGTTTTCCAGTCTTTTGGGATGCCTGAGGTCTTCTGTCAGTGCTCAGTAGCTGTTCTGTGTGAATCATTCCACTTGTAGATGTTTTTTCAATGTTTCTGTGGAGAGAGGTGAAGTCTGCTTCCTACTCCTCCACAGTCTTGATGTCCAACTTAAAAATTTTTGATTTAATTTACATTTTCCAGGAAAGAATATGCGATTGTTTATATTTGACATGAAAGCCATTTGCTTCCATCCCTGCCAAAATTTGCTCAGATAAATCAAGATATTGTTACTGTATATCTAGTACTCTATATATTGGACTAAGTTTTTTTCTTTTCAGACATATCAAACAATCCTCTTATGATAAACTGAACTCTAATATTTGGGTTGTTTCTGGTAAGCATTTTGTGCTCTTTTAGCTGTTTTGAATGACTGTACTTGACCGCCAGAAAAAGCAGTGTTTGGGTAGGTCTTTGCAGGTTTCATTACTGCTGCTAATCTCTAGGACTCAAAGTGCCAGTTGCTTTTCTCTGTATTTACAAATCCACTTCTAATAAACTAGATTTTCTACACCTGTTGGACTCTGACAACCCCATCACAGATGTTACCCCTGTCCCACTAGGCTAGAAAAGCTGGATCCCAGACAATAGTAAACCTGCCTGGCAGAGACAGCCTCCCAGCTGGCAGTGCTGGGCACCCCCTGTCTTCCTCTGCCCTTCCTTCTGGTAGTGATGTTCCCAAGCCCAATATTCCTGCACTTTCACGAGCTCCTTCCCATCAATTCTGGCTCTCAGGAAAGCATCTGATTAAAGCAATTTTAGCAAGTTTTTAAGTGTTTGATAATTTAATATGCTCCTTTCCTTTGGGATATTTACACTTCAATAAGCTAAAAGCCTTCATCCAAAAGAATAAATCTCAGGGGCGGGGAGATTTCTGGTATCAACAAGCCAAAAGGGAAAAGTTTTTGTTTGTTTTTGAGATTTTCCTAGTGCCCTTGAAATCTTATCAGGTCTGTTTCAACCACATAATGGGAAAATTCTTTAAATTGATCATATTGCCTTTCATGCACAGGATTTCCAAATGCCTAATCTAGGAGATGCACAGGTAGTGATACAGAAAAGAAATTTAAGACAAAATACTTAAAAGACACAGTGCTCACAGGATTGTCAAAGGATTCAGATGAAGTATAAAGCTTAAGTCCTAGGGCATTTGGACTTAAAAGCTCATAAGGTTTCCCATTTCCAACTGAGTTTTAGAGACTACTGCACTGACAGACTTACGCATACTACTATAATATTATATAACATTTATTGTAAGATTATGTGCCAGCAATAGAGTAGTGAAGAGGGTAAACCAAGATCCTATCTTCATGAAGTAAATGGGCATGTTACATTATAAATATTGGTTTGCATATTTATCCTCTGGCCTACACTAGAAGCCACTTTGGGGAAGAGATACGTCTTGTTCAGACATCTGTCCACAGGCCATAGAACAGTTTCTAGTGAATCTAACTCTAAACACATAGTTGCAGAATAAATTTTAGAGACATTTTTCTGTTGGACCTGAGTAAAAACCATCAGACAGCACTGTGTAATCAGCGGAAATTAAAAATTTTGGAGAGAGGTGGTAAGGAGAGAAGACTGGAAGAGAGAGAATTATAACAATAATAAAATGATGTTTTCTCAAAGGACAAAAACAATATTTGTTCTTAAAATAGTTATGATTCTGTTCCCCTTTCTTTCATCCAGATATAATATTAGGAGCTTTAAAAATGAGCAAACAAGTGTCTTAGACCTTTAAAGCTGTTATGACAAAATGCCACAGGCTAAGTAGCTTATAAGTAGCAGGAATTTATTTCTCACAGTTCTGAAGACTGGAAGTCTGAGATCAGGGTGCCAGCATGGTCAGATGAGAGCCTTCTTTCTAGTCACAGGCTGCTCATTGTATCCTCAGATGGCTGAAGGGGCCAGGGAGCACCTAGGGTATCTTATAAGGGCACTAATCCCAATCATGACCTAAGCACCTCCAAAATGTTCTATCTCCTAATACCATCATATTGGGCATTAGAATTTCAGCATATGCATTTTAGGGGGATACAAAACTTCAGACCATAACAAGTATGTGTGTGTTGATTTTGTTTTTCCATCATGGATAATTTAAAATGATTAAATCATGCATCCACTCAGTCAGTTGACAGATACTTACTATGTGCAAACACTGAGAAAAGTGCAGGGTAAGAAGAAAAGACAAGTGTCCATTTAACAACATCGGTGACTCAGACAAGGGTTTCATGCAGTCGTGGGGAGAGAAGCAACACTGGAAAACAATAAAGATTGTGAGGATAACAGGATTTCTCAAAATTTGCTTTTAAGTGGCTTCATGCTAATAATACTAGCTAACATGTGTTGAACATTAAGGGCCAGGTGTCATTTTAAAATATTTTACACTTTAGGGTCCCCCAACAACCATAGGAAATAGGTACTATTATTACCATTCTTATTTTACCGATAAAGAAACCAATATATTGATAGGTTAACAAAGTTTTTTATGATTATTCAGAACACGGAGGACCTAGAATGAAGAGCCATGCTAGAAACCACTGTGATGGTTGCTAAAGAGGCAAGAGGGATCGAGAAAGAATATTATTTTATATTTGTATTAAAGCATATTTACATGAAAATTGGGATGATCCAGAAGAGAGGAATAGGATTGAAAATATGTTTTCCTATTCCATTTTTCAGAAAAAAAAAAACAAAAAACAGGACTTTCTTTTCCCTCTAAAAATCATCAGTCATCAGCTGAATTATTTATGGAATTGCTTTCTATTTCTGTTTCAAATTACTACATGGTGCATTTAAACAAATATTAATTTTTTATCTTTATATATTTAGATACTTTAAATTAAATGGAAATTATTCTGCCTCAGATTTCCTTGTAAGGAGGAACATTAGAGACAGTTGATAAACTTATCTATCAATACTTACAGAGATAGATACAGATATAGATATGATACAGATATAGATATAGATAGGTATATATATACATAATAATAATAATAAAAACAATTCTAGAATCTGGGAATACTACTTTGTTCAGCCTGACCTCAGTCAGAATAATTTTTTTTCCATTTTTGCTACATTTAAATACACAGAAAAACTGAAAATGAAATGTGCATAGACCAAAAAAAGTAAAAGAATCACAAATATTCACTTCGTTTTGTTCTGTTGGTTCCTTGGTTATCCTAAAATCCTGCTGATAAATCTTCGTTCAAATCAATTTGTTACTGTGTGAAAAACTTTGCATTACTGGATTTCAACACACTGGATTAACCCTTATATAGACAAACATAGTGTTTAAGCATGTAAGTCTTTGCCCAGCATAAATGTGAATTCTTTAAACTGTAATTTTTTTAGCTTAGAAACATCCTTCTATCTTCCTCTTTTCCCATTTTCAAGTCAGAGTGAGGAGGGAAGTATCCTGGACAGTCATGTGACATGCCTGAAAGTGATGTTCCAGAACAAGTCCGGGTGAGGTCAGCTTCTTGTGCTCAGACTCAGATGCCTGACCTTCTTTTTATGCTTTGAAAGTCTGGGGGAGAGCTATCAAAATTGTTTGTAAGTGCTGGACAGTGTAAAGTCGGGAATAAAGAGGAATATTTGTGAATTATTTTATGAATTTTAAAGTTTGGAATATGGTGCAATAAATTTCTCTTATGCAAGAGCTTGTTGTAATGTTACTATTATTCTTACAGCTTTTACATTTTTTTCAGACTCATACCTTTTATAAAATACTTCTTTCTCTAAAATATGTTCAGCCTATATTCCAAAATTAGAGATTGGGGTTATGAAGTAATACCATGACCTGAAGAATATTATGTAGGACAAAATTGTTATCATTTCTGGATTCCGTGTGGAGACAATTCTGCAAAATTGCCAAAATGGCTTCTTTTATGACACACTTGATTCTGAGTCTAAAGTCACAAGGACACTAGAAGGTGGGTTGGTTACCAGTATCAACATAGTAGAATCTCTATTATTTCCAAATACATTCTGTATTTACTGAATTGTGACTAGCAAAAAAAATGAGAAGCTGCAGCATTCGACTTGCATTTTTATTACTGACTTCTTCAAGTAACCATTGCAAATGGTAGAAAACTAAACATTTTACTTTTGTAGTTCAAGGCAAAGCCAGGATCTGCCTTGTCCTGTACTGCACTTAAATGATCCCTAAGAGCTTTGTTATTTCAGGAATCTTTCAAATGTCAAATATGGCATCAGTAAATTGCAAACTGAGGTTTTTTGAAGAGTTTTTCCACTTTTTATTTTAAATTTTTTTAAAAATTAAAATTTTAAATAATATTTCTTTATTTTCATGGAACAATCAGAAAAGAGTATTGAATTTGAATAGATTTACTTTATTCTGATATAAGATTCTAACTTTTTATTTTACAGAATAATCAACACTTATATGATGTGGAACAATATTATAGACTAAATTTCCATTTCAGTTGGCATTTTCCTAATTGATCAGACTAAAGGCAAACAATATCCTGTTTTTCATACCTTAAATTATGACTTAACTTTTATAAGATATTACTTTCAATAAATATTATTTTCATGGTAAAACTATGTAGAAATTCATATAGTTAATATGTTATTAAATTGCAACACTTGAAATTGTGCCAAAGTTATGGTCCTAAGAAAATGTGTTGCAAAAATCTAAATATCTGAGCTTTACAAAATGAATTAGAAGATGTGCTCTGTTTGTTTTTTAACTGATTGGCAGACTTATCAGTGATTGACACTTTGCATTCAGAGCAAACTCAACCATGTAGTTTAGTCGATAAGATAGGTTCTGATCATTTAAATTTTCATATCTAAATAATACATTTTGTAGGTTAAGTTTAAATAAGAGTTTACTTGGGACATTTCTTCTCCTTATCTCTATAGAAGTATGTAAGCAATAAAAGAATATACATTATAAGGTATCAATATTTCTTCCCTAGTTCTTCTATTTAGTTGAAAGTAATATCACATATCCACACATTGTAATACTAAATGCAATTCTACAATTCAGTTATTCTTTTACCAACTCATGAATGTGTATATTCCAATAATAAGGTGCTTGCCTTAGTCCATTCAGACTGTTATAACAGAATACCATAGACTGGGTGGCTTAAACAACAAATATTTATTTCTTACAGCTCTGGAGACTAGGAAGTCCAGCAACAAGGCACTAGCACATTCAGTATCTGGTGAGAACCCACTTCCAGGTTCATAAATGGTGGTTTTCTGGCTGTCCTCATATAGTGGAAGTGTCGAGGGATTGCTCTGGGACCGCTTTTATAAGGTCACTAACCCCATTCATGAGGCTTCACCCTCAGGACCTAATCACCTCCCAAAGGCCTCACGTCCTAATACCCTCACATTGGAGGTTATGCTTCAACACATGAATTTTAGGAGGACACATTCAGTCTATAGCAGTACTGATGTATAACAGAATTTTTCTCTTACTTTTAATGTAAGTGTTACTGGTTAAAAGACCAAAAGCAAACAAGGCACAGAATATATCATAATATTCTGCCTACATGGTAAAAAATAATGATCATGTAATAAACCATAAGAATTCTGAAATTCCTGATAAAAGCATTTGAAAAAACAATATGATGTTAACAAATCTCAGTAATATTTTTTGGATCTGTCTCCTAAAGCAAAAGAAATAAAGGCAAAAATAAACAAATGAGACCTAATTAAACTTAAAAGTTTTTGCACAGCTAAGGAAACTATTTGACAAAATGAAAAACAACCTATGAATGGGAGAAAATATTTGCAAATGATATGACTGATAAAGGGTTAATATTCAAAATATATAAACAGCTCATACAACTCAATATAAAAAAAATTGAAAAGTAGTCAGAAGACATGAATATACTTTCTTTTTTTTTCCAAAGAAGATACACAGAAGGCCACTGGAACAGGAAAAAATACTCAACATTGTTAATCATTAGAGACATGCAAATCAGAACCACAATGAGATATCCCCTCAATCCTGTCAGAATGACTGTCATCAAAGAGTCTACAAATAACAAATGTTGGCAAGGATGTGGAAAACAGGGAACTCTCGTACACTGTTTGTGGGATTGTAAATTCGTGCAGCCACTACTGAAAACAATATGGAGGTTCTTAAAAAACTAAAAATAGAGGTACCATATGACCCAGCAATTCCATTCCTGGGTATATATCCAAAGATACATGCACTCCAATATGCATAGCAGTATTATTTACAAACGTCAAGATATGGAAGCAAACTAAGTGTCCATCAACAGAAGAATGGCTAAAGACGTGATATATATATATATATGTGTGTGTGTGTATACATATATTACTCAGTCATAAGATAAAAGAATAAAATTCTGCCATTTGCAACAATGTGGATGGAGCAAAAGAGTATTATGCTTAGTGAAATTAGTCAGAGAAAGACAAATATTCTATGTTATCACTTAAATGAGGAATCTAAAAAATAGAACAAATGAATATATAAAACAAAACAGAAACAGTCACAGGTATAAAGAACAAACTAGTGGTTACCAGTGGGGAGAAGGAAGGGGGATCAAGATAGGGGTAGGGGCTTAAGACACACAAACTATTATGTATAAAATAAATAAGCAACAAGAATTTATTGTAGGGCTTCCCTGGTGGTGCAGTGGTTGAGAATCTGCCTGCCGATGCAGGGGACACGGGTTTGTGCCCTGGTCTGGAAGGATCCCACATGCCATGGAGTGGCTAGGCCCATGAGCCATGGCCACTGAACCTGTGCGTCCGGAGCCTGTGCTCTGCAACAGGAGAGGCCACAACAATGAGAGGCCCGCGTACCGCCAGAAAAAAAAAAAAAAAAAAAAAAAAAAAAAAGAATTTATTGTACAGTACAGGGAAATATAGCCATTCGTAATAACCTTAAATGGAGTATAATTTGTAAAAACATTGAATCACTATGTTGTACACCTGAAACTAATATAGTTTAAATCAACTATACTTCAAATAAAAACACAAAATAAAGAGAAAATGATGTATTAAAAGTATAATTCACTATCCATCTTCAAAATGTTTTGGAAGTATATCTCAAACATCAGAACATTTTATTTCTGATATGTAAATATTTCTGTACATATTTCTATTAACTAAGAAAACTTCAAAAATGCACAACCACAGTTGCATTATGACATTTAAAAAGTTAGTAATAATTTCTTACTATCATATACTATTTTTCATATTTTCCTGTTTTAAAAGTTTCTTTAAAAATAGTTTAAAGCAAACACATTAAATAAATTAAAGTAGATCCAGGTATTGTGATTGGTTAATATGCCTCTCAAATATCATTTGATGTATAGATTCTTTCTCTGACTACTTTTATTTTTGTACTAAATTTTGCTGAAGAAATTAGTAACTTTGTGTAGAGTTTCCAAGGTTTCTTATTTTTTCCTCCATGAAGAATTAGGCATTTCTCCATGAAATCCAAATGTTTTTGGTGTGAAATAGTATTTAGAGATCACAAATGGAATCTAGAGCCATTCTTTGCTAACACATTGTCATTTTTCCCTAGCCCTTTCAGTAGTCAAAGGTAGAAAAATTTTTTTTGGTTAGAAAAACTCTCATGAGCTAATTCTAACACTTACAATCCAAATTGAGAATGACATGGTTTTTAGTTGCTTTCCTTCCAAATATGACAAAAAATTATGTTCTGAATATTATTATAATACACATTTTATTTATCATACAATTGGCATATCTATCTCAGAATAACTGTGCATCACTATAGCTGACATATAATTACTGAAAAAAGGTTAATTCTTTTTGATGATTCTTTTTGTCCTCAAGGTTCCACTAAGGATGTATGTTCAAATTACTGTGTTTTAATGTTAATAGAATGGTTATGTGTTTTTAAGACATCAACTAGATACACAGTTAGGATCATTTATTCTACTACTGAGTTTTAAGAATTGCTTTTTTAAAATTGTATGTTCTTTTATAATTATGTAATATAATTACATGGTTTCAAATTCAAATTTATATCTAAACATATGTTTAAGAAATTTAATTTCTATTGTCATCTCCACACTATTTCCTCCACGTATAAGTAAACATATTTTATGGCTTACTCATTTGTTGTTAAATATAATCAAATAATACATACAAATGCATAATCCTCCATTACTAAATAATAGTGTACTATATACACTTTTCTTCACTTTGCTTTTTTAACCTAGCAATATATCCTGGTTATCACTTTTTTGCAGGTTATGTTCTCTGGAAAGCAGACTAGATGGAGACTAATGTGCAGATGTTCAAGTGTGCTAATAGGACTACCACCTATGAAAGTGAAAGGAAGGAAGTAGAATTAGCAGGGGGAGAAGTTGGAATGAGTTGCAATCTCAATACAGGTTTCTGCCAAAGCTGACCAGTCAGATATGTCAAACTCAGGGTCAGGAGCTCGGGATGTTACAGTCCTTATTAGCCAGTCTTTGGATGCAAACTGCCCTAGGAAAGAAGAGAAAACTTGGATGAGTTTATATTCTCAGACTTAAGTAATTCCCAAGTAATGTTGAGAGGGAAACTGTGTCTGCTATCAGTACCCCTAGTAGTGGAAAACAAGGAGAAATTCCTCACTTCTAAAGGGAGGTCAGAATGAATACCACAGTATCCACTGCACACTCCATAGTAGTATATGGAGATATTCCTATTTTCCTTTCACAGCCCATGGTGGTATAACAGTTTATTTGAGGAGGTCCCTTAGATGGACATTTAGGTTGTTACCAATTAAAAGTAATTTTGATATACTAATTTCCAGCATAGCAAGTTAGTTCCTGGCTATTAGTTCCTTTTTCTCCAAGATTTATACTGAAGCAGCTATAAGAAACACCTAAATAAATCACAAAAACAGATACAAATTCCACTGGATTTGTCATATACCCAAGAGAAATTAAACGCTATGTCCACACAAAAGCACATAAATATTCCTAAGAGCCAAAAAAATGGAAAAACCCAAATGGCCATCAACTGAGAAATGGATAAATGAAATATGGTATATTCCTACAATGAAATATTATTCAGTAATAAAAGGAATGAAGTACAGATACATATCACAACATGGAGGAACCTTAACAACATTTGTTAAATGAAAGAAACTAGTCACAAAAGACCAAATATTATATGTGTCTATTTTTATGAAATGCTCATAATAGGCAAATCTATAGAGATAGAAAGTTGATTAGCAGTTGCCTAATAGAGAAGAAAAATGGAAAGTGATTGCTAATGGATAGAGTTTTCTTTTTTGGGTGATAAATCTATTCTAAACTTGGTTGTAGTAATGGTTGAAAAAGTCTGCTAATATACGAAAGTCACAAAATTGTACACTTTATATGGGTTAATTTTATGATATGTGAATTATATCTTAATAAATCTGTTATAATTTTTTAAATCCATGGGAAATCCCTCATCATAGAGACAGCTCTATTACAATGATACATATCAACATTTGGGAGTGGGGTAAATGCTGTAGAGATTATAGTGTGCAGGAGGAGCATGTCTGGCCTTGCTGAGAGAAAGAATAAACTGCAGAAAAATAGTTGTTATAGTGCTCACGTTTTTCTAGTGCCATTATATAGGGACATTCTTTGTCAGTTTCTCCAATGAAGAAAGAGCAATCGATCAACAACAACACTGATGCAAATGGCCATGAGATAAATTCTAGGCAGTGCTAAAATTCCGTTGGCTTGAAGAAGCTAGAAATATAGTCTCAGGTAGTCAATGTTCTAAGAATGATTGCTCATAAATTTCAATATTTCACCCTTAGCCCCAAAATGTTCATAAAAGCCTTTGTCCAGTTTCTTCAAGTCTCATCTACCACTTGTAAATTCATAAGAAATTCCAGAGACAATAGAACACTGAATGTCAAGGTCCACATTTGTGCTTCCCTTCTCTCTGAGATGTTGGCCCTTCAAGTCCTTACTGCCTTGGTAGTTCTCTATTCTGCCAACAGATTTTTATTTAAATTCTCCTCTATTTTGTTGTTTTTATGAGGTTTGGTCTCCAACCAGTCACTCTGTCATTATCAGAAATTGAAATCTGTCATCATTTTCACATTTTTTTACTGAACTTTTGGTTTTCTAACTGACATTATACTTTAACAGTGCCTAGCCCCACAGATGCTAGACTATATAGTGACTTTGAAGTAGTAAAACTAAACGCCCTGGTTGGACAGAAGTAGACCTTTCTGGGGAGATAGCTTGGAGAAGAAAATGTGGGTTAAAATTCAAGCTCTACTCCACTCCATCAGCTAGACTTTTTGTCAGTGAAAAATTTGCTTAACCATACATAGTAACCCTGTGCTCACTATACAGTATGTGCTTTCTAAATATTTGTTAAAACAATGTATGAATTTTATTCTCATCTGTAGAATTAGATATAACCAACTTTCTATTTTCTTTCTATGTGTAGACTATGTCCACATGAATCCCATGATTCTTACAAAGTATACATAATTTAATGAATATATAAAATGAAATTGGTGGAGGTATTAATAAATTTAGAGACTAAAATATTCCTACTTTATGTAGCTGTTTTGTCATTATGTTGCTAAAGTTCCACCTTTAGGATATTGATGGATTCATATGTTTCAGTTGGCATTATACACAGTACACGGTTGCCATTCAACTTGTATTTATCCTACATAACAGCTAGACATCTAAAACACTACATGTTAACATCTCAGTTTATCTGTAGGTGCACAAAATAGGTACTTTCTACTGATTTCTATCTTTTTCTTGACCTATTATTTTCCAAGATCCCTAGCTTTGGAATGATTTTAGAGAAAATAATATATACATAATAGGAATTTAACAGCTATTCATAGCATTGCATTTTATACTTCTTTATTTCCCTCCATTCTTCTTCATACTGCATATGTATTTCATCAAAGTCATTGCTTCCTTCATCACAATATTATCCTTTCTACTTTTTTAGTCATTAGCAAGTATAGGGCTTAATTACATTAGCCCTATATTGCTTTATGAGCTTTCAGTTGCTACTGTCAGTTTGAAGCTGATACTGATCAACTTTGATTATATTATCCATGAATATGTCAATAAAGGAGTAAACATATGTAAACCAGCTAAGAGTGGATTCATCACAGGACAGCTATAAAGTAAATTTCAAATGTGATAGTGAAGAGATTGTGAATATTCTAATTAAAACAGTAAAATCAAATTAATAAGTGGTCATTGTATTTGAATTATTGATGAGGGTTTTATACTTCTGGCAGAGAGTTTGAGGATAATAAAAATATAAACTCTAAGCCAATAAGAAGTGACAATAATGAGATTGAGTACAAACAAAAGGTTGCAAAAGAAAGAAAATGTTGCCATAGTTCACTGTACAGCTCAACTCTGAATAATAATTATATGGAAATAATGTAAAGTTAAACATTTAAATCAAAACTATGATGCAACTAAAATTAATATAATGCTGAATATGTATATAACCAAAATTAGTATACATGGCACACATGTAATCTTACATAAAAGGAAGTCTACAAAATATGCAAAATTGAATAATTAATACACAAGTAATATGAACATGTTGCTTAGAAAGTTGAAAGCTAATACTAGAATAAATTAATAAAAGAGTATGAAAAATGAGCAGGGAATCAGGTACAGCAGTAAGAGTTTTGTAGTGGGGAACATTCTGTTCTATCATATATACCATGTGCAAATATTGATTTTTAAAAATGCATATAGATTTTCTGGCCATGAATGAGTAATTGGTACTAGACTATACTTACTGTCACAATTAGAAAATTGGAAAAAATATATATACAGGAAAAACACAACATAGTAATGATACAAGGTTTAGTACACAGTAAAAACATTGTGTATGGAAAAGAGGAAACTGGACTGTGAGCACGATGAAAATAAGTACAAGGAGGCAGATCAACACATCACAGAGGTTACATAATTAGCATATAAGGACCTTAGAACAATTATTATAAATTTATCTAAAAGCTGAAATAAAACAGGAATTTTAAGAGAAGAAAAATGGGAACTATTTAAAAAATCAAGTACAAAGAGGAACTTCAAGATGGCAGAAGAGTAAGACGTGGAGATCACCTTCCTCCCCACAGATACATCAGAAATACATCTACACGTGGAAATTCTCCTATAGAACACCACTGAATGCTGGCAGAAGACCTCAGACCTCCCAAAAGGCAAGAAATTCCCCACGGACCTGGGTAGGGCAAGAGAAAAAAGAATAAACAGAGACAACGAATAGAGACAGGACCAACACCAGTGGGAGGAAGCAATGAAGGAGGAAAGGTTTCCACACACTAGAAGCCCCTTCTCGGACAGAAACTGCAGGTTGCGGAGGGGTGAGCTTCGGAGTCACAGAGGAGAGCGCAGTAACAAGGGTGTGGAGGGAAAAGCGGAGAGATTCCCACACAGAGGATTGGTGCCCACCAACATTCACCAGCCCGAGAGGCTTGTCTGCTCACCCACCGGGGCAGGCGGGGCTGGGAGCTGAGGCTCGGGCTTCGGTCAGATCGCAGGGAGAGGACTGGGGTTGGCAGCATGAACACAGCCTGAAGGGGTTAGTGCGGCACGGCTGGCTGGGAGGGAGTCCAGGAGAAGTCTGGAGCTGTCAAAGAGGCAAGAGACCTTTGCTTCCTGTGACGTGAGAAGGGGTTAAGCGCGCTGTTTAAAGGAGCTCGGGAGACAAGTGTGAGCTGCAGTTATCAGCGTGGACCCCAGAGATGGGCATGAGATGCTAAGGCCGCTGCTGCCGCCACCAAAAAGCCTGTGTGCGAGCACAGGTCACTCTCCACACCTACCCTCCTGGGAGTCTGTGCAGCCTGCCACTGCCAGGTTCCCGGGATCCAGGGACAACTTCCCCGGGAGAACGCATGGTGCACCTCAGGCTGGTGCAATGTCATGCCGGCCTCTGATGCCGCAGGCTTGCCCTGCATCCATGCCCCTCCCTCCCCCCATCCAGAGTGAGCCAGAGCCCCCGAATCAGCTGCTCCTTTAACCCTGTCCTGTCTGAGTGAAGAAGAGACGCGCTCAGGTGACCTACACACAGATGCGGGTCCAAATCCAAAGCTGAACCCTGGGAGCTGTGTGAACATGATCAAAGAGAAAGGGAAATTTCTCTCAGCAGCCTCAGGAGCAGCAGATTAAATCTCCACAGTCAACTTGATGTACCCTGCATCTGTGGAATACCTGAATAGACAACAACTCATCCCAAATTGAGGAGGAGCACTTTGGGAGCAAAGATGTATATATTGTTTTCCTTTTTTCTCTTTTTGTGAATGTGTATGTGTATGCTTCTGTGTGTGATTTTGTCTGTATAGCTTAGCTTTTACCATTTGTCCTGGGGTTCTATCTATCTATTTTTTTTCTTTTACTTTTAAAAATTTTTTTCTTAATAATTATGTATTTTTTATTTTAATAACGTTATTTTATTTTATTACATTTTTTCTTTATTTCTTTTTGTTTTTTCTCCCTTTTATTATGAGCGTGTGGATGCAAGGCTCTTGGTGCTCCAGCCTAGCATCAGGGCTGTGCCTCTGAGGTGGGAGAGCCAACTTCAGGACACTGGTCCACAAGAGACCTCCCAGGTCCACGTAATATCAAACCACAAAAGACTCACAGACATCTCCATCTCAACACCAAGACCCAGCTTCACTCAACGACCAGCAAGCTATAGTACTGCACACCTTATGCCAAACAACTAGCAAGACAGGAACACAACCCCATCCATTAGCACAAAGGCTGCCTAAAATCATAATAAAGCCGCAGACACCCAAAAAACACAACACCAGATGTGGACCTGTCCACCAGAAAGACAAGATCCAGCCTCATCCACCAGAAACAGGCACTAGTCCCATCAACGAGGAAGCCTACACAACCCACTGAACCAACCTTAGCCACTGGGGACAGACACCAAAAACAACTGGAACTACGAACCTGCAGCCTGTGAAAAGGAGACCCCAAACACAGTAAGTTAAGCAAAATGAGAAGACAGAAAGTCACACAGCAGATGAATGAGCAAGGAAAAAACCCACCAGACCTAACAAATGAAGAGGAAATAGGCAGTCTACCTGAAAAAATTCAAAAAAGTGATAGTAAAGATGATCCAAAATCTTGGAAATAGAATAGAGAAAATACAAGAAACATTTAACAAGGACCTAGAAGAACTAAACAGCAAACAAACAATGATGAACAACACAAAAAGAGAAACTAAAAATTCTCTGTAAGGGAACAGTAGCAGAATAACTAGGCAGAAGAACGGATAAGTGACCTGGAAGATAAAATAGTGGAAATAACTACTGCAAAGCAGAATAAAGAAAAAAGAATAAAAAGAAAAGAGGACAGTATCAGAGACTTCTGGGGCAACATTAAACACACCAAATTTCGAATTATATGGGTCCCAGAAGAAGAGAACAAGAAAGGGACTGAGAAAATAATTGAACAGATTATAGTCGAAAACTTCCCTAATATGGGAAATGAAATAGTTAATCAAGTCCAGGAAGCACAGAGAGTCCCATACTAGACAAATCCAAGGAGAAACACACCAAGACACATATTAATCAAACTATCAAAAATTAAATACAAAGAAAAAATATTAAAAGCAACAAGGGAAAAACAACCAATAACACAGAAGAAATCCCCATAAGGTTAACAGCTGATCTTTCAGCAGAAAGTCTGCAAGCCAGAAGGGAGTGGCAGGACATATTTAAAGTGATGAAGGAGGAAAACATACACCAAGATTACTCTACCCAGAAAGGATCTCATTCAGATTTGATGGAGAAATTAAAACCTTTACAGACAAGCAAAAGCTAAGAGATTTCAGCACCACCAAATCAGCTTTACAACAAATGCTAAAGTAATTTCTCTAGGCAGGAAACCTAAGACAAAGGAAAGACCCACAGTAACAAACCCAAAACAATTAAGAAAATGGGAATAGGAACACACATATCAATAACAACGTTAAATGTAAATGGATTAAATGCTCCAACCAAAAGGCACAGACTGTCTGAATGCTTAAAAAAACAAGACCCTTATATATGTTGTCTACAAGAGACCCACTTCAGACCTAGGGACACATACAGACTGAAAGTGAGGGGATGGAAAAAGATATTCCAAGCAAATGGAAATCAGAAGAAAGCTGAAGTAGCAATTCTCATATCAGACAAAATAGACTTTAAAATAAAGACTATTACAAGAGACAAAGGACACTACATAATGATCAACTGATTGATCCAAAAAGAAAATATAACAATTGTAAATATTTATGCACCCAACATAGGAGCACCTCAATACATAAGGCAAATACTAACAGCCATAAAAGGGGAAATCAACAGTAACACAATCATAGTAGGGGACTTTAACTCCCCACTTTCACCAATGGACAGATCATCCAAAATGAAAATAAATAAGGAAACACAAGCTTTAAATGATACAATAAACAAGATGGACTTAATTGATATTTATAGGATATTCCATGCAAAAACAACAGAATACACATTCTTTTCAAGTGCTCAGGGAATATCCTCCAGGATATAACATATCTTGGGTCACAAATCAAGCCTTGGTACATTTAATAAAATTGAAATTGTATCAAGTATCTTTTCTGACCACAATGCTATGAGACTAGATATCAATTACATGAAAAAATCTGTAAAAAATATAAGCACATGGAGTCTAAACAATACACTACTTAATAACCAAGAGTTCACTAAAGAAATCAAAGAGGAAAAGAAAAACCTAGAAACAAATGACAATGAAGACACACTGACCCAAAACCTATGGGATGCAGCAAAAGCAGTTCTAAGGGGGAAGTTTATAGCAATACAGTCCTACCTCAAGACACAAGAAACATCTCAAATAAACAACCTTACACCTAAAGCAATTAGCGAAAGAAGAACAACAAAAAAAAAAACCCCAAAGTTAGCAGAAGGAAAGAAATCATAAAGATCAGATTAGAAATAAATGAAAAAGAAATGAAGGAAATGATAACAAAGATCAATAAAACTAAAAGCTCGTTCTTTGAGAAGATTAAAAAAATTGATAAACCATTAGCCAGACTTGTCAAGAAAAAAAGGGAGAATACTCAAATCAATAGAATTAGAAACGAAGAAGAGAAGTAACAACTGACACTATAGAAATGC
Source organism: Kogia breviceps (assembly GCF_026419965.1). Taxonomy (NCBI): domain Eukaryota; kingdom Metazoa; phylum Chordata; class Mammalia; order Artiodactyla; family Physeteridae; genus Kogia; species Kogia breviceps. Next base: position 16,884,563 of record NC_081322.1, read on the forward strand.
AAAGGATCATGAGAGATTACTACAAGCAACTCTATGCCAATAAAACGGACAACCTGGAAGAAATGGACAAATGCTTAGAAAGGCACAACCTTCCGAGACTGAACCAGGAAGAAATAGAAAACATGAACAGACCAGTCACAAGCACTGAAATTGAAACTGTGATTTAAATTCTTCCAACAGACAAAAGCTCAGGACCACAGGGCTTCACAGGAGAATTCTCTCAAACATTTATAGAAGAGCTAACACCTGTTCTTCTCAAACTCTTCCAAAATATAGAAGAGGGAAGAATGTTCCCAAACTCATTTACAAGGCAACCATTACCCTGATGCCAAAACCAGACAGAGATGTCACAAAGAAAGAAAACTACAGGCCGATATCACTGATGAACATATACGCAGAAACCCTCAAGAAAATACTAGCAAACAGAATCCAACAACACATTAAAAGTCATTATACATCATGAGCAAGTGGGATTTATCCCAGGGTTGCAAGGATTCTTCAATATATGCAAATTAATCAATATGATACACCATATTAACAAACTGAAGGAGAAAAACCATATGATCCTCTCAATCGATGCAGGGAAAGCTTTCAACAAAATTCAACACCCATTTATGATATAAAACCTGCAGAAAGTAGTCATAGAGAGAACTATCCCCAACATAATAAAGGCTATATATGACAAACCCACAGCCAACATCGTCCTCAATGGTGAAAAACTGAAACCATTTCCACTAAGATCAGGAACAAGACAAGGTTGCTCACTCTCACCACTATTATTCAACATATTTTGGACATTTTAGGCAAAGCAATTAGAGAAGAAAAAGAAATAAAAGGAATACAAATCAGAAAAGAAGAAGTAAAGCTGTCACTATTTGCAGATGACATGATATTATACCTAGAAAATCCTAAAGATGCTACCAGAAAACTACTAAAGTTAATCAATGAATTTGGTAAAGTAGCAGGATACAAAATTTATGGAGAGAAATCTCTGGCATTCTTATACACTAATGATGAAAAATCTGAAAGTGAAATTAAGAAAACGCTCCCATTTACCATTGCATCAAAAAGAATAAAATATCTAGGAATACACCTACCTAAGGAGGCAAAACACCTGTATGCAGAAAATTATAAGACACTGATGAAAGAAATTAAAGATGATACAAATAAATGGAGAGATATACCATGTTCTTGCATTGGAAGAAACAACATTGTGAAAACGACTATACTACCCAAAGCAATCTACAGATTCAATGCAATCCCTATCAAATTACTACTGGCATTTTTCACAGAACTAGAAACAAAGATTTCACAATTTGTATGGAAATGTAAAAGACCCCAAATAGCCAAAGCAATCTTGAGAAAGAAAAACGGAGCTAGAGGATTCAGGTTCCCTGCCTTCAGATTATACTACAGAGCTACAGTAATCAAGACAATATGGTACTGGCACAAAAACAGAAATATAGATCAATGAAACAGGATAGGAATCCCGGAGATAAACCCATGCACACATGGTCACCTTATCTTTGATAAGGGAGGCAGGAATATACCATGGAGCAAAGACAGCCTCTTCAGTAAGTGGTGCTGGGAAAACTGGACAACTACATGTAAAAGTATGAAACCAGAACACTTCCTAACACCATACACAAAAATAAACTCAAAATGGATTAAAGACCTAAATGTAAGATATTATTATCAGATATTATCAAACTCTTATTGGAAAACATAGGCAGAACACTCTATGACATAAATCACAGCAAGATGCTTTTTGACCAACCTCCTACAGAAATGGAAATAAAAACAAAAATAAACAAATGGGACCTAATGAAACTTAAAAGCTTTTGCACAGCAAAGGAAACCATAAACAAGACCAAAAGACAATGCTCTGAATGGGAGAAAGTATTAACAAATGAAGCAAGTGACAAAGGATTAATCTCCAAAATATACAAGCAGCTCCTGCAGCTCAATTTCACAAAAAAACAAACAACCCTATCCAAAAATAGGCAGAGGACCTAAATAAACATTTCTCCAAAGAAGATATACAGATTGCCAACAAACACATGAAAGAATGCTCAACATCATAAATCATTAGAGAAATGTAAATCAAAACTACAATGAGAGGGCTTCCCTGGTGGCGCAGTGGTTGAGAATCCGCCTGCCAATGCAGGGGACACGGGTTCGTGCCCTGGTCCGGGAAGATCCCACATGCTGCGGAGCAACTAAGCCCGTGAGCCATGGCCGCTAGGCCTGCGCGTCCGGAGCCTGTGCTCCGCAACGGGAGAGGCCACAACAGTGAGAGGCCCGCATACCGGAAAAAAAAAAAAAAAAAAAAAAAAAAAAAACTACAATGTGATATCATCTCACACTGGTCAGAATGACCATCATCAAAAAATCTACAAACAATAAATGCTGGAGAGGGTGTGGAGAAAAGGGAACCCTCTTACACTGTTGGTGGAAATGTAAATTGATACAGCCACTATGGAGAAGAGTATGGAGGTTCTTTAAAAAACTAAAAATAGAACTATGATACAACCCAGCAATCCCACTACTGGGCATATACCCTGAGAAAACCATAATTCAAAAAGAGTCATGGGGCTTCCCTGGTGGCGCAGTTGTTGAGAATCCGCCTGCTGATGCAGGGGATGCGGGTTCGCGTCCTGGGCTGGGAAGATCCCACATGCCGCGGAGCGGCTGGGCCAGTAAGCCATGGCCGCTGAGCCTGCGCATCCAGAGCCTGTGCTCTACAATGGGAGAGGCCACAACAGTGAGAGGCCCACATACCACACACACACACACACACACACACACACACACACACACACACACACACAAAGAGTCATGTACCACAATGTTCATTGCAGCTCTATTTACAATAGCCAGGACATGGAAGCAACCTAAGTGTCCATCGACAGAGGAATGGATAAAGAAGATGTGGCACATATATACAATGGAATATTACTCGGACGTAAAAAGAAACAAAATTGAGTTATTTGTAGTGAGGTGATTGGACCTAGAGTCTGCCATACAGAGTGAAGTAAGTCAGGAAGAGAAAAACAAATACCATATGCTAACACATATATATGGATTTAAAAAAAAAAAAGGTTCTGAAGAACCTAGGGGCAAGACAGGAATAAAGACACAGATGTTGAGAATGGACTTGAATATACAGGGAGGGAGAAGGGTAAGCTGGGACAAAGTGAGAGAGTGGCATGGACTTATATATACTACCAAATGTAAAATAGATAGCTAGTGGGAAGCAGCCACATAGCACAGGAAGATCAGCTCGGTGCTTTGTGACCACCTAGATGGATGGGATAAGGAGGGTAGGAGGGAGACACAAGAGGGAGGGGATATGGGGATATATGAATAAGTATAGCTGATTCACTTTGTTATAAAGCAGAAACTAATACATCACTGTAAAGCAATTACACTCCAATAAAGGTGTTAAAAATTTTGATAAAAATAAAAAATTAAATTTGGAAAACAAAACCATTCATGAGGTCCATAAAACTTTAAGCTAACAAATACAAATGAATATTTTCCCTTCTGCAGTACGTAAGAGCCAAATGTTTCTATTTTCCTTGTTATCAGCTGACTTCTTTTTGAAATACTGTTTTGTTTTCTAATTCAGTCATTTTTGACACTTGACAGGGTGTTAACTTGAGAGGGGATTTGCAGTATATTTGAGCCTGTATCAGAAAGAGGAAGAAAACGTTTAAGAGTTTTAAAACTAAGACTCAAGTTACAAGATGAAATAAAATACATTCACCCAAAAAATGTTTATACAAGGCAAAAGCTTGCTTTCTTTCTCTTCCCTTCTTTCTTTTCTTTTTCTTTCTCTCTCTTTTATTTCTTCTCTTTCTTTCCTTCCTCCATTTCTTCCTCCCATCTATGTTTTTCTTTCTCTTTCTTTCTTTCTTGATTTCTTGTTTTCTTTCTTTTTCTTGCTTTCTGATGTTACACTCAATGAGAAGCCAAGTCTTGAGAATGTGAACAGTGTATATTAGTAATTCAAAGATCAAGGAGGGCAACTTATTTTTCAGTGTCTAAATTCAATGATTGCTCTGGTCATGATTTGCTCCATCTTAGCTTGAATTTTTAATAATATTGACAAACAGAAGACAGAACCTGAAATAAATACTCATTTCTAACTACTGAATCCTTTTAGTTTTTCTAATTTCTTTTTTTAACATAATGTAAATTTATATAGACATATAATTACTGGTGTCATACTGCATATTCACAGTGAATACAATGAGAGGTCATGTCTTTTTAAGAGGCTATATTTATTCATCAAAATGAATGCTTTCCAAAGTCATTTACTCTTTTTGCTCTTTGGCAATCTTTCTGGATATCTTTTTTTGCACAAGTTATTCCTGAAAAGAATAAACAACACAGCTGAACACAAAAGGCATGCAGAATGCATCAGGGCTACAGGATGTGACAAATATTTGTAGCTTATTCTGTGTTTCCTTTGCCCCTGGAAAGAGAAATTTTTCTTGATGTTCCATAGCTGTGGTTGGGATGAGTTAACTAATGTCAAAAGAAAAAGTACAAGGAACAGAGGCAAAAGATGGACAAGTGTAACTTCTTGATGGATAAGATGAGTGTATCAGCTTTTCTCCTATGTTCCAATAAATAATGAAAATGTTTTCTTTATTCATATGAGTGACTTTCTGTAATTCATACCATAATAAGATACAGATTCCAAGTAATTTTTGACTACAGTGGTAATCTTTCCTATTAATTTTTAGAATGATATTTATGAAAATGTTGTATTAATTTCTACCAATATATTGAATAAATCAAATCAGACCCCCAATCTGATTGTACTTTCTGACTAGTTTGCAGCAAGAATAATACATTGTAGAAATAATATAAATTACCCTCTCTCTCTTTCTCTCTCTGCCTCTCTTCCTCTTTCTCCCTCCTTCTCTTCCTCCCTCTCAGATTTCTGGACCAGTTGTGAATTTTACTGGCTGCATAGAAGTTATAGAAATCAATAACTGGGGATCTTTCATCCCATCCAAGGCAGTGAAAAAACTTAACATTGACAGTTGCAGGTAAGACACTACTAATGATTTTTCAATTACTTGTTCAAATAACCACTCCAAAAGTAACATATCCATCTGAAATCATCTAATCAGGACTAGAATATATTTTCTTCATTTTGCTTTCTCTTCCACTTTTACATTGTATGCTACTTTCTTTACAGACTATAGCATTTTTAAGCTACATCCCAATTAAGTTGTACCATTTATTTATAATGAGTTTCTCCTTTGTGCTGTATAAGATTCAGCATGTCTACCAACAAATGATCAGTTAAATATGATCAGAAAACATCCTGTTTCAGAGCATTTCAAATTTAAGCACACTGACAGTCATGTATGTGGTGTATTGTTTAGGGTAGTGTTTAATTCTAAAAATATTACTCTCGGGCTTCCCTGGTGGTGCAGTGGTTGAGAATCCGCCTGCCGATGCAGGGGACACGGGTTCGTGCCCCGGTCCGGGAAGATCCCACATGCCACAGAGCGGCTGGGCCCGTAAGCCATGGCCACTGAGCCTGTGCGTCCGGAGCCTGCGCTCTGCAATGGGAGAGGCTACAACAGTGAGAGGCCCGCGTACCACACACACACACAAAAATAAATAAATAAATAAATAAATAAATAAAAATATTACTCTCAAAAAGTTGTCATTGTGCTTAAATTTTCATTATTGATGACATTCCTTTCAGACAATCTGCTTCTGGATACAGAAATCTCTACTTGTGGGGCAGAGGGTGGTGGAGCAGGACAGCATAAAAGCCTGTTTGTCAACAGAAGAAACACACTGATATATTCTACTAAAATTTTTTGAAATATTGAAATTCTACTATTCACTATGGTCTAAGGTGAATAAACAGTCACACAGTAACTGTCCTTAAGGGGTTTATAGTGTAGTAGAGGAGATATTGATGAAATATTCAAATTAACATATAAAAATGAAGAGTGCTTTAAGAAAAAAACAGAAAACTATAAGAACATTACATATTTGAATATAGTCAAATGTTTCCTTCATGGGTAGGGGGAAATTGTGTATATTCAAAAATTAAGGAAATACTTCAGAAAGTAAAAGCATAATTCATTCCTCACTGTTTCCTCTTTGGCTAATACATTTAAACATTTATGTGGAACCTATGATACCATGGTAGACAGGGTGATTTTTGTTTGCTTGTTTTGTTTTTAATCAAATGAAAGCCTAATATCTTACAAATTCACACTGAATAGGTTCTAGAAATTTTAATATAAATCCAACACCAGTAACTCCTTATATTTTACCATGTATTCCTAATTTATGTTGAAAGTTTATCTCCATTTTTAATTGGTTTGCAGTTAGCAGTATTTCCTAATATTTAACTCTGAAATTCTTTGCTCTGTACCTGTGTGAAATACTATGATCTGTTAACTTATAGTTAAATGAATTAAGGACAGTCACTAGGTAGCAAATTCATTGAAAATGATAGAATCTTTCTATAATTTATTTAATAATCTGCTAATTTAGAAATTTGATAAGCAAACTACTTTTTTAGTTTTGTGAAAGTGGGGCACATTTAACTTTTGTTTTAAGAATGAGTACAAAAGCCACATAGCACAGGGAGATCAGCTCGGTGCTTTGTGACCACCTAGAGGGGTGAGATAGGGAGGGTGGGAGGGAGAGAGATGCAAGAGGGAAGACATATGGGGACATACATATATGTATAACTGATTCACTTTGCTATAAAGCAGAAACTGACAAACCATTGTAAAGCAATTATACTCTAATAAAGATGTTTAAAAACATGAGTATAAAACAAAATCAAAAATTGTATGATCTCAGCTATCTGCAAGGCAATTCTTAACCTTGTCTTTTCTTGTTCTCTCTTCTTAGAGGACCTATTTTGTTTGCATCCAATGACTTTCAGTCTTTTGACCTCCATTTTGCGATATTGGTTCTTTAACAGATATGAAATGATATCATCCTTCCCTACGTTATCCAACACAGCTGTGAACATATAAAAGGCACTTTACTTGTGTTTAGAGTTAAAGCAAGTGGAGACTATAAAATTTCTCTGGACATTTACACTGTCCCTCTCACCAACTACTACCACCACTTTATTTTATTTAAGACCACCTCTCCCAAGAGAGCTATTATATTGGATTGGTTTGTAATAGAGTTTTCAAAGCCTAACTCTCTAAATTATTGGCTGTATGACACTGAGTAAGGTTTAAATTTTTCTGATTCCTCAGTCTTCTCTGTAAAATCAGAAAAGTAACCTTCCCTCATAATTATAAAGAAGATAAAATTGGACTGTATTCTATGTTTAAAGTTCAGTGAGACTGGTCTTCTTTGCCAGATTTTCCACCATTTCCAGAAAGTTGCCCTCTAGTCCTTTCTCCAGAAGCCCCTTCATCATCTCCCCAAGCCCTTCTTCACTAGTCTGGCTGCTTCTCAACATCTGTGTTCTCATCAGAGAGGCCTTCCTAGACCTCCCCAAATGAAGTGACCTCCCATAAATGTCTCCTAGTCACTCTTTATTTCCATAATTTGTTTTTTGTTCTTTATGAGAAATGCCACTATTTGAATGTAGTTTTTATTTGCTCATAAGTTTCCTTGATGGCTCCCTTACTATGACCTGACCTCCTTGCAGGCATGGACTCTACAGGCCTCTTCCACTCCTGCTTCCCCAGGGGCTGGAATAGTAGATGCTCAAAAATGTGCTGTATAAAATATTCAGTGATCCTACTATGATTATTTCTTCAAACAAATTTTTATTATGAAATTCCTTTTAGATTCACTGTACCAAGTGATTCTCATACATTTTGGTCTTTGCACTGTTAAAAATTATTTTGACTGCAAAGAGCTTTTTTACATAGAATTATTTATCAGTATTTACCATACTAGAAATGAAAACAGAAGATTTTTAAATATATTTATTATTTAACTCATAAAATGAAAAGATAAATTTGCTACATAAATAACCTCAATATATTTTTATGAAAATTAAATACACTTACCAAATCTACAAATAAAAATAATGAGAAGATTGGTGGTTTCACATTTTTTGCAAATATCTTTAACGTCTAGCTTAATGAAGATACTGGATTTCGATAAATGTTTCTGCATTCAGTCTGTCCAGTAACTGTTCTGTTGAAATAGCTGAAGAAATTCAGTCTTCACTTAGATATGTACTTGGAAATAATAGGGGTACTTAAGTAGCCTTTTCAAGCAACTAGGAATACTCATCTTTGATATTACACCAAAACTTGGTAAGTCATAGATTGTTAAACATTAGTTGCAATGTGAAATGTAAAATCCAATCAGTGAACTTTTCATATTCTGTAAATGAAAATCCATTGTTTTATCTTGCATTTTGAATGAATCTTCTACCCATGCACAATTTTGTACTATGTCCAGAAAAGTATTGGTTCCTTGAGTTAATCAGGTAATCCAAATGTTAACACATATCAATATAAAATATTGAAAAATCTTATCTGTGAATATCCCCTCCAATCTCACCAGTGTCTTTAAGTATTGTAAAGCTGTCAAGTGCAAAAGGGTGCATTTTAGATTTTTCCAAAATTCTAATATTTGCCTTAAATCTCAATTTTTATCATTGGCAACGAATACTGTTAGTTGTTTTCCTTGAAGTTACAGTCTCATTTTGTTTTGGAGAAAATGTCTACCTAATACCTAAGATTGCATAACCATAGTTTGAATACTAATTATTTCAAGTAAAATCATCTGTCATGAAAAGAAGCAGCTAGTTGCTCTCACACATCAAATAATCACAAATTTCTTCTTCTGGAGGCAACCTTCACACTTCAGCACACAGAGAAGTATACTTTATGCATACTCCCCTTTGCTTCACACACATTAGTAAAAAGGCATATACTTATAAATTATAATTTTATAACATAATAATTTTGTCACTGCCTCAAGTACACTCATGTAAAATTTGGATTTTTAAACTGTTAGTAGAGAACACTATACCTGTTAGTATAACTTGGTACTAGTATTTTTAGTCATCAGCAGTTTTCTCCACCATTGTCCTTGGATCACCAATGCAAACGTAAACACAGTGAAAAAGTCAAATAACATCTTGGTATCATTATTAAAAATATTTTAACCTCGCAGTCCACATGAAAAATTACTGTGTTCTCCTAGACTCCATAGGGTCTCCCATGAGAACTGCTGCTTTCCTTTAAAATGCCTGATGGCACTCTGTTTACCTGATTATTACAACAAGTCTTCTCTACAGATGGCTGTTTCTACAGTAGAGGACTCCGGGTGATTCAGAATTTTTTACAGGGACTGTAGTCTTAGCATCTGATATTAATTTTAGCACTGAGATGCTGCTATTGAGAAGCCAAAACCAAAATTAATACTAGTTCCTGTGTTACACACATAAAGTGAATATCCCCACAATTTGTGGATCTCTTGCTTGCTGCATTTTTTAATTGACCAAAAGACTTAAATTTTAGAAGAGTATGTTCTAGTTCCTCACCTCTTTCTTAGCAATCATCTTTATACTGGTAATATAAGAAAATCCAGCAATAACTGGAAATTTCAGCATAGCACTGACAAGAAAATCAATTCACCTATTATGGTATTTGGGGTTTTGTTTATTTTGTTGTTGTTGTTTGTTTTTTTGTTTGATTGAATTTTTCTACCAAGGTTTTTTCCAGTGATAGAATTGACAATTATATTTATTTATATAACAAATCCGTTCACCTTTAGATTGTTATATTATTTCCTGTCTATTTTTTTTAAAACATGGAAGAAATTGCTTTGTCTTTTTTAAAATTTATTTATTTATTATTTATTTTATTTTTGGCTGTGTTGGGTGCTGCAAGCAGGCTTTTCTCTAGTTGCAAGCAAGCTTTTCTCTAGTTGCGGGAGAGCGGGTGTTACTCTTGTTTGTGGTGTGCAGGCTTTTCATTGCCACAGCTTCTCTTGTGGAGCACAGGCTCTAGAGCACAGGCTCAGTAGTTGTGGTACACCGGTTTAGTTGCTCCGGGGCATGTGGGATCATCCCGGACCATGGCTCGAACCCGTGTCCCCTGCATTGGCAGGCTGATTCTTAACCACTGCGCCACCAGGGAAGCCCCTATTTCCTGTCTGTTTTAATAAGAACCTATATTTACTTCACCTGTGTTCTTAATAACTACATAGTGTATGCCTCAGGCAGTAACTTTTCACCATGTACTGGCTTATGTCTTATCTGAGTTTCCATTCAGGCTCAGGGATCAGGTACCAATGTAGTATGATGTCAAGAACAGCTAAATCAGTTATTCCTCCTCCAGTTTTCTCCCCTAGAGAGGCACCCTGATGTGATCCAGTGACACTCTGATGAGCCTTATTAGAAATAATAAAACATTGGAAAGCAGGGAAATGGATGTTTAAAAAGATGGTAAACATGACGAAATACAAGCCAGCTGAAAATAATGAAATTCACCTATATGTTTCAATATGGATAGATCTTATAACATATTGAGTGAGAAAAAATGATAACTATGGCAACATACCATTTTTGTGCACTTTTAAAGCTGCATTATATCCAAACAGCCATCTTACCCTTTATTACGCATTCTCAAATGTCTCCATATATGATTAAGTAGTCTGGATTAAGTTTTATTTGTGCTGTCTTTAAATAATTACTATTTCTGAAGGTGTATGTTATGAGACTGGTAAGAAGTATTCAAGTCAAAGGCAATGATTCAGAAACAAAAGGCTGAAAGCACCAGAGATCAATTTCTACTTTTTAACTGTTTTTTTACAGATCATCTCAACAGGTCACTAGTATTATTAAAATGAATATTATTGGCTTTTCAAAAAGGAGTAAATTATATAGTACATAGCATGCTGTTATAAATTTGTGGTGCCAATCTAAATGCCCTAATATTAAATAAATATTTGATTTAAATGTTTTATTAGTAAAAGATTAAGGCATAGAGTTTTAACATCATAAGTAATATGTAAAATGTCATTTATTTTTTTAAGAACCCTCCACCATCATTTTTAAGTAGAGAGTATGAACATTCAAAATAAAATCTAAAAGAAAAATTTGATTACTCAGAAATGGGAATCCAAAGGTTGATCATTTATTACCTTCAAAAACATAATAATGGGTTTCCCTGGTGGTGCAGTGGTTGAGAATCCGACTGCCAATGCAGGGGACACGGGTTCGTGCCCTGGTCTGGGAAGATCTCACATGCCATGGAGTGGCTGGGCCTGTGAGCCATGGCCGCTGAGCCTGCACGTCCAGAGCCTGTGCTCTGCAATGGGAGAGGCCACAACAGTGAGAGGCCTGTGTACTGCAAAAAAAATAAATAAATTAATAATAATAATATAAGATCTAAAATGAAATGATATAAGTTGCAATTTTCTCCAGTTTTTATTAACAATTGTCATCATTTTGTACACTAAATCTCTAGACTTATTCATCCTACATAACCGCAGCTTTGTACCCTTTAGCCAACATCTCCCCACTTCTGACACTTACCTACCCCTAGTAACCACTGTTCCACACTCTACTTCTGTGTATTTGACTTCTTTAGATTTCACTTATAAGTGAGGTCATGTAATAGTTTTCTTTCTGAGAATAACTTATTTTTAACCATTTTTTATTGAAATACAGTCAATTTACAGTGTTGTATTAATTTCAGGTATACAGCAAAGTGATTCAGTTATATGTATATATTGTAATATATATTATATATATAAAACCTATTTCAAATTCTTTTCCATTAGAGGTTATTAAAAGATATTGAATATAGGTCCCTCTGCTATACAGTAGGTCTTTGTTGTTCATCTATTTTATATATAGTAGTGTGTATATGTTAATCCCAAACTCCTAATTTAAAAATTCAAAAACATATTGCTGTAATTTATGTCAAAGTGTGTTCTGCCTGTATTTTCCTCTAGGAGTTTTAAAGTATCCAGTCTTACACTTAGATTTTTTTTTAATATTTTTTTCTGGAATATATTTGATTTACAATGTTGTATCAGTTTCAGGTGTACAGCAAAGTGAATCAGTTTTACATATACATATATCCACTCTTTTTTTAGATTCTTTCCCATATAGGACATTACAAAGTATTGAACAGAGTTCCCTGTGCTGTACAGCAGATTCTTATTAGTTATCTGTTTTATATATAGTATTGTGTATATGTCAATCCCAATCTCCCAATTTATCTCTTCCCCATCCCCTGATAGCCATAAGTTTATTTTCTACATCTGTTTTGTAGATAAGTTCATTCATACCCTTTTTTAGATTCCACATATAAGCGATATCATATCATATTTGTCTTTCTGTGTCTGACTTACTTCACTCAGATCTACTTCGAGTTTATTTTATTTATGGTGTTAGAGAATTGTCTAATTTCATTTCTTTACATGTAGCTGTCCAATTTTCCCAGCACGACTTATTGAAGAGATTTTTTCTCCATCATATAGTCTTACCTCCTTTGTTATAGAAATTGACCATAAGTGTGTGGCTTTATTTCTGGCCTTCCTATCCTGTTCCATTGATCTGTATTTCTGTTGTTGTGCCAGTACCATACTGTTTTGATTCCTGTAGCTTTGTAGTACAGTCTGAAGTCAGGGAGCCTGACTCCTCTAGCTCCATTCTTTTTTCTCAGGATTGTTTTAGTTATTTGGGGTCTTTTGTGTTTCCATACAAATTTTACATTTTTTTTTTTTTGTTCTAGTTTGTGAAAAATGCCATTGGTAATAATGATAAGGACTGCATTGAATCTGTATACTGTCTTGGGTAATGTGGTCTTTTTGACAATATTGATTCTTCCAATCCAAGAATACAGTATATCTTTCCATCTGTGTCATCTTCAATTTCCCTCATCAGCATCTTGTAGCTTTTGGAGTACAGCTCTTTTGTCTCCTTAGGTAGGTTTGTTCCTAGGTATTTTATTCTTTTTGATGCTAGCTCATTTCACTTACCATACTGTCCTCCACTTTTTTGCATGTTGCCATAATGGAAGGACTCCTTCCTTTTAAAGACTGAAAAATATTCCAATCAATTATACATACCAATGAAAATTTCTTTATTCATTCATCCATTGACAGACATCGGGTTGTTTCCACATATTGGTTATTACTTCAATGAGCATTGGGGTGCAAATATCTCTTTGAGATACTCATTTCATTTCCTTTGGGTATATGCCCAGGAAAGGGATTGTCAGATCATATGGTAATTCTATTTTTAGTATTTTGAGGAATCTCTATATTATTTTCCATAATGGCTGTGCCAATTACAATCCCACCAACAGTATACAGGTCTCCCATTTCTTCAAATCCTCCTCCAAACTTGTCATCTTTTATTGTTGTGGTAATAAGCTCCCTAATAGATGTGAGGTAGTATCTCATTGTGTATTTGATTTGCATTTCCTTATGAATAGTGATGTTGAGCAAGTTTCCACATGCTTGTTGACCATTTGTGTATCGTCTTTGGAAAAATATCTACTTGGGTCTTTTGCCCATTTTTTAAATCAGATTATTAGCCATTTTTGCTATTGAGTTGTATGAGTTTCTTATATATTTAAGATATTAACCCTTTATCAGTTATATGGTTTATACATATTTTCTCCCAATATATGTTGCCTTTTCCTTTTGTTAATTGTTTCCCTTGCTGTGCAGAAGGGTTTTTTTTTGTTTTTTGTTTTTTGTTTTTTTTTTAATGTAGTTCATTTTGTTTATTGCTGTTTTTGTTGCTTGAGTTTTTGGTATCATATCCAAAATATCATTTCCAAGGGCCAATGTCAAGGAGTTTTTCCTTATGTAAAACCCTTTTAGGAGTTTTACAGTTTCAGGTCTTACAGTTAATTCTTTAATCAATTTTAAGTTGGTTTTTGTTTATGGTGTAAGATAATGGTTCAATTTCATTCTTTTGCATGTAGACATCCAGGTTCCCAACACCATTTATTGAAATTTATGTTAAATATGTAGATTTATATGGACTATATATTAAAAATTTTTAAAGATGATATCAACTATATCAAGTATTTTAATCATTTAAGATTTAAGATTTAAAATCATTTAATGTTGTAGTGGAAGCTTTGCTTCATAAAGTCATACTGTGGAAAATGTTTTAGCTGTATTTTAATCAAATTCTACAGTTATTCAGGGAAAGTACAGGGATGATCTACTACGTACTTGGAAAATATTTGTATTTTCTCAGACAGCTAGACTTGCTCCCATATGTCAAAGATTTTTTGTTTGTTCTTGTTTTTAATTTTGTAAATATATGGGAATTTGGGAATAAAAAGATACATATATATGCTTAGAAATAAGTTTTTTTAATTTCTGGATTCTCCAAATCCAAACTAGATAATCCCAGGGTCTTAATAATAAATAAAATTTATAAAGTGTATAGTTCTTATACCTATAACTGAAATTTTTATTATTTCTTATATTTTGTGATATATCTGATATATTCAGTTTCCTTCACAATATGTTTAAGTGATTTATCCTCTAGAATTCTGTAATGGATTTGATCACATATTTCAGGATTCTTTTGATTCGAGAATGGCAAGGTAGCTTTAATCTGTTTGAGTAGAGGTTTTTTAAGAGTACATATGGGAAAAAAGAATAGACACATGAGTTATCCAATGACTAGACATGCAATTGTGTCTAAAGATACATTAGAATAGAGCTAGTAAGTGGATAATTAAAGTATTTTAACAATCTAAGCTTTATTACCATCTAAGGTACTTAATTGCGTATTTGTGTAGATATTTATATTTCTTACAATTCCTCAAATATCAGGAATGAAGTGACCATTGTGAAATCATAATTTCCTTTAATGTATCTAAAAATGACTTGATCCCCATGAATGTGTAAATTCTGTTCTCCCCATGATCACTAGGGTACTTATGTTTAAAAGCATAGCTTTTGTCACACTCTCTTTACTTACATTCCTCAAGTGAAGTGACACCCTGATATCACTTGTACTCTGATTCTAAATCTCAGAGCAGGCAAGTGGGAAGGTGAGAACAGTAACTCTAGAACCATGCCTTAGATGGTTTTGTGCCATATTATCTGTGTGACTTAGTGTTTCCTTCATTTTTATGTGGTGATGGTGTCGAGAATGTTGGCCACACAGTGTTGCTGTAAGAGATGCATGATTAAATATATATTTAAAAAAAAATTCTTAGAATAGTGTCAAATACCTAGAAGGCACTTATCATTATTAGCTATTGTTTTCATTGTAATTGTTGTTTCTCCTTTGTTCTTCCTCATATTAAAACTCAACATTATCCTTTTTCCTAGATTTTTCCAAAGGAAAGCTAACACAAAATTAGGGGGGTGGAAGTTAGGAAAAAAGGGGTCAAGTATTTCAGAGAACAGCATAACAAGGCAAAAATATGAAACAGTGAATATTATCCATCTTTGGTTTTAGAAATCCCTTGATCATTCCCACAGGTATTTCTTAAGATCTGCTCTGGGCCTCAGTCCCAACCTTATTCTAAGTTGTGTGCCCTCCGTAGAATATGTCCTCATCTTATTATTCTAGGAATCCTTAACCCCTCACACTCTAGAAACTCAATTTAAAAGTTTCCTACCATAGTAAGAAGAGCAATTAACTTTCATTATGTCATATTTTTATTTACTTCTGCACTATGTCTCAGTCCTATATTTTTGGAAATAAATGTTCTGTCATATTTCACAAATAAATGCAATTCTTTCCCTAAAAGTAAGTAAAAATATATTTTTTTCTTATTACACAGATTTGATCACAAAACATGGTTAATATGCTGCAACTCCATAAGGATTGACTCTGCTGAGTTACACAGATGGATACTAGAGAAACTTTTAATTGCTAGTTAACTAGATGGTTTTATGAAAAGTGAGTTTGACTCAAGTTGGTGTATTTCTGTGGCAGAAAAGTTAATGTCAGATATACCAAGTTTCAAAGTTCAGCTCTACTGCTTTCTATAAAAATAACCTTAGCAAAATTACTTAACCTCTGTATTTCAGTTTCCTTACCTGTAAATAAGGATGATAATAATGGTTGACATGAGGACTGAATGACATTGTATAGAAGCAATGCACCTAGCACATTGCCTGGACATGGGAAGTGCTTCCATTTTGGTAACTCTTATGATTAGCCATCTTCACATAAGTTTATTTGACCACATTTCCAATCAACTAGGAGAATAGTCATCTAAGAAGAATAATGATTTCCATGAGAAGTTCAAACATGCTAACTTTATTTTTTTAACTATTTTTCCCAGTACAAAATGAATAAAATAATATACTAAAATAAATAAGAAGAAATAGATGTAAAGACACCTAAGAGCAGAATACAAACAAGAAATGTTTAGGTTTTTGTTAAACTATAAATTGGGTTCATTTCTATTTGAATTTAACTTTTTCACTTTGCATAAGGTTTTTTAACTGAATATATTTTCATTTCTCTGCATTGTAGAAACTTCCCAATGTTCTATTCCTGTTTCATTCAAATCTCTGTGCATTGTATGCTTTCCTTGACAATTGAAAGATATCAATATTTATATTTTAAAGTCTATTTTAATACTTGGGAAATGAAACATTCAAGAAAAGGAAGCTATTTTTAGTTTTGCAATGGAATGGATATAGATAGCTTTTACTTATACAAATATAATTATATCTGGTAGAAATTGAAAGGAACCTTTTTTCAAATGGTATTATTTGAGGGTCTGATAATATATAACATGTTTTATTATTATGAATAATAGTACCCATGGTAGTGTTCATGGCTCTGAAAAAACTATTTCTTAATAATGGCTCTGCAAAAATTATCTCCTATGTTCCAAACAGTGATGAGCCTGTGAATGTCATATACCTCAGGGCCCTCAAGCTTCTATACACTGCACTACACTTTGGACATATTTTCAATTTCTACTTTTGTTATTAATTGATGGCAGTCTTCCAAGTGCTTACCATTACTTTCAGAATTACTCATTACTTTCAGTTAAATTCTCTACTGGCTTTGCAACAAAACAGTTCATTCACTGCCTCCATAATAGAGAACTACCCCACAGAAATAGTTGCACAGCCAAGAACACATTTGTTCAATTCTCTCCACAACCCACCCACTCCCCTTCTTACATCTGAGTGGGATTATGGAGCTAATTCTTATCCATGGATGTGAGCTGAAGTAAAGTGATCTCTGGCCTGTGATGTTCAGAAAGTGCATTTATTATCACTTACTAGATGAAGAGAACTTTAAGGATCTAACATATGATTGAAGCTTCTAGAGTTTAGAAAGCTGACTGTTTCTGTAACCACTCCCCCCAAAAAGAATTAAGAATATATAATGCTGAGAGCAACACAGGCTTATTAAGATCTATCAGCGACATGTAAGAACTGAGCCATGCAGCAAAGATCAATTCAGAGGATGTTCTATCTCCTTCAAGCATGCTGTTCAGATGACCTCAAGGCAGCTGTCATTAAGTTGAGAGATAAAGATATAAGAAGAGAAGAAAACAAAAAAATAAAACCAGCTTGAGAATTAGACAAGGAAAGAACATTACAGGTTGTTATTAACACAGGCCAGGCCAGATACAAATAGAACAGTGCTTTCTCAATGTTAATGAAAGTATACGGCCAAGAAACCACAAACCTGGATCCAAAAACACCCTGAAAATATAAAATGTCTCTAGGGCGCCCAAAGTTTTACCAGCATGAGACATTGTGTGAAAGACCTGCCTTCACTAAGGGACACATACTGCCCAGAGCCCAGTTCAGACATGACCAAGGAGGAAGTCCAGGCACCATGGACAGGGAATAAGTCTAATGGAAGAAATAACTCTCTACAGGGCTGAGGCAGAGGTGTCACTGGGGATAACTTCCTGTTTTGCATCATCTCTGTGCATTCCCACCCCTCGCCTTCTGAGGGGACATCCAGTGCCATTGTCCTCTCCCTGCTGCATCTGTTCAAATTAAGAGCAGGGATTGTTTTTGAGTCTGTAAGGAGCCACAGCCCGATCTAACGGGAAGGACTGGACATCACCCAGAAACCCTTGACTTTGAGCTGGATGTAGTAGCTGGATGAGACTGGGAAGGGGCTGGGCATGTGCTATATGGGATAAAGGGTCACATATGGACAGTTAAGTAACCAGAGGCACAGACTAACGGAACCTCACTAGCTGTCAGCCAGCTTGGACTAAAGGCAGTTGCTGAGAGAGAGATGACCTTATCCAGACACCTTACCTCTGGGTCCAAATTCAGCAAACTGCAGCCACAGGCTAAGCTCACCCACCACCTACCTATCCTCACAAGGCCCAAGAACAAAGAAGGCTTTTTACAGTTTTAAATAGTTGGAAAAAAAATAAATAATGTTCTGTGTCCCTTATAAATTAAATAAAATTCAAATTTCAGTGCCCATAAATAAAGTTGTACTGGAACAGAGCCACACCCAATTATTTACATATTATCTATGGCTGCTTTCAGGCTATAACCATAAAGCTGAGTAGGCATGACAGAGATGTATGGCCTTAAAAACAGCTTAAAACATTTACTATCTACCTCTTTACAGAAAAAGTTTGCCTGTAGCTTATATAGGTGGTGCCCCAGAACTCATTCTCATCAATAGAATTGGAAGAGAAATGAATTATGTCACTTACTGACTAAAGCATATGAAGGAGGCCAGATTTTTCTGCACTTTCTCTCTCCCCTCGCCTTCTGGCTGGATGCAGAAGCCTCCAAGTCACTAGCTAATGGGGAGTCACAGGATGGAAGGATCCAAAGGTCCTGAGTCAGTGTATGGAGAAATCTTGCCCCCTAATCCCGCTGAATTGGAAGACTAGCATTATACCCCTAAGCAAGAAAAATGAATGGTTTTTAGGTCACTGAAAGTTCATGGTTACTTGGTTATAGCAATGAAGATTATACAAACTAAGAAAGGCTGCTAAATCTTTAACCCACCAGAGTGCCAGAGTGTTTCTGCTTAGCCTTAGACATCCTTGCTCATCTGGTTCTAGTGTATCCCTTCAGCTCTGTCTTACCATCCCTCCATCCTACAGTTTCCTTGATTTTACAATGTTTTTAACTCCTGCTATGCTATGGATATTGAGATAAATAAAGAAAGAGATCCTGTCATTAAGGAAGTCACAGTATCTTAGTGGGAGGAAGCATTGACAGACAATTATCATAAAAGTGATGATTACTATATAAATACTTCCTTGGTGCCATAAGAGTGGTTGTGATTGATGGAAAGACATCAGCAGACACAGGGAAAGTCATTTAGTGTAGGTACAGGATGTGGCTTAGTCACACAGAGTCACCACAGCTGGGCTGAGTCCCAGTCAGAGAGACACTGCACTGGCCCTTAATTCCAGAGAAGATACTCAGCTGCAGCAGTTGCTGCCAGGTGTGGTGGACAGTCTCTTCAGGCCTTTCAAGAAACTCTCTGATTACCATGATCAGGTCCCTTTTTTGCAGACTCTGGCAATGTGGCTGCCCACTCAGCAACTATACATAACTGGTAACCTCAGAAAATCCTGTGTGCTTATTATGAGACTATAGAAAATCAAGTTTTTGAGTCAAGTTTCTAAGAATACTATTTGGCTCCAGCTGGGTCTGACCACAGATGTGCCTGAGCTTTACACCTGTAATATTCATTCATTCATTCATCTATCCAGTAAATAGGTAATGACCTTTTAACTGATGGTTGGGTTCTTTTCTAGGTATTGAGATATAAAGATGTACAAAACAGGCCCCTTCTGCCCCTTGGTAAGCATAGTCTGGTGCATTTTCAGGAGAAAGGGGTGGAGGGATGGGAAAATACCCAAATCCAGTCAGAGTCGGCATCTCAGAATCACTTTACCTGGTCTCCCTCCTTCAGAGTCTAAAGCATATTTCAAATGTTGGGGAGAGGTAGAGGCTTCCCATACTAAGGACATTCCTGCTGTGGGTGAATATCATATTCCATAAGGGCACTGGGTTACAACAAAACAAAACCAAGAGTCATTCTCCTGATGAATATATAAATGCATAAGGAATTTTATGTTGCATGGAAGAAAGGCATCTACCCCAGCTTGGGAAAGGATGGGTATGATTTATAAAGGGAAGCATGCCTGATCTTGCTTCTGAAGTGAGAGTTTAGCAGAAGAAGAGGGGAAAGTATTCTAGATAAAGAGACAAACATTTTTTAATGGCTTGTTTGTGGTTTTGGAGCAAAAATTCGAGGCAGAAAGTCATGAGAGACCAGCTTCAAATGTAAGCTCTAATGAGATGAGGAAGGTTTGGTAGATGGAGGGTTTGGAACTGCGGGCCGCAAGTTCAGACCTGCTTTTAGGTGGATCAGCTGGATCCCTGTATGTTGTTTGGAGCCTAAAATTCAAGATATGAGACTAAGGAAGACCAGGTAGGAAGCTTTTTCAATAATCTAAGGAAAAGTGAGTGCCTGATACAAGTCATTGTTGGCAAAAATAGATGGACACATCTTTTATTTAGAAGGAACAACAGCTAGATATAGCTACTGTGTCAAGCAGATTACGAAGAAAAGAAGGCAAGAACGACTCCTAAGGTTTTGCCGAAGTATCAGGGTACAGTAGAGGGCATCAGCAAGTATCACCAGAGGAGATGCAGATGTTGATGGTGTGTCAGCCTGGGCTCCTCCTGTGCCCTGTAACCCCACGGATCAGAAGAGAGAAAAGAGGAGAGTGACGTAGAGCTTACAAGAGGAAGTGCTCTGGAGCCAGAGACTGCCCGACAATAAATGGGATTGAGGGTTCAGTCTCACTGGTCTCTCCTAGAGGCCACATAAATGACTGCCTCTCAGAACAGTCCTCCAGGGGAGGAAGGAATACCCTGCTGAGCACCACCTAAGGCTAGACGGACTGACCCAAGTCTCTAGAAGGGGTGAGGCTCAGAAGTTCTAAAGTGGAGCCTCTGAGAGTCTGATACAAACAGTAACATACAAATTTCCATTTTGGACATGTAGATTTGAACTCTATTTTTAAATTTTTTTTTATATTGGAGTATAGTTGATTAACAATGTTGTGTTAGTTTCAGGTGTACAGCAAAGTCATTCAGTTATGCATATACATGTATCTATTCTTTTTCAAACTTTTTTCCCATTTAGGTTATTACAGGAGAGAACTCTGCTCAATACTCTTGTGGGAATAAACCTCTGGCTAGATATGTACAGCAGGCAGATTTATATTAGGGAGTCTGTGGCTTAAAGTAATAATATGAATAAAAAACATGTTTGGGAATATTAAATATAAAAATAGCAGATAGGGCTTCCCTGGTGGCGCAGTGGTTGAGAGTCCGCCTGCCGATGCAGGGGACACGGGTTCGTACCCCGGTCCGGGAAGATCCCACATGCCGTGGAGCGGCTGGGCCCGTGAGCCATGGCCACTGAGCTTGCGCGTCCGGAGCCTGTGCTCCGCAGCGGGAGAGGCCACAGCAGTGAGAGGCCCGCGTACCGCAAAAAAAAAAAAAAAAAAAAAAAAAAAAGCAGATAAAACCATAAAAGTGAACAAAAGGAATTCAAGGAAAGCTTGCAGAGGGAGAAGAGCAGGTGGCCAAGCACAAACATCTGAGCACTGTTTACTTCTTACAGCTGCCGGTCCATAAAGCACATGGAAGAGACAGCTCTTTGGAGGGTCTCCAACTCTCTTTTCGCATATCTTCTTGCAGCAGAGTTTCATATACCAGTGACACCAGTGTTCTTCACAGCTGTTCTGTTTATCTGGAATGCTCTGTCATTCATATATCTCATTTGGAAACACATCAGTTCACTAATTCAATTATTCAAAACTTTGTACTGGAGCCCCTACTAAGTGTTTGGGACTCAAGGCTGAACTTTCCAGACTTTCATGCTGACTCCATGGAACATTCAGTGAAGTTACTTCATACCAGCAATAGAGATTCCAAAAGTTCAATATAAGCCCCTCTGTGAAAATATGGTAATCTTTTAAGTCTGTTATTAAGCATGAGCAAGATATGGAGGACCCTCAAGATATCTTGTTCCTTTTAAATAAAAATGATGCCATGAAGTCCACTGTAAAGACAGAGATTGGCATTTGCAGATGTATGCACATCATTGGTGCATAAATGCTGCTGGTATTACTGTCTTCTGACATCCAAGAAAGGCCAGACCCTCCACATTGCTCTAGTGCTAACATAACAAAGATTGAAACTTCCAAAGACAACTCAACTTGTTGCATATCTGCTCTCTAGCTGTTGTGAGGAGTGTACTGAGATATAAATTAATTTTATTCTTTACAATGGTTAGCAAGAATATACAACATTCAATCCTTTTCATTATACCATATATTTATTTTCACATTCCAGTAAGCATTGCTTAAACTTTTAGATGATAAAATACCAAAGATTTAATATAGCATAATTTTAATATTTTGCAAAAATGTATGTAAAATCATATCTCATGAACATGGTTGTCACTCTGAATGGTACACAAATTATTTTGTGACAGATACTGGACAACAATTGTCACTTTTAATAGTTCCTTTTTAGCTGTCATTGGAAGAGTAGCTAAAGGCAGTGATTTAATTAAACAGAGTGAAAATAGCTTTTCAATGTTACTTTCCAAGTATATAGTTGTTTTTTTTTAACATCTTGATTGGAGTATAATTGCTTTACAAGGTGTGTTAGTTTCTGCTTTATAACATAGTAAGTCAGCTATACATTTACCTATAAACCCATATCTCCTCCCTCTTGCATCTGTCTCCCACCCGCCCTATCTAACCCCTCTAGGTGGTCATAAAGCACCAAGCTGATCTTCCTGTGCTATGTGGCTGCTTCCCACTAGCTATCTATTTTACATTTGGTAGTGTATATATGTCCATGTCACCCTCTCACTTTGTCACAGCTTACCCTTGCCTTTCCCCATGTCCTCAAGTCCATGCTTTATGTCGGTGCCTTTACTCCTGTCCTGCCCCTAGGTTCTTCAGAACCATTTCTTTTTAGATTCCACATATATGTGTTAGCATATGGTATTTGTTTTAAACTTTCTGACTTGCTTCACTCGGTACGACAGACTCTAGGCCCATTCACCTCACTACAAATAACTCAATTTCATTTCTTTCTATGGCTGAGTAATATCCCATTGAATATATTGCCACATCTTCTTTATCCATTCATCTGGCAGTGGACAGTTAGATTGCTTCCATGTCCTAGCTATTGTAAATAGAGGTGCAGTGAACATTGTGGTACATGACAGTTTTTGAATTATGGTTTTTTCAGGGTATATGCCCAGTAGTGGGATTGCTGGGTCGTATAGTAGTTCTACTTTTAGTTTTTTAAGGAACGTCCATACTGTTCTTCATAGTGGCTGTATCGATTTACATTCCCACCAACAGTGTAGGAGGGTTCCCTTTTCTCCACACCCTCTCCAGCATTTATTTTTTGTAGATATTTTAATGATGGCCATCCTGACTGGTGTGATGTGATGCCTCATTGTAGTTTTTTTTTTTTTTTTTTGCACCACTAGGGAAGTCCCTGGTAGATATTTTATTTTATTTTTATTTATTTTTTTATTTTTATTTTTATTTTATTTTATTTTATTATTTTTTTTAACATCTTTATTTGAGTATAACTGTTTTACAATAGTGTGTTAGTTTCTCCTTTACAACAAAGTGAATCAGTTATACATATACATATGTTCCCATAACTCTTCCCTCTTGTGTCACCCTCCCTCCCACCCTCCCTATCCCACCCCTCTAGGTGGTCACAAAGCACAGAGGTGAACTCCCTGTGCTATGCTGCAGCTTCCCACTAGCTATCTAATTTACATTTGGTAGTGTGTATATGTCCCTGCCACTCTCTCACATCGTCACAGCTTACCCTTCCCCCTCCCCATATCCTCAAGTCCATGCTCTAGTAGGTCTGTGTTTTATTCCCATCCTACCACTAATCTCTTCATGACATTTTTTTTTTTTTTAGATTCCATATATATGTGTTAGCATATGGTATTTGTTTTTATCCTTCTGACTTACTTCACTCTGTATGACAGATTCCAGGTCTATCCACCTCATTACAAATAACTCAGTTTCATTTCTTTTTATGGCTGAGTAATATTCCATTGTATATATATGCCACATCTTCCTTATCCATTCATCTGTTGATGGACATTTAGGTTGCTTCCATGTCCTGGCTATCGTAAATAGAGCTGCAATAAACATTTTGGTACATGACTCTTTTTGAATTATGGTTTTCTCAGGGTATATGCCCAGTAGTGGGATTGCTGGGTCATATGGTAGTTCTATTTGTAGTTTTTTAAGGAACCTCCATACTGTTCTCCATAGTGGCTGTATCATTTTACATTCCCACCAACAGTGCAAGAGTGTACCCTTTTCTCCACACCCTCTCCAGCATTTATTGTTTCTAGAGTTTTTGATGATGGCCAATCTGGCTGGTGTGAGATGATATCTCATTGTAGTTTTGATTTGCATTTCTCTAATGATTAATGAACTTGAGCATTCTTTCATGTGTTTGTTGGCTATCTGTATATCTTCTTTGGAGAAATGTCTATTTAGTTCTTCTGCCCATTTTTGGATTGGGCTGTTTGTTTTCTCATTGTAGTTTTGATTTACATTTCTCTAATGATTAGTGATGTTAAGCATTCTTTCATGTGTTTGTTGGCAATCTGTATACCTTACTTGGATAAATGTCTACATATGTCTTCTGCCCATTTTGGGATTGGGTTGTTTGTTTTTTTGATATTGAGCTGCATGAGCTGCTTGTAAATTTTGGAGATTAATTCTTTGTCAGTTGCTTCATTTGTTAATATTTTCTCCCATTCTGAGGGTTGTCTTTTTATCTTGTTTATGGTTTCCTTTGCTGTGCAAAAGAAGTTTCATTAGGTCTCATTTGTTCATTTTTGGTTTTATTTCCATTTCTCTAAGAGGGGGGTCAAAAAGGATCTTTCTGTGATTTATGTCATGGAGTCTTCCTATGTTTTCCTCTAAGAGTTTTATATGTCTGGCTTTACATTTGGATCTTTAATCCATTTTGAGTTTATTGTTGTGTATAGTGTTAGGGAGTGTTCTAGTTTCATACTTTTACATGTAGCTGTCCATTTTTCTCAGCACCATTATTGAAGAGGCTGTCTTTTATCCATTGTATATTCTTTCCTCATTTATACAAAATATGGTGACCACATGCATGGGTTTATCTCTGAGATTTCTATCCTGTTCCATTGATCTATATTTCAGTTTTTGTGCCAGTACCATACTGTCTTGATTACTGTAGATTTGTAGTATAGTCTGAATTCAGGGAGCCTCATTCCTCCAACTCTGTTTTTCTTTCTCAAGTTTGCTTTGGCTATTGAGGGTCTCTTGTGTCTCGATACAAATGGTGAAATTTTTTATTCTACTTCTTTGAAAAATGCCATTGGTAGCTTGACAGGGGTTGCATTGAATCTGTAGATTGTGTTGGGTAGTATAGTCATTTTCACAATGTTGAATTCTTCCATTCCAAAAACATGATCTATCTCTCCATCTATCTGTATCATCTTTAATTTCTTTCATCAGTGTTTTATAGTTTTCTGCATACAAGTCTTTTGTCTCCTTAGGTAGATTTATTCCTAGGTATTTTATTCTTTTTGTTGCAATGGTAAATGGGAGTGTTTCCTTAATTTCTTTTTCAGATTTTTCATCATCAGTGTATAGGAATGCAAGATATTTCTGTGCATTAATTTTGTATCCAGCAACTTTACCAAATTCATTGATTAGCTCTAGAAGTTTTCTGGTAGTGTCTTTAGGATTCTCTATGTATAGTACCATGTCATCTGCAAAAAGTGACAGCTTTACTTGTTCTTTTCTGATTTGGATTCCTTTTATTTCTTTTTCTTCTCTGGTTGCTGTGGCTAAAACTTCCAAAACTATGTTGAATAATAGTGGTGAAAGTGGGCAACCTTGTCTTGTTCCTGATCTTAGTGGAAATGGTTTCAGTTTTTCACCATTGAGGATGATGTTGGCTGTGGGTTTGTCATATATGGCCTTTATTATGTTGAGGAAAGTTCCCTCTATATCTACTTTCTGGAGAGTTTTTATCATAAATGGTTGTTGAATTTGTCTAAAGATTTTTCTGCATCTATTGAGATGATTCTATTGCTTTTCTCCTTCAATTTGTTAATATGGTTTATCATATTGATTGATTTGCATATATTGAAGAATCCTTGCATTCCTGGGATAAACCCCACTTGATCACGGTGTATGATCCTTTTAATATGCTGTTGGATTCTGTTTGCTAGTATTTTGTTGAGGATTTTTGCATCTATGTTCATCAGTGACATTGGCCTGTAGTTTTCTTTCTTTGTGACATCTTTGTCTGGTTTTGATATCAGGGTGATGGTGGGCTTGTAGAATGAGTTTGGGAGTGTTGCTCCCTCTGCTATATTTTGGATGAGTTTGAGATGGATAGGTTTTAGCTCTTCTCTAAATGTTTGATAGATTCTCCTGTGAAGCCATCTGGTCCTGAGCTTTTGTTTGTTGGAAGATTTTTAACCACAGTCTCAATTTCAGTGCTTGGGATTGGTCTGTTTATATTTTCTATTCTTCCTGGTTCAGTCTTGGAAGCTTCTGCTTTCCTAAAAATTTGTCCATTTCTTCCAGGTTCTTGTATATATTTTTAACTTCTAATAAACCATTCAGCTGTGACACTAACCTTTACTATTTCCATTATTTAAAATGAAAACAGAGATGGGGTGCTTGCTTTTTTTATATAAGCTAGTCATATTTCATCAAACTCCTAAACATTTCTAGATTTTATACTGAAAAGGCTCTCTTTTACAATCATTATTGTACCGTATGATATTACTATAAAATAAAGTACAGAACATTAGACAAAATGAATATTCTCAGCATGTTTTTCAGAAGGATTCATTCACTAGAGACAAATTGATGAAAAGATTATTTAAACTCACCCCTATATAACTATAAAAGTATCAAGAATGTCAAAACAAAAAGGCACATATTGTTGTATTCCTTAAGAGAATAAAGTGATAATGCTTAAAAATATGTTTTTTATATTTATATATCTTGACTCATAGAGCCTGTTAGAGAAAACCTACCTTGACAGTGTGATGGACAAGATGATTTAAGATCCTATTTTCCAATTCAGATATCTCTTATTCACATATAACATTTTTTTTATTTTAAAGATTTAACAATATCAATGCAAAACAGGGTGGCTAAAAGTGGTCAAGTTTTAATATCTCTGTCTTTGCCACATGTAAGCATGGCTACATGAACATCTCTATTGGTGTACCTTTTCTGATGCAAATTTTAGTTCCATGTGACCAATGCTCTATCAACTCCCAGAGAAACATTTCCAGTGGGGATAATGGATACAAAATTAAAATCAGGCACCGTTGTATTAGTTGTGTCATTTCTCCTTTTTTTTTGGGAAAATGTGTTACAATCCTTCAGCATTTCAAATTTAATTCCTTCAGTTCCATACTGGCTTCAGGTTGAAGGCCTAGGCAAGACCTGCCAGGCTCTCCTCAGTCACCCCCATGGTACCCTGGGGCCTAAGTCAGGGAAAATTTGGAGTAGGAAATCTGAAGCACAGCCAGGACCAATCCGAATATATGAGTTATGAGTCTAACTTTGGAAAAGGAAAATTACATTTGTTCAATCCCACTTTATTACGAGCAGTAATGTACTAAATATTTTATTTTGCATTACTATTTGTATTTGCATTTGTACTATATGTGGAATGTCTATTATTTGTCCATCTTGTGGATGAGAAAACTAAGGAGAGATGTTTAGAAGCACATACAAAAACTTACAGATGTTGTGAAGTGGGGCTAGAATTTCATTCCAGCTTGTGAGCTTCTTCTAATAGATGAGAAATGACAAACTTTGGTTATCATCTCTCCAGGGAGATGCATAATTTATTCATTCATTCACAAGTGTCTATTTATTCTATGACTATTTTAGAGCACTCACTATGTATCAGGTTGTGTTCATTATGTATCTAGGCTCTGGAAACACAGTGTGAACTAAAAGAAGTCCCTGTCATCACAGAACTAATATTCTAGTAGAGAAAGTGAGCAATCGACTGATAAATGAATAATTATATGGCCCAACTGTTGGAGATAAGTGCTATATAAAAGGCAAAATAAGGAATCAGAGAATATTGATTCTTCCCTTGCTTAACCAACTAGTTAAGTTAGATTGTGAAAGAAAGGCATCTCTGTAGGGGTGGTGATTGAGAAAACACATGAGCAAATGAAGGACCTACCCAGGAAAATATTCAGGGAGTTATATTTCAGGCAAAGAATCCTGCTAGCACAAAAGTCCTTAAGTGAGAATGAAGTTGGTGTATTCCAGTAACACTCCCTGGAGAGAAGTGGACAAGGAAACATGAGGTAAGACATTAGATAAGAAAGCTTCCTGGGGAATTGATAGTCCATATTAGAGACTTCAAATTTCCATTTAAGCATGACTGGGAAATAATAAGAGTTTAGAGCAGTAAAGAGACATGACATAACACATACGCTAAATATATGTGATCTGGCTGCTGTGTGGTAAACAGATTGTAAGGGATGGAAGAGAAATTAGGGAAACCATTTTGGTAATCATGAAGACGGTGAGAAATTATTGGAGTTGTGATTTTTTTTTTCATGTAGAAGCAATAGACTTGCTGATGGATTGAATCACATCGGAGAGGATTGAAAGCAAATTTTCTCAGGCATAAGATGATGGTGTCTCAACCGAGGGTGGTTTTGCAGTTAGTGGTAGTCAGTAACAAATCACCACAACACCTACTAGTGTGAAACAATCATTTATTATGCTCATATGAGTTCCATGGGCCAGAAATCCCAGCAGAACACAAGACAGTAGGCTTGTTCCTCCTTGCAGTGTTTAGAAACGACCTCAGCTGGAAGACCAGAAGGCTGGCAATTGGAGGCAGAGATTGATTCTAAACTGACTGAGGTTAAAATTAATGCCTAATCTAAATATAAAATGATTTTTATTATATTTCATTAGTGAATGAGCTTTTTCTTCACTTTGCTTCAAGTGTTGGACTTTCTGAAAATATACAAAAGATTGCCTCTAACTTGGAAGTATCAGACATGGTCAAGAAAGCTCAATGCAGAACTGCTGCTTGAGTATCTGTGTTAAACCCTGTTCCAAAATCTTTGCAGCTAATAATAATTATTAGTTTATAACCCTCAGATTCAAGGTATATAAGTGGACAATTCCAAGTTACCCATCCATTGGTTAATTGAGATAAACTGACTGAGGCCATTGGATATGATGGGTTCATACATTTCATATTACACACTAGTATTTTTTAGAAGTGAATGTTTGCCAACTGAGATATCAAGATAGAAACATGCCTCTTATTTAACGCCTCCACCATCATATACAATCACAGTCAATCCATTCTTCCATCACCTGCTCTCTGGTGCAGTTAGTAAGTTCCATCAACTGTTATCTCCTAAATATATCTCAAAAATTTCCCTCCATTCCATATTCAAGGCCCTGCCTTAGATCAGGATTACAGTGCAAAATCCTCCAAACTATCTTCTATGTTGGATCCCTGAATCCCTCCTTCTTATACATAACTGTTAGCGTAAGCAATCTACATTGTCAATCATGCCATATATACAGCAATGATTAACGGGGGAAATCTAAATTATTTATATAATGGTGAATTATACTTTTTATGATCCATCCATGAACTAGATAATGACCAGATGTTACTCTAGTCTAAATAAAATGCCAACTTTAAGTTAAAAGATTTTGGTCATTGGAGCCACCACTATTTGGCTTGAAAATGTCAAAGTAACTTTTCTTAGTGCTATAATAGTGAGTGATAGTTGACCTAAACTTGCATATATGTTTACAAAATTGTCATTCTTCCATACAGATATTTTCATATCCTGATTTGGGTTTTTATTTAATTTAAATATTTTGTTAAGTCTTCATAATCCTTATATAATAGCTTAAATGAAACAATTCAATTCTCAAGGTATTTTTTAAAGTATGCTTTTAAACCTGTGAGACTTCAGTCTTGACTTCTGCATTTGGCTCTCACCTTGACAGTCCTTTCTCACTGTTTAATAGTATACATCTGGTTACTTTCCTTTGGGATTATTTTGAACTGCCACTGTTTTTGAGGTTCTTTATTTTTAAAAGATGCCTTAAGTCACAGAGTTTATATAATTATACAGAACCTTCTGATTAGAGATTAACTGAACATAACATTGGCAGAGCCAATTAAAAGATTGCAGTATCCAGGAAACAACTATGCCATTTTTGTTTTTATTTTGAATTTTAAGGCAGAATACTTTAAATAATTCTGTGGCAGTAACATATATTGTCCTTCGTGAGACCTTGACTGGAAACGTTAATAAAACACTCCTATCTACAAGCAGTTAGTTGCTGCAGAAAGACAGATATTCTTACCAACAAAAGGAACATTCATTTCCGAAAACTACATATAAATATTTTACACAGTTACCTAATTTTCTTAAAGTTTAAATTGATTGTATATAGTTTATGTGTTTTTTCTGTATCTGAAACCTGCAGAACTCTTTAATGAAACCTTGCTTAAGCCTCCGTCGATAAACCCAACTTGATGTACAGTACAGCATTGCCCCCTAGAGCCAGATGGCTTTACAAATTAACCTTTTCCAGCAGTCTTGATTAGGACCTCAGAAGCAGTAATTAATGTTCGCAGGTTTGTTTCCTGTAATCTAGAGAATAATGCTGTGATAACCAGAGAACATATTCATAGTTCGAAGGGCTCGATTTTATTTAAAACGCCTATCTATCGCTCTATTGTACAATGCTGTTATGAGCTTACAGAGTTTTCCTTTAAGCATATCATTCCGATTTTTCTTCATTCCCAGTTATGAAGTCACACATCGACAAGGTTGACTTAAATGGTCTTAAGCACTATTATATTTTTTATAATATATAGAAGTGTCTTGCATATAGCCTGCTCCAGAAGTCATAAGGATAAGAGAAATTTTAAACTGGAAAATACCCTAGAGATCATCCAGGCAAACAAGTTCGCCTGCACAATCTGGTTCACAACAATCCAAACCAGGATATTCACACACAGGATGCCACCGTCTAAAAATGCTGATGCCAATATGGCACTTGATAATACATTCATTTATATCATTAATGATATATATCTTCCTAATTTCTTGAGTATTTTTCACTGTTTAAGAATAAGCTCTTACAACATTTCTACCAACAGGTGCAGTTACACCATTTAGAATAAAGTGCAATTGACACATGAGAGAGAAACAGTGTGATTAATATAACTTCTAGAAGTTAGAAGAATGTCATAATTGCAGGAAACACTAAATCTTTTCTTTGTCTGCATCCTGCTCTCTCCAGTGGATCATGCCCTAGTTTCTAGAGCCCCAAAGAAATAAAGAATCAAAGCAAGTAAGTGATTAAATCCAGGCCCAAATAGCTTCAATTTTTTAATCTGATACAGTTGTAAACCATGAACTATACTTGATATATGTAAGTCTTCAGACCTTGATATAGGAATACAAACCACTTAGATTGTAGAGAAAGCAAGAAAGAGGAGAAGAAAGTGAGGGAGACAAAAAGGACAAAAGATGAAAAAGGAGCATCATGCTCCTTGGCGGCTGCGGTGGAGGTAAGAGTGTGAATCTAGGAAAGAACACAAAGCTGCTCCCTCAGAATTCATCATTTCCCAAGGAGTAAACAGCTGCCCATCCCTCTTGGTCCTGCTTGTAAATAGAGCACCGCATCCCTGGCCATAAGAAAGGCTGCTGGGGGCAAGTTCCCTGCTGTCCCCCCTCCCCCTGGCCTGCATTTGCCTCGCCCTCCGTGCAGAAAGGGGTCTGAGAGACAGGGGAGTGTGGCAGCCATTGGAATAAGTAGGAGCTTGGTAGTGTCCACATGGATGGCCTTTTCCCCTCAGCTCTGACTATACATTTTCTGTTAGGGAAAAAAAAAAAAAAAAAAAAGGTATCTATTTGTTTTGGCTTCAGGCTGATGTAAGCTTCATGCTTTGTTAAAAATGCTATCTTTTCCCCTTGGGATTCAGCAGTGTATGTATGGCAAATATTCTTTCAGAGCAAAACCAGCAGATTTTTTCACAAAATCATCTCAAATCATCAACGTTTCTTTTTATTTAGTGTGTTTTTTTTAAAGCAAAAGCTAATATATGTATGTGAAGTTCTTGATACTGTTGTAAATTTTTTTAATTTTTGATTTTAGTAAAACAAAAACTGTGACGTTTTAAGTATAAGTTGATAGGAGAATTAAAAAGCAAGCATAATTGGTTGGAAGATGGCAACAGATTGTTAGAAACTCATTTTTGTGATAGTGAAAATTTGTTAGGAAAAGATTTTGGCCAGCTTTACTAAACCTTCTGACAGTGTTGAAAGCAGGGCACTATTAAAAATAAAACTAGGGGCTTCCCTGGTGGCGCAGTGGTTGAGAATCCGCCTGCCGATGCAGGAGACACGGGTTCGTGCCCTGGTCCGGGAGGATCCCACATGCCGCGGAGCGACTGAGCCCGTGAGCCATGGCCGCTGAGCCTGTGCGTCCGGAGCCTGTGCTCCGCAACGGGAGAGGCCACAACAGTGAGAGGCCCGCATACCGCAAAAAAAAAAAAAAAAAAAAAAAAGAAAGAAATAAGGGCATAACCTTTTGATATACAAATCATCAAGAATAATTTGAACTTTTAGGCAGTGAAATATTTTAATAATGTATCATTTCTGGTTTCTAAATTACAGGAAACAAACAACTTCATTGTTTTCCTTGGGTTGGACTTAACAAGGTTTCTTATTAAAAAGAAGAGGTCCCAAGAGTCTAAAACTCCTAAATTCTATTGTTTTACATAAAATTAGAAAGCAGAATGGCAATCGTCCTATATCTCAGATCGTATAATGAACATTTTTTCCAATAAGAATGAATAATTTGTTTAAAAACTTCTTAGAAGCATTTGATTGAAAGACTTTTTACTAATATATGGTCTCAGTCATATTCCAACAAATATAAAACAATATAAATGTCTGCACTTGTGAGTGTAACACACAGAAGGTGACATTCAGGACTTGGTGGGGAACTTAGCAGTTGAATAGCTAAACATTCCACCAAATTCAAACAATGCTCTCTAAAGAATCTTTGACAGGTGGTCATCCAGGCTCTGCTTAAAGATTTGATGTGAAATTTACTATCTGATAAGGCAGACAATTACATTTTTCACCTGTTATAAGAGCTATAATGTTATTATGCTGAAATCAACTACAGCTTCTCTGATTTAGTAATTGTTTTCTACATACCAGCCTTTCAATTTCTTAAGGTTAAGTCTGTACTAAACATTTTCAAGCCAAATATCAACAGTTCCCATTCTTAAATTATATGATTTCTGGATGTTCTATCCTTTTTTTCCTCTAGACTTAATGTAGATCGCCATTTATTAATTAGTTCTGGCCTCCAGAACAAAAGTTTTTCAAATGTGATCTGAAAAACAGGGTTAGAGTGGAGGCTGTTTGCTCAGAATTCAGTCTGAGATTGCATTAGAATGTTCAAGTCTATCCAGATGCTTTCTCCATGCTCCTTGATTATTCCAATATTTAGATTTTTATATCTGCAAGTTATATAAAGTGCCAGAGTTGACTGGCACTTTAACTCTGTTTTATGGTGAGTGGAATAAACTTTTCATTGCAAATCATCCTCCTTGAAGGTAAAAGTTGTAGAATCTTTTCTTTCTCGGATCAATTAATGTTGCCGCATCTACCCAGTCACTAGGGCCAGCCGTCCCACTTCTTTCTCTTTATGTAGAAAATAAAGCCTCTCACACTATAAAGAGTTTACAAATGTCAGCTTTTTCTGTGTTTTCATCTTAGAGGTTTATGTGACATTAGCGTGCATGGCCTTTCTGCTTAATTCTCCTCTGTGTAGTCAAATTAATTTTCTCATTGTGATCATTTGAAACTGGGACTGTTTGGACATTCATATAAATGACACTAAAAATGTATTTAGGATGATGTGTTCGACACTCCTGGGGAATTGCAATAAGGGGTTCCATAAAGCTATTTCTGAAAATCCCATGGTTTTTAGTTGGGGGACAGGCTTTAGGAGAGAGTCCGTGTTCAGTTCAGTACATGAATGAGTCTCACGTGTCCTCAATGCTCTATGTGTGAACAAGATGAATTTGGAGGATTCCTATGGCAGGTATTAAGAGGTGTTAACCACAGTCATAGAAATATCTCAGAAATGCTACCATAGAATTATTGTCTTGCCTTACACAGATTGTGAGAAAACTGCCTCAATAAATTGGTTGTCGTATGTTTCCATAAGTACTAATTTTTATTTGATTTATGGAATTGTTTGACATTTTGCAGAATATTTTCAAAATTAATTCTCATTTTAGAATAGTTAATAATCACTTCATTCTTGTGAAAATTATAGGACCAAACCTAGACTACTGAGGCCAGGTCTAGTTTTTCTGTCTTCCTACTTTGTATGGTAAGGAAGGATTCTACTTCACGCACAAATTTTGTTTTAGTACTTCAAGTCTTTGAATCATGTGTATAATCACACATATGCTTTCGCCATTACTGAGCTTTTTGAAATCTGCTTTGTTGCATGCCCAGCAGTCTTCCCTTTCATTTTATTTATATTAGGATCATAATGTGGCACCTACAGTCTGAATATTCTCATGATTTCCCATTTAGTGAGCTCTTCTCCTTCATGGCTCCAATTTAAGACCAGAGTAGCGATTCCTCCCATTGCTCTTGGATTTATTTAATAATTAAAAATAATTATGTAATTTAGGTTTAATTAAGCTTGATTTTTTTGCATACATTTAAGTTTGAACCATGGAGGAACTGATTTTTATGGTAAAATTGGAATTAATGGGCAGAGTTGAGGAAAATGGTAATAAAAAAGTCAATTTATGACCATTTTATTCAGGAAAATGGTAAAGGGTGAGGAGCCTTTTCAATAATATGGTCAGCCTATAGCTAATTACAGAAAAGGTACAGAAATTTTGTACCCTTTCAAGGGTACAAAATTTTATTGGTTGGATGCTTAGTTAAGTATCTGTATAAACTTAACACTTATCCAACAATAAATCTCCAGCCTAGTAGTCAAACTATCAAGCACAAAGTCAACACAAAACAAGTTCAAGGTGTATCTAAAGACCAGAGCTAACATTAAAATATTCAGAAGGAAAAAAAAAATCTTTATCCTGATTATGCCAAGACTATAAAGCATTTTCAAGGGCAATGCTGTATTACAGAGATAAAAAGCTACAGTTCATTAAAAATTAACAGTAATGCAATTGAAATGTATCTATGAAAGCAATATGCTTTAAAATGAGAATGATAAATGTATTTTTGTAGTTGGCTCTGATTCTACAAACTGTAGACTATTGAGAATAAAGATTGAAAGTTCTTTCCAACCAAATGAAAATGTCCTAGTCGAGATATCATTAAATACAGATTTATCCACATCCCACCATTGAGATATTTAAGAAATTAAACATAAATAAGCAAAGTGATAAAAATAAACATCAGAATTTAAAATATGGATTAGCACCAATTGCTTCTTACTCATTTCAAAGATTATATGTAGATGTAATTTGGACTAAATTAGAAAAGAATTCTTCCTGTTGGCATATATTTGTACTTTTCCCAAAGGAAATGTGGAATTAAAGCAAATAGAGAGAGTTATGGAAAATCCCACCACTAGCAACCAGACTGGAAGGGCAAATGCTATAGGTGTGACCAGGTTGCCAGACAGATGGTGAATGCTTGATGGGATGTTTTGCAAGATCAATAGCTGGTTAATGCTGGGGATGCAAAACTGAAAGAAAACAGCAGAGACTATGTCTCCTACTCTTAGTTGCTCTCTTGTCTCAGCTTCCAATTATCAAATATTCTCAACTAGACATATACTTATTCAATTATTTCTTTATTGATTCAGTCAACAAATAAAGATTGAGTACATGTAATGGCAGACTGTGCTCAGCCCACTGGCTATGCAGCATGTATAGCATGATGTACTCCAGGGGTATGATCAAGCTGGGTGTACACTCCATGCAGACAGCAAAACCTAACAATGAAGACCATGCACTAGCATCATGAAATAACCAGAGTTGGGAACTTGCTTTATACAGAAAGATCAGCAATGTTTCCTTTAAGCTGGGATTTTGAGCTGAAATCTGTCTAAAGAAAAGGATATTTATTCCTTCTGAAATGAAAGAAAAGCTTGTACAAAAAACTTGATGTGATCAAACTTGGAAAATTTGAAGTTCAGAAAGAAGACTAGTGCAGACAACACATAGTATGTGAGTCGGGGTGGGCATAACAGAGTGAGTATGTAGGGCCAGATCACACAGATCCTGGCAGATAATATCTGTAGACAGTCTTTTAAGCAGAGGAGCCATTTTCTGACACATTTATTTTAAATCACTGGACATGAGTGGAAACGTTGTGATCTGGAAGGGAGAGGTCTGGAAGCAGGAGTAAATTGTGAGAACATCAGAGGGGAAGCTGCTGCAGCCAGTGCCTGAAACCCAGTCAAAGTGTCTTCACAAATGGAAATATCCTGAACACCCTGCCCCCGCCACCCCCCCACTGCCAAAAAAAAAGCCACAAAGACTTTAGGGTTTAACAACTTGACGTTATATACAGAAAACTATAGTTGGGGGAGAAGAAATACATTGAATTCTGAAGTCCACTTTCCCATCAGGAAAAGGCATTTTTCAAATTGTTTAATGCCTCCTTGCTTTCAGCAAAAATAGAGGACATGCAAATACAGTTTCCCAGCTGCAAAGGCCAGTGACGGTAGCTCAGCTCATCTAGACTAAGAAAAATGAAAAAGGCACTGGAAATATAATTTAGTACCTGCAGTATTTAAGGGAAGAATTTTCTAGTGCCCATGAAAGAAAAAGGTTTTTTTTTTTTTTTAACTGTTATTGTCATTGGTATGATTATCATTTTTTTTACATCTTTATTGAAGTATAATTTATTTACAATGGTGTGTTAGTTTCTGCTTTATAACAAAGTGAATCAGTTATACAAAAAAGGGCTTTAATTAAAACATGCCCACATGAGTTCAGGAAAATAA
The DNA here is from genome assembly GCF_026419965.1 of Kogia breviceps. NCBI lineage: Eukaryota > Metazoa > Chordata > Mammalia > Artiodactyla > Physeteridae > Kogia > Kogia breviceps. The sequence continues at coordinate 16,921,642 of NC_081322.1, forward strand.
AACTCAGAAGAACCAAAACCTTACAAGATGAATAAATTAAAACATAAAATCTACACAAGCCTATACAAAACTCTACAGGGGGGAAAGCAGAAAACACATAGTCACTCAAGGAGAGCTTTAGAAAGAAAAGGAGGGCTGGCCACATTCAGGACAGATAGATAAGAAGGATAAGATTTCAGATAACTACTTTGAACTAACCCACAATGGAGTTAAAGGAAATGAGTCATTTATGAAAAATAAAAGGATGAGATAAGACAATGGAATTTAAAATTAAATTATAATAACATTGTGACTATCTCAATAGATACTAAAGGCATTCAATAAAATTAAACATCTAACTATGATATTTATTCAAGTTTTGCTTTTTGGAATTTTCTTTTTCAAATAATATTTTCAATTCAAGGTTTTTTGAATCTGGGGATATGAAACCACAGATATAGAAGGGTAACTGGTATTTATAAAAATACACATAAGTGTTGTAAATAAGTATATAATAAATAAGAAAAAATATGTAACATGTAAGAAGAAAATTACAAAACTTTATTTAAATACATTAAAGAGGGCTTCCCTGGTGGCACAGTGGTTGAGAGTCCGCCTGCCGATTCAGGGGACACGGGTTCATTCCCCGGTCCGGGAAGATCCCACATGCCGCAGAGCAGCTAGGGCCGTTAGCCATGGCCGCTGAGCCTGCGCGTCTGCAGCCTGTGCTCCGCACAGGGAGAGGCCACAACAGTGAGAGGCCCGCGTACCACAAAACAAAACAAAACAAACAAAAAAAAAGAATATAAGAGGATATTATGTTCTTGAATAGGGGTATTTAATATAATAAAAATGTCTCTTCACCTCCAAATTTAAATATGCATAATATGCATACCATTACATATGTATTCAATACAATTCCAGTCAAATCTCAGTGGATTTCTATTTATTTCGGAGAAGAAAAGCAAACAGAGTGAATTGCTGTTCTAGGTAAGAAAACCTATTACAAAACTTACAGTAATGAAGAATGCACAGTATCATGTATAGTGTTAGTACAGGAATAGCAACATAAAACAATGGAAAAATAGACGGGCATGATCTGCTAAGTGATGCCAACAAAATTGATTATCCTAGTGTTAGCAGAAGAGGATCCAGTGACCACTCCTTCTGTTGGCCTCGGTTCTTAGTAAGGATGCAAACAAGAATCTGAGATCTTATCTGTTTAAACAAGAGAGTTTATTGACGATAAGGAGAGAACAGAGAGAACACCTCAAAAGAGAGGTGGGCCAGGCCAAGGAAGGCAATGGCCCAGGAGGGCTGGGGTGTAGAGTTTTTAAGACAAGATTTTTGCACAATCCAGGAGGTCATTGATGGACAGTCTTAATTGACAGCTATAGGTTATATAACAAGAGGCTCTGCTATGCATGTCTGTCCCATAATGCAGTCTGTTATGATTAGATGTATGTATTCATAAAATATTTATGAACGTTTAATGAGCCCAATAGCCACCAAAGGTTATCTAAGGACATGATAGTGTGAGGTGTGTGCATGTGCCAGAGTGGGGAGAATCCCTCCAGTCGGCCAGTGGGGAATTTTTTGGGTCCCCAAACCATTCTGGAGTACTGACGGGGTCGTGTTTGGGGCAGCGTTGGCAAATAGCTTGGCGGGATTAGGCGGCTATTGGACGTTCAGCCAACAGGGCTGCCTCCTCTTGATGCTCATGGCTAACTTCCTGCCTAACAGTAGTAAGAAAAAAAACTACAAAATTTGATTTCACTGTACACAAAAATCAATTTTAGTTGAATTAAATTGTTAAGAAAGGTAAAATTTTAAAGTTTACGGAATACATATAGTATTCTCTCTATTACTTCAGGGAAAGGTAGGCAAACATTTAAAGCTTTTGAAGTATATACAGGCAGACCTAATTTTATTATGCTTCACTTTATCATGCTTCACAGATACTGCATTTTTTTATTTTTTCAACTTCAGAGTTTGTGGCAACCCTGCATCGAGCAGGCCTATTGGCACCATTTTTCAACTGCATAATCTTTTAATTAAGGTGTGTACGTTGTTTTTTTTAGACATAATGCTATTGCACACTTCATAGACTATAGTATAGTGTAAACATGAACTTTTATGTACATTGGGAAATCAAAAAAATTGGGACTCGCTTTATTGATATATGTGCTGTATTGCAGTGGTCTGGAACTTAACCCACAATATCTCTGAGGTATTCCTGAATAGAAGACTATCTCAGAGTAAGGGAAAGCCCAAATCTTTAAGATAAACTTTAAAAATCAATAAATTTGATTATACTACAGTTGAGAAGTTCTGTTTCTCAGAAGACACAGAAAGTTGTAAAATAAGCTACAATTTGTAGAACATATTTGCAACATATAAAAATGATAAATAGCTATTTCCTGGGTGTTATAAAGATCAGATATAAATTAATAGGACAATCCAGTAGAAAAACTGGACAAAAGACATGTGATGCAAATTAAAGTCACAATTAGGTCTGTCATACAAACACTAGATAGGCAGAATGTTTTAAAGTTTAGCAATAACAAGTATTAACATAATAAAAAGTATTGGTGGCTCATATACTACTGGTAGAAATGTAGAACCTGTTTATTGTATAAAGTTGAATACAAGCATATTCTAGGCCCAGAAATCCCACTTCTTGCTCTTGTATGTAACCTCCAGGAAATGCATATAACAATGTTTCTAAGGACATTGTTCCTGACTCTTAAAACTGAAACTCACATTTCTGTTAACACTAGCAGAGAGAAATAATCTAACTCAATATTACAGAGTGGTGGGATTGAGTGAACTGGAGACAAACACTGGGGCATGGATGAGTCTTAGAAATGATACTGATTGAAGACAAGCCTTAAATGAACAAATTCCACATTTATTTTTAATACATTAAAAAAAATAAAACTAAGCATTATGTTGTTTAGGTTAGAGTCCAAACACAAGTGGAAAAATCTAAAGAGCAGTAGGGAGAAATTCAAGATGGGAATACTTTGCAGGAAGGGTGGGGGGGTGGTCCGAGGCACTGACGTTCTATTTATTAAGTCATTAGTAGGCTCACCATTTTATTATTTTCCTTTAGAAGTTAAATATGCACTGCATATAGATACACAACTACATTCTTCATCAATTATTACAAGTTATATAATACCCCACTACTCTGCCACTTGGTTTTTCAATAATATAGCTTAGTTATCATATAAATCTGTTTCATTTCATTGTTCTGGTAGTCAATTCAGCTATACAGATTTATCCACACTTAAGATTTTTATATTCATCAGTTACAGTAGATATATGTCCTTCCTCATATCTCTCAATACTCCAAATAATTCTGGAACTGTAAGGTCTACAAGAGCAAAAGTTGCCTCCATCTTTGCCATTATCCCCTCCTTACCTAGTGCAGGGATTGGTGCTGTATTTCAAAAAGTTATGTGCACCTACATAATGTATTATGTGTGCAAGCTACTCTCTTGACTAGAACTCACAACTTCACTAAATGGATAAAGAAAATGTGGTACATATGTACAATGGAATACTACTCAGCCATAAAAAAAGAACAAAATAATGCCATTTGCAGCAACATGGATGCAACTAGAGATTATCATACTAAGTGAAGTCAGAAACAGAAAGACAAATATGATATCATTTATATGTGGAATTTAAAATATGGCACAAATGAACCTATCTACAACACAGAAAGAGACTCATAGACATCGAGAACAGACTTGTGGTTGCCAAGGAAGAGGGGGAAGGGAGAGAGATGGACTGGAAGTTTGGGGTTGGTAGATGCAAACTATTACATATAGAATGGATAAACAACAAGGTCCTACTGTATAGTACAAGGAACTATATTCAATACCATGTGATAAACTATAATGGGAAAGTATATAAAAAAAGAATGTATGTACGTAACTGAGTCACTTTGCTGCGCAGCAGAGATTGGCACACCATTGTAAATCAACTATACTTCAATAAAAAATGTTTTTTAAGTTATGTGATATACATGTAATACATGATGTATTACATGTACAAGCCACTCTCTTGAATAGAACTCACAGTTGCACTAAAATGAAAACCATAAAGCAAAGTGTTCACCTTCTGCAGTGAACCAAACACATAGAATAGCCCATGAGAAACTGATCTATTAATCTCTTGGGAAATGATCAAATTGAGAATAAAAGTGTAAAGCTATATCTAACCCAAGAGAATAATAAATATACATAATAATATATATAATTTTTAAAATCTATATAATATTATATATAAATATAATATATATAATATAAAAGTATAATAAATATAATAAGTGCTAAGACTATATTTGGTGTTCTTCAATCACTATTCAGCCAGTAAACTAGATAAACAAGGATGCTAATTTAAATTAATTACCTGGAAATAATTTTACTCAAAGTAGGTTAATGCCATTCCATATAGTAAGTTTTATTTTAATTCATTGTAATAAATTATAACAGATTTTTTAATGGAAATTATTTCTATTTTTCATTACAAAATCATGTCTTGCATATTATGTATATGCTTTTGAAGGTATTAAATACTTGATAATGTTAAAATATAAAAATATAACAGAGATTTGTTACAGGTAGTCATAGAATGTAAAGAGAAAAACAGTGCAATTTTAGAATTTAAGATAGCAAGAAACAGAGTAGGGTCAACAATTAAGATAAATGAAGTAGTGCCATAAATAATTTGTTGACTGACAACTAATGTTCATCTTGTCTGACATCTTATATATCAATTTGCTAACTTGACCTCCCTACTTGGATGTTTATTACTAACACGAATAAAATCAAAATTAGGACAGTTTCTGAAATTCATTTTCCTGTTTGTTTATTTCTTTGATTATTTGGTTGATTGGTTTCAGGAATCTTGCAAAGGTCAGGGATTTTTTTTTTTTTTCCTCTGCAGACCCTAAAACATTAATTGGTTCTCTTTAGGGCAGTAAAATAGCATGAATCAGTCTAGGCTGGAATTTTTTTAGCACATTCCCTTTATTTTCTACTTCTATTTTATTCTATAAAATAATCCGACATAATTTGTTCTGGTTTCACAAGTCCCATGACACATGTTTTTTCTTTGATTTCCATCATCCCTTATAATGTGAAACCATTCCTTCTTAGATGGGGAAGGCACTGCAATTTCCTTGGTCAAACTCTGTAATTAGCAGGTACCTGCTTCAAATAGAGGCTATTTCTGACCCCACTGCCCTAGCACAGCCTGTTTGACTAACATTGATGAAAACATTTGGGCATAGTGAACATCATGTTGAATGCCTTACCTTAAATGCACACAAGTTTTGTGTGTCAATCACATCTCAGTAAAACTGGGGGAAATTAGTTAGAGCATTTTTTTCTCTTTTAAAGCACTGAGAGAAATTACCACATCTCTCATAGAGGCTTCACATGATAAAAATCATACATATTTTTTCAGCCAAAGGAAGGTATATGAATATTGCAGAATATACTCATTTTCTTTTTTGTTAGATCTAAACTATCTTCTGGAAAGAACTGTCAGTTTGTCTCAGAAGGCATGCAGTACCCCCTGCCAGGAGCAATGGAGAGCATTTATCAGTTCCCTCTCTTCCCAAGAGAAGGGAGAACTAAATCATGGCAAATCTCCAAATACAGTCTCCTCAGCCTAAAAGTAGGATTGTCTAAGCATCTCGTATAACCCTGTCCCCTCACACTTCTCCCATTTTTGTAGTTGGCACTTCAGTTGATTCAACTGCTTGAGTCAAAACCCTTAAGCAATTCTTAATTCTTCTCTTCCTTGTCACCAAAATTCTATCTACTAGCAAGTGCTATGTGTCCTACCACTAACATGTACTTCTAACCAATCCATTTTTTCTCTCCCTATTTTCTCCCTACTATGTTGTACCAATCCTCACTGCTTTGTACACTCGAAGTCTCGCAACGTTTTCCTGCTTTGTCCAACCTTCTCCAGTGTGTTCCCCACAAAACATCGAGTCATCTTCAGATTGCTCTTTTACCATTATGAAGGCAATGCATAAGAAATTTAAATTGTCCAAAAGGTTAAACATTAAGAGTGATTTTCTCTCGTACTCAAGATTTCTATTCCCATTCCCCAGAATCCTTTCTCATATACCCTTCCTGAAGCTGTCCATTTATGTATATACTTATTTATATGTGTATATATACACATATATGTATATATATATGAATACATACATATAAATACATACATATATATTCTTTTTCCCTAAATGAGAACACACTGTAAACGTTATTCTGTTTGTTTTATACCAGGTCTTAATTTATGAAAGTGACTGAATGACACCATGGAGAGGTCAGCACCATTGACAAAAAAGTTTAATGTATTCACAGATACCCTAGAAATGAGAGGCACAGTTGACCACATAGGGTCCCAGGAGGCACAGCAGGTTTTGGTCAGGAAACAGAAGACAGGAGAGGGGGGAACACTTAGGTCACTGCCGTTATTGGGATCTTCTCAGTAAAGGCAAAGCAAGTCAGGGTAAATAGCTTAGGTTTGGCTAGTGTGAATAATTCCAGTGGGTTTTGGGCTATAAGGGTTGTGTCTAGCTGCCTGGTACCTGCCCTTGGAGGAGTAAGGCAGATGGGTATTTCTTTTTGGGGTGCACAGGCCAGATAGGGGAGGTATGGTTCTGAATTGGTCAGTTCGCTTGTCAAAGGCCTGCTCCTGGCTAAGTCTTTTGCTGTCTCTAAGAGCTGGCCAGTCCCAGGAGGTGCTGTATCTCCCCATTCAGAAATGACTTTAAATGGCAAGTATCAAAATGTACAGAAAATAATAAACAAGATGAATACACTGTTCCTTGATGTTTTTATTTAATAATAATTACTGAAGACCTTTACTTATCAGTGTATATAGATCTACTTCTATCTTTTTAACAGCCATGTAATATTAATTTTATATAGATATTCCATAATTTAATTTTATTCCCATGATGAGGGATGTATTGGTTGTTTGTAGTTTTTTGCTAGGAAAAAATAATGCTGCAATTAAAATATCACCCATTATATATTTGCATATAAGTACACATGTATCTGTAAGATAAACTCCTACAAGCAGAAGATATGTACTCTTAAATACAAAATCAATATTGGCAATTAACTAAATTCCAAAGAGAGGGCACCAGTTCAATTCACTCACCAGCAATAGCATAAGACATTCTCTAATGCCTCACCATCAAGTTTTCAAGTTAATCATTTTCTCAAATCTTGCCAATCAGATTTGCAGAAATTGAAAATATTAAGGAATAAGTATTTTTTTATGTTTTTAAGATATTCATATTTCTTGTTCTGTTTCTCTATGTTCTGACCTTTATTTTTCTATTGGCTTTTTAGTCTATTTATATTGATCCCTTCTGTCATATATACTGGAAACAGAAATTAAAGTTTTTATTTAATCAAATTTATTTATCTTATGCCTTTGGCTTCTGGTTTTATGATTGGTTTTATGAAGGTTTTTCTAGTTCCAAGATTTTTTTTTTATGTAGACTCTCTGTGCCCTCATGGTTTTATTGTATTTCTTACATTAATGTGTTTAATTCCACTGGAATTTATTTTGCTGTAAGAATGCATCTAGTGGGGATGCTAGGAGGAAAAGAATAGGGCTTAATTATAGTTGTTGGAAAGACAGCTGGCAAGGATAATGAAAGAGAAGATGGCCATGGTGGACAGAGCACATGGATGGGAAGACAGGTGAAAAAAAAATAAGGATGGCAGGAGTTAGTATGAAAGGAAAGAGATAATAGAGCAAGAAGAAGAGGCACAGAGCCCAAGGGTACCCTTCATGTCAGGAGCAGATTTTGATGTATGAGGAAGACATCTTTAACTCTGTTTCTTGTATGACATTGGCTCCTTTGACTAGCAGTTTCATTACAATAGAGCATTTCAGATCTTATTGAGTGTTTTGTTGTAGTGGTAAATTCATGCAACATTTTCCCTCAGAAAATAAAAGGTGGGATAAATGAATTCCATGGGATATTACAAAAAACCTTTATTTGACTAAACATCTATAAATTCTACAAACATTAAATGTACTACATAATAAAACACCACCTCTTTTTTTTTTTTTTTTTTTTTTTTGTGGCACGTGGGCCTCTCACTGTTGTGGCCTCTCCCATTGCGGAGCACAGGCTCCGGACGCTCAGGCTCAGCGGCCATGGCTCACGGGCCCAGCCACTCCGCCGCATGTGGGGTCTTCTCGGACAGGGACACAAACCTGGGTACCCTGCATCGGCAGGCGGACTCCCAACCACTGCGCCACCAGGGAAGTCCAGCACTACTTCTTTTTCAGCAGACCCAAGAGCATATTCTAAATAATGATTTAGAAAATTGAATACTTAAAGCATGCAAAGTGTGACTGTGTTCTTCTTCTCTTGTCTTCTTACCCAGAATACACAGCCCATTAGCAAATGTTTTCTTACAAATATCAAGTATTGTAGTGATAGGCTTAGTGGCCACTATTCCCTATCATTTTATCTTTATAGTACTTTTAACTTCTTTTGCTGCTGTCAGCCTCTGGTCCTGTGTCTGATTTTGTGCAGGGTTATTGAGCATCCCAATGCCTGGTTCAGAACTGGGGGTTAGTCCATGGCTCCTAGGGTGATGTAGGTGACTCTTCAGACAGACAGGACTGCACAAGGCCTGGCTGACTGATGTCCTGATTACCAGTGTGTTCTGGATGAGTGAGGTTGCCATAAATCTAGCCTCTATGTAAGTAAAGTGTTACTGTGAGATCTCATCAGATTTTTGTCCTTACCCGGTATGTTTTGTCTTTTTTTTTTAGCCAAAATTGGGATATAAGATCTTAAATCAGCATCAGTTCAGTAACAGTCTTTTAAAAGTGCTTTGTAATAATGGAACTATAAACTCACTGGACTCAACACAGTTCCACCCTGAGGAATATAATTTTTGTTACACTTTTGCTGACTGGTAAAACATTACTTACTAAATTGTGTTTTCTTTTAAACTAAGCAGTCTTTATTGCCTTGCTTTTCAACTGGAATATTTCAGTAACCTCTCATCCAAACTTAAAACACTATCGCTTGAGTGTTACTTATGTATTAATACCAAGCTAGAACTCAATCATAGTTTAATTAAAACACCCATTCACTAATGAATTAATTGAGTATTTAATATCTGGGTGTTATCAACTTATAATTTTGAGAGATAAAATTAGAAACTGAATTAGACAATGCAAGCTGATTATCTTAGTGTTTTATTAACACTTTGTAACTCTTAGTTCCCTCTTGGTTCTCTTTATAATATATGAACACTTGAAAATTAGGCATATTTGGAGTTCCTGAGAAAGTCTGCAATTTCATGTCATTATTTTATGTGCCATTTTTAGATTAGACTCTGCTTGGTTCTCAGAATGCAAAGCTGAAAGCAACATAGTGCATATCCCCACGTCTTCAAATCTGGTGATAACTTAGCTGCTTCTAGGAAAGAGGGTGTGTGATGTACAGCAAATGGGCACAGGATCAAACCAGAGTCTGTTTCAAGGTGACCCTCAGTGACTGGCACAATGTTGTATAGGTCACACCAACCCCTAAACCTCCTCTGTTTCATCTTAAAAATAGGTATAACTTCCACTCTGCTAATTTTGCAGATTTTATTTTTGAGACTCAAATGAGATGACGGAAGTAAAAACTATTACTATAGCATTTTCCTACTGTTTACAAAGAAAAGTAGTACTCCTAGCTATGTGAAAAACTGGAACTTCTACAGCAAAGTATCCATACATGGAAAGAAATAAGTATTCTATAGAATGCAAATAGGCATTTTGGGGATCTTAAATGTTATGTGTTTATCAATCTGTAACATAACCCATCCTATTAAATGTTCCAGGATAATAAAAAATAAGAAAATAAATATAATTCAAATTCTTTGTGGTTTAAATTTTGGAAAAAAATTATAAATAGCTCTAGGAATCACAAAAGTAGACTGAGAAAAATTGTCAAACTAATTTTACTTTGCCACAATAAAATGTTAGAAAATATTTCTTGGCTTCTCCACTGCCGTAATTGGTTATAAAATGTCCTCAATTCACAACCTCTCCCTTATCCAGGCCCTTGGAAATGTGACTCAGCATCTCCTCCACTTATTTTCCTACCCTTGAATCTGGGTGGGCCTTGTGACCTGCATTTGTCAATATCATGCAGCACAAGTGATATATTACTAGTTCTAACCCTAAGCCTTTAGAGGTGTTACACACTTCCATTGCTCTCTTGCTCCCCTGGGACCCTCAGGCAAACAAGCACTGGCTACCCTGTTGGAAAGTGAAAGAACCCATGAAATAGAAATTAATTGTCTCCATTGAGGATATGTTAGATCTTTTGGACCCAACAGCAGAGAAGCTTGACTAAGCTCCAATGAGAAAATAACTGCCTAGACAAGCCTGGTCCAGTTTACCAACCTGCAGAATTGTGAGCTGGGGTGGTTTGTTGCATGGCATTAACTAACTGATACATTAACTAGTTCAGGGTCCAAAGTTTCCATTTGAAACTGAAAACTAGGCAGCCTTCTCATTACCATACAGACACTGATTTTTTTGCACTGACTAGTGCACTGAATATTCCACACAGTGTACCTACACTAACTGAGAAGCTTTAGCATTAACCATGCAACATGCAAATATGTAGATGTGGAAATGTGAGACTAAACTCTATCTTGGTAGATATAGTTCTCCAAATTAAAGCAGTTGTTAAGGCAGGGACAGGAAGATATTTACAACAGTGTATATTTGACGCTGTAGTTTTTCCAATGTCCTCCTTTGGTACAGAAAAGATGCCATCTCATTCTTCATAGAACCACAAAAACAGACATTTTTAGATCCTGAGTTCTGGGTTGGTACCTTTAGGCATCACACTGCCATCTGGTTTTCAAGCCAACATGTCCATGGACAATGGTGAGAGCAGAGGGAAATCCCCTCGACCGGGTGGTCAGCAAGTACTGAGTATAGCCGTGACTTCACTTACTGAAGGATGAATATTGATAAATTAGAAACAACCATGACAATATAACTTTTATGGAAAAATATTAAAAAGAAAGAGAAAACAAACATCATCTTGAAAAGGGAAAGAGCACCTCTAAAATGCAGTCTACTATAGGACCCAGGGAAAATGTCACGTTAAATCAAATTTAAACAGTTATGAAATAGGAAAATAATGTCATAAGGAAAGAACAGGCTGGTTCAAAAGGACAAGAAGATGAGATATAAAGTCAACAGGTTGAGATGAAAAGAGATCTAGGTGGGATCAGAAAGGATTGCAATAAAACTAAAATTGCCTAGGTTTGAGTAGAATACACAATGGATTTACTGAAGAAATTTAGAGACTTAAGAAGACCCAGTCAGTAGAGAAAAACCTTCAGAAGTATCCCCATAATGAAAAGGAAGAAAGAAATTATACAGAGATGATTATACCAGTTAATATTTATTGAGCAACTGTCCTGTGCTAGCTTCTTTTTTAATGTGCAGGTTACTTTTTTATCCTCACAAAAATCCCATGATGTGCATACTATCATTTGTTATCATTACTATACAGATAGAAAACTGAGACAAAGAGTTTATATAAGTCACACTATGCTTCAGAACTAGTAAACAGTCAAGATAGAATTTAAACCAGGACAGTCTGACTCCAGAACCAGGATCTTAACACCAATGTAATGATACTGTCCTTTTTTTTCCTGAAGAATCAAGACACTGAAAATAGAACTTGCTGGTGTTGAAAACAGGCTTGTATAAGCAGACCAAAAGAGTTCTCTAGGTTCTTGCAAATTTAATGAAAAGAGTCACACTAGGTAAGTCTTAGAAAAAGTGTTCAAACTGAATAAATGAGTTTAGAATGCTATAAGATCCCAGGTAGGAAACAAAACAAAACAAAAAGAGGTTACCTTCAAAATATTGAAAAGAGTACGTGCCTTAAAATTTTTCCCTCCGACATTAAATGCCAAAAGAAAACCCAAATCAAGGGGAAAAAAGGTAAAGGGGTAAAAAAGGTAAAAAAAAGGTAAAAAGGGTTGGGAAGAATATGTCAAAAATATCTGGCAAATTTTCATTCATGCATTAATTAAATAGAAATTTAACCTTAAATGTATGCTACTCATATGGTACACATTAAAAAATGCTGAAGATGTGTGCCCATAAACTAAAAATGAGCATTTCAAAGGAACAGTGCTAATGCCAAATCATTTAAATGTAAAATATACTGTAAATATTAGAATGGATACAAATGATAAAAATAATCTGAAAACAAATATATATGACATAAACATAATTGAATAATATTTAGGATTCCAAAGCACAGATCAAATTTACAAATACTAGGAAATGAAATGAGTCCTGAGTGTGGGTGTTGGGTAAGGGTGGGGTAAGCAGTAAATTTGCTTCTGTGGCAAAGAGAGAAATGGTAGAATCCAAAATCACTTTTGACTTGAATGCAAGCATCTTATGGAAAGTGCTGGTGAACTAAGTCAGAATGACACTGAGAATTTCATATCACCTAAATGAGATTTATATAGGTAATCAAGAATAACCTAATATTAGGTATATATTTATACAATCAATAGGCCCAATAAGAAAATTATAACAGGCAGGATCATCTTAATAGATACCAAAACAAAGCAGTTCATATCCCTAACATCCTTTTGATGATCCTTCCCTCCTAGAAAGACAGGAAAGAAAATATACTTAATGATTAAAACCATAATTTAAGTAAACAGAGAACATCACAGTCAGTGATGAGATACTAATGAGATGAAAAGAGTGCTACTGAGACATGAATAAGAAGAGAAACTCTGGTTCCATTACCATTTACCGTTGTTGTGGAAGTTCTGGCTGATGAAATAAAATAAGAACATAAATAAGAGATATAAATGGTAAAATAAATACAAAATAAAGGTATTTATTTACAGGGACTACATCTTAGGTTAAACGTATCAATGTGAAATCTATGAGAATTAATAAAATAATCCTTTCAATAGTGACACCCCAAAAAATCCACAAAGTAATTTTTATATATTATTTCTAATTAATTAAAGGATATATAGGAAAGGTAATCTATTTTAGCATAGAACAAAAAGCTTACAATCCTAGGAATAACCTTCTCAGGTAGTATGGAAGACACATATGAAAAAGACAGTTGCACAAAGACTTGAATAAACAGAGGGAAGATAGGGTGGGAAATTTAATATCGTAAATACTTAAATCTTCCTAACTCAGTATAGATGTTTACATTAGTCCACCTAAAATTACAATAGTACCTCCATTTCAAAACTGAAGACTAAGTAATGGTATGTATCTCTTCTTCCTCCTAAAATCCTGCTGTAGTTACTGAAGTATAAGAACTACTCCATAACATGGCTGGAAAACTAGAAAGCACCAATATTAGTCAGGATTAAATTGACCTGTAAGTGACATGAAACAAACAGGCAAAACCATGAGGCTAAAAAATGATAGAAGTTTGTTTCACCTGTAAATATAAGTAGTACCTGGCTAGTGCGGCACCATCATGGTCCCCCAGGATCCAGGCTCCTGATTGGTGCTCTACCATCCTCACCATGCTGCTTCCACCTCATATTTTCAGATGACTAGTTGAACTGCAGCAATCATGCTTCATTCCAGCAAGAGCACAGTGAGAAAGTTGAAGAGAATGCCCCCTCCATGAAAGAGCACCTCCCAGTAGTTCACATTTTACTTCTTATATCCCACTGGCCAGAACTTAGTCACATTGGAATATTTAACATCAAGAGAGGCTAAGAAACACAGTCTTTTTTTTTTTTTTTTTAAACAGAGAACAGGAGTATTTATTTATTTTAAAATTTATTTATTTATTTATTTTTGGCTGTGTTGGGTCTTCGTTTCTGTGCGAGGGTTTTCTCTAGTTGCAGCAAGCGGGGGCTACTCTTCATCGCCGTGCGCGGGCCTCTCACTATCGCGGCCTCTCTTGTTGTGGAGCACAGGCTCCAGACGCACAGGCTCAGTAGTTGTGGCTCACGGGCCTAGTTGCTCCGCGGCATGTGGGATCTTCCCAGACCAGGGCTCAAACCCATGTCCACTGCATTAGCAGGCAGATTCTCAACCACTGTGCCACCAGGGAAGCCCCAAAACACAGTCTTTACTTGAGATGGTCAGCTGCCTGGAATATAGAAAGCAGATGAGTTGTTTTGTTTTGGTTTGTCTATGGAATAATAATAGAGGTGAGAAATAAAACTTTACAAAAGAGGGAATTGCTCCATCAACAAAAATTTTCACAGGACAGAGTTAAACAGGCAAGGAAGAGGTGATTCAAAATTATTGTAATACATGATAGAGATTGAACTCAATTCTGTTGAGACAAAACACGCACACAAAAGTTTAAGCTCTGGAGTGAGCTAGTGGAAAAGTACTAGAGGACGTTAAGTGAGCAGGTTGGTCAGTGTGGTGAGGCCATCTGTGTTTGCTATTTGGTGCTTATCTAAATTAGGCACTGACCATGCCACAGAGACAGAAAATATGGGGCCCATACTTGGAAGGCAAGCACTTGGAAGGTCACTTTTATTGTTACATAAAATGCTGTTGCCATAAGCACAGGCAAAGTCTAGGTCCAGATGACTCAGAGCACTGATCCAACTGAATTCCATTAAGACACCTTGCTGATAAAAGTACTGATATGGTACATCACTGTGGCAGTGTGCTGGTGTTGATTTAGGTGCTTATGGGGTTGTGATATGGGGGAGAATGTATAGGCAAATGTCAAGAGGTTTAACTCATAAATAGTTAAGTATAAGGAGCTTATATTAAAAAAATACCTCAGAATGTGAGCAATGTGGAATCACTGAGACATTTCCTCACTGCTTTTATAAGTTGATCTCTATGCATCTTAATGTAATGCTGTGATTTAAGATCTTGAGGTAAATGCTAGTAGACTGTTCTTCCTCTGTGTGATAATTGTGCTGACTTTAAAATAAGGACCACAGGACAACACTCATATTATCCCATCTGGCATAAAAGACCTGTTTTGTGTTTAAATGATGTACCCTTGGATTCAAGAGTAAACATGATTATGTTCATGTTTGGTTTCATTTATCCACCTTACCCTCTGAGTTAGCACAACAAAGCACAAGGTCCTTTCTGCATTTGCATTAAACACAGTGGAAGTTTTGGTGACCCATTTTCTCTCCAATTAGCAACTGGTTGATTTTGGTGTCGCTCTCATTAGGCCAGCCAGGGCTCACTGTCCAGCCACTGCATGCTCTGAGGCTCTACTCCTACAGCAGTGAGCACTGGAGTGCCTCTGTCTCCTTTACAATGAGTTGGCTTGTAACCCCTGAAATCTAGAAGTCTGAAAGGGACAGCCTATTTCTCACTACACCTTCGTACTGTTAAATTCATGCTTCCTCTCCAATACAGAATTAGAATCCAGTTCCTGCTGTAGAGGCAAAGGTGAGGAAGATGGACTGGAAGAAAGAATGAATACAGTAGCTTCTTATGCTCTCGCGTCATTCTGCAACCTAAGAATATCAATGGGCTTTGTGAATTCCCAAATTCCCCCGATCCCTTTGACGTGACAGAATTGGAATCTTTCTAGTGACCAATTAAGTAAAGTCTTGGGAACCTGCGTGTAGGTTTTTCTCTATTGTCACAATGTAAAACCGAAGAGTGGTAGCAATTTCACCATCATCATCATCATGTCTCTGTCGTCATCTACACCAAGCATGCAGGCCTGGGGTGTGAACATTCCTCGATAGAAATTACACCAGCTAGTAAGAATTGGGGAAAGGACATAGTACCACATAACTCCATCCAAATAACTAAAATGTATTGTACCCACTAGTGCATGTGCTTTGCTTGATACTAGAGATACAAAATTACATAAATTGTGGGACCTGCCTTTGTATTTATAGAGAAAGAAACAGATACAAAGGGATACTTCCAATATCATATGGCATGCACTATAAGGACACAGAAGAGAGAAATCAGATCAGCTTGAAAATTGAGGTCAAGCTGATCCTTGAAAAAGAAGTAAGGACAAATAGATAAAAATAAGTTAAAAAGGGAGTTACCTTTTACATACATAAAAGAGAAACAACCCTGCTAGGAAACAATTATCAACTACTTAATAAAGAAAGGGAGAAATTCTGTAGGTAGGGATTTTTGAAAGCATCAGAGAATAAATAGATCTCAAACCATAGGGATGGAATTATGGAAAATTATGGGGAGGAAATGGAAAAACTGGACCCACAGAGTAAAAACACAGAGAGAAAGTGTTGGCAATGTTTGCAATGTGATAAAGAAATGTGTTTTATTAGAGCAGGGCAAAGAATGCAAAACATGTTTTGGTGTCAATTACCTTCCAGGGTATTTTTATATTTTATGTCATTAAATACAACTACTTACAACATGTATAACATTATATATGAAAGATATTGAAGCCTGGATGTAAAACCAAGGCAATCAGTGAACACAAAATCCTATTTTGAATTTTGCACTTTTAAAAGTAGCACCTGGATGAGAGCTGAGGAAGAAGAAATAGAATCGGGCATTTTCAGCTGAGACAGATTTGTTTCTTAAGCCTTTCTCTGATGCAACCATTTGTGTAGCTCCCATTATCTCGATCTCTCTGGCCCTATCAGGCACATGCACCAAAGGCAACGTTTATTGTTAAGCCTGTCAATGGTAGGTTATGTTCCCTAGATGCCTCCATTCCTTCAAACTTGGTGTTTCATAACAGCAAATCTAATTACTATCGTTGCCATCGATGGCCATGGCTCCTCTGCAAGTGGGCAGCACACGGTCTCCTTAATAATTTTGCCATAGGATGGATGAACCTCAGCAACTACTCAGGATGCTTAAGTGGGGCTTCCCTTTTCTTCTGCATCTTTGTCTTTTTTCCTTTGCAGCTTAGCAATAAAAAGAAAACAGGTGGGGCTGGAGGAAATTGAATCCAAATCCACAGGGGCGTCTTAAATGAAATATCAAGCACCAGCTCCTCAGCATAAGTGTTTTCCACACAGACACTCATTGTGAGCCCCTACTGGGCTAAACCAAAGCGTCCCACGAATAGGACATGCTTAGCCCTATGCCCGAGACCAGTTATATGAGAGAGTTCCTAAAAGGAAATATATTTAAGCATGAGTAGATTTTCACTTTTCCATGGTTTGTGTTGGAATGACATGAAAGATTTAAATCACATATATCACAAATTTATGAAGGACAAATGAAGTATGTAGTAGAAAACTGTAAAGCTGAATCTATTTGCATAAACTGAGTGGAATTAATATACCGATAAGTATAATTTCAAATTCTAAATTTGTAATTCTTTATCAAGATTGAGCATAAAGATCATGTTCATCATACTCAGAAGTATTTTGGACTATGCTGTTTATAGTGAGTGATTCTTAGATTTTTGTGTAATAAAAATTCAAAGAATATCCACGATTGAATCAGTAACTCCTATAGGTATGCATAAGAATATATAAAATGTGAATTTTTACTATTTATCTGAGAGATCTCTGAGTTTGTTTTTCTTTTTTTTATGCATGGTAGGTATTAGTCAGGGTTCTCCAGAGAAGCAGAATCAGCTGGAGATAGATAGATAGATAGATAGATAGATAGATAGATAGATAGACAGACAGACAGGGATATATGAGAAGATTTATTATAGAAATTGGTTCAAGCCATTATGGCTGCTAAGATATTCATGATCTGCTGTCTGCAAGCTGGAAAACCAGGAAAGCCAATGGTATAATCCAGTCCGAGTCCCAACGCCTGAGGCTGGTGGCTACTGGAGTAAGTCCAAGAGTCTGAAGGCCTGACAACCTGTCCAAGGGAGGAGGTGTGGATGTCCCAGCTCAAGAAAAAAGATAGGGAATTCATCCTCCTTACACCTTTTTGTCCTATTAGGGCTCTTCAACAGATTGGATGATGTCAGCGACATTGGGGACAGTGGATCTTCTTTACTCAGTCTGTTCATTCAAATGCCATTATCTTCTGCAAAACCTTGTCTTAGTCCATTCAGGTTGCTATAAAAGATTACTATAGACTGGATAGCTTATAAACAGCGAGCATGGATTTCTCACAGTGCTGGAGGTTGAGAAGTTCAGGATCATGGCACCAGCAGGTTCAATGTTTGGCTACTGATGGCTCCTGATTCATAGAGGACTTTCGTTGTGTCCTCACATAATGAAAGGGGCTGGGAGCTCTGCTGAGCCTCTTCTATAAAGGCACTAATCTCATTCATGAAGGTTCCAGCCTAATGACCTAATCACCTCCCAAAGACTCTTCCTAATACTATCACCTTGGAGGCTAGCATTTCAACATATAAATTAGGGTGGGGGGACAAAAACACTCAGACCATAGTGTAGTCTAAATATGTGTTAGAGAAGGAAATGAAGTCAGAAAGTGTAAAATTTTCATGATAAATTTATAAGTAGAAAAACATACTACCAAAGTGACTAAACTGTTAAATTCTATGCATAGAGTCTATATAGCTATAGATATAGATATATATATCTAAACACAAACATACACATATATACACATGTGCACACACATGTGTAAACATTTTACACACACATACACAACTGGCTATTGAAGTGGTATGATTGAATGAACTCAGAATAGATTAGACAATGTTTTTTAAGTTTAAACAGTTGAATTAAAACAGAAATAACTTCTCTTTACTATAGAAATGATGATATGTATTTAATTCAATTAGAAACAAATTAAAATGTCATGAATAATTTTTAAAAGTCACCAATAATCAGGAATTCCCTGGTGGTCCAGTGGTTAGGACTCCACACTTCCACTGCAGGGGGCTTGGTTTGATCCCTGCTCGGGGTGCTAAGATCCTCCAAGCCACACAGCACCACCAAAATAAAAAAAAAAAAAAAATCACCAATAATCAGAAAGAATATTGCACAACATTAATTTGTATCATTAAATATTTTGCTACCAGTAACTCATCTGTGCAATGATTTTTAATTGTCTGTTTAGTAGAACTATTAATAAAAAATAAAAGAGAAAACTAGACAGAGGGAGAAATGAAAGATGATGATGATGGACAAACTGGTAAGCATCATCTCAGTTGAGGAGGTTTCTGGTGAGAATATGAACATCTAATCATTTCAGAAACACTTTTTCTGCCCCTAGGATTTAGGTTTTTGGCAAGAGTAAGTCTCACTTTTTCTCTTAACTTCCACACCTCCCACTCACGACCTAGTTCAAGACTGGCTGGTTTTTGCTTCAACCACGCCTACTGAAATTGCTCTCCTCATGGTCAACAGTGATGACTTAAATGCCAAAAATAAGTGAACATATTTCAAACCTCAATTCCTTGTCTTCAAAATACTTTATGCTTGATTTTCCACCTAATCCTCTCCAAGTTTTACTCTTACTTTATATTGTCGTTGTTGTTGTTTCCTGTCTTGGTCAAGTCATCATTTTAATCAAATTTCTCTAAAATCTGATAGTCTCCAAAACTTCTCTCTTAGCCCTGCCTCCTTTGGCTTCCTAGATGTAATTTCATATATTTACATACCTTCAATCAGTTCTGCAAGGTCCTGACAGGTGTATTGACGGGTGTATCAGTCAGGGTCCAAACTGGAAATAGATGCAATGATACTGGGTGGCAATGATACAGGGGTGGACGAGGTGTGGTAGAACCACAAGGGACAGTGCAGAAACCGCAAGCAAGCAGCTGACAAACTATCACCATGAGGGAAGGAGAGGATGTGGGGGAGCAGTGTCTTCCACTGAGGGATGCAACCAGCTCCAGGCGACCTCAGAGATGGTTCCACAAGAACCAGTACTATGCTAACCTCAGTCTCCTGCTTCTTTCCCGGCTCTCACTAGGGACCCCATTGGGCCAAATAAACCAAAGCCAGAGAGCACTGGAGCCCCACTGATGTAGCCAAGAAGTGGGTT
The DNA here is from genome assembly GCF_026419965.1 of Kogia breviceps. NCBI lineage: Eukaryota > Metazoa > Chordata > Mammalia > Artiodactyla > Physeteridae > Kogia > Kogia breviceps. The sequence continues at coordinate 16,941,583 of NC_081322.1, forward strand.
TCCTGGACATAGACCATGGTGAGCAAACCAGAGGGAGACTCTGGAAAAGCCAACTGAAGTATCTGCTAGAGCAAATGGATGTGCCTTCTTGTTGTGTGGCTAGTTTATAATCACTCACACACACACTGTTTTCCAAACCAACATGTCCTGAGAAATGTGATATATCTTTTAAAATAATGGGATGTTAGTTTGAAAAAATGGACACAGGGATGCAGGACAGAGTTACGGTGTAGGAAGAAGGCAAATCACTGTTCAATCAGGGGCTCCCAGGCGCAGAACCACAGGCCATTGCCAATTTCTAAAATCTGGCTTTCTTGCCCCAGACTTCCTATAACACAGAAACGGAATGAAAAGTTTACAGAGTTCAGCCCCCAGAATGAGAGGTGAGGGGCAGTGAAGCAGAGGGAAATGAGCATGAACAGGAAGGGGGTGTGTCTCTGAGGGGACCACAACTTCATGACAGTCACTGCTGATTGTTCAGCCCTGTGGGACATCTGAAGACAGGCTTACACATGACTCCACAGCAGAACTGTCTTTGTGGGGAGAAGGGAGATGAATTTACCTACTTGCCCCCACTCTCCGCCCCTGCCGCCAGCTGGGTAAAGCCCTTCCCCATAGGGATCAACTCCCCTGCGCCTACAAGTTGCCTTGGCAACCACTGGATGCGGAGGAAGCCAGGGCCAGGGTTCTGGGTGCAGTGGTCTCTCCAGCGTAGATGGTGTCATGTGAGGGATCATTCAGCGCAGGCCTGATACTCCTCTCAGGACATGAAAGCTGAAAAGACACTGGTGCTCTCCCCATGGTCGTCAGAAATCCTAAGGAAATACTTAAGACTTAAGAAGTCATTTGTGTTGCTTGTTGTGGCATCAGCAGCAACTGAGACTGTAACTCTGGGAACGTGAAGAGTGCAAGTCTGTGTCAGCCATTCTCACGAGAAAGCTGATGTATAAAGCATGAGGCCTGCTTATCACTTACCACAAAAAAAAAAAAAAGAAAGAAAGAAAAAAAAATGTGCTTTCAAACACTGACATTTAAATCTGGATATATCATTCTACTCTGCATAAAACCTGCCAACACTTGCAAAAGTGTCTCTCGAGAATCTTTGCGGTGTGCAATTAAAGGCCAAAAACAGTGAAGGAATACAGATATCTGCCTCGCTCTAGTAGCAATGCTAAGAAAACTTCATTAAAATGTTATGTTTTGTCTTACGCCATGCAAATATTAATTATTAACTGAAGGATTAAAGCATACGTTAATTAACTTTGAGGAATACGGATGCTCCCAGAAACGACCCCATGTTTACCTTGTGGACCCCAGTAGTCATGGCCTAGTTAAAAGCACTGACATATAGAACAAAGTCCAGACCTCTCAACATGATATGTAATGGCCTTTCTGATCAAGACCCTACACACTTATTCAACCATTTCACAAACACAATGCCATCAAAGGACTGAGTGTGCACACCGAATACATTGAAGAAGGAAGAAATACATAAAATCCCCGAACTTACAGTTACATTCTAGGGAAAATATACAAATAAATAAGCTGCAGTACAGGGTGATGAGACTTCTAATAAAAGTACAGGAGGCTAAATAAATAGGATGTGTGTCTAAATTGGACTTGAGTGTCAAGCAAGTCATCCTAGAAGAACCATCTTCTAAGTTAAGAATTTAAGTACAAATAGGCATCAATTAGGGAAAGTAGGACAACACAAAGAAGAACAAATTGTTTGAAGCTGAGATTAAAGGTGAGATTGCTCCGGAGGTAGAACCAGCTTTGAGAGCCAGGGAATCAGATTACACCAGATCCTGAGAGCAAGGAGGAGTCTGATGTTCTGAGAAGGGGGTGATGTGCTCAGGTTCACACTTTGACATGATCACCCTCGCTGCACTGCAGCACATAAGTTGACAGGATTCAGACTGGAGACAGTGAAACTCATTGGATTGTTTTTGCAGTCACCTAGGCAAGAACTGATGCCAGTTTAAAACGGTCTGAGTCCAGAGATACATATCCATGGGTTGAAGAGATCCTTGGGGTGGATGTGTGGCTCAAGGATGAAGGGGCACAAGGCTTACTCCAGGTTTCTAATTTGAGTTTTGGCCGTGTGGGAGAGCCACCCATGAAAGAGGGTGGGGTTTGAGGGATGGAGACGGGGAGAGCCCAGGTGACTGTGGAACATTCAAAGGGAGCCGCACACTTGCATGTACAGCTCAGATCTAAAGCTCTGAAGGGAAACTGGGACTTCTCAACACCTTTAAGACAAAATATTCAAAAGCTGGCATTTAAAACAGAGTGAAGTAAGTCAGAAGGAGAAAAACAAATACCGTATGCTAACACATATATATGGAATCTAAGGGAAAAAAAAAAGTCATGAAGAGCCTAGGGGTAGGACGGGAATAAAACACAGACCTACTAGAGCATGGAGTTGAGGATATGGGGAGGGGGAAGGGTAAACTGTGACGAAGTGAGAGAGTGGCATGGACATATATACACTACCAAACGTAGGGTGGATAGCTAGTGGGAAGCAGCTGCATGGCACAGGGAGATCAGCTTGGTGCTATGTGACGACCTAAAGGGGAGGGATAGAGAGGGTGGGAGGGAGACGCAAGAGGGAAGAGACATGGGGACATATGTGTACGTATAGCTGATTCACTCTGTTGTAAAGCAGAAACTAACACATCATTGTAAAGCAATTATACTCCAATAAAGATGTTAAAAAATAATATTTAAACCATAATCCGATCGCAATTTATATTGACTTCCATCCCATTCTCTATAACGCATAAAAATTTCCAACTATACCAATAATGGAAATATTTCACACTTTTTCACATGCTGTTTTTTCAGCCTAGGACAGCTGCTGCCACCTGAGACCTCGTCTCTACTCTTCAGGATTTAGATCAGTTGACCTCCCCTTGCAGCCTCATTAAATTCTTGACGCTGACTTAATTTCTTCCTCCTGAAGCTCATCCAAACTTACCTTATTTGTCTATACCAGTCTGACTCACCTCACCCAAGCTTCTTAACGGTGTCTGACCAGATAACATTTCCACACTCACTATTTGGCACATAGTCGGCAAACAATAAATATATATGGAATTAATGGAATAGGTATACACACTTTACTATTTCTTCCAAACATAATCATAATAGCAGTTTTATAGTTAAAAAAATAGAGAATAGAAATAATAAATGGAGTTTTACTTTGGAAGAACCACCCTTCTGCTTGCTTTCTTGGCTGGAAGAGAAGTCACAACTATGAAAAAATTGTTCTTTATAATTTCTCTTGTGCTGTACCTCAGTGTTGGTACCACCGTTGTCCTCCTTTAAATGAGTTCTTCCTAGCACCCCAGAAGGTACTTTAACACACCCAGGAAAATAAGACCTCAGATATATAGACAGCAGATGCAGCCCCCATTTATTATTGGTTATCGACATCTGCTACACGATAATGCCCTGTGGTCCATTTTTTCTCACCTGGTATAGATAGTCCTGATAATTTTCTGAAATGTGATGTTAAAATTTATAGAAATTATGAAGTTAAACCACTTGAAAGGTTATTAAACATATCTATCTTTTTTGAGATAAACCACAAGATTACAAGGACTATTTTAAGGCATCACATTCGAGTGTACAGGAAGTGATGCTGTCCCGAGTATGTTGCCAGTTAAAGCCAATCGCCCAGCTTCCCACAGACAAGCCATTAATAGGTGTGCATATCAGACAAGGCTAAATCTATTGCATTAGTGATATAACGTGTTTAAGAGTGTTTAAGAACAAGATGAGATAGACGATGCTGTTTTATTATCTGTGACTATTCTTTGCTTCGACACCTTTTGATCTACTTCTTTGTTTTCTAAGGTCATCTAGTGTATTTATTGGAAAGATTAATCTGCGCAAATAACAACATTCTTTTCTATTCCATGGTTTGTATAAAGGAAAAATAGTATGCCAAACATTTCTAAAATTAATGAAAGATACAGCCCTACTTGGATCTTTCCTTAGGACTTAAATAGAAATTGATTTAGGGTGCTGAGTGCATGAGCTTGTTCTCTGTACTACAGTAGAGTTTTAGTTAATAATCTTACATTTGAATTTGAGTTTAATTTTTTGTGTGACTACTTGTCTAAGATTCCAAAACTAATTTATCACGTTCTTCACAGAAATCAGAAACAAATGACTTCCCTTTAGTGTAAGCTAAAGTAAAATTATTGTGTCTAATATTTTTATTTAACCTCTTGAATTTTGAAACAAACATTTTTCCATTATTGCTTCGGTTATTTGTGGCTCTACTTTATTAGGCCTAATATGTTAAAATAAGTTTCCTAAATTGTTCCCCTAATACAGTAGGCATTTGTAATAATTTAATGGTTTTCTTTTTAGAGAAATGATTATACCCTTTGACCACATTGCTGGCAATTCTGCTAACTGCCCCCAGGTAAATGATGACATTCAGGGCTGTGATTTCATGACCCAACTGAGCAAGAACGTAATTAAATGGATCAATGTTTATTTACAAAAGATGTATCTTATTGACTTCTCACGCAAAGTGGGGATATAAGTTCATGTGCTCAAGTTTCTTTTCTCCCAAATAGCCAAAGAAATATTTTCTTAAGTCAAAAATCTATCATTTCTGGAAAAAAAGGGATAGGTGCTACTAGGAATTTCTGGAAGATAGCATCCAGTTAGACCAAGAATGAGATAGTTTTTGCCCAGCATGAAGTTTATATCTTCCATCTCACTAAAACTTATTGTTGTTATTGTTCATTCAGTGACCCAAACCCCATACCTAAGACTCACCTACGCTTTTCTCTCTTTCCCCCTGGACTAGATATTCTCTGCTTCATTTCCAGATCTACTCTCTCCATCTCTTTCTACCTTGCTTGGTATTCTAGGAGGCTGACTTCTACGGGCTACAACTACCCAGCTCCCCTTGGCCTCTGACTTCTAAATATGCTGGGCAGGTGGGATGACAGGACACAGAAGGAGTAGAAAGAGGAATAAATCTATTTATTCTCCACTCTCTCTCAGCTGGGTGCAAATGTGTGGTGGCTGCATGCTTGTTTCTAAGACCACAGCCCCTGCCAAGTGGTCCTCCCTCTTGCACCTACATCTTTGTCCACAGTCAGAAGGTATTTCGCTTGCTTGCACATTCAGGCCCAATGACAGTAGCAGAGTCTACTCCTGGGACACTTCTCTATCTCTTGTTGATTTTCTTAAACTTTTCCAACTTGAAAATTGTCTCTTCATTAAAATCACCGCATTTACTCTTTCTGAATGTGTCTTTATTTCCTGAGAGATCCTGACTGATATACATCTCATGTATAAAATTGATCATAAGAAATCAAGTGTTGTGACTTTGTTCAGCTAACATTTGTTAAGGAGAACGCCAGGGGTTGGACAGTGAACTGTGGTTCAACAAAAGACCACAATGGAATTGAAATAGAGAAGTTTATTGCTCACAGGTCTTTGAACGCCATGCAGGGACCTTAAAGCAGGATTCAGGCAGAGAGAGAAGCAGGACCTGGGGCACATACCTTTATTAGTGTACACAGGGGGAATGCATTGGGGTTCCTGGGCTAAAGCCAGATGGGTCAATTCAAACCCAAAAGAGCAGGGTTTGGTATGTTCCCTGTGGATCTTATCTAAGGGGCATGGAAGGGAAAGGCTCTGGGGGGACTGGAGACTGATCACCACAAGGGTGTCATTTTTACTGGTGCCCTTGCCAGCTGCTGTCTAAGACATGCACTCATGGGAGGGGCCAGTGTCAGTTCAAGGACGCTGGAGGCAGCTTGGCCACACAACGTGGATGCCAAGGCAGCAGTATTATGCAGCAGTTTAACTAAACTCTCAACAACAAATTTCTCTCAAATTTGTAGAGAAGTGAAGAGTTTCTACATCCCCAATAACATTCTCTTACTTCAAGTCCCTGATTACTTTCATTCTTATAATACTTCAGGTTCTTCCAGCTACTTCTCCTTTACAAACCACCTCCACACTAAAACTTTTATGAGAGTTCAAATACAGATGTGGGTCATCAATGTCCTGCTCCAATGACTTCATGTTGCCTTAAAATGTTGCCAACAAGCCTCCCCATAATCCAGCCTTTGCCTGTCTCCCAAGATTCATCGATCCTCTCTCTCTCTCTCTGACAAACACACACACTCTGTAGCTGCTTTCATGGCAGACCACTTGCAATTCTCCTCACTTTCTGTCTCTTTCTTTGGGGCTTAAACACCCCCTGATGGGGATCTGAGCAACCTCCCACCATCCTTCTCCAGTCAACTCTATCTAGCCTTTAAAGACTCAGCTGTAACCCTCGTGAGGAAGCCTTTCCCCATGGTCCTGGCTCCATTACCTTCCCACAGCATCTATCCATGACCCTGTCCTTGGTATGTCCCCTCTTGTCTCCTCCCACAAGTGTAAAAATTTTGAAAATTTTAATTCAAGATTCAGACTCTATGGGTTCAAAGCCATTTCTACCATATATTTGCCTCAAGACCTTGAGCAAGTTTATTAAGTGTGTATCTCTGTTTTCTCATCTGTAAACTTAGGAAAATAAAGTCAAGTTTCTGTATTCTTGTGAGAATTAAATTATGTTAGCACATTTGAAACATGTAGAGCAGAGCTAGGTTTACAGTTGGCTCTCGATGCATTATGCAGGTTTCCAATTGCTTATTTTTTCTCAACCCCACAAAACTGAAAGTTCATAGAAAGAGGGCTAGGTTCTACCGATCACCATGTCATCCTGATTAGTGAGTGTCTGGTGCACAGAGAGAAATCTATAAATCCTTGTAGGTTGAATAAATAAATGAATGAATGAAGAGGCATGAATTCTGGTTTGATGGGCATGGCTTCTCTCTTGGCTACTCCTCATTTTTTAAATCCTGGATGGTAACTTCTAGGTTGATATTCCTTAAAGGAATCCTTTCCATGAAATAAACATGTTGGGACTCCTATGAACCTGAGAAAACCCCTCTCTCCTCATAAGACTAGAAGATAAACTTGCATTTGTCTTTGCCAGTGCACACGTTCTTACAACCACTGGGTTCCCTGGCTTTAATCATGACACCTTGATTGTCAGCTTATCTTTCTCTAATTTAGATGCACTTTCCAGGTAATATGTAATTACACATTTTTAATCCTGGCTGATAATTTAGAATACTCTTCGTTCCTGTAAGTTTATGTTAATTTTGAAGTATTCCACAGTAGTACCTCTCCATAATGGAGGAAATAAATTAAATTTAATTAATATAATAACGGTTCCCATTGACATAAAATGCTTACTAAACATACTGTATATTTATTTATATCTTACTCTTCAAAAGTATTCAAACTTCAATGATTTCTAAATCTAAATGTAACCACTAAGTAAAAGTACGTTCTCAGTCAAAAATACTGTTTTTATAAATTATAGATTTAATTTGATCTCAAAAATGTAAACAGTATCAGCATTAGAATATGAATTTATATATTACTTTAAGGATCCATTGTATAGAGTTCAGTTTCCATAATGATCCATTACATTTCTTATTTAAAAACGATTTGCTTCTTTTTATGTTATATCTCAAATATATCGATGGATTAGAAAATTTATAAAGTAAAGAAATACATCTTTATCGATGACTATATGTCAGAACTATGTGAAGTATTGATACTTAAGTAAGTAAATAATAAATAAAGTTGCTTTAATGTTTTAAGTTCCAAAAATTAGATATAATCATAGAAAAACAATTGTGTCCTATAGTACAAGTATAATATTAAACATTTTCTAAAGATTGCAAACTGTACACACATGTCTAAGTCTAATTTCACCGAGAATCTATCCAAAATACAAAACATAAAGACATGCACATGTACACATTCAGATTCTGCATTCATATATACCCATATTGAAAAGTAATAGCAGCTTCCTTTAACAGACATGCATTTTGAGAAATTCCTGGAAGCTTAAAGAAAAAAATTGGGGGTAGCGTGGCAGCTGAAAAAAACATTCCAGCTACAGGACAGACATAAAATGTATGCTAAAGTAGATTAAAGGTTTTAAATAAATTACTAAAATGCCCAAATCATGAGAAAAACCTTTACAGCACCCCCCATAAAGGAAAGAAGGAAGGAAGGAAGAAAAAAGTAAAGACAAGGAAAAAAGAAAACAAAATGATCCTAAATGGGCTTCCCCAGTGGCGCAGTGGTTGAGAGTCCGCCTGCCGATGCAGGGGACACGGGTTCGTGCCCCGGTCGAGGAAGATCCCACGTACTGTGGAGCAGCTAGGCTCGTGAGCCATGGCCGCTGAGCCTGCGCGTCCGGAGCCTGTGCTCTGAAACGGGAGAGGCCACAACAGTGAGAGGCCCGTGTACCGCAAAAAAAAAAGATATTGAAGGTAATTTTCCTGACTATGCCTCACTTTTAGTGAGAAGGAAAAACAACCTTCCGCTAATTGTGCTTAATACCATATTACGTATAGTATGATATAAAAATAATATATGTATAGCATATAAACATATGTATAATACATAATAATTATGTATAATACTATAACAGCAAACTAGCCCAATGTGGAGATCTGTGGCCCAAACCTGTATAACATTCACTTATTCAAAATATTTATTCAGCAGTGACTTGGTCCAGGAAACGTCATAAATGTGCCACCTTCTAGTTATTCAAAAAACTTAAAGAAAAATTCATCTTCTAGAGTTTCCGCCTTAAAGTTCAGCATCTTCATGAGAGGGCAAAGCAAACACAAGTCTGATTTGGGGGAGTGTCTGATACTCAGGCCTCCAATTATTCTCATAGATAAAATTGCAGAGATTATAAGCCTACAGTGAAAAATGACAAGGTGCTTGAGGAGATATAAAAAGCAACACGGGAGAGGAGTTAGCAGAAAGAAGAGGAGGTGACTTAGATCTGCAAGGACCAGATATTTTTATTACCAGACACAAAATAAAAAGCTCAATGCCTGATTTTTTAAGAAATAAAAGAGGGAAATTAAAGTAATGTAAGGAAAATGATACCATGAAAACTGAGTAGAGTGTTTTAAAATATAAGCAAACAGAATATCAAAAAGTAAAAACATAATAATTTAAATTTTAAAAATGGACAAGTTAAACAGCAATTAGATCAGTAAAGAGAATTAATGAACAGCATAATATATCGGAAGAAATTACTATGAATCAAGAGAGAGGGAGATGCAAAAAGAGCTGAGAATATGAAGGATAAAATGAGGAAATTTTGTTTTATGTAATAAATGTTTTAACAGGATCATATAGAGTGAACGTGGGAAAGCTATAATTTTTCCAGAATAGATAAAAAATGGAAGGTCTTCAAATAAAAGAGACCACTGGAAAAAACCTAAGCTAGATGAATAAAAATAATTCTATCCTTAACACAGCACAGTGAAAAACCACTAGCCAACAAAGGCAAAGGGAATTTCCTAAAAGAATCTGGAGAAGAAAGACAAGTTTCCTACTAAAGAAGGAGAATTGGAGTTTAATGTTCAACAAGAACAACAGGAAAACATGAAAAAATGCTCAGAAAGACCTGGAAATCTTATTTGAAAAGACATAAAATGGATCATTATCTATCATATATATTTATCTCCTATAAATTGGTAAGTAAAAACAATCTGAAAAAAGAAAGGAAAGTATGTATCTTAGTGATTTAAAATAGATCAAATGTAAATGACAAATAATAGATTAAAAATTGTTAAAGAAGATGAAAAAACAGTGATAAATGATCATTCTCATTTATCAGATATATAACCAATTAAATTAATAATATTTAATTTTAATGATAATATTTAATGACATTTAATCATGATTTAATTTTAATGAGGGATTGAGGAAAGTAATAATCCAAAACTATTGAGGAGCTTAATTTTGCACAGGCTTTAATAACATATATATTAAAGTACAAATTTAGCATATTTATTTGACCCAACAAGTTTCACCTCTAGATATTTATTCTTCAAGTGTATTCATAAGTGTTCACAAGATATCTGTACAGTGAATTCACTATATTGAAAAAATATATTGAAAATATACTAACAAATGTTTATCTATAGGGAAATGTTTAAATACATTTACACTAAGAACTTCTCCTATTAAAATGTCTAAGCTTTATCTATGTGTAATGACAATAAAAGATCACCAAGATATTTTGTAACTGAAAGTGAAGAAAAAATTGCAAGTCTTTTTTGGCTATAATTTTATTTAATAACAGTATTTATAACATGATATCCATGGCAGAAGCTGGCTCGATTCACCAAGCTAGTTTTTCTGCCTTCCCAGGTACATGGCTAGATTTTTTTTCCCATGTTCCCTTGCAGTGGGCGACCAAGTCCTGGCCTATGCGTAGAGTGAAATGGTGTAAGATCCACCGTGCCCCCTCTTCCTCCTTGTTTATCCTGATTGGCATCTGGGTATTTGCACTTGACGCTGAAGGCTACCTCAAAACCACAGGCTTAGAATCGTGAAGATTATGTCACCCTGAACATCACTGAACGGCCGCAGGGAACAGAACTCCTGCTGACTGAACTCCTTTGCTGACTGAACTTTGTATGAACAAGAAATAAACTTCTGTGTTGCTAGGCTACCAAGATTTCAAGGTGTATCCATTACTGGAGCTAGCATTACCCTTACTAATACAATTTCACTTGTTTAAAATTTGATAAAGAAAGAAAACTAAATTGTATGTCCATATAACTGGATATGTATTTATACAAAATGGAACACAGATGAATTGCCTCTTGGGTGCAGATTGGCATGGGGTCTGGAGGAGAATATGAATGAAAACACTCACTTTAGGTACCTTTTGTGACACTAGTTATTTGGTGTTATTTCTTTAGGTAGATATGTGTATAATGTTGTTGAAATTTAGTCTAGGGAAGAATCAAAGTAATGCTAAGACGATAATTTTGGAACTGTGTCCTAAGGAAGAAATAAGGTAAAAGTGTACTTCAGGGAAACCTTAGGCTATATGAAAAGTGTAAATCACGTAATACTGAAAAAAATTACACTAGAATGTGTTTAGAACATACATTGGACATATATTAAGGCATTGCAAACAGATAAAACTGAAAGGTAAATGGAACCCAATCATTGAAGAATATATACTTTCAATTAGGATAATCTTTGGCATGGGAGTCATAAGAACAAGAACACTGAGAAGGATGGATTAGAAAAAATAGGAACTAAAGTCAGAGGTGCTGACAAAGAAATGTGATCATAAAATTAACAAAAGTTAAAGAAGCTATACAGAAGCTATTTTATTAGTTACATAAAAAGGAAGAGTAGAATTTGAGATATGGAAGGCAAGAAAAAAAAAATCCAGGGTTTTGATGACTCTGAATTTCCACATAGGGAGAAAGCATTCCTCTAAGTCTCATCCAGCTTTGGGCTCTGGAATCAGATCCTGCATGTACTCTGTGATCAAGAACAACCCTCAGTAGGGCTGGCATAAGAAGGGAGAATCAGAATTTATAAAGGGGAGTCCAGCTTTTCAAAAATATCCACTGTAGATACTGAGAAACTGCGGTTTGGAATACCCTGGAGTAAAATATTTTTGTAACTCATGATGATGCTGTGAACATAATCAGGTAAGAATGACTGGTATCAAGAACCCTAACTATGACTATGTAAGAGCTAAAGAATAGAAGAAGATAAATAAATTAATTAATTAATTAAGAAAAAAGAATAAAGATTGTGAGAATGAGAAATGAATTCTTTTAGTGAGAAAAATTGGACAATGTGAAAACAAGACCTATTTAAATTACACTATTATGTTAATAGTGAATTAACTTTTCTTAAAATGTTAAATTTTATTCAATTAATGATTAGGATATGATTCTTGTTCTATTGCATAACGTTATATTAAAGAAAGAGTAAAGCTTGGGGTTATGTTTGTTTCGATTGATTTTTCCATGTATAATTTGTTGCTTTGATATCTAATTCTTATTCTGAGTGGTAAATGAGATTTTTACATGTAATAATAATTTCACATATTTCCTCTTTTAATATAATTATGCCAATTAAATACATTTTAAACAGCAAACTTTTCTGTGTTGTTTTGCACTCAGATAAAATTATTTTAAAATTTATTAAATCAAACTAAATTTGATTTAATAAATTTTAGAGCTAGTGGAAAATGATAATTTAAATAAAACTTTGAAGCCATATTTCAGTAGGGCTCTATTTTATATTAAAAAATCTATTTGATATTATGGTGTTCTCATGATTTTGAAAGTTGAAGTAGGAATTAAATTCTTCTTTGGATTTCTTCCTATTAGCCACCACCATTAAAACATCACTAAGTATTCTTGGCTATCTGCCTGGGAATCAAAGTCCTAATCACTAAGAAACTCAACAGAAATAGGTATAGAGGTAGATATACCTATACATATACATATATATATTCATATAGATATGGGCATAGTAAATACAAGCATGTGAATTTTGATAATACATAAGCAGAGAAATGGATGCATAGAAAGATTGAGTAAGCACTTTGAGTAACTTTTTCAGTTACTCTCAAATGGAGTACTTACTCTCAAATGGAGTACTGCTTACTGGTCTGCCCAGGTGTGATCCAGGATAAAGTAAGAGATATTAGTTAAGCTTGTTCAGAAAACTACTCTTAAAAAGGACTATAGGGAATTCCTTGGCAGTCCAGTGGTTAGGACTCAACGCTTCCACTGCTGGGGCCCTGGGTTCAATTCCTGGTTGGGGAAGTAGGATTCGCAAGCTGTGCAGCGTGGCCATAAATAAATAAATAGTAACTTTTTTAAAAAATAAAAAGGACTTCAAAAAGACTACAAAGAGAATAGTTGAGGGAAATGAAGCAACACTTTGGAATAAGTCATTACAGTTTACTAAGTGTTAATGTAAATAAATATATATCTGTGTTATATACATACAAAATTAAATGCACATAACTCTTCTAAGAATATATGACCCAATGAGGATGTGGTGAAATTAGAATTCTCATATTTTGCTGGTAGGAATGGAAAGTGGTGCAGTTTCTTTGGAAAATAGTTCAGCTGTTGCTGTAAATGTTAAACATGGGATATACGATCAAGCAATTCTACTCCTAGGTATATACCCAGGAAAATGCAGACAATAACTTGGACGTGAATGTTCACAGTAGAATTGTTCATAGTAGGTAAAAGTAAAAACAGCCCCAAAAGACCATCAATTAATGAATGGATAAATAAAATGTCAATGATAAAAGAGAATAAAGTTCTTTTACATGCAAAAACATGGAGGAACCTTAAAAACATCATGGTAAGTGATGAAGCCCAGCACGAAAGACCACATATTATGTGATTCCATTTATATGATATCCAAAATTGACAAATCTATAGAGACAGAAAGTAGGCTAAAAGTGGCGCTGACGGATATGGGATTTCTTTGGGGAATGACAAAATATAAAATTATACTGTGGTGATAGTTGCACAGCTCTGAATCCACTAAAACTTGCATTTTAAATGGGTGCATTCTAGTTTGTAAATTATATCTTGATATAGCTATTAACATTAATTTATGATCTGGATAACAGGGGGGAAAACCTGAAATAATTTAAATATGTTAACTCCAAACTGATAGAATCAGTGATGTATATTCAAACAATATAACACTTTGCAGCTTTTAAAAGGAAGATCAAGAATTGTATTCACTGACAGTGCAGCCTGCTAAGCATAATTTTTAGGTGAAAAAATAAAGAGCAGGGGCTTCCCTGGTGGCGCAGTGGTTGGGAGTCCGCCTGCCGTTGCAGGGGGCGCGGGTTCGTGCCCGGGTCCGGGAGGATCCCACGTGCCGCGGAGCGTCTGGGCCTGCGCGTCCGGAGCCTGTGCTCCGCGGCAGGAGAGGCCACAGCGGTGAGAGGCCCGCGTACCGCAAATAAATAAATAAATAAAGAGCAGAATATTCTAATAGTGAAAAGACAAAGCAGACTGGAATATGAGTGTTTATACTATAATTCTCACTTTTGTAAAAAAAAACAAATATCTATATATATTATTTGTAAATCAGGTTTTTTGTTACCTAGTTTATAACACATTTATTTTACTGATTTTAAAAATCTGTAATGATTTGAAAATTTTTCTTCCCCTTCACTATTAATAACCACAAGGTCAAAATTTCTCTGGCTCAGTTTCTTTCTTTCTTTGAATATTTCATCATGATTTTAAGGATTCTCCTTCTCTACTTGTGAGTGGGTCTTCCAGGATTTACACTTGTGAGCAAGCCCATTCCTCCTTTTAAGAAACTGATGCCAGACAAGTGTCTACTGATAAGAAGCAAACCCCTCAAGCTGCTGCCTGCCTCAGGGGATTCCGTAGAGCTCCTGGAGGAGAGGGGCAAAGAGTAGAGCGTCCTCCCCTCCACTGAGAGCTCCCTCCACCCCTGCCCCTGAGACTAGAAATCACTGTCACATCAAGGTGTCTTCCTCTAAAGATCAGGCTTGATTTTGAATAAAATTAGCATATCTTATTTAATCATTAATTCGTACAGAAAAAGACTCTTGAGCACTTACTACTTGTTATAACAGTGACTGGTCCATCACTGTACTTTTGTCCAAAGTTATCCAAGAGGCAATCAAGCAGATTCTTCAGGCTTATTATTTTGGACATATAGTAAATCAAGTATTTAGTTAAGAAAGACCAAGAAGTTCAATCTTTACAGTACTTTTTATTTTAAAAACAATTTTGAAAACCCTGAGCCTTGATTTAGTTCTGAGCTGTCATACATTCATGATTTTTAGAATTAAAAAGAACTATAATTTTAGTGCTCCTTTTTTACATTTCTAATTATATTAATATGACTGTCATCAGGTTGTGCTTAATAAACATCCACATGTACTTTATATTTTCAACCTTTTACGTAAAAGTAAGTTAAAATTTAACAACCAGAACAAATATTTTATTTCTTTTAAAATATATAATAAATTCAATAAATTTTATTTATTTTAATTCTAAATTCTAAAATAGGTAAATTCATGGCATAATTTATAACTAGTGAAAAAATACTGAAAGTCAAGGACTATTAAGAATAATATATCAGATATAAAATTTGACTGTAATAAGATAAAATGTATCTGGTTAATGCAGTTTTCAAATGTTGATTTATGATTCTGACGTTTTAATTGATGGATCAATTGATAGTAATTACTTTTGTGTAATCAGTTAGCAACTGAAATGTGCAACACATTGATTTTTTCAGGTGAGACATGTGCTCCCTGAGCAGCTACAGTAGGAGAAAGAACTAGTGACATTTAATTCAGTCTAATTTATTCCTGAGAAAAATGTGATTGACTGCAGTTCATGAAGTCCACAGCAAGAGTTAGAGAAAGTGGTGAAATCATTCAGAAACACTAAAACTAAAAATTAAATTAAAACAAGAAATGCTGAGTAATAAATCCCATGTAATTCAAATTAGCATTGCCATTTAACCTGATGGAAGTTACCTTATAGAGGCAAACATATTGTGAGTACAAATGGGGAGAACTACACTAATCCAATAGAATGAAATCAGAGAAAGTTGATTGTAAAGTTACATCAAAGCTGTTAGATTTTATATTATCTATAAAACTAAAGAGCTATGTAATGGAGTTATGAATTGACCCAAAGATAACCAAATTATTTTTACTTGCTATTTGTCTGGTGAGTGGAGTGGTACATTGCATATTTACAAACATGATTCAAATTCATTTGTAAAATATTTATTGGAGAGGTTACTTGAGAACAAGCATTGTTGTTAGGGATATGATGAAGAAAAGAACAAATGGCAGCCCAGAGCAGAGAGAAGAGAGTCAGGCTTAACAACTATAAAAATTAAAATATGGTTATGTCACCTTAAAAAAATGCACAGCATTAAGGGCTGTGAGTTGAGCTTTCAGTGTCTTACTGAGGACAACAGCCTGGGAGGCAGACTCTCAGCAAGCTCTGAGAAACTGTTCAAAGAGGTAAGGGGGGAGCCAGGACATATATGTATCTTTCACTGGGAAAAAAATATGTAGTCAAACATCAGAAGATCACTGCTACTTACAAAGAACAGACACCTCAAATTAATGATTTTAGTGCTTTTCTGTGTATTGGAAGATGCAAGAATCCAGGCTCACTGAAATCTTTCCTTAGATGTGCATCCTAACTACCTGGGGCCAGTATCCAAAGTACAGAATGCTTCCTGTTTTCTCCATCCTGAATTCCCTGAAGGGTGAAATGTCAGTGGGCAACTGCAATGGCGAATGGCTTGATCCTTGTAGAACTGGAACATGGGCAACACTTTCTTTTCTTCACAGTTATAAACTATGATAAACAACATAAAGAAGAATTTCAGGTTGTAAAAGGACTGCAAAACAAAAGAAACTGACCTGCATATTAATATTATTTTGATAAAATGTTTTTATGAATCATCTATTTCACTTTCCTCAGCTTTTTATTCCAGTAAGTTGACATATGAATACAAAGTAGACACAAAAATAGCTGTCTCTAATTGTCACTCAGACAATATTTTTGAACTGACTTCTTTTACCAAGATTTTATCTTTATAACAATGTACAAAATATTTACTCAGATAAATTGTTGATTATTTTTATTGCAGCAAGATTTTTTTACATTTAAAAGATAACAATGATTTTGTGAAGTGAAAATTTCAGTTTGAAAAAGAATAGATACATGTATATGGATAACAATCATTTTGTTGTACAACTGAAGGTAACACATCATTAATCAACTATAATATAAAATAAAAAGTTAAAAAAAATTCAAAAGCACTGGTTCTCAAACAACACAAAACACTCAGAAGTACAGTGAAGACATTAATTCAACAAATACTTAATAAAGTCTCTACTAAGAATAGGGAATTCTGACCAAATGAGGAATCTGTGTGGGGAAGAAAGATGGACAAAATAGTGACCGGTGTACATACAACCTAGTAGAAGTATGTACATAAAATAATAATACTACAAGCAGGTGGGAAATATTCTAGCAGTGGTACAATGACATCATGGAATTGTAGAAAGGCGAGAAACATCAATTTCACCTTGGTGGGCTAAGAGCAACCAACAAGGCTATGTTGAGGAAATGATGGAGATATTGACTTGGCACTTTAGATGACATATACACAGAAATAGAGGAACAACAATGCATAGAAAGTGGTTTAAACAAACTTCAAAAATTAGGAAAGTCCGGGTCTTTAAGGAATAGTAATCTCATTTGATTTGAGAGAAGTTAAGGTACTTATTAGGAATCATGATAAAATAGGCTGGAAAGCAGAGAGGAATTCGATTATCAAGAGGCTTTGAATGTAAAAGTTAGGAATTTCAATTTACAGTAATTCAAAGGAAATGGGTTTCTGTTCATTAGTTTTTAGGGAAGAAAAAAATTAAACTGGCTGTAAAATTGGTGAAAAAAATGAGAGAGTCATTTGTAGCATATCTCTTGGTTAACTCCTAAAATGAATGCAAGTGCCTTTGAAAAATACACATTGCTAGCAATCAACCTAGAAATAATTCAAGTTCACGCAGTTTTACCACTAAGATGTCACATGGCCTAAATTCTTCATCTTAGGCTCACATGGTTTAGAAGAGCTGAAGTAGAACTATGTTTAGCCCCATTTAAGCTAGAGAACTGACTCTCAGGCTTGTACAGGCCGGTGCATTCAGGTTTCTCAGGACTTTGAGGAAATTAATGCAGCTTCTCAGAAGAAACAAGTAGCTTGACTCTACAATTCCCCCACGGTCCCATTTGCAACATTTATAAATCCTACAATTGTAGAACAAACGTGACAATTCTATGTGCCCTCAGCTGAACCTTGGATGACTATTGGTTTTATCTCCTATTTTATTTTATTTATTTATTTATTTATTTAATTTAATTTTATTTATTTGCGTTATGCGGGCCTCTCACTGTTGTGGCCTCTCCCCGTTGCGGAGCACAGGCTCCCAACGCGCAGGCTCAGCGGCCGTGGCTCACGGGCCCAGCCGCTCCGCGGCACGTGGGATCCTCCCGGACCGGGGCACAAGCCCGCGTCCCCTGCATCGGCAGGCGGATTCTCAACCACTGCACCACCAGGGAAGACCCCCCCCCCCTCTTATTATAAACCAAAGTTTCTGTTATTTCTATTTAAGGTCCTGGCTCTTTTACTTATACTACTTTTTTCTGATCTCTGTTTAAATCTAGGTCCCAGGATTCTACGCCGTCAGCAACGTTCGCGTCTGTCGCTCCTCCTGGGGCCGCGGGAGGGACCGGTTCCCCGGGGGCCTCGCTCGTCCCCAGCGCAGCGTCGGCCACGTGCCAAGGGCACGTATGTCACCACGGGGGCACCTGCCGCACCGTCCTCCTCCCTGGGGACGTCTTCTCCTTCCAGTGCGACTGTCCGCTCCATTTCACCGGCCGGTTCTGTGAACGAGGTAACCAATCTCCACTATCCTCCTGTATTTCCTTTTTAAAACTTCTCCAGAGGGTGGAAAACAATAGAAACCTATCATCAACACATTGATGGCTATTAGCACAAACAAGAAACATCTGTATACTTTTATTTAAAAACGCATTCTGATAGAACATTTTCAGTTCAGTATTGCAGAGCCAACAATATAGTTTTTTTTTTTTCATTAGAACTGCCATTCAGAGTACATTTGCAATCGTCGCACAACATAGGAGTTAAAATTCAAATGTGTTATTTAGGGAGTTTCTTTAAAGTTATGGTGCATCCATCCTTTGTCACCATAGAAACAAGTTCAAATTAACATTATTTTATTGCTTAATTGTTAATCAAATCGCTTTTTTATATTTCAAAAGCAGATCCCCATATTGAAATTATTTTGGCGTTTAAGAAGAGCGCTTTATTTTTCTGATGCTTAAGAGTACGGCTTTAGCATTAATGAAGCTATTGATGAATCAAAAGAAAATTCCCCTTTTGTCAACATCTAATGGCCTCCTAAGAGTGTCTCAGTTAATTAAAGCAGTGCTGGGCAAGACAGCCAGAAATGCCCCGGGCAGATGAACTACGCATTAGGTCCTGATGCAGCTGGCCAGTCCCTGCAGGAAGCCTGCAGAGTGTCATTCTTTTCTATGTAAAATTGACCACTAGTTCTAAATTGGGGGAGGGGGAGGGATTACTACTGGGTGATGATTCAGAAGGCAGAGAATTTCACTGCTTCTCCGAGACTGTGTTAAATAACTCTTTTTTTTAAATACCAAAATGTGGGACGTCCAAAAGAGAATTCAAAGGTATACATATGTGTTATTCAGCTCTCCTTCCCAAACAATTTTGTGTGACTGCTATGAATGCGTTGCTGTTTAGCCAGGGAAGCAAGGAAGCACTATCAAAAGCACAGAAATGGAAACATGGTCTATTTTCATGTTCATTGTAAAAACGTGTCCTTAAAGTCTATTTTTTAACTGTTAATGGTTTTGAAGACACATCACTATTGCTTGATTTTTGAGTGAATATTTTATATGTCTGCAAAATACCATGAGACAGGCATCTTTTGCTGCCATCTGAGACCATTGGTATTACATACCGTGAGTGGACTTCTAGGGACATAATTTGGATGGTAAAGATCTTTTAGATCCACATGTAGAACTGAGAGGGTTTTTTCTTTCTTTAATTTCACGGTAGGTAAAGCCTTAGCAAAATACCGTCCTTACCTTTCTTAAAATATACTCTGATATTTTAATTTTTTTTTTTCAATCCGAATTTATTGACAGTGGTGAACTTGATGTTGTGAAAACAGGGGTCCTCAGTTACGGAGTGTGTCCCTTGTCCCCCGTACGGGCCAAACCACAAGTCTTTCCACTGAGCCTCAGTCCTCTCCTCGGACTCCTCGCTCTGTGGCTTTAACACCTGACACAGTAACCCATACTTTCCTCCAGAAAAAGAGAAACCCGGGTTTACCTGGAGTTGAACCCCAGGATTGACCGAGGTTTGTTTGGTGCTTGGGTGGTAGAATATAGGACACTGACCTCAGGAAAAGAAGTGGGGAACTCTGCTCTATATTCACTTTTAGAAATATTTCATTTTTTTCCAACATTATTAAGCACTTTCTACCTTCTATATTTTAACTGTTTTTCCTGTTGATTTCACAGTATTTTTAAAACTAATAAATTGTATGATAACATGGTGCTAAAAACAGATAATCTACCACAGAATATTTATTTCTAAGTGTAAAGTCGTCAGAAAGTGTAAACAAATAATCATTACCAATGAGACAATTGTTTTTCCTAAAGAAACTTTAAGTCAGTTATATCTGAGGTGTATTATACACTAAACAAAATTCATGCAGTAGGACTCTTTAGATTTTTAGATATCATAGTATTATCTATGATTTTGTTGTTGTTCTTGCCTGTTGGGGAAAAATTTCAGTATAAAACAGACTGTGATGAGATGTGCATTTTTAGAATTGAGAATATTATTTCTAATTGTAAAAATTATACCTTTTCCCTTGTTCAACTCTTCTTTTTTTCTTGAAGTGTAGTTCATTTAGAGTATTGTGTTGGTTTTATGTGTACAGCATAGTGATTCCATTTATTCTGCAGATTATACTACATTATAGGTTATTATAAGATATTGCATATAACTTCCTGTGCTATACTGTAAATCATTGTTCCTTATATACATATTTATTTCTAACCATTTACCACCTAAATTCATGTTAAGTATCTTTCTTCTTTCAGTCATGAAGAAAGCCAAGAACAGGTTTGTGTTCTCAATCTAATGCTCTAAATATAAGTCATACTAGCATGCATCTTAGAATCAGATCACAGATGATGACTATTGCCTAAGGCCATGATTCAGGAATCTGGTACCATGACGAGGCTTTTTATATATAGCATTCTCCAGGTTGGCCAGATGCACCATTTCTAAGTGTAGATTTCAATAAAGAGTATCGTATGCCAGCTTCAAAGTATGTCGACTACCTGCTAAAAATCTTGCTTTGGATACACAGTCTCTAAATCTCTCTCCATATATATATATATATATAAAACTTTATTTATTTATGGAAGTATAATTGATTTACAGTGTTTTAGTTTCAGGTGTACAGCAAAGTGATTCAGTTTATATATATATATATATATATATATATATATATATATATACATATATATATATATATATAATTTTTCAGATTCTTTTCCCATATAGGTTATTACAAAATATTGAATATAGTTCCCTGTGCTATACAGTAGGTCCTTGTTGTTTATCTGTTTTATACATAGTAGTGTGTATATGTTATTCCCAAATTCCTAATTTATCCCTCCCCCCCAACCTTTCCCCTTGGGTAACCATAAGTTTGTTTTCTATGTCTTTGAGTCTGTTTCTGTTTTGTAAATAAGTTCATTTGTATCATATATGTTTTTAGATTCCACATATAAGTGATAACATATCATATTTGTCATTCTCTGTCTGACTTACTTCACTTAATATGATAATCTCTAGGTCCATCCATGTTGCTGCACATGGCATTCTTTCATTCTTTTTTACGCTTCGTAATATTCCATCACATATATGTACCACATCTTCTTTATCCATTCCTCTGTTGATGGACATTTATGTTGCTTCCATGTCTTGACTATTGTAAATAGTGCTGCAATGAACATTGGGGTGCATGTGTCTTTTCAAATTATGGTTTTCTCTGGATATACGCCCAGGAGAGCTACCATATCCTATAATATATAATTTCTGAGAATTGTTGTCAGTATTAAAATGCTTAGAATTTACAGATAGATTGCTATGAAAATGATTGCTTAAATGAGTCCCTTATTGAGTACATTCAACATCTAAACCATCCTAACTTCTGCTTTAGGAATGAAACTTGCATAATCTCATTGTGAAGAGTTCTGATTGACCAGACACTGTACTGGGTGATTCATGCATCTTATTTCACTTAACCCTCAGAGTAACCCAGCTGAAGTCAGCTCTCTAAATGACCCCATTTACAAATGAGAAATTGAAGGCCTCTAGCTGTTAAATTACTCCCTTCAGGTCGCACAGCTTGCACGTGGTGGAGATGGGATTAGAAGCCATCTCAGCAGACTCCACAATTCACATTTAACCACTGTGCTCTACTGCTACACTCGTTAGAAAATCAAATTTAACACGACATGGAATTTCTAATTTTTCTCACTCTGTCATGTTTATAAAAATGTATCTTTGCATTAGGGAAAAGAGAGTTTTCTTTAAAAAATCAAATTTCAAAAATCAGAAAAACAAAGAAGTTAATGTTAATCTAATAATTTTTCATGACCACTTAAAATTAAGCTGAGAAGCATATTGGGTGATCTGAAAAGAATTGTATCTGAATGGTAGTATTTTTCCATAATGATTTCAGTAAAACTAAAATGTAGAAAGTAGATTAAGAATATTTGAATTTCAGAAAAATCTAGACATAGATGATGAAAGAACATGACTCTGAAAAATTATATAATTGCAGACGCATCTACATGTAAAGATATTTTCAAAACTGATTTTTCTTCATAGCCTTGCTCCTTTTTCTTTCCAGTGCATATGCTCACCCTGTAAGAGACTGTTAAATTATTTTATTTTAACAACCTTGATTTTTCACAGCAAAATGGAGGTGCCAGTTAAATATGAGTTTTAACTAAAATAGCATTAGATTCGGCAACACAGAGAAAGGGTTTGCAGGGCTGTAGGACTCAGTACTAGTTCACCCATACACATATTTCCCATGTATTTGTCATTACATCATGGGCTCTACTTTATCAAATCATCCATATCTGATCACCTAATAATATTGACTTATAGAATCAGTTTGATTTAATATGTTCCTTTTTTTCTCAACACATGCTATCTTAATTCATATTAGCTGAACCTTGTTGCCTGCTTTGTCATAATGATCCTGCATCTCACCAGGGGAGACAGAAGAGCCTGTATTCTTGCTTTGTTTCAGATGGCTGTGTGCAGGCAGATGGCTGTCCCCTACTGTAAAGTTCAGAGTGACAGATTTAGAATATCAGCGCTTTGTGCTGCAGGAAAGCGTGTGCCTCTGCCTATTAATTGTAGGATTAACATTTTTAAACAGTCCCACACTTTTTAGTGTTCTATAAAACAGTTTTATAAATAGTGTAATAAAGGAGTATTTAAATGCCATACATTAAAACCAAGAAATCATTTATTTGATATCCTGTCTCTGTATGTTCCATATATGCTTAAAGGTCAGCTGCACTGAGTAAATTGCAAATTTAGAAATAAAAATGATAGGTTTTACTAGGTGTTTTGTCTTGTTTGTTTTTTTAAAAATAGACCGCCTGAATGTCTGCTTTGTTTTTACCATAACCGGAACATATTTTAAAGGCATATTAGAGTAGTCTGAATTTATTTGTTAACTATAGTCAGGTAGCTGAATGTCAGATGTTCCAGAGCCAAGGAGGCAGAGATAGTCAGCATCTAATAACAATGATCTATCTCCCTGCCAGAGGACTGATGGTCGGCATCATCAGAGAAGGGCCAAGAAATGGGTGTTGGTCTTTTCAAACATAGCATTCCTGTCTGAAAATCTATCTTTAAAAGCGGAGGGCAACGCTGCATATTTATCAGTAAATGGCAACTGCTGAAATATTAAGATGTTAAGTTGAGAGTGAATGGGGATTGAAGTCAAGGGCAGAGGCTGATAGGAGACAAGACCACCTGTGGGCAGAGACAGAGGGTTCTGTTTCTGTAGCATGGGCAAGGGAAGGCCCCCATCTTCCCTGCCCTCTCACCACTAGTTGCTGCCGTTCTCCACCATGAGCACCATGTTCAGCTGGTAGCAAATGACAGCTCCCTCCTCATCCTGGTGCTTATAACTGTAAAAACTACATGTCCATCAATCTCTCTACTTACATTGGTAATAATCTAGAAATTTCCATCTAGGAAGAGGAGGGAAACATATACCCCTGTGTCCATCAAAAAAAGGATGACATTTATTTTATTTGTCTCCTTTATTGACTTAAATAACAGCCTTTAATTCCCTTACAATTCAACACATCCAATTAAAAAATCCTTAGTTGAACACCTGTACATTAGTACCACACGTGGAGTTGGTCATTAGAGGTGGTGTGAGTATCACATTTTTGTCTTTAAGTTTTCAAGTGGTTGTGAGCATGGAGTGTGGGTTGGGAGGATGCAAGGAAGGGAAGACAAGCCTGACCTGCAGGTCGGCTACCATTCACTACTTACCTCTTTAAAGCTACATAATCTCAGCTCAGCATCACCCCTGTCCCTAGCAATGTCTGCCTGAGGACCTATATTTGTTTTTTGTTCCTTCCATAACTAATTAGCACAACCTAGTGACTTCAGCAACACAAGTGTACTATCTTAAAGCTCCATAGATCAGAAGTCTGACACAGTTCTCAGCAGGTTAAAATCGAGGGGCAGGCAGGGCCGTGTTCCTTTCTGGAGGCTCCAGGGAAGAATCTGTACCTTGCCTTCTGACTTTCAGAGGCTTTCTGCTTTCCTTGGCTCATGGCCCCCTTTATTCTACCTTCAAGGAAAACAATGGTGGGTCCAAACTTTTTCATGTCACGTCACTTGATCTACTCTTCCGTTTCCCTTTTCTACATTTAAGAATGCTTGTGGGCTTCCCTGGTGGCGCAGTGGTTGAGAGTCCGCCTGCCGATGCAGGGGACACGGGTTCATGCCCCGGTCTGGGAAGATCCCACGTGCCGCAGAGCGGCTGGGCCCGTGAGCCATGGCCACTGAGCCTGCACATCCGGAGCCTGTGCTCCGCAACGAGAGAGGCCACAACAGTGAGAGGCCCACTTACCGGAAAAAAAAAAAAAAAAGAATGCTTGTGATTACACAGATTCCCTTGGGATAATCCAGGATCACCTCTGTATCTCGACATTGACTAATTAGCTATTTTAATTCCGACTACATCCTTAATGCCCCTTTGCCACATAAAGTAACATTTGCAGAGATCCTAGGAGTTAGGATGTGGACATCTTTGGGGGACCACTATTCTACCTACCACAGGCCTTGTAGTAATTCCTCAGAAAATATACATAGTCATATAATAGAAAAAGAAGTTTACTGGATGGATATCTAGGGTTAATAGAATAGGGGGAAGCCAGTGAAACCAGGTTGGATAATGCACTCTGAAGGATGCTCTGGTGAGCCAGTCAACAGGAAGTGAGGGCTCATCTGAGAACAGACTGAGACACACCTTCACTGAACAGGGGCTCACACAGCCACCACGTTCTGAGTCACTTGCTCAAGATGCAGAGTCCCATCAAATATTTTGAAATTGTCTAATTGGCAAAACCTCTACCATATTCTAACCCACTGCCTGAGCAGGAGATTAGGAGAGGAACAAGAGGAGTCATCTTTTACTTTGGGCTCCTAACATAGTAACTAGACTGCACAGTCCACCAGGATCCCAAACGATGGGCCTCTTCTCCATTTCCCCACAAAAATATAGTCATTCACAAAGGCTCTTATAGTACACATATGCATGCATGCACACACTTTAAAGTTGAATGTTAATTCTTTCATTAAAAATCTTTCGGATAGAGGAGCTTCAAGATGGCGGAAGAGTAAGATGGGGAGATCACCTTCTTCCCCACAGATACATCAGAAATACATCTACATGTGGAACAACTCCTGCAGAACACCTACTGAACGCTGGCAGAAGACCTCAAACCTCCAAAAAGGCAAGAAACTCCCCACGTACCTGGGTAGGGCAAAAGAAAAACGAATAAACAGAGTCAAAAGAATAGGGACGGGGCCTGCACCAGTGGGAGGGAGCCATGAAGGAGGAATGGTTTCCACACACTAGAAGCCCCTTCGCGGGTGGGGACTGTGGTCGGCGGAGGAGGGAGCTTCGGAGCCGCAGAAGAGAGCACAGCCACAGGGGTGCGGAAGGCAAAGCGGAGAGATTCCCGCACAGAGGATCGGTGCCGACCAGCACTCACCAGCCCGAGAAGCTTGTCTGCTCACCCGCCGGGGCGGGAGGGGCTAGGAGCTGAGGCTCGGGCTTCGGTCGGATCGCAGGGAGACGACTGATGTTGGCGGCGTGAACACAGCCTGAAGGGGCTAGTGCGCCATGGCTGGCCAGGAGGGAGTCCAGGAGAAGTCTGGAGCTGCTGAAGAGGCAAGAGACCATTGTTTCAGGGTGTGCGAGGAGAGGGGATTCAGAGTGCTGCCTAAAGGAGCATCAGAGACTGACCCGAGCCGCAGCTATCAGCGTGGACCCCAGAGACGGGCATGAGACGCTAAGGCTGCTGCTGCCGCCACCAAGAAGCCTGTGTGCGAGCACAAGTCACTCTCCACACCTCCCCTCCCGGGAGCCAGTGCAGCCCGCCACTGCCAGGGTCCCATGATCCAGGGACAACTTCCCCGGGAGAACACACGGAGCACCTCAGGCTGGCGCAACATCACACCGGCCCCTGCCGCTGCAGGCTCGCCCCTCATCCGTACCCCTCCCTCCCCCCGGCCTGAGTGAGCCAGAGCCCCCAATCAGCTGTTCCTTTAACCCGGTTCTGTCTGAGCGAAGAGCAGACGCCCTCAGGCGACCTACACACAGACGCGGGTCCAAGTCCAAAGCTGAACCCCGGGAGCTGTGTGAACACGATCAAAGAAGAGAAAGGGAAATTTCTCCCAGCAGCCTCAGGAGCAGTGGATTAAAGCTCCACAATCAACTTGATGTACCCCGCATCTGTGGAATACCTCAATAGACAATGAGTCACCCCAAATTGAGGTGGTGGACCTTGGGAGCAACGATATATGTATATTTTTTCCCTTTTTCTCTTTCTGTGAGTGTGTATGTGTGTATGTGTGTGCTTCTGTGTCTGATTTTGTCCGAGTAGCTTTGCTTTTACCATTTGTCCTAGGTTTCTGTTTTTTTTTTTTTTTTTTTTTTAGAATAGTTTTTAGCACTTGTTATCATTGATGGATTTGTATTTTGGTTTAGTTGCTCGCTTCTTTCTTTCTTTCCTTCCCCCTTTTTATTTTATTACTTTTTGAATTTTTTTTAATAATTATTTTTTATTTTAATTATTTTATTTTATTTTATATTTTCTTTCTTTCCTTTTTTCTCCCTTATATTCTGAGCTGCATGGATGACAGGGTCTTGGTGCTCTGGCTGGGCATCAGGCCTGTGAATCTGAGGTGGGAGAACCGAGTTCAGGATATTGGTCCACCAGAGACCTCCCAGCTCCACGTAATATCAAATGGCGAAAATCTCTCAGAGATTTCCGTCTCAATGCCAAGACCCACCTCCACTCAACGATCAGCAAGCTACAGTGCTGGACACCCTAAGCCAAAAAAATAGCAAGACAGGAACACAGCCCCACCCATTAGCAGAGAGGATGCCTAAAATCATAATAAGGGCACAGACACCCCAAAACACACAACCAGACATGGACCTGCCCAGGGAAAAGACAAAATCCAGCCTCATCCATCAGAACACAGGCACTAGCTAGTCCCCTCCACCAGGAAGCCTACACAACTCACTGAAACAACCTTAGCCACTGGGGGTAGACACCCAAAACAACGGGAACTATGAACCTGGAGCCAGTGAAAACGAGACCCCAAACACAGTAAGTTAAACAAAATGAAAAGACAGAGAAACAGCAGTTGAAGGAGCAAGGTAAAAACCCACCACACCAAACAAATGAAGAGGAAATAGGCAGACTATCTGAAACAGAATTCAGAGTAATGACAGTAAAGATGATCTAAAATCTTGGAAATAGAATGGAGAAAATATAAGAAACGTTTTAGAATGGAGAAAATACAAGAAACGTTTTAGAGTGGAGAAAATAAAAGAAATGTTTTACAAGGACCTATAAGAACTAAAGAGCAAACAAACAATGATGAACAACACAAAGAATGAAATTAAAAATTCTCTAGAAGGAATCAATAGCAGTATAACTGAGGCAGAAGAACGGATAAGTGACCTGGAAGCTAAAATAGTAGAAATACCTACTGCAGAGCAGAATAAAGAAAAAAGAATGAAAAGAATTGAGGACAGTCTCAGAGACCTCTGGGACAACATTAAATGCACCAACATTTGAATTATAGGGGTCCCAGAAGAAGAGAAAAAGAAAGGAACTGAGAAAATATTTGAAGTGATTATAGTTGAAAACTTCCCTAATATGGAAAAAGAGATAGTTATTAAAGTCAAGGAAGCACAGAGAGTCACACACAGGATAAATCCAAGGAAAAACACCAAGACACATAGTAATCGAACTATCAAAAATCAAATACAAAGAAAAAATATTACAAGCAGCAGGGGAAAAAAAGCAAATAACATACAAGGGTATCACCATAAGGTTAAAAGCTGATCTTTCAGCAGAAACTCTGCAAGCCAGAAGGGAGTGGCACGACATATTTAAGTGATGAAAGGGAAAAAGAACAACCAAGATTACTCTACCCAGCAAGGATCTCATTCAGATTCAATGGAGAAATTAAAACATTTACAGACAAGCAAAAGTTAAGAGAATTCAGCAACACCATACCAGCTTTACAAAAAATGCTAAAGGAGCTTCTCTAGGCAGGAAACACAAGAGAAGGGAAAGACTGACGATAACAAACCCAAAACAATTAAGAAAATGATGATAAGAACATACATATCAATAATTACCTTAAATGCAAATGGATTAAATTCTCCAACCAAAAGACATAGACTGGCTGAATGGATACAAAAACAACACTGTATATATGCTGTCTATGAGAGACCCACTTCAGACCTAGGGACACATAGAGACTGAATGTGAGGGGATGCAAAAACATATTCCATGCAAATGGAAATAAAAAGAAAGCTGGGGTAGCAATTCTCATATCAGAAAAAATAGACTTTAAAATAAAGACTATTAGAAGAGACAAAGAAGGACACTACATAATGATCAAGGTATCCATCTAAGAAGAAGATATAACAATTTTAAATATCTATGCACCCAACAGAGGAGCACCTCAATATATAAGGCAAATACTAACAGCCATAAAAGGGGAAATCAACAGTAACACAATCATAGGGGACTTTAACACCCCACTTTCACCAATGGACAGATCATCCAAAATGAAAATAAATAAACACAAGCTCTAAATGATACATTAAAGAAGATGGACTTAATTGATATTTATAAGACATTCCATCCAAAAGCAAAAGAATACACTTTTTCCTCAAGTTCTCATGGAATATTCTTCAGGATAGATCATATCTTGGGTTACAAATCAAGCCTTGGTAAATTTTAAAAAATTGAAATCATATCAAGTATCTTTCCAACCACAGTGCTATGAGATTAGGTGTCAATTACAGGAAAAACATCTGAAAAAATACAAACACATGGAGGCTAAACAATACAGTAC
The DNA here is from genome assembly GCF_026419965.1 of Kogia breviceps. Lineage (NCBI taxonomy): Eukaryota > Metazoa > Chordata > Mammalia > Artiodactyla > Physeteridae > Kogia > Kogia breviceps. The sequence continues at coordinate 16,970,881 of NC_081322.1, forward strand.
TTAATAACCATGAGACCACTGAAGAAATCAAAGATGAAATAAAAAATTGGTAGAAACAAAGGACAATGAAAACACGATGACCCAAAACCCATAGGATGTAGCAAAAGCAGTTCTAAGAGGGAAGTTTATAGCAGTACAATCCTAACTTAAGAAACAAGAAACATCTCAAATAAACAACCTAAACTTACACATAAAGCAATTAGAGAAAGAAGAACAAAAAAAACCCTCAAAGTTAGCAGAAAAGAAATTATAAAGATCAGATCAGAAATAAATGAAAAAGAAAAGAGGGAAACAGTAGCAAAGATCAATAAAACTAAAAGCTTTTTCTTTGAGAAGATAAACAAAATTGATAAGCCACTTGCCAGACTCATCAAGAAAAAAAAGGAGAAGACACAAATCAATAGAATTAGAAATGAAAAAGGAGAAGTAACAACTGACACTGCAGAAATACAAAGGATTCTGAGAGATTACTACAAGCAACTATACACCAATAAAATGGACAATCTGGAAGAAATGGACACATTCTTAGGAAAGCAAAACCTTCCGAGACTGAACCAGGAAGAAATGGAAAATATAAACAGACAAATCACAAGTACTGACATTGAAACTGTGATTAAAAATCTTCCAAAAAACAAAAGCCCAGGACCAGATGGCTTCACAGGAGAATTCTGTCAAACATTTAGAGAAGAGCTAACACCTATTCTTCACAATGTCTTCCAAAGTACATCACAGAGAGGAACCCTCCCAAACTCATTTTACGAGGCCACCATCTCCCTGAAACCAAAATCAGACAAAGATGTCACAAAGAAAGAAAACTACAGGCCAATATCACTGATGAGCATAGATGCAAAAATTCTCAACAAAATACTAGCAAACAGAATCCAACAGCACATTAAAAGGATCATACGCCATAATCAAGTGGGGTTTATCCCAGGAATGCAAGGATTCTTCAATATACAGAAATCAATCAGTGTGATAAACCATATTAACAAATTGAAGGAGAAAAACCATATGATCATCTCAATAGAGGCAGCAAAAGCTTTTGACAATATTCAACACTGATTTATGATAAAAACTCTCCAGAAAATAGGTATAGAGGAAATTTTCCTCAGCATAATAAAGGCCATATATGACAAACCCACAGCCAACATCATACTCAATGGTGAAAAACTGAAACCATTTCCACTAAGATCAAGGTTGCCCACTCTCACCACTATTATTCAACATTTTTGTAAGTTTTAGCCACAGCAATCAGATAAGAAAAAGAAATAAAAGGAATCCAAGTTGTAAAAGAAGTAAAGCTGCCACCGTTTGCAGATGAAATGATACTCTACATACAGAATCCTAAAGATGCTCCCAGAACACTACTAGAGCTAATCAATGAATGTGGTAAAGTAGCAGGATACAAAATTAATGCACAGATATCTCTTGCATTCCTTTACACTAATGATGAAAAATCTGAAAGTGAAATTAAGGAAACACTCCCATTTACCATTGCAACAAAAAGAATAAAATACCTAGGAATAAACCTACCTAAGGACACAAAAGACCCATATGCAGAAAATTATAAGACACTGATGAAAGAAATTAAAGGTGATACAAATGGATGGATAGATATATCATGTTCTTGGACTGGAAGAATCAACATTGTGAAAGTGACTCTACTACCCAAAGCAATCTACAGAGTCAATGTAATTCTTATCAAACTACCCCTGGTATTTTTCACAGAACTAGAACAAAAAATTTCACAATTTGTATGAAAACACAAAAGACTGTGAATAGCCAAAGCAATCTTGAGAAAGAAAAAAGGACCTGGAGGAATCAGGCTCCCTGACTTCAGACTATACTGCAAAGCTACAGTAATCAAGACAGTATGGTACTGGCACAAAAGCAGAAATATAAATCAATGGAAAGCCCAGAAATTAACCCATGCACATATGGTCACTGTATTTTTGGTAAAGTAGTCTAGAATATACAATGGAGAAAAGACAGCCTCTTCAATAATGGTGCTGGGGAAACTGGACAGCTACATGTAAAAGAATGAAATTAGAACATTCCCTAAGACCGTACACAAAAATAAACTCAAAATGGATTAAAGACCTAAATGTAAGACACTATAAAACTCTTAGAGGAAAACATAGGCAGAACACTCTATGACATAAATCACAGCAAGATCCTTTTTGGCCCACCTCCTAAAGAAATGGAAATAAAAACAAAAATGAACAAATGGGACCTAATGAAACTTAAAACCTTTTGCACAGGAAAGGAAACCATAAACAAGATGAAAAGACAACCTTCAGAATGAGAGAAAGTATTTCCAAATGAAGCAACTGATCTAGGATTAATCTCCAAAATTTACAAGCAGCCCATGAAGCTCAATATCAAAAAAACAAACAACCCAATCCAAAAATGAGCAGAAGACCTAAATAGGCATTTCTCCAAAGAAGATATATAGATCGCCAACAAACTGATGAAAGGATGCTCAACATCATTAGATAAATGCAAATCAAAAGTACAATGAGGTATCACCTCAATATTTCAGAATGGCCATCATCAAAAATTCTACAAACAATAAATGCTGGAGAGGGTGTGGAGAAAAGGGAACCCTCTTGCACTGTTGGTGGGAATGTAAATTGATACAACCACTATGGAGAACTGTATGGAGGTTCCTTAAAATACTAAAAAATAGAACTAACATACGAGCCAGCAATCCCCCTACTGGGCATATACCCTGAGAAAACCATAATTCAAAAAGAGTCATGTACCACAATGTTCATTGCAGCACTATTTACAATAGCCAGGACATGGAAGCAACATTAGTGTTCATCGATAGATGAATGGATAAAGAAGATGTGGCCCATATATACAATGGAATATTACTCAGCCACAAAAAGAAACCAAATTGCTATTTGTAGTGAGCTGGATGGACCTAGAGTCTGTCATACAGAGTGAAGTAAGTCAGAAAGAGAAAAACAAATACCATATACTAACACATATATATGGAAATTAAAAGAAGAAAAAAGAAAAAATGATCATAACTAAGCTATCAGCAGGACAGAAAGACGCAGACCTACTAGAGAATGGACTTGAGGACATGGGGAGGGAGAAGGGTAAGCTGGAACAAAGCGAGAGAGTGGCATGGACATATATACACTACCAAATGTAAAACCGATAGCTAGTGGGAAGCAGCCGCATAGCACAGGGTGATCAGCTTGGTGCTTTGTGACCATCTAGAGGGATGGGATAGGAATGGTGGGAGGGAGGGAAACGCAAGAGAGAAGAGATATGGGGATATATGTATATGTATAGCTGATTCACTTTGTTATAAAGCAGAAACTAACACACCATTGTAAATCAATTATACTCCAATAAAGATGTTAAAAAAAATTCTTCAGATGTTTCCTTCTCTCTTCTTATCACCCACCTATTTTATGTTTTTTCCTTGCATTCCTGACATTTTCAATCATATATATTACAGAATAGTTTAACAAATTTTGTATTGTCACTTCTCCTGAAAACCTACCATAAACAGCTTATCAAAATATTTTCATAAACAAAAATTGTTCCTTTCTTAATCAGTAAAAATATTCCATGGATAAACTTGTATCCAATATGATACTTAAAACTGTGAAATGATATAATGGGCAAGTACGTTAAAGCAAAGAGAGTTTTCTAGTTTGACTTGGGAGAAGGGCACACGTGGGATTGGCTGAGAAATAAAGCTGGAAATTCAGGTGAGACCCTTTCTGTAAAAAACCCCGAATGACAGATTAAAAATATTAAATTCATAGCGTAATGTTTTCATTGGGATAAACTGGGAATGGTGCACAGGGATCTCTGTATTATTTCTTACACTTACATGTGAATCTATAATTATATCAGTTAAAGTTTCAATTAAAAAATTGAAAAAAAAATTAAATTCATTAGCAATGACTTTCAATGGAAAAAAGACATAATGATCAGAGTTTTCTTCAGAATGATGAAACTGACAGTAGAATTTAGAAAGGATTGCAATGGAGAAAGGAATAAGGTGGAGAGTAAAATTGGGACATAATCTTAGCAGGTTAGGAAACAGGATAAAAACTGTTTTAACCCTAAGGTTTCCTAATAATTTGGAAGTATAACAGAACTTCGTGTTCTCTATATAGAATTCAGTTTAGATTTTTTACCAAAAACTTACAAGACTAAATAAGGCTTGCATCTTTTCATGTATTCTTTTGTAAAGAAGAAAAAAATGTGTTGTGAAATGTGATTATAAAAGACAAGTCACACCAAAGGTCCTGTTTTCTCCCCTTTTTTACACCATCTTCTGTTCACCTATCCACAGCAAGGCTGGAATCATACGCAGTGAAACTTTATCACAGCACAACCATGGATAATAAAGTAAATGATGGGGGCCTATTCTGCAAAAGGTTAATATCAGCGAGTTAAACATGTATAACTACCTGTTAATATGCACACTGGGAAAATAGGGTAACCTCATCTTTCTCATTTCAATACTGAGTTCCTAGAGAACCACCGATTCATTGTTTGCCAACATACTGTTTCTAACAGATTTTATCACCACACACACAGAAAATTTAAAACTTGAAAGATTATTAAAACATAAGTTTAGTGTCTTTTGGGGGGCTTTAAAATTAATTTACTCTTGGAAAGCACCTTAAAATTAAATTAGTTGAAACCCACCCCCCATTTTACAGGGTGAAAACAAATCCAAGAGAATTAACTCATGGAAACTGCTAGCTAAGGACAAATCTGGAACTGGAACACAATGTTCCATATTCCAAATCCAATATTTTATCTGCCACAGCATGTGCCCTCCAAAGTGTTCAATGGTAGATTCCAAATTGAAATGCAAGAAAAATATATTCAATTGCATGTACTTGAGATAAACAATTGAATAAACTTAGATAAATTAAGACAGTAATGACTTCAATTGTACCAACTTATCTCTCTTTATCTGATGAATGGGTATAGATATATTTGACTCTACGGTCATGTAAACATGACATGTAACATGACATTTGATGAATTTACTAATGGTTCTTTTAATTGACAGGCATGTTTAAAAGTATTTTTTCTTCTAAGGTAAATTTGCTTATAAAAATAGAAGAAAAGTCAATTAAAATGATTCATACTACTGCCTATTAAATCACTTTAAGGTGATAATATTTAAACAGAGGTAATAATTTCTTAAAAGTTGGTATGCAGTGATCATGAAATAATGTTTAATGGTTCTATAGAAACACTATCCAATAATAATCTAATGCAAGGCATATATGCAATTTTTAAATTTTCTCATTGCCATATTAAAAAATAAAGAGACAGAAGAAATTAATTTAATAATATATTTTATTTAGCCAAGTGTATTCAAAATACTATCACCACAGCAAAATAAAAATATTAATGGAATATTTAAATTTTTTCATACGAAGTATTCAAAATTTTGTCTGTACTTGACACAGTACATTTTAATTTGAGCTAGCCACATTTCAATTGCTCACATGTGGCTGGTGGATGCCATATTGGATGATACAGTTCCATAGAACCAAAGGAAAATGGCTTAACAGTTGTGAGAGTGTTGCTTATACATAAGTACTGATGTTTGCAGAAGATGAAGAGATGTTACTAATTAAAGGTTTGATGAGAATTGAATATGAGAAGACGAAAGCAACTGAAGTCATAGAATGTCTCAGACTACACTATATTATTAGTTAAAATAGTAAGCATTAAGAAGTCATTTATTTAACAAACTCTAGAGCACTCATTTTGGTCTCTCTTCTCTTAACTATCTGTGCTTATATTATCTGCCTCCTGCCAAATGAGAGGGTCTTTTAGACAGAACCCTGAAGTCTTACACACGATCTCTTCACTGATAGCTGCCAGATTTGTAATCCAGCTCTGACTTTCACTGTATGCCAGACATGCATATTACACTTGTATGTCAAACAAGGCCGTTCACACAGAAATGGGCCATGACTCTTATAGAGAAAGTGTCTCTCATTCTTACACTAATATATTAATTCATTTACAAATTGTCAGATGAAGTCATTCATGCACATTTCTACCACACATTCTTTGCATATTTTTGATGTGCTAAGCACTGCCTCAAACACTAATCACACATTAGAGAATAAGATGGACATATTCCCTGCTCTCTCTGTCTTTTACAAGTAGTATAAGCCAATCGAGAAGTAAATTTTCAAATATATAATTCTAACTGATATATAGACTCTGAAACAGAGTGCTGTAACAATGAAGAATAGGGTGGGGTGAGGTGGGAGTAGAGAAAGACCCATTTAGAAATTTACAACAAGCAAGTGTCATTTAATCTAAAATTAAAAATCAGAAGGTGCCAATCCTTTGAACAACAGAGAGGAGAATGTTCCAGACAAAGAGAATATTATGTTGTCATGGAAATGAATATGTAAGAATGACTTTTTACCAGTTCTTTTTTTAAAGAAAAACTGTAAGTACTCATAATTTTCTTAGCTAAAATTGGGGCTAAAACAAATTATGAGAAAAGCAATTCCTTTAATTTCATGCATCTATTTATTCAAATTTGTAATGGGTCCATTGATCCTGCTCTCAAGGAATTTAGTAAAGTTTTATGGTCAAATGCTATTTTTTAGCCATAATAATGGTTATTTTTCTCAATTACTGCAGTACAGTCTTTCAAAGAAAACATTAAGCATTTCCATATGAGAATGTACTGCCAGATAGTTAAATTGATATAGTCTGTTGAATTCTAGCTTATTATTTGTCATTTTAACTTTTAAATAATGATAGAAATCTACACTAATGCTTTTGTATTATACTATTTACAATGAAATAGTAAAGATTTGAAAGAAAGTTCTGTTTTGTAGTTAACTAGAAGAAATCAGTGCAAAGAATTGAAAGATTAAAAACTTGGAGGATATGAGAATAGACCAACAGAAAAAAACAAAGGCTGATGTTGACCTGCCCTAAAATGTTATTACACAACAGCAAAATGGAAGAACTAGGATGCTAAAAGCTAATCAAGATTAAATCACTTGGCCTCTGGGAGATTTATTTTCAGGAAAGTATGCTCTTGAACATGTGATATGCCTTTGGCAGGAAACAATTAATAGAACTTGTACTTAAGAGGTGACATCATGCCCTCACTCATAAATATAATTTTATTAATGAAATTGAGAACCATCTGAGCAAAAGAATGTATTCTTTAAACTGTCCTTGAAATACTAAATCCACTAATGCTTTAATCTACTTGTTAAGGTGTCTCTGTGGATATCTCTTTATTCTCCATTGTAGATATGGATATGAATAAATATGAATAGGTAGAGAGAGATATGGAAATCAAACCAGTCCTCACACATATGTCTGTCACCCTCTGTCTGCAGTGCCATTTGCTGCTGTGGATTAAAAATCAGGAATGGATGCTTTGGGTCATCTCAGTGTCTCTGGTAATTAACATCAGGTGCAGTGGTAACTAAGAAGAAGGAAACACACAGTAACAGCTAAACATTGCCATTTAATACTTGGTACTTACCATGCTAAGCTCTTTTCCTACACTTTCTCTTTCCGTCATCACACCGACCCTGTGAGTCAGATAATACTTTATTAGTCAAAGTCATTTTTGTTTCCAAGTGATGAAAATCAACTCAATAAATAATAGCTCACATTTATTGTATGCTTAAGATGTGTTAGGCATTGTTCTTAATCTTAGCCTGTAGTGACTCACTTATTCCTCATGAATGAGTATTATTTTGAAGTAAATACTATCCTCTCCCCATAATTCAGTAGAGAAAATGGATGCAGAGTGTTTAAGTAACTTGTCCATGGTTACTTAGCCAGTAAATTTGGAATTGGGATTTGAATCCAAGTTCTTAAATCTATCCTTCCTGTCTGATCCAAGTTCATGTGAGCAAAGACAGAAAAATTTAGTTGTAAAAGCATAAAGGAGGAATATCATAGAACCCCAGAATGGGAATACAGAGGTGTCACCAGAAAGAGACTAGAACCAGGAACAAAAAGCATTCTGGGTATATTCTCAGCTAGAGTCATGTTTCATGTTCTCACCAGGTCCCAGCTGACAAGGGTGTTTAAATCAACACGGTACGGTCCTTCCCCTATGGAAAGGCTGAATCTTGGATCGACCCAGGGGAAAAGACGCATGGCTAAGGTCACCACCCCTAGCCCAGTCACTCTGGCTAAAACTATGCTGTGCCAGCCTGGGTGCTGAAAGAGATCACAAAGCAGTGCCCAAGAAGGAAGAATCATCATGGGCTTGGAATATGCCACAAAATGTGTAAACTGCAATCATCAATATCCCCATCCTACTGAAGAAGAAACTGAGGCACAGAGAAAGTAATTTGCCTGGGTCATGCAGTGATGGACAAAGCCAGAACTCAAACCAAGGCTGGTTTGATGCCAAATAATTGTTATTTTAACCACTCACTATACTTTTCTGTTTTAAAATCTCCATTAAGAGTATAGGGTATAAGTGTTGGGACAATGTCATCTATATTGACATAGTAAAGAATTTAGCTTATTAAATGACCTGACTAGGCAGGTTATATTCAAGAATAATCTAATTTCTCCCAGCACCAATTTACGATGTGTTCTGCGAGATTTCTCTTTTTATTTTGAGACAATCTGGATACAGCCCATAGCTTTCAGGTCACTTGCAGGTATTAAAAAGTCTAATCCAATTTAACTAATTAATCCAATTTCATTCCCATGCCCAATTTGAAGTTGTCCACACCCTCTTGTCTCTCCTGTGGATACATCCCCTCCCTAAAACTAGAGCTTCCAGGGTCCGCTCAAGGGTGGAAGAAATCGGGAGAAGTGTGAATTCTGATTGTTGAGCAGTGACTGATGGGGACAGTGAATGCATTCTGTCACTGCAGGGGCATCAGTGACTTGCTGGTGATTCCCTGCAACACATTTCTCTGTGGTGGGCTGTGCACTCTCTCATTTAGATTTGGAGGGTGATAATAGCTGGACCAATTAGCCTCTTCTTAGTTTGTAGTACAAAGATATGTTTAATACCATCTTCAGAAGGTGAGATAATTATCATGAGTTGTCTTCAGTTTGGAGACTTTAATAAAGTCCTCTTATAGATGCTGTTACATTAACATAAAGCTACAGTACATTTTAAACAAGATGGAAAAGAATCCAATATCTAGGAATAATGGTATTTCTTCCTGCAGTTCTTTTCAAATATGTACACTGATGTATCCCTAGTAGCAGAGGAGATTCAACTCTACCCAAAAGGGTTCAAAGGACAAAACTGAATTCCAAAGATCTTGGGAGTCTCTTGTTTCTTTAATCTTAAAAGTTACATGCTCTTTAAATTCTACAGCGTGTGCATTGTAATATAAAAGGGAAATGCAGTCATCCTCCAGAAATTTTCATGTTTATTCTGTGGCTACAAGCAACCTGATATGCTGATGCAGATTCATGGAAACACATCTACCTGAGAAGAAGAGGTTTACTGAAAAAGGCAGCAGAGTGGGAGTGAGAAGATGTGGAATCTTTCTCAGCCCAGCCTTTAATTAGCTATGCAGAATTAGGGGAATCATGACTCTTTTGACCTTCAGGTTCTCTATCTTAAGAGTGGCAGAGTTAGAATTAACTTGCAAGCCCCTTTCAGCTTTAAAATGTACTGACACCAGATTGCTCTTAACATGAAACTGTTACTGAGTCCAAGCTCCTACTGCTCGCCACACAACAATAAATCGAGAGACATGGTGTTGAGGCAGGGAATAGTGACTTTATTCAGAAAACCAGCAGACCAAGAAGATGGTGGACTAGTGTCCCAAAGAACCATCTTCCCTGAGTTAGAATTCAGGCTTCTTTTATACTAAAAGGGGAGGGGGTAGAGTCAAACACTTCCTGGTTCTGGTCAAACTCTGGAGGGGATGTGTTAATTTCTTCCTTCCTGCAGCCATTCACAGGGGGGCCTGGTCAGGATGTTGTCTGTGAGCTAAACAAAGTTATTTTAGCTTAACGCTTATTACACGGGAGGCAGGGTTCCCTAAGGTGGGCCATTATGTATAATTTAAGCTTATAGGCAACATCCCTTTAGTGGTTAACTTGCAGCAAAAGCAATAGAATACAAAGGTTAAAGTAAAAGAAACAAATCCAATATGGGGTCGGATTTATTCTTCCCTACTGCAAAACATCTGGGGTTCAATTTAGCCATCACTCTGGACTTGGGACTAAGGGGAAGCCTCTTCACTTTGCTTTGAGAGCTTGCTGGTCAGGCTCTTTTCCTACTTTGCTCCCCAGTTGTTACAGGAGGAGTTCCCAGAGAAGGAGAATCCTAGAAAGAGATTATAATGCAGAAGTTTTATTAAGGGAGCACTTTTAAGATCTACACACATAGGGAAAATGAGGCAGCTGGATTTGACAGCAAGTGCTTCACAACATCGGCCCCACCAATATCCTTCTGCATCCTCTAAGGTTCAATTATGAGATACCCTGGTCTTTTCTAGCCTAGGAATTCTAAAATTGTCTTCTCTTTTGTGCTTCTCTGACATTACTCACACACAGAGCAATTTCTGAAAAACAAAGGACTTTGGGAGAAAGGATCCTGTTTGGAGTTGTAGGGAATATCTTGAAGTGCATAATTTCACTTAATTTTTTATTTCTAATTAGGAGACTTGGTTTCCCTCATGGAGTGAGAGAATGATTTCTTTTTGCATGTGATTGCCTGAGGCTCCCTCATTGACCCCCAGGGGCTTCACTCATCTGGATCCATGACAAACTTCTTTTCCAAATGATCTGTGCTTGGTTTTTCTTCCAAATTCATCTATTTTTCTGACACACATTGCCCTCCATGATCTGATGCCTGCCTGCTTCTCTGGCTTTGTTTTCCTCCAACCTCAAGCCATTCAAAATTCTAATCCAGTCACGCTGAGGGATTTGTAATTTCATGGCCTCTCCTGTCCTCTCATGTATCATGCCCCATGCCTTCCAATGTTCCATGTGGAATATCCTTCTTGATCTGGTTAGCTGCTTTTCTTCCTTAAAGACTTGGGCCAATTATTATTTTCTCTGGGAAGCCATCTTCTGTGAGTCACATTTCAACCTGCTTTTGTTTCCACTCGACTTTCCCATAGTATCTTGTGCCTTTCCCTATTGTTGTATTTGCAGACTTTGTTTTCATAATATATTTACTTGCATCTCCCTCCTAGATAGGAAAATATCAAGGAAAGTGAGTGTTTTCATTTATGTCTTTCAAATCCAGGCATCTAGCATAACACCTGAGATATAAAAGGAAATCATATATTTTTGTTTAATTTAAAGAAAACTATTTTAATAACTGAATAGCTATTTAAGTAAGTAAATAATATGATATTTAGGAAAAAATATAAAATTTGCTTCTTTCTATAACAAAGTTTCAATCCCTGACGTTTTTCCTACCCAAAATAGTTTTGAATTTGAACAGTTTTCAAATTTTATATTCATTTCAATCTGTGCCTGAAGGCAGCCCTTCTAACATGGGTTTGTTAAAGAACTCTTCAGAACACTTACATTTACTCTTCTTTAGTAGATAAAGTCTAAACTATTTAGACTATGATATTTACAAACATGCTTGAAGTGAACTAACACAAAGTTTCCAGGATGTGTCTTCCCTATGACTCTCATAGGATTTAAAACATGGCAACACAAGAGCTAGACGAAATACTTTTGGTATATTACTGAACCTTTGCTATAATTCCTTGTCCTGAATAAATTGAAAATAACCCTTAATTTTCAAAAGTATTTCATAAATATGTACTACTTTCAAAAAATTTAAGCAGTTGAACTAAATTTTGAACTCAGAATATCATAAACCACTGAAGATTATCCTCTAGTGCTTTCTATAACAGAATTCAGAAAATGGAATGAATTGCAATCTTGAATTAGAATGGAAGTCTAAAATTGACAATGTAAATTTTCTAAAACTTTTTGAGAAATTTTACTTGTTATTTCTATCATGTTAACATCATTACACACACGTATCACATGCATATCAAATGGCATATTACACCAGAACTCTTGCATTACACTGATACCTCTTATGTTGAGAAGATCTTTTTTATCATATCTAATTACGTGGGAATAGTGATACTCCCATGCTTATGATTTTCTATGATACTGTATCATATTTACTTAACCACATCTTGCAGGTCTGTATCACTATGTATACAGTGAGTACAGACTCTGGAATACCTGGAAGTAGGTCATGCAGAGTATGCACTGTCACGTAGAGTGATGTAGTTACACTTCTTTCTAGGACGTAAAAGAAAACGATGACTTTAATTAGATGCACTTCAATGACACCACAAAACAACTGTTCAAGTTTTCTATGGTTTGAGCTTTACTCAAAAATGTTTTTTTGCTTTTTCACAAATTTCTAACACCTGGTTTAAGAAGGAATCTAAAAGCCCTATCTGCTATGGATTCCCATGTGCAGCACATGACATTTTCTTGTCATAAAAAGCAAAAGAGCCACTTAAAATTTGTTCCCTTATTCAAATTAGTATGTGCCGTGCCAAAACTGTCTGGAAAGAACCTGTCCTCAATTAACATATGGGGAAAGGCAAAGAATGAAAACAAAAGCAAAAGAAGGCTGTTTTTTCTCTTACACATTGAGTTTATATACTTTTCTGTTTCTTTACTAGATAGAAACTAGAAAACTATACACATTTTCACGTTAAATTGATTTATAATTCACTTTTTGTAGAGGTGATAAAAAGGCATTATGTATGAATATCCAAAATGATTACTGTGCAATCACTTGAAAATAGCCAACATTGAGAATTGCTAAAAATGATGAATGTGTGACTCTGGACACAATTAGAGTTTGTGAAATCAACCATACCATTGTTCAGATGTTTGAACATATGTTTGAAAGCCCAAAGCATAGCTGTATAGAATCGTTCCCTATTGTGAAGCAATGTTCCCTTCATTTTAACGCATTTGTATTATTAAAAAAAGATGTAATCCACATATATCAGGTTAATTTACATTTAGATCACTTGAAATGCTGTCTTTTAAAATGTCTACTGACTTTTCACTATTTATATATTTTAAGGCATTAACATATCACACTAACGCTTCATACATCTCTAGATTAGAGTGTTATGTTTCTGCTTTTTAACTCAAAGCCAGAAATTCTGGTGGTAATTGTGACCCTCATGTAAATGCTATTTACTCTATTCGTATACAGGTTTTTAATCACATTCAATAATTATAATCATTTATATTAATTTACAAATATAATACGTATCCAGTCTTGTACATATAATGCTGATCCATTTCTTATTCTGATCCATCCTTTCACATCACTATTCACATTGTTTTGAAATTACATATTTGCCAAAATCTCTGCTAGTGAACATTTTTTCATTTATCCTTAAAGTAGAGACTTGTACAGTTTTGCTCTTATTTACCATTCCAAATTTAACCTTCCAAAATTATATGACATTTTCAAACTTTAGAAAAGATTCCTTTCTGTTCAAACACACTCTGCAAAACACATTTTACAAGTATAATTCTGTACATAGCTGTGATGGAGTAAATAAAGTAAGTTTCACTTTAGGGAAGAAAATAATGTCCTCATTAATTGTGAAGTCCCTCTCTCTCTGGTCATTTCTTGTCTATCACTATGAATTTTACACTGATTAGACCATCTGAACTTTAAAATGGTCCTTAGCTGTCTCTAGAGATTTAGGCCCCCTTTCATGTGCTTTATATGATCTTTTTCATGATCTTTATCCAGTGCATTGATTTAAGCATAGATTAAATGTGTCCAAAGACAAAGGCCTATGACCTCTCAATAACACTCTCTCTAGACTTAACTGTAGATTATTTGTCTGACAATGCCTTTGGGCAAATTGCTCAACCAGCTGTAGATACAAAATATTACCAGTGCAGCATTTGCATATATCCGCAAACATAAGAGTTGCCAGATAAAATACAAGATTCCTAGTGAGGTTTAAATTTCAGAAAAATAATGAATAATTTTTAGTATAAGTATGTCCCAAATACTGCATGGGACATACTAGTCCCCCAAATATTTTGTTTATCTGAAATTCAACTTTAAATGTATTTTATTGGATAACTCGGGCAACACTGCAGTCATCAAGGGGATTATGCCCTAAAAACGTAGCCTATTATTAGAGTGGCAAGAAACTTTACAAATAGTTTAGTTCAAGGGTCAGCAAAATTTTTCTATAAAGGGCCAGACAGTAAATATTTTAGGCTTCTTGGGCCACATAGCATCTCTTTCATGTATTTTTCCCTTCTTTTTTTAAAAAACAACTTTTTAAAGATGTAAAAAAATCACTCATAGCTTATAAGTTGTACAAAATTAGACTGTGGACTGGATTTGACCCCGTGCCATGCTCTGCCAACTCCTGGTTCAGGTCATCACCTCTAATTTTACACGAGCTTCAAATGCTTCGTTAAAAGCAAGAAATGGTGTTTGCATCATCTTTCCTTGATCTGCTTACAACTGTCAATCAGCACGAATTGTTAAGGAAAGGTTTGTATTCTCACAAAACATCTGGCTGAAAATGTTTCTGGTGTTTGTCCAAATATGGAAATCTTCTGCAATTCATACATTCTCCCTTTTGGTACAAGGTTTGCTTATCTCCAGTCTTCTGTCTCCCTTACTTCTATTCACCCCCCAAAAATTGGAGCTTGACTAACTAATTATGAACTTGACTAACTAGTTATGAACTTGGCTCTTAACTTAAGGTAATTGAAAAAGTACTAGATTCTAGTCTAGATGGATAACTTCATATAAATCATTAATAACTTTCCCAAACATAATATAAGCATTCATCATTTTTTAATGTTTATAAGACATTCCCTATGTACCAATATACGAGTTTACAAATGTAAAAATAAAGGTAAAATATTGTGGACTCAGGACCCCCTTCTTTCCACCTCTTCTATTTGGTCTGTACTAGTTTGATCTCTTAGCCTCTGAATTCTTAGATCTGTATTCAAACTTAGATCCCTATCTAAGGCTGACATCACAACCTTCCCAACTTTCTTTGAGTACTCTCAATAGTGGTTATCCTACCTACTTCTGATTTTGCGTACATATTCTGATTCAGGTAAATATTTTTCTTCCTTCATCGTCTTCCCGAGAAATGTGATTTAAGCAGAAGAGAGCTATGTAGGCACACCAAGTTCAGTGACTATGTTTGCTAAATGAACACAGGCATCAACAGATATTTTTAAACTTTTGTAAGATTTATTATTGTTGTTAGCATTGATTTTCATGTTACTGTTTTTCTTCTTGTTAAGCCTACAGGTGTAAACTCCTCTAAACTAATGAGTAGCTCTTGCTATATTACCAATAAATTGAACTTAAAGTTCTATTTACAGTGCTTTTCTACCCTCTTCGGTTTTAAATATGTTCCTCCCCAAGAAGAATTAGAATCAAAACAAGCATCATGCTTCTCTAGTGATCTCTTAGTACTATGTTAAGTAGTAATTTATCCAATCCTAAGGATAGATAGAAAGATAGCTTTAATTATAAATGTATGTATGTGTATATACATATATACATGTGCATTTTTAACATATGCATAACAGATTTAAATTCTTCCTGTTTAAAATATTAGCAGTTGGTCACATTTATTTTAAATTTTTATCTTCTAGAAATTATTTTTCTGTTTGTTCTAATTTTTTCTTTTCATTCTTGATTATATATCTTGTCATCTATCTTCCATACATGACTTTTTAAAAAACCAAGCTCATCATTAAATTATTTGGATAGTAATGCTGTGTAATTATGTACATCCAGATTTTCTAGTGATAAGATTATTTGCAATTGCACAGTGGCAATTTAACTCTTACTAATTTTTTAAAATTTCTCTTGGGCTGTATTATTTTTAAGAGGATTAAACAATATCATGTCTATTTGATAGTATGTTCATATATTATAAATTACAAAAGGTTGTACATATATATGTACATATATAAATTAGATTAATTTTATTTAGCAAGACTTCAGCTAAGGAGAAGAGAGTGTGCACAGGGATCAAAAGCAACCTCCATCAGCTGAGGGACTGAGACACAGAAGCCGGAGGGTAGGTGAGGTCTCCCCATTGGAGCTGTGGGGTCATGTCAGGGGCAGCCAGAACTGACATGGCATTTATTACCCAGTGAGAAAGTTATTTTCCTATCAATTGTGTTTTGAGCCTTCAGATTACCTAAAAGCTCAGTTTGGTGCTGGTATATCTTTAGCATGTCTACATTTGCCAATTGTTTTTTCTCAGATTTGGAACCTTGGGGGAAGATACAAGGTCAATCTAGATATTAATCATTGGTATCATTTTTATAGATACTGCTGTGGACTGAATTGTCTCCCTGCAAAATTCATGTGTTGAATCCCCAAGTCCTAGTACTTCACAATGTGACTGTATTTGGAGATCTGGCCTCTAAAGAAGTAATTAAGCATAATGTCCTCCAGGTCATCCATGTTGTCACTAATTGTAGGACTTCCTTCTTTTGTAAAGCTGAATAATATTTATATATAATATATAGATGGCTGAAATGTATGTATACATATATATGTATGTATGTGTGTATATATATATATATTTTTTTTTTCTTTATCCATTTATCTGTTAACACTTAGGTTGTTTCCATATCTTGGCTACTATGAATAATGTTATCTTGAACATGGGAGGGAAGATATTTTTTGAGATAGCTATTTTACTAACTTTGGACATACCCAGAATTGGAATTTTTGGATCATATGGTAGTCCTATTTTTAATTTTTTGAGGAGCTACCAAACTGTTCTACATAGTGGCTGTACCAATTTACATTCCCACCAAGAGGGCACAAGGGTTCCTTTTTCTCCACATCCTCACCAAAACTCGTTATCTTTTGATGTTTTGCTAACAGCCATCCTAACAGGTTTGGGGTGACATCTCACTGTGGTTTTGATTTGTATTTCCTTGGTGATTAGTGACATTGAGCATTTTTCATATACCTATTGACCAGTTGTATGTCTTCTTTGTACAGTATAGTGACTGTAGTATCGTATACTTAAAATTTACTGAAAGAGTAGATTTCAACTGCTCTTACCACACAAAAAAATGTAACTATGTTAAGTGGTGAATATGTTAATTCATTTGATTGCGGTAATCATTTCTTAAAGTGAACATATACCAAAACATCACATTGCACACATTAAATTCACACAATTTTTTTTTTTTTTTTTTTGCGGTATGCGGACCTCTCACTGTTGTGGCCTCTCCCGTTGCGGAGCACAGGCTCCCGACATGCAGGCTCAGCGGCCATGGCTCATGGAACTAGCCTCTCTGCAGCATGTGGGATCTTCCAGGACCGGGGCACGAACCCATGTCCCCTGTATCGGCAGGCGGACTCCCAACCACTGCACCACCAGGGAAGCCCAAATTCACACACTTTTTATGTGTCAACCATACCTCAGTAAAGTTGGAAAAAAATTTTGATTAAAAAGAGAGAGGATTAAGTTAAAAGAAGATCATTAAGATGTGTCCTAATCCAGTCTGACTGGGGTCCTCACAAAAAGGAAAATTTAGACACAAAAGGAGGCACGTACTAGCACACAGGGACTACTTGAGGACACAGTGACAAGACAGCAGTCTGCAAGCCAATGAGAGAGGCCTTAGAAGAAACCAAACCTACCAATACCTTGATATGGATTTCTTCCCCAAACTGATAAAATACACTTTTGTTGTTTAAACCACTCAGGTCTGTGGTATTTATTATGGCAGTCCTAGCAAATTAATATAATCTTCATCGAATTTAGAAAATGCTAATATATCCATTTACCATAGTGATATAAGTCTACCTTTTAAAAATAAATTAGCTTATATAAAAAGGTAAAGAATAAATACAAAGAGATAATAGTAGTGCTGATCAGCTTGAAATGTAGGATATAGAGAAAACAAGTTTCAATCTCCACAATGGGAACACCAGAATTCAGAGTTAGATTAGGAAAAGTGTGATTAAAGTGACAAAAATGAAGGGGTTATCAAACAGGCAAGCAACAAACTAGAATAAGGAAGTCATCCAGGAAGTCAAAGGAGAGAGATTCAGGACTCAGGACATTTTCATTGGGTAAAGCATGAAGATCAAAAAAATAATGGTTTAGAAAAAAAAAAAAACATTGGAGTTGGCATTAAAAAACAGAGCCATGACCACAGTTTCAAGAGGTGAACTGAAAAGAGGTTGAGACAGTGGTTTTGCAGAGATGGCAGAACCCAGTCAGTAGCTGAAGGCAGGAGAGGGATCTAGGAAAGATTTTTAATTTAAGAACAAGAGGTGTAGCTCTTAAAAGCAGAAGGGAAGGGGCTAATAAGGAGAAAAATTTTTGTTAAAAAAGGAAAACAGTGGTATTGGAGAGGTGAGATCCTGAAGAAATATGGAAGAAAGAATAGAATTGAGACTAGCCTAGAAAGCCTGGTAGCAGAAAGTGAAATGGAGGTAGAGTATGAATGACATTTAAGATTGCATGTCGGGCTTCCCTGGTGGCGCAGTGGTTGAGAGTCCGCCTGCCGATGCAGGGGACACGGGTTCGTGCCCCGGTCCGGGAGGATCCCACATGCCGCGGAGCGGCTGGGCCCGTGAGCCATGGCCGCTGAGCCTGTGCATCCGGAGCCTGTGCTCCGCAACGGGAGAGGCCACAACAGTGAGAGGCCCGCGTACCACAAAAAAAAAAAAAAAAAAAAAAAAAAAAAAGATTGCATGTCGTTGATTGCAAACATATGAATATGCATTATTGGAAGAACTGAGAATTGTATCTACAGTTATGATATAAGGAATTGTGTTTGTAGTTGGATCAATGACAACAGATGTTTCAGCTTAATCAATTCTCAGGGTCTGTGGGAGAGGAGAGGATTCATGCTGACTACCTAATCACAACACACACACAAGAATGACAGAAGATTGTCACAGAGTGATGATGGGGTGGAACATATGAACAAACACTGCTGAGGTGAAAGTCATGTCTTTCAGGTAACAAAATGAGCTAGCTGATGAGAAGTCATTTTAATTCCCGGCCTCTCCCCAACAGCTCTCCACAGCTCACATGTTTCTCAATCAGAGAATGACAGAATAATCTCAAGATCTCCACATGTTTTCATCAGCTGTAAAAAACAATATTTGAAATTTGTCAAAAATATGACATCTGGGCAAAACCATGATGAATTCTGCCTGTTTTCTAGAATAGTCCATTTCTCCCCAAGCTCCATACAGAATCTGTCAGACAGAAGAGGTTGAGATGTTTAAATAGCGAGTGTGTAAATGCTCCCTATCTTAACCAGACACTATTAACACCTTAACTCTATTTAATAATAAAACATATGACAGACACCTCCTTGTTTAAGTATTCATTACTTGAATGCTCTATAATCTGAGTTCCCACATTCAGTGTAGCATAAGACAGTTAAGTTTATCACAGTATAAAAATGTTCACTGTTAACATGACTGCCCACTTATTCTTCCTTCCTGAATACGATTCATGACCAATCAGGATCGCATCTTTGGATGTTATAATTCTTCTCTCTGATTTTCACATAATGTAAAATTAATGATAAGAAATTGATTTTGAAGTAAAGTTGCAAATATGACAAGTTACGGGAGTCCATAAAGTCACTTATTACATTAAAAGTTGTCGGGCTTCCCTGGTGGTGCAGTGGTTGGGAATCTGCCTGCGAATGCAGGAGACACGAGTTCTAGCCCTGGTCCGGGAATATCCCACATGCCATGGAGCAACTAAGCCCGTGTGCCACAACTACTGAAGACTGTGTGCCACAACTATTGTAGCCCATGCACCTAGAGCCCGTGCTCCACAACAAGAGAGGCCACCACAATGAGAAACCTGTGCACCGCAACGAAGAGTAGCCCCTGCTTGCCGTAACTAGAGAAAGCCCGCACGCAGCAACGAAGACCCAATGCAGCCAAAAATTAATCAATTAATTAATTAATTATTTTTTTAAAAAGTCATTGTCCAATGATAATCTGGCAGATTCCAGCCACCTAACAATCGCCTAGAATTAGAAAATCAAAAGGTTTATGATAAGAGATGTGCTTCAAATAAAAATTATTTGAATAACAACATATGGAGAGAGGGTCTTGGGAAAACCAAAGAAGTCCACGAATATTCTTGACAAAATTAATGCTGGAACACAGTGTGAAAAATCAAATGTACCTTAAATAGTGTTATGTTGTGCTATTAATTTTAAGAAGAATTTTAAGAAGAATTATACCAAATATTAGTATATGGTTATAATCTAAAAACTCTATTTGTGAAATATAAAATAAATTTATTTTTATAAATGTTTAGCTTCTTTCAAGAAGATAAATTATTTATAAAATATTTTGAGGTTTTTTTCCTTTTTAACAGTGAGTCTCATCAAGTGACTTTTTATTTAGGCAATATGCATGTACCAAATATTCCTTCAAAATAAGAACCTTAGGTTCATGGAGATCAATTTCTCAACAAGTTTCAAGTCCTTGAAATGCCTGCCCATGAGGTCCTTTCTCTGAGAAGCAGAGTATAACTTGAGTAACAGACTGGAAAGTTCACCTGCAGGGTCTTTTTGACTAACAGTGAAAAGAAAGAAAGTAAGAGAAAGAGGGGGGGGAGAGAGGAAGAAAGAAAGAAAGAGAAAGAACAAAAGAGGGAGGAAGGAAGGAAGGAAGCAATCCTTTTTTAAACTACCATAAACTGTTAATGCTAACATGAACTTGTGACAAGTTGATCTTCAGTGATTCCATGTCATGTGGTACCTTCAAATCATCCTAGTGGGTATCAAGATCTGCATGCACCTGGATGATTTAGGAATTGGGTTGACTCTGCAGTTACTTCAGAAAATTCCCTGAAAGGAACTCTGTGGACTACATTTTTGCAATCAATTACCATCATTACAAAAAGGGGAATTAATCTTTAAATCTAGATCATTATGTGTCCTGGTTAGTGGAATTAAAAGAAATAGAGGGCTTCCCTGGTGGCGCAATGCTTGGGAGTCCGCCTGCCAATGCAGGGGACACGGGTTCAAGCCCTGGTCTGGGAAGATCCCACGTGCCGCAGAGCAACTGGGCCCGTGAGCCACAACTACTGAGCTTGCACATCTGGAGCCTGTGCTCCACAACAAGAGAGCCCTCGATAGTGAGAGGCCCGCGCACCGCGTTGAAGAGTGGCCCCCACTTGCCACAACTAGAGAAAGTCCTCGCACAGAAACAAAGACCCAACACAGCCAAAAATAAATAGATAAATAAATAAACAAAAAAGAATGGGCCCATCTTAAAAAAAAAAAAAAGCATAGTTGGAGGACTCATGTTTCCCAATTTCAAAACTTACCACAAAGCTAAACTAATCAATACAGTGTTGTACTGGCATAAGGATAGACATATAGAATATATTCAATGGAATAAAACTGAGTTCAGAAATAAACCTATACATCTATAGTCAATTGATTAAAAAAAAAAAAGAGATAGAACTTTACCTGCAAATTTACCATTTCACACTGGTTCCGTAAAAATTACTTTCAGTGGCCACAAGAAAGTGCTCAAATTGAAATTTGTCAGGTCATCATCATCTGACTAACAAATGACTAACTGTTTATACCAGGACAGTGTGTAATGTAGTATTTATAAAATTAACCATGATTATTGAAGATCAAATCATATTACTTGGTTATAATTTTAAAACTGGAAAACACAAAGGAATAACAAAAATATGACCAAACCTTTAAAAACAGACAAACTAAGTTGAATAAAAGTTTGTAGTGAAATAGAATTATGCTAATATGTTTGGTTCCTATGGAAATAAAATATTTTAAAATGATTTGTAAGCATTCCTACTGTGAATGTTAATTAGAAAAAGGAAGCATGAGCTATGAAAATTGCTTTTATTTTTTCTCCTACATTTTATAATGAAAATTTTCAAAATACAGAAGAGCTGAAGAATTTTAATGCCCATATTACCACCACCTAGATTGGATCATCAACATTGTACCATACATGTCTTACTACATACTTATCCGTTCCCCTCTTAGTCCATCAGGCCACTTTTGATGCATTTTGGAAGTTGCCTATTGGTACATTATACCCTAAATACCGCAGCATGCATATCACTAGATTCAATATTGCTTGCAGAGTTCTTTTCTCTTTTGAGGTAAAAGTCACAGAGATTGAAATACTCAAATCTTAGACATACCATTAGATGAATTTTGACAAATACATGCTCCTGTGAAATGCAAACTCCTAGCAGACATAGAACGTTATCCCCCAAAGTTTTCTTATGCTCATTCACAATGAATCCCTTCCCCTAGATCTTCCAGGAGCAACTGCTTTTTGATTTTTTTTCCCACATAGATTAGTTTTAACTGTTGTTGAACTTCATATAAATGGAAAGATACTATAGTGTACCATATATTATTTTATAAGGCTTTTTTCTCCCAGCATGTGTTTGAGATTCATCTGTGTTTTTAGTGTATCAGTAGTTCATTATTTTTTATTCCTGAGTAATATTTCATTATGTGCCCCCCTTTGATGGTCACCTGAGCTGTTCCCATCATTTTGCTATCATGATGAAAACTACTATGACATTTTTATAAAAGCCATTTTGGAAACATGTATTTTTATTTTTCTTGGGTCATTTCCCAAGAACGAAATTGCTCAATCATGGAGTGAGTTTATGCTTAATTTTATAAGAAACTGCCAGATCTTCCAAAGTGATTCTAAGTGCTCTTGTTTTTAATATAAAATCAAATACTTAGGGAACATTGGTTTAAAGCAACAACCTTTAATATCAATAACATGAACTCTTAGAAAAAATAGTTAACACACTAATACATGTTTCCATAAGATACAAATACATTACTCTGTCTCTTTCGATTATATATTGTAGATTAATTCAATGTACTTAAATAAAATATTTAATGGCAAATGTTTTAGCTTCAAATAAATCATTTTCATGTATAGTCAGATATGATTTAATTTTTAATTTAGAGAATAGCCTTGGAATTTATATAATTTATGTTGATATTTTAAGAAAAATTAATAGTGATAATAGCATCATAGTTTCAATGTGGAATTTGTTCCGTGAAGAACTAGGTATAAACTTTCTCTTCTCCCCCAAAGTACTTGTTCATTCATTCATAAATTTACTCAGCCATGCAATAATAATTTATGGAGTGCTTACTATGTGCCAGGTATCATTCTACATCTAGAACAAGGCAAATATATTTGCAATGTTATTGCTACAGCTTTCTGGTTGTTTCCTCTTATTAATCAGTATTTTTTGTTTGTTTGTTTGTTTGTTTTTTTTTTTTTTTGTGCTACGCGGGCCTCTCACTGCAGTGGCCTCTCCCGTTGCGGAGCGCAGGCTCCGGACGCGCAGGCCCAGCGGCCATGGCTCACGGGCCCAGCCGCTCCGCGGCATGTGGGATCTTCCCGGACCGGGGCACGAACCCGTGTCCCCTGCATCGGCAGGCGGATTCTCAACCACTGCGCCACCAGGGAAGCCCCAGAATCAGTATTTTTAACATACTATCTTTTTGTTTTTACTGTCCCTCACTTGCCTTTTCCAACTCTTATTAACCATGGTTATAATACTTTTAACCTTAGGACTTTCAGAAAAACATGTTCCAAGTCAGCAATTTTGGCATATCCTGGAGAAACCTTGGGTATGTGAGCTCCACTGCCTTCCAATGAGTCAAATGGATGCTGGGCTCCGGTGGCCCTGAGTAACTCCCCAAGGCCTAGAACATGTCCCTGATAAACAGGCCCACTAACACTCAGATACCCTCACACACTCATCCATCCTGTCCCCCTCACTCCAGCTGGCGACTAGAGTCCTGCCCCAAGGGCACCAATTCTCAGCTTCACAGTGATGCTTTTTGCCTGATAAAGAGCATTACTGCTTCTAAGCCTGGTGCACCTCCTTACCTTTTCTGTGTCGAAATCAAACTCCTTCAGGTTCTAGGTATCTGTTGGCGATCCTTCTCACAAGCAGCATCAAGTCATGGGTTGCTGCCCTTCACGACATCCAGCACATTCTGGAGCTCATTTCTGTCTCTACTCCTTCGAATGGCCTGGAATTGTCCAACACACCACTCCTCCAGCTTCCAGGGCTACCTGGGCATCAGCAGACTCCCACAGTGTACCTCACATCTTTCAGATCTTTGACTCTACAATAGTATCCTGGGGCTGCTGTAAAACAAATCCTCACAAGAGAGTGGCTTAAAAACAACAGAAGTATGTTCTCTCACAGTTTTGGAGCACAGAAATCTAGAAGTAGATTTGTGCCCTTTCCCCTAAATAGGACACTTATCATTGGACTCAAGGCCAACCCTCATCGAGATGATCTCATTTCAAAATTCTACCTTAATTGCATTTGCAAACATTCTTTTTCAAAATAAGAACACATTTTCAGGTTCTGGGTGGATTTATCTTTTGGTGTACTGCAATTCAACCCACTAAAAGTTCTGTCAACACTCTTCTATTATTTCTGTTGCTTTTTACAGGCCTAATGCTGTTTCACATTTCATGCAGCACTGTACTTTGTTTTGGTAGCGGCAGGTAGAGGTTAAGAAAACGTATCTTGCCTCACCTTCAAACAGCACGTTTTTAAGAAATGCTTCTTGGAAAACAGTCCAGGGTTAGGATTTTGAGGGCCAGCATTAGTTCGGCCACCTCTTTAGGACTGAACTGAGCAGTTCCCCTTTGGAAGAAACATAGCAAAGGAAAGCACATGGAGGGGACCCTGTCCTCAACTGACAGTGTCTGTCAAGATCCTGAGGTCATACTGGAAAGAAATGAGTAAGTAGGGAATCTAAAATTATTGGTACTTCTCGATATACCCCAAACCCTGATTATATAAATTTGATATTTACTTGCAGCAGTTTGTCTGTCTCATGGCTTCTCAAACGTGGCAGCACTGGCATCCCTTGTTGAGGCTGCCCCGTACATCGCTGGAGCTTTAGCAGCCCAACTCACTGGGTACCAGCAGTACCGCCCCCCAATTGTAACAACCAAAAATGTCCCCAGACATGGCCAAAAGTCCTCGTGAGAGCAAAATCACTCCCACTCGAGACCCACTGATATAGCTGAACACTATTAATATTCACTAGCAAAATCAGATCCTTAAAAAGACACTATTACTTTATTACTATTACTGTAAAGGTGTTGTGAAGCAATCTCCCAAGATTCAGATATTTTTGAATTAAATATAGTTAAAAAACATTTTGGATTCTCTGAAACAAAGCAATTTTTTGTTCCATTCAGTGCATATTTTAGATAAGTGCAACATCTATTTCACTTTTAAGAATTGATGGAATTTTTTTCGACTTAATAGGGCTATTTAAGCCTCATATTCCAGGTCATTAATGTTAATGGTTCAGACATTGTTATATGGCAGTCTCAGGAGGCGAAGGTGCATACTGATAATACTGCTCCTGTGCAGGGAGATATTATTTTCCTTGGTAAAGACAAACCATTCCTTTGAATTTAGAAACACTTAGTTTCTAAGGCTCTGTTACCATTTTATTTAAAGCCCCATTAGCCCAAACATATTGAATAATAGCTCACCATTCTACCCCCACATATGATTCATATAGAGAAGCAGAAAAGCTCATAAAAATGCCTGACTGGTATTGATAGACCTTCTGTTTCCCTCTAAAACTATATGAAGTATTTCTAATTACTCAAACCTGGAATAAAAAGGAAACAAGCAAGCACAAAGGTATGAGACAAGTGACTGTCTTTTATTTCAGATAATATTCTGTTCTGACTTGAATGTACCATATATATTGTAAAGTTATCTATCAATATATCCACTCTCCTTCATGTGCAAAAGGTTGTACTAAAATATTGTGAATTATTATTCAAGAAACATAATCTGATTTAAATCTGAGTCATATTGGCTTTAATCTTTCAGATTCCAGGAAATTTCAGAGTTTGGTGAATTCTTAACAACATAGAGTAATCTGGACAGTTTCAGTTTGGCCGGACATTAAAAAAATATGATCAGCAGACCAAAAAAAAAAAAAAAAAAGAGCTGTATGAAGAGTATAATCTGAGTACTTACTGGGCCTCCTTACTTTTCTTATGTAGGGCCAGAATGTCAAATTGGGATATGACTTTCTTTTATATGTCCTTCCCAGGTTGTGTGGGGACTAAAGTTTTTATAGTTTTGAGGGTAGGAGCTTCTTAAGAAAAATACGACAAAATTACAAATTCTGATTTAGGAACATAATCATGAAAGAAGCCCTTACAAATGAGGAGTCCTGAAGCTTAACTCTCCAAGACACCAGAGTCTTTGCCCCAGTATAATGATGCACCACCTTCTCTGCACCCCTTGTCCTCCACACCCAAGCACACCAGAAACTTTAGGCCATGATGAACTCAGGTCCAATGCCCACCTGAAGCAGCTCTCAGGAAGACAGGGGACAGGATAGCCCCCTCTTTCTCTTTGGTGCTCCTTTCCTATAATTACCATAGGCTAGAATATAACACTTGCAGTTCTGGGTAATTTTTTACTTTTTTTCCATTTTTAAAAAACTTTTCTTAAGCAGTTAGTACAGAGTTACCATACACCCCCAAATGTCATGTAGAGTTTCCCCTTATTAATGTCTTCTATCAGCATGGCACATTTATTACAGTTGATGAACCACTCTTGATATATTATTTTTAACTGACGTGGATAGTTTACTTTGGCCCTCACTCTGTGTTGTGCAGTTCTGTGGTTTTGGCTAATGTGTAATGCCATGTATACACAACTAGAATATCATGTAGAGTAATTTCACTACTGTAAAAATCACCTGTGCTATACCTATTCAAATTTTCCCCCACCTCCATGAACCTGTAGCAACCACTGCTTTGCTTTTTTACTGACTTTATAGTTTTTCCTTTTCCATACCACCATATGTTGGAATCATATAGCATGGAGCCTTTTCAGACTGACTTCTCTCAATTACCATATGTGCATTTAAGTTTCTTCCATGTCTATTTGTTGCTTGATGCCTCTTTTACTTAATCACTGAATAATTTTCCATTGTATAGGTGTGCAAAGTTTATTTACCCATTTGCCTATTGAGAGACTATTGTTGTTTTCTAGCTTGGGCAGTTATGAAAAAACCTACAAGAAACATTTATGTACAGGTTTTGTGTGGACAAGAAGTTTTAACTCCTTCCAATAAATGCCTAGGAGTACAATTGCCGAATCATATAAGACTGTTTAACTTTGTAAGAAACTGCCAAACTGCTTTACTCTTTCCACATGGGAAAAAGTAAACTTGTACCTATCCATCATGCCATATAGAAAAATCACTCTCAAGTGAAGTTAGACACTTAACTATAAAAGGTGGGAAGAAACAACCTTAGCAGAGTATATAAGAAAGTTTCTCTCTGAGCTGGGGATAGGTAAGGATTTTGTAAGACACAAAAAACACTTTACAATAAAGGAAAAGTTAAATGTGAAAAAATTATGAACTCCACTTCATCAAAAGACACTGAGGAAAGTGGAAAAATAAACCAAAAATGGGAAAAGGTACATGGAAAGAATATATACAGAAGATGTACACAAAGGATTAATATCAGAACATTTTTAATTCCTATAAATTAATAATAAAAAAGCAAAACAACCTATGGAAAATTAGATAAAATACAAAGATTTTTCAGGAGTAGAAATAAATAGCTAGTAAATGTATGAAAGTCTGTTTATTATTAATTAGGAAAATGCAAAACAAAAACAAAAGTGAGATATTGTTTTTACCCACTTCTTTCAAACATCAGGGCACCTGACAACATCACAGATACTATCTAAACGTGTAAATGTATACTCAATATGTTTCTCGCCATAAACTCTTTTGTAAGGGCAAGATTCTTCTCTAGCATAATTTTGACTTCCATTCCCCCTCTTACAATTCTGTCCTAACATTCGGGGGTCTCTCCACAGAAAGAAGTAAGGAAATTCAGTGAGAGCTAGAAGACCTGGACTCCAGTATGGTCTCTGCTGCGAATAAGCAGAGGGGCTTTAGTCAAATTCCTTAAGGTCTTGGGTTTTAATGCCCAGTTATGAAATGAGAAGAGGTAGGTTTCATCTCAGAGATTTCAAATTAGCAGCTCTTGAAGCCTGAAGATTTGTTTTCTTTGGCTTGCACCAGACCTTTGCATTTTTTAGATTTAAATATCAGCATGTGGAGACTGTGTGTTCTGAGATGTCATGGTCCTCACCATTCCATATGTGCTAATTGATTTTATCACCTGCCCACCATTGAAGGCATTTGAGTCTGGGACCTCTGTTAGGTAATATCTAAATTTGGTCCAGTCCAAAATGTCCATAAAATATTTGGTCCATGCCAAAATGTCTGTGACGTTTGGTCCTGTCCAAAACCGTTTGGCATGAACCAAAAATGCTCATGGACATTTTGGATGGGACCAAATTCAAGGAGCTTTGAGGGTGGATCGAATGTCTTCTGGACGTTTTGGACGAGACCAAATGTTTGCTAATGCAGACAAGCTTAATACACAGGCTTGTTTGTATTAGATGCCCCTCCAGTGTGTCTACTCAGCACAGCCTGCTTCCCGCCTTACCAGCACTGCTGCTTTACTGACCATCCCCACTAGTCTGTGAGAGTCACCAGCATAGAGTCAATATCATTGTTTCTATTGCTAATTTCCCACACAATCCCTGATACATACACATCAGTAAATATTAGCTGAGTACGAAATTGTGTGGAAGAATGAAAGAACACGTACCTCAAATATATTATGTGTCGGGCTTCCCTGGTGGCGCAGTGGTTGAGAATCTGCCTGCCGATGCAGGGGACACGGGTTCGTGCCCCGGTCTGGGAAGATCCCACATGCCACGGAGCGGCTGGGCCCGTGAGCCATGGTCACTGAGCCTGCGCGTCCGGAGCCTGTGCTCCGCAATGGGAGAGGCCACAACAGTGAGAGGCCCACGTACCACACACACACAATATATATATATATATATATATATATATATATATATAAATTATGTGTCTATCACAGACTTTCCTGTAAAAGGCCAGAAAGTAAATATTTTTACTGTCTCTATCACAGCTGCTCAGTTCTGCTATTGTAGTGGGCATCATTCAGGGTTCTTCAGAGAAACGATACCTGTATATGATTTATTGCAAGGAATCAACTCACAATTGTGGTGCTGGAAAAGCAGAAACCCAATGGGGCAAGTTAGCAACGCAGAAACTCATGCAGGAGTTAATGCTGTGGTCTCGAATTCAAATTATTTAGGGCAGATTGGCAGGCTGGAAAGGCAGGCGAGAGCTGATGTTTTAGTCTTCTTATTCTCCTGGAAACCTCAGTATTGCTCTAAAGGCCTCCACTGATGAGATGAACCCCACCCTCACTATTGAGGTTCATGTCCTTTACTTAAAGTCAGTAGACTGTAAATGTGCTCCGCATCTACAAAATACCTAGATTGATGTTTGATTAAACAACCAAATGGGGACTTTCCTGGTAGTGCAGTGTTGAAGAATCAGCCTTACAATGTTGGGAACGCAGGTTCAATCCCTGGTCAGGGAACTAAGATCCCATGTGCCGTGGGGCAACTAAGCACACGTGCCACAACTACTGAGCTCGCACACCTCAACTAGAGCCTGCTTGCCACATACTACAGAACCCACACACTCTGGAGCCTGCACGCCACAACTAAAGAAGAGAAAATCTGCACACCACAACTAGAGAGAAGCCCACGCACCACAATGAAGAGCCCACACGCCTCAGTGAAGATCCCGAGTGCCACAGCTAAGACCCGACGCAGCCAAAAATAAATTAAATAAATAAATAATATCATTTAAGAAAAACAACTGAATAATATAACCTAGTGAAGTTAACACATGAGACTAACCATCGCTTAATCCTGTGCTGTGCTCCAATAAAACTTTATTTAGTTTGAAGTTCATATACTTTTCACATGTCACAAATTATAATTTTTAATTTTTTTTTTCCAAAACACTTCAAACTGTAAAAACCATGTTTACCTCATAGATAGGCCATACAAACCAGGTGGTGGACCAAATCTGGTCCAGTGGCTATAGTTGCTGACCCCCTGATCCAGGACAGTGTGTTGCATGTGTTATCTATATGAATTATAAATATATTTATTTACATATATATTTACACACACTCACACATACATAAACAAAGGTTATTACAGAATACTGAGATGAGCTCTCTGTGTTGGCTAGCTATTCAGATATAGTGGTGTGTACATGTCAATCCCAAACTCCCATTCTATCCCTCCCCACACACTTCCCCCTGGTAACCATAAGTTCATTCTCAAAGTCTGTGAGTCTGGTTCTGCTTTGAAAATAAGTTCATTTTTTTAAGATTCCACATGTAAGCAAAATCATGATATTTGTCTTACTCTGTCTGACTTACTTCACTTAGTATCATAATATCCAGGTCCATCCATGTTGCTACAGATGGCATTATTTCATTCCTTTTAATGGCTGAGTAATATTCCATTGCATATATGTACCACATCATCTTTATCCATTCCTCTGTTGATGAACATTTACATTGTTTCCATGTCTTGGCTATTGTAAACAGCACTGCAATGAACACTGGGGTGCATGTATACTTTCAAACCATGTTTTTCTCCCCATATATGCCCAGGAGGGGGTTGCAAAATCATATGGTAGCTCTATTTTTTGTTTCTTAAGGAACTTCCATACTGTTCTCCATAGTAGCTGTACCAATTTACATTCCCACCAACAGTGTAGGAGGGTCCCCTTTCCTCCACACCCTCTCCATTATTTACCATTTGTAGATTTTTTTGATGAAGGCCATTCTGATTGGTGTGAGGTGATACCGCATTGTAGTTTTGATTTGCATTTCTGTAATAATTAGTGATGTTGAGCATCTTTTCATGTGCCCCTTGGCCATCTGTATGTCTTCTTTGGAGAAATGTTTATTTAGGTCTTCTGCCCTTTTTTTGCCTGGATTCTTTTTTTGATACTGGGCTGCATGAGCTGTTTGTAAATTTTTGGAGACTAATCCCTTGTCAGTCACATCATTTGCAAATATTTTTTCCCATTTTATGAGTTGCCTTTTTGTTTTGTCTATGGTTTCCCTGCTGTGCAAAAGCTTCTGAATTTAATTCAGTCCCATTTGTTTATTTTTGGTTTTATTTCCACTACTCTAGGAGATGGCTTGAAAAAGATACTGTTGAGATTTATGTCAAAGGGTGTTCTGCCTATGTTTTCCTCTAAGAATTTTATAGTATCCAGTCTTACATTTAGAACTTTAATCCATTTTGAGTTTATTTTTTATTATTTTGTTAAAGAGTGTTCTATATTCATTCTTTTATATATAGCTGTCCAGTTTTCCCAGCACCATTTATTGAAGAGACTTTCTTTCCTCCATTGTATAGTCATGCCTCCTTTGTTGTAGATTAATTGACCATAGGTGTGTGGGCTTACTTCTGAGCTTTCTATTCTGGTCCATTGATCTATATTTCTGTTTTTGTGTCATTACCATACTGTTTTGATGACTGTAGCTTTGTAATATAGTCTGAAGTTAGGGAACCTGATTCCTCCAGCTCCGTTTTTCTTTCTCAAGATTACTTTGGCTATTGGGGGTCTTTTGTGTCTCCATACAATGTTAACATTTTTTGTACTAGTTCTGTGAAAAATGCCATTGGTAATTTGATTGGGATTGCATTGAATCTGTAGATTGCCTTGGGTAGTATAATCATTTTGACAATATTGATTCTGCCAATCCAAGAACATGGTATCTCTTTGCATCTGTTTGTGTCATCTTCGATTTCTTTCAACTGTGTCTTATAGTTTTCAGGGTACAGGACTTTTGTCTCCTTAGATAGGTTTATTCCTAGGTATTTTATTCTTTCTTGAGGTGATGGTAAATGGGATTGTATCTTTAATTTCTCTTTCTGATCTTCCATTGTTAATGTACAGGAATACAACAGATTTTTCTGCATATTAATTTTGTATCCTGCAACTTTACCAAATTCATTGATGAGCTCTAGTAGTTTTCCTGGTAGCATCTTTAGCATTTTCTATGTATAGTATCATGTCATCTGCAAACAGGGACTGTTTTACTTTTTCGTTTACAATTTGGATTCCTTTTATTTCTTTTTATTCTCTGAATGCCATGGTTAGGACTTCCAAAATCATGTTGAATAAAAGTGGCAAGAGTGGACATCCTTGTCTTGTTCTTGATCTTAGAGGAAATACTTTCAGCTTTTCACCACTGAGTATGATGTTAACTGTAGGTTTGTCATATGTGGCCTTTATTATGTTGAGTTATGTTCCCTCTTTGCCCACTTTATGGAGAGTTTTTATCATAAATAGATGTTAAATTTTGTCAAAAAGCATTTCTGCATCAATTGAGATGATCATATGGTTTTTATTCTTCAATTTGTTGATGTGGTGTATCACATTGATTGATTTGCAGGTATTGAAAAATCCTTGCATCCCTGGGATAAATCCCACTTGATCATGGTGTATGATTCTTTTAATGTATTGTTGGATTCAGATTGCTAGTATTTTGTTGAGGATTATTGCATCTATGTTCATCAGTTATATTGACCGATAATTTTCTTTTTTTGTGACACCTTTTTCTAGTTTTGGTATCAGGATGATGGTGGCCTCATAGAATTAGTTTAGGAGTATTCTTTCTTCTGCAATTTTCTGGAATAATTTCAGAAGGATAGGTGTTAACTCGTCTCTAACTGTTTGATAGAATTTTCCTGTGAAGCCATCTGGTCCTGGACCTTAGTTTGTTTGGAGTTTTTAATGACAGTTTCAACTTCAGTACTTATGATTGGTCTGTTCATATTTTCTATTTCTTCCTTGTTCAGACTTGGAAGGTTGTACTTTTCTAAGAATGTGCCCATTTCTTCCAGGTTGTCCATTTTACTGGCATATAAATAGTTGCTGTGTAATCTTTTAGGATCCTTTGTATTTCTGTGGTGTCTGTTGTAACTTCTCCTTTTTCACTTCTAATTTTACTGATTTGAGTCCTCTCCTTTTTTTTTTTTCTTGATGAGTCAGGCTAAAGGTTTATCAACCTTTTTTTTTTAATCTTTTCAAAGAACCAGCTCTTAGTGTCATTGATCTTTGCTATTGTTTTCTTCATTTCTATTTCATTTATTCCTGCTCTAATCTTTATGATTTTTTTCCTTCTACTAACTTTGGGTTTTTGTTTGTTCTTCTTTCTCTAGTTGATTTAGGTGTAAGGTTAGGTTGTTAATTTGAGATCTTTCCTGATTCCTGAGGTAAGTCTGTATTGCTATCAACTTCCCTCTTAGAACTGCTTTTGCTGTGTCCCATACATTTTGGATCATTGTGCTTTCATTTTCATTGCCTCTAGGTATTTTTTTTTTAATTTCCTCTTTGATTTCTTCAGTGATCCATTGGTTGATTAGTAACATATTGTTTAGCCTGCATGTGTTTGTGTTTTTTACAGTTTTCTTCTTGTAGTTGATTTCTAATCTCATAGCATTGTGGTCATAAAAGATACTTGATATGATTTCAATTTTACTAAATTTACCAAGGCTCACTTTCTTGCCCAGCATGTGATCAATCTGGAGAACGTTTCATGTGCACTTGAGAATAATGTAATTTCTGCTGCATTTGGATGGAGTGCTCTATAAATATCTATTAAGTCCATCTTGTCTAATGTGTCATTTAAGGCCTGTGTTTCCTTATTGATTTTCTGTCTGGATAATCTGTCCATTGTTGAAAGTCAGATGTTAAAGTCCCCCACTATTATTGTGTTACTGTCAATTTCTCCTTTTATGGCTGTCAGTATTTGCCTTATATAATTGGGTGTTCCAATGTTGGGTGCATATATATTTACAATTGTTATATCTTCTTGGATTGATCCCTTGATCATTATGTATTGTTCTTCTTTGTCTCTTGTAACAGTATTTATTTTGAAGCCTATTTTGTCTGATATGAATATTGCTATGCCAGGTTTCTTTTCATTTCCATTTGCATGGAATACATTTTCCATCCCCTCACTTTCAGTCTGTATGTGTCCCTAGATCTGAAGTGGGTCTCCTGTAGACTGCATATATATGAGTCTTGTTTTTGTATCCATTCAACCAGTCTATGAGTTTTGGTTGGAGCATTTAATCCATTTACATTTAAGGTTATTATGGCTATGTATGTTCCTATTGCCATTTTCTTAATTGTTTTGAATTTTTTTGTAGGTCTTTTTTCTTCCTTTCCTCTTTTGTTCTCTTCTCTTGTGATTTGGTGACTAACTTTAGTGTTGTGTTTGGATTCCTTTTTCTTTTTTGTGTGTGTATCTATTGTAGATTTTCATTTTATGGTTACCATGAGGTTTTGGTATAGCAGTCTACATATAAACAAGATTGTTTTACATTGCTGGTCTTTTAATTTCAAGTGCATTTCCAATATCATGCATTTGTGCTCTCTTCTTCTCACAATTGCTGGTTTCAATATCATATTTGTGTTTAGATGGTTACCTACCTTTACTGTATGTTTGCCTTTACAGGTGAGCTTTCCATTTGTAATTTTCTTGTTTCTAGTAGTGGCCTTTTCTTTTCTGCTTAGAGAAGTTCCTTTAGCATTTGTTGCAAATCTAGTCTGGTCTGGTGGTGCTGAATTCTCTTAGCTTTTGCTTGTCTGTAAAGCTTTTGATTTCTCCATCTTATGTGAATCAGAGCCTTACTGGATAGAGTACTCTTGGTTGTAGATTCTTCCCTTCCATCACTTTAAATATATCATGTCATTCCTATCTTACCTGCACTGTTTCTTCTGAGAAATCAGCTGGTAACCTTATGGAATTCCCTTGTATATTATTTTTTGCTTTTCCTTTGTGGCCTTTAATATTTTTTCTTTGTCTTTAATTTTTGTCAATTTGATTACTATGTGTCTTGGCATGTGTCTTCAGTTTATCCTGCCTGGGACTTTCTGCTCTTCCTGGACTTCAGTGACTCTTTCCTTTCCCATGTTAAGGAATTTTTCAGCTATTATCTCTTCAAATATTTTCTCAGGTCCTGTCTCTCTCTCTCTTCTCCTTCTGGGACTCCTGGGACCCCTAATGCAAATGTTGGTGCATTTACTGTTGTCTCAGAGATCTCTTAGACTGTCTTCATTTCTTTTCATTATTTTTTCCTTATTCTGTTCCACAGCAGTGATTTCCTCCATTCTGTCTTCCAGGTAACTTATCTGTTCTTCTGTCTCAGTTACTCTGTTCTTGATTCTTTCTAGTGTATCTTTCATTTCAGTTACTTTATTGTTCAACTGTTTGTTCTTTAGTTCTTCTAGGTCTTTGTTAAGCATTTCTTGAATCTCCTCATTCTGTGCCTTCATTCTTTTTCCAGGATCTTGAATCATCTTCACTATTATTACTCTGAATTCTTTTTCTGGTAGATTGCTTATCTCCACTTCACTTAGTTGTTCTTCTGGAGTTTTATTTTGTTCCTCCATCTGAGACATACAGCTCTGCTGTTTCATCTTATCTAACTTTCTGTGATTGCGGTTTCATTTCTGCAGGCTGCAGGTTTTCACTTCTTGCTTCTGCTGTCTGCCCTCAGGTGGATGAGGCTGTCCAAGAGGTTTTTCCAGGTTTTCTGGTGGGAGGGACTGGTTCCTGCCCACAGGTGAGTGGAATTGGGTCTTGTCCCTCTGGTGGGCAGGGCAGTGCTCAGGAAGAATTTAAGCAGCCTGTCTGCTCATGGGTGGGACTGTGTTCCTGCCTTGTTGTTTGTTTGGCTTGAGGTGTCCCAGCACTGGAGTTTACAGGCTGTTGGGTGGGGCTAGGTCTTAGGGAGTCAATGGTGGCCTCCAAGAGGGCTCACACCAATGAGTACTCACCAGAACTGCCTTTGCCAGTGTCTTTGTCCCTGCAGTGAACCACAGCTGTCCCCCTGCCTCCATAGAAGACCATCCAATACTAGCAGGTAGGTCTGGCCCAGTCTCCTATGAAGTCACTGTTTTTCTCCCTGGGTCCTAGGACATGCTAGACCTTGTGTGCACCTTCCAAGAGTGGAGTTTCTGTTTCTCTAAGTCCTGTGGAGTTCTTGCAATCAAACTCTGCTGGTCGTGAAAGCCAAATTCTCCAGGGGTTCCTCCTCATATTGCGAGAGTCCCAGGCTGGGGAGCCTGATGTGGGGCTCAGGACTTTTACTCCAGTGGGAGAACTTCTGTGGTATAATTATTTTCCACTTTGTGGGTCCCCCACTGGGCAGCTATGGGATTCAATTTTATTGAGATTGCACCCCTCCTACTGTCTCATTGTGGCTTCTTTGTCTTTGGATGAAGGATATCTTTTTTGGTAGGTCCAGCATTTTTTTTGTTGATTGTTGTTCCACAGTTAGTTTTGATTTTGGTATTTTTATAAGAAGGGGTGAGCTCAAGTCCTTCTACTCTGCCATCTTGCCAGCCTTTCTCATAATCAATCTCCCCTTTTCAAACTAACTAATCCTCAGCTTCAGGCCCTGAACATTCACACACACACACACACACACACACACACACACACACACACCCTTCATTTATTCCGTATATACATATATATTTACTAATCTGCTTACAATATATCAGGCTTTTTCACCAGATACAGGATACAAAGAATTAATCTAACTGAAGTCATGTTTCTTTAATAATAAATCACAGGACTAGGCAAGAAAAAATTGTTAGATATCCACCATTTATTAGCCATTCTAGCTAAGCCATCTGATTAACTCTCTAAAACAGCTCAGTGTAGGGATTGCCAGGTGAAAGCCAGAACCAGTTAAATTTAGATTTCACAGGAATGGTGAATAATTTTCTTCAGTATAATATTTTCCATGGAATATTAGGGACATACTTATAATAAAAATAATTGGGAAACATGGATGCTAAAAATTTTCTCAAATTCACATTTACATTTTCATTTGCTAAATTTTGCAACTCTAGCTCAATGAGAGTAGGAATTACTCTATCCAGTTAATATGGGAGTAAAGTGATGCTCAAGAAGATTAATTTAGTTGTTCAAGTTCATTCATCTGGAATTTCCTGTAATTTTTCCCCACACTAAAATTAGATATAGGGACAGATTATAAAAGAAAATGGATGTATCCCTGTGCATTGGGGAGGCAAAATGGATGAAATTAATTCCATCTAGATAACTTCATATGGCCAAATGTGTGAATGAAGGCTAAGAAGTGAGTAAAATATAAATAAAAATCAATTGATCAAAACAAATTTGAACCATTTAATTATTATTTGACCTTACAAAATAATACTCACCTTTACAAGATTCTCTCTGCATTTAATATTAGCATCTTGACTCATCACTCTGTGTTACAGAAAATTTTCCCATAGGTAACCACATTTTACTGTTTTTTTCAGAATTGACAAATATTTATTAAGATTCTAATTCCAGATATCATCAACATAAGAAAGTTCAAACCTTATTTTATCATTTGTGAAGAAATAAGCTATACCAAATACAGGGGTCAAGTGAAATTTAAGAAGAAAATGTATCCAGCTATTTTGTCTTACGAGTTCATGGTAGATCAAAAAAGAAAGCCAGAAGTCCTTACCAAGGAACTAAAAGAATTATTTCACACATGAAGTTGTTGATGAACCAAGAATATCTCTTGCTTCCTGGTTTCTCTTTTCTAGATGGAAAAGATAATTATAGCTGACAGCTGACTTCTGATTAATTCAATATGTGACTAATGCTTAACTTCAAATAAAGTCTGCTGTGTAGGTAGAAAAGATTCTTCATTTCTCCAAACTGTATAGATGGACACTAAGATAAAACTCTGCTATAACTCTGCTATAACTGCTATAAAATGTTTAATTCTTAATCACTGAACCATTTATTAAATGGTTAAATACAAGATATTTAAGCTTGTATTTCAAATGTTTTCCAATACAAACAAATGAAATCTCACCAGCAGCTACAAAGGCTATTCTAGAATAGTTAGAATACAATTTAATTTTAGCACAGTAGCTTAAGAATTGTTTTATTTTTATTTTTTATATTAACTTGAGACATCTTTAGAAGATTTTAAAATGGTGAGATTTGAGAAAAGTGATATTTCACTGTGGGATTCCTAGGTATCACAGATAAGTCAGAAACAAGGCACAAAGTAAGGACAAAATTTTTGGAGATGGTAAAAGAGGAAAAAAAACACTAAGTACAAGTGCAGAGTTTGATCCAATAAATTAAAATTTGGTGAAGGGGAAGCTTAGAAAGGGATGGGGAAAATATCTCCATATCTAGACAAAGTTTAGTCAACTGATCATTCCCAGACCAGATTTCCTTTAAAGTATCAGAGAAAGATTGCCATGAATTTCAGGAAGGAAAGAATGCATTCTGTAAATGCACTTGGTAATCGTCCCAACGTGTTCACGCGAAGTGTTCTGCCCCTAAGTGAGGCATGAGGGAGATGGGCAAACAGCTCAAGTTTTTCTCTGCACTAAGAGCTGTCACTTATAACCCATCTTCATGAAAGAGTCGACCCACTTCTCCTAGTAAAGTTTCAAAACATACCCTACTTTCCAGGTGCTCATATTTTTAAGATAGTCAAAACTGAGCTGAGAGAGTCCTTTCCCCCACTTTGTTTTCTCCATGAGAGAAGGCCTGACAAGTGATGGAGGAAGCCTTCTCTGTGCCTGTCTGAGTGCCTGTTGCTTTTACTCCAGGAGAGAACAGTGTCAGGTCTGTTCCTGAGAATACGACGCCTGCTGTGATCGTCTAGTGCACTTCTTTGTTCTTCTGGCAGTGTTCCTTTTAAGGGTTCCACAAAGTTCAAATCAAAGGAGAAGAAAAATACATGGAAACACTTATCCAGGAATATGAATTAGGTGACAGAGGCCGCACTATATCCTTCCTTTTCACAAAAGTTTTAAACATTTGCTCTGGTACCAAGTTTATTTAAATGTATGCAGATTTATTCAGAACCCTTTAATTTCATTAATATTTCACATGAGTTGAAATAATAACCCAGAGAATGCAAGGACCCACCTGATAATGTATTTGGTGTCCACATTATTTTATTGACATGTATTTGATTGCCTTCAAAGCTCGGAACACTGTATTTATACAGATGTGTGTGTATGTATGTATATGTATTTGTCACAACAGAGCTCTTTAGCACTTAATATGTCCCACATAGGATTTTAAATCATGTTCCTTGTGAATCTAGAGTTCTATAAAATAAACCTCTGAGTCTTTGCATTGTTTTTAAAGCATGTTCATAGGAAAACAGTGGTTTCTCAATGCCTATGATAAAGCTCAGCGAAAATTAAGTACAATTAATTTGTCATTAACTAGTTGTAAAAAACAAAGATGGATTAAGAATCTGCTGTGAAACCCTGAGATTTTTCAGGAGTATGACTTGTAACTTAGAGGAGAATTATACGCTTAGATAAAACAGGATGGGAAAATAATCTCATTAAGTGAATAAGGTATTTTCCCTCTGGTAAAGTTTTTTTATTGATTGAATAATAATGATCGTCAACAACATGTAGCTGAATTTGTGTGTTAGATGATAAATTCTTTCCAGGGCATTAAACAATGCCTTAATGTGTTGGTGAACAATGATTTCAGAGTATGTGGGGTTTATAGACATTTATAAATAGCCTGAACGTGAATAAAGGCTGGCTGGCTAGTTATACATCTTGGAGTTTTTTTAAGATTTTTAAGATTTTTTAAGTTTTTTTCTCTTCAGTCCTTGAATCTGTGAAATCTGAACAAGGAGCAAAAGGCAAATTTTCTACATTCTAGATTACTTTCAGTGTCTTTTTGTTAATTTAGCTACTTCTCTTCAAGTAATTTCAAATGCCATCCACCATCACCACAAAAAAAAATAAATAAATAAAAAGAGATGCCAGTAGTTCAAAGGCTTTTTTTTTTTTTTTTCATAATGGTGACTTTATATTAAAATAGAATTCAGAGAAGCCAAGGTAGTAAGTGGCTTTCGGGCAGAGTTCAGATTTCTTTCCCACTTACAGAAGTGAAGTGGGAATGTGAAGTACTAGCTTCCTGCCAACCACAATAGGAGGTACACTTACTTTATTTTTTTATACATATTATCCTATTTGAAAACAATTTTTTCCCCACAAAGTAGAGATAAATTCTTACACCTGGATCTCATGATGAAAAATTGTATCCTCAGTAGAGGAGACCTGCCATTAAAAAGAAGGTTTTAGGAAATCAGACATTTATTTTGAGGGCTGTGAAATTTTATTATCATTGATGACATGTCACTATTTCAATAAACTCATGTGAAATAATTTTTCAACTTGTAGTGGAATGACAACATTGTATTTCCATTTGGTTAAGAAGGAAGGTTTTATAGTAGATTTTTACATTTAAACAAAGAGAATGTTAGAAATTATGCTGGCCGGTGTCATCCAAGAATCTATAAGTCATACTTCACAACCAAATTACTATATTTTTATTGCTAACACTGTTTTTTCAGATGGGCAGCCTACAAATATTTATTGAGCAATACTGAGCATCGTCAGTTCTTCCTTCTTTCACCCAAATGCAAATATTTCTGATTGCCTGTCCTGTGTTAAGTGCCAGGAATACAGAGGTAACAAGACAGATAAACTGTGGCCCTTACAGAATGTTCAGTGACCTGGCACAGGCTGTGATGGAGACAGGCTTTTGCACAGTGAAATCTTGGGAGCAAGAGTGTGGGAAGAAGTGAATTCAGAGTGGTGGGACCTTAAGGTGGTAAAGCTGAGGCTGAAGAGGTCAGTAGCCTAGTGAAGAGCTTGGCCTTTGTCCCAAGGATGAGGAGAAGCTTCTGGGGCCTTAAGGGAACAACTAGTGATCACTGACGGTGGGTGGATATAGCAGAGGCAAGAGAAGGGATTTTTGTTTGTTTCTTTTAAGAGGAGCAAAACAACAGTACGTTTGTATACTCATGGGAATGGTACAATAGAAACAAAAAAACTTCACCTGTAAGAAAAGCAGAGTTGGCAGAGTGGTGCTCAGGAGTATGCTAGGGCGGGGACCCTGGGAGGAGCGCAGACTTCTCCTCTACTGTGGATTCTGGGAGGACTATGGGAGCTTTTTCAGAGCTACTGTTTTCTCACTGAAAGGATAGGTGGTATAATTTTGAGGAAATATAAGGCATGAACTCACCTTCAGGGATAGGGGGCGTGAAAGGACTAGGGAAACAGAGATTGCAGGACTTATTCCACCCAATGATTTCACAGAGCAATAAAAATTTTAGAAATACTTTCAACAAAATCAGAAAAAAATGCTGTATTATGTAAAGCCAAACAGACAAAAATTAGAAACATTTTGAAGACGATCAAATTTGTGACCTTATTCAATACTTCTTCATGGTTTTCCATATTAAAATTCAATTAACATATCAGTGGGAATGAATATTTAATACTCGAGGACACGTTAAGTTTTTCTCAACCAGTTAGAGAAAAATGGGTGAGTGGCAGCTGTAAATACAGCGTAACTAGAAGTGGGCAGACACAAATTAAATTCTGATAGATCGGACTTCATATCATAGAAGTCTTCAGCTTTTTTAATTAACTGAGAATACTGGTAACAAAAATGGATTGTTTGCAAAAGCTGGGACCTACTTAGCAGCTAATTTTTTTTTAACCCATGGAAAATACTGTCATTTAAAGTAAGTTTAATATTATAACCTTTGCAGTAGAAGTAGCAAGTAATTGCTTTTTTTACCCCATCTATGGCATTATAGAGATAAAAAGACATCTTTTTGGTAGGACTGAAATGCTACTATTTATTGTTTGCAGTAATTTTCTTATAATTAAGTAATCTAAGGAAATGTTACATGTCTCCTTAGGCTCTGTGGAAAAGCAAGGTGGATCCTGTTTTCAAAGGTGATTCATTTGCATTACTCCACTAGAAATATATAATAATAAAGTAGGCAAAGTGAATAAATATTCATTTTATGTTTACATATAATAATTGAAGTTGCTGTGGTGTCAGAAAACAAAAATAAAGAATAAATTTTGGCCTTCATCCTCTTACAGGAAATTTTTATTGGCATTAGTGAGCACATCTAGGATAAAACCTTTTTAAAAAAATGAGTCATTACATATACATAATTTTATTATTTATTAAACAATATATTGGAAGAGCTTTTAACTGAAGGGACTCTGTATTGTACTCTAATGATTTAATAATAAAATTTACACAACTGGACCATATCTTTTAATCTAAAATCTTTAAAATCAATTGAAGGATGTTGTCTGTACCATAGACCATAGTCTTTGAATATAGACAACTTAGCATTTTGTAATGCATTGCTCTGTGTTTTGGCAGTGTTTTCTTTTTCCTCTCTAACTTGTCTTATGTGATGTGCCTTGTCTCCTTCAAAAGATTACATGGTCTGTTAGGGCAAGTATCAATCTTGGAGTCTTTTTTGATGCCTGCAATACCCATCCCAATGTTATACTTTCAGTAAATACTTGTTGAGTTCAAGTATTACTACGATGAGGTTTAAACCTAACTTCATTGATTCCTTTTTTGTTGGTAATAACACTTGGTATTAGAAAATTTGAAGACAAAATAATAAGTTATTATTATAATAACACTTGGTATTAGAAAATTTGAAGACAAAATAATAAGTTTTATTTAAAGATAATTTCAACATATAGGAGCATAATACATGTAAGGAACATAAATATTTTTGACAAGTTGCCTAAAAGTATAAAATGCGAGGTATAGTTGCATAACAAGGGGGAGAGTGATCCTTTAATGCACCAGTTTGAAATTTTTGAAAAGAAAAAATATTTATCCAGTTACTTTTTAAGCTGATAGTACGCTGTTTTAATAGGGCAACAGGGTTGTAATAGCAAAATCTTGAACTGGTTTAGATCTATCCAAGCCCGTGTACTTTCTCCCCAGTATTTTATGGCCTCTATAGATCCAAGGTTCTGCCTCATTCATTTTATTTTATCTCAAACCCCAGATTTTGTAATGTTTTCCTAATTCACTGAATCACCCATATGCAATTTGGAAAATTACTTCCTTCCACGCACTCCCGCTTGATTCATATATTTATCAGCTGTATATTGAGCTCCCTCAATTCACTGTCTGAAATGACTAACTAGACATAAAGCTTTATTCTCCTAATCTGTCCCCAGGGCTTTATGAATCAATTCACAGACTCCAGTATCAATTTTTACCTACAACACAGACCAAACTGTAGATGAAGAAAAGGAATGAGGGACCCTCACAAGTAAGGATTCACATCCTTGAAGTATAGGATTTGAAATTTTATGATAATTACACTTGCCACCAAGAAGACTTTATAAACTTTGAAAAACTTCTTTCCTTTCATTCATTTAATCATTAATTGAACATTTTTAGAATACCTACTAAGTTTCAAGTCCTTTACTAATGCTTGACATATGTAATATATTGTGGGAATGTCCATCTAAAATTTCAAGGGAGATAACCAATTCATGGTTTTATATCTTAAGTTTCATCACACAGTGGATATTGTGGTTATTTCTAAAACCCTACAAGTTAGTTTGCTGGTTTACACTGTAATTTAGAATTGGCATTTTAGATCTCTTTAAAAATGTAATATCTCGAGTGTCATGCTCTGGCAGTTTTAGTGTGGAATTAGCCCAAGGTAGTTTTATAGCAATAAAGGATGTCATATTG
Source organism: Kogia breviceps (assembly GCF_026419965.1). Classification (NCBI taxonomy): domain Eukaryota; kingdom Metazoa; phylum Chordata; class Mammalia; order Artiodactyla; family Physeteridae; genus Kogia; species Kogia breviceps. Next base: position 17,014,526 of record NC_081322.1, read on the forward strand.
AAGAAACCTGCTAGTAATTTACCTTTTATTCTTTTATTTCCTACTCCAAAACAATTGAAAACTAGAAACTGTACCCCAGGGAACTAGCTCCCAAGTACGATCAGAAACTATTGGGACATACGTTCTTTAGTTCTTAAATAAAATGGTATTGGGGCTTCCCTGGTGGCGCAGTGGTTGAGAATCCGCCTGCCGATGCAGGAGACACGGGTTCGTGCCCTGGTCCGGGAAGATCCCACATGCCGCGGAGCGACTGAGCCCGTGAGCCATGGCCGCTGGGCCTGTGCGTCCGGAGCCTGTGCTCCGCAACGGGAGAGGCCACAACAGCGAGAGGCCCGCATACCGCAAAAAAAAAAATAAAATAAAATAAAATAAAATAAAATGGTATTCATTCCATTCTCTCACTAGAGAAATTATTGGGTTGGTTTTAAAATGAATCAGTATGTACCTGAGGCTTTGGATTGCTTTTTAATGCCAAGGAGATATCTAGTACTTCTAAAACCTATCACAAGTTTATTGCCACACTATGAGTATAATTTCAAATTACAAGGCAAGCAGAAAAGTAAGAACGAAAAGCCAACATTCTTGCCTAGGAAGGCAATTGTGAACTTGCTCAGAGAACAAACGTGGTTTATAAATCTAGGTCTCCTCATAATAATGATTTAATATTATTGTAGGAACATGAGCAGAGAACTACTAGTGTCAGAAATAAGGGATTATATATTATTGATATGACTTTTTTTATTATTGGTGTTTTTCTTCCATGGTGAGTAAAATGCTTTTTAAATATCCTCCTGGCAATGCTGAAGATTCCTTTGTTTGTTATGTCACTTCCTTCCTTCATATGGAGAAAGTGAATTAATACTGTATCATTTGTCAAAGGTCACACTTCTCTGATTTCTACTAAGTGTAAGGGGATGATGCTGAGGCAAAATACAGAACTCTATCTTCCCACATCATTTCCATCTACAGAGTTAACACTTTAACCCCAGCCATGATATTTGCAAGCCCAGTAATGTGATTTACTATGTCATGAGGGATCTCTTGTAGTTAGGGACACTAAACTAATTCCAACTATGTAGAAAATTACAGTCAGAAATAATTTAGATAAGTAATCTATTGCTATCTTAACTAAACCAAGGAAAGAGCCTGGTACAGTTGGACTCAAAGATAACTAGAACCAGAGCTGGAAACATAATAATAATGCCTTTTTATTGACTATCTCTAATTCTGTCTTCATCTGCTGGTCAAATTCCTTTATCTGGATAGACAGCAGTGCAACCAGCACATTAAATTAGAAGGGTTTCCCAGTAAAATATATGGCATCCACATTCACACCAAAATAACCAATTCAGAAGAATTTACCAGTCAGAAAACTGGTCACTTGTAGCACTTCTTTCACTGCATTGGTTTTTATTCCAAGAAAGGAAAACAAACCTAAGAGAAGAACATTGATTAGCCAGGTTTGGGTCCCCTGCTCACAAATTTACTGCTAAAATTAACAGGCCAAAACCAACAATAAGGATTTGAGAGTTGTAGTATAGAGAATATGGCAGAAGTAGTTCCCTGAAGTTATAATAATTCATATTCCTAAAGAAGAAGAGGTATTTCTGGAGGAATAAAACATAGATGATCACTCAAATTATGAAGTGAAACTTCTGACCAGTAAAGCCTCTTTTATTGCATCTAAAGTATCAGAGAAATTAAGTTTTGGACGAGAGAGGATGAAGTGACTTGCAAAGGGTTAGTCATAGTAGATTAAGCCATAGAGGGCTCTTATAGCACCTGTCATAGTAGTATTTCATAAACATAAACCTCAGTAAACATTATTTGATGAGGATAACAAAAAATTATCTAGGTGGTTAGCAATGCAATCAGCAAAATAAATTAGATGGACTTCTAGAAAAATACATCATGCATATTCATATGAAAATAACTAATTCAAAGGATTAATTACATTTCAAAAAGGGAGAACTAATTAGAATAATAACTTAAAATATAATCTCATTAACGTTGATTAGTTTTACAATAGTTTAAAGAATAAGCCTAAAAAACTGAAATGAGAAATAGTAAGTAAATGATACAGGAAAAAATCAGGTAACAAAATGCAAAAAATGATAATATATGAAATTATCTTATTTCAAAACAGTTGTCAGGGTTTTTTTTTCCGAAAGTAAGTAGAAAAGTGAAAAACACAGAAAGATGATAAGGAGTATAAAAATATGGTGCTTCAATAATTTATATTCAACTATTAAATAATAACCTCAATAATTATGGACAAAAATATAAATGTTTGCTTTTCTTCAAAAAGATGAAATTACCATGATGATGCCAAGGAGATAACAATGCAAGTTATATATAATGTAAAGTAAATTATTACTAATATTCATCATTTATAACAATTTGTGCAACAATAAACGATAAGAGAGGAATAATTTTTTAAATCTATATTACATCTTTTATTTTATATCAGATATGATACATTTACATTTTTAATTCACTTTTCTCTTCAAACTAAATGGAAAATAATACTAAAAACCCAAGTTCACTTCTTGAATCTTTTTCAATAATGGTCCTTGACACTAAAATTTTTTTATGGGAACACACAAAGCAGGACTCAGATTCAATGTTGATGCACTTTAAAAATTGAACAACAAATTAGTTATTGGAAGCAAATTGTCTGTAATCGAGAGTTTTTTTTAAAGAAAAATTAGCATCATATTTAAAGCACCCATATCCTCAGAGAATTTGGTAGTTTATTCTCCATGGTACAATCCGTAATTGAAAAGTTTGATTCGAGAAGTATTTTTCATGTTTATCCAAAATCAAATGACCAAATCAGATTCCAAATTTCAATAGAAAATAAAACTTTTCATATATTTAGTGCTTATATAGATATATTTATGATGATGTAATATGTTAAAATTTTATTCTTCTACTTTACAAATAGTATTTTAACATCAAAAAATTTTTTTATCAAAATTTTTCATCGTAAGAAACCATGCAACTATATAAAATTAGTTGGAATATCCCAATTGCCTTCTCTCTGGTCCTCCTGATTCCACCTTGTTCTTTTATTGTCCGTTTTCAACACAGAAGCCAAAACCTGATTTATACAATTCATATAATACTTTTTGGTGCAAAGTCCTTTTCATTCAGAGTGAAAAGGGAAGTCTTTGCAGTGTCCTCTGAGATGCTGCCTGACCTGGTTTGCCTCTAGACACTACCCCTCCTGCCCCTCTGTCTCTCCACCCTGCCACACCAGCTCCTTTCTGCAAAGCATTCCTGCTGGCTGCTTCACACAGATGTCACCTTCGCATGAGGCTGACCCTCACCAGCGTATCTAAAATTGAAGCCCACCTGCCCCAAATCCCTTACCAACCCCACGTGCTCAGTGTTCCCCAATGGCACTTGTCTTTCAATCTACAGCATGTTACTGATTGTGTTTCTTTATTGTCTATATACCCACGCTAGAACAGACTCCAGGGAGCAGTTTCTGTTTAATTCCCTGATCGGTCCCCACTATCTGCGGTATACCGTATATATTTCAGACAACTCTCATGTACTAGATCAAGTCTTCATTGTAGATCCTCTGTGGATCTAGTCTCTGGGGTCTGATCCTTGTTCTATCCACAGCTGTCACTAAGGTGACCAAGTTTACGTGGCACACTCTGCAGGATACAATCTGACAGCTCTTTGCCTGAGGCCCTCCTGTTCCAGGGCTCCCCTTTGAGACAGAGCCACAGCACGCCCCGGCACCCGGCGTGCCCGTACAGGCACAACCCAGAATGCAGACAAGTTCACAACCTCACCACGAAGAAACAGAAGGTGAATAAGTTCTCCCTTATTTAAACTTCAGAAGAAGTGATCATTTATATAACCTCACAGAAGGAAGTTCTATGAAATTAAGCAATAGCATGTCCTTGACACTGAGTGGTGGCTGGATGATTTATGCACCCCTGTGTAGGTTTTCTCTCCCTTCCTGCCTCAGTGCTCTCTTCCCTCATTTCACCCCCTGAAAAAATAGCAGCATGTTAGCTTTTATCTCAGGTCAGGCTCTACTTTCTGAATAACCTAGGTTAGGACAGTAGTTACTAAACAAATATTTATTTATTGAATAAATTAACATTAATTTATAATATCCAAAAGAGGTATAGAAATATTGAGTGAGTTACACTTATGCTAGGACACCCAAGGAATAGTTATAACATCAAGCCTAAAGAATGAGAAAATATTTATTCATGAGTTAACTTATAACAAGATAACTGATTTAAATGAGCTATATTTTCTCAATTTGTTTCCTGGATGTAAAGACAAGAAGCCATAAATATTTAGTGTAAGACATCTGGTAACCCTCAGTACTGTATAAACAATCTTTTTATTTTAAGCTTCTAGTGACCTTGCATAGACAACCATCTTTAGTCCACTAGTTTCAGAAAATACTCTTAAACTCAACATGAGTTTGTATAGACTCACGATTATATGACTTATCTATTCACTAGACATCTTACCATTTTCCTACATAGTTTTATTGTTTTCAGAAATACATATGGTCAAAACAGGCTTTGCAATATTAGAATAAATTATTGCATGCATTCTAATGAGATATTATCTTCATATTAATTTAAGACAGTTTAAGACAGATATCTTTTACTAGTGTAATAACTGAGATTTGTTAAGCATCTCTCCTATCAGACATGTAAATCTCATTGTCTTCAATATTTTGTATTTGTATTTCTACACTAACCTAAATTGTTGCACAGAATGAATGCCCTCATCATGAAGATGGTTGTAATATTTAAGTCTAGGGTAAGCCTTTACATATGAATAAAATTATTTTCCTACCAATGTGATTGAAAAATTTTAATTTTCGAGCTTTAGATGAAAAATACTTATCAAAGATCTTTAGCGATAATCAAATGTAATATTATTTCATTTGCAAATGTAGAATTACCATAATAAGATTCCCCACAGTCATACAACTTTGATATTTAAGAAAAATATGTATTCAACAATGAATCGCATATATTCCTCTAAATTACATTTTACTTCTAGCATAAGCTTAGGAATTTATCAAAAATGCATCTGCATTTTAAGAAATTAAAAATTAGCATCAGAGAGAAAATTTTTTTTCATTTTAATTGGAAAAATTAGACTTCTGCCTATGTGGGCCAGGGATTTTATCTAAACACATGCAAACTTACTAAAAAGTATAAATAAAATGGATAAGTTTGACTGTTTTAGATACCTCATGTAGGCGGAATCATACAATTCTGTCCTTCTGTGACTGAGTCATCTCACTTAGCATAATATCCTCCAGGTCCATCCATGTTGTTTCATGTGGCAGGATTTCCTTCTTTTTTAAGGCTGAATAATATTCTAGTGTGTGTGTGTGTGTGTGTGTGTGTGTGTGTGTGTGTGTGTGTGGAGAGAGAGAGAGAGAGAGAGAGAGAGAGAGAGAGAAAATATACCACATTTTCTTTATCCATCCATCCATCGATGAACACTTATGTTGTCTCCATATCTTGGCTACTATGAGTAATACTGCAATGAAGTGGGATTGCTGAATCATAGAGTAGTTCTATTTTTAGTTTTTTGAAGAACGTTCATTCTGTTTTTTCATACTGGCTGCATTAATTTACACTCCCACCAACGGTGTTGACTTCACTTTTATGAGGAATCTAAAACAGTCAAACTCACATAAGCAAAGAGTTGAATGGTGGTTGCCCAGAGCTGTAGGGGGGAGGGGGAAATGAAGAGTTGCTGATCAAGGGGTATAGTTTTAGTTACATAAGATAAGTAAGCTCTAGAATTCTGCTCTACAACATTGTACTGATGTTTCCCAATACTGCATTGTGTGCTTAAAAATTTAAGAGGGCAGATCTAAAGTTGTGTTCTTATACAATAATAAAAATTAGAACAGATGGAGAAGAAAACATATTATAGAAATTTGGTTATACACAAAAGAGAGCCACAACAAAAAGAGTTCAAGAAATACTACTGAAAAAAACTATGGGCATTTGTTATGGACACTTGATCATCCTGCTGTACCTCTTCGTAAGACTTATTCTGATTTTCATTCAGCTCTGATCCAGGGCAGTCCCTGATTCACTAAGGCAGTCAGCATATTTCATTCCCCTGCCAGGAGAAATTGCTAAGGGCGAGGGTGTGACCACACTCACCCCAATCAGCGTGGACCTCAGATCCCTTGATGAGAACACTTACAAGGTGACAGCCCCGCTCTCTGCATCTGGAGGATGAATTGTACAGGCCACAAGTGGTAGCAGCCTTCTTGTTTGAGCTAGGGAAGTCAGCCTAGTAAAAAGTCAACTCACAGAGAAGGAGAGTGCTGAAAAATAGCCAGGGAATAAACCTAAGACCCTGATGAAATCCATCTGAAACTTTTTCTATCTATGGAGATTTTTAGTTACCTAAGACAATAAATTCTTGTTATCACTGAGGCCAATTTGAGTCGGGAATTGTATTATTTGCAGTGAAGAATCCTAACTGATATAACAATGATCATTAATCAAAATTATATTTTCAAGGATTTCTTTCCTTTCAAAACCTTGCTATACCTAGTTATTTCTCAATGGTACTTTAAAAAAGTGCATTCTAGCTTTCAATCAGTAAAAGGTTTGATTGTTTAGCAATAAAGCACAGATATACCTATAAATGGAAATGTATCTATACACTCATCCAAGAAATTTTTGGTGGGGGTGAGTCCACCCCAAGTGCCTGCAGGATCTTAGTTCCCTGACCAGGGATGGAACCCATGTCCCCTGCAGTGGAAGTGCAGTGTCTTAACCACTGGACCTCCAGGGAGGTCCCCAAGAAATATCTTTAGAACACAATAGGTAGCTTAAAGAACTTGAACACTAAGCCGTAAATGACATTATTAGGTACAACATTGTATGTTGACTACCCCAGGCATTGTTTAAACCATAATGTTTTAAGAGACCACGCAGAAACCTACAATAGATAAGATGTTTACTGTCTTTATATTCACTTTATTTACTTACCATATAACAGATATATAAATTCAGAGACATGGTCAAGGGTTAAATTGATATTATTGAAATTATTACTTGAGTTTTAACCAATTCAGTAACTAAATTAATAGCATCACAAAATAATGTTAATGTTAAAATTATTAAATCTACAATTTAAAAAGGACTTTCCCTGTACCACATAGCAGTTAGTAGGTTATCCTACCATTTTAAACCTGTGAAAGAATAACTTTAGCCAGAGACTACATACCAAGCAGAAGAAGTGGTAGTAAGTAAGGTCAGGGCCAGTGGCAGAAGAGGGTCAAATGAGACCTTGGGCTGCAGAAAGTAACAGCACCCTATGCCCAACCCTGCCTCTGCCTGCCTGCATACCTCTCAGTTTAGAGATCTGAAAAAATAAAGTGGCAAAGTTGAGGTGAAAAGGGAAGTAATGAGTATGAAAATAGTATATGAAATGCTTCATAAGAATGAGGTCATCTTTATTGTTTTTATTATTATTGTCATCAGTTGCTGTGGCTTGGATGGTGTACCCCCAGAAGTCTTTGCAGATGTAAAGAGGAAACCATACTGGATTAGGGTGGGCCCTGAATCCGATGCCTGGTTCCCCTAGAAGGAAGCAGAGGTGTGGAGTCAGTCAGGGGAGATGGCCATGTGAAGATGAGGCTGAAATCGAGTGATGGAGCTGCAGCCCAGGGAACAGAAAGGACTGCCAGCAACCACCAGAAGCTAGGACGAAGCACGGAAGGACTCTTCCCTGGAGCCTTCAGAGGGAGCATGGCCTTGTCAATGCCTTGATTTCAGACTTCTAGCCTCCAGAATTGTGAGAGAATACGTTTGTTGTTTTAAGCCACTCCATTTGTGGTCATTCATAACAGAAGCCTTGAGAAACAAATACATTAATCTAAAGAGCAGCACATAACTCAGGAGGTGCATCTCTTCTTGAACCCCTGCTTCCTGGTACTCTAAGTCTCCTGAATCAAGAACTGTTATTTTCTCCTAGCGGCTATTTATTCTAACCACAGGAAGAAGTGGTAAATGGTTTTGCTTTTTTAAGAGTGGCACAATTTAGGGGTGCTAGCCTAATGAGGTTCTGTGCAGACAAGATCAACACTTGCTTACTTTAACCTCTCCCAGCTCCTCCACTGTGGTCCACTGATTGCCTTCTGAAATCTCAGCCCTGCCATACCTGAAGGATTCTAGACATAAGGCAGCCAGTATTAAGACCTCCTCAGTCTGCCTTTGCAGGGTGGTTGTTTGTGCAGGCTAGGAATTTGTGTAACGGGTGTTAATCCTCAGCCTCTGCATTTTACCTCAATTCCTTCCTCCTTACATCCAACCAGTGGTCCAAGGCTCCCTCCTGGGCTGACATACTCCATTTGCATCTCAGCATCTGCTCTCCACCATGATTCATAGAAGACGTTGAGCCAAAGGGACCCCAGACTTCGGTGTGGGCTGGACCATGAAGAGCCCCAGAGGGACATCAGCAGGAGGGTGGAGAATGAGGTCAGGGTGTTTGTTTTCTTGCTTCCCCCATGAGAGGTACCGCCAGCTGGGACCTTGACCAAGAGTCCCCCCTCCTCTCCAGGCGGCTGTCTCTGCACAGCTTTCTCCATCGGGTTCCAGGAACCCTTCCCTCCTCTCCTGCCTCAGGCCCTTTTCCTGAGGTTCCTCCCATTTTCTAGCCCCAGGTTTCTGCTCCAAGCCTACAAGTCTCTTATATCCTAGCATGAGTTTTCAATAATCCTTTTGCAAAAAGTTTTCCTCAAATTGTCCCATTTGAATATATCAACTTTTTGCTATTAGAATTGTTTGGTCTCAGCTCTCCGTGTCCTCATGGGGCTCCGTTTAGGGGACAGGCCCTCCGCTACCTCCTGTTTTATTCTTTTCAGTATCTACATGCTTGATTGTAAACGCCAGCTGAGTGGATGGGAAATTTCTCTTCTAGAGGTTGACCAGCTAGATGAGGACCCTGCCACTCATCCACTTATCAGATATGTGTTCAGTAACACCTCTGAGACAGGAACCATTCTAAGCCAGGAATAAACTAATGATCAAGAAGATTGATATCTATTTTCATGGAGCTTGCAAATCTAAGGAGAATAACAACCGATACAAGACACCAACATATATTTTAGACAACTCTTTGTGGATTCAAAATCTTTTAAAAATTCTTTTCAGGAATTCTATAAATGTTGATTTTTTTCAGTCTCTGGAGTACATTTTATCTTGCTGATTCTACTCTGAAACTTTAGTGCTAATTAGTATCTAAAAGTATAATTTACTTAAGAGCGTTATTGAGGTTTAATTGATATACCATAAATTTCACCCATTTTAAGTAAATATCCAGAGTTGTACAGCCATCACAAAAATCTAATATTAGAACATTTCCATCACCCCAAAAAATCCCTTTGTACCCATTTGCATTCACTCCTCATTCTTACCCCCAGTCCAAGGTTATCATTAGACTATTTATTTGTCTATAAATTTTCCTTTCTTTGACATTTCATAAAATGAACTTGTACAATATGTGGACTTTTGCCTCTGGCTTCTTTTACATAGCATAATGCTTTGTAGTATTTAGTTTCAGTACTCTATTCTTTTTTATTACCGAATAGCATTCTGTTGTATGGATATGACACATTTTTTAAATCCATTTACTTCTTGGTGGACATTTAGGTGGTTGTTTCCAGGTTTTAGCTATTATGAACAATGCTGCTATAAACATTTATGTACAGGTATTTATGTAGACACGTCTTTATTTCACTTGGGTATATGCCTAAGAGTAGAAACACTGGCTTGTATGGTAAACTTATATTTAACTATTGAAGAATCTGCCGAACTGTTTTCCGAAGTGGCTAAACCATTTTGCATTCCTACACACAATGTATGAGCCCCCATTTCTCCATGTTCTCATCTACACTTGTTATTGTCTGCCTTTGAATTATAGAGACTGTAATGAAGTGATAAGTTATTAGGGTTTTAGTTTGCATTTTTCTAATGATCACTCATAAATCTTCTTTGTTGTAATGTCTATTCAAACATTTTCTTCTTTTTTATTTGTATTATTTGTCTTATTACTGTGTTGTGTTTTTTGGGGTACAAACTATTCACTAGATATAAGATTTATAAATATTTTCTCCCAAACTGTCACCTGTCATTTCATTTACTTAATATATTTTTTATACCATATATGTGCGTGTATTTATATGTATGTATATATACACATATAGGCATGTGTGTATATGTATATGTGTGTATTTATATATGCATATATGTGTGTATATATAAATAATATATATTTTATATATATATCAAATTTGCCATGCCCATACTCCTTGAATCTTGTACATTACCTACCTTTCAGTCAGATTTAAGCCAGATTCTGTATCTTTTCTTCCAAACTGCCCTGAATTTGCATGAAATTGAAAGGTCTAATTCTGTAACTTTGGGACTTAAAGAAGCTCAGAATGTACACCTGTCTCCCCCAAAATTAGCCCATGCACTAAATTTAGAAGAAAAAAGTCAAATGATGGCACTATTCTAAGTATTGACATTGTCATATCTGTGTTGTGAAAAGTTCATATCACTTTACTCTCATGAGCCCAAATAGCAATAATCCATCATCGCCATCACAGTCCTTATTGTCTGACATTTAAGACTGCTCCAACCACGAGAAGTCCATCATGTTCCACATTGCTGTGTAATTTACCTTTATATCATAAGCACCATTTTATATACCAGAAACAACTAAATAAATATATGGTAATTATTCCTTACACTATGATTTTCTTATTTAGAATCATCAGTTGCTACAAAATTTACATAACCAGTAACTGAAAGAACAGGAAGATTTAGACTATCTAAATGAAATCTTTCTCACTCCTCGCATCACAGTACTTTGGATCAGCCAGCAGGACATCTTCTACTGCTCATATAATTTTAGAAAATTATGAAATAACCTATTTGTGTGCTCATGGTGGGGAATCTAAATGAAGCTCTCTGTTGTTTTATAAACTGTGATTCTACAACGTTAGCAAAATTTTTATGACATTGTGAGTCACAAAGAAATAACACATTATTGTATCCAGGAAATATGTCACTAAATTAAAGCAGAACATTGTGCTACTATGAGATTTTAAGAAACATTATTATTAACAGGTTACCTTTACAGAGAAACAGTTAAATTAGAGTCAGTTACTATAAGCACCATGCTCTCTTCCCTGATTAATTCTGGTAACTCACCCCTAACTTGGATGAAAGGGCAGGAACACTTCCTTTGCTCTGGTGTTATTAATGATTTTCCGGAAGGCTTCGCTGGCTCAGAAGACCCATCCTGTAATTAGATAGCATGCATTATGATAAAACTGAGAGATGGGCATATCCAAGGCAAGAGATAGATAAATAAATAACTTAATGTGTAGATTATAGTTATTTTGTTTCTTGTGGGTGTGAGAAAATATCAGCACATTGGAAGGAATACTCATCTTTAATTTTAGCTTAAATTTGCTTTCTGAAAACATTTAGGGTTAAAAAAAAGGATAAATGAACTTTTAAAAAAGTGAAACACTACAAAAAAAGCCAATCTGAATAAAATGACTAAAATAAGAGCTGATCAGTTTTGTAACTTGAGAAGATCAAAGCATGAAAATAATGGTGCAATATTCTCCCTAATTTTTGTTTGTGTGTTTTCTCTGCTAGAAAACTTTGTATAGGCTGATAGGCCTTTTTGTCTGTGTTAGAACACCCCCCACTCCCCGAGCTAAACCCTTTTCGTGCCAACTCCCACCAGTGCTCCAGGTCTCACATCACAGAAGCACAGGGCTGTGGTCTCCTTGACTGGTGGCTCCTTGGGGACAGGAGCCACCTACTTTCTTCCCTCTGCATCCGTATCTAGGAGCAGGTGCAGTGCTTAGTACGGAACACCCCTCCATCAACACTTTATCAGTTGAACAAATACATGAGTTCACATTACTTGTGAGCAGTAAATTATGAAGGCTGAACGTACCAAAGTTTGAAGCAACAATGAAAATTACAGTCAACTAACTTACCCTTCATAAGTTAATAGCATAATTGATCATTATTGTGATACATGCTAATCAATTATAAATGGTAATGTGTTTACACAATTAGCATGCTGCCCTTCCCCTGGCATCGCCTTGCTACAGCTTCTGTGAATTAAGGAAGAGAAAGAAAGCAGCATGGAGCATGAAGAGTAAAGTACACTTGAGGCCTCTGGATTCTCTGCCTCTGAATTGTGTTGAGAGGAATCTGAGTTCTGACCCACAGTCTGTGAACAGACGCCTTAGTTTCCCAATGTGATTTCAGCAGAGGGACAGTGTCAACAACTGCTCTGCACTCTCCTGTCTAAGGACAAGGGGGGACCACCCCAGAGCCCTAAGGTTCCCCAGGGACTCTGGCGAAGGAGCAGAAAGAGATGCAGATTACTGGTCTCTCCTAATTACAAAATTGCTTATCCCTCTGTGGCCAAGCTGAAGATACATGGAAGCCTGGTGAAGAGGGTAGCCATGGCTCTCATGTTCACAGAGCCTTCATAGAGACGATGGTAGAAATGAATTAAATAATCACAGAAATAGATGGACAACTGCCATTGTGAGATGTTTTGCAAATGAGAGTTTCTGAGTAAATTTCATGGGAAAGCCATGAATCTTCAGAGGAATCACAAAGTCATGTTTTCTCCTGACTAGTTCCCCATGAATCCCTCTATTTGGGTGAAGGGGACCAGGGTGGACAGAGCACTGTTTCCTTTCCCTTCTTTGTGGGACTGGAATCTACATGTTGGTAGAGCAGGAAGGGCTAGAATTTAAGTTCTTGGCATAAAACTACCCTATCAACACTTTTTGGAAATTACCATAAACCAAAATATATTTTACTTAACAAACAAACAAGCTAAAAACAACAAAAGTAAAAGAGAGAAAGGTAATGGTCACATAAATATAGGTTAAAACTTGTCTTTCTGAGATTGGGTCTAGAAATTCCAGTGAGCAGAGATATCCTTGAATAATGTCAGTGTCATACAACTACCAGCACTCCTCCTACATGTAAAAATCATGAGTTCTTTCTTGGGTTATAAAGAACAGACGCCTACCTAGGTCTTTATATAATTCAACTTTTAAATCATTTCATAATAAAAAGTTATTGTAATAATTGTCCATTTGTATTTAACAAGATATGAAAACTGTTCTCTCACATTATCCCCAGTTGTTTGCTGGTATTAAAAAATCACAGATACATTTTACCCTCTTTCAAAAACAACCTAAAATATGCTTTATTTAGTCCTTTAAAGAAATTGTTTCCCAAGAGAAATAACCATGTGTTAAAAATCACCTTGCATTAAATGCAATTACTAAGATATAATTGGATATACCCCTTCTTTCTGTTGTGTGAGAGACACTAGCTGGTTTATTACCCCCATTACAGCAGCAGCCTATTGATGGCAAGCAAATATTTGCTCCCCTTTAGGTTTGGCATACCCAAGAAACTGCTGATACTTGGCTTATTCTCAGTTATCACCAGGTTGTTGTTTTTGTTTTTGTTTGCGGTACGCGGGCCTCTCACTATTGTGGCCTCTCCCGTTGCGGAGCACAGGCTCCGGACGCGCAGGCTCAGCGGCCATGGCTCACGGGCCCAGCCGTTCAGCGGCATTTGGGGTCTTCCCGGACCGGGACACGAACCCGTATCCCCTGCATCGGCAGGCGGACTCTCAACCACTGCGCCACCAGGGAAGCCCTCGACAGGTTCTTGATTAGATGTGGGCAATCAAATCCTTAGATAGCAGTTATTTATATATATACATAGGTGATCTGTCATGTTACCCAACAGTACACAAGCTTCCCCTCTAATAACACATGTTTCTTTATATCATCTGAGAACTTTTAAAAAAATACTAGTCCTGCATTTTCCACAGTTCTTCTGAAGAGGGGTAGGTAGGGGGAGAGTTGATCTAAAATTGGTGTTTCAAGTTACACATTTTATGCTAGTTCATTTAAGCAACAGTACTTTCATTTATTGTCTCCTTTTATATGGATTTTTTTAATTAAATGAATGAAATCATTTATAATAGTATTCCCCAAGACCTGTATAGCTTTGTTTATTTCCCAGGACACCTGGTGGCTGTAAATTAGCATGTGCCCATGTTGGCAATGCAACAGTAGTCCTGGCATCATTTGCAAGAGCCAGCGCTGTTCCCAAAGAACTTTATTGCCAAAAGCTAAGAGGGGACTCTGAGAGGGAACACATTACTAAGAATCCTTTCATCAACCGGTATACAGGTGTGCTATCTGGCAGGTACACATACCACCTTGTCAATAGTGTGTTACATCAAATAGCTGCACATATTCTGTCCTTCATCCTGAAACAGCCCATGACCAGAAAGGCAAAAATACATTAAAGCAGAAAATGCCTGCATTGGAAAGATAAAAACTAAGTTTATGTTTAAACTAGTTCAAGGAATCTAGCAGAGGGCCCAAAATTCAGGCAGACAATGTAATAGTTCCAAAAAAAATAAAAAGGTCAGTTTTAACTCTATCTTGGATAATCAATCATTCTGCTACAGAAGAAGCTGGAATCAGACACAGAGAGTAAAGAGCAAATGCATTTATCCTCCATGTCACAGGAATGCTTTAACTTGTTAAATATTAAAATCTACTCAGTGTTCAATAAGAAGTCAATATAATTTCTGTAGAAAAATTATACACTCAGTTCATGGGGATGAATATGCTAAATTGGGCATTTCATGTAATTGAAGCCAATGGTCCAATTTTTTCAGGAAAGTAACAGCACATGTACTATAGTCATCTAATACATGTGCTTATGAATTGTTTTAGGTGCTACTCAATGTGAAATGATTGTTCTCACACCGGAAGTCACTAGAAAATAATAGTCTAAATCTATTTTTTAAATTGCTTTCTTCACTAGAGGTTGCAACTGTTGAATGGACAAGGATTAGTAAAATTCCTCAAATCATTTTTCATTTGGGCACAAAAATAGACAACAAGAGGTGTTAGACCCCTGGGTCGGGAACCTGGTTTCACTCTGGGAACCTGAGCCAGTGACTTGCCTCGGTGTGTACTTCAGTTTTATCGTTCTGATAATCGAATAATAATAGTACCCACTTCAATTTTTTTTAGTCAGGAATAAGTTACTTAATACCAAAAAAGAGCTATTAGTGTGAACAAAAGAAACCCCTGACAACAGTCTGGCATGAACATTCCCATCTCTGAGGGGATTTTATTTCCTGTGATAGCAATTTCTCCAGGGCATTTGGACATCCTGTGATGCAGGCTCAACAGATGTAGGGGAAAAAGGAGTTGCTCAAATGGAAACTAAATAAGTGATTGATATTAAGAATATACACTACTATGTTTTCCATCATAGCTGTAGTTTTAAATCCATCTACACCAAAGGTCAATTATTCTCATAGTTAAGTCCACAACACCCAGCACTGTGTTTGCACAGAGTAGGTGTTCACTAAATAAATAGAATAAATAAAATGCATAAATAGAATGAATAAATGAATACATAGAATATATAGAATGAAAAACTGAATGAATTCGTGAACTTACCGTGTGCTCACACTATTGTGACACCTCAACGAGGCGAAAAAAGAGGTTTCTTTAGTTCTATGAATTTTTAATATATATTAAAGTACAGTTAATTGATATTATACAGCTGAATTTCTTGGCTGGGAGTTAACAAGCATGAACAAAGTAGTTTAATGAAGAAAAAAATCTAAATTAACGTATTCTATCTGCAATAGCTCCCACTAGGTATCATGAAGGCAGAATAGATCATTCACTCACGAGCCATCACCCTATTCCATCAATTCTCACAATTCTTCAAGCTCTATCATGCAGAACGCCCCAGAAGCCAGGCTACTTTGTCCATGGCTAGCAAGGGGGTATGAAGGTCCTCAAAATGGCTCTAATTACTGCTGTTTGAGAGATGACCTGAATATTTGAGTGAGTAAATTAAACAAGGGTGAAGGGGTGAATCTTAGATAAAGATTGAGGACGGCAACAGTTGTTTGAGTGTAAGACACGCAGGGCGGGACCGAGTGAGTGACAGAAAATTACTCAGGAAAAGAGATGTTCTTGCACAGCTGCTTTAATTCAGAGAGAGGGAGGGAAGGAGAGAGAGAAAAGGAGAGAGAGAGGGAGCGGTTCCTCAGTTCTCTGCAGGCACAGCTGAGAACCCCTAAGCCACCGCTCAGGCATTTCGTCAGCTACCTGAATAACTAGGTGTTTGAACAACTTATTTTTCTCCTTAGGGTTTCTTCTCAGCAACATATATCAGTTTGCTTAATCAAAACTATCTCATCTACATGGGAAAATAAGAAATTTAAGTGCCCTCATTAATCTATTCAATTATTCAGAAAAATTCATTAAGCACCTGTGCCTACCCTCTAACCATTTTGGGAATAAACCAGTGAACAACACAGACAAAATTACTTGCCTCGGGCTTCCCTGGTGGTGCAGCTGTGGAGAGTCCGCCTGCTGATGCAGGGGATGCGGGTTCGTGCCCCATTCTGGGAAGATCCCACGTGCCACGGAGCGGCTGGGCCCGTGAGCCCTGGCCGCTGAGCCTGCGCATCCGGAGCCTGTGCTCCGCAACGGGAGAGGCCACAACAGTGAGAGGCCCGCATACCGCAAAAAAAAAAAAAAAGAAAATACTTGCCCCATAAAGCAGACATTATCAGTAGGAAGGCAATTTTGTA
This sequence comes from Kogia breviceps, assembly GCF_026419965.1. Classification (NCBI taxonomy): domain Eukaryota; kingdom Metazoa; phylum Chordata; class Mammalia; order Artiodactyla; family Physeteridae; genus Kogia; species Kogia breviceps. The sequence continues at coordinate 17,031,266 of NC_081322.1, forward strand.
ACTAAGATAAATATGATGTGAAAGGCTAATTGATGTCATGCAGAAATATAAAGCCGAGAAACAAGGACAGGGCCTCTCAAGCTGGTGGGGATGGAGGTGACAGCAGTTTTAATAGGGCAGTCAGAGGGGACCACACTCAGAAGGTAGAGGTGAGTGAGAGAGAGTTTAAGTCCTGCAATATCTGGGCAAAGCTGTTCTGATAGGTGGAGAAATTAAATAACAGAGATCTATACTGAGATACCAGTTCTAATGTTAAATATGGATTAAAACGTGTTATGTGGGAGGAATAAGCATGAAGCCTCAATTACTCCTTTTTTACTTTTAATAATAACAACTACAAGTATTTATTATAACCAACCATATTATAGGGTGCCAGCTAGATTCTTTATGTGTAATTTTTAATCCCTTAAATAATTTGTGAAGTAGGAATTATCATTGCCTTTTAAAAAGTAAGAAAAGTAAGAGTCCAAAAGACTAGGAGAAGGTCAAAAAACTTGTACAAATTCAGCAAAAGTAATTTTTTAAATTGGCTAGTAAATCATCTGAGAATAGAGAAATGGGGAGAGTACAACTTAACGAATGTACATAACATTCTCAAATACATATATATATATATATATATATATATATATATATATATATATATATATATTAAGCCTATAACATCATCCGCAGTTGCGGAAAAAGTCCCACATTTATTTCCATTGTCTTTGTTTTTTCCTGATGGGACTAAGAAGTAGCAAGTGAAGCACTCACCTCACACAAAATTGAATGGGGCACCAAAAAACTCAGTAACCAATGCAAAACATATTTTAAAAATCAAAATTAATACATCCATCCATGACAAATAAAATATCAAAATTTTAAATAAGAACACAATGAGACCCTAACACTTAGATACCTCACTTGCCTCTCCCTAGTCATGGACTTGGCTGAGGTTTTAATTCTTCCTTTCTCCACACAGCAAGGAGATGAACGATAAGGTTTTCTGGATACCCTTCCTAGGGGTATGTTAGTACATGACAAAAGTAATCTCTACCTGCATATTGTCAGACCAGAACTTTGCAGTTCAGCCTTTCTATTGACCCATTAAATTATCTCATGAACATGACCTCTCTTTTCTAAAAGCAGAGCTGGGTTCCTGAGCCTGTGCTGAAAACCAGGGACCTATTTTACAAATGCACCCAGAACTACATAGTAATGCTCACTCTTCAATCAGTCACACCAGGAACATTTCAAAGAGATCTGTGCTGCTTAGAATGTTTAAATCCTTTAAGATACTCATGAAATAAAATTATGTTTTGACCAGTGTTTCTAGTTACAAGCTATTGCTTCAAATTGCATGTTAGCTACCGCATGACATTAAATCTGGTGTATTTATTTATTCTTCTCTCCAGGGCTGGCCCTAGGCTAAGTTGTTTAGCAGGTTCAGTTTATCCTGACAGATGAACTCTCTCTCCACAACATATGCAGATGTCCAGTGTCTTCACCAACTACCCAAACACCCTGCTGACCTGCCCTTGGGCCCTGCAGGATCTCTAGGAAGCTCATTAAACTTCCCCGTTCCCCCCATGGAAAAATGACTACCAGCCCTGCAGACCTCCAATTAGGTAGCTGTGATTGGAAAACAATAGCTTACAATAAGCTGCCTTGTCATGTGATGTTCAATAATATTTTAATGTGTTTTCATGGCCAGAATATTAATATTTTAACAGAGGCTGGGAAAAAAATCATCATGGCATACCTCTATGGGGGCACAAAATTGTCTGTATGCTATACTGTCAGCTGTAAATGAATCCTATGACTGTAAGAAAATATACTGAATTTTTAAAGTTGTGCTTAAAATATTATGCTTAAGAGATAGGATAAGATGTCATTTGTTTTTGCATTTTCCAACTTCTTAGTACATATTCACTTATTGTGAAATATTTTACTCATATTCAAAGGATAGAGAATAGTGAACATCAAGTAGCAAACCCTTAGCTTTAACAAATCTCTGTATTTTTCCATATTTACTTTTAAACGTATGTTAAATATAACATTAAAGACAAAATTTAAACCTCCAGTAAGACCACTTTTGAATCTCTTTTCCTGGAGGTAGTGTTTACTATTACTTTATAAATTGTTAAACCATTTAAATATAGGCCCCCCAAAAAAGAAGTATCATTTTGGAAATTTTCAAACATTGTATAAATCCCATTCTCCTGTATATATCTGTTGACAATCTGTTTTTTTAGGTCAACTATTTTTTGCGTGTTTTTTTTTTTAAATTGAAGTGTAGTTGATTTATAATGTTGTGTTAGTTTCAGGTGTACAGCAAAGTGATTCAGTTTTATATATATACGTTTTCAGATTCTTTTCCATTATAGGTTATTACAAAATATTGAATATAGTTCCCTGTGCTATAGAATAGGTCTTTTCTCATTTATCTATTTTATATATAGTAGTGTGAAGGTCAGCTACTTTGTAATTGATCCATTTTGATACACATAGTTCTTAGTCATTTATTTATTTTCTATTATTGCTGGGTTTTTTCCATACAACCAATGCTCCAAAAATTTTTAATTTTGTAAATGTGTCCTTGTGCATGTGTGGCTTCTCTAGAGTCAGTAACTAGAAGTAAAATTGCTGGGTCAGAGTGTACAAACATTCAGGACTACACTAGACAACTCCAGTTTGCTCTCACAGTGGTCTGTATTCTACCCTGTGTAGGGTAAGAGCTATTGTGTCTCCACATCGTCACCAGTGGTTGGCATTGTCAGACTTATTAATTTTTGCCAACTCTAGGATGTGAAAAGGTACTTCATAGTTGTTTTAGTTGGCATTTCTCTGATAACGTGTGAAGTTTAAAATCTATTCAAATGTTAATTATCCATTTGGATTTCCTCTTTTGTGAATCACCTGTTTCCATTACATTCTATATTTTGTAGTGACAAAAATACTTTATTCCCATGAAAATATCTAACATTGACTCCTCAGGTAATCTGAACTTAATAACGAAGATCTTCCTACTGGGCTGGGGCCTCCCAGGATGCCTCAAACACATCTAGTGCTGCTTTAGAGAAAGACTGTATCAGGGACTAATTCTGATCCCCTCAGCCATCAGTCGTGTGGTCTACAAAGTACAATTAAACATATAAACACAAGCACCAACCTTTCTAAGGTCTACAAAGTACAACTAAACATATAAACACAAGCACCAACCTTTCTAAGGTCTTCAAAGTACAATTAAACATATAAACACAAGCACCAACATTTCTAAGTTCAAATCCTCATCTATCACTTTTTATGTGTGACTTTGGATAAAAAACCGATCCCAGGGTCTCAGTTTCCTCATCTTGAAATGAGATAATAATATAACTCCAACTCCCTAATTCTAAACACAGCAGGATTGTTGGGCATATATAATAACTGGTAACTGATGTAATGTTAGCCTAGTGTCTGGCACACCGTAATTATGATGGTGATGGTGTGTTAGATACAGCATATTATAAATCACATGACACCCGAGGCACATGGAGATGAGAGAAAAGCCTCCAGTAATCACATTTTGGTCTATGTAATTTGTTTCTTTCTACATGGCATGTAAACTATGTCTTAAACCATTATGTTTCTTCTCATCTCCATAGGTATTTATTTTCTATTTTTGTCCTATTAAGCAATTTTTAATTCTCCATTTCAGACAAAACTTCTCTCTACTTGCATAGATGGCCCTGCAAACCTTAATGAATGCCATGAAAATGCTTTGAAACTTGTCAGTGAAAAACATTGTGAAAATGTCACTGGTTTTCATTTTCAGGTGACTCAAGAAAGTGAACCACTAGATACAAAATCATATCCTTTTCCAAAATCTTAGCAAGAAATGACAATCTTAGAAGTTGGCTATAACTGGAAATGTCATTTGATTGCAGTGCTACAAAGTAATACCCTTGACCCCAGCACTAAAAGCTGGGTTAAAAGCTGCAAGACCGGAGACCTCCCTTGTAATTGACTGGGAAGCCCCCTAAGAGACGAGAAATTGAGGGATCAAGATAGAAAATTATGGGAGCAACATGAGACAGCTGATGCCTATGAGCACTGAAATCTAATCACAAACTGAAATAAGACATATTCAACCACAAGTTTAAAATAGTCTCTAGCATTTCTTCCATGTTCATATCAAGAGAAACCACCCAGAATGATTAATATGATGGACTTTCTAATTTGCCACCCTCTTTTTTCTTCCACATAACTTAAACTTTACATTTGGAAATCATTATTTTTATCAGCTCTCCCACATAAATCCTTGTCCGCTTCCCTGTCCTTATTTCTCACACTTTAAAGTTGCATTAGCATCTTAATGAGCTAATGCTCTTGCCATTTTTTATTCAAAAATTGTCCTTGAATGTATTGCAATCAAGGTAAAAAAAACAATTTTTGAATTGAAACTGAGCACACTGTTGAATAACAGTTGGCATCTTGAACTTGTGAACTGCACAGCTGCTGTTACTGGAGGGAAGAGTTATGGTCCAGCTGGAGGAGAGGCAGCCTCAGAAGAAGATGCAGAGGTTCAGAATGTCACAAAACAACAGTCTTCTTTGTGAAAAGGAGAAAGATACAGAAAGAGAAGTGCCAACTGTTTTAATCTTTATTTTCGTTATAAATCTCATTGCTTGCTATACAAAATTCAAATAATGCAATGCTTATGTTAAAACTGAATTTCTCATCCCTTTCCAAAGCCACCTCCACATAGCACTAGTTCAACAGTTTTGCTTTTCTATTTTCAAGCCTGTTTCAATACATAAGAAAGTATATAATTATATAAATATTTTAAAGTGATAATATATATATGTATACATATATCATCTGTAACTTATTTTCACTGAACCATATATCATGGATATTTGTCATAAATACTCTTTGTATAAACTACCTCTTTCTCTGTAAATGAAGCAGATTATTCTGAGGTATCATTGAATGTATTTATCCATTGCCCTACTAATAGACATTTGCATTCTTTGCTTTTTTCTTACTGCCAAGCATGAAAAACATTACACAGAAATATCTATATATTTAAGCAAAATATATATGTTACGTAAGAATGTTTACTTCAAGTGGGATTTCTTGGTTATGAGACAATCATTTTAAGTGGGCATAGAGTCTACAATGGAAACTTCCAAATATATCACACCAATTTGTACTTCTACCAGCAGAGTGTGTGAATCAGGGGTCCCTTGTAAAACTGTCAGTTTGACGTAATCAAGCCTTTCTCAGATTGTGCCAATTTGATAAAGTAAAAAGGGTATCTCACTGAACTTGCAATTTGTATTTTCTTGACATCTAATGAGGTTAAGAATCTTTGATATGTTTATTATTTATACAAATACCTTTCTGAAAATTTGATTTATACTTGAATCACTGTGCTGTGCACCTGAAACTAACATGACATTGTAAATCAACCACACTTCAATAAAATTTAAAAAAACCTTCTACATATTATGATACATACTATATGTATACATAATATGTATATATGTTATGTGTACATATGGCTTTTATTTATGGAACATTTTATTACATGGAAGTTTGCAGGTTTGATGCAATCAAATATGCAAATGGATTTTGAGATTGTGTAATTATTAGAAGACCTTCACCTTAGACACCCCATTCTATAAAATATTTTCTTCTAAAAATATTCTGTAGATTTATGTACTTTCTGCCCTTAATATATTGTTTAGTTTTTGCTGTTTTCTTGCTTGCTGTGAACATGCAGATGGAATAAATCCTTTTCTGCTCTTTCCCAAGTTTGTTTTTGGTTTCAAACGCACATAAGACACTTTCAGTGACTATAAATCCTACCTGTTTATTTTGAATATATGTAATATATTATAAATCATTATAAGCATTTTCCTTCATACCATCATTTAAGAAATATCTTGTGCTTCCTCAAAAGCCTTTACCCCTAAATTTGATTCTATTTCTATCCAAGCTACGAAGGCTTCATGCAGGATGGTGTCTTCTTGAATATTAACCCTGCAGCTTTAGAATTCATCTGCTAGTCATTGTGGGTCTCTGACCATTCTAAGTGAAAGCAACTTAGGGACACTTTTATTTTCTAATTAGGATCATAATTTCTTCATGATTTAATCTACCTGATAAATGTTTCCCTACTAAGTACATTTCATGCGTAGTTGGAAAGAATACTTGAATATATTAGAAAACCCAAGTTCTAGTCCAGTGGATCTAACGGTTGTGTGATTTAATGAGATCCTTTATCCACCCTACACCTTGCCTCCTCTTAAATTCTGGCTGTACAGTACACCCTTTAGAGACTTATCTGTTTCATGTTTGTTTCCTCCCTGGAGCAATCTACATCATGACTTTTGAACTCATTTACTAGCTTCCATTTTTGTATTCAGATTCTGTATTATATTTTTTAATTAAAAATCCTGCCTCTTTCCTCAAATTGTCTTTAGGATTTCCCAGCTATTTTTTCAGCTAAAATTGCTTTAAGGAAATAATTTCAAAGATTAATTATTACTGCCACTTTCTCTCATTTCTTTCCCACAAAGTTCAACAAGTCCATTGTTGAAATTGACTGCTTTCATTATTCTACTCACGTTTCTCTCATCTAACTCCCTTTACCGCCTTATAAAGAGAATTATTACTCTCTTTTTTCCTTTGTTAGAATTCTTAAAGCTTCCTGTGATGTTCCTATCCAAAGATGTAAGAGAAACCACCCAGAATGATTGTCCAAGGATGTCACATCATTGGTCTCGTCTTTCTTATAGCCCGCTTTTAGAAGTTGAAACCTTGATGTATGTAACCCATATCAGCTCCAAACATCTGCCAAATCCTTCTGAAGTGTGCAGGATACCATTTCTCCTCCAATAAAAAAAATAGACACCATACATAAAGTCAAACATACCAGTGAGCCAGCCAAAATAACAAAAAATAAGATTATCACTTGGAAATCATGTCAATAAACCACATGTCTATTCCCACGATCTGATAGATGGTCAGGGCCACAGACGCTGCTATAAGGGAGCAGCAAGGCAAGCCCATTCTTGTGACTCTCGGTACAACTTGTTCTAAGAAACTGCCTGGGATGGACGGGTATACTAAGATCTTATATTCTAATCCACTCATGTAGAGACATCTCAGTGATCTGGAGAATCTGCCACCTGTATTAAAATCTAAAATCTCTAAAACTTCTAAACAGATAAATATCCATAATATAGCCTCTATCTTCAGGCTTCTCAATACACCTAAGAATCATCTAAAAATCTTGTAAAAATGAAGATTCTAATTCAGTAGATGAGGGTCGGTGCCTAAGATTCTACATTTCTAAAAACTTCCTGGGAGATGCTGACACTGCAGCTCTGTGGACCACACTCTGAGTCCCAGGCTTCAGATTTATTCTTTTCATGAGAGAAACTGCCGAGTGTTTCTAATTATGAAAACAATTACTCTGACCAATAATGGCGACTATAAAATAGTTCCCATTTATATGGCATTTAAAGTTGACAGAGCACTTTGACATTTGTTAACCCCTTCTGATATTCACAATAACTCCCTGATAAAGGCAGGACATTAATTATTCAGAAGAGAAGTTGAGGAACGTTAACTTTCTTGCTCAATGTCATGCAACCAGTAAGTGGCAAGGTGATCTGTGCAGTTCTCTCAGACACAGACACTGTAACAAAATAGCTAAGAGCACTGAGCTGTAGATATATATTGCCATCTTTGAATATCGTACAAGTTACTTAACATCTCTATTTTAGTTCTCTCATTTATAATCTGAATATGCCTATTTCATACACTTGTTAGATCTAATAATCTCTAAAGTTCCTAGTATAGGTTGCTGTCACCTGGTAATCACAACATAAATGGTAACTGCTGCTGGTGTTTTGTTGTCATCCTTGTTATTCCAGAACTCTGTAGAATTTCCCCATATGTCAGCAAAATCTTAGTGTCCACCTGCAAGGAATATCTAACTTCCTTGAAGCACTTGACCATCATGGACTCTACATGAAAAATGTGATGGGATTAGACACCACAGTCAGTCTTTTTTCATTGTGTCTCTACTTAAGCAGGACATGTGGGAGAACTTGCAGGGTAGCTGCCTATTGATGTATTGTTATGTACATAAAGAATTTCTGCCTGCAGAGTTTCTACTATGGCTCCTTTCACAAGCCTACAAATCCATGCACATTTTCTTGAAGTGCAGAATAGAAGTTATTTTTTGATGGTGAGATACTGATGAACCATTATACTTGGCTAAGCTTCACATGATTTCACCACTTATCTTTTCTGCAAAGGTAGCTGAGCAGTGCCCCTAGGAAAAACTGAAAATTAACCTCTGTGTCAGTGACAGATAAATGAGAAAAAGCAAAACAAAAGAAAGGGCTGTACCATATTGATATTACTAACTTCCAGGCTTGGGCAGCACAGACTTTTTAAATGTCTTGCCAGGGACTTCCCTGGTGGCAGAGTGGTTAAGAATCCACCTGCCAGTGCAGGGGACATGGGTTCAAGCCCTGGTCTGGGAAGATCCCACATGCCATAGAGCAACTAAGCTCATGCACCACAACTACTGAGCCTGTGCTCTAGAGCTTGCAAGCCACAACTGAGCCTGCATGCAACAACTACTGAAGCCCATGCTCCACAACAAGACATGCCACTGCAATGAGAAGCCCACACACCACAACGAAGAGTGACCCCCACATGACACAATTAGAGAAAAGCCCGTACACAGCAATGAAGACCCAACACAGCCTAAATAAATAAATAAATAAATAAATAAATAATGTCTTACCAAATAAAAACTATTCATTCTATCTTGGGTTAGTTTTTTCATCAGATTGAATAAAGGTGCAATCTTTTCTTATTTAAATCATAACTTTTTGTAACATATGTTAGTTCTGCGGTTGGAAAGTTCATAGTTCTAGGTATTTTAACATATAATCATTTCTCCTTAAACTTGATCATTATAACATGATTTTTAGTGCTATAATACTTTTCAGAGATTTCAGGTGTGCAAGAAAAATAAAAGTACTGTACAACAAAGATAAATCTTTAAGATAAATTTTAGGGTAAAAAATACAAGATTATGTTTTCATAGCACTGTCAGTAAGGTGAACAATTGTTCAGCTCAGTCAGCTGTTAACCAGTTAACTGTTATTTTACTTGAATATCTGATTGATTCTCTGTGAGCAACTGAACTATTGGTGTACAAATGGGATTTAGGGACAACATTTCTTATCATATGGGACTAGGTTCTGGATCAGGGTAACAGAATATCTATCCTCTTTTTGCATTGAAAAAGTAATTTTAAAAGTGCACTTTAAAATAGGAAAAAGAGAGCTAGCAAGTGAGACAAAGGTAAGGAATTATTTGTACCTTCCATCAACCAAATTACAAAGGACATCTAATGACACTGGAAAAAACTTATTTTATGTAAAAAAACAGTAATTTTACTGTAATATTACTTTCAGTAATATTTCAACAGTCTAAAAAAATATATATACTCATGTATAGAAAATAAAGCTGGAGGAGGAGCTTCAAGATGGCAGAGAGTAAGAAATGGAGATCACCTTCCTCCCAACAGATACCTCAGAAATACATCTACACATGGAACTGCTCCTATAGAACACCCACTGAACACTGGCAGAAGACCTCAGACCTCCCAAAAGGCAAGAAACACCTCACGTACCTGGGTAGGGCAAAAGAAAAAAAAAAAAAAAACAGAGACAAAAGAATAGGGACGGGACCTGCACCAGTGGGAGGGAGCTGTGAAGGAGGAAAGGTTCCCACACACTAGAAGCCCCTTCGCGGGCGGAGACTGCGGGTGGCAGAGGGGGGAAGCTTTGGAGCCACGGAGGAGAGCGCAGCAACAGGGTGCAGAGGACAAAGCAGAGAGATTCTTCCACAGAGGATCAGTGCCAACCAGCACTCACCAGCCTGAGAGGCTTGTCTGCTCAGCTGCCGGGGCGGGTGGGGGCTGGGAGCTGAGGCTTGGGCTTCGGTCGGATCGCAGGGAGAGCACTGGGGTTGGCGGGGTGAACACAGCCTGAAGGGGCTAGTGCACCACGACTGGCCGGGATGGAGTCCGGGAGGAGTCTGGAGCTGCCAAAGAGACAAGAGACTTTTTCTTGTCTCTTTGTTTCCTGGTGCGTGAGGAGAGGGGATTCAGAGTGCCACTTAAAGGAGCTCCAGAGATGGGCGCGAGCCGTGGAGGTTGGCGCGGACCCCAGAGACGGGCATGAGACACTAAGGCTGCTGCTGCCGCCACCAAGAAGCCTGTGTGTGAGCACAGGTCACTCTCCACACATCCCCTCCTGGGAGCCAGTGCAGCCCTCCACCGCCAGGGTCCCGGGATCCAAGGACAGCTTCCCCGTGAGAACGCACGGCGTGCCTCGGGCTGGTGCAACGTCATACCAGCCTCTGCCACCGCAGGCTCGACCTGCATCTGTACCCCTCCCTCCCTCTGGCCTGAGTGAGCCAGAGCCCCCAAATCAGCTGCTCCTTTAACCCCGTCCTGTCTGAGCCAAGAGCAGACGTCCTCAGGAGACCTCAACGCAGAGGCGGGGCCAGTCCAAAGCTGAATCCCAGGAGCTGTGTGAACAAAGAAAAGAAAGGGAAATTTCCCCCAGCAGCCTCAGGAGCAGCGAATTAAATCTCCACAATCAACTTGCTGTACCTACACCTGTGGAATACCTGAATAGACAAAGAATCATCCCAAATTGAGGAGATGGACTTTGGGAGCAACAATGTATATATATATTTTCCCCTTTTTCTGAGTGTGTATGTGTATACTTCTCTGTGTGATTTTGCCTGTATAGCTTTGCTTTTACCATTTGTCCTAGGGTTCTGTCTGTCCGTTTTTTGTTTTCTTTTTTTTTTTTTTTTTTTTTTTCCACAAGCCCTCACATTTACATTTTTATCGTATCTACTTATCTGGGATCCTGCATCAATCAAGAATAATTTGGGAAAAGCAGAATTGACAAAAGAAGATATAAAAAGACAGTTAAATACAAATAGATCCCAGACCATACTCTGGGAAGAGACTAATACCCCCCTTTTATTTTTCAACTCCATCCTATTTAATATTCTTACAGTTAAGCTGTTTTCTCCTAATTCAAAATACCCATGAGACATAAGTTCTTCTGGTTGTTTAGTTCAACTCAATATTGTCTTGATTCACTCATTGAATATGTTTACATCTTTAAACCCACCTCATCTTACTTTATAAGGGCTACAATTTCAATAGGCATTTCAGCTGTCTGATGTTCATATGGAACTTTTACCCTATCCTCTAAACCTCTTTTCTCCATCAGTGATAGTTATCATTGCATTTGGAATTGTTTCAATGGCACATAAATTACTGCTCTCTTCTCTTGGTTCTAACTCTCTCCTTCTACAAACTCCCTAATACAATCAAATGGACTAAATGAAAGAAGCTCACTCCATCTTTTCAAAGCTCCCCCTGGAGCCCCTCAGTGCATCCCTTGCATGTCACTGGAGGGTGGTGGAAAAAGAATGGATTTTGGAGCCAGGAAGATCTTCTGGTTTCAAATTGCTTAACTTCATGCAAGTTACTTAATATTTTTTGAGTCTCAGTTTCTTCTTTTATGAAAGGGTGATAATACAAAATGATAGAACCTTTGTGAAAATTAAATTACACCCCCGACCACCAAATTAACATGTTCCAAGGCACTAGCTTCTGTACAATGAGCATGTGCTATAAGAAAACTGAGAGTCAATGAGGTCAGGTTACTGGCCCCATATTACACTGATTAGTAGTAGATCCAGGATCCAAGCCCAGGTATGTCTAATCTAAATCTACCTCAATAAATACTAGTTCTCTTTCCCTTCCATCCAAATCCAAACAAGCATGTCCCTCACGGAAGCATCCTGTCATCAGTAGCTAAAATGCCATGTTCTCAGAGAAGCCTTCTTTATAGCCTGAGTTCAAACTGATTATTCTCTTCACTGGGCTACCACAGCAGTTCACTCGATATTCATTCAGACATCACACAGTGGCTGAATGCTTCCCAAGCCCCAGTTGCTCTTCTAGTAAAGGGATGAGCTTTTGAAACGTTAAGGTTATTTCTGCATGAGACTGGATCCTTGACTGGACTGTGAACTTCCCCAGGTCAGGAAAACCCTTCTCATGTATCTTCATACCAGCTGCCCTTTTCTTTACTTTCTGCAAAGCATGTTAAAAACAAAGGTTTAAACACACCAGGGACAGGTTCTAATCTAAACTCTGCCACTGTTTTAACTGCAAGACTGAGAAACTGTTTTCTTTTTTATTACTTAATTTTTTTTTATTCTAATAAGTTTATTTTATTTTGTCTTATTCGTTCTTTCTTTTTTTTTTTTTTCCTCCATTTTATTCTGAGCTGTGTAGAGGACAGGCTCTTTGTGCTCTTGGGCATCAGGGCTGTGCCACTGAGCTTGGAGAGTCATGTTCAGGACACTGGTCCACAAGAGACCTCACAGTTCCATGTAATATCAAATGGCAAAAATCTACCACAGATCTCTATCTCAATACCAAGGCCCAGCTCCACTCAAAGACCAGCAAGCTACACTTCTGGACACCCTATGCCCAACAACTAGCAAAACAGGAACCCAACCCCATCCATTAGCACAGAGGCTGCCTAAAATCATAATAAGACCACAGAAACCCTCAAACCACCACCAGACATGGACCTGCCCACACGAAAGAGAAGATCTAGCTTCATCCACCAAAACCCAGGCACTAGTCCCCTCCACCAGGAAGCCTACATAACCCACTGAACCAACCATAGCCACTGGGAACAGACACCAAAAACAACGGAAACTACGAACCTGCAGCCTGTGAAAAGAAGACCCCAAACACAGTATGTTAAGCAAAATGAGAACACAGAGAAACACACAGCAGATGAAGGAGCAAGGCAAAAACTCACCAGATCTAACAAATGAAGAGGAAATAGGCAGTCTACCTGAAAAAGAATTAAGAATAATGATAATAAAGCTGATCCAAAATCTTGGAAATAGAATGGAGAAAATACAAGAAACGTTTAACAAGGACCTAGAAGAATGAAAGGGCAAACAAACATAGATGAACAGCACAATAAATGAAATTTAAAATTCTCTAGAAGGGATCAAGAGCAGACTAACTGAGGCAGAAGAACAGATAAGTGACCTGGAAGATAAAATAGTGGAAGTAAATACTGCAGAGCAGAATAAAGAAAATAGAATGAAAAGAATAGAGGGAAGTCTCAGAGACTTCTGGGACAATATTAAAGGCACCAACATTCGAATTGTAGGGATCCCAGAAGAAGAAGATCAAAAGAGAAGGACTGAGAAAATATTTGAAGAGATTATAGTTGAAAACTTGCCTAATATGGGAAAGGAAATAGTTAATCAAGTCCAGGAAGCACAGAGAATCCCGTACTGGATAAATCCAAGGACAAACACGCCAAGACACATATTAATCAAACTATCAAAAATTAAATACAAAGAAAAAATATTAAAAGCAGCAAGGGAAAAACCACAAGTAAAACATAAGGGAATCCCCATAAGGTTAACAGCTGATCTTTCAGCAGAAACTCTGCTAGCCAGAAGGGATTGGCAGGACATACTTAAAGTGATGAAAGAGAAAAATCTACAACCAAGATACTCTACCCAGCAAGGATCTCATTCAGATTTGATAGAGAAATTAAAAATTTTACAGGCAAGCAAAAGCTAAGAGAATACAGCACCACCAAACCAACTTTACAACGAATGCTAAAGGAACTTCTCTAGGCAAGACACACAAGAGAAGGAAAAGACCCACAATAATAAACCCAAAACAATTAAGAGAATGGTAATAGGAACATACATATTGATAACTACCTCAAATGTAAATGGATTAAATGCTCTGACCAAAAGACATAGACTGGTTGAATGGATGCAAAAACAAGACCCGTATATGTCCTGTCTACAAGAGACCTACTTCAGACCTAGGGACATATAGAGACTGAGTGTGAGGGGATGGAAAAAGATATTCCATACAAATGGAAATCAAAAGAAAGCTGTAGTAGCAATTATCATATCAGACAAAAAGATTTTTAAATAAAGATTATTATAAGAGATAAAGAACACTACATGGTGATCAAGGGATCGATCGAAGAAGAAGATATAACAATTGTAAATATTTATGCATCCAACATAGGAGCACCTCAATACATGAGGCAAATACTAACAGCCATAAAAGGAAACCAACAGTAGCACAATCTTAGTAGGGGATTTTAACACCCCACTTTCACCAATGGACAGTCATCCAAAATGAGAATAAATAAGGAAACAAAGCTTTAAATGATACAGCATACAAGAAGGGCATATTTGATTTTTATAGGACATTCCATTCAAAAACAGCAGAATACACATTCTTCTCAAGTGCTGATTGAACATTCTCCAGGATAGATCATATCTGGGTCACAAATCAAGCCTTGGTAACTTAAGAAAATTGAAATCGTATCAGGTGTCTTTTCTGACAACAACACTATGAGACTAGATATCAATTACAGGAAAATATCTGTAAGAAATATAAACATATGGAGGCTAAGCAACACACTATTTAACAAGCAAGACATCACTGAAGAAATCAAAGAGGAAATCAAAAAACACCTAGAAACAAATGACAATGAAAACACAACCACCTGAAACCTATGGGATGCAGCAAAAGCAGTTCTAAGAGGGAAGTTTATAGCTATACAAGCCTACCTTAAGAAACAAAAAACATCTCAAATAAACAACCTAAGCTTACACCTAAAGCAATTAGAGAAAGAAGAACAACAACAACAAAAAAAAAACCGAAAGTGGGGCTTCCCTGGTGGCACAGTGGTTGAGAATCCACCTGCCGATGCAGGGGACACGGGTTCATGACCCGGTCTGGGAAGATCACACATGCTGTGGAGCAGCTAGGCCCGTGAGCCATGGCTGAAGAGCCTGCATTTAAGGAGCCTGTGCTCCACAATGGGAGAGGCCACAACAGTGACAGGCCCGTGTACCGCACAATAAAACAAAACCAGAAACTTAGCAGAAGAAAGAAATCATAAAGATCAAATCAGAAATAAATGAAAAAGAAATGAAGGAAACAATAGCAAAGATCAACAAAACTAAAAGCTGGTTCTTTGAGAAAATAAAAAAAAATTGATAAACCATTAGCCACACTTATCAAGAAAAAAGGGAGAAGACTCAAAACAATAGAATTAGAAATGAAAAAGTGAAAAAGGAGAAGTAACAACTGACACTACAGAAATACAAAGGATCATGACAGATTTCTACAAGCAACTATATGCCACTAAAATGGGCAACCTGGAAGAAATGGACAAATTCTTAGAAATGCATAACCTTCTGAGACTGAACAGGAAGAAATAGAAAATATTAACAGACCACTCACAAGCACTGAAATTGAAACTATGATTAAAAATCTTCCAACAAACAAAAGCCCAGGACCAAATGGCTTCACAGGCAAATTCTAACAAACATTTAGAAAAGAGCTATCACCTATCCTTCTTAAACTCTTCCAAAATATAACAGAGGGAGTAACACTCCCAAACTCATTCTATGAGGCCACCATCACTCTGATACCAAAACCAGACAAAGATGTCACAAAGAAAGAAAACTACAGGTTAATATCACTGATGAACATAGATGCAAAAGTCCTCACCCAAATACTAGCAAACAGAATCCAACAGCACATTAAAAGGATCACACATTATGATCAAGTGGGGTTTATCCCAGGAATGCAAGGATTCTTCCATATACTCAACTCAATCAACGTGATACACCATATTAGCAAACTGAAGGAGAAAAACTGTATGATCATCTCAATAGATACACAGAAAGTTTTAAATAAAATTCAACCCCATTTATGATAAAAACCCTCCAGAAAGTAGGCATAGAGGGAACTCTCCTCAACATAATAAAGGCTGTATATGACAAACTCACAGCCAATATCATCCTCAATGGTGAAAAACTGAAACCATTTCCACTAAGATCAGGAACGAGACAAGGTTACCCACACTCACCACTATTTGTCAACATAGTTTCAGAAGTTTTAGCCACAGCAATAAGAGAAGAAAGAGAAATAAAATAAATCCAAATTGGAAAGAAGAAGTAAAGCTGTCACTGTTTGCAGATGACATGATACTATACATAGAGAATCCTAAAGATGCTCCCAGAACACTACTAGAGCTAATCAATGAATTTGGTAAAGTAACAGGATACAAAATTAATGCAGAGAAATGTTTTGCATCCCTATACAATAATGATGAAAAATCTGAAAGTGAAATTAAATAAACATTCCCATTTACCATTGCGACAAAAATAATAAAATATCTAGGAATAAACCTACCTAAGGAGAAAAGAGACCTCTATGCAGAAAATTATAAGACAATGATGAAAGGAATTAAAGATGATACAAATAGATTGAGAGATATACCTTGTTCTTGGATTGGAAGAATCAACATTGTGACAATGACTCTACTACCAAAAGCAATCTACAGATTGAATGCAATCCCTACCAAACTACCACTGGCATTTTTCACAGAACTAGAACAAAAAATTTCACAATTTGTATGGAAATCCAAAAGACCCCGAATAGCCAAAGCAATTTTGAGAAAGAAAAACAGAGCTAGAGGAATCAGGCTCCCAGTCTTCAGATTATTCTACAAAGCTAGAATAATCAAGACAGTATGGTACTGTCACACAAACAGAAATATAGATCAATGAAACTGGATACAAAGCCCAGAGATAAACCCACACACATAGGGTCACCTCATCTTTGATACGGGAGGCAAGAATATACAATGGACAAAAGACAGCCTCTTCAACAAGTGGTGCTGGGAAAACTGGACAGCTACGTGTAAAAGAATTAAATTAGAACACTCCCTAACACCATACACAAAAGTAAACTCAAAATGGATTAAAGAGCTAAATGTAAGGCCAGACACTGTCAAAATCTTAGAGGAAAACATAGGCAGAACACTCTATGACATAAATCACAGCAAGATCCTTTTTGACCCACCTCCTAGAGAAATGGAAATAAAAACAAAAATAAACAAATGGGACCTAATGAAACTTCAAACTTTTGCACAGCAAAGGAAACCAAAAGCAAGATTAAAAGACAACCCTCAGAATGGGAGAAAATATTTACAAATGAAGCAACTGACAAAGGATTAATCTCCGAAACATACAAGCAGCACATGTAGCTCAATATCAAAAAAACAAACAACCCAGTCCAAAAATGGGCAGAAGACCTAAATAAACATTTCTCCAAAGAAGATATATAGATTGCCAACAAACACATGAAAGAATGCTCAGCATCATTAATCATTAGAGAAATGCAAACCAAAACTACAAAGAGATATCATCTCACACCGGTCAGAATGGTCATCAGCAAAAAATCTACAAACAACAAATGCTGGAGAGGGTGTGCAGAAAAGGGAACCCTCTTGCACTGTTGGTGGAAATATAAATTGTTACAGCCACTATGGAGAACAGTATGGAGGTTCCTTAAAAAACTAAAAATAGAACTACCATATGACACAGCAATCCCACTACTGGGCATATACCCTGAGAAAACCATAGTTCAAAAAGGGTATGTACCAAAATGTTCATTGCAGCTCTATTTACAATATTCAGGACATGGAATCAACCTAAGTGTCCATGAACAGATTAATGGATAAAGAAGATGTGGCACATATATACAATGGAATATTACTCAACCATAGAAAGGCATGAAACTGAGTTATTTGTAGTGAGGTGGATGTTCCTAGAGACTGTCATACAGAATGAAATCAGAAAGAGAAAAACAAATACCATATGCTAACACATATATATGGAATCTAAAAAAAAAAAAAAAAGAAAAGAAAACAGAAGAACCTAAGAATAAAGACTGGAAATAAAAACAGGAATAAAGATACAGACCTACTAGAGAATGGACTTGTGGACACAGGGAGGGGGAAGGGTAAGCTTGGAGGAAGTGAGAGAGTGACATGGACATATATACACTACCAAATGTAAAATAGATAGCTAGCAGGAAGCAGCCACATAACACAGGGAGATCAGTTCTGTGCTTTGTAACCACTTAAAGGGGGGGATAGGGTGGGTGGGAGCAAGGGAGATGCAAGAGGGAAGAGATATGGGGATATATGTATATGTATAACTGATTAACTTTGTTATAAAGCAGAAACTGACACACCATTGTGAAGCAATTATACTCTAATAAAGATGCTTTAAAAAAGAAAAAAGAAAAGAAAGCTGAAAATAAAATACACCAAAATTTTAATTGTGTTGGGACTTCGAGAAGACTTTTCATTTCTTTCTGAGTACATTCTATATATTTTTGGTCACACAGTTCATGAATTACTTTTATAACCAAACATAGGATAAACATTTTAAAAATAAAATAGCCTAGAAGCAGGAGACACTATTTTGCACTTAAAAGAACAAATATGATTTTTGAATTACATTAGCTTGGGTTCAGATGTTATCCTGTTCAAGCTATCGTGTGCCACAGTATCAAGCAGCCCCAGTAGTCTCATTGGCTTTAAGAAACTAAACTTTTTTTCTTTTTTTTTTAACATCTTTATTGGAGTATAATTGCTTTACAATGGTGTGTTAGTTTCTGCTGTATAACAGAGTGAATAAGCTCTATGTGTACATATATCCCTATATCCCCTCCCTCTTGCGTTTCCCTCACACCCTCCCTATCCCACTCCTGTAGGTGATCTCAGAGCACGGAGCTGATCTCCCTGTCTGAAGCATGCAAAGAGCACAGTTGCTCCGAAGAAGCTGTGCTCTGTGGGGTGGCTCAGCATCCAGGCTGGGCTGCTCTGCCGGCCCCTGTGCACAGGAGCGATCTTCCGCAGCCTGGGTAGCACGGGGAGGGGGTGCTGGAGAGCTGAGCACCAGCAATCAGAATATCCATTCAGAAGCAGCCATTTCAGCTCTCATCTCATTGCCAGGCACAATCCTGAAAAGTTCAGTTCTCCTTGTTCTGGAAGTAGAGATAGATAAAGTCTCAGTAAACCTTAGATAGTGTCTACCATAGTCACTAGCCTCCTGAATGCCACTGGGCCGTGTACTTCTCTCAGATTATTTAATCATGTAAGAGTCTCATGTGACTATTTAAATTAGAGAACATATGTAAAGTCATTACTATGCTGCCTGGTGTGGACTAAGTAGTTAGTAAATGTTCACAGTAGTCCCCTTTGGGCTGTAGCTGCACTCAAATATATAAAACCATACTGTAAGTTATCTATATTAGAGTATTACCATACCTCCTGCCTTTGAGGAATGATATCTGACATGACCTGCAGAGCTATATTCTTAGACTAAGTTTAACAACAGAATTTTTATCTGGTATTATACCTTTTTTTAAACATCTTTATTGGTGTATACTTGCTGTACATTGTTGTGTTAGTTTCTGCTGCATAACAAAGTGAATCAGCTATACATATACATATATCCCTGTATCCCCTCCCTGTTGCATCTCCCTCCCACTCTCCCTATCCCAGCCCTCTGGTGTTCAAAAACCACAAAGCTGATCTCCCTGTGCTATGTGGCTGCTTCCCACTACCGACCTATTTTATGTCTGGTACTGTATGTATGTCTATGCCACTCTCTCATTTTGTCCCAGCTTCCCCTTCCCCCACCCCATGTCCTCAAGTCCATTCTTTACGTCGGCATCTTTATTCCTGTCCTGCCACTAGGTTTGTCAGAACCTTTTTTCTTTCTTTTTTTTAGATTCCATATAAACATGTTAACATACACTAATTGTTTTTCTCTTTCTGACTTACTTCACTCTACATGACAGTCTCTAGGTCCATCCACCTCACTACAAATAACTCAATTTCAGTGTTTTTTATGGCTGAGTAACATTGCACTGTATACACATGCCACATCTTCTTTATCCATTCATCTGTCGATGGACAATTAAGTTGCTTCTATGTCCTGGTTATTGTAAATAGAGCTGCAATGAACATTGTGGTACATGACTATTTTTATATTATGGTTTTCTCAGGGTATATGTCCAGTAGTGGGATTGCTGGGTTGTATGGTAGTTCACTTTTAGTTTTTTAAGGAATATCCACACTGTTCTCCATAGTGGCTGTATCAATTTACATTCCCACTAACAGTGCAAGAGGGTTCCCTTTTCTCCACACCCTCTCCAGAACTTATTGTTTGTAGATTTTTTGATGATGGACATTCTGACTGGTGTGAGGTGATTCCACATTGTAGTTTTGATTTGAATGTCTCTAATGATTAGTAATGTTGAGCATCCTTTCATGTGTTTGTTGAAAATCTGTATGACTTATTTGGAGAAATGTCTATTTAGGTGTTCTGCCCATTTTTGGATTGGATTGTTTGTTTTTTTTTTTAATATTGAGCTGCATGAGCTGCTTGTATATTTTGGAGATTAATCCTTTGTCAGTTGCTTCATTTGCAAATATTTTTTCCCATTCATAGGGTTCTCTTTTCATCTTATTTATGGTTTCCCTAGCTGTGCAAAAGCTTTTAAGTTTCATTAGGTAACATTTTTTTTTTTTTTTCTTTTTACTTCCATTTCTCTAGGAGGTGGGTCAGAAAGGATCTTGCTGTGATTTATGTCATAGAGTGTTCTGCCTATGTTTTCCTCTAAGAGTTTGACAATGTCTGGTCTTACATTTAGCTCTTTAATCCATTTTGAGTTTACTTTTGTGTATGGTGTTAGGGAGTGTTCAAATTTCATTCTTTTACATGTAGCTGTCCAGTTTTCCCAGCACCACTTGTTGAAGAGGCTGTCTTTTGTCCATTGTATATTCTTGCCTCCTGTATCAAAAATAAGGTGACCATATGTGTGCGGGTTTATCTCTGGGCTTTGTATCCAGTTCCATTGATCTATATTTCTGTTTTTGTGCAAGTACCATACTGTCTTGATGACTGTAGCTTTGTAGTATAATCTGAAGTCATGGAGCCTGATTCCTCCAGCTCCATTTTTCTTTCTCAAGATTGCTTTGGTTATTCAGGGTCTTTTGTGTTTCCATACAAATTGTGAAATTTTTGGTTCTAGTTTTGTGAAAAATGCCATTGATAGTTTGATAGGGATTGCACTGAATCTGTAGATTGCTTTAGGTAGTAGAGCCATTTTCACAATGTTGATTTTTCCAATCCAATAACATGGTATATCTCTCCAGCTGTTGTATAATCTTTAATTTCTTTCATCAGTGTCTTATAGTTTTCTGCATACAGGTATTCTGTCTCCTTAGGAAGGTATATTCCTAGGTATTTTATTCTTTTAGTGGCAATGGTAAGCAGCAGTGTTTCCTTAGTTTCTCTTTCAGATTTTTCACCTTTAGTGTATAGGAATGCAAGAGATTTCTGTTCATTAATTTTGTAATCTGCTACTTTACCAAATTCATTGATTAACTCTAGTTGTTTTCTGGTAGCACCTTTAGGATTCTCTATGCATATTAGCATATCATCTGCAAACAGTGACATTTTTACTTCTTTTCCAATTTGAATTCCTTTTATTTATTTTTCTTCTCTGATTGCTATGCCTAAAACTTCCAAAACTATGTTGAATGATAGTGGTGAGAATGGGCAAACTTGTCTTGTTCCTAATCTTAGTGGAAATGGTTTCAGGATTTCACCATTGAGAACGATGTTGGTTGTGGGTTTGTCATATATGACCTTTATATATTGAGGCAAGTTCCCTCTTTGCCTACTTCCTGGAGTGCTTTTATCATAAATGGGTATTGAATTTTGTCAAAAGCTTTTTCTACATCTATTGAGATGACCATATGGTTTTTCTCCTTCAATTTGTTAATATGGTGCATCACATTGATTGATTTGTGTATATTGAAGAATCCTGCATTTCTGGGATAAACCTCACTTTATCATGGTGTATGATCCTTTTAATGTGCTGTTGGATTCTGTTTGCTAGTATTTTGTTGAGGAATTTTGCATCTATGTTCATCAGGAATATTGGCCTGTAGTTTTCTGTCTTTGTGACATCTTTGTCTGGCTTTGGTATCAGGGTGATTGTGGCCTTGTAGAATTAGTTTAGAACTGTTCCTCCCTCTGCTATATTTTGGGAAGAGTTTGAGAAAGATACGTGTTAGCTCTTCTCTAAATGTTTGATAGAATTCGCCTGTGAAGCCATGTGGTCCTGAGCTTTTCTTTGTTGGAAGATTTTTAATAACAGTTCAATTTCAGTGCTTGTGATTGGTCTGTTTATATTTTCTATTTCTTCCTGTTTCAGTCTTGGAAGGTTCTGCTTTTCTAAGAATTTGTCCATTTCTTCCTGGTTGTCCATTTTATGGCATATAGTTGCTTGTAGAAATCTGTCATGATCCTTTGTATTTCGGCGATGTCAGTTGTTGCTGCTTTTTCATTTCTAATTCAATTGAGTTGAGTCTTCTCCTTTTTTTTTCTTGATGAGTCTGGTTAATTTTTTATCAATTTTGTTTATCTTCTCAAGAACCAGCTTTTAGTTTTATTGATCTTTGCTATTGTTTCCTTCATTTCTTTTTCATTTGTTTTTTATCTGATGTTTATGATTTCTTTCCTTCTGCCAAATCTGGGGGTATTTTTTTTCTTCTTTCTCTGATTGCTTTAGGTGTAAGGTTTGGTTTTTTATTTGAGATTTTTCTTATATATTGAGGTAGGATTGTGTTGCTATAAACTTCCCTGTTAGAACTGCTTTTGCTGCATCCCATCAGTTTGGGGTCATCATGTTTTCATTGTCATTTGTTGTCTAGGTATTTTTTTATTTCCTCTTTGGTTTCTTCAGTGATCTCTTGGTTATTAAGTAGTGTATTGTTTAGCCTATATGTGTTTGTATTTTTCATAGTTTTTTTTTTCCTGTAATTGATATCTAGTCTTATAGCATTATGTTTGGAAAAGATACTTGATATAATTTCAATTTTCTTAAATTTGCCAAGGTTTGATTTTTGGCCCAAGACATGATCTATCCTGGAGAATGTTCCATGAGTACTTGAGAAGAAAGTATATTCTGTTGCTTTCAGATGAAATGTCCTATAAATATCTATTAAGTCCATCTTGTTTAATATATCATTTAAAACTTGTGTTTCCTTATTTATTTTCACCTTGGATGATCTGTCCATTGGTGAAAGTGCAGTGTTATTGTCCCCTACTATTATTGTGTTACTCTCAAGTTCCCCTTTTATGTGTATTAGCATTTGCCTTGTGTACTGAGGTGCTCCCATGTTGGGTGCATGAATATTTACAATTGTTATATCTTCTTCTTGGATCGATCCCTTGATCATTATGTAGTGTCCTTCTTTGTCTCTTGTAATAGTCTTTATTTTAAAGTCTATTTTGTCTGATATGAGAATTGCTACTCCAGCTTTCTTTTGATTTCCATTTGCATGGAATATCTTTTTCCATCCCGTCACTTTCAGTCTGTATGTGTCCCTTGGTCTGAAGTGGGTCTCTTGTAGACAGGACATATATACATGTCTTTTTTTTTTTTGTATCCATTCAGCCTGTCTATGTCTTTTGGTCAGAGCATTTAATCCAGTTATATTTCAGGTAGTTATTGATATGTATGTTCTTATTACCATTTTCTTAATTGTTTTGGTTTATTATTGTAGGTCTTTTCCTTCTCTTTCATTTCCTTCCTAGAGAAGTTCCTTTAGCATCTTTAGTGTAAAGCTGGTTTGGTGGTGCTGAATTCTCTTATCTTTTGCTTGTCTGTAAATGTTTTAATTTATCTGTCGAACCTGAACAAGATGCTTGTTGGTAGAGTAATCTTGGTTGTAGGTTTTTCACTTTCATCACTTAAAATATGTCCTGCCACTCCCTGCTGGCTTGAAGAGTTTCTTCTGAAAGATCAGCTGTTAACTGTATGGGGATGCCCTTGTATGTTATTTGTTATTTTTCCCTTGCTACTTTTAATATTTTTATTTGTGTTTAATTTTTGATAGCTTGATAAATATTTGTTTTGGCATGTTTCTCCTTTGATTTATCCTGTATGGGACTCTCTGCCCTTCCTGGAGTTGATTGACTATTTCCCTTCTCATGTTAAGGAAGTTGTCAACTATAATCTCTTCAAATATTTTCTCAGTTCCATTCTTTTTCTCTTCTTCTTCTGGGACCCCTATAATTTGAAGGTTGGTGCATTTAATGTTGTCCCAGAATTCTCTGAGACTGTCCTCAATTCTTTTCCATCTTTTTTCTTTATTCTGGCTCTGCAGTAGTTATTTCCACTATTTTATCTTCCTGGTCACTTATAAGTTCTTTTGCCTCTGTTATTCTGCTATTGATTCCTTCTAGAGAATTTTTAATATCATTTATTGTGTTTTTCCTCATTGTTTGCTGGCTCCTTAGTTCTTCTAGGTCCTTGTTAAACGTTTCTTGTATTTTCTCCATTCTATTTATGAGATTTTGGATCATCTTTACTCTCATTACTCTGAATTCTTTTTCAGGTACTCCCTATTTCCTCTTCATTTGTTTGGTCTGGTGGGTTTTTACCTTGCTCCTTCATCTACTGCATATTTCTCTGTCTTCCCATTTTGCTTAACTTACTGTGTTTTGTGAATCTCCTTTTCATAGGCTCTGGGTTCATAGTTCCCATTGTTTTTGGTGTCTGCCGTCCGTAGGTAATGTTTGGTTCAGTGTGTTGTGTAGGCCTCCTGGTGTACTGGACTGGTGCCTGTGTTCTGGTGGATGAGGCTGGATCTTTTGTTTCTAGTGGGCAGGGCCATGTCTGATGGTGTGTTTTGGGGTGTCTGTGAACTTAGTGTGATTTTAGGCAGCCTCTCTGCTAATGGGTGGGTTTGTGTTCCTGTCTTGCTAGGTGTTTGGAATAGGGTGTCCAGCACTTAGCTTGCTGTTTGCTGAGTGGAGCTGTGTCTTATTGTTGAGATGGAGATCTCTGACAGAGCTTTTGCTATTTGATATTACATTGGGCTGGGAGGTCTCTGGTGCACCAATATTCTGAACTCTGCTATCCCACCTCAGAGGCCCAGGCCTGACACACAGCCGGAGCACCAAGACCCTGTCAGCCACATGGCTCAGAAGAAAAGTGAGAAAAAGAAAGAAAGAAAGAAGAAAGAAAGAAAGAAAGAAAGAAAGAAAGAAAGAAAGAAAGAAAGAAAGAAAGAAAGAAAGAAAGAAAGAAAGAAGATATAAAATAAAGTTATTAAAATAAAAAATATTATTTAAAAAAATTAGGGCTTCCCTGGTGGTGCAGTGGTTGAGAGTCCGCCTGTCAATGCAGGGGACACAGGTTTGTGCCCCAGTCTGGGAGGATCCCACATGCCGCAGAGTGGCTGGGCTCATGAGCCATGGCCGCTGAGTCTGTGCATCCGGAGCCTGTGCTTTGCAATGGGACAGGCCACAACAGTGCCACCAAAAAATAAATAAATAAAAATTTAAAAGTAAAATAAATTTTAAAAATTAAAAGTAATAAAAAAGAAAAAAAGAAGAGAGGATCCAAGCAAAAAATAAATACACCAATGATAACAAGCACTAAGAACTATACAAAAAAAAAGACAAAACAGACAGAATCCTTCAACAAATTGTAAAAGCAAAGCTATACAGACAAAATCACACAAAGAAACATATACATACACACTCACAAAAAGAGAAAAAGGAAAAAATATGTATATTATACATATATATATATATAAATAAAGGAAGAGCGTAACCAAATCAATAAACAAATCTACTAATGATACTAAGCTCTAAATACTAAACTAAGATAAACATGGAACCAGAGATAAATTAGATGCAGAAAGCCAACCCTAAGTCTGTAATTGCTCCCAAAGTCCATCCCCTCAATTTGGGGATTATTCATTGTCTATTCAGGTATTCCAGAGATA
Organism: Kogia breviceps; assembly: GCF_026419965.1. Lineage (NCBI taxonomy): Eukaryota > Metazoa > Chordata > Mammalia > Artiodactyla > Physeteridae > Kogia > Kogia breviceps. The sequence goes on from NC_081322.1 coordinate 17,057,113, forward strand.
CAGGGTACATCAAGTTAATTATAGATATTTAATCTGCTGCTCCTGTGGCCACTGGGAGAAATTTCCCTTTCTCTGTTCACACAGCTCCCAGGGTTTAGCTTTAGATTTGGCCCTGCCTCTGCATGTATGTCCCCTGAGGGTGTCTTTTCCTGCCCAGACAGGACAGAGTTAAAGTAGCTGCTGATTAGGGGGCTCTGGTTCCCTCAGACCAGGCATGGAATGCTGGGCGAGCCTGCTCTGGCAGAGGCCAGTGTGACATCGCAACAGCCTGAGGCATGCCGTTTGTTCTCCCTAGGAAGTTGTCTCTGGATCGTGGGACCCTGGCAGTGGTGGTCTGCACATCCCAGGAGGGGAGTTGTGGATAGTGACCTGTGCTTGCATACAGGCTTTTTGGTGGCTGCAGCAGCAGCCTTAGCATTTCATGCCCGTCTCTGGGGTCTGCGCTGATAGCCACAGTTTGTGCCCATTTCTAGAGCTTGTTTATGCAGTTCTCTGAATCCTCTCTCCTTGCACACCCTGAATCAATGGTTTCTTGCCTCCTAGGCAGGTCCAGACTTTTTTCTAGACTCCCTCCCGGCTAGCTGTGGTGCACTAGCCCCCTTCAGGCTGTGTTCACCCAACCAACCCCAGTCCTCTCCCTAGGATCCAACCTCCGAAGTCTGAGCCTCAGCTCCCAGCCCCCACCCACCCCAGTGGGTGAGCCGACAAGCCTCTCAGGCTGGTGTGTGTTGGCACTGATTCTCTGTGTGGGAATCTCTTCACTTTGCCCTCTGCACCCCTATTACTGCACTCTCCTCTGTGGCTCCGAAGCTTCCCCTCCGCCAACCCCCATCTCTGCCAGTGAAAGGGCTTCCTAGAATGTGGAAACTTTTCCTCCTTCACAGCTCCCTCCCAGAGGTGCAGGTCCCATGCCTATTCTTTTGTCTCTGTTTTTTCTTTTTTTTTTTTTTTTTTTTGCCCTACCCAGGTACATGGGTTGTTTCTTGACTTTTGGGTAGTCTGATGTCTTCTGCCAGTGTTCAATAGGTGTTCTGTAGGAGTTGTTCCTCATGTAGATGTTTCTCTTATGTTTTTGTGGGGAGGAAGTTGATCTCCACGTCTCACTCTTCCACCATGTTGATGGTCCCTGTATTATACCTTTAATCCAGGGTTTCCAATGGGCCTGTATGAATTGGTGATGTGTTCATAAAGATCAGTCTGCTTTTCTACAAGCAAAGAGTGTCAAATCATTCACCTCATACAGCAGGCACTGGGAAAATACTAGCATGGCCGTGAACCATCATTTTGGCTTCAGCCACTCCCATCAATCATGCCATACATATCATGTGAGTGAACAGTGTTGAGTGTATAGGACCCATTGGCTTAGATGCCCTCTGTCCCTGAGGAGTTATTAGATATGATGGACAATGTATGATCTTTGGTATCAAGCAAGTGCACACTGAAATCTTCCTTTGGTCACTGGTGTATCACGCAATCTTAGGGACCTGACTAGCCTCACTGAGCTTCAATTTCTTCGTCAGAGATATGGCTGTAAAATATTTCTGTCTCCCACATCACGTGTCTTCAGCCCACCTCTGATTTCTGTCCCTGTTTGGGTGAGCACCTGGACAGCTAGAAATCAGCCAATTATACTCACACAAGTCACTGTGAACCTCATAATAACTGCTTATAAAACCCAAACTAAATGTATTCCCAAGTCAACCACCATTAACTAGGTCTCTAAAATGCCCCTGGTCACTCAAAATTTTGCAACCCAAGGAGGAGTGTGACAGAGAACTTCAGAATAGAAAAAGAAAATGGTGTGGCTCATTGTGGAGTTATACTCACTTACTTGGGAAGACTTACAAATGTAAAGCCATGCAGACACCCTGCTGGAACTTTTGTCAGGACCTTGGAGGGATCAATGTCAGTGAGGGGCCCTGAAGCTTGAAATTCATTAACTTCATGACCATCCATTCAGGTCCTGGCTACTGGCTGATGGAAGCACTAGGAGGGAATGAGGATAAGGAAGATTAGATTTTTTTAAAAAATAAGTTTATTTATTTTTGTCTGCCTTAGGTCTTCGTTGCTGTGTGTGGGCTTTCTCTAGTTGCACCAAGCGGATGCTACTCTTGTGGCCATGCACGGGCTTCCCACTGCAATGGCTTTTCTTGTTGTGGAGCACGGGCTCTAGGCATGCAGGCTTCAGTGGTTGTGGCATATAGCCTCATTAGTTGTGGCTTGCAGGCTCTAGAGTGCAGGCTCAGTAGTTGTGGCACATGGGTTTAGTTGCTTCACAACATGTGGGATCTTCCTGGACCAAGGCTCGACCCCATATCCCCTGCATTGGCAGGTGGATTCTTAACCACTGTGCCACCAGGGAAGTCCAGAACAGATCTCCTTATGAGAGCATTTAGTATTCCTTGTGGGGAATATAGGTAGGAGTCATATGGTAAGCTTTTTATTTTTTCCCTCAATTATTAAAATCTTAATTTAAAAATGCATGAAGAACTTTCTTTTAAGAGTAAAGAAAAAAAGGTTTTAAAATTTAAGCATGTACTTATTCTGGGAAATGAACTGGAAATGTGCAAGAGGAAGAGTAAAACTCAATTCATTTTGTGCTTGTGATTCTCATATATGCCTGTGGGACTAAAGGACGAATTTGACAAGCAGAGGACTTCAGGGGAGAAAACAACTCAAAGTGACAAAGTCTTTTCAAACACTTTATATATAATTGACATAGAATTACACTTTCGTGTTTTATCTCTAAATGTCATGCTAGATCCACTCTATTTTTAATTGAAGTATAGTTAATTTATAATATTTGTTTAGTTTCAGATGTACAACAGAATGACTTGATATTTTTATAGATTATACTCGATTTAAAGTTATTATAAAATATTGACTATATTTCCCTGTGTTGCACAATATATCCTTGTAGGTTATTTATTTTATGCATAGTAGTTTGCACCTCTTACTCCCCTACCCTTATCTTGCCCCTCCCTCACTTCTTTCCCCATTGGTAACAATTAGTTTGTCCTCTGCACTAATTCAGGCCCTCATCATTTTCTATTTGAAGTAAGACAATATAACAGTTCTGTTCACTTCCTAGCATACTCTCTACTTTTTAACCAACCAATACTTGCCCTATATTACTGCAGGAATTATCATTATAAATCATAAGGCTGATCATTGGCCCTCCTTTCTTTAATCCTCAATGGCTTTCCATATATAGCAAGTTCAAGCTGTGTTGTGACCTGGTCCAGGACACCTGGCCAGTTTCACCTCTACACAACCTTCCTTTCCCTTGAATGCATTTGCCTGCTATACCTTAGGCTCCAGACATACTGTATGGTTATTGCTCACTGAACCGGCTCTGTTTTTTCCTACCTGTGTCTCTGTACCCAATGCTTCTGTTTCTTGAACTGTTACTGCAGTGTCCTGCTGGCTAAGTCAGGGCCTTTCTTTAGAGCTCAGATCAGAGCTTGCCCCTGTTGGGATGGCTTTCCCAGCACCACCTGTCTGTGTTAAGGACCCTCCTATGTGTTTCCATAACACCCCAGACTTTTGTTATATTCCATTATAACAACCTCTTCATTTTTCTGGCTTGGAGCCTCAAGTATCCAAGACCATAAACAGGAGGCTGTTTACAGGTGCAGGATTTTTCCACTCTATTCAACTGCCTCCTTTCTTCTTGAAAAAAGGAGAAGAACTTTCTTCTCTTCCCCCTTTGAGGACTCCCAGTTTCTCACCATTTATTATCCAGTCCACATTGCTCCCTCCTTCTGCAAGATCGGCCTGATCTGATAGAAACACTATACTTCATGCTTGAATCTGAATATGTCTGACTCAAACCTAGGCTGGTAGCTTCACTGATGTTGTATTTCTGCTTTTGGTACAGGATCAGGAAGGGAGAATTGCTCTGGTGGTGTCAATGACAGCATGGTGGAGAGTACAAATACACAAAAACATGCAAAGTTTACTTCTAGATATAAAATACTGCCACACATTCAATACAGGTTTTAGAGATCTGAATGTTTAACCTTATTCTTACATTGAAGGACAAAAATGCCCATTTAAAAAAAATTAACATTTTAGGCTGTAGATCACTCTATGTGATTAAAATCAATTAGGAATGAACTAGAAGCACAATCTGCATATGATTATAGCCTGTGAATTTAAATACAATATGTTCCAAAGTTAATGGATTTCAGCATAAAATAAAGACATTCTGCTAAAAGGGTTTGTTTTCATTGCTTTTTATGATTTTCCAAGTTGTCCTTTAGTTGAGTGTCAAAAATAAGAAAAAGAGGTTATTTCAAGTATTAACACTTTTGTTCTGGCACATAGGCTTTCTTTCTAGTCAATCATCTGCAATACTAAAAGTGACCAACCTGCTTTCCATTTAAAGAAGTGTTTGTGAGAAGCAATTTCTTTCTTTTATAATAAATACTATGTCCCATATTCAAATATCACGCCATTCCTGCCAAGACAAAAGCCTTCTGGCTTTTTGGTAATTCAACATAACTATTCCAACCAACACCACTGACTCAAATGTTTTTGAAGATGGGCACATATATCTATAGCTAAAGAACTTTTCTAGAAATCTCTAGGTATCTCTCAAGCCAAAGAGCACAGAATGCATTGTGCTACCAAAAATCTTACTTAGTATAAACTAGTTAAGAAACATAGATACATGTACATTTGGAATTTTGCCTTGTGCTAAGTGAAATTAAAATGAGAATGGAAATTATTTTTAAAATGATAAAATGCACCTTTGAAAATAGAACAGTACATTATAAAGGTAGGATATGAATAAAGACTACAAGTTCATAAAATCACACTTTTAAACAGGTTAATAAAAATGATGTTAACAATAGTGTTTTTGATTCTGTCTTGGTCAGGATCCCAATAGAAAACAGATGGCACACTCAAATTAGGGCAATTTGAAGATGATTCAAAGGGCTATTTAGGACTATATGGTCAAGGTATAGAGAAACCATGAAGGACAGTGTGATATCCTAGGGTTAGTGTTAGAGGAGCTTTTATTACTCCTAGGCTCTAACAGGGACAAGGGTGCTAGCAGTTAGTTACCAAAACCTGGAAGGAGAGAGCTGTGTAGAGAGGGCCCCCTTCAGTAAGGGGACCCAGCCTGAGCAGAGGACTGTGCTGTACAGGGTGAAGCTGGTGTCGTATCAGCCCAGGGTCACTCTGCCCCTTCTCATGGAGCTCTTTCTTGGGGTCCCCACTGGTTGAACCCAGTAGGGCATCAGAAGGAAGAGTGGCCCACTGATTAGGTCCATCCAGATCAGCCACCGTGGGCTGAGAGCAGAGTGGAAATGGGGGAGGGGGGTGGGGAGTATGTCTAGAGAGACAGATAAGAAATATCCAGCAGAGCTACCAATATTAAAGATTATATCCTCTGATAATACACCACAAACCACACTTAGAGAATTTTTAACTCAATCTATAGAAAAGGAAATTAAATCAATATCATCTAAAGCCTCAAAGTTTAAAAAAAATATATTGAATGTCTTCTTGTTAAATGTTTGCAGATCTTAGCAAAATATATTTTTGTGATTCAGGTTTATTAACCAGTATAAACATCCAGACAAAGCAGTCTGAGGTTTACCCCAAGAATGGAACACAAACTGCTCTGGATGTTGCATGTTGTGAGACTTTCTACTACTGAATTCCCATGCAGAGGTGGAGGCATGCAGCAGTTTCCATGAGGCCGTAGTCACTGCTCTGCATTCTTTGAAAGGCAGTAGGCTTTTCCGGACACATAGGAGCCTCGCGTGGGCACCGTATTCCCTGCAAGAACACTGAGTACCCCCATCAACCACCTAAACTTTCATTTTTCCATATTTTTGTCTGTTTGTCCATTCACATATCCATCTGTCCATTTATTTGCTTATTCATTCACACAATATTTAATGAGTCTAATTCTGTGCTATCTCTTCTCAAACTCTTCAATACACATACTGAAAGCCCTCTAACACGTTAGACTTTAGTGACGAATCTTGATGCATATTTTATGAAATCAATACTGTAAGACTGCTTTTGTCATCAAAACTGAGAGATTGCAGAGCACTGTACCAGTAAATATTCCTCCCCTTTCTAATATTATGTACTAAATTGTTTTCATGGAGTGGCTCTTCAGAATTGGTAGGTTCCCACATTCTGTTCAATTTAACCAACACTGGTTTGTTTTTCTAGTGAAGGATCAGTTTTAACACATTTTGATACTGATACAGAGAACTTGATACAGTATTTGTATCTATTAATCCGTGTAGCCTTTGGACGTATGAGCTTCTGCAGCTCAAGAGCTAGGTCAGTGCAGTTTGCATGCCATCTGTCCTCTTGACAGTAAGGGGATTCAGGATCGAATGGCCCATGACTGGGGACAGCATCACTCACTCGTCCCTACCCCTTTACATTTATGTCAAGTGTTATGACAGTACTCAGGCAGTACAGCCACAAGCTTGGTTTATGTGGGCCTCCAATTCTAAGCAAACTCCAGACTTGGAGAGTAATTTTGGAGGAAGCCTGTTTGTGCTGTTTCAACCAAATAAAGTTGATGAGAGCAGAGGGGAAAGAAACCTATCATAAAGCCAGTAAATGTAGAAGCTTCTTTTGTATCCCAGGTGTGGCTTGTACAACCGACCAAGCTGCAATGCAGTATTGATTTGACAGAGCCTCTGCTTCAGTGATGTCTGTCTCACAATTGTTCCAAAAGATTTCTGTACTTCAAAATAAAGCCAAACTCTGGAAACAAGCAAACAACAACAACAACAAAAAGATGTGAAACTTTTCAAAATTCAAATTTTAAAATCTGAAATTACTCTCTGACCACAACTTATCACCAATCAGCCTTCCATAGTCTTTTTTTTTTTTTTTAATTGTTCTTAATTTTCACTGTGATTGCTTAGCTGTCTACCTCTACCCACTGAATATGTTAGTTGGCCATCTCAGGAAACCCTTGCTGCCCTTGGAATATATTTCCATTTTGACTACCTTATACCTCCCTTTAGAGACTCCACTCAGGGTCCACTCTTTGAGGCCACTTCCCAGTTGCCAGAGTTTCCTTGGGAAAGTCATATGAAAATACCCATGTTGGGTGAGCATGAATTCAGGATTCAACTGGACTTTTACCTTCTGAAGTCTCTTTTACTCATCTCTTCTTTATTCTCCATAAATTTCCTTCTATTATTATGCCAAAATGATAAGTCTAGCCTGACCTACAATTCTTTCCCTCTCAGAGTGGGCATTAACAACTCTGGCTCTGCTGCCAGAGCTCCCCTCCACTCTGGCCTCACCTTTCATTGGGTTGATAACCCTATCAGCTCTCTTCTGATTTCACTTCCTTGCCTGCCAACTTTAACTACCTGTGATACAGCTCAAATACTTTCCTTATAGTTTAGTCAAATCCCTCACTTGATGCCATCATGTCTTTGTGTGATTTCTCACAATTCTGAGGACACCATTTCTTTTCTCTAGTCCACTCCTATTTTTTCATTTTTCTCAGAACAGTTGTTCTAGACCAGCCACACTGTTAAAGTGCCATCTCCTCCCTCCCAGAAGATCACCTTACCTCTGAATTCGTGATTAAAATAGAAGCCAGAGGAGTAAACGCTCTTAACATACCACATACCTACATTCTTATTTATATCTGTTCTTATTCACCCTCCTCTCAGATTCTTTGAAAATGAAATGTTCTGACTCTCACTCAAATGAATTCCTACCTCTGCCTGGGTTTTATATCCCATCCTTTCCTTTTCTCTTCCTCCAAGACTTTGCTGTATTATGTACCCTTCTCTCCCATGTCTTCCCTCTTTCTCACTTCACAACTACCCCAAATTTCTTCTTTATTAAATAACCACCCTAGAAATATCTTTTTTGTTCTATATATGTCTTTAGCCATTTCTCTCTTTCTCTTTGTAATCAACTTTCTTTAAAGAGTTGCCTAACTAAAAGTCTGTTCTTTCATCTACCAGTTATAGTTCATCTACTATTAATATCTATCAGTACTACTTATACATGGATTTCTGTCCCACCAGCACATAAATTGTGCTTGGGTTTAGGAATTTTCAAGTCCAGTGAGTTTATTAACAGAGCTTCCTTTCTCCATGGCATTTGACACTAATTATATTCCCTCATTTAAATGTTCTCCTTTCTTGGCTTCTTTGACACAACTATAGTTTTTTTTTTTTTTTTTTTTTTTTTTTTTTTTTTCTCTCACCTTTCAGTTGTTACCTCACTCTCTTCTAGTTGCTCGTCAATACTGTTATACATAAGTCTTCTTCCTTCTAAATACTCTTCCCTTTGCTTCCATATGCCTCATACATTCTCATGTCTTCAAATACTAACTATATACCAATTCTCCCCCAAATTTTATGCAACTAAATGGGAGCAGAGTACTAATGAATCAGACATGTAGTTGAATGCCAGCTCTGGTACTTTATAGCCAGAGCAAATCGGGCAAAAGCGTCTCTGAACCAGGAACTCCTCAAATGTAAAAGTGAGAAGTAAAAACAGCCACACATATCACTTACAAGATTGTTAGCACAGCTCCTAGTAAGTAGTAGGCACTCAAGAAAGGTGACTCATTTTCTTTCTTCTTTCTGATTAACCCACCCCCTTCCCTCACCCAGACATCTCTCCTGAATCCCAGTTCCATCATTTGTCTGGACCACCAAACCAGCTTTTTCTCCTACATCCCCAGCTAGCTTAATGGAGTCATCGTTCTCTCGGTTGCTCATAGGAGAAATCTGGGCATTGTCATCCTTCTTTAGGTCAGTTCCACCCACACTTCATCAATCCCAAGTCCTATTAATTTTGTTTGCATATTACTCACACCCTTTCTTTCCCTCCCCACTGCTCTTGTTTAATTATTCTATTTTAAAATATCCCTATAATGTTACAGTGTTTGCCTCCAATCTCAATCCCTTCCCACTCAGCCCCGAAAATCATCACCCTACTTTTATCATAGGAATATTTCTGAATAAAAAATGATTTTTACTCAAGATTGTCTATGAAAATACCTAAATGCTAAAGAATCCTGCTCATGGGAGTTCATGATCTAGGCTTTGCTTTCTACTCTCACTTTCTGAACTTTCTGAGGGTCTCCCATACTGTAAAACTTGCACTTTCCAAAGTCTAACATTTTTTTTTCTGTCACAAACTATTATTTCTATCATGAATTCTCCTCTGACCCTCTCTGTGTCTACTACTGGGTGGATATTTATTTTTCAATAAATCAGCAAATCACCACCTGCTCTGTGCAACCCTCCCTCAGCTTCCCACCTTAATCTGAAGAGTTATTCTATCCCTGAGTACCAATACTGTCTTGTAGATGCTTCCAGTGCAATGAAACATATTTAATTATTTGCCTCCCTTACTAAATGGGAATGTTTTGAGAACAGGACCGTGTCTTGTCATTACATACCTAGCACCTGGCATATGTCTAACTAATAGATGCTCAGTGTATTTGTTAAATGAATCAGAGACATTAAATGACTTCACTCCTTACTTGATGTACAGCTGTTTCCTCCTCTGTTCTTCTATCCTCTAAATCTCTCTAGATCAATATGCAGGGCTCCTCGTTCTCAGGTAGTCTGAATCCTCAATCTTTCCATTGTTGTGTGGCCTCTTGTCCACACACTTACCTGTGTTTCCATTTTCTCCATTTGCTACCTTCACCTTCAGCCTCTCCCTGCTTCCTGCTTCCTCTCTATCTCCTGCATTAACCTTCTTGGCATCTACATGTCCAAACCCTTACTCAACTGCACTTCCCTATCAAGCCAAATTTATTTTTACCTTTTAATTCATTGTCAAAACTTTAAAAATTGTCTTCTGCATTTTCATTCATTTCTTCACTATCTATATATTTCTTAATCTGGGTATATATTTACACTAAACATATTTTTTAGAGCTGGTATCCTACACAATGTGTTAACATTTGCCGTTATTAAAAAATAATATTTTTTACTAGAACTACCTGTCTCTTTAGTCCAGACCACTGAAATATATTTAATCTCTTTTCTATCTACTTTACCAGCTTTTTCTTCTTCAGATGAAGAAATGCAGGTCCTCAAAAAGGCCTGCCATCATCATTTCTATATTATTATAATAATATCTCTTATCACTCCCTGGCTGAAAACTGGTCAACAGCATCTCATTGAAATGAAACTAAATTCCAAAACTCTTATCATGGACTACAAGCCCCTAAATGACCTGGATCCTCTTTGAATAAATCTTGGACCTTATAATATACCATTCCAAGTTTTCCCATAAGTAGGCTGTACCTTTCCCTCTGTTACTAACAAACACCCACAAAACACTACTTTCTTAGGAGCTTTTAATGTAACAAGTCACTCTTTCTAGATCTTTGATGGGTCAAGCTTCAGACCAAAGATGGCTTCTTCAGGGAAGTGTCCTTGACCATCTGTGTGTCAGGAACCATCTCCAACTCCAGTCATTCTTTATGAGATACAAAAGGACAAAACTCAGGAAAGAGAGAGAGTAAACAAAGGAAAAGGAAGACATGGGATATAGGGGAATGGGGTAGCCATAGGAGAGAAGGAAAGGCAAGTCCTATCATAGAGCTGTTCAGTTAGGCCCATAGATCAACAGGGTAGTGGGAACTGAGGGGCGTAAGGCTCCAGGAGAAAGGGCTCTAGGGGAAAAGGAGGACAGGTGCTCATGGAGTACTAACTGATATGTTGGAGCAGAGCTGAGGGTCTGATAATGTCTAAAATAATTGGAAGATAGAGAGAAAAAAAATTGAAAAACACAATGAAAATTGGTATATGAATATAAATATTATAAATAAATACCTTTGTCTGCAATGAGCATTATTGATATAGTTAAAAGAATGTAATTGGATTGATCAAAATAGTTTCAAATTGTGACACTTATATATAGATTAAGAGATACAGATATATAGATAGGGTACATGAAGTAATATCTTAAAAAGCCAAGTCCTCCTCTTTCTTAACAAATCAACAAATAACGGATAAACTAGGTAAGTTTTTAAAAAGTCAGTAAACATATTTTTAGAGCTATGGAGAAAGCCACCAGATGAAAGAACTGAAAGTGTTGTTTTAATTGACTCTGGGAATGAGCCTGAGTTATGCAAATCTCTGCCATTCCGTCTGCTAGTTTTATGGTAAACATCCTGGCATCGCCTGATGTTTTTAAAAAATGTACACGTATGACTTTGACTAATTTTTAATTGAAATAAAGAATAATGAATAAGAATTATAAATTCATATGAGAAATGTCAGCCATAGAGCTGCAGTTAAAATTGCAGCCAATATAAGCCAAGGAGCTACACAGTTTACAAAGTGTTTCTTCCACTTTGCCCAGGATCATAAGGGCAAACTCTCTCAGTGGCAGGACAGAGAGGTAGAGTGGTTCGTGTGGGCCCTCGTGCTCAGTTTTCCAAAGAAGGTAGAATTTTTTTTTAACCAGGATATAAGGGTTTGTCATTCAACCACCACCACCAGAACTTTTCAGGAGTGAAAATGCTGCACGTACCTGATCAAAGCACTGAAATAATCATTGGTTTGAGTTTCTTAGATCTCCAAGACCAAACTGAGGTAGAAGAAAATAGACTTATAGTCACCACAGACATGATACCAGGCCTGATTCAAGCCTAACTACGTTGGGACATTTTCAGTTTCCTTTAATAAGTAAATGAATAAGTATACATATATACACATATCTATGAATGTAAATTTTCATAACCATTTTTCATAAAAAAATTTGAAAGTCACTAACCTATAATTAAGTGGAAGAAATTTTTAAAAATATAACATGAGATTGCAATGATTAAAGAGTTATTGAGAAGATGAAAGTGTAGCATTAACAATATTAAACTATTACTTATTCAACAGTAAAAAAAAATGAGAAAACAATTCAAGAAACAAAACGAAAATAGGAGAAATAAAAAACTCATTAGCTCATAAATAAATGAGAGAAAAGAAAAAGTGATAGAATAAAAATAGATAAAGTTTGTTTAGTTCCAAAATTTTCCATAGATTCAGAAAATACACCATCAGTTCCAAATATAAATTATCTCATCTCTAGAATGAAAGAAGTAAAAGAATATTATCTCACAATAGCAGAATAAGAAAAACTAGAATAAGATTTTGGATAGTAAGAGGATTTTCCAGTCAAGAAATTTTCAAAATTATTTTTCACGCTTAAGAAGATTTTTGACATAATTATATTTTGGCAGTATTGGCAAATATACTGGAGTGCAGTATATAGATTTGGAGATACAGATATAGGTATAGATAGATATAACAAAACAGTGTTAAGGTAAATTTGTAAAATATTTACTTTGGATGTTACTCTAAACTATACTTCTAAACCCAATTCACTCCTCATTTTTTAGCAATAGAATAAATCCAAAGTCATTTATTTCACCTTTGTAGAAACAAAGGTGTTTGAAGAAAATATTGTTTGAAGAAAATATTCTTCCTGTTTATAATTTACTTTCAGTTAATTACTTTATGACTGTTTGGAAGGATTGATGTTGTCTCTCTCCCTTCAAACATTTTTTAAAGTAGATTCAGTCCCCATAAGTGGCTTGTGACTGGCTAATGAAATCTTTGATGTTTCCAAAATAAGGATAAATATTTTTTTAAAAGATTGCACAATCTTTTCAAATACTGTGCCATTTATCATTGAGGTTTTTAAGAGTGTGCTCATTTGAATAAATAACTGTAGACTCTGGTTTCTTTATTACAGTGCTGCCATTGATGAGGTTGACAAATTATAAATTAATCTGTGTGCATGTGTGTGTGTGTGTAAATATACCTAGAGAAAACAACATGAACATTTTTATTCAAGACATTATTTTATTATAATGTTATTCTATTGGTAAAACTCAATATAAGTAAAAATTATGCACAAAATCTTCAGGGAAAACTGCTCATCTAAATGATAGTCTAAAATTTATCACAATAATATTAATATGTGACATCTATTTGAAAATCTAAATAAAATTTTACCCTTTTATTCTTTTTTCAGTTATAAAATATATTAAATATTTCATCCCAAGACAGGCTTTAAAATAGTACTTTCTTAACTTCCTTTTGTCATATTTTGCAACATTTTAGAAGATTTAGAATTATAATACAGATTTAGAAGCAAAACATCCAATCACACAAAATGTGTACAAAATTAAACTTAGTACATTCAACATTATTTGCAGGTGAACATAAAAATGGAATACTACATTGTAGTGAAGATCTAAATTTGTGTCATGTACACCTCACTATAACTGTTACTTTATAAACTATAATAATGATTCTCCCTATTGTGTACTGACTTATTAATCTTTAAGCAACAAATACATCAAAATTAATTTGTATTGTAGTTATTTATCTGGTTTATCTTATTGCAAAGAGTAGTTTTTAAAATCTAAACAAATTATATTGAATATGATTGAATAATATTGAATATGTTGAAGATTTTAAAATATATAATTCTAAGAGTCCTGTATATCTAGACCTGGGGAAAAAAAGTGGGAGAGGCCAAGATTGAGTTGCAGATATTTTTAATGCTCATAACACAAGTGAAATTGTCTCCTTATAGGAGAGAAAATTTCTCCTATAATTAACTCAAATTTGTAATACTGAATAATTATATTAATATACACTACCTCTCTTTTCAGAGATGAAAATGCACACATAAACTCTTGAGAGAAAGGAGACTCTTGATTTGTTTTATGATCTCTAAATACCATTCCACTATTCCATTACCTTTTTTGACTTTATTTATATTATTGGAGACAGTTATTTCCTAAATAAGAGAATTGCAACTGCTATTACTTCACCAAGAGAGTTAACAACTCATTATATTCAATTCTTATTTGTTTATTCTAACTCAGTATATTCAATGACAGGCCACCTATATTTAAGAAAAAAATATATATTAACCTATTATAACATTTCTAATGCTATCAAAATGGTTTATTTGACCTATATGTGAAAACAAATCACCTAGTTCCAAGAACATAAATTATAATTCTATCTGATAATGTCTTCTTTGGCAAGTATTTTACTCAGAAAAAAATAAACTATAATTAATAAAATATAAAAATGAATATATTATGTAATGTAATATTAATCTTCTAAAAAGTTTTAATGTAGAAATAGAGTACTTTATTGTAGCTGACATTTTTGGTAAACTGGAAAATAAAAAAATTAAATGAAGAACCAGAAGGAAATAGTCTTCTACCATAGTTTATTTATATTCATGTTATCTTTCTGGAAAAATAGAAATATAGGGTTAAATACAATTGTTCATTACTGATTAACAGGTCTGTCCAGAACAATAGTCTCCAGGCTGAAAACTCTAGGGTGCACTCTTCTATTCTCCTACTACTTCACCATTCCTCAGCACTGAATGTGGGTGACTGTTTCTTTCTCCAAACTCTTCTCCCTCTGAGACATCCCTCTAAGTCATTTAACATTTTTCATTCAGTGTTCAGTCCCATAGACCAGGACACTACATTTATTACACCTTTACTATTTCCACAGTCTCCCAAGATACTCATTTCTCCAATTATGTGCTGTACACACTCACAAACACCATACCACCACCCTAGGCATCACAGCAGACACAACACTCCAGACATCCAGACAAGTGAGGTATGTTCAGCTAAGTGGTTAAAAGCATGAACTCCACATCAAGAAAGTTTGGATTCAACAAAACTATAATTTGAAAAGATACATCCACCCCTATGTTCATAGCAACACTAATTACAATAGCCAAGACATGGAAACAACCTAAATGTCCATTGACAAATGAATGGATAAAGAAAATGTGGTACATATATGCAATGGAATATTACTCAGCCATAAAAAATGAAATAATGCCATTTGCAGCAACATGGATGGACCTAGAGTTTATCACACTAAGTGAAGTAAGTCAGACAAAGACAAACGTCATATGATATCACTTACATGTGGAATCTAAAATATGATACAAATGAACTTATTCACAGAACAGAAACAAACTCATAGACATAGACAACAGACTTGTGGTTGCCAAGGGGGAGGAGGGTGGAGAAAGGATAGCTTGGGAGTTGGGGATTAGCAGATGCCAACTATTATATATAGAATGGATAAAGAGTAAGGTCCTACTGTATAGCACAGGGAACTATATTCAATATCCTGTGAAACCATAATGGAAAAGAATATAAAAAAGAATGTGTTTATATGTGTTAAATTGAATCACTTCACTGTACAATAGAAATTAACACATTGTAAATCAACTATACTTCAATAAAATAAAACAAACTTTTTAAAAACAAAGGTTTGGATCCATACCCTGTCTCTACCATTTGCAAGTATATCATGTTGAGCAAACTAAACAGCTTTTTTTTTCTTTTTTTGGTAAAACAGGGAGAATAATACTATTTACTTTATAATATGTAACAATGACATAGATTAATGAATATGAATGGCCTACAATGTGCACATAGTAAGGATCAGCTGCAAAATCTCTGAACAATCAGATTATATCACTCCCCTCTCAAAACCTTCCACCAACTTTCTGTAATACTAAGAATTAAAAACCCAAACTGCTCACCACAGCCTCTGAGGCTCAGGGTCACCTGGCTTCCACTGTCTCCCTGCTTTACCTCTTGCTACCTGGTTTTCTTTCAATTCCTTTAATATGCCATGGTTTTTGTTTTTCATGTCAGTCACTTTACCTTGTGATTCCCTTTGCTTGAAAATCTTCTCCATTCTTTGAGTGGATGGCACCTTCTACCAAGATCAGAAAACTTGTTTTGTAAAAGGACCAATAGTAAAGACTCAAATGGGTAGGCAACCACTCAGCTCTGCTGGTGCGAAAGCAGACACAGACAACCGTAAAAGAAGAATGTGGCTATGTTCTAACACCTAATTTACAAAACCAGGCAGTGAGCAGTATTTGGCCATTGTGCTATAGTTCCTAATGACTGTAATCTAATCTTTCACTGCCTAATTTAAAAGCTATCCCTCAGAGACAGCATTACCGAACTCTGCTATTATTCTGCATCTCAGCCTTGTGATTGGTTTTTCCATAGCACATATCACAATGTATAACCATTTAATGTATTTACTTGTTTACTGTTCTTTGTGAAACCCTCCACATATACTTAACTGTAGCATTTAGCATGGTGTCTGTTGCTTAAATGGTGCTCAATAAATAATTTTGAATGAATAAATAAATACCACCATATTTGACTTTGAGATTCAAGAAAATCAAATCAGTAGAACATTGCTGAATGACCTATATAGATTACAAATTGCAGGAATGCATTCTTTATAAAGAATTTTTGAAATAAGTTTTATTGAAGGATGTAGAGGAGGGGAAAATCCCCTTTTGCAGTCCCAAGCTCCTATGATATTGGAATGTATATAGCCTTTATGTTTCTGCTGTCTTGGAATTGCCTAGGGAATAGAGATAAGCTTGACCTCATTTTTGTTGAATACGGGTGTTATGAGAATTAGAACCAGACAGGCCATCTGGAGGATAGAGTCTTCCTCTAACATTGTTCATTTCATAGTATATACATGAGGGATATTCATTTCATGGAGAAAATGAAGTCATAGCAATCAAAGCATGCTCCATTTTTAAAAAGTTCATGGTTTGCTTTAGGGCTAAATAGTCACAGCATGCATTTTAAAGATGCAATTAGGGGCAATGATGCACAAAATTGCATGTGCAAAGAAAATATTATTTTTAGAAATGCAATTGAAACATCCAAGGAGCTAAAAATAAAAGATCATACTGCTCAGGTGAGAATCTGTAGCAATGTAATAAGCTCTGTACATAGCAGAAGTTACATTAGAGAAAGTTGTTTTCAGTGAAGCTCTTCACATGTTCCAAATTCCATCTAGACCTTTGACCTCGATGGATAGATCTCCTATCCAGGAGATATGAGATGAGATTTTTGATGATACTGTCACATAATATTTAGATACCAACTTTTATAATTACACACATCTGCTTAATCTCTGATTTGCTATATTTCATATCTCTTGTTAAAATTATACTGAACTATCAGGATCACTTTTTTTAGACACAATTCTTTTTTTTTTTTTTGCGGTACACGGGCCTCTCACTGTTGTGGCCTCTCCCACTGCGGAGCACAGGCTCTGGACGCGCAGGCTCAGTGGCCACAGCTCACAAGCCCAGTCGCTCCGCGGCATGTGGGATCCTCCCGGACCAGGGCACGAACCCGTGTCCCCTGCATCGGCAGGCAGACTCTCAACCATTGCGCCACCAGGGAAGCCCAAGACACAGTTCTTTGGTGGGTTTAAACTTTCTATTTTTCTATTATAGAGAAAGAAGAAATTTCTTCTAGCCTTGCAGGTTCTTCTGGATGATCTGAGAATTAAATTGACATGAGACTGATAAACAGGAGAAAGTCAAACAGAAATTTGATAACATGTATACTTGGGAGAGACCTAAGAGAAATGAGTAACTTACCAAAATGCCTGAAATCCTCACCTTAAATACCATCTTCAGCTAAAGACAAAAGAGAATGTTGTGGGTAGTGGTTTAGAACTTCAAAGGGGAGGAAGGCAATTCCCATGGAGATGGAAAAGCACATGTTTGTTAATAAATGTTGACAAACAATGGGACACACTGTGGACTCTGATCTCTAGGCCTCCTTCTCCCACCACATCCAGCGCATAATCTTTACAGATGCCTCTGGTGAAAACTTTATTTTGTAATAAGCCTTCTATCTAAAATTTTTTAGACAGTTAGAGGAAAGGTCTCAGGTTCTTCCTGAGTCTTCTATTTCTTAAAAATAATCAGCCTGGGCTTCCCTGGTGGTGCAGTGTTTGAGAGTCCGCCTGTTGGAGAGTCCCCGATGCAGGGGACGCAGGTTCGTGCCCTGGTCCACGAGGATCCCACATGCCGCGGAGCGGCTGGGCCCGTGAGCCATGGCTGCTGGGCCTGCACATCCGGAGCCTGTGCTCTGCAATGGGAGAGGCCACAGCAGTGAGAGGCCCACGTACCACAAATAAATAAATAAATAAATAAAAATTAAAAAAAAAAAATCAGCTTATTATTTCTCATGCCAAAGAGACACATTTTGGGGTAGCAAATTTTGCTCCCTACATTATATTATATGCAAACGACAGCAATCGCCATGATGTTTGTGATGGTCAAGGTTTTTTGAAACAATTTCAAAGCTGCTCTCTCCAGTGTATTTCTTCTGGGTGTGGTGCCTCAAATACATTTGTTTTTCATTCTATTGATTTTTGAACTATTTTTTCTATGTATTGAACCACAAATACAGCTTACATCAATTTCAAAAGCGTGTAAATTATGTTTCAGTAGAAAAATTACTTTCTGTGAACTGTTAAGAAAATTAAAATGTGAAAATTTTTACAAGTTTTCTTCTCTCTAAATAAATAGAAATATAGAGAAATCATTTGAATACAATATGAAACATCTGTAGAGAAAATAAATAATCTAATTTGTATTAATATTTAAAAAGAACAAAAGGGAGAAAATCTGACCCAACTAAAGCTAAGCCTTTTGGTTGAAAAGCATCTTGCAGTGAAAAGTAATTTTCACAGCTTACCTTCTTATAATTTTTCAGATGATTGTAAGTAATTGTAGTTATTGTGTTTCAGTTACTACCATTTGAAAAGTCACTTGGTCTAAGAATCACATGCATAAAATGCTGTTCAGGTAAATTAGTGAATTTTTTTCCTTCCATGTAATTGATGTCGAATTTGTGTTTAATTTTAAAAAGATGTAGATACAAACAATACAAATAATATTCAGGTTATACAGTACAAAACTACATGACTTTTAAAAGTACAAAGTTTTAAGATTTACATCAATAGTGAAAGATAGATTAAATATTATAAATAAATATATTTGTCATTCAAAATTAAACTCCAGTATACCCCATTAAAGGAGACTTCCATAAAGTTACCCACTGTTATGAAAAGTTGCTTGTAATGTGACTTTCTAACATGACATGATACAGAACTTATGTCTTATTCAGAACCTAGAACAGCATCTGGTATACACCAGATACTCAATACTTATTTGGATAAAATAATAAACAAACAATTATTACCATCAGTTGTTTGGGGGATTTACTAATTGATACTGAATCCCAACACCGAATTAAATCTCAGAGACAGAGTTTTGAGTGAAGTACAAAAGAATAGGTTTATTGATTTGCCAGACAAAGGGGTCCACAGCAGGGTAATGTCCTCAAAACCTTGTGTCCCAATCTGAGGGGGAGAAATGTAAAGAGTTCCGTAGTCAAGGGTTGGGGTTGCTGAAAAGGATCAGCGTGTGTGCAGGGCCTGCATTCCTTCAATCTAGAGATCTTCTAGATGTTATTTTACCTTCTCTCTGGAACATCTTCCATTTGGTGAGCTCATCTGCAGAAGAGCTAAAAGATATTGGTATGTATATCCCTTGAGAGGGAACCAGGACCCTGCCCCAAGACTGCACTATTGTTTCTTGACTGCTCCTCCCTTGTCTCTGCATCCCCTCCCTTTCCTGATTAGCAACAGTTTGAACCTGCCTGTTAGAATTCAGGGAAGGAGACACAGAAGGGGTTTTGTGTCCAAGAGCCCCATAGGGTCCTGCTCAGTTTCATAATGAAACTACATATAGAAATTGACAAGAACATAAGTGATTAGAGTGGACTTTACAGAAGAAGGGACTTGACTTGCTTTTTGAAAGAAGAATAGTTCTAGTAGGGCAGAGTGCAGGAGCTGGTAGAGGGTGGGACAGTGAGGAAAGAGCTGGCTGACTCAGCAGAGAAAGTAAGACTTGAAAGGCATTGGGAGTGTTAAACAGAATGTTTTGGTGGCAGCACCTTGAAATATCCATAAATCATTAGATATTATGGAAGAATATGCTAGAGTGATGGGCAGTGTCCCAATATTGAGGCAACTTAAGAAGTAAGCTGACAAAAAGAAATTTTTTTTTAATAAGCTGATATAGAAGAGAATAATGCAAATACACAAACACCAATTGGCAATTTTTGCTGAGTATTATAGTAAGGAGTCTGACTCCATTTTCTGATGTTTGCTGACAATTTTTTTTTTTAACATCTTTATTTGAGTATAACTGTTTTACAATAGTGTGTTAGTTTCTCCTTTACAACAAAGTGAATCAGTTATACATATACATATGTTCCCATAACTCTTCCCTCTTGTGTCACCCTCCCTCCCACCCTCCCTATCCCACCCCTCTAGGTGGTCACAAAGCACAGAGGTGAACTCCCTGTGCTATGCTGCAGCTTCCCACTAGCTATCTAATTTACATTTGGTAGTGTGTATATGTCCCTGCCACTCTCTCACATCGTCACAGCTTACCCTTCCCCCTCCCCATATCCTCAAGTCCATGCTCTAGTAGGTCTGTGTTTTATTCCCATCCTACCACTAATCTCTTCATGACATTTTTTTTTTTTTTAGATTCCATATATATGTGTTAGCATATGGTATTTGTTTTTATCCTTCTGACTTACTTCACTCTGTATGACAGATTCCAGGTCTATCCACCTCATTACAAATAACTCAGTTTCATTTCTTTTTATGGCTGAGTAATATTCCATTGTATATATGTGACACATCTTCCTTATCCATTCATCTGTTGATGGACACTTAGGTTGCTTCCATGTCCTGGCTATTGTAAATAGAGCTGCAATAAACATTTTGGTACATGACTCTTTATTTTAAACCTCACTCTCTCTTCTCCTGATGCCCTATATCTGGGCGTGCTAATAGGAAATATTGGGTGCTCCTTTCTTTTGAAACTGGGAAATTCAAATCACACAAGCCCAGGCCCATACCCAGGAACTTTCAGCCCAGTCCCACCCACTAACCACCATAAAAGCCCGGACAGGCTCTTTTCCTGCCCTCTCAAAGCACTTCATTCCAACTTGGGAGGCCTGCCTTGTTATCCCCAGAGGGACTTGTTATGTGAGAACAAGCCTTTCATCTACCCCTTGTGTGTTGCCATCATTGTTCTCTACACAGGAACCAAAGTTTGGGCTGGAGTCCATCCTGTTCATGCAGAGTGGCCACAAAACATGTTCCAAAATATACTTGAATTTAGACAAGAAGTTTTGTCTTTGTTCAATGCAAGACAATGGTAACCACTTTCATGAAGGAAAGACCTCCTTGTTCATTGCACAGAGTCATCTTCACCCACTGGGCACAAACCCAGGCACCACTGAGGACTGAGATGAAGTCATGCTTGGTTCCCTCCACCTCTCTCCCTTCATCTCCTTTCTCACTGCTCATGACCTCATTCTTTCATCCCCTTTTATAAGAAAATTGGAGTAGAGTTGATTTACAATGTTTCAGGTGTACAGCAAAGTGATTCAGTTATATATATATATATATATATATATATATATATATATATATATATATATGAAACTCTAAATATATATATAGTATATAATATATATATAACCTCAGATTTGTTTCCAGTTTACATTATTACAAGATATTGACTACAGTTCCCTGTGCTATACCTTCCTTCCCCCTTTGTGCTAATGCCATGCTACCTTGATTTCTGATTATATTTGAATATTTGAAGAATTTTATTTACATGACAAAATGAGTCCTTGGAACATAGCAGTGATCAAGAAACTTGTTGTCATTAATGGCCATTGATACAATGCCTAAAAACACCTTATGTTAGAGGACAACTGGTGCAATCTATGACAGACTATTTAAGTAGTTCATAAATCATGGCCCTGAGAAGGCCTAGAAGATTTCAAAAGTATATATGGCATGAAAATTTGTTTTCCACTGAGCTGAAGTTACTCCAGTATCAAATGTTGTGTTAAAATTCAGGCCTGTGGAAATGACCACTCAGTCAATGGGTGTTTGGTTCACGCCCACAGAGCTCAATTATGTATGTTGCACTGGATACTGCAAGCAATATGCTTAACACTTGTCAGGGAGAATTTCCTTGTCCTGTGTTTTTAGCTAGCTTTCAAAACTTTCCCCTGGAGACAACATGAGGTAGATGAGAGGAGGAGTATTCAACTGTAAGGGAAAGACCAGAATGTGGGGTGGACAGAGTAAGAAGAATCTCACATTATCAATATGTTTCTCATACTTATTTTGAGTAAAATAAAAACTAGCAAGATATTTCTAACCTGCTCAAAAAAAGTGAATATTTGCTCCTGGCTCCAGCTTTCAAATGAAAATAAGACACTGTGAGATTCCTTGCTTTAAATGTCTTTTGTAGTTGTATACTTTCTCTTCACTTTTCTTGATATTGCTCCATGGGACTTGCTATTTTATACATTACTTTTATTTTCTCTAAGCCAGCAAAATCCTGGTTTGGATGTTTCGTCTTCCAGGGACCCAGCTGCCTTATCATTTTATCTAATAGTTGTAACATTAGAAAGCTCTGACAAATCTCTTCTGGCCTTACTGAGCCCAAGGAAAGAATTTTCAGTGGATCCTGGAAATGGGGACTCTGCAAAGAGTTTTGCTGTGGTAACTTTTAAACCAAAGGCATTATCTTTGAATGGGGATCTTAAGCCTGAAATCACTCTGTAACTTAATTGTACCAATTTTAATTTTTTATTTCTGTCTCGTGTTTGCTTTTGCCAGGCACTGGAGGCGACACTCAAGGTTGCCACCACACTTTGTTTCCTAGTATATTTCCCAGAACAAAACTCAATAGGATTTATGACCCAATTTTTGCCTTTTGATTTAATCTCAAAAGTATCCAGCTCACATCAAGCACACAGCTGGCAGTTAGGAATGATAAAGCTGTCTCTTTCCTAACACAAGGCTGCTAAAAGGTTCAGACCACATCTGTGTCTCACTTCCCATTCCACAGTCTCTCTTCCTACAAACAGATTTGACTCCTGCTCCTGTGCTTATTTCACTATGCTTATTGTTCAGAGAAATTTAACCACCATGGCAAAATTCTTCAAAAATATATCTGCTAAAAGATAAGACAATTCAAGAAATTTGTTCCCAAGTAGAAGTTGGACGTGGTATGGAAAAATTAATGATAATAATATAAAATGATACGAGATAACATAGTAATTTTAATATGATATTGGTAATAGTATGAGACTCTGTTTTCTCTATTTCTAAAAAATACTTTGTAAACATTATCTGTGCTGGATAATTATTAATAAAATTTTCTACATTATTTCTTGCATCGTAAATGAAATGCTTTTATATGGATATTTTTAAATATCCTTAAACTAGAACTATATCTTCATAGTCTTAGAAAAATGAATCTTTAAAATATCTAAAATATTCTACTGTCAATAATTTGTTTGTTTATGTAGTGATTACAAAGTACCAGACAAGGTCTTAAATTCTTTAAATATTAATTCCTTTCATTCTTCTAACATATCTGTGAGATAGATGTTATTATTATTATTTCATTTTAGAAAAAGCAAGAAACAAAAAAAACAAGACAAGGAAAGGTCAAGTATCTTCCCTCAGGTCACAAAATGGAAACTGGAGACAATGAGATGGACTCTCAGGCAGCCTGGCTCTGGGCTTCACAAACTTAGCCAATGCCCAGTGCTCTACCTTAATACAATAAAATGCTTATGCAGGTTATGTGTGTTCATTCATATCAGCTAACATTAAACTCAAGAATGCCTTGTAGGTACTCAGAAGTCTAGAGCTCTATAAGCTTACCGAAGGCATTACTTTACTAACTTATATCCATAAGCAATTATTTTTAAAGTATCATTCTTCTGGGGGGAAAATGTTTATGTTATGAAAATGGGCTCTATATATTTAATAGTAATTTGATTATTTATTAATTGATAATAGTAATTTTTCTAATCTTAAACTGTTGGCAACATTTCTGTAATTCACTACTCTTTACTACTTTTTTTACTATTGGATTCTACTTCTTTAAGTAAATTAAATGCATTTGAAATGCTACTGCAGATAGAGTAAAAGCCATGCGTGTTTACAGCATTTGGAAAACATCTCGTATATTTACTAAATGACTGCAAAAAAATGCTTACCTAAAAAAAGGGCAAATCATACACTGTCACTAGTAAATGTAATGCCAATGAGAATGAAACAAAACAGATGGATATCAGACATATTTCAAATTAAGAAATGAAAGAATTGGTTACTGACTAGTCCTGCATACCAAAAAAAAAAAAAAAAAAAAAAAACCACAACCGAAAAACATAGGTATTGATTAAGCCTTGTCCATGGATGAGCTCCATGGTAGGAGAAGGATATTAGCCTTCAATTAGGCCACAGTGCAGCCAAGAGGGAAGAACAAAGATGGCAGTACAGGCAAGAAAAACGATGACGCACTTAATAGAAATTGGAACTTTAGGAGGGGTAATTTCTTGAAATTGGTTTTGGATGAGTTGAATTTGAATGGGGTCATAAAATTATAAAACTGCAGAAGATGCTAAGAGATAGGGACCTATAGCTCAAGCAAGGCATCCGGATTAAAGACATAAATTTGAAAGTCTTCTGTACAGACTGGAAAATTGAAACTAAGAAAGTGAATTAACCATACTAAGGAAAATTTGTTTACTATATCATTAGGCCTAAAGAGGATGTTAAATATAATAGTTTTGAGCTTTGTCTTTTAAATCAAACTGTTGTTATCCCTGCCACATGTTAGCAGCGTGAATTTAAGCAAATCACTAAATACTATTTCCCTAATCTATAAAATGGAAGAAATATGTGCATAGCTGTTGTAGGCAGAAATCTAAAATGGTCCTCAGGATTCCTCCCCTGGGGTTCCTGCCCTGTAGAATCCCCTCCCCTTGAATATGTGTGGAACCTATAAGTGTAAGATAGTCTTTTTTTTTTTTTGTGGTACATGGGCTTCTCACCACTGTGGCCTCTCCTGTTGCAGAGCACAGGCTCTGGAGGCACAGGCTCAGTGGCCATGGCTCACGGGCCCAGCCGCTTCACAGCACGTGGGATCTTCCCAGACCAGGGCATGAACCCACGTCCCCTGCATCTGCAGGCGGACTCTCAACCACTGAGCCACCAGGGAAGCCCTAAGATAGTCATTCTTTAATGGGGTTGTGTTACAAGGCAAAAGATGATGGCATTGTCACCTGCAGGATTATAAATTTTGTAAGACTGGGTCTAGATGGAGAAACTGGAGGGAGGCATGTCTACAGGTCTGGAGGAAAACAAACATGGTAGTCACAAAGCAGGGAACAGAGGGTGACGTCTAGTTAGGAACCCAGAGCAATTGACAGTCAGTAAGAAAAAACAAGGATCTCCTGGACTTCACTCATGGTCCAGTGGTTAAGAAATTGCGCTTCCATTGCAGGGAGCACGGTTTGGGTTTGATGCCTGGTAGGGGAACTAAGATCCCTCATGCCACGCCGTGCAGCCAAAAAAAAAGATCTCACTACTACATCCAAAAGGAAATGAATTTACCAATAACCAGTGAGCTGGAAAGAGGACCCTGAGGCTCAGATGAGATAACAGTCCCTCACCAGCACTTTAATTTCATCCTAGTGTAGCCCTGTGCAGAGAACACAGCTAGTGGAAACTCTGAAAAATAAATTTGCCTTGTTTTAAGTCACGAGATCTGTGATATAGTATTATGCAACAGTAGAAAACTAATATGCCGATGGGATTAGATGACAATGTAATAATAACTATAAAATGTCTATTATAGTACTTTCTATGTAATGATATCCAGTAATTGCTACCTTGGTAACATTGTTATGGATCCTTCTGAATCCTATTTCTCTTGTTAGAATTGAAAATAAATACCAATTTACTTAAAAAGGCTTAAAGAAATTCACCAGGAAGTAATGTTTTAATGACAATAGTGTAGCATTTCTAAAGAACTTTGATCAATGTTAATTTTTTCTACCATTTTATTTGATTTCATTAAAATTTAGCTAGAGGAAGATCTCAAAAAAAAATAGTTCAAATAGGCCATTATTAGTAAGGTTTTGATTGTTCTTGCTTTGGCTGTTATTTGCTTTGTTGCCTAAGAATATGTGAGTTTTTAAAAGTGAATGAACACATTAATACCGGTAAATTTGCTCAGGTCCAAATATAATGTTAAGGCACTGAGATATTTATTTTGTTAAATGTTTTGTGGAAACTAAGTTCAAAATAAATTTAAGCATAAAAAGTTAATCATGGGAAAGTTTAATTTTGTAATGATCAAAAAAAGAAAAAAAAAAAAACAGCTGAGAAACTACCATGAAAACTAAGATATATTTTTACCTATGTGATGGTGTACAATACATTCAAGCTGTGGAGATGGTTTAACCGTGTGTTTTCAGACTCCTTTATTGTTTTGCTTACTCTGTGCCTTCTGCCTGGAATGAGTTTTATAACCAGTTTTACTTCTGTGAAGCACTCCCCCTTAGTAATAAAAAGATGCATAACAAATTATCCCTGAGTATCTGTCCTTTGCTATATTATGGGTTTCTTCAGAGAAAATATATTTTTGCATTTCCTGATAGTGGTGTGTGTATGAACCCAATAAATGCTTATTAAACAGTTTCATTAATGAAACTTTACTCACAAATTAACATGCTTAAATAATTGTTTAGCAAAATTAGGTCTCATGTTAATTTACTGTATTATTTCCATATTCTTCTAGTAGTTGAAAAAAATGTGACTTAGTAAGTTAATAGTCTTAGTAGCATTTTTGTGGGTGACTTTTAGTAATAACTAAAAGTTATTACTAAATAACTTTTAGTAATAACTAAATAATAACAAAATAATAACATTTTGATACCTATGTAGTATCAAAATGGCCATCAGGAAAACACAGAAAATTCAGTCAATCAAGTGGTACAACTATCATAAGGCAAAATTATTCTAATTTTGTTGAAAAAGTTTTCTGATTACAACATTTTCATATTATGTAAACATGCCCAGTATAATATTAATTTCAGGGAACACAGTCTTTAAATAAGATTTTAGATTTGTATGAATGAAAAGCCCATTACTTCTAAATGTGGGAACATATTTGAGTGATAAAGGAAAATCAGTTCAATAAAATAAAAACTAAATTGTATGAGTCATATTAAAAAAATTAAACTCAATTCATAGATGCATACATAGTATGATAATTACTTAAAACATCTTATGTCTCAATTGGGATAATTCTACCACTTAGTGATGTACACATGTTCAATATTTGTTAAACAAGTGATTTTTATCCCATTGACTATTTTGTATTATTTAAGATCCTTTCTATGATAAGTCTAAAAAAACCTTCATGTTTATTGAATTTTAAGATTTTTTTTTAATGTGGACCATTTTGTCTTTATTGAATTTGTTACAATATTGCTTCTGTTTCATGTTTTGGTTTTCTGGCCACAAGGCATGTGGGATCTTAGCTCCCTGATCAGGGATCGAACCCACAGCCCCTGCATTGGAAGGCGAAGTCTTAACCACTGGACCACCAGGGAAGTCCCCCTGTTGATTGAATTTTACAGGGAAAATGTTAGTGTCTAAATAAGGGTGGTATGCTTTTAATTTAGAAAGGCATTATGGAGAATGAAGCAATGAAAGCAAAAGTAAATACTAGAAATATTTTTTTAAGAAAAAAGGTATAATAGCAGAAGCTAAAAAAATAGATGGGAAAATTTCAATTATCATAACAGCTCTTTTGTCAAATCCAGAATTGTATGCATTTTGTCAACATTTTTCCAAATCTTGATATCTTAAAGAGAAATTTTAAAGTAATTACACCTCGTCTCCTCAAAGCCTTACTGATTTTAGTCAAATAAAACAGGGGTTGGAAACAGTTTTATGCAAAGGGACAGATAGTAAATATTTTAGACTTTGCAAGCCACACAACTATTCAACTCTGCTTATGTAGTGTGAAAGCAGCCATAGACAAAATGTAAATGAATGGGCATGACTCCAGTAACATTTTACTTACAAAAACAGGACACATGCTGATTTGACCTGCTTTCCAACTCCTGACGTAGAATTATTTTAGCAATTTTATAAACATTTTTAAACAAGACTATAAGAAACTATCTTCACAGTTAGTAGTTGATGTTCTCTACTTACAGAAAAACATACAACATAAGAGTTGTGAGTTTAAGTTTTATTTAAGGTTTTACTGAGGACTATAGCCTGAGACACTGCTCTGAGGAACTGCTCTGAAGATGTAGGGGAAGAACCAGTATATATAAATGAATTTTTTGGCTGGGAAATACATGTAGTCAAGCACACATCTTGGTAAAAGATTATTGCTAATCACAAAGAACAGACATCTCAAGTTTATTATCTTATTACTTTTCTATGTACAAAAAGATGTAAGAATCTGGGGTCATTAGAGTCCTTCCTGAGATATTCTTCTAACTATATAGGGGCTGTTTATCCAAAGCACAGAGGGCCTCATCCTGATTTCAAACTGAATTCCCCTCGGGGGGCACTGTCAGTGGGGCACTGCAATGGGTTGACCCTTGTAGAACTGGGAGGTGAGCAACGCTCTCTGTTCTCCTTTGTTCACAATATACAAGAATAAAGAATATAGTATAAATAGAATATATATAGAATATAGAATATTTATAAAAAATCTAGTCATAATCACATTTTGAAGTACAAACTATGATATCACAATTCTGTTTGATGCATTACCATGGTGAAATTTATAATTGAAACTAACTTCTTTCAGAAAAAGAGAACAAATTTCATGTATAGGATTCTTTTCCTCCAGTCTTTCTTATTCTAGGAACTCAAAAATTATATCTTCATACTGTAAAGTACCATAAAATAGAGATTGTTCTTTACACTTTAAAATATCATGCAGTAAACAGAATCCAACATCACATTTAAAGGATCAGACACCATGATCAAGTGGGGTTTACCTCAGGATGAAAGTATTCTTCAATATATGCAACTGAAACAATGTGATACACCATATTAACAAACTAAAGGATAAAAACCATGTGATCATCTTAATAGATTCAGAAAAAGCTTTTGACAAAATGCAACATCAATTTATGATTAAAAATTCTCCAGGGGCTTCCCTGGTGGCGCAGTGGTTGAGAGTCCGCCTGCCGATGCAGGGGACACGGGTTCGTGCCCCGGTCCGGGAAGATCCCAAATGCCGCGGAGCGGCTAGGCCCATGAACCATGGCTGCTGAGCCTGCGCGTCCGGAGCCTGTGCTCCGCAACGGGAGAGGCCACAACAGTGAGAGGCCCGCGTACCACAAAAAAAAAAAAAAAAAAAAAAAAAAAAAAATTCTCCAGAAGGGTCTTCCCTGGTGGCGCAGTTGTCAAGAGTCCACCTGCCGATGCAGGGGACATGGGTTCGTGCCCTGGTATGGGATGATCCCACATGCCGTGGAGTGGCTGGGCCCGTGAGCTATAGCCGCTGAGCCTGTGCGTCTGGAGCCTGTGCTTCACAATGGGAGAGGCCATAACAGTGAGAGGCCAGTGTACAGAAAATCAAAACAAAACACAAAAAAACTCTCCAGAAAGTAGGCATAGAAGGAACTTACCTCAACATAATAAAGGCTATATATGACAAACCCAGAGCCAACATTGTTCTCAATGGTGAAAAACAGAAACCATTTCCTCTAAAATCAGGAACAAGACCAGGATGCCCACTCTCACCACTTTTATTCAACATAGCTCAGGAATTTTTAGCCACAGCAATCAGAGAAGAAAAAGAAATAAAATGAATCCAAATCGGAAAGGAAGAAGTAAAGCTGTCACTGTTTACAGATGACATGATACTATACAGAAAGAATCCTAAAGATGCTACCAGAAAACTACTAGAGTTAATCAAAGAATTGGTAAAGTAGCAGGATACAAAATTAATGCACAGATATCTCTTGCATTCCTATACACTAATGGTGAAAAATCTGAAAGAACAATTAAGGAAACACTCCCATTTACCATTGTAACAAAAAGAATAAAATACCTAGGAATAAACCTACGTAAGGAGACAAAAGACCTTTATGCAGAAAACTATAAGAAACTGATGAAAGAAATTAAAGATGATACCAATAGATGGAGAGATATACCATGTTCTTGGATTGGAAGAATCAACACTGTGAAAATGGATCTACTACCCAAAGCAATCTACAGATTCAATGCAATCCCTATCAAACTACCACTGGTATTTTTTACAGAATGAGAACAAAAAATTTCACAATTTGTATGGAAACAAAAAAGACCCCGAATAGCCAAAGCAATCTTGAGAAAGAAAAACGGACCTGCAGGAATCAGGCTCCCTGACTTCAGACTCTACTACAAAGCTACAGTAATCAAGACAGTATGGTACTGGCACAAAAACAGAAATATAGATCAATGGAACAGCATAGAAAGTGCAGAGATAAACCCAAGTATATATGGTCACTATTTTTTTGATAAAGGAGGAAAGAATATACAGTGGAGAAAGGACAGCCTCTTCAATAAGTGGTGCTGGGAAAACTGGACAGCTACATGTAAAAGAATGAAATTAGAACACTCCATAACACTATACACAAAAATAAACTTAAAATGGATTAAAGTCCTAAATGTAAGGTCAGACACTATAAAACTCTTAGAGGAAAACATAGGCAGAACACTCTATGACATAAATCACAGCAAGATCCTTTTTGACCCACCTCCTAGAGAAATGGAAATAAAAACAAAAATAAACAAATGGGACCTAATGAAACTTAAAAAGCTTTTGCAGAGCAAGGAAAACCATAAAAAGACAAAAAGATAACCCTCAGAATGGGAGAAAATATTTGCAAAAGAAACAACTGACAAAGGATTAATCTCCAAAATATACAAGCAGCTCAATATCAAAAAAGAAAAAAAAAAACAAACACCCCAACCCAAAAATGGGCAGAAGACCTAAATAGACATTTCTCCAAAGAAGATATACAGATTGCCAACAAACACAGGAAAGGATGCTCAACATCACTAATAATTAGAGAAATGCAAATCAAAACTAAAATGAGGTATCACCTCACACCAATCAGAATGGTCATCATAAAAAAATCTACAAACAATAAGTTCTGGAGAGGGTGTGGAGAAAAGGGAACCCTCTTGCACTGTTGGTGGGAATGTAAATTGATATAACCACTATGGAGAAAAGTATGGAGGTTCCTTAAAAAACTAAAATTAGAACTACCAAAATACCCAGCTATCCCACTACTGGACATATACCCTGAGAAAACCATAATTCAAAAAGAGTCATGTACCACAATGTTCATTTCAGCTCTATTTACAATAGCCAGGACATAGAAGCAATTTAATTGTCCATTGACAGATGAATGGATAAAGAAGATGTGACACATATATAAAATGGAATATTACTTCATCAAAAAAAGAAACAGAATTAAGTTATTTGTAGTGAGGTGGATGAACCTGGAGTCTGTCATACAGAGTGAAGTAAGTCAGAAGGAGAAAAACAAATACGGTATGCTAACACATATAAATGGAGTAAAATGGTTCTGACGAACCTAGGGGCAGGGAAGAAATAAAGACGCACATAAGAGAATGGACTTGAGAACACGGGGAGGGGGAAGGGTAAACTGGGATTATGTGAGAGAGTACCATTGACATATATACACTACCAAATGTAAAATAGATAGCTAGTGGGAAGCAGCTGAATCACACGGGGAGTTCAGCTCAGTGCTTTGTGACCACCTAGAGGGGTGGGATAGGGAGGGTGGGAGGGAGACATAAGATGGAGGGCGTATGTGGATATATGTATATGTATAGCTGATTCACTTCGTTGTACAGCAGAAACTAACACACCATTGTAAAGTAATTATACTCCAATAAAGATGTTAAAACATATATATATATATATCATATAGTTATTTACTTCTCACAGCCTAATGAGACAAGTAGTACAATCCCATTTTTCATATTAGTAAGCTGAAGCCAAAAAGACTACATAGCCCTCTCCAAGTACCACAACTATAAGGTGACAGATCTGAAATTCAAGCTCCAAAATGGTTTTCAAAACTTATGCTATTGTACTGAAGTGATTAAATGAGTGTGAAAACATTCTTAAATCTAAATTTTTATTTGTTCCCCGTTGGAAAAAGAAAAGAGAAATTTACTCTTATAAAAGTTTATAGCTTAGTCTAACACTATTTATAATTAAACTTACAGTTTGGAAAATATTTTCACATAAAATTTTGTGTATTATTACATTACAGTTTAAGTGTTGACTGTGAATGAATACTTAGTTTTTTATCAGCCAATAGCTATAAAGATAGTTTGCAGCTTCCAATTAACATACCCTTAAGGAACAGACAGAATCAAAATTTACTTATAATTACAGAACTCTAATTTCAGTTTAATTTGCATTTGTATTGTCATGATGCCAAAGCAATATTTAACTTCTCACTATAATCTTGGGGGACAGACAGATGATATGAATGTAACATTCTCTGTGGGACCTCATCCGTAGTAGCAGTTGTATCAAAAAGGATTGCTAAAAAGCGGAGAATCAATTTGACTGAAAACATAATAATAGTATTCTATGTTCATTAATAGAAAATAAAAATTTACTTAAAATGTAGAAATCTTCGAATTTGAAAAGAATCATATAAAGGAACAGCGAAGTAGTGTGGGAAGAGTCACTAACCCAAGCTTCCACTGTCAGAAATCTCAGTTCTGATCCTGAATTTTACTACCTAGTTGGTGACTTTGGGAAAATTATGTAAAATCCTTAAGCATCATCTTGCTCAGCTGTGAAAGAATTAAGAAAGGGGGTTGGGGGAGTAGCTATAAAATTCTATCTTTCTATCATTGAAGAAAAGGATTACTGAAGTCCACATATCTAAGCATTTGGGTTAATTTCTGAACATATTACAGGGCCATATAATTAGCCTGTCCTGCTAAACTTTTTCATCAGTTACTTGGATGGAGATGTAGTTGGTTTATCAAATTTCTAGGTTAAACAAAGCCGGGAAGAAAAGTGAATATGAGGGATGAAAAAATCAAAACCAAAAACCCTTGACGGGCTGGAATAATAGGCCAACTCACATCACACAGGATCTGTGCAGATACTAATGGCTCAAGTACACTTCAGGTTTTATATGATAACACTAGCCAGGGGCCATGACGGCTACGCAAACTTACTTGGTATTTGTAGATCTATGATCGATCTCTTTCTTATATCTTTAACCTCCCAACTCTTCACTACCATTTCACACGACTTCCAAACAGAATTCAAACCTGTGTATCCATCTTTCCCATGTCATCCCCCCTGCCTCTGATTGTCCTTTATTTTTTTATATTTATTTATTTGGCTGTGCCGGATCTTAGTTGCGGCACACAGGATCTTGCATTGTGGCTTGCGAGCTTCTCTCTAGTTGTGGTGCGTGGGTTTCTCTCTAGTTGCAGCATGCAGGCTCTCTAGTTGTGGCACTCGGACTCCGTAGTTGTGGTGCACAGGCTTAGTAGTTCCCCAACCAGGGGCCAAACCCAAGTCCCCTGAATTGGAAGGTGGATTCTCAACCACTCGACCACCAGGGAAGTTCCTGATTGTTTTTTATAAATAAAGTCATCTAACTGGAAGAATTGGTACCACTATAAATTCATAGTCACCATCCTACAGTGAAAACCTCTACACAGTTCATAAATATTATGTCCGCTTTTTCAGCCTTCTTTCCGTCTCCACAGTGATCATTTAAAATCTTCTCCACATTCTCAAGCCTCAGAACTCCACTGTTCCCTCCAGTCTCAGAGGATGAATTTATGTCCTAATTCTCTGAGAGAAATTATTGCCCTCAGATGTCATCTCTCAAAACTGACTTTCAGATCATCATCCATTTATTATTTATTTTTTCCATACCACAGAGGAAATTTCTAAGCTACTAAGGCTAATTCTTCCACCCATGTGTTGGCTTTTATAGTAGATATCCTATAGCAGATGTCCATTACATTTTTAATAACTTATCTATATTCTATAAAATCCCATGTTATGAGACTTGCTTCTGTAACATAACATGTGACTCAAATTTCCACCTGCCTTACAACTAGGACATAAACATGACAGAGGATCTACCAATCAGGAGCAATTATTTTATTCTACTTGAACTAGTGAGAGAATTATGTTTTTTGCTACTAAGAACCCTAAGATATGCGGCACATATTCCCTCTCCCCTTTATGGAAACTATAAAATATTCACTCTCTTGTATCTTCAATATCTTCAATTCTACTAGATCCTCTCAATAGCATTTACACCACTTTAGTCTTCCCATTTAATAAAATCATCCCAAGAATCCCATTACTGTGTATCTCCTGTCCCATGACTTTTCTCCCTTTCTCAAAGAAAACATTCATCTATTGGGTCTGCTTTAGTACTTCTAGTTCCTTACTTCCTAGCTCTTCCATAACACAGACTGATCCAGAGAATCTACATTCTGAGGCTCTCTTTTACCAGAAGACTCCTTTTCTGGCTTCTCTAATGCCACACTCCCTGTTTTCTTAACTGTCCCTTTTCAGTCTCCTTTGCTATTTTCTCTCCCACCTCACAATTCCTTTGGCCTTGATCTTAAATTTCATTTTCTTTATAACCTACTCATTCTCCATAAGAAATCTCCTCCACTTTCATTGTTCAGCTTCACTAACAATATTCCCTTAATTTAAAATTTTATATCTTCAGAATAGATCATACCTCTGAACTTCAGGCCCATATAGCCAACACACATCATATAGACCTCTTCATTTGGATTCCTCTTCAAGTATCAAAGTCAAATGTTCAAAACTGAACTCCTGATCTACACACTACACACATACTACACACATACTCATACTGCCAGTGTTTTTTATATGTGGTCTACCTACTTACCCCCAGTTCCAGACCCAAGAAGTCTGACACGCAGGGGTCAATGTGGAATAACCTACAAGTATATCTAAGTATTATGTAGATGTAGATATAGGTAGATATATAGATATAGATATACAGATAAAGGACTTAGTGTATATGTATGTGTACACTAAGTCCCCTACATATGAACCTTCAAGTTGCAAACTTTCAAAGATGCATTTGCATGTCCAATCACAAAACTTAGTTCACATGTCTGGCATACATTGTCACGTGCATGCATCCTCTACAAGTGGTTGTGCTTTTGTGTACCTTAAAGTAGAGTACTATATAGAATACTGTAGTACAGTATCTTTTTTTCAAGCCTAGGATGTCCAGAAGCAAGCAAAAAAGCAGGGCTGACATAGCTGGTACTGTTAAGAAGAGGTTCAAGGTGCAGGAAATGGCAAAAGGATTTTCTTTATTTGAGGAGGCACTGTTAGTTTTTGAGGCACAGGACCTGAAATTAGAACGGTACATGAAGGTTGCAGCAGCCGTTCAGAATGCAATCCAGTGCTACCATGTCTTCTATGACAAGAGAAAAAGAGCTACTACGCAGACATCACTGGATTGTTTTTTCAGGATGGTAGATAGAATTGAATCCAGCAAGGAATCAGAACCTGTGCCATCAACATCAGGCATGAGTGAAAGTGCAGCTTGCCCTCCGTCTCCTGTTGCTGATGATCCTTCACCTCTACCATCTCCCACCTCCTCTCCCTCTTTCAGTCAGTAACTCTTCTTGCCTCTTCACTAGACACCAGCCCCTTTGTGCCAGCTGCTGTGCTGTACTGCTGTACTTTTCAAGGTACTGTACTGTAAGACTAAAAATGTTTTATTTTTTGCGTTTGTTATGTATTATTTGTGTGAAAAGTATTATGAACCTATTACAAGACAGTACTATACAGCCGATTGTGTTAGTTGGGTACCTAGGCTAACTTTGTTGGACTTATGAACAATTGGACTTAAGAACACGCTCTCGGAACAGAACTCATTTGTATATAAGAGACTTACTCTGTGTGTGTGTGTGTGTGCGTGCTAATATTTTTATAAAGATTCTTTAGATTCTGTGTGCACAAAATGCCTTTAATCACCAGGTTCATACTGTGTCGTACTTTACAACATATTTTTTGTCTTTAATTCAAAAGAAGTACATATCCAGCTATAGAAAGAAGACAAAGTGGGCCTACCAGCTAAAGAGTATGTTTGCAGTCTTTAGCTGTGATTTCAAAGACGTTTCTTTGGAAGCAGTTTTCTATCCCACTAGTTTTTAAAGGAGAGGGAAAATTGGTTTACAATATGAACTTTTAAACTTTCTGTTATTTTCATACCAAGTGCTTGCCCCACACTTGAATCCAACAATTTCCCATATATTCAAGTGCTTTTGTACTCACAGCTCTTAGCCAGAATCAAAGTGGTTTAGCTGAATGAGACTGTGCTGTCATATGAGCCACAGATGAAAAGACCAAGCACATAAGCGGAGGTGATTCATGGACTTCCTAATGTAGTTTTTTTTTTTTTTTTTCTTTCACTTTTGAGTTTATTGAACTAAATCTCTGAACCTTTTTAGGTTTATCTCTGGATCTGGACCTTCATGTGTCCACGTTCTTATTGCATTTGAGGCATTTCAACTAGTGAAATAGTGTGCTCATGTAATTATAGTCAATTCCTTACTGTTTGTAGTAATTTATTCCTTAACATTTTCAGAATTTGTGATTATTTTCAGTGCTTGAGATAACTTCCTAATTATGTCATTGATATTGTATTAGTGACCTCAAAATGACTATAGAAGGCTAAAAATTATTTTCATATTATGTAGCTATCTAGTTCTTGAATATGGCTATGCAAGTTATAAAGAAAAATGAGAGGAATAATAGAAGGACCAATGAATGTGACAGAGGGTTGAATAATGAAGACTGAATGAGAGACTTAGAGAAACAATTAATGCCAGGCTGTAGTAGGTTTAGGAGAACAGATGACCTCATTCCTGGGATACATTTGTAAAACAATATCACAGGCTTAAAGTTGAGGAGGAAAGATGTAGTAAAGTTAGGCTAATGAGCAGTGTTTATAGAGGTAGGTACTTCATATTCAAAGTTGGGAAAGCACAGAAACACAGTTTATTGGTCCATGAAAGGGCCAGCGTGAAGGCCTTGCTGAATGCAATGGCAGTAATATGTATTATGTATATTTTAGAGATTAAGAAGAGGACCTCTGAAATTCAGGATCTTATTTGGCCTTTCCTCCCTGTGTGACCTTACACAGGTTACTTACACTTTCCAAACCTCTGACTCCTCATTTGTGAAAAGGGATAATTATAGGGCTGCACTGAGGATTAAAATAGATTATTCAGGTAAAAATAGTTCTTAACAAAGTTCTTACACCAAATGAGAGCTCAGAACAGGTTAGACATTATCATTGTTAGAGTGGTATGGAAGGGATGTCATGGGGATGATGAGGTTCAAAGGACAGGGTCTTCTGAGCTACAAGGTTAACAAGGGGGAGAAATTGGGTGGAAAATGGGAAACATGGTGGTCAGGGGTGGAACCGCTGTGTGGCAATCAGTCTTCCATAATTCTTTGAGAATCAGGCAGTATGTTTAAGAGCCTTAGTTTGAGAATTCATAAACAGCAGAGTCATTCTCAAAGCAAATATTTCTAACTGTGCAACATTCAGAAAATTGCTTTTTAAAAAGAGGATTAAAAGTCTCAGAGGGCTTCTCCTAAAAATAAAGACAGACATAATAATAGTACTTTTGAGAGCATTGTTTGGTACATAGTAGTGATCAATAAAAGCTAGCTTGTATTGAGGATGATCCTGAGTCTTCACCCTCCCCTTCCATCCTCTCCCGCTCCTTCCCTCTCTCCACCCTCCATTCCGCTCACCAAATTATCCGTATTGGAGAGATGAATATAGATGTTGATCATATTTTTCTATCTAAGCCTGGGACACAGAAATAACAGGCAATGGAAACAGCTTATACACAGAATTGACTTAAAAATTAAACTGTTGAGGGTCATGGTTGCCAAAAAAATCTTTGTGATAATATGAAGCCTGAAGGGAACTACTGGGAATGCTGTGGACTAATAACCGTTTGGAAACGGTTGTTAATTAATTAATTAACTTAGTGGACCAGAGATAACTGAGTTTTACCCAGAACATCTGCACTTTTTTGGAGACATGTCACCATATTTTGAAAGAGTGGAAATTGGCAGCTGCCTATGACGCTGTTGTCAAAACCAGAGGCTTTGAATTGCCTACTGTAGTAATAGTTCCCAAAGAGGTCCAACAAAGTCAACTGGTTGTCACTAAATTCATCTCACCCCTACATACAATGCACCTACAACCTGAGGGAAGGTTTGAGTCCAGAAAATAAGAGTGACATTTTGTTGTCTTCCTGTGCTATTGCCCATGCATGTATGCATGTGTGTGTGCCAGTGTACACACATATTTTTATCATCTTCTGGTTACTTCTACACAGATATCCCATTCTCATCACAAAGTCAAGTGTACAAACTGACTCCATCACCCTCCCATTGCTAAACTCCTCTTCCTCTTGGGTTTCCTGTTTTAGTTTCTGTCCCTTCCATTATTACAGGTTACTCAGACTTGAAAACACTACTTTCCCTCTTGAGATCTAATTTCACCCTAACCCACAGTCCACTCATTGCCAAGTCCTGTCCCTCCCAGTTCAGAAAGTCTTCCCCATCTAGTCCCTCCTCTCTTTTGCTATTGCCAGCATCGTTGATTTGACCCTGAATTTAACCACCTGAACTATTGACATAACTTCTTAATCTGAATTCACAATGTCTCACTCTTCCTAATGCAAGCTATCTGTACATTGCTGGGAGCTTTTCATCCCTGAAGGACAATTCTAATTTACTGCTTCTCTGCTCAGAAAGGTTTAGTATCTCTGGCTGGAGAATGAAGTTTAATCTCTCTATTCTGGCATGTCAGCCACTATGATCCTCTTCTTGCCTCTCCACGTCTATTTTCTATTACTCCCCTTCACACATTCTGTTCTCCTGACCGGCTGAACTTTAGACTTTTCTCTGTATACTTACCAGGCTGTTCCACTGTTCCCCTTACTCATGCTTTTACATCTTTCTTGTGATATAGCATGCTCATTATTTGCTGAATGAAATAATCAATTAATTAATTCACTAATTTTCCCAGTTGGAATGGAAACTCAGTGAATTAAGGATCTACATCTGATGCATTTGGGTCCCCCTTGTGCCTTCAACAAAGTTGACTTGAAATATTTTTAAACAAATGAGTTTTTAAGTTTCCTTATCTCAGTTAAGGATTCTAAAATCATTTAACTGCATGCTTTTAACAATAATACTCATGTTAGGTTAGAGTTTTGTGATTTTTTTTGTTGATACATTATTCATCTAGTTTACAATTTTCCATTTTGTAGGAAATAGTTTTCTCTTGTGACCACCATCTTTCTGCTTCCAGGAAATTGATCCAAACCACTCTGTCCTGTCACCGTCCAGGCTTCAAACTGTTCTTATTGTCATGGCATCATATAGGTCACTTTCTTCTCTAACTACCATATTTACTTTCTTCTACATCATATTTCAAATGTTGTCTGTTAGACAAGGATGTCTTTTGTTACATGTGAATGTCCTGCCCTCTACTAACCTACTAAATTGTAGGTTGAAAAAAATCACTATGGAATATTTGAAATATCTGACAAAAAGAGATAGTTTTATTTCTGAGAGGTATGTTGATAACTAAAAAGGACTTATCACTAAAAATATGAATTATTTTAATCAATATGACATTATAATATTAAATTAACAATATATCAGTTTGGTAATGTCACTCTTACCAGTTCCCAAAATAACCTCTATGATGACCATAATAATGTAATTTAGATACTCAAGATTTTTGTAACATTTAAAAAACATGATGCAAAACTTCAAATTTATTTTTGCTTATACTCTAGCTATTCGCAAATAAAACGTTAAATTCATGCTACCATTTGTACTTGGTGTAGTAAATGTATTTGAAAAATATATTCTTCATGAAATTATAGCTTATCACAAGCAATGGTTAGTTTTTAATGAACAAAATTTTAAAGTATTGGATATAATCAATATTTTCTGATTGGCAGGTCAATTGCCATATGGAAAGCTTTTTTGAAAATTATAATTTAAGATATGTCTATGAGTTAGCAGTGTTATTATCGATATTTATCATTTTAATAGTAGGAATATTCTACTAAAGTTCACCCTTGAAATGATAGCTACTTACTTTTCAATAATTTGCTGTTCTCATCTAAGCTTTTTCTTTTTTAAAAAATTTTATTTATTGATTGATTGATTTTGGGCTGTGTTGGGTCTTTGTTGCTGTGAGCGGGCTTTCTCTAGTTGTGGAGAGCGGAAGCTACACTTCGTTGCAGTGCGTGGGCTTCTTATTGCTGTAGCTTCTCTTGCTGCGGAGCACGGGCTCTAGGCGTGCGGGCTTTGGTAGTTGCAGCACATGGGCTTAGTAGGCTCATGGGCTCTAGAGCGCATGCTCAGTATTTGTGGCACAGGGTTTAGCTGCTGCGTGGCATGTGGGAGCTTCCCAGACCAGGCATGGATTCCGTGTCCCCTGAATTGGCAGGTGGATTCTTAACCACTGTGCCACCAGGGAAGTCCCAGCTTTTTCTGAAGTGTGTTAAAGTTATGTATGATTATTGAAAATATAATAGATAAATTAAATAGAAAATTAGATACAGCTGAGGAAAGAATTAAGTACAGGAAGTTGGACCTGAATATTTAAATACAGAGAGACACAGCAAATATGCAAGAAAATTTTAAAATATGCTGAATATAAAGAGAATGTGTAACATAATTTTTCTAGCACATTTTTGATTATTTTAAAACATCAACCATGGAATCCAACCAAGAGATAATATCTTCAAATTGCGGAGAGAAACTAAATGTCAGTCTACAAATATTTGCACAGTTGAAGTTTCATTGAAGAATACGATCCAAATAAATATATCTTCTGGAAAAAAAAAAAAAAAAAAAAACTAAGAGGTTTTACCAGCAAGAGATACTCACTAAAGCAACTTGAAAAGGAAATACTTCCAGAGTAAGGAAAATGATTCCAGAATTAAAATCAGAAAATCAAAAAGGAAAAAACTGTCTATATAAAACAATAATTTGAATATATTCCTTGAGTTGAAACAAAACAGTACATAAAAAATGTAAATTCTTTCAAATTCTCCATGATATGATTTTTAGTGAGTTAAATTTGTCCTCAGCTTTCTCCTTTATGGTAGCAAGTTATCTGCCAGCCAGCTGTAAATTGATTTTTGCTTTAGACAGGGGTGTTCTATATGTTCTGGATGAAAGAATCCACAAAAATTTCATAAGAGTCAGGATGCTTAATTTTCACAGGAACATATTTCCCATTCTTTAACACCCATATATTTAATCAAGACAGCTAGATACATTCTATTTTCCAGGTACTACGTAACAGTTATTATCAGCCATATATCACCAAAAATAGTAAATCATTGAATAGATAAAGTATTCTATGGGAAAGTAAAGCAAACAAGTTTCCTCATGGATTAAATTGTGATATCGTGTTGGAGAATTGAAGTAACCTTGAGGCAGGGCTATGAAGGCATAATGTTATACTTGCCAGGTAAAGGCAAACTAATTTGAGAGTTCTCTGCTTGTTAGAATAGAGATATAGGCTTTGCTGAATTGATGCTTACATACCAGGTGCCAGGAGACTGTTTATTTGGTCTAATAAAGTGATCACATCTGAAACAGTGCTAACACTGGAATTATGCTTATGTAAGCTTAGCATTATACACTGTCTTTCTCCAAAACTCACTCTCAAAGACCTCTGTACCAGCCACATGGAAGGGAAAAATAATGGGCATATAATATAAATCACCAGGCTTGTACTTTTACATTTCAATGGAGACATTGAACTCAATGATAATTTTAGTCAGAGCTCCTTTGGTAGAACCATGTGGATAGAAGACAATTAGAAATAATTTGGATGGAAATAGCCTATCATTGGAGTCAAGTTATTTCTGAATTTTTTTGTGTTCTATTTCCAATGACTACCAATGACTTTAAGATTATGATTTGTTTTCCAAGAAGATATAAAGAATAGCATAACAACCATTTCATAGCCTTTACAGTGTAAGAAGTAAAACATTACCAATATATTTGAAGCCATTGTGTAAACATTCCTGCCATTTCAGAAATAAACACTATGCTGAATTTGTCTTTATCAGCCCCATGCATTTGTCTGTACTCTTAGTATATATCACTAAATAACATAATATGGCTTTATTTGTCTTAAAACACTTTGTACAAGTAATACCAAAATATCGTATATTAACGCATATATGTGGAATCTAGAAAAATGGTACAGATGAACCGGTTTGCAAGGCAGAAATAGAAACACAGATATAGAGAACAAATGTATGGACACCAAGGGGTGAAAGCCAGGGGGGGTGGGGGATGAATTGGGAGATTGGGATTGACATATATGCAGTAATACATATAAAATAGATAAATAATAAAAACCTGCTGTATAAAAATAAATAAATAAAAATTTAAAAATATAATACCAACAATATGTGTGCTTTTGCAGCTTGCCCCTTGTGCTCAATATTATACTCTAGAAGTTCATCCATGTTGATATTTGTAGGAGTAACTTATTTCACTGTTGTATAGTATTCATTTATGTGCCTCCATCACAATTTATATTCTCCACATTCTACTCATGAAAATTTAGACTTTCTTTGTAATTATTTTATTGTATGAATTATACTCTTCTGAATATTCTTGTACATGCCTTCTTAAGTACATATGCAAGCGATTCTTGAAAGATCTAAGAAAGCAATTGGTTCATAGTTTATGTACTTCTTAATTATTACCAGATAGTGCTAGATTGTCTTCTAATGTATTTATACCAAATTTTTACTCACCCCAGTAAATATGTAACAGTTCAAATTACTGCACATCTTCACCAACACTTCCAATGATGAGACTTTTTATATTTTGCTAATCTGAAAGCTATAAAATTATGTATCTAAGAGCAATATAAATGTATATTTTCCTGAATAATAATATGGTGGGGCATTATTTAAAGTGTTTCATTTTATGAAAATATCTTTGCTAAAAAATCCTTATTTTTTGTGATGTCTCATTCTCTGGATTCTGATTTCCATAATCATCAATGACTTGCTTGCTGATTATAATTTTCTTTCAATGTGAAATGGCTTTAGGAAAAATAATAATAATAAAAGTCAGGGCAGAAGATCTAAATAGACATTTCTCCAAAGAGACATACAGATGGCTAAAAAGCACATGAAAAGATGCTCAACATCACTAATTATAAGAGAAATGCAAATCAACACTATAATGAGGTATCACCTCACATCAGTCAGAATGACCATCATCAAAAGTCTACAAACAATAAATGCTGAAGAGGGTGTGGAGAAAAGGGAACCCTCTTACACTATTGGTGGGAATGTACCCTGGGGTAGCCACTGTGCAGAACAGTATGGGGGTTCCTTAAAAAACAAAATAGAGCTACCACTTGATCCTGCAATCCCATTCCTGGGCATATGTTTGGAGAAAACCATAATCTGAAATGGTTACATGCACCCCAATGTTCATTTCAGCATTATTTACAATAGCCAGGACATGGAAGCAACCTAAATGTCTATCAACAGAAGAATGGATAAAGAAGATGTGGTACATATATACAATGGATCATTACTCAGCTATATTTAAAAAA
Source organism: Kogia breviceps (assembly GCF_026419965.1). Taxonomy (NCBI): domain Eukaryota; kingdom Metazoa; phylum Chordata; class Mammalia; order Artiodactyla; family Physeteridae; genus Kogia; species Kogia breviceps. The sequence continues at coordinate 17,100,665 of NC_081322.1, forward strand.
ATGCCATTTGCAGCAACATGGTTGGATCTAGAGATTGTCATACTAAGTGAAGTAAAACTGAAGAGAAAGATAAATATCATATGGTATTGCTTATATGTGTAATCTGAAAAACAGTGCAAATAAACTTATCTACAAAACAGAAATAGAGTTACAGATGTAGAAAACAAACTTATGGTTACCAGGGCGAAAGGGGTGGGGGGGGAGGATAAACTGGGAGATTGGGATTGACATATACACACAGCTATATATAAAATAGATAACTAATTGGTAACTAATAAGGACCTACTGTATAACACAGGGAACTCTACTCAATACTCTGAAATGGCCTATGTGGGAAAAGAATCAGAAAAAGAGTGGATATATGTATATGTAGAACTGATTCACTTTGCTGTACACCTGAAACTAACACAACATTGTAAATCAACTATACTCCAATAATTTTTTTATCCAAAAAAAATTAAATTAAATTAAAAAGAAACTTTTTTTTAAAAGTCAGTATCCCAATCCATATGACAGTTATATTTGTAAATTAATAAATTATCATTCTTATGTCCATCTTATGGCCATTCTTAGACAGCATGAGTTGTATACTCAGTGCCTGATCACCCCACCCATGATAAGAGCAAGTTTGGGGGTCAAAGTGGAGGTCTGGGTCCTGGGACCTGGAAGCTTAATTGTTGATTTACTTGTGAATTTCTATGTATCTTGCCTTAGATTAATGATTTTTAAACATATTGAGCAAACTATTACTCATAAACCTTATATAGAAATCAGAACAGAGTGGAGCCACTATAACTGAAGCATCACAGGAGCCCAGACTTTCTCTGCCATCAAATACTGGGCAAGGTTATTCTGAGGGTGAAGGGAGAAATACATATATTAGAGACTAAATAAGAACATAGGGACATATCAATAGACAAAGTACACATTAAAAGTTTTATAATGTTCTATGTAAGTCAGTGGCAACATGTTTGAAGACTTATCCAAAATAGATGATTTTTTTTGAAAAACTAAAATTACCAAAATGATTCAAGAAAAGACAAAGACCAATTAGCAGATGCATTAAAGGAGGCAAGCAAAATTAAATAATGAATGTTCAAAATGCAGACTAGAATAGTGTGGGTAACATATAGCTAACTTGGAAAATTATAAAATATTGGAAGGCAAGTTAAGAATGATCTTATATGCCAAACTAAAAGGTGACTATTTTGCTAGCAATGAGGGACCATTGAAGACTCTTTTAAACAGTAACATAATATGATCAAATTTGTGTTTGAATAAGATATATTTAACAGGAATTGAACAAAGGAGGAATTGAAGTCATGAGAACTGGTTAGAAAGTATTTGGAATAATACAGACAGGAGATGAAGAAGACATTATAATTGAAGGAAAAACAATAGAATTAAATAACTGATAAGATGAATGATGTGGGTGTGGGAGGATAGAGACCAAAAGAAAAACATGGGATGACTATGCAAGATTGTTATTTGAACAACGTGCTGGATGGAAATTCTAAAATTAAAATTCAAAACAAAATATTAGAGGTATGTCCATTCATTCATCAAACATGTATTGAATATCTGTCAAAATTATACTATTTTTTGGCAACACAAAAAAATTAAACTGTGATAGGGAGAGTGGCCAAGATAGCAGAGTAGGAAGACCCTGAGCTCAGCTCCTCCCATGGGCACATGAAGATTACTACTATTTACAGATCAATTATTGATGAGAAAGGCCTGAAGACTAGCAGAAAAGGTCTTCTACAACTAAAGATATAAAGAAGAAACCACAACAAGATGGATCAGAGTTACAGAGATGCGGAATAGTCAAGACCCACACACTTGGGTGGACAACCCACAAATGGGAAGACAATTACAATTGTAGAGGTTCTCCCCAAGGAGTGAGGGGTCTGAGCTCCATATCCGGCTCCTCAACCCAGGGGTCCAGCACTAGGAAGATGAGCCCCCAGAACGTTTGGCTTTGAAGACCTGTTAGGCTTAATTTCAGTGGAGCCTGAGCACCGTGGGAAAGAGACTCCACTCTTAAAAGGCACACACAAAATCTCACACACTCCAGGACCCAGGGTAGAAGCAGTAATTTTAAGGAGCCTGGGTCAGACCCACCCACTGATCTTAGAGAGCTTCTTGGAGAAGCAGGAGGTAACTGGAGCTCACCCTGCAGACATAGACACTGGAGAGAGGAATTTTGGGGAAATCATTCTACCTCATGGACACTGGCCCTGGCAAGTGACATTTTCGAATCCTCCTTCTAGCTTATTATGCTAGGACCCAGCCCTGCCCACCAGCCTATCTGCACCAGTACTGGGACAACTCAGGCCAAGGAGCTAAAGGCGGGACACAGCCACACTCACCAGCAGTTGGCTGCCTTAAGACACAGTGAGACCACAGCCACCCTTGGACCCAGGTCTGTCCACCAGAGGGCGCAGCAAACCAGTGTACTGGCACTAGTCCCAGGACCCAGGCTCACACACCATTGGATGGGCACCAGCCCCGAGATCCCCTGATCACTGGCTCAACCCACCAGGAGGTGGACACTAGCCCCAGGACACTGCAGTGGCACAGCCTGCTGTATCAGGACACTATTCACCCACCAGCAAGCCAGCACCAGCCCTGGGATCCCTGGGCACCAGCCATGCCCGTATCATAAACAAAATGAAATAACAAGAGGAAACAAATCTTATGGACACATTACCAAATTTTTACAATAAATTATAGTGTACAGCTCCATCACAGCATCTTTGTATACAAAACCACTAATGTGAACACTGAAAGAAATCTGTCATGTAGGTCTTTAATCTTGATTTAACAAAGTTTGTACAGTAGCAAATTATATCAAAAGTCTAAAAAAGCACAGTGAGTTTTTTGTCATGTTCTAAATTTTTTATTTACATATCATAAAAATGAATTACATATAAGGGAACTCCCATATGGCTATCAGTTGATTTTCAGCTGCAACTCTACAAGCCAGAAAGCAGTGGCATGATATTTTTAAAGTGATGAAAGGGAAACCTACAACCAATAATACTCTACACAGCATGGCTTTCTTTCAGATTTGATGAAGAGATCAAAAGTTTACAGACACACAAAAGCTAAAAGAATTCAGCACCACCAACCACTTTTACAAGAAATGTTAAGGGGATTTCTCTAAGGAAAAAAGAGGCTACAACTAGAAATCTGAAATCTACAAAATATGAAATCTATATTAAAGACATATATACAGTAAGGATAATAAATCAATCATGTATAAATCTAGTAGGAAGGTTAAAAGACAGATGCAGTAAAAGCATCTATATCCACAATAAACAGTTAAGGAATGCACAAAACAAAAAGATGTAAAGTCTGATGTCAAAAACAGTAAACATGTTGAGGGGGAGTAAAAATTCAGGATTCTTAATTCATTTGAACTTAAGATGACAGCAGTTTACAATAATTATATATATATATATATATATATATATATATATATATATATATCTCCCAGTGACTGCAAAATAAAAATCTATAATAGTTAAGCACAAAAAAGATAAAGGAATCCAAACATAACAATAAACATAGTCATCAAATCACAAGGCAAGATAGCAAAAGAAGAAGAAAGGAACAAAAAAGGAGCTACAATATGTCCAAAAACAATTAACAAAATGGCAACAATTACATACTTATCAATAATGACTTTATTCCATGTAAATGGAATAAATAGTCTAAACAAGAGTCATGGAGTGGATATATGCTGCCTACAAGAGAATCACTTCAGATATAAGACAAACACAGACTTAAAGTGAGGGGATGGTAAAAGATATTCCATGCAAATGGATTTTTTTTTAGCCAGGATACCAATACTTATATTAGACCAAAGAGAATTTAAAATAAATACTGTAACAGGAGGCAAAGAAGGACATAACATAAAATCAAGGGAGTAACCCAAGAAGCTATAACAATTGTAAACATATATGCATTTAATATAGGAGCACCTAAATACATAAAGCAAATATTAACAGACATAAAGGGAGAAATTGACAGTAACACAATAATAGTTGAGGGTGTTACTACCCCACTTACATCAATGGGCAGGTCATTCAGACAGAAAATCAATAAGGAAACACTGGCCTTCAATGACATGTTAGACCAAAGGAAGTTTATATATATATATATATATATATATATATATATATATATATATATATATATATATATATATATATATATATATATATATATAAAGGGAATTCCCTGGCAGTCCAGTGATTAGGACTTTGTGCTTCCATTGCAGGGGGCACCAGTTCAATCTCTAGTCAGGGAACTGAGATCCTGAAAGCTGTATGTTGTGGCCATAAAAAAATAGAAGTGTATAGAATATTCCTTCCAAAAGCAGAAGAATGCACATTCTTTTTAAGCACACATAGAACATTTTCCAGGGCAAATCACATGCTAGACAAAAAAAGTCTCAGTAAATTTAAGAAAATTGAAATTATATCAAGCATCTTTTCCCAGCACACACTACGAGACTAGAAATTAACTACAAGAAAAAAACTGGAAAAAAACACAAACATGTGGAGTCTAAACAATATGCTACTAAAACATCAATGGATTGCTGATTAAACCAAAGAAGAAATTGAAAAAAAAAAAAAAAAAAAGAAAGAAAAAACACTTGGAGACAAACGAAAATGAAAACACAGTGATTCAAAATCTGTGGGATGCAGCAAAAGCAGTTCTAAGAGGGACACTTATAGCTATAAAAGACTACTTCAGGAAACAAGAAAAATCTTAAATAAATAAACTAACCTTACACCTAAAGGAGCTAGAAAAATAAGAAGAAACAAAATCCAAAATTACTAGAAGGAAAGAAATCATACAGATCAGAACAGAAATAAATGAAAAAGGGACTAAAAATATATAAAAGATCAATGAAACTAAGAAACAGCTTTAGGGAGAGATAAACAAAATTGATAAACCTTTAGCCATATTCAACAACAACAAAAAAGAAACAAATAAACAAAGAAAGAGAGATAACAAATCAATAAAATTAGAAATGAAAAGGGAGAGGTTACAAGATACCACAGAAATACAAAGGCTCACAATATATTATTATGAACAAATACACCAATAAAATGAACAGCCTAGAAGAAATAGACAAATTGCTAGAAATGTGCAGTCTTCCAAGACTGAACCAGAGAGAAATAGGAAATATGAACAGACTGATTACTGGTAGTGACATTGAATCAGTAATTAAAAAAAAAAAAAAGAAGAAGAGGAAAAATTTAAAAAGAAACCAACAGACAAAAGTGCAGAATGAGATAGCTTCACAGATGAACTCTATCCATCTTTTAGAGAAGAGTTAATGCCTATCCTTCTCAGACTATTCCAAAAAATGAAGAGGAAAGAACATTTCTGAACCCTTTCTATAAGGACAACATCACCCAGTTTGGCAAAACTGAACAGAGATATCACAAAAAAAGAAAATATCACTGATGAACATAGATGAAAAATCTTCAACAAAATATTAGCAAATCAAATTCAACAATATATTAAAAAGATCATACATCACAATCAAGTGGAATTTATCCCTGGGATGCAAGGATGCTTTAATATTTGTAAATCAATCAGTGTGATACCTTACATTAACAAATTGAAGAATAAAAATCATATACTAATCTCAATAAATGCAGAAAAAGCTTTTGAAAAAATTCTATATCCATATATGATTAAAAAAAACTCTCAGCAAAGTGAGTTTTCAAGGAACGAATCTTAAAATAATAAAGGCCATGTATGACAAACCCACAGCTAATATCAAATACAATGGTGAAAAAGCTGGAAGGATTCCTTTAAGATCAAGAACAAGTCAAAGATGCCCACACTCACCACTCTTATTCAACATAGTGTTTGAATTCCTAGCCACAGCAACCAGACAAGAAAAATGAATAAAGACATCCAAATGAAAAGGAAGAATTAAAACTAACACTGTTTGCAGATGGTATGATATTGTAAATAGAAAGTCCTAAAGATGTCATGAAAAAAATGTACTAGACCTCATTAATGAATTAGGTAAAGATGCAGGATACAAAATTAATATAGAGAAATCTGTTGCATTTCTATAATTAACAACTAACTACTAGAAAGAGAAATTAAGAAAGCAATTCCACTTGCAATCATATCAAAAAGAATTTAAAAACCTAGGAATAAATCTAAATAAGGGTGTAAAAGACCTGTACTCAGAACACTATAAGACATAAATGAAAGACACTGAAGTTTGCACAAACAGATGGAAAGGTACACCATGTTCATGGGTTGGAAGAATTAATATTGTTAAAATGACCATATTACCCAAGGCAATCTCCAAATTGAATACAATCCCTCTCAAAATACCAATGGCACTTTTCACAGAACCAGAACAAAGAATTTAAAATTTTGTATGAAACTCAAAAGATCTAGAGTATCCAAAACAATCTTGAAAAAGAAGAACAAACCTGGAGGTCTCATACCCCATGATTTCAAACTATACTATGAAAGTAAACAATATGTTACAAAAACAGACACATACATCAATAGAACAGAGTAGAGAGCTCAGCAATGAACCCACACTTATATGGGTAACTAATCTATCACAATGGAGGCATAAATATGCAATGGGGAAAAAAACAGCCCCTTCAATAATTGGTGTTGGGAAAACCAGACAGCTACATCAAAAGAATCAAACCGTACTACTCTCTCACCCCATGCACAAAAATAAATTCAAAATGGATTACATACCTAAATGTAAGACCTAAAACCATAAAACTTCTAAAAAGAAACATAGGCAGTATGCTCTTTGAAATCAATCTTAGTAATTTTTTTTTTAGATATGTCTCTTTAAGCAGGGTAAACAAAAGCAAAAATATATAAATGGAATTACTTCAAACTAAAAAGATTTTGTACAGTGAAGGAAACTATCAAGAAAACAAAAAGGCTGCATTATGAATAGGAGAAGATATTTGCAAATGATATATTCAATAAAGGCCAGTAACCAAAATATATAAAGAACTCATACAACTCAATATCAAGAAAACAAACAACCCAATTTAAAAATGGGCAGAGGATCTAAATAGACATTTTTCCAAAGAAGACGTACAGATGGCCAACAGACACATGAAAATATGCTCAACACCACTAATTATCAGGGAAATGCAAATCAAAACCACAGTGAGATATCACCTTACACCTGTCAGAATTCTATTATTGAAAAGACAAAAAATAATAAGTTTTGGTGAGGATGTGTAGAAAAGGGAACCCTTGTGCACAGTTAAAGAGAATGTAAATTGGCACAGCCACTGTGAAAAACAGTATGGGGATTCCTCAAAAAAGTAAAAATATTAATGGAACAATCATATGATCCTTTCACTCCTTGGCATTTATCTGAAGGAAATGAAAACACTAATTAGAAAAGACATAGGCACTCCTCTTTTCACTGCAACATTAATTACAATAGCAGAGATATGGAAGCAACCTAAGTGCCATCAGTAGGTAAATGGATAAAGAAGTACTGGTATATTTGATTATTTGAATGTGTTTGATGTGGAAAGTTCAGGACATAACAACATAACAAAAAAGCAGGAAAGAGACCAGTCAAAAGATCTACTCCATCTACATCTTAATAAATGTGATGTACTAAATACTAAAATCCTAAAAAAGTACTTGTATATACATACAATGGAATATTAGCCATAAAAAAAGAATGAAATCTTGCCATTTGGAACAACCTGAATGGACTTAGATTGCATTATGCTAAGTGAAATAAGTCAGGCAGAGAAAGACAAATGCTGTATTATTTTATCTATGTGGAATCTAAAAAACAAAATAAAAACAAAACAGAAATGAGTCAAAAATACAGAGAACAAACAGGTGGTTGCCAGAGGGGAAGTCGTTGGTGGGAGGGTAGAAATAGGTAAGGGAGAATAAAAGACACAAAACTTCTAACTGCAAAATAAATGAGTCATGGGTATGAAATTTACTGTGTATAGAATATGGTCAATGATAATGTAATATCTTTGTAAGGTGACATATAGTAACTAGACTTATCATGGTGATCATTTTGAAAAGTATAGAAATATGGTATCACTATGTTGTGTAACAGGAACTAACATAGTGTTGTATGTCAACTATATGTCAAAAACAATCCCCCCCAAAAAATACTCATATAAAAATTGATCAGATTTGTGGTCACCATAGGTGGGGGATGGGGAATTGGATGAAGGCAGTCAAATGGTACAAACTACCAGTTATAAGATAAATAAGTACTAAGGATGTGATGTACAATATGATGTATATAATTTACACTGCAGTGTGTTATACATGAAAGTTTTTAAGAGCATAAACCCTAAGAGTTATCATCACAAGAAAAATTTTTTTTCTATTTATTTAATTTTATATTTTTATGAGCTGGTGCATGTTCACTAAACTTCTAGTGATAATCATTTCATGATATATGTAAGTCAAATCACCGTGCTGTACTTCTTAAATATACAGTTGCTATATGTCAATTATATGTCAATAACACTGGAAGGAAAAAATTAGGCCATGATGCCTACATTTAAGGAACTCACAACCATTACATAGTGAGTCATACAGGGAAATGTCACTGTACAGTTTAATAAGAGCTGTAATAGGAATATATAGCAAGTATTTATGATAATAATAAGGAAGCTATTGTCAACTTGATATTGAGGAGGAGGATCAAATTTAAAAAAACAACAACAACAAACTGTTTTGGAAATATTGAGTTCAGGTTGCCTATTTTCCTTCCAAATGGATCTATATAGTAGAGAGCTGGATATATAAGGTCAGAAGCTATCTGTGCTATAGATAAGAATTTGAGAGTTTTCAGAAGCTAGAAAGTAGCTAAAGTTGTGGGAACAAATGAGATCATGCAGGGAAATTTTCTAAACTAAGTGAAGGAGAAAGTATAGAAATAGAGTAAAGATTGGTGGCTACTATGACAACATGTCAAGTACAGTGTGAGATATTGATGGATCTTTGTATCTTTCTTGTCCTAGCTTTATTTGTACTGCATGGAAGGTATTTGGGGTGTGTTAAATGATGTTTTACTTGGTTTTATTTTGAGGGAGGTAGGGTTATAGCTTTAAAGCTTCAGATTTTTGAGAGGGTCAAAGGGCAGATCATGATGATCAACCCTTCTTTGACAAAGAAAAAAAGGGATAAAGAATAATATTCCTAGGGGGCTTCCCTGGTGGCGCAGCAGTTGAGAGTCCGCCTGCTCATGCAGGGCACGCGGGTTCGTGCCCCGGTCCGGGAGGATCCCACGTGCGGCGGGGCGGCTGGGCCCGTGGGCCATGGCCGCTGGGCCTGCGCGTCCGGGGCCTATGCTCTGCAGCGGGAGAGGCCACAGCGGTGAGAGGCCCGCGTACTGCAAAAAAAAAAAAAAAAAAAAAAAGAATAATATTCCTAGATTGGCTGTGACAATGAAGGATGAGAATTATTTTTTCACACTATGTTTCCTTGGACATTGCTTTGGTCACATGCAGAGCAACTCTCCTCAGGCTTCAAATTGAGGAATGAAGTAGCAATGTCAAAAGGAGAAATGTTAGCTCTGTCCTGATTTTTGTAAGTGCTTTCTATGGGGGAGAAAAGTAGATGCAGCAAAGGCAGCAGCTGTGCTAGTGGCAACAACAAGAGTAATTAATAATTCTCATCAGGCACTTAACAAATTGATCAACTTTTATGAATTAATATAAATGTGAATGTCTAATATGGGTAAATTATCCAAGTAAAGGTAATAATTTAGTCCATGAGACTTGGGCTATCCAAATCTAAAATAATTTTTATAATTCTAAAGTAGGAAAATATATGATGTAAAAATATTTAGTTTAATTTATATGCTATTTATTCTACAGTGCTATGATGATATTACATATATAAATAGTATAGGTACTATATATACTTATATATATATATAAATCTTTAAGACACTGTAGTTTCTCATGATTAATATGTATAGCATTTAATTCTATTTAATTGGCCTTAAAACTTATTTTTTAAATTTTGGAATAATATAGATTATAACTTTTGTGTCTTTGAATATTATTGGTTAGATATATTATTTTTTAGTGACGAATCCTTCTTCAGGAAGAGAGATACATGGACTTATTGATTGGTGATATTCTTTTTAATCACATAATTTAATAAAATTAGAATCATAAATAAAGGAATGTAATATTTTTAAACTAAAAACGAGATTAATAATTGCATTGCATTTGTATGATGTTCTTTCTGGAGAAAGTAAGAAAAACTGAACAAAAACATTTCAATAGTAATAATTTTTAATGTCTGTTGAGTAAGTCAATTTTATTTCCATTATAAAGGAGCAATAGCAAACAATATTATGTTTCTTCTAATACCAAGAATTACAATAAATTTATATGGGTAATTTGTGATTCACTGCATTTGTAACTTTATTTGTATGTTAATATGTAATTTTCTGGGGTTAGATCAAGAAGACCTTTATACAACATAAGAGGAGTGTGCCTCATATGTAGACAAGGTGTTCCATTTCTATTCAGAATGAATAACTTGTGTGCTCTCAGCTGCATTGTGTTCAGAGTAAAGGTATTAATCTCTTCTGTGTTTTCTTTATCATAAAGTACTCCATGGTGCTCTTCTAGATAAATTTTAATTAACTGACTATGGTTCTGATTCATACTTAGAAATACATTTGGCAATAAAAATTAAATTCATCCATATTTTTAACATAATGTGCTTCAGACTCAGTACTGAGGTTCCATAGCTTCCTTTGACAATTTGAGAGTTTTATATAATTTAAGGGATTTAAAATATCTTTCTCCTGGGATAATTTGTTGGATTTGCCCATGACTCAGACTGATTTTAAAAATTTTAAGCATGTTAAAGTTAATATACTTTGTTATATCAATCTGTATGATTTTTTTTTTTTTTTTTTTTGCGGTACACGGGCCTCTCACTGTTGTGGCCTCTCCCGTTGTGGAGCACAGGCTTCGGACGCGCAGGCTCAGCAGCCATAGCTCACGGGCCCAGCCGCTCCGCGGCATGTGGGATCTTCCCGGACCGGGGCACGAACCTGCGTCCCCTGCATCGGCAGGCGGACTCCCAACCACTGCGCCACCAGGGAAGCCCTGTATGATTTTTAGTACATTTAAACATTACAGATACCTATGTTTTAATCAGAAGTCACTAATTAATTACTATATGACATATTTTGTAAGATGTTTAATACATATTTCCATACAAAAACATTGGGGGTTTTTTCCGTTTATAATTGGAAGAAAAATAAATTTGAGTGTATTCAAATAGCATTGCTGAAGAAGCTTTTGGAAGCAGCAGGAAAACACTTTACCTAAGCCCAATTAGTCTTGTTTTCTACATTCAGGGCAGTTCTGTTTTTCAACATATCCACTAAACATGATGATAATGAAAATTAATATGGTTAGAAAGCAATTCAATAGCAAATATTTATAGTTCATAATTGTTTCCTGTCATAATTTTCATAAAACCTGTCAGCTCTGAAAAAAAGGCTCAAGGTGCATGTAAGCTAGACACATGCACCTAAATTATACAGTAGCTATTCTCCTGCAAAGCAACACAGAATTCATTTTTTAGCAAATTGAATTATACTTTTATTGCTCTTGGTGAGTTCACTACTTCTAAGAATAGGTAAGCTTGATTATGAATCCAAATATTTTAATTCATATGTGAACCCTTATATAAAGAAAATTTCTTGTGCATTTATCAACAATGTGAAACGTTTAACCACAAGAAGAATGCTAGAACCCCATCTATAGAGAGTTTCCTCATTCCATTTTAATTATAAGAATGTCTTTCTCTCCCTTCTTTTCCAAAACTACCAAAAAGGAAAGTTTTAGCTATACTTTTATTGGTCTAAGAATGTTTTTGCCTAAAATGTACAAAACTCATCACGCCATAGGGAGCTGCAAAGATAAATCAAACACAAATCTTTCCACAGGAGAATGAGCAGTACAGAAGGCAGATGGGGTGGGTTTTTTAGACATCCCACTCCCATCCTCCCACCCTTGCTCTCATTGGTTCTTACATCTCACAGTTGCTCCTTGGTGCCAACAAATGTCAGGAAAAATGTTCAAGGGAACAGGGCAGTTCTGTAGTTCCTGAAGGTTTTTGACCAAAGATCTTAGATAATTACAACTAATGTTGATGTCACAGCAATGATGTCACAATGAAGACAGCTATCAGACACAGTAGGAAGGAAGGCCAGTTAGAAAGGCGCCATTGCCAACAACTGAGTTGAAATGTAATAAGAACTTAAGAAAGGACAATTAAGGCAGAAGGAACACTGCAAGTTCTGATCTAAGAAAGAGGTGACAGGAAGCAGCAACTAGTTTGAGAAGAGATGGGTGAACAACCACTCTGAGTTTCTAGGCCTGGGCGAGTAGGTGCCAAGAGCAAAAAAACAGAAAAGGAGTAGCAGGAAAGACAGAGGTGGATTAGATGACCCAGAACAGATCTTCGAAAACTAAGCACAATGGAGTGGTTGAACAGGCCATCTGGAAAGGAGCTGTCAAGCAGGTAAGAAGGCAGTCAATGTGTACTGGTGTCATAAGAGACAAGGAAGGAGAAAACTTTTATAAAAATAAGTCTTAAGTATTACAGAGGCAGGTGAGCACTACGGAAGGATTTGTTAACTGGGCCTAAAACCGATGACAAAACAGATCCAGTAAAATACAGAGCCAGGAAGGTAAAATTCAATGACATACAGATTGTGCAAGGGGGAAGATGGCAGAAGAGTAAGACGTGGAGATAACTTCCTCCCCACAGATACATCAGAAATACATCTACACGTGGAACAACTCCTATAGAACACCCACTGGATGCTGGCAGAAGACCTCAGACCTCCCAAAAGGCAAGAAACTCCCCACATACCTGGGTAGGGCAAAAGAAAAAAGAATAAACAGAGACAAAAGAATAGGGACAGGATGTGCACCAGTGGGAGGGAGCCGTGAAGGAGGAAAGGTTCCCACACACTAGAAGCCCCTTCGCAGGTGGAGACTGAGGGTGGTGGAGTGGGGGAAGCGTGGAGCCACGGAAGAGAGCACAGACACAGGGGTGCGGAGGGCAAAGCGGAGAGATTCCCACAGAGGACCGGTGCCGACCAGCACTCACCAGCCGGAGAGGTTTGCCTGCTCACCCGCTGGGGCGGAGGGTCTGGGAGCTGAGGCTCGGGCTTCGGTCGGAAGCCGGGAGAGGACCGGGGTTGGCGGCATCATCACAGCCTGAGGGGCTAGTGCACCACGGCTGGCTGGGAGGGAGTCCAGGAGAAGTCTGGAGCTGCCAAAGAAACAGGAGACCTTTCCTTCCCTCTTTGCTTCCTGGTGCGTGAGGAGTGGGGGTTAAGCGCACTGCTTAAAGGAGCTCGGGAGATGGGCACGAGCCGCGGCTATCAGCACGGACCTCAGAGACGGGCATGAGACGCTAAGGCTGCTGTTGCCACCACCAAGAAGCCCGTGTGCGAGCCCAGGTCACTCTCCACACCTCCCTTCCTGAGAGCCTGTGCAGCCCACCACCACCAGGGTCCTGGGATCCAGGGACAACTTCCCTGGGGCCTCTGAGGTGGGAGAGCCAACTTCAGGAGACTGGTCCACAAAAGACCTCCCAGCTCCACGTAATATCAAATGGTGAAAATCTCTCAGAGATCTCCATCTCAACATCAACACCCAGCTTCACTCAACGACCACCAAGCTACAGTGCTAGACACCCTGTGCCAAACAACTAGCAAGACAGGAACACAACACCACCCATTAGCAGAGAGGCTGCTTAAAATCATAACTAGGCCACAGACACCCCAAAGCACACCACAAGACATGGACGTGCCCACCAGAAAGACAAGATCCAGCCTCATCCACCAGAACACAGGCACTAGTCCCCTCCACCAGGAAGCCTACACAACCCACTGAACCAACTTTAGCCACCAGGGACAGACACCAAAAACAATGAGAACTATGAACCTGCAGCCTGCAAAAAGGAGGCCCCAAACACAGTAAGATAAGCAAAATGAGAAGACACAAAAACACACAGCAGATGAAGGAGCAAGATAAAAACCCACCAGACCTAACAAATGAAGAAGAAATAGGCAGTCTACCTGAAAAAGAATTTAGAAAAATGATAGTAAAGATGATCCAAAATCTTGGAAGTAGAATGGAGAAAATGCAAGAAACATTTAACAAGGACCTGGAAGAACTAAAGAGGAAGCAAGCAACAATGAACAACACAACAAATGAAATAAAAAATACTCTAGAAGGGATACACGGCAGAATAACTGAGGCAGAAGAACAGATAAGTGACCTAGAAGATAAAATAGTGGAAATAACTACTGCAGAGCAGAATAAAGAAAAAAGAATGAAAAGAACTGAGGACAGTCACAGGGACCTCTGGGACAACATTAAACACACCAACATTTGAATTATAGGGGTCCCAGAAGAAGAAGAGAAAAAGAAAGGGACTAAGAAAATATTTGAAGAGATTATAGTTGAAAATTTCCCTAATATGGGAAAGGAAATAGTTAATCAAATCCAGGAAGCACAGAGAGTCCCATACAGGATAAATCCAAGGAGAAATATGCCAAGACACATGTTAATCAAACTGTAAAAAATTAAATACTAAGAAAACATATTAAAAACAGCAAGGAAAAACAACAAATAACACACAAGGGAATCCCCATAAGGTTAACAGCTGACCTTTCAGCAGAAACTCTGCAAGCCAGAAGGGACTGGCAGGACATACTTAAAGTGATGAAGGAGAAAAACCTACAACCAAAATTACTCTACCCAGCAAGGATCTGATTCAGATTTGATGGAGAAATTAAAACCTTTACAGACAAGCAAAAGCTGAGAGAGTTCATCACCACCAAACCAGCTTTACAACAAATGCTAAAGGAACTTCTCTAGTCAAGAAACACAAGAGAAGGAAAAGACCTACATTAACAAACCTAAAACAATTAAGAAAATGGGAATAGGAAAATACATATAGATAATTACCTTAAATGTAAATGGATTAAATGCCCCCACCAAAAGACACAGACTGGCTGAATGGTGCAAAAACAAGACCCATATATATGCTGTCTACAAGAGACCCACCTCAGACCTAGGGACACATACAGACTGAAAGTGATGGTATGAAAAAAGATAATCCATGCAAATGGAAACCAAAAACCTGGAGTAGCAATTCTCATATCAGACAAAATAGACTTTAAAAAAAAGGAGGACACTACATAATGATCAAGGGATCAATCCAAGAAGAAGATATAACAACTGTAAACACTTATGCACCCAACAAAGGAGTACCTCAATACATAAGGCAAATACTAATAGCCATAAAAGGGAAAGTCGACAGTAACACATTCATAGTAGGGGACTTTAACACCCCAATCTCACCAATGGACAGATCATCCAAAATGAAAATAAATAAGGAAACACAAGTTTTAAATGATACATTAAACAAGATGGACTTAATTGATATTTATAGGACATCCCATCCAAAAACAAAAGAATACAACTTTTCCTCAGGTACACATGGAACATTCTCCAAGATAGATCATATCTTGGGTCACAAATCAAGCCTTGGTAAATTTAAGAAAATTGAAGTATCAAGTATCTTTTCCAACCACAATGCTATGAGACTAGATATCAATTACAGGAAGAGATCAGTAAAAACTGCAAACACATGGAGGTTAAACAATACACTACTTCATAATGAAGTGATCACTGAAGAAATCAAAGAGGAAATCAAAAACTACCTAGAAACAAATGACAATGGAGACACGATGACTCAAAACCTATGGGACGCAGCAAAAGCAGTTATAAGAGGGAAGTTTATAGCTATACAATCCTACCTTAAGAAACAAGAAACTTCTCAAACAAACAACATAACCTTCCACCTAAAGCAATTAGAGAAAGAAGAACAAAAAGAAACCAACGTTAGCATAAGGAAAGAAATCATAAAGATCAGATCAGAAATAAATTTAAAAGATATGAAGGAAATGATAACAAAGATTAATAAAACTAAAAACTGGTTATTTGAGAAGATAAACAAAATGGATAAACCATTAGCCAGAATCATCAAGAAAAAAAGGGAGAAGACTCAAATCAATAGAATTAGAAATGAAAAAGGAGAAGTAACAACTGACACTGCAGAAATACAAAAGATCATGAGAGATTACTACAAGCAACTCTATGCCAATAAAATGGACAACCTGGAAGAAATGGACAAATTCTTAGAAATGCACAACCTGCCAAGGTTGAATCAGGAAGAAATAGAAAATATGAACAGACCAATCACAAGCACTGAAATTGAAACTGTGATTTAAAATCTTCCAACAAACAAAAGCCCAGGACCAGATGGCTTCACAGGGGAATTCTATCAAATATTTAGAGAAGAGCTAACACCTATTCTTCTCAAACTCTTCCAAAATATAGCAGAGGGAGGAACACTCCCAAACTCATTCTACGATGCCACCATCACTCTGACACCAAAACCAGACAAGGATGTCACAAAGAAAGAAAACTACAGGCCAATATGAGGAACATAAATGCAAAAATCCTCAACAAAATACTAGCAAACAGAATCCAACAGCACATTAAAAGGATCATGCACCATGATCAAGTGGGGTTTATTACAGGAATGCAGGATTCTTCAATATATAGAAATAAATCAATGTTATACACCATATTAACAAATTGAAGGAGAAAAACCATAGGATCATCTCAATAGATGCAGAGAAAACTTTTGACAAAATTTAACACCCAATTATGATAAAAACCCTGCAGAAAGTAGGCATAGAGGGAACTTGACCTCAACATAATAAAGGCCATATATGACAAACCCACATCCAACATCCTCCTCAATGGTGAAAAACTGAAACCATTTCCACTAAGATCAGGAACAAGACAAGGTTGCCCACTCTTACCACTCTTATTCGACATAGTTTTGGAAGTTTTAGCCACAGCAATCAGAGAAAAAAAAGAAATGAAAGGAATCCAACTCGGAAAAGAAGAAGTAAAGTTGTCACTGGTTGCAGATGACATGATACTACACATAGAGAATCCTAAATATGCTACCAGAAAACTACTAGAGCTAATCAATGAATCTGGTAAAGTTTTAGGATACAAAATGAATGCACAGAAATCTCTGGCATTCCTATACACTAATGATGAAAAATCTGAAAGAGAAATTAAGAAAATACTCCCATTTACCATTGCAACAAAAAGAATAAATATCTAGGAATAAACCTACCTAAGGAGACAAAAGACCTGTATGCAGAAAAGTATAAGACACTGATGAAAGAAAATAAATATGATACAAATAGATGGAGAGATATACCATGTTCCTGGATTGGAAGAATCAATATTGTGAAAATGACAATACTACCCAAAGCAATCTACAGATTCAATGCAATCCCTATCAAACTACCACTGGCATTTTTCATAGAACTAGAACAGAAAATATCACAATTTGTATGGAAACACAAAAGATCCCGAATAGCCAAAGCAATCTTGAGAAAGAAAAATGGAGCTGGAGGAATCAGGCTCCCTGACTTCGGACTCCACTACAAAGCTACAGTAATCAAGACAGTATGGTACTGGCACTAAAACAGAAATATAGATCAATGGAAAAGAATAGAAAGCCCAGAGATAAACCCACTCATGTATGGTCATCTTATCTTTGATAAAGTAGGCAGAAATGTACAGTGGAGAAAGGACAGCCTCTTCAATAAGTGGTGAGGAGAAAGCTGGACAGGTACATGTAAAAAGTATGAGATTAGAACACTCCCTAACACCATACACAAAAATAAGCTCAAAATGGATTAAAGCCCTAAATGTAAGGCCAGACACTATCAAACTCTTAGAGGAAAACATAGGCAGAACACTCTATGACATAAATCACAGCAAGATCCTTTTTGACCCATCTCCTAGAGAAATGGAAATAAAAACAGAAATAAACAAATGGGACCTAATGAAACTTAAAATCTTCTGAACAGCAAAGGATACCATAAAAAAGATGAAAAGACAACCCTCAATATGTGAGAAAATATTTGCAAATGAAGTAACTGAGAAAGGATTAATCTCCAAGCCTTAAAAGCAGCTCAAGCAGCTCAATATCAAAAATATAAACAACCTAATTCAAAAATGGGCAGAAGACCTAAATAGACATTTCTCCAAAGAAGATATACAGATTGCCAATAAACACATGAAAGAATGCTCAACAGCATTAATCATTAGAGAAATGCAAATCAAAACTACAATGAGATATCATCTCACACTGGTCAGAATGGCCATCATCAAAAATTCTAGAAACAATAAATGCTGGAGAGGGTGTGGAGAAAAGGGAACACTCTTGCCCTGCTGGTGCAAATGTGAATTGGTACAGCCACTTTGGAGAACAGTATAGAGGTTCCTTAAAAAAACTACAAATAGAACTACCATATGACCCAGCAATTCCAGTACTGGGCATATACCCTGAGAAAACCATAATTCAAAAAGAGTCATGTACCACAATGTTCATTGCAGCTCTATTTATAATAGCCAGGACATGGAAGCAACCTAAGTGTCCACCAACAGATGAATGGATAAAGAAGATGTGGCGCATACATACAATGGAATATTACTCAGCCATAAAAAGAAACCAAATTGAGTTATTTGTAGAGGGGTGGATGGACCTAGAGTCTGTCATACAGAGTGAAGTAAGTCAAAAAGAGAAAGACAAATACTGTATGCTAACACATATATATATAATCTAAGAAAAAAAATGTCATGAAGATCTAGGGGTAAGACAGGAATAAAGATGCAGACCTACTAGAGAATGGACTTGATGATATGGGGAGGGGGAAGGGTAAGCTGTGACAAAGTAAGAGAGTGGCAGGGACATATATACACTACCAAACGTAAAATAGATAGATAGTGGGAAGCAGCTGCATAGCACAGGGAGATCAGCTTGGTGGTTTGTGACCACCTAGAGGGGTGGGATAGGGATGGTGGGAGGGAAGGAAATGCAAGTGGGAAGAGATATGGGAACATATGTATATGTATAACTGATTCACTTTGTTATAAAGCAGAAACTAACACACCATTGTTAAGCCTTTATACTCCAATAAAGATTTAAAAAAACAAACAAAGAACAATGGTAATAAATATGAAGCAGTAAAAAAAAGAAAAAGATTGTGCATGGAAGGCCAAGGAATGGTAAAATATATGATGTCACATAACTTATTTTTTATTACTTTATAGTTGATTTACAATATTATGTTAGTTTTAGGTGTACAACAGAGTGATTCAGTATTTTTGCAGATTATACTCCATTATATGTTAATACAAGATAATGGGTATAATTCCCTGAGCTATATAATATATCCTTGTTTCTTATCTATTTTATAAGTAGTAGTTTGTACCTGTTAATTCTGTATACCTACTGTGTCCCTCCCTCTCTTCCCTTTTCCCTTAAATCAGTTTGCTAATAGATAAAGTATATAATTTGTATCTGACAATACAAAGTTATAGAAAAAAGCAGGATGTTAAAAATAAACTTTCACACACCAGATTATAATGTTGTAAACAAAATGAGGTACCATATCTAAAAGCAAGGTTTGACTAGGCAATACTCTTCATATAAAAAGAGGCAGCATTTGAAGAGGAGAAAAGATTTTAAAGACATGAAGACACGATTCTGAAAAAAATGTTTTTGTAGAAAGCTATCCTCTTGACCTCACCCAACACCCTCTCCCACCCATCATATCTGACAGTGTTTAAGGATAGTTAAAACCCTATCATTCAGAAAGGAACATAACAGACCAACAGAGCCATGCATTCATATCTGAAAAAGCCAAAGGAGCCTGTGTGTGTGTGTGTGTGTGTGTGTGTGTGTGTGTGTGGAGAGATAGGGAAGATACTGACCACTAACTATACCTCCATGGACAGCAGGGAAATGTCTACCATGGCCTAGATATGGACTCCTCAAGAAAGCCATTTGGCCTGGATTCACTTGATGTTCTGCCCCAGTGGTTTTCCTAGTCAAGTCCTCAAGACAACCTTAGCATTCTCCTCAGCTGTCCTGAACTTTAGAGAAGCTTCTTCCCGACTCTAGGTCCATGACCTCACCTTTCTCAGAGCATCTACTATTGAAAACTTTCTGTTGTAATTCTTTCTTTGCATCTTTTGAGATATAAATCTTTTAAAAATCTTCTTGCCAGTTTGACAACCAGAGATGCCTTTCTTCGGGACCCAGAATCATCTCTGAAATGCAATCATCATGAAAGATAGTGGCCCTTTCTGTGGGCAGATAGGAGCCTTGTTCCAAGCCGTAAACTATCTTCTGTGATGAAGACATGAGAGAGCTTATGTTTTTAGGGGGTAGGCCAAGTAGTGACACAGGTAGCCCATGGGCCCCCCACCTCAGCTCTTAAAAAATCAGCTACCTTTTGTTTCAGAGGAGTTGAGCAAAAGCTGAGTTCTGGCCTATCTCCCCTATTGCAATAACCTTGAATAAAGTCTTCCTTGCCTCTTTCACTTTGTCCAGTGCAACTGTTGCTTCAACACAGGCAAGTAGTTGTCAGCAGCAAGAGTCTGTATATAACATGAAAAACCAGAGGGGACCAAGTTAGAAATGAGGAGACAAAATCCTAGGAATTGTAGCTGGCAACAGGTGTCTAAAGATTACACAAATGCTCATGAGTCATAGGGTTAAAATACAGGACATTCAGTTAAATTAGAATTTCAAATAAACAACATATATTTTTTTAGTATAAGCTTAACTCATGCAATGTTTGAGACATACACTAAAAAATCATGTGTTGTTTATCTGAAATTGAAATTTAACTGAGCACCCTATATTTTATCTGACATTCCTACTGTGAGAAAAAGAGTTTTAAACATCTGTTCTTCCTAGAGAGCAAAGGACTGCGGCCAGCTGTAATAACTACACTTCACTATGAACTTCTCTCTCCTTTCTGCCCACTTTGCCCTCTGCAAAGCTCAAAGTATCTGAAACAGCAGCTATCTTGAGAGGAGGCTCTAAGAACAGAAAAATAGGAAGAGGAACCAGCTTCTTCCTTCCCGGAAAACAGGCAGTGGGTGACAGGTGCTCTGCAGGCCTTGGCTGGTTGGAGGGGCCTGGGGAAGTCATATCTCTGATGGAAGATTTAAATGTTAATAAATTTCTTAGCCTGGATTAGCTTCTGTATCATTGTATAATTTAGAAAGAAGGTAGGACTCATAGGGACTGCCAAGTTTTCATCCAGAGGCAGAGAAAATTTTCCCCATTGCGAGAGAGACAAAAATAAAGTTCTAGCCTCTCATATATTACATTAACCTTGTTCAGCGTATCAAGTCTATAGATCTAAATATATACATATGACAATAAAATACTTTCCAAATTTTATGCACCTCCAGATTTTATGAGATTAATTCATTTAAAGAATAATTTTAAGAGGATAACTGTAAAAATTATCAATCCCCTTGCATATTATAGTAATACTACTTATAAAATATCTAAGTATTATTGACAAGCACTAAATATTAATGAATATTAATAAAATATCTCTATGAGACAAATTTCTAATCTTTTTGTGTCGCACTTTTTTTAACTTTTTTATTGAGGTATGATTACATCAAATAAAATTCATGAATTTTAAGAGTGTAATTTGATGTACTGCCATTTGTATCACAGGATATTTTAAGAGTCTAATGAAAACTATTATTTCACATATGCAGGGACACATTTTTAATACAATATCAGGGCATTTTTTTCATCCATCTAAAATTTTTGCTTAAAGCTTTTTCCTATGGACTGGCAGTTAATTACTCAAGACAATGACTTTACAAATGTATTATACTTATATATCTAAATTTCTTGAAGTCTGGCCAAATATCTATAAATACCAGTGTTATTTTATATGAATGTTAACTATAAATGCTATGTTCTCATCTACTTGATTAGCAATAGAATTCTATCAGAACATATATTAATATGACTTTTTATTTTAGATGCAGGTTTATTTTTTCCATCTTTCAACGGGAATTCCTACTTAGAACTGCCTTTTTGTACAACCCCGAGGAAGGAATGTAACAGAATTGTTAACATCTACTTGACTATACAAACAAGCACTTTGAATGGAACAATTCTCTACAGTGAGTATTAAATGTTTGACCTCCTATATGTCATATTTCTTTCTCAAATATTAACCTACTGAATTAATGAATTATTCATGTAAATGTTTTGGGAAAACTTTTCTAGCCCAGTGAATGAAGTATTACCAAAAAGAAATCTTGTTTCTTTCTAGTTTTTCTTTAGCAGTTTCTTTAATTTATGAGTCACTTAATGAAACATGACTTACAAACAGGCTCTGAACCAGCAAAGAAGAATACAGCAAGCAAATAAATTTGACAGCATATGGCTATAGTAGTGAAACAGTAATGCTGCAAATGTTTCAGATAGCATATTTTTATAATATAAATAACTAACGTGAATTGCATTCAATACTTGGTAACTTGGAAAAAGGTATTTCAAAGCTGGTATTCATTTGAGAATTGGGAAAATTCTTATCACTCTTTAAGCATTATCTTAAAATTAGCTGGCAATAAAGTAGTATTAACAGTATTTGTTTAAGGAAATACTTCCATGCGCAGGGTTCTCTACATTTTGGTCTCTTTCACTCATGGGCAAATACCACTAAAGTGTATTGCTTACAATATTACAAATGTGACAATTGTTTTTTTCTCTTTTGAAATGAATACACCATAGTTTTAATAGTTCCCTATATTGGAGATACAATGTCTTCAGTACTTGGATAGATGATCCACTGCAAGGCAACTCATTATTTCCCAAATGAGTTTCTCTTCCACTTTGAAATATTTTGCAAAATTGATTCATCTTACTGTACTTTCTAAACAAAACTTAAACTTTTTTATTACTTGAATATGAAAAAAATGCCTAAAAGAAGCATATTTGGAAAACTGGGTGTAGTTAAAATCTTTGAACATTAAGTGAAAACTGGGAATTTATGTTATATTTTAGAAAGAAACTAACTTGTCAGAAGAAGGCCAGCATTATTTATTTCCCAGGAGTGTAAGTGCCCTTGTTTAAATGATAGCTTTAAACTATTTTGTTTATTTATGTTTTAAAAAAGAGAAAAAAATAATAAAAGAAAAACTGATTTTTATATGTGAAACCTAAGTGGTGATAGGTGACCATGAAATTTGGAGGTAATAGTGGCTTTCAGGGGAAACAAAGCAAAACCTAAAACAAACGATATAAACATAATACTTTAAAGCCACAAAGAAAGCAAAGTCATTTTCTGGCTTTGCAGTGTTTTAAGTTACCTAAATATGGAAGGTGTTTCCTTGTGAAAAGTGTGTTTTTAGCAACTGAAAACAGCTCATAGCCAAAGAAGCAGCTAACCTCTGGGAATTCTCCTACCCTGGGCCCGGGCTTCAGGTCCCCGTCCAAACTGTCACTCAATGTTCTCTTTCTGAAGGCCATAGACATACATGACACTTGTGTCCACTCTGTTCAGGCTGGTGTTCTAAACCAGTCAAAGCTAAGCTGATGTTCGTGCCATACAATCACTTTTGCCTTTTGTAGCCAATGACCTACTAAAAAAGTCAAACTAGAAATTATTAATGAGAAAAGAGTGCCCGCGGAATAACGAGCAGCCTGTGTCTTTGTCTTACATAATTGTTGCTATCACAGCACTGGATGTGTGGAAGCTGTTTACTCAAGGGGGTTTCATAGCCTGTGAAGGGAGAAAATATTTTTGTCTGTAGCATGTTCTTTTTGTTCATGTGTAAGTGGTAATTTAATCCCACACTCTTGAGAAGACCTCAGCAGAATGGTTTATGAGGTTGCTGTCTTCACTCCTCTTGGATTCTGTCAACTTCATAAAAGCCTCACAACAGATAGACACAAAGATTTTCGTGATTCATTTAGACACCCGCAATTTTAAAGGTGTCCCTTAACTTGACTTCAGGACTAATTTTCTTTCCTTTGAAATCAGTATATTACGTGTAGGAGCAATTAAAAGTCGTGAGGAAATTAAAACAGATGTTAGAGTGTAAGGGTTTTTGGTTTTTTTGGAGAGTAGAGGAGTTGTTTTTTACCTTTGCTATTTTTCCCTATTCCTGAACATTTTAGCAAAAACTGAATTTCATTTCACAAACATTTATTGAACATTTTTGCTTTGTATCATCACCTATTAAAGGGAAAACGATAGAGAGAAATATTAGATTGATAAGCCAATGCCAGTTTTGAATTATACTCCTAGTTCAAAACTGTAGCTTTATCTTTTCTCAGTTTGCCTCAACAACTAATTGATGTTGAAAAGGGAACAAAAGGGAGATAAATCTTGAATCCTTATGGGGTTACAGTAAAATTCTTTAGAAAGGATAGTTTTTAAAAGAACTCTCTGTGGGAGAGAGACAGCTCTGAGAACAGCAGTAAAGATGAAAAGAAAGCTTTTTAAATCTGTCACAGAACCAATTCAGAATTCTGGAACACAGTCAAAGGAGCTGCTAATAGGTCATGGGAGAAGGGGTGAGACCACACAAAACTCTTTAGGTGCACTCTCAGAAAATGAGCTCTGTTCAGCGGGCAGCATCAGTCAGGTTTTGTCATGGGATTTATTACTATGCAGGTGAATCCATTCTGTGCTATTTCTGTGAGAAGAAATAAGCAGGCCCTTTGGAAGGAAGGATGTGATCTGAGAATTAGGAGAAGACATCTGACCGAAGTGCAGGAGGCAAATTACATGAGCAGCTCCAGTGGAAGAACAGAATTCAGAAATAATCTTTATATTACTTGAGCAAAAGGACTAGTCTTAGAAATTTATTCCAGGTAGGAATTGATAGAACAGATAAGATTATTGAAGCCTCCTTTCTGGTGCATTTAGGAAGGCCTGGTAGAAGAGACATCTGATATTGTTGAAGAAAAAATTAAATCTGAAGAATTATAACCTCTGTCTTTCTCTATAAAATGACTTCCCTAGCAAAACACACAATATCTTCATTAGACACCTTCTATGCCAAGACCAGTGAGATACCACAGCATTTCCTGATGTCTTATTAAGAAGCATCTTTTCTCATAGAAAAAATTTGCTCCATTTTTTTAAATCAATTTTACAATGTGTAGCATAAAGTTCTCTGAATGCCTTTGCCCCTTGTTACTAGCTTCCAGTGGAGCTTGCTCCAGACAGAGAAGGGATAGAGTGGGATTGAGAGCAGGGATGGAGGAAGACATGCATGGCCATTCATAAGGCATCTAGAGATCACTTTATTGTATCATCATTATGTGGCAGCGAAGTCAAACTCAACAAATAGTAACTGAGTGCCACATAGTGCACTGCACTCTGTCAGGCCCTAGGAGGGGTACAAAGATGAATAAGATGTGGTCTGTGTCATGCTTCTCACCATTCAATGGCGAGATCCTATGAGCCTAACTCCAAGAGAAAGCTGACTGTGACAGTTTTCCAACAGGAGTACACAGTAAGGACTGCGGCTGAATGGAGACTCATCATACAAGGAATCTGGGCTTATATCTATTCTCTAACTAGAGAACACCTCATCGTCTGAGTTGGGTTTTACATCTATTCCACCCACACCCTCAGTACTTCAGCCAGGGCCTTCCATAGATCAGCACTTGAATAGAATAGTTCTTAAAGTTCTGTTTGTGAGTTACTCAACTTTGGTGGTTACAATAAAAGATTAGTAGTTATTGAAACTTTATTTTAGGGAGCTATTCTGTTAAACATGTCTATACTTTCTTCCAACAAAAGGGTATAGATTTTTCAGGGTTTAGTCAAAACATACATTGAATCAAATGTAACTTTTTCTGGGTCTGTTTAAACAATTAAGAACAGAATGGGGGTTGGCAAATTTTTCCATAACAACCGGAAAGTAAATTTTTTGCAGACCAGACAGTGTCTGTCATAACTGCTCAACTCTGCCAGTGTAGCATGAAAGCAGCCATAGAAAAAGTAAATAAATGAATGTGGCTGTGCTCCGAAAACACTTTACTTACAAAACCAGTCGATGGCAGAATTGGTCCGTGGGGAAGAGTTTGCCAGCCTTTGACCTAGAACGATGTGATTCATTAAACTTCTCTTGAAATAGACAATTGTGTTAAAAACAACTAGATTCTATTTCTATGACTGAAATTTATGAAAAAATAAATCAGTGAGCAATTCAACTCTGCTTCTGATGTAATTACATAAGGGAATGAACCAGTGAGGAGCAAGGTTACTCCTGGTTGACAGAGGAAGGGGCAGAAACAAAGAAATGAGCCTAGTCAAGACTGAACTTGCTGCTGTTTCCACCTCAAGAATGGTGTCGACCAGTGATTAGGAAAATTGCTCTGGAGCTACTCTACCTGGCTCTGCCCTTTGACACATTACTGAACATCTCTGTAAAATGGAATAATATTAATAATAACAATATCAAAGATGTAAAAAAGTTGTTTTAATATTGAGAGAGTTACCACATTTAACATGCTTAAAACAGTGTTTGGCATATGGCAATGTGCAGTAAGTGCTCAAACATCTTGTTCAGATATGCTTTAATCCATCCTCCCTCATGCCTGCCAAATGAGGACTCTAGGAATGGGAGGCCCAGGATATTTTTTTCAAATGGGTGTCATTCATGTTGCATCCATTTGATAGACATGTCCACTGTGGAAAAGAAAAATTCTACCATGAAAAAGTCTAGAATCATGACTGCAACAGCAGTGGGATGAAATTGGTGCAAGTTTTAGTTTTCATTCTTGTCCATTTCATCTAAATGAAGAGGATTCATTCCTCTAAGACTCTGGTATTACGACTTTGTTTTACTGTTTAAGCAGAGTTAGCAGGCTAAGAAAAATTAAAATAGGCTTTCTGTAAATTTCAGAAACCGGCCCATCTGCAGCAGCACGTGGGAAACATGTAATAATGAATTATGCATGCCAGCCTGCTGCCAGGTTCCTTTACCCTTCCCAGAGCTGCTCTGCCTGCTGTCCAGCCAGGGACCAGCCAACTCACCCCAACTACATCCTACATACATGCTGCTCTACGATGTCTGCAAACCATGAGCTACTGAGGTTGCTGTTGCATTGCTGCTGCTCTGGACAAACACAAACCTTTCAGGATAGTGGGGAAAGTGGAGTTCTAGAGCTGCAGCTAGAGCCTGGGTTCAGCAGAGAACCCAGGGCAAGCAGGGAGAACAGTCTTTATCACATGCCACCAAGGTGGTACCAGGAAGGAAGAGACCATCTGCTGCTGCCACAGGCAGTTCTGATCCAAGTATCAGGAGGTAACAACATCACCCAAGACTTGAGCCCAGATCAGTTGTGAGCTGACTGTACAACATAGAGCCAGTCAATTAAACTTCCTGTTTTCTGTCTGACTATGAAACATGCAGATGTAATTGTTACTATCAAATTCACAAGGTTTGAAAAAATGTACGTAAAAGTGTTTTGAAAAATACAAAGTACCATACAAATGTATGGTGTTATTTCTTTTATGGGAGATGGTAGAAATCCATGTCACTTTATGGAAATTTCCAAATTCGACTGTCTACGTACCTGACATAATAAACATATTATCTGTATTCATCACCATGAATTCTATAAAGAATGACGTTGAGTTTTATTTTAACTCAAAATGATGAATCTCTTCTAATCATTTGTTTATACGTGATCTCAGGTCAAACTGTCATTCATGTTTGGGACCCCATTCACATTGCATTCGATGAAAATTTTTCTCCTTGGAGTTGATTTTGGTTTTATTTGCTCTAATATAATATGAATCATTTCTCCCGATATATCTCCTAATTTCAAAAACTGAAATTAGCTTGTTTTCCTTTGTTAAAGCATACTTTTCAAAAAGACATATGAAATGAACACATCAGAGATTTATTTAAGCTGTTAATTGATGAGGGGACTGGTAAGATACTACAACCAGTTCAAAGGAGAATACAAGGAGAAAAGTCTTACAAAAAGATTAAGGAATTCTGAAACAAACTTGCAAAGGGATGGAAAGCAGTTCTACCTCCATGTACTAACCAATTACATTTTACCAGACACTGTGCATTTCTAGAGATAAGAATTATTTGAATTATTATTCATTTTCTCCAACTTATAAAGTTGCAAAATAGCTCACAGATAAAGAAAGGTGACAAGAAACTGAATGGGTGAACTAGATTTTTTTCTTTCCTATTTTAAATTATTTCAGTCTTTTCTGACACTTTTCTCTGAACCATTCCTGGAGATCTGAGTGTTGCTTTTATTCCATTCTCTAGAGCCTGATGCCTGGAGGGAGAGATAACCTAGGTTTCCTGACATTCTTGCTGAGATGTTAAAGAAACATTTTTCTGAGGTTCAGCAATACCTTTAGTTTCACTCTTGTTTCTTTCTTTCTTTTTTTTTTTCTTTTAAATTGATGTGAATTCTAATACAGAGATAGTTCAAGTTTATCCAGATCCCTGAGTATCTTCAAGACCCTTTCAGGTTTCCATAACATCAAAATTATTTTTTTTACTAAAACTAAGACATTTGCCTTTTCACTGTGTTGACAGTTGCACTCATGATACAAAAGTCACAGTGGATGAAACTTCTGGCACCTCGGGTCATGGCTGTGGCACCGAATTGTATTTGGTCATTTTGTTCTACTCTGTTATGCACTCAAAGCACAAGCAGACACAAAATTTTTTCTTCATGTTGCAGGAAAACCAACTCATTTTTAAAATTCTCAGTCCTTGTATATACAACTCTTTAATGTTCTATGTACAAAAGGGGAAGTATACATAAAGCAAGTCTGCTATATACTACATACT
Source organism: Kogia breviceps (assembly GCF_026419965.1). Lineage (NCBI taxonomy): Eukaryota > Metazoa > Chordata > Mammalia > Artiodactyla > Physeteridae > Kogia > Kogia breviceps. Next base: position 17,129,521 of record NC_081322.1, read on the forward strand.
ACACACTAAAGTATAATAACTGACTTGAGGAAAAATGCATGTGCATTTTTTAAAGTTGCTGGTTGAAGTAGCACTATGAAAACATGACTTGAAAAATGACTAAATGATAACCAATGGTTATTCAGACTTGCATATTTTACAGATTTTTTTTCTCAAAAATTAACAAAGCAAACCTGTTATTTCAAGTTAGGCATCTAACAATATTTGTTCACAAAGATAAAACTCAAGCTTTCTAAGAAAAATTAGAATTTTAGAAAATTTACCTTCTCTATAATGAGCTTCAGAGCTTCCCAATATTTTCTGATGAGTTCAGTAGTAGTATCAATGAATGTGCTTTATTAATATATTATGTGATAAAATATGTTAACATTTGAAAGATCTCTTTAACCCAGTGAATCAACATTTTTTGAATAGTCAATGCACGATGTTACAAAATCATGCACAGGTAGAATATCCATTCAAAGTGCAAGAAAGACCAATGGAATTTTAATGTAACAGAGTATGTAAAGGTCATTAATATAGCTTCAGATTCCACTTTGCAAATAAACTTTAAGGAAATACCATTTGTCCAATTTGTCTGTATTTAAAAAGACTTCCAGGGCTTCCCTGGTGGCGCAGTGGTTGAGAGTCCGCCTGCCGATGCAGGAGACACGGGTTCGTGCCCCGGTCCGGGAAGATCCCACGTGCCGCGGAGCGGCTGGGCTCGTGAGCCATGGCCGCTGGGCCTGCGCGTCCGGAGCCTGTGCTCCGCAACGGGAGAGGCCGCAACGGTGAGAGGCCCGCATACCGCAAAAAAAAAAAAAAAAAAAAAAAAAAAAGACTTCCATTACAACTACATTCTGTGTGAGGCTAGAGTTTGTATATTTCAACCAAAGCCAACAATTCACAACAGATTGAATACAGAAGTAGATATGAGAATCCAGCTGTTTTTTATTAAGCATTATATTAAATATATTTGCAAAAGAATAGAATAACACTACTCCTCTGATTATTTCTTTTTCTGGGGAAAATATAATACTTTTCACAAAATATGTTTATTTAGGTAACATGTAATGGATTTTATTATTGTTGTTTTTAACTAAACTAATTGATAAATATTTAAAAACTTTCAAAGTTTTAAATTCTAACACAGTAAGTATCAAAAGATGCAAACTATGTAAACAAAAGCTTTTGGGGCTTCTTGGTAGATTTTAAGTGTGCTAAAGGGTCCTTAGACCTAAAAATTTGAGAACTACTGATATAATATAATTTTCATTTTAAAATCCATGCACATTATGACTTTGCTCTAATAAAAAGAAAAACTTTCTCTCTACATATTCGTCTCTCCAGTTATCAGCCTTTGTATCTATGGAAGTGTTTGATGAATATTAATGCTAGCCATTTCTTTTTTTAATTAATTAATTTTTTATTGAAGTATAGTTGATTTACAATGTTGTGTTACTTTCAGGTATACAGCAAATTGATTCACATATATATGTATATATATATATATATTCTTTTTCAGATTCTTTTCCCTTATATATTATTAAAAATATTGAATATAGTTCCCTGTGTTATATAGTAAGTCCTTGTTATTTATTTTATATATAGTAGTGTTTATATGTTATTCCCAAATTCCTAATTTATCCCCCCCCACCTTTCCCCTTTGGTAACTGAAAGTTTATTTTCTATATCTATGAGTCTGTTTCTGTTTTATAAATAAGTTCATTTGTATCATATTTTTAGACTCCACATATAAATGATATCATATGATATTTGTCTTTGGCTTACTTCACTTAGTATGATAATCTCTAGGTCCATTTATGTGGCTGCAAATGAAATTATTTCATTCTTTTTCATAGCTGAGCAATGTTCCATTGTGTATATATATACATATATATATGTATATATATATACTACATCTTTATCCACTCATCTGTTAATGAACTTTTATGTTGCTTCCATGTCTTGGTTATTGTAAATAGTGTTGCAGTGAACATTGGGGCACATGTGTCTTTTCAAATTATGGCTTTCTCCAGATATATGCTCAGGAATGGGATTGCAGGATCACATGATAACTTTTTTAGTTTTGTAAGGAAACTCCATACTGTGCTCCATAGTGGCAATACCAATTTACCTTCCCACCAACAGTGTAGGAGGGTTCCCTTTTCTCCACACTCTCTCCAATAGTTGGCCATTTCTGAGGGTTGTAATTTCAGCTTTCAGTGCACTTTCACAGGTATTTTTTTATATTGCTTGAGTAAAAAACAACAAAATCATTATCTTAAATGTATATATTCACAAAAATAAATAAAAGTAAAGAGTAGAGAATGGGGATATGAAAAATTTAAAAATATATATTTCACAAATATCTGAGAATTCAGTAAATACATCATGAGAATTATTTGCTTTGATGATTTTGGATCAACTGGAAATCAAAAGAGAAAAAATAAAAATTGACCCTGTATTAATTTCCTATTGCTGCTGCAGCAAATTACCATAAATTTAGTGGTTTAAAACCACAGAAACCAGAAGTATAAAATGTATCTTATACAACTAAAATCAAGTTGTTAGCAGGACTGGTTACTTCCAGAGTCTCCAGAGGAGAAATTATTCCTTTCCTTTTCCACCTCTTTCTGGAGGCTGCTGGCATTTCTTGGCTTGTGACTGCATCACTCTAATCTCTGCTTCTATAATCACATAACTTGTCTACTTCCACTGTCAAATTTCCCTCTGCCTGTCTCTTAAAAAGACACGTGACTAATTTTATGACCCAACCAGGTAATCCAGGATAATCTCCCTATCTCAAAATCTTTAATTTAATCACACCTGCTGTCTCCCTTGCCATTTAAGGTTAATATTCACAAGTTCCAACAATTAGGACATGAATATCTTTCGGTGCCATTAATCAACCTACTACAACCCCTTACTTCACATCATACACAAAAGTCAATACTCAGGAGAGTATAGCTCTTAAATAAAGCTTACTGAAGATGATGTAAGAGAATAACTTTGTGACTTTGAGGCAGGCAAAGATATCTTAAAGATGATACAGAAAGTACTAATCATAACCATAAAGGAAACAACTGGTAAATTTACCCATATTAAAATTAAAAACATATGTTCATCAAAATTGACCCCTAAGAGAATGGCCAGATGATCTACAAGATTAGAGAAGATATTTTCAATATATGTAGTTGACAAAGAACTTGTTTGTATGCTCTTTTATGTGTATGCATATATATGTATATAAATATTACATATATACATAGATATAACTCTATAATCAATAAGGAAAAAGCAAACAATCAAACAAAAATAAGAGAAAAGCACACAAACTGACACTTCACAAAAGAGAATATCAAAATAACCACTAAACTATGAGAGTATGCTCAACTTCTCTAATATGAGGAAAACAAAAATTAAAGCCAGAATAATAAACACAGAATAGTTAAAATCTACAAGGTGATTAAACCAACTAATGGCAAAAAAAAAAAAAAAAAAAAAAAAAAAGGATCAGTTGACATTCATATACTGTTGGAGTTAAAAGGAGTTAAGGAGTTAAAACACCATTTCAGAAAACTGGTAGTAGCTACTAAATTAATCATAGTCATATTCTGTGACAGAATAATTTAACTCCTGGTATATACAAAACAGAAATGTATGCACTTCAACACCAAAGACACATACAAGATTGTCATAGCAGCATTATTCATAAAAACCAAAAACAGGGTGGGTGGATTTATATCTATAGAAGAAAAAATAACTGAATTGTGAATATTCATTTAATAGAATATTATAAAGTAGTAGAAACGAAGGGTGAATGCTATCTCGCAAACATATTATTGAGCAAAAGCAAGTAGACACTAAAGAACATATAAGTATGATCCCACTAATATAAAGAGGAAAAGCAAGCAAAACTATTGCTATTGTTAAACACCAGGATCTCAGTTCCATTTGGTGGAGGGAAGAGGGGAGCACTGATAAATAAGAATTCTGACAATGCGAAATTTTTTTTTTTCTTAAGTTGGTGGTGTTTGTGTGAGCAGGTTCACTTTGTGAGAATTCACTAAGTTATATGCTTAAAATTTGTGTGATTTTCTGTGTGAGTGATACTTCAATTAGGAATGTTAAAAAAGAGAGAAATCTATGTACCTACAAGGACAGATATCTAAAATTTATTGTTAAGTGAAAAGACAAGTGAGCAAAGCTATTTATTATATTATTTGTTTTAAAAATAAAATTAGGGCTATACAAATATTTGTATGTGTATAAATGATAGTAAAGAATACCTCAAAGGGGGATGAAGGATGGGCTGGCAGAAAGGGGAATATTTCTCTTGTTTTTCTTTATATATTTCATTACCATTTCAATTTTTATAAGACATATTAAAATTAAAATAATTATAATAAATCAAGTTATCAATACTCAGTAGATGTCAGGCACTTTTCATTTATTATCTTATTTTATTATCACAGTAATTTTAACAATTAGTTGCTCTCATTATCCTATTAGAACCTACTGGGAAACTGAGGTTGAAAATAGTTAAGGTCATAGTTATTAAGAAACAAAGTCAGAAGTTAAAATCTCATGTCAAGTTAATGCTGTTAATACAATGCTATCCTCAGCCTGTGGAAAATAATGTATATTTCTAGTATAGTACTTTTTACATTGAATAATTATCTAATAACACTCCTATCATCTCACTGAATGATTACTCCTTGAGAACTAAGATTGTGTTTGTTAAATGAATGATTGTTATTGAATAAAATGTAAATCTACATTAATCGCTAATTTAATGTAATATTTGTTCTTAAAGGTAATGAGAAGAATTTTGGACAACAGTTTCTTCATTTATTTCTTGTGGAAGGAAAGCCCACAGTTAAATACGGATGTGGAAGTTCTCAAAATATCTTGACTCTTTCTGCTAATTACAGCATTAACAGAAATGGATTCATCCCTATAACAATACGGTAAGTACCCCACAGTAGTTCCTTTAACTATAGTGCTGAGCCGTATTTTTTTAAATGTTTTTTACATGTGTAATAGCCACCTAAATACAGAAAGAAAGAAAAAAAGGTCTCTCTGAAAATTGTTTTCCCAATCTTTTTTTTTTTCATTTTAAGTGAAATAAACTACAAATTTGATACCATCTGGTATCAATCAAATTGTAGACAAAATGAATCAATTTCTCTGAAAATATCTTGAAGCAAATAAATAGATTAAAGAATTGGGTGGTTCAGTTGAAATTAAGATCTAGTTCAATTGTTCAACAAAATATCTATTGAGTGAAAAAAGCACCGCTCTTAGGGAATGGAGGGGGGAAAACGTCATTAGCACAGAACAGAAAAAAGAAAATTCAGTAGACAAAAATCGCATATGAAATGGAAATGTCTTTCTGGAGCATATAAAATTTTGGAAGGCAGTCTTGAAATTAATTCATGCTTCAGAATTAGGAAATCCCAAAAGAGAAATGGCTAAATACGATGATCACATTCCAAGGGCACTACTGAAAAATATTTACATGTAACAGCCAAGAATTTAAAATTGCTCATCAGTATAGCAATCTAGTGATAACGTTCTCCAAAGTTACTCTTTGTCAGTTAAAAATAACATTTTGTGTCTGATTTTATGTATTAGATGACATTTGGATAAGTTGGTCTGATCATCTGGAATCCTGGCTAACCTATGAAGATTGTATAAATCAAATAATCTTTCCCAGGGTCTGCATCAATCTGGAAATAAAATCAAAGAAATTGACACCAATCTGAAAATGGAAACTATGTACAGGCAGGAACAGTATCTTACTCATTTTTAATATACTTAGCAGGGCATCTGACAGATTCTCATAAATGTCTGAATGAATGAAGAAATCAGAGTGTTTGGGCTGGGAAATTCAGCTGGTTATGACAAGAAGGCAATGAAATTACCCTAAGGTAATGAAATTGTTATTCATAAATTAGGCTTACCCTTTTGGAACACTGAGTTATGTACAGAAAAAAAACAAACTTTGAGAGCAATGGACTTAACTCCAATTTCAATCATTTTGCTTACAAAGGCTTGCTGTTGATCACAGCAAAGGAGCCAGATGAGAAGGCGAATAACTTAAAACCAATTTAAAAGGCAGTTCTTGATAACCTCATCATTTTAAACAATGTCATCATTTTATACAGTCTATTACATATGAAGTAATTTCTATTTTTGGTCAAACTTTCTTGAACGACTGATTTCAGGTTTTGCCTTTAACTAATGAGGACCTAGTCAGGCAGTCCTCAAACAAACCCCTCAAATCCTTAGGTAGCCTCAAGTTGAAAGCATCCTGAAAAAAATTACTGATACTTTAATTAAAATTGAAAACAAAGGACTTTGGATTAATTTTACCCAAAATTTAGAAAGTGAAATACAGCCATCTTTACTGATGCAAAAATGTAAATCTGATTTGTCTTGTCAGCAAAATCCTACAAGACCTCATGGTGACAATAGTTTGCATTAAAGGCTTACCCTGGAACTATATTATATTTTATACATTACATATTATATTACTTAAATTATTTAAATTTATATAATTTTAAAACATTCTATATATTTAAATTATTTAAATTTTATCATTTTTATAATTTTAAAACATTATAAAAATTTAAATAAATTAGTTAAAATAAATTAACTAAAAATTAATTTTAGAAAAGTTGAGTGCCCACCTGCTCTCTCAATATTTCTTAATTTTTGTCTCTCATTTTTCTTTCTGTTTCTTCTGGGTTTTTTCTCTGTTTTTAATTTTATTTATTCATGTAACAAATGTGTTGGGGTTTTTTGGTTTTTTTTTTTTTTTGTAGTACTATACTAAGCTCCTGGAATACAATGTTAAGCCAAAACAGACAAAATCCTAATTCTTATATAAAGTTTGGTGAGGCAGATTGACAAATAGTCACACTAAGGAGGAAATATCAATAATTAAAATTTGAGATGTGTGGGAAATTTTTTTTAAATGGTGCAAGGAAAACAAATTACAAAGTAGCCTGGCCTAGGATAAAGAGTCAAAGGAAGCTCTCTGAAAAATGGGTAGAGGTGGTGAACTAGGTGAAAACAAACAAGCAGAAACAGTCAAAGCAGTGATGTAGGAGTTCCAGGCAGTGAAAAGAATGCGAGGAAAGAACCTTTGGTGGAAAGAGCCACAGTATATAAAGGGATTCAATAGACTAACTGTGTATGGAACAGAGGAGCAGAGGAGGATGGCTGAGGATTGGAAGGTGAAGACTGAGGGTCCACCAGATGGCAAACACTGTAGGGCCCTATAGCTGGGATAAAGAGTGATTGAAGGGGGCCACTTAGATATCTGTTATATGTCCAAATAAGACATATGGTGGCTTGGACTAGGCTGGTGTCATACAGAAATTGACAGATAAAAAAAATAATTAAGGCTGGTGGCCAAGATGGCAGAGTGGGAAAACTCTGAGCTCACCTCCTCCCATGAGCACAGAAAAATTCAACTAATTACAAAACAACTATTGATCAGAAAGACCAAAAGACTAGCAGAAAAGGTCTTCTACAGCTAAAGATTTAAAGTACCACAAGGAAATGGGTAGGAGGGGCTGAGTCACGATATAGTCAACACCCATTCCCATGTGTGGGTGGCCCACAAATAGGAGGAAAGTTATAATTGTAGAGGTTCTCCCCAAGGAACAAGGGGTCTGAGCCCCACATCAGGCTCTCCAGCCCAGTAGTCCTGCACCAGGAAGATGAGCCATAGGAACATTAGGCTTTGAAGACCAGCAAGGCTTGCATATAAGAGAGCCAGAGAGCTGTGGAAGATAGACTCCATTGTTAAAGGTGCAAACAAAATATCATACACTCCAAGACCCAGGGCAGAAGTGATTTGAGACAAACCTGGGTCAGACCCACCTGCTGATCTTGGAGAGCTTTCTGGAGAGGCAGGAGGAGACTGATTCTCACCCTGGGGACATAGACACTGGTGGCAGCCATATTAGGGAGCTTGTTCTACCATAAGGACACTGATGCTGGCAAGTACCATTTTGGAATCCTCTCTCTAGCTTATTAGTGCCAGGACCCAGACTGGCCCACCAGCCTGCTGACACCAGTACTAGGATGCTTCAGGCCAAGGAGCTGGCCTGGCAGGGACACAGACCCACCCATAAGCAGGCTGGCCGCCTTAGACCTGCTGAGCCTAGCCTCTCCAGAACTCGACCCCATGCACCAGCAGGCCAACACCAACTCTGGGACACCTTGGGCCCCTAAGCCAGTTGCCCTGGGATCTGGCCCTACCCCCCAGGGGGCTGACAAAAGCTATGGGACACCCCAAACACCACAGTCAGTCATGTCAGGAACCAACCTCTCACACCAGCAAGCTGACACCAGCTCTGAAAGAAGTAACAAACAACACCACAAATATACAAAGGATTATAAGAGAGTACTATGAACAATTATACACCAAACAAATGGACAACTTAGAAGAAATGAATAAATTCCTAGAAACAAACAATCTCCCACAGTTGAATCAGGAAGAAATAAAAAATATGAACAGACCAATTACTAGTAATTAAATTTAATCAATAATAAAAACCCTCCCAACAAACAAGAGTCCAGGACTAGACAGCTTCACAAATAAATTCTGCCAAACATTTATGTTTGCTCAACTTCTTCCGAAAAATTGAAGAAGGGAGGATGTTTTCAAACTCATTATACAAGGCCAGCATCACCCTGATACCAAAATCATACAAAGACAACACAAAAAAGAAAATTACAAGCCAATATCACTGATGAAAATAGATGAAAAAGTCCTCAACAAAATACTGGCAAACCAAATTCAACAGTATATTAAAAGGACCATATACCACAATCAAGTGGGATATATCCCAAAGATACAAGACTGGTTCAATACTTGCAAATTAGTCAATGTGATGCACCACATTAACAAATTGAAGGTAAAAATGATATGATTATCTTAATAAATGAGGAAAATTTTTGACAAAACTATACATCATTTGTGATAAAACTCTCAACAAGGTAGGTATAGAGAGAAGATACCTTGATATCATAAAGGCCATATATGGCAAATCCACAGCTAACATTATACTCAATGGTGAAAAGCTGAAAGCACTTCCTCTAAGATCAAGACAAAGACAAGAATGCCCACTCTCACCACTTTTATTCAACATAATATTTGAAGTTCTAGACAGAGCAATCAGACAAGAAAAATAATAAAAGCAATCCAAATTAGAAACAAATAATTAAAACTCTCATTGTTTGTAGATGGCATGATACTATAAATAGAAAATCCTAAAGACACCACCAAAAAAACAACTAGAACCCATCAATGAATTAGGTAAAGTTGCAGGATACAAAATTAATACACAGAAATCTTTTGTACTTCTATACACTAATAAAAAACTACAGAAAGAGAAATTAAGAAACAATCACACTTAAACAATTGTACCAAAAAAGATAAAATACCTAAAAATAAATCTAACTAAGGAGATAAAAGAACTGTACCTGGAAAACTATAAGACACTGATGAATGAAATTGAAGATGATACAAACAGATGGAAAGATATACTGTGTCCATGGTCTGGAAGAATCAATATTGTTAAAATGACCATACTACCCAAGGCAATCTAAAGGTTCAATGCATTTCCTATCAAAACACCAGTAGCAGTGTATATAAGTCCATGCTACTCTCTCACTTCATCCCAGCTTACACTTACCCTTCCCTGTGTCTTCAAGTCCATTATCTATGTCTGCATCTTTATTCCTGTCCTGCCCCTAGGTTCTTCAGAACCATTTTTTTTTTTTTTTTAGATTCCATATATATGTGATAGGGAGGGTGGGAGGGAGACACAAGAGGGAGAAGATATGGGGATATATGTATATGTATAGCTGATTCACTTTGTTATAAAGCAGAAATTAACACACCATTGTAAAGCAATTATACTCCAATAAAGATGTTTAAAAAAAGAAATATAAGAACTCATTAAATGCATTAAAAAATGGCATTTTCATAGAACTAGAACAAATAATTCTAAACTGTATGAAACATGAAAGACCCTAAATAGCCAAAAAAATCTTGAGAAAAAAGAACAAAGCTGGAAGTATCATACTCCATGATTTCAAACTTGTAGTAACAAAGCTACTAAAATCAAAGCAGTATGGTGTTGGCACCAAAATAAAACAAAAAACAAAAAAACAAAATCAGTGGGACAGAATAGAGAGCCCAGAAATGAACCAAGGCTTACCTGGTTATTTAATCTACAAAAGAGACAAAAATATGCAATAAGAAAAAGAACGTCCCTTTAATAAATGGTGTTGGGAAAACTGGACAGCTACATGCAAAAGAATCAAACTAGACTACTCTTTCACACCATATACAAAAATATATCCAAAATGGATAAGACCTAAAACTATAAAATGACTAAAAATGCATAAGCAGTATACTCGTTGACAGAGGTCTCAGTATTAATTTTTTTAGGTTATGTACCCTCAGGCAAAGGAAACAAAAGCAAAAATAAATAAATGGGACTGCATTAAACTAAAATACTTTTACACAATGAAGGAAATTATCAAAAAAATGAAAAGGCCACCTACTGAATAGGAAAAGATATTTGCAAATGATGTATCCAATAAGAGGTTAATATCCAAAATATTCAAAGAACTTATAAAACTCAACATCAAAAAAACAAGCAATCTGATTAAAAAATGGGCAGAGTATCTGAATAGACATTTTTCCAAAGCAGACATACAGATGGCCAACAATTATGTGAAAAGATGCCAAACGTCACTAATCATCAGGAATTTGCAAACCAAAATCACAATGAGATATCATCCCACACCTGTCAGAATGGCTATTATCAAAAAGACAACAAATGTCATGCACACACACACACACATATACACAAAATGGAATATTACTCAACTATTAAAAAAAGAATGAAATTCTGCCAATTGCAGCAACACACTTGGGCCTACAGAGTATTATGCTAAGTGAAATAAGACAAACAGGGAAAGGCAAACACTGTATGATTTCACTTATATGTGGAATCTACAAAACAAAACAAATGAGCAAACATAACAAAATTGAATCAGAGCCATAGATACAGAGAACAAACAGTAGGTTGCCAGAGGGAAGAGGGTGGGGGTAGGATAGAAATAGGTGAGAGAGATTAAGAGGTACAAACTTCAAGTTGCAAAATAAATGACTCCTGAGTAAGAAATGTACAGTGTGGGGAATATAGTCAATAATTTGTGGTTTCCCGAGTCAAGGTATGGGGGAGAGGAATTGGATGAAGTCAGTCAAAAGGTACAAACTTTCAGTTATAAGATAAATAAATGCTAGGGAAGTAATGTACAGCATGATAAATATGACTAGCACTGCTGTATGTTATATATGAAAATTGTTAAGAGATTAACTCCTGAGTTCTCATCACAAAGAAAAATTTTTTTCTATTTGATTAACTTTTTATCTATACAAGATGATGAATGTTCAATAAACTTATTGAGATAATCATTTCATGTTGTATGTAAGTCAAATCATTATGCTGTACACCTTAAACTCACAGTGCTGTGTGTCAATTAGATTTCAATGCACCTGAAAAAAAAACTAATTAGGAGTAAAATTGACTGATTAATACAAGAAGTGAAAGGAGAGGTATCAAAAATGAATACTCATCTTCTGATGTGCAACTAGATAGACTTTAGCAAACAATGCAAGGAAAGCATTTTTCATAGAGAAGATTGCGAATGAGTTCAGGCTTGAGCATTGATGAGATTAGGTGACTTTGGTACATCAAAGTGGAGTTTTCGATTTGAATCTATGGATGTAACATTCAGAGGAGAGTTCTGGATGGGAAATATAATTTATGAGTCATCAGCGTGCAGGTGGTAATTGAAACCATGAGTGTGGATGAACGTATATAGGATGAGTTGAAAAAATTGTCTCATACTGAGTGTTGAAGAGGTAACATTTGATGACTGAGTAGAGGAATATGACTTTATAAGAAGTATGAGAAGGAGTAATCAGAGGAATAGGAGGCAAACAAAAGGAGTGGGGTCAGAGAGAGCAGAGGAAAGGTTTATCAAATACTCTGATAGTCCATTGGATGGTCCACATGATTCCATGCCCTGAAGGCATCATTCCAGGAGGATAGAGTAAGAAGTCAGATTGGAGGAAATTAAAATAACCAGTGTAGGCCACTTTCAAGAATTTTACTGTGAAATGTAAAAAGAGGTAAGGTGAAATCTAGAGAGAGGTGAGGGGTCAAGAGGAAAAATATGTAAGATGAAAGAGAATTGAGCATGTTTAATTGTCGATTGGAATTATTAGTTGAGTGGAAGGTGTTAAAACATAGAAAAATAAATAGTTGAGAACAGCAAGTCCCTTAGAAGTTTGGAGCCAGGAGATACAATACACATGAGTAAAGATTCCTGGCAGAGGGGAGAGAAAATGGAGAAAGACTTAGACATTGAGTCTTCTGATTTCTGTCTTCCCATAAATCCTTTGGCTTGTGACTGCCTTGCTTTACCTCCATTTATCTAGTTGTAGTTGTTCATGTCTCCTTCTCACTGTCTTGCGTGCTCCACTCGTCTCTCCATCCTTAACCAGGCATAATTTGGAATTAAAATTTTAAATTCTCACTAACAGAATTCTTTCTATGAGAAATCAGAACAGACATCTCCCTAAAAAACATGGGAATTAGGTTCCTTTTTCATAATATGGATGATGATGGAATTTTTATTCCATATTAAAGGGTTCTTGACAATAAAATACCATAGCATAATTGAAAAGAACTTATTTTCAAAACTTAATGGAATGATCTCTAAGGTAAACATGTAAAAGATGGCTTTGGTTTTTATTTTGTTATGTCAGTACTTCCTCCTACTAAATCTGCATTATAGGAGATGAAAGGAGATGGCAGGGTAGAACAAACTTGAATAAGCCACTTGTAGTGATTGAAGTCAATTCAGTATCAAGATAGAAGTTCTTCTTAAATGAAATGGAGCAGAGATCACAGTTCTAGAGATACATTGTAATTCATACTCATGCACACAGTTTTTCTTTCATTTCAACAAATTTTGAAAGGGATCACATAGAGAGAATATTGGTTTTCACAAGGGTTATTCTCCATTGGGGAAGTTCAGAAAAGTTTTCTTACTATATACATTTTTTCTAAAGTTTCTGAAGTTTAAATTTTTCTAGTACATTTTGTGTCTGTCATATACAAAAGCTAACACATTATTCATTACTTTTTTTTCCCTAAAGAACCCCCATGTCCTTTCCTCTAGGGAATTTACTGTGTTATCTGCATGTTTTAAAGCCACATAGCCTCTTCTACCTTCCTTAGTTCCCGCCATCCCAAACGCCTGACAACATTCTCTCAGGTTAATAAACTTTTAGGGTAACCAAAGCCAAGTGGTTGTTGGCCAAGAATTGCTGACTGTCAGATCTACACATCCCTGTCAGCCACTTTTTAGTATAGCAGGTCAGTGTAAAGGAATTCATGCTTGGTTTAAGACCAATTGAACAGAGGCTGGAAAAGTTTCTGTAGCTGGATAGCAATAACCTCAGTACTTGCAAAAATTCAAACAAACAACAAGTAAAACCATTGCAAGCATATTCATCACATTACTCTCCTAGATATTTGGTACAGAAAACAAAGTAAATTAATAAAAACTGCTGATGAGTTTTATAAATGGACTGATTTTTACCTCTTGTTTGATCTTATTAATTTCTATGAGATAAACCCCTCATACAGATAGATGTATATCTGTCTGTGTGTGTGTGTGTGTGTGTGTGTGTGTGTGTGTGTGTGTGTGTATCTGGGCAAATTACTTTTTATTTATTTTATTAGCTCATTTCCCACAGTTGTTTGATCAAGAAAGTAGATAAAAAATTTATTATAATGCAATACCAACATTAACCTCAAAAGAATGGGAAGTAAAAAGGATTCTGAGTAGGATTGATTTCAGCTATAGTAAATGAAGAGATTTACTAGCATATAATTTATGAAAAATAAGAAAGGAAAAAACAACAACTTCTCATAATACTGGTATTTAATCATCAAAGGCCTTTCAGACAACTTTGCTCAAAATCAGCCTGCAGTGCTTTGCCATTTTCCCACATAAATTTTCTGTATTATAACTCAACTGGTATTGACCTCTAACTCCATATACAGAATGAGCAGAGGACCACCCAAGTTCATGTAAGAAGAAAGAATATTCGTAATATATTGTCAGCTATAATTTTGTGTTGTTGTTGGTACGTGGGCCTCTCACTGTTGTGGCCTCTCCCGTTGCGGAGCACAGGCTCCGGACACGCAGGCTCAGCAGCCATGGGTCACGGGCCCAGCCGCTCCACGGTATGTGGGATCTTCCTGGACCGGGGCGCGAACCTGTGTCCCCTGCATCGGCAGGCTGACTCTCAACCACTGCACCACCAAGGAAGCCCCCGTCAGCTATAATTTTGAGAATAACTCAAAATGTCCTGCATGTTTCTGATTTTGTAAAATATGCAAAACTTTTTCACATGTTTCTGATAGTTAATATTATACAAACTAAGGATTGCATACCTTTAGTCTTAGAGACAAGAAACTATGAAATGGTGAGAACCTTCACTTCTTGAAACAGATGGTGACTTTTTAACTGTGCTAAATCTATAAGATATTAGATTTATTGATAAACATTGTCATGTCTATATGGAAAGTTTGGTAAGCTTTTTATCTTAAAAAGTTCAAACTTCATCACTTAAATATTAATTTAATTTCTTTACCTTTTCCATCAACTCCTCCATATGGTATTTCTTAGAGGAAATATAGGAAAACTGGAGCTTAATATGGGAAATACACCATAATACTTTATTATTATATTGCATTAAGTACATGAATACATAAACTTAAACTTTGCTCTTGCTCTTTTATCCATACATAACACATTCATCATACATATTATGTCCATCCATACATAACATACATCAATAAAGCTGGACAGCAAGTTATAATGCAGTTTATTTGTATTTAATTGTGAACATTGAGTGTAAAATGAAAATTTCTTCCATTAAGTAAGTTTAAGAAAATCTTTAAAGAATATCTGTGAGTCTAGGAGTTGGTGAAAGGGGATTAAGATTATTGCATAGACTCTTCTGTTAACATTTGCATGTATCTTGAGAAACAAGGATGTTAAGTATTAGTTTGGTCCCTGGTGATGCAAAAAGAGAACTTTTAAGCAAACATATCATAATTTGAATGTGAGCCTGAGTCTTCACAATATGTTCACTGAACACGTCAGTAGATTTGATTAGTCTATATAAATTTAGTTTAATATAAAAAATTTCAAGTGACTGTTTGACTATGTAATCATGTTTGTTCTTCTTAATTGTTCAATTAAGTTCAAATTATCTAAATGAAATGGCTATTAGCAAAGTTACAACAGCGACGACTCAGGCCCACAACTCCTCATCTTTGGTGTGTCAAGATACCAAGACAGACCAGGGAACTGGTTGACCCTCAAGTCCTGATAGCAGCACAAAGACTCCACTGAGGAAGAATGGAGATGCAGTTGTCAAGTACATCTATAGCACAGAGTAGGAAATGAACTGAATTTTGAAGAAAGATTAAGAATTTACCAGGGGGGCAGAAGATGGAAAAGGATCAGCAATGGCATCACGTTGTGTAGAGTAACAATGTTGCTCATGTGGAAATCGTATGGAGATGAGGTATAACGAGGACATAAAGTTCAAGGTGCCAGGATGTTTACCTCTTCAGCAAATTGTCATCAAACATTGTAATTTCCAATGCAGAGAATCACAATAAATTAAAATAAAATGCAGGAAATTCTTTTGAGAATTAGCAATGTACACTGAGAAAGGCTTCACACTCTCTTCATCCTTTACTGCCAGTGGTAGATTTCTCTGACTGTCAGAAAGGGTTACTGAAGAAGTTTGAATTACTCTTGTGTGGTGGCAGAGTGTAGAGCAAACTAGACTTCAAGCTCTAAAAGCCTTCCACCTGTGTAATTCTAAAATGTGTCTTCTATATCATTGTTAGGACAAGATTATAAAGAAAGTAAGAGGAAGGAAATGAAGACTTAGGGACAAACTGAATATAGGAATTTAGGCAGAAAAGCAGTAATTAATAGCATAAGAAAACACTTTGCCACATAGGGCAGTTGAATAAAGGGATTTAACATGTTGAAAAACAAGATTCATGAGGAAATCTTGAGGGATTGTTTGTCATTAAGGAGCTGTGATTAAAGATATAGATTCATACAGCACCTGTTTTCCAACCCACATCTGTGGGCCCCGTGTTCTAATTGGCACCTATACTCGTGGTTAAGACAGTATTTGATTACTGCCTTAAAACAACTACCAGGAAACATATTTTACCTTGAAAATTCTTTAAATCCTATTCATAGTGGTAGGACTCAATCTTTAACAAAATATTTATCTTAATTAATTTCTTTAAACAATTCTTACAGAGTGGACTAAAAATATAGACAATCTTATTTATTTTAAAAAATGGCCAGCCACCTAGCTTGCTAATGAAGCTAAAGAAAACTACACCAGCTTCCTCCTCAGCAAATTGCCCATGACTTCATCAACACACTGAATAAAAGAAGATATATATTGAGATAAAACGTTTCATAATTTAAAACCTGTGAACTCTGTTCCACCAAACACAGACTCATTTAATTAAGTTTGTTAGTTTAAGATTTTTAAAGAGATTTACTAAAATTTTTAAATTTACTTAAAATTTATTTAAAATTTAAATTTACTTAAAATTTAAAAATTTTAAATAGCTAGGCACTGGTACTGGAGCCAAAGTGTTGCAACTCTATAAATATAGCACAATAACTCAATATTTCTTCAGATAATTTATTCTAGTTCCATCATGAGACACAGTAAATTCCTGTTTTACAGTATTTGATACCAAATTCCATCCTGGTCCCTCTTACTTGTTTTTTGTTTGTTTGTTTTTTTAACATCTTTATTGCAGTATAATTGTTTTGCAATTGTGTGTTAGTTTCTGCTTTATAACAAAGTAAATCAGTTATACATATACATATATCCCCATATCTCTTCTCTCTTGCCTCTCCCTCCCACCCATCTAGGTGGTCAGAAAGCACCGAGATGACCTCCCTGTGGTATGCGGCCGCTTCCCACTAGCTATCTATTTTACATTTGGTAGTGTATATATGTCCATGCCACTCTCTCACTTTGTGTCAGATTACACTTCCCCCTCCCCATATCCTCAAGTCTATGCTCTAGTAGGTCTGCGGATTTATTCCTGACTTGCCCCTAGGTTCTTCATGACCATTGTTTTTCTTTTTTTTCTTAGATTCTATATAATGTGTTAGTATACGGTATCTGTTTTTCTCTTTCTGACTTACTTCACTCTGTATAACAGACTCTAGGTCCATCCACCTCACTACAAATAACTCAGTTTCTGTTCTATTTATGGCTGAGTAATATTCCATTGTATATATGTGCCACATCTTCTTTATCCATTCATCTGTCAGTGAACACATAGGTTGCTTCCATTTCCTGGCTATTATAAATAGTGCTGGAATGAAGATTGTGGTACATGACTCTTTTTGAATTATGGCTTTCTCAGGATATATGTCCAATAGTGGGATTGCTGAGTCATATAGTAGTTCTATTTTTAGTTTTTTAAGGAACCTCCATACTGTTCTCCATAGTGGCTGTATCAATTTACATTCCCACCAACAGTGTGACAGGGTTCCCTTTTCTCCACACCGTCTCCAGCATTTATTGTTTCTAGAATTTTTGATGATGGCCATTCTGACTGGTGTGAGATGATATCTCATTGTAGTTTTGATTTGCATTTCTCTAATGATTAATGCTGTTGAGCATTCTTTCATGTGTTTGTTGGCAATCTGTATATCTTCTTTGGAGAAATGTCTATTTAGGTCTTCTGCCCATTTTTGAATTAGGTTGTTTATATTTTTGATATTGAGCTGCTTGAGCTGCTTTTAAGGCTTGGAGATTAATCCTTTCTCAGTTACTTCATTTGCAAATATTTTCTCACATATTGAGGGTTGTCTTTTCATCTTTTTTATGGTATCCTTTGCTGTTCAGAAGCTTTTAAGTTTCATTAGGTCCCATTTGTTTATTTTTGTTTTTATTTCCATTTCTCTAGGAGGTGGGTCAAAAATGATCTTGCTGTAATTTATGTTATAGAGTGTTCTGCCTATACTTTCCTCTAAGAGTTTGATAGTGTATGGCCTTACATTTAGTGCTTTAACCCATTTTGAGTTTATTTTTGTGTATGGTGTTAGGGAGTGTTCTAATTTCATACTTTTACATGTACCTGTCCAGTTTTCCCAGCACCACTTATTGAAGAGGCTGTCTTTTCTCCACTGTATATTCTTGCCTTCTTTATCAAAGAAAAGGTAACCATATGTGTGTGGGTTTATCTCTGGGCTCTCTATCCTGTTCCATTGATCTTTATTTCTGTTTTTGTGCAAGTACCATACTGTCTTGATTACTGTAGCTTTGTAGTATAGTCTGAATTCAGGGAGCCTGATTCCTCCAGGTCCGTTTTTCTTTCTCAAGATTGCTTTAGCTATTCGGGGTCTTTTGTGTTTCCATACAAATTGTGACATTTTTTGTTCTAGTTTTGTGAAAACGGCTAGTGGTAGTGTGATAGGTATTGCATTGGATCTGTAGATTGCTTTGAGTAGTATAGTCATTTTCACAATGTTGATTCTTCCAATCCAAGAATATGGTATATCTCTCCATCTATGTGTATCATCTTTAATTCCTTTCATCAGTGTCTTATGATTTTCTACATAGAGTTCTTTTGTCTCCTTAGGTAGGTTTATTCCTAGATATTTATTCTTTTAGTTGCAGGGGTAAATGGGAGGTTATTTTTAAATTTCACATTCAGATATTTCATCATTAGTGTATAGGAATGCCAGAGATTTCTGTGCATTAATTTTGTATCCTGCTACTTTACCAAATTAATTGACTAGCTCTAGTAGTTTTCTGGTAGCGTGTTTAGGATTCTCTATGTACAATATCATGTCATCTGCAAACAGTGACAACTTTACATCTTCTTTTCCTATTTGGATTCCTATTATTTCTTTTTCTTCTCTGGTTGCTGTGGCTAAAACTTCCAAAACTATGTTGAATAAAATGGTGAGAGTGGGCAAACTTGTCTTTTTCCTGATCTTAGTAGGAAATGGTTTCAGTTTTTCACCCTTGAGGACAATGTTGCCTGTGGGTTTGTCATATATGGCCATTAGTATGTTGAGGTAATTTCCCTCTATCCTTACATTCTGGAGGGTTTTTACCATAAATGGGTGTTGTAATTTGCCTAAGCTTTCTATGCATCTATTGAGATGATCATATGGTTTTTCTCCTTCAGTTTGTTAATATGGTGTATCATATTGATTGATTTGCATATATTGATGAATCCTTGCAGTCCTGGAATAAACCCCACTTGATCATGGTGTATGATCCTTTTAATGTGCTTTTGGATTCTGTTTGCTAATATTTGGTTGAGGATTTTTGCATCTATGTTCATCAGGGATATTGGCCTGTAGTTTTCTTTCTTTGTGATATCTTTGTCTGGTTTTGATGTCAGCATGATGTTGGCCTCGTAGAATGTGTTTGGGAGTGTTTCTCCCCCTGCTATATTTTGGAAGATTTTGAGAAGGATAGGTGTTAGCTCTTCTCTAAATGTTTGATAGAATTTGCCTGTGAAGTCATCTGGTCCTGGGCTTTTGTTTGTTGGAAGATTTTTAACCTCAGTTTCAGTGCTTGTGATTGGTCTGTTCATATTTTCTACTTCTTCCTGGTTCAGGCTCGAAGACTGAATTTCTATGAATTTGTCCATTTCTTCTACATTGTCCATTTTATTGGCATACAGTTGCTTGTAGTAATCTCTCATGATCCTTTGTATTTCTGCAGTTTCAGTTGTTACTCCTCCTTTTTCATTTTTAATTCTATTAATTTGAGTCTTCTCCTTTTTTTTCTTGATGAGTCTGGCTAATGCTTTACCAATTTTTTTTATCTTCTCATAGAACTAGGTTTTAGTTTTATTGACCTTTGTTATCGTTTCCTTCATTTCTTTTTCATTTATTTCTGATCTGATTTTTATGATTTCTTTCCTTATGCTAACTTTGGGTGGTTTTTTTTTTTTTTTTTTCCCTCTTTCTCTAATTGCTTTAGGGGTAAGGTTATGTTGTTTGTTTGAGATGTTTCTTGTTTTTTAAGGTAGGATTGTATAGCTATAAACTTCCCTCTTATAACTGCTTTTGCTGCATCCCATAGGTTTTGAGTCTTTCTGTTTTCATTGTCATTTGTTTCTAGGTAATTTTTGATTTCCTCTTTGATTTCTTCAGTGATCTCTTGGTTATTAAGTAGTGTGTTGTTTAGCCTCCATGTGTTTGTATTTTTTAACTGATATTTTCCTCTAATTGATATCTAGTCTCATAGCATTGTGGTCAGAAAAGATACTTGATATGATTTCAATTTTCTTAAATTTACCAAGGCTTGATTAGTGACCCAATATATGATCTATCCTGGACAGTGTCCCTTGAGCACTTAAGAAGAAAGTGTATTCTGTTGTTTTTGGATGGGATGTCCTATAAATATCAATTAAGTCCATCTTGTTTAATGTGTCATTTAAAGCTTGTGTTTCCTTAATTAGTTTCATTTTGGATGATCTGTCCATTGGTGAAAGTGGGGTGTTAAAGTCCACTACTATGTTTGTGTTACTGTTGATTTTCCATTTTCTGGCTGTTATTATTTGCCTTATGTACTGAGGTGCTCCTATGTTGGGTGCATAAATATTTACAATTGTTGTATCTTCTTCATGATTGATCATTATGTAGTGTCCTTCTTTGTGTCTTTTAATAGTCTTTATTTTAAAGTCTATTTTGTCTGATATGAGAATTGCTATGCAGCTTTCTTCTGATTTCTATTTGCATGGAATATCTTTTTCCATCCCCTCACTTTCAGTCTGTATGTGTCCCAGGTCTGAAGTGGGTCTCTTGTAGACAGCATATATATGGGTCTTGTTTTTGTATCCATTCAGCCAGTCTATGACTTTTGGTTAGAGCATTTAATCCATTTAAATTTAAGGTAATTATCAATATGTATGTTCTTATTACCATTTTCTTAATTGTTTTGGGTTTGTTATTTCCTTCTCTTGTGTTTCCTACCTAGAGAAGTTCCTTTAACATTTGTTGTAAAGCTGGTTTGGTGGTACTGAATTATCTTAGCTTTTGCTTGTCTGTAAAGGTTTTAATTTATCTGTCAGATCTGAATGAGATCCTTGCTGGGTAGAGTAATCTTGGGTGTAGGTTTTTCCCCTTCATCACTTTAAATATGTCCTGCTACTCCCTTCTGGCTTGCAGAGTTTCTGCTGAAAGATCAGCTGTTAACCTTATGAGGATACCCTTCTTTTTATTTGCTTTTCTTCCCTTTCTGCTTTTAATAATTTTTCTTGTATTTAATTTTTGATAACTTGATTAATATGTGTCTTGGCATGTTTCTCCTTGGATTTGTCCTGTCTGGGACTCTCTGTGCTTCTTGTGCTTGATCAACTATTTCCTTTCCAATATTAGGAAAGTTTTCCTAATAAACTTTCCAAAATTTTCCTGTAAGTTTTCAACCATAATCTCTTCAAATATTTTCTCAGTCCCTTTCTTTTTCTCTTCTTCTTCTGGGACCCCTATAATTCGAATGTTGGTGCATTTAATGTTGTCCCAGAGGTCACTGACACTGTCCTCAATTCTTTGCATTATTTTTTCTTTATTCTGCTCAGCAGTAGTTATTTCCACTATTTTATCTTCCAGGTCACTTATCTATTTTTCTGTCTCAGTTATTCTGTTTTTGATGCCTTCTACAGAATTTTTAATTTCATTTATTGTGTTGTTCATCAGTGTTTCTTTGCTCTCTAGTTCTTCTAGGTCCCTGTTAAATGTTTCTTGTATTTTCTCCATTTTATTTCCAAGATTTTGGATCACCTCTACTGTCATTATTCTGAATTCTTGTTCAGGTAGACTGCCTATTTCCTCTTCATTTGTTATGTCTGGTGGGTTTTTACCTGCTCCTTCATGTGCTGTGTGTTTCTCTGTCTTCCCATTTTTCTTAACTTACCATGTTTGGTGTCTCCTTTTCGCACACTGCATGTTCATAGTTCCCTTTGTTTTCAGTGTCTGATCCCAGTGGCTGAGGTTGGTTCATTGGGTTTTGTAAGTTTCCTGCTAGAGGGGACTAGTGCTTGTGTTCTGCTGGATGAGGCTGGATCTTGTCTTTCTGGTGGGCAGGTCCACGTCTGATGGTGTGTTTTGGGATGCCTGTGGCCTTATTATGATTTTAAACAGCCTCTCTGCTAGTGGGTGGGGTTGCATTCCTGTCTTGCTAGTTGTTTGTTATAGAGTGTCTTGCACTGTAGCTTGCTGGTCGTTGAGTGGAGCCGGGTCTTAGCATTGTAATGGAGATCTCTGGGAGATTTTTGCCATTTGATATAACTTGGAACTGGGAGGTCTCTTGTGGACCAATGTCTTGAACTTGGCTCTCCCACCTCAGAGGCACAGCCCTGACCCATGGCTGGAGCATCAAGAGACTGTCATCCACATGGCTCAGAATAAAAGGAAGAAAAGAAAGAAAGAAAGAAAGAAAGAAAGAAAGAAAGAAAGAAAGAAAGAAAGAAAGAAAGAAAGAAAGAAAGAAAGAAAGAAAGAAAGAAAGAAAGAAAGAAAGAAGACAAAATAAAGTTATTAAAATAAAAAGTAATTATTAAGAAAAAATGTTTAAATAATAAAAAAGAGAAAGAAAGAAGAGAGCAACCAAACCAAAAAACAAATCCAACAATGATAACAAGCACTAAAAACTATACTAAAAAAAAAAAAAACAGACAGAACTCTAGAAAAAATGGTAAAAGCAAGGCTATACAGACATAATCACACATAGAAGCATATACATACACACTCAGAAAAAGAGAAAAAGGGAAATATATAGATATCATTGCTCCCAAAGTCCACCTCCTCAATTTGGGATGATTTTTTGTCTATTCCGGTATTCCACAGATGCAGGGTACATCAAGTTGTCTGTGGAGGTTTAATCCGCTGCTCCTGAGGCTGCTGGGAGAGATTTCCCTTTCTCTTCCTTGTTTGCACAGCTCCTGGGGTTCAGCTTTGGATTTGGCCCCACTTCTGCATGTAGGTCACCTTAGAGCATCTGTTCTTCGCTCAGAGATGATGGGGTTAAAGGAGCAGCTGATTCGGGGGCTCTGGCTCACTCAGGATGGGGGGAGGGAGGGTCATGTAGTGCGGAGCAAGCCTGCGATGGCAGAGGCCAGCATGACGTTGTACCAGCCTGAGGCACACCATGTGTTCTCCCTGGAAAGTTGTCCCTGGATCCCAGGACCCTGGCAGTGGCAGGCGGCACAGGTTTCTGGGAGGGGAGGTGGGGAAAGTGACCTGTGCTTGCACACAGGCTCCTTGGTGGCGACAGCAGCGGCCTTAGCATCTCATGTCCATCTCTGGGGTCCGCACTGATAGCCACAGCTTGCGCCCATCTCCGGAGCTCTTTTAAGCAGAGCTCTTAATCCCCTCTCCTTGCACACCAGGAAACAAAGAGGCAAGAAAAAGTGTGTTGCCTCTTCTGCAGCTCCAGACTTCTCCCGAACTCCCTCCCGGCCATCCGTGGCGCACTAGCACCTTCAGGCTGTGTTCACGCCGCCAACCCCAGTCCTCTCCCTGTGATCCGACCAAATCCCAAGCCTCAGCTCCCAGCCCCGCCCACCCCAGAGGGAGAGCAGACAAGCCTCTCGGGTTGGTGAGTGCTGGTAGGCACCGATCCTCTGTGGGAATCTCTCTGCTTTGCCCCCCGCACCCCTGTGGCTGTGCTCTCCTCCATGGCTCTGAAGCTTCCCCACTCTGCCACCCTTAGTCTCCACCCATGAAGTGGCTTCTAGTGTGTGGAAACCTTTCCTCCTTCATGGTTCCCTCCCAGTGGTGCAGGTTCTGTCCCTATTCTTTTGTCTCTGTTTTTTCTTTTTTCTTTTGCCCTACCCAGGTACGTGGGGGAGTTTCTTGCCTTTGGAAAGGTCTGAGGTCTTCTGCTAGCATTGAGTGTTCTGTAGGAGTTGTTCTATCTGTAGATATATTTTTGATGTATTTGTGGTGGGGAAGGTGATCTCCACGTCTTACTCTTACACCATCTTGAAGCTCCTCTCCCTTCTACTTTTTAACTTTGTAATAGTTTTCTTAATTCTAATTGCCACTAACATCTGAACCCCAATCCTGTCTTCAAAGACAAAATGTTACAAAGATAAAAAGAAGGAGATTCCAGGACAAAGCCCTATATCAAATACCATAAAATTTACATGAGGGCTTATTAGACACCTTAGTAAAGCTCCCACAATTTGGAGGACAGAAATTTCCAATTATAGGCAGTGGACTGGGATGAACTCAACCATGTTCTGGAATCTCCTCCCATCTTCCAAATGAATAAAATAGCAAAGGAGAATTCTCCCACTTGCATTGTGTTAGCAATAACACTCATCCTTGTCACCAGGTGCAGTAGCAGAGATTGTGCTGAAGGGGAATTCCACCTGCTCTAGTATGCAGGCCTCAGAAAATGTGATAGAAACACAATTCTAGCTTGGCATAGCCTCTGTGGAGGATTCTTGGAACAAGAAAAAGAAACATTTTGGATTGATGATGCCCAGAAATTGCCTATGAGCATTGTCATTGCAACATCAATCCAAGTCTGCTACTTGGACTCACATGTGCAAGCGGTCCTGACGATTCCTAAAACTATTTAAAGAGAGAGATTCTGTAAATGATTTATCTCCTGCTCTAGAGTAAGGATGCTCATAGTTTCCTGAAATGAGTCAAGGCGACATGGCCTTTGTACCACATCCCACCCCCAAAAGATTCAGGACATCCACTACACCTGGGGAAGCTCATGGTTACATCAGTACTCAGTGACTGGTAAAGCCCCAAACACTTCAGTTTGACTGACACCTAAGCCAGCTAATGTTGTTTTTAGACACATATTGCCACACGCACTATGACACCCACCACAGTAACTAGCAGGCTGAGTTTCCCATGTTAATGATATGGTTCTACTCTCTCTTATCAGGAGTGATCTGAAGAAATACAGACTGTTAGGAAGAAGAGCTAAATACTAATCACATTAAAATCCAAAATGTCAACTTTGTAGATGTGCATCAGAGTGGACAAAGAGAACCACAAATAATGCCATTCAATGATGTATCATTAGAATATAGAGCACTGCTCAGTAAGGTATAACTTGTTATAGAGCAAAAGAATACATCTTTACATGTTCATCATGATTCAAAATGAAGGCACAGTATAAAAAAGAATACAATAATGCCATTTGCAGCAACATGGATGGACCTAGAGATTGTCATTCTAAGTGAAGTGAACCAGGCAGAGAAAGACAAATACCATATGATATCACTTATATGTGGAATCTAATTATGACACAAATGAACTTATCTACAAAACAGAAACAAACTCACAGGTAGAGAACAGAACTGTGATTGTCAAGGTGGAAGGGAGGTGGGGGAGGGATGGATTGGGAGTTTGGGATTAGCAAATGCAAACTATTATATATAGAATGGATAAATGACAAGGTCCTACTGTATAGCACAAGGAACTATATCCAATATCTTGTAATAAACCATAATGGAGAAGAATATGAAAAAGAATCTATATATATTATATATATTATTTATATATATAAAATATATATATGTGAATCACTCTGCTGTACACCTGAAACTAACAGAACATTGTAAATCAACTATACTTCAATAAGATAAATTTTAAAAATAAAAAATAAAATAAAAAATTTTTTAAAATGAAGGCACAAGACACCTAGTAAAATCCTGTGAATGGGAAGTGAGGAAGCAAAGCACTGTCCATATAACTCCAAAGAAGGATTTTACCTGTCTGTTCCTTTCTTTGAAACATAAAGGTAATAACACCCATTTTCTGCTATACAGGCCTCTGTGAATAACATACATATAAAGTTCTTTGAAGCGTGAAGTGTCCCTCAAATGTATAGTTTTATTATGATGGTTTAGCATCCATAAATGTCTATTCCTTCTATAGCTTCACCAGGACTAGAAAAAAGCTCACTACCTTTTATTTTATAACTTCTCATTAAAAACATTTCATAAAAACTTTAATCAACTTTTCTATAGATATTTCACCTTCCAATTAAATAAACTTACTGCCTCATAGTTTTGTTCCCTAATCATTTAATTATTTTAGGCACTATGTTCTGGATGTCCTCCAAAGTTTTCCACAGGTCTATCAGTTGAATTTTTTGTGCTAATTCTGTTTTTACATGGATAGGAAGATCAAAGTCATCACATATATTTCTCCTTCTTATGGAATTTTCCTACAGATTATTAACAACATATTTTTCAATCTAGAGGCAGGTCTGAAAAATTTTATATATATGTTATATATATTATTATTATATATTATATGATATTATACTAGCTTATATTATATATAATATATAACCATAATCATATTATAATTTAATATGATATTAATACCATATTAATATAATATAGTATGTAATTATTATAATTATAATATAATTAATGATTATTGTATAAATATAAATAACTATCAATAATATCATATACCAATAATTAATATGGAATATGTTATATTGTTATATTATTAATAATTATTTAGTTATTATATTATGTATTATTATATAATAATATTATATATTATATACATAAAATTATTATATACCTATCAATTCACACTTATTTAATGTCCATTATGGGTATTATTCAAGGAATATATTTGAGAAGATACAACATGCTTAGTGATAGATTGTCTCTCCATCATTTCACCTGTCTTCCAACACTTCTCCTTTGTATTCATGGTACGTTCAGTGTCAGTTTGTCTTTTTCTTGGAAAGATACCAAAGCCTTTTGACAGACCTATACGATTGCATAACATATATTCCAATGTGTCTTTAAAATTCTGCTAAAGAATTTTGTGTGATGTAGGAGATATGTGCAGTGGCTTATTCTGAAAGCCATTGCCCTTGCCAGTGCTAATTAGGCAGTGGGATAATTTATCCACTTCCCTCTGGTGGAAATGTTTTTTGAAGTTCCTTGTCTCCTATTATAGTTTCATAGGTGGTAAAATGATAAAATTTGATCTATCAGAAGCAGGCTGTGGTACATGGTATAAAAATCAGATGAGTAGGATAACAGAGTGAGCACAAAAGAAGTCTGTATAGTGGAAGAGAAAGTTGTCCACGTGATTGTGAGGTGGATATGTCTGGTAAGTTTTGGGTTGTTCCAACAAACAAAATTTTATCTACAAGGATATGCTAGAAATTTCACCTGCATAACAATAATCTCAATATAGTAATTTGTTCATGCCCATTAATAGTTATATAATAATAGTATATATTTTGCACTTACATGACAAGAACTATGATAAATACTTTACATACAATCTCATTTAGTTTTCACAATAGCTTTAAGGGGTAGTTACCTTTATGATGCCAATTTAAGAGATGAGGAAACTGGAGCTTAAAGAAATTAAGTAATTTATCTAAAGGCATGCAACTAGTAGCAGGGTTCCCACCTAGACCATTTTACTCTAGATCCCCTATATTTAACCACCATGTTACACAGCTTATTGTTGTTCAGGGTTTCCTTCCTAAAATACTCCTAAAACTGAGTCTTCTCAAATCAAAGCATCTATAAGAGTCCCTCCTTCATCCTGTATCATTTCAAGGACAAATCGTGAGGTTTATAATAAAGGTCCTTTTCAGCATCTCTCCTTCTCTATGATGCAGTATGGACTGTCCAATTCTATTAAAGTCATGGTCCTTTCTATCCCAAACACAATCCTAAACTTTTCCTGAAATGCTCTCTCCATTATTTTCTCCTGAATTGTACAATATTCTCCTGGAAGCTAGTCTAGGCTGGTCCCAACTCACACTCTTCTTCCTTACTCTCAACTCCTTGCATGCTCATGTTTTATGATGTTCTCTATTGTTCTTTTGGATGGACTCATCTCCAAAAACAAAATTTATTCCTTTTATCACATGTAAAATACTGTAAAAAAAAAAGCTAGGAAAACAATAAATATTTAATAAGCTGCATGATCCCCAAGACTACATGTCAAACTGAATTAACCCAGTGTAAACAATCATGTAAGGATTGAGTATATGACAAGTAGAAGAAAATCAATTAGGTATCATCATGGAAATCTTATTAAATAATATCAGTTAACTAGATGAAGACCATGGAAATTTACCCACCTAAAGAAATTATTTAGGCAGCAGGTTTAGCATAGGCAAATTCACAGGTGATAAAAACATTCATAAAAGAAATTAGACAGCTCCTCGCTGGGTCTATGTGTCTGTCTGGTGGTAGGGCTGTCTTTGCAGAGCCTGACCCATGACTGGGAGGGACTCAGGAAGCCCAGCTTGGAGTGCGGATGAGGACTAGTGGGCAGTTGCCTGCTGGCATCTTCTGAACTGACCTCCGAACCCCACCTGGCATGGGAAGTAAACATCAAACAGAAAGGAAGGGAGGCACAGAGGCAGGAACTGGTGGAGTGATGGGAAGCACATGAACCAGGGCTGAGAGCCATGTGACTGACAAGTTCTTGGTGCTCCATCCAGGTGCCAGGTCTGAGCCTCTGAGGTGGGACAGGCAAGTTCAGGACATTGGTCCACCAGAGAACTCCGAGCTCCACGTAATATCAATCAGTGTGAGCTCTCCCAGAGATCTCCATCTCAATGTTAAGACCCAGCTCCACTCAGTGATCTGCAAGCTCCAGTTCTGGACACCCCACACCAAACAACTAGCAAAACAGGAACACAACCCCACCCATTAGCAGAGAGGCTGCCTAAAATCATAATAAGTTCACAGACACACCAAAACACACCACCAGACATGTTCCGGCCCACCAGAAAAACAAGATCCAGCCTCATCCACTAGAAAACAGGCACCAGTCCCCTCCACCAGGAAGACTACACAAGCCACTGAACCAAGCTTATCCACTGGAGGCAGACACCAAAAATAACAGGAACTACAAACCTACAGCCTGTGAAAAGGAGACTCCAAACACAGTAAGTTAAGCAAAATGGGAAGACAGAGAAACACGCAGCAGATGAAGGAGCAAGGTAAAAACCCACCAGACCAAACAAATGAAGAGGAAATAGGCAGTCTACCTGAAAAAGAATTTCAGAGTAATGATAGTAAACATGATCCAAAATCTCGAAAATAGAATGGAGAAAATAAAAGAAACATTTAACAAGGACCTAGAAGAACTAAAGAGAAAACAAACAATGATGAACAACACAATAAGTGAACTTTAAAATTCTCTAGATGGAATCAATAGCAGAATAAATTAGGCAGAAGAACAGATGATAAGTGACCTGGAAGATAAAAGAGTAGAAAAAACTACCACAGAGCAGGATAAAGAAAAAAGAATGAAAAGAATTGAGAACATTCTCAAAGACCTCTGGGACAACATTAAACACAGCAATATTTGAATTATATGGGTCCCAAAGGAAGAAAAGAGAAAGAAAAGGACTGAGAAAATATTTGAAGAGATTATACTTGAAAACTTCTCTAATATGGGAAAGGAAATGGTCAATCAAATCAAGGATGCGCATAGAGTCCCATACAGGATAAATCCAAGGAAAACACACCAAGACCCATATGAATCAAACTACCAAATATTAAATACAAGGGAAAAATATTAAAAGCAGCAAGGGAAAATCAGCAAATAACATGCAAGGGAATCCCCATAAGGTTAACAGATGATCTTTCAGCAGAAACTCTGAAAGCCAGAAGGGTGTGGCAGAACATATTAAAAGTGATGAAAAGGAAAAATGTACAACCAAAATTACTCCACCAGCAAGGATCTCATTCAGATCTGACAGATAAATTAAAACTTTTACTAACAAGTAAAAGCTAAGAGAATTCAGCACCACCAAACAAGCTTTACAACAAATGCTAAAGGAACTTTTCTTGGAAGGAAACACAAGAGAAGGAAAAGCCCTACCATAACAAACCTAAAACAATTAAGAAAATGA
This sequence comes from Kogia breviceps, assembly GCF_026419965.1. Classification (NCBI taxonomy): domain Eukaryota; kingdom Metazoa; phylum Chordata; class Mammalia; order Artiodactyla; family Physeteridae; genus Kogia; species Kogia breviceps. The sequence continues at coordinate 17,159,606 of NC_081322.1, forward strand.
TAATAGGAACATACATAACAATAATTACCTTAATGTAAATGGATTAAATGCTCCAAATAAAAGACATAGACTGGCTGAATGGATACAGAAACAAGACCCGTATATATGCTGTCGACAAGAGACCCACTTCAGACCTAGGGAAACATACAAACTGAAAGTGAGGGGTGGAACAAGATATTCCATGCAAATGAAAATCAAAACAAAGCTGCAGTAGTGATTCTCATATCAGATGAAATAGACTTTAAAATAAAGAATATTACAAAAGACAAAGAAGAACTCTATATAATGATCAAGGGATCAATCCAAGAAGAAGATATAACAGTTTTAAATATTCATGCACCCAACATAGGAGCACCACAGTACACAAGGCAAATGCTAACAGACATAATAGGGGAAATCGAGAGTAACACAATAATAGTAGGGGACATTAACACCTCACTTTCACCAATGGACAGATCATCAAAAATGAAAATAAATAAGGAAACACAAACTTTAAATGGTACATTAAACATGATTGACTTAATTGATATTTATAGGCCATTCCATCCAAAAAAAAAAACAGAATATACATTCTTCTCAAGTGCTCATGGAACATTCTCCAGGATAGACCATATCCTGGGTCACAAAACAAGCCTTGGCAAATTTAAGAAAATTGAAATGATATCACGCATCTTTTCTGATCATAACACTGTAAGACTAGATATCAATTACAGGAAAAAAACTATTAAAAATACAAACACAGATAGCCTAAACAATACACTACTTAATAACCACGAGATCACTGAAGAAATCAAAGAGGAAATCAAAAAATACCTAGAAACAAATGACAATGAAAACATGATGACCCAAAACCTATGTGATGCAATAAAAGCAGTTCTAAAAGGGAAGTTTATAGCAATACAACCCTACCTCAAGATACAAGAAAAATCTCAAATAAAAAACCTAACCTTACACCTAAAGCAATCAGAGAAAGAAGAACAAAAAAAATCCCCAAAGTTAATATTAGGAAAGAAATCATAAAGATCAGATCAGAAATAAATGAAAAGAAATGAAAGAAAAGATAGCAAAGATCAATAAAACTAAAAGCTGGTTGTTTCACAAGCTAAACAAAATTGAGAAACTATTAACCAGACTCATCAAGAAAAAAAGGAAGAAGATTCAAATCAATAGAATTAGAAATGAAAAAGAAGTAACAACTGACACTGCAGAAATACAAGGGATCATGAGGGATTACTACAAGCAACTCTATGCCAATAAAATGGACAACCTGGAAGAAATGGACAAATTCTTAGAAAAGCACAACCTGCCAAGACTGAGCCAGGAAGAAATAGAAAATATAAACAGACCAATCACAAGCACTGAAATTCAAACTGTTATTAAAAATCTTCCAACAAACAAAAGCTAAGGACCACATGGCTTCACAGGCGAATTCTATCAAACATTTAGAGAAGAGCTAACACCTATTCTTCTCAAAATCTTCCAAAATATAGCAGAGGGAGAAACACTCCCAAACTCATTCTACAAGGCCACCATCACCCTGATACCAAAACCAAACAAAGATGACACAAAGAAAGTAAACCACAGGCCAATATCCCTGAGGAACATAGATGCAAAACTCCTCAACAAAATACTAGCAAACAGGATCCAACAGCATATTAAAAGGATCATACACCATGATAAAGTGAGGTTTGCCCCAGGAATGCAGGATTCTTCAATATACGCAAATCAATCAATGTGATGCACCATATTAACAAATTGAAGGAGAAAAACCATATGATCATCTCAGTAGATGCATAAAAACCTTTTGACAAAATTCAACAGCCATTTATGATGAAAACCCTCCAGAACGTAGGCATACAGGGAACTTACCTCAATATAATAAAGGCCATATATGACAAACCCACAGCCAACATCGTCCTCAATGGTGAAAAACTGAAACCATTTCCACTAAGATCAGGAACAAGACAAGGTTGCCCAAGCTCACCACTTTTATTCAACATAGTTTTGGAAGTTTTAGCCACAGCAATCAGAGATGAAAAAGAAATAAAATGAATCCAAATCATAAAAGAAGAAGTAAAACTGTCACTGTTTGCAGATGACATGATGCTACACATAGAGAATCCTAAGGATGCTACCAGAAAACTACTAGAGCTAATCAATGATTCTGGTAAACTAGCAGGATACATAGTTAATGCACAGAAATCTCTGACATTCCTATACACTAATTATGAAAAATCTGAAAGAGAAATTAAGGAAACACTCCCATTTACCATTGCAACTAAAAGAATAAAATACCTAGGAACAAACCTACCTAAGGAGAGAAAACGCCTGTATGCAGAAAACTATAAGACACTAATGAAAGAAATTAAAAATGATACAAACAGATGGAGAGATATACCATGTTATTGTATTGGAAGAATCAACATTGTGAAAATGACTATACTACCCAAAGCAATCTACAGATCCAATGCAATCCCTATCACACTGCCACTAGCAGTTTTCACAGAACTAGAACAAAAAATGTCACAATTTGTATGGGAACACAAAAGACCCTGAATAGCCAAAGCAATCTTGAGAAAGAAAAATGAAGCTGGAAGAATCTGGTTCCCTGACTTTAGACTATACTACTAAGCTACAGTAATCAAGACAGTATGGTACTGGCACAAAAACAGAAATATAGATCAATGGAACAGGATAGAAAGCCCAGAGATAAACCCACACACATATGGTCACTTTATCTTTGATAAAGGTGGCATGAATATACAATGGAGAAAAGACAGCCTCTTCAATAAGTGATGCTGGGAAAACTGGTTAGCTACAAGTAAAAGAATGAAATTAGAACACCCTAACGCCCTACACAAAAAGAAATTCAAAATGGATTAGACCTAAATGTAAGGCCAGACACTATAAAACTTTAGAGGAAAATATAGGCAGGACACTCTATGATCTAAATCATCACCACAAGATCCATTTTGACCCACCTCCTAGAGAAATGGAAATAAAAACAAAAATAAACAAAAGGGACATAATGAAACTTAAAAGATTTTGCACAGCTAAGGAAACAATAACCAGTTGAAAAGGCTATTCTCAGAATGGGAGAAAATATTTGCTAATGAAGCACCTGACAAAGGATTAATCTCCAAAATATACAAGCAGCACATGCAGCTCAACATCAAAAGAACAAACAACCGAATCCAAAAATGGGCAGAAGACCTAAATAGACATTTCTACAAAGAAGATATACAGATTGCTAGCAAACACATGGAAGGATGCTCAACATCACTAATCATTAGAGAAATGCAAATCAAAACTACAATGAGGTATCACCTCAATTTTTTCAGAATGGCCATCATCAAAATGTTTACAAATAATAAATGCTTGAGAGGGTGTGGTGATATGGGAACCCTCTTGTACTCTTGGTGGGAATGTAAATTGATACAGCCACTATGGAGAACAGTATGGAGGTTCCTTAAAAAACTAAAAGTAAAACTACCATATAACCCAACAATCCCATTACTGGGCATATACCCTGAGAAAACCATAATTCAAACAGAGTCATGTACCACAATGTTCATTGCGCATTATTTACAATAGCCAGGATGTGGAAACAACCTAAATGTCCATGGAATGGACAAAGATGTGGCACATATATACAATGGAATATTGCTCAGCCATTAAAAGAAATGAAATTGAGTTATTTGTAGTGAGGTGGATGGACCTAGAGTCTGTCATACAGAGTGAAGTATGTCAGAAAGAGAAAAACAAATACCATATGCTAACACATATATATGGAATATAAAAAAGAAAAAAAAGTTTCTGAAGAACATAGGGGCAGGACAGGAATAAAGACACAGACATAGAGAATGTATTTGAGAACACAGGGAGGGAGAATGGTAACCTGGGACAAAGTGAGAGTGTGGCTTGGACATGTATACACTACCAAATGTAAAATAGATAGCTAGTGGGAAGCAGCCGCATAGCACAGGTGGTCTATGTGACCATCTTGACGTGTGAGATAGGGAGGGTAAGGGGAATACACACAAGAGATGGTAAGGGGGATATATGTATATGTATAGCTGATTCACTTTCTTATACAGCAGAAACTAACACACCTTTGTAAAGCAATTATACTCCAATAATGATTAAAAAAAAAAAGAAAAAGAAATTAGACAATTGACTTAAGCCTAATGAGAACTCCATTGTGTTGCCACAAAAATGTGGCATCAGTAGAGGGCCTTGAAGATTACATGAGGTAATTTATTCTAATATTTTTCCTAAAAAAATTTCTAATTGATAATATTAATAGAGAATTAGCTACCATTAATTAAGCTCTTACTACTTTACAAAGACACTTTTAAGCTCGTTACCTACATTTAATTATTTATTCTAATATCACCCAGCGAGGTCCTATTATACTCATTTTAAAGAGGGGGACAGAAAGGCACCAGAGCCTTGGGACACTAGGAAACCACACCGAGGTTTTCAAAGTCAGGAAGTCTGAATCCAGATACCAACTCTAATCACTACCCAACATATCATGTAGTATATTACAGGTAACAAATGTAGGTAAAATGTTTGTACTTTGTACATTTCATGAAACAAGACATATACAAAATTCTCTAACTTTTTAATTCTAAAATATGCTTTATCAAATAAGTAAACATAACAGTTTTTAAAACTCAACTCTTACAAAAATAAACATTGTACAAAATCTAAAACTTCTTTTACTTTTTATCCTCAACTTTGCCTTAACAATTAAAATTTTCTTTCTTAGAGAATTTCACAAAATGAAGTTGAGTGAAAATTATGTTCTAATTGTGATGTCATATTAAAAGAAAAAATAGAATCAGTATATCATCAGTCAACTGTGCAATTAATAAAAGGAGTAGGTAGAATTATTTTTACTTAGACCACAATATTTAGATGTGGTAAACTTAAAGATGTTTTAAAGATGCTTATGAATCATCATATGCTGTTATACTTACTGCAAATTAAAAGTTTAACGTATTTGCTATTCTGAAAAAAACATGGCATTCTGTTACAAATTCATTAGGCTACAATTGTTAGGTTCTATACAAAAAGCTTTTAGAAAAGATAATTTTCATCCTTGAAAATTACATCAGTCATATTCTATTGTAGACAGTTTTTTAAAAGTCTAGAAAAGCAGGAAATTTCAGCACAATCTCCTACTGTCTAATAAGTGGAGGAATGTTATACTAAAATGATTATTTCCAATTAAAGGTTTGATACAAACTAATACATTATTTTTCAGATTTTTCTCAAGCAAGGATATTATATCTTTCAGACATGCATTGCCTCTGAAATCACCAATTTTGTTGAAATGGATTTCAGATGTCCAATTCACAGAATAGGACAGGTGAATATGAACTACAATAATATTTATTATTTGAGAGAATAGTTGCTTTAAAATATCACATGTGAGTTATTCGAAAATATGCCTAAGTGCTTATTCAAAGATTCTTCATCGATGGATTTGTTGGTGGATTCAGGAATCAGAAGAGTGGTATTTTACTATATGTGATAATTCTAATTGATCCACTGAGATGGCACATTTTATTTCTAAAATGTTATCTTAATTGTCAAAAAAAATTTAATTAAGCATCCTTACAAGATATGCATCTAATGCTTTCTGAAGTATTTAAATGTGAGGCCGAAAAGTTGCATTAGAGATAATGTAATCCAACCCCTCATTTTTCTGCTGAAGAAACTTCATGCCAGAGAGGAAAATGGACTTGCTTGGATCCACAGGACTCAAGGGAAAATAGGAAAGAAATAGAGTCCACATTTGGCACTCTTTCTCCTACACCCATTGCTATGTCTACTTTTGTAGGTGACATGCTGCTACCTTTATCTTTCCCCTGTGTGACCTATGTTTTACTACCTGTTAAGAGAGTTGTCAGTTGTTTATTCATTATGCCAGGCCCCTAGAACTCTTCACTCTTTCCTTTGTGAAAAGGATCAAGAAGTCCAAATCAAATGACTCCTTTTTTTCTAAATCTGACCTGAAGCACTTCTCTTTATGAGAACAATCATGCTCATTTCTCTGGTCATCATAAGTGAAAATATGTGATCCTGACTAACAAAGAATCATAGATCTTATAGAATTTATGGATAAGTCTCTACTTCTACAGCCATTGCATATGGACTCTCATCTACAGCCACCGTGAATACTGGTAGTATTAAGTAAATATTAACAACAATGGGAACTTGCTATCCCAGGAATCATCTCATTCCACGTTTGCAGATTCTATAGATGTTAAGGATTTAATTACATTAAGTAAATATATTTTTTCATGCAATTTTGTGTGCATTGGTCCTCCATCTGCTCTTTTTTTCCTCTCTCTCTCTCTCTCTCTCTCTCTCTCTCTCTCTCTCTCTCACACACACACACACACACACACACACACACACACACACACTGTATTTTATTTTTACAAGAGATAAACTGACACCAAGCATTGTAAATGGGTGACCACAACAAAAGCAACAATGATTGCAATTACCAAACACGAAACACACTCATACTATGTTATAATATTGACATTCAGCCCAGTAATACTCTCCACTGTAACAGCTCCTTTACTTTGCAGTGAAAATTGATTTGTATATTTTTTACCTCTGAGTCCTTGTGGGATTTTTTTAAATTATTATTCAAACAGAAGGTCACAAAAATTATAATCATCCTCATCAGTTCACTCAGTCCCATGTAATTAATGTCTTTTTTATTTTATGGGATTTCTCTTTTAAGAAAAAAAAAAGAACGAAAAAGTAGAAATATTTTCTGCTTAATAGTCCTTAAGTATTTCCTTAACCATGGAATCTAAATTTTGTGTGAACAGGATTATTTTTGTTTTTAAGCACTATTTTTCCCCAACACCTAATTAGTGCTAGCATATATTGTGCATCCAATAGATACTTTTCAAATGAATGAAACAAGTTTACTTATCTTCCCTAAGTCTTTTCTGCTGTAAACTAAATATTCCCAACACCTAAGTGATTATTTAACTGATGTGATCTGGGAGAGCCTCACATACTAATCATTCTCTGCATTCTTTTAGTATATCAGCTACCATATAAGCTGTCAGAGACAATAGAAGTCAGTACTCCCTATGTAATGTAAAACTGTGAAGCAAAAGTTGAGGTTATACTGCTCTCAAAGAAGAATGAACTAGCTTTTCTCAATTTCCAGGTCATTCAGATTGTGTTTTTATTTAACTAAATCCCTAGGTCTTTTTCACATAAACTTAAATTATTTAAGTTGCTTAGTCACACTGCCAGAGTTTATCACTCTCATAATATATAAACATCCTTAGGAGATTTAACACATTAAGCAAGGCTCTCAGTCATTCAGTTTGTGAAGAATTTCTTCCATCAGATCTAATTTTCTCCTAACCTCTAGCTGAGAGCAGCATGCTAAAGGAATGGGAGTTCTCAGAAATGGGTAGATGATTCTGTAACTTGTGGCACTGCCCAGAAAGTCAAGCTTGAGTGCAGCCCCCAGTCAAGGGGCCTGGGTAGATATTAGGTATGTATTCGGAAATGCAGTCCCATTTCTATATTTTTGCTTTTGTTTCCCTTGTCTGAGGAGACATATCCAGAAAGACTATATCAAACTAAAAAGCTTCTGCTCAGCAAAGGAAACCATCAACCAAATAGAAAGACAGCTTAACAGGAGTAGATACTTGCAAAACATATATATGATAAGAGGTTATTATCCAAAATATATTAAAAACTCAAAAAAAAAAAAACCCTACATTTTAAAATGGGCAGAGGAACTGAATAGATATTTTCCAAAGAAGACATGCAGATGGCTAACAGGTACCTGAAAAAATTACTGAACATCACTAATTATTAGAGAAATGCAAATCAAAACCAGAGCAAGATTTCACTTCATGCCTTTTAGAATGGCTATCATCAAAAAGACAAGAAATAACAAGTGCTGATGAGGATGTGGAGAGGAAGGAACCCTCATATACTGCAGTGGGAATGTAAATTGGTACAGCACTATGGAAAGCAGTATGGAAGTTCCTCAAAAACTGATGAATAGAACCAACATATGATCCAGCAATTATACTCCTGGGTATTTATCTGAAGAAGAAAAAATGTGAACTAGAAAAGATATGTGCATCCTTATGTTCATTTCATCATTATTTGCAATAGCCAAGATGTGGAAGCAACATAGGTGTCCATCAGCAGATGAAAGGGTAAAGAAGATGTGATATATATACACATATACAAAAACAAACACAATGGAATATTACTCAGCCATTAAAAAGATGAAATCTTGCCATTTGCTACAACATGGATAAACCTTGAGGGTATTAAGCTAAGTGAAATAATTCAGAGAAAGACAAATACCATAACATTTCACTCTTATGTGGAATATAAAAACAAACAAAAGCAAACCATATCAATGAATGAACCAAACCAAACAAAAACAGACATGTATATACAGAGAACAGAATAGTGGTTACCAGAATAGAGGAGGGCAGAGGGGGAGAGGGCAAAATGGGTAAGTGATCAACTGTATGGTGACAGATGGAAACTAAATTTTTCGTGGTGAGCATGCTGTAGTTTAAAGAGAAGTAGAAATATAATGTTGTATGCATGAAACATATAATATAAACCTATGTTACCTCAATAAAAAGTATTGATATTAGGAAATGGAGAAGGAAGAGGGCCAGGGTATGCTTCAAACACAGCAAGGACATTTGGAACAATACTGAAACAAATTTTTCCAGATTTACAAAATTTTAGCATATATGATTAAAAATTTTTCATAGGAGTCTATTATGGATCACCTGATAGCCTCTCATTATACAGGAGAAGGGAAAAATGTTGTTCTACTATCATAAAATTTTAGCCTACTAAGGTAGAAAGATAAAAAATAAGTTAACAAGTATACAGTTAGAAATTGTGTTCCAGGTAAAAATAGAAAGCAGGTGATAGAGTATCATAGGGAGAGTGACCTTTTTTTTCAATAAAAGGGTCAGGAGAGGACTCGAAGGAGGCGATGCCCAGAGATACATGGATGAAAGATGGAGGGGTGTATGTGGACATAGATATAAATCTCTCTCAGCTAAATAACTCAGGGTGAATAATGGCTATTGCAATAACATGTTTTAAAAAGTGCTACCAACTCTGAGAAGCACTACACCTTTCTTTCCCCTGAGACGGTGTCAGAAAGTCACCACGTGCACCATTCAGAGCAGTCTCTCTGTACTGCTCTGTAGAGAACTGAGTTCCCCCACCGGGTATGATGGAGCTCCACAGGCTGATGCACAGGAAGACCATTTTTGCCTTTTATGGCTGTTTTATCACCTCATTTCAATGTATCTTTCTTTAGAGAAACTGGTTTGTCCCTCTCTTGCTTATTAAGTACACAGTGTAAGCAACCCCCAAGTCAGTACTCCAGTCAATTGGATGGTAGCCTGTCCGGTCTGTCTGCCAACTGCATCCCAAAACTTTGCTTGAACACCTCTGGAAGGTATTCCACAGGTCACAGGTTGGGCTGGTTCAAGCTACGGTAGGTATGTCTCATCCCAGCTCCACAGGACACACCCACCTCCATACGCCTCTGTGGCTCTATAAACTATTTATCTGGGCTTCCACACCTTTAGTTTCCAATGGATTTCAAAGTGGTGTCTAAATGCTATCTAATGTGAACTTACTGATGTTCTACAGTGTGGTCAATACTCAGCTGGGGACTATGAAGTACAGAAAAGTTAGTAACAAAAATATCATTAAAAATAGTGACTAGTTAGTGAGAGGCATGCTAAAGTGTTAGGGATGAAATGCACTGATTTCTGCAACTAATTTTTCAATATATTACAAAAAATAAGGTGAAACAATGCATGGATGTAAGGACAGATAGAGGGATATATACATGGTAAAGTGAATATAGCAAAATGTTAATTGTAGGGTCAAGGTGGGTATACGGCTGTTCACACTGTGAAATTCCGTTAACCATTGTATGCTTAAAACTTCTGATAATGAAATATTGGGGGCAAAACAGTTGATCACTGTGTACCTGAACTTACCACTCAAGTATGAACTTAAACACTCACACCTGAAATAATTACTATACCATGAGGCACTGATTGGAAAAGCAATGGGAATTCAGAGAGAAATTAACATAGATTGGCACATAAGGAAAGAGGACCACTTGAAATCTGAAGGTGTGAGATTTTAAAAGATGAAGTGGGAGAGGAAGAGCATTTCATGGGAGGGAAACAGCAGGAGTGAACATGTGTTGGATGGAGCAGAAAGCAATGCTTCAGGAGAACAAGACAGCCAGGCCTGGTGGAGAATAGTCAGAAATGACTTGGGATACACATGGCAGGTTTTAATGGGTACAAAAACACATTGTCCCTTCTCTTAAGGGATGGATAATATTGGGGCTCAATAAGAGGAAATAAAACCAAATTTACAAACAAAATGGTCAATCTTATAGAAATTTACAAAAAAAGTTATCAGATGAACAGAGGCACTCACACAAATACTACAGACCTTACAGGTAATCATTCCTCTGACAACACAAATAATTGCATAAAAAAGTTTAAGGCCACCTCTATCAGCATGATTTTATTGTATTAGAGAAATCAAGTGTCGTGTCTGTACTGGACCATCCAAGTCCTCCCTTTCCCAAGACAGATTATTCCTGCACTTCCCCTTTCTTCTGGGCTATCTCGGACCCAGAGGAGCGGCCTTAGTAAGTGCACCCCAGCCCCTCACCCAAGCAGAGTCACAGTGGAAACAACAGAATGGATTGGAAAAGTACAGAGTAGCTCAAGAACTAAAATAAAATCTCAAGAATCAGGCTCAGAAAGCACAGTGTATCTTCCAAGGATTCAGGTCCTCCTCTTCAGGGTGCAGTGTGGATAAATTCCAACAGTTCTCAACATTTAAATTTCAAAATCAAAAGAGAGTGAATCTGAGGAGACCAGCTTGTGTTGTAGCCCACCCCTTGGCCACAGAAGGGTGGTCACCTTAATGAGAACCCAACCAAAACTGTATTCAGCGAGGACATGCAGTTTCTCCAAGAGTGACTTGACCCTTGGAGACACACATGAAAAGGGAGTAATGGTAGTATCTACCTCCTAGGTTTGTGCAAGGACCAGCTGAAATGAATACAATAAAAAGGAGCTCATATACTGTTTGCTGAAAAAAACTATAAAAGATGCATGTACCCAAATGTTCATAGCATTTACAATAACCAAGATATGGAAGCAACCTGTGTGTCTATCAAGAGATAAATAGATAAAGAAAATGTGGTATTATATATATATATATATATATATATATATATAATACATATATATATATAATACATATAATATTTGTGAAATATTTAGCACAGTTTTTCACATAGCAAGCAATTATATATATATATATATATATATATATATATATATATATATATATAGAGAGAGAGAGAGAGAGAGAGAGAGAGAGAGAGAATATTACTCAGCCATAAAAAAGAATGAAATAATGCCTTTTGCAGCAACATGGGGGATCCTACAGATTATCACACTAAGTGAAGTAAGCCCGACAGAGAAAGACAAATATCATATATCACTTACATGTGGAACACAAAAAAAGATTAAAATGAACTTATTTACAAAACAGAAACAGACTCACAGACATAGAAAAGAAATTTATAGCTACCAAAGGGGAAAGCGGAGGAGGGATAAATTAGGAGCTTGGGATTAACAGATAATACACTATACAAAATAGATAAAAAACAAGGTCCTACTGTATAGCACAGGGAACTATACTCAATATCTTGTAATAATCTATAATAAAGAGACTGTGAAAAAGAATATATATTATACACATATATATCTGAATCACTTTGCTGTACACCAAAAACTAGCACAACATTATAAATCAATTACAATTAAAAAAAATTAGAATGTGAATTTTAAAAACCTCTTTACCTGGTAAAAGAGGTACCAATTTTTGTGCTTGGTTAATTTCAAATATGGAGTAAGGAGAAGGAAGAAAGGCCAGTGGGTGGAAAGCCCTTGGTGGCAGGGTTTTGAGGTGTCAGAGGCAGCTGCCCCATGTCATCATGAACACCGAGCATGGCTTACTATGAGAATAAAGGAAATTTGCAAGGACTGGCAAGCTAAGCCTGGCTTCTGCCCTGCAACTTCCAAAGAGAATAGAAAATGTGAGGAGTCACTGAAATCATGACCTTCTTACACACTGCACCTCATTTCTAGGAGATTGTAAATACAGAGCAATTTTTTAGGTAAAGAAAAATTGTGATGTTAAAAATTGTGATGTTATGCTATACCATAATCAAATGCAAATGTCAATGTGTGACATGCTGACTTGATTTTATAGATTAATTTTGTAAGGAGGAAAGGCAAGGCTTACAATGTAGTCCTTCCTTGTTTTTAAAAAAGTTTAGGCACCTTTTAAAATATACTACTATCCTAAAAGGGGACTTTTTTTCTTTCATTTAAAAATGGAAATAAATTCTGCTATTTTTCTGTTTGCAAAAAGAGAGTAATATTTGAGCCCCCTTCAACTAACGTTTACACTTCAGAATTAAATTTAGATGTATAGGAGGGTAGGCACTAGTGTGTGTCCTCGCAGCTCACTGCAGGATGGTCATGGAGAGGACTACTTTCTCCCTCCACAAGAATCCAAATGGATGGATGGATATAGATAATTGGGGGAAGATAGATGATAGGTAGATAGGTAGATAGATAGATAGATAGATAGATAGATAGATGATAGATAGATGGAGATAAGTGATAGCTATTCTTAAAACTTCTGGGATATTAAACCATATTTTAAAAATCTTCTTTCCCTTAGATTCCTTTTGTATTTCAACTCAAATCTAGCCTTTCAAATTGTCACTATTACTCCTGGGCAGACAAAGAAGAGTCAAGGTCTGAATCTCCAACCTCAGGGAACTAAGTTCTCCATTATATTTAAAATCTCCAAAATACATTACATATATACATATAACATTAAATGTATATATTTAATAAGTTATTCTTTTTTTTTTTTTTTTTTTTTTTTTTTTCGGTACGAGGGCCTCTCACTGTTGTGGTCTCTCCCATTGCGGAGCACAGGCTCCAGACATGCAGGCTCAGTGGCCATGGCTCACGGGTCCAGCTGCTCCGCAGTATGTGGGATCTTCCCGGACCGGGGCACGAACCCGTGTTCCCTGCATCAGCAGGTGGACTCTCAACCACTGCACCACAAGGGAAGCCCTAAGTTATTCTTAATAACTTGTTTTTCTCAAACATAAAAGAAATAGTTACTCTGAGGAAAAACAGAAAAAACAATCTGACAACAATCCTAAAATATTTATCTTCACCTTTTTTTAAAGTTTTCCTAAAGAAAGGTTTTGTATTGATAAAAAGTAAATAAAGGTGAGGCAGAGTTTTCATTATCAGATGGAGGCTGGATTACTAAAACTTGGCTCTTGACAATTTTTAGTCCATTTTAAAAATAGTTTCAAATATCTGTGGACAAAGGGTCCTCACATGGTCACCGGCAGCTGCTGGGCTGAAAGTAATAGTTGTCCCATGAATCCCCTGTGAACACACAGAGAGAGGAGTGAGCGAGGGAAGCCCTCTTCCACTGGACTGCATACAATTAAACATTAATTTTCTGCCAAAGGTTATCTCAATGTTCTCTATACAATCTTCTACATATGGTTAATCCCTATGGGATTTAAGAAATCTAAATTTAATCTCAGTCACTTTATTTCACATTTTAAGGAGTTATATTTGTCATTTGGCTTATAATATCTACTATCTGGTCTAAACTGTTCACTTCTACCTTTTTTTTTTCTTGCTCACCTGGAAGCTAAATCAACAAAACTATTTGGTGCAGTAAATTACATGTTCACTCCATGGAGTTCTATCGCATTTTTAAAGTAAAAAATCATTTAAAATATTCTATATCAACAGTAAAGATGGAAAAGTGAATTTTTTTCCTAAAAGGAACAGAAAGAATGTTAAGTACTCTAAGAGATGTATGGTGAATGTCGAAGACCAAAAGGCCAATACATTTGCACAGCTACATTAAGTAACAAATGGAGCTGCATGGAATTATTCAGCTAAAATTCAAGCTGAGTTGAGCAACACCAGGGTGCAGTCTTCACCTTACATGAGTGCTTTACCTTATAAGCAAACTTACATTCCACCTGAAGAGTTCCCTGGCTCCCTGACATATTGATAGCAGCTTTCATTGCATTTCTAACCAGAAAGACTTTGTTCTGAATCATCTTGAGGAATACTGGTGGACAGGAAGCCAGTAATAGAAGAACTTTAGCAAATCTACATGTGAACAAAAAGCAGATCAATCAAAACAGCTACTGACCAAATCAACAAAGCTCTCTATTGATCAATGGGAATATATTGAAGCATAGTATGAGCTATAATGACTGCTTGGAAGAAAAATAAGAAAGATGTGCTTTTCAACCAAATGTAAAAAGCAAGTAATATTTTGGCTGAAAAGATCCTTGAAAGTACTTGGAGGGTTTTTTTGTTTGTTTGTTTTGAGAAAATGTAGGAATATGATATATTTTCGTGGAAGAAGATTACATTAAAAAAACTAACCGAACCTGCCCTCATTAGCATAACTGATGAACACACTACCCAGGTCCAGGGGCTGCAGGGCAAGTTCCTGATAAGAAGTTCTTTGTGCATGCCTAGAAGACAAAATAACAGTGAACAATAAGTTTGCTTTGTATTTTCCCCCTTTACAACATGAGAGGAAGAATACTTGTGGGAAAATAAAGTAATGCAATTTATTTACCCTTTAAATACTTTTCATTCATCCACATCCAATGCTGAGGTTCCATGCCCAGTGAAAAAGAGAGCTGTTGCTGCCCTGAACAAAGAGGTTGTTAAACAGCTCTGATCTGTAACTAACTTTCTTGACTCTGTAGGAAGATGGTCTTGGAGGAGAGAGGAAGGAAACTTAACCCCTTCAGACTCCATTAACATATCAAGAGTCAGGTCTACCGGAGTAAATCTTAGATCTTTACTGTATGCCTAAGGTAGAGAGAATTCAAGACATGGCAGGAAGAGGAAGCCCATGACTTCCACACTGCTGTACGGTGGACATAATATGGAGATTTGGAGCACAGTAATGAAATAATGCCAAGGTCCTCTGCCTCCTCACACCCTCAGAGACATATCCATGACTTGAGGAAGAAAAAGAGGTGGTACTGTAGGAGGATTCAAAGAGGATGAGGAGCTCAATATTAATGGGCATATTTATGACAGTGCCTCTAGGCACCCAGGAGAACCCCAAATCTGAGCTCCTGCATCAGACCCAACATGATGTAGGTAGGATGGCACAGAGGTAATGGTGAGAGGTGGCTGACAAAGTGAACAGGAAGCAGAAGTCCTGGTTACTTATGACCTGTGTGTGACATGCAAGCAACTAAATGTTCCCGTGGCCCTCAGGAAGGCACTAAAGGAATATCTATTCTATAGCTACAATCATTTCCAAGTGCTTTACACCTACACATGGAGTACTGAGCCCTATGGTGGTGCATTTTATATTATGCACTAAGGCTGTACCAGTTACACCCCTACTGACAGTGTCAATTTCCCCAAAGTCTCTCCAACACTAGGTGTTTTCAGTCTTTTTAAGTTGCTAAGTTATTAGGTGGAAATACTATTTTATCATTATTTTTAAAGATTTTTATTCAGCACTTGTGTCATAGGCCTTTCTTAGGCCAACTTTAAAAAAAAAAGAATAAAGAGTAGTTCATGTAACTCAAGAGACCAAGATGGCAACACAGGAGGCTTCTGAACTTTTCTCCTCCCATGAATGCACTAAATATACAGCAACACATAGAACAATTCTCTCTTAGAGAAATCCAGAATCTGGCTGAACAACTCTTATACATTGGGTAAATGAGAAAATACATCAAGACAAGTAAGAAAGGCTGAGACACACCCTCACCATAAACCCCATCCTTGGCATAGCAACATAAAATTGTAAAGGAACAGCCAACTCTCAGCTTCCCACTAAAAAGCAAAGCATCTGGATCACACACCTAAAATGTCAGCTTCTAAGTCTCCCACCGAGTGATGGGTCCCCAAAACATGTGATCTGAAAGCCAATGGGGCATGTGAATTAAGACTCACAGGAATATAGAAAACAAGAGTTCTTAATGGGCATGTGAGCACTTGCTTCAGCTATTCCCCCAGGACTTAGTGCAGAGTGAGCAGGAAATAATGCCCACCTCCCAGTCTTCCCAGAAAGGGATTTGACTGCATAATTTACAAGCTGCTGCCAGTGGGTCCAGCTTCTACTTTGCACACTTCTAAGAGTTGGCTGTGATTCTTCACAGAGCCAAGTAAGGCTGAAGGGCATTTCAGAAGGTTTCTTCTTCTGGTGCACTCCAACAATAAAATCATATTACCAACAACTCACTGGAAAGAGCTTCTACATGTACCTAATGGCCCAAATTTTGCAGCTGCCAATTAAGAGACAGACCCTCAAACCACCTTGCTCTGGTAGCCAATGGGGATTGCATTCATGGGTCTCATAGGACTATAGCAAACAAAAAACTAGCTTTTAAACAGGCACAGGAGCACCTCCCAATGGCTATATACTCAGGCTCAGCACAGAAGGAGAAGGCAAAAACACACATCTCCCAGTTTCTCCCTGAAGGGGGCTTAACTACGTACCTTTCCAGCTGCTATCAGGCTTCTAATCAGCCTATATTTACTTGATGACTCTTATCCTCCCCTAGGGATACTGATGGGTCTTGGCACACCCTCAACTTACTGGGAGCCACTGAGAACAAAGAAAGTGGCTTGGACAATCACAAAAGTTTGAAACAACAAGGAACTCATTCTGGGCTGATTGACAATATTGACTTCCTACATAAGACCACTCTTTCTAGACTAGGAGTGGTGACTGTTTTATCTAATACACAGAAACCAACACAGAGAGGCAATAAAGTGAAGAAACAAGGGAATATGTTCCAAACAAAAGAATATAAATCAGAAACCAGTCTTAATGAAACAGAGATAAGTGATTTATCTAATAGATAGTTCAAAATAATGGTCATAAAGATGCTCACTGAGGTCAGGAGAGTAATGCAGGAACAAAGTGTGAATTTCAACAAAAAAGATAGAAAAATTTTTAAAGTACCAAACAGAAATCACAAAGCTGAAAAATATAACAACTGAACTGAAAAATTTGATAGAAGGGTTCAACAATAGACTAGAACAAGTAGAAGAAAGAATCAGTGAACTTGAAGACAAGTCAGTGGATATTATCCAACCAGAGGAGCAAAAATAAAAAATAATGGAAAAGGGTGAAAATAACTTAAGGGACTTATGACACACCAACAAGCAAATCAAATTCCATTATAGGAGGTCCCAGAAGGAGAAAAAAAGAGAGAAAGAAGCAGAAACCATATTCAAAGAAATAATGGTTGAAAACTTCCTAACCTGAGGAAATAAATAGACATCCAGATCAAGGAAACACAAAAAGTACCAAAAAAGAAGAATCTAAGAGGTCCACACAGAAATACACTGTAATTAAATTGTCAAAAATTAAAGGTAAAGAGAATCTTAAAAGCAGTAAGAGAAAAACAACTTGTTACATACAAGGGAACACCTGTAAGACTATAAGTAGGTATTCAGGCAGAAATTTTGCATAACAGAAGGGAGTGGGATGATATCTTCAAAGTCCTGAAAGAAAACAACTGCCAACCAAGAATATTATAGCTAGCAAAATTGTCCTTCAGAATTGAAGGACAGATGAATAGTTTTCTTTATAAACAAAAGCTGAAGGAGTTTGTCACGTTTAGACCAGCCTTATAAGAAGTGTTAAATGTAGTTCCTCAAGCTGAAATGAAAGGATGATGATTAACAACATAAAAACATATGAAAGTATAAACTCATTGGTAAAGGTAAATATATAGTTGAATCTATAATATTGTAAAATATTGTAAAAGTGATGGATAAATAACAGAACTCTAGTATAAAGGTTAAAAGACAAAAGTATTACAAACTACAATAATTTGTTAAACAATATAAGAATATGTAAATTGTGACAACAAAAACATAAAATGTGGGGAAATTGTGAAATTATAGAGCTTCTGTAAGCATTCAAAGTTAAGTTGTTATCACTTTTAAATAGGCTGTTATAACTGTAAGATGTCTTATGTAAGCCACATGGTAAACACTTTTGGCACACACAAAAAAAGAAAGAAAATTTTCATAGATACACAAAAGATTTTTTTAAAGGAATCAAAATATACCATGACAGAAAATCCTTAAATCAAAAATAAAGACAATAAAAAAGGAATAAAGGTACTACAAAACAGCCAGAAAACAACTATCAGAACACCCATAGTAAGTCTATACCTTTCAATAATTACTTTAAATGTAAGTGGACTAAATTTTATAACCAAAACACAGAGTTACTAAATAGATAACATAAAACAAGACTCAATTATATGCTGCCTATAATAGACTCACTTCAGCATTAAAGACATGAATAGACTGAAAATGAAGGGATGAAAAAAGATATTTTATACAAATGGAAACCAAAGGACAGCAGGGCTAACTATGCTTATAACAGACAAAATAGAGTTTAAGCCAAAAATTATAGCAAGAGACAAAGAGGGTCATTATACAATGATAAGGGTGTCAATTCATCAAGAGGGTATAACAATTATAAATATTTATGCACCCATCATTGGAATATCTTAATATTTACACAATCATTAATAGATATAAAGGGAAAAATAGCAATAATAATAGTAGACAACTGCAATAACCTGCTTTCAAAAATGAATAGATGATACAGAAAAAAATTAATAAGGAAACAATGGACTTAAACTACACACTAGATCAGATGAACCTAACAGACATACACAGAACCTCCATCCAGTAGCAGCAGAATACACATTTTTTTTTAAAGACACATGGAATATTCACCAGGATAGATCATATGTTGGCTACAAAAAAAATCTTAATAAATTTAACAAGATGGAAATGATATCAATCTTTTCTGACCATATTAATATGAAACTTGAAATCAATTAAAAGAGAAAACTCTTCCAACTCATTTTATAAGGCCAGCATTACCCTGATACCAAAACCAGATAAGGACACTACATGAAAAGAAAATTACAGGCTAATAACCCTGATAAGCATAGATATAAAAATCCTCAACAAAATATTATCAAACTGAATTTAGTAGCACATTAAAATGATCATATACCTTGACAAGTGGGTGTCATTCCAGGGATGCAATGATGGTTCAACATCTGCAGATTATGAAGTATAACAATCATGATCACCTCAATAGATGCAGGAAAAGCAATTGAGAAAATCCAAAGTATTTTCATGATCAGAACTATAAAGAAACTGGGTATAGAAGGAGCATACTTCAACATCATAAAGGTCATGTATGACAAGCCCACAGCTAAAATCATATGCAGTGGTGAAAAGGAGCACTGGCCTGAACCATTGAGACTACTTGGTGTTTTCTATTTTGGCCCAGGTTTTCTGCCTCTGTCTCCCTGTCCTGCCCCTTGGATTGTTCCTTTCAGTGTCTTCTCTCTCTTTTCCTTTAGTTCATGACTCTGTTTTGCTCATTTCCTTGGAGCACAACTGCCTAATTAAGATGCTGCCTTTTAGTTGAATGTCACTGAAGAGTTACGATTGCATGTTTCCAAGCTGAACTCTGTAGAGTGAGTGTTCAGACAGTATTTAGGGTTTCTGGCGGTAAAGCTGGTGAAAGATCTGACCTTTGACCTAGATTCCTGGAAAAGACACCCATTCACCTCACCTCCTGACCAACTCATATTCATAAGTGATAAGAAGGTCTCCAGTGGGAACACTATTATGCACTCAATACAGGAGTGAAGGCTCAAGATAAACTAGATGCTATTATTTGGATAGTGTGTTTCTCAGTGGCATAAAGTGAGAGAACAGAGTGGGGGAACTGGAGGTGCTGAAAAGGACTTGAGAGAGGGTTTGTGTGCCTGATGTCTGTGCCTCATACATGGCTGGTCCAAGCCAGGGCTGCTGCATCCAGAAGTAGACAAAGTGAGGGAAGGAAGGGGCTGCAAGGGTAGCACCTCTGCACAAGTTCTGTTGTTTACCCCTCCCTTACATTCTTGCCAGTTAGGATGAGGGCACAGCCTTAGCAGTGGAGGCTGAAGGGAGGTTTACAGGTGGCTGAATGTCGGCTGAAAAAATCAGTCACCGGTTGCAGCTCCATGACCATGCTTCTCACTTGTCAGGCCCTAACTTTCTAGGATGTTGCCTTACAGCAAGAACAGGCCCAATAGCTAGCCCTTCATTCTCCAGTGTCTGCTGTAGAAGCATGACGGTGGTGTTTGGTGAACTCTCCAGGACCTCCAAAATCCAAAAGGCATGCATCCTGTCTCTCATCCAGCACCTGGCGAGATCGGTGGTACCTAGGAAGGAATCACATGGATAAAACATATATGAGAGGGAGATGGGTACTTCTTTTGTTTCTTCTTTTTTCCCACTGCTAAAATTGCACTATTTATAGCAATGTAAACATATCCTGAGAGTGGGGAGGAGTGTTTAATACACAACATCAGTGCAAAAAAAAAGCTTTATGTTTAAGATCAGGAAAAAGACAAGGATGCTCACTCTAACCACTTTTATTCAACATAGTATTTGAAACCTAGACAAAGCAATTAGAGCAGAAAAAAGAATAAAAGACATCTAAAATGGAAAAAAGGAAGTAAAATTGTTTCTATTTGCAGATGTCATGATATTATATACAGAAAACCATGAAGACTCCACCCAAAAACTGTTAGAATTAATCAATGAATTCAGTAAAGTTGTAGCATGCAAAATCAATATACAAAAATCAGTTGCATTTCTATACACTAACAATGAACTATCAGAAAGATATTCTATAGCATCTAAAGAATAAAATACCTAGGAATAAATTTAACCTAGGAGATGAAAGATTTGTACACTGAAATCTATTAAAAAATTGATGAAAGAAGTTGAAGAAAACACAAATAAATGGGAAGACATCCTGTGTTCATGGATTAGAAGAATTAATATTGTAAAAATGTCCATACAAACCAAAGCACTCTACAGATTCAATGCAATCAAAATTCCAAAGGCATTTTTCACAGAAATAGAAAAAACTGTCCTAAAATTTGTATGAAACTACAAAAGACACGAAGTAGCTAAACAAATCTTAAGAAAGAAGAGCAAAGCTGGAGACCTCACAATTCTGCATTTCAAACTATATTGCAAAGCTGATAGTAATCAAAACAGTATGGTACTGGCACAAAAACAGCAACATATATTAATAGAACAGAATAAAGAGCCCAGAAATAAACCCATACATACTGTTCAGTTAATTTTTGACAAAGTAACCAAAACTCACAATGAGGAAAGGATAGTTTCTTCTATGAATGGTGTTGGGAAAACTGAACAGACACATGCAAAAGAATGAAACTGGACCTGTGTCTTACACCATACACAAAAATCAACTCAAAAATGGATTAAAGACTTGAATATAAGACCTGGAACCATAAACTCCTAAAAGAAAACATGAGGTTAAATTCCTTGACATTGATATTGGAAATAATTTTTCAGATTTGACACTAAAAGCAAAGGCAACAAACAAACATAAACAAATGAGACTGCTTCAAACTAAAAAGATTCTGCACAAGAGAAACCAGCAATAAATGAAAAGGCAACCTACTGAATGGCAGAAAATATTTGCAGACCACATATTCAATAAGAGATTAATATCCAAAATATACAAGGACTCATACAACTCAATAGCAAAAAAACAATTAACCCAATTTTTAAAATGCACAGAGAAGTTTTTCCAAAGAAGACAAGCAAATGGTCAACATATACATGAAAAGATGTTCAGTATCACTAGTTATCAGAGAAATGCAAATCAAAACCACATTGAGTTATCACTTCATGCTTATTAGGATGACTATTATCAAAATGACAAGAGATAAGTGTTGGCAAGGATATGGAGAAAAGGGAATCCTTGTGCGCTATTGGTGGGAATGCAAATTGGTGCAGCAACTATGCAAAATAGTATGGAGTTTCCCCAAGAAACTAGAACTAACATATGATCCACAAATACAACTTCTAGGCATATAGACAGAGTTTACAAAATCAATATCTCAAAGAGATATCTATACTCCCATGTTCATTGCAGCATTAGTCACAATAACCCAAATATGGAAACAACCTGGGTCAACCAATGAATGGATCAAGAAAATGTACACACATACACACACACACACACACACACACACACACACACACACACAATGGGATATCATTCAGGTTTTTTTAAAAAAGGAAATCCTGCCATTTGCTACAACATAGATGAGCCTGGAGAGCATTATGCTAAGTGAAACAAGCCAGACAGAAGCAGAAAAACAAATATTTCATGGTATCAGTTATATGTGGAGTTGTTGGGGGAAAAAAGTCAAACTCATATAAACAGAGAGTAGAATGGTGGTTGGTAGGACCTGGGAAGTGGGGGGAAGAGGCAGAGGCTGGTTAAAGGATATAAACTTTCAGTTATAAGCTGAGTAAGGTCTGAAGATACCATACATAGTATGGTGACTATAGATGATAGTACTATATTGTATAATTTAAATTTGCTAAGAAATTAGAACTAAAGTGTTCTTACCAAAAAAGAAAAAACATGTTTATAAGTGAGGAGAAGGATGTGTTGATTAACTTAATAGTGGGAATCCCTGCAAAATGTGTATGTATATCGAACCATCACATTGTACACTTTAAATATATTACAATTTTATTTGTCAGTTATACTCAATGCTGAAAAAAGTTAAAAATAAAAAAGTTCTTTAGTACTCACTCTATCTCCAGCACTATTCCAAATGTTTTGCCTGTATTATCTCATTTAGTCATCATAACAATCCCATGAGAAAAGTGCTACTGTCATTCCCATTTTACAGAAGAGGAAGTTAAGCACAGAGATGTTAAATAACTTGTCCAAGGTCACTCAGAAAATTAAGATTTAAGTGCAGACCACCTGCCCAAGATCTGGCACTCCATGTTATTATGGAAGCTATTTTAGAAGAAAAGTATACAACATAGGGAAAGTCGAGTGGAGGCTCAGAAAAAGGATGGATGCTGGTCATAGAGCTGCCAGGGGTGGCAGAAGGAAGGTGTGAACTGACTGGAGAAAAGCTGAGAAAAGCTTAAAAGAGCAAGAAGAGTAAACTAGTAGGTGTCCAGTCACCGAAAAGATGTATATAGGGTAAAAATTTGATAAAGAAGTCCAAGGAGAAATAGAGAGAAGCTACTAAATTGAACTCAAGTGGCACTTGGACTGTGGTTTCCATTCAGTCCCAAGGAGCACATCTGGGAATGTTAAGAGGGATGTGTATGCAAGACACACTGTGTGAACAAAATAAGTAAGAGCTTCCTTCCTGGGGCACTGCCTGGGCTGTTCATGGACAGTTGTGTCTCAGTCTTCTAAACACTGCAGAGAAGGATGCATCTTATGTTTACATGAGCAACGCATATTGTCTTGACTCTACCATGAAAATTAGCCCCAAAGTTAAATGCTTCTGGAATAGAACATGGCATTCTTTTCCCCATTTTCTAGTCACCAGTCAAGTGTTTTCCTGAAGTGGTACAATAAATAGTTAAATCTTGTTACTAAAGGAAAAACAATGTAATTTTCACAATTGTGAAATAACTACTGTTATCCCCTGATTCTCACCAGGTCCTCAAATTAAACCTGCAAATGACCCCAAGTGCAGTCCATCAATAACTAAGAAAATGACCTGCTGCCTTATAATTCTTATTTTATAAAAACCAGGAACTTTCTGCTCTCACTCATCATTAAGATGTTAAATGGTATGTTGATGAACTTTCTAAGGTAGAGATTTTTCTAACAGTTCTTAGCTTTTCTCACATATGCTGGCATTTTAGACACTAAAAGAGACCCATGCAGAGGAGAGTTGGTGAGTTCCAAATGCATGAAAAGAAAAGACAGGTAACACGTGCAGGGAGTGAAAAGAACCTAAAATGCTTTGAATATCAAAAAAATATATATATATATATTATGTTTACTTTGGATTCCAGCTGAGATACAGACCAGTGGAGTTTTTTTTCTCTCTGCTTTAGATATCAACTTACAGCTAGAACTATTAAGATCTTCAATTAACATGTGGACAACATAAATGTCAAGTAAAGAAAATGAAAGAGAGGCAAAAACATTTTTATTCCTATTCAGTATCTTCCCTCACAGTTTCTCCAGTTTCCATCCCACGTGGGGAAATTGACATGTACTGAAGATTGCCTTCTGAACATGAATGAGCTGTGACAAAAAAGGAACTTTGAAGCTTTATGATTTATTGCTTTATCATTTTTAGTGCCAGCTCTGTTCATCCTCAAATCCAGGGCAAGCTACAGGACATATTAAAAGAGCAACATATTCTGTATTCATTTTTTAAAGGGCAAAGCACTGGCCATTTTCTACATACAAGGCACTTGTCTCTTAGCTCACTGTTTGCTGAGTAACATTAAAGCCTGCATTTTAGACCACTTCAATAAAGAGGAATGTATTTTCCCCACTCTCAACCAACTTTTAAATTTTTACACTGTGATTCTTATTTTCCTATTAGCCTGTAGCTATTTTAGCAGACATTCTGCTGACATTCACCTTTTAAGTGAAATGTGTTTTGTCATATACACAAAAAATACATATATACACAGATCCATGTTGGAACTGGCTTCAAACTGTGTAGGTCCATGTAATCACCTGTCATCCAAACCTATAACCCACTATCTGAAAAGGCAAAAGCAAGTCTTGCAACTAACCCTTCCCCAAAGGACCAGAAAACATAAAGGCATTGGTCAGTTAGAATTACAAATATAGTACCATGCATTTAGTAAATGACATGGTTGAACTTAAAAGGTAGACAAATGTCTGCTCTTGGGTCTATTCTGAATGTTCATTATTTTTATTCCCATGGCTTTTGTTTGTTTGTTTTCTTCCTTTCCCTGGTGCTCTTAAACATTCTTTTTCATAGACAATTTATAAATCTCAGTTCCAGCTTTTCGTGAGATTTAGGGCGTGGGTTGACAAACATTTCTTCTACAGGGCCAGATAATAATATTTTAGACTTTTCAGGCCATACTGTCAGCCTATGATGCAACTATTCAACTCTGTCCTTGTAGCCCTAAAACTGCCATAGACAATGTGTAAGGAAATGGCTATGTTCCAATATAATTTTCTGCATGCAGGATTCAGTTCTGTCCTTTCTCTGTGAGTCCATTCCCTAGAGTGCAAACTACTACCTTTTATCTCAGTTATGCACCACATTGAAATTTCCAAAACCAATTTAAAATGTCAGAATATAGAAGTGAATTAACATTCAAAAATCAATAGACATTGCCAAATATTACAAATTTAAACATTTTACCTAAATGTTTACTTAGGACAGTTTATAAAAGTCCATTAATTTTCACCAGGTTGACTGTTTCCAGAAGCAGTGAGTTAGCAAATACAATACACACTCACAGTTAAAGTCCCTTCCAATTACAACTACATATTCACATTACATTTAAGTAATTTTTGTCTCTCCATCCCCCACTCCATAATATTATAAGTAATTCTGAGTCATCTTCCATACATCATCATGTTAAACCAAGCACAGAGACTAGAAACAAAGAAAGTTTTAGTGCAAATACCCAAATTTTTACTGATTTTAAATATAGCAGGTTTGAACTCCCAAGTTGCATACGGTGGTAATTGCAAAGTGAAAGCAGTTATTTAAAAGAATAGAGAAAAACAAATACCATATGCTAACACATATATATGGAATCTAAAAAAAGAACAAAATGGTCTGAAGAACCTAGGGGAGGGACAGGAATAAAGACGCAGATGTAGAGAATGGACCTGACACAGGGAGGGGGATAGTTAAGCTGAGACGAAGTGAGAGAGCGTCATCGACATATATACACTACCAAATGTAAAATAGTTAGCTAGTGGGAAGCAGCCGAATAGCACAGGGAGATCAACTCAGTGCTTTGTGACCAGAGAGGTCGGATAGGGAGGATGAGAGGGAGGGAGACAAAAGAGGGAGGAGATATGGGGATTTATATATACAAATAGCTGATTCACTTTGTTATACAGCAGAAAATAACACACCACTGTAAAGCAATTATACTCCAATAAAGATGTTTAAAAAATACTTTACCCCCAAAATTTTAGTTTACCAACAATATTTTTTCAATTCTAATTTGGAACATCTGATATGAAATTGCCAATTAAGAAAACCTAACTTTGCAAGTTCTATCACACCATATGTCTATATTGCCTCTTCTTTTTACTTTCAGTTATGTTTGTTATCCAAAAATCTGCAAATACAAAACATTTACAATCTAACTATAAACTTTATAAAAGCATCTTTTAATGAAAGGTGATTATTTTCCAGCCTTCTTCTCTATTGAGAAACCATAGTATCAATACAAAAATCTTAAATAGCAATAAGAAAGGAAGAAAGAAAAAAAGGGAAGGAAGGAAAGAAGGAAGGAAGGAAGGAAGGAAGGAAGGAAGGAAGGAAGGAAGGAAGGAAGGAAGGAAGGAAGGAAGGAAGGAAGGAAGGAAGAATTTTCCAAAAAGTTTTTCTTGGAGAATTTATAGATAACTACTATTCTGGGCATATTGCCATGCAAGAATTTCTTCTTCCCATCTCTTTTATTCCCAGTGCTATGAAGTTATCTTTCTAAGAGCAAATTTAGGTCTGAAACGTGGAAATTGGAATTTAGAAAGAGACCCTATTCTATTAGCATTAACATTTAATTCTGCACATCAGAATTCTTAAAATTGTGGATAACCCCACAATAAGGAAAGGTATAGCTCCTTAACTTTTTATCTTGTCACACAAACTCCTGCCCTGCAGGTCACAGCCACACACCCATTTCATAAATAAATTTTGGGTAAAATTCTTTACCTGTTTTAATAAACAGTGACATCCTTATATCACCATTTAAATAAACTTTTAGACCTCAAGACATATTTTTATCCCAATTAGTTCTCATTATATTTGAACAAATTCCAGAATCTCAAACCCAAACCTTTTTACTAGGGAATCTATTTAAAAGCAGAATTACTCATAAACAAAAACTTAACTTGGAAGGAGCTTCCCCTTTAATTTATCCTTCTAAGATGTTTATTGAAGTTAGTTTTTCACAAATTTACTCTCATGCTATCATTTCTAATGTTTTTAACATCCATGCTCTCTTTTTGCAATACTTTTACCTCTGTTTCAAAGTTTTCTCTCACTTCCCAGTAAAGGAAGATTCCACATGTGAAAGGGTCAGGCCCATTCCCCAGCTCTCTTTGCATACTGTTTGTCTCTCCATCTTGAGAACTGGTAGCCTTGAACCCCAAGGAAGAATTGAATTCCAAAAGCAGAAGAAACTGAACTCCAAACTGGAAAGTTGTCTCCTTCATGCAAGTGACCGTTTCTGGCATCCACAAATTGTCATCTGGGATCCACAACTGGATATGCTCAGAAGTGGCTGAGACACAAGGACGAGGAATTCTATACCTCACTCTTCATGGTCCCCACAGACCCCAGTGATCCCTCTCTCTGGGCAACAGGGAGAGCAGGAAAATTCATCTCCTGGCTGTTAGTCAGAAAATATATAATTGAAAGCCAGAAATTTTCCTGATTTTGTGGTGATCGACAAGCACTTAACCTTTCTGAACTTCAATTTCCTCATCTATAAAATGGGGATGATAATTTCTATTATGTTTAGTTCTAAGAATAGAGTAGTACACAGTCAATAAAAAACACTTGTGATGACTATCAAATTGAAACACGAAATGGCATTTTTATATCTTAAAAATGTTCAAATACTAGCAATTTCATACAGTTGAATCTAATGTATTTTCACTTCAGAGCGACTGGATAAGTAGCTGCAATGTTATTTTATGTGTCTTTGTATTGAAATAATGAAGAAATGATTGCTGAAAGCCTGTGCCTTCTGATAGATACACTAACCCCAACTTGGTGCTATTGGTATAGTTTTAGAAAGAGGGCCTAAAGGAGACAGCAGAGAAGGAGAGATTCCATTATGCTTCCAGGTATTTATTGCACAATTGGGTTGAAGTTACTTTTTCAGATAAAATTATATGGGTATTGGGTTTGGTACCAAAAGATAAAGTAAAGCAGGTGACACCTTATTCTAATGCAGTGGTTAAGATTATAAATAAGTGAAGTATCAAGGCAATCAAAAATATTGAATGAGTTATTTATACTAATATAAACAACATAATTCATTGCTTTTTTGTGATAAAGAATATACAAAATGTACCATCTTAACCCTTGTTAAATATACAATATAGTAGTATTAGCTATATGCACATAATTCATTGCTTTAACAAAAAACTTTATCAACCACCATTATATCTTACCCATAGTCTTAGAGTTCCACAGAAATTTCAGTAAATTAATAGATCAAATTTAATACTTTTTGATTACTATTCCAAAACTCAATCTATGTCTGTTTATAAAAAAGAGGAAAGAAAATTCCATCTTTACTAATATTATAAAATGACAATAATCCTAATCTACAAGTAATGAATAATCATTTCAAATAACAAGCATTTCAAACTTAAAACAAACCAAAGGAAAACAAAGAAAAGCTGACAGATACTTCCCTAGATGTGAGACAGGGTATAGATTTCTCCTTGTGTAAGAGAATCCTAAATAAGCATTTCAACCAATGCCTATATTTCAAATTAAGAGAACTCATAATTCATTAAATCCAACCAGCCTTTCTCCAATTGATCTTAAATTGAGATTTTACTCTTTTTGAATGTATTCTAATTTGCTTCACAACCAAAGTCACAACCAACTGTGGTTCCTGCCATAAATATCTTAGTAGATTTTATGGCTGCTGTTTGAGTAACAGGGAGCAGTCTGCTATTTCCCCAAACTCCCAGTGACCCAGGAATGATGCAGCAGAAGCTGTACTCTCTTCCAAGTATTTGACTCAAGACTGATTCCTGTCCAAAAGAGTTCAGCTTTCTTCTTTAGTAACTATCACAATAATACTGATATAAAGTAAATAATACTTAAAGTTAAGAATTCAATACAGATGAATGAATGAATGATCTATTAAAAATTTAATTTTGTATAGATTGAAGTACCCAGCTGAATTACTGAGTTCTTCATTTGTCCATCAGGTATTTGAAAATTAGGAAGAATAAAGTAAATAAATCAAACTACTAAAAATATTCTACTTTTTGAAAATAGCTCCATGAATAAGAAATAGTCTCATACCACTTAATAAAAATGGGGAAAAAAAGAAATTGCCTCTAATTAATCTTGCATGGAGATATGTTAAACCACCACTAATCAGAAAAAGTTGGTTTGATCTAAAATGAATGTTAGTTAATTTTGGATGTTTATTCAGTTTTATTCAGACAAATTGAAACTTTACTCAGTACCTAAATTATAATTTAAGTATCTACATGATTAATGTTCCCACAGTTTTAGAAAATGAACTGCCACATTTCAACTCATCTCAACTAATGAAATATCATTCAATAAATTAAACCCTGATGTGTTTTGAAGCAGGCATACAGTTCACAGTGACTATGTGCACCCTATTAAGGATTTTAGGACAAGGTGAAAATTCAAAATAATGACAGATAAGAATTTCTAGCAAATCCAAAGCAACCTACAGTCTCATCTGGATGTGTATGCTTGTTCACTGTTTCATAGTTTACTAATGATTCATATTCACTGAATATGATCTTGTTAAGATGATGCCAAAGGGAGTATTTTATTCAAAACCTCATTCCTTTATGAAGAAATCTATCATATTTCTCATAAAGTAAGCCTATCTATTTTCCATGAACGTTTCACATTTTACATTTTTTAAAGTGACTAAAGCAATCTATCTTCTTTGGAAATAGCAATTCCACAAAAGAGTGAATTGTACATTTTGTGATACAAACTCCAATACATCATATTTGTCTGGTTTCCTATTAATATTCATGATATTTTTTGCACTATTTGTTTTCTAGATTGTATTTAATTCACTTCTACTTTTCTAGTAAATGTAGTTGAATAAAAACCCAAATTTCTATTTTGTGAA
This sequence comes from Kogia breviceps, assembly GCF_026419965.1. Lineage (NCBI taxonomy): Eukaryota > Metazoa > Chordata > Mammalia > Artiodactyla > Physeteridae > Kogia > Kogia breviceps. Next base: position 17,189,767 of record NC_081322.1, read on the forward strand.
GTGTACTGAAGTGTTAATTGAAGTGTAATATGGTCAAAATGACTAATGAAGAAGTTAATAGGACCATTTTCCACAGTCTACTTCCCAATAATTTCTGTAACATGCTTGCATTATCATTGGCCTTTTTAGATTTTGACATAATATATATTTGCCATCACCATCAATGTAAAATCCAGTAAACTAAGATACAATATGGGAGCATAGTGTAAAACTAAACTTTAAAATTCCAATAATTTAGTTGCCTATTATGTGATCTCAGTATTCCATAGCCATCTCAGGCTCCACATTTCTAAAACATAATGCTTTATCTTACCTAACATCACAAATATTCTCTTCCTCCTGTATTATGCATCCTAGTTATGGATAACAGTTGAAAGCATCTTTAAGTTTAGATGACCCTAGGTTCAAATCCCAGCTTTGCCACTATCTTCTGTGTGGTCTTAGGCAAGTTACTCAACCAAAGTGTCTTCAGCTGCAGAATGTAGATAATAGTAATTACATCATAGACTTAAAAAGATGATGAAGGTAAAGTGTTTTGCAGCATCATGTATCAGTAATCTAAGAGTCTTACTTAGTCTCTTTCTTCAATGACCCCTTTACAGCCAATCCAGCCTCAAATTTTGTTACTCCTTGAATATCTAAGTATCTCTTAATCTGCCCCTTCCTCTTCACCTGCCATGGCAGCCTCAGTGTAGCCCTTCCCTGCTCCTCTGCATCACTTCTGGGTCCTTCTCCATGGACTCCGACTTAAGCTCTAAGACCCTCCAATCCATCTTCCACAAGACCTTCAGAACGGTCACGAAATGTCTGGAATAATGTCACTACAACACGAATCTGATTATTTCACTTTCCCAAATTAAGCTTTCAAGAGCCTAAACTGAAACAATTTGTGTGATTTTGAAAGCCCTCCATGATCTGAGATGCAGCTCCTCCTCACATGGTCAGCATTAGCTCCTCCTCATTCTCCATCCAACCCCATCACTGAACAGATGTATCATATTTACATGTTTTTGCATGTAAAAACATGTTAAAAAATGTAAAAAAAAAAATTGCATGTGCTGCTTCGTAGTCTGGAGTAGCAGGAAGACAACAGACATACCTCTCCAGATAGATCTAAATTGTCAATTTACATTACTGTGTATACAGCATAATTTTCTATGTAAGATTTCTTAAAAGATTATTTGTTTGGTTGTTACAGAAATAGTAAGTACAAACCAGAAAATTCTACTTCAAAATATTTTCAGACATGCAACCCTGCTCTTTATTGCTAATATAAACAAATGTCTTCAACAAGTTCAAACGTAGACTTTCCAAAGCAAAACTTCAGAGGTCAGCCTGGAATCCAATTTTAATAGGACATTCTAGAGTAGATTTCTAAGAATTTATAATCAGATTTCCTAATAATCCCTTTCTTATATGATGTTAAATATAATAGAATTTAAAGAGGTGAAAATTGAGCATTTCTTTAAAAGCAATACAGTGATGTCATGAAGATGCAATTTGTACACAGTAAGAAAAAAATAGAGGCATAAACTTGAGGATTATCCTCTTACTGGTGTTACTTTGAGTAATATGTGAAATTTCCCTTCACATTTTCAATGATCCATTGTGTCTCTCTTCCGTGATTCTTTACCCTGATTTCAGAAGATATATTACTACTCCATGGGCAGGTGAAAATAGACATATTCTAAGCACAAAAGAACCATCATCAGAGTGCCTGCCTATCTCTAGTTCTCCTACTCAGTGGTCTGAACGTGTTTGATATATCACAATTCCCTATCCATTTCTGCCCTACCTATTTTGCTTCTCGTCTCTGTAAAACACAGGTTTTCAAGGCTAAAACTGCACTTACCCTCATGGCTAGAGATTTTCACCAAATTCATCTTTATGAGTTTTCTCCATGGTAGTACTTTTGCAGGAACTTGGGGGTTCCTTAAATTGTGCCAACACTTTTAAGTAGCTGTCACACTGACTGAAACAGAAATGAACCACAATCCTGCATGAAAGAAGATGAAATATACTTAATCTCTTTACTCTCCCTGTAATTAAGAGAAAATAGCCATTAGTGAAGATCTTCTCAAACGAGGCACTATTGACCCTCTGGACCAGGTAAGTTTTTGCTGTGGGAGCCTGCTCTGTGCACTGTAGGATGTTTAGCAGCATACCTGTCCTCTACACTCTAGAAGTATATAATGCAGCCCTTAAATGTCTCCCAAAATTGACAAACATCCCCAGAGGAAGGACAAAATCACCCCTGCTTGAGAACCAGTGCATTAGATTGTGCTGTTTTTCAAGTGTAATATCTACATAGGAGGCTGGCAAGATTCAAACCGCAAGCCAATCTGGCCACAGTCTGTTTTCATATAGTCCATGATCCAAGAATAGTTTTCACATTTTTAAAGGATTGTAAAGAGGAGGAGGAAGGAGAAGGAGGTGTAATAGAGACTATAGGTAACCTGTAAAGCTTAAAATATCCATTACCCAGAACTCTAGAGTAAGAGTCCTCCGATGCCTGAAATGAATAAACTGAGGCTCCAGAAACAGAAGTGACCTGCCCAGTTTCACACATTCTGACATCATGTCCAACTCTCTCACTACTCGCAGCTTCTTCCATTTCTGCAATGTTTGTTACACAGAACAATTAGGGTTCAAAATAAGGTTCCAGTAAGGAGCAAGACAGGGAAAGTGATTATCTTACATATGCTTGAGCTTATGGCTGTTGTTCCCTTTTCTGACTTACTATTTGATTTGTACAGTAGGAATCCATGCAACATGTGTTCTAGTTTCATTTTTATAACTTGTTTGGGAAAAACTCAATAAAAATTAATACTTTATATTTCTAAAATATTAGAATCAGGATTTTTACCTACTTAATTTTAGAGAATATCATAAATCTTAGACTGTAATTACACATTGAAATTCAGAGACTGGTAAGAAGCTTTAAATTGTCTACCTATCCCCCATTTGTAAATATAATACCACTTTTATTGCAAATAAAGAGTAGATATATTTTTCTTTAAAATTCTCATTACTTCATGTTGCTTTGTAGGATAATAACAATAGAAATAGAGACACAGATGTAGAGAACAAACATATGGACACCAAGGGGGGAAAGTGGAGGGGTGGTGGTAGTGGAATGAATTGGGAGATTGAAATTAACATATATACACTAATATGTATAAAATAGGTAACTAATAAGAACCTGCTGTATAAAAAAATAAATAATTTTTTAAAAAATACCCAAATTCATCTTGCTGCAGCATAAATTCTTTTTGTTTTCTTTAACAGTACAAGAATGTCATGTGCTGCTTGTTGTAGTTCACTTACTTTTAAGATTGTCCTTTCTTCTTAATGGTTGTAGTTTTCCTGGCCTGATAACTGTTTTTTTTGTTTGTTTGTTTTGTTTTGTTTTGTTTTGTTTTTTACCTCTACAGTTTAAGGCAGCCTAGGATTCCCAAATTTGTCTGCACACTGAAAGCACCTGGGTAGCTTCAAAAAATATATGAGCCTGTGTTCCACCCCCAGAGACTGGGAGTTTATTGGTCTGGGGTTTGGTCCCAGATTTGTAAGACCAAGTGATCCCAATGTTGAGACGTGTGGGGACTACTGGCATAGGAGTTCAGTATGAAGATTCAGGGCTAGGCTACTTGGGGTCACATTCCTTGTTCTGTTCTTTGTGAGCCTGGGAAAATCACTTACTGTTATGGGTTTCCATTCCCTTATCTGTAAAGTGGATACTCAAAGCTAACATTGCCCACTTCTGGAGGTTGTTGAGAATTAGTATATGTAGTATATAAAAACACTTGGTCTTTAGTATTTAGTAAGTCTTATTCAATCATTAGCAATTAATGGTAGTAGTAGTGGTGTTAGTAATATCAATACTTTGTATTGCCCTCAACCGTTCTCTCTTCAATATTATTGTCATTTTGTTGCTATTGTTTAATTTAACAATTAATGGACCCAGAAATTGACTTAGCATTTAATTTGGATATACTCCTATGTAGACCATTGCAAAATGCAGGCATGACCAATGTCAATCTTTTAGGAACCTAGAACCATTTTACTTCCACTTTGTTGAATTTGTAATGATTAAATCAATGTCCCTAACAAATCAAAGTGAACCATGAAAATATTCAAGAGGAAGAATAAAATTAAAAAAAAATTTTTTTTCAGTTACTCAATTACTGAATATTTGTTAAGGCCAAATCATTTAGATTATCTGTATATATTAAAAGTTTGGTTCAACTCACAATTCAATATACACATATTCTGATCTCACTTGTGTCCATATTTCTTTTTAACTATTGAATTTACATATATAAAACATCATCAATATAACTAAATTGGGGGTTCTAGAAAACTTATACTTTTTAATTTTTCCATTGATTAAATTTAGTTTATTTGCCTTGTTAATCATACCCAATCTGAATGTAATTAAATTAACCTAGTAAATGTTTTCAATGTGAACTTAAATAAACAAGAAATTTTACAATTAATGTAAGTATTATGCCTAGGTTTGAATTATTTAAAAATAGCTGCAAAAGAATTTCTGAACTATTTTAGACAGATAATTAACCTCATTATTAGAATTATCATTGTTTGCTTAAAAATGTATTTACTAATTAATACTCTTTCTACAATTCAGAAATAAAATTATCCCTTGAACAATTTACCTAAAACCTTTTAGAAAATAAAATCCTTAATACTTTTAACTATTATCTTAATCCTCTTGAGAAGGTAAAATAAGTCTTGCAAGAATTGGGCAGGAAACCACATTTAATGCCTATTAGAGTAAAAGGATTCTGTCTTCTTTCAAGGAAGCAGCCTTATGACGAATGGGTGGAAATTAATTTGAGGAAGATTTTGACTCAATGTACAAGGAGGAAGAACAACAATAAAAGGACAACCCAATTTTAAAACAGGCAAAGGACTTGAATAGACATTTCTCCAAAGATGGTCAATAATTACGTGAAGAGATGCTCACTTCATTAGTCATGAGAGGAATGCAAATCAAAACCACACTGAGATACCACTTTACATCTACTACAATGGCTACATACATGTTTTAATGAAAAAATAACAAGGGTTGGTAAGGATGTGAAAAAATTGAAACCCTAGTACATTGCTGGTGAGAATGTAAAATAGTTCAGTCACTGTAGAAAACAATTTGATGATTCCTTAAAAAGTTAAGCATCACAGCAATATCTTTTTGGATCTGTTTCCTAGAGTAATGGAAATAAAAAAAAATAAACAAATGAGACCTAATTAAACTCAGAAGCTTTTGCACAGCATGGAAAACCACAGACAAAACAAAAAGACAATGCACAGAATAGGAGAAAATATTTGCAAACGATGTGACTGACAAGTCTCCAACAATTTACAAACAGCCCATGTGGCCCAGTATCAAAGAAACAATCCAATCAAAAAATGGGCAGAAGACCTAAATAGACATTTCTCCAAAGAAGACATACAGATGGCCAAGAGGCACATGAAAAGATGCTCAACACCACTAATTATTAGAGAAATGCAAATCAAAACTACAATGAGGTATCACCTCAATCTCATCAAAAAAATCTACAATGGTAAATGCTGGAGTGGGTGTGGAGAAAAGGGAACACTCTTGCACTGTTGGTGGGAATGTAAATTGGTACAGCCACTGTGGAGAACAGTATGGAGGTTCCCTAAGAAACAAACAAACAAAAAAGAACTACCATATGATCCTGCAATCCCCCTCCTGGATATATATCCCAAGGAAATTATAATGTGAAAGGATACATGTACCCCAATGTTCATTGCAACATTGTTTATAACCACCAGGACATGGAAGCAACGTAAGTGTCCATCGACAGAGGAATGGATAAAGAAGACTTGGTACATATATACAATGGCCTATTAGCCATTAAAAGGAATGAAATAATGCCTTTTGCAGCAACATGGATGGATCTGGAGATTATCATGCTGGGTGAAGGAAGTCAGACAGAGAAAGACAAATATCATATGATATTGCTCATATGTTGAATCTAAAAAATATACAAATGAACTTATTTTCAAAACAGAAGTAGATCCACAGACATAGAAAAGAAACTTATGGTTACTAAAGTGTAAAGAGGTGGGGGAGGGATAAATTAGGAGTTTGGGATTAACATATACACACTACTGTATCTAAAATAGATAAACAACAAGGACCTACTGTATAGCACAGGGAACTATACTCAGTATTTTGTAATAACCTGTAAGGGAAAAGAATCTGAAAAAGAATTTGTGTCTGTGTGTGTGTGCACATGTGTGTGTATGTATAACTAATCACTGTGCTGTATACCTGAAACTAACATGACATTGTAAGTCAACTATACTTCAATTAAAAAAAAACTCATGTGAAAAAAAAAAGTTAAGCTTAGAATTACTATATGATCCAGCAATTCTGCTCCTAGTTATGTAATCAAGAGAATTGAAATTGGGGACTCAAACAGATTCTTATATTCCAGTATTCATAGCAGCACTGTTCACAATAGCCAAAAGCTGGTAACAGTATATGTGTCCATCAACAGATGTATGGATGAACAAATGTGGTCTATACATGCAATGGAATGTTACTCAGCCTTATGAAGGATCCTTGCTGCAATGTGGATGAACCTTGAAAATTTTCTACTAAAGTGAAATAAGCCAGACACAAAAGAACATTTATTACTTGATTCTGCCCACATGAAATATCCAGAATAGGGAAATTCAGAGAGACAGAAAGCAGATTCAAAGTTATCAGGGGCTGAGAGAGGACAGAATGGGGAATTACTGCTTAATGATACAGAGAGTTTCCGTTTGGAGTGATGAATAACTTTGGACGTAGACAGTAGTGATAGTTGCACAACATTGTAAATACACTTAACGTCATTAAATTCTACACTTAAAATAGTTAAAATGGTAAATTTCATGTTATATATGCTTTACCACAATTAAAAACAGTTTAAAAAATCTTTGGCAGGCAGATTCTGCATACCTGAGTGCTAAGAAAATGATAGGCCCAAAATATTATATGGTGTGCCCACCTTTTATTTATTCCCAGAAAGTTTTTGATAAGAAGGTATAAACAGTGAAAACAAATTTGAAAAATTACAAAATCACTCAAACCCTTTTTATACGTTTTTTGCTAGTGGGGAAGGAAACAAGTACAATTTCAATGGTGGGTAATTTGGAAAATATCCAATAAAACTTACAAACACACTAACTTTTTAATTTGGCAATTGTATCTGTAGGGTCTTATTATACAGATAAAAAGACATTCATCACATCAGTGTTTATAACAGAAAAAAATGGAAATAACATAAATATCCATGGAAAGAGGAGTGGTTAAATAAAGCACAAAACATCCGTACAATGAAGTACTTTGCCACCTTAAAAAGAAATGAGGAAACTCTTTGTGTCATGACAGAAAACAAACTATTCCAAGACAGATTAAGTAACAAAAGCACAATGCAAACAATGTGTATACCATGTGTGCACACACAATCTCTTATAGATGCAAAGAAGACCCCTGGATAAGTCAAGAAGAAATTGCTAACACTGGTTCCACCAGGAAGGAACTTGGGTGGACCAGGGATGGGGTGGAAGGAAGACTCTGGACTACAGACAGTCCCCGACATAAAATTCAACACTAGGATGGTGTGAAAGTGATATGAATTCAGAAGAAACTGTACTTCACATTTAGAATTTTGATCTTTCCCTGTGTAATGATATGCAGAATACTCTTTGGTGATTCTGGGCTCAAGCAATAGCTCCCAGACAGCCTTGTGATTCTCAGGGTGTACAACAGACACAATTATAACCCAAACAACTTTTCTGTTTTTCACTTTCAGTACAGTATTCAGTAAACTATATGAGATATTCAACACTTTATTATAAAATAGGCTTATGTTAGATGGTTTTGCCTAACTGTAGGCTAATGTGTTCTGAGTACTTTTAAGGTAGACTAGGCTAAGTTATGATGTTCAGTAGGTTAGGTGTATTGAACGTATTTTCAACTTACAATATTTTCAATTTATGATGATTTTATTGGGACATAATCCACATCATAAGTAGAGGAAGATCTGTAAACAGAAAAAAAAAACATGTTTCTTTGTCCCTCATTTTCATTCAACTCCAACCTTTTATTAGTTGAACATTCACTCTGCTTTTACTTTAAAACAGTTTTTCAGGATGAGCAGTGTTGATAATTTGGGGCTGGATCCTTTGTTGTCCCATGCATTATAGGATGTTAAGCAGCATTCTTAACCTCTACCTACTAAACATCACCATTGTCCTCCTCCCCATGCCGTGAAAAAGATGTCTCCAGAGATTGCCAAATGTTCCCCAGGGATAGATGGGTTGATGGGGCAAAACCCCCCATTTGAGAACCACTGCCTTGAGATAATCCATGTATGGTGCTAAACTCAGTACCTGATTTAAGAAAATCTTCAAAGATAGAAAAAAAGAAAAAAGAGTGGATTCTGTACAGAAGGTAGCAGAGCAGTTAAACAATTTTTTTTTTAAAGGGGTCTTGTGACATAATGAGCTCTCCTTCAATGGAATATTCAGAGCTTGAAGTTCTTTCTTTACAAAACCTTTAAAAAAGGTCTTCCTTTGAGTGGAAGACTGGACTATGTATCTCAAGTCTTTCCCACCAGTAAGATTCCTTGGTTCTGAGTATGGTTCACTCATGTAGACACTTACAGATATAGGACTGTAAATTGACTGTGAGAAATTCTTCTTTGTAAAGTTTATCAAATTCTTTTATTCGGCTGGTAAAAAAGTGCATGGAACTGCATTGTATTACGATGTTTTTCAAAAGACGATAAAAAGAGAAGGGAGAGGGAGTACTTTTTTGTCCTAAGTGCCAGAAAGGAAAATAAATTGACCCCTATAACCATCTACTAAAATATTCATTAGGAATTAAACATTTAATCATTTATGTATCTTAATATTCCTTTTGTTTTTCCTGGCCACACCACGCAGCTTGAGAGATCTTAGTTCCCCAATGAAGGATTGAACCAGGGCCCCAGCAGTGAAAGTGCCAAGTTCTAACCACTAGACCACCAGGGAATTCACTTAATATTCTTATTATATCTACTCCTTTTTTCTTTGAAAACTAATAGCCATCATAAAAAATCTACAAACAACAAATGCTGGAGAGGGTGTGGAGAAAATGGAACCCTCTGGAATGTAAATTGATACAGCCACTATGGAGAAGAGTATGGAGGTTCCTTAAAAAACTAAAAATAGAACTACCATCCAACCCAGCAGTCCCACTACTGAGCATATATCCTGAGAAAACCGTAATTCAAAAAGAGTCATGTACCACAATGTTCATTGCAGCACTATTTATAAAGCCAAGACATGGAAGCAACCTAAGTGTCCATCAACAGATGAATGGATAACAAATATGTGGCACATATATACAATGGAATATTACTCATCCATAAAAAGAAATGAAATTGAGTTATTTTGTAGTGAGGTGGATGGACCTAGAGACTGTCATACAGAGTGAAGTAAGTCAGAAAGAGAAAAACAAATAGCGTATGCTAACACATATATATGGAATCAAAAGAAGAACAAAAAGGTTCTGAAGGACCTAGGGGCAGGACAGGAATAAAGATGCAGACATAGAGAATGGACTTGTGGACATGGGGAGGGGAAAGAGCAAGCTGGGATGAAGTGAGAGAGAGGCATGGACTTATATACACTACCAAATGTAAAATAGATAGCTAGTGGGAAGCAGCCACATAGCACAGGGAGATCATTGCGTTGCTTTGTGACCACCTAGAGGGGTGGGCTAGAGAGGGTGGTAGGGAGACACAAGAGGGAGGAGATATGGGCATATAGGTATACATATAGCTGATTCACTTTGTTATACAGCAGAAACTAACACAACACTGTAAAGCAATTATACTCCAATAAAGATGTTAAAAAAGAAAAGAAGAGAAAAAAAGAAAGAGATTCTAGGTTCTGGCTCTTGTATAGATAAAATGAAAAATACTTCTCAATTCAGAAAATGCTTTTGTGTAGAAAGAATAATTAAGAAGCCTTTAGCAAGGCTTCCTCACTGTGGACACCTCTTTGTTCTTCCCTCTACATTTCACAGGGACCTTTTTATACTTCAAAATAGAAAATATAAACAGACTAATCATAAGCACTGAAATTGAAACTGTAATTAAAAATCTTCCACCAAACAAAAGCCCAGGACAAGATGCCTTCACCAGTGAATTCTATCAAACATTTAGAGAAGAGTTAACATCCATCCTCCTCAAACTCTTCCAAAATATAGCAGAGGGAGGAACACTCTCAAACTCATTCTACGAGGCCACCATCACCCTGCTACCAAAACCAGACTAAGATGTCATGAAAAAAGACAACTACAGGGCAATATCACTGAATGAACATAGATGCATAAATCCTCAACAAAATAGAGCAAACAGAATCCAACAGCCTATTAACAGGATCATACACTATGATGAAGTGGAGTTTATCCCAGGAATGCAAAGGATTCTTCAATACATACAAATGAATCAATGTGATAAACCATATTAACAAATTGAAGGATAAAAACCATATGATAATCTCAATAGATGCAGAAAAAGCTTTCGACAAAATTCAACACCGATTTATGATTTAAAAAACCCTCCAGAGTAGGCATAGAGGGAACTTACCTCAACATTATAAAGGCCATATATGACAAAGCCACAGCCAACACCGTTCTTAATTGTGAAAAATTGAAAACATTTCCACTAAGATCAGGAACAAGACAAGGTTTCCCACTCTCACTGCCATTATTCAATATAGTTTTGTAAGTTTTAGCTATAACAATCAGAGATGAAGAAGAAATAAAAAGAATCCAAATTGAAAAGGAAGAAGTAAAACTGTCACTGTTTGCAGATGACATAATGCTATACATAGAGAATCCTAAAGATGCTACCAGAAAATACTAGAGCTAATCAATGACTCTGGTAAACTAGCAGGATACAAAATTAATGCACAGAAATTCTTGCATTCCTATACACTAATGATGAAAAATCTGAAAGAGAAATTAAGGAAACACTCTCTTTAACCATTGCAACAAAAAAATAAAATACCTAGGAACAAACCTACCTAAGGAGACAAAACACCAGTATACAGAAAACTATAAGACACTGATGAAAGAAATTAAAGATGATACAAGCAGATGGAGAGATACACCATGTTCTTGGATTGGAAGAATCAGCATTGTGAAAATGACCCTACTAACCAAAGCAATCTAAAGATTCAGTGCAATCCCTATCAAACTACCAATGGCATTTTTCACAGAACTAGAACAAAAAATTTCACAATTTGTGTGGAAACACAAAAGACCCCGAATGGCCAAAGCAATCTTGAGAAAGAAAAACAGAACTGGAGGAATCAGGCTCCCTGACTTCAGACTCTATTACAAAGCTACAGTAATCAAGACATATGGTACTGGCACAAAAACAAAAATATAGATCAATGGAACAGGATAGAAACCCCAGAGATAAACCCACACACATATGGTCATTTTATCTTTGAGAAAAGAAGCAAGAATGTAAAATGGAGAAAAGACACCCTCTTCAGTAAGTGGTGCTGGGAAAACTGGATAGCTACATGTAAAAGAATGAAGTTAGAACACTCCCTAATGCCATACACAAAAATAAATTCAAAATTCATTAAAGTCCTAAATCTAAGGCCAGACACTATAAAACTCTTAGAGAAATATATAGGCAGAACTCTCTATGACATAAATCACAGCAAGATCCTTTTTGACCCATCTCCTAGAGAAATGGAAGTAAAAACAAAAATAAACAAATGGGACTTAATGAAACTTAAAAGCTTTTGCACAGCAAAGGAAACCATAAACAAGTCGAAAAGACAACCCTCAGAATGGGAGAAAATATTTGCAAATGAAGCAACTGACAAGGGATTAATCTCCAAAATATACAAGCAGCACATCCAGTTCAACATAAAAAAAAAAAAAAACCCAATCCAAAAATAGCCAGAAAACCTACATAGACATTTCTACAAAGAAGATATACAGATTGCCAACAAACACATGAAATGATGCTTAACATCACTAATCATTAGAGAAATGCAAATCAAAACTCCGAGGTATCACCTCACACTGGTCAGAAAGACGATCATCAAAAAAGTTTACAAACAATAAATGTTGGAGAGGGTGTGGAAATAAGGGAACCCTCTTGCACTGTTGGTGTGAATGTAAATTGATATAGCCACTATGGAGAACAGTGTGAAAGTCCCTTAGAAAACTAAAAATAGAACTACCACACAACCCAGCAGTCCCACTATTGGACATATATCCTGAGAAAACCATAATTCAAAAAGAGTCATGTACCACAATGTTCATTGCAGCACTGTTTACAATAGCCAGGGCATGGAAGCAACCTATGTGTCCACCAACAGATGAATGGATAAAGAAGATGTGGCACATATATACAATGGAATATTACTCAGCCAGTAAAAGAAACAAAATTGATTATTTGTAGTGAGGTGGATGAACCTAGAGTCTGTCATACAGAGTGAAGTAAGTCAGAAAACTAATTCCTATATATGGAATCTAAAATGAAACAAACAAAAAAATGGTTCTGAAGACCCTAGAGGCAGGACAGGAATAAAGTGCAGATGCAGAGAATGGACTTGAGGACATGGGAAGGGGGAAGGGTAAGCTTGGATGAAGTGAGAGAGTGGCATGGACTTATATACACTACCAAATGTAAAATAGATAGCTAGTGGGAAGTAGCCGCATAGAACAGGGAGATCAGCTCTGTGCTTTGTGACCAACTAAAGAGGTGGGATAGGGAGAGTGGGAGGGAGATGCAAGAGGGAGGGGATATGGGGATATACGTATGCATATAGCTGATTCACTTTGTTATACAGCAGAAACTAACACACCATTGTAAAGCAATTATACTCCAGTAAAGTTGTTAAAAATTATATACATCAATTAAATAGTTGATTTAATATTGGTTAAGTAGTGAGCATAATCCCCTTTGCACTTTACAGATGTCTGTTAGAATGTTTTTATTATCCTTTTTGAATTGCAATAAATGCAGATACTAGAGTTAGATGTTTCCAGCAGATTTATGTTGATTATATCAATGTTTCCTGTCAAATTAGACTACACTATGAAAATGCTAAGAAGGAAATACTCTATTGCTTTCCGATCTGTCTCTTTTTAGCCACTTCACAGCTGAGATATTTGTTAAATCAAATCACTTAGATTACCTGTACATCTTAATAAAAATGTCCACTGATATGCACCGTATATACAATCTAATTTCATTCATGCCTGAATTCCATTTTAACCATTGAACACTGCTAATAGTCAAACTCTTGCCCCTTGTTTTTAGTAGTTTCATTAAAAAAATAACAAACAAGAAAAAACACCTTTCTTCTCTTCATTGGCTTATTGTGGCTGCTTTGACAAAAATGCCACACACTTGGTGGCTTGAAACAACAGAAACTTGTTCTCTCACAGTCTGGAGTTCAGAAGTCTGAAAGCAAGGTGGCAGTCGAATGACCCTCCCTCTGGGGCTTGAGGAAAATGCATTCCTTGCCTCTTGTAGCTTTGGGTCACTGCCAGCCCGCTTTGGTGTTTCCTGATTTCACTCCAGTCTCCGCCTCCATCTTCAAAGTCCACGCCTGTCACTAAGGGACTGTGTAAACTTGAATAAATTACTTAACCCCTCAGTTACTCAACTTCTTCATCTTTAAGTGGGAAAAATATTTCTACTTAACTCATGGGGTGGATGTTACTTAATATTTTAAAGTACTTGGAATAATGCTTGGTTCATAATAAATGTGATGTAAATGTTTATTATTGCAAATAATTCCATTATGTTTCAATGTAAGTAACCATTGTTCATAATAACAATGGACACCCCATGAAGGTTTCTACCCTTTGAGATGACGTATTCCAGTCTGTCCTGATTGAGTAAGTGTTCTTACAATAAATAGGAGATAGGACAAAGCAGCATGAAGGAACCAGGTATTGGACTGGGGCTCAAAAAGATGAGGAAAAAAAGTTAAAGATGAGAAAATGATATTTCACCTTTCTGTTTGTTTCTATAAGCAATGAAGCTAGGCATTCTTTGAATTCCGTACTTTCATTTTTGCCTCATGAGCCTAGCACTCAAGATGTCCCAGCTTGTGTTCTATGAGTAAGATCTCCCTGGCATTACCTGCTAACTTAGTTTGAGTGACCCTTGAAAATGTAGCGCTACCCTCTGTGACAACATTCAGAAAGAACTGCTTTACCCATCTCCACCTCCCCACCGCCTAACAGCTTACATAATAGACATTCATTCTTTCGTCTATTGAATGAACAGATCCATTTGAAGTTGTATTTAAGACAATTTACCTGAACACTAATTTCTTTTATGCTTTATTTTCCTAGGCAACTTTTTCTTCTATTCCTCAATATTTTACTTCATATTAAAAGCTGCCTTAAATCACTTTTGGATTAAGATTACATCATAAAATTAACATAGATCATAGGCTTTAGAACTTATTAAATTTATTTGTCATCTTGGACCTCTGAGACTTGCAATAATTTAGTTTTCTTTTTGAATACAGTAATACAAAACTTTCAAACCATCTCTAACTATCAGTGATTTTTCTCTCCAAGTGAGATGATGTGAATTTTGGTTCTACTTGTAGTATTTCATTTATCATCTTCTGGAAAATTTCCAAAGGGTTTAGTGTAATTGTTTTTCTTGTCAGAAACAACTCCAGAAATGTGTTGTCTCTATTGTAAGGATGAAAAAGTACATTTTTTCATCATCCTGATCACTTATCCTAGTAAATATCCCCAATCTTTAAATTAGAAGTGCTCTCATGGAAGCTGTTAATAAGAAATAGACTCAACATAAAGGAAGGACTAATCATTGTTCTTTTAACTGTTAAGCCTAGATTACAGACATTCATCTGTTCCATTTATTTTCATACTGCTTGAATTTCTAAAATTTTACTTGTCTGGTTGTCTCCAAATTGAACGTTTGCTTGGGGTAAGAAATTGACTTGACTTTTCTTCTCTTCCTGTCAGAAATTTTAAAGATGGGAAGCCACGTGTGGCAAGGGAGGATAAGAAGGACAATTAAAGTGAGAAGTGGCATACATAAAGTCTTAGAAATCATAAAGAAAAATTATATATAAGAATGAAAAATAGATGTACTTGCCCAGAAAAAATGAAATAAGCTAAGACAAGGGACACTTATATGGTATACTAGTTGGCAAAGAAATATGAAAAGAAAGTATTATTGATCTGAGGCTCAGCTCACTGGGATCATACTACACCCTTTTTACATTTAGAGTGATGAGAATGTTTACAACTTTGGCTCAGAAAGTGTTTCTGAAATTTAAATCCTGTGCATCTCTATTAATCTACTCTCACTTCATAATTTTTAATAAAAGCTGAAATTGTTAATGAATTAATTGGATTAAACATAATATAGTATAAATATTTTAAGATTAAAATATTTTCTTTTTAAAAAATTTCAGTTAAAATGCACTGCTAGAAAAATCACATGGTATTAATAATACTAACCATATGGAAACTGGAGTATTTAGAATATAGGAAAATTACACACTCATCGTTAACATAAGAAAGAATCATCACTCACTGTACCACTTCTAAAAACATGGGACACATGTGGCCTTTCCCTGAGGAAACATGTCTTTAGCTTCACTCATAATCTAATGGAAGTGAATCTCCACATACCCATATCATCAGAATTTCTATTTGTTCAAACTTGGTAAAATGATCTATTTTTCAACAAATTGAATTTCTTCATATGCTATTTCAACTTGGGAAACTTTAGTCTCTCAGAATAAAATGTGTATGAGAGTTCAGGTGTTGCAGAGAAAAGAATCAGGAATCAATATATTTTACTCCTGAGTTTTGATTGATTTCTCAGTGGATTGAATACAAATATACTGCCAAAATTTTGCTTAAAAAAATGAATTAAGACAATAGTAAGTATTAGAAATGAGAGTAAAATTAAATATTACCTGGTATTTGTAAACTGAATAAGTGTATGTTTTAGGTATAATATTCTTGGAACCTACATTCATCATCAGAATAAATTCATCCAACCTAGATCTATAAACTAATAGATTATGAATAAAGCAGATTTTCTACTGAAATTCCAAATGAAATGCCAGCAGTGAAGCTGAGCTTTGTGATTTTCAAAATGTCCTTGTTCCAAGTGAATGCCTACACCCTACTAAGAAATATTCAAGAAACTCAGTGGTGTGCTCGTAAGTGTTTAACAATCAGCTCTCAGTGGAAAAAGGGTGGGATAGTGGATTGATATGATTTGTAGCTTTTGTCAATTCCCCAGCATAAATACTCTCACCATAACCAATTTCAAGTTACCAACATGAATTCACTGATATGGAGTTGAGAAGACATGCAAACATCAGCTCTCATGAGCCATTGAAAGCCTGCTCCAGCATACAGTGAAGGTTCTTACTATTACATTCAGATAGGTTAAAGAGAGATGTCAGGTTAAAAATAGTAACATTTCTGGATGTGAATTTCAATTTGTGTAGTTGTAATGGTCACTGTGTGAATGCTTTTATTAGGTAAAGAATGTAAGGGAATTTTGGCCACCTTCCCTTTCAGAGGAACTACCCCCAGAGGAAACTGTGAAATCTGTAGAATATGCTGTGGGTTCCATTGTACATGACTTTGGTAGTGTAGTCAGGAGTAGTCACAGTTCTTGGGGTATCCCTGATATCTCATGACAGTTGGCTGGACAGTTCCTTGATGACTGCTCTGGTTAATCAAGCATGTAAATGAGCCTCCTGCTTCAGTGGTCCTCAGGCATCACATATCCTTTTATTAATATCAGTGTTTCACAAGATAATGGCTTGGTTTTCCCTGCAGTTTATTAGTAAGTATATTTGGGCTGTCTGTCAGTCAGAGGGAAGGCTAAATAAAACAGTCTAAAAACAATGACCACCTCATGGCAATCATCCAGAGACAGGAAGTTCTCATGACAATCACGCAGTGTTCCTTGCACAAGCTTTTTGTATGGCCAGCCTGGCCACGTGCTTGATGCTCTAAACAAAAAGGGATGATTCAGGATGCTTTAGTGTGTTTCCGTTGCTTTTATTTGGCAAAGGGCATTACACCTCAGCTTTTGTGTCTGATCTTTTTTACAGTTTTCACATATATGCTGAGTCTCACTCAGCATGTATGTGAGTGAAATGTATGGCTGTGTTGATAGGGCTGTACAGAACCATCATACTCTTCAATGGCATCTTTTTAAATTTGTGCACACAGCCATGACAGTAGCATCAGACACAGGAACCAGTAAGGAAAGCTGTATGTCTCTGGACAGTTTCTTCCATATTACCTGATGTGTGATTTTTAAATATATTTCCCATGTTTTCCTGTAGCAAACGGAGCTAAAATAATCACACTATCAATTAAATCCTATCTTTTGGGGGACAGATACCTTTCAGTGCCCCTGTCTCTGCCATGTACATTTACTGCCATCTGCTGTTATGAGTCTTCCAATTCAGCTATTCTTCAGAGCTAACTGTCCCAATTCAACTAAAACTTTGGACTGAACATGGAGATCATAGCTGCTTACAATCGAAGTTAACTTCTACCAGTTCTGAGTCTAGCCTGAGAAGATTTTTTAATGAAATTTCCAAGCTGGAGCTCAGTGTGAACGCTATCCATTCTCTTCAGAGCAATAATCACAGTTGGTAAACATTAAGGCTGGTATTGCTTTGTAATGAAGTATGGCAGCAATAATTTTTGCACATGATCAAGGGTTTATTTCAGCACTTCTTTTCCTCTTCTTTTCTTAAGGGTTAGTATCAATAAATGACAAGGAACAGAAAAGTCAACATAAAGTTTTATAATGAGAACTTAAGGACACAGATTTGTGATTCTTTAGATGCAACACTTTTGAATGTGATTCTAAAAAGCTTTTGCTGAGCATTGTCAAATTTGTAAGCTTCATATGGATGGACATCATATTTATAACAAATGCCCTTCTATATGTGCTACAACAGATGTGAAATTGTTGACCTTAATATTATCTTTGAAAATGTTAAAGTGAGGATTCTGTTAACTTACATGTTATAAATTGGCATGCTGTATTATTGCAAGAGATTTGATTTTTCAGCACAGTGCAAAGATCTTTCAAATGCATATGTCTTTTTTTTATAATTCCGTTTTGTTTTAAAGCACATTTTAAATGTAGTTTTCTCATTAGTAAAAGTTGTCTAATTGAAATAATACTCAAAATATAGTCAAAATAGTAAAAAACACATTCAAATGTTATTAGGTTTGAGATTCATTTAACTGTTATCTATACTGCAAGTTATGTTCTTGCATTATTTTTTAAAGTCTAATTCAGGTAAATAAAGAAATAAACTTACTGGCAAAGTTAATTCATGTCCAAAATTTAAAATTGAGACAATAACATCATTGCTGGGTAATAACCAAACCTAGCAACAAGAGAAAAGCACATTTATATTTTGCACATATGAAAACATTCAGTATTGTCATCAATTTTGCAATATTCCTTAGAAACAGTTTGTCCTGTTCAGTTTTGTTATTGCTATATCATGGTTTCAGAACTCTGTACTACTGCAATTATGCATGAGCACTCTTCTGTGAGCCTACAACACAGCACTATAATAGCCCTTTAAAGCATTTAATTTCATTACAATTTAATGCCAGTAACTTATAACTTCCCAATTTGAGAAATCAAACATAGGTACCTTGGAGAAGAAAAATCCATACATCGTATTTTTCTCTGGAGAGAAAACAAACTACCTTACTTATGTGCTTATGAAATATGCCACAGGAAAAAAAAATGAGACAGATGCACTGAAATGCCTTTAGCAGAAAACAAACCAGAGATGGAAAAAACCAAAGAAATGAATTTATATCCTGCAAAATCATAAAGGTACTTCCAAATGGTTTGTTTAATTTTTCTTCATTCTGCCACTCAAAAATTAAAGATAACGTTATATTTACATGGTGCTCCTAAGGCAGGGACTTAGTTTGATCTTTGTCATTGTTTTCTTTTTATAAAAAATAAAGTGGGACTTCTAGTCACAATGACTCTCTCCCTTCATACATTGACATACCACCTTAGTGTCAAACACATAGCATCAATAAAGAAAATTTAAAATATGCTATTGAAAATATAAAGTCTAGCTCAAAAACAGGATAAACATCTTCCCAAATGAGAAATGGACACAAATGCAAATCATCAAAACAGTTAATACTGCAGACCTGCCAAGATCTAGATCTAGAAACAGGGCAGCTCAGCTTCTCTAGGACAAAGGGTACAAACGACTCACTCAAGAAAACATGTGATGCTGCTAGATGACACAGCCAGTGCACATGGACCCAGCTCCCCCCATCAACTGGCCTGCATCCAATTAGTCAGGGGACATCCCCCCAACTAGCATGTCCACAGCATTCAGCCCACCACAACAGAAAGGCCCAGGCAGCCCATATAGGGTCATCCTTACAGCTCTATAGAGGAAAGTGTGCTTCTGGGCCCCATAGGAGGCCTCCTACATAAAGCCACTTCTCCAAGATTGACAAATGTAACCAACCTACCTAATGCATGGAAATAAACACAGAGAATTAGGCAAAATGAGGAGAGAGAGGCATATGTTTCAAACAAAGAAACAAGACAAAACTTCAGAAAAAGAACTAAACAGTGGAGATAGTCCATCTACCTGATAAAAGTAATGATCATAAAGACACTAACTGAACTCCAGAGAGAATTGGATGAACACAATGAGAATTTCAACAAAAAGTTAGAAAATACAAAACAATAACCAATCAGAGCTAAAGAATACAATAACTGATATAAAAAATACACTAGAATGAATCAGCAGTAGATTAGATGATACAGAGGAGTGGATCAGCAAGCTGGAAGACAGAGCAGTGAAAATCACCCAAGCTGAACAGAAAAAAAGAAGCAAGAATTTTAAAAAATGAAAATGGTTTAAGAGTTCTCTGAGACAATGTTAAGCATACTAACATTTGCATTAAGTGGTCCCAGAAGGAGAAGAGAGGAAGAAAGGGACAAAGAGCATATTTTGAAGCAATAATAAATAGATGAAAACTTCCCTAACCTGGGAAAAGAGATAGATATCCAAGTCCAGAAAGCACAGAGAGCCCCAAACAAGATGAACCCAAAGAGGTCCACATTAAGACACAATATAATTAAAATGGCAAAAATTAAAGATAAAAAGAGAACCTTAAAAGTAACAAGAGAAAAACAACTAGTTATGTACAAAGGAACTCCCATAAAACTATCAGGTGACTTTTCAGCAAAAACTTTGCAGACCAGAAGAGAGTGGCACCATATATTCAAAGAGATGGAAAAAAGAAAAATAAAAAAAAAAGAAAGAAAAAGAAATATACAACCAAGAATATGCTACCTGACAAGGTCATCATTAAGATTTGAAGGAGAGAGAATTTTACAGGCAAGCGAAAGCTAAAAGAGTTAAGCATAATTAAACCAATCTTACAAGAAATGTTAAAAGGAGCTTATCTAAGTGGAAAGAAAAAGCAACAACTAGAGATACAAAAATGATAATAGGAAAAAACTCATTGATAAAGGCAAACATACTGTAAAGGTAGTGGAGCAACCACACATAAAGCCAGTAGGAAGGTTGAAAGACAAAAGTAGTAAAAAAAATCTGTATCCACAATAAGTAGTTAAGGAATACACAAAACAAAAAGATGTAAAATATGAAGTCAAAAGCATTAAATGTATGACTTCCCTGGTGGCGCAGTGGTTAAGAATCCACCTGTCAATGCATGGGACAAAGGTTCGAGCTTGGTCCAGGAAGATCCCACATGCTGTGGAGCAACTAAACCGGTGCACTACAACTACTGAGCCTGCACTCTACAGCCCACAAGCCACAACTGATGAGCCTGTATGTTGCAACTACTGAAACCCATGCACCTAGAGCCCATGCTTTGCAACAAGAGAAGTCACTGCAATGAGAAGCCTGTGCACTGCAATGAAGAGTAGCCCCTGCTTGCCACAACTAGAGAAAGCCCACGTGCAGCAACAAAGACCCAATGCAACCAAAAATAAATTAATTAATTAATTAATTTTTCAAAACACATTGTTTAAAAAAAAACATTAAATGTGCTGGGGGTTAAAAATCCAGGTTGTTATAATGCATTCAAACTTAAGAGATCATCAAATTTAAATAGTCACATATTATATTATATATGAAACTCATGGTAACCACAAACCCAAAACCTATATAGATACACACACACACACACAAATAGAAAGGAATGCAAACATAACACTAAAGACAGTCATCAAATCACTAAAGAGAGTAAAAAAAGTAGAAAGGAACTACAAAAACAACCTGAAAACAATTAACAAAATGGCAATTAGTACAAACCTATCAATAATTACTTTTAATGTAAATGGAATAAATGTTCCAATAAAAAGCCATAATGATTAAAGGATCAACTACATAACAGATTACATAATGACAAAGGGATCAATCCAACAAGAAGATATAACAATTGTAAATATATATGCACCCAACATAGGAGTACATAAATACATAATGCAATATTAACAAATATGGAGCAAAATTGACAGTAATACAATAATAATAGGGAACTTTAACACCCCACTTACATCAATGAACAGACAGAAAATCAATAAGGAAACACTAGCCTTAAATGACTCATTTGATCAGATTGTATTAATAGTTATATAGAGGATATACTGTCCTAAAACAGCAGAATTCATTATTTTCCATTGTACATGAAACATTCTCCAAGATGATCACATGCTAGGTCACAAAACAAGTTTCAGTAAATTTTAAAAATTCAAATCATATCAAGCACCTTTTCCAAACACAAGTCAATGAGACTAGAAATCAACTGCAAGAAGAAAAACTGCAAAAAACTGAAACATGTGGAGACTAAATCATATGCTACTAAATAACCAATGGGTCACTGAAGAAATCAAAGAATAAATTTAAAAATACCTAAAGACAAGTGAAAATTATCACACAATGATCCAAAAGTCTATGGAACACAGCAAAAGCATTTCTAAATGGGAAGTTTATAGCAATACAAGTCTACCTCAGGAAACAAGAAAAATCTTAAGTAAACAACCTAACCTTACACTTAATGGAACTAGAGAAGGAAAAACAACCCCAAGTTAGTAGAAGGAAAGAAGTCACAGAGATCAGAGCAAATTTTTTTTTTTAAAAAAGGAATCAACGAAAGTAAGACCTGGTTCTTTGAAAAGAGAAACAAAATTGATAAAACTTTAGCCAGATTCATGAAGAAAAAAAGAGAGAGGACCCAAATTAATAAAATTAGAAATGAAAAAGAATTTACAATTGACACCACAGAAATACAAAGATCATAAGAGATTACTATGAACAATTATGTGCCATTAAGATGGATTTTATTTTCAATGGGGATTAAGAGGTACAAACCTCCAATTATAGAATTAATAAGGCACAAAGATGTAAACAATATAAGGAATATATGGGTCAATATAAGGTCAATAATATTGTAATGACTTTATGTGGGGAGAGATGGTTACAAGACTTTTGATGGTGATCATTTTGTAACATGCAAATGTCAAATCACTAAGTAGTACACATGAAACTAACATAATATTGTATGCCAACCATATTTCAATTTAAAAAAACACATGTGACAGATACATATATACAGAGAGAGAGAGAAAGAGAGAGAGAGAGAGAGAGCCTGTCATCTGGAATTGTGACTTTTAGCAAACTGCCAACTCAGGAAGAAAATAGAATGCAACTGAAGTATAATGAGCAGAAGTGCACCAAACAATCTCTCTCAGTTCTGTGAATGGACCTGTGGACCATCAATATCACCATAGGCCAGAACTACTCAAATATCCAGAATCCAAAATTCTAGTTTAGGTGCTCAGAGGACCAGGTAGCATTCTCATTAGGGCAGGCAGAGTTGAGTACAGCACAAGAGCACAGGAGAAAGAAAATAGGAGTGCAGAAAAAGAGAGAAAAACAAAAATACTTTTGACTCAAAATGAGCCTAAACAGCACAATACCAAAACACATGACAACATTGAGAAAGTAAACAACCAAATCAGCAAATAGAGCATGAATCACTCTAGATAAAATTACTTTTATGGAAAGTCTGACAAAAACTTTAAAATAAGTACTTTTAGAATACTAGAGAGCACAAATGAATAACATTCATTTTAAAAAAAGAAATTACAAACACAAAACAGGCATAAATTAAACACCAAAAAATGTGGAAAAGATTCAAAATCTTGGGAATAAAAGATTATATTTATTGAAAATTAAAACTCAATATGCAGACCACTGGGGGGAAAAACTGGTGTCTATGGAGAATACAGGACAGAGAATTAAGAGAATGTTCTAAGACGTGAAAGCAAGAATTAAAAATTTAGAGGACATTTTTTTTTTTTTTTTTTTTTTTTTTTGCGGGCCTCTCACTGTTGTGGCCTCTCCCATTGCGGAGCACAGGCTCCGGACGCCCAGGCTCAGCGGCCATGGCTCACGGGCCCAGCCGCTCAGCGGCATGTGGGATCTTCCCGGACCGGGGCACGAACCCGTGTCCCCTGCATCAGCAGGCGGATTCTCAACCACTGCGCCACCAGGGAAGCCCAAGAGGACATTTTAATAGGCTTCCAATAAATGTTTAATATGGGTTCTAGAAAAACTCTATAATAAGAGATTTCAGAGAATGTCAAAAAGCAATATTTGAGGTGATTCGGGTGAAAATTTTCCAAATTTGAAGGAATACATAATTATTGAGATCAGATGTGTACTGAGTATTAAGAAGGATAAATTATGATTAATCCATCCCTAGATGCATTATCACAATTAAAGAGAAGATCTTAAAGCTGCCAAAAATAAAAGCTAAAGTAACAAAAGAACAGCTTTTAAGCTTTCTTTTTACTGACTTTACATCAGCAGTAGAATGCAACAAATAATTAGCTACTGTTTAAAGTTCTTTAAAAAAATCTAAAATTTTATACATTTTTAAACTATTATTCAAGGATGATATGACTCTGAATTTACTATCCACAAATTCTCATTACAAGAACTATTTAAGTTGTATTTAGCAAGAAGATAGATAGATAGAGATAGGTATACCTAGAAGGAAAGTATGGAATCCAGGAAAACAGAAAAATGTCAATAAAGTATTTAATTCTTGATTACTTTTTATAAAAACTGAACTTATCTTTTAAGAGGTGAAACTGAAAAATATTGTATATCCATTGTCCAAATTTTAGAAAATACAAAAGGCAAAAGAGACAAATTGAAAAATCATTCTCATTCCCAGCATGCAGAGATAGCCACAGATAATGTTAGTGAAAGTAATTCTGGTATTATCTCCATGTGTATTTTCATAAAAGTAATATATCATCTAAATTGTCTTTAAGTCTTCTATTTTATACAAATATCTTCTATGCCATTAAGTATTATTCTATAACTCCTGTTGAAAAGCTGGATAACATTCAATTATATAAAATTTATTGGTTGGTAATTAAATCCATGCTCTGTGGTTTACATTTTTACAACCTTCCCTTGGTTTTGGATATCCTGAACTTCCAGTTTGAGCAGAATCTTCTAAAAATTTTTAAATAAATCGTATTTTCCAAATCAGACTGTTTTTTTCCCAATTGTTTACCAAGCATACCTAAAGACTATAAGTCTAAAACTTAAGAATGTTAAAGATACTGAAAAAAAATATCTGTTGCATCAAATTTTAATTTTTAAAATAATTCAACCTAAGTGTTTGATTTTGATTCCATTACAAGCATTATTAGTAAAAGTAGATGAACATTTCGACTTGACTGTGTAATTTTTTCATAAAAATCTCTTTAGAGATCCCTGTCTAGCAAGCAAATAATTGCTTTAACTTTGGATTTTAATATTAGCACTGAATGATTTATGTGTACATTAAATAATGTGCTTCTCACCAACCATTTATGAGCTAAGAATGATTATCTCCCTTCTGTGGATAATCACACTTCAGGGAAGAGAGGTTAAGTGATTTGCCTAAGATCACTCAGCCAGTCAATGGATTATCTCAAAATATAATCCTTGAGTCTTTAAATCATTAGACTCAGTTGGCCTCAGCAATACTTACAAGACATAACTGATGGGCACATAGATTTTTCCTCAAATGATTTATGTGGCATAAAGTCTAGTTTGTTTATAGAGATTTTTTTTTGGGTTCTTATGACACAATTTGGTCTGTAAGCAGATATAAGGCATTATTAAAATGAACCTGATAAGAATCCACATGTGGGAAAATCTCTGGTTAAATTAGAGTATCAATTTCCAAAATAGTACATAGACAAAGCAGATAATAGAATCAGCCATTTGGTGGAAGGGTCAGGGGAAGAAAGACAGGAGGTAACAGAAAGCAGATGGAATAGAGTGACTTCTTTTGTAGAACTGCAGTTCAGGGTTAGCTTTTAACAAGTTCTGAGTTAAGTAATAATAGAGCTTATTATTTCTTAATAAGGACATGTGCATCCCTGACAGCTATTTCCCCATTTCCAGCATAAAATGTCTACATCAACTACAATGGCAAATGTGCCTCGTGTGTCCCTTTGATATAAAGTTCACGCAAATGGGACTCTAAGAGATTATTCCTAGAACTTAAGAATTTTGATCAGTGATTGATCTATGCTCGTTTGCCAGGAACTTCCTTCGTTTTAGCTCTGAAAAGTCCTGTGACCTGGAACACCTCTCAGTCCTGAGCATACTGGGGCCATTGGTCAAAATTAAAATAAAAACTAATTGTGTTCACTGTCTAAAATTTAGAAAATGCAAATAAGCAAAAATGTGCATTAAAATTATTAGTGGGAACCTGCTGTATAGCACAGGGAGCTCAGCTCAGTGTTCTGTGGTGACCTAGATGGGAGAGATGTGGGGGTGGGAGGGAGGTCCAAGAGGGAGAGATATATGTATACATAGAGCTGATTCACTTCATTGTACAGCAGAAACTAACACAACATCATAAAGCAACTATACCCCAGTTTAAAAGAATTATTCATACTTTCATCATGCAGAGATAGCCACTGAATTGTCTTTTAAAATTCTGTTTTAAAAGTATGTCAAGTACTTCCGTATGTGTAACTTTTCATTTGATTGCATCGTTCTATAAACTGATAAATTTTCAACTGTGTATTGACCATTTCTGCCACTCGTTCTACAAATTCCCTTAACCTTCTACTCTTGGTTATCTCTGAGACACAGTATTAGCTGGTATATTAGCAGCTTGCCTTCTGAGTTCTGATAACTGTATCACAGTGTAATCTCACAGCTCCTGGGTATGCAGCCATTCATTTCTTATTCCGTTTCTATCTCTCCCATAGGCCAGGGAGGGGAAATTTCTACCCAGGGAGTTTAGCATCATTTAACATCAATGTTATGTGTCCAACAGTCTCCTACATGAATGAGAACATATGTCAACCATAGTGAGCACTTAAAAGTTATCAATAACTACCCATACACAGAAAGCTCTTTTTGTTCTGTGTGGGTTTAACTTTCTGAAAGCATTTCAACTCCTGATTTAAAGACAGGAGGAGAGAAGGAAAATAAAATGCACTGTTAGAAAAGAAATATATATTTATCTATCCTAAAATGTTCAGACTTTGTTGAGACGATATTTTAGGATTACTGTGATCCAGAATGTACCTCTCTCTTTGGAGTACTTATCTATGTGCAAAGTTATCCTGTTCTTACCAATAACACATACAGTAATGGCCTCTTCCATTTTATTTCTAGCTACACAATGCCTGTTGGCAGCCCTAGGGTTGCTTGTATGATTGAAATGGCTGCAGATGGAAAACCTCCAATACGGAAAGAAGACACCAAGATACCTCATGTGTCCCAGGTAGATATGCAAATATCCAGTTTCAAACATTACTAAGTGTGCCCTCAATATTTCAAAGTGTTTAAGTTACTAAGCATTAATCATATTTCTTTAGAGAACAGATTCCTTGTGAAAAGCTCTCAACAAAACACCAGAATATTCATCTCTGATACTTTAGGTATAATTAAATATATTTAATACTGCCTGTCACTATAAAAGTTTTATTAAATTTAACAACTCTCACACTTTGCATATAATATGCTTTATTTTAACAAAACAGCTCAGGAATGGGGAAAGACTAGCAAGATACAAAACAGTGCTTAAAAACTTACATTTTTATAGTTTATGCTAGTGCTTGCATTATGCTGCTTAAAGTCCCTTCTCAGAGTTTTAGATTTACAGGAATTTTTTCTTAGAACAGTGAATGAAGCTAAATTGAAAGAAGAGAGGATGTCTGTCCCTCCAGAGACAAAGCAATTTGCTGAATTCTTTTCATTTTAATGTTGCTGTTGGCTACATGCTTCTTAGTATGACTTTACAGCAATACATTTAAGATAAAGAATTTCTGATCCATTTGATCATCATGGAGAGTTAATCTGTATAATTAGAGCTCCAAAGTGCTAATTTTGGTACACAGTAAAGTTGGCAATGTGTAGTGCCCTAATGAATTGGAAATTTCCTTTTATTTCTATTTTTTCTGGGTAGTCTCCTGTTGAGTGTATACAGGCATCCAAAAGAAGCACATAGGAATATCTAATATTTTCATAAGTATATTACATTTTCCAAATTATGACCATATATATTATCTCATCTATCTTCACAGGAACCCTCCAAAGAATGATTATCCTCTTTATAATGCTAAGGAAACTGAATGTCAGATGTCTAAAATTTCATGGTGAAAAAGAAAGAGACTTGATCCCTGACTTTCTGATTCCCAACCTTTTTTGTTCCCTTATAATATACTTTACAGCTCCTCATTTGCTGATGCAGTGATTCAAAACTGTTGAGTGGATTGTCACGATAGGTATAAAATTGGTTTCTGTGTTTTAAAAAGTAATGCTAAAGCCCAAGATGACCAAATATTTAGATTCATGACATGGAATATTCAAATGGTGGAAAATATATGAAACACTCATAGTTTTGTGAAAAATCCAAAAAAAGCAGCCAGTGTGATTTTTATCTTTATTAATTCCTTATAGTCAACCACTTTTTATATTGAGAACTCCATATTTTCTTATTAATAACATATAATATGTTATAACATAAATATTAATGAATTCTATCGTAACTCATAGACTTCAACTTGTTCAATAAATGTCATTTGTTGTTGAAAACGATAGATACGTGTGTGACAAATAAGTCTTCTCACATTTTAGGTTGACTGAATGCCCATCCTCACACAGAGACTACAGTTTATGATTTAAACTGAAAAGAATTTGGATAGTTTTAGGGTGGTAAACAGAGATGCACTTAGGCTCTCAAAAGCTTGTTTACAACACTCTGCCTCTTTATGTTCATCCCAACTCAAGTGCTCTGAAGTCTGAGGGGATCACTTCCACCTTCGAAAACAGGTTAACCCCATAGCCCGGCACCCCCTGTGGTGAGCTTCTCACAGACTAGCCCCCAGTCCTGGACTTGTCCCCAGCAGCCTCCAGGCCAGCTCCCCATTTTTTGTGTGTGAATTATACATTTTGCTACTCCCTTTTCCTCTATTATTATGGTGAGAGGATGGTGGATATTTGTGGAATAGGATATAAGCATTGAGGATTTTGTGAGCTGAAGCCACTTAAATTTTAGTCATAGACTTTGGCCAAAACAATTATAAACAGGCTCTAGCTCTGTCTCTGCTCATTGTAATCTAGTAAGAATTTTTATATATATAAATTATCATTATGTACAGAATGGTACTTTTCAGAACATAAACCTATAACAAAGCCAGACCAAAACCAAGAGAATTAAATCTCAAAATTTTATTATAGATTGGACAAAAGAAACACACATTAACTTAGAGAGATTTTTTTGGGTAATTTTGAAAGTAAAGAATAAAAATCTCTCCTTAATACTATTACCAATAACAGTTAACACATAGAGCACTGTGTCCCAGACACAGTTCTAAGAACTTTTCATACTTTAACTCATTCAATCCATAACAAAACAAAACAAACAAACAAAAAACCTGTGAGGTAAATACTATCCTCTCCAAATAAACAGGAGTAAAGTTACGGCAAAGAGAGGTTAAGTTTCTTGCCCAAGGACACACAGCTATTCTGGGATTCATATGCAGACATTCACACTAAAGAACCCTTGCTTTTAACTAACACTATGCTGCCTCACAACCTTTGAAATGGTGTTTTCCCTTTCTCATTCTATTGCAACTGTTAACTCTTTTATGTAATTCTCACTTATTGTGTGCTATTATTTTCTTTTTTACAGTGATAAAGGACCACATACTATAAGATTTATCCTCAACAAATTTTTAAGTATGCTGTAAAATATTGTTATCTGTAGGCACATCATTGCATCTTGCATGACTGAAACGTTATACCTATAGAACAGCAACTCCGCATTTCCCTTTCCAACCAGGCGGTGGCAACCATCATTCTACTTTCTGCTTCTAAGACTGTGACTACCGTAGAGACCTCATATAAGTGGAATCACCCAGTACTTGTTCTTCTGAGACTGACTCATTTCACTCAGCATAATGTCCTCAAGGCTCTTCCACGTTGTAGCATATGATAAGATTTCCTTCTTTGATAAGGCTGAATAATATTACACTGCATGTATATACTGTGCTTGCTTTATCCATTCATCCACCGATGGACATTTAGATTGTTTACACCTCTTGGCTATTGTGAATAATGTACAATGAACATGAAAGTGCAAATGTTTCTTCAAGATCTATTTTTGATTCTTTTGGATAAACCCAGAAATGGAATTGGTAGATCATATAGTTCCACTTTTAATTTTTTGCAGAACCCTCATACTATTATCCATGGCAGCTGCACCATTTTACATTCTCTCCAACAGTGCACAAAGGTTCCAATTTCTTCACAGCCTTGTCAACACTTGTTACTTTTGTTTGTTTGTTTATAATGACCACCCTAACAAATGTGAGGTGGTATCTCATTATGATTTTGATTTGCATTTCTCTGATGAGTAGTGATATTGAGGATCTTTTCATATACCTTTTACATATACCATTTGTATGTCTTCTTTGGAGAAATGTCTGTTCAAGTCCTTCTGTTCCTAGTTTGTTGAGTCTTTTTATCATGAAACAAGGTTGAATTTTGTCAAATGGTTTTTCTTCATCTACCGAGATGATCATGTGAGTTTTATCCTTTGTTCTGTTAATGTGGTATATCACATTTATTTATTTTTGTATGTTGAAACACCCTTTCATCACAGGGATAAATTTCACTTGTTCATGGAATATGATTCTTTTACTGTGCTCTTGAATTTGGTTTGTTAGTATTTTATTTAAGATTTGCATCTATATTCATCAGGTGTATGAGCTTGTAGTTTTCTTTTTTCATAGTGTCTTTTTCTATCTTTGGTATCAGGATAATGCTGGACTTATAGAATGAGTTTGGAAGTGTTCATTCCTCTTCAGTTTTTTTAAAAGTCTGGAAAAGATCAGTATTAATTCTTCTTTAAATATTTTGCAGAATTTTTCAGTGAAGATATCTGGTATTGGGCTTTCTTTGTTGGGAGGTTTTTGATTACTGATTCATTCTCTGTATTGATCTGTTCAGGTTTTCTATTTGTGATTCAGTCTTGGTATGTTGTATATTTTCAGGAATTTATCCATTTCTCCTGGGTTATCCAACTTGTTGGTGTAGAATTGTTCATAGTCATCTCTATAATCTGTATTATTTCTGTGACATCAGTTGTAATGCTGTCTCTTTCATTTCTGATTTTATTTGAGTCTTCTCTCTTTTTCTTTAATTAGTGTAGCTAAAGGTTTGTCAATTTTGTTGATCTTTTCAGAAAAACAACTCAGTTTTGTTAATTTTTTTCTATTGTTTTTCTATTATCTTATTTATTTCTGCTCTAATCATTATATAATTTCATTCCTTTTGCTAATTTTGGACTTAGTTTGTTCTTCTTTGTCTAGTTCTATGAAGCATAAAGTTGGGTTGATTTGAGATCTTTCCTTTTAGTGAAAGTGTTTACTGCTATAAACTTCCCTCAGTACTGCTTTTTTTTACATCTCATAAGTTTTGGTACATTGTGATTTCATTTGTCTCAATATATTTTCCAAATTCTCTTTTGATTTCTTCTTTGATCCATTGGTTGTTTAAGAACACATTGTTTAATTTGCACATATTTGTGAATTTTTCATTTTTTCCTTCTGCTATTGATGTCTAGTTTTATTCCAGTGTGGGTGGAAAAAATACTTGGTATGCGTTCAATCTTCTTAAATTTGTTCAGATTTGTTTTGTGACCTAACATGTAATCTATCCTGGTTAACGTTGCAGTGTGCTTAAGGAGAATGTGTATTCTGCTGCTGACAGATGGAATGTTCTATATGTCTGTTAGGTCTGTTAGTTCTATAGTGCTGTACAAGTCCTCTGTTTTCTTATTATTTTCTATATGAATGTTCTATCTCTTATTAAAAGTGGGATATTAAAATGTCATTCTATTATTGTACTGCCCATTTCTCCCCTAGTTCTGTCAATGTTTGTTTCATATATTTGAGTGTTCTGGTGTCAGGTGCATACATATTTATAATTATGGTATCTTCCTGGTCAATTGATTCTACTATCATTATATAATGTCATACTTTGTCCCTTGTTGACTGAAGTCTATTTGTCTGATATAAGTGTAGCCACTGCTACAATGTTTTGGTTACCATTTGCATGAATATCTTTTTTAATCCTTTTGCTTTCAGGCTATGTGTGTCCTCAAATCAAAAGTGAGTCTCTTATAATAGAATATAGTTGGATCTTGTTTTTTTTTAAATCTTTTTTTATTCATTCAGCTACTTCATGTTTTTTGATGGGGAGTTTACTCCATTTATATTTAAAGTAATTACTGATAAATACTTGCTATTTCCATTTCAATCATTGTTTTCTGCCTAGCTTTTTCCCCTTTCTTTTCCTCTCTTCCTCTCTTCTTTTGTGTCTTATTGATTTTTTTTAGTAACATACTTTGATTCGTTTCTTATTTTCTTTTTTGTATCTTCTCTAGACATTTTCTTGTGGTTATCATAAGTTACCACAGAACATCTTATAGTTATAACAATCTATTTTAAGCTGTTAGCAACCTAACTTCAATTGCATACAAAAACTCTAACCTTTTACTTCTGCCTGCTCCACACTTTATGTAACTGATGTCATATAGATATAGATATAGATATAGATACAGATAATATGTGCATAATTAACACATTTTTATAGAGTGTTTTTAGACTTTTGTCTTTTAACTTCAGTACCAGAATTACAAGTGACTTATGCACCACTATGACAGCATTACATTACTATATTTGTCTATATAGCCACCTTTACCAGTGAGCTTTATATTTTCATATGCTTTCATGTTGTTGTCTAGTGTCCTTTCATTTCAACTTGAAGGACTCCCTTCAGCATTTCTTGCAAGGTAAGTCTAGTACTGATAAGCTTGCTCAGCTTTTGTTTATTTGAGAAAGTCTTTACCTCTTCTTCATTTTTAAAAGGACAGTTTTGCCAGATATGGTATTCATGTTTGGTAGCATTTTATTTTGAGCACTTTGCACATATTATCCCACTCCCTTCTGGGCTGCAAGTTTTTTAATAAGAAATACACTGAGAGTCTTATGGGGCTCCCTTGTATGTGACAGCTCACTTTTCTTTCTTCTTTCAAAATTCTGTATTTCTTTTGACTTTTGACAAATTGATTATAATGTGTCTTGGGATGGACTTCTTTGAGTTCTTTCTTGGAAGTCCTTTGGACTTGTTGATTCTGAATGTTTATTTTCTTCCCCAGATTTGGAAAGTTTTCAGCCATTATATCTTTAAATAAGCATTCTGCATCTCTCTCTCTTTCTCTCTCTCTCTCCCCACTCCCCTTTCTGGGACTCCCATAATGCATATATTAGTCCATTTGATGGTATCCCATAAGTCCCTTAGGCTTCCTTCACTTTTTTTCAATATTTTTTCCTTTTTACTCCTCTAACCAGATAACTTGAAATGACCTTTCTTTGAGTTTGCTGATTCTTTTTTCTGCTTGATCA
This sequence comes from Kogia breviceps, assembly GCF_026419965.1. Lineage (NCBI taxonomy): Eukaryota > Metazoa > Chordata > Mammalia > Artiodactyla > Physeteridae > Kogia > Kogia breviceps. Next base: position 17,222,907 of record NC_081322.1, read on the forward strand.
AGTTTCCTGTTGAACCACTCTAGTGAATTTTCACTTCAGCTTTTATATATTTAGCTCCAAAATTTCTGCTTGATTCTTTATTATATTTTCTATCTCTTTATTGATATTCTCAATAAAGGATATAAAACATTTTAACTGTAAAAAAAAAAACATTTTCTTCATGTTTCATTTTCCTGAACTCATTGAGCATCTTTATGACAGTTATTTTGATATTTTTGTCAGTAATTTATATACCTCTGTTTCTTTAGGGTTGGTTTTTGGAGACATTTTGTTTCTTTGATTGGACTATGTTTTTGTTTTTCTTCTTGTGCCTTGTAACTTTGTAATGGAATCAACACATATGAAGAAACAGCCATTTCTCCCAGCCATATGAACTTGCTTTGTATAGGAAAGATCCTTCACTAATCAGCCCAGTGAGAGATTCTGGGAACCTTTCAAACCTTTTCTGTGGATGTGTCTTCTCTGGGCCTGTCTTTTAAATTCTCTATTACAGGAATTTGCCAGTTTCTTTTTACAATTGCTTATAATCTTTTGCTCCCTCTGGTGTCTGTCTGCAGTACAACAGGTTCTCTGGAGTTGCTACAAGCCACCCAGTTCTCTTTCATTCTCAGCAGCCCCAAAGTTTCTATAGAGTATGTAGGTTGTGTCAGAACTCCGAATCAGGAGTTCTCCCTCAGGAATACCCCTGAAAAGCCAGAATGCTGGAAACATATTCTATGTCTCTCTACTCTTCCACCCTGCCCCAGCCCTAGGAAGAGGCCATGTTGCATCAAGAGTAGCAGCACACTGTTCAGCTCTCTTTTGTTTTCAGTGACACCCGCAGGCAACTGGAGTGCAGTTTTCCATTGATAGTTACATGGAATTTGTTCCAGGACCCCCCACAGATACCAAAATCCATGGACTCAAGTCCCTTATATAAAATGGTGTCATACTTGTATATAACTTATGCACATCCTTTATACTTTAAATCATCTCTAGATTACTCATAATATCTAATGCAGTTTGAATGCTATGTAAATAAATAATCACTGGCATGTGACAAATTCAAGTTTTGTTCTTTGGAAGTTTCTGGAATTTTTTTCTGAATATTTTTGATCTGCAGTTTGTTGATTCTGCAAATTCAGAGCCCGTGGACACAGGGCTGACTATATGCCAGGTACTGTCAGTGCTTTAAGACAAAGGAGACAGGAAACCCATTTCTCAGGCAGCCCCCTTGAAAAGCCATTATTTTGAATGCACACTCCAGTCACAGGGAGAGGTCAGGGGTTGCTGGGTTTGCCCATTCTTTCCTACTGAGCTGGGGGTGGGGGAGGGGATGTCTATAGTGAGTGAATGTGTGCTAGTCCAAACCTTTACCTTTGTTCTCAGGGACTCCCAACCTTGCACCCTTTCCTGTCAGCACTTAGATTCAATCAATACAAAAACTAGTCTCTAGGGCAGCACCCTGAAAAGCCTGCACATTGGATATATGTTTTAGTCTTCTATTTCCCTCCCCAGAGAGAGACTCAGAGGTGGAAGTTTTCTCCCAATTATGTATCACTGAGTCTGTGGGAGAGCTATGGTGAGTGAGTGTCAAAGATTTTCCTGCCCGCCTCAACACAGCTGGTTTCACAGTCACCTGGGGTACAAGTGTCTCTTAACTGAACTTATGTATTTCTTACAAAGAGACTTGGTCTGTGTATTGTTGTTGAATCAGTGTCTCCATGGAGGAAAGAGTTTCTGGAGCTTCCTATTCTGCCATCTTGATGATCTGTATGATGCTATTTTCTGTTTAATTTCTTTATGTTTATTTCCCATGATTACATTTCATTCTCTTATAGACAAGAGTCATCCTACTCCCTTTGTATTTCTACTTCCTTATGCAACTTGCTCACAGGTAGCAATTCAATTGGTTCTTTCTTCAACAAATTGAGAAGATATTATTTTGAGAACATTCCTTATCCTAGAAAGTCTTAATAATCAAAGATTTAACTATGAAGTATGGGACTAATGAGGTTTTCACTGATATTTATTAAATTAAAAAAAAACTCTTTATGTGAGCTACTTCATATTAATCTTATAAGAAATTTAAGCACTTCATATAAACACTGCTCTGTACCCTATGCCATATATATTAAATAGAGAGAGTTGTATTAGAATTCAAGCCATATTAATATTCCTTCTTGGTTGGTATCCAGTGAGACCTCACATATGCTGAATCTGGCAAATTTCAAGGTTCTAAGGAAGTATAAAGTAGGAGGGGAGGCCTAAAAGACAAGTAGGTGACTGAAGAAGAGCAAGATTGAGTTTCATGAATCAGGTCATTTGTAACAGACTTGTATTAAACCTGCTATTTGCAAACCACTGCTGTGGATAGTGAGAGAACCCCAGGATGACCGTGTTGGACACGCTGCCCTAAAAAGGGATATAGATTAATATAGAAGAGACTATGCTCGTGCAGGTTATCATACTATGGGGGAGAGGGGTAATCTTTGAACTGTAAAGGAATGGAGAATTTAGATAAATACTGATTTAAGTAAATACTGATTCTTCCTTTTCTTCCTTTTAATCCCCTTTTCATTTAATGTCTCCAAACAGTTTTTAAGAATTTAAGACAAATCATATGTGAAAGTTATCTAAATAAAACTTTCTTCTCAAACACTACCTAATATCATTTATCCATCTTTACTGATGTTTCTGATTTTGAATTTCTCTGCATACAATTCAGATAATATTAAAAACAAAAATTTGGTAACAACACAAATAAAAGTCAGTTCATTCCAATTACAAGTATCATATTCTTGGCTAAAGATAAGTACACTTCAGGCTTCCCTGGTGGCGCAGTGGTTGAGAGTCCACCTGCCAGTGCAGGGGACATGGGTTCGTGCCCTGGTCCAGGAAGATCCCACATGCCGCGGAGCGGGTGGGCCCGTGAGCCATGACTGCTGAGCCTGCGCGTCTGGAGCCTGTGCCCTGCAACGGGAGAGGCCCGTGTATCACACACACACAAAAAAGAAAAGATAAGTACATTTCAATAGTTAATCTTAAGTAAAAAGTACATTTGCCATTACCTTCCCATTAACATAAAAGTTATTTGACTTCAGAAAGATTTGAGACTGTAAGACAAAACTATACATTGAATCAAGACATCACTACAGAAATGTATGTAGTATTCCAATATCTAAATTTAAATTAAAACAAAACAAAAAGGAGATAAAGCACCTTCTCATCTGCATCCACCACTCCCCAGCCTCCAGTTTTTAGAAATGTTTTGTCTTTTGCCTATTTTCTTATTTTACTTCTACATATTGTAAAAGAAAGACTATATTTTTCCTTTAACTCTGAGGGGAAAAAGAATGTTCATTTCTCTCCTGTCAAATGTGGAGCCTTTATCCCTCAGTCACTATTCATATTTTCATTATCTTGATGATCCCTCCTTGATTGTCCATGTCTGTTCTCTGTGGTTTTATCTTGTAAGATGATATCTTGATGTCAGACTCTATTCTCTATAGTTGGATTCACAAGGAGTTATTAGAAAAGACTTATTTAAAGACCTGTCTCCTTAAGAATGATTATGCACACAAAAGGCAGCTCTTGGATAATTGAGAGCCCAGGATGGAGGAAGTCAACCATTCTAATGGTTATCTATGTGCAGTCAATGGCAGCTGCTCTTTTAGACGTTTCAGGATTCCAACTAAGCTTAGGCTTCAGATCAGGAGAAATACAGAGCCATCTACTTCCATTATTTGGGTGTTTTTAATGATCTAATAAATCATAGACAGCTCTGTAGACTCTGCCACAGATCTGCCTACAGCTGACAGAAGAGGAAGGTATTTTTCCATTCTCTATCAGTTTTGTGCTAAAAGAGCACACTTGTCAAAGCAGTGAAAGGTTTGCTCTTCCAGGTGTGTAATCAATACACAAAAATGTCAGAGGTCTTCAGTGAGAGGAAGGCCATGGCCTTGGATTCGCTGAGTCTGTAAGTTCATGATGGATTCCAGATTCCATTAGCAGTGAGTCACTTACCTTCGCTGATAAAAGAACTCTGCTAATAGGTTGCTAGAGTCATTCACCTAAATATGAGAAAAGATGTGAAAACAAACAGATGTACTCCTATCTGCATAAGGGCTCTATCAATACACTGTGAAGACTCCACCCCACTGTACTCAAAGAGAGCTATCCTCTGGATGACTGTATATCTGAATCCTATATGAAGTACTCAGAGAAAAACTGAAGGAATGCCCTTTGGAACAGAGCCCAAGTTACTAAAATAAGAACAAGAGCTCCAATAATAGTTAGTTTGATCTATTATGGGTTGTGGAGATGCTTTGGTGTTCCTAGAATTGAACATGCTTCTGTTCTCTAAAAGCACACATACATCAAACCAGCACATATTAGTGTAAATATTAAGTGGTATTTCTGGGCACCTCCCATTCTCTCTTCCCCCTAGTGGCCTAACTTAGTTAATTGTTTCTAGTTTTTTAATTCTTACAATCACACTTTCCCATATTAATGAATCTGTAATATCAAATTAAATACTTTTCAAACATCAGCTTGGAGTGTTTTGGAGATAAGGATGTCAGAGATATAAATGCACAAATCCTGCTACATCTGTCTGTCATATGCCCAACACCCCTGAAGATCAGGGTCTCATTTACCACTCCATCCAGACTCTAATTGCAGCTCATAAAGTCCTATTGAGGGGAGTTGCACTTTACATACATCTAAATAATGAGAGTTCAATTTATATATGTTGCTGCGGGGAGGGAAAGGAGAGATCAAGTAGCAGTTACATTGTGCAAATGACTTTATCATCACTCTAGCCAATGAGTATAAGCTTTATTTTCAAATAAAGTCACATTCTGGATAAAGAAGATGCAGTACCTATATACAATGGAATATTACTCAGCCGTTTAGAAGACTGAAATAATGCCATTTGCAACAACATGTTGGATGTAGAGATTATCATACTAAGTGAAATAAGACAGAAAGAGAAAGACAAATACCATATGATATCACTTATATGTGAATCTAAATTATGACACAAATAAACTTATCTATGAAACAGAAACAGATTCACAGATGTAGAGAACAGCCTTATGGTTAAGGGGGAGAAATGGATTGGCAGTCTGGGATTGGCAGATATAAACTATTACATATGGAATAAATATACAACAAGGTCCTACTCTATAGCACAAGGAACTGTATTCAACATCCTGTGATAAAGCACAATAGAAGAAAATATGAAAAAGACTGTTCTTTTGATAGACATTAAGTTGTTAATTAATTTTTCTATTATAGTTTTTTGAACTATAAAAAAAGAATGTATATATATATATGTATAACTGAATCACTTTGTTGTACAGCAGAAATTAACACAACATTGTAAATCAACTCTATTTCAATAAAATAAATTTAAAACAAAAACAAAGTCACTTTCTGAGGTTCTGGGGATTAGGACTTATTTAACATATGATTTTAGGGGGAGAAAATTCAATCCTTAACAGTAGTTAATTAACAAGGCTTCATTTTCCTTATCCATTATTATTTGGTAATGTTCACAATAAAATGCAAACAAAATACCTTTCAATGCAAAATTAAAATGCAAAATACCTTGCATTCCAAAATACCTTTCAAAGTAATCAGTCAGCAAGGTTTGTTAATACCTCCCCTTTTTTTTACTAAAGTTGATTAGGTACTGTGAGAGGTACAAAAAAATTGAAAAATAAACACCCTTTTCTAAAGTAACTTATCCTATCACCTACTAGTGATGACAAAATTAAGCAGAAATTACAGCCTGTTTTATGTAGAAAAACACATCAATACATGTAATTACAGAACAAAACATCTAGATCTTTCCCATATAATCTGATTACACGTAATAAAAAGATTTTTTGTTGTTATTTTTCCTAAAGGTATATTTTGAAAAATTGTTCCTTGGCCATATCCCTGCAAATGTTAAGATTCCTAAGAATGCAGGCCACGTTTATGGATTCAAGGGCTGCATTCAAGAGCTTCAAGTAAACAACAAAGAATTTTTCCTCATTGATGAAGCCCTGAGTGGGAAAAACATTGAGAACTGCCACATCCCTCGGTGTGAGCATCATCTGTGCCGCAATAACGGTACCTGTGTCAGGTATGTACTAGCCTCCTGCCCTCCAGCCAAATTCTTAAAACAACAAAACCAGCAGCACTGTCATCTGGATGATAGAAAAGAAAGGTATGGAACTTCCAAGTTTTTGTGTACATCACCTAGATGATGAAGTTTGCTCAAAGAAATTTATATATTGTGGTTCCAATGTCAGAAATTCCTGAACTCTGAAAACACTAGGTAACTAGACCTGATTTGGGCAATTTTAAATGGATCTAAGTGTAATTTTACCAAGGTGCTCTGCTCTTTGAAAACATGAATGAGAGATTGTTCATTGATAATGGTTTTGATGCATTAATTTTATTGTTTGTTTTTGCTTCATCTTACAAATAAATATACTTAGGTCTCTAAGATTAGAGATGGAGAAAGAATACCTATATCCATTTCTTCTTCGTATTGGCAATTTTTACTTCAAGGAGGAAATATCTTACATAGACTTTTTTCCACCTGGAAGTAAAGATTCATGATGCTTATAAGCTTAAGGAGAACTTAATTAAAATTACTTTCTGTTCCACTAACATGTCTTAAGTGAATTGACTCTGAGGGAGTCTCATTTGGGCAGTGTAGAAAATATTTTCCAATTTCTTCAATCCTCTGAGAAATCTTTATTTCAGGGCTACAAATAATGACTGAGTGGAAGCTGAAACATGTACAGATTACAATAATTCAAGTCAAGGAGAAATTGACCAAATCTCACAGGAACTATCTTAATTAATTCATGTCAGTGTTTCTAAAGGACAAGTTATCAAGTAGTTAATGACACTATAAACGTAAACATCTATGTGCATAGTGTGAGAAAGAGAAAAATTCTATCAAAAAAGTAGGATAGGAAATGGTAGGCAGAGATGGGCTCTGAAAGTAATCACTCAAATAGAAAAAGAAAATAGACAGATGGAGAGAACAAAATTGCAAGACAAGACAGAGGAATGGACAGATATGATAAAGTCAGGGTGATATATTTACCAGACAATCACAAACTGACCATAATAAACTTGAAGAAAACACATAGTGAGAAAGGAAGGTATCAGCTCTTAGAGTGTCTAAAACCTTTACTTCTGATTAACTGTGTCTAAGTCTGTGACTTAATTTACACATTTGTAAAATAACAACCTATCTCACATAGGTAAAGTATAACAGATAAAGTTTTAAAGGATTTTAAAAGAATGAATTTTACTTGGCTATGGTCACTTGTCTGAAGGAAACAAAATCAAGCCTTTACTTAGTAAGTATTCTGTTTTATAAGGAACCCATTAATAGCGATTATTTTTTTAATTGTAATAATGCAAAAATTATCCAGCAGGACATACTTCAGAACTCTGCAGAAAAAAACAAAAATGCATTTTTGCCTAATTAAGTGAAATAGAAACAGGATAATATCTTCTCTTCTTGACTTTCTGATGACTGAAACATGTGACTTGCCTTTGATCGATAGAATAACCAATAAAATAGGGAGATGAGATGTCACTTCCATGATTATGTCACACAGGATTGTGAGCAAGGAGATTCTGTCTCTTGCCAGCTTTGATAAAGTGTGAAGCAATTTGGGGAAGGTCCATGTGACAAGGCAGTAAGGGCAGCAGCAACCAGGATGGCCACTGACTGACAGCCAGCAGATCTGAACTCCTTGGTCCTATAACTGCAAAAAACTATATTTTACCACAAATCACATATGCTTGGGAGCAGGTCTTTCCCCAACTGAATGTTGAGATGAGACCCCAACCTGACCAACACCCTGACTGAGCTTGTAAGACTTTATACAGAGGACCCAGTGAGGCCTTCCCAAACTCTTCACTCAGGGAAACAATGAGACAATAAATGTGTGTTGTTTTAAGCTGCTGATTGTGTGGTACTTTTTTGTTGTGCAGTATAGAAAATAAATACCCTCTAATTTTCTGCATAAATATCTAACATCACCAACTTGGAGAAGTAGGGAAGGGTTTGTTTTATTTTAGAACAGTAATTGTCTCAGATATTGTAAACCAGGTACATGTTAAATAAAATAAACCTCTCATTTTCATAAATTAAAAGAACCTCACATTACTCCCAATCTTGTTATTTAATATGTACTTGAAAATAAAAGTCAAGATAGTCATCCTAGTAGGATAGCTATAAGCAGTACTAGGTTGAATTATACTTTGTCTGTTCATTCTCTTATATGTCCTTCAGCAAATATTTCCTGAGGGACAACTAATAACCAAGGATTTTGTGAAGCAAAGATGTGTAGTCAAGACTGTCCTGCACACAAGGAGTTTTCACTCTAGTGTAGAAGTTTACCAGCCCTTCAAACCTGAGGGTGAAACTTCCCACAGAAATGTATCTCTCTTCTGTCACATACATTATTCTGGCTTTCCATATCCATTTCTCAATCTTTCAAACTCTCAACCTTTACTCTAGAGAAATCCACTCAAATGTCAACAGACTTTGGCAAACACTATTTAAGGTCTTCCAGATCTGTACATGCTTTCTTATGGCCAATAAATGGAGACTTACCAGCTGTGTACCCAACAAATAAAACACTTCTTCTTATCCTATGAACAACAAGATTTCTATCTTGGTTGCCAAGGCTGAACTTCCATAACCCACTCTTTGCATCACTGTATCCAGAACACGCTTATCTATGGCAACTGTGACTTCATTTCAGCATCTCCCTGTGCACGCCAACACCATCATACACTGGAGGTGGTCAGTTCCCAAACAACAATAACAAAAAAAGACTTCTCAGAAGGATCATAAGAACAGACCCTAGGAGGTCAAAAGTCTAATACGAGAAGAGCACAGATAGTTATAGGTCCACAGGGAAGATCATCAGAATGAGAATGCTGCTTTCCTTCTGTTCTGTCTAAAACACCAGCACACAGTCATAGCAGAGCAGTTCAGCAGTCTGTGCAGCAACCCAAAAAGAGAACCAGAATATGTACTGAAGGAGATCTCTGAGAGGCTGTGAGTACGTTCAGTACAACGAGAAGAACACAGATTAAAGAAGTAGGTCCTAAGAACCACTATAAAACTAACAATCTGCCCCCAGCAGACGCCTGCCCACACTTGGAATACAATGAGTGGTGTAAAGTTTTCCAGCCAAAAAACCAAGAGAAACTGCTACTGAGCCATGTTTTCTAACATAGAAGACATGGATCTGAACTGGCTTAATGCCTTTGGAAACTTACTTCTCATCTATGTTGCTAGTCAAAGCCAAAGGCTCCTTTCCTCTATGTGCTGCCACATCATAAAATGAATCTCTCCAAGATGTTCCAAACTCTCTTCCAACCCTTTTCACCCTTTGAGTCTGTCCACACCATCTGACTTGATCCCACTCCTGGGCTTAGCCAGGCAGGCTTCTAAACTTCCTTTCTCTTCTTCTACTTTCCCAGAAAGAGAGATTAGATTCAAGACAGCTTTCAAAATAGCAGAGCAATTTATATAAGTTATATTACTATTCAACATTTCTGGATCCAAAGGGGATGGATTAAATGATATGATGGAATTCTTTTTATGTCTACAAGTTTTATTATTTTATTTCCAAAGTAATAAATCATCTATGTTCAGAATAAAAGAGTCATTATTACAAAGACAGGAAGAAAGGACTTGTACCTTTCTGCTTTCTTGTCTCAAGATATAAAGACACTAGTATTTTAAGACTCTAGCATGTGTACATGATGTATTCATTTGAAAATGTAAATAATAATTTCTCATCACAGTTTAATTGTTCTAGTCCAGGGACTCTCATCTAAAGGTTGGGGAATGTCTCCTAATGAGGGAGAAGTGTTTCAGTCTACAAACACACACACACACACACACACACACACACACACACACACACACACAACCCTGAGCATTCTAATGGGTGTCTTCTGGGAATACAAGCCCACTTTTCCCAACATGTAAAGAATAATAGTGGTTTAACAGGAGATAACCCTAAAAGAAGTGTGCTCTAGACAAGAGTAAAATGGTGAGTGAACAGAGCTTCAGTACCAGATAGAGCTAAACTTTAGAGTTCACAAAATAAAACACAGCTATATAGGTATTTATAAACAAAAATCTTCACTAATTTTAGCAGCTTGGTTAATATAATTTGCTGTTATTAAGTGCTGTTTCTACCGTACATTGTCGATGAAAGTAATCTGCTTACAAGAAGACAAATTTCATGTTGAAAAGTCTTAAGGGGAGTGACACTTCAGCAGCTTACTAAGCAAATGTCATTCTGCTTTGAGTACCATCACATGTTTCTGGACAGTATCCAGTGTTTTTCATTTTGTTATAAATCTGTGTTCGAATTTTCAAACCCTAGTGGTTGCTCATTTCAGAGAAATCCAAATTGCATGTACCAAAATTCAGTTTAGAAAAGTGATACGGAAGGGTTATTCTGAGTACCCAAATCTCTGTGGACTTTGAACAAGCTGCTTCCAAAGGGCAAGGAAAGGTTAGCAAATTAAACAGATGACATTTAAATCACTTTCTCCTTTCTGTGTCAGATGTTTTAAAATAGGTTAAACAATAATTAAAATGGAGTATCAGGTTTGGGAATATACCCTGTATAACAACTGCACCAAGAATGTATGTCACTGACATTACAGTGAATAATTATTGAGACATGAATTTTAGACTTAGTCTAAATTCATGCCAGGAGCCAAGCATTTAGGAATGGATTTGACCATGCCTTGAAAGTCAATAATCCCTAGATGCGAATGAATGTGATCTTTCTGCATCTACTTGTTCTCTTAGCTTTTATTCATCACTAGCCAGTGCTGCCCTCCATGTGCTAGGGCAGGGTTCAAGCAAACTGTTTTTGTAAAGGGACAGATAGCAAATATTTTAGACTTTGCCTCACAACTATTCAACCCTGCTACTATAACATCAAAGCAGCCATTAACTATATATAAATAAATGTATGTGGCTGTGTTCCAATAAAATTTTATTTATAAAAATAAGTGTCTGGCAAAATTTGGTCCAAAGGCCATAGTTTGCAGATCACTGCCCTATGCCAACAGATGGATAATATAGTTTTAGTCAATTAATTGACCAGGAAAGTCCAACTCAATTTAATTTTTCCATATTAAACAATGTATAGATAGATAGATAGGTATACATTATAAAGCATTGGCTCACTTAATTATGGAGGCTGAGTAGTCCCACTATGTGCCACCTGCAATCTGGAGACCAGGACGGCTGGTGGTGTAGATCCCAGCTTGAGTCCGAAGGTGTGCTGATGGCAGAAGGTCAAAGTCGCAGCTCAGAGTCAGACAGAGAGAAATCCCAGCCTTCCTCCACTTTTGTTCTGCTCAGACCCTCAGGGGGGTGGGTAAGGCCCACCCCATTGGGAGGGGACAGCTGCTTTACTCAGTCTACCAATTCAAATACTAATGTCTTCTGTAAACAGACCCATAGACACACCCAGAAATAATGTTTAGCCAGCTATCTGGGCACCCTGTGACCAATCAAGTTGACACATAAAATTAACTGCAACAAGAACCTCAGAAAAATGTATATGTGTTTCTTGACACTAAGTAACTTTCATTGCCCTCCGTGTCCAGTGAGAATAGAAGTAAAAGCTCGTTTCTTTCTTTTCTTTCAATCCATTTTTCCCTATTATCTCATTTCATAGACTTTTTTTTTTATATTGTCAGGTGAAAAGAAGTCATTTTTCATGATTTCTGAGGTATTTAGTTTTCAAACCATTTAGCACTTCAAAATGAGGTAGGAGCCATAAACTGAACTTGAAATTGTAATAGTGATAACTACTACAGAACACAATGAATTTGGGTATTGTGTACTAATTTTTGTATCTGTTCTGTATTGAGTGATGACACCCCACAAATGTCCACTTGTCTTCACCATCATGGCACAGTGGCATGTAACTAGGCAACACTACTGAGAACTTTTAGTTAATACTCTGTATCCTGAAAGATTACCCCTAATCCAGTCCAGCAGTCTACCCAAGTCCTCTAAATACCAAGGGGGAAAAGTGCCTATTTCATGTCAATTTCTCACCCCACATTTAGACTAATAACATCTTCAAATATTTAACCCCTCTTCTTACTTGCTGTTCTGTCTGCATTCAACATGTTTGAAATTGTCCTCAGGATTTAAATGTCTCTTGTACTAGAGAACTACTTTGTATTTGGTTAGATTATTCTCATCTGTAAAAGTTTGCTGAGCATTGAAACATCTCAGCTGTAGGTGGCTCCTACTGTTCAAACAAGGGGTAAAGGGAAAACGTCCCACCAAGTTTCAGGTACAAACTTAGAAGCATATGTGGTATTCCCATTTCTTTAATTGTGTTAATTAATTGTGCATTTACAACATTTATCCATGTACTCCATTCATGGAAAGCAGTTTAACCTTTATGGGGTGCAAATATAAACAGTTTTATTTTTCTCCTTTCACTGATGTCAAACATACTTTATGGGTTCTCTTTACTTTCCCTTAACAGAATATCTTGCAGTTTCATGTTCACATATTAAAAGCATATGGTTCAAACTCCTCCAGTTTAAAACTTCTAACTCATATACATTTGGGCTGTCTCCTATCCCCTGCCTAGCTGGATGGACCCCTAGCTCAAGAACTTGAACAGGGTATGAATGTGATGTGTTCTGCCTGATGCCTCTCTATCCCTCTTCTGTTTCTAGTTTCTCCAGATTTGGAGCTATCTTGGAGCAGAAGGGATTTAATTTTAAGGATTAAAAGGCTTTCTTATTTTTTATTCAGCTTATTTTATTGAAGTATAGTTGATTTAAATGTTGTGTTAATTTCAGGTGTACAGAAAAGTGATGCAGTTATTCATACATATATATCTGGGGTTTTTTTCAGATTATTTTTCCTTATAGGTTATTATAAAATATTGAGCATAGTTCCCTGTGCTATACAGTAGTTCCTTGTTGGTTATATATTTTACATACAGAGGTGTGTATATGTTAATCCCAAACTCCTAATTTATCCCTCCCTCCCTTTTCTCCTTTGGTAACCATAAGTTTGTTTTCTATGCCTGTGGGTCTATTTCTGTTTTACATATAAGTTCATTTGTATAATTTTTTTTTAGATTCTACATATAAGTGATAACATATGATTTTTATCTTTCTCTGTATGACTTACTTCACTTAATATGATAACTCTATGTCCATCATATTGCTACATATGGCATAATTTCATTCTTTTTTAAGACTGAGTAATATTCCATTGTATGTATGTGTATATATGTAAAATATATATATATATATATATATATATATATATATATATATATACCACATCTTTATCCATTCATCTGTGGATGGACATTTAGGTTGCTTCCATGTCTTGGCTATTATAAATGGTGCTGCAATGAACATTTGGGTGCACATATCTTTTCAAATTATGGTTTTCTCCAGATATACGCCTAAGAGTGAGATTGCAGGATCATATGGTAGCTCTAATTTTAGTCTTTTAAGAAACCTCCATACTGTTTTCCATAGTGGCTACACCAATTTACATTCCCACCAACAGTGTAGGAGGGTTCCTTTTTCTCCACACCCTCTCCAGCATTTATTATTTGTAGACATTTTGATAATGGCCTTCCTGACCAATGTGATGTGATACCTCATTATAGTTTTGATTTCCATTTCTCTAATAATTAGTGATGTTCAGAGTCTTTTCATGTGCCTTTTGGCCAGCTGTATGTCTTCTTTGGATAAATGTCTATTTAGATCTTCTGCTCATTTTTTGATTGGGTTGTTATTTTTGATATTCAGCTGTATGTACTGCTTGTATATTTTGGAGATTAATCTCTTGTCAATTGCATCTTTTGCAAATATTTTCTCCCATTCTGTAGTTTGTCTTTTTGTTTTGTTTATGATTTCCTTTGCTGTGCATAAGCTTTTAAGTTTCATTAGGTTCCAATTGTTTATTTTTGTTTTAATTTCCATTACTCTAGGAGGCACCTCCAAAATAATATCACTACAAGTTATGTCAAAGAGTGTTCTGCCTATGTTTTCCTCTAGGAGTTTTATAGTGTCTGGTATTATATTTAGGTCCTTAATCCATTTAGAGTTTATTTTTGTGTGTGGTGTTAAAGAATGTTCTAATTTCATTCTTCTACATGTAGCTGTCCTGTTTTCCCAGCACCACTTATTGAAGATACTAAATTTTTATGGAAACACAATAGAGCCCAAATAGCCAAAGCAATCTTGAGAGAGAGCAATGGAGCTGGAGGAATCAGGCTCCCTGACTTCAGACTATACTACAAAGCTACAGTAATCAAAGTACAGTATGGTAATGACACACAAAAAAATAGAGATCAATGGACCAGGATAGAAAGCCCAGAAATAAACCCAGGCACTTATGGTCAATTAATCTATGACAAAGGAGGAAAGAATGTACAAAGGTTTTCTGATTAACTGGTGCCATTATGGTTTTGTATGTTCTCCCTATAACAGAAGTTCAGTCCTGGGTCTCTTGACACACATGTGTGTGAGTATTCATCAAACCCTGCCCAAGGGCCCACTCCCTGGTGCAGCTTCCTGAGGGGCAAAGTTCTCTGGTTTGCTCCTCCCAGACTTACATTTTACCTGCTGGTGCCCCCTGGACCAGTAGCAGAGCTGGTTTACTCTGAAGCTAATGAAGCATAGAGGTTCCCACCCTTGCACGTGTCCTTCTGAGACCTGGGAGTTGCTAGGAATTGCAGTGGCTTTTTAACAGTCCTCTTTCAGAGCAGCAACCAGGCTGCAATCAGGAACCATTTCCCTGAAAGCATTTCCTATGAAGAGCCTAAGGAGATTTCAGAGAGAGAGCTAAATCTCTTTGTTTCCCTGTAATTCATTGTGATTTCTTTTCTCATTGTAAATAAATATTCTCTTTTACACATAAGTTTATACGTGTATTTTTGAATCCTTTTTGTTATAAAGGATCAAAAATTATATAAGCTGTGTGCCCCATAAAATCTAGACTAACATTTTCCCCTCTTAGTCAGGGTCTTGGCTAAGGAGGTAACTCAAGGCAAGTATCAAAGGTTAATTTTCAAAAAGTTATAAACCTGACTTTCATACAAGTGTATAGTGAACACATGTCAAAAATTATTTATCTCATTAATGACAGAACCAGTATGTTGGTAAGGCTGATTCAAAGAGAATTCAGGAGGCTGAGCATATATAGGCACAGAATGAAAGCTGAAATAAGATCACTAGGTTAGAGGTAAAAATCACTAGTATCTTACAAAAGAATAAAGTGTAAATTTGTGGTTGTCTTTTCTACCAATCTGTACTCATTTGCATCTCCATCAGACATAATTCTACAAGTTAGCATGTAACTTCCCAGAGTTGGGCCTAATCAATGGTAAATAGTGAGCCAAATAAAAATTCATTTTTCTAGAAAATTACATAATCCTTGAGCAGGCCTATTAGAAAACACCCTAGTATGATATTAATAGAACATGTAGTTATATTTTTGCTTTATTTCTAAGTTTTGAACATTTTCTAAATACCAGTCGCTTTCCACATCACCAAGAGATGGGAGTCACAGGTGCTTCAATGTTAACCACCCACCCCCACCTCCACTATCCTGAATGTTCAGCAAGCTGGAGGTGACCATAAGCAAGACAGTATTAAGAAGAATAAACTCATTTAGTCTTCCATGACATGAAAAGAAAATATACCAATGCTATGAGTAGGAAAAAAGAAAAAAGTCTTTTGGTAATTTTTTTCTATTTTTTTTCCTTGAATACCCATAATTAGAAGTTATTTTAATTTGAGTCTACTTAATTAAAATAGGATTTGTGTCTCTTTCACACCACCAGCATGGCAGGGCACCTCTTTGGTGTGAAGTAGTGTGAACATGGGCTTTACAAAGAAGGATAAGACATGGTATCATTGTCTACATACTCTTTTGCTTATGTTAAGGGCTGTGGAATAAAATAAGTTTTTTCACTTATCCATACAAAGTGCAATCTTAGGTTAAAACAGCCCAGGTTTCATAGCCTGTTGTTTATCTTTTTGATCTCCTTTCTTTCCCCCACTCTACAAGTGCCAGGTATGGTGAAAATGGATTGATTTGGGGTCATTTATTTTTGCTTGGAGAGTGTGACTGAAGCTACAGGGTTTTTAGTTGCTAACAAAAGTCGATCACGTATTTGGAAAGCATAACTCTCACCAATGTACCACTGTAAGTGTCACAGGTTTCTTGGTAAAGTACAAATGCAGTTTAAATTGATTTTCTAACAACTTTTATTACTGCCATCCTTTAGTGTAGCAACAAGGGTTGGGCATTTGTTTTTCTGGGGCAGAAAACATTTCAGTCCTCTGCAGAGTTTCATTAAAGTCGTGATTCCAAATACAATTGTATTTAAATGAGAACACATAAGATTAAACATGGAAAAAATTGTATCATTTACACCAAATTTGAAAAGTCTCAAAGAGTTAAATACTTCAAGGTTTGACCAATGGGAAAAGACCACTATCAAATTCCACACATAGTTTTTGCATCATATTTATGCAGCAAGGTCAAACAAGTAGGGGGAAAAAAATCTCATCTTCAATTTTCTCTACCCTTAGGTAACAATACATGGAGAAGTCATTTACCTTGATTGATCTTCTTGGGCATAAGAGACCTCTCTGGCTTAAATCCCATCTGAAAACTATCTTTCGTCTCCTTTTCTTATAGAATACTAACATTTTTTTCTCTACTTCAAGCAACAAGCAAGCAAAATATGAACTGCTAAGATGCTATCCTTGACTGTTCTACTTAAAAAACTATTTGTTAATGAGTTTTTAGTAGGGAATTCTGTGTTAAAACCTGTTTGTTTTGTAACTAGAAGTATTTGTTCTTATTTAAATCTACATGGTTTACCACTTACAGATTGCATCCATGCATACACACGTACATGCACACTCACACACACAAAGATTTAGTAAACTGTGCTAATCACTATGATTTTTAGATATAATTAGACATCACGCTTAAAATTGTGTGAAAACCTTGACAAACAAAATAAAAACAGAGCAAAGTTAAAGCTGGAATCAAATGTGAGAGCTCCAGACTCCCTTGGCTTAGATTTACAAAATGCTTTAAACAATTAATTTAGGAAAGAAACAAACCAATCCTTTTGGTTCAGCAGTAGACAAAGTTCCAAGCCTTACATTTTGTTCCTGGCCCATTTGCTGGCACATTATGTACCTCAGGAAAATTGCTTAACCTTTAGTCTAAGAAAATGAAGTGAAA
This sequence comes from Kogia breviceps, assembly GCF_026419965.1. NCBI lineage: Eukaryota > Metazoa > Chordata > Mammalia > Artiodactyla > Physeteridae > Kogia > Kogia breviceps. The sequence goes on from NC_081322.1 coordinate 17,240,218, forward strand.
CTTTTTCCTACCTGCCTACCTAAACCCCAAGTGATTTGGAGCTGAAAGTTAAAACTTGCTAAAGACTTGAGAATATAAAGACTAGATGGAAAAACACTGGGAAATAAATTTGGTTATTGTTTACTGAAATTAAAATGCAATAGTGGCTTCAAGCAAGTACTGTCCACATATTAACACTGCTAATTGCCATTAACTTAACAATCACCAAGTGTTTTTTCTTTTGGAAAATGATATAATGGCATTGTTCTGATGTGATTTCATTTTTAAATGATGTTAATACTTAAAGTATCTTTGGAAGATAGATTTAGATTTCTGTTTCACAAATGGAAAAATGTTGCATGAGTTCAGAGATTTGTTCAAGTCAACACTGATGATAGAGACAGGATAAATCACAACCATCTAGACTTTAAGTCAATGCTCTGTCCCAAGCTTTGCAATATAAATCAACTACCTGCTCCAACACAAAAAAACCTTAGTTGTCCAAATTAAGTGATTCAGTAGCCATTTTCAGCAGTTCTCTGACTTGAGAATTACAAATAAAGTCTCGGCTATCTATAAAAATTACAGCTTCCTCATTGCAGACCAGTCCTACAGGCAGGAGGTCTGTGTCTCACCGTTACTCTTAAGTAGGCCACCAACCATTTCTGGATATCACCTCCATCATTTTTGTAAAGAGGGGATTAAACTAGATGGGAATTTCCAGAAGTATTTTTCAAGATATATTAATAAGCATTCCTTAGGAAAAGAAGGGGGAGACAGAAATTTTTTAAGATACATTCATAAAATATCCCATTTCATATTCCCCTCTTGGAGTTTCACAACATATTTAAAGATGTTAAAGAAGTCCTATGGAATATAGCCCGTTTAACTCTACTTCATAGAAGTTTCTAAACTAATTTCATCCCCAAAAATATTTTTCCAGAAATACCTATTCCTATCACACAGTACACTCTCTTTCTCAGAAGCAATGTGAGTGCCCGATGATACAAAGTTCAACAAGTGGGTTTTTTTTCTCCTCTTAAAAGAGTTCCAAAGCAGAAAATTGCACAGCAGTTGGGACTATAAGTAGGGTTTTGTATTCTACAATACCAAGAATCCTTATTCATTCCTAACTCACTTTTCCATAGATTTCAATGTATGCAACTTTCTCTTGTTAGTCCTGCATTAATAAGTCTAATAATAAATACAGTTTAAATTCAATAGAACTGACAGAAAATCATGTCTAAATTTTGGAGTTTAAGTGTTGAGTTAGGAAATTATCTGGACATTAGAACTCTCCAGTAAGATCACACCTGAATACTCACCTAACCCATCTCCTTCCCCTCTGCTCTCTCACAAATGCTTTGGGCCTTTTTATTTCCTTCCCTAATCTACCCATCCACACAGAAATAAAAACTAAATCCTCAGAATTGTTTTAGTCCTAAATGTGAGCCATAAACATGTATATCCATGATGGCAGAGCAACATTTTCTGCTCCCAAGATGGAGAGAGGACAGCACTGGGGAAGGGTGGTGGGGAGGAAAGGGTCAGGATGGAGTGGAGGGGACTCAGTGCCTCACTGGCCCTGGGTGTGGACCACCAACTATCAGATTCAGGAGTCCTAAGAGCTTGAAATTTCCCTTGAGCTGAGGGTGAACCACTTGTACACCTGGACGGGGTTGCAAACATGAATGGACACTTGATGTCCAGATGAGGAGGAACTGCTCAGAGCCACTGGGTACCCCCCGGCACCAGGAGCCAGGGGGGCCTAACCCCAAGGCTCAATTTCATATCTTCTCTTCTGTGTGATGTGTGTACATTTATCTTCCCTGAGTGTCTTTTCTAATCTGACTAGAGATCACCCAGACATTTCTAAGTAAAATTTGTCTAAGACTCTAAAGGCCCTTCTGATGCTGTTGTTTGAAGTCTAGAAGTATAATACCTAATTTAAGTATTAAGGGAAATCTAAATGCCTGCTGATTTAAATATATTGATAAATATTTTCTTATTTTATACTCTACCATGTGTATGTTGAACATCTATTTCTGTGCAGATGGAGGACAATTGAGAAGATCTTTAAATATTGTGGTCAGATGAAGTAAAAATTCAGATAATGCTAGGTTGGGGCAAGTTACATTGACAGATAAGTCATCCTCAATGTGGAACAGCTGAAAAGATTACTTGGATGTTCTGGAAGTTCAGTTTCTATTGCTGGCCTTGACGTTCTATTGTCTGGTCTTATTTTACAACTTTGTAGGGGCAGAGGTTAACTTGTAGATTTTTGTCAGCTAGAGATGAAAATAATTTTTTTCCAATGGAAAAGTACTCTAAATGGACATTAACCAGCTTCATATCTAATCAAGCAATCTTACCTTAATATTGCTTCTTAAATATTCTTTAGTTTTGATACCTTACTGATTCCCTTATTAATAACTGAGTTAAAGAAAACCTTGACATGAATTCATATTATATTTGCATGAGAGTCGTAACTTCACTGGTATAAACTATACTTTATCAGAATTACTTGTTCACTTTCCTTTCCCTCATCATTTTTATAGAAAACAAAGTAGATGAAAATGGAGACCAAAAGAGGAAATAGTCACAACGAAGAAAGAGAAAGGCAATGTCAACCCTCCTGCTCCAGGAGTGAGGAGAGAAGCATCGCTTCTTCCTACTAACAAGCTGTGCTAATCATCCCTTAGATCTTCCCTCCTGGGGGCCGTGCAGCCCATGTCCCAAGCGTGAGGCCACGGCATCTGCACAGCAAGCTTCACACTGGACAGGGTCTGCACCAGAGGCTTGGTTCTCTGATGCTGCTGTCTTGAAACTCTCCACATATTGTCTTTGATGTTGGCTTTTTAAGTGAAGTAAGGAGAGAGAGCGGGGCATGTGCCAGGGCCCTGGAGTCCTGCATTCCCACACTCCTCAGGTCTCCAGGAAGAGTTCTCCAGCACCTGCCTCCCGGTTCCCAACTGGCCAGTCCCCACCGCCTCCACTCCTGGCAAGGCCCTGGGTATGGGCCCAGGGAGCATCAGGACTGGGTACCCAACAGCGTTAGACAGCAGAGAACATGGTAATAGCAGGGGAGAGAGACGACCAGAGGAAGTGCAAAGCTCTTTCTCTGCTTTTTGAACAAGGGTCTCTGCCTTTTCCTCTTGAACAGGGCCCCACAAATTATGTGGCTGCCCTATGGGAGTGAGGTATGGGGTTCTCAAAGACACGCTGGCTGGTGTCCAATACCCACATACTTGGAGTGACCCCTGCAAATATACTGAGCCAAGAACGCTGGGAAAGGCAGGGTTTTCCATTTGTCATTGATCCTCCAATCTTTGTTTAGCTTCAAATCTTTGTTTTATTTTTATCATAATGATACCGCTTAGAGAACAAAATAAATCCCAATAATTCTGCATGAGGTAATTTAAGGAGCCCATAACAATTAAAGGGATAAGGGATTAAGAATATTTATCACCCTCTGTTAGTTAATACCAAAACCATTGGGATATTCTTTTTGCCCAGAACTTATATATTAGAAATGAAAAAACAAAATCCTCAGTCTCTCTTTTAAAGCCCAGACTTATACAAACCAGGTTAGAGATATCTTAAATTTCTTTTTCTGAGGTGTTCATGGATTTTTGTGTTATGAAATTGTTCTCAGACAAGGAACAGATCTGTTTAACAAGCATCTGTACAGAGCACCTACTATATGCTAGTCATTCTGCAAGGCATCAAAAAGTAGCACAATAAATAAATCATAAACCTTAACACTCAAGAAGTTTAAGGGGGATGAAAATGCCACAATATAATATATAAGTTCTGGTATCAAGAACTGTGCATATTGATGTGCTACTGTGAAGCCACGGCACAAGCACAACATAAACAAAAGTGGAATACATGGACTTCATGCTGTACACCTTCACAACAAGCTCAATTTTGACACATTGCACCTTTAGGTAAATATTATGTGTAACTTGTGCACAACCCAAAGCACATTTCGTGTAATATAGACTTAGTTTTCACATATTCCTACTGAGTTCCTCTCCTCTTCAATTTACATTACTGACAAAAACATCTAAAACTGCCAAGTAAGGAAAAACTCCAAGGAAATTTCTCAACTGGCTGGCATGGCTGACTGGAGACTTAATAGTGGTGAACATCATCCCTTCTGAGCCCATCTGGGGGAGCTTTTTACTGGAAGGAAGACTGCAGTTTATCAGGGGTCATCTGGCAGGAGAGATATTTATTAAAGTTTTGAGAAACCTCTGGAATATTCTGTCTTCACCTTTCTACCCTCATAGAACAGGGGACTGCAGATCTCACAGCTAATATTCAAACTGAAATTGGACCACATAGATATGAGAAATCAACTTGACATCAAAGGTTATCCATCCTCCCACACTTGCTTTTCCTGTTCCAATCTCAATATCATAGGTGCTTTTATTTTTTCATTCACTTTTTAGAAGAAGAAAAAAAAAATGCTTCCATATATACCGGTGTGTTTTTTTCCCTTTTTGATGCATCTGCAAACCCAGCTGTAATTCTTTGTTGTTATTTCTCAGATGTAGACAAATAAGCTATAAGCAAGACTACAAAAATAAAGGATTTTATTTGTCCTTGAGAATATGATGGTGTGAACTACCACATTTGTTTTAAACTAAAGCTCCTGTCTAATCTCTGCATCCATAATATTTTTCTGAATCTGAGTCTTTCTCAGAGAATATTGCTAGAAGAAAACAGAGAAATGTCAAACTGAAATAGCCCCAAATAGCAGATATAAATATGGAAGATATGTATAGAAGGCACACACATCTCTTCATTAGAAAATTCTCCTTTTATTATAATTAGAGAAAGCAGAATTTAAAAAAAAAAATAGAATGTGGCAGTAATTCCAATGGCACTTGTGACAATACAGTCTTATATAACCTAAAACTAAACAGCCAAATCAATCTCATCAAAAGCTGCTGAGGAATTTTTTAACTTACTCTGCTGCTTAAAAGCTAGGTGATTTGGGGCAAGTCATTTCACCGCCCAAATTCTCGGCTTCTTGCCCATAAGATGAAGAAGATCTAAATGCTGGCTGAGCCAACTCTTCAGAGCTACAAGAGGCTGAAGCAAAGTTACGTGTGTGGAAATGCTTTAAACTGCAAAGCCTCAGCCAGATGCAGGGACATTTTATTATATAGGTGCAGGATGTTGAAAAAGAGAGAATGTGAAGGCTCTTTTTGATTTGAACAAGCAGCTTCTATACTGCCCATGGGGATTAATTACAGGCTTCCCACATCTCCAAATAGTCACAGATTTATTTAAATAGTGAGTCAGAACCTACTGAAACATGGTGAGTTGTTCAGAAGTCCAAAAAAATTATCCAGCCTTGCTTAATACTCACTTGTGTCAGACTCACATCCATGCTTTGATGCAAATATTCAGAGCAAGGTAGCTTCCTGTGATTCCTAGAATATCACCTGTGTCATTGAGTCACTGCTTCTCTCTTCCCTCCAGAGAAACCCCTGGGTGTGGCTACACCTGGGTTTTAAAGACATATCCTGTTGTCATCTCCCACCACATGGATTACGTCTATACTATTTCCAGATGACCATGAGGTTGGGTGCAGAGGGAATCATAGTAAAAATAACTGGCATCTTTAATTGCTTACACTGTCTTAATTATTCTGTATGCATTGTTTCAAGTTACCTTTGCAATATGCAATAAAGTACCTTCTATGGTTATCTCCATGGTATTCATGGCAAAAGCTAAGGCACAGTAAGGTTAAGCAATCTATCCAAGGTCACACAAGTGGTGGAGGTGGGTTTATGCCTCAGGCAGATTGCTTAGCCTCAGCTCTACACTGCATCCAATGGGAGATTCTATTGAAATGACTCATTGCTGTTGCTGTTGTTTGGGCAGCTACCACTTTTGAAGTGCTTTACTATGTTTTGTGAATGGTGCTGAGTACTCTATCTCATTAGTTGATGCACCTTTTTAGAGGAGACATCACAGCCTCTATTTTACAAAATAAGGAAACTGAAGCTCAAAGAGGTTAAACAGCTTGTTGAAGTTTGTAGAATCATTGTCATAAGTGACTTAGCTGGGATTGTAGCCCCAGCCTGTTTGAATCCTATGCCACTTGTTCTTTCAATAATGTTTTCTTGGGCTTCCCTGGTGGCGCAGTGGTTGAGAATCCGCCTGCCGATGCAGGAGACACGGGTCCGAGCCCTGGTCCGGGAAGATCCCACATGCCGCGGAGCAACTAAGCCCGTGAGCCATGGCCGCTGGGCCTGCGCGTCCGGAGCCTGTGCTCCGCAACGGGAGAGGCCACAACAGTGAGAGGCCCGCATACTGCAAAAAAAATAATAATAATAATAATGTTTTCTTAAATCCTTGTGATCCTTTTCACGTAGTACACATGACATCTTCTGTACAAGCTCCATCTCCTGGCTCTAACTGACCCCTTCTTCCTAGCTTCCTGCGACAAGAAGATTCTGGCTATTTCCCTGGATCATACAAACACCAAGGCAGTTCCAAAAGCTAAACCATGGAGTTATTTACATTTTTGTTGAAGTCAGTCAATCAATCTAACTGACACAGCTACCATGCTCTTCTCCACAAGAAAATGATGTAGGCAGTAGCTGGAGCTCGGATGACTAGAGGTTCTGCTCGTGAACGGGTAGTTACACACTGCCCTGCAGACCCGTGCGATAACCAGTCGACTCTTAAGAAAGAAGGACAGTTTGGTGCCTGAGTGCTCGGTAAAAGGTCAGGCCTTCCCTGCTCATCAAAACTGAAATGCATTTTGAATTTTTGAACCATTCTGTTAAAATGAAAAGCAAACCACTTAAAAATAAGAATTAAAACAGTGCCTAAATGTTACCTGTTAGATTGCGGGGGCAGCAAAGCCTACATTTGAACACACAGGTATCACCCTGTCTTGACTTCTTCAGTTGCTGCAATAAAGATTGGAAAATGACAGGATCCCTGTCTTCTTGTCTCTTGTACAGAAACCAAGCTGTGACAGTAGCTACCCTGTACAAAGGAAGCATCCCACCCTATACATAGTAAATACATGAATAGAAAGGCTCTCATAGGCCAAAAGCATTCTGCTAGCCCAGGCAAGGGGATGCTAAGTATTTATCCCCAAGCCACTAAAAAGAAAAAATAGCCAACCCTAGTAAATGCTTTTAGAAAGATCCAAAACCAGATACTAAAAGCAGTACAAGCAGGCTTACTGGAATAAGAAGTGTCCATGAAGCTAAGCTAAGCAGAAGTGCAAGGTATTCACTGTGCTGGAAAGATTGTTTTTCCTTTAGAAACCTGGCAGCCTCTGCTGGCATAACATGACAGCAGTTGCCTAACCTGATTGGCTGTTTTCTTTTTTCTATGGCTCTGTCTAGTGTAGCCTGAAATTGTCACTTTACTTGGCTAACTGGTAAATCACAAGCAATGAAGGAGCTGGTTGTAGTTTTAATTGCACTAACAAGAGAAGTGTGAAGGGGAAATTCATGTTTCACTGTAGTTGCCTTATACTTGTGGATCTGGTGTTTCTGGTGTGACTTATGCGGCTTCAAGGCTCAGAGCTACATTGTAAAGTCGGTTTCAGCTTCAAGAAATCCTGTACAGGTCCTGCTGTGTCCCGCTTAATGGCAGGACTGGTGGATTCCCCCTGTGAGTAAGCAGGCACTGCTTATGAACAACCACAGGGCAGAGGACAAAGCAGGAAAGAAAGGCAATTCAACGATTCCTTTTCTTTTTCATGCGTGGTGTTTTTTGTTTCTTTTAAACACTGAGGATGGAAATCAGTGAGAGTTTTAGAAAGAAATAATATTTATTGTGGAATAGGAAGAATGATTATTTGATGTTCTATATTCATATGCTTAAAAGCAAAATGCTTTTGCTTAATGTAACAACAGGCTTTAAGATCTGAACTAATCTTGCTTCGACACATCACCTTAAGAAACAGTGGGTTTCTTGAGCTGCTGAGCTTTACTGTCTCATTCTAGGTTTGTTTAACCTGATGTGAACATAAGTTTATTCTAGAGAAAGAGTCCACTGAGAATACATAAGTACTTCTATTTTACCGCAAATTAAAATGGGAGAAGCAACCAAACTTCCCTTGAAAAAAGCCTGAGAGTTATTGTTTTTTAAATTGGCCCAAAGGTAGAACAATATTCTCTTTATATGCTGTTTCTCTAAACTGGATTGAATCTACCACTGAGCAGAGTAACAAAACCGGTAATAACTTACTGCCACCTACAGATGGGAGATAAGTCTGCTGGTAGCAAAAGAGGTGAGCCTGGGGTTCACACTGAAGCCTCACAGGTCACGGAACAAGATCTCACAGGTATGAGGTGCAGGAGATGAATACTTCCCCACTCATGGTAATTGGATTGTGCTTGTAGTTTATAAGATTTTTTTTTTTTTTTTTTTTTTTTTGTGATACGCGGGCTTCTCATTGTTGTGGCCTCTCCCGTTGCGGAGCACAGGCTCCGGATGCGCAGGCTCAGAGGCCATGGCTCACGGGCCCAGCGGCTCCGCGGCATGTGGGATCCTCCCTGACCGGGGCACGAACCCGTGTCCCCTGCATCGGCAGGCAGATTCTCAACCACTGCGCCACCAGGGAAGCCCATTTTATGAGATTTAAATGAAATTAGAGCTACTAAAAAGCAGATTCTCCAACAGTATGTTCATTTTCTTCTCCTAAAGGTTTTTTTCTTAATGGCCGTGAGTTTTTAGTTACTACAGGAGAGGAAGAAAACCTCTGATCTGTGACAAGCCCTGTGCCAGCCAACGTTTGCAGCAAGTTGTCACCTCCGCCACAGCCAGAACGCAGCTTCTCCACCCTGGGGACAGGCTGCTCTGGGGCACAGTGTTGTGTCATCTCTAGGTCACTACTCCTTGAAGCCACATACTCGTAATTTTGGGAGGTCATATTTGAACTATCTCAGACGTCCTTGCCCACACTTCTCAGTATGTAACATATTGGAACATTTCTTTTCCCTTATATAAAATATTCTTGCTCTTATTTATCTGTCCATTTAATCATTCACTCCCTTTCATAAAATGAGTTCATACGGCTTTGCTATTTCACTTGGTGTTTTGCATTTCAAATAAGTATTTATTACATTTTTCCAAGTCTAAATGTTGAGTTGAAAAAAAAGATAAATAGAATATACAGGGAGATATTTTTGCAGAAACTTTGGAGATCATCTAAGAAGTTAAAGGTAATGGCTGAGAACAGAATAACACCTTAAACTTATACAGTGCTGTATGTCAATAAAACTGGAAGGAAAAAAAAAGAGGGAAAGAAAGAAAGAAAGAAAGAAAGAAAGAAAGAAAGAAAGAAAGAAAGAAAGAAAGAAAGAAAGAAAGAAAGAAAGAAAGAAAGAAAGAAAGAAAGAAAGAAAGAAAGAGAAAGAAGGAAGGAAGGAAGGGAGGAAAGAAAGAAAGAAAGAAAGAAAGAAAGAAAGAAAGAAAGAAAGAAAGAAAGAAAGAAAGAAAGAAAGAAAGAAAGAAAGAAAGAAAGAAAGAAAGAAAGAAAAGAAAGAAAGAAAAGAAAGAAAGAAAAAAGAAAGGTAGAGAGGAAGGAAAGAAAGGGAAAATTAGGGCATATTATGTGCTAAACACCACAGTAAGAGAATTATCTTCATTGTATCTACCTCTTATAATAATCCTGCATGTAAAACCTGTAGTTTAACAGATTAAGAAAGATGGAAAACTTGCTCTTGGCCAGTACATTCTAGCTTTGGATTCTGAGCCTAGATTTACATGACTCCAAATCAGACAATCCATCTAGAACTCATTGCTTCTCATGAGTTCATGGTAGAGATGAGGCTAGAACTCAATTTCAGACTGCCAAGGAATTAGTGGAATCAGAAACCCTTTCACTTATACCATGCTGCTCCTATACCTCTGTTTAAGCTTCCCATGACTATTTGGGATCCTTCTTCTCTATTAAACTTTGAGGTTCCTCTGAACTACTTCTAGATCCTCTTCTCATTATGCCCTACTTCCTCTCCAAGATGACCCCATCCATTCCTGTAAGTGCAAGAGTCACCTACCTGCTCGCAATGCACATTTTTATCATCCTTGTTGTATAAACTGATTGCCAACTTGAGCTGGATGTCTCAAAGGCAGACTGCCATCTTCCTTCTTTAGTGGATAGCAGCACCATCTTCCCAGCTAACCAAGCCAGAAGATTAAGAGTAACCCTCTATCCCCTCTCCTTCCCTCTCCCCCACTGAAATCCAGCAGTAAATCCATTTCATTCAAGGTTTAAAATATATCAAAGTCCACACTCCTCACCTCCACTACCATAAACCAAGTCAAGATCACCATCTTCTATCTTTTCTTTTTTTCTTTTTTGTTTTTTTGGGGTATATGAGCCTCTCACTGCTGTGACCTCTCCTGTTGCGGAGCACAGGCTCCAGATGCTCAGTCTCAGCGGCCATGGCTCACAGGCCTAGCTGCCCCACAGCACATGGGATCTTCCCAGACCGGGGCACGAACCCGTGTCCCCTGCATCAGCAGGCAGACTCTCAACCACTGCACCACCAGGGAAGCCCCCATCTTCTATTTTATATATAGTAGTTTGTATCTGCTAATTCCAAACTCCAAATTTATACCTCCTCTACCCCCTTTCACCTTTGGTAAACTTAACTTTGTTTTCTATGTCTGTGAGTCTGTTTCTGTTTCATAAACAAGGTCATTCAACAGGGTCCTACTGTATAGCACAGGGAAGTATATTTAAAATTCTGTAATAAACCATAATGAAAAAAATATGAAAAAGAGTATATATATGTGTGTATATATATATGTGTGTATGTATAACTGAATCACTTTGCTATACACCAGGAACTAACACAACATTATAAATCAACTATACTTCAGTTAAAAAAAAAAGATCACCATCTTCTCTAACAGGCACAGGAAAAAATGCTCAACATCACTAATTATTAAAGAAATGCAACTCAAAACCCCAATGAGATATCACCTCCCACCTGTCAGAAGGGCTATCATCAAAAAGTCTACAAATAAAAAATAAAGATGCTATGATGATCCATGTAAAAAAAAAGTCTACAAATAAATGTTGACAAGGATGTGGAGAAAAGGGAACCCTCTCTCACTGTTGGTGGGAATGTAAATTGGTGCAGCCACTGTGGAAAACAGTATGGAGGGTCCTCAAAAACTAAAAATAGAACTACCAAATGATCCAGCAATCCACTACTGGGTACATACCTGAAAAAATGAAAACACTAATTAGAAAAGGTACATGGACCCCAATGTTCATAGAAGCATTATTTACAATAGCCAAAGTACAGAAGCAGCCTAAGTAGCATCAACAGACAAATGATTAAAGGATATATATACAATGGAAGGTTACTCAGCCATAAAAAAGAATGAAATTCTGCCATTTGCAGCAACATGGATGGACCTAGAGTGTCTTATGCTTAGTGAAATAAGAGAGAGAAAGACAAATACTGTATGTTATCACATATATGTAGAATTTTGAAAATAAAACAAATGAAGCTATTATATATAGCAAAACAGAAACAAACTCACAGATAAAGAGAACAAACTAGTGGTTACCAGTGGGGAGAGGGAAAGGGGGGGTGGTCAAGATAGGGGTAGGGGATTAAGAGAAACAAACTACTATGTGTGAAATAAATAAGCAACAAGGATATACTGTACAGCACATGGGAATATAGCCATTATCATGTAATATCTTTATATGTAGTATATTATATAAAAATATTGAATCACTATCCCGTACACCTGAAACTAATAAAGTATCATAAATCAACTATACTTCAATTTAAAAAAAATCATTTTGGAGACAATCAGGAAAAAAATAATCATAGTCTCTTACCTTGACTACTGCAAAAGCTCCTAACTGGTCTCCCTGACTCTTAACTTGCACCCTCCCATGAATTGTCCAGCCAGCAACCTAAATAGTCTCTTTAAACTACATTTTTAACACTCTTCCAAATATACTTAGAATCAGCTTCAAACCTCTTACTGTGTCTTGAGAGGCCCTGTGTGGTCTACCAATGGCCAAATCTCTGGCAGCACTTTGTGTCAACTCCTCTTGATCACTGTGGCTGCTTGACAGTTGCTAAAACAAGGCAAATTCACAGCAACTTCGAACCTTCCCACTTGCTGTTCCCTGGACCTGCAGTAGGCTTCCCATCACTCTTACCCTAGAAGGATCCTTTTCTTTGTTAAACTTCAGTTCAAAAAATCCCCTCCTTAACGAAGCTCTTACAGAAATCCATCTAACTTCTGCCCCCACATCACTACAACAATTATTCTCTCCCTTCTCTAGACTTACTTCCTTTTGATGCCCTTCACAATCTATATTTATATTATTATTTCTCTTTTTACTTGTTAATGGTATGTCTCTTCTGGTAGACTACTCACTCTGTAGGGATGGAACCATACCTGTATTAGTCACTATTTATTCCTGGAACTTAATACAGGCCTGGAATGTTTTCAATGAATTTTTGCACTCCATGAAAATTTGTTGACTAAATAAATTATATTAGTTGGTGATGACAGTACATTTGAGTCCCCCCACTAGCACATTAGCTTCGCTATTTAGTCATGTTTCTAGACCATATCACTAGATCTACAAACATTTGAAAGGTTTTGTCCTTGACACAAAGAGAACAAAGCAAGAGGGTAAGTGTGGGTCAATTCAAAGTCTCTACTAACTGAAAAGTAACCTGAAGTGTACATATGTCAGCAAGTTGTGCTGACTTCTGGGTAAAGTTTCACACTGTCATTCGTAAAGAACTGTTTCTCCATATGTTTTGTTTTGTTTTGTGGTACGCGGTCCTCTCACCGTTGTGGCCTCTCCCGTTGCGGAGCACAGGCTCCGGACGCACAGGCTCAGCTGCCATGGCTCACGGGCCCAGCCGCTCCGCGGCATGTGGGATCCTCCCGGACCGGGGCACGAACCCATGTCCCCTGCATCGGCAGGTGGACTCTCAACCACTGCGCTACCAGGGAAGCCCTCTCCATATGTCTTAATTAGATTTTATGGTAAATGTACATTGTGGATATTGTGACCTTCAAGTGTCTTTGTTTCTTTATTAAAAACAGGACCTTTTGGTAATTTGCACCAGAGAGCACTGGCGTTGCTAGTTTGCTTTTCTTTCAGAGGTGATTGCCACTTACAGATATAGCCTATAGTTTTACACACAAAAAAATCCTTTAATATATGGAATGAAGATTGGTTAGACCATGCTTGAAAAAAGCATTAAGAAACTTGTAAGTGGGGAGCATAATATATATATATAGTATGCACACAAGATTTTTCTCTGAATTTTAGACTTTGGGGCATAAAATTTTGTCAAATTTTTAGTCTCTAATAAGTAGTTTTAACTCATTGCACCTTGAGAAATAGATTCACACATAGCATGCACTCTTCCTCCTGTCAGCAAACATTTATTGAGTTCCCATCATTTAGTAGAAGAAAAATAGCATTGATCCTCATTATTGGTGGATTCCATATTTGCAAATTCATCTATTCAGTAAAACTTATTTGTAACCCCCAAATCAACACTGGTGGCATTTTCACAGTCATCCACCAACATATGCAGAGTGGTAAATAATGTGAGTCACTGGATGTGCACACTTCAGCTGAAGCCCAAACAAGGTGACCCTCTGCCTTCTTGCTTCGACTCTCATAATATAAACAAGTATCTTTTTTGTGGTCTATTTAGGTCACATTTTTTGCACTTTTTGCTTTTTGTTGGTGATTTCACTGTTTACATGGGCCCACAAGCATAGTGCTGACACGCTGCCTAGTATTCTTAAGTGCAAGGAGGTCATGTGTTAGACAAGCTTTGTTCAGATATGAGTTAGAGTGCTGATGGTCATGAGTTAATTGTTAATGGATCAACACATCCAGAAAGGGGGGGGGGGGACTCATTCATCTGTACATACGGCCACTCCAGAAAATGCTAAAGTAACAGCTATATGGCGTGATGAAGCTATGGAAAAGATGGACATGTGACTATGTGGATTCATGGGATGATGATCACTAAAAAAAGTGTCGTGAACAGTCTTGTTATAAGACAGAAAGCCAAAAAAATTAGTCACTTTATCCAGGGTCAGAAAATGTTAAACCTTCTCCGACTTGTGCTGACTGGCTTGCACATTTGACCTTAGGTACACATATCACCCTTGATACACACAGAAAATATTTAAACTTGCAGGCAACGGAGGTTTTGCAGATCAGGAAGCTGTGGAATGATTTTTTAAATAACCACTAAGTGTTAGAAAAAGGTTTATGTGGGAGAGCAAGTTTTTGACACTATTAAGACTGGCTCATTTTACAAGGACATTAACAAATGAATCTATATAATGTAAATGGTGTTTTGGTTAAGGGAAATGTGACCAGAGCCTTGCAGGAACCTAATGTTGTATTTCCCCTAGGAGCAATAGGTCAGTATTTGCTAATTTAGAGTTCACAGCAACTTTATAGAATATAAGAACCAGAAATAAAAAGAATCAACTGTATGTCTCTTACCTTTTTTTTTTTTTTTTTTTTTTTTGCCGTACGTGGACCTCTCACTGCTGTGGCCTCTCCTGTTGTGGAGCACAGGCTCCGGACACGCAGGCTCAGCAGCCAATGTCTCACGGGCCCAGCTGTCCGCGGCATGTGGGATCTTCCCGGACCCAGGCACGAACCCGTGTCCCCTGCATCTGCAGGTGGACTCTCAACCACTGTGCCACCAGGGAAGCCCTGTCTCTTACCTTTAAGAGGGCACAGTCTAGTGGAGAGAGGCATGTCTGCAGACAATTATATAAATGGCATCCATGAAGTACGGAATATATATGTGTTGACTGAATGAGTGAGTGAATAGAAAGGCACTGAAAGAAATGAAAGAAATATGTGTAAGATAACAGCAAGAGGCACCTAACCTAGCCTGAGAACTAAATGGAGAATATCTTCCTAAATATTTACAGACAAAAAAATTTACCTAAAAAAAGGAGCTATATGTACAAAAGTATGGAAGGAAGTTACCTAGAAAGTTTAAGGAATTTCAGTTTGGCTAGAATATAGGATACTTGCAGGAGAATGACAAGGGTGGTGTAAGTGAGGAGTCAGGAGCCAGACAATAGAGTTTAAATTGTGTGCTGAAGGCAATAGGGAAACAGAATGTGTAAAACATAGACATTTTCTACTCTTTTTCTAATGGAACTGCATGTACTTCTGTCTGGTTTTAAAAGAATCCATTGATGAATCCTTAATTTTTCATGTTGATTAGATATATTTGTATGGAACCTTCACTCAGAGTATAATTTAAAATACTTCACTTTATTTTAGTATATTTCAAAAAACCCAAGTTACTGTAGGCAGCACATTGTTCTCATTGGACAATTCTGAAAATATAGATTTAATAAGAGAGCAGGTATGATAGATACACCATAAAAAGTAGAAGAGAAGAATGTATATACATATAAATATGTGTTGTATATACATATCTACACACACACGTACATATATGTTAAGAATTACAGAACACTACTCATATACCCAGATGCAGAAAGATCTTCTCCTTAACCAGTGAAGAGCTTAACCCTAGTCCCTTCAACATTGTGCAATTTTGTCTCTGTTTAGGACTAAGTTAACAGAATGGTCTTAATTGAAAGCTTGGTTCAGGAGACAAGGAGGAGGAGAGAGGGGAAATGGAGGGGAAGGAAGGAGGGAGAGTTGGGAGGGGGAAAGAGAGAGAGAGACAGAGAATGAGAGAGAGCACACAAAGGCGCACAGTACCTCGTTGGGAGCTATTTGTCTGTGGTGTCACTAGCTTGCTTCTGGAGGCCTTGTGCCAGTGTGGCTGCCACTGTAAAGAGAAACTGCATGATAGAGAAAAAGACACTTGTCTCACATTTCTGAGAGACAAAGAAATGGAGAAGCACATTCTCTTCCAGTGCACAAATGGCAAAGACAAGTGCACAAGCTAGGAGGAAGCCATTGAGGTTGAGAATTCATCTCTGGGGAGAAGAGAGAGGACAAAAGCATATCCATCTTCACACAATGGCAGCTACTACAAAGAAATGACAGAGCACAAGTGCTCTATGCAGCCAAGGAGGATTAATAATGAAAGGAGAAGGCTGGAAGCTCTAAACCAATATAAAAGCAAGACCTTTTGCATTTTCTCTTGGTCTTTGGGCTGAATGTATGTATTTAATATTGTTTTAATCAAATGTTGATGCATTTTTTGCACCATTTGATTAATGTGTTTTTACTCCTGAGTCATTAGTACTCTGTTAAATACTCCATCTTGGTGAAACCACAGGAGGATGCAAAGTGAGCAAAGAAAGCACTTTTGAATGAACATTCTATATAATACCCATTACTGAAAACTTTGCCACGTTGGCCTAAATAACTAATAACATATGTCACAACCCTCACTTCGAAACAGGTCTGTTTTCTCTCTAGCGACTCAGTAGAAAAGAACCATTTAATCAATTCCACAAAACAGAAGAGCTTAACAAAACACATACTCAAGGTGTGCTTTCTTCAGGGGGCATTTTTTCCTGATTAATTGCTTATTATGCTGTTATGACAATATTCCTGCTTGTTATATTACCTTTTAACATCTTTGCTGGTATCCAGGAAAGAGTTGATTAAAAGAGTAGGAAAAGGCAAGAGACTAGAGCTTTGAATCATATCAAGCAAATGTCAAAAATGTTAAGGCAGGATTCACAGACCAATCACACACATACATGTACAGCCATAATAGTAAATCACAGACCTTTTTTATCAAGAAAAATCATTAGTTCTCTAAAGATTATCACTTCTGCTTCAAACAATTCAGTAGAAACACAGCCAAATGAAGCTGATAGCAGTAATTATTTGTCATTTTTAAGAGTAAGATGAAGTAATGTTCTCTTTTTCATAAAAATAACAAACAATTTATTGAGCATTTTTAGTGCTTTTCATACATTAGTTTGTTTAACTTTCCCAACAATTCTTTGAGATAACAACTGCTTATTATCTCCTTTTTTTTTTTAGATGACAAAACTGAAATACACCAAGGTTAAATATTTTTGCCAAGATCAAATAAGATAGAAAATTTGGGAAATGAGATTTAAGCCCGAATGGTTCCATCAGCAAGCTCTCAGGTGCTAAAATACATTAATTTTATTATAATATTTTGGTCAGACTCAATAGATTTTCCTCAAAAATTATGTTGCAGAGTACCATCACCTTCATCTTAAAAAATAAGGATTTTTAAAAACCACAAATTTATATTTCATAATTTTAATAAAATTTTACTTTTAGGGCATGCTTGGTTTTCCATTACAAACATTTTTATTCAGAATTCTTGAAGGTCTATTGCTTTACAGTTTTTACAAAGGTATTTTATTGTGGAAAACAGAAGACTTCCTTCTAACTCTCTTGTGTAGCCAAATAGAATAGTAACAAATAAAACTAAATTATGTTCAGGACTTTACACAAAACGCTTTATTCTGTTTAACACATTTTACTATGTCTAATATGCTATTGAGGTGATATTTACTTCTACAACCAGTTCATCTTACTTGTGTCAATTCAAAAACAAACAAGCAAACACAAAAAATGTAGCCCAATACCTTCTAGATAAAAAGAACTTAATGAAAAATAAATGAGATTACCAGGAAGAATGATTAGTATGATTTCATACTAAAGAATCTAGAACCATTAGTATATTCTGTACTACTTAATGGAAACAAAACTCAATAAAGAATCATTTTTTTGAATAATATTAACTTTTTAATTATTTAGTAAAATAATCTATTGAGATAATTTGAATATCTAGTCCAGATTTATAATACTATGTTGAAACATAAAATCAAGCATAAAACCAAATCACTACAATAAAAAGTTCCAAGTGGTTTGCAGAGTATTTGAAGGATGGCTTCCCAATAGAAGACCTCTAACAACTGTGTCCAGGACCAACTCTGCCACTTGAGACCTTGGACAGATACATCAGAGCTCTGAACATGAGTTTCCATTGGTAGGTGAAGGAGGTGTTTTATGATCCCTTCCAACTGTGAAATTCTACATTTCTTGGATTTAACTGCAGTTAAAATTTGAATTATAAAGAGAACACTGAACAGTTAGGCAGAGCAGCAGAACCCAAAGTCAAAGGCTTCAGGATCTGTTTCTGGGTTCAGTTCTAAAGGGCATTTCCTGCAAATACGTATAAAGCCATTACAGGAGGATCTAATGGATCTGTTATTCTGAGTACTGAGGTGGTGTTCACTTGTACAAACCAGTTCACCTCACCTGATTTCTGCATTCAAAAGATTAGTTCAGACAAATACTCTGGTGAAATTGAGCTAATCTTCAATTCAGTCAAAAGAGTCAAACCAGTCTGCTGCAGAGACACAGCCTGAGATTCAAGGATTTCTTACAACGGATGTACAATTATGTCCTAACATATTCACCCAACTTAATTTTCTTGGTTTATTGACTATAAACTTGTACTTAACCCAGTAATTATGTTATTTGTAATGTACAGTAATTAAGTGCATTTGCATGTGTTTCGTGTAGGTAGTGAGGAGGTGGGGGATGGTTTAGTGTCAAATAAATTACTCTGAACATTTTGCCCAGAACCTCCCTCAACTTCTGATCTTTACCTACCACTTCCCATCAACATGGACAGATCATATGAAGGGTCATTAAATAATTCAGTCAAATAAGTGAAAATATGAGTCATTAACTATATTGTTTTGCTAAGATGATCATGCCTTTGATATGTAAATGTAGCTCTTTTATCATCCTTATAAATTAACTAGCAGACTAAAGCACATCATCCACCAACACATTTTGTAAAATGTACTAACAGTCTCCGAATTCAAGATACATTACAGCAAAAATTTCTTATTTTTCTCTCCCTATGTATGTGAGGACACAGAAAGCCCATTTTTGCCAAATGTTGGTAAGAACAAGAGACACTGTCTTACAATTTGATGTAAATTATTCCTTTCCAGCTTTTTCTATTGCTTTTGTTGGATTAGCCAGGATTATTTTGGCTGCAAGGGACAGAAACCCAACACAAGCTAGGTTAAAAAAAAAAAAAAAAAAAAAAAAAAGGGAATCATTCTTTGTCTCTTAGTAGAAAGTCCAAGGCTTTGGGCTGGGATGGGTCCTGGCTCTGCATCCCACCTCATCTTTACTCTGCTTTTCTCTCTGGCTTCATCCTGCTTCTTTTTGTCCAGGCAGTTAGAAAAGAAGGCTTTTGGCATTCCAGCTAGATGATCTTCACAGCGTGTGGTCCAGGACAAACATAAAAGTCTCTCTTCTCTCCATCCATTCTTCAAATGTTAGGGAAAACACTCATTGAAATACTGTTATGGCAAGGTAGATTTGATTGGCTGGCCTGGGTTGGTACCCACAAAAGAAGGGGACTAGGCAGGCAAAGCAACACATGTGGTCCATCCACGGACAGAAGAGCAATTTGGTTGGGTCACTAGCTCAAGAACACAAAATAATACTGCAGGGAAATGAGAACAATGGACCCTGAGAATTAGTGGGAAGGGGCACCTTCCAAAATAGGAACAGTACAAGCTTGAACCACTTTAAATCTAGCTTTTCAAAACAAAAGACCATTCTGGTCTAATTAATAGTTTTAATTAAATTTGAACTTTGGAATGGAATTGTTCAAAAATCACATAATTTGTTTGCATAGTCTTCTAATCAAGAAAAAAGAACGTGCTTAATTCATGTTTATAATGTTCTAGTTCACAGATACATGTGAATATGTGTCTTCACAGGTTTCTTTGTATGTCCATGCAGAATCAAGCTGGACTAAACCTTCCCTGATTCTGAGTCATTGGTGTAAACTACCTCACTTGGCATTTTTGCACATGATGAAAATCAAACCCACTAAACCTATGATTAGAATGATTATGTGTAACTGGGACACGTGGGTCAGCCCATCAGTGGTTACCTAACTAAGTAAATTAATACTGAGTTTGACTGAGTTTGACTTCATTTCTCCAGAAAGTATTTTTATTTGGAGATAATTTTTGACCTTCATTGCGATTAATTATGGAAAACTAATGTTATTTCAAAACAATATTCATTAAAAAATTCTCCTAAAAACTCCCCTATAAAATTCTTAAATCTAGAAAAAAGCAAACTTTGAAACTCTTTCCCAGTCCTGCTAATATTATAATCTTTCCAAATGGTATTTTTTTTAATTTTGTTTCTTTGTTACACTAAAGAAATTAAAGGGGGTGGAGAAGATTTTTTTGTGTCTTTATCACATGGATGAAAATTTCACAAACTTGGTCCTCCTCTTAATCTCACTACTCTGCAACCCCTTAAAGTGTAACTTTGAAGGAGTAATTTTAGAGATGTTGAGCTTGAAAGAGCTTTTGAAATATTTCATTTCTGAGCTGAGTCAAAAATAGGCATGTTTGTTAAAAAAAAAAAAAAAATCTAACAAAGAAGCTTGTCTGGGAAAGTATTCTTCAAAACTGCAGACATTTCTTTCAGAAAAGCCTCTGTTCCAATGCACGGAGCTTATTGTTCTGATCTCAGAGCTCAGTCCCCACAGCTTGAATTTCTTTTCAAAATTGTTTAATGACTTTTAAGAATGTGTTTCTTGCTAAGTCTTTAGAGCTTCCCGTGTCAATGTTTGTTTTTTTAATTCCTGTTATTTAGTTCACCTGTGTGCTCATGACCTCTGATAAAACAAGGGCCAGAACTCTCTGGATCTTTGTAAAATATGTGCTCATCCTACACAGGACTCCTGGGTACACGTGTGCACCTTAGACATTAGGCTTTTCCTTACTGAATCCACTTGCTTGCCAAGGCTTTCATATCCAATACATTCTGCTACAATATTTGGATGAAATAGGTGTGTTAATTCACAAAGGGTATAAATTAAACCAATAAATTATATCTGACACACTGGAGAGAAATTAAGGGAAACAAAATCAGTAATTTATGTCACAATCACTTATAGATCACATACATTTCCTCTTTCAACCAAGAGAATTAAACCACATTTCAATATTTCTATCAAGTTTAAGCTATTTTATTTTTTTAATTTATTTTATTTTATTTTATTTTTATTTTTTTTGCGGTATGCGGGCCTCTCACTGTTGTGGCCTCTCCCGTTGCGGAGCACAGGCTCCGGACGCACAGGCCCAGCGGCCATGGCTCACGGGCTTAGTTGCTCCGCGGCATGTGGGATCTTCCCGGACCGGGGCACGAACCCGTGTCTCCTGCATTGGCAGGCGGATTCTCAACCACTGCGCCACCAGGGAAGCCCTAAGCTATTTTAGAAAACATATTGAAGAAAATAATTTTTGGACAATGGGACTGCCTGAACAGTTGACAAGGTCGATCAATGTCATCTTTAAATGTTACAACCTTTGGTCCTCTCTGGAAGTTAGTGATAACTCTAGAAGAGCCTTGTTTTCTTAGCACCTGGAAGACATGCCTGTTTTAGCACAGGACTAACAATCCTGAAACCCTGTAAGGACCAGTTATTTTTACTGTATTTCACAGACAGTGGCAGATGTCATTCCCAGTCTTGCGATTAAGTTGTGGCTGGGTCAGCATGGCCACTACTGGAAAGCAGTTCTGAACACGTGGACTCCCACAGAGCGGGTGACGTGCCAGCTAAATTGGGTCACCTACTTGCCTTCTGCTAGCCTCACCTCAAGCATGCAGAGTTCAGATAACTGATTTTATTGGTTTGCTCTGAGACAGTCAATTGATCTAGAAGTCTAAATGCATGTGACTGATTTATCAATCAGATTTCCACCTCTTTGTTTTATAGTGAGAAATTTAATTCCAATTATATAGTAATAATTTTATCATCTAGTCAGAGCATAGACATAACAGTGGAAGCCTGTCTAAATTCAGACGATGGTATGCTGAATACAGAAACTTTTAAAAAGGAGATTAAATGGTATTGAGGTTATTCCATCTAAGATGAGAACTTGTCTTACTTCCTCTGCTTTCTTCTGGTTCTAAAAGCTGATGCCATTTGCGGGTCCCTGTTTAAGGACTTAAGTTACCCCATGGCCTTTGAAAGAGCCAGAACACTGAAAGCTCTTGTTAGTGAGATTTGAAGTAAGTTGTGGTACCAGACAGGTAAAACAGTGGCATCACCAATTTCCAGGCCTATGAATAGTGGACTCTCAGATTCTGGGCTCCCAATGCAATGTCCAGGGATAAACCCCAGGAATCTGGACAGTGCCTGAGCCACAGGCCTCCTTATCTTTCTAGATCACCATCTCCACATTGTCTCATCATCAGGTTCAGAGTCCTGCTTCTAATCCTCCCCATCTTAGTCCTTTTGATGGGTTCCTGAATCAGATGAGAGTTTCAAGAAGAAAAAGAATACAATCTCAAATTGGAATAATGCAATGAAGGCTTGACAGAGGGATGATTTACAAAGATTTGAGCAGGGTGTAGGGGAGCCATGAGGACCGTGCAGGACCCAAGGCAGGGAGAGCACAGCTGTCACCACTCTAAGGCCAGAGAGAGGCAGAGATGAAGCAGGAAAGAGCTGTAAAGTGAGAAGAGGTAAACTCTGGTGGAGGGATGAACCAACTGATCATGACCCAGCAAAGAAGCTGGGGAACAATATTCAGACGTCATCTCTTCCTTCATTTTG
Source organism: Kogia breviceps (assembly GCF_026419965.1). Lineage (NCBI taxonomy): Eukaryota > Metazoa > Chordata > Mammalia > Artiodactyla > Physeteridae > Kogia > Kogia breviceps. The sequence continues at coordinate 17,262,828 of NC_081322.1, forward strand.
ATCCTCTTCAGGGTGTTCCTCCTTAGCCCAAGAGCAAGGAAGCCTGAATGATGTATTTCACACAGGTCACCTTTCACAGCAGACAGAAAGGTGAGGAAAAATGGAGTAGGTTAGGAGAGGAAAATGTAAAATATCCAGCACAGTTCCCCTGTCACTCATCAAAACAGATTGGTCCCTATTTTCTTCTTTTCTGTGCCCCACCCTGAAGCAGAATTCTGGGAATTGGAGTCGAGAATAGGAAATCCAGGGCTTGGCAGTGTCTGATGGGACTCCACTGGATAACACGCCCTTGAAGAGTGGATGACAGCCACGACAGCCCCACCCCTCCCGCAGGGCGGTCAGGGTGTCCTGGGTTTGCTCTCCTCACCCCTTCTGGGCAGGCTCATATCTGATTCACCCTTGTACTCCTACAACTATCTGGCATGTAGTGGTTACTCAGAAAGCTTTCCCAAACCAGACTAATTATTCTAAGATGACATTCTTTACTGACACCCTAGTGTTGGCTGGAGTTCCTCTCTTGTGGGCAGTACTAGAGTGGCACTCATGGGACCGCTTTCAGCCATGTCCTTTTTCAGCATTCCTTCCAGACTCTCAGACATTTCAGTTTTCTCATCACTGTGCCATCACTTTCTTTCATTTAACATATCCTCACGACATGTCACAATTTTCTAGTTGGCAGCTTATTTTTCATTGATTTTATTTTAGATTGCTTCTTGGTGACATGCAGGAAGACACCGGAATCTCATCGATAATATGTCTTCAAATTGCATTTTAGTGTAAGTTACTCTGGGGAAGATTCCTTATAGGCTACTAGAAGAATCAAAACTTTTAGTTGTTTTTAGTATCAAATCAAAGAGATTGTGTACATACCACATGGCATGATGCCTGGAATATAAAGAGTTCTCAATCAGATGGACAAGTAAAAGAACCAATGGGTGCATGTATGAATGAATCACACATGTATGAGTGGATCATTGGCAAGAATCTCAGGATTATCTATCACAGATCATGCCTGGATATCCCCTGCTGGACAGTTATCATTTCTAGAATAAGCAGAAACAAAGAAAGAGAATTAACTCAATGGTAAGTTGAGGCTTTAGGAGAGATTCAGCCTCTGATTCTGGGGAAAAGTGAACATACAGGGTAGAACACTAGATATGAAGGCAATGGGGAACTATAAACAGTGGTGATCCAGAGATGTGATCGATGTCAGGCTAGCAGGGATTCCTGTGCATCCGACAGAGAATAGCAACATGGAATTCTGAGACAAATGAATTTATAAGTATACAGTAACTGGTATGTGTTTATCATCACAGACACCTGTCAGCCAGTAGCCAGGCCCCAGGTATGTGGAGAGACTCTCATCCCAAAAGGGGTCCAGGTTTAATGTCACAGGGCTGTGATGAATAAAGCAGAACCCTAGTCCTGGGGATCTAGGCAGGTTCCCAGCAGGCATTTAGAACATAAGGCAGAAGATAAGGCAGAAGAACAATTATTAGCATGCAGGTTCAGAGCCAGAGTACAGGAATTCAGTGAAAAGACATTTCCTCTGGCTTTACAGATGGTTAGAGTTTGAATGTTCAGAAATGAGAATGCTGTTCCAAGCAGAAGGAATAGCATGAGTCGGTACCTACATTCCAAACCCTGGTTGCTTGACTATAAGAAAGTTAATTAACATCTCAATGCTTTCATTTCTTCATTTGTGAAATAGAAATCATAAAATATCTACATCACAGTATCAGGATTTTTTAGCTTATTTTTCCCAGTTCTATTGAGAAATAAATACATCATTGTAAAAGTTTAAGACAAACAACGTGATGATTTGACTTACACATATTGTGAAATGATTTCACAATAAGTTCAGCTGACATCCATCTTTTCATATGATACAGTAAAACGTAGGAAGCAGCCGCATGGCACAGGGAGATCAGCTAGGTGATTTGTGACCACCTAGAGGGGTGGGATAGGGAGGGTGAGAGAGAGGGAGACGCAAGAGGGAGGGGGGATATGGGAACATATGTATATGTATAACTGATTCACTTTGTTGTAAAGCAGAAACTAACACACCATTGTAAAGCAATTATACTCCAATAAAGATGTTTAAAAAAAAGCAATAAGAAAAGAAAAAAAGAAAAAAATTCTCCTACTTACCATACTGCAGTGTTAGTTATAGTCACCATGCTGTACATTACATCCCTAGGACTTAGTTATCTTACAACTGGAAGTTTGAACCTTTTGGCCATCTTCCTCTAGTTCCCCCTCCTCCCCACCCTCCTCCTCTGGTAACCTCATCTCTTCTTCGGTGTGTTCAGGTTTTTTTGGTTTGTTTTGTTTTGTTTAAGATTTCACATATAAGTGAGATCATACAGTATTTGTCTTTCTCTGACTGATTTGTTTCACTAGCATGATACCATCCAGGTCCATCCATGTTGTCACAAATGGTAGGACTTCCTCATTTTTATGGCTGAATTCATTCACAATTCTTTATCCATTCATCCACTGAATGTCTATTCAGGCTTTTTCCATGTCTTGGCTATTGTAAATAATGCTGCAGTGAACAATGGGCTGCAGATATATTTTCGAGTTAGTGTTTTCATTTCCTTTGGGTAGATTCCTAGAAGTGGAATTGCTGGATCATATGGTAGTTCTATTTTTGATTCTTTGAGGAACCTCCATACTGTTTTGCTTAGTGGCTGCACCAATTTACAACCCCACCAACAGTGCACAAGGGCTCCCTTTCCTCCACATCCATGCCAATATTTATCTCTTTTTATGACAGCCATTCTGACAGGTGTGATATCTCATTGTGGTTTTAATTTGCATTTCTCCTGTGACTAGTAATATTGAGCATGTACCTGTTGGCCTTTCATATATCTTCTTTGGAGAAGTGTCTATTCAGATCTTTGGCTTGAATTTTTTAATTGGATTATTTGTTTTTTCTCTATTGAGTTGTATGAGTTCTTTATATATTTAGGATTATTATCCCTTGTCGGATATATGAATTGCGAATATTTTTCCTATTCTGTAGGCTGTCTTTCACTTTGCTGATTGTTTCTTTTGCTGTGCAGAAGCTTTTTAGTTTTATGTAGCCCCAATTGTTTATTTTTTAATTTTTCTTGCTTGTATTTTAGGTGTCATAACCAAAATATCATTGCCAAGACCTATGTCAAGGAGTTTTATTCCAATGTTTTCTTCAAGGAGTTTCATGATTTCAGGTCTTAAACTTAAGTTTTTAACTCATTTCAAGTTAAGTTTGTGAGAGGTGTAAGATGTGAGTCCAAGTTCGTTCTTTTACTTGTGAATAACCAATTATTCCCAACATCATTTATTGAAGAGACTGTCTATTTGTCAGTGAGTATTCTTGGTTCCCTTGTCAAATATCAGCTGATAATATATGCTTAAGTTTATTTCTGGGCTCTTGATTCTCTGTTCCACTGGACTATTTTTTTGTTTCTATGCCAGTATCATACTGTTTTAATGACTGGAGCTTTATAGTGTAGCTTGAAATCAGGAAGTGTGATGCCTCCTGATTTATGCCTTCTGATTTCTACTTTCTCAGAATTGGATATTTCAGGGATACCTTTCCACTTATTTACATCACAGGGATCTTATTAGCATTACATGTAAAAAATTTAACAGGGTATCCGGCAAGACTAAGTGTATTACTTTGCAAAGGCTGTCATAAAAAAAAACAAAAAAAACAAAACAAAAAATACACACCTAGTGGCTTAAACAATTGAAATTTATTTTCTCACAGTTCTAGGGGTTAGATGTCCAAGAACAAGGTGTCTGCAAGGTTGGTTTCTCCTGAGGGCTCTCTCCTTTGCTTTCAGATGGCTACCTTCTCATTATGTCTTCACATGGCTTTCCTTTATGGGCATGGCTCCTTGGTATCTCTTTTTGGTGTGTGTCCAAATTTCCTTTTTTTATAAGAACACCAGTCAGATTGGATAGGGCCCACCCTAACAGCCCCTTTTAACTTAATGACCTCTTTAAAGTCTCTATCTCCAAAACCAGTCACATTCTGAGGTACTGGGGGTTAGAGCTCCAACATATAAATTTAGGGGCAACACAGTTCAGTCCATAACAGTAAGTACTCAATAAATGTGGCTGCTGTCCAGAAAGGAACAGAGGCCAGAAAGCATAAGGTGAGGACAGTACGATCCATCCATTCATTCATTCATTTATTTGTTCCTCAAATATTGAGAGCACATTATGTGTCAGGCTCTTTACTCAGCACAGGAAATACAGCAGAGCACAGGCAGCCAAGTTCCAGCTTCAGCAGCTACCATTCTGGGTGAGGAGTTGGGAGGGGAAAGCCAGACAAACTACTGAAAAATTATTTCTGTTGCATATGTAGCAGAAGATAAGGTTTAAGTATAGATATAAACACTAATCTAGAAGTTTGGGTTTTATTAATAAGATGATAAGGGAAATGTATATTTCTGAATAAGGAAAAATGTGGAGCTATGCTTCCAGAAGAGCTCAGGGAAAGAGCAGGTACATGTTAATAAAATGATTAAGATGAGACAGCTCATTATATCACAGTATGATGCAGTGTGTGTCTCTCTCAAGTCTTCACACAGAGCATTATACCCTTTATCCTAGAATTTTTTCCTAGAATCAGAACTAAGAAAGCAAAGCAGCAGTGGGCAGAGAGAGGAGGAGAAAGAACATCATATATTATGAGACAGAAAGAACAGGACTGAAGAATTCACTGAAGTCAGGGAGCAAGGGAAGGTTAAAGAATGATTATTGAGTTTTGAACCAGGTCACCAGAAGGCTGGAATAACTGCAGGAGGAAGAGGCAAAAGGATGAGTGCAGTTTGGGTCATTGTGTCCTCAGCAGTCAAAAGAACGTCCAAAGGAGGATATCCAGAAACAGGTGCAAATGTTAACAATAGTCAGGGCTAACTCACAGATTTGGGGTCAATTATGTAGAGCTTAAGGTTGAACCACACAATCACTGAAAGGAAAGAAAAAGAGAAGCATGTAGAGCAAGTAGGCATTTTGCAGAAAAGTTACATCTGTTGTTGCGGGAAGGGAGCAGAGTGAGTAGTCGAGAAATTAAAAAGGAGTAGAAAAGATGAAGGAGGACATCAGAGGTAGGTAGTATGAACCAAATACATCCCCCAAACTGTAAGCCCAGTGTGACAGTGTAACTGAAAGTAGGGTCCATCTGTTCACCACTCAAAAGACAATAAAGAGGCCAGGTTGGTGGAAAGGAAAACTTGTTTTATTTTGGATGCCAACAACTGGGAGGAAGGGCAGACACCTGTCAAAAGGCCGACTCCCCCCTACCCCTGACAATCAGGGGCAAGAGCTTTTATAGACAGAGGGAGGGGGCTACATGCAGAAACAGTACAGTCAGCTCTGACAGTCATCTTGAAATTTGGTCATTGGTGATCTGACCAGCATCATCTTGATTGTTTTAAGTACAGTCAATCTTCAGTTCCAGGGTCAGTTTGTTCCCATTTCCTTAAGGCCAGTTCCTAGAATTGTGACAGCTTATGTCATGGCTACAGTCTGGTCATCATGTAGTTAACTTCTTCCACCTGGTGGGGGTTTCAATATCTATAAGACAGCTCACAGGATATGGCTAAAAATATTATCTATAGTCCTTGAGAAGGAAGTAAATGTTCTTGACTATGCTTAATGACTAAATATTATTATTTGGTCTCCTTTGGCTGTTTTCCTTTTTTTCTCCATTTTCACACTTCTCTGATTAAACTTGTTCTTTGGCTAAAGTTTTTCCACAGACAAAAGGCAGGCAGAGGACATGGTGGGGGGCAAGGACCACAGGGGCCTGCTCTGTTTCAATCTCCCATTTTGGGGGGAAAAGAATCTTGAGGAGAGACAGGTATAGAACAAGAAAGGGAATAACATTTTGGATAGAGGTTAATCATAAACTTGGCAGAGGAACTTGGTTTTAGTTCCATTTCTGCTCTAATTTTCCCCAACTCTTTGAGGTAATGGGGTGACAACAGTTCTTGGCTACTTCCTACTGAAGTGGGGCACAGTCCTGCCTAATTTGGGGAATGGACACATAATTGGAAATAACCTCAAGTTCCAAGCTTAGCATCAATATTTTGTATTATGGAAACATTACCTCTCTCTTTGATTACTTTATCATAGTACTTGGACAAATGTTTGAAAATTAGTAGACATATTACAAGGAAGATAATAATCAAAATATATCTTTGTATTATTCTCTGAATGTATTTTTTAATGATTAAAGCAGATGTACAATGCATGTTTAGTAGACCACAAACAGGTAGTTTTAGTTAGACTAAAGTTCAAATTAAATTATCTATAAAACAGAATGACTTCCCCATACCTCAATATGTGAAATTTTCTATCATTTTGCCCTTTTAATTGCAAATCTTTCCATAGAAAGCATTGATAATCAGTATATTTTCCAGCATTGCCAGAGTGGCTCAGTTGCCTGCTCTGGGTCCATTCATGTCCCTAGGTGCTAGGTCTCTCTCTCTCTCTCTCTCTCTCTCTCTCTCTCTCTCTCTCTCTCTCTCTCTCTCTCTCTCTCTCTCTCTCCTCTCTCTCTCTCTCTCTCTCTCTCTCTCTCTCTCTCTCTCTCTCTCTCTCTCTCTCTCTCTCTCTCTCTCTCTCTTTGGCCTGGTTGTCCATGTTGGGGGAAAACTAATCAGATATCATGAACAGGCTGAGGTATATTAATGGGGAAATGCTTTATAGGCCATACATTTTATCACTTATACCCAATTGTCACACAAACATTGTACATGTGCTTTAAGCAGTAAACTTAAAGCCAGCAGTGATACACATCATTAGTAGTTATACTCTATGACAACTTTATTAAACAATTATTTCCATCCTGAACATTGGGGTCAAAAGTATGGTTAGACTAGGGGCAGGACAGGAGTAAAGACACAGACATAGAGAATGGACTTGAGGACACAGGGAGGGGGAAGGGTAAGCTGGGATGAAGTAAGAGAGTGGCATGGATATATATACACTACCAAATATAAAATAGATAGCTAGTGGGAAGAAGCTGCATGCAGCTCGGTGCTTTGTGTCCACCTAGAGGGGTAGGATAGGGAGTGTGGGAGGGAGACGCAAGAGGGAGGAGATATGGGGATGTATAGCTGACTCACTTTGTTATACAGCAGAAACTAACACACCATTGTAAAGCAATACTCCAATAAAGTTGTTAAAAAAATATGTGGCTAGAAGCAAAATAATAACTTTCCTTAGAATTATGTTATCAAAATCAGATCAATATTCCATGAGAACTTTGTTTTCTTAACAGAGAGAAAAAAACAAATTCAGCCTTGCATCAGTTTACTGTTGATAACAAAATTCACTTACCTAATTCAGTTCAGTCTAATCTTAAAGCTGACAATGTACAAAATTCTTTTCTCAAAGTTCCTTTTTCACAAACCTTTTATCACTTTCTGGATCCATACAAATTTGTGCCTTTTTTCCTATCCAGAAACAACCAACTGTAAGATAAAACTATTATCATCATTTTCCCTCAACAAAAATATCTCCATTCTTTACAGTTTCTCTTCACCAACAACACATATCTTACTTGACTTACACACCAAAATGCTTCCCTTATCATTTTTACATATTACAATTTTTAACCCTTGAAAACCTTAACAAAACCAAGAAACAAGTAATTGAGCTGTTTGTTATATCAGTATTTTCTGATTGACAAAGTTAAAAACATATTCTATAACCTCTAAAAACATACATTTTTCTCATAGCAGAATTTTTTCTTAATGTAGTACAAGATGTGTGTTTAATAAACCCAACATCTTTAGTTTCCCTCTTGTTCTTGCAAGAAGACAAAAGTAGGTAAATTGAGATTTGTTTGATTTATAAACACTTATTTTTTTAAGCCAATTAAATAGAGCTCCTCTACAAATTAACCTCAGCAATATTATCCAAAGACAAAGACATGTATTGAGACATACAAACATCCAGACAAACAAAGATCTCATTTTTTCATCTTTTTACATTTCATGAATTAGGCATTGCAATTAAACTTATTAGTTTAAGAATAACAGTCAGAATAGTCAAATTTACACACTTTATTTTAAAAGGCTTCTTTTTCTTTCCTCCTTCCCCCCACCCCTTGGCTTGAATTTTTACTAATTAACCCAAGACTGAAATCCCAGGCAAAGTGGGATGTGTTTGTATTTCAAGGGCATGATAAGAGTTAACTTCAAGCTTTCTCCTTGGCATATTTTTGTTCTCTCAGGGTCAGAATTCTGAAAACAGTATTTTATCAAGCTAGCTTTCTTCAAATGCATATGCAAAAATAATCAGATTTGGAATTTCCAAAGAGTTTCATCTTACCAATTTTCTCCAGAGTCTAAAGAATATTGTTGCCATACATTGTTAAAAAAAAATCTTTCTTTTTCTTTAATCATAGTTTTATAGCTTAAATTTTTCTTAATGAATTGAACCTGAATTTCCCATTTTACAAAAGGCAACAAGAATACCAATCACACAAATGGAATACACATTCACACAACAGAAGACAGAACTGTCACAGATCCGGTGAGAGGATTACCAATATGGAGTCCCAAACAAACACTTCTTCAACACAGACAGTCCTCAGTGGTAGAAAGACTTCAGAACCAATGTGCAAAAATGCCCAGGAAGAACTTCATGCTGACAAATGGTCCTTAATGGCAGACAGACATCAGAGCCAATTGGCAAAATGCCCAAGGAGCACTTCATGCTCAAAAGAGAAGTTTGCCCAGGTGCACACTGGTGGACTTACTCGGTATTGAAGCTCGTCAGCCCATCCAGATGCATGTTTCCATTACACTAAGGAAAAGCTTTGGCAGCTGGTGCCGAGCAGGGGAGAAACAGGGAGGATCCCTGAAACAAACGGTTTTGGCAGCTGCTGGGAACGTCTCCCAAAATCCCCTTCTCAGGGCCAGGTAGCCACGAGAAGCAGGCTTATCCCAGCCATCTCAGTGCATTGTCATGACCATGGCTCTAACTGCAAAACCCAGGGGAGCCAGATGTCACAAGAGTGCATCCATGTTGGATGCCAAAAAGTGTAACCAAAAGTGAGGTCCAGCTGCACACCACTCAAAAGACAATAAAGAGGCCAGGTTGGTGGAAAGGAAAGTTTGCTTTATTTTGGATGCTGGCATCCAGGAGGGGAGGGTGGGCAGGTACCTGTCAATAGGCCAATTCCCCCCCACCCCTGACAATCAGGGGCACGTGCTTTTATAGACAGAGGGAGGGGGCTACATGCAGAAACAGTACAGTCAACTCTGACAGTCATCTTGAAATTTGGTCATTGGTGATCTGACCAGCATCATCTTGATTGTTTTAAGTACAGTCAATCTTCAGTTCCAGGGTCAGTTTGTTCCCATTTCCTTAAGGCCAGTTCCTAGAATTGTGACAGCTTATGTCATGGCTACAGTCTGGTCATCATGTAGTTAACTTCTTCCACCTGGTGGGGGTTTCAATATCTATAAGACAGCTCACAGGATATGGCTCAGAATATTATCTATAGCCCTTGAGAAGGAACTAAAGGTCCTTGGCTTTGCTTAACGACTAAACTAATATTATTTGGTCTCTATTGACTGTTTTCCTTTTTTTCTGCATTTTCACACTTCTCTGATTAAACTTATTCTTTGGATAAAGTTTTTCCACAGACAAAAGGCAGGCAGAGGACATGGGGGGTGGGGGACAAAGACCATAGGGTCCTGCTCCGTTTCAACAGTACTTGGAGGTGGGGCCTTTGGAAGATAATCAGGTCATGACGGTGGGGTTGTCGTGAGTGGTGTATCATAGTTTGATATAATGAGAAGTAACATAGCTCTTCACCACAGGAAGACACAGCAAGAGGGTGGCCGTCTACAAACCAGGACACTTGACTCTGCCAGCACCTTGACCTCAGACTTGCCAGCCTTCAGAACTATGATAAATAAATATCTGTTGTTTTAGTCACCCAGTGTGTGGTGTTTGCAATAGTTGCCTGAGCTGACTAAGACCATAGGAGACTTAGAAAAGCAAAGCGTCAGAAACAAAGGGACAGACAGGAAGGTGAGGAAGAAGCTGCAGAGCAGTGAGTGGAGACAAGAGATGGACAGGGCTATTACTCCTGGGTCCCAAGAATCTATTTGTGATTCTCAAGGAAGTAAGTTTATAGGGGAGACCACAGAAAGCAGAAAGATGGGGTGGCACAGAGGTGAGAGGTTAGGAAGCTGGTGAAGCAGATTTCTTCAAAGAAGAGACAGGGTGGAGAGCACCAGTGTAACACTGGCAGTGATCTCTTTAAGGGCTCCTTAACAAGACTGATTTCGAGCAACACAGTTATACTTGTTGCTTCAGGTGGATGATTAAAGGCCACCCTTTCACTCCTCAAATATAACCAGCTAGCAGAACACCCTTGGTAACGCCTGGCAAGGCAAAGGATGAACACTCTTTCTCTAAGATGCAAGAAAGGGGAAGAAATTTGAGGAAGACATGAAGAAATGTTGATACGATCAAAGGTGCTTAGGGACTCAGTCAATAGCATATGGAATAGGATAAAGGGGTGGGTTGCAGGCTTTGGGAAAGTAGCCTCTTTAAGGTGCACCTTTAATAACTGGGAACACCCACCATTTCCCTGCTGAGCTCTGAAGTTGGATTGGAGTGACCAGTATGATTCATCCACCTGCCATTTCAGTAGGAAAAAAAAATCAGATTGATAAATAGCCCATGTTAAGATTTTGATATACATTTTTTAAAATAAATTCACTTATTTATTTATTTGGGGCTGCATTGGGTCTTCGTTGCTGTGCACGGGCTTTCTCTAGTTGCGGCGAGCAGGGGCTACTCTTCGTTGTGGTGCACAGGCTTCTCATTGTGGTGGCTTCTCTTGTTGCAGATCATGAGCTCTAGGCACACGGGTTTCAGTAGTTGTGGCTTGTGGGCTCAGTAGTTGCGGCTCATGGGCTCCAGAACACAGGCTTACTAGTTGTAGCATACAGGCTTAGTTGCTCCACAGCATGTAGGATCTTCCCGGACCAGGGCTTGAACTCGTGTCCCATGCACTGGCAGGTGGATTCTTAACCACTGAGCCACCAGGGAAGCCCTTGATATATCTATATCAAGTGGAAATTTTTTTAATTCTTTACTCTTTTCTTTTTCACAATCTTTGTCTGAAGGAGCATTGTTTTGATAATTAGATTTAAAAATTATTTAGAAAGCAATCTATTTGTTGCTTTGGGTCATGAAGACCCCTTTGATATGTTAGTTTGAACAGAGATTGTGGCATTTGTCCTCCATTGACAACTCTAATCCTAGCACACTGCTAATCTGTGCAGGGAACACATTTGAATAGTGATGTAATGAGGGCTTATTGGTGTCCAATTTTTAGAAGTTGCCTCTCAGTAAAACATAAAACTGAAACATGGTTACAAAACAGAATGTAATGGGATCAACCTTGACATTTTTAAAGTCAAAGTGGAACTAACTGGAGACAGGAGCTGGCTGTGAGCATGGAGGAAAGCAAGTGGGGCAGGGCGCTAGTATTTTAATCTAACAGAGCAGGAAGGCAAGATACTGGGTAAATTAGATAAAGAAACATAGGTTTAGGTGAATAATGTAATGGTATAGAGATAACTTAGGATAAGTCAAGCATGAGGCACAAATATTGGAAGAGAGTAGTTTAAATTAAATAAACCCTAATTCTCTGTAGAGAATTAACAGGTCACGTCTGCACGTGATTAATCAAGAAAAAGCCTTATATTCATATGATGGGAGAAAAAGACCAGAAGAACTATAAACAGCAGAACAAGCTGCTTTTTGTGGGAAATGAAAAAGAGGGTGGGAAAGGATGAGTGAGAGACTGCTATCTCTCATTATAAGTACTTTTAATCTACTTAATTTTTTACCCTATGCACATGCTACTTTGATAAAATATTAAACAGAGAAAAAAATTAATATTAATAGCAGATGACCGAACTCTCTTCCTCTCCAAGCAGTTGAGAAAGTGTCACCCTGCTGCAGTCTGTGATTTTAGGATTCCAAGTCATGCGTGCTAAAATCATCCAGAATTTATCTGTACAAAATCTTAGGTTCAGTAACCTGGAGAAGTAAATGATTCTACGAGATTAGAGGGATATGCATCTCTTTCGATAAGTCCAGTCTTTAGATCTACTTTCTGATCTAAGGAGAGAGAGAGTTCCATCCATGGCTTTCTCTCCTAGGGACAGAACAGCATTGAGTATGGCGGCAGTGAGTGAAAAGCGAGGGCTCCAGCGCAATTAGCAGCAAACACAGGCCTGCAGACTGCATCTCCCCACAGTCTGTGATCACCACCTATTTGCTTTTTTTGTTAGATTCCCTGGGCTTTGGTTTAGTAGAGCAGGGCTTAGCTTCATGCAGTGAAATCAGATTAGAAACAGTTCACTTCATCTGACTTCATTTTCATTAAAATCCCTTAAATAACAGATCAGTAAACGTCATTGACGACAAGCTCCTGGATCCCATTTGACCCTGCCTGCTTGCCTAGTACATCCAGGTAACTTCTTGCCAGGACTCAATAGAAATTGGATATTCAATGTTTCAGCCAGCCTCAAATAAGTACTGAGGTACTTGTGGATTTGTATAAATCATAAAGCCATTCCCTGCTTCTCTGTCTGGATTTAGCTCTGATGTAAGAAACTCTTCATTTAAAGACTGATTTTATTGTCAGCACTCTCTCTTGAATCCCATTAATGATTCCTTGAATGTGCTGGCCTCCTTGGTGGGTTTGGGTGTTGTGTATCTCTGTAAGACCCTTGGAGTTTGGTGAGGTATCATTAAGCTGAAGGCACTAATGTGTTGATCCAGGAACAATCTGAACCACTGGGATTTGAATTGTGACTTGAGTTGGAATGTCAGGAGGAAACGTATCCTTAAGCAGATGCAACCTGACCCCAAGTTGGAAATTAGGAGGTAAACATTTACCATTTAAGGTCAGGTGGACTATCCATGAGATATACACTTACTGCCAAGCTCTCCTCAGTTCCCTTCTACACACATACACTCAGCTGAAAGGTGAGCAAAAGCAGATACCTGTGCCTCCCTGCTTTACATCATTCAGTAATTTGACAAACAATTGCACAAGTTGTCTCTCTGGTACTGTCACAGGCACTGCAGAAACCTCTGTGAACCAAACATACAAAAACGCCTGCCCTCATGGAGCTTACTTTCTAATGTAGTCCTGAGCAATGTGGAGAGTGAAGTCAGGGGGTATTATATGGGCATGAACCTCATTCTGTGGACAGTTGGCATGGAGGGAGAGGCATAGGGCCCATCAACCAAGCCGTCAACATGGGCTACCCCTTTCTGCTAGGAATGAAAGTTATTTAACGAACCAGTATTGCCTGACACATTAAATTTTCAAAGCATTTCATACAGATCAACACAAATTGATCTTCTCAACCTCTGTATTCTTATCTTCCCCATTATGCAGTTGAGAAAAAGACACAGAGGGGGTAAGTGACCCACCTAATCAGAGGCCTGTGCTTTTTCCATTATGCCATGCTGTTTTCCTAAAATCAGCAGCAAATGTGTGACACTTCAATCCAGAATAGAGAAACCAGTCTGAGCATCAAAAGAACAAAAGTCCAGGCAGTTTATTGTAACTGCCACAATTCATATGTTTTTATTTAAATTCATGCACGGAGATGACCTTGAAAAATCACAACTAGAAAAGAATAATATCTTCACCACTACCTGCACATGACCTAACACAGACATCCTACCCCCAGTGAGTGGTTTGAAGTGGCTCCCACGTGGCATCTACCCCGAAGCCTAGCTTCTACTTCTAGCTTCTGCTTAATGCTCTCTTGTGCCAGAGATTCTGCAGCAACCAGTTTCGGTTGTGAGATGTTGATAATAAGTCAGAATTAAAGTTAAGAATCTACTGGGCATTTCTGGCCACAGGAGGGATGTAGACTATTGAGCTGAAGTGATATCTAAGAAATGTCACCTCAGAAGACTCAGGGGGACCACACTCAGCCTGCAATGGAAAAAAAAAAACTTAAGAGGAAAATCCATCTCAATTCAAGTGACATTGTTTCCAGATCAGCAGAATCACTATCTGTTTTATGATCGTGACTTTTTAAGCTTCAGTCAGGCAAAGTAATAACAAATCTTCCAAGCCTGTCTGTCAGGTGATTTGGTCATGGCTTACGATATACTTGCTGGTAGATGGTTGTCTTAAATCTGACTTAATGCAAAGAGTATATGACCTAAAGTCAGGAGACCTGAGCTCTCATCTCATTTCTGTCTCTCATCAAGTGCAGGACCCAGATCAGAAACACTGGGCCAGCTGCATTGTGTGCATAAGCTCGTTTATTTCTAACAATAACTCTTAGGTGTTAATATCCCTACTTCTCTGTTAAGAAAACTGAGGCTCAGAGAGTTCAGGTAAGCTTCACGACATCACATAGCTAGTTAGAGCAGAGCCAAGCTAAGAACCCAAGTCACCTGACTCCACAATACCTCACTATTTTATTGGTTTTCATCTTTTTCACAGTCAAATGAGCATAATGACACCTATCCAATCTTTCTCAGAGAGCTTCTGTGAAATGAAGTGAGCTAATATTTATTTCAAAAGGTGTTTCAGCAAATACACAAATATTTATTGAAATCTTATTTCTGTTTAGTACTGAGCTAAGTATTATATAATAGTTGAATTACAAAGTATAAGGCACGGCCTCTGCCCAAGTGTAGGTTGCTATCGTCACTGTCAGTTTCTACATATTGATAATGTCATCACTCAGTAACTTCCTTATATTTTAAGTATCCAAGGTCTCCAGAAGCATTACCAGCAGCAGTACCACCAGGCACTCACGATACCCGTGATGTTACTAGGAAGTTGTCACTGCCCTGGGCATCAACGCTCGCCCAAAAGGCTGTGATTTAGCTTCTGGGCTGTCAAAATGTGATCCACGTTTTCATACTACTTCTTGTCCTGTTAATCCTTTATAAGCCTCTTACTGTTGTGGCCTCTCCCGTTGCGGAGCACAGGCTCAGCGGCCATGGCTCACGGGCCCAGCCGCTCCACAGCATGTGGGATCCTCTCAGACCGGGGCACGAACCCGTGTCCCCTGCATCGGCAGGCGGATTCTCAATCACTGTGCCACCAGGGAAGCCCCTTTATAAGCCTCTTACCCTGTCCATCCATCTTCGTATCATGGAGAAAAGGTAACCCTCCATGAGGTGTGTCCTTAGATGCCTCAGCTTTCAGAGACGAGGTGTAAAACGTGCTGAGCCCGACATAGACTTTGGGAAAGTCCCAGGTGGTGTTAATACTTAACTTTTACATCCCATATACCAACTGCATAGAAAATAAAAATGTTAAAGGCCTTTCTGTGAGGCCATTACAGTCTAAGAAGAAAAAGCCAATTGTTCCCTTTATACAGATTGTCATAGCATGTGGTGAGGATTCTTTCATTCTGTGACGTTTTTCTGGAGTTATTGAAAGCTAAGGATATGATTGACTAGATTAATTCCCAATTTCCACAGAATTTAACTGGACATGTTAAAAGGTGACAACTAAGGGGAACTTTGAAAGAATTATGTACCTGTTGACATGCCCATTCTGGTGGGATGATCCATGTGGATAAAGTACAATGACAGAGATACTAGAAATATATGAAAGTAGTTGATACCAAGTGAAAAGTATTTCAACTTCTATTTTATCCAGGCCAGTAAAATGAGTCTAATTATTTAATGGAAAAATTCTCTGATTTATCTACTGCCCTGGGTGGGTAAAATGTGCTCATTTTCTTTCATCTGACATTATATTTTCCTTTTTTTCTCTTACTGTTCTTGCTGATGAACAGATTAGATGACATTTTACACCTGGAGGACATGAATAAATTGCGGGACTGCCATTTTCCTCTGGAAACATCTTTTTTTTCAGAGATGTTTAACAACTCTGGTCAGAAATTCTCCCTTTAACACCCAGGGCATGTTAGTGAACATTTGCATCTTTTGTTTAATCTTCTACACTGCTTTCTTAAGTCATTGACATCTTCACTATGCAGATGTGACATGATACATGTTTACATGCCCAGCACCTGATGCTGCTGTCACTCCAAACACACATACAGATCATGGTGGTCGATGCCCTTAGGTCCTGTGTCAACATTTTGGGGAGTGTGGGTGACAGAAGAAAATCTTACTTCCCAGTTCTGCAGGCTGTTAGTGACAGCATTAGCCAAAGAACATAGAGATGGCCCATAACTCTGCATATGTATCATTGATTTTCTGTTCTTACTTGTCTGGGCCAAAGCGGGAAATAAGCAAAGCTAAGAACAGAAATTCTAATGCAGGAGATCTAATTCATTCGAGCTTGGCCTTCATGCAACAAGTCATAGAATCTTCCCAAGTGACCACTGCAGCATGAAGACTATCTGAGCTCACCTTCAGAGTTTAGACGTCAGAAGTCTGCTCCCCAGTAAAGGTTAGATGATCGCCCCTAAGATTACAAAGGTTGTGAAGGGCTGCTTTTACTGATGGTGACTCAAAGGGTTCTCTCAGTGCCCGGACTTCCTCAGCCACAGCTTCACCACCATTTCCTGCACCTCGCATTTATCGTCAGGTGTTTCTCAAACCCTGGTGCCATCTCAGATCTAACGATGGATTCTATCTAAAACACTGTATAGGCATTATCGTTGCACAGAGTGTATCCCTTGTGATTTACCACCTACACTAACAACTTCAACATGCCTTTCTAGAATAAAAAGTCTTTTCCTTCTCCGTGTAGTGCATTTCAAGAGTCACACTAAGCAATTCACTTCGCATAAAGTCTATGGTAATAAACTGAGTTGTGACTTGCTACAAGCCTAGACATGGAAATCACATCATTTCACCTTTGAGAACTGAATTATAAGACCCAATTAATTTTTTTACCGAAGTATAGTTAACTTGCAATGTTGTGTTAGTTTCAAGTGTACAGCAAAGTGATTTAGTTATATATCACCTTACGGAAAAACCCGAACGAACTTTTTGGCCAATCCTATATATATATATATTCACGTTCAGATTCTTTTCCATTATAGGTTATTATAAGATACTGAGAATAGTTTCCTGTGCTATACAGTAGGTCCTTGTTGTTTATCTATTTTATATATAGTAGTGTGTATATATTAACCCTAAACTCCTAGTTTATCTCCCCCAACCCTGCTTTCCCCTTTGATAATCATAAGTTCGTTTCCTATGTCTGTGAAGGACCCAATTAATTTTGAAAGGAAGGAAAAGAAATACAATTTTTAAAAGAAGTCACATGTAAAATTATATGCAATAATGTAAATTTCGCATCACTGAGCTCAAAATAGTACATGCTTTAAACAATTTTTTCAATTTATCATATTTTACCCCTGTTAGCTTTTGAAAAAAGAGGTCTATGAATAGCACCATATGCTTGGTTATTGAATTATGCAAACAGATTGATCAGATCCCAGAAATTGAGAGAAATGGTACAATATTTGATTTCTCATGATACCAGCAAAAGTCTATAAGAAGGAGGGTAAAGATTAGGTTTAAACAGTGGTCCATTTTAGTATCATTTCAATGCTTTTAATAGGCAGTGTTATTTGCTGTTTTCTTCTCTAATTAGTGTCTTTTCAAAAGGAATGTAACCTATAATTTTAATGACCTTTACTATCCAGAAAAGTATGGTTCATTCACCACAGGAAATATCATTTTCTAACTTTTCTTAACTTACTCTTTGCTTCCACCTAGTGTACTTTTGCTAGTATAACAAGTTTTTAAATGGCCTATTTGCATAAAATGTTATGAAAGAGAATCTTGGTTTTTATAGCACACATATTTTGTTCATTTTGTTTGTCTTGTTATTTAAAAATCACAGTATTTTATTTTCTACACTGGGGGGAATGAAAAGACCGCACTGAAAAATTAAGAGTATACTGAGTTTATTTGCCTATCATTAAAAGATTTAATAGTGCTGTTTTAGCAGCATTCTCTAACAGCCTACATAGAATTTTCAGACTAATAAATGAAAGTTTAGCAAACTTACAACACATTGGCAAACACATCTATAAAGTATAAGAATTCAAAGGGATCACAGACACTATTCTAGCACTATTCCCCCTCTTTAAAAACAGATGAGGACACTGAGGGATAAAATGACTTGTTCAAAGTCACAGAGCCAGCTACTTGTCAAGACAGGACTAGAAATGAGGTCATCCAGCTCCCTACAGAGGGTGCCATGTGCCATACATCCTGTTTTTCTGATTAGATGTCAGAATTAGTGTTGTAAAATGACCCATGCTAGATTAACAGAAAAATTATCTTTATTTTGCCTTATAAAATCACTATCTCAAAATTCTACTTGTTCACAAAATTTAACAGATTTTTCCACAATGAACACAGTCAATGACGATGCTTCTTATGAAGGACCATGTTAAGTAAGGTATTGAAAGCTATTTTTATTTAAACTCTCTAAAATGTAGTGCTTTATCTTTTTTGGCCATGCTTAATTATCTTCCCTCCTTAGAACTAAAGAATTTAATTATGGTTACCAGTTGTCCATACTCTACGATAATCACAATTAAAGCTAATTCAAGTGTATGAGTCAGCTTGGGCTACCAGAACAAAATACCATAGGCTGGGTGGCTTAAACAACAGAAATTTATTTTCCCACAATTCTGGAGGCTGGAAGTCCAAGATCGTGGTGCCAACATGGTCAGGTTCTGGTGAGGGCTCTCTCCTTGGCTTGTAGGTGACCACCTTCTTGCTGTGTCCTCACTGGCCTTTCCTCAATGTACATGGGTGGAAAGAGCCACAGCCTTACTGGACTAGAGCCCCACTCCTATGATTTCACTCAACCTTACTTACCTCTTAGGTAATCTCCACACACATTACATTGGGGGTTAGTGCTTCAATATATGTTTGGGGGGTACACAATTCAGTCCATAGCATCAAGTATTTGATACTCTAAAATGAAAAACTACTATATAACTGATTCAAAACACTGCTATGCCATATATGATTTTGAGAGATTTGTCCAAATTAGGTAACTTAGAAATCTTGTGAACCCTACAAACTCACCTGACAGGGAAAATAATAATACTCAGACTCATCTCTCTAATACCTTTGATTTATAGCTGTTTCTCATCTTTTCCAAGAGCTACCTCTTCCGTGCATTGCCAGTATAAGATGTGTGTTAAATCTAGTCTTAGTCTTGGGCAAAACTGTCTCCAAAATGTAGGACACAAATCTTTTTTCATTAGGCTTTAAGGCCCCATATGAATTCTTAGAAACAAAAAATTTTGAAGTTTGAATTAGCCTCTAAACACCATTCAGTCCCATTACAGTATTTCCTATTTTATAGAAGAGGAAACTGAAACCCATGGAGGTTCACAGTAATAAAATTGTTCCTGTTGATTTAAAAAATGCTCCCATGTTTTTTCATGATGTTTTTAGTTATCCTGGTGAGGAAGGCTTGGTAGATGTTACTTTATGATTTCATCAACAAGGAAATGAAACCCCCAGAGGCCATGCAGCTTCCTCTCGGCCCCGAAGTCCCAGAGTCAAGTCGTGAATATGTCAGCAGAAGGGTGAACCAACAGAAATGTCCACCAGGTACATTCAAACCCTGTCATCCAACCACAGACACCCACCACCAGGATGTTCATAGCTAATTTAAACAAAACTAAGAATCTAAACATTAATTAATGACAAATGAAAACACAGAATCATAAAGAGCAGCAGATGAAAGGGGGCAGAAGAGGATGGGATAGACCGTGTGATGGGAAAGCAGCCCTGGAGGCAGGACATCGGGGTCGTGCCCAAAATCTTCATAGCTTTCAAAGGACTGCACCCAGCTCCCGCGCTCTTCTGTCCAGAGGCTACCGAAGGACTCCTCCAACGCCCTTTCCAGCACTTCTCACACTGGGACAGACCACAGTCTGTCCCAGCCGTCTCCACGGGAAAATCCCCCACGGTTAAAAGCATGACAAGTGAGGCTTCCCTGGTGGCACAGTGGTTAAGAACCTGCCTGCCAATGTAGGGGACATGGGTTCAAGCCCTGGTCCAGGAAGATCCCACATGCCGTGGAGCAACTAAGCCTGTGCGTCACAACTACTGAGCCTGCGCTCTAGAGCCCATGAGCCACAGCTACTGAGCCCACGCGTCACAATTACTGAAGTCCACGCACCTACAGCCGGTGCTTCACAACAAGAGTAGCCACCGCAATGAGAAGCCCACGCACCACAACCAAGAGTAGTCCCCGCTCGCTGCAAGTAAAAGAAAGCCTGGGCACAGCAACGGAGACCCAACACTGCCAAAAATAAATAAATTTATTTATTTATTTTTAAAAAGCATGACAAGTGATTATCTTCTGAAAGCTCAGAAAGTATGCTTTTGGAAAACTCCCCCCTTATATCAATCAGGATCCTGGCGGGAAACAGAATCCAAATCAGCTGGTTCAAGAGACAGATCGATTTTATTTTCAGAGGTGTTGAGGCATTGAGAAAACCGAGAAGTGCTATGAAGGCTTGAGCACCTGGAGGCCATCAAGAGGGAAGCTGTTGCCTCCTGAGGACGGGATGTATGTGGGGGTTGGGGGGGGGTGCTGTCTGCAGGAGCCCCATGAGACCTGGCGCTGAGAAGGGGACACTGTCCGGAGGGTCAGCACTCTCCAGAGAGCGTGGCCGGAGCAGGAGGGGGAGACGGATGCCCCACCTCCTCTCTCCTCCACCCCACAGGCTCCTGCCGTGCTTCCCATGAACTAAGCCCAGTCAGAAGGCACCCAGCAGGGGGTTTCCAGGGGGCGGAGCCAGCAGGGTCAGCTTCCTGCATACAGAGCAGGACTGAGAAGGAAAAGGGGGGAGGCGAGAGGGGGTCAGCAAGCCAGCACACCCTTTGTCTTTGGCATCTGAGAGTACTTTCTATACAAAATGGACTGCTTTGGAAAGTTACAAATCAAACCTTTAGTGATTCCATATTTTACTAAAAGTAGAAGTGATTTTATACACACACACACCCAAAATATAGATAAATAGGGGGAGATAGAGAGAGAGGTATATAGATAGAGATCGATAGATTTTTCTTCAGGTGATAACTGGTAAAGAATAAAACAGTTGCAGGTTTGCCAGAGGATTCAGCAAACAAACAGCAAAATGATTTACCCAATTTATTTAGCACCAAGCATCCATGTATTTAGAAACGTGGATGACTGACTGCACCTTTCCCTGGAATGTGGAGTCTGACCGACCACACAGCAGAGCCTTGCTAAGCAAAGAGGATAGGCCACTGCCACACACGGGAAACTATGGGAAGTGAAAGGCCCTCGGACGCACGCAGGGCAAGCAGAGCGGACAAGTGTGGTGAGAGGAGACCGTCTGATGGCGAGCTGTGCCTCCGACACGCTCGCTCCACCTCGGGGACTCATCCCAGGACACAGGGTCCTGACCAGACCAAGATGACCAAGATGAAGATGCTCAAACCTTCCACCAGTTCCTCCCAGGACAAAGATTAGATTAAGTCTATGTCACAGTTTAATAAGATTTTACGCCTACTTTCCAAACTCTCTTTTCTGAAACTTGACATTTAGGACCAAGAATCTCTGCTCCCTCTCTCCCTCCCACCCCCACCTCTGAGTCCCCCCCACATGCCCACTTCTGGTCAGCACCTCTCGGTGGTCTCCCCCCACCGACCTCATGGCCACCTTCCACTGGAACAACGGTTGCCAGCTTGCTCTGCCCCTTTCTCCCGAGAAGGTAGTTTTTCCCTCCACTAGTCTGCTTGGAGTGGAAAAATGGTCCCAGAGCACAGCTTCAGAGAAAGGAACCACCTAACGTTCAGTGTAGTTATAGCCCTAAGAACCCAATGGCCCACAGGGAGCTTCTCTAAAAACGTTGGGAAATGGACTATAGCAGCCACTTCTGAGAGCTTCTATATGATTTAACAAAGAGAGTAACGATTATCTGCTTCTCTTCTTTCTTCCAAAAGTACTATTCAGCTAAAAATTACATACAGCACTTATAATTACTGAGGTGGCTTTTCTGGCCTTGAAGACCCCTCCTGCCTCCTGGTTAATCCTTCCTTAGGCTTTAAGGCTGGGCTCCACTTGAGCCCTTGAAGCCTTTGCTAATGCTTTACCCTGCTTCCCTGAGCCAAGTGTCCCTCTCTGGACTCCTACACACATCCGAAAATATCTCCAGGATTGTGCTCATTTCATGACTTAGCAATTAACACAGTATCTATGTTCCATGGCAAAGACACAATTTTCAACTCTTGAATTGAACTAGCAGTCAAAGAAGCAAGAAGAATTACTGTATTAAATAGGCACACCATACAATATCCAAAATTACAGTCAATGCATTCATACTTAATAGGCCATCGCAGATTTTAGGATAGCATTTCCCTTTTATATGACAACCAACTATAAAATATTTCAGTAATTCTGCTCATTCAAGCAAATCACAAACTCTCATGGCATCCTATAGCACCAGGTTGCCAAGGATTGTATGAACCCCGTAAAAGTTATCTGGTAATTCTCATCATCCATATTATTTATCCAACAATAGTTTATCCCCATTTGCACTTAGTTGCCAAAATCATCTGCATTACAGATTGCCTTAAGGTAATTTTTTAAACCTGAACAGCCTAGGATAAAGACACTTAAACACAGAGAATAACTTTACATACTAACTGGATCTCCTGAACAATATGAACAAAGACTGATCAGAATTTCAAATACTTTCTTAGCCAGGTATTCTTTATCTGAATAGTATGTAAAACCAATGCATGCCTTGTGCTTTGTGAAGTCCTCTGGAGCCAGAAACAGGAAAGCAGAGGTGGAGAATCCATCTTCCCTTGTTTCCAACTTATAAGGCTCATTGAAGCCAATAGGAATGAGACATGCACACCGATGGGAGAATCCATCTCCAGAGTACTGTCTACCCTAAAAACTGGACTCGCCCTAAAAGCTGTGTAACTCAGCCTTTTGTGAAATCAACTTTATTGATTTTACCTTTATTGTCTCTTTCATGTCTGCTTTAATTTCAATTCCTGCTGTTTGACATTTGGTACCAGCAATAATTTTAAGAACATTTTACCTACCATTTTGCACCGAGTTCATGATAAGTTATCCATTTGCCTAAAACAGACTTTAAAATACAAAAGGACGGGTAAGAACTGGGCTTGGTCAAGTGCAAAAGCTGAAGTTGAAAGTGTTGTTCTTTCTCCTGTTGCCATTTCTCTTTGATGTGGGAAATGTGTGACAGAGGGAATCTGCAAAGTCTTCAAGAGACTTCTGAACTCAGTGTATTTTTGTGAATACAGAGGTTGTTTGCAGTTGGCTTTGGTCTAAATATTAAGGACTTAACCACAGTGCAAGCTGATTAGGTAGCTTTGTCCTTATATGACCATATCTACCATTCTATCAACTAGCAGCCTCTATCAGTCAGTACTTCTATGTTTAGCCAGGTAATAACTGACCTCCAGAAAGATGGCCTAAGGTAGGCTGCAGGATCCTAAAGTGTGTGCTCTCTAAACACACATATACATGTTACATGACACTCTGCCTTGTATCAGAAATCTGAGAATTTCATCACATTCAAAGTATTTTAAAAATTACATCTATGAACAGTAAGCATGAATGGATGATTTCTTCCCCTCAGTGTTAAGTCATAGTTCTTTACTTCTTGGTTTCTACATAGTTCCCTCTAAAACCTTCTCTGGCCTCCCACCACATGGCTCCATGTGAACAGAGGCAACGTCTAATTTTGTTCACTGACAGAGGTGTTGAAAATATAATGCATGCTACAACACCCAAAGCAAAAATAACAAGAGGAAATATAAACTGCTTTTCATCACAATTAAAAACTTTTGTGCTTCAAAGGACACCATCAAGAAAATGAAAAGATAACTTATAAAACAGGAGAAAATGTGTACAGATCAGATATCTGATAAGGAATCTCTGCAGATTTATTTTAAAAACTCTTACAACTCAACAGTTACAAAATGAAGAACTCAATTAAATATGGGCAAAGAATTTAAATAGACATTTCAGCAAAGAAGATACAAAAATGGCACATGAAAAATGTTCAACATTGTTAGCATTTAGGAAATGCAGACCAAAACCATAATGAGATACCGCTTCACACCCACTAGGATGGCTATCATAAAAAGACAAGAAATATCAAGTGTTGGTGAAGATGTGGAGAAAGTGGAGTCCTCACACATTGCTGGCGGGAATATAAAATATGTAGTCACTTTGGAGAACAATTTCCACTGCAAAGTTTATATCCAAAAGAAATGAAAACATGTCCACACAAAAATTTGTACAAGAATATTCATAGCAGGGGGCTTCCCTGGTGGCGCAGTGGTTGAGAGTCTGCCTGCCGATGCAGGGGACACGGGTTCGTGCCCTGGTCCGGGAAGATCCCACATGCCGCGGAGCAACTAAGCCCGTGAGCCATGGCCGCTGAGCCTGTGCGTCCGGAGCCTGTGCTCCGCAACGGGAGAGGCCACAACAGTGAGAGGCCCGCATACCGAAAAAAAAAAAAAAAAAAAAAAAAAAAAAAAAAAAAAAAAAAAAAAGAATATTCATAGCAGCATTATTCATAATAGCCAAAAAGTGAAAACAACCCAAAGGTCCATCAGCTGATGAACAGGTAAACAAAATATGGTATATCCATACAATGGAATATTATTTTGCCATAAAAAGGAGTGAAGTACTGACACATGCTACAACCATGGATGGAACTTGAAAATGTAATACTAAATGAAAGATGCCACACAAACAACCACATACTGCATGATTCCATTTATTGGAAAAATCATGATTAAGCAAATCCATAGAGACAGAAAATAGATTAGGTGTTGTTTAGAACTGGGGAATTGAGAAAGAATGAGTAGTTAGTGCTAATGGAAATGAAGTTTCTATTCAGGGTAATGAAAATGTTCTAAAGTTCTAAGGTTCTAAAATGTTCTAAAGCTATTGTGTACAATAGCTAAGGTATGGAAACAACCTAAGTGTCCATTGATGGATGAATAGATAAATCATGGTACATATATAATGAATATTATTCAACCATAAAAAAGAATGAAATCCTGCCATTTGCTACAACATGGATGGACCTAGAGGACATGATGCAAAGTGAAATGTCAGACAGAGAATGATAAATGCCATATGATCTCTCTTATACGTGGAATCTAAATGTGTATATATATATATATATATATATATATATATATATATATATATATATATATACACACACACAAGAAAACCAAGCTCATAGATACAGAGAACAGACTGGTGGTTGCAAGAGGTGAGGGGTGGGAGAAATGGGTGAACTGTTTTGTTTTGTTTAAATAAATTGAAAAACAGCATTTTTAAAGAGTAGATGTGGAGAGGATGGGTCCCTCCAATGTAGGGGATACTGGAAAGTCCTGAAAGCAGGGCATTCTGCACTGTGGGCCATGGAAGGTAGGTCCTGCCCGCCTGGGTCACCAGCTGTACATTGTAAGCAGCTGAGTCCCAAGATGATTCAGAAGCCCCACTCAGTGTCCTCTTGGCTTTATATCCTGTGTTTCACCTCAGTTCTAATATCCATGTTCAGGCAAAGCCCAGAACTGACTGCTTAGAAAAATATTTAATTGAGATTCCTCCTATAGTACTTATTTTTAAAAAAATACAGGCAAGTATAATGAAACTATATTGAAATATACAGTCAGACTATCAGTCCTGGGTTTGGGGGAAATCGCAAATATTAAATACTCCTAAGAACTAGATGGTTTTAATGTCACATTTAACAAGAAATTTAATAAATTTTAAAAAAATTGGATTGTGATGATGGTTACACATACTTGTAAATATACTAAAAAATATACTAAAAATCATTGAGTTAATTATACACCTCAAAGCAGTGAATTTTATTGTATATAAAGTACGTCTCAGTAAAGCTATTTATATACATACATTATTCATATATATTCATATATATATTTAATGAATGATTCACCTGTCAGTTTTCTTCCTTCCTTCACACTCAGGTCCCTAGGGCAATCTCATGGTTTGGAAAAGGAAATATGAAAACTCCCCAGTGTTTGCAAGAATTTAGAGCTAAAACAACTGATCCATCTATAACTCCCTCAGAGTTGCTTTCTGGTTGCCCTGAGGGTATAATAAAAAAAAACGACTTACCCTGGTTCAGCCTGAGAAAAGGCATCTGATAAGGTTTCAAGATTCTTATACACACAGGATTGAGTGTAAAGCAGAACCCTAAAGAGTGAGCCATCTGCAAGGGCTGTCCGACACCACTAGCAGCTACTGAGGCCCTGACATGCCACCAGTCTGAAAAGAGTTGTGCTTTATAGTACAAAATACGCCTGGACTGGGGCTTCTCTGGAGGTGCAGTGGTTGAGAGTCCTCCTGCCGTTTCAAGGGACACGGGTTCGTGCCCCAGTCCGGGAAGATCCCACATGCCGAGGAGCAGCTAGGCCCGTGAGCCATGGCTGCTGAGCCTGCGTGTCCGGAGCCTGTGCTCCACAATGGGAGGAGAGGCCACAGCAGTGAGAGGCCCGCGTACTGCAAAAAACAAAACAAAAACAAAACAAAACAATACACCTGGACTTTCTTGAAAAGTAAAATACCTCATAAACAAATTTTTCTATATGGATTATATTTTGAAGTGATAATGGTTTGGATATACTGGATTAAATAGAACATAGTATTAAAATTGGTTTCAACTGTTTCTTCCTATTTTTTTTATAATGTGGTTTCTAGAAATAGTTAAATTTCATATGTGGCTCAGATTATATTTATATTGGGCAGCCCTGACCTAGAACCTTGAATACTAAATGATGCTATAAGACTGGCCTATCAAAAATCCTAGCAACATGGAGAGACAAGGGACAAAAAGAATGCTTCACCACTAAGGTACCGAAATAGAGGTAGAGAAAGGTAGGAAACAGTAAGTCAAACCTGTCTCTGGTGCTTTTACCCTCCCACCCTTTCCCTCTCCCTTCATCTCTAAAACTTTGCAAATCCCAAGAGACAAACTTTGCTCTACGGCTTCTTGGACCTGCATCAATAGCATCTTGATTAAACCCTGGGCTTTCTGAATATCTCTATGATTGTGCTGATCAGAATTTTTAGTTTACATCTACCTTCTCCATTAAACTATTAGCTCCTTAAGGGCAGTGTACACGTTTTATTCATCTCTGCACACACCCAGCACATAGTAGATGCTCAACAAATACTTGCTAAATTTGAGATATATAGAAAAGAACATAGTTGGCCAGTCAGACACTATTCGGTTTGTGTTTCCTCATCAGTTGTTATGTTACTTCTTTCTAAATCTGGAGTCATAAAACCCCATGTAATTTCCAAATAGTACAATGAATAATAAAAATTTTTCAAATAAAAAATGATCTTTAATCCAACCTAAAAAAAATTGAATCTATGCCAGAATGTGTCTTTAAATGAAGAAAGTAAAAAGGTAATCATAATAACAAGCAAAGGAATAACTCAGGGTCATATTGGCCAAAGTTTCAGTAATTTTTAGTCTTACTGTTCAAGGATTACCCATTATGATGTAAAAGATCAAATAAACAAATAAGTGAATGGAAAATAATATGAATACCAGCCAAGTCAAGTCTGATGTCTGTGGGAGTTCTGGATACAGAATGAGTCTGTTCTTGGCAATTCGCCTGTGTCAAGCTGTTCACTTATTAGTTTGTTTTTACTCAATGTCTTATTTTTATTATTTTTTATTTTTTATTTTTTTAACATCTTTATTGGAGTATAATTGTTTTACAATAGTGTGTTAGTTTTCCCTCTACAACAAACTGAATCAGTTATACATACACACATGCTCCCACATCTCCTCCCTCTTGCATCACCCTCTCTCCCACCCTCCCTATAATGTCCTATTTTTAAAATGCAGTTTTTAATGAGCATAAAGACAGATGTTTAGCTTGGAGGATAAGTTATAGTTGTGTTGGGAGCAGCAGACATGTGTGCCCCTTGGACACTTGTGACACAGAATATGTTATTTCTGATGCTTCAGATTTTTATCTGCTTCGAGTGCTAATGGGGCTGATAAGGCTGATTTGTGGGGAAACTGGCTGCAATTGAAATGTGTGCAGATGCATTTACAGTAGGACTTGCTTTAACCAATGACTTCAACCTAGATTTCAGAATGTTTTGCTTTGCTAGGCAAGATCATTATCTGTGAACAGTCAAGTTCAAACCAAATGTGCTTGCATTCCTCTTACTACTATTGCATATTATTTGAGGAAATCAGAATCAAGTAACCTGCCATGAGCAGAAATCATGCTGGGAAATACATCTGATTTATTTTTTGACTTCAATCAATGCTGAGTAACTAATAGTTGCAATCTAAAATAATTTCACCATAACTTTAAGCCAATAAATCAAGCAAATGTAGAAAATAGTAACAGAACAATTCTTTAAAGTTTTTAAACATATTTTAACTATCAACATGCTTTAAAAGCATTTTAATCCTGATATTGAGGCGAAGCTTCTTCTGTATGATAGTACAATTAAAAACATAAGAACAATGACAGTAAAACCATAGGGCACAGAAGCTATAAAAACTAGTGTTAACTACATTGACCCAAAGGAAAAGGCTTTCCTGGGGGCCATATGAGCAGAAGTATTTAGTTACAAAAAGCCAGAGCATGCAATCCTCAAGATCTGAACAGTTATTCTTTTTCCGTTTTTTAGCAAGATTATTTTAGTACACGGAATTCTGTCATAAATTAAATCAGAATCAGATATCTCAATCTAATTAATAACTAGCCAAATTGAATAGTCATTAAATTTTAGTATCCCTCTCATCTAAAGATTCTTTATCGTCCCAATCCCCTCCTCCAATGAGGGATGCTTTTATCAACAGCACAGACATTTAATCACCCAAGTCCCAGGTGTCCCCTGAAAGTGGCCCATCTGTTTGAGAAAGTCATAATAGTGAGACTAAATATTCCTGCCGTGCTCTAATTCTACATCATGGAGCTGGAAACCCTAATTCACTGATTTCTATAATATTATTTTCTTCTGTTTCTCCCATTTCCCAGGCTGTGTAAGATCCTCCACCTCTTTGATCCACACCTTAAACAGTGGTTTCTTCTAAGGTCCTTTATGGGGATTTTTTTTCCATCCATTTATTCCTATATTTCATTTTATCTTTTTTAACATCTTTATTGGAGTAAAATTGCTTTACAATAGTGTGTTAGTTTCTGCTGTATCACAAAGTGAATCAGCTATATGTATACATATATCCCCATATCTCCTCCCTCTTGCATCTCCCTCCCACCCTCCCAATCCCACCCCTTTAGGTGGTCAAAAAGCACTGAGCTGATCTCCCTGTGTTATGTGGCTGTTTCCCACTAGCTATCTATTTTACATTTGGTAGTGTATATATGTACATGTCACTCTCTCATTTCGTTCCAGCTTACACTTCCCCATCCCCGTCTCCTCAAGTCCATTCTCTACATCTATATTTTTATGCCTGTCCTGCCCATAGGTTCTTAAGAACTATATATATATATTTTTTGATTCCATATATATGTGTTAGCATATGGTATTTGTTTTTCTCTTTCTAACTTACTTCACTCTGTATGACAGACTCTATAGGTCCATCCACCTCACTACAAATAACTCAATTTTGTTTCCTTTTATGGCTAAGTCATATTCCATTTTATATATATGCCACATCTCCTTTATACATTCATCTGGCAATGGACACTTAGGTTGCTTCCATGTCTGGTCTATTGGAATTAGTGTTGTAATGAACATTGGAGTACATGATTCTTTTTGAATTATGGTTTTCTCAGGGTATATGCCCAGTAGTGGAATTGCTGGGCAATATGGTAGTTCTATTTTCAGTTTTTTAAAGAACCTCCTTACTGTTCTCCATAGAGGCTGTATCAATTTACATTCCCACCAACAGTATAAGAGGGTTCCCTTTTCTCCACACCCTCTCCAGCACTTATTGTTTGTAGATTTTGAACAATGGCCATTCTGATTGGTGTGAGGTGATCCCTCACTGTGGTTTTGACTTGCATTTCTCTAATGATTAGTGATGTTGTGTATCCTTTCATGTGTTTGTTGGCAATCTGTATATCTTATTTGGAGAAATGTCTATTTAGGTCTTCTGTCCATTTTTGGATTAGGTTGTTTGTTTTTATGATGTTGAGCTGCATGAGCTGCCTGTATATTTTGGAGATTAATCCTTTGTCAGTTGCTTTATTTGCAAATATATTCTCCCACTCTGAAGGTTGTCTTTTTGTCTTGTTTATGGTTTCCTTTGCTGTGCAAAAGCTTTTACATTTCATTAGGTCCCATTTGTTTATTTTTGTTTTTATTTCTATTTCTCTAGGAGGTGGGTCAAAAGGGATCTTACTGTGATTTATATCATAGAGTGTTCTGCCTTTGTTTTCCTCTAAGAGTTTTATAGTGTCTGGCTTTACATTTGGGTCTTTAATCCATTTTGAGGTTATTTTTGTATATAGTGTTAGGAAGTGTTCTAATTTCATTCTTTCACATGTAACTATCCAGTTTTCCCAGCACCACTTATTGAAGAGGCCCTCTTTTCTCCGTTGTATATTCTTGCCTCCTTTATCAAAAATAAGGTGACCATATCTGTGTCAGTCTATCTCTGGGCTTTCTACCCTGTTCCATTGATTTATATGTCTGTTTTTGTTCCAGTGCCATGATGTCTTGATTACTGTAGCTTTGTAGTATAGTCTGAAGTCAGGGAGCCTGATTCATCCAGCTCCGTTTTTCTTTCTCAGCATTGCTTTGGCTATTCAGGGTCCTTTGTGTTTTCATACAAATTGTGAATTTTTTTGTTCTAGTTCTGTAAAAAATGACATTGGTAGTTTGATAAGGATTGCACTGAATCTGTAGATTGCTTTGGGTAGTATAGTCATTTTCACAATGTTGATTCTTCTAATCCAAAAACATAGTATATATCTCCATCTGTTTGTATCATCTTTCATTTCTTTCATCAGTGTCTTATAGTTTTCTATATACAGGTCTTTTGTCTCCTTAGGAAAGTTTATTCCTAAGTATTTTATTCTTTTTGTCACAGTGGTAAATGGCAGAGTTTCCTTAATTTCTCTTTCAGCTTTTTCATCATTAGTGCATAGGAATCCAAGAGATTTCTGTGCATTAATTTTTAATCCTGCTACTTTACCAAACTCATTGATTAGCTCTAGTAGTTTTCTGGTAGAGTTTTTAAGATTCTCTATGTATAGTACCATGTCATCTGCAAACAGTGACAGCTTTACTTACCCTTTTCTGAATTGGATTCATTTTTTTCTTTTTCTTCTCTGATTGCTGTGGCTAATACTTCCAAAACTATGTAATAATAGTAATGAGAGTGAGCAACCTTGTCTTGTTCCTGATCTTAGTGGAAATGGTTTCAGTTTTCATCACTGAGTATGGTGTTGGCTGTGGGATTTTCATATATGGCCTTTATTATGTTGAGGTAAGTTCCCTCTGTACATACTTTCTGGAGGGTTTTTATCATAAATGGGTGTTGAATTTTGCCAAAAGCTTTTTCTGCATCTATTGAGATGATCATATGGTTTCTATCCTTCCAATTGTTACTATGGTGTATCACATTGATTGATTTGCATATATTGAAGAATCCTTGAATTCCTGGGATAAGCACCACTTGTTCATGGTATATGATCTTTTTAATGTGCTCTTGGATTCTGTTCACTAGCATTTTGTTGAGGATTTTTGCATCTATGTTCATCAGTGATATTGGCCTGTAGTTTTCTTTTTTTGTGACATCTTTGTTGGGTTTTGGTATCAGGGTGATGGTGGCCTCGTAGAATGAATTTGGGAGTTTTCCTCCCTCTGCTATATTTTGGAACAGTTTGAGAAGGGTAGGTATTAGCTCTTCTCTAAATGTTTGATAGAATTCACCTGTGAATCCATCGGGTCCTAGGTTTTTGTTTGTTGGAAGAATTTAATCATACTTTCAATTTCAGGGCTTGTAATTGGTCTGTGTATATTTACTATTTCTTCCTGGTTCAGTCCTGGAAGGTTGTGCTTTTCTGTGAATTTGTCCATTTCTTCCAGGTTGTTCTTTTTTTGGCATATAGCTGCTAGTAGTAATCTCTCATGATCCTTTATATTTCTGCAGTGTCAGTTGTTATTTCTTTTTCATTTCTAATTCTATTCATTTGAGTCTTTTCCCTTTTTTTCTTCATGACTCTGGCTAATGGTTAATCAATTTTGTTTATCTTCTCAAAGAACCAGCTTTTAGTTTTATTGATCTTTGTTATTCCTTCCTTCATTTCTTTCTCATTTATTTCTGATCTGATCTTTATGATTTCTTTCCTTCTGCTAACTTTGGGGGTTTTTATGTTCTTCTCTCTAATTGCTTTTGGAGTAAGGTTAGGTTGTTTATTTGACATTTTTCTTGTTTCTTAAAGTAGGATTATATTGCTATAAACTTCCATCTTAGAAGTGTTTTTGCTGCATCCCATAGGTTTTGGGTCATCGTATTTTCATTGTCATATGTTCCTAGGTATTTTTTGATTTCCTCTTTGATTTCTTCAGTGATCTCTTGGTTATTTAGTAGTGTATTTTTTAGCCTCCATGTGTTTGTATTTTTTACAGTTTTTTTCCTGTAAATGATATGTAATCTCATAGCATTGTTGTTGGAAAAGATACCTGATACAACTTCCATTTTCTTAAATTCACTAATGCTTGATATGTGACCCAAGATATAATTTATCCTGGAGAATCTTCCATGAGCACTTGAGAAGAAAATATATTCTGTTGGTTTTGGATGGAATGTCCTATAAATAGAAATTAAGACTATCTTGTTTAATGTGTCATTAAAGCTTATGTTTCCTTACTTATTTCCATTTTGGCTGATCTGTTCATTGATGAAAGTGGGGTGTTAAAGTCCTCTACTATTATTGTGTTACTGTTGATTTCCCCTTTTATGGTTGTTAACATTTGCCTTATGTATTGAGGTGCTCCTGTGTTGGGTTAATAAATATTTACAGTTGTTTTTATCTTCTTGGTTTGACCCTTTGATCATCATTTAGTGTCCTTCTTTGTCTCTTGTAATAGTCTTTATTTTAAAGTCTATTTTGTCTGATATGAGAATTACTACTCCACCTTTCTTTTGATTTCCATTTGTATGGAATATATTTTTCCATACCCTCACTTTCAGTCTGTTATGTGTCCCTTGGTCTGAAGTGGGTGTCTTGTAGACAGCATATATACAGGTCTTGTTTTTGTATCCATTCAGCCAGTCTATGTCTTTTGGCTGGAGCAATTAATCCATTTACATTTAAGGTAATTATTGATATGTATGTTTCTATTACCATTTTATTAATTGTTTTGTGTTTGTTATTGTACGTCTTTTCCTTCTCTTGTGTTTCTTGCCTAGAGAAATTCCTTTAACATTTGTTTTAAAGCTGGTTTGGTGGTGTTGAATTCTCTTAACTTTTGCTTGTCTGTAAAGTTTTTAATTTCTCTGTCAAATCTGAATGAGATCCTTGCTGGATGGAGTAATCTTGGTGGTAGGTTTTTCCCTTTCATCATTTTAAATATGTCCTGCCACTCCCTTCTGGGTTGCAGAGTTTCTCCTGAAAAATCAGTTGCTACCCATTTGTGGATTCCTTTGTATGTTATTTGTTTCTTTTCCCTTCCTGCTTTTAATATTTTTTCTTTGTATTTAATTTTTGATAGTTTGATTAATATGTGTCTTGGCATGTTTCTCTTTGGATTTATCCTGTATGGGACTCTCTGTGCTTCCTGAACTTTATTGACTATTTCCTTTCCCATATTAAGGAAGTTTTCAACTATAATCTCTTCAAATATTTTCTCAGTCCTTTTCTTTTTTTTTCTTCTGGGACCCCTATAACACGAATGTTTGTGCCTTTAATGTTGTCCCTCAGGTCTCTGAGACTGTCCTCAATTCTTTTCAATCTTTTTTTCTTTATTCTGCTCTGCAGTAGTTATTTCCACTCTTTTATCTTCCAGGTCACTTATCAGTTCCTCTGCCTCAGTTATTCTGCTATTGATTCCTTCTAGAGAATTTTTAATTTCATTTATTGTGTTGTTCCTCATTGTTTGTTTGCTCTTTATTTCTTCTAGGTCCTTGTTAAATGTTTCTTGTATTTTCTCCATTCTATATCCAAAATGTTGGATCATCTTTACTATCATTACTCTGAATTCTTTTTCAGGTAGACTGCCTATTTCCTCTTCATTTGGTTCTGGTGGGTTTTTATCTTGCTTTTTCATCTGCTGCATATTTCTCTGTCTTCTAATTTTGTTTAACTTACTGTGTTTGGGGTCTCCTTTTCACTGGCTGCAGGTTCATAGTTCCTGTTGTTTTTGGTATTGGCCCGTAGTGGTTAAGGTTGTTTCAGTGGGTTGTGTAAGCTTCCTGGTGGAAGGGACTGGTGCCTATGATCTAGTGGATGAGGCTGGATCTTGTCTCT
The DNA here is from genome assembly GCF_026419965.1 of Kogia breviceps. Taxonomy (NCBI): domain Eukaryota; kingdom Metazoa; phylum Chordata; class Mammalia; order Artiodactyla; family Physeteridae; genus Kogia; species Kogia breviceps. The sequence continues at coordinate 17,297,301 of NC_081322.1, forward strand.
TTGGTGGGGAGGACCAAAACTTGTGGTTTGTTTTGGGGTGTCTGTGAACTTATTTTGATTTTAAGTAGCCTCTATGTTAATGGGTGGAGTTGTATTCCTTTCTTGTTAGTTGTTTGGCATGGGATGTCCAGTACTTGAGCTTGCTTGTCCTTGAGTGGAACTGGGTCTTAGCATTGAGGTGGAGATCTCTGGGAGAGCTCTCACCAACTGATATTACAAGGGGCTGTGAGGTCTGGTGGACCAATATCCTGAACTCTGCTCTCCCACCTCAGAGGCTCAGGCCTGACACCAGGCCAGAGCAACATGGCTCAGAAGAAAAGGGAGAAAAAAAAAAAAAAAAAAGAAAGAAAGAAAAAATAAAATAAAGCTATTAATATAAAAAAATTAAAAAGTAATTTTAAAAAGAAAAAGAGAAGAGAGCAACCAAACTAATAAACAAATCCACCAATCATATCAAGCACTAATAACTATACTGAAAAAAACAATGGACAGACAGAACCCTAGGACAAATGGTAAAAGCAAACCTATACAGACAAAATCACATGAAGAAGCATACATATACACACTCACAAAATGAGAAAAAGAAATATATATATATATATGTATATCAAGAGAACAACCAAATCAATAAACAAATCTACCAATGATAATACGTTCTAAATACTGAACTAAGATAAATATAAAACTAGAAGCAAGGGTTTCCCTGGTGGCGCAGTTGTTGAGAGTCCGCCTGCCAATGCAGGGGACACGGGTTCATGCCCCGGTCCGGGAAGATCCCACATGCCGCAGAGCGGCTGGGCCCGTGAGTCATGGCTGCTGAGCCTGCACATCCGGAGCCTGTGCTCCGTGATGGGAAATCTAGAAACAAATTAGACACAGAAAGCAAACGCCAAGTCTACATTTGCTCCCAAAGTCCACTGCCTCAATTTTGGAGTGATTCATTGTCTATTCAGGTATTCCACAGATGCAGGGTACATCAAGTTGATTGTGGAGATTTAATCTGATGCTCCTGAAGCTGCTGGGAGAGGTTTCCCTTTCTCTTCTTTGTTCGCACAGCTCCTGGGGTTCAGCTCTGGATTTGACCCCGCCTCTGCATGTAGGTCACCTGAGGGCATCTGTCCTTTGCCCAGACAGGACGGGGTTAAAGTTGCAGCTGATTAGGGGGCTCTGGTTCACTCATGCCATGGGGAAAAAGGGGTACAGAATGCAGAATGAGCCTGCAGCGGCAGAGGCTGGCATGACTTTGCAACAACCTGAGGTGCACTGTGTGTTCTCCCGGGGAAGTTGTCCCTGGATCACAGGACCCTGGCAGTGGCGGGCTGCACAGGCTCCTGGGAGGGGAGGTGTGGAGAGTGACCTGTGCTTGCACACAAGCTTCTTAGTGGCTGCAGCGTCAGCGTTAGCATTTCATGCCCATCTCTGGCATCCGAACTGACAGCCACAGCTTGTGCCCATCTCTGGAGGTTGTTTAGGTGGTGCTCTGAATCTCCTCTCCTCACGCACCCCAAAACAATGGTCTCTTGCCTCTTTGGCAGCTCCAGACTTTTTCCTGGACTCCCTCCCGGCCAGCTGTGGCACACTAGCCTCCTTCAGGCTGTGTTCACACAGCCAACCTCAGTCCTCTCCCTGGGATCTGACTTCTGAAGCCCGAGCCTCAGCTCCCAGCCCCCACCCGCCCTGGTGCATGAGCAGACAAGCCTCTCAGGCTGGTGAGGCCTGGTCAGCACTGGTCCTCTGTGAGGGGATCTCTCCATTTTTCCCTCTGCACCCCTTTTGCTGTGCTCCCCTCTGTGGCTCCAAAGCTCCCCCCCCCACACCCATTCCCTTCTCCACCAGTGATGGGGCTTCCTGGTGTGTGGAAACTTTTCCTTCTTCACAGCTCCTTCCAGAGATGCAGGTCCCATCCCTATTCTTTTGTCTCTGGTTTTTCTTTTTTCTTTTGCTCTACCCAGGTACATGGGGAGTTTCTTGACTTTTGGGAAGTCTGAGCCCTTCCAGCATTCAGTAGGTGTTCTATAGGAGTTGTTCCACATGTAGATCTATTCTTGATGTATTTGTGGGGAGGAAGTTGATCTCTACATGTTACTCCCCTGTCATCTTGAAGGTCCTCCCTCTGGGGATATTTTAATAGTCTTGATACACAGATGACATCCTCTACCATTTTAATTGAAATTTCTGGAAGTGGTGCCCAGGCATGAGAATTTTCTACATCTCCCCAGATAAATTCTAATGTTTCCTAAAGTTTGAGAACTGACAGTGGTGTGCTGGTCAACATTTAAAAACAAGCTCTCTTCAGGGATTGGGAAGGGGGTCAGAGAGTTTGATTTGTAGCATTTGCTGATTTCACCGGTTTAATACCCCAACCATGAATTGAAGCTTCATGAATTGAAGATTCACATCAATTTCAAACTATCAACCTGATATCAACCAGCTTCCCAAATTTTTGACATTCAACAAGAATTTTTGAAATTCAACTAGCAAAATGGACTGAGCCAACTCTAGCACACACTGGAACTAGGGTGTTATTGTATCCAATGTCCTCCTGATACATTAGCCAGATGGTCCACTGGAGTACATGTGTCAGTAGATTTCCTCTTCAAAGATAGTCTTACATGGTTCTGAAGAACCTAGGGGCAGGAAAAGAATAAAAATGTAGATGTAGAGAATGGACTTGAGGACACGAGGAGGGGGAAGGGTAAGCTGGGACAAAGTGAGAGAGTGGCATGGACATATATACACTACCAAATGTAAAATAGATAGCTAGTGGGAAGCAGCTGCATAGCACAGGGAGATCAGCTTAGTGTTTTGTGACCACCTAGAGGGGTGGGATAGGGAGGGTGAGAGGGAGACACAAGAGGGAAGAGAGATGGGGAAATACATATATGTATAACTGATTCACTTTGTTATAAAGCAGAAACTAACACACCATTGTAAACAATTATACTCCAATAAAGTTGTTAAAAAATTTTCTCCTCTGGATCATGCCACTTCTAGGAGTAATAAACTATCTTTTGTCTTCAAAAAAAAAGGATAGCCTTACATAGAAGCCAGTTGATTAAAGATAAATAAATGATAGATGATAGATAGATGAGAGAGAGAGAGAGAGAGAGAGAGAGAGAGAGAGATGATAGACAGAAAAAAAATCAGACATAAGCTGAATGTCTCTGATAAAATGAGCTAGAGAATCTCATCCACTTGGCTATCCTGCTTGCCCCCATGGTGCTGCTATCTAAAGGTTTTCCATGGAAACCAGAAGGCTACAAATAGGGCATTTGAAGAATCACTGACCCATAGATGAAGCCCATATTTCTCATTTCCCTCTATGCATCCTCTTCACGACCTGACCACACGAAGCCTTTCAGCCTCATTTCCCCCCATGTCCCACCTCACATTTCTCACTATAAGCACAGTCAATAATAAGATGTTCACATCTTATAATCTCTTCTTCCCCCCCCAAGAAAATGGTCTTCAATGGTCCCCCTATTCTTCTGGAACTGTCTCTTGTTTTGTAGCAAATTATATAAAACAGAAATTTTCTTTCATTCCGAGAAATATCTTTTCCTTCTCCCTTTTCGGCCCTTAGTTGAGGAGTGAGGTCAGCACTGATGCTACCTGCCATTTAGGTTGAAAATAGTAGTTTAAGAAATGAACGTTTTTAACACAAATATATCCAAGTTACTTTAGGAAGAGATTCTTAGAGATATTTGGATCTTGATAAAGATGAATACAGAGAAAGACCATTATCTATGGGTTCTTAGAACCCATATGATGAAAATCAGAGGCTGACTTAATAGATCTTGAGGGTGAGAAAGATGAAAAGCAGACAGAAATTGGGTACCTCAAAGCTTTAGGAATCCTTGACCCTCTAGATCCAGAGTGGTTTGGATCACAGGGATGAGAAACAATCCTCCCAACCCTGATTCTACACTTTTATTTGTCCATGGCCCAGGTAAGTCTGAAGTCTTAAGACAAGGGAGAGGTATATGTCTAGACAGAAAGAGGGAAATTGTGAATAAATTTGTTACATTTGGGGACAGACATTCTGTTAATTTATGAGTCAGTCCTGAAAGGACAGGTAACGAGGAAGAGCTCACCAAGCCCCAGTCCACGTGAATATGCCACAGTCAGGAGAGAACAGATGTGAGGAGAGGACACAGCGTCCAGGCAGGAGTCTGCCACGTACACACTACACAACATTGGCCTCCCTCCAGATGGTGTAGTGAGTGTCAACACACTATCAAACTCTAAAGAGCTGGACCAGTGTTTCTCAGGCCACCTTTTCACTATTGCTCCCAAGTGCTTTTTCAGACATCTTTTTCCTAATGGCCCCATCTATGAAATTTTAATACCATGGATATACTGTATATCTTTTATGTACTATATGTATATCTATGCTTTATACATAGATAGAGTAAGTTTTTTGTCACCCCTGAGAAACAATTTTCACCCATTAGGAATAATATTGCCCTGTTGAGAATGCATGAGCCAGAGAGATGAGGGCTGATTTTATTATCATGCCTCTGTTACCCAAGCAAGTCAGAAGATTTTTGAAACTAGGTTTAAGTGAAATGTGATGAAATTAAATAATGTTTAAGTATAACATTATATCTAAAAGCTTTTCAAAAGAATTCAGTGAGATAAAATTTTACAACAGAAGACTAAATAAAGCCACCATTTTTATCCAAAAGATATGTATTTAGAGACTATCTGGTTTCAATAAACAAGAAGATTATACTAACCTCTCTGAGAATGGACTTAGTTATGGGCAGAGATAAGCAGCAAAATGTAAGAAAATCAAACAGAGTGCTGATAGGCTACCTTATTATAAAAGCAGCAGACTTATTTTGCAGGCATCATTTGCATAGTGGGTGCAGTGATTTGTGTATGGCACCTCAGTACAGTAGACTAAAAATAGTCAACAAAATGCCAAATAAATTACTAAAAGCTGCATAGTATTTTATAGCTATGTAAAGTAATTATGCTTCATAACAGGAAAAATTGGATATAACTTTATTTATATAGAATTTCTCTTAGTCAAAATATTCTCCAACACTTTATAACAAATTAAATGTTGGCAGTATAGTGATAACACTGGTGAATGCAGCATTTATTTTTCACCTGTAGGTAGCAAATACAGCTTTTTAAAAATGAAAGCAGACGTCAAATGAGCCCCAGGAATTTAGAAGGGAACATATTATTTTCAAATGTTCTCACTAAAATCAAGGGAAAATAGTTTTTTCTCTGAAACTTCAGTGGGTAACTTGGATGCTGACCCAGATTACAAAGGTGGTATGCAGATGTAGAGAACAGACTTGTGGACACAGGAGGGAAAGGGAGGATGAGACAAATTGAGAGAGTAGCATTGACATATATACACTAACATGTGAAAATAGTTAGCTAGTGGGAAGCTGCTGTATAGCACAGGGTGTTCAGCTCAGTGCTCTGTGACGACATAGAGGGGTGGTATAGGGAAAGTGGGAGGGAAGCTCAAGAGGGAGGGGATATATGTATACATATAGCTGATTCACTTGGTTCTACAGCAGCAACTAACACAACATTGTAAAGCATTTATACTCCAATTTTAAAAAAGAAAAAGAAAAAACTGCAAAAGAAAAAAGAAAGAGGGGTATAATTGAGATCAAGCAAAATATAGGACCATTATGACTGGTTAAACTTTAAAAACATGATCACTAACTTCCAATTCCTTGGTGCAACTCCAAAATCCTACCACATTCCCCAACTCTATTCACTCTTTTCTTTTCCTAGGTGACATTTCACTTTCCTCTTTCCTCCTGAAATATCTAGCAGCTCTTCCCCTGCTTAATGCTTAGCAGATTACCCTGACAGAAGCAATTAGAAGAGAACTCACACATATTTGTACCACTAAACCTCTCTAAGCAACACACTCTTTACCCATGTACTCTCACCCTCCTCTTTCAGTAGATGAACTATTCCTCTATTTCTCCTTTACTGACATCTTTTATGGGAAATAAATATTTCTCAGTGTACCAATTAAATTTCTTTGGGTAGAATCCTTGGTTGACTGCTTTTTCAACAATGTGAATATCTTATTCCAGTGTCTTCTGGCCTCCATTGTATCTGATACGAAGTCAGCTAACTATCATACTCTTGTTTGGCTGTATCTGATGAGTTGTTTTCTCTTTGGCTTTGACCTTCAAAAGTTTGACTATTATGAGTCTAAGTATGGGTAATTTTGTGTTTATTCTACTTGAGATTCATTGAGCTTCTTGGATTTTTTAATTGATGTTTTTCATAAAGTTTGGGAAGTTTTTTGCCAATTTTTCAAATATTTTTTGCCCCTTTATTTGTTCCCCTAGTAGGACTCATTTTGTACACATATGTCTGTATGATTTATATTGCTCTACATGTCTCTGAGAATGTGTTGTTTTTTTCTTTATTTTTCTATTTGGATAATATCTATTAATCTATCTTTAAGCTCATTGATTCTTCCTTCCAGCATCTCAAGTTTTCTGTTGAACCCTTCTAGTAAATTTTTCATTTCAGTCATTGTACTTTTCAATTACAGAACTTCCATGTGGCTCTCTATTTTTAAAATAGTTTCTATCTCTTTATTGGATTTTCTATACACTGAATGACTATCATCATACTTTCCCTTAATTCTTTGATACAGTTTCCTTTAGTTCTTTGAACATAATTATAAAAGCTGCTTTTAGCTCTTTCTGTGCTAAATCCAGCATCTGAAGACATTCTGAGATAGCTTCTATTCACTAATTTTTTTCCATAAAGATGTGTCATACTTTCTTATTTCTTTGCATGTCTCAAATTTTTTTTTAATATTGGCCTTTTTAGATAATACATTGCAGCAACCCTGGATTCTGACTATTTTCTCCCTGAGGGTTGTTGTTTTGGGTTTTTTATGTTTGCTTAGTAAACCTGCCTAGACTAAATTTATGAAAATGTACAGCCACTGATATCTCTGTTCAATTATTATTTTCCTTGTTTTGATTTTTAAGCTTGCCTTCCTAGAGATTACATTTGCATAGCTTAGCATCCAGTAAAAGATGTACAAAGGTTGTTCTCCAACACCTCAAGTTACTAAGGTTTCCATTTTCTGCTGATAGATCTGTGTGTGAGCTGGAGAAAATATTAAACGTTTAGATCATTTTCAACTCTTCCCCTGCTTTTAAATTTCTACCACATTCTCTCACATAACCTCTGCACCTATGTGCATGTTGTATCAGCCAGGGACAGGTGGGTGACTTGGGACCTCTATGGTCACTGCTGCACATGTACACAGACCCAATCTTTAGGTCTGTCTGAGACCTGAACATATGAGGAAGTTGTATGTTATACAAAAGTGGAATTTTCTTGTTTGCTATTAAGACAGATTAAGTGCAATTTGGTTTCTCATGACACACCTCCCATTATACTTATTTTTGGACAGATAATAAAGCTAATTACAAAGCAAGGGCATTTTACAGCAGGACACCACCAAAAACTGTGTATATTTTAGTATGGTAAATGTTTATATCTAGAGGAGAATGGTACATTGGTTAAAGTTGTTATTCTGTGCTAAGAAAAAAAAATAAAAAGAACAAAGAAATATGGATGACATCTGAAGACTGTTCAGTGTCATAAAACCATTATGACTTTTTAAAATAGCCATTCTAGAAAGAAGTAGCAGGTGAAACAAATCTAAACAAGTATGATTTCATAGAAGGGTGTAGAGCTGCATAGCTAAATCTGACTATTTTCTGACTATTGCAGTAAGGAGAAAGAAAGACTAACATCAACCAAAAATAGATAAACAAATTGAGTCATTCTCATGACTCCAGGCAATAAAATGTATATTTCAGCCAAAGTTAACAAGAAGTCTACCGGTCTAGCCTTCTGTCACCAAATAGTCTCTACCCCTTATAAATCTGAGTATTTATTCAGCAGGCATTTGTTGAGTACCTGCTCTGGAGCAGACACTCTAAGTACTGGGTATGGAGCATATGAGTCAGGCTCTGTATCACAAAGAGCCTTACAGCTGAGCAAGGGGGAGTAATGAGCAAACCCACAATGTGACTGCACTGTAGTCAATACTATGATGAAGGAATCTCACCTGGAGAGATCAGGTATGCTTCCCAGAAGAGAGAACATGAATGGGTCCTCAAGCATGAATAGGAATTAGCTACCATTTGAAGAAGGGAGCGGGTACTCTGGGTATAGTCAAAAGCACAGGGTATTGGGTGGGAGTGGGGGAGGGGAGCTGCATGTTGCTGACCAGCTGAAGCATGGGATTTTGAAGTAGTGAGAGGAAGAGCAAAAGAGCCAGGACCACATTGTAAAGTACTGATGGGGGATGTTGGAGAGGAGAGTGACATTCGGGGTGCTGCCCCCCTACCCCTGTGCCACATGTGGATATCTTCTCCACTAACTCAACACATATGATGAAGATACTTAGGAATAAAACTAGCCACTGATTTTGCTGATCCTTAGAAGGCAGGGAAAAGGAAATATATTACTGGACAGAAAGAGTCTTGTAGGGACCTTAAATTATCTTCATGTTTAGAGGTTAAAGATGCATGTTTGGGATTTAATTATCAATTAATCATTCCAGAATTGTCTATTCTCTGTCAGTGTCAGTCAATAAATGTAATCATTTGCACTTTCTTTTTTTTAAATTTTAGCTGTTTTCAGCTCAACCCTTAGGCAGGTCATAACTGCTTTTACTTGACATTCATTAACCTTTTACAAAGTAATTATTACTAGTACAGAGCAACCTGGCAGTGACTCCATGTTTTTTCACTTCATTTATGTAAAAATTGAACTTATTCTTCAGAATGATGTATTAAAAACTCATTGCTTCCTAATCAGACTAACCTATTTTATTATTAGCAAAATTATTCCATCAATGCATACTTAGAATGCTATTTATTTGATCTTATATTTTTCTCTGGGACTTAATATTTGAAAAGATAGTTATGTCCATTCACAATAATTTGATTCATCATTCAAGTGATATTTGAGATCAATTAAAATTAAATCATTACATTAATTAGTAGTCTTTACTTGCTGGAAATAGTGTGTGGTATAAATTTCTGGGTTGATTCATTCACCCTTTTATAAAAACTATCAAGAATGTGAGAAACAATTGTTTAGAGGCACATTTTTTTAAAGACTATTATCTCTGATAAAAAATAATTTCAAAATAATAAATCATTTTTCCAAAGAATTTTTATGATTTAAGTAGGGAAAGCCCAAACTTCTGAGCAGAAACCATTACTAGAGAATTGTCCCTAATGTTGAGCCCAGAGGGCAGCATGTCTCAAAAATGATGTAATTACCAAATAGCTCCAATTCCACTTCATAAAAATCTCTTAAATTCAAACCTCTCCTCTTCAGTACAGTTCAAACTCTTATCCGAGTAACAATCTCATTAGTTAGTGTCCTTAATTCCAGGTTCTCCATCTCCCTCAAGGGCAAAGGTGATGGTGACACTCGCCTACTTTAACAGTCTACTGGATTCTTATTGTCTCTGGGAAATGAAAACACCTTGCTTGCCACATAGTCCTTCACATCACAGCCTGCCTATCCTACAGACCCCGCTCCCACTTTTCACGGTCAAGGCCAGTGCCCTATTTGTCTTTTTACCTGCATCATATGACCGAGTGCAGAAACACGGTAAGACCTTATATTCATTTCCTTTGAGTGCTTAGTGACATAAAACAACAGAAATTTATTTTCTCACAGTTCTGGAAGCTAGAAGTCCAAAATCAGGAGCACTGGGCTGGAATCAAGGACAGCTTCTAGCCACCCTCCCTCTGGAAGCTGTGTCTGGTGTCTTCCAGCTGCTGACGTTCCTCGGCTGTGTGCATCGCCCAGTCTCTACTGCCATGGTTACATGGTCTTCTCCTCTCCTGTCTGAGGCAGGTCTCTCTCTCTGCCTCTCTTTTATAAAGATAATTGTAATGACATTTTGGGCCCACCCAGAGAATCCAAGATACAATCTCCTTACCTCAAGATACTTAATTATATCTGCAAAGACACCTTTTTTACATTATGAAAAATAATCAAGCAATAGCAGATTTATTCATAATTGTCAAATCAAAATGACCTTCAGCAGATGAATGGATAAACTGGTCCATCCAAACAATTAAATATTATTCACCACTAAAAAGAAATACGTTATCAAGCCATGAAAAGATATGGAGAAAACAAATGTGTATTACTAAGAAAAGAAGCAATTTGAGAGGGCTACATGCTGTAAGATTCCAACAATATGACATTCTAATAACAGGAACTCAGGAAAAGAGATGAAGAGGTGGAGCACAGAGGATTCTTAGGGCAGCGAAACTATTCTGTATGATACAGTAATGGTAAATATATGTTACTATACATTTGTCAAAACCATAAAGTGGGGCTTCCCTGGTGGCGCAGTGGTTGAGAATCCGCCTGCCGATGCAGGGGACACGGGTTCGTGCCCCAGTCTGGGAAGATCCCACATGCCATGGAGTGGCTGGGCCCGTGATCCATGGCCACTGAGCCTGTGCGTCCGGAGCCTGTGCTCCACAACGGGAGAGGTCACAACAGTGAGAGGCCCACGTACCAAAAAAAAAAAAAAGAAAGAAAGAAAACCATAAAGTGTATAACACCAAGAGTGAACACTTACAATAGTAAACTATGCACTTTAGGTAATAATGATGCATCAGTGAAGGTTTATTAATTATAACAAATGTCCCACTCTGGTGTGGGATGTTGATCATAAGGGAGGATGTGCAAGTGTAGGGGCAGGGGGTATATGGGAGTTTTTTGTACTGCTCACTCGATTTTGCACTGAACCTAAAATTGCTTTAAAAAATAAAGTATGAGAAAAATAACTAAGCAAACAGTTTGGGCACTTAATAATTACTTAGTACATAAGAATTAGGTATACAAAATGATTTAAGATGCAGTATTTGATATTGGGAGGCCTGACCTATAGACAAACAATTCAACACACTGTGATACATATAATGACAGAATAACTGCTTAGAAGGTACAGTTGTAATAAAACGTTGGTACTCACAAGAAAGATCCAGAATAGACATATAAACTTGTGGTTCATAATCAAGTAGGAAATGGTTAGAGTTAAGAAAATTATGAAAACAGTTTAACAAATTAGGGAAGGCAGCTGTTCCAATCCAGCATACATGATCTTTCAAGTATTTACAGTGGAGTTGGACCAACAGACACACATCCCAGTAATATGGTGAATACTAACATAGAAATATGCACCAAAGGCTTTGAGGTAATAGAAAGAAACGATTACCCCAAGTTCATGGAAGTTTAGAGCAGAACGCCTTACACCAAGTACCAGTCCCAGGGGAGCAGAACATGGTACACCAGCTACCAATCCCATGGAGGACTCCACACACTTCTACCCATGGCATCTTGAGTTGCCAAGGACAACACAACAGTCCTTCTGTTGGATGGAAGAGGGCTTTACTTGCTCTTTCCTTACTCTCCTCCATAGAAGAGACAAAACAAAATCAGTTCCCATGGGCACATGGACCAAGTCCCTCTCTCCCGTCCCCGGCAGCTGATGCAGGGCAACTGGCCTACGAACCTCTCCTGTGCTTCTGCAGCAGGACCCTAGTCCTCCTCACAGAATCTGAAATCATGCCTAAGGGTCCTTGACACATACTTCAACAGAACAAAAGAGCAATCATTAAGCATGAAACAGAGAAAAACATTTTCTCAGGAGGTGATGCACCCAGCACAGGCTGTGTGAGCTCTTTACCTCTAGGAAAGGAGGTGTTCCAGGCCCAGGGCCCATTTTTATGCAGCCCCGTGGGAGCTGAAACACCACATTGAAGATACACCCTTTCCAAACAGAAGGCCTGTCAAGCTTATGGGACAGTTTCCTCTGGGGGGAAAAGGTGATCTCATCCTTGAAGCCTACATCAGAATTACTCCTGTCAAGAAGAGAAGGGTTTAGGGGAAGGGAAAACTAAGCAGAGGGAAGAGCTCAGTAGGAAAGGTGCAGAGGCGGGGGCGAGGGGGAGGGTAGAGAGATGAACTGGGAGATTGGGATTGACATATATTCACTAATATGTATAAAATAAATAACTAATAAGAACGTGCTGTATAAAAATAATAATAAATTAATTTTTTTTAAAGGTGCAGAGGTGGGGGTGGGTCCAAGGAACTACCCAGGTTGAATCTGTCACTGATGGTAAATTAAGGGTCTGGTTCAGAGTAGCAGAGTTGGAGGTTGAGAAGTGCGTAGGGCAAGCAGACAGATTAGATTTTACCTTGTAGGTGACGGGTTGGTTGGTAGATGCATCTTACTGAAAGATGCCAGGGAGACCGAGAGCAGAATAGGATTAAGATCAGAATAGATAAATCCCAACATTATTGTTAAGGTCATTCAGACAGGATGGAGATTCATAGAATGATTAGGACAGGTTAACCAACTATGTCCCAAAGTTATTGCTTTTATTCATAGGGGTTTTCATTTCTGGTTTCAACTCTGATGCTAACAAGCTGTGAAGACTTCATAGTTCTCAGTTCCTTCATCTCTAAGACGAAACACATATTAAATGAATTTTTATGTCTCCAAAATCCAAACTACTGATTCAATGATTATGCCTCCATTTTCTCGTATGCCGTTCAATAATGAATATGATAATACAATTCATATTATAATAGCTTGGTACAATTTTAATTGATTTGATTAACAACTGAAGCAAAATGAAATCATGACATTGTGAGAAAAGATGTTATCTAAATTTTAAATAGGATATATCTTCAAATATTTATGCTCAACACTCCTGTTCTTTTTTCAAAAGCCAAAAAAAATAGTTTTTAATCTCCTTTTAGTTAGTTAAGGTCCTCTCAGTTTGGACTGCATAATAGTCTGGATATATTCTTATTATACCCAAGAATCAGCATAAATAAAAATGTATTAACATTTCCTTAGAACAAGGTAGTGCATTTACATATTTCAAGCTTATGTTAATATCTAATTTGTTCTTATACCTGCAGTTGCTGTCTCACTCCTAGGCCCTTGTTTCATCAATTTGCTGCTGGGTCAACTGTTTGTATCTTATTGCAATAAATGAGCCAGACAGTGTCCTGACCTACCTGTCCCCCAATGTCTGAATTTGAAGGAAAATAAAACAATTAAGTGTTTAATTATATTCCATTACCAATAGTAAGAAAACAACCTTTTGTGCCAAATATAAAAGTTGCCTCACATTCTGCACTCAGATTTAATTTTCCCAAACACACTTTTCTTCCATGGTAATATTCAATATTTTGAAACTCTCACTCTTGCACTTTTGAAAAATGTCAACCTTCAATTTTATAACATTTTGAGGGCACTTTCAACCTTTCATTATTTATACTCATCTCCCAAAAATGTGTGATAGGCACAGTGAAGGCAGCAGTCATAATAAAAGGTCAGTATATAGATTGAAGTGTTATAAGCCATCAATAAATATAATGGACTTAAAAAATCATAGCAGAAACTAACTTCTTTAACACCTCATCATCTTCTTATCACTTTCTTACCAAATTCTTAAGGAGTTTATCATTTTCAAAATGGATTATGTTGTAGTTTCCATGACAGTAATTATTTCTGGAATCTTCTAAATATTTAACACATTAGCCTAAAGTAATACCATTTTTTTCCAGTGCAACCATATATATGTATTTTTTCTCTTTTTGCTTTGTCTGTACAGACTATGGCATTTCCAATTGTGATTTGATTTCATATTATCTAACATACAAATTAGAGAATAAGTCTTGTTTTGTAGACAAGATATCTTAAAATACAAACTTAATATACATCAAGGTTTAATCCTCTAAAATGTACTCAAAAGAAAATTCAATGAGTTTTGAAATCAAACAGGCATAAGATGATCCTTGTATGACCCATGCCAGTAGATAAAGAGTTGTTTTCTTTTACTCAATAAAAAATGTATAGATTATTTAGTCCCTTAAATCAAGGCATGACAAGAAACATGGAGCATATTTTCCTTTTTTACCTAGAAACTAGGAATATAGGATGCCAACTTTTTAGTTTCTTTCTAGGTCTTGAAGCCATGCCATATAAAAGATGTTTTGTTTGAAGACAGCTCACTTTGCAAAGACTGTCAGTCATCATTTATTGATGGACAAATATTTGATATAACTATAGACCATTCACATTGGAAGAAGAATATTTTACCCAAAGTGTACAACAATAACCAATGCTTCCATTTTTAAAAAGTTGGAGAGACTCATTCAAAATATTCTCTTTTTACTCCCAAAGTGGGTTAGGTTTGTACAGTAGAAATATTGTGAAAATGTGGAAACCAAGTCACCAGAGGTGTGTATCATAATCATCTAGTAACTTGTTAATACACATACCTAGTTCCCACACCCACAAGTTCTGCTTCCAAAGGCTTCATGGTGGAGTCTATGGATCTTTATTTTTGACAAGCTCCCATAGCAAAACTAATTTTAAAAATACTAGTCTAAACTAAGATATAGTCACATCTTATGTGTCTTTCTATTCTCAAGGCTACCCTGTGCCTGACACATGTCAAGACTTCATAAATATTTCTTGAATATCTGAATGGATAAGTGAATGGCATCAATGTATCAATGAAATAGGAATGACTTCTGGTCATAGATATCACTGAGAAGGTGGCATTGAAGTAGTCCTTAAAGTATGAGAGGAATGTTTAGTTTTCCACCAAAAAAAAATAAAGCACTGAGTGTAGATTTTCATGGAGCAGCTGTAGGAAAATGGGCAGATATTTTTGGATTGGAGAACATGCAGCCTCTCAATCCACACCACAAAATTATCAGCCTACTCAGCCAGCAATTGAGGTTGACCCTAGTGATACTGAATTACGCTGAGGCTTTCAGTGCCTCATGGTATATGTGCATCACCACTGTACCACAAAAAAGCTTAATTGCCATTTATAAAACATATGATATGTGATTAAGATATTGGAGGATATTAGATTTCCATTTTGACACTACGCTTAAGTTGGTGTTAATTTAGCCATGTAATTTAGCATGAGACACACATAGAAAGAACAGGCAAATACAAATTTAGTAAAACTAGAAGTGGTCCACCTAACCAATAGAGCATTTCCTTATAGGACCGATGCTAAGGACTTTAAGATATATCATTTTCATAACAGCTGACAAGGTAATTTAAATTAATATGCATTCTCCACTATCAAAAGTCCTATTTTTTAAAAAATGTCCTCATGGAAGAAAAACACCTTCTCTCTGGGAATTTATGTGGTATAGATTGATCTTTTGCTATGTTAATAAAGTGAATTTGATCATTTAAATGTAAAAATGTACCCAAAGTATTCTTTGATTATTAAGATTTCAAAAATCAGAATTTGATGGACTATCTGAAAATAAATTGACATGAAAGTAGCCTTTATATTCTTAATAATGCAGAAGTGGTTTATATTTTTGTTTACCAAGAACCAAACTAGGTCAAAACATTTAAAAATCTATATTTAAAGATAAGTTGCATACAGTAAAGCACATGCATCTCAAGTGTGCCCTCAATGAATCTTCACATATGTATACACACAAGTATTCACAACCCAGATCAACTCAGATCTTTTCATTTACTTGATACAAGTTTTACATATCTCTTCTAAGCAGTAGAAACACTGAGGAGATTGTTTCAGGTATGTGTTCTTAAAAGAAAAATATTACATTCTATATTTTATTTCCCCTTGAAAATGCATAGAATTTTCTTTTTAAATTCCTCAGCATACATTCATTGGGTAATCATTAGATGTCAGCAATTGTTCTAAGCTCTGAGAACACAACTTTGTAGTGTAGTAAGGATTCTGCTCTCCTGGAGCTTACATTCTAGGCAGTAGACAGTAAATAATCAACTAAATTAATAAGAAAATAAATAGGAATATTTCAAAAGTGATCAGCTGTAATAAACATATTAAGAGCAATGTAATGAACAGAAATGAGCAGTGTGGGGGCAAACTCTGCTCAGAGGATAACATTCCAGCTGAAATTTGCTGATGAGAAGGCCCACATAAAGCTATACAAAGGAGGAAGAGAGTTCCAGGCAGAGAATGAAGAGCCTAAATGGAGTGCAAACACAGAATGTTTGCAAAATCAGGACCACAGTTTGGGTTCCCCCCAAAACAGAGGTTGTATCACAGGCTTAGGTACAAGCAACTTATCAGAAGTGATGGCAAGGAGCCAGAGAAGGACAGGGGGCCAGGAGACAGAGCAGGGCAAGGTCAAGGGTAGGGGAAGTTATTGCATTGCTGCTCTAGGTAACAGGGGCTCAATTCTGCTGGAGCCTCCTGAGAAGCCCACAGAAGTTCTCCAAGAGGTGGGCAAAGGAAAGAAGGAAAGGAAGAAGCATTTTTCCACTCCTTCCAACCACCACTGGTTGAAGATTGTCCCAGAGGCGTTAATGCTTCTCTTTCAGGCTGCATCTGCCCAAGGGAAGAAGGAGCCTGTGTGAACTTCTGAGTCCAAGGCAAAAATGATTTGCACTCTTGTGGTGAGAAATTGGCAGAGTGCGGTGAGCCTGGGCTCCCAGGGAGCTGCCCAGGGTAGCTGCTCCAGTCAGTGGAGTGGAGGGGACTTGACATGGCACGTCCAGGGTGGCTAAAGTAGGAGAACAATGAATCAGAGGGAAGAGGGGCCAGATCATGTCCAGACCTGTAGGCTCTGGTTAAAAAAAAAAAAAGATTGAATTTTGTTCCACATATAACAGGAAGCCATTGCTTTAAAAGCTGGGGAGGGTTGTGACTGATTACTAGCTGAAGGAATCCATTGAAGAAAGAAAGATGAATACTATGTTATGATGTATAGCAGGAATTTTTTACAGAGTATCACCTTGCTCAACTGAGGGGGAAAAACATCACACTAGTTATGTTTAAGTTAAATGTTGGGTATATTTTGATATAAAATCAGAGACATCCTTGTAGGATCTAGCCTCTGCTTCGTTCTTCAAACCCCCTCCCCTATTCTGAACTCTAGGCAAAAATGGCTGCTTTTGAGTCCTGGGATATGTCAGGCTGTTGCTCATGGCCTTCATATATGTTGTTCACTGTTTGAAACACACCCCACTCTTCACCTAGGCCAATTCCTTATTTTTTATATTTCTGTTTAATTATTAATTTTATTGAAAATTCCCCTCTGATCTCTCACCTAGAAAAAGCCTCCTGCTGTCCTCTCCTGAAGCATCTGTGATCATCTTTCTTAGCACTTAATATAATGTATAATTTAATACTTAATTTCTTAATTCCTGTCTCCCCATTCAGATTGTAAATTCAATACAAAATGGGGCAAGATCTATTTTATTCACCACAGTGCCTAGCAATGTCTGGCATAGAGAGGTCATATTTGTTGAGTGAGTGAATAAATGAATGATTCAAATGAAAGCAAGCCAGCTCTGGCTGAGGTGCAGCAGACTGGGTAAAAGGCCTGTCCTTTTGCCCTTCAAGGAGCCTTATGGACTGTCTTCAAGGAACTTCAGTGCAAAACCAAACACAATGTGACAGCCTTGGTTTTGGCAGATGGGATATCTCTGAAAAATATTTGTATGAAGCTATTTATTGGAGACTTGAGTGACACCTTTTGTTTTAAAAAAAAAAAAGTATCCCTTAAATAGTCCTGTTTTATATATTACAATACACCTTCCTGCCTAGAGCTTTCATGAAGGAATTGGGATAGTCACTAACAATACTTTTTGAGAACAAATGACTCCTGAACAATTTACAGGTTAGCTACTTCTTTTCACTTTTTAAAAAAACAGATAACTTGATTTTAGATATCAGAGGATGAAAGTACCTGCAGGATTTTTCGATTGAAAGTTCTAATGTGTCTCTTCTTTCTAGTGTGAAAGGCTAATCAGTTTCAGGAACATGCTGCCATAGGATTAAGATAAATTGTGCCTTGTCTTTTAAAATCCTGTAGAATAATCACCCTCTCTAAATCCCAAGGAGAACAATAGCTTCCTACATGTGATTAAACTAGCAAACACGTCTTTGTCTTTTGACCTGCTTTTTTGGCTTCTATTTTACTTTGCTTAGACTTAAAACAACTAAGATAAATGAAGATTTTCTAACCCATTTTACACTTTCATGTAAATAAAACCTATGCCAAAAATATAACTCTATTATATGAGTAATAGAAATAACTTTGTGCTAAAGACTATTTTGCATATATGTGCCATGGAGGGAAAGAAGGAGGAATTAACTTTAAATGAAATGAATTCAGAATTGAATTCAAGATTTATACATTCTGAGAAAAGGGTATTAAAATATATGTCTATTCAAATCTATTTTAAGTTGCATAGAAAAATGTCATTCAGTTTGAACTGATTGGATAATTTGTACCAACTAAATAACACATATATGTTAGTCACCAGGAAATCTAACTTTTTTACCAGGAAATATTTCAAACAAATGAAACAAAACTTCAAATGAAGTGTACTAAAAAAAATAAAAAGAAAAGTAGCCTCTAGCTTTCAGAGAGCTGCTCCATGCCATAACCTGTCTCAAAAGAAGGTTTTCTGAACCCAATAGGTAATCCCTTTCCAAACCAGTTCTATTTCTGTGCTATAGTGAGCCTAGCGGTTTTGGATTTGTCAAGTGAATCAATTTAGGAATTGCTTCCTGCAGATGGAGATGCATTTTATGGTGAATCATTGTTTTAAAAATAATAAACTCCTGGGAAAGGGGCTTACAATGATCCCCCCAAATAGCAAAATGTTATGGAGCCAATCTGATGGAATAATTGAGGGGGAGAAACTAATTGAAACTACTGAAACAGCAGGAAAGTTGACTGTTCTGTTTTTTTATCCATTTAATGTAAAAGAAAATTGTTACATCTAATAGAGTGTCCAAAAAACGTGTTAACTAGGCGTCAATACCTTTTAAAACTACCCTTTACCGTCCGTAAGGTCACTGAACTGAGAAGCTCGCCTCTAGCTGAAGCACCTTTTGATGAAGGCTGGCCCATTGTACAGGGTTTTCAAAGAAATAGTCCATTTTAACGTCCTGTCAACCAGTTCCAAGAAGAGATTTAGTCCTTTCCAGGACAAAGAACTTGAAAACTTAAACTTTTAATTGAAAAAGCCTGAAGCCACTTTCAACCTCTTGTATTTAAAACTCAAATTATCCCTTTCAGGATTAAAGGAAAAAAGAAAAAGGAAAAGAAGCACACTTATATCACAGGTAGCAAAGCAGTGATTTATTATCAGTAGTTCTTTCTTCAGGAAAGCCATTTTCAGTTCTCTGACATTTCTATCTCAGTTTTATCAACTTAATACAAAATAATACTCTATAATCATGCCCTAAATATATGTAAATTTGAAGTAAATTTGAACCCTAAAAGAATGAGTTTCCAGATAGTACTGCAGTTAAAATAAAACCACAGCCTTTCTACCTCAGACTTAGTTTAAGGTGGGAGCCCTTTATATATATATATATATATATATATATATATATATATATTTTTTTTTTTTTTTTTTTTTTTTTTTTTTTTTTTTGTGGTACGC
Source organism: Kogia breviceps (assembly GCF_026419965.1). Classification (NCBI taxonomy): domain Eukaryota; kingdom Metazoa; phylum Chordata; class Mammalia; order Artiodactyla; family Physeteridae; genus Kogia; species Kogia breviceps. The sequence continues at coordinate 17,316,814 of NC_081322.1, forward strand.
GGGCCTCTCACTGTTGTGGCCTCTCCCATTGCGGAGCACAGGCTCCGGACGCGCAGGCTCAGCGGCCATGGCCCACGGGCCCAGCCGCTCCGCGGCATGCGGGATCTTCCCAGACCGGGGCACGAACCCGTGTCCCCTACATCGGCAGGCGGATTCTCAACCACTGCGCCACCAGGGAAGCCCGGAACCGTTTATATTTAATCATACATTCAGTATAACAATAAGCTAAGGGGAAATATGATGATCCCAAACGAAAGACAACCGTGCCCACACTTTGCTAGGGTCAGTCTCTGTTTACTCCTGCTTTCCTCTTAGTACTCCTCCCAGATGGTTCATTTGATAATGAATTATCATCATCATCATCATTGTCTGCAGAACAATTGTGTGAAAAAGAGCTGCAATGCTTTCTATCTGGTCAGTTCTCTCCTACGGGCATAGCTTTCACCTTCACAACTATCCCCAATAAGCTCACCAAATTGCTTTTGGGAACAACAACTTTTTCATGTATGTTAACTGTATCTATCCAAGAAAAAAGTATGTGTTCATTTAAGCTTAAAAAGAACTTTCCCATACCATGTTCCCACACACACGGGTATCTTTTCATGCAGTGATAACAAAAGTAAAATGGACAAATACTTGAGTGCAACCTTTCTTATTTCACTGACATGGTAAGTAGCTGATCCAGCACTTTAAATTCTTTAGGTGTTTGAGTCAAAGTTTATTTTCCTTCAGCTGCCTCTCCCTCAACACCAACTAGCATTGTAATCCATAGGTTCTCTTAATTTTAAACAAAATCAAATTATTTTTACATTCATACAGTTTATTTTGACACTATATCACATATTCACTAGGATATCCATGGATGCTTCAAACAATATTCATGTAAAAATGAGCTCATTATATATTCCCTCTATATTCCAAATCTGTATACTTCAGTTCCAAGAATGGCATCAAAATCTATGCCATTGCCCAAACCAGAAACCAATCATCAGGTTAGCTAAGTATTTTTCCTCTAAGCACGTATCAAACCATTTCTCTCCATGCCCACTTCCATTGGGTTTATCTACACTTCTGTTTGGATTTCTTTAATAACCTACACAACTGGCTAATCTGTGTATAACTCAAGGTCCGGCAGGAGACAGAAGCCACATTCAACTTAGGAAAGTTGAATATGAAGAATTATTAACAAATAACAGAATATTAACTCCTAAAAGATAAACAGTGCATTAAAGAGTTTAGGTATAGTGAATGTAGGGAGCTCTCCCTTCTTCCAGGTCGGAGGAAGAATACTCAGGGAAGGAACAAATTTAGAGCACACACACACACACACACACACACACATACACACACATACACACACACACACACACACACACTGGTGGGTATTTAGACCACCTTACAGAGAGTGTGGCCACTGGATGCAGAAAAGTTCATAAAGGTGCCATAGGCCTGAAATGGGAGAGGAAGCTACCCACTGGGTGCTAAAGAGGCTCCCAGGAAACTGGGCAGGGGCACTGCTGACTCATCCTCCGGGATGTGAGGACCTCCCCAAGAAGCCACCCACAGGACTGCTGCTGAGTCACTAGGGTGCTGCCCACAGCACCAAAGGTCTAGCAGAACTCACTGGAAAACTGTACTTGGAAACACTGCTAAAACTTGCTGGAAGTGAGTACCACTGGGTGCCCCCAGCAGCAGTAAGAAGAAGAAAGCACATCAGAATTAGGAAAGAAATCCCCCTTCCCTCAGTGTCCCCCCCAGTACATTTTCCACACTGTAGCCCTGAAACCTAGCAGGATTGTGGACCTTCCCAGGGGCAGACCTCCATGTCCCCCACCTCTTGTTTGTAGAAAAGCTTTAGCCTCCTAGGCCTTCCCCGAGTTTCAAAGAGCAAGTTTAATCAGAGAAGTGAGAAAATGCAGAAACAAAGGAAAATTTTCAAACAAGCCAAATTAATAATAGTTGCATCATAAAACAAAGTCCAGAACATTTATTTCCTCCTCAAGGGCTATAGATAATATCCTGAACCATGTCCTTGAGCTGTTTTGTAAATACTAAAACCCCGCCAGGTGGAAGAAGCTAACTGCCTGCTGACCACCAGCACATAGACCCCAGACTGGTTGGAACCAAAAGGCTGATGATTGAGATTCCCGACACATCATCCTGTTCCCTCACCACCAACCAATCAGAAGGATGTATGCAAATGGATCACACACCCCTCAATCCTCTCCTTCACCTGACCCTTAAAAACCCTCCCCTGAAAGCCATCAGGGAGTTTGGGTCTTTGGAGCATGAGCTGCCCATTCTCCTTGCTTGGTGCCAGGCTGGGTGCCCTGCAACAAATGCTACATTTTCCTTCACCGCAACTCAGTTCAGTAGATGGGCTTTCATGTTTGGAACAGTAACAGCCCTAGAATAAAAATTCTAAAACATAATATGATTACTTCCCTGCCCAAAATCCTTCAACTGGGTAAAAGGAGAGAAGGGTGAAGAAGTAAGTGCAGGAGATGACGTGGAAAGTCAAGCACTGATGTTGATGACTGAAATTTTAACTGTTGAGTCAGAAACGAAGTCATCTCATGTGAGTATGGGTCACAGTGCTTAGAGACTGGGAAAGATCTGAACAACCATTTTTTGGAAGGAGGAAATGAGTCAGATGAACAGAGACCATGAACTGGACTAACATAAATGTGCAGGCTATGCTACAGGGAGGGAGCTGCACAAGACAAAGGCTTGAACTGGGCTTGGGACTGAGGAAACAACCTCTTATACAGAGTCAGTACTGAATGGCAAACTCGATATTGTTCCTCATAACTGTGTGCCCAACTTTGTATATGACCTTCAGAATTATAAACTAAATATACCATGTGGTTCAAGGGATAGACACTAAACATCTTGACAGTCAATAATATCTGGTCTGTATCATTCAGGACACTGACTCTGCATAAGGAGATCTGGGACAATTCCAGACATCACCTTCTTGATTTAGTGGCAGAGATGCAAACTGTAGTATAAGAGCAAGCCTGCATAAGTATAAGAGTATAAAAGGCAAGAACTCCTCTAAATTTCTTGCTTTTTTCCCCAACCCAAAATTAGAACATAAAGATTTGAGGAAAAAGAGGACCTGAAATACGTGACAAATTGCAAAAAATTACATTTCTTGTTGCAGATTCAACAATGTAGCAATGGTCATAAAAATGTTTCAGTGTTCATAAATGTGCATCTTTTAGAGTTGTTATTTATTATTCCTTATGTTTGTGAGGGATAAATTCTCCCCCAGAGCAATTTTGTAAATAGTCTTTAACATTAGAAAAGAACAACCATCAACATTGCAGGCCATGTTTCCACCTTCTGACAGCAGTTGAACTAACTATGGAAATAGCTGAGTAGCAACTGTATGTGTGTGAACATGACTGAGGTCAGGGGAGCACGTGAAACAACAATTTGTTGGCTTAAACATTTTAAGAGAATCATTTGTTTCTTTTTAATAGGAGTTAAAATAGCATTTGAAAAGCTTATACCAACTCTCCTAGCCTTAAATAGCCTCCAAATAGGCACATTATCTTTACAGAAAATTATCTGAGAACTCCAGAGCTTCATAAGCATTGCATTTACTGATAACATTATATTAAATCCTGCCAAAAATGCCCTTATGGTGCACGGGACTGGAAACTGGATAATTTTGCAATGAACACAGAGTAAGAAAACTAGTCTGAAATCATTTCTTGGACACAAAGTCTAATCTCAAGACCCTTAGATACTTTTTTTAATTGGGGGATGTATGAAATGATGCATTCTAATGCACAATTTTATTTTCTCACCCATCAATATCCTTCTTTCCCAGCCCATTTCTCTTTATTGTTTTTTTCCCTACTTCTTTGCATACTTTTTTTTTATATTTGGTAACAGCTTTATTAAGATATAATTCACATATAATTTGCCCATTTAAAGTGGACAATTCAATAATATTTAGTATATTCGGAGTTGTATAACTATCCCCACAATCAATTTCAGAACATGAAAATCACCCAACAAAGAAAACCTGTACTGTTAAGCTATTACCTCCTAATCCCAGCCCTAGACGATCACTAATCTATTGTTTCTATAGATTCTCTTAGTCTGCAAATTTCTTATAAATTGTTTTCTGTCAATTGATGGACATTTGGTTGCTTTTGTCTTTTGGTTATCATGAGTATGTGATAAACGTTCATTATGAGTTTTTGTGTGGACATATGCTTTCATTTTTATTGGCTTTTTGCCTAGGAGTCAAATTGTTGGGTCAAATCAGACCATTTCTCTTTGTATCAGATTCCATTCTATAGCTCTTATGCCATCATTAACTGATTCAGGCTCAATTAATTGTATGTTTCACCTATGCCCCCTCTTTTCCCTAAAATATAATGAATAGCTGATCAGTGTCACATACTGTGCTAGGCACATTTTCACGCATATCTCATTTAATTTATTTAGCTTATGGTCACTTTTACTATGTTAGCACTCTGGGGTTTGATATTTTCTGAGTCTCCTCCCTTGGAAGCAAGGCTTTAACTCCATTTCATAAGGACAAGTGGGTCCAAAGCAAAAGAAATGGAAAAGATGTCTCTTGCTGGGAAGGAATTTCTGATCATTTTTCTTTATCAATGAAGACATTTTGTAAAATGAACCATGGTTTTAAGAGAGAGAAGGAGGGAAAAAGGGAGAAAAAGAGAGAGATTATAACATAAATTCATATTTTCTTCACAAAATACCCATGAAATAGAATCGGTAGCTCCTAGAACAGGAAGAAACAAAAATATTTTATATCTTTTGTGAATTATTCCTGTTTTATGTATGTTTTATATTTTCTTCACGTGTGAGTCTGGGACTTTTATTATTACTCTTATCATTTTCCATCTTCTTTGTTTCTGCCTTTAGTAAATTCTTTCCATATAAAGTAAAAAGCTCCTGAAACAGAAGGACATTTTCTCAGGCCTCTCTGTTCATGGGTAGACTATACAGGCGATTTTTCTCCTAGTTCACTTTCCAGACCAGCTTAAGATAATTTTCGTTTTGATTTTTTTCTATTACTTTCAGGTTTGGCTACTTTTAAAAAGCAAAAATTAGGGCTTCCCTGGTGGTGCTGTGGTTGAGAGTCCGCCTGCCAATGCAGGGGACACGGGTTCGTGCCCCGGTCCGGGAAGATCCCACATGCCGTGGAGCGGCTGGGCCCGTGAGCCATGGCCGCTGAGCCTGCGCGTCCACAGCCTCTGCTCCGCAACGGGAGAGGCCACAAACAGTGAGAGGCCCGCGTACCACAAAAAAAAAAAAAGAAAAAAAAAGAAGCGAAAAATGTCCAGTATTATGGCATGCCTTGTTGCAAGAAATAGCATCCTTTTAGGCAACTTTGTCTTAGAGACAGACAAAACAACTATGTGTGGTGCTGGGACAGCAAGTCTCCACACACAGCTGAAAACTTCTTTGAAGGGAGTTGAAGGAATTCTTGGGGTGGGGGGATTCCTCTGTGGTTGTAGTTTGGGAAATTCATGTAAGCAGAATGGCAGTCCCTCTTGAACCACAGTTACTCAGGAGCTCTTTTCCGTTCTTCCCTAAGCCTGTGATGTGTGCTATAAATAGAAGAGCCTATGAAGAGAGATGGGCTCTCTTTGCCAACAGTCATTTTATTTTTTAGAAGTGTCTAGAGACATTATTCATAAGGATTCATTCCTGCACACTTTCCGCTGAGAATCTCCCTCTCTTGACACTGTGGGTGGTCAGCTTTGAAATCCACTAATGATCTGTGAGATACAGAGAGTGCAGAAAGAGTTATTTATTTTTTAAGTTAATACACGAGGAGTCCTTTTAGTTCTAGAAGGTTTTCAGGCATCTGGCTGTGCTATGTAAATAGGGAGCATCCTTTTCAAGCCAGCATCTTTGATTTTGTTAGTCAGCTAAATTTTCTAAAGATAATTTTTAATAACCATAGAAACTTAATGACAATCATTTGATATGCTGACTGTATTGTGACTTGTAATCAAATACATTGTAGCAGTTATAGTGCAAAATATACAGATGTTTGCATACACTTAGGTGGGTGGGTTTTTTTAAGGTTTAAAATGAGTGAATATTTTTTCTGCTTCATGTTGTTGTCAAGTGTAAAATATATGTGCAATAGACTCTATATGGCACTCGTAAAATAAAAACAGTCTACTCTTTGTACTTTGATGGGTAGATATCATGTTTTCAGATGTATGCTGGTCAAAAGTCAAAATGTTGCCCCCAAAAAGAAAGAAAATTATAATGCCCTTGCATCCTGCTAAGAAAACAATAGTAACTAGTGCCCATCAAGCTTTTACTCTGGAGAGAAAATTAGTCTCTGGAGAGTTGGCTTAAGCTCAAATAGCCTATGCAAGAGGTTCACCTGATAACATTTTTTAACTGAAGAATCTCGACCTCACCCCAGATCTCCTAAATCAGAATCTCAGAGAGATGTACATTTTAAGATCTCCATGGGAGATTCACTGGGAACATTATGTAGTTCAGGCCAGGTTTTAGAAGCCACCGACATCTGAATACTTGCATTACAGAACTAAGACCTTAAAATCCTTGTTACTGCCTAAATTCTCTTGTCACATACACATGCTATGTCTTACCGAGACTGGTTCATGCACTTATGTTGTCTCCCCAACAAGAGCAGCAGCAACGCTTATTTATCCCATGGCACATGGCTCTGTCAGTGACAGAAGATACTGGTTGACAGCAGTTGGCAATAAATACGGTATTCTGGAGTACAGGTAAAATCTTCCCCAACATCTAAGTTCTCTCCCAGAGCTACTTTCCATTCAGAAAATTGTCCTGACCTCCTTAGAGGAAGATTTGCAAAACAGTTTTCTAGATGGTTTGCCTATTCCATGTGGATAATTCTCCCATAACTAATTAAACAGTGCCCAATAAATTCACAGCAATGTTACAACATCTGGAGTAAACTGAGTGAGGGAGGGTGACATTGTTTTAATCATTATCCAAAAATCGACTGTTACATAGGGTCCTTCAGCCTCAAGGTAATCACTTTCCTGGTCGACACTGCCATTTGCTTCAGGGTATAGAGAGGCACTGAAGTGAGTTACATGACAGCAAAAACAGCTGACTTGCTAGCTTCTGAAGAAGTTGGGATCTAGGAATGAGATTTTTGGCAAGATCTAAATAGGAGTAACCTTTAGATTCTGGTGTGACACAGCTGGTAGCAAAGATCTATTTTATTAAAACTATTGATGAGGTATCTGGCTCTCCAGGAAATCTTTTGGGATTTGAAGGTACAATTTGAAGTGAAGTGTATACAGGTACCATCATCTGGCAAAATATCAATTTGTTAAAGCTGATTCTTTCTAATAACGTACTAATGAAATACCAAGATGGGCCAGAGGGCTTTGGACCCTTGCCCTTGGTTAGCCAGAGGAGGCATTTTCCCCTTTCATATAGTGTTTTCTAGAGAATTTTTAGTTCACTCTCTGCTCTAGCTGTCTACTGATGTACAATGCACACAACTGTCATCTTCCCATGAATTTATACAAGCAAATTCTCCCAACAGCTGATGAAAACAAAAAGGAAATGAGGCTTGATTTATCAATGGAACATGATTAAAATTAGTATTTTCCTTGATTTAACATAAAAGCATCTTAGGTTAAGTCTATATGATTGATTATATTAAATCAATCAATATTTAGATTTGTTTGACTTTCATATATGTGGTGTTCTCCTTTACTATAGAAAGATAAATTTGATCTAGAATGCAGCTTTCAAGAGTGTTATACTCCTACACTTTGTCCTAGAAAACATAAGCTTAATGCTGAGCCTTTAACTCCAAGTTAGGTGGGTAGAGGCAAAGTTACATTAGATTTATCCCTAGCCCCAAACAACATTAAGCTCGTAATTAACCTTTAAGTCACACCAGAAGGCATCTCTGTACCTGCCAGGTGGTCTGGCTATTCTTCCACCACTATATTCAGGCAAGAAGGTACAATATTGGCTCAAGAGTCCTCAAGACTTTGTTTTGTTGCCCCCAAACAGAAGAGTTTGTCTAAGGTGGTGACATTGATTTTTTTTTTTTTTTTTTTTTTTTTTTTTTTGTGGTATGCGGGCCTCTCACTGCTGTGGCCTCTCCCGTTGCGGAGCATAGGCTCCGGACGCGCAGGCCCAGCGGCCATGGCTCACGGGCTTAGTTGCTCCGCGGCATGTGGGATCTTCCCGGACCAGGGCACGAACCGGTAACCCCTGCATCTGCAGGCGGATTCTCAAGCACTGCGCCACCAGGGAAGCCCGGTGACATTGATTTTTAATTTTTTTCCCAACTCTAGAAACCTATGAGATTTTCTACTATTTGAAAACTGCTAAGCAAGTTGCCCTGAAAGTTATAAAATTAGTAAATTACTGATCACTTACAGGATCATCTTATGTGTTGGCAAAATCTGAAGGTCTCAAAGCCTCACCCCAACAAAGCCAGCTTTACCAGCTACCTGATACATACCTTCTCCATAGTGCTTCACCCCATAAACGTTGATAAATAATATAAAGTATAGACACTTTTGGAAAGGGAAACCTCACCAGATTTCCAAGTCAGGTATTTATTAGTATGAAAGAATATGATACTTTCCTGTTAGCAAATTTATTTTGGACTAAGGGGATTAAAAGATGTAAGGAGGGCTTCCCTGGTGGCGCAGTGGTTGAGAGTCCGCCTGCTGATGCAGAGGACACGGGTTCGTGCCCCCGTCTGGGAAGATCCCACATGCCACGGAGCGGCTGGGCCTGTGAGCCATGGCCGCTGAGCCTGCGCGTCCGGAGCCTGTGCTCCGCAACGGGGAGAGGCCACAACAGTGAGAGGCCCATGTAACGCAAAAAAAAAAAAAAAAAAAAGATGTAAGGAAGCTATCAAGAGACCAGAAAGATGAGAAGGACAAGAGAACAATTCCATAGTGTAGGTAAAATCTACAACTAGATTGGGAGGAGGCTGAGTCATGAATACTAAATATGTTAGCTTCCTAGTTTTCAGGGTGGTCCTGGCACCTTCCCTTATGAGATAACAGGCATGTTAAGAAGATAAGATGAAAGCAGGAAAGATAAAAACCTAGATCCATATATGGCAAGGTGCATGGTGGACCGAGGTAACAAGGAGAAAGGGAAAAAAATGGAAGAAAAGGACATCAATATTAAATGGCTTCATTTTACTGCAAGTGACAAAACCGCAACTCATACTGGCTTAAAAACTAAAAGGGGGTTAAGATACCTAGCTTATATAACTGTTGTGTAATGGTTGGATCTAATACCCAAATAATATCATCAATAATCTATCTGTCTCCCCCAGTCTCTAATATTTTCATTGCTATTAGTTATTTATTAGTTATTTATTAGTTATTTATCCTCAGCCCTCTGGATAGGCAGATGCCACCAGCACATTGGCCCTGGGGTCCATCCTGCACTAATCACTGTGATTGACACCAAGAGGTGGTCTGCTCCTCCCAATCAGCGGGCTGAGATTCTTGAGGGCTGGGGATCTGGAAGGGAAAACTAAAACTACTGTTACTTTAAAAGGGGAATAGATGCAGGGAAGGCAGAAACCACAGATTTAAGTCACTCTCCCCTCTGGAAAGTGTTTCCCCAGCAGGTGAGAGGAGTATTTTTCCTGAGCTTTTCTTTCACAGGTGACTCTGGGCCTGGGACCACCAAGCCAAAGTCTAAGCTGGAGAGCTGTGTACTCATTACAGCTCCCCACTATGCTTTTCTTTCCTAATTACCAGAAGGGTGGCTCTTGGAGGACTTGTCCTCTGTGGAGAAGGTTAGCCCCAGCTTGAAATTCTCCTCTGAGCTTGGAACCTAAAATGGATTTTTCTAGTAGACATTTGAAGTACTTTATAGAGGCAACACCACACCCTTTTAATGAAGCCCTGAAAAGGCACATTTTAGGGTGCATAGAATGCATGGCTTTGGACAGTCTAAAAAGCCATTAATCTTCTTTCAATGTAAAGCACACAGCGACAAATACTTATAAGTTTAGAAACACAGAAAGAGAAAGAGAAGAAAAAAACTCCACTTACTAGACAAGACACAATTGTTAATTTTATTTGTGTGTGTGTGTGTGTGTGTAAAAGATCATTTTTTGTTTTCTGATTGGTTTTATAATTGCTTTTCCCTTCTCAGTGATAGTGAAACTTGGTTTTGTGACTGTCCAAGGCTGTACTCGGGCAAGCAGTGCCAGTTTGCAACTTGTGAAAGCAACCCATGTAGAAACGGTGCCACCTGTGTTCCTAAATCTGGGACAGACTTTGTCTGCCTCTGTCCGTATGGAAGGTCTGGTCTCCTCTGCATTGAAGGTAAGAGCTTTTCATTATTGGGCATGAGCACAGGTAGAAGGGGGTGAAGAGAAAGTCACTCAGAGAGAGAGAATCAAGGACAGTACCTGACTGAACAAATCCATCAAATCCTTTCCTTGGTTCTTTTCAAGTCAGTCAAGACAAGACCCATTAATGAGACGGGTCACTGAGCAGGTATTTCTCATACCCACTGAGTAATTATAAAGGAGGTAATAAGTTTTCCCTGAGGTTAGACTACGGAAAATCTCTGTATTATTAAATCTCCATGGCATTCTAATGCTCAGAGAGCAGCAAGGATAATCAGAAAAATACATAAAATCAAATTATTTTACATCATTTTGGCAAACTGAGGGTATAATATTAACAAATCTATGTATTGTAGATAAGTTGTTTTTATTTAAAGATAACAAAACCCATGACATGGTTATTATATCCCAAGAAACTAAATCAGAAATACAAGCCTTGTTCCTCTCTTTAGGAAAATCCGGTATGTAGAAACCCTTCATTACAAAAATGTACAAGTAGCTATAATATAAAATAAGAAGCAAATTGCCTAATAATATAATATTTGCTTTGATATACAGAAATAAATGCTGTAAATATTTTCAGAAATAATTAAAAGTATTTGGTATTAATATTGAAACAACTCAGGACTGGACTTATTTCATCTTCATTTTCACCATAAAGAAAAAAGAAAGTTTACCCCTTTGACACTAGTGGTATTCGTTACCAAATTTTAGACTAAGGCTCCCAAAGTGAGCACAGACCCTACATCCTGGGAAACACACACAATGACACTAACACATCCAGACTGTGCTGACTCATCAAAAAGCTGGGGCCGCACACCTGATGCTACAGGCATGAAAATTGAAACTAGAATAAAGAAGAACCCGTGACCAAAATGTATTTACGGTTTTGAAACGTACATCTTTAAAGGCAACTAAGAGAACAGACTTGATGCGTAGCTGAGAGAGGGGCCCGGCTGTGCGCGTGGCAGGACCATGTTAGACGTGAGCTTTATCTTTGCAATGAGCATCGTAGACGGACGGAACAGAAGTCTTGCCCTTCCCTATGAAAACCTCATGCTTCTTAGACATAATCATTCCATTCAGATAAAAGCTATTGGAAAATGTAATTGATGGCAATACATTTGATTACTAAAGGATAAATCATCAATTTCGCTTCCTGCTTGAAAATCACTGACCATATGAAATAAGAAATGAAGATTTACAAGAATATCTTCATGTATTTACAAAAAAAATCTTGTTTATTCCCCTTTCTTAGTCTTATTAGGGTTCCAAAGATGCAAAGATTTATGAATGATTGAGACAGAAAAGATCACACCAAGTGTATTAGGCTCTTTGCCTCAGTGTCAGTAAGAAGAAATTCCTGCATGCGCCCATCCAGAGGAATGTCTCAAAATAAGTAGCCTATCCATTAATGTTTCCACAAATGTGCCAGGTCCATTTGAGAATCCTGCCCTTGTAGAGCTTACTTTCTGACTGAGAAGATAAAAAGGAAATAGAAACGGCTCGAGACACAATATAAACGTTATGAAGAGAATTATGAAGGAAACGAGGATGGAGAAAGTAGCTGAGGAGTGTTGCCAATCTCACCACAAGAATGACTCCAGGAGGGGGGAGGTCAGTGCTGAGGCCTAAAGAATAAGGAGGAAAAACAAGTCTCCAGGCAGAAGGTTCAGAAAATGGAAAAGCCTAAAGAGAGAGCCTGAGCCTTTTGAAGAATGAGAGGTGCTTCCATGGCTGGGGAACAAGGAGCAAGGCTTAGACTCTTTCTGGAGTACTTAGGAAGCCATGGCCGGTGGGTTTCAAACAGGCACATGGTTTATATGTATTTGCTTAAACCATTTTGATTTTAGAGATTGATTTTAGAAGGCTTCTGTCTCTGATCCTGAGAAAAGATAATTTTGCCTAAGGCAAGGTTGATGGCAGTAGAGAATGAAATAAGTGAACTTGAGATCAGTTCTGGGGACAGAACTGGAAACATACTGGAAAAGTAAGTGTGAGAAGGGCTGAGTCAAGAACAATGGCTGGATTTCTGTTTGTTCGTTTGAACTGCAGGTAGATGGTGGCACCCAAATCATTGCTTGGACCATTCAGGCAACCTGACCTCCAGGGGGTTGTCCAGAACATGCTGAATATACGTTTACTCATTAGAGAAAAGTGTAGAGCAAACCAGTTGAGCATGGTTCTTGCCCAGTTACAACTACATGTGAGAACAGGCACAGGAAAAACTGAGACTCCCTTTCTTATCTTGGCCTTTTTGTTAATACCAGAGGATTAAAAACTCAGCTTGTTTTATCAGCAATTGTGTTTGCTACATATCACTTTTCTTTCAAATTATAGCCATGTCTGCCATGCCAATGTATTCTTTGGGGGATAATAGAAAATATAATTATGACATTTCCTAGCTTGTTGATGTTTCACTGGGGAATTCATTCCCGGTCGATCACAGCAATGCTGATGGAGATGAACACTGGAAATGGAAAGCTCTAGCTGCCTTCTTCATAAAGTGCTTGACTCTCCTCAGCCACACTTCCTGTGGCCTGTTCCTACCAGGAAAAACCTCTTCTTGTTTTCTTAACCACACGTCTTTCTAAAGACAAAAGGTAGATGTTTTCTCTTGTCTCTTGCCCTCTTGTGTCCCTTCTATAAATATTTCTTAATTTACCTTCTCCTCCAACCTAGGTCACTCATTGGACACAGGTTTTGAAGAAAGCAACACCATCCTGATTGCAAGCCCAGACCCTGCAATCAGTGTGCTGGGTTCAAATCCCCATTCTCTGCTGACTAGACAACTGGGTGATCTCAGCAAGTCACTGGGTCTCTCAGAACTTCAACTTCAATGAATATAATAATAGAACCTACCTTAGAGATTCAGTGAGAATTAAGTGAGATAATTCATGTAGAGTGCCTAACACGTTACTGATCATATAGAAAATGCTTTTGGAATGAAACAATGCCATTTGCAGCAACATGGATGGACCTAGAGATTATCATACTAAGTGAAGTAAGTCAGACGGAGAAAGACAAATACCACTTATATGTGAAATCTAAAATATGACACAAACGAACTTATCTGCAAAACAGAAACAGACTCACAGACATAGAGAACAGACTTGTGGTTGCCTGGGGGTGGCGGGGGGGAAGGACTGGGTGTTTAGGGTTAGCAGATGCAAACTATTATATAGAGGATGGATAGACAACAGGGTCCTACTGGAGAGCACAGGGCACTATATCCAATACCCTATGATAAACCATAATGGAGAAGAATATAAAAAAAGAATGTATATATATATATATATATATGTATATATATATATATACATATATATATATATATATATATATATACGTAACTGAGTCACTTTGCTATACAGCAGAAATGAACACAACATTGTAAATCAGCTATACTTCAATTTTTAAAATGCTTTTGTTTTTTAAGGGTGTCAAGCCAACATTCTCACATGCACAGTGAACTGCCACATCTTAATGTGGGAGAGGAGGCTGGATCTCCATCTCAGCTAAAAAGGAAACTTTCTAGGATATCAAAGGAAATCAAAATTAATTTTCTTTTAAAAATTTTTCTGAGTTGGTGACACTCTTCGCAGTGACTGGAGACAAGCCAGGGTATCACAAAATCAGGGAGGAGAGTGGCATCCCAGTGACAGATTATCAGCAGGCTGTTTAAGGACAAGATACCTCTATAAAGCAGCTTAATGTCAGGCTGGCATTTTGTGATGGCATACTTCAAACAAGTGTAATTTTATGTCATGTAAGCTTGTGACTCTTGACAGCATCTACTCTAAGATCCAGCTTTTCCTCTCCAACTCCACAGCTGCTTGATTGCCCTGCTGTTCACCTGACCTCAGTATCCTTCCTTTCCCACCATGTTTAAATCCTGTGTTTTCTAGCTCCTGGTTACAAAGAAGTGTTGAAAAGATCAAGCCCAATCCCAGAGGGGAGTAAGGAGATAGTGGATTGTGGCCATACAAAAAAGCACTCAGTAAAGTGATTGCACTTGCTCTGGGTTGAAGGCAACCCTTGAGAAGTCTGCATTTTCTCTTCCTTAAGAACTGAGGGAATTGTCTTTCCTTTTGTTCAGTGGGAAGGTACATACCTCCTGCCTTTCACCTTTTTTTTCTATCTGTAAAGAAAAAAAATTAGATTGACACATATAAAAAGGCAACAATTAAAATAAGTACATGTCTCAACATACACCGAAATGCTTGTGACAAGTAGCCTTGATGGACACCTGCCAACGAATCCACTGGCACATGGATTAGCACCTTTCTTCTGTTTATGCAAGAGGCAATTCCAGCAGAGCAAAGTCACAGCTATTGTTCCCATAATTATTACAAGTACTTTGTGTCTATAAGCAAATGAGTCTTTAAAAATATATACAGGGCTTCCCTGGTGGCGCAGTGGTTGAGAATCCGCCTGCGGATGCAGGAGACACGGGTTCGTGCCCTGGTTCGGGAAGATCCCACATGCCGTGGAGCAACTAAGCCCGTGAGCCATGGCCGCGGAGCCTGTGCGTCCGGAGCCTGTGCTCTGCAACGGGAGAGGCCACAACAGTGAGAGGCCCGCATACCGCAAAAAAAAAAAAAAAAAAAAAAAAAAAATATACAAAACTATCCAGGAAATATTTTCTGATGAATGTCTTTCATGAGGTTTATATGTATCTATAATTAATGCTATAATCTTTCTCTAAAGGCATTATGCTTCCTACCAATGATTGGTGTTGGATTTAATTATCTATATGTACACACACATACATACACAAATACATTCACACACACACGCACACACCCATCAATTAAAAACAGTGAGGGGCTTCCCTGGTGGCGCAGTGGTTGAGAGTCCACCTGCCGATGCAGGGGACATGGGTTCATGCCCTGGTCCAGGAAGATCCCACATGCCGTGGAGCGGCTGGGCCCGTGAGCCATGGCCGCTGAGCCTGCGTGTCCGGAGCCTGTGCTCCGCGACAGGAGAGGCCACAACAGTGAGAGGCCCACGTACCCCAAAAAAGCCCACAATGAGATTAAAAGGTATTTTGGGGATTTCCTTGGTTGTGCAGTGGTTAAGAATCTGCCTGCCAATGAAGGTGAGACACGGGTTGGATCCCTGGTCTTGGAAGATCCCATGTGCAGTGGAGCAACTAAGCCTGTGTGCCACAACTACTGAGCCTGCGCTCTACATCCATGAGCCACAACTACTGAGCCCTACTGCCATAACTACTGAAGCCCATATGCCTAGAATCCATGCGCTGCAAGGAGAGAAGCCACTGCAATGAGAAGTCCATGCACCGCCACAAAGAGTAACCCCTGCTCCCCATAACTAGAGAAAGCCCATGTGCAGCAATGAAGACCCAATGGAACCATAAACCAACCAACCAACAAACAAACAAATAAATAAATAAATAAAATTTATTTTTAAAATTAAAAGATATTTTGACTTGGGGAATTATACCAGTTGTGGCAGAGTCTGCTAGTTGTTTAACCAATATATTCTCTCCTTTTTTGTTAATATACCCCCGATTTTATTAGGAGCAGTAATGTACCCAGCTGAAATGCCTCAGTCTCCCTTAAAGCTGAGTTCAGCCATGAGACTAAATTATGAACAATCAGATGTAAGTCGAAGTATTTCTGAACCTCTGGAAAAACTCCTTAAGAGCGGAATGACCCCCAACCCTCCTTTCTTAAACCTGGAATGTGGATAAGATGATTCAAATTCCAAAAATCATCATGGATCACAAGGCAACCTTGAAAATGGAAGATACATGCTAGGATAGTAAAGCAAAAACATGAAATAAGCCTAAATCCCTGATAACTATAAAACTATCACACCAGCCAGGGATTGCCCACCATCCAACTTTTGTTAACGAGGGAGAAATAATCTATTTGGTTTATGCCTCTTTTATTTTGCTATGTGGTATCTACTATATGTAGTTAAACCTAATCCTTTCTAATACAATCAGTGTCAAAATTTCCCCAAACTTTATAACCTGATATGTTTTCTCAAATATTTCTGATTTTGTTCATAAGCTCTTAGACTCCTTTTCAAAGAGAGAAAAAGTAGAGGATTTCTTTTGTTATCTTATTTCATACTATACGTTTTAATAAATTATAAGTTTATAAAATATATTTTTCAGCCCAATGGAAGCATGGTATGGACATTATTTCAATATTATAAAAGAAATATCCCAAGGTAAGCAGCAAAATGAAAAACTCTGTTTTTTCCAAATTAGACAAATAATTTAGAAAACAAATTTTAGATCTTACTTATGAAACATTACCCTTCTCTTAAAACTACCCCCATGAGACTATTTCTAACAATCACACTAAATAAAAAATCAAATTCATTTGTAGATTTTCACATTTCAAATTCTAGTGAGGCATGCATCTGTTATTGTCTGCTTTTAAGCAGAGAACAAAGACTGTTCATCGAACTCTTCCTAATTTTTTGCCTCCAGAATTCTGTCAGTAAAGAGCTAAACTTTAACAGGCAATTGTCCCTTCTGTTCATTCCAGGGCTTTGTCATTGTCTAGCAACCTCCCAGAACTCTGCCTCCCAACACTAGCATTTTCTGCTTGTTAAAAATGTCTTTAAAATGGATCGACTATGAACAGAGGCAGAATTGTCTCTCCTGAATGTATTTATGACAAACTGACTTCTTCAACCGTGTGTGGAAATGTAACCTCTGCAGTTTGTCCTGAGCTCACCAGAGAATTTAACTTTGCAGGTCTGTCAGTCCAGGCCTTCCCAAAAAGAGTTGATTTTTTTGTTATAAAATGAATACTGTCAGATTCCACCGTACCCATCAGGTTACACTCAGTCGGGTTAAGAGTTGTGCAGCTGTGATGCCCCTGCCAGCAACAAGCAACAGAGAGCATGAACACATTTGTTGTACATTTAAAAACTCTTCACAGAGAGGGACAATTGATTATAGCCTGAGTAAATTTATGGTGCATCAGAAACTGCAAAGTGAACATTTTGTAAAGAGGCAATGAAATTTATTGATTATTAGGAATGAAATAAATAGGGAGGGAAGTGCCACTGTGTTATGTAAATTGCCCACCACTCTATACACTGGCAGCAGCTATCCAGTTCAGGGTTTGTGTTTGTTTGTATTTACAGATGTGCTCATATTTTATCTTTTCTAATATTTTGTCATCCCATGACTTTGAGCTTGTAAATGGCTTCCTGTGTTCCTTAGGATGAGATAAGAACTGCTTAAAGTCATGTACAAACCGGACTGGACAAACCCCCACTTATCCCCAACGCCCCCCTCCAATTCACACTATTTTGTGATTCTCTTGTTTTTTAAATTTTTTTATTGAAGTATAGTTGATTTACAATGTTGTTTCAATCTCTGCCTATACAGCAAAGTGACTCAGTTATACACCTATATTCATTCTTTTTTTTGATTCTTTTCCATTATGGTTTATCGCAGGATATTGAGTATAGTTCTGCATGCTATACATTAGGACCTTGTTTATCCATTCTAAATGTAATAGTTTGCATCTACAAACCCCAAACTCCCATTCCATCCCTCTCCCTCTCCCCCATCCCTTTGGCAACCACAAGTCTGTTCTCTATGTCTGCGAGTCTGTTTCTGTTTTGTGGATAAGTTCATTTGTGCCATATTTTATATTCCACATAGAAGTGATTTCATATGATATTTGTCTTTCTCTTTCTGACTAACTTCACTTAGTATGATAATCTCTAGTTGCATCCATGTTGCTGTAAATGGCATTATTCCATTCTTTTTATGGCTGAGTAGTATTACATTGTACATATGTACCACATCTTCTTTATTCATTCATCTATTGGTGAACATTTAGGTTGTTCTCACGTTTTGGCTGTTGTGAACATTGTCATGAACATAGGGGTGCATGTATATTTTTGAATTATAGATTTGTCTGGATATATTCCCAGGAGTGCGATTGCTATATCTTATGGTAATTCCATTTTTAGTTTTTTAAGGAACCTCCATACTGTTCTCCATAGTGGCTGTATCAATTTACATTCCCACCAACAGTGCAAGAGGGTACCCTTTTCTCCACACCCTCTCCAGCATTTGTTATTCATAGACTTTTTAATTATGGCCATTCTGAAAGGTGTGAAGTGGTACCTCTTTGTAGTTTTCACTTGCATTTCTCTAATAATTAGTGATGTTGAGCATCTTTTCATGTGCCTACTGGTCATCTCTATGTCTTCTTTGGAGAAATTTCTACTAAAGTCTTCTGCCAATTTTTCGATTGGGTTGTTTCATTTTTTGTTGTTGAGTTGTATAAGCTGTTTGTATATTTTGGAGATTAAGCCCTTGTCAGTCACATCATTTGCAAATATTTTCTCACATTCCATAGGTTGTTACTTTGCTTTTTTTAAAAAATGATTTTCTTTGCTGTGCAAAAGCTTGTAGGTCCCTTTTGTTTTTATTTTTATTGCCTTGGGGGACTGACCTAAGAAAACATTGGTACAATTTATGTCAGAGAATGTTTTGCCTATGTTCTTTTCTAAGAATTTTATGGTGTCATGTCTTATGTTTAAGTCTTTAAGCCATTTTGAGTTTATTTTTGTGCATGATGTGAGGGTGTGTTCTACCTTCATTGATTTACATGTAACTGTCCAACTTTCCCAGCAGCACTTGCTGAGGAGACTGTCTTTTCCCTATTTTATATTCTTGCCTCCTTTGTTGAAGATTAATTGACCTTAGGTGTGTGGGTTTATTTCTGAGCTCTTTATTCTGTTCCATTGATCCTTATGCCTGTTTTTGTACCAATACCATGCTGTTTTGATTACTATAGCTTTGTAGTATTGTCTGAAGTCTGGGAGAGTTATGCCTCTTGCTTTGTTTTTTTTCCCTCAGGATTGCTCTAGCAATTTTGAGTCTTTTATGGTTCCATATACATTTTTGGATTATTTGTTCTAATTCTGTGAAAAATGTCATGGGTAATTTGATAGGGATTGCACTGAATCTGTAGATTGCCTTGGGTAGAATAGAGTCATTTTGACAATATTGATTCTGCCAATTCAAGAGCATGGGCTATCTTTCCATTTCTTTGAATCCTTTTTATTTCCTTTATTAATGTTTTATAGTTCTCAGCATACAAGTCTTTCACCTCCTTGGTCAGGTTTATTCCTAAGTTTTTTTCTTTTTTTTTTTTGGTGGGGGGTGGTAGGCGGGCCTCTCACTGTTGTGGCCTCTCCTGTTGCGGAGCACAGGCTCCGGACACGCAGGCTCAGCGGCCATGGCTCACAGGCCCAGCTGCTCTACGGCATGTGGGATCTTCCCAGACCAGGGCACAAACCCGTGTCCCCTGCATCGGCAGGCAGATTCTCAACCACTGTACCACCAAGGAAGCCCGATTCCTAAGTATTTTTTGGTGCAAATTTAAAAGGTATTGTTTTTTTTACATTCCTTTTCTGATATTTCATTGTTCGTTTAAAGGAATGCAATGGATTTCTGAATGTTAATCTTGTGTCCTGCCACTTTGCTGAATTTATTTGTTAGATCTAGTAGTTTTTGTGTGGAGTCCTTAAGGTTTTTTATATATAGTATCATGTCAGCTGCATATAGTGACTATTTTACCTCTTCTCTTCCAATTTGGATAACTTTTATTTCTCTTTCTTGTCTAATTGCTGTGGTTAGGGCTTCCAATACTATGTTGAAGAGAA
Source organism: Kogia breviceps (assembly GCF_026419965.1). NCBI lineage: Eukaryota > Metazoa > Chordata > Mammalia > Artiodactyla > Physeteridae > Kogia > Kogia breviceps. The sequence continues at coordinate 17,336,855 of NC_081322.1, forward strand.
GTGGTGAGAGTGGACATCTTTATCTTGTTCTAGACTTTAGTGGGAAGGTTTTCAGCTTTTCACCACTGAGTATCATGTTGGCTGTTGGTTTATTATTAATGGCTTTTATTATGTTGAGATATATTCCCTCTATTCCCACTTTGGTAAGAGTTTTTATCATGAATGGATGTTGAATTTTGTCAAATGCTTTTTCTGAATCTATCAAGATGATCATGTGGTTTTTTACTTTTCTTTTGTTAATGTGGTATACTACATTGATTGATTTGCATTTGTTGAATCATCCCTGTGAACCTGGGATAAATCCTACTTGGTTGTGGTGTATGATCTTTTTTATGTATTGTTGGATTCAGTTTGCTAATATTTTGTTGAGAATTTTTGCATCTATACTCATCAAAGATATTGGCCTGTAATTTCCTCTTTTGATGGTGTCTTTGTCTGGTTCTTGGTATCAGGGTGATGGTGGTGGTTTCATAGAATGTCTTTGGGAGTGTTCCCTCCTCTTCAATCTTTTGGGTGTTTGAGAAAAATTGGTATAAGTTCTTCTTTGTATGTTTGGTAGAATTCACCTGTGAAGCCATCTGGTCCAGGACTTTTGTTTGCAGGAACTTTTTTTATTACAGATTCTATTCAATATTTCACTTCTAGTGATCAGTCTGTTCAAATTATCTATTTCTTCTTGATTCAACTTTGGTGGGCTGTATGTTTCTGGAAAGTTGTCCATTTCTTCTAGGTTGTCAAATTTGTTGGCGAACAGTCTGTCTGTTTCTCTTTTAAATGCCAGCCACACACCACACCATCCATCCCTCAGACTGTGCACTGTGTGAAGGTAAACATCGCCTTGCCTGGGCCATCACCACAGTGGTGAAGGGGCCAAAGGTGCCTACATGTGGCAAGCTCTCAAATTCTTGCTGAATTGCAAATGATTTGAAAGTTCTTTAGAATATTCATGTAAGCTGTTACCCTGAGTGTTCTACTAAACCTATTATTTAGGGGGAAATCAATAAGTATTTGTCAAATTGAAAAGGTAAACCAGTTAAATAATCAATGAATGAAGAGTCTAATATGGAACTTTCCAGAAGTGTGTTCCACAGCACGCTAGGGCAACAGGAGTGGGTTGAAATGAACTCACATCTATTGGGTGCTTGCTGTATGCCAGGCCCTCAGCTAAGCACTTACTTTACATCTTCCTACATGATCCACATAATAACCTAAGGAGACATGTCATTATTCATCATGCAGGTAAGGAAACTGAGGCTCAAAGAGTTTAAATAACTAGTCAAAAATGATATAGTTTGTGAGTGGTGGGTAGATCTGGAACCAGAAATCTCAGACTTCAGCCTTTCTTTAAAACATTGTGTAGTTTTATAATGTCCCCTTTTGGGAACTCACAGTGTGTAGTCACACAACAAAGACTCTGAGAAGCTGTACAATAACACAGCACTCTTCTTTCTCACAGAACAAGCTTTTCACAGAATACGCTGGAGTAGTTCCTAAAGTGGTATATGCACACTCCACTGTGGTATTGGAAGAAAATATTACATCTCTTTTTTAATGTCTGTCTTTTAATTTGTGTTTTTTATGCTTTATGATGTCCACATTATATTAATATATATATATAATTTAAATAAATAATATATATGAGCCATGATCACAGAAGTTTAGAGACTAGCACTTCCCTTTCAAACATGGCCTGAAATTTTTATTCATTCCACTGACTTCATGAAACTAACTTGGAGAAACTGATTTCAAAGTACCCTTGAAATGCTTGGAATATATAATATATAAAATGTATTACACTATTCCATTTTGTTGATATTGTTAGAGGAAACAATGGAGTGGCATATTAGAAAGCTGCTTATTCTTGTTCTTAAAGTCCTTTAAAACAACCCACTCCCCCCAATACAATTAAGTTACTTAAATTTGCATCCTCTAAGCTCATGCTTCCTGAGCTGTGGAAAAGATGCTAAGAAGACCCTGGTTGCAGGGCAGAGTGACTGCAATACCAACAGCAAGCTCACTGTGGAAAGTCAAGAGCATTCTATGGAAATGTGTCCCTCTGGGCAGGCTTTCCCCAGCATAAATATCCAGTTAAGACCCCTTAGGCCTAAACTGAACAGAATAAATTTAAGTGGAAGCCATTCTTCCTTCTCTGCATCACAATTCAATAAAAATCTGAAGTGCTTAAAATTCTATTATGCGTTTATCACTCAGCATTCTGTTTTGTTACAATTTTCCTCAATGAGTCAATGACTTGATCCTTGCTTTCTTCTTGGTCCTTTTACCAAATGGTGACCCTTCAATACTTTAAGTTTCCAAAGAAATATTCAACTTTGGTAAAGTTATAGTTCGTATACTTGATAAGATCAACTAAACCTGGAAAGATTGATACCTTTAGATGGATGATTTTTCAACTCAGATAAATAAACAGTTTCTTAGAGAAAAAAATTAATCCAGCAAGGTAGTATTTTTGAAAGTGTAACAATTACTGTAGAATTGATTAATCAAAATAATTAAACCAGTAATTCCAGTAAACTCATGACGTACATCTGGGATTAAATAACTTGGCCAATGGGGTCTGGGATTCCTATCATTACACATTTGTAAGACAATTATTAAATTGGGGAATAATGACAAAAAATAGAGAGGGAGAAAGAGAGAATATTTCTGAAAGTTAATTACAGCTTGTAACAAAATCCCAACATCATATGTACATATGTTGCATTAAAATTATTCAATGTATCTGACATCTGCATGCTCTCCACAATTATGAGAGTTCTATATACCTTCCCTTGCTTTATCCTACCCCTACTCTTGAGAAATTAAGGATAAATCCAAAGGTAAGGATAAGCAGAGTTAAATGATCTCAATTTGGCTGTGATGATGTTGTCATAAACCCTGAATCTAAATGTGAACTGCAAATGGGAATTATAAACACTCGATATCAGAAGCATGGTTCACATCTCAAAATGTATGAATTACTTAGTATGAACAATGGTTGCTGAAAGGCTATTTGAGTCCTTGGTTTTCTAAGGAGAGCATGATGTAAGGATTACTAAGAACTGGGCTTCCTATTCATTTCTGAAATTAAAAATCTGAAGAGCAAACAAGAATAATTTACAAAAGCTCATCTATTATGTATTTTAAATTCTTTTTTTCCTATGGGCTAAACAATAAACAAATAAAGGTATACTTTTGATTCCTTTTTTCTACCGATGGCACCTTGGTCCTGAGTAAGGGATTTGCTGGGAGTGAATTAACTCTTTCTTGCCTCTGACTTTGGTCATTAGAGCATAACTGGTGTGTCCATGGCTTGTAAAGTTCTTTGAAAGTCAGCATTTACTGCCCATTTTGATTTTCATCCATAACTTAACACCTGACACGGAACATCCAATCTTTTCCAGAAGTCTATATATTGTATGACTTAGTCCCTCAAATGACATTTTGTAATTTGCTTTGCCATTCTAAAAGGGCCAAGGGTATTTTTGAATCTCATCTTTTTTGTTCTTGTGTATTAAATCAACTTGAAATTGTTAAAGTGAGACTCTTTCTGCCCCAAGTTTTGAAGCTCTAGAGAAAACAAAGCTGTCATCAGGATGAGTGGCTGATAATTCTGCTCACTGGAGTGTATCCCTGTCAGTCTCCAGGTAGATGGCTTAACATACACCTTGTTGACAGCAAACACCAAAGGGGGACAAAGGAGGAACATCACTGTGGCTGCCTTGTCCAGTTAGTCCCCAAGTCCTTGTCAGGACTTTTATCTTAACCATGATTTTTCCTGGGATTGCTATATCCACTGCATTTGAAGTTGACTGCCTGTATAAGCTTTAAAAATAGAATGTTGAAGAAATGTATATTTCAGAGGTCTTTTTGTCTGTGAGTTGTAAAAATGCCTTCACAGTGCTGCTACCTTCTTGCCTCCATCATACCTCTCTCCTCCCTGACTTGTGATAATAAATGAATACTTCTGAGAATCTTCAGGATCCTGGACTGAGCTACTGGACTTTAGTCTCAATCAGTATAGCAAAAGGAGGATGGAAATCTTCAATGGCCATTTCTCCCATTGGTTATGATAATTAAGGAATTACACAGTTTTCCTTCCTGCAAATCAAAGGACTTAAGGTGCCTCTCTAACAACATTGAAAAGCTTTTTTAGTTATTCAACTCTTGCCCTGTTGGAATAGGAGAATATCAGAACACAAAGGGCTGCAAATTTATGGGTGTCTTAAGGAAAATCTAATTACAACTTGATTTTTAAAAATCCCCTTGATAAAAGTCTGTTTCCAGAGAAGCAGCTTTTGTAGAACAAACTTACAAATGATTATATCCCAAATGTGCTACTTGGTAAAATTGAAAAGAAGTGTTGCTCAAAGCCTTCTTAGGTACAGAAAGCAAAAGAACAACATCTCATTTTTTCACCCTCCTTTCTTTCGAGTAGAGTAGGGCACTGCATTTTAGTCAATGCTTTATTCTTTTAACATCTGCGTGCTATTAATTAATGAACTTCACCATTTAAGCAGGCTCAGATATTATGTTATTAACTAAAAAAATCCTCACATCACTTTATATCTGACATATTGAAGTTGACAGTGTTGGAGAAGAGAGCTGAGTTTGGGTCCAGGATGGGGAATGGCCAGCTGTGTGACCTTCATCAAGTCCCTCACTGCACTGTACTTTAGACAGTCTTCCTCTTCTTCAATTTTTGAATTCCAATCAGAACACTTAGATTGACAATAAGAAAAAAGAATTATGAGTTACTCCTACTGATTCAAATTCAGTTTTATTTGGTGTCACCTTCATTACAAGTCATGACAGTTCACAGAATGGCTAAGAAGAGTTAGCAGGGATTGAGTGCTTGCAATTGAGAGCTTTGTAAAGGATATCTCTTTTAATCCTCAAAAGAGCACAAACTGCAGTTATTATTATTATCCCCATTTTATAGATTGAAAATTAAATAAGGTAAATAACTAGCATGAGAAATGGCCAATTAGTGGCAGAGCTGTAATCAGAACACTTAACTGTCTATACGGCCTGCATCCTCTCCTTTTATGTTACTTATGTTACTCTGAATCCCATGAATGTGCCTCAAATACACAGATTCATTTACACAGTATTTAAAGCAAAATCCACTTATGGAAGTTATTCTTTATTAATTTAACAGAAACTGAAATAATAATTGCTTTCTTAAGAATAATAGCTCAAGTATAGGGCTTCCCTAGTGGCTCAGTAGTTGAGAGTTCGCCTGCCGATGCAGGGGACGCAGGATCGTGCCCCAGTCCAGGAAGATCCCACATGCCACGGAGCAACTGGGCCCGTGAGCCATGGCCACTGAGCCTGCGCGTCCAGAGCCTGTGCTCCGCAATGGGAAAGGCCACAACAGTAAGAGACCCGCGTACCGCAAAAAAAAAAAAAAAAAAAAAGAAGAATAGCTCAAGTATAAAACTGTGAACAACTGGTCAAGCCTCACCATGTGATTAAAATGTTATCTAAACAAACTTAGGCACTTGGGGAGATGTGTTCATTATCAATGATGGTTTGTCCCATTGGCACAGGTATTTATTAGATCTGACATCAATATACTTTACTGTTTTTAGCATTAGAAATTATATGGCAAATTATGAGATAATAAATATGGTTTAATTATGTTATTTTAATTGGAAGAAAACATTGTAAAACATTGTTGTTGTCTGAGCAGAGTGGGAAAAAAATTGGCCAAATTCAAGTCTTATTTAGAAGTAGATTCTATAAGACTTACTGATAGCCTGTGTTGGAAGTGAGGAGAAGAAGGGATTAAAAACTGGCTCTGAGATTTTTCAATTGAGCCACTTAGATAATAGAATGCCTTACTGAAACATGAGAAGAAAAAACTTGGGATGGAAATAGTTTAGTTTTGCTTCAGACATCTGTAGAATGTATAAGTGGAGATGTAAAGGAGTCAGATGTTTCATTTTGCCTTAAAATAAGATGCTTGGCCCACAGAAATAAAGTTGGGGGTTGTCAGCACATAGTCTTAAACTCCTGAATATATATAAAATCACTCATGAAGAGAATGCAGAGAGAGCTACATGCTGGGAGCTACACCATTTAGAATTTAGGTAGAGAAGAAAGAGGAGAAAAGAAATGGAGATTGAGAAGATTTGGTCAGAGAGGGAACAGAAAACCTGGAGAGCAAGGTGTCACAGAGGCCACCACAGTCTGCTTTCCAGAGAAAAAGACTTCACCAGAGCCTTATCTCATCTGGAAAGTGGTGTGTTTCCCACCTCAGCCTCACCAGCTTTCCCGTCTCACCTAAGGAGGAAAATGAATCTCAGAAACATTTGTCAAAGTCATAGCCCAGGAGCACAGCCTCCTCCTGAAAGACTGGGAGGTCGTCATGAGATCACAGAACACTTCCATCCACTCCCATAACCACATACCTGGGCTCCAGGACAGCAAAAGGGGTCACCACTGAAAGGACTGCAAGATGCACTCTCCTTGGAGAGAACCAAAGTCAACAGAGAAGACAAAAATCACAGACACTAGAGGAATATGAAGCCTCTGGCATCTACAGCTTCAGGGAACATTAAATACAGCCCACTTCCTAACCAGATTAATATCAAACTTCACACTAAAACCCTTTACCTTAGTTCCTATTATGTGATACATCATGTCCAGTTTTCAACAAAAAATGATGTTGCTAAAAGACAAAAAAAAAAAGAAGAAAGCAAAAAAAGAAAGAAAAGAAACACATTCTGAAACAAGCACCAGAACCAGACACAAATATTACACAGACAATTGAATGATCATACACAGAATTTTTTTAAAAAATCAGTAAGACATAAACAGCACTTTGAATCATAAAGTTACTAAGAGGGTATGATGAACCACTTCATGTCAATACAGCTGAAAAATTATATAAACTGCATAAAATCTTAGTAAAACACAATTAATTAAAACCAGAAAAATAACAAACATGAATAGCCCTGTAATTAAATTCCTAACTAAAAATCTTCCCACTGAGAAAACTCACGTGCCTTCACTGATGAACTCTTCTGATTATGTAAAGAAAAAATAGCACCAGTCTTACACAGACTCTTCACATGAATAAAAAAAGAGGGAAAACTTTCCCATGAGGCAAGTACAATTTAGATATTAAACTTGACAAGAAAAATAAGTGACAGGCCAGAGGTGAATATTGAAGCAAAATCCTAAACAAAATAATAACAAGCATAATCTAGCAATTCTTACCTTGGAAGATGATTACACAGAAAAAATGAGTTCACTAGATGAGCTGTACAGTTTCGATTTGTAAGCTTGTCTGAATTATAGTTCAATAGAAAGTTAAGTACAAGAAAAATTAGTTTTCTAAATTTTTAACCTTTGCCTAGTCAGAGGGTGGAGTGCCATTTGTAATCACTTACAATTTTTATATATTTCCTCCCTCTCTTGCATCTTGTTCAGAACTCAGTCTGGACAAGTATATGCCACCTCAGGGTCACAAAGATAACCAGCCTCGTTTCAGATGAACGACTGAAGTTTTGCCCATGTAGCAAGAAAAATCAGCAGCAAAATTCTCCACTCAAAAGAGAAAATCTTCAACAATTTGAAAACTGGTTTTAATTTCACCAGGATGCTAGAGGATAACGTGTGTGTAGACAAGTAGAAAAACAAAGACATGACTGGTTATGATAAAAGTTATGGTAGTTCCAGAGCATGTTCAGATGTGCTGCTCTTTTTTATAAAATATTTCTATACTTTATTTTATTTCAAATTATTGTCAGTACAACTGTCAGTATTATCAACGAATATTGATTGAATGCTACATGTGACTTGATGGAATGCCATAGAATCAGATGCCGTGGGGGATACAAAACAAATGCAGCCTTTATCCTCAAATTTACTGATTTGAAAGGTAGGGATGGAGTGAAAAGAGGAAAAAATTCTTCTCATTTAAAAAAAAAAGGAAAGAATGATAAAAGGCCGAGTTACTGCAAAGGACTATTCATCTTCATGTCCCTCAGAGTTATTAGGTGCTATGATTTTCGCGTACTGTGTTAGTAGACTAATAAATATTTGCTGAGTGAATTGCATTAAATTCGTGCGGTATGAGGGATATTCGTTTATATCTGAGGTGTATATTTCATTCCCCAAGAAACAGAGAGCCCAATGGATCTGATTGCTACGTTGCTCTTTTGAAAATTCCTTCTAGCTATCTTCACAATTGCCCCTTAGCCTCTTTTCCATGGTAATTATACATATGATTTTTTAGAGAGGTAAATGGACTTGATATTTTCTTCCCACTTTTTAGAACAATGACTATTACCATTGTTTAGCATTAATTTCTGATAGAACATGTTTATTTCATTGTTGTTCACTTTTCTCCTTCTTGTTCCTACATTAAACAAACATCTATTATTTCTTAGAAATTTCACACTCCTAATTAGGGCCTTTGTTTTGCCAATAATTTATGTGAATCTTTATCCTTTTTTCATTTTGTTAGAGGCTTTATATTCTTTTTGTAAAAGACAAAATTTTTACATCTTATGTTCCCCCAAGAGCATACAGAAGTTATCTTTCTCTAGAAAGACATCAGCAGAAGGACATTTTCTATCAATGGAATTACTGGGTCACTAGTATGCTCATATTTAATTTTGAAAGATTTTACCAAACGGCCCTTTAAACAATTAATACTCCCACCAAAACATGAGAGAGGCTTCCTCAAAACTTTTTAATCACATGGGATAAAAGGATGCTCTCACCATTTTTGATTCACATTTCTTTATCTATAGATGTGGTTGATCTATGTGTTTATTGAGCATTTGTATTTCACTGTAAATTTTCCATTCGAATTTTGTGCCCATTCTCACTTGGATGAGATATGTGCTGGAGTTGTTGTTGTTAACAATACAGTAAGTCCCCTACATATGAAAGAGTTCAGTTCTGAGAACATGTTGGTAAGTCCAATTTGTTCGTAAGCCCAACAAAGTTAGCCTAGGTACCCAATCAACACAATTGACTATATAGTACTGTACTGTAATAGGTTTATAATAATTTTCACACAAATAATACATAAAAAACAAACACAAAAGATAAACAAAACATTTTTAATCTTATAGTACAATACCTTGAAAAGTACAGTAGTACAGTACAACAGCTGGCACACAGCATATGGCATCCAGTCAATAGGCAAGAAGAGTTACTGGCTGGAGGAGGAAGAGAAGGTGGGAGATGGTAGAACTGAAGGATCATCAGCAATAGGAGATAGAGAGCAAGCTGCAATTTCACTCATGCCTGACATTGATGACACAGGTTCTGGTTCCTTCCTGGAACCAGATGCATGTTCATATTTTGGAAGTTCGCAACTTGAAAGTTTGTATGTAGGGGAATTACTGTAGCTTGAAACCAACCATGTAGGAATATTTACAGTGTGAAAATCAATTAAAGCTGCAAACAAGGGTTTCTCTTGCCAAGCCCCACCCCTGCAGAGACCTGGCTGGGAAACGTTTGCAGGGTAACTGCTGGATTGAAATCTATATCCTTACAAAAACCTGTATAAGAATATTCATAGTAGAATCATTCATAATAGCCAAAAAAAAAAAAAGGAAGCCACTCAAATATACATCAACAGGAGAATTAATAATCAAAATATGGTATATCCACAAAGTGAAATCCAATTGTCTTTTGACTTTGTTTTTCCACATTTTTGGCATAAAGATTTTTGAGTTTTAAGTAGCCGAATGTATCACTCTTTCTGCTTCCTTTTATTATGTCAAGTTTAGAAAGATTATAAATAGACTGACCCATGCTTTTTATTTCTAAAGCTGTTATGGTTTCATTTTTTAATTTACTTTTTATCCAGCTGGAGTTTTTTGGGGATATGGAGTAAGTTAAAGAATCCTCCTTTATCCTAATTATTAGTTTATCATACTGCATATTGCATAATGGTTTTTCTCACTAATCTGAAAAACCACTCTTATATTAAAAAGCTCCTAGGTGTATTTGTGTTTTATTCTGGAGTTTTAATGTATGCCTGCATGTATTTCAATTAAAAACACAATGGAATGATAAAATAATTCAGTGGGAATTGACAAGTTTATCATATTAAAACTTCCCCTTCAAGAACACCATTTGTATTTCTTCTTACTAGAGACTTATTTTATGTCACTCAATGACTTTAAAATTTTCTTTATTTAGAACTTGCTTATTATAAGTTATACTTATATTGCAAATGGAAGGGAGAGGGATTCAGGAAAGTTACCTTCTTTTGTTTCCAACTCCAGTCTGCTCACATGTGACGTGTATTCTAAGGTTGGTAGGCAACTTAATGAAAGTAGGGTCCTGAATTCTAGGCAGACACCAGCAGGGTAGATTTAAATATTTATTGTGATTTCTTCCTTATGCATCAGGCAAGTGCCTGGAGATCAGTGTCTGATACAAAATTGGAACAAAATAGTTCCAGGAGAAAAATAAAACATAAGAATTTAGTACTGGGTATGGAGAAAAGGGAACCCTCTTGCACTGTTGGTGGGAATGTAAACTGATACAGCCACTATGGAGAACAGTATGGAGGTTCCTTAAAAAAATTAGAAAAGAATTACCATATGACACAGCAAACCCAGTGCTGGGCATATACCCAGAGAAAAACATAATTCAAAAAGACACATGCACCCCAATGTTCATTGCAGCACTATTGACAGTAGCCAGGTCTTGAAATCAACCTAAATGCCCATTGACAGGTGAATGGATAAAGAAGATGTGGTACATATATACAATGGAATATTACTCAGCCATAAAGAGGAATGAAATTGGGTCATTTGTAAAGACATGGATGGACCTAGAGACTGTCATGCAGAGTGAAGTTAAGTCAGAAAGAGAAAAACAAATATAATATATTAATTCATATATGGGGAATCTAGAAAAATGGTACAGGTGGACTGGTTTGCAAGGTAGAAATAGAGACACAGATGTAGAGAACAAACGTATGGACACCAAGGGGGGAAGCGGGGGTTGGGGGTGATGAATTGGGAGATTGGGATTGACATATATACACTAATATGTATAAAATAGATAACTAATAAGAACCTGCTGTATAAAAATAAAATAAAATTCAAAAAAATTTACAAAAGAATTTAGTACTGATATTAAGAAATTAGAAAAAATAGAACAATAATATAAATAAAAATAACTTAGGAAAAGGGAATTTGTTAAAGAGAAAGCTGAGAGAAATAAAATAGAACTGAAGACAAAAAGTTAAACTATAAGAAGTACCCAATTTAAGATATAAAATACCTAAATGAACAGAAATAAATTTTTAAAAGGGAACTGATGTAGCCGAAATAAATAAAATATAACTAAAACAAAGGATAAAAGACCTTGGTTTTTTGGTAAAACCAAAAAAATTAAATTCCTCAAGAGTGATTTTAATTTTTATTTTAGTAAAAGGTTAAAAATACTACTCCTAATCTCATTCCTAATGAGAATGTGATATGACCATAGATAAAGAAGAAATTTTAAAAATAAAATAAAATATGTATATCCTTTGCAAATAACCTTTAAAACTTAGAGAAAATTCATGTTCTTCTATCAAACTATAATTATCCAAACTGGCCCAATGAGTGAAAAATAAATTTTTAATTACTATATTAGCATTTGGAAAGTAATTCAATATTTACTATTTTAAAAGTTACCTCAGTAATGTGTTCTTACAGGTATTCTATCTTATCTATCAAGAACAGACTGTTTCAAGCGTACTTTATTCCAAACCATAGAAAAAGGCGAATGCTTCTGAATTCATTTTATTAAGCTAGTGTGACATTAGTACAATAAATGTAGAAACCAATCAGACTAAATTACTTTAAAGGCAAAAAAAACACAAGATATATATTAGCAAATATAATCCAACAATGTACCAAGACATTATATATTATGACTAAGTTAAGGGTAACTTAATACCAGGAAATTTATCAATATAATTCAAAATCAAATAAATAAAGGGAACTATTTTATGATCATATCAATAGATAACAAATGTCACTTAATAGATTCACATAAGGCATTCAATCAAATTCGACAGATGTGCTTTATTGTTTTATCATTCATAAGGACATTAGCAGGTAGAAATAGAAACTAAAAAGGGAATAAAAGTATGAAAATTTAATGAAGCCTAGCTTAAAACAAAAAGTATATATTATTCCTAATAGGGAAACACTAAAACCTCTTTAAATCAGAGCTTGACAAGGATGCCTACTTGTACTATTATTATTCACCATTGTCTTGGATGATCCAAGCAAATGCAATGAGAAAAAATACTAGATAATCAATATTAACACTAGAAAAGGAGATACAAATCAATTTCTTGTTGGTATCATTTAAATGAGAAAATCTGGGATCGTCACTATTTACAAGACAAAAAATAAAAATCAGTAGCTTTTCTTCACAATAGCATCGGCATAAAGTAACTTCACTTGGTCCTCTTTCTCCTTTGAAAGTTACTCAGTGATGTTATTTCTTCCTTTCTCCTCAAGTGAAATTTAGACATGTTCTTGCCTGGGTCACAAAACATCAGTTCCACTTAGTAACTAGGTTGTCCATTTTTATAGTGTTGGCAAATCTTCTATCTACCTTAGACTTCAAGCTTTTTCCTACCCCATTTGGGGCCAAGTCAGATAGAAACTCTAAAGTCAGAGAAAAGAGAACCGTAAACACTTCCTCCCCTGTTCCGCTAACTGCAGTTCCTGACGGCAGGACGTGGAGCTCGAAGAGGGGCAAGGAGAGTGGAAACATCTCTCTTGACTGACAGGGTTCAGTTGATTTAGCTTTGCTGATCTTTGGGTTGGGCAGATGTTAAAGCCAACCGTGTCTTGTGGGGCACTTTCATGGGTTACCCATCGCTGGTAATTTCTCATCTGCAATTTTCTTTGCCCTGGAAAAGATATCTTCTTGCTGGTTGTACCTCTAGCAACCTAGTGACATCTCCAGCTCTCCCTGTTGTGGGCTCTTCATCTCTTGAGGTGCTTCTTTCAGTCAGAACTTAAGACAAACACTTCAGTGTCTCTGTCCCACACGACCCACATCAGACCCAAGGGAAACGTGTGCATCTCCTGTCTCCGCAAACCCTGGGAGCCTTACCCTTCCCAGTCAACAGTCAGGCTCTCACTTGCTCCCCACTCAGTGCAGCACCTCTTAGACTTTTCAGGCTGGAGTCTGTCCACCATGCCCCCACCTCAAATGTCAGGAATGCACACTGAGCTCTCCAAACTCTGTCCCCACACCCCTTTCTCTTGATTTGAGGTGGAAGGGTGAGGGGTAAGGCTTACACCCTAATGACGTGAGGAATTTGAGTCACCAGCTGGTTGGCAGCCCCTACTTTGTAAATCCTGGTCACCTCACTGTCATGTGTCACTCCTATCTTCTTGGTTTTCACTAAAAACAAAATTCGCACTCACAATTGTGACCAAAAAAGTCACAAAATACTTAGATTAAATTTGGTGAGAAAGCTCCAGGACTTAGATCTAGGGAATTATAAAACCTTAATGATGATAAAATGATACATGAATGGCTAGAAAAAATCACCACATTCCTAGATGAGAAGAAAATACAATAAATATCAATTTTCTCAAGCATAGTATATAAAAAATGTTTAATTCCAATAGAATTTCAAAGTTTGTGATCTTGATATAGAACAATATATATAATAGCCACTCATTAATAACCAGTAAAAATATTTAAAAAAGAAGAAATGTAAGGGAGACTTCCCTTGGCAGAAATAAGAACACAGATTAAACACTATCATCATTATCAATATGGTATTGCCCTAGTAGGATACAAGTAGATCAGTAGGACAAAGAGAAAACCCACCAAAAACTCCCAGTATATATGAGAATGCAATCGATGAAAAAATTGCTGTTTTATTCAACTGTGAGGAAATGTAATAAATGGGGCTGGCACAACATATTCTCCAACTGGGAAAAAATTAAGTTGAACCTCTCTTACAATATGTACTAAAATAAAATCCAGAATTATTCAAGACAAATATAAAATATAAATTAGTAAATATCTTAGAAACAAATCTTGGAAACTACCTGTGCAATCTAAGGATGAGGGAAGGGTTCTTAATCAAGACAGAAAATTCTGGACAGAAAATATTTGAATAATATTTTTAAAATAAACTTTTGAGTTGCAAAGGTATCTCTAAAGTCAGTAGAAAAACAATAGATTTGGAGAAACTATTTGCAATATGACAGACAAAGGATTAACATAACACTGAAAGAGCTCTTAAAAATTGTCAAACTCAAAAGAAAAATGAGTAAAGGGTATTAACAGATATTTAACTGAAGGTTGTGCAGATAGCCAAAAAATAAAAGGTGCTCAAACTCACTAGTAATCAAGGAAATGCAGTTAAAGTAATATCTAGACAAATGACTCTCATCAGATGTCAAAACCTAGAAGGAGCAATTACACCTATTACTGAAAGGTATGTGAGAAAAATATTACACATATTTCTGGGTGGAAGAAAAAAGAATCATTAGAGGATATTAAGATGCAATCTGGCAGCACATGGAAATGTCTATGGCAGAAGAATCGGAGGCCATGCAAGTCATCAACATTGATTTTCCCTAATAAGAGTGATTTCAGAAGTGACACTTCTGAATTCTTATTTCCCAACAGCTGCAAACAACCCTGACCCATGACGCGGTCTCGGGGCTTTAGGGAGACTACCCTGCCACCAGTGGCAGGTCATGGTGGTGGCAAGAATTTGTCCTACTGTCCTGATTACTTGTTCTACTGGTCATGTTTCTTCCAGCATTTCTATCGATGAACTTAGTCAACACAGTATAAAGTATCGTGATATCCCGCACAATGTTACTTCTAATCCAGAGACTTACTTTACAGAGAAAGAAATCAAGCAATGGCAGATACTGGCCTTATTATGAAACCCATCATCCAAAACCTACTGGCCTTTCAGAATGGCAAAATAGTCTGTGATGACACCACCTAGGCAACTTTTCGGGATCATGATGTTGTCCTGCAAGTTGCCATGGGTGTTTTGAAACAGTAACCGATGCCCAGTGCTCCATCTTCAGCAGATTGGCACCACGTGCTGCTCAGATTCAGTACCATGGGGTAGCAGAAAGGCGGTCCCTCTCATGGCTATCCATGAAGACCCACTCACAACTTCTCCCCTCGCCATGACTCTGAGCTCTACTAGCTCAGAAGCTTTGGGCATCCAAAGGAGAAAAGCTTTTACCAAAAAACCCAGCAATAGTCCCATTGAGTTGAAACAACAGCCACCTCCATTTTCAGGCTCTTCATGTAAGTACACCAGCAGGTTCAAAGGGTGTTGGCTTCAACCAAAGGAGTTGCACAGACTGCCACAGCTGCTTGGGATAAAGCAGAAAATAAGACTGGTGAACTTCTGCCTTTGTGGATCTTTCATTCCAAGGTTGGGTGAGAAATTCTAGTGACTTGTTAGAAGATAATGAGCACCCTGGGAAAGGCAAACAAACAAACAAAACAGTAGAGAAGGAAAAGGAGAAAGGAAATGCCAGGGAGGGAACCAGGGTGTTTTATTAGACTTAAAGATGTTTTTGATGGCTGGACAACACACTTAGATGGATGAGAGGCAGAATTTCTGGTTGCACACAGCCCCAAATGGGAGAAGGCTGCTGTGAGGGCCATGCATGCACTGTACTGGGGACAGGGTGCCTGCCAGCTGGAGCTGCAGGGGGCCACTTAGGTGTGACGGGGGTGGCGAGTGGGGTCAGCTAGGTTTTAGGGGCTCCCGTGGATTGGTTAAATCAGTGGCTTGTGCAATCCAGAGCAGAGTAGCTGCCCCTACTCTCTGGGCTGGGGTCCCCAACTATCAGAGTGATTTGTCACAGTCTGGACAACAACATGGGAAGTATTGGGGGGGTACAGACTTAGCTGCTCAAGAAAGGCACTGACCAGTCTCTAACCAGGCCTCAACACTGGGTCAAAACAGCATTTTAAAAAATTCTATCACACAGGGGGAGGGTGCAATTAAACACGGTGGACAGAGCAAGACAAGGCAGGCCTCCCTGAGAAGGGGAGGGCCAAACACACACTGCAGGTGGGGCACACACAGGTGTCTGTCAGGACTCAGGCAATCCTCTAGGTCAAGGAAGCTGTGAACGTGGATAAGAAAAAAATTACATCTTTTTACTAATCCCCACAAAGATTTAACAAATCCTCACTTATGAATTGGGATCAGCAACAAATCACTGCAATACCATTAGCACCTGTTATTTTTGTCACCAAGGGAAAATCAGATCCCTCTTATACTATGTTACATTATATACTATATTAAAATATTTTCGTGCTCCTCAAAATTTGAAATTGCTGTAGTTTATTCTACCTGATGCTAGATCTTGCTATTTAAATGCATTGTGAAAGAAGCATAATTTATTTTATTACGAAACTGTTATATTTTAAAACTATATTTCAAAAAAGTTGGTTTCTTTTATAATTCTATACATTTTAGTTCATGAATTTGAAAACATTATTCTGAGAAAGGTTCCCACTGGCTTCCCTAAGCTGCTCACACACACACTGCCTCTAACATCTAGTGTTAAGAGTTAACAGAGGGTTTCCCTGTTGGCGCAGTGGTTGAGAATCCGCCTGCCAATGCAGGGGACACGGGTTCGTGCCCCAGTCCAAGAAGATCCCACATGCCGCGGAGTGGCTAGGCCCATGGGCCATGTCTGCGGAGCCTGCGCGTCCGGAGCCTGTGCTCTGCAACGGGAGAGGCCACAACAGAGGCCCATGCACCAAAAAAAAAAAAAAAAAAAAAAGAGTTAACAGAGGCCTCTCGAAGCCAGGACAGCAGGCCCACTGTGACCAGGGCTGTCAGGAACGAAGGCCCTCACCACTGCCCCAGTGTAGAACCTCACCCCCAGCAGGACCAGCTGACAGTAAGGAGAATACAGAAGGGAGAATTTAAATCATCTTCTCCTACTTGGAAGGAGAGAGCATTCAAAGAGGAAAGTCGTAACATCTGAAGTGGCCTTCTGACCAGTTCTGGAAATAAGGATTATAGCCCCAGTCACTGCAGTGTGTACCAGTCATGTGCCTCTTTGCTCTGGGATCCGTGTCTCTAACTGTGCACACTCCACCCTGCCCTGCCAAGGGGAGGCACTGTTGGGAGACTGGAGGGAGAGAGGTACTTCTGCCCCCACCCCTGCTTCTGGTGATGCACCCACCAGTGGCTGCCTGTGCTGTTGTCCCCACCCCGCATCCTAAGGAGCAGCCCACCCGCCGGGAGGGCTCTGGCCAGGAGATCTTGGCTTTGATGACACCTTGTTCCCCTTTGTCAGCCTCAGCTGTGGCTAGTCCCTGCGTGGCCTTTCCTGTTCATACTTTGCCTCTCACATCAAACCCCTTCCTTTGGACAACCTCCTGTGGACTCTGATGAGCTGCAAACCACACCCGTATTAGCAGTATCTTTGATTTGTCACCGAGAAAAACCACAGATACTTCTACATCATAACAGTTCTCATGTGCCCCCTGGTCTCTGTGTCAAGCATTTGGGTTCAATGACCTTGAGACTTAGTCCCTGCTAGGACAGGATGACAACATAACCACAAGGAGCAAGGGCCACTATGCAGAGATCTTGGACTTGGAACAAAATATAATAAAAGGTAAGACTTTAAGAAGACTCCATTTTGGAAAAAAAGGGTGACTTATAAAATTTATATATAGGATGGTTACATTATATTAGAAGGAAATTTTAATTTGAAAATGCAAGTTCTAGAAAGAGGATGCATATTAACACTGGGCAATCAAAGGTCTCTGGGAGACATCTATTCAATATTGTGTTTTGCTTTTGTTTTTGGCTACACAACTCCTGAACTTTCTTCCTATTTGTGTGTGCACATATGACCTAGGATAGGCCAATGAGATACTCTCCCCAGGAACTAACGCTAAGGAAATGACCCAAGACAGAGTGATACTTAGAAATTATTTGTAGCTGAAGTGGCCCAGCTCAGAGGTAGAGACGCCAGCAGCCCAGTCCTGACAACACAGCTACACTGTGAGCCTGGCTGTACTTGAGCTGCCTGGGTTCCTTGGTTTCTACCTCTCCCCACACCACCCCCCTGTCCTGCACACCTCCTGTTTCCCCAGTCTCTCACCTGCCCTTATATTCCTTTCCTGCTTGATATAACCAGGGTTGGCTGCTATTGTTCAAGAACCCTAATAAGGTTTTGTTCCAGATATTTCATGCTATAGAAAATAAACTATTTTATTTCATTATATTTTCTGGTTATTGTTTGTGTACTGTATCTAGAAATCTTCATATTATAGTCATTTTTGCAGTTTTATTATATACCATTGTAGTTTGAATTAGGCACCTGCTCACTATTAGTACATGGTCTCAGGGCTGTTATATACAACCAGATCTTTTCCAATCAAAACAATACTCCAATATGAATTTTAAACCTCATAGTTTATGGCTGATCATTTTTCTTTGTTTTATTTGTAATATGACTCAGAATAATCTCTCATGGTATATTTACTAATATAAAATCTTCCCTTTTTTGTATGTTTGAAACACCATGTGTTGTGGTCCCCAAAATTGAGTTAGTATATTGCAGCGTCTGCTGCCGTCTCCCAGCACTTGGACAGCTAAGCCACAGAGGTCTTAAAATATGGGCTAGTAAAGTTTTTTTTTCTTTTCTTTCACTCACAGTTATAGTACGTGTTGCTCTTTGATAAATCAGCCTTATTATATTGGGCCCTTAAGATTTTTGCTTTTCCTAAACTGTTTCTACACAATACCAAAACCAAATATGAAAATTATAGTTAATTATCTGGAATACATATGTATATATGTGTGTTCAAACACAGAAACAATTAGAAAACTTTAAAGATAAACTGGTCTTTATAATCACTATTTTTCATTCATATTCCCTTCATATTGGAAAGCAATTAAGATCCTACTAAAGCCTATTTGTTAATAAATTCACTGGTATATTTTAAGTACTAATTAAGTGCTTGGCACTGCAAAACAATGAATACGTATTATATTTACATATCTCTTGAAGGAATATAGAAGAATATAAGAGTTCTATCAGATTTCATGAATCCATGGCCCAGCACTTGAGGGGAAAATAGAATAAGACTGTATGAAATCAATGTGTGAGGACAACAAACTTTAAAATAAGAAACATCTACCAATAGCTTTTCAACAGTTGTTGCCATGAATATACCAGCCATTATTAGAAAAAGCAAAAGTGTTGAAGTCAAAAGAGCCTGGGTTCAAATCCTGACTCCACCATTTTTTAGATCTATGACTTCACCTCTCTGATCCTCAGTTTCTTCCTCTGTAAAGTAGGAATCTAGGAATAAGAACATCTCATCGGGTTACTCTGAGAAACAAAATAATTTAGACAGAGCAACTAGCAACTGGAACATAAGAGTTATTATCAATGTGATTTTTTGTTACTATTTTTAACAACCTTATTTGAGTATAATTGCTTTAAAATTGCTTTAAAATGTTAATTTCTGCTGTATCACAAAGAGAATCAGTTATATGTATACATATATCCCCTCCCTCTTGTGTCTCCTTCCCACCTTCCCTATCACACCTCTGTAGGTGGTCACAAAACACTGAGTTGATCTCTCTGTGCTATGCAGCTGCTTCCCACTAGCTATCTATTTTACACTTGGTAGTGTATGTATGTCCATTTAACTCTCTGACTTCATTCCATCTTGCCCTTCCCCCTCCCCATGTCCTCAAGTCCATTATCTATGTCTGTGCCTTTATTCCTGTCCTGCCCCTAGGTTCTTCAGAACCACTTTTTTTCTTTTTTTAGATTCCATATATATGTGTAAGCATACACATATATATGTGTATAAACACACATGTGTTTGCTTTTCTCTTTCTGACTTACTTCACTCTGTATGACAGAATCTAGGTCTATCCATCTCACTACAAATAACTCAATTTCATTTCTTTTTATGGCTGAGTAATATTCCATTATATACATGTGCCACATCTTCTTTATCCATTCATCCATTGATGGACACTTAGGTTGCTTCCATTTCCTGGCTACTGTAAATAGAGCTGCAATGAACATTGTGGTACATGACTCTTTTTTTTTTTTTTTTTTTTTTTGCAGTACGCAGCCCTCTCACTGCTGTGTCCTCTCCCATTGTGGAGCACAGGCTCCAGACACACAGGCTCAGCAGTCATGGCTCACGGGCCTAGCCACTCCATGGCATGTGGGATCTTCCCGGACCGGGGCACGAACCCTTGTCCCCTGCATCAACAGGCAGACTCTCAACCAGTGCACCACCAGGGAAGCCCACATGACTCTTTGAATTATGTTTTCTCACAGTATATATCCAGTAGTGGGATTGCTGGGTCATATGATAGTTCTATTTTTAGTTTTTTAAGGTACCTCCATAATTTTCTCCATAGTGGCTCTATCAATTTACATTGACACCAGCAGTGCACAAGGGTTTCCTTTTCTCCACACCCTCTCCACCATTTATTGTTTCTAGATTTTTTGATCCTGGCCATTCTGTCAGGTGTGAGGTGATAACTCATTGTAGTTTTGATTTGCATTTCTCCAATGATTAGTGATGTTGAGCATCCTTTCATGTAATTGTTGGTAATCTGTATATCTTCCTTGGAGAAATGTCTGTTTATGTCTTCTGCCCATTTTTGCATTGGGTTGTTTGTTTTTATGATGTTGAGCTGCAGGAGCTGCTTGTATATTTTGGAGATTAATCCTTTGTCAGTTGCTTCATTTGAAAATATTTTCTCCCATTCTGAGGGCTGTCTTTTTGTCTTGTTTATGGTTTCCTTTGCTGTGCAGAAGTTTTAAGTTTCATTAGGTCCCATTTGTTTATTTTTGTTTTTATCTACATTTCTCTAGGAGGTGGGTCAAAAAGGATCTTGCTGTGATTTATGTCTTAGAGTGTTCTGCCTATGTTTTCCTCTGTTTTATAGTGTCTGCACTTAATTTCAGGTCTTTAATCCATTTTGAGTTTATTTTTGTGTATGGTGTTAGGAAGTGTTCTAATTTCATTTTTTTATATGTAGCTGTCCAGTTTTCCCAGAACCACTTATTGAAGAGGCTGTCTTTTCTCCATTGTATATTTTTACTTCTTTTATCAAAGATAAGGTGACCATATGTGTGTGGGTTTATCTCTGGGCTTTCTATCCTGTTCCATTGATCTATATTTCTCTTTTTGTGCCAGTACCATACTGTCTAGATTACTGTAGCTTTGTAGTATAGTCTGAAGTCAGGGAGCTAGATTCCTCCATCTCCGTTTTTCTTTCTCAAGATTGCTTTGCCTGTTCATGGTCTTTTGTGTTTCCATACAAATTTTTTGTTCTAGTTCTGTGAAAAATGCCATAGGTAGTTTCATAGGGACTGCATTTAATCTGTAGATTGCTTAGGGTAGTAAAGTCATTTTCACAATGATGATTCTTCCAGTACAAGAACATGGTATATTTCTCCATCTGTTTGTATCATCCTTAATTTCTTTCATCAGTGTCTTATAGTTTTTGGCGTACAGGTCTTTTGTCTCCTTAGGAAGGTTTATTCCTAGGTATTTTATTCATTTTGTTGCAATGGTAAATGGGAGTTGTTTCCTTAATTTCTCTTTCAGATTTTTCATCATTAGTGTGTAGGAATGCAAGAGATTTCTGTGCATTAATTTTGTATCCTGCTACTTTACTAAATTCATTGATTATGTCTAGTAGTTTTCTGGTAGCATCTTTAGATTTCTATATGTATAGCATCTTATCATCTGCAAACAATGACAGTTATACTTCTTTTCTGATTTAGATTCTTTTTATTTCTTTTTCTTCTCTATTTGCTGTGGCTAAAACTTCCAAAACTATGTTGAATGATAGTGGTGAGAGTGGGCTACCTCGTCTTGTTCCTGATCTTAGAGAAAATGGTTTCAGTTTTCACCATTGAGAACAATGTTGGCTGTGGGTTTGTCATATATGACCTTTATTATGTTGAGGTGGGTTCCCTCTATGCCCACCTTCTGGAGAGTTTTTATCATAAATGAGTGTTGAATTGTGTTGAAAGATTTTTCTGCATCTATCAAGATTATCATATGGTTTTTATCCTTCAGTTTGTTAATATGGTGTATCACATTGATTGATTTGCATATATTGAAGAATCCTTGCATTCCTGGGACAAAGCTCAATTGATCATGGTGTATGATCCTTTTCATGTGCTGTTGGATTCCATTGCTAGTATCTTGTTGAGGATTTTTGCACCTATGTTCATAAGTGATATTGGTCTGTGGTTTTCTTTTTTGTGACATCTTTGTCTGGTTTTGGTATCGTGGTGATGTTGGCCTTGTAGAATGAGTTTGGCAGTGTTCCTCCCCCTGCTATATTTTGGAAGAGTTGAGAGACATAGCTGTTAACTCTTCTTTTAATGTTTGCTAGAATTCGCCTGTGAATCCACAGGTCCTGGGATTTTGTTTGTTGGAAGATTTTTAATCACAGTTTCAATTTCAGTGTTTGGGATTGGTCTCTTCATATTTTCTATTTCTTCCCGGTTAGTCTTGGAGGGTTGTATTTTTATAAGAATTTGTCCATTTCTTCCAGGTTGTTCATTTTATTGACATATAGTTTCTTGTAGTAATCTCTTATGATCCTTCATATTTCTGCAGTGTCAGTTGCTACTTCTCCTTGTTCACTTCTAATTTTGTTGATTTGAGTCTTCTCCCTTTTTTTCTTGATGAGTCTGGCTAGTGGTTTATCAATTTTGTTTATCTTCTCAAAGAACCAGCTTTTACCTTTATTGATCTTTGCTATTGTTTCCTTCATTTCTTTTTCATTTATTTCTGATCTGATCTTTATGACTTCTTTCCTTCTGCTAACTACAGGGGGTTTTTGTTCTTCTTTCTTTAATTGCTTCAGTGTAAGGATAGGTTGTTTATTTGAGATTTTTCTTGTTTCTTGAAATAGGATTGTATTGCTATAAACTTCCCTGTTAGAACTGCTTTTGCTGCATCCCAAAGGTTTTGGCTAATTGTGTTTTCATTGTCATTTGTTTCTGGGTGTTTTTTTATTTCCTCTTTGATTTCTTCCATGATCTCTTGGTTATTTAGTAGCATATTGTTTAGCCTCCATTTGTTTGTATTTTTTAAAGGTTTTTTCTCTAATTGCTATCAATTCTCATAGCACTGTGGTCCAAAAAGATACTTGATCGACTTCAATTTTCTTAAATTTGCCAAGGCTTGATTTGTCATTCAAGATCTGATCTATCCTGGAGAATGTTCCAGAGCACTTGAGAAGAAAGTGTATTCTGTTGTTTTTGGATGTAATGTCCTATAAATATCAATTAAGTCTACCTGGTCTAATGTGTCTTTTAAACTTTTGCTTCCTTATTTATTTTCATTTTGGATGATCTGTCCATTGGTTTAAGTGTGGTGTTAAAGCCCCCTACTATGATGTGTTACTGTCAATTTCCCCTTTTATGGCTGTTAGCATTTGCCTTGTGTATTGTGGTGCTCGTATGTTGGGTACATAAATATTTACAATTGTTATATCTTCTTCTTGGATTGATCCCTTGATCATAATGTAGTGTCCTTCTTTGTCTCTTGTAATTGTCTTTATTTTAAAGCCTATTTTGTCTGATATAAGAATTGCTCCTCCAGCTTTCTTTTGACTTTTTTTTTCCATACCTCACTTTCAGTCTGTATGTGTCCCTAGGTCTGAAGTGAGTCTCTTGTAAACAGCATATATACGGGTCTTTTTTTTTTTTTTTTTGTATCCATTCAGCCAGTCTGTGTCTTTTAGTTGGAGGATTTAATCCATTTACATTTAAAGTAATTGTCAATATGTATGTTCCTATTACCATTTTGTTAATTGTTTTTGGTTTGCTATTTTAGGTCTTTTCCTTCTCTTGTGTTTCCTGCCTACAGAAATTCCTTTAGCATTTGTTATAAAGCTGGTTTTGTGCTGCTGAACTCTCTCAGCTTTTGCTTGTCTGTAAAGGTTTTAATTTCTCCATCAAATCTGAATGAGATCCTTGCTGGGTAGAGTAATCTTGGTTGTAGTTTTTTTCCCTTTCATCACTTTAAATATGTCCTGCCACTCCCTTCTGGCCTGCAGAATTTATACGGAAAGATCAGCTGTCAACCATAATGGGATTCCCTTGTATGTCATTTGTTCCTTTTCCCTTACTTCTTTTGATATTTTTTGTTTGCATTTAATTTTTGATAGTTTGATTAATATGTGTCTTGTTGTGTTTCTCCTTGGATTTATCCTGTATGGGACTCTGTGCTTCCTGGACTTGATTGACTATTTCCTTTCCCATATTAGGGAAGTTTTCAACTATAATCTCATCAAATATTTTCTGAGACCCTTTCTTTTTCTCTCCTTTATCTGGGACCCCTATAATTTGCTTGTTGGTGCATTTAATGTTGCCCCAGAGGTCTCTGAGATACTATTTTTTCTTCCAGGTCACCTATTCATTCTTCTACCTCAGTTTTTCTGCTATTGATTCCTTCTAGAATATTTTTAATTTCATTTATTGTGTTGTACATCATTGTTTGTTTGCTCTTTAGTTTGTCTAGGTCCTTGTTAAATGTTTCTAGTATTTTCTCCATTCTATTTCCAAAATTTGGCATCATGTTTACTGTTGTTACTCTGAATTCTTTTTCAGGTAGACTACCTAGTTCCTCTTCATTTCTTTGGTCTACTGGGTTTTTACCTTGCTCCTTCATCTGCTGCATATTTCTCTGTTTTCTCATTTTGTTTAACTTACTGTGTTTGGGGCTCCCTTTTTCTGCAGGCTGCACGTTCAATTCTCACGTTATTTTTGGTGTATTCCCCCAGTGGGTGAGGTTGGTTCAGTGGGTTGTGTAGGTTTCCTGGTGGAGGGGACTGGTGCCTGTGTTCTGGTGGGTGGGACTGTATCTTTTCCTTCTAGTAGGCAGGTCCACATCCAGTGGTGTGTTTTCGTGTGTCTGTGGACTTAGTGTTACTTTGGCAGCCTCTCTGCTTATGGGTGGGTTGTGTTCCTGTCTTGTTTGTTGTTTGGCATGGTGCATTCAGCACTGGAGCTTTCTGGTCATTGAGTGGAGCTGTGTCTTAGCATTGATACAGAGATCTCTGGGAGAGCTCTCACCAATTGATATTACAAGGGTCCATGAGGTTTCTGGTGGTCCAGTGTCCTGGACTCAGCCCTCCCACCTCAGAGGCCCAGGCCCCAATACCCAGCTGGAGCACCAAAGCACTGCCAGCCACACAGCTCTGAAAAAAAGGAAGAAAGAAAGAAAAAAGAATGAACAGACAGAACCTGAGGAACCTGAGGACAAATGGTAAAAGCAAACCTATGCAGACAAAAATCACACAAAGAAACATACACATACACACTCACAAAAAGAGAAAGAGGAGAAAAATATATACATATATATAAAAAAGGAAGAGAGCAACCAACCCAATAAACAAATAGAACAATGAAAATAATCACTAAATACTAAACTAAGATAAACCTAAAACCAGAAACAAATTAGACACAGAAAGCAAACCCCAAGTCTACAGTTGTTCCCAAAGTCCACTACCTGAATTTTGGGAACATTTGTTGTCTATTCAGGTATTCTTCAGATACAGCATTTATCAAGTTGATTGTGGGGATTTAATCTGCTGCTCCTGAGTCTGCATGGAGAAATTTCTCTTTCTCTTCTTTGTTCGCACACCTCCTGGGCTTCAGCTTTGGTTTTGGTCCCGCCTCTACATGTAGTCCACCCTCAGTTGTCTGTTATCCACCCATAGAGGAGGGGCTTAAAGCAACAGCTGATTAGGGCTCTCTTACTCAGGCCAGGGAGAGGGAGAGATATGGTAGTCATAATTGGAATTCAGGTGAGCCTGTGGCAGCAGAGGCCAGCATGATGTAGTAACAGCCTGAGGCTCATCATGTGTTCTTCTGGAGAAGTTGTCCCTGGATCACAGGACCCTGGCAGTGGAGGGCTGTACAGACTCCCAGGAGGGGAGGTGTGGAAAGTGACCTGTGCTGCAGACAGGATTCATGGTGGCTGCAGCAGCAGCGTTAGCATTTCATGCCCATCTCTGTGGTCCAAGATGATAGCCAAGGCTCACGCTCATCTCTGGAGCTTGTTTAGGTGGAGCTCTGAATCCCCTCTCCTCGCACACCCCAAAACAATGGTCTCTTGCCTCTCTGGCAGGTACAGACTTTTTCCCAGACTCCCTCCTGGCTAGCTGTGGTGCACTAACCCCCTTCAGACTGTGTTCATACAGCCAACCCCAGTCCTCTCCCTGGGATCTGACATGCAAAGCCTGAGCTTCAGCTCCCAGCCCCCACTTGCCCCAGCAGGCGAGCAGACAAGCCTCTCAGGCTGGTGAGTGCTGGTCAGCACTGATCCTCTGTGTGGGAATCTCTCCACTTTGCCCTCTGCACCTCTGTTGCTGCACTCTCCTCTGTAGCTCCAAAGCTTCCCCCCACCACCCACCATCTCTGCCTGTGAACGGGCTGCCTAGTGTGAGGAAACTTTTCCTCCTTCACAGCTCCCTCCCAGAGGTGTAAGTCCCATCCCTTTTCTTTTGTCTCTGTTTTTTCTTTTTTCTTCTGCCCTACCTAGGTACATAGGGAGTTTCTTGCCTTTTGGGAAGTCTGAGGTCTTCTGCCAGCATTCAGTAGGTGTTCTGTAGAAGTTGTTCCACATGTAGATGTATTTTTGATGTATTTATGGGGAAGAAGGTGATCTCCATATCTTACTCTCTGCCATTTTGATATTAGTTCTTTTGTTACTTTGGAGTATAGAAAAGTACATTTATAGATGCGAGGTTTAAAAAATAAGAGATTAAAAAGCTAAAACAAAATTTTTTTCCCACTGAACTTGACTGAAGACTCATTCCAACCTTGATGTTTCTTAATTTCTTAACTAAATGTCCACTGGCATAAAGAAACTCATGTGTTAGGAAGGAGAAAAGTGTTCAAAACACATAAATTCTGGACTATTCCATGTGTGTAATGTCTGGGAAATTTTATTTATCACAAAGATTATTGAACCCAGAATAAATTTGCACAGTTTATGTAATGTGAGTTATACAGATGCATGAAAATGTTATCATACTCAAAGTTATGCCATAAACTGTAATGCAGATATTACAATGTGAATCCATATGTTTCAGGGATTATTTTTCTTATTTTTTTTAAATTAAAGTGTAGTTGAATCATAATGTTGTGTTAGTTTTAAGTGTACAGAATAGTGATTCAGTTTCAGGGTTTTTTTTAATCCCAGATTATATTCTGTTATAGCTTATTATAAGATATTAAGTATAATTCTCTGTGCTATGTAGTAAGTCCTTGTTGCCTATCTATTTTATGTATATTACTTTATGTCTGTTAATCTCATATTCCTAATTTGTCCATCCAACCCTCTCCCCTTTGGTAGCCATAAGTTTGTTTTCTATGTCTGTGAGTCTGTTTCTGTCTTGTACATAGACTGGTTTGTATTATGTTTTAGATTCCACATATACGTGATACTATACAGTATTTGTCTTTCTCTGTCTGACTTATTTCACTAAGTGTAATATTGTCTAAGTCCATTCATGTTGCTGCAAATGGCAATATTTCATTCTTTTTATGGCCAAGTAATACTCCATTATATATAAATTACACACCACATCTCTTTATCCACCCATCTGTCAGTGGACATTTAGGTTGCTTCCATGTCTTTGTTATTGTAAATAGTGATGCTATGAACATAGGGGTGTATTTATCTTTTCAAATTATAGTTTTCTCTGGATATATGCCCAGGAGCAGGAATGTTGGATCATATGGTAGCTCTATTTTTACTTTGTTAAGGAACCTCCATACTGTTTTCCATGGTGGCTACATCAATATGCATTCCCACCAACAGTGTAGGAGGATTCCCTTTTCTCCACACCCTCTCCAGCATTTATAATTTTTTGATGATAGCCATTCTAACTGGTATGAGGTTATACTTCACTGTGGTTTTGATTTGCATTTCTGTAATAATTAGCAATGCTGAGCATATTTTCATGTGCCTTTTGGCCATTGGTATATCTTCTTTGGAGAAAAGTCCATTTAGGTCTTCTGCCCATTTTTCAATTGGGTTGTTTGGTTTTTTGTTATTGAGTTATATGGGCTGTTTGTGTATTTTGGAAATTAAGCCCTTTTCAGTCCATCATTTGCAAATATTTTCTCCCAGTGCATAGATTATCTTTTTGTTTTGTTTATGTTTTCCTTTGTTGTGCAAAAGCTTATAAGTTTAATTACATCCCTTTTTTTTTTTTTTTTTTTTTTTTTTTTTGTGGTACACGGGCCTCTCACTGTTGTTGTGGCCTCTCCCATTGCGGAGCGCAGGCTCCAGACGCACAGGCTCAGCGGCCATGGCTCATGGGCCCAGCCGCTCTGCAGCATGTGGGATCTTCCCGGACCGGGGCACGAACCCGTGTCCCCTGCATCGGCAGGCGGATTCTCAACCACTGCGCCACCAGGGAAGCCCATCCCATTTGTTTATTTTTGTTTTTGTTTCTATTGCCTTGGGAGACTCACCTAAGAAAACATTCCTACGATGTATGTCAGAGAATGTTCTCTTCTAGGAGTTTTATGGTGTCATGTCTTGTATTTAAGTCTTTTAGCCACTTCAAGATTATTTTTGTGTATAGTGTGAAAGAGTGTTCTAACTTCATTGATTTACATGCAGCTGTCCTGCTTTCCCAATACCACTTGCTGAAGAGACTGGCTTTTCTCCATTGTATATTCTTGCCTCCTTTGTCAAAGATTAGTTGACCATAGGTGTGTGAGTTTATTTCTGGGTTTTCTGTTCTGTTCCATTGATCCATATGTCTGTTTTTGTGCTTATCCCATGCTGTTTTGATTACTGTAGCTTTGCAGTATTGTCTGAAGTCTGAGAGGGTTATGCCTCCAGCTTTGTTCTTTTGCTTCAGGATTGTTTTGACAATTCTGGGTCTTCTATGTTTCCATATAAATTTTAGGATTATTCATTCTAGTTCCATGAAAAATGTCATGGGTGATTTGAAAGGTGTCACATTAACTCTGGATATTGCTTTGGGCAGTATGGCCATTTTAACAATATGAATTCTTCCAATCCAGGAGCATGAGATATCTTTCCTTCCATTTCTTTGAATCATTTTCAATTTCCTTTATCAACATTTAATAGTTCTCAGCACATAGGTATTTCTCCTCCTTGGTCAGGTTTATTCCTAAGTATTTTTTAATGCAATTTTTTTTGCTTCCTTTTCTGATATTTCATTGTTAGTTTAAAGAAATTCAACACATTTCTGCATGTTAATCTTGTATCCTGCTACCTTGCTAAATTTGTTTATCAGTTCTAACAGTTTTTAGGGTTTTCTATATATATTATCATGTCATCTGCATATAATGACAATTTTACCTCTTCCCTTCCAATTTGGATAATTTTTATTTCTTTTTCTTGTCTGATTGCTGTGGCTAGGGCTCTCAAACTATGTTGAATAGAAGTGGTGAGAGTGGGCATCCTAGTCTTGTTCCAGATTTTAGCAGGAAAGCTTTCAGCTTTTCACCATTGAGTATTATGTTGGCTGTGGGTTTGTCATAAATGGCCTTTATTATATTGAGATATGTCCCGTCTATACCAACTCTGAGAGTTTTTATCATGAATAGATGTTGAATTTTATCAAATGCTTTTTATTCATCTATTGAGATAATCATATGGATTTTATCCTTTATTTTGTTAATGTGATGTATCACATTGACTGATTTGTGAATAGTGAACCATTCTTATATCCCTGGGATAAATCCCGCTTAATAATGGTGTACGATTCTTCTTATGTATTTTTGGATTCCATTTGCTAAAGTTTTGTTGATGATTTTTTCATTTATTCATCAGATATTAACCTGTATTTTTCTTTTTTTGTAGTTTTTTTGTCTAGTTTTGGTATCAGGGTGATGGTGACCTCATTGAATAAATTTAGAAGTGTTCCCACCTCTTCAGTCTTTTGGAATCAGCTTTCCTTTTAGAACTGCTTTTGGTACATCCCATAGATTTTGTAAAGTTGTGTTTTCATTTTCGTTTGTCTCCTTTTCTAATTTATTCTTTGACTTCATCATTGACCCATTGTTTTTTTCATGTTGTTTAGTCTCCATGTGTTTGTTCTTTTCCGATTTTTCTTCCTGTAGTTGATTTTTAGTTTCATATCATTGTGATCAGAAAAGATGCTTGATATAATTTCTAACCTCTTTAATTTATTGAGGCTCATTTTGTGACTTAGTATATGGTCTATCCTAGAGAACGTTCCATGCACACTTGAAAATAATGTGTATTCTACTTTTTTGGGATGTAGTGTCCTGTAGATATCAATTAAGTCTAACTGATCTATTGGGTCATATAAAACCTCTGTTGTCTATTGATTTTCTGTCTGGATGATTTGTCTATTGATGTCAATGGGGTGTTAAAATCCCCTACTATTATTGTATTATTGTCAGTTTCTCCCTCTATGTCTGTTAGTATTTGCTTTATTTATTTAGGTTCTCCAACATTGGGTGTGTATATGTTAATGCATGTAATATGCCCTTTCTGTATTGATTTTTTTATCATTATATAATGTCCTTCTTTGTCTTTCTTTATGCCCTGTTTTAAAGTTTATTTTAATAGATATGAATATTGTTACCCCCACTTTCCTGTTGCTTCCATTTGCATGCAATACCTTTTTCTGAATACTGAATACTGAAGGGATAGCTTCAGTTTCAGTCTGTATGTGTCCTTTGCCCTGAAGTGAGTCTCTTGAATGCAGCATATTGCAGGTTCCTTTCTTTTTTAATCCTATAGCCACCCTATGTCTTTTGATCAGAGCATTTAATCCATTGACAGTTAAAGTAATTATTGATAGGTATGTACTTATTGCTGTTTTAATTTTTGTTTTCCAGTTGTTTTTGTAGATCTTTGTTAATTTTTCTTTTTGCTTTTCCTTTTGTGAATTGATGGTTTTCTTTTGTAGTATGCATGAGTCCTTTTCTTTTTGGCTTTTGTGAATCTATTGTATGTTTTTGATTTGTGGTTCCATGGAGTTCATGTATGTTGACCCATAACTATGTCTACTTGCTTTAAACTGACAATCATTCAAGTTCAAATATATTCTAAAAGATTTACCTTTGTTACTCCCTTCTCCCACATTTTGTGATTTTTGATGTCCTATTTTACATCTTCATATCCTTTTACTGCTTATTATCATTATACTTG
This sequence comes from Kogia breviceps, assembly GCF_026419965.1. Lineage (NCBI taxonomy): Eukaryota > Metazoa > Chordata > Mammalia > Artiodactyla > Physeteridae > Kogia > Kogia breviceps. The sequence continues at coordinate 17,368,061 of NC_081322.1, forward strand.
CTTTTATATTTCTTTTATTGTTTTTAGTGTATGTATTGGATTATTTAATTGATTTTCAGTACTGATTATATATTTGCCTTTCCTCTGTGATTTTTTTCCTTTCCTATAGATTCTTGCTTTTTTTCTACTTAAAGAAGATCCTTCATTATTTCTTTTAAAGTAGGTTTAGTATTGCTGAATTCTTTTGGGTTTTGCTTGTCTGAGAAATTCTTTGTCTCTCCTTTTATTCTAAATGATAATCTTGCTGGGTAGAGTATTCTAGGTTGCAGATTTTCCCTTTCAGTACTTGAAATATATCATGACACTCCCTTCTGGCCTGCAAAGTTTCTGCAGAGAAATCAGTTGAAAGCTTATGGGGATTCCCTTGTAACTAACCCTTTGTTTTTCTCTTGCTGCCATAAGAATCCTCTCTTTACCTTTAATGTTTGCCATTTTAATTATGATGTCTTGGTGTAGGTCTGTTTGGGTTCTTCTTTTTTGGGACCCTTGGCTCTTTCTGTATCTGGATATCTGTTTCCTTCTTTAGGTTTGGGAAGTTTTCAGCCTTAATTTCTTCAAATACATTTTTGATATCCTCTCTCTCTTCTCCTTCTGGAACTCATACCATGCATAAAATGGCTTATTTTATATTTTCCCATGGATCTTATGTTGGTTTCACGTCTTATTGTTTTCTCTGTCTACTCTTCTGATTGGGTGGTTTCCATTATTTTATCTTCCAGGTCACTTATTCATTCTTCTGTCTCATTTAATTGGCTATTTATTACTTCTAGACTACTTTCTTTTTCTTTTTCTTTTTTTGAAATATAGTTGATTTACAATGTTGAGTTAGTTGCATGTGTATAGCAAAGTAATTTGGTTATATAGAGAGAGACAGATATATAGATATATCAATATATTCTTTTTAGATTCTTTCCATTTTAGGTTATTACAAGATGTTGAATATAGATTTCTTTTTATCTCTGAAACTGAATTATCTATTTTTGATTGATTCATCTGTATAACTTTTATTTCCTTGTTACAGTTATCTGTGTTTATATCAATAATCTTTCTTAACTTAGCATTTTTATTCCCACCTCTTTGAAATCTGGGTCTGTTGAACCAGTAAGGTCTGTTTCATTATATGTTCTTTTGGGGGTAGGGGTGACTCTTGCTCTTTTAAATGGGAGTAGTTCCTCTGCCTTTTTATTTTACTTAACTTTCTCTGTCTCTGTGAATTTGGGAGAAACAGTTATCTTTTGTGATCTTGAAGGGGTGTTTTTATGTGGGAGCATCATTGTATAGACTGTGTGTTTCTAATAGTTTTGGTGGTAAGGCTGGTTTTGGTATGGAAACCAACTATAGCTTTCCTCGGTGTGCACTGGCTGTTATCTCCTTGATAGGGGGTGTGGTTTGTGTTGGTGGATTTAAAGCCTGTGTAGGATGTGAGGCAGGGCTTCCTCTCTGCTCTGTGGCTGTTGCCATTCTGTCAGGGTCAGGGTCTCTTCCCCAGCTCTTGGGGAGGAAGCTCTGAGGGTCAGGTTCAATAAGGCTTCATTACCCTTAAGTGTGTGATTGCTGAAGCAAGTGAGGTCCATGAAGACACAGCGAACCTATGTGCCTCCCATGCAGGTGTCTGCAGTTCCATTCAGAAACAGGGAAAGCCCTCTTATGTTCATCCCAGATCTAGTGCAAGGCTGTGGCCTGGGGATCAGGGTGTTATTGATGCAGGAATAGAAGTGGCTGTGCTGCTACCTGAGATCTGGGCTGCCTTGTGGCTAACTTCTCCCAGGACATGTCTGCCCCAGATCCAGTGCTAAGCTGCCATGTGGAGTGGGCAGAGCTGGGTGCTCTTGCTGGGAGACAAACCACTGAGAACACCTGGGTACGCGGACAAGGGCCACCACTGCCCTCTCAGGTCACAGCCCCATCTGTCTCTGTGTAGCCAAACCATGTCTTTGCCCAGATCTTGCACCTGGCTGTGGTGTGGAGTGAGCAAGACCAGGGTGTTTGCCCCTCCGGATTGGGAAGTGCAGCAGAGGCAACAGCTACCAGTGCCCTGACTGTTAGCACATCAGCACACACATTCCTCGCAAGTAAAAGTCCCAGTTTCTGCAGCCCTTCTGTCTGCCTCAGAGGATTTCCCAGCAGGCACGGGGGCTCCTCTCCTCTGCACTTGACCCCAGGACCAGGATGCCCAGGTTGTGGCTTGACCTGCTCACTCCCAGGGCAAGAGTTCGCCATGCAGACTTTCTCTCTTTTTTTTTTTTTTTTTTTTTTTGCGGTATGCGGGCCTCTCACTGTTGTGGCCTCTCCCGTTGCGGAGCACAGGCTCCGGACGCACAGGCCCAGCGGCCATGGCTCACGGGCTTAGTTGCTCCGCGGCATGTGGGATCTTCCCGGACCAGGGCACGAACCCGTGTCTCCTGCATCGGCAGGCGGATTCTCAACCACTGCGCCACCAGAGAAGCCCCAGACTTTCTCTTTTTTTCAGATCCCTCCCAGGAGCACAGGTCCCAGCCCAATTCCTTTTTTTCCCATCCTACTCAGTTAAGTGGAGATCTTTCTTGCAGCTTTGGTTGTATAGGAGTTCTGTCAGTTTCCAGTTAGTTTTCCATGAGGATTATTCCACATGTAAATGCATTTTGATGTGTTTGTGGGGGAAGGGGAGCTCCACGTACTCCTACTCTGCCATCTTGATCCCTCCTTCCTTTTTCTTTTTTTTTTTTTTTTGATATTTCATAGTACTGTAATAATCCTACAAAAACCTGGTTTAGATTTAAAGCAGTACTTTGAGAAGCCAGAAGATGGCACTGATTTCTAAGAATTGTGCATCTAAAAAGAATGTGCTTCTATGAATTCTGATCATTTATCATTTCTTTTCCTGATGGGAATTATGATGCTTTACATTTTCATCAGTTTTCTTATCTCAATGTAAAATTATCTTTGCTCTTAACTTTCCTCTAACAATCTGATAAAGAAGTGAGAATGGTAGGAATTATACATCTACATAGAATATTGGAATGGTTTACTATGAACAGGAATTGACAATCAACCAACTATTATTTATTTCATGTTTTTTACCTGTGGGTGAATTGAATATTATAGATCCATTTGAGTAGAGAACTTTATTTTATTCATGAATTGAGTATATTTATCTTGGTTCAGAAAAAACAGATGTGTATGTTTTTTGTACAAACATCTCAGAAGATTTATTTCTACTCCCTTTAAATGAAAATCACATTTTGGGGTTACATCTTTTTTATTTCTAAATGATAAAGAGTGTGGACACATACTCCACAAGGAGCTTCTTCAACAGAAATAGCAATAACAACAATGACATGTACATGGTCCTGATTTCATTTGTGCAAGATATTGAGCTAAATTTACTTCTATCTTATTAAGAAGTTAAGAACAAAAAGAAGAAGATGTTTATACTCAAATTTACAAATGAAACCTGAAGAGGCAAACAGTGGTCCTACATTTTTCCAAATTTACCCATCTGCCCAAGGATATATTAATTTTCCTGGCAAAATTAAATGTCTGTTTCAAGGTACTCTATGCTGCTGAACACGATGCTTGTAAAATTGGCATATTAGAGTCTTTCTAAATCAGCGCCTTCCAGAGTAAATCCATCTACCATCTGTTGCTTCATTAAAATACACAATAGAAAAGGAACAACTGAATTGGATTTTCACTAGGTCAGTGCTACCTGGTGTTCACTCTGCAGCCTATATAAAATATAGAATCCAAGTAAAAATCAACCACAACATTTTTGTCTTTTGTATTTGTATAAAAATGGAGCAATGAGTTTTATTTCAAAAAATAGATTTAGACAAGACAATCTAATCTGCAAACACTGTTCATTTTCAAGAAATCTTCCTTAATGAATTTAAGGAATTTTTTTAAAAAGTTTATAATGCAAAATTTTAAATAACATTGTAAGGTAATCATACAGATATTTTGTCATGTAAAAGCCAAAAATTTTTGTCAAAAACTATCAATTGCCCCAAGAAAAATATTTAGTATTTTGGTTTACAAATTACAAAAGACATTATTATCAAGTATTAAACAGAAAACAATGTTTATAAGATAAAACTTGTAAAACTGTAGTTGTATTTATATAACTTAGTTATGAAAAACAACCAACTCATCAAGTCGGGGACCCCTGCCTTGGTTTTCAGTATCTGTATACAATATATTATCTGAATTTTTGCCACACTAAAAGAATTAAGATTCTAATGTTTTTGCAAAAATCCAGAAACATTCTTATTCTTTAGTGGCAAATGACTAGAAAAATGTAAAAAAAAATTTTTTGAACAAGCAATGATGAGCATTGGTGGTGTTGTAGAAATTTTATTTCTCATCTTCATCCAATAGCTCCAATTTTTCCCTCATCACTTAAGAACAGAACAGTTAAGATACTAGATAAATAATAACATCAGAAAAATAACATATGTATGTCACTATGCTTTCAACACATGTTAAGCCCTGTATATGTATCCATTCAACCATTTGATAAATATGTATTCTGAACCCACTTGAGCCAGGCACTGTCACACATTCTGGAGTCCATGAGGGACAGGCAAACTCTATCCGGAAGGAACTACAATCTAACTGGGGAGAGAGACAAGTTAAAGTAAACAAATAAATAGCATATAACATAATTAGGGTGCAGTAAGCAAAACAGGTTAAGGAACTAGAGAGTACGGGGATAGGAGGAGATTGACAGTTTAGTAGGTTGGTCAGGGAAAGCCCCCGTGAAGAGGGGACATTTGAGCAGAGTCTTGAAGGAAGTGAGGGAGCAGGCCATGCACCTCTGGGGGAGAACACGTTTCAGGCATCAGAAACTAGAGAAGCAGAAACTCTGAGCATGTTTGATTTGAGAAACACAAAGAAGTTAAGATGGAGCAGATGAGCCAAAAAAAATGGGTATATAATTTGAAGAGTAGGGGCTTTAGGCTATGCTAAGGATTTTTTTTTAACTCAAGTGAAAACACTGGAGGACTTTTAATATGCCATTAATATTAAAAAGGTGGCACTGGCTGCAATATGGAAGAGAGTCTATAAGGGTACAAGGTGGCAACAGAGAGCAGGTAAGAAGCAGATACAGAAATACAGTCGTCCAAGCTAGAGAGAAGAATACATAGAACTTTGATGGCAGTAATGGAGGTGGTGAGAAGCAGTGGGGTTCAGGATACATTTTGAAGATGAAGCCAACAAGATTTGCCAATTGACTGGCTGAGGTGGCAGAGAGAGAAACAAGTTAAGAATGATGACTAGATTTTGTTCTGAACAAAGACAGGGAAGACTGAGGAAGAGATCCGGTTGGTAGGGATTGGGTTATAAAAACATGAGAATAAAGAGTTCTTCCTCGTGTATGTCCAGTTTGAGATTCTTGTTGGATGTACAAATGTATGTCAGATATCTAGTAGGTAGCAAGATATACCAATCTGGAGCTCTGGGAAGAAGGCAGAGGTGGAGACCATTACACAGGAGTCATCAGAGAGCAACGGTGCGAGGAGGAGGAGGAGAAGTTCAAGGTGGAAAGAACACCAGGTGAAGTAGACATTTCAAGAGAGAAGAAATCATCGACTATGTCAACTGTTTCTGAGACAGAATAACATGCAAACAGAGAACTGAGGTTGAATTTAGAAGGATGGTGGTCACGGGTGACCTAACAGAAGTTTCAAAGGAAAGATAGAAAAGATAACCTGGCTGGAATGAAATCAAGAGTGAATGGGTGGTAAAAAGTTCAAAGGCTCCTAGAGATACTATTTAGAAAAGTCTTACCATAATTATGAACAGAGAAACAAGAGCAGCTGGAGAGGAAGTTGGGGCTGAGGAAAACAGTGTGTCAGATGCAGATATTCGAGCGTGTCTGACGTTAAAGGAGATGATTCCATAGAAAGGATTCGGTGTCTCCTGGGAAATTGAAAAGAGTTGCTGGAGTGATGTCTTTCACACAAGGAGGGGTGGATCCAACACCAAGGCAGAGTCGGCCTGGTAACTGGAGGGAAGGCAGAACACGTGGATCAAATGAGTGCGTGGAGGGCAAGAAGGTTAAGGTTCCATGATGAAAGGATGGGTACGTCTCTGTTCTTAGAGCTTACTTTTTCTCAGTGAAATAATAAACAAGATCATTGACTGAGAGAGAGATGAATATCAGATGTTTCCAAGGAAAAAAGAGGAGGCATCAATTAGTCATCCTAGAGACTGGGAAAAGGCAGTAGGCTTGCAGGACTGGTGCGAGAGCTTTGCCCACCTGGGAGACGTGGTTAACTAAGGTGTGTTTCCTGCATCCATGTGCCTTTCTCACCCTTCATAAAAGTTAGGTACTTATTATCCTCATTTTACAGATGAAGAAACTAAAACAGAGAAGTTAACTTGCCCAAATTCACACAGGAAGTGAGGAAATCCAGAATCCAGCCTGAGCTGAGGCTTCAGCGGCCTCCCCTCCATCACCCTGCGGACAGCCTGAGTCTCACTGCAGGAAGTGAGGAACGGAAGATGGACCTGCCACCTGAGCCCAAGCGATGTCTTCTTCCCACATCCCAGTAGCTCTTCTTGCCCACTTCCTTGCACAAAACTTCAGTAATTCAGATGAAGAGGACTGACTACAGAATGCTTATAAAAGATAAAGAAAACTACAGTAACATTTAAAACAGTAATGGTTATTTCTCTGCCTTTACTGGGAATGGGAAAAATTTGCCTTAGTACATTTTCTAGAAAACAGAAGTTGATACCCTTTCTGCAGTAATTTTTGCTAAAATGTGTTCTGTAAGCATAATAAAACACGCTGTGCAGAGATTCTACACCAAGCCACAGCAGAGCATGTTTTTATAATAAAGATTATGACACTCTCCCTTTGTGAGGTTTTCTAGAATTTTTAACGACCCTAAGATGCTGAGATATGTTAGGTCTTTGACTGCCTGAGATGTTCCTTCACTGCTTCCACACAGTAAATAATTTATTTTTACTTCAAATCTCAGCAATCCTTTCCTTCCTCATTCCCAATCCACTGCTGTCACTTTAATAGCACTGAAGGAAAAAAAAATGCATAAGTTCACATTTGGAAGCCATGAGGCAACTAGGATTAAAAAATTAAAAATGCATTTAGTAGTCCGAAAATATTCTCCTTGCAACCTGTTCAGTCACTTGATTTGATGAGGACTGGTGGTCCCAGAGTCTGATCTGGGAATTTGTATAACACAGTAACCAAATTCACTCAGTGTCACCTGGTTAAGATCATAAAGGGCTTACTGTAAAGAACTGGAAAGAATCATTCCTGAGGATGGAAGCCCTCTTCCTCCTAGTCTGGGCCCCTCTGTGTCCTCCTGCCTGACCTAGCAGGAGGACAAGCATGTGGCTGAGGACACAGGGCCCTCTGAGTGTGGTCCTGACATTCTTTGACCCTTTCTGCTTCCATTGCTCCCCGAAGGGGCTTCTCTTTTCACAGGCTCAAAGTTACCACGAGACAAAGGCCCTTGAGGTAAGTCATAGCTAAGGGTTTAGAGAAGGCACTTGCCTGCCGGGAGCCATGTCGTTCTCCCCAGGGCTGTTCAGCAGATAGGAAGGGAGCTCCCTGTGCAATTTTGTCTTCCTGGAGGCACATTTCTAAAACTAAAAAGAAACAGGCAAAATTTATTTTAATAATACATTTTATTTATCCTGATATTTAATGAATATAGAATATTATTAATAAGATGTTTGCATTCTATTCTCCATACCAAGCCCTTCTCTACACCAAGTGCAGGCTGAGATCACAGCTGCATACGGTGTAGAGTTGTCATTGGTCAGCGTGGCTTCAGACCAAGAGACTCTGAGCACATGATAGATCCACTCCTGTCAGCATAAGTTACCCTCCACCTTCACGGTTCAACCTTCTTCTTTTTTGCACTAGCACTGATAACACATTTCTATTATTAACTGTTTCTGTCAATATCACACTGTTACCATTTTCAGTGAGTCACTCATCCATTTGTTTACACTGATGACTGGGTACAAGCTGAACTCATTGTTAGACTTCCCAATGTCCCAAAGTCCTCATTATCATTCTTGACCAAAGGTTTTTCCTCCACATCCCCCTGTCTAATCCAGCCTTCACATTTCATCACTGCAGTGATATTTCTAAAAGCCAACTTTGATCTTTGCTTAACTACTCAAAAATTATGAGGAAGCTATCAAACCCTTCATAATTTGACCCCTGTCTTAACTATCTCATTTCATTTGCTTCCACTTCCCTTTTTATACTTCATTCTAAAACTTGCAAACTCCATGGGTTCCCTGAGTATGACATGTTTTGGGCCTCCCCATCTTAGAATAAGTTGTTCTTTCCACCTGAAATGATCTTTGCTTGTCACCAGCAGGTGAACTGCTGTCATCGGCCAAGATTCAGTCTAGTTCAGTTGAGTAATTTAACTGAACACACACTAGTTCCTTGAGGGTAAGGATTGTGCTTTATTATCCTTGTGTCATCAATATCTAGCTCAGGGTCAGATAGTGAACTACATATGTATTTGTTGATCTAACCTAAATGTACAAAAACTTTTAATAGACTCAGTTGTAAATTATTAACAGGAAGAAATGTTATAATAGAAAGATATTCCTATTTTTAGTATTTAATTGAATTCTATTTTAACTGTTTTTACTGCCAACAATCAAACACCATCAGTATTTTTATTTTGCTTCAGTTCAAGTTAATTTTATTTAATTTCCTTCAACCATCCTACCTACAGAACCACTGAAATACCTGATGGGGAGTCTTATTATCTCTGAAACACAAACCACCAATTACTTCATTAGATAAAAATATGTATATAAAAGGTGGTATGTCTCAAAATCCTAATTCAGATTCTGATGAGTTTTGAGAAAATCAAAATGAAGTATTCAGCTGATTCCATACAAATCCCTACTTGAATAGTTATGCGAAACAAGCAGAAATAAAAGCCTCTGATAAATAGAATTCTTTTTCCCAGGATAGCAGAATTATTTGCTGTATAAACAATTATAACCAGTCATAACAACTCTTGTTTTAAACGTTAAGTACCAGAGTGAGGATATTTCTTAAGGTTTGTAAAAATTCTAGTTTTACAACTTCGTGAGAGAGCCACCACCTCTTGAGAAGGGAGGATTATAAAGCAATCAAGACAAGCTCTTCTTCCCTCTATTGAGCTGTCTTGAACCAATAAAGATAGATTCTAGGAACATCCTTTAATCTGGGGATACCATTCACAGTAGTCAGGATGGGGGTCAAAATCCCCCTTCCTGTTCCCTGTTCCCCTTGGAGTGAGGAAATACAAGCCATCTGGGACTATTTATGAAGGAAACAGAACAATGAAAGAGAAAATGTGGATACAAGATTAGAGGCAGGATGAAAAGAGAAGATAGCTGGCTGATAGCACCCCTCAACTAAATCTTATTTGTCTGCACTGGTCCTTGTACTTCTGGGTTTTACCATTTCCTGTTTCTACTAAATCTCCCTACAGTTTCAGGCCTATTGAAACCCACGCTTTCACTATCTAACACGTGTCTGAACAAAGTAAGGAAGAACATTTCTTTTAGACAACGATTTCACTTCAAGGAAATTTCAGGTCATTCACAATATGGTGATGGAAACTGATCCATTTCCTTCCCATCTCTTGACCTTCCTATCCCTGACCTTTGGCTCTTAGAGAAGCTCAGTTTGTTCCAAGCTGTGAGTCCCTCTCTAAGTCATATCCGGCATTTGGATGCCAAATTATGGTTACAAAGCACCTAGGCAAATACTTTGACTGCCTGTGATCTTTTCTATTTCTAAAATTAATCTCCAAAATGTAGGATTTTGTTTTTTAAGTAAATTCTTCATGTCAAAAGGGTCTGTGAGTTAAAGGATTATACACAGGATCTCAAAACACTACACTTCCTTTGTTCTGGATTTGAATTCCCTATTGATTCTCTGAGTTGCTCAATGCTGAAAGGCACATGAGTATAATTAATGTGATAGTAAACAGACTATGTGGTGAGATGCAGCAGCAAAACACAACCCTCCTCTTACAAGTCCATGAACAGGCTTGTTTTAACTGTTTGCTTTGGGCTTTTCCACAGCTGTTCACATCACCCAGCCCAGGCTCAGCGGGATGGATGCCTTTGGATATACCTCGTTCCTGGCTTATTCAAGGGTCCCAGACATCACTTATGATTACGAGTTCCACTTGAAGTTTCAGCTGGCAAACAACCACTCAGCAGTGCAAGACAACTTGATATTTTTCACCGGACAAAAGGGCCATGGTAAGATTACCTGAACCCTCTAGGGCTTGCTTAGGTTTTTTTAATAATATTTTAGAGATTCCTCAGGGACTATGGCTGTGGGTGAGACAGGCACTTGCCTGGATCAGTCTCCTCCTGTCTGCTGCTCAAGCGTGTGCCTTGTCCAATGTGTGCAGCAGCCCTTGACCCACAAGCCCTATTCACACCAGGCCACCTCTTATAATCAGGGAATTGTAACTCCTGCCAGCAAACGCAAAGACAGAGAAGGGGGCAAGTCACACAAGAAGTGAGCTTATCGACTGGTCCTGTCCTCTGTTTCTTTGCATTTCCACAGAGAAGGAGGGAAGGGAAATTCTCAGAAGGAACACATTTTACCATGTGTCATGAAATGGGAATGGTTGCCCTCAAAGAAAACCATCCCAAATTAAAGGAGCAAGAATTTAAGAAAGTGCTAGGTCTGTAAGCATGTACTCCAGTGCCCTTCTATTGGTGGGAAAGCAATTTATAAGCTAAATTTGTGTGTTAAGTAGAAACCAGTTATGCACACGTGAGATCAAGGAAAAGCACATATGTTTTACTCCCAAGTCAGCAACTAACTAGTTAAGCAATTAATCACCTACCTTCTCTGAGCTGGAGGTCCTCCTCTGTGAAATCAAAATGTTACACCAGAAAATGACCTTTCTCATCAGTAATTCTACAGTGCCAGGGGAACTAATGAATTCTGTCCTTTTCAACTCGCCCAATGCCTGTTTCTGTATTAACACGTGTCTGAAAGAAGCCCACATCCCAAGGGAAGGGTGGTGTGCAGCCTTGCTCCACCTCTGGGAGGACGATATGTGCTCTCCCCTCCCCACCCTTGGCGGGAGACGCCTGTCAGAGTGGTGAAGAGAGCAGGCTCTGGAACTGAAAGGTAGGTTTGGATCTGGTCTCCACCACTTACAAACTACACGTCAAGTTACTTAGTGTCCCTGTGCCTCAGTCTCCTCTCTGTTCAAATGAGTATAATGTTGGTGATTCCCCATCAGAGCTGGGAGGACAAACATGGTTAAGACAGGGACTCAGTAGCAGGGAGCACTGGACTCACAACATCATTGCTTGTGTTGTTGCAGGAGGTCTTCTCCAGCCACCTCCACAAAAGCAGGTCTCACCCCACCCCACCCAAGTTATTCTCTACCTCAGCCTCTTGCTTACTTCCTTCAAAGCCCTTACCTCAACTTACAATTCATTTATCTATTTTGTAGATAGTTATCTATTTATCTATTATCATTTATCTATTTTGTTTCCTGTCTGCCTCTACTAGGAGAATGGGATCTCTAGGTAGACAGAGACCAAGCCATCCTGTTACCGAAGCAAACTCAGGTCTGCTCCCCTGAGCACAATAAAGCCAATCTACCGACACTGGGTATGGTGAAGGAAAGTGCAGCGTTTATTGCAGGTGCCAAGCAAGGAGTCCAGGGCAGCTCATGCTTAAAAGGCACAAACTCTCTGAAGGCTTCCAGGGAAAGGTTTTAAAAGACAGGATGAGGCAGGGGGGTGTGGAGTGTGTGATCAGCTCGTGGACCTTCTTCTGATTGGCTGGGGGTGAGGTAACTGGGAGTCAACATCATCCACCTTCTGGTTCCACCTGAGGTCTTTGTGCTTGTGGGCAGCTTGCAGTTAACTTCTTCCACCTGGTGAGGGTTTCAGTATCTGCAAAACAGCTCAGAGGACATGGCTCAGAATAGTATCTACGGCCCTGGAGGAGGAACCAAAGGTCCTTGACTTTGTTTAATGGCTAAACTAGTATTTTGTCTTGCTTAACAGTTTTCCTTTCTTTCCACATTTCCCACTTCTCTGATTAAATTTATTCTTTAACTAAAGTTTTTCTACAGACAAAAGGCTGGCAGAGGACATGATGGGGTGGTGGGGCTCTGCCCTGGGATGGTCCCACAGGGTCCTGCTTGATTACAATCCTTCCTGAATTTTATACGCCCACACTTAGCACACTGCCCGACACATAATCAGCACTGAATAAAATACCCACAATAAGCACAGACAATTGTATGTCATATAAGTCAGCAACTCGGTTGCACAAAGGTTCTTAGAGTGGCCAGTCTCAGGGACTTGCAGTTCAGATGCTATCTTCTCCGTAATGATTTCCCCATGGTTACTCTCTCCTTCCTCTGAGGGTTGCTGAACTGTCCTGAACTTTGGGCATGGAGCCTTCATGACAGCCTTTGGTGGGCTTCTCCTCATTCAGAGAAATGATGTCCTGCTTATCACTGAATCACTCACAAAACCTTCCTCAGGGGGTTGTAATAAACATCTGTTGAATGACTGCCAGAAGGCAGGGAGGAAAGAAGGAAAAGAAGAAGGAATTTCTACCCTTAACTCTTTACTCTGCATACAATTATGTCCTTCTCATTAGCAAAAAACAAACAAAAACAGGCAAATGAAAAATTCAAATGTGCATCACAAAGCTTGAGTCTGAGTCCTAAAGGATTCACAGAGGAAGGACCCAGCAAAAGATAAACATTTGGCCCATGAAAATGCTGCCACCAAATGCCTCTTCAATACTCTTCTACTACGATTCTTTCAAAATTCTCCAAACAAAAAAGTGTAAAAGCATTGTGCTCACAACATTTCTAAAGTATGAAATTTTACATGTTACACTTTCTGGTCTTCTCACATCTCTTTTGTGTGTAGGGAGATGAATGCTAATGCAACATTTGCATCTGTATGTTTACAGAATGGTTAAATAAAGGCTGGATAACCGGTAGATTAATTGTGGAGCTCTATCCGCCAATCAGTGAAAATGAAAAATCTGAAATATACAATTCCACATTGTACCACGAGAGAGAGCAAGAACACCAGCTAAGAAATGCAAGTCAGGCCCAAGAGCTTCTCAAGGAGGGATTTCTCCAGATAGAACCTCTTCACACCTGTATCAGAATCACACAATGGTGCTTGTTAAAATATTAATTCACAGGCCCTCTTGAATTTAAAAAAATAGACTATTATAAAGAACATTAGGTGCTTTTCATGCAACTAATATTTTAGAGCAACCATACAAAACTCCTAAGGACCAGCTAAATTAGACCATATATGGAGACAAATATATGCAGTTATTGCTCGTAATATCATAGGCAGGGAGGATTTTTCAATTTATGTAGCATAAAGTTATTGGTTAAATAAACACATATTCCTTTAAAATATATTATTATGATCAACTTTAATCACATAATTTGCAATTTTCTGTTCTATATAAGAAACTAGGACCCAAGGTAGTGTTTCTAACAGTGGTATCTCCCCATATAGGTATTATTGTATAGTAACATCAATCTCTGACCTGTGCTTTGGTTGTTACTAAAACCACCATTTCATATGCTGCCTTTGTCTCTCTCAGGTTAAAAGATGCACAAAGCCACAGAGTTCATATAACTTGAACTATAAGCCAACCTCTAATTTTGGACATGAAAAGGCAAGGGAACTTCTTCACTCCCCAACACGGGTGATGTTCTTCCTTGAGTCCCCAGCGCCAGACTCTGATTTTGCCAGACTTCATGCACATTGAACTCTGGACAAATTACCCTGTCAAACATTTCCACTTGAAAATGCCTCTCTTGACTTAGTATTTTAACCTAACCCCAAACTCGTCCTGCCTTTCTGCAGTCATATTTGGCATTTCCTTCATTACCAATTCTTCCTTCGCTCTCTTATAACTTGTGTCTTATAGTTCGGCTCTTCTAAAAACCAACAGTCTGTCCCACATCGGTCCACAGAGGAATACCTGATCTTCCCCTCCCATATTCCTTCCACTGGCGATTGGTATAAACATTCTGCTTCCTCCAGAACCCAGGAGTCATCTGGATTTCTCCCTTCTATCCATTTTGACAGCTATTTACTGGGAGCCTAGATGAGGGATTCTTCCCAGTGCTAGAGATACAGTTGTGAATAAGTCAGAAAGGGTCCTTGTCATCTTCTCTCCAGTTTATACCCCATGTTCTATAAAACACTAAGGTCTGTCCATTTTACCTTCCAATGACTTTTTCATCTTTTCTCCTTTTTTCTTCCCTTCCTTTCTCCCAGTTTATCTATCACAGGCGGTCGCAGTAGCAATAACCTCTTTTCCAGGCTCCCTGCCCAGTCCTGCCCTCTCCCTCTCTATTCTCCACATAGAAGTCTGAACGTATGCTGCCTAATCATCATGCTTCCTCATAACATACCACCTAAGATCCTTTGCATAACATGCATAGACATGTGTCCAGCCCCTGCCCATTTGCACAATCTCTTGTCCTTCATTCCACCCTACACTCAGCAATATCAGCACATGTGTACATTCTGGGTCATGTCACTGTGCCATGTCACTGGGTCATGTCATTGTGTCATTTCACTGCATCCTCCACCTTTGTGCTTTCACATAGGCTGTCCCAATCTTTCTGAGCCACCCACACTTCACTTTCATGCCTCAAAACCACTTCTATCCTTTAAGCCTCAGCTCAGAAAATTATTTTTTTAAGTCTTCAACACTTCCAGGAAATTTAAGAATTCATCTCACTTCAGCTTGCTGGAAACAGTTATCATATTTCATAACTGTTTGTCTGGATCTCTCTCAACCAGGACTGCAGCTTTTCTTTTTCTAACAACAGTGACCGTCACGTGTAGACACTCATTACAGTTTTGAAAGAATGAATACAAAAGTCTCTGTCTCTGTTACACTAGAACTTATAATCAATTTAGGGAAGCACAACATAACTTACTTAAAATTTTGTGAACTTATCGTTAAGTTAAAATTTGTTAAAATTTTATTAACAATACTAAAGCAGAGGTCAGAAATTATGTCTGGTACACAAAGTATCCATCATGGTGTCTAATACTTGTCTGGAACATAGGCATCATTGAATGTAAAGAAGCACGTAAGTGATAGAAAAGATGGAGCTCAGAAAGTAGAAATGTCATCCAACCAAAACAGTCAGGGAGTGTGCTCCTGTTCTGTGTGTTTCCCATCCGTTCCCTTCCATTTCAGCCAATGCTCTACAACTAGTGCTGCAGCAGTCTCTCTTGCCTCCCTAGCTCGACTCTCTCTCAGCCCATCCCCAGCCCACTTACGCCATCTGAGAACCACTGTCCCATCCACGCCACCTGCCTCACTCCCTCCTGCCTGGAGCACCTGCCCCACGTCTCTTCCCATCCTCGATACAACCCATCCAGGTAATGGTCCTCTGACAAACCCAGGTCACCCATATCCTACCTACGCAAAGCCTGTATGGAACAGGTAGCTTCTATCCCATAATTTGGAACCTAATCATACACTGTGTTGTCATTCACAATCACTACTTCAAATCATATGAAATTACCATTTTCATAAGTCAAAAACATTAGGATAGCAGCAATTGCATAATCCCTCATCAAGATTAATCTTAAATTCCTTTTGGAAAAACTAAGTCTTTAATTTCTTTCATACGCCCCGACTGCATCACTCACATGGCAGGTACTGTGTGAGAAAGCAATAATCACATGCTTACTGATTCTTTCACTCACTGAAGGACTCTCCATAGACAGAGGCTCTCCTCGTTCGTTCATAATACTGTGTGGGCACAGATTGATCTGGATTGTGTCAGAAAAGTTAGGACCTAAATAAAGGGGAGGGGAGGACATGGATTACTGTTCACATCATTGAAATGTAAGTTTAAATCTCAACATTATCCTGTATTAAAATGTGTGATGCTGTGACAGACTCTTTCAAAAAAACATACATAACTCCCTGGATAATTGATCTCTGCATCTGAGTGCATTGTGTGCGTAGCTTTCTGTCCATCACCTGCAGGCAGTCCTTCTGTGCTATGGTAATTATGAAAGGCTACCTCATATTTCGTGCCAAATAATTTCTTGTTTACTTCAAGCCCTTAGTTATTAACTGTAACTGAAATAAGAGCACATAAATATAGCTTGATGTTTTTGTGTGGAAAAAAATTGGGGTGTATGTCATCTACAGAAAAACAAAGATGGAGCATCACACAAAACTGTCAGCTCTGCCTGTTCAGAGCTGGGGTCAGACCCTGTGGAAGAAGAGGGCAAGGGGGGGGGCAGCCACCCCCTCATGTGGCACAGCGCCGGGCCCCATGGCCTGGCCACCTCCAGTCACAACTGGCAGTGTGTGCCAGTGTTCTACAACAGAAAAATGTTCATCATGTGATGAGAAACCATGAGGATTTCTACCTGACAACCTCAAACTATCAAATCTTCATTTTCTTTTAATTAAACATCCTGGACTGTAGCTTCAATGTCATCTGAGTTATCAAATAAATTGAGTTCCTAAGATTGTTCAAAAAGAAGTTAAGCTAATTCACTTTACTGACTGAGACATATGTGAAAAATTGACCAGGGCTCAAATAAGGTTAAAAATGACAAAAATATGTAGATCCTAGCAAAATCCCCCCCTTTGTTAAACTTACATGGAAGAGAGTGTTCAGTGGGAGCACCTTCGTCTCACAGAAAAGCATCCAGAGGAGGAAGAAACTGCAAATCGATCAACTCCAAGCCCACATTCTCAGTTTGTTCTGTGCTTCCAGTGAGCACGTGGGGTTCCATCTCAGGGAAATTCAAGTTTACCCACCAACTGGTGCTTCCATCCCTTGTTTTCATGTTGTCATATCTGACAGCACATCAAGAGAGTTCCAGACTTCCCACTCTTTCTATTCTCAACTCCTTTTGTTCAAGAGATAGAAAACTGGGAGCCAGATGTAACTCCAGGAAATGCATTTTATCACATTTTCACGTGCTTGGAGTGCAGTGGTGCACTTGTAACCAGGTCACTCTCACCCTATTTTCACGTGCTCGGAGTGCAGTGGTGCATTTGTAGCCGACATCACTCTCGCCCTTCTGTTCACTAGCACAGCTGCAAGTCAGGGCACCAGCTTGATATGGCCACAAAGAGTAGCCAGTTAACACTGCTCACATTTTAACAGTTTGATCCTCTGGGTTGGACACTATATGGTATCCATTGTAGACAATGACGAAGAAACATCACGGACATGGTTTTGTATGGCTCCGATGCTTTCAAAGCTCTGGAATATACATAGTTTAATGATCATATCAACAAAATGCAAAGCTAAAAGTTTCCCACTATGATTAGAAGCTGTACAGATCTTAAGATACAGATTGTATGCTCCTTAAGAGTTCATTCAAAATCTCCAGTTATCTTAATTTTAGTGTTAACAGTCACTAAAGCAGAGTCTGTCTCTGAATACGGGGTAAAAATGGTTCCAGTGTCCAGAATCCTATACTACATGTGTATTGCTCTGGTGAAACTTCCATTCTTTTGGGTCAAACTAGATATATTTTTTGCTTTGCATCACTTTTAGCTTTGATTCTAGCTCCATAAACTTATTCTGTTATTTTCCTAAAATCATTCACATTTATCTAACTCTTCATTCATACCTAATTTAGTTTTCTTTCAAAAACTGAATATAGCCATAGTCAACTAAAAAAAGCATAGTTAAGTTTATCTTGGTCTCAGTGTCAGCATCATTCTAGTTCAATGTCAAGAATATTTGATTAAAAGGTAGTTTCCTCCTTTCAGAAATCTAAAAGCCTAACAGGCCTTAGAATATATTCAAATATACCCACAAAGTCTGTGCACAAAAGGAATTGTTCCTTCAGAAGGGAACTCCTACCAGTAATCAGGAGACATTCACCAAGTCAGGTTCATTGAACTGGAAAGTCACAGCACTATCTCTGTGGGTCCTCTCACATCTTTTATTTCACACAAGACAGGAAAGAAGGGAAAGGAAAAATCCATTTGTCTGTTAGAATTTGTGAATCAATTTGGAAAGATCCAAGATGGAGGAGTAGGAAGACCCTGAGCTCACCTCCTCCCATGGGCAAACCAAAATTACAACTGTTACAGAGCAACTGCTGATGAGAATGACCTGAAGACTAACAGGAAAGATCTCCTACAACTAAAGATACACGCGATGGTTTGGAGGGGAAGAAATACAATATAGTCAAGACCCACACCACAGTGGGCAACCCATAAATAGAGCAATAATTACAATTGCTGTGATTCTACCCAAGGAGCAAGGGGTCTGAGCCCCACATAAGGCTCCCCAGGGGGTCCTATACAAAAAAGATGAGCCCCAGAATATTTGGCTCTGAAGGCCAGTGAGGCTTAATTTTGGGAGAGCCAGAGGGATATGGGAAATATAGACTCCACTCTTAAAAGGCACACACAAAATCTCACACACTCCAGGACCCAGGGCAGAAGCAGTAATTTGAAAGGAGCCTGAGTCGGACACACCTGCTGATCCTGGACAGGCTTCTGGAGGGGCAGGAGGTAACTAACTGGAGCTCACCCTGGGGACACAGACACCAGAGACAGGCATTTGGGGAGGTGGTTCTACCATATGGACACTGGTGCTAACAAGCCACTTTGGAATCCTCTTTCTAGCTTATTAGCGTCATGACCTAGCCTGGCTCACCAGGCTGTCAGAACCAGTCCTGGGATACTTTAGGCCAAGCAGCTAGTGGGCAAGGCTAGAGCCTCACCTCAGGCTGGCTGTCTTAGGACCCCCAGAGCCCACAGTGCCCAGACATGGCCTTGTCCACCAGAGGGCGCAGGATCTGGCCCTGCACACTGGCACACTGGCAGTAGCCCTGGGGACCCCTTGGGCTCTGCAGCCAGCCATTGGGAGTCAGCCTCCACAACTAGCCGGCCAACACCAACTCCAGGACACCCAGTGCCCCTGCATCCACAGACCCTGGGACTGGCTTCAACCCATCTTTGGGCTGGCACTAGCCTTGGGACTTCCTGGGCATCAGCCCTGCCCACCAGCAGGCCAACACCAACACCAGGACCCCCCAAGCCCTACATCCAGAGACCCCCCCCCAGTACCTGGTTCCATCCACCAGCAGAACAATACTAGCCCCAGGGGCCACCCCAGGCCCAAACACTGCTTACCAGCAGGCCAACACCAGTTCCAAAACACCTTGGATCCCTCAGACAACCACCTGGGGATCCAGCCCCACTCACCAATGGGTTGACATCAGCTCTGTGATACCCCAAATCCTGAAGCCAACCATGTGAGGAACTGGTCCCAACCACTAGATCCAGGACCTCCAGCCCCACAACCATCCACCCTGAAATTCGGCTCTGCCTATCAGTGGGCCAGTATTAGCCACAGGAACCCTAGGGGTTCTGAAGTCAGCCACCTCATCACCTGGCCCCACTCACCAGTGGCCAGCAAGCTCCACACAAGGCAAGGCCTGGCAACCAACCAGAGCAGAGGCTAGCCAGCCCACCACAACAGAAGGACCCACGCAGCCCAAATAGGGGTTCCTCTAAAGCATACAGCTCTGGTGACCACAAGGGAGAGTGCTGCTTGGACACATAGGACTTCCCTACAAAATACCACTTCTCCAAGGCTGGGAGATGGAATCAACCCACCAGATACATAGAAATAAAAACAGCAATGTAGGCAAAATGAGGCAGTAGAAGAATAAGTTTGAAATGAAGGAACAAGATAAAACCCTAGAAGAAGAACTAAGTGAAGTAGAGGTAGGAAATCTACCCAATAAACAGTTCAATGAAATGATCATAAAAATGTTTGAAGAAGTGGGAAGAAGATTGGATGAATAGACTGAGAAGTTAGAAGTTTTTAACAGAGTCAGAAAATACAAAGAAGAACAAACAGAGGTAAAGAATACCATAATTAAGATGAAAAATACACTAGAAAGAATTAACAGTAGATTAGATGATACAGAGGAATGGATCAGTGAGCTGGAAGACAAAGTAGTGGAAATCACTGAAGCTGAACAGAAAAAAGAATAAACAAAAATGAAGACAGTTTAAGAGACCACCAAGCATAATAATATTCACATTATAGGGGTCCCAGAAGGAGAAGAGAGAGAGAAAAGGGGACAGAGAACATATTTCAAGACATAATAGATGAAAACTTCCCTAACTTGGGAATGTAAACAGACATCTAGGCCCAGGAAGCACAGAGAGTTCTATATAAGATCAATCCAAAGAGCACCACATTAAAACACATTGTAATTAAATGGACAAAAACTAGGGATAAAGAGAGAATATTAAAATTAGCAAGGGAAAAGCAACAAGTTACATACAAGGGAACTCCCATAAGGCTATCAGAAGAAACTCTGCAACCAGAAGGGAGAAGCTCTGCAGACCAGAAGGGAGTGGCACAATATACTTAAAGTGAAGAAAAAGAAAAACTTACAACCAAGAATACACTGTCCAGCAAGGCTTTCATTCAGATTTGATGGATAAATCAAAAGTTTTACAGATAAGCAAAAGGTAATAGAGGTCAGCACCACCAAACCAGCTTTATAAGAAATGTTAAAGGAAATTTTCTAAGTGAAAAAGAAAAGGCCACAACTGGAAACCTGAAAATTATAAAAGGAAAAAGCTAATGGCTAAAGGCAAATATACAGAGAATGTAGTAAGTCAACCACATACAAAGCTACTAAGAGGGTTAAAAAACAAAGGAAGTAAAATCACCTATATCTGCCAGGTTAAAGGATACACAAAACAAAAAGAGGTAAAATATGATGTCAAAAACAGTAACCATTAGGGGAGAGGCGTAAAAATGCCAGGTTGTTAAAATGTGAATTTAAGAGACCAGAAACTTAAAATAATCATATACATACACACACAGAGCAAGAGAGAGGGGGATTGCTATATATTAACCTCACGGTAACCACAAATCAAAAACCTATAAGAAATACACACAAAAAACAAAGAGAGAGAGAGAGAAAGGAATCCAAACATAACTCTAAAGATAGGCATTAAATCACGAGCGAAGAGAGTAAAAGAAGAAGAAAGGAACAAAATAGAGCCATGAAATAACCCAAAAACAATTAATAAAATGTCAGTATATACACACCTATCAATAATTACTTTAAATGTTAAGCCAGACAGAGAAAGACACATGTTATATGATATTGTTTATATGTGGAATCTAACAAAAATAATACAAATGAACTTATTTTTTACAGAACTAAAACAAATAATTCTAAAATTTGTATGGTAACAACAAAGAGATCAAATAGTCAAAACACTCTTTAGAAAGAAGAACAAAGTTGGAGGTATCATACTCCCTGAGTGTGTATACACACTTATATATATATAAGTATATATTTATATAAAACATCAAAACATTATGGAATTGACCAAAAAACAGAAACAGAGATCAATGGAACAGAACAGAGAGCCCAGAAATGAACCCATACTTATATGGGCAATTAATCTATGACAACAAACAGGAATATACAATGGCAAAAATAAGTCTCTTCAATAAATGGTATTGGGTAACCTGGACAGCTACATGCAGAAAAGTTAAACTAGACTACTCTCTCACACTATGCCCAAAAATAAATTCAAAATGGATTAAAGACACAGTTTGCAGATGACATGACACTATACATAGAAAATTCTAATGATGCCACAAAAAAACTACTAGGACTCATCAATGATTTCAGTAAAGTTGCAGGACACAAAATTAATATACAGAAATCTGTTGTATTTCTATACATTAAAAACAAAGTATCAGAAAGAGAAATTAAGGAAACATTCCCATTTACCATCATATCAAAAAGAATAAAATACCTAGGAATAAACCTGCCTAAGGAGGAAAAAGACTTGTACTCAGAAAACTATAGAACACTGATGAAAGAAATCAAAGATAACATAAACAGATGGAGAAATATACCATGTTCTTGTATTGGAAGAAACAGTGTTATGAAAAGGGCTACACTACCCAAGGCAATCTATAGATTCAATGCAATCTCTATCAAATTACCAATGTCATTTCTCACAGAACTAGAACAGAACATCTTAAAATTCGTATGGAGACACAAAAGACCGCAAATAGCCAAAGCAATCTTGGGAAAGAAAAAAGGAGCTGAAGGAATCAAGTTCCCTGACTTCCTAACTATACTACTGATACAAAGATACAGTCATCATAACAACATAGTACTGGCACAAAAACAGAAATATAGATCAATGGAACAGGATAGAAAGCCCAGAAATGAACCCACACACCTATGGTCAATTAATCTATGACAAAAGAGGAAAGATTATATATACAATGGAGGAAAGACAGTCCCTTCAATAAATGGTGCTGGGAAAACTAGACAGATACATGTAAAAAAATGAAATTAGAATACTCTTTAACACCACACACAAAAATAAACTCAAAATAGATTAAAGACCTAAATGTAAGACCAGATACTATAAAACTCTTAGAGGAAAACAGGCAGAGCACTCTCTGACATAAATCGCAACAATATCTTTTTCAGTCTATCTCCCAGAGTAACAGAAATAAAAATAAAAATAAACAAATGGGACCTAATTGAACTCAAAAGCTTTTTCACAGCAAAGGAAACCATAAACAAAATGAAAAGACAACCCACAGAATGGGAGAAAATATTTGCAAATAATGCGACCAACAAAGGATTAATCCCCAAAATTTACAAACAGCCCATGAGGCTCAATACCATCAAAACAAAAAACCAAATCAAAAATTGGCAGAAGACCTAAATAGACATTTCTCCAAAGAAGACATACAGATGGCCAAGAGGCAAATGAAAAGATGTTCAACATCACTAATTAGTAGAGAACCGCAAATCAAAACTACAATGAGATATCACCTCACACTAATCTGAAGGGTCATCATCAAAAAATCTACAAACATAAATGCTGGAGAGGGTGTGGAGAAAATGTAACCCTCCTACACTGTTGGTGGGATGTAAATTGGTACAGCCACTATGGAGAACAGTATGGAGGTTCCTTAAAAAACAAAAAATAGAGCTATCATATGATCTAGTTATCCCACTCTTGGGCATATATCCAGAGAAAAACTTGGTTTGAAAGTATACATGCAGCCCCATGGTCATTGCAGTGCTTTTTACAATAGCCAATACATGGAAGCAACTTAAATGTCCATTGACAGATGAATGGATTAAGAAGATGTGGTACATATATACAATGGAATATTACTCAGCCATAAGAAAGAATGAAATAATGCCTTTTGCAGCAACATGGTTGGACCTGGAGATTATCATACTAAGTGAAGTAAGTCAGACAGAGAAAGACAAATATCATATGATATCACTTATATGTGGAATCTAAAAAAAAAAAAAAAAGATACAAATGAACTTATCTACAAAACAGAAACAGACTCACAGACTTAGAGAATGAACGTATGGTTACTGGGGGAAAGGGTGGTGAGGGCACATAGACTGGGAGTTTGGGATTGACATGTACACACTGCTATATTTAAGATATAATAGATAATCAATAAACAAAAGAATTACTTTTGAAAATTAACTAATTAAATTAAAATGGGCAGAGGATCTGAATAGACATTTTTCCAAAGGAGACATACAGATAGCCAAAGGCACATCAGTAATTATTGGAGAAATGCAAATCAAAACTACAATGAGATATCAACTAACACCTGGCAGAAGAACTATTATCAGAAAGTGAACAGGGAGCCCTTGTACACTGTTGGTGAGAATGTAAATTGGTGCAACCACTATGGAAAACAGTATGGAGATTCCTCAATAAATAAAAACTAGAACTACTATATAATTTAGCAATTCCACTACTGAGTATTTATCCAAAGAAAACAAAAAAACTTATCAGAAAAGATATATGCACCCCTATGTTCGTTGCAGAATTATTTATAATACACAAGATATGGAAGCAACCTCAGTGCTTACCTATAGACAAATGGATAAAGAAGGTGTGTGTGTATATACAGACAAACACACATAAAATGACATATTACTCAGCCATTGAAAAAAAAGAGTGAAATCTTGCCACTTGGGAAAATATGCTTGGACCTAAAGGGTATCATGCTAAGTGAGATATGTTAGACAGAGAAAGACAAATACTATATGATTTCATTTAATTGTGGAATCTAAAAAGCAAAACAAAAAAGAAACGTAACAAAACGGAAACAGAATTATGAATACAGGGAACACACAGGTGGTTACCACAGGGGAGGAGGCTCAGGGGAGGAAAGAAATACCAAGGGAGATTAAGAGAAACAAACTTCTGGTTGCAAAATAAATAGTCAAAAGTAGGAAATGTACAGTGTGAGAAATATAGTCAATCTCTATGTAATATATTTATTTGGTGACAGATCACAACTAAACTTATGGTGATCATTTTGAAATGTATACAAACGTTGAATCACTATGTTGCATAACAGAATATAATATGGTGTTGTGGGTCAATTATACTTCAAAAACAAAGAAACATTGAAAAAGAGATCATATTTGGAGTTACCAGAGGTGGCGTGTGCAGGGAGGGGGAATTGGATGAAGGCAGTCAAAAGGTAGAGACTTTCACTTATAAGATAATAAATAGTAAGGATGTAATGTACAGCATGATAAATATAATTAACACTACTGTATATTATTAGAGTATAATTGTTTTACAATGGTGTGTTAGTTTCTGCTTTATAACAAAGTGAATCAGCTATATATATATATATATATCCCCATAGTTCCTCCCTCTTGTGTCTCCCTCCCACCCTCCCTATCCCGCCCCTCTAAGGGGTCACAAAGCACCAAGCTGATCTCCCTGTGCGATGCAGCTGCTTCCCACTAGCCATCCATTTTACATTTGGTAGTGTATATATGTCAGTGCTACTCTCTCATTTAGTCCCAGCTTACCCTTACCCCTCCCCCTGTGCCTACAAGTCTGTTCTCTAAGTCTGCATCTTTATTCCTGTCCTGCCCCTAAGTTCATCAGAACCATTATTTTTAGATTCCATACATATGTGTTAGCATACGGTATTTGTTTTTCTCTTTCTGACTTACTTCACTCTGTATGACAGACTCTAGGTCCATCCACCTCACTACAAATAACTCAATTTTGTTTCTTTTTATGGCTGAGTAATATTCCATTGTATATATGTGACACAACTTTATCCATTCATCTGTTGATGGACACTTCCATATCCTGGCTATGGTAAATAGTGCTGCAATGAACATAGTGGCACATGCCTTTTTTGAATTATGGTTTTCTCAGGGTATATGCCCAGTACTGGGATTAATGGGTCCTATGGTAGTTCTATTTTTAGTTTTTTAAGGAACCTCCATACTGTTCTCCACAGTGGCTGTATCAATTTACATTCCCACAAACAGCGTAAGAGGGTTCCCTTTTCTCCACACCCTCTCCAGCATTTATTGTTTCTAGATGTTTTGATGATGGCCATTCTGACTAGTGTGAGATGATCCCTCATTGCAGTTTTGATTTACGTTTCTCTAATGATTAGTGATGTTCAGTATCCTTTCATGTGTTTTTTGGCAATCTGTATATCTTCCTTGGAGAAAGGTCTATTCAGGCCTTCTGCCAATTTTTGGTTTAGGTTTTTTGTTTTATTGACACTGAGCTGCATGAGCAGCTTGTATAACTTGGAGATTAATCCTTTGTCAGTTGCTTCATTTGCAAATATTTTCTCCCATTCTGAGGGTTATCTTTTCATCTTGTTTTTGGTTTCCTTTGCTGTGCAAAAGCTTCTAAGTTTCATTAGGTCCCTTTTGTTTATTTTTGTTTTGATTTCCATTCCTCTACGGGGTGGGTCAGAAAGGATCTTGCTGTGACTTATGTCATAGAGGGTTCTGCCTATATTTTCCTCTAATAGTTTTACAGTGTCTGGCATTACATTTAGGTCTTTAATCCATTTTGAGTTTATTTTTGTGTATGGTGTTAGGGAGTGTTCTAATTTCATTCTTCTACATGTAGCTGTCCAGTTTTCCCAGCACCACTTATTGAAGAGGCTGTCTTTTCTCCATTGTATATTCTTTCCTCTTTTATCAAAGATAAGGTGACCATATGTACGTGGGTTTATCTCTGGGTTTCTATCCTGTTTCATTGATCTATATTTCTGGTTTTGTGCCAGTACCATACTGTCTTGTTTATTGTAACTTTGTAGTATAGATTGAAGTCAAGGAGCCTCATTCCTGCAGCTCCATTTTTCTTTCTCAGGATTGCTTTGCTTATTCAGGGCCTTTTGTGTTTCCATGCAAATTGTGAAGAATTTTGTTCTACTTCTGTGAAAAATGCCACTGATAGTTTGATAGTTATTGCATTGAATCTGTGGATTGCTTTGGGTAGTATAGTCATTTTCACAATGTTGATTCTGACAATCCAAGAACATGGTATATCTCTCCATCTGTTTTTATCATCTTTAATTTCTTTAATCAGTGTCTTATAGTTTTCTGCATACAGGTATTTTGTCACCTTAGGTAGGCTTATTCCTAGGTATTTTCTTCTTTTTCTTGCTATGGTAAATAGGATTGTTTCCTTAATTTCTCTTTCAGATTTTTCGTTGTTAGTTTAGAGCAATGCAAGAGATTTCTGTGCATTAATTTTGGTCCTGCTACTTTACCAAATTATTGATTAGCTCTAGTAGTTTCCTGGTAACATCTTTAGGATTCTCTATGTATAGTATCATGTCATCTGCAAACAGTGACAGATTTACTTCTTCTTTTCCAATTTGGATTCCTTTTATTTCTTTTTCTTCTCTGACTACTGTGGCTAAAACTTCCAGAACCATGTTGAATAATAGTGGTGAGAGTGGGCAACGTTCTCTTCTTACTGATATTACAGGAAATGGTTTCAGTTTTCCACCATTGAGAATGATGTTGGCTGCGGGTTTGTCATATGGTCTTTATTATGTTGAGGTAGGTTCCTCTATGCCCACTTTTTGGAGAGTTTTTATCAAAAATGGGTGTAGAATATTGTCAAAAATGTTTTCTGTATCTATCAAGCTTATCATATGGTTTTTATCCATCAGTTTTTAATATGGTGTATCACATTGATTGATTTGCATATATTGAGGAATCCTTGCATTCCTGGGACAAACCTCACTTGATAATGATTGTGTGATACATTTAATGTGCTGTTGGGTTCTGTTTGCTGCCGTTTTGTTGAGGATTTTTGCATCTGTATTCATCAGAGATTTTGGCCTATAGTTTCTTTTTTTGTGACATCATTGTCTGGTTTTGGTATCAGGGTTATGGTGGCCTCATAGAATGAGTTTGGAAGTGTTCCTCCCTCCGTTACATTCTGGAAGAGTTTGCAAAAGATAGGTGTTAGCTCGTCTCTAATTGTTTGATAGAATTCACCTGTGAAGCCATCTAGTCCTGGGCTTTTGTTTGTTGGAAGGTTTTTAATCACAGTTTCAATTTCAGTGCTTGTGATTGGGTTGTTCCTATTTTCTGTTTCTTCCAGGTTCAGTCTTGGAAGGTTGTGCTTTTCGAAGAATTGGTCCATTTCTTCCAGGTTGTCCATTTTGTTTGTCATATAGTTGATTGTAGTAATCTCTCATGATACTTTGTATTTCTGCAGTGTCAGTTGTTACTTCTCCATTTTTATTTCTAATTCTGTTGATTTGAGTCTTCTCCCTTTTTTCTTGATGAGTCTGGCTAATGGCTTATCAATTTTGTTTATCTCCACAAAAACCTGCTTTTAGTTTTATTGTTCTTTGCTATTGTTTCCTTCATTTCATTTTCATTTATTTCTGATCTGATCTTTATGATTTCTTTCCTTCTACTAACTTTGTGGGGGTTTTGTTCTTCTTTCTCTAATTGCTTTAGGTGTAAGGTTAAGTTGTTTATTTGAGATTTTTCTTGTTTCTTGAGGTAGGATGGTATTGCTATAAACTTCCCTCTTAGGTCTACTTTTGCTGCATCCTATAGGTTTTGGGTCATCATGTTTTCATTGTCATTTGTTTCTAGGTATTTTTTAAATTTCCTCTTGGATTTCTTCAGTGATCTCTTGGTTAGTAAGCAACGTATTTTTTATCCTCCATGTGTTTGTATTTTTTACAGTTTTTTCCTGTAATTGATATCTATTCTCATAGCATTGTGGTCGGAAAAGATACTTGATATGATTTCAACTTTCTTAAATCTACCAAGGCTTGATTTGTGATCCAAGATATGATCTATCCTGGAGAGTGTTCCATGAGCACTTGATAGGAAAATGTAGTCTGTTGTTTTTGGATGGAATGTCCTATAAATATCAATTAATTCCATCATGTCCAATGTGTCATTTAAAGCTTGTGTTTCCTTATTTATTTTCATTTTTGATGATCCATCCATTGGTGAAATTGGGGTGTTAAAATCCCCTATGATGATTGTGTTACTGTTGATTTCCCCTTTTATGGCTGTTAGCATTTGCCTTATATATTGAGGTGTTCCTCTGTTGGGTGCATAAATATTTACAATTGTTATATCTTCTTCTTGGATTGATCACTTGATCATTATGTAGTGTCCTTCTTTGTCTCTTGTAATAGTTCTTATTTTAAGTCTATTTTGTCAGATATGATCATTGTTAATCCAGCTTTCTTTTGATTTCAATTTGCATGGAATATTTTTTTCCATTCCCCCACTTTCAGTCTGTATGTGTTCCTAGGTCTGAAGTGGGTCTCTTGTAGAGAGCATATATGTGGGTCTTGTTTTTGTATCCATTCAACCAGTCTATATCTGGTTCAATGGATACAAAAATGCTCTTTTGGTGGAGCATTTGATCCATTTACATTTAAGGTAATTATTGATATGTATGTTCCTATTACCATTTTCTTAATTGCTTTGGGTTTGTTTTTGTAGGTCTTTTCCTTCTCTTGTGTTTCCCACCTAGAGAAGTTCCTTTAGCATTTGTTGTAGCACTGGTTTGGTGGTGCTGAATTCTATTAGCTTTTTCTTGTCTGTAAAGGTTTTAATTTCTCCTTCGAATGTAAATGAGGTCTTTGCTGAGTAGAGTAATCTTGGTGTAGGTTTTTCCCTTTCATCACTTTAAGTATGTCCTGCCACTCCCTTCTACCACAGAGTTTCTGCTGAAAGATCAGCTGTTACCCTTATAGGGATTCCCTTGCATGTTATTTGTTGCTTTTCCCTTGCTGATTTTAATATTTTTTCTTTGTATTTAATTTTTGATAGTTTGATTAATATATGTCTTGGTGTGTTTCTCCTTGGCTTTATCCTGTATGGGACTCTGTGCTTCCTGGACTTGACTATTCGTTTTCCTTGTTAGGGACGTTTTTGACTATAATCTCTTCAAATATTTTCTCAGACCCTTTCTTTTTCTGGGACCCCTATAATTTGAATGTTGCTGCATTTAATGTTGGATATGAGAATTGTCCTCAATTCTTTTCATTCTTTATTCTGCTCTCTGGTAGTTATTTCCACTCTTCTATCTTCCAGGTCATTTATCCACTCTTCTGCCTCAGTTAATCTGCTACTGATTTCTCCTCGAGTATATTTAATTTCATTTATTGTGCTGTTCATCATGGTTTGTTTGCTCTTTAGTTCTTCTATGTCCTTGTTAAACATTTCTTGTATTTTTCTCCATTCTGTTTCCGAGACATTCTGTTTCTAAGATCATCTTTACTATCATTTATCTGAATTCGTTTCAGGTAGACTCCCTATTTCCTCTTCATTTGTTTGGTCTGGTGAGTTTTTACCTTGCTCCTTCTGCTGCTGCATATTTCTCTGTCTCCTCATTTTGGTTAACTTACTGTGTTTGGGGTCTCCTTTTCTCAGCTGCACATTTGTAATTCCTGTTATTTTTGGTGTCTGCTCCCAGTGGGTGAGGTTGGTTCAGTGTTTGTGTAGGCTTCCTGTTGAAGAGGACTGGTGCCTGTGTTCTGGTGGGTGGGGCTGGATGTTGTCCTTCTGGTGTGCAGGGCCACATCCAGTGTTGTGTTTGGCGTTTCTGTGAACATAGTATGACTTTAGGCAGCCTCTCTGCTAATGGGTGGGGTTGTGTTCCTGTCTTACTTGTTGTTTGCCATGGGGCATCCCACAATGGCCTTGCTGGCCATTGGGTGGAGCTGGATCTTAGTGTTGAGATAGAGATCTCTGAGAGAGCTCTCACCAATTAATATTACATGGGACCAGGCGGTCTCTGGTTGTCCACTGTCCTGGACTTGGCCCTCCCACCTTGGAGGATCAGGTCCAACATCCAGCCAGAGCACCAAGACCCTGCCAGCCACACAGCTTGGAAGAAAAGGAAGAAAAAAAATGCACAGATAGAACCCCAAACAAATGGTAAAAGCAAAACTAAACAGACAAAATCACACAAAGAAACATAGACACACACAGTCATTAAAGGAAAAAACAACAAAACAAAACAAAACACAAAAAATAAAAGAAGAAAAGAGAAAGAACAGACAGAACCCTAGGACAAATGGTAAAAGCAAACTTAAACAGAGAAAATCATACAAATAAACATAAACACAAACACTCACAAAAAGGGAAAAAAGAAAAAAATAAATAAATGGAATAGAGCAACCAAACCAATAAACAAATCCACCAATGAAAACAAGCACTGAAAACTAAACATAAGATGAAAAACAAATCAGATGCAGAAAGCAAACTCCACGTCTACAGTTGCTCCCAAAGTCCAAGGCCTCAATTTTGGGAACAGTCATTGTCTATTCAGGTATTCCACAGATGCAGGTTATGTCAAGTTGACTGCAGGCATTTAATCCGCTGCTTCTGAGGCTGCACAGAGAAATTTTCCTTTCTCTTCTTTGTTCGCCCAGCTCATGGTGTTCAGCATCTTTTGGCCCCACCTCTGCATGTCAGTCACCCTCAGGCATCTGTTCTCCCCCAGACAGGAGGGAGTTAAAGCAGCAGCTGATTAGAACTCCCTTGCTCACTGAGGTTGGGGGGGAGGGAGGGGTTTGGTAGTCATAATTGGAATGTGAGGCAAGCCTATGGTGGCAGAGGCTGGCGTGTCATTGTAACAGCCTGAGGCATGCTGTGTGTTCTCCTGGGGAAGTTGTCCCTGGATCACAGGACCCTGGCGGTGGCAGGCTGCACAGGCTCCCAAGAGGAGAGGTGTGGATAGTGACCTGTGCTTGCACACAGGTTTCTTGGTGGTTGCAGCAGCAACCTTAACATCTCATGCCCATCTCTGTTGTCCATGCTGATAGCCACAGCTCACACCCATCTCTGGAGCTCGTTTAGGTGGTGCTCTGAATCCCCTCTCCTCGTACATCCCTAAACAGTGGTCTGTTGCCTCTCTGGCAGGTCCAGTCTTTTTCCCAGGCTCCCTCCTGGCTACCTGTGGTGCCCTAGACCCCTTCAGGCTGTCTTCACAGAGCCAACTCCAGTCCTCTCCCTGGGATCTGATCTCTGAAATCTGAGCCTCAGCTCCCAGCCCCAACCTACCCCAGCAGGTAAGCAGATGAGCCTCTAGGGCTGGTGAGTGCTGGTCGGCACCAATCCTCTGTGTGGGAATCTCTCCGCTTTGCCCTCCACACCCCTGTTGCTGTGCTCTCCTCTGTGGCTCCGAAACTTCCCCCTGCCCACTCCCCCATCTCCACCACTGAAGGGGTTTCCTAGTGTGTGGAAACTTTTCCTCCTTCACAGTTCCTTTCCAGAAGTGCAGGTCCCATCCCTACTCTTTTGTCTCTGTTTTTTTCTTTTTTACTTTGCCCTACACAGGTACATGGGGATTTTCTTGCCTTTTTGGAAGTCTGATGTCTTCTGCTAACATTCAGTAGGCGTTCTGAAGGAGCCATTCCACATGTAGATGTATTATTGATGTATTTGTGAGGAGGAAGGTGATCTCCACATTGTAGTCCCCTGCCATCTTGAAGATCTCTCTCCTACACATGAAAGTAGTTAAGAGAGTAAATCCTAAGAGTTCTCATCCCAAGGATAATTTGTTTTCTATTTCTTTAATGTTATATCTACATGACATGATGGATATTCACAAATTTAGTGTAATCATTTCATGATGTATGTAAGTCAAATCAGTATGCTGTACACCTTAAACTTATACAGTGCTGTATGCCAATTAGATCTCAATAAAACTGGAAGAAACATTTTATGTTATTGCTAGAAACAATCCTATGAAGCATTAGTATTACCATTCCCATTTTTCAAAAGAGAGGTATGAGGAAGTGAGCATCTAGAAGTTAAATTAGCAAAGAGGCCAAGATTAAACACTCCTCTCCTTGTGGTACCTGGGACTCAGCTTACCTCTTTTGGTTCCAACCCCATCATTTTTATCAAGGTAAATTACATTTAATACATTATAATAGCTTACCATATTGGAAGAATAGTTTGAAGAAATTATAACAAGTCATGTCCACTTTTTCTCTACTAATAAATCAAAATTTCATCCCAAATAAAACACTTCAGAAAGATTTCTTTTTTTCCTATTGGAATTACAAGGATTGTTGGATCAGCTGAATGAGGATGATCATGTTTCTATGTTGTTAAAAGTCATAATATTAACCTTTGGATTACCTGGTGAGGGCTGAAATACTCAAGGCTTCCACAGCACTCTCTGTATGAATCTTTTCTCCCAAATGCTCCCTCAGAACAATCCAAGGAACAGCCCTCCAAGTGGTCCTGAATCCCACACAGGGCACCTGAGAGTGGCTTCTGCCTCTTCTCAGGCCATGGGATCTGCTTCTGGAGTGTCCTTTCAAGCAGACCACATGACAGCACATGCCTGTCATGTTCATGGTTTATAGCATCCCATGATTGACCTATGTCAGTGGGAGGAATGGCAGGACAGGTGCCCCCAGGAATTCTCTCCCATGAACAGATCTGAGTTAGTGCTTTTATCCATGTCTTATTCTTCCTTTTGAGGACTTAATGAATCAATGGCTCCAACTACCAGCTACTCTTCACCAGGCCTTCTTTCCAGGTGAAGCTAATTAGACCATCTTTAATTACTGTTACTTAGTTTGCATGTTTCTTCTGGTAAGAACTCCATTAGAATTACCTTAAGGCAGAAAGGATTGTTGCGCTGTTCTGACTATTTTCTCTCTCTGTTTTGTGTCTCTCTTTTTCTTTCAGGTCAAACTGACCTGCACCATTTTTCCTGGCTTACTATTGGAAATCTTTGATACCCTTCCTCCCTCCTATATAATAGATTTCCCCTTCCTGTCCATGCTTCTGGATTAAATCAGTGTTGGTGGGAATGTAAATTGATACAGCCACTATGGAGAACAGTATGGAGGTTCCTTAAAAAACTAAAAATAGAACTACCATAGGACCCATTAATCCCAGTACTGGGCATATACCCTGAGAAAACCATAATTCAAAAAAGGCATGTGCCACTATGTTCATTGCAGCACTATTTACCATAGCCAGGATATGGAAGTGTCCATCAACAGATGAATGGATAAAGTTGTGTCACATATATACAATGGAATATTACTCAGCCATAAAAAGAAACAAAATTGAGTTAGTTGTAGTGAGGTGGATGGACCTAGAGTCTGTCATACAGAGTGAAGTAAGTCAGAAAGAGAAAAACAAATACCATATGCTAATACATATATATGGAATCTAAAAAAAAAAAAAAATGGTCATGATGAACCTAGGGCCAAGATGGGAATAAAGACACAGACCTACTATAGAATGGACTTGAGGATATGGGGAGAGGGAAGGGCAAGCTGAGACAAAGTGAGAGAGTGGCATGGACATATATATATATATATATATATATATACTACCAAATGTAAAATAGATAGCTAGTGGGAAGCAGCTGCATAGCAGAGGGAGGTCAGCTCTGTGCTTTGTGTCCACCTAGAGGGGTGGGATAGAGAGGGTGGGAGGGAGGGAGATGCAAGAGGGACGAGATATGGAGATATATGTATATGTATAACTGATTCACTTTGTTATAAAGCAGAAGCTAACACACCATTGTAAAGCAATTATACTCCAATAAAGCTGTTAAAAAAAAAAAAAAAAAAAAAAAAGAAGGTCCAGCCAGTTTGGAGAACCACTGATGTAAATAGTAAAAGAAACAAACCACAAACAAACAAATCCAATAAACTCTTCTAAATAATTTAGGGAACAAAATGCCATAAACTTTATTATAACCACAAGCCTGTGAATAAGCATTTTATTTTCCTTCCCAAGATTTTATACAATATATTTAGAATCTATGACCTTCACCACCATCATCTCTAGTGCATCACACACTGCTAAGGACCATCTGAGAAAGTTCGAGTGACCTGGCAACTCTTTGTCTCAACCTCTTTGGTCTTTTCTTCCAAAATGTCATGGCAGCATCCTTCACTTTGTTTCCATTCTCCATCATCGTTGCCTTCGCCACTATCCTTCTTCTCACTTAGATGAAGGTCTTGCTTCCATTCCACTGGCCTCAGCCTATGATGAGGCCAGATGCTATTCTGGCCTCAGCATCTCATCTTCACCCATGAAATTTCCTCTAACCAGTATCATGGGTTGTTATAATGCTAATTACGACTCACCATAACACATCCCCTTCAAAGCTCTCTGCTTAACAGTATTTGTGGAACTGAGTTACATCTCTTCTCTCTAGCCAGAAAGAGACCAAATTTGTGTTGGTTTTTTTCTGTACATTCTAAAAGGATTTTGATTCACTTCCTAGATCTTGTTACTCTTAACTGCTCTTCATCTAAAGTCAACTCCCACCGTTCCTTCCTCCCTCTTTTACCACTTGCAGCATAATTGCTCTAAATCCTTCCTTCTCATCACCAGTTCCTAAGTACATCCCAGTTTGGGGGGAATTCTGTTCTCATGGGATGTCACAAACACTATGTATGAACGGGGTGGCAAGAAACAACAAACATGCATGTTGTGTGTGTATTGCCTGTGTTCCAGCTTATGCTCTGTTGTCTCATGGACATTCTCACAGCACAGTTCAAGGAATTTCAAGAAGTGACAGTGGAGCATTAAATCAAGCCCTTCTGAACACAAAGCCCTGTGTGACAGCACAGGTCACATGCCCCAACCCTCCTAAAGTTATTAACATCCGTCAGGCTTCATAAACAAATGAGAAGCCTATTAAATATATATATATATATATATATATATATATATATATATATATATATATATATATTTCCAGAACCTAGCTTCAAAGATTCTCATACAAGTGGTATAAGGTAGCTTCTAGAATCTGTATTTTTGACAAGCTCCCTGAGTGATCGTGATGGACTTCCTGGTTTGCAAAACACCACCTCAGGGCAATTCTGAGTCCCTAAAATTCTGTTCACCTTCCCAGCAGCAGCCCTGGTGGTCAGCAGCTTTTCTTTCCCTATCTACTCTGTTGCCCACCACCAGGGTGTTGAGGGGAGGTCCAGATTAAGAGTGGCAGAAGGGACCCTAAAGGACCCATGGTTTGCAGATACAATGCTGTCATCTGCTTCATGGTCTGATTTGCTCCCTGGCTCTCCTTGTCCCTGCCTCCTAGTGCATCTCTACGTCTACACGCTGGGGTGTGTCTGTGGGCAGGAACATCTATAAACTAGAGTCATCCTCCTTTCCCAGACACTCCTTTCCAGGCTCCGGCCACTCCCCCACCCCCACCCAGCTCTGTAAACCAGACTCTTCAGAACCACCCCCAACTCCTCCCTCTTTCTCAACTCTTCACTCCAAATGGATCCATCCTTTCAAAGTTTCTTTCCAAATCACACACAAATTCCTTCCCTTTTTTCTGTACCCTCTGCCACTGCCTTGATCTATTTAGACCTTAATCTTTCCTCTCCTGAGTCACTTAAATGATCTTCCAATGAAGTTCACTATCTGCCTCTTAGTTCTATCTGCACTGCTGCTATGAGAGTCCTCTAAAGGTCATATCTAATGTAATTATCCCATTCAAAATCCTTTCATGGCTCCTGAGACTCTCCAGTAAAATATTTTAACCATTCACTGTAGTATAGGAGGCCCTTAAGTACATGTCTCTTT
Organism: Kogia breviceps; assembly: GCF_026419965.1. NCBI lineage: Eukaryota > Metazoa > Chordata > Mammalia > Artiodactyla > Physeteridae > Kogia > Kogia breviceps. The sequence continues at coordinate 17,404,001 of NC_081322.1, forward strand.
CCCACACATACACTTAATGCCAGCCCCACCCAGCTCCCAGAAGCTCCCTAAGGATACCATGTCCTTTCCCCTCCTGGGGTTTTGCAAAGTTATTTCCTCAGCTTCGAACATCCGTCTTCTGCATCCCCCCTTTTCTCACCCACCTAGCAAATTCTTGTTGGTCGTTTTATGGGTTAGCTCAGAAACCAATTCAAAATCACCTCCTTGTAACTGCCCTAACCTTCTCCCCATACTGTTACAATGACTGTCTCCCACCCCGTGCTGCTTCTCCTCCACTGACCATGGCACCTGAGCCAACCCTGTGAGGACTTTGAAGGTAAAGTTGTTCCTGGCATGAAATGGGCTGTGAGAGACTCAGAACAGAGGAATGGTAACAGGTCAGGAAGGAAAGAAGGGTGAGGCTCAGGTAGATTTGCTCTCTCACCACCAGCTCAGTCCACAGGACACCGTCTCCATCCCAACAGCCTGAACAATTTGCAAAGATGATCCAGATGCCAGTAGAATCTCTCAAAGAGCCCCATTTGCAGCCACAGGAGGACTCTGCTGTCCCCTTCTTTCCCCCACCCCTTTTCCCTTCTGCACTCCAACACCCTCCTGAGACATTGCCTCCAGCCTCTAGGGATGCTTTCTCTCCATTCTAACTGCCTTCCTGAATGTATGTTTTCCCCTGGGAGTTCTCCCTATTTTAAATTCTCAGCCCAGCTAACCTGCCACAGCACTGCAGGTGGGAAGAAATCACCAGAGAGAGAGATTTGTTGGATGTTCCCGACATGCTTAACAACGGCTCTCACCTAAGGCGCTTCCAAAATAACCCAGCTCAGTGTTCACAGCAGACCCATGAAAAAGGCAGAGGCAGAGTTCAAGCATCTCTAAATAATACTTCAGTCTTCTGCTTTCAAGTGCTTTAGGAAACCCACCTCCTTACATTATCTGGAAGACCCAGCCCTGCAGATGTTTTTCTCTCCTTTACCTTTATCAGCCTACCAACCAAGAGAAGCCGAGGAAGCAGACAAGGTATCACCCTTAGAAATGCAGAGGGGTGCTGTACACACCCAAATTTGCCCACATCCAAGGACTCACTTCTGTTTTTTTCCCTGTGATTAAAGTTCTTACTTCTATGGGGTCCTTATTCTTCCTCCAAGCAGAAGTCCTTGCCTCAATTCCGTGACCAGCGCGCTTCACTTTTAAGGTCCACAAACACACCTTTGAGAAACGGGGTGATGTATTTTCTCTGTGCTGTCCACAAACCTCTTGCCCCCATCGAGCTCTAGAAACTCTGCCTTGACCTATGTGTGAACTGTCCATCTGCCAGGACACACAACACGGACCATCCCAGACATTCCTAAAGCCACCAAACCTACTTCCAGGATCTTCCCTTAGTGCCCAATGCCAGGGCTCTCCCAACCACCTGCCCTTCCCCATGGGTCCCTATGAGCTGCATCCTGAGTGTTCAGGGGTCTGCAACTCAGTGTGCTGCATGAATGGCCCTGGACTAGGGCAGGGAGAGGGCAAATAGGGAACACAGAAACAGCCAGCCTTGAACTAGTCATGGGGGTGTGTTTGAGAGCTTTTACAACAGAACAATTGGAACACACTCTGCAACTATAGAAAGAAATCTTTATACTCTCAACCCACAGAGAGAAATTCAAAGCTGATGCTAAGTTATCTCAATCATTGGAACCTCGTTCAGTACCAAAGCAGATTTTTACTCCACTGTGAAGTTCTAATTATGCTGAAGTACACACTGAATTTCATCTAGACAGAAGGACATTTTAATTCCCACTTTTTAGTTATTGAGCCAGAGCCCTCATGCTCAGAGTCTGTGGGTTTGGTTAATAATATACAGTTGCACACACACCTGAGTGCGGACGAGAAGTTATGTGTGGGTTATAACTCACTGTTCGGGTCTGTGACTCAGAGCCAGAGGGTGAAGGAGCTGCCTAGACTCCTGGGTTTCCTCTCATGGGCCTGCCCTCTGCCTCTTCTCCTTCCAGGGTTGAGTGGTGATGACTTCCTGGCCGTGGGTTTGCGCAGCGGCCGCGTACTTTACAGTTACAACCTGGGATCTGGCACAGCAAGTGTCAGCAGCGATCCCCTCGATCTGAGCCATGAGATCCACACGGTCCATCTGGGGAGGTCCTTCCGAGCAGGCTGGCTGAAGGTAAAGGGCCATCCTTCCATCCGTCCCACAATCTTACTGTGTACTGTTGTATTATCGGATCTGTGCTGAGGGACAGAGGTGAAAGAGCCCGGCCGCCTGCCCCCATGAATTTCACAGACTAGCGCACAAAACAGAAGACTAGGGGGTGTTGCAGTTAAGTGGTGTGGGGATAAATTAGAGGATGACTAACATAAACAAGGTGAGAGAGAGGATTCAAGGAATGCTTCTCAAAAGAGGCGACACTGGCGTAAATAGCAGTTCAGAAAAAGAAGCATGGCGAGGGTGGGCTTAAGGAACACCAGTAGTTCTTGGTGGCTTTCAGGGGAGGGAAGCGAAAGGTGCGGCTGTAGAGAGACAAGGTCTGTATCATTAAAGGACTTATCTAAATAGTTTAGATTTGCATCCGGAGAGCTGTGGAGAGCTATCAAGAAATTTAAGAAGGGGGCTGGGTGCCACGGTCAGTTTCCATTTGCTGATAAATGACTGGTGGTCATTTGAGAACGGATATGAGAGGGAGGTAAGGCCAGATGGAGGAGGCCCAACGGGATGCCAGCGCCTAATCTTTGAAGAACTGTAATGTTGACTGAGATGCAGAACCATGACTGCTAGCTATTTCACAGACATCAGCGGAGAAGCAGAGAATTAAGTGGTAAAGTGTTTTTGAATTCTTCAAAATTCAGGTCTGTGTAAGTTTTCATGCCAAGTTAATGGGAAATAACAAAAGAGTGTCTTAACAGTTCACCCTGGGGAATCAATTTCTTTTTTAGTAAGCTTTGAATTTTTTTCCTTTTGAAGGTAGATGATCAGCAAAATAAATCCATCGTCTCCCCAGGAAAGCTGGTTGGTCTCAATGTCTTCAGTCAGTTTTATGTAGGTGGCTACAGTGAATACACTCCAGATCTCCTACCGAATGGAGCCGATTTTAAAAATGGCTTTCAAGGTAAGACATGGACGGATTTTACACTATACCTACTTGTCTCAAAATTTGAGAAAATAAAAAACTTTTAAAGAGTATATTTCTAGTTCTAAAACCAGCAGTGAGGATTGCTTCCTAATCAGACTTAATCAGTTAGATTTTAATGGAAAACATTCATTCACTGTTTATTAATCACTTAACTACCTATGTATTAGGTGTTAGGGTGTTTCAGTGAACAAAACTAGGAATCCTGCACTTGTGAATTTACATTCTAGTTGGATAAAGGCGGGAACAGACAATAAACACTAAATATAGTAAATAAATAAATTATATAGTAGTATAAGGTAATAAATTCTGTGGGGGGAAAAGGACAAGTAGAGCATGATATGGGGGGTCAGGATTGTGGGTCATTTTTATATAGGGTGCTTTTTAATATAGGGTAAGTAGGGTATACCTCATGGAGTCACAGTAAAAATTGAAACCCCATCTAACTTTGAAATGTACTTGATATAAAAGATGAGGGACAGATGGCTGCCACCTATCCACACCATGAAGATATGGCCCACGGAGGTCACCAGAGGCCAAGGGGATTAAGAGAAACCACCACACTTGGACAAGCAATCGTATTGCCATAGCCTGTCTCCTGTGTTCAAAAAGGAACATAGACTCAGACCTTCCCTATAAAGCTGATTCATAGTGGAGTTAACACATAAAGGCATGTTTTGAATTGTTATAATAATACATTTGGTGAAAATAAGCTTTTTGGTGGCTCCTAGTCCCAGAATATTTGGCCAAGGGGCTGCTCGTTGTATTATCCTAAGCCACTCACCCATAACCAGCCTACTCTCCAGCAGAAGCCCAGCATTAGGGAGCAGGATGTGATGCATTTGGGGCACTTGAGTTCTCTGCCTGCCTGGCAACCCCATTCTCCCCACCCCCACTGACTTCTGCCTAAACACAGAGGCAGGATGCCATGTACTTGAAACATATGAAAACAACACAGCTAATCCAACATAATACAAGGTCAGTTTCTAGTAAAACTAGTTCTTTCTGCCAAGGCTCTCAACGAAACTTTTTCTTTGAATGTATAATCCATGCTGATTCTCAGAAGAGTGTCTTAAAGAATAGTTTAAAGCATATTAAGGCTCTATGCTCAATGCTCAACAGTTCTTTCACTGCAGGAGATCATCTGAAGGGCAAAACAAATCAATGAGTTTTTAAAACATTATATTCAAAGAAAAGGATGGGTAAATTTATAAATGTGAAAGAAAGCACATCTTCCACTCAATGAAACAGAGACCTTGTTGGGGGTCATCAAAACCCGTTGTCATGTGTTCCCACACACACTTCTTTTGTAAATATTCTGGATAAAATCAAGCATATGAGTGTGGATTCTGGAACCCAGTTGTCTGGATATGTGTCCCCTCTGCCACGTACAAGCTCCATGACCCTGGCAAGTCAACCAACCTCCTCCTGATTCACTGTGCCTCAGCTGTAAAATGGGACAATCACAGCACTTCTCTAGTTCCAAGAGTGAGCTAACAGATAGAGAGCACAGAGCTTAGAGCTCTCAGTATGTTAGCAATGATGATGGTGCTGGTTGCAGGAGGAGACCCGTCTCCAGTCAAACCTTTGCTCCTCTTTCTCTGTCTCACAGACATGGCTTTGGCTCTAGCCAAGCTGCCGTCAGATCCAGGCTCTGCCAGGTAGTAGCTGTGTGACTTTTAGCCTGTTATTTACACTCTCTGATCCTCCATTTTCTCCGCTGTAAAAACAACAACAACAACAACCTACCCCATAGGGTGCCTGTAAGTTAATCAATTAAGTAAAATAATTATGTTAAGTGCTTATACCAGAAACCAGTACATGATAAACACAATAAATGTTAGCTATTAGTGGTATTCCATCCTACTGTCAGAGGACTTGATGCTTTCAAAGTTATCGAAGTCTAACATTTCCTGGTTTCCTGTTGTCTTGTTTTTTTCCCTTCTATTAGGAACTTCCCTTCACATCTTGTTAACAAAAACAAAGACTGGCTTTCATCAATACCTGTCATTTTCTCCTTAAGTCTGTTAATGAGCTTACACTCAGCACATACACAGCTGGCCCTTCTTCTGACAGAAATAACTACATTGACAGGCCTGGAAGCATGCCAGGCTTCTTAGGATGAAAATCTTGGGCGGGTCTTCTTGGAATTACCACTTATTCCACAGTCTTATGGAAACTCCAGGATCTTAGCTTAGCCCTTAATTTTTTTTTTTTTATTTTTTTTATTTATTTTTTTTTTTGTGGTACATGGGCCTCTGACTGCTGTGGCCTCTCCCGTTGTGGAGCACAGGCTCCGGACGCACAGGTTCAGTGGCCATGGCTCACAGGCCCAGCCACTCTGCAGCATGTGGGATCTTCCCAGACTGGGGCATGAACCCGTGTCCCCTGCATCGGCAGGCAGATATTCAACCACTGTGCCACCAGGGAAGCCCAGCCCTTAATTTTATCATTTTTCTCTTGAATCCTTCCTCAATGTCTGCACCTCCTCCATCATAAACTAGCCTTTATTATGTACTGCAAATTATAGACAAGTAGTACCACCCTATCAACATGACCAGATCACAATTGTACTATAAACCTGATTCCCCAGAGCTGATCTCACTGGCTTTAAAGAGTGATACAAAATGACTTTAAAATATAGATTTCTGGACCCTGCTTAAGTGAAATCTCTATGATGAGGGTCTAAAAATTAGCATTTCAATGAGCCTCCCCAGATTTGGAAGCCACTATATTAATCAATCATAACAAAGCAAATACAAAGTTTTATGGAAGAATTTAATAATTAGGTTAAGATTATCACATTTGTCTTTAGAATGATGAATAAATCACAAACAGTAAAAGAGCATCTGACATAGGCTTTCACATTTCTCTAAACACTCCAGATAGATAAATCTAATCCAGAAGTTCTCAGTTTAAAATACAGATTCTTTCTGTTGATCAAGACCTTTTGCTTTTGTTCTGGAAATGTTTATAATGAGACATTATTCTCCCTATAGCCTTTCATGTTCATGAAGATGTTATTTAACACTTCTCCAGATTAAAAAATCTACATATGGCAGGCACAAAGGGCCTTACTGTTTCCCTGTCCTAATAAGAGGGATTCTTCCCTCTTCTCTAAAGGCATAGGGTTCTCAGGCTGAGGTTCATGGATGGAATTCAGTGGGTCTCTGAGTCTCCTGAAATCACACACACAATTGTGTGTGTACCTGTATGCATTTTTCTGGAGAGGAGAACCATAGCTTTCATCAGTGTTCTAAGATCTGTTACTTTCACCATCAGACCTATTTAATTCTGATGTAGAATTAAAAATTACTTTTGACTAGTACGAACATGGGGAAATCTATTATCCTATCTATTGATTATTCTAGTGTCACAGCAGCTAGTGTTCATTGATACAGGAATTATTAAACATTACTCAACTGAATAGTGTGGACATAAAATAGATTCAGATTCATTAACAATGCTGTGAAGATGTTATTCCAGCCCCAAAATGCCTCATACCATTAGTACATGCAGTTTCTGGCTAGTTCAACTTTTCTTGTTCTGTCTCTGTCTGTCTGTCTGTCTCTCTCTCTCTTTTTTTAATTCCATGAGATTTTTCAAACTAGAGCCCATAAGAGAAGAGTAAAGAGTTCCCTGCAATAATTTACAAATTCTCTTACTGTCAAACAAAACAAGCTATCACTTATTTGGAACCTCACCAGTCTTTCCAATATCATAGCTCCAAAAGTCTTCTTCATACCCACTTTATCACATGCAAGATATAGGCATGGAATACCTGGTGCATGGTACTATACTAAGCAGATTATGTTTAATCTGCTGTATAAATAGGAATGAAATTATACAATATATATTCTACAAATGGCTTCCACTGTAATTGCCTTTACACTGTATCTTATGTTGACTGACATGAAGCATCTCTCTATGAAATAGACACATATAACTATTAGTGTTAGCCAAATGTTTCTCTAAATATAACAATGCTACATTTTAAACCAAAAACATATTTTAGCAGTTCCTCATAACAAAAGTATTTTATTTATTCACATAAAAGATAAATTGTTTTAAATGAACACTTCAGACATTCATACATACTACAGTCATTTAAACAAAGCTTTTTTCAGAATATGATTATAAAAACTATAAAAACAATATTAGCATCCCACAATCTTTGCTAAAAGGAAATGTTTTTTAATAAAGGAAATAGTGAATTTCTGAGAGCGTGGAAGGGTATACAAGACCTACATATTGCCAGCATTATACCACTAGTTCATGTATATTTTCTTACTCCTCTTAACTCATGAAGTAGTTATATTTGTTCTCATCTTAATGGTGGAAAAATTAGTTAGATTTAGGTCATCTAGCCATTATGTAACAGAGATTGTAATTGAACCCAGAGACACCTGACTCCATCCTCTAGTTACATTTTTGCTCTGAGTGCATTTCACTATGCAAAAGGCAAATTTTACATTCCACATATAAGTAAGATCATACATTATATGTGTGGAAAAGAACTTTCTAAGGTTACATACAAAGGTAAATCCCTGAGAGAAAAAAAGAGAAATGTGACAACATAAGTATTATAAACTTCTCCACATAAAAATAAAAAAGAAAACACCATAAGCAAAATTAAATAACAAATATTAAACTGGAGTATTTACAGTATGTGACAAACAGCTAATGTGTTTGTTATATAAAAACATCTTTCAAATAAGTGATTAACAGGGTATAGAAAAAAAGGTAGATAGAGAAAAACAGTAAATAATAAGCAACTGAAATGGAAAATTATAAATGATAAATCATTGAAAGGCTTTCAACCCTAATTAAAAATAGCAAAAAGAGGAGACCTTCAAGATGGCATAGGAGGGCTTCCCTGGTGGCGCAGTGGTTGAGAATCTGCCTGCAGATGCAGGGGATACGGGTTCATGCCCCGGTCCAGGAAGATCCCACATGCCGTGGAGCAGCTGGGCCCGTGAGCCATGGCCACTGAGCCTGCGCATCTGGAGCCTGTGCTCCGCAAAGGGAGAGGCCACAACAGTGAGAGGCCTGCGTACCACCAAAAAAAAAAAAAAAAAAAATGGCATAGGAGTAAGACATGGAGATCACCTTCCTCCCCAAAAATACATCAGAAATACATCTACATGAGAAACAAATCTTACAGAAGACCTACTGAATGCTGGCAGAAGACCTCAGACTTCCCAAAAGCCAAGAAACTCTTCATGTACCTGGGTATGGCAAAAGAAAAAACAGAGACAAAAGAATAGGGACGGGGCCTACACCGCTGGGAGGTAGCTGTGAAGGAGGAAAAGTTTCCACACACTAGGAAGCCCCTTCACTGGTGGAAACAGGGGATGGTGGGGGGAAGCTTCAGAGACACAGAGGAGACTGCAACAACAGGGGTGCATAGGGCAAAGCAGAGAGATCCCTGCACAGAGGATCAGTGCCAACCAGCACTCACCAGCCTGAGAGGCTTGTCTGCTCACCTGCCAGGGCAGGTGGGGGCTGGGAGCTGAGGCTCTGGTTTCGGATGTCAGACGCCAGGGAGAGGACTGAGGTTGTCTGTGTGAACACATCCTGAAAGGGGCTAGTGCACCACAGCTAGCTAGGAGGGCGTCCAGGAAAATGTCTGGACCTGCCAGAGAGGCAAGAGACAATTGTTTCAGGTTGCACGAGGAGAGGGGATTCAGAGCACCACCTAAATGAGCTCCAGAGATGGGTGCAAGCTGTGGCTATCAGCGTGGACACCAGAAATGGGCATGAGACCCTAAGGCTGCTGCTGCAGCCACCAAGAAGCCTGTGTGCGAACACAGGTCACTATCCACACCTCCCCTCCCAGGAGACTGTGCAGCCCACCACCGCCAGGGTCCCGTGATCCAGGGACAAATTCCACAGGAGAAAACACAGCAAGTCTCAGGCTGTTGCAATGTCATGCCAGCCTATGCTGCTGCAGGCTCACCCTCCATTCCAATTATGACTATTGTCCACCTCCCTCCCCCTGGCCTGAATGTGCATGAGCTCCCCAATCAGCCACTGCTTTAACCCCATCCTGTCTGGATGGGAACAGATGCCTGAGGGAGACCTACATGCAGAGCTGGGGCCAAATCCAAAGCTCCACCCCAGGAGTTGTGCGAACAAAGAATAGATAGGGAAATTTCTCCCAGCAACCTCAGGAGCAGTGAATTAAAAGCCCATAATCAACTTGCTGTACCCTGCATCTGTGGAATACCTGAATAGAAAATGAATGTTCCCAAAATTGAGGCCGTGAACTTTGGGAGCAACTGTAAGCATGGGGTTTGCTGTCTGCAACTGATTTGTTTCTGATTTTATGTTTATCTTAGTATAGTGTTTAGCCTTTGTTATCATTGGTGGATTTGTTTACTGGTTTGGTTGCTCTCTTCTTTTTTAAAATTATTTTTATTATTACATATTTTAATTTTAATAATTTTATTTATTTATTTTTCTTTCTTTCTTTTTTTCTCCCTTTTCTTCTGAGCCTTGTGGCTGCCAGGGTCATGGCACTCTGGCTTGGTGTCAGGCCTGAGTCTTTGACGTGGGAGAGCTGAGTTCAGCAAACTGGACCAGCAGAGACCTCCCATCTCCACATAATATCAATCGGCAAGAGCTCTCCCAGAGATCTCGACCTCAATGCTAAGACCCAGCTCCACCCAACAGCCAGCAAGCTCCAGTGCTGGATAGCCCAGGCCAAACAACTAGCAAGACAGGAAAACACCCCACCCATTAGCAGAGAGGCTGCCTAAAACCATACTATTCACAGACACCCCAAATCACAGGATGAGATGTGGTCCTGCCCACCAGAAAGACAAGATCCAGCCCCACCCACCAGAACACAGGCACCAGTCCCCTCCACCAGGAAGCCTACACAAGTCACTGAAACAACCTCACCCACTGGGGCCAGACACACAAAAAAGCGGGAACTACGAACCTACAGCCTGCAAAAAGAGACCCCAAACACAGTAAGCTAAGCAAATGAGAAGACAGAGAAATATGCAGCAGATGAAGAAGCAAGGTAAAAACCCACGAGATAGACCAAATGAAGAAGAAATAGGCAGTCTACCTGAAAAAGAATTCAGAGTAATGATAGTAAAGATGATCCAAAATCTTGGAAATAGAATGGAGAAAATACAAGAAACTTTTAAAGAGGAAAAAGAAGAATTAAAGAGCAAACAAACAATGATGAACAACACAATAAATGAAATTTAAAATTCTCTACAAGGAATCAATACAGAAAAACTGAGGCAGAAGAGCTGATAAGTGACCTGGAAGATAAAAGAGAGGAAATAACTGCAACAGAGCAGAAAAAAGAAAAAAGAGTGAAAAGAATTGAGGACACTCTCAGAGACATTTGGGATAACATTAAACACACCAACATTTGAATTAGAGGGGTCTCAGAAGAAGAAGAGAAAAAAAAGGGACTGAGAAAATATTTCAAGAGATTATAGTTGAAAACTTCCTTAACATGGGAAAGGAAATAGTAAATCAAGTTCAGGAAGCACAGAGAGTCCCATGCATGATAAATCCAAGGAAAAACACACCAAGACATATATTAATCAAACTATCAAAAATTAAGTACCAAGAAAAAATATTAAAAGCAGCAAGGGAAAAGCAAAAAATAACATACAAGGGAATCCCCATAAGGTTAACAGCTGATCTTTCAGCAGAAACTCTACAGGCCAGAAGGGAGTGGCAACACATATTTAAAGTGTTGAAAGGGAAAAACCTACAACCAAGATTAGTCTACCCAGCAAGGATCTCATTCAGATTTGAAGGATAAATTAAGACCTTTACAGACAGCAAAAGTTAAGAGAATTCAGCATCACCAAACCAGCTTTACAACAAATGCTAAAGGAACTTCTCTAAGTGGGAAACACAAGAGAAGAAAAAGACCTACAAAAACAAACCCAAAATGGTTAAGAAAATGGTAATAGGAACATACATATCAATAATTACCTCAAATGTAAATGGATTAAATGCTCCAACCAAAAGATATAGACTGACTGAATGGATACAAAAACAAAACCCGTACATATGCTGTCTACAAGAGACTCACTTCAGACCTAGGGACACATTCAGACTGAAAGTCAGGGGATGGAAGAAGATGTTCCATGCAAATGGATATCAAAAAAAGCTGGAGTAACAATTCTCATATCAGACAAAACAGACTTTTTTTTTTTTTTTTTTTTTTGCGGTACGCGGGCCTCTCACTGTTGTGGCCTCTCCCATTGCGGAGCACAGGCTCCGGACGCGCAGGCCCAGCGGCCATGGCTCACGGGCCCAGCCGCTCCGCGGCATGTGGGATCTTCCCGGACCGGGGCACGAACCCGCGTCCCCTGCATCGGCAGGCGGACTCTCAACCACTGCGCCACCAGGGAAGCCCAAAAACAGACTTTAAAATAAAGACTATTACAAGAGACAAAGAAGGACACTACATAATGATTGAGGAATCAATCCAAGAAGAAGATATAACAACTGTAATTATTTATGCATCCAACATAGGACACCTCAATATATAAGGCAAATGCTAGCAGCCATAAAAGGGGAAATCAAGAGTAACACAATAATAGTATGGGACTTTAATCCCACACTTTCACCAGTGGACAGATCATCAAAAATGAAAATAAATAAGGAAATATAAGCTTTAAATGGTACATTAAACAAGATGGACTTAACTGATATTTATAGGACATTCCATCCAAAAACAACAGGATACACTTTCTGCTCAAGTGCTCATGGAAAATTCTCTAGGATAGATCATATCTTGGGTCACAAATCAAGCCTTGGTAAATTTAAGAAAATTGAAGTCATACCAAACATCTTGAAAAAGAAATAAAAGGAATCCAAATTGGAAAAGAAGTAAAACTGTCACTGTTTGCAGATGACATGATACTATACATAGAGAATCCCAAAGATGCTACCAGAAAACTACTAGAGCTAATCAATGAATTTGGTAAAGTAGCAGGATACAAAGTTAATGCACAGAAATCTCTGGCATTCCTATACACTAATGATGGAAAATCTGAAAGAGAAATTAAGTAAACATTCCTATTTACCATTGCAACAAAAAGAATAAAACACCTAGGAATAAACCTACCTAAGGAGACAAAAGACCTGTATGCAGAAAACTATAAGGCACTGATGAAAGAAATTAAAGATGATACAAACAGATGGAGAGATATACCATTTTCTTGGATTGGAAGAATCAACACTGGGAAAATGACTCTACTACCCAAAGCAATCTACAGATTCAATGCAATCCTTATCAAACTACCACTGGCACTTTTTACAGAACTAGAACAAAAAATTTCACAATTTGTATGGAAACACAAAAGACCAGGAGTAGCCAAAGCAATCTTGAGAAAGAATAATGGAACTGGAGGAATCCAGCTCCCTGACTTCAGACTATACTACAAAGCTACGGTCATCAAGACAGTATGGTACTGGCACAAAAAGAGAAATATAGATCAATGAACAGGTTAGAAAGCCCAGAGATAAACCCACGCACATATGATCACCTTACCTTTGATAAAGGAGGCAAAAATATACAGTGGAGAAAAGACAGCCTCTTCAATAAGTGGTGCTGGGAAAACTGGACAGCTACATGTAAAAGAATGAAATTAGAACACTCCCTAACACCGTATACAAAAATAATCTCAAAATGGATTACAGTCCTAAATGTAAGGCCAGAGACTATAAAACGCTTACAGAAAAATATAGGCAAAACACTCCATGACATAAATCATAGCAAGATCCTTTTTGACCCACCTCCTAGAGAAATGGAAACCAAAACAAAAATAAACAAATGGGAACTAATGAAACTTAAAAGCTTTTGCACAGCAAAGAAACCATAAACCAGATGAAAAGGCAACCCTCATAATGGAGAAAATATTTGCAAATGAAGCAACTGACATAGGATTAATCTCCAAAGTATACAAGCAGTTAATGCCGCTCAATATCTAAAAATCAACCCAATCAAAAAAATGGGTGGAAGATCTAAATAAACATTTCTCCAAAGAAGACATACAGATGATCAACAAACACATGAAAGGATGTTCAACATCACTAATTATTAGAGCAATGCAAATCAAAACTACAATGAGATATCACTTCACACTGATTAGAATGGACATCATCAAAAAACCTACATGCTGGAGAGGGTGTGGAGAAAAGGAAATTGTCTTGCACTGTTGGTGGGAATGTAAATTGATACAGCCACTATGGAGAACAATATGGAGGTTCCTTAAACACCTAAAAATAGAACTACCATATGACCTAGCAATCCCATTACTGGGCAGATACCCTGAGAAAACCATAATTCAAACGGAGTCATGTACCAAAATGTTCATTGCGCATTATTTCCAATAGCCAGGACATGGTAGCAACCTAAGTGTCCATTGACAGATGAAGGGATAAAGAAGATGTGGCACATGTATACAATGGAATATTACTCAGCCATAAAGAGAAAAAAATTGAGTTATTTGTAGTGAGGTGGATGGGCCTAGAGTCTGTCATACAGAGTGAAGTAAATCAGAAAGAGGAAAACAAATACTGTATGTTAACACATATATATGGAATCTAAAAAAAAAAAAAAAAAAGGTTCTGACAAACCTAGGGGCAGGACAGGAATAAAGACGCAGATGCAGAGAATGGACTTGACACAGGGAGGGGGAAGTGTAAGCTGGGATGATGTGAGAGAGTAGCATTAACATATACACAGTACCAAATGCAAAATCGATAGCTAGTGGGAAGCAGCTGCATAGCACAGGTAGATTACCTTGGTGCTTTGTGACCACCTATAGTGGTGGGATACAGAGGGTGGGAGGGAGATGTAAGAGGGAAGGGATATGGGAATATATGTATACGTATAGCTGATTCACTTTTTTATACAGCAGGAACTAACACATCATTGTAAAGCAATTGTACTCCAATAAAGATGTTAAAAAATAAAAATAACAAAGGCATTTTATTATTTATTTCCTTTAAAAATGAAGCAGACAATAAAGCCTTGCATTGTGGTGCCTGTGAAGAGGTGGGTGTCCCCGTGTTTGGTGTGGGAGACATAACTGTGCAAAATGCTGCAAAGCATCCATATCTGTTACCCTAGTAGTTTTCCTTCTGGAAATTTATACTAAGGAAATACTTAGCAAATGCACATGGTATACATGTAGTAAATTTCTTATAGCATTATTTTTAATAACAAAAAAAATGAGTCAATGGTTCAATCATTGAAATTTAATTAAGTATATTATGATCTAAGAGACTATTATGCTATCATTTAAAAATAGTTAATGCTATGAGAAAAAAGTTAAAGTTATTTATGCTCTGCAAATTTTGGTACAATATATATATTAAATATTTAATGCAAGAGTCTACTTTTGTTTAAAAGAAAATATAACTAAGCATATAAAAAACTCTGTATATATATATATATATATATATATATTTCTCAAAATGTTAATAACTGTTTCCTCTGGAGTGGTGGTATGGTAGATGACTTTATTTTTCACCCTGTGCTTCTGTTTTTTTTTTTTTTTAAATTAACATGTATTATTTTACTTTGAAAAATGTTCCTTTAAAAATGAAAAATAACTGTCTTCTTGTTTTATCCATTTTTTTCTCTTTTCAAGGTTGTATTTTTACTCTGCAAGTTCGCACTAAGAAGAACAGCCATTTCAGAAGCCTGGGGACGCCTGAGGGCCACCCAAATGCTGGGCGCAGCGTCGGCCAGTGTGATGTTTCTCCCTGTTGCTTGATGAAATGTGGCAACGGTGGCACGTGCGTGGAGCAGGGATCGACTGTTTAGTAAGTGTGACATTATAAGGAAAGAATGTGGCAGGTTGTTTGCATTCTACCTGGTCCTCTACTCGCGCAAACTAGGAACACAAACTGACACTTATTTAAAATATTTTTATGGAGACTTGCTAGGTGACTGGGGGACAGACAAAGGCAACTAGATATGGACCAGCACAGCATTTATGATAATGAAAATGAATCACTACATCTCATTACAGGAAAAAATAGACTACCTTAAATTCATGGTGTTGAGAGTGTTGCCAGAGATGTTCGCCATACAAGGGTTTACAAGGGCTCACATTTGTGATTTGCTTTTTATTTGGGTTTGGGCTCCCTTAGAAAGGAGCCTCTCCTCTCTAGGTGGACCCCAGCAAGGCTGCACAGTTTGGTTTCTAAACTACTTTAATATGAAACAGAATGTGAGTCTGTTGAGTGGGAAGAAAATAAACAAAGAAATGTTGTCTTATAAATAAGTTACTTCGTTGAGCATGTCCTCTGTGCATAAGTGGTATATGACAGGCTCCGGGAATACATCAAATAAAGAGGAAGGAAGCTCTCAGTCCTTCAGTTCCTTCCACTGTAGCTACTCATACATTTCTATGTCTCATACATGCATGAGATGGATAGAAAACTGATTTGTCAAAGTTTTTCTCCCAGGACACATCGGAAGATATGACTCACTGCTAACACTGGCTGACTGCAAAGCAGTGGGGAAGTGGGGTATCAGAGGCTCCCCTGGAAGACAGGGGAGAGCACACGTAGTTTAGAAAGCCCCAAACAGTTCCCCTCCACCTCCACACTAGAAAATGATCAAAAACAACGTGCAAAGTTCAAAGAACTGCTCATCACTGTACCTTGAGCTGGAGAGAAAGCACATAGGAGGAGGGGAAAGGAGATGGTCACTAGATCTTCCTGTTTTTTACCAAAAGCACTCCAGTGACTTCTCAGGACATGTAGAATAATACCTAAACCCTTCCCCATGAGCTATAAAGCCCTACATGATCTGGCCCCATCCCCCTCGGACCATCTCTCTTCCTCCTCACTTGCTACAGTTAACCTACTTTTATCTTTTGAACACGCCAAGCTCATTTCTGTTTCTAGACCTTCATGATGTGTCTTCCAGCTGGAGGACCTTCGCCATCAGTCTCCATCTGGCTGCCTCCTTTTTGTCATTGTCTCACCTCCTCAGAATGGGACTCCCTTAGACCAGCCCAAAACTAGCCCTCCCTCTAATCATTCTCTATCACATTATCATATTTTACTTTCTCCATAATATATCATTGTCCTATTTTGTTTATTTATTGTTTGTTTGTATATTGGCTATTATTTTCCCTGAGAATGGGCCTGATCTCTCATGTTACCAGTGTATCTTCATACCTAGAGGAGTGCCTAGCATAGAACAGGCATTCATTAAGTATTCCTTCAATTAATGAATCAATGAAAAAGTAGAAGGAATCTTAATTCCAAAAGTTCTAAGCAAACGTACAAATGGAAGGACAAGCACGGTGACCCCATGCTCACGTTAATTAAGCCAAATTGACTAAACTGGATAGTCTCCTGATTGGCTATGAGAAATGGGACAGAGGAAGTATAGAAGGATGCAAAACTTACATGAAAGGTAACAGATTTAATTTACATCAAGAATGAGACGCAGACAGTTCCTGAGCAGGAAAGAGCCATGGTAAAAACAGATGTATGCAAGTTATCTCAACATCCCTTTACAGGATGCGTATATTGGGGAGTTACTGCGAGACAGATTTGGAAATCCAAAATAGCCATAGATAAGGAAATAAAAAATTAATTTAGAAGATATTGCAAAGAAATATTCATGGTGTTTGTGATCTACTGAATATGAGATTGTGGCAGGAGGGCTTGTAGGGAGTCAAGTCTAAATTTATCCAAACCAAGTATGAATAAGCTTGCTATGTTCCAGGATGTCCAAGATACCAAATGTGCTTTGTAATAAGTTAAAAGTGTTAGCTGGATTTTATGGAAAAAATTTAAGAAAAATACGTATAGCTTGATCAAGTCCATGGAAGCGCTAGGGACAAGCCCTGAGGCTTGTGATGCCACCATCAGAGAACAATATTTTTTGGCATTAGCCTTACCATTATGATTTTATCTTTACTTATTTACTTTACTAAAACCTTTTACTTGCTTTACAACTTATGCATTCTATTTGTCCCATAACTAAGCTTAATTATTTAGAGGCACAAATTTACCTCATTGTATCTAAAGAAATCTGGTCATTCTTCAGGTGACTTACTAGGTGTTTTTGCTATTTTTTAATGTGATAATAAACTACTAATAATAAAGAATGTAATAATTCAGAATGGGAAGTGGCAGGAAGAAAGCACATGAAGTTGAAGGTGAAGGCAGGAGATTCATCCCAGCTCTTCATTATCCCTGTGGAACAAAGGCGCTACAGGTGTCCATTTCAGAGCTACATGTGTTTATCCTGAATATATGGCATCAAGTATAGATATGTTGTCAACCCAAGTTCATGTGCCCAATGCACATGGAGGCCAAACAAACTGAAACACCCAAGTTTGGAGCAGAGAAAGGTTTATTGCAAGGCCAAGCAAGGAGAACGGGAGGCTCATGCTCAAAATGTCCAAACTCTCCAATGGTTTGGAGGCAGGAAAGCTGGGGCCAGGTCCAACAACAGCCTCCTTATGTATAGGCATTAGGCAGAAGGCAAAGCCATCTCCCAGTTTTGCACTAAATGAGGCCATGACACAAGGAGAAATGGCATCTAAAACAGAAATTTTGTAACATCTGAGCAAGAGACTCTGACCATGAAAATTGTGGAAAATGCACTTTGTGGTAAGAGATAGATAGGCTTCAGGTTAATCTGCTGCAGCAGGTTTCATGCTGACCCTTTGAGATAAACTACTATTAGTATGATGAGCCCTAATCAGATGAAAGATGAGGAGGCCTCCCTCAGCCTCCACATTCTTGTGGTCAAGGAGGTTTCCCAGCCTGACACACACACAGAGGGCATCTCTAGCTGTCCTCTGGTAGCCTTAGACATATTGTAACATCATTATAATATCATTAGCATGACAGTTTTTACCCATCTCCACCCCATGGGTTTTCGCTTACGTGCTCATGGGAAAGATTCAAAATGGTGCCTGGTGGAAGCCCTAATAAGAAATTGCAGAAAATGTGATCATAGGGGAGGGAAAGGGGAGGCACCCTCATCTAAATCTGGAAGATTAACCCTATATTAACAACCTAGGCTGTCCCTATTGTGTGCTCCTTACTCTCAAGGACATCCATGCTCTTCTTCTCCAAGTGTGTAACTTTCGCTTCTGCCCTAAATAAGCTGCTTCTTGGTGCACTCTCCCACACGTACTATGCTTCTAATAAACTCTGTGCCTTATAACCTTGGTCTCTTTGTGGAATTCTTTCTCCAGAGAAGACAAGAACCAAGGTCCTCTCACCTGCCAAAATCAATTTTGGGGTAAGAGTTTTTACAGGCAAAATTTGTGGGAGGGCTGCAGGGTGTGTGACTTTCTTCTGATTGGTTGGTTTTGAGGTAACAGGGTGGTGTCCCAGGACTCTCAGTCATTGGCTTTCTGGTTCCAACCAGTCTGGGTCCACATGCTTGTGCTCAGCCTGAAGTTACCATCCTCCACCTGGGTTGGAGCCTTAGCTCCTGTAGAAGAGCTCAGAGACATGTGTCATGTTGTTATGTATATCACCCAAGGAAGAACCAGGACCTTGCCCTATCCTGCACTGTTGCTTCTTTCTGCATTCCCTCACTCTCCTAATTAGAAACTGTTTGAATCTACCCTTTGGAACTCAGGGGAGGCCAAAGAGACAGAAAGTCTTTTTCTTACAAGCAAGAAACAAGGGACATGGAAAGGTTTTGGGCCCCAGAAGGGCCCCACAGTGTCCTGCTCAGTTTAATCCCCACTTTTCTTTGATACTCCTCAATCTTGAGGGGAATAGGATTGGACAAGAAAGGGAACAACATTTTGGATAGAGAGCTGAACCACAAACTCAGCAGAGGAGCTTGGTTTTAGGGGGACTCAAGTTTCAGATAGACACTTAGAACTATTTGCAAATGATTTTGATTAATAAAGAACATTTTCTTGATTTGTGATAACAAAAGTAATACCTTACAATTGACCAGCACTTTGTGGCTAACAAAGCACTTTTTCCTTACATTATTTCCATTGCTCCTAATTAAAACTCTTTAAATTAGTCAGGGCAATTATCCTGGTCCCAATTTCACGGATGGGACACTAAGCCCCAGAGATTATGAGTGAAGCAAGATGAGGCCTGAGAGCCTTGTAAGTAGTTCTGCAGGACCCCAAACCAAATCTTCAGTCTCTGAGTCAAGATTCTCTACAGAAACTAAATAGTAAGGACTATTTTTAAGATAATGTAACAAAAGCTCTTTATCTGCTGGATGTAATCTGTTCATTTATTCTTAATTTTTAAAAACCAATGTTAAAGATATATCTTCACATGGCATTTTGTATTTTCTCCAAGTTGGAAGTACCTTCCCTGATAACACATACCCTGGAGATTTCATGAGTTTCCTGTGTGGGAGGAAAGCTGTGTCTCACAGCCTAACAGGAGAGTCTTGATCGGAATAAAAAGTACACTTGAGTAATAATGTACGACGGGAGTGATACCACTGACAAGTTTCCTAACAAGATCCTAAAGTCTTTCTCATCAAAATTGTGACCAATGTTTGGGATCATTTTATTGATATAATGACAAAATACTTAGTATATTAACTACATGTGAAGCATTACTGTAGAGTCAGAAATAGCTCTTGTGACTATTATATAATGATACTAAAATTATGGCTCCCTGAACTTAAAAGATGTGAACGTATGGTATGTAAACTATATCTCAATAGAACTATTTAAAAATATTAATGTTTCCACTCATGGACATTTAGCTCCAGTAACAGCAGAAGTTTAAGGAGAATTTTATTCTTTTTGACAGTTTTTGTAATTCTGTTCTAATCTCAATAAGAATCCTCTTTTTAAAGGAAAAAGATGTGGTTTTGTAATATACTTTTCAATAGTGTCTAAGAAGTTTTCCTCTATCCTTGACCTAGTCCAAGGCTCTTAATTTTATATGACTCTATGCTTTTTCACCCAAAGCAGAGTAATATTAAATTGAATTTCTAGGTAACATTATAGACAGCTCAAAGCTAAAGTTCAGTCTTTTCCTGAAAAATAACTAACATAAATAATAAAATAGTTTTTAAATGCTCAAGAGGAAAGTCCTAACCCAGAGGCATAAATTTCAGTGTTTAGAATCAATTTTAACAGCTAAATCTGAAATGTGGTCAAAATGGCTCAACAATGCACAGCTTAATGGTATAAAAATTTTTTTAAAGAACTCAAAATTCTCCCCTGTAGTTCTGTGCCTCCCAGCTAGGGATGCCAAGTAAGGAGGGGTGGGGTCCGATGAGGCTGGACCTAGCGCTGGGCTCCAGCAGACTGAACAAAGCCCTGTTTTCCTGCTCCAAATACATCAGCACACACAGACCCAGCTGCATTCGAATGCAATGTCTCCAACAAGAGGAGGATAATAAGGCAGAGTTCATGTAAGGCCTTTGTGCTCCTGGGATGAACTCTGATGCAACAGAATAAATATAGTAAACTATTGCTGTTGTTAGTAGGTAGCCAAGGTTTGAAAAAGCAAGTGCATAGTACATATGTTCAGTGTATGTGGCATTGTTTTTCTGGGGTTTTTTTTTTTTTTTTGCTTTTTAATTGGGGTACAGTTGGTTTACAATGTTGTGTTAGTTTCTACTGTACAGCAAAGTGGAGTTCCCTGTACTATACAGCAGGTTCCTATTAGTTATCTATTTTATACCTATTAGTGTATATATGTCAATCCCAATCTCCCAATTCACCCCACCCTCCACCCCCCACCCTGGTACAATGTGTTCTTAAACAGATTTTACTTCATTTAAGTTGCACTTTGCTTAACCCTAAAATCATATTTTAACAGTGATGGAGGGCAATATGCAGATGAGTTCCTTTAAGAAAAGAACAGTGTAGGAAAAGCAAATCTTAGAAAACCAAAGTAGGTGTAAAACTGAGCAGCACAAACAATAAGTACAATAGGAATTCAGAGAATGTGGATGTAAAATGTGAATCATCAGAGCTTTATACTAAGTTCATAAATGAGGTATACTTACAACATAAACTGATCAGTGAACACAAAAGCTCAGTGACCCAGGGTTTCCTAATTATTGGCACACAGATGCCTTTAAGAATTAGGTGTAAGCTAAAAGTCCTTTCCCCTGAGCAATGAACATACTTAGGACACAAAATTTACATAAAATTTTAGAGGTTTACAAACTCCCTAGATTCCAATCAGAGAGACACCCAGACTCTCCAAATTAAGAATTCCTTGCTTCTGTACATTTCATCCAACAGTGCTTAGTTCTGTTTTCCAGCACTCCCCTGCTGGACTGTGTGATTGTTTGCCAAGTAGTGTCCTGTTGCCTAAACTCTCCTTACTCTAATCCAGGTTTTCTCCTCCTAAAAGCCTCTTTGCTCCTATCACTTTCCCACCCAAAATGTTGTCTTTCATTGCCAAAGCAACACAGCGTAAATCCTTTACTCTGTCATGCAGGGTGTATCATGACCGGATATCAACTTATCTATTCCTGCTATATTTTTTTTCCCTGAAATATACTCAGATTAATTGTATCACCCTATCCAGCCTCTGGAGAAACACTCCCCTTACCAAGCAACCAACTGCATGCAGCTAGCTTGGTAACTCACTACCCTGCATTAGTTTTTCCTGCTTTCCCCCCACTTTGCTTTTCCCTCACTCTTGCTTACTTGCCAGAGGGTTCCTTATTTCCTTGGAATTGCTTTTAGTCTCTATTTTCTAGGGATTCCAAGTTAAGACAGTATTTCTTAACTATGAGATTAACAAAGAGCTAAAAAAAAATTGACTCATCTAGTGGTGAGGCTGTAGAGAAACAGACACTGCAGTTTACTAGAGCAAACTCTATTTGTTGAAGCAAAATATGTTCATCCCTAGATTGTAAAGCTGAACAGTGGAGGACTCTGCAGCTATAAAGAAAGAACCCTTATCTGTTACTATGGAGTGATCCTCAGGATACATTAAGTGAAAAAAGGGTAAAGAAACATGTAAGAAAAGGGAATGATAGTTGGATGTAGATAAATAGATGTAAGTATATACATATAGATACACATAACACACATACACATATGCTCTTTTTTTTTTAAGAAAAGAAAGGAAGATTACAGAAAAAAAATTATAGTTACCTATAGAATGAGGAAGAGAACAAGGGAAAGTGATAGGATGAAAGCTAGGCTTTTCAAAATACAATTTGCTTTACAGTTTTACTGGGGACTAGGTAAATGTTTCACCTGGTAAATCAAAAAATGAAAAAGAGTAATTCTTAAACATTGAAAGAAAATAAGAAAATAAATGAATTTAACTGTATTTCAAGTTGGTGGCATAACCAAGTATAGAGATTTAATTCAACTGATTTTTTAAAGTATGTTAGCTGTACAGTGGGTTATAGTCTAAGGACAAAAAGAATCATAAAGCTATCCTAAATTGCATCCTGTGGTCTTGATATTAGTGGTAGCACTGTTATTGTTATTTTGGAACTATGGATAAAAATAGCTAGATAGCAAGATTCTAGATGACTGGCTGGCTGGCTGGATATAAACAAAATTAGTAATTATGTTAATATTTACTAATTATGTTAATATCATTAGGAACAAAGATCTTCAGCATAAGAGAAAAGAGATATAGACATAAAATGAAAGAAGTAAGAATCTTTTCATCTTTATTTTGAACTAGAAATAACATATGAATTCATGACTTAATTTTCTCTTTCTAAAAATCTTATTCCTTAGCTATGTCCACTAAAGTAACCTAGAAACAATAATAACCCAGCAGCAATGAATAGCTCTAGTGTCAAAATTGTCATCTCCCAATGCCGTTTTCCACTAAAAATAAATCAGGACTTCTTGGAGACTTGGACATTCAAGTCTGGGTTAGGAAATGTATGCTATGAACCTGGATGTCTTCTTGTGCCTGAAAGTGAGAGTTATCAAAGACTACTAGGGCCATTGGAAAAGAAGACAGGAGGCAGCTTAAGGAGACACCCACTGACCAAAGATGGAATGACTTCAGAAATACACAGAATAATGTCTGTGATGGCTTTAAACATGCCAGTATGTAAATACACATAGTTGTTATGATACTCCACTCACCCCCACCAAGGGAGGAAAAGAAACTTGTCTCCCTAGAGGTTGCTAGTGCACCACTCAGTTATTCTGAAGTTTGATAAAGAGAAAGTGTTCAACCTTCCTTTCATATCAAGACTGTATTGCAGGAATGGTAGCCAGCTTCCAAGCAGCCCACGGGGATTCTTGTCCCCGGTAGACACATCCTCCTGCAGTCTCCTCCCACCTGAATAGGCTGACTTGTGCAAATAATAGGATATTCTGGAAATGACAGTTTATGACTTCAGCCTTCCTTAAACTATTAAATTTAAGGGTTAAATGATCCTATTCACTGAACAGTTTTAATAATAGTCACACTGTATTTCATATAGTCCCTGGGGCATTGGTATAGAGGATGAGTTTGCAGGTGACAAAGGCTGAAAACACAGTGACTTATTATGAGTCATTATAATAAATGTTTATTATTGCTTTAAGCCATTAAACTCTGAGGTAATTTATTGTGATTTAATTTATTGTGATTATTATTATTTAGATAACACTAAATAATATTAACTAGCCAGATAGTGGATGAGAAGTAATTTTTAATAGATATGAGCTAATAGTGCAGGATAAATAATAGAAATGAGAAACACCATTTTGTAACCACCAAAGAAATAATGGCTGCTTGAACTACATAGTGAAAGGTTGATAGAAAACTATACAATGGTTGGATCAAGCTGATGCCACTTGAACCAACTGATCAGTCATAACATAATTAAATGTAGAACAAACATTGTGTGCCTCTAATGTGATGTATTTAGAACTACACAGTCCCACGCATAAAGCAGCCCAAATGTGAATCTAATAAAGCCTCTATATCTATAAGTTTATGAGAAATATGGGCAATAGAGGAAAACAAGCTAACTGACATTTTAAGGATATAAACAGCCAAATCCAGAATGGAAAATTCTACTGGACAAGTGACACAAAAATAGTATGTGTGGGGAGAAATGTAGAGGGAGAATTTTTATCTCAGTAACAAGCCTTAAGGCACATACTGTGCAGGTGCCTTTGTGGAACTTATTTGGGTGCTGATGAATTGTCAAAAAAACACTTTTTCAAGACAATCATAATTAACTGAACACAAAAATTAGATGACAGGAATTAGTGTTAATTTTGTTGGGTCTGATAATACTATTGTGGTTTTCTTTTTTAAAGTTTCTTATCTGTTAGTGATACATACTATGGTATTTACAGATAAAGTAGGACTTGCTTCAAAAGATTTTGGCAAAAAAAAATGGTGGAGAAAGAAACAATGAAACTAAAGAGCTGAGAATTGATAACTTGAAGTGGGCAATGGGTTCAAGGAGGTTCATTGATACTATTTTTTTTCTACTTTTGTATACATTTGAATTAAAAACAATAGTACACATAATTCACATTTTGTCTAATTTGTAAAATTCATAAGGTATAAAATAAAAAAGTATATTCATGATCCCACCAGTTATAGATAACTACCTTTAAAATTGGGGGATGTTTTATTCCAATCTTTCCCCATCTTCAGTTCTTAGCTGCTGAAACAAAGTAAATCCATTATTTGGTGCCACCTATGGAAAACGTATTTGAAGGATGTAAATTATAAATTAAATTCCTACTTTCTGTTCCTCTATTATTGAAGTAGCTAGAAAATAAGAGTCCAAAGTAAGGATTCAGTGTAGATTTTATCAAGCCTCCCTATTACTGTGGTTTAAGGGGAATAACTTTTCTCTCCTGGTTTTTGTGCAACTCAGATATCATTCACTTTCTATAAGACCCTTGAGATCTGCATAAACTATGAAAGTCCAAAGACCTTTCCAAGATTAATGCAGATTCCAGGAGAAAGGTGAATGTTCTCAAAGCCATCTCTGGTTCCGTGGTCCTGCTTCCACCCACACAGCCTCTACTCCGGGCCATGTATGCCTAAAAGTGACAATCAACCTCTTTAATTTCTACTAATTTAACAAGGCCACTCACACTTTGAGATGGATCAGACTGTTTATGTTGGTGCAGGGGGAGAGGATGCATGCAGATATAGAAGGGAAAGGTTTATATCCACCTAAACAACTCTCATCCTGTGTTTTGGTCATCTCACCATAGCAGTGAATACATGGCCATTCCACCCCATCTCTTTGTCTTCTTGTCATTGCTTCATTTTGCTCCAAATGACTCTCTTGGTTAGAATAAACCAAATTTCCCTCCTGGCCTTGGACAGAGCAATTTCTCTATTTTCTTTTTATAGTACAGGCTTATGCTCACATCAATGCAACTAGGGTACACCATCTACTCCAAACAGCTCACCTAGAGAGTTTCCCAAAGACAATTCTCTCTTTAAGAGGAGTTGAGTCCAACTGTTAACATAATACATTTGGGCACTTACATCTGGAGAACAGAACCATTAGGATTGAGGCACACATATGGCTGCCAGTACTTTTATTAGTGTGTAAAGAGTAATTTCATCGCATCCTTCTTACTCCATGAGGTATCATCAAAGAGTTTGGTGAGTGATCTCCCCAGCAAGGAATGGAAGACCATAGGGTAACATCAGCAGGTAGAGTGATGGTCACCACCCTTCCCTGTAAGTACGTTGAGTCCTGACATGACCACGTTCCAGTGTACAGGGAGGCCCATGTGTTTTAGCACTTGTTTGTATATTTTTCAAAGGCTCAAATTTTGAGCATGTCATTTTGATATCCAATAACTTTTAGCAGATAAAATGATATCCATCATATCACACTTACCTTATTCTCCCAACTTATTATTCAGATGGAAATAAGTTATATAGGAAAGCAAAGTGACATTAATGAAGCCATCCAACACAACAAATGGTCTAAGGAGGAGGAGATTCAGCTATGTTTCTCTTTTCCTTTAAATCGTGGAGAAATATGTTATATGTGCAGAAGTGGAATCCTTCAGGCCATATGCTTCTCCATTGC
The DNA here is from genome assembly GCF_026419965.1 of Kogia breviceps. Taxonomy (NCBI): domain Eukaryota; kingdom Metazoa; phylum Chordata; class Mammalia; order Artiodactyla; family Physeteridae; genus Kogia; species Kogia breviceps. The sequence goes on from NC_081322.1 coordinate 17,430,104, forward strand.
TAAGCAACATGCATTTATTCCATTATTCATATGGCTTTATTATCACACCACATAGATTTCATTTTAAGTGCTGTATCTGTGATCTTCCTTATGCATAGAGAACTCACAAATCTGTAGCCATAAATTTCTTACAGATCTAGCTCAAGGTGAATTTTCTCCAAGAACTTTTTCTTTCTGCTCTCATCGCATAATGAGAATTCTAAAACTTTGCCCTCATTAGGCTCAATATATATAAAAGACTTTCTCTTATCCAAAGCAACCAGAATCTGTATGATGGGTAAACTGAAAAAAATAGAGTAACCAGGGGTTATACTTTTCTGAGTCTCTTTCTCAACCAGACACTGAGGACCAATAATTATATTAATCTCATTGAATAAATATGAGAATGACATGAGGTACTACATATAAAGTACTTAAAATGGTGCCTGGCACTAAGGTGAGGCCCAAATAAACTTTGAACAGTATACTTTACATGCATCACATATATATTATATAAATGCATTGTTATAAATTATCATAAAGTCCTTAGGGGCAATACTATGTTTTCTGTTTTGTATTCACCCTGGTATAAAATAGAGTGGGGCATGGCACTCATTCTGTGGTGAAAAATTATAAGCAAGTAAATGATGTTTAAATGATACTAAAACAAAGAATATTAAACCTTCTATCATCTCATTTCCAATTAATTTTTATACTTCAGAAGTATTAGAATGGTCTAATTACAAGAAAGTTAAATTCTTCATGTTGAATATGACTAACATTTTCTTCTGCGTTATCATCTCTCCATGTTTAGAAGTAGAAGAACCTGCAAATTGTTCTTTATGTATTAAGAATTGAGGATAGATAACATTTGGGGGTTGGACCTGAGATAAGAAAACAGTTCTATGTATAATATCAATGATTCCTCAGGGTTTTTAAAAATATTCTTAGCTACTATCTAGTGGATGCTTTAGCCCTTTGACTGCTGTTCTGCTTAACTCACAAATCTGTCTTACATTCTCAATATTCAACAAGTTCAAGAGCCAGTTCATTAGGTACTTAAAGGGAGAAAAAAGGCCTGTTATCACCTGCTCTCACCTCCAACTCAGTATAACTAAAAGTAGATTTTTATATTTTCCTATTAAGCTATATTCTTCTCTAAATGTCCCTATTCCCAATAATGGCACCATATTCTTTCAGTCACTTAATCCTGAAACCCCAGAGACTTCCAAGAGATTAAGAGACAAAGAGACCCCCTCTCCCATCACCAGCCATGTAATTTGCTTACTGATCTGCTCCACAAGTCTCTGTCCCATAATATGAGCATGAGGATAGGAGTCCCCTAGGAGGGCTATTGGGAGGGACTGAATGAGCCAACATACTTGACGTGCTTAGCAGGGTGCCTGGCACAGGTGAACTCCAGAAACGTTCTCTGTTGCTAGAATCTTTCGTCTAGGTACCAACACACCTACCAAGTGCTTCTCACACCCCCGTCAACCTTTCCATCCTCAGAGCCATTTCCCTGTCCAGGCGACTCTGCATCCAGCTATCTCCCTAAACCAGTCATGACTCAGTCATTCACTTATTTATTCCCATGATGTTCAATGAAAAATTCCAACATGCCAGGAACTGCTTTAGGTCCTGGGCCTGCAAGAGAGAGCAAAGAGCTCTGACCTCTACTCCCATGGAATTACTGATCTAGTGTAGGGTCAGCACACCATGGCCTACAGGCCAAATCTGGTCCAGCACCCGTTTCTGTGAATAAAATCGGGATACAGCCACGTCCATTTATTTGAGGATTGTCTGCAACGGCTTTCAATAGTTGGAAGAACTGAGTTATGGTTACAGAGTCTGATGGCCCACAAAGCAAACTGTACAGTGTCAAAGCTCAGTAAGATCCCACCAAGAGTAAACCTACATCACTAGAGCATTTATGGGGTCATCCTATACATACCAAGTCAATACTCTTCAATATAGCTCATCATTCAGGTCACTCCCTGCACATCTCTGGGTCACTTACAGGTTGAACCCTCTCAGCCCGCTATCCACAGTCTCCCTTCTCCAGCCTATTCTTCTCCTGCCCCTTCCCCTCAATGCTCTCAGTCTTGTTGGCAAATCTCACTTCAGCAGCCCTCCCTTAACTCATAAGGTTGCTTAGGTGTCCTTCCAGTGGGCTCCAAGAGTATTCATTTTATCACTTGTCACTGTATTAAAATTGTCTTCTTACCAATGTGATCCCCTCTCAAACAGCAAGTCCATGAGGTCAAGAATGGGGGCTTATGTGTTGTGAAAGGCTCATTGCTCAGCACAGTGTCAGACATATAGCATGTAAAACATGATAATAGGAAATATTCTTTAAATGTATGAATATCTACCTCTCTCTGTTTTTTTCTGCTTTTCCCACTATGTGGACACCTCACACACTTACCTCTCCAAAACCAATCTTCCTCAGGGAAGAGTAGTAAACCTGTGATTAAAGGAACAGATGTTAATGAATTAATTTCAAGGTTTAGAAAAGAATATTTTCAAGTAAGTTTATAGTATCTGTATTATATTATATCTAATGTGATTTAAGATCTACTTAATAGTAAAATAAATATTTTACCATTGCCATGTCTGTCTATAAGGCAGTGAGACTAATTTTGTTCTTAATTTTCTTTTTTCAAGTAAATAAAAATGAACAACTAGATGGTACAATCATCATTTTCAAAGGTAATGACATTAGAGAGGTTTCTTTTATGAAATTGGTAAGACAATGTACTTTCATATAAAAGACCTTTACATATTTTACTCTATTTGTGATCTTCAAACAATAATCAAAATCATTATGTAATTCTATAACAGGTTAATTCTGTATTTTGTTTTTCTCCATTTTGGAGAACCTCATACAACTTTTTCAAAATTTTTTGCACAACTATTCACTCAAATGCAATAACCATATAAATTTTCTTTCATCATGACTCATCTAAACACATTATTTAATGAAATGGCAACATCCCTCATAGACTTCTATATTTTACCTTTTTATGTATGTGCCTTATGCCTCCACCTCTAAGTTCCAAAATGTTGAGAATTTTTGTTTTAAATTCCTCCTAAAACCAAAGCCTAACAGTGTGTCGGTGCTGTGTTGTTAATTATGTTCTCTTCCCACGAGCTTTTCCCCATGCTGGTATCGGGGTCACAGGAGCACCTCTCTGTGCCGTTCACTTGGTCCCTCAGTGTAGGTGGCCCAGCAGTGTTTTCCCTGAGCATTGCCCTCACCTGACACACCTGCCATCCGTATGACCTGGCAGAGTGCTATACGTAGGGGTGCTATTTAGTAAATATATATGCTATTTAGTAGATACTAAATAGATATGTATGTATGTGTACATATAGAAAGAAATAAATTTTGGTGAAACAAATTTTATTAGACTGCCAAATAATAAAGGAAAATATAGGAATTTGTAATGAATATGTTCTTTTTTCTTTAATTTATTTTATTGATATATACTTGATTTACAATATTATTTTAGTTTCTGGTGTACAATGAAGTGATTCAGTTATATACATATATGTATATATTCTTTTTCATATTCTTTTCCATTATGGTTTATTACAGGACACTGAATATAGTTCCCTGTGCTATACAGTAGGACATTGTTGTTTATCCATTCTATGTATACTAGTTTGCATCTTTGAATCCCAAACTCCCAATCCATATTTTCCCCATACCCCCTACCCCTTGACAACTACAAGTCTGTTCTCTATGCCTGTGAGTCTGTTTCTGTTTTGTAGATAAGTTAATTTATGTCATATTTTAGATTCCACATATAAATATCATATGGTATTTGTCTTTCTCTTTCTGACTTACTTCAGTTAGTAAGATAATCTCTAGGTCTATCCATGTTGCTGCAAATGGCATTATTTCACTCTTTTTTATGGCTGAGCGATATTCCATTGTGTATATATACCACTTCTTATTTATCCATTCATCTGTTGGTGGACATTTAGGTTGTTTCCCTGTCTTGGCTATTTTAAATAGCACTGCTATGAATATAGGAGTGCATGCATCTTTTCAAATTATAGTTTCATCTGGGTATATGCCCAGGAGTGGGATTGCTGGGTCACATGATAGGTCTATTTTTTGTTTTTTGAGGAACCTCCATACTCTTTTCTATAGTTGTACCCATTTACATTCCCACCAACAGTATAGGAGGGTTCCCTTTTCTCCACACCCTCTCCAGCATTTATTGTTTGTGGACTTTTTAATGATGGCCATTCTGACTGGTGTGAGGTGATACCACATTGCAGTTTTGATTTGCATTTCTCTGATAATTAGTGATGTTGAGCATATTTTCATGTGCCTATTGACCATCTGTTTGTCTTCTTTGGAGAAACGCCTATTAAGGTCTTTTGCTCAAAATGAATATGTTCTTCATAAATATGTGAAAATTTGTGAAATTTATTTATAAATAAATAAAATTTAGGCAGACACTAAAACATTTTTTATTTTAATAAAATGAAATAAAATAATGATTATTGGGTCAGTAAAAAACAATAAACCTGTAAAAGTGCTCCATATTTTCAATTACATACAAACTTGTTATTTCAGGGGCATCCTCATAAGCTGATGATAGTAATGTAAATTGATAAAATTATTATGGATGTCAGGTTGGAATATGTATTCAAAGCTTAGAAGTCATGATAATATTTGAATTTATCTTGAGAAAATTATCATAAATATGCAGAAAGATTTAGTTACAAGGGTTTTATCACAGTATTGTTTGTAGAAAGTGAAAACTTAAAAACATAATATCTCACAAGTGACTGTGAGAATAAAGTATATTTCATCAATTCAATGAAATAATATTAAACCATTAAATATGAAGTTGTAGAAGTTAATAAATATAGAAAGATGTTTCTAAATATTATGTTTTATTTCTTTTTTAAAAAGTTTATTGATAGAGAGTTCTGTTTGTGAAAGTATGGGAGATTATATATACTGAATGATATTTCCAAATGAAAATATTCAAATCTGAATAAAATATAAAATGTATATTTTTAGAACACTGTTACCTGAAGTAAAAACAGTATGAAATGAAAGCAGGAGTCTAGAAAATAGGTGTCAAAGATGACTTTTGCTGCGAGTTCCTGTCAAAACCTTGGGGCTGTGTGAATTTACCTTTGAGGGCTGCACAGGTTGCAGTGGACCAGCCCTAAAAATGAAGGACTGCCGCAAGTGGGGAATTTTAAGGAGACTGCTCACAGGCCTGGGGCCCCTAAGAGGTACACCCTCAATGTAAAAAAAAAAAAAAAGAAAAGAAAAATAAACCCCATTTTACAACAAGAAGAAAGCAAGAAAATTTGCCTATCTTGAACTTGGGACTAGTTGATGGGAAAATATGTGAAAGAGCAAAGGGCTAAGAATAGCCAAAACAACCCTGAACAAGGGTAGCAGAACTTGCCATCCTAGATATCAAGACCTATTACAAAGTGGGAGAAATTAAAACACAAGAATAGACCAACGGACTAATGGAACAGGATGGAGAGGCACAGGGCTGTCCTGTGTCCATAAATGGACAGGGCTCATCAGTGAAAAAGGATGAACAATTCAATAAAGAGTGTTAGGACTATTGGTTATCTATGTGGAAAACTGTAATTGAATCTTTACCCCATATCAAACACACAAAAAAATAATTTCAGAAGTATTAAGACTTAAATGTAAAAGGAAAAATCTATGGTTCATCTGCTGATGGGCACTTGGGTTACTTCCATACCTTGGCTGTTGTAAATGGTGCTGCTATGAACATTGTGGTGCATGTATCTTTTCAAATTAGTCTTTTTGTTTTTTCCAGATATATATACTCAACAGTGGAATTGCTGGATCATATAATAGTTCTATTTTTAGTGTTTTGAGGAACCTCCATACTGTTTTCAATAGGGTCTACACTATTTACATTCTCACCAACAGTGCACAAGGGCTCCCTTTTCTCCACATCCTCGCCAACCCTTGTTATTTGTTGTCTTTTTGCTAATAGCTATTCTGACAGGTGTGGCGTGATAACTTATTGTGGTTTTGATTTGCGTTTCTCTAATAATTAATGATGTTGAGCATATTTTCACATGCCTGTTAGCCATTTGTATGTCTTCTTTGGAAAAATGTCTATTTAGGTCTTCTGCCATTTTTTGATTGGGTTGGGTTTTTTTGATACTGAGTTGTATGAGTTATTTATATACTTTGGATATTAAACCCTTATTGGTAGTAACATATGCAAATATTTTGTCCCATTCCATAGGTTGTCTTTTCATTTTTGCCTATTGTTTCCTTTGCTATGCAAAAGCTTTTATGCTTAATTAGGTTCCATTTGTTTATTTTTGCTCATTTCTTTTACCTTAGGAGATATAACCAAAAAAAAATATTGCTATGACTTATGTCAAAGAGTGTTATGCCTACATCCTCTTCTATGAGTTTTATGGTTTCAGGTCTTACATTTAGGTCTTTGATCCATTTTAAGTTTTTTTTTTATATGGTCTGAGGAAATGTTCTAATTTCATTCTTTTACATGTACCTGTCCAGTTTTCCCAGCATCACTTGTTGGAGAGACTGTCTTTTCTCCATTATATATTCTCACCTCATTTGTCATAGATTAATTGAACACAGGTGTATGGGTTTATTTCTGGGCTCTCTATTCTCTTCCATTGATCTATGTGTCTGTTTTTGTGCCAGCACCATGCTCTTTTGATTACTGTAGCTTTGTAGTATAGTCTGAAGTCTGGGAGATGATACCTCCAGCTTTGTTCTTTTTTCTCAAGATTGCTTTGGCAACTTGGAGTCTTTTGTTTTTCCATACAAATTTTAGGAATATTTGCTTTAGTTCTGTGAAAAATGTCATGAGTTTTTTGATACACTAAAAATGAACTATCAGAAAGAGAAAGTAAAAATACAATCCCATTTAAAATTGCATCAAAATGAATAAAATACCTAGGAATAAACTTAACCAAGGAGGTGAAAGACCCATACTCTGAAAACTCTGAAATTCAAGAATGAGTCTCCATCTTTAAGCTTCCCCCTCTGTACCTTCCACTTGACTAAGTAAGACCTTTGGGAATATCACAAGGCAGATACATCAGCTCCAGTGCAAAAGAAGAGAAATTTGAGGGATGAAACAGCCCCATGTCCAGTAAAACACTGAAAAAGGAAATTGAAGATGATACAAAGAAATGGAAAAATATCCATGCTCTTGGGTTAGAAGAATTAATATTATTATTAATATTAATATTGTTAAAATGGCCATACCACCCAAAGCAACTTACAAATTTAATGCAATCCTTATCAAAATACCCATGCCATATTTCATAGAGTCATCCTTTTCTTGGTCCTGAATTAAAACGTGGGGAGGTCCATTGAACTTTCTGTTTCTCTTGACTAATAAACTCTTTAATTTAAAAATACACTCTTAATCATTAATTCAAATGGTCCACTTCAGAATACTAATAACACTTTACTCTTCAAGGCTATTACCCTAAACCCAGCCAGGGCTCATCACATGAATGAAAGGTCTCAGGAGGAGGTGTGATCTCCTGCTGCTGTCTTTCCCTGGGCCAGTGGTTTCTGACTCTGCACCCACACCATCCTCGAATGGCCTCTGACTCACACTGTTTACCTGATGGTTTAGTGTTCTCTGTGCTGGGCAGGGATTTAAAGCTAACCCTTTCCCTCATGTGCCTTTACTGTAACGTTGCCAGATTTAGGAAGAAAAGTACAGGACACCCAGATACATCTGAATTCCAGATAAAAAACAAGTAATTTTTCTGTTTAAGTATATCTCAAATATTGCTTAGCTGAAATTCAAATACTGAATGGAACATACTTATACTAAAAAATTATTTATTGTTTATCTGACATTTAAATTTAAGTAGGTGCCCTGCATTTTTTTTTTTTTTTTTTTTTTTTTTTTTTTTTTTTTTTTTTTTTTTTGCGGTATGCGGGCCTCTCACTGTTGTGGCCTCTCCCGTTGCGGAGCACAGGCTCCGGACGCACAGGCTCAGCGGCCATGGCTCACGGGCTTAGTTGCTCCGCGGCATGTGGGATCTTCCCGGACCAGGGCACGAACCCGTGTCTCCTGCATCGGCAGGCGGATTCTCAACCACTGCGCCACCAGGGAAGCCCCCTGCATTTTATCTGTCAACTCTACCTTTGCTGAGTCCAGCAGAGACTCCCCTACCAGGGGCCTCCCAATATCACTCTCTAAACCAAGACACAGTCTCTTCAGAATGGGTACTGCCCTTTACCCCTCAGATTCTGCTCCAGCCATAAACTGACTGCCTCTTACTGCCATGGTTCCTTCAGATACCAGGATACCCTCTGGGCAAGGTCCCTTTTATACATCCCCAAGCTGATCCTAACTCAGAGTGCCACAGCCCCCCTCCTGGTTCACTACCATTGGCCTCAACACTGGAAGGGTTTGAGGCTCCTTCTGCAGCCCCTGGAGCTGGGCTTGTGCATCCCCCAGTATCAGGGAACATATAGAAGCTGAACTTCTTTGTTCTAGGCTTAGGTTAGGAGGCCACTCCATCCACAGCCTTTCCCCTGGGTGGTGGGGTGGGGTTGGGGAGAAGGACTTATAACGCTGTTTTGTCCAAAGAAATGATTCTCATAAAATGTTCTTTCAATTTCTATGGGCTGAACTTTTTAAAATCCTTAATGTGGAGTCCAGTAATCCCATAACCAGTTATTAGCTCTTTCTTTTGACAATGTGAATCTTGGTAGTTTAAATCACAATTGGCTTTCATATACAACATCTTTTCTGTCTTGGAACCTCAGGCAAAACTGCCAAGTTAACATCAGGAGGATACACAAGTGTATACCCATCAGGTGCTCCAATCTTGCTGCCTTCTTTCTTATCCTACAGCTGTAACTGTCCTAGTGGATGGAAAGGAGCCTTCTGCACGGAGAGAGTTTCCACCTGCGACCCTGAGCATGACCCTCCACACCGCTGCAGCAAAGGAGCAACCTGTGTTTCATTGCCTCACGGATACACCTGTCACTGTCCACTAGGAACCACTGGAGTCTACTGTGAACAAGGTGAGGCTCAGCTCATGCTGTCCACAGATTTAACTGGGTCAGTTTCCTTTTGGGAAAGTGAAATGAAATCTGTGTAATAATGAAAGAGTCCATTCTCTTCTTTCCCCCTGTATATTTGACATTATATTTCACAAATAAGATAGTACTAAAATTTAGTACTACAAAAATACAGCTTTATGTTTAGAATTGCTTTAATTTACTAACTCAAATCCCCCTGTCTGTTTAGTCTAGATGTTCTAGATATCTTGTGTTAAATGCAATCTAATCAAGTGAAGTTAGATTCATAATTCAAGAACGAGGCTCCATCTTTAAGCTTCCCCCTCTGTACCTTCCACTTGACTAAGTAAGACCTTTGGGAATATCACAAGGCAGATACATCAGCTCCAGTGCAAAAGAAGAGAAATTTGAGGGATGAAACGGACCCATGTCCAGTGGAACAATAAGGAGCGTTCAGTTTTCTAGGTCTCATCAGCTTACATACCTCCCCGTACCTTATGACTGATGATACCTTTACCACTGGGCAAATCATGGAACGGCCTTGAGGGAGCCTGCCGTCTCCTGAGTGCTCCCCACATGGGCTGCAGCTGGTGTAAGTGTGCTTCTAGGTCTGCGCGCTCCCCCGTTTAGTCCCCACGTTGCCTCAGACCTGTATTCCCTCCACATCACACACACTGCAGGGTGGGAGGGCGTGGATGGAGCATGGCAGTCGTGTTGTCTCCTTCCCAAGTAGAGCTGAACCAACGTCATTCCTCCACTATCCTCCTTGCAGCCAATAGCACAAACTCATCTTCGCGGACCGGAGAAGGAATGTGGCTCTGTACTGAGCGTCATCCCCAAACAAGAAGCCCCCGCGGCACTGCATGATTTACCTCCTCATATAACTTCCCTGACAGCCTCTCTTTATAGGCAAGGTTGGTGGGAGGCTTAGTGGAATGCAGCCACCTTTAAATATCCCCCATCACACCTGCATCCTCTGCTAAAGCTCTGAGAACCCCTAGGGCAAGAGCGAAAACGCCCACAGACACAAGGACGAAGTAGGGCACTGGAAAAGGCGGCTTTGGGGAAAATTAGGAAAGCACGTGCTGCTCAATGTCTCAAGTTATGCATCTTACATAAATCAACACTTATGCTTCACTTTGTCCTGCCTGGTGTAGTTCTAAATATCACAGTAAAATGGGTGTGAGAGAAGACCTCCATAACGCCATGCTCACAGTCCTAAAAATTCAGTTGTGTGACAGACACAGTTGTGCCGCTGAGAGGCTAATGGGGTGGCCCAGCTGAAGCTGGCCAACCCGGCAGTAAGGCTCCAGCCACGGATCCACACAGTCCTGCTTCAGTTTGCGCCTATCCCCCAACTCCCCATCGCCACTCCCACCCCCCCATCTCGGAGCTGGCTGGGACTCCAGGAAGGTGTGGCATGGAATTCAGGAAACTGGCAGTTAAAGAATCTGGAAAATTGAGCCAGAAAAACACGAGGACATGAGGGTCCCTCTGCTGGCTCCTGGAATCCAGGGACTGGATCATCTACTATTTCTCTATCTCACCTCACACCCCACCCAGAAGAGAAAGCCTTAGCCTCTGTACCCATGTTTAGCAGCAGGGGCTGTGGTAGAAGAAGTTTGGGGGCCCATCATCAATTGTGTTATATACACCTTGGCATAATTTGGGGGCTTTACTGTAATATCACATCATACATGTTGTAATTTAATCTTCCTCTGATCACTTTATCAAATACATTAATGCAAACATTTTTAATCCTATATTCTCTGAGATTCTATGTGTGCTTAACTTCCCTCCAAAAGTCAAAGGTGTTGATAAATGGAAGACATTTGAGGGTTAGAATACTCGTGATTTAGCGAAAGAAACATTTAATTGTGTCAGACGTTGTGACTATGAGATAATGTCTGGCTATGGGAATCTGTCTCTTTCATGATGACATTAGAGGCAGATCCTGCTCTTCAAAAATGGCCCTTCTTGGCTCCTGGAATAGGCAACACTCTTCCCTGGAATAAGAAATTGACACACACTCTTCCCTCTACCTGAAATGCTCTCATCTTCTCCTCAGCATCCAGCTAACACACCTTCATCCTTCAAATTTTGACTCAGACCTTGCTTTTTTAGGGATGACTTCCCTGACCCTCTTTCACAGAACTGAGGGTGGTGCCCACGCCTGTTCATGTCCATTGGTGTAGAATCTCTAGCACTTGTCATACAGTGCTGAGAGAATGTGTCTGCTATACATTTTACTTAACAGTTCTCAAATGATTAAAACAAACTGTGATCATTTTCAAGAAGCAGTTCTTGACTAGTGAACAGCAAAGTACTTTACCAAGATGGTGCACTTGTATTACTCCCAAAGGAATAGCTATTAGAAACTGAAGGAAATAATAGGACAGGTTAACATAAGGGCTAGTGACTATTTACAATAGCCAGGTCATGGAAGCAACCTAAATGTCCATCAACAGACAAATGGATAAAGAAGATGTGGCACATGTACACAATGGAATATTACTCAGCCTTAAAAAAGAACAAAACTGGGTTATTTGTAGAGATGTGGATGGACCTAGAGACTGTCATACAGAGTAAAGTCAGAAAGAGAAAATCAACTATTCCATATATGTGCAATCTAGAAAAATAGTACAGACGAACCAGTTTGCAAGGCAGAAATAGAGACGCAGATGTAGAGAACAAGCATATGGACACCAAGGGGGGAAAGTGGTGGGGGGGACGAATTGGGAGATTGGGATTGACATGTATACACTGATATGTATAAAATAGATAACTAATAAAAAAAATCTAGTGATAGTGTTATTTCAAGCGTGATAATTTAAAGAAAGGAAAGTTTTCAGCTAATAAACATTACAACAGGCAAAAAAAAAAAAGAAAGAAAACAAAACCATAAGGGCTAGTGATTGTAACAACAGGGCAAGCCAGATTTTTGCATCTTAAAATCTCAAATGATGAAAGCCCAGGGGATTAACCTAAAGTTTGTTTGTGTGTGTGTATGTATATATACAAATATATATTAGTATGTATATAAATAGATTATACAGAGAGATAACAGAGATACGGTAATGAAATTATTTTATAAGAAGGGAGTCTAGAAAGTTTGATAAAAGGTGCCAGAAAAGTTGTGTCACTCTCATAGTATTCTCAACAAAAACTGACCAAAGATATACCCTGCTATGTTATAAAATAAGAGCTTAATTCCTTTATTTAAAAGTTATAGAAAATTATATCATAAAAACAGTTGTTTTGATTGGGAAAAAAGTATTGATATTATGTGGGGGAGGGGACTATAGAGTTTTAGATTCTCAACTGAAAGTTATTTTTCTAGAGTAATTTTTATAATAAAGTTGATTTTAAGAACTATAAACTATATTTGTTGTGAAGTCAAAATAATGAAGAAAGGGCTTAATCAGAAATGACAGAATTAAACTTAAAGTCTCAAAAGATTCGTTTTCTTTATCTCCATTGACCCATTGACTTTGCAGTTTTCCAACATAGTAGCTACTGTACTAAAATTTAATTTAAAAAAAAAAACAAAAACAGAGAACAGATATCAACCAGGCCCTGAAACCAGGCAGCAGTGTGCTCCTGCATCTTGTCAATAACTGCATTTTCCTTATTCCCAGAGAGCTTGTTCTTTATTGCACCATAACCAGTAGCTGTCTGTGACATGCAGTCATAATTTTTACTCAGTTGAGCAAATTATGGTCACCTAGAAGGCAGAAGCAATGCCTGGGGTTCAATTCACTTTTATTGTAGTTATAAACTGGTGTGTAAATTACCAAGAAATCCAACACCAACATCCTTAAACTTACAAATCCCTAACTTCTCTGTCATCTTTTTCCCTTCTGCCTCTTCTCCTTCCCCATTCCAAGAAACCTAAGTCTTACGAAATTAGTTTGGCTGCACACGGAACCCGACTTACAGCTGTCATACCTGCCGAGTTTCGTCTTTATGATCGTCTTTATTGTAAATGGGCCCCACCCCCAAGAAGCATCAAAACTCATGCTTCTAAGCTCTGAATGACAAGAAACTAAACTTCAGTGGATTGGCAAGCCCGATGAAGCCGTGGCGCAGGGCTGGTGAAGGACAGCTCCCTCCCATTAGTGTTCTCTGTTCTTTTCTCCTCCCTTGACAGTAACGCTTGGCACCAATTCATTAAGATTGTTTACCAGTTCCAGAACACGTACTGGGAAGACTGCCTGAACAGGACAGACAGGTGCCTGGTCTCCATAGAGGTGACATGCTAGTAGGAGGAGGCAAGCAAAGAACATGCCCACCAGTCAATGAGCAAAAGCACAGAATGAGTTAATGCCATAAAGGAAAGCAAGAGGACGAGGAGATGGACAGTCATTGGGAGAGTACACTCAAGCGGGGATGGTCAGGAGAGGCCTCTCTGAGTAGTGACATCTGAGCTGTCAGCCAGTGAGACTCACCCACGTGTGACAGACAGAGGGGCAGGCCCTCTGGGCAGCAGTTAAACCTGGAAGCAGGAAAATGATGTCACATGTTTGAGGGAGAGAAAGGCAGTCAGTATTCCTAGAATAGGAGTTGGTATTATGAGTTTGGAAAGGCAAGCAGAAGCCAGATCATGAAGAGCCTTGGAAAATATGATAAAGAATTGTAGGGGCTTCCCTGGTGGCGCAGTGGCTGAGAGTCCGCCTGCCGATGCAGGGGACGCGGGTTCGTGCCCCGGTCCGGGAGGATCCCACATGCCGAGGAGCGGCTGGGCCCGTGAGCCATGGCCGCTGAGCCTGTGCGTCCGGAGCCTGAGCTCCGCAACGGGAGAGGACACAGCAGTGAGAGGCCCACATAACACACACACACACACACAAAAAGAATTGTAATTCCATGCTGAGAAAATAGGAAGCCTGTGAAGATTGTACGCATGAGTCAGAAAACTTGAATTGATGTCCTGATGCTCCTAGTAACTAGCAATTCAGTTTCTGCTGCATCAGTGAAGTCTCTGAGCTTCGATTTCATTATGTGTAAAACAGAAACATCTAGTATGCCAGCTGTTTTCCACCTGTCTGCCCTGTCCCACAGCCACACTCCCTGCCCCGTACTCTAACACCTTCTCCAGTGGATTGCATGGAGTTTGGCCAAGAGAAGTCACCAGCAGGTGATGAGGGGGTAGGAGGAGAGCAAGACAGAGTACTTACTCTCTAGGTAAGAAGAGGATGGCCAGGGGAAATTTTCTGTCCCAACATTATAGTTTAAGCAGTGAGATCTGATTTAATCTATCCCTTGCTCTTAGATGTCTGACTAATGGGGGAAAAGTTATCTTTCAAGTCCCCTAAAACATTCACCTATAGCAGACAGAAAGAAAAATCCATTCAAAGACAAGAGAAGGATAATTCCTGGTCAGCATACCTTCTTTTCACTAAGGTCCCACTCCAAACTCCATTGGAATTCCACTGAGGAATTCCACTGTGGTTAAGTAAAGTATCAACAAACCACTTGAATCCAATGGCTTCTAGGGTCACAGCCACCAAAAGTGATTCAAAATATCTGAGCCTAGCTCCAGAAGTGTAGGAATCCACAATGTTCACATTAGAACTAGCTCGGATGTGTGCTTTTAAATGTCCATCTTTAAAATTAAACTGAAGGGCTTCCCCGGTGGCGCAGTGGTTGGGAATCCGCCTGCTGATGCAGGGGACAGGGGTTCGTGCCCCGGTCTGGGAAGATCCCACATGCCGTGGAGCGGCTGGGCCGTGAGCCATGGCCGCTGAGCCTGCGCGTCCAGAGCCTGTGCTCCGCAAAGGGAGAGGCCACAACAGTGAGAGGCCCGCGTACCACCAAAAAATAAATAAATAAATAAAATAAAATAAAATTAAACTGAAGATGAGATGAAGGAGGATTGTCAGCAAACAGCATCTGGGTGTATATTTCACAGGGACTATTGACCTTAATTTAAAAAGAAATCATAACAGGTGAAACTAGGGTAGAGTATTTTGCAAAACAGAAAGCCATTAAAATATTCTATTCTAGAAGAACTCTGGTTTACAATTATTTTGTGAGATTGACAATATGTCCAATTTCTTTTCCCTTACACTCAAATCTTATTTATTTGCTTTTTTTTTTTTTTTGTGGTACGCGGGCCTCTCACTGTTGTGGCCTCTCCCGTTGCGGAGCACAGGCTCTGGATGCGCAGGCTCAGCGGCCCTGGCTCACGGGCCCAGCTGCTCCGCGGCATGTGGGATCTTCCCGGACCGGGGCACGAACCCGTGTCCCCTGCATCGGCAGGTGGATTCTCAACCACTGAGCCACCAGGGAAGCCCTGCTCTTTTCTTCCATTATACTTGTCTTTCTTGTTAGAATTTATGATTTACAACTACACATGTAACCTTTCCTGAATCATGAAATCTCTCCTGCCCATTTATTTTTCCCCACATTATTGGTAAATTGCTTTTTTCTTGAAATCTTGAAATAGTTTTACACTAACTAAATTCTAGCTATCATGTATCATTGACATTTAGCCAAGTGAGATTCCATAATATGTGTGTTTTTAACTTTTAGCCTAGGAAATACTTAAAATGCTTCCATTTTCCCTACATTCTTTCCATCCACAGTGCAATTTTCCTTCCACTCATTTCTCTAGGATAAAGAAACCACACACTTGCTGGCATTTCAAGTGAAGCAGGCAGATGTTCAAGCTACTGAGTCTCTTGATGCCCTACCTTATGGTCCACCTATCCCTGGTTTTATTGAAATTAATTCAAGCTAATGGCGAAGTTCAATTCTCCAAGTATTCCCGACACGTGGAATGCCTTCCTGCCGAGTCGTGGTTTTCCTAATAGTAGAGAAATGGGTCCATAGCACTGTAGAGGGCAATTTCAGGGATCATTGCTGTTTGCCTTTTTAGATGCTCATTTTCAGGTGCATTTAGCCAGGCAGGTAAATACAACAGGTAATGTGCAAGCTTTCTTCATAGAAAAAATAAAATAAACTTGTCTTTATTTCCCCACTTTCAATCCCATCATGATAGTTAATAAGGATCTAGTTACATGTGTACTAGATCCTCTACAATTTTATAATACTTATAAAAGGTAAAAAATAAATAACCACTAGCTATGATTTCCAGGAACACATGTTTTAATTCTTTAGTCTTCTGTTTGTGCTCTTCCATATAATCTGACAAATCGTAAGTGAAACAGTGCATGGGTTATATATAACAATTCTAAGGTTTATATGAACATTAAGCTTTTTGAGCATCTAAAGGAATAGACTCTACTAGAATCTTAGTAGAAAGATACACACACAACTGTCACTTCCTAACCTTGGACTTTGAGGAAGGAACTTACCTTTCCTGAACATCAGGCTTCTCATGTGTGAAAAGAGTATGTTTTTCACTTTGTTGTAAAGCAGAAACTAACACACCATTGTAAAGCAATTATACTCCAATAAAGATGTTTAAAAAAATAAAATAAAACTACATGGGAAGAAAAAAAAATTTGGCCTATACTGAACAGAATGAGAAAGATAATAAAAATCATCCATAATCTCACTCTCCAAAGCTAGTGGACCATCATAAAAAAAAAAAAAGAATATGTTTTTAAGTCTCTGTTTTAGAAGAATTTTTGGCCGAAGTCCAGGGAGAGTCCATTCTCCTTGTCAAGCCCTAAGTTAATAATTAATACTGTTTATAAGGTAGTGAGTGAAAAACTCTTAAGAGACAGATTGAGAGGTTTTTCTTCAACAAAGTCCTTTTTATTTTCTATTCAAGATAACATTAAGTAACAAACAAAATCCCTCAACACAGTGTATTTTCAGCTCTCTACTGCTAAAGTTTTCTCCATTGAAATGTTTTACATATTGAGCCACGTCCCCCATCTTAGGAAGGCAGACAAAAAAAAAAGATTTGCTTACAATCAATTTCTATGGACAGGATTTGGTGGCTTCTTCCCCTGACGCATGTCTGCCCACACCCTCTTTTTATCTGAGGTGATTGACAGTGATGGAATCCAACCACAAACTTTACTTTCTAAAGGCTCCTTCTAGTTTCTAATAGAAGCAAACTAAAATCCTCATGACCATAGTGGAAGATATAAAGATTGCAACATATTTCATTATTTCATTCCTTCTTTTGTTAAAAATTTATATAATTTATCCTAAGAAAAATACGAAAGCAAACTTTCCTGTACCATCTTAACCAAGGAATATCACAAGGCAAAATGGTCAAGAAAGCCCTGTGGTCTCAATGACAGAACTGTCTAAAATTCCAAGCCACCCTTATAAAGGTCATGATGAGGGGTCAGTGACACAAAGAGGTCAGCACAGAACCGGGCACATAACAAGTACTCCTTAAATATGAATCCCTCTTACAGAGGAAGGAAAAGTGTTAGATTAGACTTGTGCTAAATGCAGGTTATGTCCACATAGGTATTTTCATCATCTCCTTTTTTAAAATATGGATTTGTTTTAAACAGATTCTTAAGCTAAAATATTTTTAAACTCCTATTTTAAAAAGACAATAGTTTTTATTATATAAAGATGTAAAAAATATTTCAAGCTATCATGATCAATGTAATAGACATAAACTTTTCCAAATGACCAAATAACATTTTTGTAAAAAAAAAAATACACATTATCTATAGAAGTATAGCAGATTATTAAATTTTTAAAAAAGTATTTATTGAGAAACCACTCAGACAATATGGACAGATCCAAAACATGATAAGGTAGGGTCCCTCCTTTCAAATAACTAATAATTTAGATAGAGACCAGGCAAAAGTCTGTGAAAATTAAGGTACATAATTTAAATAACAGTTCAGGGAAAAGAGTAAAAAAATCCCAGGGTATTGAATTCTTTAATAGCTAGACAAATGACAGTACCTGCATAACTTCTGGCTAGTGGGGCCTGAAAAGGCCTTAGAAAGCAAAGGAATTAATAGCGTTGCTGCAGGTTACACATGAGAGCTGTTAAGAGAGTAACTCCTAAGAGTTCTCATCACAAGGAGAAAATATTTTTTCCTTTTATTTTGTATCTGTATGAGATGATGCATGTTCACTAAACTTACTGTGGTCATCATCTCATGATGTATGTAAGTCAAATCAACATGCTGTACACCTTAAAGTTATATACTGCTGTATGTCTAGTATATCTCAATAAAACTGGAATAAAAACATCTCAAAAAGAAAAAAGCAGTGGAATTAGATTAGGTGTTAAAAAAATGGGTAAGTTTTGGATAGACTCATACAGATGGTGAAATATCTGTCCTAAGAGTGAAAACCACTTCAGCAAAGCATGGGGGAGATGGAAAGGTGCACTTGGAAATGTGAGTAAACCTCTTTATCTGAAAAGGAAATGTATGCCAGGTAAGGTGTAAATTATTAAAATACCTCTGAGAATAGAAGAGACCAATGTAAGGCACACTAAATTAAAAACTCATCAGGACTTGCTTATTGGTCTGGGTGTGCCTTTCACATAGATGGTGTTGAGTTAACACTTGTGAAGTGAATGATGATTATTCAAGGTTTAAAACCTGAATGACACATGCATGTAATCAACGTTGTCTTCCAGACCTGCTGTAAATGAGCCTTTGAGACTCCTGAAACAGCCATAAATTTTCCCACACAAGTTACCTGACTCAGTGGCTGAATTTATTATTTAAGATACTTCCAAACAGCTTAAGAGAGAGCTCACAGTAAAATGTACATGTATTTGAAAAGTAGCCAAGATAGTGATAGAAAGATAAACTTATGCCCTCCTGCCAAAGAAAGAAGAGAAGGGAAGGGAAGGGAATGGAAGGACAAGGAAGACAAAACAAGGCAAGTCTAAATCATTTCACAACACACAACTGAATGTAAAATTAGCTTTGGGTTTCTTGGAAGTTGAAGTGAAACATAAAATACAACAGACTGCTACTTAATTATTGCCTAATAAAAGAAAGCATACCAGTCATCACATCAAGGACAGAGAACCGTGCCCTGGCAGTGAACTGTAATAAAAATGTATTGAGCACGATCCATTTTTTAGAAAAATAAAATTAAATAGCATAATAAATGTTGTGTTTGATGACAATTTTCTAGAAAATGAAGAGGCATTATGTATATGGTCACTTTTTATATTGAAGGCTACGGGCACAATATTAAGTCATAGTTCTGTAAAGATAATTATGTCAAATTATCTTTGAAAAGTAGATTTCTATTGATCTGACACGTTACTGGGGCAATAATCAGTTGTCTTGAGAGATAATTATTTGACATTTTCATTAGACCCTTACTCTTGGATATCAGTTGTGTCGGTCAAGTTTCTGATGGTCAGAGCATAGCAAAAAATGAAAATTAAGACCCCTGTAGAAGTCCAGGTATCCTGGCTATTAATTGAAAGGATCATTACATGCTTTGCTTTCCAGATTTTCTGGACAAAATTGATGTTTTACCATGAAAATTAAAAAGTTTAACTTAGCATCTGTTACCTTATATGTGTGTGCTATTTACTGCCAGAACTCTCACTAATACAATAAGTATCATTTTGCCTACCTGACAGAATTCATATGAGGTAAGTACTCAAAGGAAATTACCAGGGACTTTCCTGGTAGCCCAGCGTTGAAGACTCCATGCTTCCATTATAAGGGATACGCGTCCGATCCCTGGTCGGGGAACTAAGATCCTTCATGTCGCCTGGCGCGGCCAAAAATTTTTTTAAAAAGAAAAAGAAAACATAATTTTAAAAATAGTGTTATCAGTGAATTAACATAATCTACAAAAAAAAGGAATCACCAAATTTCTTTGTCATAAAACAATCATGTGGTTTTATAGAACACAATTTTTTTGACAATAATGGCAGATACACTTTATTTTCATTTCAGTACAAAATTATGTTTAGGAATCAATGTATCATTGTGGTCTTGAACCAATTTCAAACCTCGGACCCAATAACAAACACGACAAACTTCTGGAGGCAGACCTAACCATTTTTTCACTCACAGTTAAGAACCGGCTAATGTTGACAGGGCAGGTCATGGAAAGAGCCTATTTGGTGATAGGAATCTCAGTGGGAACTGCAGCCCAAAACAACTTATACTGATCCCCAGGAAAATAATACAGGGTTCACTGTAGTTCACTCAGTCTGTAGTTCTCCCCACAGGTTTCCAATTGACTTGTTATTTTTCCTCCCCAGCTAACTCATTCTCCCAAAGATGAGGCTGCTACCCTGTCCAATCATCTGCTATCATCTCTACACTGAATGTACTATGTCACTGTTTTAGATGATGACTTCCCCATTTGGGGGCTAGCATTTATGGGGAACTTAATTGGAAGAACACTTAATTTTTAAGCAACACTCTATCTTGATGGGTCTTCAAAGATCATTTGAACAAAATAGCCACCCAAATAATTAAATCAGTTAAGTAATTAGAGTTGTTCAGCATTATCCATCTGGGTGCTAGAGAAAGTCTGCCTAAAGGAATGACTTAATTTTTTCAGTAATTGATACTTAGCCATCTCTTCTGTTAGCAACTAGCCAACAGATTCAATTGCTGAATCCCACCACCCCCCAGTAGACTGTGATAATAAACCAACAAAGGGCAAGGATGTTTAGCTTCATTTTTGCTGCAATAACAATGTATGTACTTAGTTAATCTAAAATTTGTCCAACTGTTTAACTTGGAATGGAGAGGTAATCACATAGTTAAGGATGGAAAAAAATGTTACTTCTATCCATTAGATTCTCATTAAGCATTTACAAGCTAAGGAGCTACAGTGAAATTATATGAACTATCCATAGACCTAAATGCAAATAACAGATTAATAAATGCCACAAAAAGTCTGAAATTATTCTCATCTCTTTTTCTTGACTGACTGACTAGAACATAACTGTGGTACAGTAGGAGAGCTGTGGCTAAAGTCAAAATTATTGCATTAAAGTCATGAAATCGAGAGTATAGTTGGAGAGCCCTAAACTCAGCACATTTGCTGAGAACAAAGCAGACGTGCATCCGTGAGGGCAACAATTTAACCTCATAGGCTTATAACATGTGGAGATAGAGAACTATTTATTTATTGAATAGACTATGCTTTGAGTCCATCATGAGAAACAACGCTCTGGAAATTAGTAATCTATTTTAGAAAACTTGAGTTCTACCACTGAGAACAGAAACATTTGGTAGCAAACCACTTTCAATGGAACTTGCTCAACTTAAAGTGATTTAAGAAGTGTGCTGGAATAAGCAGTTACTGCATCCAGGGTAGAGAGGTGATGAAATTTTTAATGCTTGAGGGGAATCTTGCAGAGCTTTAGGTTTTAAGAAAATCTGTGCTTTAAAAGCAGAGATTTGGGCCAGCAAGATGGCAAACTAGGAAGCTACAGGCTGTCCTTCCCCTACAGAGGCACCAAGTTAACAACACATGGACCATGATACTTCTGTGAGAACTCCAGAGAGCATTTGAGAAG
Organism: Kogia breviceps; assembly: GCF_026419965.1. Taxonomy (NCBI): domain Eukaryota; kingdom Metazoa; phylum Chordata; class Mammalia; order Artiodactyla; family Physeteridae; genus Kogia; species Kogia breviceps. The sequence continues at coordinate 17,451,556 of NC_081322.1, forward strand.
CTATTGAACCCAGGTCATAATTGTGGAGGGAATTTTGCATCCAAGTAAAGACTGATTCAGGCTAGAATAATCAAAGGATGTTAAATCTAGGGATAGTTTTGATGAATGTAGATATACATGGCTTAAAGTATCTCCCATAAACTGCATATGAATTGCAAGGAAGAAAAAAATGCCATATTTATACAGCAGAATAGCATACAGTGAAAATAAATAAGTCAACACCTTGACAAAGGTGAGCAAAATTGATTTCACCAGTGAGGGACAGATAGATACATGTGCCTCCATGTGTGATGCCCTGAGAAGAACACATCGCCTATGAAGCACTTCAGCCAAGAATGCATACCCTAAATCTGCTTAGAATGAAATATCAATCAAACCCAAAATGATGAGCATTCCTTTAAAAAAAAAGAAGGAAGAAAAGATCCTTCAAAAACATCATTGTCATGAAAGACAATGAAGACTGTGGAAATGTTCTAGGTTAAAAGACATTAAAGAAATATGACAACTCAATGCAACATCTCAGTCATGAGATTTCATACTCTAGGGTAAAATATTATTGGATCAACAGAAAAAATTGAAATATTAATATTAGGTAAGATGAAAGTATGGTATTAATATTAAATTTATTAAAGGTGATAACTGTACTGTGGTTATATATATGAGAATATCTCTAAGTTGTTAGGTGCAAAGATCCATGATGTATGGCACAAATTATTGAGAAAAAAATCATGTAGATAGATAGCTAGACAGCACTAGATAAAGGGGAAGAAAATTAACAAAAGATGAATCTGGGTACAATATGGTTTGTACTCATTTTATTTTTTTAAATTTTCTATGCATTTTAAATTATTTCCAAATAAAAGGGTAAAATTAACTAATTTTTAAAAGATTGTATGCAATAATTTGATGACTTGTAATTCTATTCTCCTAGATTGGTTTAATACCTTGCCTATAAATACATTTAGGACCCCAGATTCTCTGCAAATAATCATTTTAAAATTTTAGAATATTTTCTCTCAGAGGAAGAAAAGAATATACAAAATTAAAGATCCTTCATCATAGCTGATGCTAACATATATCATGGGTTTCTTGTTTTAAATGTTTTTAACCATTTATAATAAACAAGAATAAGGTACTGTTTGTCTTCAGAATATTGACACTAAATACATTAGATGTTTTCTTCTTGCTGTTTTTTTAGTTTAGCAGAGACTATTTCATTTAATTATAACATGACAGTTTGTACTTTGGAATATGAAATGTTTCTTATTAACACTCTTATTAACTTAGCCTTGCAAAAAAATCTTTTTTTAATTCACTAGGCCCCAGGTTGACCTTTGACTTAACTAACCCATAGGCATTAACCCTATTTAAAAACACCATGACCCTTTCTCTTACTACTAGGTTCTACTCTATCTCAGAGAGCCCACCCCAACCATAGTAGAGAACCATCTAAGAGTGAAAGAATTCCAAGTCCAACCAATGGCTAGCTTATTCAAAATACCTTTATTGTATGGAACTTCTATGTATCACTGTACAATTAGGGAAATTGATGGTGTCCCTGTTATCACTGATCAATTAAGAGATTAGAACTACTACTCTAGAAAGACAGTCCTAGAGATATATTTTGTAAACACAACTTTGCCTGAACATGAACAATTGTGATTAAAACAAAAAGACTACATGTATTGATATTACATGAAACTTAAGACTATTCTTTTTTTCTGCTGATCTTTGTAAACTCCCGTATCAGTCATGTTAGGCTAGGTTATGATGCAATAACAAACAACCTCAAAATCTCAGTGGCTTAACAAACAAAGATCTATTTCTTCCTCACGGAATGTGTCAGCAAGGTGGCTGTTCTCAGACTAGTTACTCAGGGACCCAGGTGGATCGAAGCTCTTTCTTGACTGATGCTTCTACTACAATCACTTGAGTCTAAGAAAAGGTAATACAGCGACTCATGCCCTGGTTCTGACTGAAGTGATACACGTCACTTCTGCTCACATTTGATTGGCCTGAGCAAATTACAAGGTCACTTCTAACCTCAAAAAGGGCAGGAAAATGCAATCTTATAATGTGATGAAAAGGAGAGGAAAACTGAAATGTTAGATAAGCAGACTTAATGATTACCCCACTCCCCTATCCCAATAATAAAGACCAGGAGATTATCAGACAAGAATATCTTACAAAAGAAATAAGGAAGAGGTCTTTTTAGCCCTTTAAGTACCTTTCAAACTTTTTAACCATGATGGTTAAAAAAGTAAATAAAAACTAAGGCCATGTATCCTGAAATGTTTAATGATCTCTTCATAGAAACTGTCTTGAATTTCCTAAGTTTCAGCTATGGAGTCCTTAACATAAGTCTTCATGGATCATGACATTATGGAGAGCCACTCAGAGATTGTCGATACCAAACTGCACAGAGAAACACTTAAAGAGACACTGGAAACAAAGTACAATTGGAACAGAAGCACAAGTCTCCCGAGGACCACATACTCAAACACCACATACAACTAGTGGATTATGTCCAGCATTAGTTTTCCATTCACTACATCTACGTCTTTATTCCTGTCCTGCCCCTAAGTACATCAGAACCATTTTTGTTACATTCCATATATATGTGTCAGCATATGGTATTTCCATCCACCTCACTACAAATAACTCAGTTTCGTTTCTTTTAATGGCTGAGTAATATTCCATTGTATATATGTGCAACATCTTCTTTATCCATTCACCTGTCAATGGACACTTATGTTGCCTCCATGTCCTGGCTATTGTAAATAGAGCTGCAGTGAACATTATGGTACATGACTCTTTTTGAATTATGGTTTTCTCAGGGTATAAGCCAAGGAGTAGGATTGCTGGGTCATATGGTAGTTCTAGTTTTAGATTCTAAGGAACCTCCATACTGTTCTCCATAGTGGCTGTACCAATTTACATTCCCACCAACAGTGCAAGAGAGTTCCCTTTTCTCCACATCCTCCAGCATTTATTATTTGTAGGTTTTTTTTTTTTTTTTCTTGGTTACATTTGGTCTTCGTTGTTGCACATGGGCTTCCTCTAGTTGTGACAGGTGGGGGCTACTCTTCATTGCAGTGTGCAAGCTTCTCATTGCAGTGGCTTCTCTTGTTGTGGAGCACAGGCTATAGATGCATAGGCTTCAGTAGTTGTGGCACGTGGACTCAGTAGTTGTGGCTTGTGGGCTCTAGAGCGTAAGCTCCATAGTTGTGGCACACGAGATTAGTTGCTTTGCGGCACTTGTGATCTTCCTGGACCAGGGCTCGAACCTGTGTCCCTGTGTTGGAAGTCAGGTTCTTAATCACTGTGCCACCAGGGAAGCCCTATAGATTTTTTGATGATGGCCATTCTGACCGGTGTGAGGTGACCTCGTTATAGTTTTGATTTGCATTTCTCTAATGATTAGTGATGTTGAGCATCCTTTCCTGTGTTTGATGGCAATCTGTATATCTTCTTTGGAGAAATGTCTATTCATGTCTTCTGCCCATTTTTGGATTGGGTTGTTTGTTTTTTTGATATTGACCTGCATGTGCTGCTTATATATTTTGGAGATTAATCCTTTGTCAGTTGTTCATTTGCAAATATTTTCTCCCATTCTGAGGGTTGTCTTTTAGTCTTTTTTATGGTTTCCTTTGCTGTTCAAAAGATTTTAAATTTCATTAGGTCCCATTTGTTTATTTTTGTTTTTATTTCCGTTTCTCTAGGAGGTGGGTCAAAAAGGATCTTGCTGTGACTGATGGCATAAAGTATTCTGCCTATATTTTCATCTAAGAGTTTTATAGTGTCTGGCCTTAGATTTAGGACTTTAATCCATTTTCCGTTTATTTTTGTGTGTGGTGTTAAGAAGTGTTCTAATTTCACTCTTTTACATATAGCTGTCCAGTTTTCCCAGCACCACTTATTGAAGAGACTGTCTTTTCTCCATTGTATATTCTTGACTCCTTTATCAAAGATAAGGTGACAATATGTGCGTGGGTTTATCTCTGGGCTTTCTATCCTGTTCCATTGATCTATATTTCTCTTTTTGTGCCAGTACCATTCTGTCTTGATTACTGTAGCTTTGTAGTATAGTCTGAAGTCAGGGAGGCTGATTCCTCCAGCTCCGTTTTTCTTTCTCAAGATTGTTTTGGCTATTCAGGGTATTTTGTGTTTTCATACAAGTTGTGCAATTTTTTGTTCTAGTTCTTTGAAAAATGCCATTGGTAGTTTGATAGGGATTGCATTGAATCTATATATTGCTTTGGGTAGTATAGTCATTTTCACAATATTGATTCTTCCAATCCAAGAACATGGTATATCTCTCCATCTGTTTGTATCATCTTCAATTCCTTTCATCAGTGTCTTACAGTTTTCTGCATACAGGTCTTTTGTCTCCTTAGGTAGGTTTATTCCTAGGTACTTTATTCTTTTTGTTGCAATGGTAAATAGGGAGTGTTTCCATAATTTCTCTTTCAGATATTTCATCATTTCTGTAGAGCAATGCGTGAGATTTCTGTGAATTAATTTTGTATCCTGCTACTTTACTAAAATCATTGATTAGCTCTAGTAGTTTTCTGGTAGCATCTTTAGGATTCTCTATGTATAGTATCATGTCATCTGCAAACAGTGACATTTTTACTTCTTCTTTTTCTATTTGGATTCCTTTTACTTCTTTTCTTCTCTGATTACTGTGGCTAAAACTTCCAAAACTATGTTGAATAATAGTGGTGAGAGTGGGCGACCTTGTCTTGTTCCTGATCTTAGAGGAAATGGTTTCAGTTTGAGAACGACATTGGCTGTGGGTTTGTCATATATGGCCTTTATTATCTTGAGGTAAGTTCCCTCTATGCCTACTTTCTGGAGAGTTTTTATGACAAATGGGTGTTGAATATTGTCAAAAGCTTTTCCTGTGTCTCTTGAGATTATTATATGGTTTTTATCCTTCAATTTGTTAATATGGTGTAACACATTGATTGATTTGCATATATTGAAGAATCCTTGCACTCTTGGGATAAAACCCACTTGATCATGGTGTATGATCCTTTTAATGTGCTCTTGGATTCTGTTTACTAGTATTTGGTTGAGTATTTTTGCACCTATGTTCATCAGTGATATTGGCCTATAGTTTCCCCTTTTAGCGACATCTTTGTCTGGTTTTGGTATCAGGGTGATGGTGGCCACGTAGAATGAGTTTGGGTGTGTTCCTCCCTCTGCTATATTTTGGAAGAGTTTGAGAAGGATAGGTGTTAGCTCTTCTCTAAATCTTTGATAGTATTCACCTGTGAAGCCATTTAGTCCTGGGCTTTTGTTTGTTGGAAGATTTTTTATCACAGTTTCAATTTCAGGGCTTGTGATTGGTCTGTTTATATTTCCTATTTCTTCCTGGTTCAGGCTCAGAATGTTGTGCTTTTCTAAGAATTTGTCCATTTCTTCCAGGTTGTCCATTTTATTGGCATATAGTTGCTTGTAGTAGTCCCTCAGGATCCTTTGTATTTCTGCAGTGTCAGTTGTTACTTCTCCTCTTTCATTTATAATTCGATTGATTTGAGTCTTCTCCCTTTATTTCTTGATGAGTCTGGCTGATGGTTTATCAATTTTGTTTATCTTCTCAAAGAACCAGCTTTTATTTTTATTGATCTTTGCTATTGTTTCCTTCATTTCTTTTTCATTTATTTCTGATCTGATTTTTATGATTTCTTTCCTTCTGCTAACTTTGTGGGGTTTTTGTTCTTATTTGTCTAATTGCTTTAGGTTTAAGGTTAGGTTGTTTATTTGAGATGTTTCTTGAGGTAGGATGGTATTGCTATAAACTTCCCTCTTAGAACTGCTTTTGCTGCATCCCACAAGTTTTGGGTCATCATGTTTTCATTGTCATTTGTTTCTAGGCATTTTTTGATTTCTTCAGTGATCTCTTGGTTATTTAGTGGCATAATGTTTAGCCTCCATGTGTTTCTATTTTTTACATTTTTTTTCTGTAATTGATATCTAGTCTCTTATTGTTGTGGTCAGAAAAGATACTTGATATAATTCCAATTTTCTTAAATTTACTGAGCCTTGATTTGTGACCCAAGATATCATCTATCCTGGAGAATGTTCCACGAGCACTTGAGAATAAAGTGTATTCTGTTGTTTTTGGATGGAATGTCTTATAAATATCAATTAAGTCCATCATGTCTAATGTTTAATTTAAAGCTTGTGTTTCCTTATCTATTTTTGTTTTGGATGGTCTGTCCATTGGTGAAAGTGCGGTGTTAAAATCCCTTACTATGATTGTGTTACTGTCGATTTCCCCTTTTATGGCTTTAGCATTTGCCTTATATATTGACGTTCTCCTATGCTGGGTATTAATAAATATTTACAATTGTTATATCTTGGATTTATCCCTTGATCATTATGTAATGTCCTTCTTTGTCTCTTGTAATAGTCTTTATTTTAAAGTTTATTTTGTCTTATATGAGAATTGCTACTCCAGCTTTCTTTTGATTTCCATTTTCATGGAATATCTTTTTCCATCCCCTCACTTTCAGTCTGTATGTGTCCCTAGGTCTGAAGTGAGTCTCTTGTAGACAGCATACGTATGGGTCTTGTTTTTGTATCCATTCAGCCAGTCTATGTCTTTTGGTTGGAGGATTTAATCCAGTTACATTTCAGGTAATTATTTATATATATGTTGCTATTACCATTTTCTTAATTGTTTTCAGTTTGTTTTTGTAGGTCTTTCCCTTCTCTTGTGTTTCCCACCTAGAGAAGTTCCTTTAGCATTTGTTGTAAAGCTGGTTTGGTGATGCTGAATTCTCTTAACTTTTGCTTGTCTGTAAAGGTCTTAAGTTATCCTTCAAATCTGAATGAGATGCTTTCTGGGTAGAGTAATCTTGGTTGCAGGTTTTTCCCTTTCATCACTTTAAATATGCCCTGCCACTCCCTCTGGCCTGCAGAGTTTCTGCTGAAAGATCAGCTGTTAACTTTATGGGGATTCCCTTGTATGTTATTTGTTGCTTTTCCCTTGCTGCTTTTAATATATTTTCTTTGTATTTAATTTTTGATAGTTTAATTAATATGTGTCTTGGCGTGTTTCTTCTTGGATTTATCCTGTATGGGACTCTCTGTGCTTCCTGGACTTGATTGACTATTTCCTTTCCCATGTTAGGGAAGTTTTCAACTATAATCTCTTCAAATATTTTCTCAGACCCTTTCTTTCTCTCTTCTTCTTCTGGAACCCCTATAATTCAAATGTTAGTGCATTTAATGTTGTCCCAGAAGTCTCTGAGACTGTGCTCAATTCTTTTCATTCTTTTTTCTTTATTCTGCTCTGTGGTAGTTCTTTCCACTATTTTATCTTCCAGGACACTTATCTGGTCTTCTGCCTCAGTTATTGTGCTATTGAATCCTTCTAGGGAATTTTTATTGTCATTTGTTTTGTTGTTCATGAGTGTTTGTTTGCTCTTTTGTTCTGCTAGGTCCTTGTTAAATGTTTCTTGTATTTTCTCCATTCTATTTCCAAGATTTTGGATCATCTTTACTACCATTACTCTGAATTGTTTTTCAGGTACTCTGTCTATTTCCCCTTCATTTGTTTGGTCTGTTTGTTTTTTACCTTGTTCCTTCATCTGCTGCATATTTCTCTTTCTTCTCATTTTGTTAAAATTACTGTTTTAGGGGTATCCTTTTGCAGGGTGCATATTCGTATTTCCCGTTGTTTTTTGTGTCTGCCCCTGTGGGTGATGTTGGTTCAGTGGCTTGTGTAGGCTTCCTGGTGGAGGGCACTGGTGCCTCTGTTCTGGTTGGTGGGGTTGGATCTTGTTTTTCTGGTGGGCAGGGCCACATCCGGTGGTGTGTTTTGGGGTGTCTGTGAACTTAGTATGATTTTAGGCAGCCTCTCTGCTAATGGGCTGGATTGTGTTCCTCTCTTGCTAGTTGTTTGGCATGGGGCATCCCACACTGGAGCTTGTTGGCCGTTGGGTGTAGCTGGGTCTTCGTGTTGAGACAGAGATCTCTGGGAGAGCTCTCACCAATTGCTATTACATGGAGTTGGGAGGTCTCTGGTGGTCCAACGTCTTGGACTCAGCTCTCCAACTTCAGAGGCTCAGGGCCACCACCTGGGCAGAGCACCAAGACCCTGTCAGCCACACAGCTCAGAAGAAAAGGTAGAAAAAAATTAAATAAATAAATAAATAAATAAATTTTTAATTTTTAAAAATTAAAATAAATAAAAAAAGAAGAGAGCAACCAAACCAATAAACAAATCCACCAGCAATAACAAGTGCTTAGAACTAAACTAAGATAGACATAAAAATCAGAAACAAATCAGTCACAGAGAGCAAACCACAAGTCTACAGGTGCTCCCAAAGTCCACCACCTCAGTTTTGGGACAATTCGTTGTCTATTCAGGTATTCCACAGATGCAGGGTACATCAGTTGATTGTGGGGATTTAATCCACTGCTCCTGATGCTGCATGGAGAAATTTCCCTTTCTCTTCTTTGTTTGCACAGCTCCCGGGGTTCAGCTTTTGTTTTAGCCCCACCTCTGCGTGTAGGTCGTCCTCAGGCATCTGTTCTCCGCACAGACAGGAGTGGGTTAAAGCAGCGTCTAATTAGGGGTTCTTGCTCCTTCAGGCCAGGGGGTGTGAGGGGTATGGTAGTCATAATTGGAATGGGGGTGAGCCTGCGGCAGCAGAGACCAGCATGATGCTGCAACAGCCTGAGGTGTGCCATGTGTTCTCCCAGGGAAGTTTTCTCTGGATCACGGGACCCTGGCAGTGGCGGGCTGCACAGGCTCCTGGGAGGGGAGGTGTGGACAGTCACCTGTGCTTACACACAGGCTTCTTGGTGGTGGCAGCAGCAGCCTTAGCATCTCATGCCGGCCTCTGGGGTCCGAGCTGACAGCCGTGGCTCACTCCCATTACTGGAGTTCATTTAGTTGGTGCTCTGCCTTCTGTGGGCACACCGGGAAGGAATCCCCTCTCTTCGCGCACCCAGAAACAATGGTCTCTTGCCTTTAAGCAGGTCCAGACTTTTCCCGGGCTCCCTCCCGGCCAGCCGTGGTGCACTAACCCCTTCAGGCTGTGTTCACATCGCCAACCCCAGTCCTCTCCCTGCGATCCGACCAAAGCCCGAGCCTCAGCTCCCAGCCCCCGCCTGTCCCAGTGGCTGAGCAGAAGAGCCTCTCGGGCTGGTGAGTGCAGGTCGGCACTGATCCTCTGTGTGGGAACATCTCTGCTCTGCCCTCCACACCGTTACTGTGCTCTCCTCCGTGGCTCCGAAGCTTCCCCTCCGCCACCCACAGTCTCCGCCCACGAAGGGGCTTCCTAGTGTGTGGAAACCTTTCCTCCTTCACGGCTCCCTCCTAGAACAGGTCCCGTCCCTAACCAGGTACGTGGGGAGTTTCTTGCCTTTTGGGAAGTCTGAGGTCTTCTGCCAGCATTCAGTAGGTGTTCTGTAGGAATTGTTCCACGTGTAGGTGTATGTCTGATGTAATTGTGGGGAGGAAGGTGATCTCCACGTCTTACTCCTCCGTCGTCTTGAAGGTTCCCCCTACATACTATTTCTTTTCCTTGCCTTATAGTAGTGACTAAAGTCATGTTTAATCCTGAAGAGAAGTGATAACTGGGGGCACACGTCTTGTTCTTCATCTTAAAGAGGATGCTTTTAACATTTCAGGATTAATTATGGTAATTGTTTGCTATAGGTATGTGGTAGATCCCCTTTACTAGGAAACAAAATGCTAGTCCTATTTTGTTAAGTTTTCATCATTAATTGGATGTTGAATTTTATCAAATATTCTTGGATCAAGAGATAATCATATGATTTTTCTCCTTTAATATGGTCAATTATATTGGTTGATTTCCTAACGATAAATTAAACTTGCAAACCTGAGATAAACTCAATTTGGTTATGACATATCTTTTTTACACAGGGAGTTGGATTCTGTTTGATAGAGTTCTATGGCTATGTGTACAAGTGAGATCGCTCTATAATTTTCTTTTCTGATACTGACCTTCACAGGGTTTTATATCAAGCTTATTCTATACTCAAAATATGAATCATAGAGTATTATCTGAACTTGCTAATATAATCATCTTGGCCTGGTGTGTCCTTGTGGGAAAATTTTGATAACTGATACAATTGATTTTATTCTTATAGGCATATCCATGTATTTTTAAAAATTTCTTCTTAATTCCATGTTTATAAGCTGTAATTCTTTAGGAATTCATTGATTTCTCTTAAATCTTCAAATGTATTGCTACAAAGTTGCCCGTTAGAACCTCTGCTTATCTTTTTAATATCTGCAGCATTTAATTTATAGTATAATTTATTTCTTCCTTGAAGAGTTGAATGCTGAAGCTTGGGTTTGGCAAGTTTGACAAATACCCTCAAGGCAAAATCTGGCTTTACGATCGTATGTATTTAGCTTCTGTTTCCCTTTTTTCACTTTGTTTTCTTTGTTTGTTTGGTTTTGGTTTTGGTTTTGTTTGTTTTGTCTCTGAGTGCTCTTTCTTTCCAGGTCATCAATTTATTTAGAAAGATGTTTTAAAATAACTTCTCCAACATTTCTAGTTATTGACTAAAGTCAACAATTAGATTTATTTTAAAGAAACCCTCTGACATGTATGAGCACAAAGCATTAAAAACTATAGAAGAGAGTCAAGAGTGCTGTGATAGGACACCGCAAATGGGAACACAACTATTTAGGTCCCCAAATTTGAGAAGACAATACTGCTGGAACCTGATCAGAGATTTTGACGATGGGGGAGGAACACTGGTAAAGGAAAAGGTCCGTCCACAGCAGTACCAGTGCACCAACCTGTAACCCACCCACCCTCACTCCCATTTGAGGTTAGGAAAAGTCCATGTTTTCCGGTAACCCATACAAACTCGTTCTGACAATGAATCATTTTTAGGAGACTTTATTAATCAATGTAGGTTAATTAAGAGGAAAACACCAACACCCCTCTTTTTGGATAAAGAATTGAAGTTCTCCAAAAAAAAAGGGACTTCCCTGGTGGTCCAGTGGTTAAGGTTCTGTGCTACAAATGCAGGGGGCAGGGGTTTGATCCCTGATTGGGGAACTAATATCCCATGTGCCTGATCCCAGGTGTCGTGTGGTGTGCACCCCCCGGAAAAAAAGAATTGAGGTTCCGGCCAACAGCCTCAGGGCTGGTCAGTGGGAGGGCCAGTTGCAGAAGGGATAGTTTTCTGAGATAAATAATAGCTAAAAATTCAGATGACTTCCAAATTACACAAGTTTCACTCTTGACCATCACTTTTATGGCCATATTTATTATAAATAGGACCCCAAAGAAACAATTAATATTTATATTTACCACTGTTTAACAACCATGGCATTGACTGGCACCAGGCCAGTGGAATCTTGTGAAAAAGAAAGCAGGATGGGCTGATTAGTGAGGTGGAAACACTTGGATTGTAGTGATGCACTATCTGATTTAGGGAATCCATAGGTTTCTAAAACAAGCACTATTTTAATTTTATAATAAACTGCAAAGCTATTTTCTAGAGTGTCTGTACCATTTTACCTTTTCACCAGCATGTGTGAGAGATCATGTTTCTCCACATTCTCACCAGCATTTTGTGTTGTCATTATTTTTTTTTTTACTTTAGTTTTTCCAGTAGGTGTATAGTGACATTTTATTGTCCATAAACTCTTTTTAGACTTGTGGGTATACATGACACCTATTGTTTTCAGTTTTGAGGCCTCAGCTGAAACTCTTAGACAACAGGAAACGTAACACTGTTACTTATCTCAAAGAAAGTCAGGCAGACAAGTTTACCTAATAATCAAGCCTCCGAGTTGTCAGATGGAAGGGCAGGGAAGAATCTGTGGGCCGGGTGATATTTTCTAATTGGATTGGTCTGCTAGTTTTGTGCCTATTTGTCTCCCAAGTTATATATCCCCAAATTCAGCATGGGAAAGTGGAGGAGGCTGCAATTAAAAATACTAGAAGAGTCATTTTTACCAAAGATTTTGGAAGACATTGAGGTTTGAAGAAGTACTGACTGGATACTCTTGAAACAAGCATAGAATAAAAAGGAAGAGACATCTCCACACATCTGCAGAAAAGCCAACAGTTGAGCTCCAGTCATGATGGGGGAAGTCCCCAGGAGGAAGGTTGTCTGGAGCAGGTGGAAGCCACTGGCTGCAGGCTGAGGCAGCACTAGTTGGTGGGGGTGGTGGGGGTGGTATGAACAGATCTGCAGGCATTAGGAGCAGCAAACTTTGTCAACACATCACCATTTTCTTACTTCAGGTTTTGAAAGTGGTAAAATGCTCTCAAATAGAGCACATCGAAGAGGGAAATATGAAAATACCTGAATTACAAATACAATATATTTCAGCAGCTGCTTTTTTCTTTTTCATTATATTTATTTTCCTTATATCCATACTCTGTATCTTGCTTAGGTTCAAGCATACTTTCATTTTAATTCATCAGTTGAGCTGTCTTTGAATTACCATGGACCTGGGCATATATTATCATTTTTTAATATCAAGTTCAGTTTTAAAGGGAAAAAAAGAGCCCCATTTCTCTCCTTGTCTTGCTGTTCTAATGAGAGTGAACATATTACCCACTGAATCAGAACACTTTGAAGTCCTATTTATGGCTTCTACCTGTCTCCGTGGGCAGACCCACCCACATCTAAAAGGCATCAAAACTTTTAGTACTCTACTTGAGTTATAAAAAGTTAATGTACAAAATCATCGTAATTCAGCACTAAAAGGTATCAACTATCTATTCATGGTTTCAAAAAAGCACAGTCATTTAAAAATAGATCTTCATCTGTCTTATCTATTAAAATAGATCCATCCCTTATCTAAGAACACAAGGCATTGAAATTCTTGAACACATAGCTTTGAGTTACAAGAATTTCAAGCCAGTGAGAGAAATGGGAGGTGTGAGCCTATGTGCTCACCTCAAGCGAGGTATTTTGAAAACAAAAAAGGCAAGGCCTCATATTAACATCCAGAATATAGAATTTTAATCTAATTAGGATTATGCTTTATTATAAACACATCTTTTTTGGAAATTTTGTGGTTCTGAACGTGCTGAAAAATTTCCTGTAATCTTCAGCACCAATAATCAGTGGGTTAAGAAATTTACTTTCTAATTCTTAAAGTAAATATAGTACCATAAAAAGCCAATGTTAAATCCTCTTGAAGTGGATGTTATGGTGCAAAATGCAGATTCCCATTCCCCTTTCAAAATGAAGGTACTCACTACCTCAACTGCTGGGAAAATTGCTGCAGGTAGCTTAAAGCTGTGTCCCTCCCCAGGACTGAAGGGAACTGCCTTGTCCACCCCAGTGACAGCCTGAATCCAATGACTATTTGATATGTAGGCAATGGGGAGAGGGGTGCCTCAAAGGCCTGGCCACCATGCCTCAATGTGAAGTAACTCTGAAGGGTCATCCCAGCTCCAGAGATCTCATGAAATCAGCTGCCAACTTCTCTCTCCTGCTGCCTTCACCCTCTCACAGGTGTTGTTTCCAAGAGCATTCTCCAATAAAACTCCTGTACACAAACCTCCACCTCAGAGTCTATTTCCTAGGAAACCCACTCAAGTGAAAATGATGCAGGAACCAGCTTGAAGGGGCTCCAACTGGTCAAATGAGTAAGAGTTTGAGAAACAAATTAATTATAATTAATTAATTATATTAATTATAATATTAATGGATTACAACCCACTGAATAAAAATAATGAAACTATACTAATATAAAGGAAGGAAGGAAGGGGGGAGGAAGGAAGGACCGGAGGAAGGGAGGAAGGGAGGGGGGAAGGAAAGAGAAGGAAAGAGGAGAGATCTTCCTTAGGTTTATTTGTTAGTAGAATTTCAATTAATAACTGTAAAAGGAATGTTACAAATAGAGAATCAACATGTGGCAACAATCTCTGGAATGTTGATTCCAGCTGGAGTTGTCAGTGAAGGTGGTGGTTGGCTGAGGAACAGGATATTGATAAAATCTTGGAATACCTTCCCACAAAATACAAATTAATTGCAAATGGAAATTGAGAATTTAAAGTGAAGAAACCTGTCAAAGACAAATATGTGCAGTCAATCAAAATTAGCATTACAAGTAAAAAGATGGGTCTACATTGTGTACCTCTTCATGTGTACAGCATCATTTTTTGGTATTTCTGCAAAGATTACATGATCTGAATCTGGTCATGCAGAAACATCAGATGAATCTAAGTGGACAGTTATCCTAAGAATGTAAGACCTAGAAAACAGATAAGAACAGAGAAACTGTTCCAGATTGAAGGACTCTGAAGAGACGTAACAACCAAGTGCAACACATATTCCTGGAGGGCCTCCTGGATCAGCATGGAAATAGCCACTGTTGGGGCAGCTGATGACATTTGAATTGAGTCTGTAAGTTGGATGGTTGTACCCATGTTGATTTCCTGATTTTGAGGTTTGTGTGCTGATTATATGAGAGAATATGCTTGTTTGGGGAAAATAATCACTGGAATATTTAGAAAGGATGGGGCATCACATCTTTAGATTGCTCTTAAAAGTTTCAGAAAAAAGACTAATAATGATAAATGGTGTGTGTGCATGTGTGTGTGTAACAGAGAAGAAAAAAAATTCAATAAAATAGAAACAACTGCAGAATATGGGTGAAGGAGATATGGGAGTTCTTTTTATTATGGCCACTTTTCTATAAGTTTACAATTATTTCAAAATAAATTATTAAAAGTTATTTTCCTTTTGTTTTCATTATATACCTGTCTTTTTTTTAAAGCACTTTCAGCACTTTAAGTGTCCTTGTTTCTATTGGACAAAATGATCTTTTAAACACCTCAAAAATAAGCTCAGCCACAGCAAATGTGGTACACACTAAAAAAAACAAAACAAAACAAAAGCCTCAGAGGTGAAGATTAAACTGATCATCATAAGGCCTAGTGCTACCTGCTATTGATAGGGTTAGCTTGGTTTTCCTCTGAATCACAGCTTTGTACAAATCTATACATGTGGATATTTACTGAGACTTGTCTTATGGCCCAGTATATAGTAAACGTTTCACATGTTTTTTTTGACAAGAATGTGCATTGGGAAGTGCTGTGTTCTTCACATTCATTATATCAAACTAGTTGATTGTGCTGTTTAAATCTTCTATATTTCTTACTGATTTCTGTCACTTGACTTATTAACTACTGTTAATTACTGAATTCCAGATCATACCTCAGCCTAGTCGACTACCGCCTTGAAAGTTTAAAAGGCATCTCAGCTCTGTCCTGAGCTCCACATCTTCTCCAGAAGATTTGCTCCCCCCACACTCCCCATCATTTTGGTGAACGGCAACATCATCCTTCCAGTTTCTCAGGGTAAAAAGCTTGCACTTATCCTTGACTCCTCTTCTTCCTTCTCCCCACATGTAATCTTTCAGCAAATCTTGTCAACTCTAACCTTAAAACAGATTTGAAATCTGACCACTTCTTACTACTTCCACTCTACTTCTCTGATCCAAGCCACCAGCATCTCATACCAGTATTATTGTAATCACTTCTTTGACAGGGAGACCTCGATTTTCACCCTTGCTTTTGTCACTTTCAGTGCAGCAACCAAAGTGATATTGTTAAACTTAAGTCAGATCATGGCACTCCTCTGTTCAAATCTTGCCAGTGATTTCCAATTTCATTCTGTCTAAGCCAACGTCTTTATGATGGACTTTAGGGCCATCCACATGTAGACAATTTCCTATGGGTGTCTCAGGTTTCTGCACAATTTTTGAGCACAGGCACTGCTGCTTTTGTTTTGGATTATCTTTTCCAGTATGTTTATGTAAAAATCATCCTTGGATGATATAGTGCCTTCCTTCAGAGCGCCACAGCATGCTCACCGCCCGTTATAAAAAAATGAGTGTCTCTGACCTCAGATTTCCTCTCTAAGTAAACAAAATTTCTGACACTCTGGCTATTGCTAATACTGTAAGCAATAAATTGTCCTTTGTTTCTGACCCAGGAGTTTCATGTTTTCTGCTATCATCCATGAAAATTTGGCACACTAACTTATTAGCCTGCCAGCAGATAAAATCTCAGATACTTCACAGTTCTTTACAATGTGATCTGGTCCCCATAACCCCTCTGACCTTCTCCCTTAAAACTCTCCTCTTTATTGCCCTTCAGTCACACCGACTCCTTCCTCTTCCTTGATCATGGCAAGAAGTCGCCACGGGGCCTTGCCCTTGTCATTCCCTCCCTCCCCAGTGATCCTCATAGGCCTCTCCTTGAGGCTTTTATTCTAATATCACCTTCCTTGAGCCTACATGCACATTCCCTAATTTTTCTTTCTAGGGTGTATCAACATCTAGCATATTACATATTTATTTAGTTTGCTCAATACTCTACCCACAAAGATGAAAGCACCAGGAATTTTTGTTTGTTTGTTTTACTGTTACACCTCTGACAGTCAGCCAAAATCCTTTGAGTCTACTTCTGGGAACCTAGCAGAAGTCTTAGCACAAACATTTGCCTATGGTGGGATAAGGAGGATTGTCAGTGGTTAGCAAGTCTAGAAGATGGAAATCAGGAAGTATTACATTTATGGTTCAAAATACATGTGGAATACGTTCACCATAAACTGATGATTTTCAGGAGTTAGTAGGCATACAAGAAATAACTGGAAATTACTCAATGACTCATCAGCTGGTATGGCGCTGTCAATTTTCCCCTTCACTCTCTTTTAATCCGTAAAAGAAACAGTTGAGTCATATAGAACTTAGGTATTTTTCCTGTTCTACTCCCTCCTTGAAGCCTGGTAAATAAAAACATACCTCTTTTTAAATATCTCACACCAATATTTTGAATGTGCACCATTCTTAGAAAATTTACTTCTCCCAGTACTTTCTAAATATGATTGAATACTTAATTAAATAATAAGCTATTAGAGTCAAGCAAGTCTTCCTCATTATATAAAAAAAGAAATGTCTTGTATTAAGTACCTTTTCAAGACATACAATGCCAGAGCTACTAATAAAATCTATTTCTTTTGATTTTTAGTTCAGTGACCTTTACGTATTGTTTCTCACTCGTCACTTTTTTGGAGAAGCACTGGCGGGGCGGTCAGTTGTCTTACCATGAGCTCACATGTGCATAGAGAATTCCTGGTTCCGGCGCTGACCCAGCATCAACAACAGTTTCAGGAGAAACCTCCTAAGACACAATTCCTGTCCTTGCTGCTTGGAAAGAGGGTGTTCCTCTGATCATGCTGCTCTTGACTGATCTCTCCCATTCCTGAGACCCCCCCCCCCCCGAGGTGTTCAATCCAGCCAAGGAAAAGTAGTAAAGCCAGATAGGTACCACCACAAAACCTAGTCTGATAGGTGTTTTCTATATATGTTCTTTATTTGGATCAATATTTCCCACAAACTCTTTCTCAAAAAAGAGACAGCAGAGAAAAGGTTATGTAAGATATTAATTTGAAGATGATGAAAACATATGAAGACCTGGTGCCAATCATGGATTAAAAAGGATGAACTATTCATTAATTTTTTAAAAAATTAGTTATTTGCTTATAAAATAAAGCCTTATCCCTACTACAAACTATTCATAATAAGATCCACATGAATTAAAGGACTACATATAAAAAATAAAATAAAAATTTCTACAATATAAAAAATAAAGGAGACTGTAACTGTGGGCTGAGAAAGGCTTTCTGAAACAAGACGCGACAAGCAAAAAACATAATTTAAAAAAACCAAGAAGTTTGGTGAATAAAAAAATAAAACTTTTGAATAACAAAACAAACCATAAGCAAAGTCGAAAGAAAAATGAGATAAGAGATTATGTTTGCAAAATATGTAAGAAAGGATTAGTAGAGTATAATTTTTTTAAACTTCAAATCCAATAGAAAAACATGCAAAAGACATGAACAGGAAAGTCACAGAAAAACTAAATGTCTGATACTCAAAGAAGAAGCTCAACTTCACTTGTAATCAGCAAAATGCTAATTAAATATTAAATCCTCTGTGATGGCCCCAAGTTGAAAATGTTAATAATTTCAAGTGTGGGTGAGGCTATGGATAAGCATATTCTGTCATTCACTGCAAACTGGAGTATAAATTGGTGCAGACAACCTTTGGAGAGGACTTTGGTAGCATCTATTAACTCTAAAAATGCACTTGGACTATGACACAGATTTTCTATTTCTCACATATTTACACGAGAAACTTTCTTACATGTTTACAGGGAGGTATAACCAAGTATGTTCACTACAGCAGTATTAGCAATAACAAAATAATTTTAAGCAACCCAAGTGTCTATCAATATGAGAGTGGTTAAAATTAATCAAAGATAAATTACGACATATCCAGAAGTAAAAGGAGGCCAGTGTATATGGATTTTAACGAACAAAGAGGAAAGTGGACAGACAGGGCCACCATGCAGGCTGTTCATTGAACATCTCTAGGGAGTATTAGTCATATAGACTGAAATGTGAATGGCACCCCATGGAGTTGTGCAGTGTACCATCTGCATAACAATACCTGGAGGACCTGCAGATGGGAATGATGTCGGGGATTTAACAGGAACCCAAATCATACAAAGCCTCAGAGGCCATGGTAAAGAATCCACATTTCATTCTAAGTAAAATCCCTAAAGATTATAAACAGGGGAATGAATTCATGTTTTTAAAAGATTCCTCTGACAACTATGTGAAATAAATTAGAGGGGGTTAAGAGAAGTGAAAGGTCAATTAGGAGTGTATTGCAGTGGTCTAATCAAGAGGTGATAGTGACCTCAATCCGGATAGTGGCAATGGAAATGGAAAGTTGTAGACAGACATAAATATATCATCCAGATAGAATCTGCAAGACCTGCTGATGCATCACCCTGGCAAAGGCAGAGGAAAAGTTGGAGAGTGCAATTAGGATGACTACCAGTTTTCTGTATGGAGCCGTGAATGGATAATGGATCCATTTACTGATCTGAGGAAGTCTGGGGGAGGAGTATTTTCGAGCAGCACAATTTCAAACATGTTAAGTTTGATATGACTGAGATATCCAGGACAAGTTATCAATGAGAAAGATGGCTATATGAGATTGAGCTCAGAGAAGAGGATTAGACAGATATAAATTTTAAAGGAGCTGTGATATGTTTTTTTGAGCCCATGGAACTAGATGAGAGATCACCAATAGAAAGAAAAAAAGAGGGAAGAAGCTAGGAAAGCACTGAGGAATTATAAAATTTAGAGGACAGAGGCACATGTAGACAGAGAGATAGAATGGGAAACCAGAAGAAATGGCTGAGATGTGCCTCAGTGAGGGAACTGCTAAGGAAATTATCCTCTATCCATTCTATATCACACCCACACAAATACAGCCAATTAATCTTTGACAAAAGAGCAAAGGCAATACAATGGAAAAAAGATAGTCTTTCAAACAAGTGGTGTTGAAAAAGCTAGATATGCATATGCAAAAAAAAAGTCTATTATCCTCTTCTCAAAAATTAACTCAAAATGGATAGTATACCTAAATGTAAAATACAAAACTATAAAACTCCTAGAAGATAGGAGAAAAATCGAAATAACCTTGAGTTTGGTGATGACTTTAGATGCAACACCATAGGCAGGACCCACGAGAGAAAGAATTAAGTTGGACTTCATTAAAATGAACAACTTCTGCTTTGCAAAGGACAACTTTCAATATAATGAGAAGACAAGCCACAGACTGGGAGAAAATATTTGTAAAAACATGTCTGAGAGAGGACTGTTATCCAAAATATGCAAAGAACTTGTAATACTCACCAACAAGAAAATGAAAAACCCAATTTAAAAATGGGCAAAGGATCTGAACGTACACCTCACTAAAGAAGATATACAGATGGAAAATAAGCATAAGCAAAATGACCTGCATCATATGGCATTAAGGAACTGCAAATTAAAACAACTGTGAGATACCACACCTACTAAAACAGCAAAAATCAAAAACACTGACAACACCAAATGCTAGAAGTGGTATAGAGCAACAGGGATGCTCATGCACTGCCGGCAGGAATTCAAAATGATACAGCTATTTTGGAAGACAGTGGGAAATTTTTACAAAACTAAACATACTCTTACCAATGATCCAGCAATTACACTCCTTGGTATTTAACCAAATGAGTTAAAAACTTATCTCCACACAAAAAACCTGTGCACAGTTGTTTATAGCAGCTTTATTCATAATTGCTGAAACTTGGAAGCAATCAGGATGTCCTTAAGTCAGTGAATGGATAAATAAGCTGTTGTTCATACAGTCAATGGTATATTATTCATCACTGAAAAGAAATGAGCTATCAAGCCATGAAGACATGGAGGAACCTTAAATACCTATTACTAATTGAAAAAAGCCAATCTGAAAAGGCTACAGACTGTATGATTCCAACTCTATGGCATGCTGGAAAAAGCAAAACTATGAGGACAATAAAAATATCAGTGGTTACCTGGGGGAGGGGAGAAGGGAAGGGTACATAAATGAAGCACAGTAGATTTTTAGGACAGTAAAACTATTCTTTACGTTACTACAATGGTAGATACATGTCACTATACATTTGTCAAAATCCACAGAATGTACACTAAGAATGAACATTAAGGTAAACCATGGACTATTTTTAACCAAGTCTATTTTTAAAAATACTGTGCAAGTATTTAAAAGAACCAATAGGCAAAACACGCTAACGTCAAAGTTTCGTGAAGACAGATTACTGAGTAAAAAAGGCAAGTATATTATGTATAGTTTATATATAATATGGTTTCATTCATGTGAAATAAATCAGATAACTAGATATACACACACATTAATTGTATGTGCACTGAAAAACAAGGCCTGGCTATATAATATTCAATAAACTGTTAATAGTGGTTCCTGGGAATTAAGAGAAGAGAAAGAACAATGAAATTTCATCTTTTTACTTTACACTCTTCTGTATTGTTTAAATGACTTATAATAAATAGGTATTGCTTTAGTAATACTTAAAAAAATAATTTCAAAAGGACACACTTTTTAAACCTTCTCTGTATTCGTAATATAAACTTTAATTCAGTGTTTATGAAAAAATATGGTTCAAGTGACACCGAAGTCAGAAATACCTGGATGTTTATTAAAATATACTTCCTAGATCGCATCTCAGTTTTAATAATTCAGATGCTCTAGCAATGAGGTACAGGACTTTGCATCCTTAGCAACTACCCTGGGTGATTCTAACCTCTGCCATTCTGAATTGCAATAAGTCAAAATGATGTAGTTGCTTAAAAGTCAGCAAATGCCTCTGGGGTAAACACTTACCAGATACCTATCAGCCTAAAAGTGAAAGACAACAGTTAATACAGGCCTGACCCAGAGGGAGAAAAGGCAAAATAACTAGATTAATGGCTCAAGGTAAGTGGTGAACCAGCACACACACTAAGAAGCACTGTCACATTATAAAATGAGAAAGAAAGAAGGAATACAGACTCCATAAAGAGATAAAAACTGCCAAGTGTTCAGAACTTTCCTTCTTCATCTCATAATTCCCATCTGGTCAGTTATACACAGAAGCAACAAGTAATTATCTTAGGGGCTATAAATCTGTATAAATGATTCTACTTCAATTCATATTGAAATGAATTTTCTTATGCTTAACTTGAAGTAAAACCCAAGAGTTAGCACTTTCTGCAGAGGTATGGTCCTAAATTAATGCCACGTAAACTGACATTTATTTCAATTTATATAATCACTTAGGGACTTCCCTGGTGGTCCAGTGGTAGAGAATCCACCTTCCAATTCAGGAGACTTGGGTTTGATCCCTGGTCAGGGAACTAAGATCTCACATGTTGCAGGGCAAATAAGCCCACGTGCCACAACTATTGAGCTCGCGCACCTCAACGAGAGCCCACGTGCCGCAAACTACAGAGTCCATGCACTCTGGACCCCACATGCCCTGGAGTCCACGTGCCACAACTAGAGAAGCCCACAGGCCTCAACAAAGACCCTGCATGCTGCAACTAAGACCAGACACAGCCCCCCCCCAAATAATAATAGTAAAGAAAAAATTTAAAAAAATATGTATAATCACTTAAAATATCTCTTGAATGATTACACTTTATATTTTAATCAGATATATAGAAACTGAAGAATAATTCATATAGTGATGCCTCCTATCATCCCCTATTTGAATCTTTTTTTTTTTGCAATACGTGGGCCTCTCATTGTTGTGGCCTCTCCCATTGTGGAGCACAGGCTACAGACGCACAGGCTCAGCGGCCATGGCTCACAGGCCTAGCTGCTCCACAGCATGTGGGATCTTCCCGGACCGGGGCACGAACCCGTGTCCCCTGCATCAGCAGGCGGATTCTCAACCACTGCGCCACCAGGGAAGCCCTTGAATCTTTTTTAACGTAAGCATTTTTAATGTAAGACATTCCCTAGAATCTCACATTTTTGAGATAAGAATTAGATAATCTCAGAATCTATGCATCTGAAGTCTATATAATGCAACCTGGAGCAGAGGATCTGCAGAGGATCACACAGTACCAAACAAAAGGAGCACAGAAGGTTTTTTTAATTGGCCTCTAGTTAGTGGGATTAGAACAGAGTTACCAAGGTTCAATGTGTTCAGTTGAGAGCAACTCTTGGAAGGTAAGTTCTTATATGAAAAAACTATGTGAATTTATTGTATTTAAGAGCAATACAGGTTTTGAAATTCAGGTTTTTGCTTTGTTTTTTAAGCTTTGTCTATAAGTGATCCATCTTTCAAAAGCCACGAATTATCCTGGATGTCTTTTGCTTCCTTTCCTGTTCGAAAAAAGACACATATTCAATTGCAGTTCCAGCCTCTTACTGCAGATGGCATCCTATTCTACGTTGCCCAACGCTTAAAAGCACAGTCAGGTAAAGTTGGCAAGATCTTTGCAGGGGAAAAAAAAAATTCTAATGAATTCCTCATAGGCTCTTAAGAGATGTGTCATAGAGTATTTTTTAAAGTCACTTAGTCTATAGAATAAACATTTGATCTTTTTGTTCTACTGTCACTGCAAATGTATGCTTTGAATTGACTCCTAAATATAAATGTTAGCAAAATAGCAAGAGCTTTGTTAGAATTACAGTTAGCAAAGTCCAAATATAGCATATGCTCAACTTTATAACAACCCCACCAAAAAAAAGAGGTTGAAGCTATGCATAATAGTCCTATTTCAAAATGGAAAAATTATGCATATAAAAGATAAAAGAAAGGAAGGCATGACTGATATATTCCCAGTAAATCCATCCACATTTATAACTCAAAAAAATTCCTTTAAGTTATTCAGTCTTAAATAGTAAATCTGGGACCCATGTTCCAAAATAAGTTTATAAAAATTTTTAACTATAAAAATTGCATAAATTATCATAAAATACTATGAAATAAAAATACTTTAGTATGCTTCAGCTTGAAATTTTGATTTTTGAGTTTTTATTGCTAACTCTTGATTTCCATCTTCATAATATCTTTCTCCAGAACTCTGAGAAAGACATTTGCCTATATAGTTACATTTCTACTGCCAAATATTTTAAAATGTTTACATTTGGCTTTTCTTTCAACTTCTCAGAAAATGAAATTTTGGTAATGATAAATAAATCAGTTTATTTTGTTTCAACAGTGAATAAAAATGATGCTCTGATTTTCACAATCTAGTATAAGGAGTTCTTTTAGAGGTGTCTTCATATGCTGCTAAATAATGAGACTCTCTGAGAATTAGACAAAAGTGGTTCCATCTCAAGGCACTGGTAAAATACTTTCAAAATAATTTCAAGGAGAAAAGATGGTAATTTCAAAGGAAAAAGATAAATCTCTCAGAAGAGGATTGTTCTCCTGAGATTTGATATTTGGTTTTAAATGTATGATTAATTTAAATCTCCCATGAAAATGCCAAATGGGAGAATCATGTACAAACAGAAAATTTCTATTTTTAAATCGAGGCATTAAAAGACAATCATATTAAGTTGTATTGCTCATAAAAACTCAAGGTTAACCTTTGTATGATAAGGGCAGAAAATCAAGAGATATTCAGGACTGCGACTGGCCAAGAATGTTGTGCTATCATTTTATAATCAGTACACTGGATAGTTATATTTATGTATACAAAATAAAAAGCTCATTTACATTAACACACATAGGAGACAGGGAGCACACTTTCTTACATCTAAATAGCTTTGTATTTCAGTTCATAACAGTCAAGATTTTCCTTTTTTATGCCATTAGACACTATTATGAAAATAGATTAGTTTCATGTCATAACTGGTGCTGCATTTGACACTTATGTAAGGAACTCATGAAAACTTTAAAATATTAAATCTATACTCTACATTCTCAGACTTGGATTAACCTGAAGGTAATTATCAGATGATAGGCATAAATTTACTTATTAATAATCAGGTGGTAAAGTATGTTTCATTCATTTAAGGTTGCATAAAATACAGGTGACTGCCGGGCTTCCCTGGTGGCGCAGTGGTTGAGAATCCGCCTGCCGATGCAGGAGACACGGGTTCGTGCCCTGGTCCGGGAAGATCCCACGTGCCGCGGAGCAACTAAGCCCGTGAGCTATGGCCGCTGAGCCTGTGCGTCCGGAGCCTGTGCTCCGCAACGGGAGAGGCCACAGCAGTGAGAGGCCCGCATACCGGAAAAAAAAAAAAAAAAAAAATACAGGTGACTGCCCCATACTTTGACCTCTAACAGCTATGTCTGATATAAACATTAACCAAGCCTTCTAGCTGATCCTCTGCTAAGAGGAGCCATTACTAAAAATGCCCAAACACTTAATACACAATGTCGAAACCCACAAATTTAGATATCAGCAGCCAGTTAGGTTTTCATATGTAGAAAAACAAATTCTCAATTAACAAGGTTCCTGTTTCTCTTTAGAGCTTAATAATTTGAAAAATTTCAAATAGTGCAAGATTTAAAACAAAATAACTTAAAAATTATCCTAAAATAATCTAAAGTTGACTTTAGATCTCTGATTTTGGAAAGAATTAAAGAGATAAACCTTGGCACTTATTTATCTGTTTCTGCTAAATATTTAATACCTTAAAATGAGCTTTTTTGATACAAAATCAATTTTATGTTAAGCACCAATTAATCACAGAGAGCCTGAATTCATCTTGATGTGGTTACAATCCTCACAGATAAATGTGTATTGAAAAAGCCTCATCACCCACAATGTAAAGTTAAAGCATATTCAAACAACTGAACAATAAAAGAGAAGTAAGACAAGAGCATACAAGCAAAGTCGTGTTAAGATTAGCCTTCCTTGGCTGAAGCTATTCTCCTTGATCTTTCTTCTGGGTGTCAACTTGGCCAGTAATATTTCAGATCACAGCTTCAGCTTTCCTAATCATTTTTTTAGATATTTTTTATTCCAACATAGCTCTTTATTGAGGATTATTTACTATAGAACATGCTACAAGTAGCAAGAGAAACTTCTTCCATGATCCTGTGAAAGAGGTTTGTGCCCACTTGCAGGCCATGAAGTATATTCGGAGTGTTGTAAATTTTAAAACTTAATATCAATTATATTTCATTGTTCTAGGTTCTGTGGTATAAAAATTTAGATGATTCAATCTGTATTTAATTTTTTCATATATAACCTAAAATCTCATAATGCAGCTTCTTTCTTTAGGCTTAAAATGGTGTTTATGTTAGAAAATCCATGAATAAACTGAATTTCTTCCTTTTGTCGGGAAAATTTTTTAACTTATGTATATTACAGGGAAAAGATTTTTGTTCTTTTTTTTTTTTGCTTTCAGCCTAAAACTAGTTGTTGAGAAACACTGAGTCATCTCACCCCACAAGTATACTACAAAAGGAATTTCCTAAGTGAACAATTACTTATGAGCATCTTCTGTGCCAGACACTGTGCACGGTGCAGGGGATAAAGTGTTGAGCCAAAGTGGCACAGATCCTATTCTCATGAAACTTACAAGTTGGTGGATAAGGCAGCTGTTAGTCAAATAACCACGGATGTAATGACGGAGATTATATTCACTAGAAATTCTCCATGAGGAAAATGATTAAAAACAAGACAACCATATTTTGCATGGGCTCATACAGGTAGAAATGAGAGGTGCGTGACTTTAGAAAGCTGCTAGGTCTTCCAACCATCCTTGAATAGCCTGGTGTGAAGCACAAAGGGGAGGAAAAAGAACAGACATTGGGTGCTGGAAGGAGGTGAGACAGTGTGGACCATGCATGTAGGAGGAGAGTAGCACTTGCCAAGAAATCTCCCTGGACAAGAAAAGGGAAAATTTTATTAGTTGTGAAATGATATGGGGAAGGGAAAATACAGTCTCAAGGAAGATTTCTACATGGTTTGCTATGTTAAACACTTTGCTGCCCTCTGGAAGTACTCTTACCTTGCAGGGCTACATTCTTTTCCCAGAGGCATGGAGGCATTTGCTTTTCCTCTGAATGCCTCACTGCAACTTCATACACATGCTGGATCCTATTTGTTCTGATTTGTTCAGAACTCAGAGACTTATGTACTTGTACATAGAGCTGGCTGCCAAGAGCATGGCTGAAACTTTGGAAAGCACACCATATGAGATTTTCATAGCACCACCACTAACTGCTCTTACTTCTGTGAAAGAGAAATGTTGCTGCCCTACCAGTAAACAAAGGATGTTGCAGCCATCAAGCCACCACACTGCAGCCTCCCCAGGTGAGCCCTGGGGGAATGCAGGAGGTAAACAGGATGCCCCGCATCAAGCAGTCAGCTGCTGCAGCCTCCCCAGACGGTGCACCCTGAGGAGACTCAGGATGAGAAAGCACAGGACACTGGCCCCAGGTAGCTGAGGTGCCATGCCAAAGGAATGATTTCACTGAGCCCAGACTCTTGCATCTCCCCATACATAGAAAAGCACTAAATTCCTTAGCTTGAGATGTCTGGTTTTCTTTAATTAACAGTAACCTTTGATATTCTGACCACCTGGTCTTTGTTGATTACATCCTGTTGTCATCAGTCTCCCCGCACCCCCGCCCCGCCTCTTCAGAGCAGTCCCTCAGAGTGACTCGAGAGTCCTATCGCCCGGGCTTGAAGTCCTCAGAAAGTCCGCCAAATTAAACATAATTCTCAACTTGCAGGTTGTTCATTTTTTCCCGTCAACACTTCTCTTATCTTGCCCCCACCACCGATGTCTATCAAAAACAGCCTCAGTGGCTCAGAGTAAAACATCCAACTTAATTTTTACACATTCATCCTTAACTTAAACCGTTAAAGAAAAACCTCACTTGGTACCACAATACATTCATTCAGTGTGAAATATTTACAACCAGGGAAAACATGTGGGCAACTCCAGAACAAAAGAACACAGGATATGTGTATGTGTATACGGATATATTTTGATCTGTAAATGGACACAAAACTCTCTTAACATAACTGTGATCAAGATTTGTAATCTTTTTTCTCCAAAAAGGGGCAAGAGTTTTTAATGAAGTGACATTTTACTGTTGCTTTTCTTTCTCCACAGGTGATTTTTTATGCATCTCTTTGGTAAACAGTTCTGTTCAACTCCGCTACAATCTTGGTGACAGAACTATCGTTCTAGAAACTCTCCAAAAAGTAACTATTAATAGAAGTACTTGGCATGTGATTAAAGCAGGAAGAGATGGTGCAGAAAGCTACCTGGCTTTGGATGGGATAAATGTAACAGAAAAAGCCAACGCTAAAATGTGCTCCCTAGACACAAATACCGACTTCTATATTGGAGGAGTGTCATCCTTAAATCTTGTAAATCCCATGGCAACAGGGAAAGAACCTGTAGGTTTTCAAGGCTGTGTCCGAGAAGTTATTATAAATAATCAAGAATTACAATTAACCGAATTAGGAGCAAAAGGTGGTTCAAATGTAGGTGACTGTGATGGGACAGCCTGTGGGTACAATGTGTGCAAAAACAAAGGTGAATGTATAGTAAATGGCACAACTTTTTCTTGCAGCTGCTTACCACATTGGGCAGGAAATACATGTGACCAGTCTGTGTACTGTTTGAATAATCTTTGCCTCCACCAATCTCTATGTATACCTGACCAATCATTTTCTTACAGTTGCTTGTGTAATTTGGGTTGGGTGGGAAGGTATTGTGAAAACAACACTTCATTTTCAACTGCAAAATTTACGGGTAATTCTTACATTAAATACACTGATCCAGATTACAGAATGAGAAATCTTCAGTTCACTACTATATCCTTAAATTTCAGTACTACTGAAACAGAAGGTTTAATTGTATGGATAGGAAAAGCTCAAAATGAAGAAAATGATTTTCTGGCAATTGGTCTCCATAATCAGACCCTGAAAATAGCAGTTAACTTAGGAGAAAGCATCTCTGTACCTATGATTTATAGCAATGGTACATTCTGTTGCAATAAGTGGCACCATTTAATTATAATTCAAAATCAGACTCTTATTAAGGCCTACCTGGATGACAATCTAATTCTCTCTGAGGATACTGATCCACACAAAAAGTTTGTTGCTCTAAACTATGATGGTATTTGTTATCTAGGGGGCTTTGAATATGGCCGAAAGGTAAATATTGTTACTCAAGAGATTTTTAAAAGAAATTTTGTTGGCAAAATTAAAGATGTATTTTTTCAGGATTCAAAAAAAATTGAGTTAATTAAATCAGAAGGATACAATGTTTATAATGGTGATGAACAAGATTAGGTTAACAAACTAGCAATTTAAATATATAAAATATATATGTAAATATAGTTGATAGTTATTTCTTTGGCATACTGTTTACTGGAAATCAACTGTTTACTATTACCTGAAATAGTCTAAATGTTAACCCTTCTTTTTTCTTATAAGCTTATAAAATATAGCTGAAGAAAAGATTCTGGTCATTTTTCCTACATCCAATTTATCTGAGTCCTGAGTTTTCACTCCGTTAGTTCATTTAGTGTTTATTCATCTGTGAACTGTTTTTTAAATAAAAATTAGGTGAAAATGAATTAGTGATACATACAAAGAAAAATAAGAAAAAGGCAAAAGTATTAACCAAAGGAAAAACTAAAATTATTAACAAAGGAAATATCATAGTCTATTACATGGCTCAGCTATGAACAGTTATATGATTGAAATAATGTGAAATCTGAATACAGACTTAAACCAAAAATCATTGAATGAATGTGGGGAGGCAGAGATGGGGGAAAGGAGAGTTAGCTGGTGAAAGTTAAATCCTTGTCTTCCACAGTAAGTTATCAATAGATATTATAGTTGCTTTTTAACTTAAAAGGATAGCATATACATGTCACTCACAAATATCCTAAGAAATGTCTAAAGGAATTGGATGCTGGTATCTCCGGAGAGCAGTGCAGACACTGTTGGGTTTTGTTTATGTAGAATTTATGTAGAAATGTTGTCGAATTTCTTGACTTGTTAAACCATGTACTTATATAACTGATCAAATTTTAAAATTAAACTGCATTTATATTTAACCATTGAAGTCTACAGGTCTCCAAATCGAGCATAAAACAGGTTCTGAATAATGTTATTGAAAATTATTGTCCTGATAATATCTGTGCCATTAAAAGCATAACTTGAGAAAGTACATTTTGCCCAAACAGCAGTTACTGGTGTAAGTGTGAAGAGCATTTTCACCCTCCCACCGTTCAGACTGGGAGACAGTCATTGCTACTGTTGTCACTTAACATTTTCACAGTTCGGTATTTATGACAATTTTGCCACCAGGAAAGCAACTGACAACACATGACTGACATAAAGCTCTAACAGGTAGAACAGGACCGTGTGGAGGAAAAAAATCTTGGTAATAGGTGCATGTAAAGTTGAAAAGGAAAAATCTATAATTATCTATTAAATGGAGAAAAGACTTTACACATAGGATTGATGCACAGTTTAACTTGCCAATGCTATTAATAATCAAAATCTGCCTGTACAGATTCCAGTCTATACAAAGCAGCTAGATGAACAGTTTATCATTGCAGAACTTTACAGAATTTTTTTTTTTTACTTATTTTTGCCACTCCATTGCAATCAGAAAGCTACAGTCTTGCAAAGCCCCAAAACCAAAGTTAAGAACTTTGGCATTATTCGATGGGACACAAAGTGTCCCCAGACATACTATTCCTATCAACATTAGAAAGTGTGTGAGCAAAATATAATGTAAGGTAGAACTGCAGAATCTCTATGCATCAATTCAAAGGTTTTGTTTTTTAATAGAAACTACACAAGACAACTCCATCCAACCTATGCTGAGAAACTGTGACCTAAATTTGCTTTGGTCCATACCATTCCATTTAACTTTGGAGTTGAGATCATAATGTTCTAAAAAAAATTCCTTTTGATAGCTGACTTTTAAAGATACACATTTTATGCAAAAAGGCAAGAAAGCTGTTTTAGGAAGGCTACAGAAGCTTCAAGGAAACTTTGCCTATACCACACACCCATCACATTTGGCTACATCTCATAATACAGTGTGCCTTTCTTTAAAGCAGCACTTCCCAAAGTAGAGTCGAAGGACCCGAGGGCCCCTAGATATTTTCAGGGGATCCAGACATATTATTCCTTTCCCAACGACAAATCTGTGTGAAGCCAGATTCTCATGTATTTCAAACGAAATGATATACTGCCAAACATTAAATGCAGAAGCAAATAAGAGAATCCAGCTGTGTCTTAAGTCAGACACTGGAGACGTACAAACATGAAAAAGACCACTCTCTTAACTAAATTGACTTAGCTTGGAAGTTATTTTACATAAAATGTTATTAACATATTATGGGATTACTGTCAAGTATTTTTACAATTTAAAAAATTGTAATTTCTAATACGCTAAATAAGGATAGACACAATCCAAAAAAACAAAAGCTCTTTAGAGGTCTCAGTAATTGTTAACAGTGTAAAGGGGTCTTGAAACCAGTAAGCTTGAGAACTGTTGCTTTAAAGCTTCTTCTCACAGCTGTAGTCTTACATTCAGATGTGACCACTGGCCTTTCTACACCACACTGCAAGGTCCGTTAGGTATTGCTCACCACTGAATTCTAAGAACCTAGCAAATGCCTAAAGAATAGGCACAAAAGAACTGAACACTGCTACCTAGAGATTCTCCTGTAAGTCAGAATGACTTGGTTAATATATTTTTTCACCTTAAAATCCAAAATTTCATGTGGTAAGTTATCAACATTATTTGTTTTTGCTATTCTAGTGATGATGGCGTTGAAGATTTCCTATGTGATATGCTTTTCCATCACAAAATAAAAATAATTGCTAAGGACCTTTCTTTCAGATCATTTTACTATAACGTCATGATGCCTCTGAAACAAAGTGTTGAATGTAAACACGAGAACATTTTTTAAAGTAAGCTGAAATACCTTAGCCAAGAGATAGAAATATTTACCTATAAAACACTGAACTCATTTTAACACACTTCTAGCTATTGACCTAATATTTGTGTTTCAACTCACCCATTCATGTACCCTCTTGCTCTATACATGAATTAAAATTCTTTATGAAACCGAAGCCAAAGAATCAGGGTGTTTGGCACCTTCATAAGAGCAGTAACCAATTTTATTCATGATTTGCCTTGGGAGACAAAAGTCAAGTGTTGACTATGTGAACTGCCTTTTGTGGTCATTACTAAGTGGCAACCCGACCATTGTTTTAGAGGGATCTGAGGAGGTGGGAATAATGCAACCAGTATGTTCCAACATTGAAACTATTTGCTTTAATAACATCCTGTTCACTAGCAAGCTCTCACAATGCACTTAAACTTGATTTGTACACAGCCACTATTAAACAGAGAACAGCTGTATGCAAATTCACCAGCTGACAAGTAGTTTTATGTTATCGCACATACATAAACACGTTAATAATATCCAAGTGGCTTGTCACTCCATTTCCCTATTGTTGGTATTATTTTTCTTAACTTTTAAACATTTACCATGGCCTTAGATGTTTTGTAACTCCAAAAAACTTGTAACTAGGATTTGGTTCACCTACAATTTAAGCTACAAGTACCAAGTTAAGAGCTATGGTAAATAATGACCCTCAAAGCTGTACATCTCACTCCCTGGAAACTAAATATGTTAGGTTACACAGGAAAAGGGGAATTAAGGTCACAGATGGAATTTATGTTGCTAACCAGTGGACCTTAAAATAAGATTATCCTGAATTATCTCTGTGGGTCCACTGTGCTCACAAGGGTCCTTAGAAGTGGAAGAGGAAATCAGAAGGGAGGGTCAGACGGCAGACTCAGCCCCATGTTGCTGACTCTGAAGATGCAGGAAGGGGCGATGAGGCGCGGAAGGTGGGTGGCCTCCAGAAGATGGAAAATGCACAGAAATGGGCTCTTCCCAGAGCCTCCAGAAAAGGAATGCACCCTCTGATAACACTGAGATCTCCATCAGACTTTGATCCACAGAAGCGTAAGATAAATCTGTGTGATTTCAAGCCACTAAATTTGTAATAATTTGTTACAGCAGCAATAGAAAACTAATAAAAGAGGACTGGAGAATTAGAATTTGAAATGAATATAAACTTTGCAAATCTGTAAAGGAGAACCCAGACTTTGGGTTATGTGTTTTTGCTCACTGTGAGGAACGGGTGGCCCAGTGGCGTTTCAGACAGGTTGGCGAGATGGTGAGAAAAAGGGCTGTGAAAGGTGTAATCATCAGGCTTCTGTCCCTCTCCCATTCTCCATTCTCAGAGCACAACCTCCACACATTCAGACTTTGGAGAAAAGTAGAACTGAGCTAGGATTGCAGCTCTGACAACAGCAGTCTAACCTTGGATGAGTCTTCCAACTTTTCTAAGTCCCAGCTGCCTCAGCTCTAAGGCAAGTCGTCACCCTGCAGGCTGACCGAGGTTCACATAAAGCGCTCAACATGAGGTCTAACATACAGAGTTTTCATGGAGGCTTTCTTACCGACACAAGGATTACAAGGGGCAGACTGGATAAGTACTGAGATATCCTGGTACATTTTACTTAACAGGTGTGTATAAACTGTCTTAAGATGGTTCTAAATTTCTGAAAACATCAAACTGTCTTTAAAGAGCAAGCTTTTCTTAAAACAGGAGAAACTAAAAGATGAACTTCATATAACTACTAGTTTGTGTAAGGATGGCTGGTAGGTGAAACTGAAAGAATGAGAATGGCTTTGGAGCTACTACTACTCATTTGAGAACTTTTCTCTTTTTCTCTTTCTTTCCTCACAAGTTAAAAGCCTCAATATACTCAGTATGTCCATACCTACTCCCCACATTTCAGTCCCAGGGGTTAGGAGACCTGGTTCCAGCATTTAGCAGCCCTGTAATACCAGATGGTCCTTACTAATAGAGGCCGTGATTCTACAAGATACGAAGAAAGAATTTTAAATTTCCCAACAATATGTATAAAAAACTACTGGCTAAGAGGTAATCAAAAACTGACTTAAAGGCTTTCTTCAGTTGGTTAATCCATTCTTCTTGTACCTTGCAAAAGAAATCTGGTGTCTCATCAACCCCTCAACCAGACAGATCAGTGAAAGCAGATATACTGACATACATATAGTTGACCCTCCGTATCTGTGGGTTCTACATCCTTGAATTCAACCACCAGATAGGAGAAAAGAATTTCAGAAAGTTCCCAAAAGCCAAATTTGAATTTACTACGCACTGGCAACTATTTACATCGTATTTGCATCACATTTACAACTATTTACATCGCATTTACATTGTATTAGGTTTATAAAATTGTAAGTAATCTAGAGATGATTTAAAGCATACAAGAGGATGTGCGTAAGCTACATGCAAATACTATGCCCTTTTACACAAGGGACTTGAGCATCCGAGGATTTTGGTACAGGTGGGGGGTTCCTGGAACCAGTTCCCCAAGGATACCAAAGGATTACTGTATTTGAAATAAAAAAACTAATTTTTATTTTGGTTTGGGGACTTTTTTTGGTAAAACCTTGAGAACAATTTCTTCATAATGGTGCAAAAGCTGACTGACCTCAGGTCTTTTTGTTGGCAGACTGACTTGTTTTCTAACAAGTCAGCTTGCAAAAGAAAAGCAGAGCAAATTTTAAAAAAACTTTATTTGAATACAAGTCCTCTGTTTTAGAACATATATGATGATAAATTTCAGAGGCTATGGATGACAAAAAAAAAAAAGAGGGGGTCTCAAGTTGCTGCAAGTTAGACAAAATGGTTTGGTTTTGAATTTCCACTCATTTTCTCTCCGGTAAAAACAGCAAGGCTGATTCAGTTTCAAAACCCATTTTTAACTCTAATCTGTAGACTCTTTAGGAAAACAAACTACCTTCTTAATTTTGTGAAGTCATGTATATTTTTCTTCATTAATACAGGTAAGTTAAAATACTGGCTTTTCTTTCCCTCCTTTTGGTCTCAAGTGTTAGTATCATTTGGTAGCCACTGCTTTAAATTATAGCAATCAATACAGTATATGTAGTTAAGGGTGTAAATAAATTTAGGTTTGGATTAGCAATAGCCTCCCTGTGCTTTCAAGAAAAAATGAGCATATGACACTGTAGTTATTTATCTCCCAAACAAATTACAGTTAATTACACGTCTTACAGAAAGATTCACAATACGTTTCTCTTAAATAAAATTTCTGTGGTCTTACAATGATTAGTCAGTGTACCAAATTTTGACCGTGTACCAGTTTTCAGAAACATACCTACAAAGTGGGTTATAGCTGCACAGTTTTTCAGTGGTAGTTTTAGATTCTAGCCTCTTCAGAACTACACGATTTATCTCAATAGCCTATAATCTAAGATAAAGAAACCGTTTTTCTCCTCATCTTAGCCTATATGCTCTTGGCTGAGGGAGAGAAGAACAATGTCTAAAGGTATTTAATAAAGCCTCAAAGAAGAAATCCTTTTACTACTGAATTTCAAATCACACACACAAAATAGGTGAGAAATTCTTTTATCATATTTAGAATCAAAATATCCCTTAAAATATTTACATTTTACAGTAAAAAGGATAGCAAAACACAAGATCATGTACAAGCTTAAGTATTCAAGTTTCTGAAGAGCCAAAAAGGAAAAGGAAAACAATGGACTACCACAAAGCTGTAGTACGGTAACAAACGCCATCAATGAGCGCAGACTAAAGCAAGAAATGTACTCCTTGGGCTTCTGATTCTTGGTCAAAAACAGCTCGACTAAATGATTAATATAATCCAATTACCAAGTTGCTTGGCTTTTTGTTGCTCCTCTACAGTTTCTTTAAAAACAGTGCAATTTAAAACAAACTTACAGAGTACACGTTACTCTCAAATTAGTCATTATATAAAGGACATTCACTAGAGGCAGTAAATATATTCCATAATTAACCATATTTACCAATTAAGGAATAAAACTAAAATTTCTAAGCCTTTATTGCATATTAATAAAACAAATCTTTGAATATACAGCAATGTAAAACTTTTAAAAATATTAAATTCCTATAACTAGGGCAGTTGGTATGAAGAAGGGGCGACGGGCACTGGCCCAGAGCACTCTGCACCAACACACAGAATTCACTGGTCTGCAAACCACCAATATGACAACTGCAGAAGACGGCGCGACCCCAGCAGGCAGGCGTACGCAGCTGGGAAGACACCACACCTAACAGCTGCGCGAGCGCGTGCCGGCACAGCCCCGCTGCCTTACCTTTTGCCTTTGGCCCTGTCCGTGTGGTCCCTGTCTTTGTGGTGCCTGTCTCGGTCCTTCTCTCCTGCCCGGTGCCTGCCCTTCTCCCGCTCTCTGTCCTTCTCCTGGTCTTCGCCCTTCCCTTTGTCTGCCTTCCTGTCCACGGCCCTGCCCTCCCTGCTGGCCCTTCCATCCGCCGCCCGCTCCCCGTGGGACAGCCGCGCCCTCTCTTTCTCCCTATAGCCCTCCTCCCTGCTTTTCCGGTCTCTGTCCTTGTCCTGGGCCCTGTCTCTGCGCCTGTGCCTTTCAGACTCCGGCTCCCACCCCTTCTCATGGCACTCTCTTTTCAGGTGGTGTGAATCACTATAAAACCTCTGGCGTTCTCCTTTACCCCTGTTAAATGGCCTATCCAGCTGCTGCTGGTCTGGCCTACCCCAAGGGTCACTATGGCGCCTTTCTGGCCTCCGAATGTCTTTAATCTGGTAAAAATTCTGTGGGCCTAGATACCTTGATGCTTGTGAAAGGGGACCCATCATACGTTGCGGTTGGCCTGTCAGATGAACAACAGGTGGCCAGGGAACCATGGGATTCTGAGCAAAGCCAAAGCCTGGAGGGGGAAGTAACGGGGGTGGCAAATGTGGCGGAAACCCAAACATGCTTTGTGGAGGGAAGTTTGGAGGCCCTGGAAATGGAAATCCAGGCGGGCTGCATTTGAGATGCGGAAGGTTGGGCTGCTGTGGCCTTATGGGTGAAAAGTTTGCACCTGTTCTGGGGCCGGCGCTTCTGGAAGTGAAGCTGATGCTTTTGGCGGGAAATTCAGCTTGACATGTGTTTCCAACCTCAAAATGAGGTGTTGCTGCTACTGACCCTCTTCGAAATGGGTGCACAGTTTCAATACTTTGCATTAAAATCTCCTCCTGTAAGGGTTTTGCTTGTTCCGTTGGAGAGGTGTGTATGTTTTCTACTGATGGCGAGTTCTGTTCAACCCCGGAATCATCACTCTGCTGAACACATGAGTTTTTCTCCACAGAAGGCAACTTTTCCTCAACACTGCTTTGTTCGGTTAAGTGCTCCTTGTGCGACAGGCCAGGCAGGGGCTGCTTCTCTCCATTCCGGCAGCTATCTCCGTCCCTGTTTTCTGGAGCAGACGCCTGCTGACTTCGCCCTGCTGCTTGCCTAGGGTCCCTTTTCAGGTTGATAAACTGGGGGACTCGTGCCGTATTAGCAGCAAGGTTTTCACTGCAACTCACGTTACCATCTAGGTTTCCTTTTCCTACATTAGACCTGCAGGGAGAACTACTATTTGAAGTCCAATTATCTTGCAAGTTATTTTCTTGATCTTGTAGCAGCTGTCTTTTTAACGCTCTCTCTTTACTCTCCACAGTCTCCTCTTGTTTTGACTGCATCGATAAATTTGTTAGGAATGCTTCTGTAGAAACATCTGGTGGTTTACCTCTGAGACTAAGACTTGTCAAAGGCCCAGCAGAAACAGAAGAGGCCCCCATTCCGGATGCCTCTTCTCCTACTGAACTACCTGCCGATTCTGAAGGCTTATCTCCTTTAACCTTCATTTCCTTGGCTTCACCATCAGTTGCTTCCACTGTATCTATCTTCTCTGCTTTCAGGTTGGCTTGCTCATTTATAAATGGAATTTCTTTAAGAGTGTTTTGTTCTGTCCCTGACTGAACCTGTTCATATGCTTGACCAGTAGTGCCCAAAAGGCTCTGAAGGATATCATCCACAGGAAGAGGTTTATTTGCCAAATCCAGAGTAGAAGGTTGATTTTCCCAGCCAATCAAGACCCCAGGAAGGAATCTTAAAGGTTTTGGTGGCTCCTGTTTGGTGACTTCCACTAAAGGTTCAATGACCGTTGGAAGGTCTTCCTGAAGAGTTTGCTGAGGCTTATTTCTTTGCTTGTGCAACACAGCTGTAAAAGAATTAAAAAAGTCATTTTCTTCTGCTGCTGCTTCCTCTGTGGAAACTTCTACCTTACTCTTTTTATCAGGCGGCAATGTTACTGGTACACTTTCAGGCATCTCAGCTGTGTGACTGGCACCTGCACTGTGCTGCCGCTTCAGTTTTTGACGAATAATTAAGCCCAACAATAGATTAGGTCTGTGCAGTTCAAGGCCTGTACAAAATCAAAAACATCAATTAATAGTCATTGTCAATCATTACAATAAAGAGTAAAATTTTGCATCTAGCTTATTACAGCCTCCTCAGTGGGTGCCTGTCCCTGTCACGGCAGATCTAAAGGGCTGGGCCCCAAGAAGGAAAGCAGAGTCAGCTTTCCTGCTCCGGCCCTGCCTCTCACCTCACTTCATTCATATTCTATTATTAAACGAATACCTACCAGGTCCATCAAAGGGCACAAGAGGGTGTGGGATTTTATCCGTGGCACCCAGAGGGATTAGGTACATGTCTTTAACCTGCTTCATGTTGTTAGCGGCTACTCCATAGCGCTTCCTGCTACTGAAGTATGCAAACAGCAAAGTGTAAGAAATTTGATCTTCTTCAGTCACAGGTGTGAAGCGAACCACACAAATTTCCTATTCAAGCAAATAACAAATGGTTGTTTAAAACAATAACCTAAACAACAGCCTGGCTTTAAATACCATTCTCAATTAGTAATAATCTGTTGAATTTTATGACTGTTACTGAGTAACGTGGCTTACAACTTAAATGCAGATATGAATACTAAAAGGAAACAACTCTTAGGAAAAGATCCTGGCTGATCCACTGGTGGATTTGTTTTATCTGAAACTGCCCCATAGAAACTGAGTCCCAAGGTAATTAATTTGTGCAAGGTGACACACCTGTCAGTGGCAGAGAAGATATTTAGAGCCACGTCTCCTGATACCTATACTGTGTCCTCATTTCCAATGTTGTAACTTCTACAGAGGGCTGCCTATATTCTCAGCACACTGCAAATTAACAGCAGCCACCACCAGCGTCCCACCACGTACACACACACACACACACACACAGAAACGCACAAATCCACGGATAGTCCAAGTTAGAGGGACTGAATCTAGGAATAAAGGGGGCTGGGTGAAGACCTCAAATACACACAACCATAAATTCTGTAAAATCATTTGGTTTACTGAGGAACTTATTTGCTTGCCTCTGGGTTCTTGGCTTTGTTTCAGATAGAAAAGACAGTCCCAATTTGGTGTTAATTCGGTAGTGTGAAAAATGGATGCTTCTTCATGAAAAATGAAATGGGGAGAGCCAGATCTACTGCAAAGCCTAAACTGATGCAAGATCCTAGAGAAGACACATGAATGAGCTGAACTATGGCTCTACCTCTTCTAAGAGGTCTGTCATCCAACGTGTCCTCCTTTGGGGCCAACAACTCCAGATGGAAGCACACTGTGCAGTACCAGAGGGGCAGATCAAGCGCTCTTGATCCCAAAACATCCAAGAGTAATACCTCCCAATACTTTCCTATGACTTTTGCTATCATGAGAAAGTGAAAGCAAGTAAATGTAGTAACTTTTTCTATACTGCTTCAAAGTTTTATTTGTATTCTAATACAGTATCAGTTTAAATTCTAAATTCTATATTGGAAAAAATATTATTTTCAGCTGAAGATTATCCATTATGGATTATTACTAATCTTACTAAAGACTTCTGATCATAAAAGATAAAAAAGTTAATGTTCATTTATTCAAGATTTATTTTTTGAATGTCTCTAATATGCTGGGTATTATCATCCTTGGAGGGAAAAATGATTTCTTCTAATGATTAAATATTCCTGTGTAGTTATGTTCTTTGAGTTAAAGAAATGATAGAAGATATAGAGAGAGAAAAGAAAAAGAGAGATATTGCTATAGAGGCTACTAATTATCTCCCAGTATCCATCCTCCTCATTTGCTCCTATTACAAAGAGAACCCTTAACGTTTAGTTGGGCACATAAAGATCACACTTCCCAGCCTCCTTAGTAGACATGTGAGGTTTATGAGTAAGCTCTTGCCAATCAATGGAAGTTAGAAGAAGTGAAAAGATAACTGCAAGTTTCAGGTCTTACTTTTAAAACAACTGGACAGACATTCTTTTTTTTCCCACTTGGTACTGATAAGTCAGCTTTGACCCTGCTTGAATGATAAGGCCAACAGTCTTGAAAACAGCAAAATAACAAAACAGAGGAGCCTCATCCCTGCTCAATCTAATGACCTAAAGCCCTGAACTACTGACCTACCTAACATAACAAGAAAATAAACAACTATATTCCATAAATATATTTTAGGGTCTCTTTGTCCCAACAGCTTAGCCTATGCCCCAAATAAAACAAATGTCTATAAAGCAAGGCAACATTCCAGGATGAAATCTCAATACTTACTCTAAAACATTTCTTTCAAAACAATAACAGAAATCACTGAGAGAGCATACCACAAAAGGAATGCTGGGCTTTGAGCTATAGCAAATGGCTATAGTTCAGCTTTGTCAGGCATGTTATGTAGATTTAGTACTTGTACTGGGCTCCCTCCCCAGGGGACCTTGCACAAGAACTCTCAGTGGTTTACTTATCAAATATTATCTCATATTGGTAGAGTGAAAGAAGTTCTCCTCACCTTGGTTCCTGAGGCTTTAATTTTTTCCACATAATCCCAAACTGTCTGAGGTGATATTCTACCACCGACTTGAATACTGTCTGGTAGATCCTGTGGTAACGACATGAAGGTGATCAATGTATACAGATTATATTTATTATAATGTCTATACTTCCTTCATACAAACTTAGCTCTAAGACTAATTTGAAACAGTGATAAACAAGTTTAAGTAAGATTATAAAATGCATCAAAGAACATAAGAAAGTACCGGAAGAGCAATTAGGCTTTACCTCAAATGTCAACTCCAAATGACTGAGATGGATGCCCAAAATACAGTTAAGAAAGAAACTGAGGTCAAGAAAAAGAAGCAGTGCAAGCATCCCACTTTGACAATCCAGGAAGAGTATAACAGATTTAAGAATATTAGGGGACATTGCTTTTCCCCTTCCACCTCCCCCTCCTTTTCTTTGGTGGTATTGAGTTTGGGGTATGCTTTTTTCACTAACAGCTGGATTTCAGAAGTTATCAAGCTTAATTATAGAGTGTATTTTTGCACAGAAGAGAATAACATTGTAATAATGCTAGGCTCATTTTTTTTTAAAGGCATAATCTTTCTGAGAACAGATGACTATACATAAAATCAATCAAGAACTGTACAATTAAGAATATTTGAAACTTTAATCAGTATTTGTTTTCTTATGGAGAGAAAAATCATAAAATACATAATTAATTGATATAAATTCAATTAAATTTAAATGATTAATTGCTTTATTTTATTTGGGATTTTAGTCCAAATCAAACAAAAAATAAGTAGAAAGCAGAGGTGGAGTTCTGGAAAGCAATCACACAGAAACTGGCTCAGAAAAGAGAATAACAGTTTTGTTTAAAATCAAAAGGGTCCCGTAGTTTAGGGCTTAATTATCCATTTAAAAAAAAGTTACCTTCACCATGTACTGATCAAAAACTAAATTTCTAAACAGATTTGTTCAAAAAGAAAAGCACCGAATTTTTTTCTTATAAAATCAATGTATCTAAAATATTACTTGCCAACCAAACTATATGTAAAATAATTAAGTTGTTTATTAATCAAAAACACAACTAGACAAATAAGCCGATGGAGATTAGATAAGCAACATTACATTGAGTCAAACTAATTTCCTCCTAATACAAAGAAAAGTTTATATTAGTCTTAAAAAAGAACAGGCATATATATGATTTATGTTTTATAAAATACTGAAAACCATTTTTAAAAAAACTTTTGCCTTTATGGTCAGCAGACTGAGAATGAATGGAAAAATGTTAGATATGAACATAACAGCAAAATATAATCTCAACAAAAATACAGTACACATATAATGATTTACTTTCCTTCGGCATAAACACAGAGAAACACAAACTTTATTCAAAAGAGTTCAGAAACATCATACTTTCTCACTTATCATTATACTATAATATGACACCTGCTTGTTTCCCATAAATACTGCATAGTAGTCCCTTACTATTCCCTCAGGTATAAAACCAACCAAGGGCACCACTGCAGCAACCAAGGTCATTGCTCTCAGGACTGTCAACTAACTGGCGAGTCTCAACTAGACAGCTGACCCTTGAACAACATGGGGGTTAATTAAGGGTACCCACTCTCTGTGCAGTTGATAATTCGAGTATAACCTACAGTTGCCCCTCCATATACACAGTTCCACACCTGAGGATTCCACCAACTGCGGGTCATGTGGTACTGTGGTTTTCACTATTGAATAAATCCATGTATAAGTGGACCATGCAGTTCAAAACTGTGTTGCTCAAGGGTCAACTGGGTATATATCTATATTCACAGAAATGGGCAGGTAAGAACCATAGTCATGAAGTTGGGGAAATTTAAGCAGTAGGGGAATTATAAGACTTGATAACAATGAAAAACTCTCCCTGACAAGCTAACACTGAAGTCCATAAATATGTCCATCTTTTACATAAGTCTGTATTTAAAGAAAAACTTAGCTATCCACGCAGACTCTCATTAATCTTTAATTCTGACAGAGAATACATCTTGGAAAGAGTACAGGACATGTGGATTTAATACTTTCACAGTACAATTTTCTACAGTTCTAAAACTCCATTTGTGGAGACACAACGACCCAAAACCTATGGGATACAGCAAAAGCAGTTCTAAGAGGCAAGTTTATAGCAATACAATCATACCTTAAGAAACAGGAAACATCTCGAATAAACAACCTAACTTTGCACTTAAAGCAATTAGAGAAAGAAGAACAAAAAACCCCCAAATTTAGCAGAAGGAAAGAAATCATAAAGATCAGATCAGAAATAAATGAAAAAGAAGTGAAGGAAACAATAGCAAAGATCAATAAAACTAAAAGCTGGTTCTTTGAGAAGATAAATAAAATTGATAAACCATTAGTCAGACTCATCAAGAATAAAAGGGAGAAGACTCAAATCAATAGAATTAGAAATGAAAAAGGAGATATAACAACTGACACTGCAGAAATACAAAAGATTATTAGAGATTACTACAAGCAACTGTATGCCAATAAAATGGACAACCTGGAAGAAATGGACACATTCTTAGAAATGCACAACCTGCCGAGACTGAACCAGGAAGAAATAGAAAATATGAACAGACCAATCACAAGCACTGAAATTGAAACTGTGATTAAAAATCTTCCAGCAAACAAAAGTCCAGGACCAGATGGCTTCACAGGCGAATTCTATCAAACATTTAGAGAAGAGCTAACACCTATCCTTCTCAAACTCTTCCAACAGATAGCAGAGGGAGGAACACTCCCAAACTCATTCTATGAGGCCACCATCACCCTGATACCAAAACCAGACAAAGACGTCACAAAGAAAGAAAACTACAGGCCAATATCACTGATGAACATAGATGCAAAAATCCTCAACAAAATATTAGCAAACAGAATCCAACAGCACATTAAAAGGATCATACACCATGATCAAGTGGGGTTTATCCCAGGAATGCAAGGATTCTTCAATATACGCAAATCAATCAATGTGATACACCATATCAACAAACTGAAGGAGAAAAACCATATGATCATCTCAATAGATGCAGAGAAAGCTTTTGACAAAATTCAACACTCATTTATGATAAAAACCTTGCAGAAAGTGGGCATAGAGGGAACTTTCCTCAACATAATAAAGGCCATATATGACAAACCCACAGCTAGCATCGTTCTCAATGGTGAAAAACTGAAACCATTTCCACTAAGATCAGGAACAAGACAAGGTTGCCCACTCTCACCACTCTTATTCAACATAGTTTTGGAAGTTCTAGCCACAGCAATCAGAGAAGAAAAAGAAATAAAAGGAATCCAAATAGGAAAAGAAGAAGTAAAGCTGTCACTGTTTGCAGATGACATGATACTATACATAGAGAATCCTAAGGATGCTACCAGAAAACTACTAGAGCTAATCAATGAATTTGGTAAAGTTGCAGGATACAAAATTAATGCACAGAAATCTCTGGCATTCTTATACACTAATGATGAAAAATCTGAGAGTGAAATTAAGAAAACGCTCCCATTTACCATTGCAACAAAAAGAATAAAATATCTAGGAATAAACCTACCTAAGGAGACAAAAGACTTGTATGCAGAAAACTATAAGACACTGATGAAAGAAATTAAAGATGATACAAATAGGTGGAGAAATATACCATGTTCTTGGATTGGAAGAATCAACATTGTGAAAATGACTATACTACCCAAAGCAATCTACCGATTCAATGCAATCCCTATCAAATTACCACTGGCATTTTTTACAGAACTAGAACAAAAAATTTCACAATTTGTATGGAAACACAAAAGACCCCGAATAGCCAAAGCAATCTTGAGAACGAGAAATGGAGCTGGAGGAATTAGGCTCCCTGACTTCAGACTCTACTACAAGGCTACAGTAATCAAGACAATATGGTACTGGCACAAAAACAGAAATATAGATCAATGGAACAGGATAGAGAGCCCAGAGATAAACCCACACACATATGGTCACCTTATCTTTGACAAAGGAGGGAAGGATATACAGTGGAGAAAAGACAGCCTCTTCAATAAGTGGTGCTGGGAAAACTGGACAGCTACATGTAAAAGTATGAAATTAGAACAATCCCTAACACCACACACAAAAATAAACTCAAAATGGGTTAAAGACCTAAATGTAAGGCCAGACACTATCAAACTCTTAGAGGAAAACATAGGCAGAACACTATACGACATAAATCACAGCAAGATCCTTTTTGACCCATCTCCTAGAGAAATGGAAATAAAAACACAAATAAACAAATGGGACCTAATGAAACTTAAAAGCTTTTGCACAGCAAAGGATACCATAAACAAGACCAAAAGACAACCCTCAGAATGGGAGAAAATATTTGCAAATGAAGCAACTGACAAAGGATTAATTTCCAAAATTTATAAGCAACTCATGCAGCTCAATAACAAAAAAACAAACAACCCAATCCAAAAATGGGCAGAAGAACCAAATAGACATTTCTCCAAA
Organism: Kogia breviceps; assembly: GCF_026419965.1. Taxonomy (NCBI): domain Eukaryota; kingdom Metazoa; phylum Chordata; class Mammalia; order Artiodactyla; family Physeteridae; genus Kogia; species Kogia breviceps. Next base: position 17,496,219 of record NC_081322.1, read on the forward strand.
GAAGATATACAGATTGCTAACAAACACATGAAAGAATGCTCAACCTCATTAATCATTAGAGAAATGCAAATCAAAACTACAATGAGATATCATCTCACACCGGTCAGATTGGCCATCATCAAAAACTCTAGAAACAATAAATGCTGGAGAGGGTGTGGAGAAAAGGGAACCCTCTTGCACTGCTGGTGGGAATGTAAATTGATACAGCCGCTATGGAGAACAGTATGGAGGTTCCTTAAAAAACTACAAATAGAACTACCATACGACCCAGCAATCCCACTACTGACCCTGAGAAAACTATAATTCAGAAAGACTCATGTACCAAAATGTTCATTGCAGCTCTATTTACAATAGCCAGGACATGGAAGCAACCTAAGTGTCCATCAACAGATGAATGGATAAAGAAGATGTGGCACATATATACAATGGAATATTACTCAGCCATAAAAAGAAATGAAACTGAGTTATTTATAATGAGGTGGATGGACCTGGAGTCTGTCATACAGAGTGAAGTAAGTCAGAAGGAGAAAAACAAATACCGTATGCTAACACATATATATGGACTCTAAGGGAAAAAAAAATGTCATGAAGAGGTTAGTGGTAGGACGGGAATAAAACACAGACTTACTCGAGCATGGACTTGAGGATATGGGGAGGGGGAGGGGTGGGCTGTGACGAAGTGGGGGAGTGGCAGGGACATATATACACTATCAAATGTAAATTAGATAGCTGGTGGGAAGCTGCTGCATAGCACAGGGAGATTACCTTTGTGCTTTGTGACCGCCTGGGGGGTGGGATAGGGAGGGTGGGAGAGAGGGTGATGCAAGAGGGAGGAGATGTGGGAGCATGTGTGTATGTATAACTGATTTAGTTTGTTGTAGAGGGAAAACTAACACACTATTGTAAAACAATTTCACTCCAATAAAGATGTTAAAAAAAAAATAAAAATAAAAAAAATAAAAATAAAAAAAATAAATAAATAAAAAAATAAATAAAACTCCATTTGTGGACTCATAATTCCATTAATTGAATGGTTTAAGGATCACTGTCAATAAATATTTTTATCACAAATGAAAATTAAATATTTTTATTATGTTGTTTGTTTGCCTTTTGGCTTCAGAAACATGTATGTCAACCCAGGCATAGAGGGTAGAAAAGTTCACAGTACCTCTGTCAAGTACTCAGGCGAACCAGACACTGGGTAGGCTTTGGTAACAAATTTTGCTACAGATGGCATGTTGATAAAACCTTTCCAGATGAAGTTCAATCGAGCCAGGAAGGTAGACTCAACTTCAACAGTACCAGGCATCTCTGGACTGAAAAATGACATTAAGAAGTTTTCAGCCTAAAGATCTGCTCATGAATAAATGCATTTTCTATTTACTCATCAATCATTTCTATTTTAGCATGTCAAGAAAACCAAAATACGTAAAGGCTTTGATTAAACAGTTTATATTTTCACTTTAGTGTACTTATATTTACATAGCTATGTTTTTACAAAGCCTTTCTTCTAGGCTGTTTTGTGGACTAATATGGTCCAGAGAAATGCAAGCAATTTTTCTTTAATGACTTATCTCCTGCCTCTTGGAGCTAATGCAATTAAAGAGCGTTTTAAAATCAAGTCCCCACACATTCAAAACTCTAAATTAACTTTTAGAGTCTTTTTAAAAATTTCAATTAGGGTACAGGAAAGTACAGTTACTGTCTCAAAAGAAAGGTTTCTTTCTTAAGAAACATGTCACTTTTCTAAAGTTTCTGAAGACTTCCAAGTATAATATGGCAAAGAGCTATAAAGAATAGAAATTATAACTAACAGAAAATTACCGTGGAGCAGAAGAGAATGCTGACTTCGGAGACTCTTGTTTCTCCTCTTCAAAGAATTCAGAGGCCAAAATATTTGAGGTTGAAGACAAAGCATCTGCTATACTTTCTGCTTCATTGTCTGAATGTTTACGAGATACTCCAACAACAACTTTCACTTTTTTTGGAGAAAGATCATCTACAGGCGGTGCCATTCGACCTGAAGCCAGAAAACACCAAAATATACCACTTTTGTAAACTGAAATTCTGTAACTTCATCCATTTTCACTTCTAAAGTTATTCAGTTTCCCTGACTGCACTGTTGCATAACCATACATTTCCTGATAGTAATTTGTAACTATCATCATTTCTCACAATGAGTTCTAGAACACCTCCCTTACTGATGTGAAAAATTAAAAAAAGAGAATGTTAAACAACTCAGACAAGCTTTTTTTTTTTTTTTTTTTTTTTTTTTTTTTTTTTTTGCGGTATGCGGGCCTCTCACTGCTGTGGCCTCTCCCGTTGCGGAGCACAGGCTCCGGACACGCAGGCCTAGCGGCCATGGCTCACGGGCTGAGTTGCTCCACGGCATGTGGGATTTTCCCGGACCAGGGCACGAACCCGTGTCCCCTGCATCGGCAGGCGGATTCTCAACCACTGCGCCACCAGGGAAGCCCAGACAAGCTTTTGAAAAGGAAACATTACAACCAGAACCTGGTTTCCTGATTCCCTATCAAACATTTTTTAAACTAAACTACAACAAATTCTAACAGTCTTGAGAGGTAACATGAGGAACTAAGTAAAACAAATCTGTATCCCTACTTCGTGTTACATATAGCAGTAGTCCATGACATATGCATAATACAATGCTACTTAGTTACTAAGTATGTAAAAAAAACACTAGTAAAGTTTAGAAAATGACATTGATTTTCTCTATAGAATCAAGAAGGAAAACTCATTCAAACTTTCTGAAAATAGGTCAAGTCCAGTAGTATTTAACAAATATTTTGTGTGCTACCATTAAATTTATTGAAATATTACAATATTAAATACTATATTAATTATAAATATTATAATTTTAATCATCAAAATTAGTAGAAATTAATAGAATTAACAAAAAAATTATTAAGATTTTTCCCAGACAAAAAACCTAATGAGTATACTAAAAATACTAGTAAGCCATGGATAGCTTTCTTCAGGGATAACAATGTCTAAAAACACCCTGCCCTCCAAGTCTTTACCATTGTACTAGCTGTGAACACACAATTTTGAGAAGGTATGTTATTTTTATAATAAGAAAGCTGCCTAGTCTCTAAAACAATGATGGAGGGCAGCATGTTAACTAACCTGAAAATTTTTTCATCTTACCGAACAAAGTATGTATCAGATCTTTAGCATACCGCAGTAAAAAAATAAAAATCGAGAGCTACATCTCTAGAGTTTTAAAAAACTCTCGTCCTCCACCTTTACCAATAAACTGAATATAAATGTAAACTCTTGCTCAACACATCCCCATTTCTTATGCCCTAAACCCAGTCTCTAACATCTGTCAATATTACCTAACCTGAGTATCTCAAAGCCTCCCTTTAATTAAAAGCACCTTCACCCCCTCTTGCACTAGTGCACAAACGCCTGCCACCTAGCCTCGCTTCTTCTTCTCTTGGCTTCTTTCATCATAATCTCTACTCAAAGTCAGATAAATCTTCATAAAATTCCAATCTGATCGTATCATTCCCCTGCTAATCCCTTCAATCACTATCCACTGCTCTTAGAAGACTAAAATCTTTAATATGGCCTAGCAAAACAGGTTTTCAGCAACTTTTATCGTAATCTGTAAAGTAACCTTTTATATCATGATCCATTACTTATATACACGCACACTCCACATACCCCTGTGTGTCTGTGCACATGTGTGTGGGGTTTTTTGTTATACATAAATAACTGGAACTAAAGTCTCTCAAAATCATACTTATCTTTATCAGTGCAATTCACTGTGATATTTTCTATTGTTTTTGTTTGTTTTTGAAATGCTATTGAACTACTTACTAAATGGATTTCACTACTACTGCTAAGTCACAATCTGACTCACCACCAGTACTGGGAAAACAAAAACCTATTTAAATTACAATTTACAAGTATTCCCCTTTCAAAATCAAAGCAACATTTAGGAAGAAATACTTCAAATTACCTATGCAAATTTTGCAGTTAAGATCAAAAAGATGTTGTCTGTGTTGACTAGTGGTATCTTTAGATAAGGAGTCAATCTCTTCTTTCTGTTTGTCAGATCCTTCTGTCTTCTCCATTGACTTACTGGCTGTAGGTTCCTAACAACAGTGAGAGTAAAAATAGGTTAACAGAAAAACGCTGGCCTCAATTATTTAAACCATCTGATATTTCATACTGATATTTTTCCAAAATGAAACTGCTCCATTCATAGGTTTTTCATGATTTCTTTAAAAAATAAATGCTAGGTATTAACTATGACATAAAACAGAGCAAAAACTCAGACATTTCTCATTCTTCAAGGCCTCTAACAAGATCTATTATTTTCTCATTGATATTTGAAAGTAAGAAAAGCTGCACCTGCTCTCAAAGTAGAGTCTAAGAAGCACCTACAGATTTCCAGGCCTGTGATGCAGGTGGTCTGCACACTACGTACAGAGAAACAATGCTTTAAACACTCTCAAAACAACATTAAACCAATAATATAGACAACTCTAATAAAGACACAGTTTAAAAAATTCTTTTTTCTACTTTAAGAACAAGAGAAGCAGTGGCTTCTCTTGTTGCGGAGCATGGACTCTAGGTGCCTGGGCTTCAGTAGTTGCGGTGCATGGGCTCTAGAGCGCAGGCTCAGCACTTGTGGTGCACGGGCTTAGTTGCTCTGTGGCATGTGGGATCTTCCTGGACCAGGGCTCAAACCCATGTCCCCTGCACTGGCAGGCAGATTCTTAACCACTGTACTACCAGGGAAGTCTGCCCCCTTTATTTTTATATTTCAAGTGAATCACTTAATGTGAGTGAGGCTCAGTTTGGTATTACCATAAGTATAAACAGAAGAAAATGTTAAGTATAAACATTTTCCCTTCTATCAAAAACAGGCAAATAAATCTTTTCTGAATCTTCAAGTTTTGAGCACTATAAAACATGCTATTTTTATTCTCATAATTTACCTGAATCTCCAAGGCTGCTTCCTGTTCTTTCATTGGAGCATCACTCTCAATTTCTATCTCACCTTTATGAGTTATCTTTGTGATTGGTCGTCTTTCCACTTCTCTCTGTTCCTTCTCAATCATCTCTATGGTCTAATAGGACATATTTTAAAGAAAACTTCACAGTTAAAATCACAGATGATTTTTAACCTTTAGGTAGTCTCTCAAGCAACAAACATATACTGAGTACTTGCAAATGTCAGTTTTAAGTGCTGGGGTTTTAAGAATTAGACCTCATACGTCAGCCTGGAGAAGTTTACATGTACAGTAACTGGAGGCAGCTGAAGTGTAATCTAATTTGCAAAGTGATGAAACATGATATTTACATTTAAAATCTGCTTTCTGATCTAGTATTTCAGCAGGTGCCACAGAGAAATAACAATCAAGTTCCTCTTAAATTCCTAACTTGATGTTCTAACATCTCCCACAGCAGCAGAAATTTAGTCAAACAACAGAAACGGGCAATCCCCCATCAGAAGGCTCCTGACGGAGCATACTTTGTGACAGTGAACAAGCTCAGCAACAAAGCATAATAAATAAGCAAGAGAAGACAGAACTAGTAAAAGGTAGCTGAGAGCAGAATGGGTTAAGGAAGGTAAAGATGGAACTGGCCATTTGTCTTGTCACTGTTAAGTGCAAATCTTCCTTTAAAGAAAGAAATCAGATACACAGCGCAAAGAAAGAAACAGCTGGTCTCCCATGCAGATGACACCTGCAGCCACAGTTTCCAAAAAGAAAAGAGGCACGTGCGCATTTGGGATACGAAGGGAAAAATGAGATGGTGATAATATTTGCAAAATACGATAAATTATACAAGGGGAAAGTAAACAAAATATGTGACTGAGTGTAATGTATAAAATTAAGGCCTCTTGCACATCAAACTAAATTTGGTAGAAGATCAACATGGAGGCTTCATGCTTAATATCAGGTAAATCATGTAGAGTTAATATATAAGGAACCACTATTTTCTAGAATAAAGGCTAATACTCTAAGGCCATTGTAATAAAAACAGTGGATAATGTGGCTACCTTGTGGTCACAATAATTTGAAGTCACATATTCACCTCACCTTCAAAGATATTTCAAATTCACAAACCCCCAATGAAAACTCTCAGCATTGGTAACTTTCAGAATTTTTTAGTTTTAAAAATGCAATACAGGAGACAGCTTCAAGATGGTGGAGGATTAAGACGTGGAGATCACTTTCCTCCCCACAAATACATCAGAAATACATCTACATGGGGAACAACTCCTACAGAATACCTACTGAACGCTGGCAGAAGACCTCAGACTTCCCAAAAGGCCAAGAAACTCCCCACGTATCTGGGTAGGGCAAAAGAAAAAAGAAAAAACAGAGACAAAAGGGATGGGACCTGCACCAGTGGGAGGGAGCTGTGAAGGAGTAAAAGTGTCCACACACTAGAAGCCCCTTAACTGGAGGAGACGGTGGGTGGGCAGGGGAAGCTTCGGAGCCACGGAGGAGAGCGCAACCACAGGGGTGCGGAGGGCAAAGCGGAGAAATTCCCTCACAGACGATCAGTGCCGACCAGCACTCACCAGCCCGAGAGGCCTGTCTGCTCACCCGCCGGGGCAGGCGGGGGCTGGGAGCTGAGGCTCGGGCTTCGGAGGTCAGATCCCAGCGAGAAGACTGGGGTTGGCTGTGTGAACACAGCCTGAAGGGAGTTAGTGAGCCACAGCTGGCCAGGAGGCAGTCCGGGAAGAAGTCTGGACCTGCCTAAGAGGCAGAGACCATTGTTTTGGGGAGTGCGAGGGGAGGGGATACAGAGTACCACCTAAACAAGCTTCAGAGACGGGCATGAGCTACAGCTATCAGCACAGACCCCAGAGACAGGCATGAGACGCTAAGGCTGCTGCTGCCGCCACCAAGAAGCCTGTGTGCGAGCACAGGTCACTCTCCACACCTCCCCTCCTGGGAGACTGTGCAGCCCGCCACTGCCAGGGTCCCGGGATCCAGTGACAACTTCCCCGGGAGAACACACGGCATGCCTCAGGCTGGTGCAGTGTCAAGCCTGGCCTCTGCCGCCGCAGGCTCGCCCCGCATCCGAACCCCTTCCTCCCCCCAGCCTGAGTGAGCTGGAGCCCCTGAATCAGCTGCTCCTTTAACCCCGTCCTGTCTGAGCGAAGAGCAGACGCCCTCGGACGACCTACACGCAGAGGAGGGGCCAAGTCCAAAGCTGAACCCCAGGAGCTGTGCGAACAAAGAGGAGAGGGGGAGGTCTCTCCCAGCAGCCTCAGAAGCGGCGGATTAAAGCTCCACAATCAACTTGAAGTGCCCTGCATCTGTGGAAAACCTGAATAGACAACAAATCACCCCAAAATTGAGGCAGTGGACTTTCAGAGAAACTGTAGACTTTGGGGTTGGGTTTCTGCATCTAATGTGTTACTGCTTTTATGTTTACCTTACTTTACTATTTAGAGCTTATTATCATTAGTAGATTTGTTTATTGATTTGGTTCCTCTCTTCCTTTCTTTTTTATATATATTTTTATCCCTGTTCTCCTTTGGGAGTGTCTATGTGTATGTGTCTTTGTGTGATTTTGTCTGTGTACCTTCGCTCTTACCATTTGTCCTAGGGTTCTGTCTGTCCTTTTTTTTAAAATATAGTTTTTAATACTTGTTAGCATTGATGGATTTGTTTTATCGTTTGGTTGCTCTCTTCTTTCTTTTTTTATTACTTTATTATTTTTTTAATTAATAATATATTTTGTATGTTAGTGACTTTATTTTATTTTTCTTTGTTTCTTTCTTTCTCTTTCTCCCTTTTCTTCTGAGCCATGTGGCTGACAGGGTCTTAGTGCTCCAGCTGGGTGTCAGGCTTGTGCCTCGGAGGTGGGAGAGCCGAGTTCAGGACACTGGTCCACCAGAGACCTCCCAGCCCCAGGTAAAATCAAACAGCGAAAGGTCTCCCAGCCCCAGGTAATATCAAACAGTGAAAGGTCTCCCAGAGATCTCCATCTCAATGCTAAGACCCAGCTGCACTCAATGACCAGCAAGCTACAGTGCTGGACCCTACACCAAAGAACTAGCAAAACAGGAACACAAACCCACCCATTAGCAGAGAGGCTGCCAAACATCATATGAAGTTCACAGACACCCCAAAACACACCACCGGACACAGACCTGCTTACCAGAAAGACAAGATCCAGGCCCACCCAGCAAAACATAGGCACTGATCCCCTCCACCAAGAAGCCTACACAAGCCACAGAACCAACCTTAACCACTGGGGACAGACACAAAAACAACGGGAACTACGAACCTGCAGTCTGCAAAAAGGAGGTACCAAACACAAATTTGCAAGTTAAGCAAAATGAGAAAACAGAGAAACACACTGCAGATGAAGGAGCAAGGTAAACACCCACCAGACCTAACAAATGAAAAGGAAATAAGCAGTCTACCTGAAAAAGAATTCAGAGTACTGATAGTAAATATGATCCAAAAACTTGGAAACAGAATGGAAAAATACAAGAAATGTTTAACAAGGACCTAAAAGAACTAAAGAGTAAACAAACAATGATGAACACAATAAATGAAATAAAAAATCCTCTAGAGGGAATCGGTAACAGAATAACAGAGGCAGAGGAACAGATAAGTGACCTGAAAGATAAAATAGTGGAAATAACTACCACAGAGCAGAAAAAAGAATGAAAAGAATTGAGGACAATCTCACAGACCTCTGGGACACCATTAAACGCACCAACCTTCGACTTACAGGGGTTCCAGAAGAAGAGAAAAAAACAGGGACTGAGAAAATATCTGAAGAGGTAATAGTTGAAAACTTCCCTAATATGGGAAGGAAAATAATCAAGACCAGAAAGTGCAGAGAGTCCCATACAGGATAAATCCAAGGAGAAACACGGCAAGACACATATTAATCAAACTATCAAAAATTAAATATAAAGAAAAAATATTGAGAAGCAAGGGAAAAGCAACAAATAACATACAAGAGAATCCCCATAAGGTTAACAGCTGATCTTTCAGCAGAAACTCTGCAAGCCAGAAGAGAGTGGCAGGACATATTTAAAGTGATGAAAGAGAAAAACCCACAACCAAGATTACTCTACCCAGCAAGGATCTCATTCAGATTCAATGGAGAAATTAAAACCTTTACAGACAAGCAATAGCTAAGAGAATTCAGCACCACCAAACCAGTTTTATAATAAATGCTAAAGGAACTTCTCTAGGCAGAAAACACAAGAGAAGGAAAATACCTACAATAACAAACCCAAAACTATTTTTAAAATGGTTAATAGGAACACAAATATCAATAACTACCTTAAATGTAAATGGATTAAATGCTCCAAATAAAAGACATACACTGCCTGAATGGATACAAAAATGAGACCTGTATATATGCTGTCTACAAGAGACCCACTTCAGACCTAGGGACACATTCAGACTGAAAGTGAGGGGATGAAAAAAGGTATTCCATGAAAATGGAAATCAAAAGAAAGCTGCAGTAGCAATTCTCATATCAGATGAAATAAACTTTAAAATAAAGACTATTACAAGAGACAAAGAAGGACACTACGTAATGATCAAGGGATCAATCCAAAAAGAAGATATAACAATTGTCCATATTTACGCACCCAACATAGGAACACCTCAATACATAGGCAAATGCTAACAACCATAAAATGGGAAACTGACAGTAACACAATCATAGTAGAGGACTTTAACAACCCACGTTCACCAATGGACAGATCCAAAATGAAAATAAATAAGGAAACACAAGCTTGAAATGATACATTAAACAAGATGGACTTAATTGATATTTATAGGACATTCCATCCTAAAACAACAGAATACACTTTCTTCTCGAGTGATCATGGAACATTCTCCAGGATAGATCATATCTTGGGTCACAAATCAAGCACTAGTAAATTTAAGAAAATTGAAATTGTATCAGGTACCCAATCCGACTACAACGCTATGAGACTAGATATCAATTACAGGAAAAAAATCTGAAAAATACAAACACAGGGAGGCTAAACAATACACTACTTAATAACCAAGAGATCACTTAAGAACTCAGAGGAAATCAAAAAATACCTAGAAACAAATGACAATGAAAACACGATGACCCAAAACCTATGGGATGCAGCAAAAGCAGTTCTAACAGGGAAGTTTATAGCAATAAACCTCAAGAAACATCTCAAATAAACAACCTAACCTTACACCTAAAGTAATTAGAGAAAGAAGAACAAAAAAACCCCAAAGTTAGCAGAAGGAAAGAAATCATAAATATCAGATCAGATACAAATGAACAAGAAATGAAGGGAACAATGGTAAAGATCAATAAAACTAAAAGCTGGTTCTTTGAGAAGATAAACAAAACTGATAAACCACTAGCCAGACTCAGCAAGAAAAACACAAACAGAGAGGACTCACATCAACAGAATTAGAAATGAAAAACGAGAAGTAACAACTGACACAGCAGAAATACAAAGGATCATGAGAGATTACTACAAGCAGCTATATGCCAATAAAATGGATAACCTGGAAGAAATGGACCAATTCTTAGAAAAGCACAACCATCCAAGACTGAACCAGGAAGAAATAAAAAATATAAACAGACCAAACACAAGCACTGAAACTGAAACTGATTAAATATCTTCCAACAAAGGCCCAGGACCAGATGGATTCACAGGCAAATTCTATCAAACATTTAGAGAAGAGCTATCACCTATCCTTCTTAAACTCTTCCAAAATACAGCAGAGGGAGGAACACTCCCAAACTCATTCTACGAGGCCACCATCACCCTGATACCAAAATGAGACAAAGATGCCACAAAAAAAGAAAACTACAGACCAATATCACTGATGAACATAGTTGCAAAAATCCTCAACAAAATACTAGCAAACCGAATCCAGCAGCACATTAAAAAGATCAGACACCATGATCAAATGGGGTTTATCCCAGGAATGCAAGGATTCTTCCAATATACGCAAATTAATCAATGTGATACACCATATTGACAAACTGAAGGAGAAAAACCATATGATCATCTCAATAGATGCAGAGAAAGCGTTCAACAAAATTCAACACCCATTTATGATTAAAACCCTCTAGAAAGTAGGCATAGAGGGAACTTACATCAACATAATAAAGGCCATATATGACAAACCCACAGCGAACATTATTCTCAGTGGTGAAAAACTAAAACCATTTCCACTAAGATCAGGAAAAAGACAAAGTTGCTCACTCTCACCACTATTATTCAACATAGTTTTGGCAGTTTTAGCCATAGCAATCAGAGAAGAAAAAGAAATAAAAGGAATCAAAATCAGAAAAGAAGATGTAAAACTGTCACTGTTTGCAGATGACATAATATTATACAGACAATCCTAAAGATGCTACCAGAAGACTACTAGAGTTAATCAATGTATCTGGTAAAGTAGCAGGATAAAAAATTAATGCACAGAAATCTCTTGCATTCCTATACACTAATGATGAAAACTCTGAAAGAGAAATTAAGGAAACACTCCCATTTACCATTGCAACAAAAGGAATAAAATACATAGGAACAAATCTACCTAAGGAGACAAAAGACCTGTATGCAGAAAACTATAAGGCACTGATGAAAGAAATTAAAGATGATACAAACAGATGGAGCGATATACCATGTTCTTGGATTGGAAGAATCAAGCACTGTGAAAATGACTGTACTACCAAAGCAATCTACAGATTCAAGGCAGTCCCTATCAAACTACCAATGGCATTTTTCACAGAACTAAAACCCAAAATTTTACAATTTGTAAGGAAACATGAAAGACCCCAAATAGCCAAAGCAGTCTTGAAAAAGAAAACTGGAGCTGAAGGAATCAGGCTGCCTGACTTCAGACTATACTACAAAGTAATCAAGTCAAAATGCTACTGGCACAAAAACAGAAATATAGATCAATGGAACAGGATAGAAAGCCCAGAGATAAACCCACGCACATATGGTCACCTTATCTTTGATACAGGAGGCAAGAATATACAGTGGAGAAAAGACAGCCTCTTCAATAAGTGGTGCTGGGAAAACCAGACAGCTATATGTAAAAGAGTAAAATTAGAACACTCCCTAACACCATACACAAAAATAAACTCCATGTGGATTAAAGACCTAAATGTAAGGCCAGACACTATAAAATTCTTAGAGGAAAACACTGGCAGAACACTCTGAGATACATCACAGCAAAATACTTTGTGACCCACCTCCTAGAGAAATGGAAATAAAAACAAAACTAAACAAATGGGAATGAAACGTAAAAGCTTTTGCACAGCAAAGGAAACCATAAACAAGATGAAAAGACAACCCTCAGAATGGGAGAAAATATTTGCCAACAAAGCAACTGACAAAGAATTAATCTCCAAAATATACAAGCAGCTCATGAAGGTCAACATCAAAAAAACAAACAACCCAATCCAAAAATGGGCCAAAGACCTAAACAGACATTTCTCCAAAGAAGATATACAGATTGGCAACAAACAAATGGAAGAATGCTCAACATCACTAATCATTAGAGAAATGCAAATCAAAACTACAATGAGGTATCACCCCACACCTGTCAGAATGGCCATCATCAAAAAATCTACAAACAATAAATGCTGGAAAGGGTGTGGAGAAAAGGGAACCCTCTTGCACTGCTGGTGGGAATATAAACTGATACAGCCACTATGGAGAACAGTATGGAGGTTCCTTAAAAAACTCAAAATAGAAATACCATACGACCCAGCAATCCCACTACTGAGCATATACCCTGAGAAAACCATAATTTAAAAAGAGTCACATACCACAATGTTCACTGCAGCTCTATTTACAACAGCCAGGACATGGAAGCAACCTAAGTGTCCAACAACAGATGAATGGACAAAGAAGATGTGGCACATATATACAATGAAATATTACTCAGCCATAAAAAGAAACAAAATTGAGTTATTTGTAGTGAGGTGGATGGACCTAGAGTCTGTCATACAGAGTGAAGTAAGTCAGAAAGAGAAAAACAAATACCATATGCTAACACATATATATGGAACCTAAAAAAAAAAAATGGTTCTAAAGAACCTAGGGGCATGACAGGAATAAAGACGCAGATGTAGAGAATGGACTTGAGGACACGGGGAAGGGGAAGGGGAAGCTGGGATGAAGTGAGAGAGCGTCATGGACATATATACATACACTACCAAATGTAAAACAGATAGCTAGTGGGAAGCAGCCGCATCACACATGGAGATCAGCTCAGTGCTCTCTGAACACCTAGATGGGTGGGATAGGGAGGGTGGGAGGGAGATGCAAGAGGGAGGACATATGTATATGTATAGCTGATTCACTTTGCTATACAGCAGAAACTAACACACCATTGTAAAGCAATTATACTCCAATAAAGATGTTAAAAAAATGCAATACAGTGCATGTACTACATATGTTATATAACACACCAGTTAGGTCTGTGACAGCACTATTAACTATACACAAGGTATTTCTGTGAATATAAACATTCATACATGATACGTCAGGGTCACATTTTATCAATAAATTAACGAAAAAAAAAACCCTTATTCTTGAAATCTTTTGGCATTTGAAAATGAATATTAAAGGACTATAAACCTATAAAATTTTCATTCTGACTTAACCTGGCTCCACAAATTACCAATATTCATAAAACCTTCAAACTATGCTTTTGAAACATGCAAATGTAAGAAAAGATACACCTATTTTCCCATCCTTCTGATTTATAAAATATAACGTAATTATGTAAGTTGGTAACTGCAGGAAATGAAAAAAAAAGTAGAAGAGATCAGGAAAAATCAAAAACAAAAATTTAAGAATAGGCTAATGGATCAGTAACAAAAAAACACAGAATAAAAAGTCTGCTGCTGTGCACTCTGAGATGAATTACTACATCTGTATATATTTTTCTCTATGGCTGAAAAAATATGTTTTGATATAGACAAACACATATTCGTAGATATTTTGATAGAGACAAACACATATTTATAGATAATCTTACATGTCTATTTTCTCTTCGTCTCCAAGCAGCTAACTCTTTAGAAGCTAGTTCTTCCGGACTCATTCTTATAAGGTGATCAGGTGTTACTTCTCCTTTTAGCACTTTTTTAAATAATATCTGGAGGTATTTAAAAATGGGAAGGAAAGGAGAGAAAAACATTTTTAAAAGAACGAGAGGAGCTGCTGTATAGAAACCTGTAAAAAATGAAGATGAAATTTTGAAACCTAATTTACAAATGTTTAATGATTCACTTATTACCTCCTGCAAAGAGAATAAATGACAGCCTTGTTATCTAGAAACTTACCATCTAAGGTAGCTAAATACACATTTTGTATAAAAACCAAGACATAATGGAGAAGCATGTATGGTGAGTCATTACAACACCTTTGCAAAGTTGTATTAAGTCTTCCCAGGGACACACACTGTCACAACAGCCAACCCATGACTGCATAAAAGAACTTTACTGAATGTGATATCTTTCATATTTTTAAGATTTCATATGTTTAAATCCTAACAGGCTTAGAGGGGACTCCAGAGCAAAGAACCAACTGTAAGAAAAAACCTGAAGGAAATAAATATTTACTTGAAGAAAAGCTTTCAGATTATATAATTCAAAAAGTATCTGACCCCCTGCACCATGATGGCAGATTGTACAATGTAGATTTTTCTTACGTAGCTATTTGCATACTTCAAGAAAATACCTCGTATCACACACTACGGCAAATACCATTACACAAACTGACAAACTGATATCACTCAAATGAAAGTGTTTTAAAACTTAAACAAACGTGTAAGGAGTTTGCATCTACACCCACAGCTTTCAGATTTCCTCTAAGTCACAGGAAAAGATTAAGGATTCAATTAAGTTTACTCCACTGCTAAAAGATTCTTAGAACTAGTCATATTTAAATTAATAACAATATTTTTAAACAGCTTTCTTTTTTATCAAAATATAAATTATTTTCTTAAGCAGTATATCTCTATTTTCAAAGTTACATCAGAAGTATTAAATACATAGTGTTACAAATTCTGGTTTAACAGTGTTTTTGAAGAATACATATGAATGAATTTTTTAATAAACTGGATTAAACAAGGGACATAAAGGAAAGAAAATTCACATCAATCGGGTTAAGACAGATTTAGTATTTTATATTTTAATAGACATTGCATAACACTAGTCACCACTGTGCAGAATTCATAACTCAGTTCAGTAGCAAAAGACTATTAAAATTAGTGGTCTTACTTCAAGAAACAAATTATAGATCTATTGTATGAAAATCATAAATCCCTATGTATTACGAAAGTTGGAAGCATAAAGATCCAGACATGAACAAAACATACTTACATTATTTTTAGGATCTTTCAGATTGAACATCAAACTTCTATATTTATTCTTATATTTAGCATCTGTGTCCCGAAAAAAAGAGAAAAGCTCTTTTTCAATTTTTGTGGCAACTTTTGCTGCCTTTTCCTCTGGTACCTTCAAATTCGAGTCTGTAAGTCTTAAAATTAGAATAATTCAATTATTTTCCAAATACATGAAGCATATATTATTCAATCCTCTACAATAGCAACGTGTGTTACCTTTTCATAAGAATGTCTTTGAGAGAATGCCGGACGCTCTGCCGGATCTGGTCTGTGGAAGGCTTGGAGGCAAGAGCCGCCGGAGGATGTGCACCAGGCGGGCCCTTTTCAGTTTTCTTCTTCTTTGTCTCTTGCTTCTCATGAGCACCTAATTTAAATAAAAATCAAAACTCAATGAATTGCTTTTAAAAAGATATTTTCCTTTTTAATGCACAATATAAGTTGACTGATTAAAAATCACTATTTTAAAATGATAATATCAGACTCCATATTCCACACTGAAATATTCCTGACATTGAAATTCTAACCTATGTATGATGACAGATCATAACTAAACTTATTGTAGTGGGTCACTGTGCAATATATACATATATCAAATCATTACATTGTACAACTGAAACTAATGTCATATGTCAATTATACCTCAATAAGAAAAAAAGTTCTAAATGAATTTTAATTAGAAATTGAGTAAAAAGTGGCCCTAATGCTATGAAATGTATATACCCCTTTCCCATATTAGACAATGGTTTTTAGAGCTACTTTTCATATATATATATATATATATATATATATATGAAATATATATACCTGTAAAAAACTATTTAGAAAAATTGATCTGAACTTATTAGGTGTGCAGATAACGTAATGTCCTTACTAATACCACAAAACTGATGAATCTCCTCTGGTTTTAAAACAATTGTGTTAATCTGAATGTTAAGCTTTTCAAATGATTTTTCATGCCATCATTACTAATTTATGCACATCTTCAGAATCTCAATGTCCTACAAACTCCTCATTCCAACAATTCTTAAATCGATCATTTTTTTACCATTCATGTCCTCACTTTCCCACACAACCAACTTTGGCCAGGTAGCCCAACATCTACCATTCTGGTGCAGCCTGAACATCTTAATTCTCTCTCCTTTAAACATCTGCATTGGCAAAAACCATAACCTGGTGAAAGCTAACTTTTATCCTTCACCCAAATAGCCTATTAACAGCCGAAGGCAACTGGAGAAAGTAAGCACTGGTGCTGACAGATCTCACTTTAAATTTACAGCCACAAATCTCAAGTAGAGAGCTCAATCTGCCACCCTAATCCTATTAAACTGTCCTCGTAAATTTGCTCTCCCACTTTCCAAAAATGTATTTTATGCTTTTTCTCCTTTCTTCTCAAACCAATATCTCCAACTTCAACCTCATTTGATTTTCTCACTTCATATTTCACTGAGGAAGCAAAAGCAGTGTCAGCTATCTTCCCCTCACCAAACCTACTAATGTACCTCATGTGTCCCCGCTCCTTCCACATGCAGCTTTCCCTACTGTTACAATGCATCAGCCGTCCTTTCCTATGACCAGCCCCTCCAGGAGAATCCTATTCCCCTCTGATTTCTTCATGGATTTTGAACCTCAACTATCGCCACCTCTCTCTCGTGCCCACATCAGCAAATTCTCTCACTACTGGACCATTAGTCTTAACAAACATGCTATAATATCTCCTTAAAGAGAAATCCTGACCTCATATCCACCTCTAGCTACTACACCATTTCTGTTCCCTTTAACAGCAAAATTCCTTGAAAGAGTTATTCATAATCACTATCTCCAGTTCCTCACCCTCCATCCTTCCATACGCCACTGTAATTGGCTTTTGTCCCCACTGCTCCACCAAAACAGCTGTCTAGACAGCATTTGACACAATTGATCATTACCTCCTTCTTGGAACTTCACCTGGCTTCCAGGCCACCATGGTCTCTTAGTTCTCTTATCTCAAAGGCCATCTCTTAGTCTCCTTTGCTGGATCCTCTCTTCCTCCCAAGTTCTAAATGCGTCCTCTGCTTCTGCCCCTTCATTATCAACCTCTCTCTGTAGCTCTTTATATCTAAATGCATGATTTAAAATAACACCTATGCACTGATAGATCCCAAATTTATATACCATTGCCCAAAGTCCAGATTCATCAGCCAAAAATTTACTCAAAACATCTCCACTTGGATCTCTAATACCCATCTCAAAGTTAAAATACCCATATTTTTCAATTTTCCTCCCCAATCTCTTTCTCATCTCTGCAAACAGCACCAGCATTGATCTAATCATATCCTAAGACTCTTCTTTCCTTCACCTACCTACACCTAATCCAACAGCAAGTTCTGCCAAGTCTACTATAAAATATATCTGAATCTGATCACTTCCCTCGCTGTACCTCTGTTCCAAGCTACCACTTTTTCTTTCCCAGGATACGGCTAAAGACTCCTAACCAGTCTACTCTCTCTCCTATCCTCCTACAGTCCAGTCTCCACAGAAAACCACAGTGAGCCATCACTCTCTTGTACAAATTCCTCTAAAGGTTCCCCATTATATCGAGAACAAAAAAAACAAACTCCTGTCATGGCCTCAAAGTTCCTACATAATATTGTCTGAACTCACCTTCTGCCACCATTCTATCCCTCGTGTATTACATTCTAATCATTCCACAGGGATTTTCTTGCTCCTCAAATGCAGAGACTATCTCCACCTCAAAGCCTTCAGCTTGGCTGTGCCCTCTATGGATTCCTTCCTTCCAAACAACTCTGCATCCCTTTAGATCCCAGGGCACATTACCACCTCCATTCTCTCTGAAACAAACTCCCCCCACTCTCCTTGACCTTGACTCTCTATCCCATTACTCAACTTTTTCTTTATAGTGCCTAAATTCTCTAAAAATAGCACATCATTTTATCTGTCTACCTATTATCTGTCATTTCCCATTGGTATTTAAGTGCCATGAGGGCAGGGTCCTTATGTTACTAAGTTCATTAGTACTTCCCCAGAATTTGGACCAATAATTCTTATTTCAAGTAGAGTCAATCACCTAAACTATTTTTCTTGCCTTTAAAATGTAAAAGTTTCTAAATTTCCCTAAATTTACTAACTGAAAGTATATGAAATAAAATATAAATACATTAGTATATAATAATTTCTATTATTCTTACTACCTGGTTTTGAAGCTTTTTCTCCTGTGCAGATAACAGTTGTAGACTCTTTTGTTATTTTTTCACTTTTTTCTTCTGAGGATCTCCGAGGTAAAACTGGTTGTCCCATCTTTCGAAGAGGAGCTAGCTGCCATTTTTTTATTTCACTATCCCTACAGTCTGATGAGTTTTTGCCTTCACCAGACTCCTAGGAAAAATAGTATTTAATTCATTAGAATGAAAACTACTAAACTATCTTTAAATACAAAGCAAGCCTCCTGAGCATGTGGATGAAAAAAATTAAACCTAATTAGTACAACAGCCTATTATGATATTAAAAATATTCCACTCTTTAGCCCAATAACTGTTTATTGAAGATATATAAAACTCAATTAACTGCAAAAAGGACCTTCATCGTTTCATCCAAAATCCATTTGTTAAGCACCTATTTTCTGCAGAACACATAATAGTCTGTAAAGGGGAACTAAAAAACATTGAGAAATAATGGCATTAGAAAGAAAATTAGGTATAAGACAGTAAGAGTTCTCTTTGGCTGCAGATATGAAAAAAAGCGGGGACGGAATTGTGGAGAAATCAATTATCTGTATTTTTTACTACTTTCTAGAACAAATGAAGTCACATTTACCTATAAATGTATCAAATTCTCAGTGTACCTATTGGCAATTTTAACTCCTATAAGGTAGAACAAACCATCAGGACACCTACTATTTTTGTCGTAATTATAACCCACAGAGAACTACAAATGAAACCAGAATTCTGAGCCCCTTGGGAGTTAATTAATCACATCACACCAGACTTCCCTGGTGGGGAAGTGGTTAAAAATCCACCTGCCAATATGCAGGGGACACGGGTTTCAGCTCTGGTCCGGGAAGATCCCACATGCCGCGGAGCAACTAAGCCTGTGCACCACAACTACTGAAGCCCATGAGCCTAGAGCCTGTGCTCCACAACAAGAGAAGCCACCGCAATGAGAAGCCCACGCACCGCAATGAAAAGTAGCCCCCACTCGCCCCAACTAAAGAAAAGCCTGCGCACAGCAACGAAGACCCAACGCAGTCAAAAAATAAATAAATAAAATAAATTTATTTTTTTAAAAAAAATCACATAATACCAGTGAGAAGAATACTTGTGTATAGAAATATAATCAGAGTTTTTAAGAAGGTACAGTATATACAAAAAATCGATTTTCTCTAGATTGGGAATCGTATAATTTTTTATTTACTTGTTTATTTTCTACCTCTCCAACTAGACTTACTTGAGAGCGGGAACATTTTTCAATCAGTCATACATACTCAAATCTGGTACCATGCTTGGCACACAATAGGAACTCAATAAATGGTTCAACATAAAATCTAGGGATAAGAAGTGATATTTAAAAAGCAGATTCCATCAACTAAAATCAGACTAGTCAAGTAAGATTCAACAGTTCAGTATCAAAAAGAAAAGAAAAGCAGTAATCACTTGGCTCATCTATTTACTTACAATATCAGACTAACCTCGGTTCCTTTTCTGATACAGAGACTGGATAGAGGGGTTTCTCAAAACATTCACAATGTTAATGTTTTATAATGTCTTTTTAGACAAGATGGAGATAACTCAACTGAATGACAATGAGCTATATTTCTGAATGGTCAAAAAATTGTACCCAAGAAATGATGATTAGAAGTTAACAGAACCTTTCCAAAGGCTTGCTATAAACTGTTTTCAATGGCGCTCTCAGTTCTATATTATCAATTACTTTGGTGCTAATCAAATCAACAGAGAAAGTAATAGTAAATATCAGAAGGACATAATCTGATTATCAGAAAGTCTTGGCAGACAGGAAACCTTGGATGGCACAAGGATTTGGCAAACTGGAACTTAATCCAGATTTGTCACATAAGGAGTGTCCCAAGAACTGAGTTTGTAAATAATGGAGACGGTTTTAGAGAAAACATGCTTATGTTCTTCAATCTGAATGGTCGAATTAAAATATTTCCAAGGTTCCTAATTTATGTTCGTTGTGTTTTGGAATATTATACTTGACCATCCACATATATTTGTTGCCAGTGTTTCCTCTCTAGCACTACCTACAAGAATAACAAATCAATGATTAGAAAAATCATAGGAAATAAAAAAGTAGACAATGAAAATAAAAATCAGATAAAGTGCTGTGTCCTTTGTACATTTCTCCTGTAACTGACTAAATATCTTGAAATTTCTATTTAGAAAATACTTTAAGAAGGTAGTTGAAAATGTAAGATGGGGGAAAACTGACAACTTTTTAAAAGGCCACATTTTAAGAGAAACATTATGAGATACGGGTTCCAAGCAAATATTGGAACAAAAATCAAAAGAACTAAGATGACTTTTCCTTACAGAGAACTCTTCCACTTGAAAATAATAATGTCAAATGTAGTTTTATGGATTCATAGATATTTACAGACTGAAAAGTTTTTTAGAAAAACTTCTCAGCAAGCACAATTTATACCTACCACCACAAAATCTCACACACATTCTACCACAGAAAATGCAAGTACCAAACTAGAGACTAGAAACAGCACAAAAGACTAAGAAATAAGATCTGCATATTTTGAAGATGTCACTACCTGGTTTCACCAAGACTGACAAAACATTTTAAGTAAAAACCCATTTTTATGGAAAAATAAATGTGAAAATGTACACAACAGTGAAATCTAAAGAGAAATTTCAAATTCACACAGTCAGCCCAAAGTTGTTAAATAAAAAGAATGCATTAATGAGAGGCTCACCCGTTTCAAAATTTTGACCTTGTGCTTCACTGTATCATCTATAAATTTGGTTTTGTCATTTGTTGTAGTGTGCTTTGATAACCCAAGCTTTTCATATTCCATTGCTTTATCTTCACTATGGACTTCAACTTTAGCCTGGTTTCCCAAAATATCTGGATCTACTATTTCAGTCTTTTTATCTTCTTCGGCACAACATTTCACACACACATATTCTTTGTCTTCCTCTCCCATTTGCTGTGCTTGAGAAAGACTTAACCCAACACAATCACCATGAAACCAGTCATCACATCTCCCACAGCCAACCATAAACCTGGAAAGAAAAAAAGAAAGAACACTTTGATTCGATACATTTTCTTAAAAGCCAATGCTGAGTGAGCCTAAATTGAATTTTTAATATTTTTCCAGTATTTTGCATCTTTTCTGTCTTTACCCATTCTATCAGCTCAACATGGAGAGAGTTTTCAAAGAACATTCTATGAAAATGGAACTTTTAAGAAGTCAAACATTTCCCCTCAAATATGAGTGAGAAAATACTGGGGGGGAGGGGGACACATAAGGATAAAAATAAAGGGCAACTGACCTTTGTCAGCATATTGTATAGAATAAAAATGTATAGAATAACTATACTACATAATGTATAGTATACTTCTCCACTGAAAAGGGTGATAAACTGTGATAATCTGATCACAGACAACCCATCAAAGCTACAACTACATTTACCACATAGACCTGAAATCATACATAAAATTGGAGTCACTTATCCAACTAATCATTTTAAATAACAAAGAGAAAAACCAGATGCAACAAAAATGCAACTCAAAAACTTAACAAAGCGGAGCCTCACAGATTGTTCCTTATTAACCACCTTAACTATATATATATATATAACTATTCTTTGAGCTCAAAATATTCTGGTTCGTGTCACAATGATTTAGCTGAAGGATCTTTTTATGTACTTCTGAGCATGGGCTTCCTTACTACTTGATCTTGTACTTTAGATAATAAACTTGTTTTCCCAAATAATGACCAAATTGTATCAACGTGAAGATATTACTATTCAGAGTGAATTTTTTAAAAAATTTCCAAACGATCTCCTTATATTTTCTCTTTATTGCATTTTTATCTAAGAAATAATTTAACTAACCAATGAAAAAGTCCAAGGACAGATTTATGACTGAAAAGTTTGTTTTTCTAACTTAGAAAGAATATCTGGAATTATTTTAGAATAGCAAAAGATATATAAACAGCAATTTGAAGGTGAAAATACCTTTTTTACATACTTTTCAACCCATTATTAAGAAAATGACAAAGCTCACTTAATCATGTTTAACATTTTCCTTTTTTCTTCTTCAGATTAGTAATTCATGGTATTTTTGAAAGATTTAGGAGAATTTAAGTATATTCTTTAATGACCTAAAGACTTTGTGCTGATTTCAATAATAGTGGCACCAGCAACAGTGACAAAAGTCCTTTTAAAAACCTATCATCCAACAGGAAGATGTTAAAGGTAATATACTGGGTAACATGGCCAACCCTCTCTAAATATACCAGTGGTCCTGTTTTAATGTAAAAACTGTAAGAATCAGAACGCTGAGTTTCAAACCTTACAGGATGTCTTGAAAAAGTCATGGCAAATACCCCAACCCCCAACTGCAGACCACTCTATTCTTCTTCCTCTCTCATGTGCCTTTCCACTGTGGACCAACCACTGCCGTGCACCAAGGAAACTTGACTTCTTCATGTCTACAATTCACCATTCTTTACCCTAAATGGCGATGCTTCTGCTATCTTTTTCAGATAAGTCGTCATTTCCTCAATGGTTCATTTTAAAACTTAAAACAAATTCATTAAAAAAAAAACCACCTAATGCCTTAAGTAAAAATAAATTAAAATACAGAATATTTTGGATTCATAGCCCTAGTGAGAAAACTTTCCAACAATGTGGTATTTGTCTGCAAGACAGAAATGGTTTCTCTAGGTTTGAGACTTTAGATGGGTCCATGAATGTTTCAGTGATACAGATCATACAACCAACAGAAAAATAATGAAGTCTGAAAAATACAGATACTGAAAAGTTCTTCTATTTCAGACTGCAAAGTTGTAAGAACTCCTATTTCTTGAAAGCAACTATCTAAGCTGAATTCTTTTAAATTATTGAAGGAAAGCTAATGTGGTTTCTCATCTCAGCTATATTAATAATTTCTTCAAAGCAAGCCTGGAATAGTTTCAATAGCACACATACTATGACCATGGCTATGCTTTTGCCCCAAATCCAAATCTAACAAACCTATTAGGAAACTTCAAATCTTTATTCAACCAGGATAGAGTCATTTTATGATGTGGAATGTATTCATTATATCACCATGCCCCAAGTTTATTTATGGAAATGTCTCCTCAACCTTGAGAAGTTCTGAAAAACAAATCTCAAAACTACAGTGCCATCCAGAAGTATCTTAATAATAATAAATTTTAGATTTTATATTAAAAAATGCAGTTAAAATTTTGAGAAATCAAAACAAAAAATGACATTGATAAAAATAATTACATGTCCTAGGGGAAAATGTAATTGATTCACTTGAAAGTGAAACTGGAAAATTTCAAAAAAGGAAATATTACCAGTACTATGAACTTTATTAAGTGGCCTATCCCAAAAAGAGAAGATACACTGTCTTCCCTTTTCATATTACTCCTCATGGCTTAAAAAGGGAGGGAGTATGGATCAAATAGCTAACATAATTACCCTCCCATTTTCTGCTCTGTCCTTGAAGTTCTGATTACCAAAAGGCAAAATCACTCAAAGATAAGACTATAACCCGGGTGTTATATATTTCACTAAAAAAATTAATGTGTGGTAAAAGATTAACTCTGAATTAACTGGACCAAGTCAGCACGAAATCAGTTAAATGGAAAAGTTTAGAAATATTTATGTTTTGTTCTCCTACTGTTACACATTCATACACAAAATTTTAAATCCTACTATAATTTAAACCTAATTTAAAATGTAACCTTAATTCTAATCTTTTTGGCACAAACCAAAATATATTCTTAGAAAATTTTCAAGTTTCTTCAAAGTAAACCACAAAAGCAACATTGAGAATTCCTGTTCTTAAAAAGTCATGTCACAAATTCACTAACAATGGAGCTGTTACATGATGAGCCGTTAAGTTCTCATAAGTGGTTCCTTTAAGTAACAACTAAGACTGTATTACTGTGAATGTATATGTACTCACTCTTTTCTAGGGTAAAATGATTTTATTCCACATAAACATTAAATCATTGTTTTTATCACTAACAATCTAATCCGCAGAGAAAAGTACTTTTCTATCAAACTCTTAAACTCCTAAGAAAAACCAGAATCACTTTCTCTAAGAGAAAATTTCCTTCTCAGAAAAAGATTTGTTTGAGTAAAAAGCTATGACTCCATTATGTTAAGGATATTTTTTTGTTTCTAAATTTCATCCAATGAACTAATATTCTACATCTGGGCAAGAAAGTATAATACAAACTGAAGATACAAATGTCATCTGGAGAGGCAGGGAAATACTAGAAACTACAAGGTAGGTATTATGAAAAGACTAAGACTTCTTCCTTCCAAAATGCCAACTGGCTTATGTTTAAAAGACGTTCAAAGATAAGTTTTTTAAAAAGTATTAAATAGTCTAGATTTTAAAGTAATGAATATACCTTAGCTACAAGGCTGAATCAGGAAAATAAATGGAAGCCAAAACAACAGCATGAAGCGTTAACTGTGAGGCAGTCAATGCCTACTGTCTTTCGGATACATACAGAAGTTGCTTATGGTCGAATATTACATTTGGCCATGCCATGAAGGAATCCATATTTAAAAAATATAATTTCCAACTGGAAGCACATACAGGAAGCTATCCTTCCTGTATGTATGTATTTTACATGTTGTAATACATGTAAAATGCTGAAAAGTTATAAAATATCTTTACAGAAGTAAATTTGTCACAAGTGCTAAAAAAATGTATTAACGAATAGCTTTCAATGAATGTAGCTGGTGCATGAGATCAAAGATATGGATGAAAGTTATTTCCACATGTCCTTCCTAATAAATTCATATTCTTACACATGGATTAAACTAGGAAAATTACATGCTGCATGACAGGTGTATTTTTTGAGTAACCTCAATATATACAAGCAGAGTGCATCAAGGAAGTAGTGAAGGCTGGTTAATATGTAAAGAAAAAAACAATCAATTACTTAGGCTTCTTTATTCACAAAATTGAATGTGAAATGCTGCTTCCAAAATTGATAGTTTCCAGTATTATTACATATTATTCATGTCTATTACATAGGGTAAACTCAAAATCCCTACACATCTAATATTCTAAGTCATTTTCCAGACTGGGGCAAAGAAACTCTAGGTTTTATAGGTTAGATCCAAAAGGCAGCCTTAAGTAAAAAACAATGGGACTTAACAATCTTCATTTTAGGTAACTGATATTGGTGAAGTGACAGTCATCATTCAAAAGCCTGGGCAAACTCCTGAGGACCACGCCATCATAACAGAAGTTTATCTCCAAAAAAGTTACATTATAACATGTCTTCCAACTCTAGGCCAAAGTTTCATTTCAGAAAAGCATTCAGTTTAAGGCTCCTATTTCATTTTCTGACATGTCAGTATGATGGTGTTTAGAAGATGCTGTCAAAGAAAAAAGGGCTAACTTAAAAGGGCACTTACAAGGACCATCCAGCCCTTAATTCTCTTAGGCCCACTTTAGAATATTTGAATAAGGTGTTTTAAACAAAAAAGCATAAACAGCACAAAAGTGAGGGCAAATGTAGCACTATATTCAAATAAGTCACAAGTTTTAAAAACTGGAATATGCTATTATAAAGTAACCACTGACACTAAAAATAGGCCATAGGCTGAATCACAAATGAAAAAACCCCTTGACATAAAAGTTATTTTTTTACAGAATAGCCCCAAGAACTCCCAACCACACCCTCCATACCAAAATAATGTTACACGCACTGCACTAAAGTGTCCCTCCCTAAAGAGTTTCATTTTCATGTAATCTAATTGTGCTGGGAATCATTCTAACATTTACTTTCATTAGTAAAGATAGTATTACAATGTGCAAGTTACAATGTTCTTTTATCATGTCAATGTTGATAGAAGTTCCAACAGCAATCTCAACACTTGAACAGGATAATCTTGTAGCTGGAAACTCCACTTCACCTCTTGTTCTCTTTTTCTCAAAAAGCTAGCAATTAAAAAATACATGGGCGGGGAGGGTGGCAGTGTCATAAAACTATAGAATACTGAATCTTAAGGAAAGAATGACAACGGCAGTGCTATAAAATCACTTCCTAAAAGATAAGAAATCACAAGAAACCCAAATCACTAGAACATTCAAAAACAAAATACATGTTTCACTCCATTCCATGTTACATACAAAATTCCCCTGCATCATTTAACAGTTGTTTTAGCTATCAAATTTCATTCTAAGGTCAAGTTTGATAGTTATGAAGTAGTGTTATTATGTCAGAGTAAGTGTGCTTCATTTGAAAGTATATATATAGAATTTCCATTATGCCCTTCACAATTTACTAGTTCTTCTCAAGCCAAACAAAATAATTTATAACTTACAGACCCAAAGCACTATAACAATTTTCTGATTTTTTTTTAAGATGCAATGACTAAATTAAACTAACCAGTTACAATGATAAAACATTTCCATATATACCAGCTTTTGGTCAGACTATGCATTTTAAAGTTTCTAGGATGGCATATTTGTAAATTCAGTGACTCCATCTTACTACCATATATCCGGGATTGATGAAGGGTTTCTGTTTGTGCAAAAGTCTTTGTATGTTAAATAATCTCTTTTTGTAAAAAGTTCTCACACTAATCCCACCCTTTAAAAAAGCAATTTCTCTTTACTGTACATATCACATATACATACACACACACAGACACACACACACACACACACACACACACCTGTTGCCATGTGGTTTTTTGCAAAACCCACACTGCTTGCTGGGAGTCCAGATATATTTGCTTTCAAATGAAGAGCTATGATCTGAGCCTTCCCGTTTTACAGTAGCTATATTATCTGGAATGAACAACGGTGGCTCATCCAAAGAAAAACTTTTGCTGCTTCTTCTTTGACGGGGTTGTAGGTTCTTCTCAGGTTTTTTTAATTTCAATTTATCCTCTTCCCTAAAATGTTCTACACCACCTGTGTGCTCAAGCTCTTCCTTCACATGACTATTGGTTCTCACTGCTGGAGCCAGCTGCTGGGGCTTATGGCACTGTTTCTGGCTGGAATGCAACAAATGTCCAGTTTGTGCAGGATGATGAGGTTCTTTTGAGCAACCAGGGTGTCCATGAGGCTTTTCACTCAAAGAATGAGTTATGGGTTTGGAAATCTGTACTAAATTTTGATCTTGTGATATCTTTCTGAATACAGAATGAGCCTGATTTTTCACAGATTTAACCCCAGAATTGCAACTCTGAATCTTTGAATCCGTATCAACTTGTTTCTTTCTCACTTTGACTGGCCTATGAAAATTTTGCTTAGATTCTGATTCATCAGCATTTCGCTTCACACTTTTGACATTAACTTTAGTTATGTTATGCATTAATTCATGCTTTGCTCCAACAACTTTCTTCCGAGTATCTGTGGTCATGGTTTGCTTAGAATGAATTATAGGTTTTGTATGTTTGGGTCTTATGTTTTTTGACTCTAAGCAAGAAACACTATTTGACTGGTTTTCTCTGTCATCCTGAAGGTTTGCTGTTTCATGAGACTCCATTTTAATACTTTCAACAATATTCAACTGTTTTGAATTTTGGTCAGGTGCATCACAAATAGCATTTTCTAGAATATTACTTTCTTGTTCAAAAGCACTAGTATTAACCACCTCTAAGTCTGACTGATTAAACCTGGTGCCCTCCAACTGCTTATCATTAGACTCTGTGTCTTTACAGTAAGCCATTTCCATTCCACTTCTTTGAAGGGAGTTCTCAGCTTTATCAGCAACTTCCACGCTATCTTTCAATTCCAAACTACATTCATTTACTTCATCCACAGAACCAGACAAACGGACAAGGTTCTTTACTTTCTCATTTGGGTTTGTACAAGCAGCACTGCCAGAGAAAGCAACGGAAGATGCAGGTTCCTCACTGACACTGTCATCTTCGTGGGGTAATTTTATTGTCTCCTTTGATTCCTGTTCAACTTCTCCTTCTACCTTCACTTCTTCAACAACAGTCCCACCCACTTTACTTGAAATGGAATCGTTCCGTTCATGTTCTTCTTTATCTGAAAACTTAAACAATGGGCTGACAGTCTTGGCTTCACATTCATTTTTCCCTTCTTCAACACTGACACAAGTCTCTGAAAGGAGTGGACAGTGTGACTCGTGAGACGGCACATCTGCTTCTCCCCGACTCCCGCACTCCTGCTCAGAATCTGCCCCAGCTCCCCCCTTCACCTCCACACGCGACGGGGGGGCCGCTGCTGTGACACGCCCGCTCTGTCGGCTGCTCCCCCTGCTCTCCGTCTGGGGCTCAGGTTTCGGCGACGTGCCAACTTCTCCTTTCATCTGACACCGTTCTTGTTGTTTCAGCCCTGCTTTAGGGGCAGACACAGTCTTCCCGGATGCCTTTTTTGTGCTATTTAAAGGTGCTGCATTTGAACGCTTGGCGATAGTGCTTTGTCGCAAACTTCTTATTTGTTCTATCACAAGGGAAAAAATAAATAAAAATAACTTAGTTATTTTGCCATGTGTTTTTATTTCAACGCAATTTAGAATACATCCCTTCTTTATTCTGAGCTATAAAATTTATTTTCCCATTTCAAAGAAAATGTACTGACATCTACCCATGATAATGGTGACATTTTTTAGACACTTATCAAAGTTCTATAATTCTGGGGCAGAAAATAACCTGTATAAAATTCAGACTGATATTATACTTTACAACAAGAAATACTTTCATCAAGCTTCTTTTCTATGAAAGTAAGCTGGAGGTAAAATCAATGAGGTTCCTTGATATTACTACCCATCTTAAAGCAAGGCTGTCATACAGTTGTAAACATTAAATACCTTTTAAAACCAAACAAATTAAGGTGCCAATAAAATCTGAACTAAACCACCTATCACAAACCGGATCTGTGTGAGTTTCAAAGCACAGCCTCAAAAGAACTGTAATGTCCTTATGAATGTGTTTCCCTTATATCTCCATTTTAGCATTCAAGCTATTCCTTGAAGAGCTTGAATATTTTAAGAAATGAAATATATACTAGAGTACTAGACACAGATCAACAAAAAAAGAAATTATAATTAAAGAGATGTATCATAAGGGAAATGTACCATAAGAAAATGTATCATAAGGGAAAATGCGGAAAGCATGCAAATGATTTAATAAAGCTTCCCACTTGTAACAATGCTCCTAACAAAGAATCAACTAACTGAGACTTTCCTCCTTGCCCTATCTGGATACATCCTCCAAGGGAAAAAGAAACAAAGTGAAGAGAAATTAGAAAGAAAGCTAAATAATTCACTAAGAAAAAATAATAGTTCACTGAGTAAAAAAACAACCCACAAACTGAAATACAAAATAAGAAGCTATATTCAAGTCTATGCATATCCAATACCTCTGAACCAACTCTGTACGAAAACTGAACGTCACAAATTTTAAAAAAGTCTCCTTCCTTTTTAATGCAAAACGCTACTATGGACCAGTATTTAGAACATTTTCCTAATTTGTCACATATCACTGAACTTGTGAAACTCTTCAAGAACGTGTCACAGGTCCTCCTCATTTGTCTCTAACAGTCCCAGTTGATGCTTGTACTCATGACACTCAAAAGTGTCCCCATTTGGACAATAAATTACACAGTCATCCTATCTTAGAGACCCTTTCTAATTCCCCAGGACTCAGCACAATATTGGGTCATCAGGTAAGTACCCAACAACTTCAAAAACTTACTTAGTGGATTATGAAACACTCATGCTCAGATATATAACATTTTAAAATAACTAAAATTTTAATGGCTTGTTATTAATTTTTAGATAATTTTTAAAACTCTGAAGACAGCCTGTAATAATTTATAGCTTTACTATATTTATATGCGCTGAAATAAAATAAATGAAGAACTTTTAACACCCATTATGTAAGTGGTTGATAAATGAATATAGCACATTCAACTGTGAAGGTATTCAGATAAAAAATTGTTTTCCAATAGTAATTGATTAACTGACAAAGGATAAAGTAACTCTTTCTCCTCTAACTATAATCTACCTTAGTTTGAAGCCGGGCGGTATAGGCCAAACATTACCATTATTTCTCTATAACGTTCATTATACTCTCTTTGTTTCTCAATGTCACAAATATATACCAAATAATCGATTTTTTTTTAAACTGAGGAAAAGATGATGAAGTAAGTATATGCATCTGAGCTAATAATCCACTTCTCAAAACCCCACATTAAAGCTATACAAAAGCTAAGAATCTAAAAGGAAAGAAAGGACCAATGCCTAAGAATTTAACAAACCATGCCTGTGTAGTGAAGGCACCATTAGAATACAAACTGAGGGGTTTCAGAGAGCTTCTGAATGGTGAAGTAGAACACCTCCACATGCCACAGTGCTTGCTGGGCTCCAAGAGGACTGAAGTTTCTTTGTTCTTGACCTCATCCTATGAATCTCTTCATCTGGCTGTTGGTTCCTGTGCCTTAATATCCTTGGTAATAAACCACTCATCTGAAAGTTTTGGGGACATTGGTTTCTACTCTGACAGTTATTTTCCCTCAGCACATGACAAATGACAGTCAACTGTTCTCCAGCTTCTTAATTAATAAGGCACCTTTCAGTGTAACTGCCATTCATTTTTTTGCCGTGTGGCTGATAGGTTCTTGGTGCTCTGGCCGGGTGTCAGGCCTGTGCCTCTAAGGTGGGAGAGCCAAGTTCAGAACACTGGGCCACCAGAGACCTCCCGGCTCCACGTAATATCAAACGGTGAAAGCTCTCCCAGAGATCTCCATCTCAACGCTAAAATCCAGCTCCACTCAACGACCAGCAAGCTACAGTGATGGACACCCTACGCCAAACAACTAGCAAGACAGGAACACAACCCCACCCATTAGCAGAGAGGCTGCCTAAAATCATATGAAGTTCACAGACACCCCAAAACACACCACAAGACACAGTCCGGCCCAACAGAAAGACAAGATCTAGCCTCATCCACCAGAACACAGGCATGAATACCCTCCACCAGGAAGCCTACACAACCCACTGAACCAACCTTAGCCACTGGGGGCAGACACCAAAAACAACAGAAACTATGAACCTGTAGTCAGTGAAAACGAGACCCCAAACACAGTAAGTTAAGCAAAATGAGAAGACAGAGAAACCCATGGCAGATGAAGAAGGTAAAATCCCACCAGACCAAACAAATGAAGAGGAAATAGGCAGTCTACCTGAAAAAGAGTTCAGAGTAATGACAGTAAAGATGAACCAAAAATCTTGGAAATACAATGGAGAAAATACAAGAAATGTTTGACAAGGAACTACAAGAACTAAAGAGCAAACAAACAATGATGAACACCACAATAAATGAAATTTAAAATTCTCTAGAAGGGATCAATAGCAGAATAACTGAAGCAGAAGAACGGATAAATGACCTGGAAGATAAAATAGTGGAAATAACTACTGCTGAGCAAAATAAAGAAAAAAGAACAAAAATAATTGAAAACGGTCTCAGAGACCTCTGGGACAACATTAAACGCACCAACGTTCAAATTATAGGGGTCCCACAAGAAAAAGAGAAAAAGAAAGGGACTAAGAAAATATTTCAAGTGATTATAGTTGAAAACTTCCCTAATATGGGAAAGGAAAGAGTCAATCAAGTCCAGGAAGCACAGAGTCCCATACAGGATAAATAAGGAAAAACACGCCAAAACACGTATTAATTGAATTATCAAAAATTAAATACAAAGAAAACATATTAAAAGCAGCAAGGGAAAAACAACAAATAACATACAAGGGACTCCCCATAAGTTTAACAGCTGATCTTTAAACCCAAATTCTGCAAGCCAGAAGGGAGTGGCAGGACATATTTTAAGTGATGAAAGGGAAAAACCTACAACCAAGATTACTCTACCCAGCAAGGATCTCATTCAGATTCGGCAGAGAAATTAAAACCTTTACAGACAAGCAAAGCCTAAGAGAATTCAGCACCACCAAACCAGCTTTGCAACAAATGCTAAAGGAACTTCTCTAGGCGGGAAACACAAGAGGAGGAAAAGACCTTCAATAACAAACCCAAAACAATTAAGAAAATGGGAATAGGAAGATACATAACGATAATTACCTTAAATGTAAATGGATTAAATGCTCCAACCAAAAGACACAGACTGGCTGAAAGGATATAAAAACAAAACCCAGATAATGCTGTCTAAAAGAGACCCACTTCAGACCTAGGGACACATACAGACTGAAAGTGAGGGGATGGAAAAACATATTCCATGCAAATGGAAATCAAGAGAAAGGTGGAGTAGCAATTCTCACATCAGACAAAATAGACTTTAAAATAAAGACTATTACAAGAGATAAAAAAGAACACTACATAATGATCAAGGGATCAATCCAAGAAGAAGACATAACAATTTTAAATATTTATGTACCCAACATAGGAGCACCTCAATACATAAAGCAAATTCTAATAGCCATAAAAGGGGAAATTGACAGTAACACAATCATAGTAGAGGACTTTAACACCCCATTTTCACCAGTGGACAGATCATCCAAAATGAAAATAAATAAGGAAACACAAGCTTTAAATGATACATTAAACAAGATGGACTTACTTGATATTTATAGGACATTCCATCACAAAACAACAGAATACACTTTCTTCTGGAGTGCTCATGGAACATTCTCCAGGATAGATCATCTCTTGGTTCACAAATCAAGCATTGGTAAATTTAAGAAAATTGAAATCGTATCAAGTAGATCTTCTCAGAACACAACACTATGAGACCAGATATCAATTACAGGAAAAAAATCTGTAAAAACTACGAACACATGGAGGCTAAACAATATACTACTTAATAACCAAGAAATCACTGAAGAAATCAAAGAGGAAATAAAAAATACCTAAACAAATGACAATGAAAACATGATGACCCAAAACCTATGGGAAGCAGCAAAAACAGTTCTACGAGGGAAGTTAATAGCAATACAATCCTACCTCAAGAAACAAGAAACACCTCAAATAAACAACCTAAACCTTACACCTAAAGCAACTAGAGAAAGAAGAACAAAAAACCACGAAGTTAGGAGAAGGATAAAAATCATAAAAATCAGAACAGAAATAAATGAAAAAGAAATGAAGGAAAAGATAGCAAAGAGCAATAAAACTAAAAGCTGGTTCTTTGAGAAAATAAACAAAATTGATTAACCATTAGTGAGACTCAACAGGAAAAAAAGGGAGTCACATCAACAGAATTAGAAATGAAAAAGTAGAAGTAACAACTGACACTGCAGAAATACAAGGATCATGAGAGATTATAAGCAACTATATGCCAATAAAATGGACAACCTGGAAGAAATGGACAAATTCTTAGAAAAGCACAACGTTCTGAGACTGAACCAGGAAGAAATAAAAAATGCAAACAGACCAATCACAAGCACAGAAATTGAAACTGTGATTAAAAATCTTCCAACAAACAAAAGCTCAAGACCAGATGGCTTCACGGGGGAATTCTATCAAACATTTAGAGAACAGCTAACACCTATCCTTCTCAAACTCTTCCAAAAGATAGCAGAGGGAGGAACACTCCCAAACTCATTCTACGAGGCCACCATCACCCTGATACCAAAACCAGACAAAGATGTCACAAAGAAAGAAAACTACAGGCCAATAACACTGATGAACAGAGATGAAAAAATCCTCAACAAAATACTAGCAAACACAAACTAGCAGCAGATTAAAAGGATCGGATACCATGATCAAGTGGGGTTTAACCCAGGAATGCAAGGATTCTTCAATATACATAAATCAAGCAATGTGTTACACCATATTAAAAAACTGAAGAATAAAAACCATATGACCATCTCAATAGATGCAGAAAAAGCGTTCAACAAAATTCAACACCCATTTATGATTAACATCCTCCAGAAAGTAGGCATAGAGGGAACTTACCTCAACATAATAAAGGCCATATATGACAAACACACAGCCAACATCATTCTCAATGGTGAAAAACTGAAACCATTTCCGCTAAGATCAGGAACAAGAACAAGGTTCCTCACTCTCACCACTATCATTCAACATAGTTTTGGAAGTTTTAGCCACAGCAATCAGAGAAGAAAAAGAAATAAAAGGAATCCAAATCGGAAAAGATGATGTAAAACTGTCACTGTTTGCAGATGACATGATAGTATACAAAAAGAATCCCAGAGATGCTACCAGAGAACTACTAGAGCTAATCAATGAATTTGGTAAAGTAGCAGGATACAAAATTAATGCACAGAAATCTCTTGCATTCCTATACACTAATGATGAAAAATCTGAAAGAGAAATTAAGGAAACACTCTCATTTACCACTGCAACAAAAGGAATAAAATACCTAGGAATAAACCTATCTAAGGAGACAAAAGACCTGTATGCAGAAAACTATAAGGCACTGATGAAAGAAATTAAAGATGATAAACAGATGGAGAGATATACCATGTTCTTGGACTGAAGAATCAACATTGTGAAAATGACTATATTACCCAAAGCCATCTACAGATTCAATGCAATCCCTATCAAACTACCAACGGAATTTTTCACAGAACTAGAACAGAAAATTTCACTTTGTATGGAAACAGAAAAGACTCCAAATAGCCAAAACAGTCTTGAGAAAGAAAAATGGAGCTGGAGGAATCAGCCTCCCTGACTTCAGACTATACTAAGAAGGCACAGTAATCAAGACAGAATGGTACTGGCACAAAAACAGAAATATAGATCAATGGAACAGGATGGAAAACCCAGAGATAAACCCACACACATATGGTCATCTTATCTTTGATAAAGGAAGCAAGAATATAAAACAGAGAAAAGACAGCCTCTTCAATAACTAGTGCTGGGAAAACTGAACAGCTACATGTAAAAGAATGAAATAAGAACACTCCCTAACACCATACACAAAAATAAACTCCAAGTGGATTAAAGACCTAAATGTAAGGCCAGACACTATAAAACTCTTAGAGGAAAATGTAGGCAGAACACTCTATGACATAAATCTCAGCAAGATCCTTTTTGACCCACCTCCTAGAGAAACGGAAATAAAAACAAAAATAAACAAATGGGACCTTATGAAACTTAAAAGCTTTTGCACAGCAAAGGAAACCATAAACAAGACAAAAAGACAACCCTCAGAATAGGAGAAAATATTTGCAAATGAAGCAACTGACAAAGGATTAATCTCCAAAATTTGCAAGCAGCTCATGCAGCTCAATATCAAAAAAACAAACAACACAATCCAAAAATGGGCAGAAGACCTAAATAGACATTTCTCCAAAGAAGACATACAGATTGCCAACAAACACATGAAAGATTGCTCATCACTAATCATTAGGGAAATGCAAATCAAAACTACAGTGAGGTATCACCTCACACCAGACAGAATGGCTATCATCAAAACATGTACAGTAAATGCTGGAGAGGGTGTAGAGAAAAGGGAACCCCCTTGCACTGTTAGTGGGAATATAAATTGGTACAGCCACTATGGAGAACAGTATGGTGGTTCCTCAGGAAACTAAAAGTTGAATTACCATACGACCCAGCAATCCCACTACTGAGCATACGCCCTGAGAAAACCGAGCCACGTACGACAATGTTCACTGCAGCACTATTTACAATAGCCAGGACATGGAAGCAACCTAAGTGTCCATCAATAGATGAATAGATAAAGAAGCTGGAATATTACTCAGCCATAAAAAGAAACAAAGTTATTTGTAGTGAGGTGGATGGATCTAGAATTTGTCATACAGAGTAAAGTCAGAAAGAGAAAAACAAATACTGTATGCTAACACATATATATAGAATCTAAAAAAAAAATGAAGAACCTAGATTCAGTATAGGAATAAAGATGCAGACGTAGAGAATGTACTTGAGGACATGGGGAGGGGGAAGGGTAAGCTGGGTGGAACTGAGAGAGTGGCATGGACTTATATATACTACCAAATGCAGGGGCTTCCCTGGTGGCGCAGTGGTTGAGAATCCGCCTGCCGATGCAGGAGACACGGGTTCGTGCCCTGGTCCGGGAAGATCCCACATGCCGCGGAGCAACTAAGCCCGTGAGCCATGGCCGCCAGGCCTGTGCGTCCGGAGCCTGTGCTCCGCAACGGGAGAGGCCACAACAGTGAGAGGCCCGCACACACACACACACACACAAAAAAAAAAAAAACCCAAATGCAACATAGATAGCTAGCGGAATGCAGCCGCATGGCACAGGGAGATCAGCTCTCTGCTTTGTGTCCACCTAGAGGGGTGGGATAGGGAGGGTGGGAGGGAGACACAAAGGGAGGACATATGGGACATAGGTGTATGTACAGCTGATTCACTTTGTTATACAGCAGAAACTAACACACCACTGTAAAGCAATTATACTCCAATAAAGATGTTTAAAATTTTTTTTTAATTTAAAAAGTAAAATAAAGGAAAGAAAGGGCAGGAGAAGAATAAACACGACGATTTTGGAAGCCAAATAAAAGATGATCAAGAAGTAACTGATGGGGTTTCCCTGGTGGCACAGTGGTTGAGAGTCCGCCAGCTGCTGCCGGGGACACAGGTTCGTGCCCTGGTCCAGGAGGGTCCCACATGCCGCAGAGTGGCTGGGCCCGTGAGCCAGGCCGCTGAGCCTGCGCTCCGCAACGGGACCAAAAAAAAAAAGAAGTAACTGATGCAGGACATCCAAAAAAAAAAAGATAAAAAAGATAAACAGTAATCATTAACACCTCAAAAGGCTTAGGAACTGGTGATCCCAGATAATTCTAAAGTAGGGAGGAAGGCAGGCAGTTAAAATGAGGATGAGTCAAAAGCTGTTTAAAAAGCAGTCAGACCACGAGCTCCCTTCTCCCCTACTCCATCCGTTGGGCAACTGCCCTTCCCAGGTCCTAATCGAAGATTGGAGACTTACCCTTTAGGGAGTGTAAAAACAGAGTTTCTAGACTAAGGAACATCCAGCATAGATAAGAGCAGCAGTAAAGTACACTGAAATCTGTAAGATTATGTGTATTTGTATATACTGAAAGATGAGATGCCCCCATCAGCTTCCCTCAAGGGCTCCCATGATATGTTAACAATCTAACAAGCCTAAAGTCTAACAACAGGGATTCCTCCAAAAAGTAACACAGCCAGATTACCATACAGTGATGCTCATAGTTGACAAAACATTAAACATTAAGCAAGCTATCAATGATCAGACATTTAGCAAAGTCTCTTAACATGAAAGACAGAACCAAAAAAAAACAGAAAAAAAATGACTAAAACACCTTTAAACCACCGTATCTTATGAAAGACAACATAAGATACTGCATGCATGAAACAAGACCAGAATGTTACAAAAAGGACTATTCCCAGAACAAAAAAAGAACATTCAGAATTTGATGAAAAAGTTGAAGGATAAACATGAGAAAATTTCAGGAAGTAGAGGAACAATACAGAGGTGGAAAGATGAAGAAAATGGAAGAGCCAGTCCCTGCTATCTAATACTTGAATAAAAGGAGTTCCAGGAAGCAAGAGTTGACAAAATAAAGGGGAAAATAATCAATGAAATAATTCAAGAGATTTTCCCAGAACTGAAAATGGAGCATCACTTTCAAATTTCTGAGGAAAAACAATTTCCAACCTTGAGTTCTATGTTCAATCAGACCATGATTCCAATGTGAGAACATATTAAATATATTTGCAAACATACAAGGTTTCAAAAATATATATCCCTATTCCTCTTTCTCACAAAAGTACTAGAAGAGGTATGTCACCAAAACGAAGCAGCTACTTCAAAGAAAAGTAAACAGGAACTGCAATACAGAACAGAATCCTCAGAAGAATAGTAAAGGAGAGCTCTCTGGACAACAGCCATGCATCTGACTTATACAGAGCTAACACAACAGTGCACACGGAAGCAGATCAGAAGGCCCCCAGAGACACTTCCTCAATAAGATGAAAAAGACAGAACACCTGATATGCACAAATATCTTTAAGAAAGATTCAGACAAGTGGCAGAGTAGTTGGGGTGGAATTACTGATACGTACACTGAAAACTGTGTGGGAATGCATAAAACTATAAGCAAATGAACAACAAAATCAATTATTAAATCAGAAAGACAAAAAGTTGTATAGGAAAAGCGACTATAGTTCACTAAATGGATCATCACTAACAGCATATTGAGTCACAATAACGTAAGTAATTACTACTGATCTTACAAAATTATATATCAGAAAGATGAGGAAATGTTATTTTGTGTGATGCGGGAACAAGAGGAGAAAAGAATGCTAAATTCACCATCCAGAATGGGAAATCAATAAATACATACATCAGAATAATCAAGTAGTAGCAATATACATGTGTTACTAGAGACATGGAAGTAAATACCAAAACATTAACAAAACCAGATGAATGCGGTAACAATAGTTTCCTCTGGGGAAAGGGAAATAAGTAGTAGGATGGCAAGTATTGGAAACTCATAAAACTAGACAACTCTTTAAATCATGTGAATGTGTAATTTCAATAAAAATTTTTTAAAATCATACCAACAAATTGATACAATCTCAAAACTGATTATCAAAATGCTCAGATTAGCAAACACCAAGAAACTATTATCACTGCTCAGCAACTTTACAACCTATCACATCTGTCCCTACACTTGATTTTCTAGCTAGTCCTCTCTGGAAGGATTACCTTGTGCCATTAAACGAGGTGATTTTCTTGGTGATCTCACTGAATTTTCTTCTACTTTGTCCCTCAAATTCCTGTTAGGTAAAATCAGCTCTTCTTCATCAATGGTATCATTGCCACTTTCTTTTACAACTCCTTCATCCATAATATCGTCAAGACCAACAACTAGAAAAAAAAACAAAAAAACAAAATTTTTTGAAAATGTTGGTGATGTTAAGTATTTAAAGGCAGTACAGAAAACACTGTGAGACAGTTTAATGTAATACCAAGTAGTCCTGAAAATCTAGGTCTATTCCTAAAATGTAATAATGCCACTATCAAGCTACCAGTTCAGTTTTACAAACTTCTACCGTATGAGGCAGCTAGTCAGAGAAGATTAGTTGTAATTCTTCTTGATTTGACCTCCACTATTACTCACTGTCACTTATCATTCACTGTACCTTCATGAACATCATAAGCAGCTATACCTGGATACTTAATTACCCCAATTGGTTAAAGGAGTACAAAAAAGAGTAAATACCCTGAAAAGCTTGTGATTCTAGGTTCATGCTAGAAGCAAAAGATTCTAGTTCTAACTGTAATCTATTCCTTGAAGACTTTATGCTTCATGTGTGAGAGTAATGGAGATATACTCTGAAGTTGTAGCAAGCACACACACATGCACACACACAGAAATGAAAAACATAATATAACTTCCCCTCCCCCAAATGCTAGGGAAAATAGGTGTTTAAATAGAACTATACAATTAAATTACCTTCCCCTAGTCAAAAGAGAGATAGAGTCATTCATTTCACAGCAGGGGAGGGGGCATGGAAAAGGACTGGGGAACACTGTATTTATATTATCAACAGGCTTATTTCTGTATCTACCAAATGTCACTTAACTAGCTGACATACAGCAATTCTAAATGTGCAGTTGTATGAAATCTTGTAAAAAGAATGTGATTATTTAGATCATACGTCCTGGTTTCAAGTCTCTGCTAAAACATTTAAATAAAACCTAAGTCCCTTAACCTCTCTAGTTTCTCTCTTAAATGAGAATAACAATACCTGTCCTACCTACCTCACAGGGCTGTTGTGAGGATCAAGTGAGATGATGTATGAGAACTCACTTTGTAAACTTTAGAGCACTACACAAATGTTAGTTATTATCTTCATCCTAGGGGTTAGAAGGAACCTCAAGAAGTTATCTAGTCCTCATCTTTGTATCCAAGTAGAACTTCATTTAAGAGTTCAACAAGATAGTGGTCTATCCTAAAATTTAAAGAGAACAAAATTCTTTATAAATATACTTTCAAATGGTACAATCTTTTCGAAGAGCAATTTGACAACAAACAGAATCACGAAACTGTTTATATACTTTGACCAATATATTATAAAGTATAGACGAGAGAATAAATTATGAAAAAAAATTCTGGCTAGAAAACATAGTGTGATTCTTGTTAGTAACAGACAAATGAAATATTGTATAGGTACATTTAGACAAACAAAAATGATTAGCAGGAAACAGATGAAAATTATAATAGCTATTCTATAGAAGATAAGTATTCTTTTTTCCTATCTTTCACATTTCCTGCTATATGCATGGAATTACTCTCAAAAACAAAGTCCATGGGCTTCCCTGGTGGCGCAGCGGTTGAGAATCCGCCTGCCGATGCAGGAGATACGGGTTCGTGCCCTGGTCCGGGAAGATCCCACATGCCACGGAGCAACTAAGCCCGTGAGCCATGGACGCTGAGCCTGCGCGTCCGGAGCCTGTGCTCCACAACGGGAGAGGCCACAACAGTGAGAGGCCCGCATACCGCAAAAAAAAAAAAAAAAAAAAAAAAAAAAAAAAAAAAAAAAAAAACAAAGTCCATGCTTTTAATCACTACGCTATAGGCACTAAAAGCTTAGAGAAGAAAAATGTATCTTAGGAAAATTCATCAGGACTCATTTAAGATTAATTAGGGGAAACAGGTGGGGAGTTCAGTTAGAAGGCTACTCCACCATGATGGAATACTTATGTTGCCACACATTCACACACATTCTCAAAGAATTTTTAACATTAGATTAATAGTTCCACCATGTTCATTTTAAAAAGCAGAAGTTATGCATTATATGCATTACAAGTATGCAGAGATAGAAATGGATGGGGGAAGGCACCACAGTATTATCAATGACCATCTAGTGATTAGGTGGGGTAAGGAACTGGGGGGGTTTTAAATCACTGTTATACTGTCTCTATGTTTTCCACATTTTCTACAATAAACATGAGTTTTGTATTGTAATCAGGAGAGAAAGTAATAATTCAAAGAACAGTCCAGGAGAAAGGTAATTAAAATCTGATTAACAGTGTTTGTTGACAGGGAGTAAAAAGGTGTGTTATGAATTTTAGGGCTATATTGCAAAGCAGAATCAACAGGATTTAGCAAAGTCAAATCCAAAGGTCAATTATTAGATTTTACCTTAGTCCATTCCCTGGCAGCAGCCGACACAGCTGACCCCTCAGCCCTTCCTGAATCCCTTCTCCTCACTTAACTTCTGAACATCACATGCTCCTACCTCACTAGCTACTTCTGCTAAACACCCTTTACAGAGCTCTTTTCGCAGATATCACACAGGACAGGACTTAAGCGTTCAATACTCCCACCTATCCTTTATACACATTCAACCCTCCCTAAATGATCTCATCCAGTCAATATACACTTGAGTGACTACCCGAAGTTATCTTCCCCAGCCCCAAGCTCACATTTGACCTCTGGAAGAGTGTAATTTAACATGTCCACTAGGTTGTCTAACAGGTATCTCAAGGTTAACAAATAGAAAATAAACACTGATTCCACCATTCCCCCTCCCCTCAGTAAAACTGTCCTCCTAAGACAGTCCCACTAATGGAAACTCCATTCACCCAGCTGCTTGATCCTGAAGCTCTAGAACTATCCCCAGCTCCTCTCTCCTCATATCCCACATCCAAGAGGTCAGCTCAACCTGCTAGTTCTATCTATCTACAGAACACATCACCACCTGATCACCTCCACAGCTCACATTCTACTCCACATCACCATCTTCTCCCATCCAAACTACTTTAAGTCTCCTAGTGTCCCAGGTTCCTCTATGGCCACCTCCTACACACACACACGCACACGCACACGCTCATCTCACACACACAGTTTATTCTCCACACCGTCCTAACTATATTTTAGCGTCTTCTAAAATATAAAGTTGTATCACATTACCGTTCTTCTGACAAGACCCTCCAAACCCTTACGAACACACTTAGATGTACGTTAAAATCCTAGCCAGGGTCTCCAGGGTCCTAAGAAGGGCTTCCCCCACCAAATTCCCTGACTTCTCTCCTGCCACTGACTCACTGTGCTCCAGTCACACTGGTCTCCCCAGAACACTGGGAAGCAAAAGGCCATCTCAGGGTCATTTCACTCGTCCTCTGCCTGGAGCACTCTCCTCCCAGACAGCCACATGGCTCGCTCACCCGTTTCATTCAGGTTTCACTCAAAATCGACCTTCTCACAGAAACCTTTCCTGAGGATCTTATCCCAAACAGCATTCTCTCACCACTGCCTCCTGACCCTTAGCATATTTTATCCTTTAAAATGTGTTTCACTATCCAATGAAACATCTAATTTTCCACTAGAATGTAATTTCTACAATCCAGGGACTTTGACTCTTATTCACCACTGAAACTCCAGAACCCAGTCATAACCTGGTATATAGTGGCTACTCCAGAAACACTTGCTGAATAAAAGAATTAGGGGAAACAAGGAACCTGGAAAATTTAAACTTTGATGACTGAGAGAGAAATGTTGCAATTAACT
This sequence comes from Kogia breviceps, assembly GCF_026419965.1. Lineage (NCBI taxonomy): Eukaryota > Metazoa > Chordata > Mammalia > Artiodactyla > Physeteridae > Kogia > Kogia breviceps. The sequence goes on from NC_081322.1 coordinate 17,539,290, forward strand.
GAAAGAGAGAAGTTAGAAAGAATAAATCTGAAAGTAAGGTAATGACTTAACTTTTTGAATGTTAGTGACATGAAAAAAAAAAAGAGCAGGCAAAAGAAGTATCAAAGTTAACGCACCTTCACAAAAGAAGGGTAAGGAGAATTTCAGGGATCAGGAAGGTTAACTGCTATAGAGAGAACAAAGGAAGGAGAAAAATCCACTAATCTGAAACACAGAAGCAGAGGACCAGATGACAAGAGGTTAAAAAGTAAGTGGAGAATGACAATGGCAGTTTCTCTTTCATTTATTTTCAAGAAATTTAACGGTGAAAGAAAATGAGGACAATCAGCTGAAGGAAGTTAAAGGGATGAAAGATGATTTTTCTGTGTAAGTAAAAGAAACGGGGGTGGGGAGGTGAGGTGGTAGAGTCCCCTTTACACAAAAGAGTGAGGGAAGGAGAAGGTAGAGAGAGTGGGCAGAGGGAAGAGGAGAGTGGGAACGGGAGGGGAAAAGCAAGAGATCTAAGCATCTTCCACTGCTGGAAATAACTTTGGAAGCTGGCGGACGCCTGAGGCCCCAGTGTCTTAAAACCTCTCAAGTCAACAACCTACAATTAGAATGCTTAAGGCTGCACTGAGATGCTCCTCAGAAGCCGATTTCCAAGCATATCACCTGTTCTGTACTCCTGCTACTCCTAGCAATGTTTCCTCCATCTCAAAAAGTCACCCTGACATTAAATCAAGCTCCAACACTGTCTCCAGCATTTCCAGGGCTCTCAAGCAGAAGTAGGCCCCCAACAACCAAAGCAACTACTTAACCTAGCTGTGCCTCAAATTCTTCTATAAAATGGAGATCATGCTAGCAGTCAGAGGGGCTCTGTGATGATTAAATCAGTGTGTGTGTAAAAGGGCTTGGAACAGAACCTGGCACTTAGAAAATGCTGGCTTCTGTTCAGTCTCCCCCATCATGGACCCCCACCATCAAAATTTACATATTCTTTTTCCCTTACTTTTTTCCCTCAACTCCCCCCAGAACAAATCAACCGTTAAAAAAAGTACCAGAAATTTCTTTCTTCTAATCCATTTATCTGATTAAAGTAATTCAGAGTACAGAATGAATTATCTCTGGCAAAACCCTCCCAATTAGGTATTTACGTTTTAAATCGTTCAACTTCCACTTAGCTTAACTTTCGTAGCTTCCACTAAGAAAATGAACAGAAAGAAGTGAAGGAGAATCTGTGTTCTTTTCAAAACACTGTTTACTCTCAGGGACCTCCCACTGCTACAGGCAAACTAAGATTCAGTATTTGATTTCCAGTTTTTAAAAAGTGGCCAGTCCTACTCAACACATCTACTAAAAAGGGAATTTGGAGTTATCAAAAAAAAAAAAAAAAAAAAAAAAATCAAAGGCCAGAATTATGTAGGAGGCAAGTGTGATAATGTGGGAAAACACTATGTTTTTCCTCCCTCCCACATTTCAGAATTAGGTGTCATTCCCATTTTGAAATTCTGGCACAAAATCTGTAATCATACTAAATCTCCTTGAGCCTGAATTTAGATCACATTAAAATTCCTCCCATCCTCACCTACAAATGGCCCTCCTTAAATCTGCCGAGTCAGGTCTGTGTGAAGTCCTCCTGACACAAATACTACTTTATTCAAATCCAGACTATTTAATTCACATCTATCTTCTTGAAGAGAGGAGGTAAATGAGATAAAAAGAATAAAACTGAACTATTTAAAGCTAAATTTATCGAATTTCTCAAAATTGGGATTACTTTAAATCACCTTATGCCATACAAAAGGGAGAACCATAGTACAGCAGGGACTCTTCACATTTGACATGCCTTAACTCACGCTGGCACTGCAGAGGCCAAACTCAACCGCTTCTAGGACACCCATCTCCTCTATTATGAAACTTGGCACTAAATGTCAGACTTGAGAAAAAACTAAAGAGCATGACCTCTTTCCAGTGTCACGACAATAAAGGTTAGGTATGTACTTTACAGGGCCTGGACTTGAAGGAGAATAAGAAGTCACACAAACACATCCCTGCAACAGAGTCCCCACAGCTTCCGCCTTGAACACCGCAGGAGACCACCACCCAGCCCATCCTTGGCCTCCCTTCAGGGAGCATTCTTTCCTTTATGGATGATTCATACATCCTTCCAAAAAGAGGCCACGTCAGATACACACCATCAAGTTGTGTTATATACAATTAGTCATTTGTGGGTGAATTGATCATTTTAGATATTATGTTTCTAAGTTGAACAACACAAATAATGTTATCTTTTTTCCCTCTTAAATTTCTTCTTTACAATAAACTTTAAAACACAGGTTTACTGAGTCAAAAGAAGGCAAATTTATAGATTTTACCATTTTTAATCTCACCACATGGCTTTCAATAAAAAGCATAGGGCTTCCCTGGTGGCGCAGTGGTTGAGAGTCCGCCTGCTGAGGCAGGGGACATGGGTTCGTGCCCCGGTCTGGGAAGATCCCACATGCCGCGGAGCGGCTGGGCCCGTGAGCCATGGCCGCTGAGCCTGCACGTCCGGAGCCTGTGCTCCGCAATGGGAGAGGCCACAACAACGAGAGGCCCGCATACCGCAAAAAAAAAAATAAAATAAAATAAAAAGCATGAACAATTTACAATGCAAAAAGCTTCACATTAAGTGTCAATTAAGAACTTACTAGCACTGAGTTTCAGATTTTTAAAAGAAACACGGTGGGGGCTTCCCTGGTGGCGCAGTGGTTGAGAGTCTGCCTGCCGATGCAGGGGACACGGGGTTCGTGCCCTGGTCTGGGAAGATCCCACATGCCGTGGAGCGGCTGGGCCCGTGAGCCATGGCCGCTGAGCCTGCGCGTCCGGAGCCTGTGCTCCACAACGGGAGAGGCTACAACAGTGAAAGGCCCACGTACCGGGGGAAAAAAAAGAAAAAAAAAACCAATAAAAGAAACACGGTGACTAAAAAAGCTTGACATATATATACTGCCTTTCTGTATTTCTTTAGCTTTGCCTACTCGCCTACTCTCATACTCAGGTCTTAATAAATGTGTTTCTCAATAATTTATATGAACTCTTCATGTAATACCTTTGTTACCTATTTGATGCAAATATTTTCCCTTGCTTACCTTATCTTAGTATTATCTGGTGTCAATTTTTTTCTTCAGAATGCTGCCTTCAGTTACTCCAACACTATTAAATTATCCATCCTTTCTGCTGAAATTTAACACATTCTAAAGTCTTATATTTAAACATGCACAAACATTTCAACTTTTGTCAAACTCAATTCATACTTAGGGAAAAAACTGATTAGTATTTCACAGAAAGGGGGTTTCTATCAAACAAATCTAAAAGAAAGACATTGGGTTAAAAGCAGTTAAAACAGTTTATTCACTGCAGATCTACAGAGCCTTCAAAATGCTAAATAAAGGCATTTTATGAGGGAAAAAAAACTGCACATGATGAAACTGTTTCCCAAGCCTTATATTCTCACACACACACCAATAAAACATACACCAAAATGCTAATGATGGTTATTTCAGAAAGGATTTTTCCCTTCCTCTTATTCACACTTTCTAATTCATCTCACATTACATATATTTTGTCAAAAAGAATTTTCCCCCAAAATGTGTAATACATGCGTGAATGCCTAGAAAAAGAAGCTGGAAAGGTTTTCCATGCAGAGGGAAGTAGTATCATTGGTGCCACTTTTTAAAGCTTTCCTTTTTAAATTATACACGCACATGGTTTTAAAGAGTTGTGTCTGGTTCTCAAAAAGACAACCCTCAGAATGGGAGAAAATATTGGCAAATGAAGCAACTGACAAAGGATTAATCTCCAAAATTTCCAAGCAGCTCCTGCAGCTCAATATCAAAAAAACAAACACGCCAATCCAAAAATGGGCAGAAGACCTAAATAGACATTTCTCCAAAGAAGACATACAGATTGCCAACACACACATGAAAGAATGCTCAACATCACTAATCATTAGAGAAATGTAAATCAAAACTACAATGAGGGGCTTCCCTGGTGGCGCAGTGGTTGAGAATCCGCCTGCCGATGCAGGGGACACGGGTTCGTGTTCCGGTCCGGGAGGATCCCACATGCCACGGAGCGGCTGGGCCCGTGAGCCGTGGCCGCTGAGCCTGCGCGTCCAGAGCCTGTGCTCCGCAACGGGAGAAGCCACAACAGTGAGAGAGGACCGCGTACCGCAAAAAAAAAAAAAAAAAAAAAAAAAAAACAACTACAATGAGGTATCACCTCACACCAGTCAGAATGGCCATCATCAGAACATCTACAAACAATAAATCCTGGAGAGGGTGTGGAGAAACGGGAACCCTCTTGCACTGTTGGTGGGAATGTAAATTGATACAGCCACTATGGAGAACAGTATGGAGGTTCCTTAGAAAACTAAAAATAGAACTACCACATGACCCAGCAATCCCACTACTGGGCATATACCCTGAGAAAACCATAGTTCAAAAAGAGACGTGTACCACAATGTTCACTGCAGCTCTATTTACAATAGCCAGGACATGGAAGCAACCTAAGTGTCCATTGACAGATGAATGGATAAAGAAGATGTGGCACATATATACAATGGTATATCACTCAGCCATAAAAAGGAATGAAATTGAGTTATTTGTAGTGAGGTGGATGGATCTAGAGTGTCATACAGAGTTAAGTCAGAAAGAGAAAAACAAATACCGTATGCTAACACATATATATGTGGAATCTTAAAAAAAAAAAAAATGAAGAACCTAGGGACAGGACAGGAATAAAGACACAGACATAGAGAATGGACTTGAGGACACGGGGAGGGGGAAGGGTAAGCTGGGACGAAGTGAGACAGCATCATGGACATATACACACTACCAAATGTAAAACAGATAGCTAGTGGGAAGCAGCCGCATAGCACAGGGAGATCAGCTCCGTGCTTTGTGACCACCTAGAGGGGGATACGGAGGGTGGGAGGGAAACGCAAGAGGAAGAAAATATGGGGATATATGTATACTATACGTATAGCTGATTCACTTCATTATATAGCAGAAATTAACACACCATTGTAAAGCAATTATACTCCAATAAAGATGTTAAAAAATAATTAGAGCACACTGCCAAAAAAAAAAGTTGTGTCTGGTTCTATAAAGTTTATTAAGAAAAGCATTAATGCTCAGCTCGCACGTCCCCCTCCACTTCCCCCACTGAACCTCAATTACTTCACTGGGAAAATGTAGACATTACCACCCTCTGTTGAAAGGTTTCTGTGAAAACTGAATAAACAACTGTAGTTTCCTACACAGTGCATGACATGCAAACAATAAGACTGTAGCCATTATTATATCCTGGCAGATTTTTTTCAAACAATTTTCTATAGCCATAAGTGCCCTTCATTTGACCCCTTCCCAACTGTCAAAATAATTTCTCTTATTGCCAACATGACTCTTATCAGGCTACTATAAGAGTGAGATGTAATCATTCCCTAAATTTTTAACATTTTAATTCCATCCTAAAATACTGTAAGTTATGTACCTTTAAGGTAATTCCCTCAAAAATATTTACTGAGCACCTACTATGTGTCACACTCTGGCCTAGATTATTCCATATACCAGTGATACAGAATTCTGAAGACAAATGACCTCGTTTCTTACATATATATATATATATATATATATATATATATATATATATATATATATATATACACATATGGGGGTGGCATTTACATAGACTGAAACATAGTAAAGTTACATAGCAACCAAATGAACAGATTGACCTATTTCAATTCCAATTCAAACTGTAAAAAGAAAACAATGAGTGGGAACTGGGTAAATAACTGAAAGCTGACTGCATATTTGGAAGTATTAAAAACTATCTTTAATTGTTTTAGGCAGGATAATATTAGCATTATTTGTTTTTAAATAACAACTTCTTATATTTTAGAGATACATGCTGAAATATTTACAGGTAAATGATATGATTTCTGGGCTATGCTTGAAAATAATCTTGGTTGGGGGGAGGTAGGGAGAAGTGAGTGGGGTATAAATGAAAAAAGACCAACTGTATGAGTAACAGGTAGATGAGGGTCATTATACAAGTCTCGCTGCTTTGTTTGATGTTTTCCATAAAATAGAAAAAATTTTAAAAACTGTTCCCATGAAGCTTCATTTTAACGAGGGTGAGACAAATACATAAGATATGTGGCATGTTAGCTGATAAACCATATGAACAAAAGCAAAGAGTAACAGGGAGTACAAAGAAGGGAACACAGGGTGGTCTGTAATTTTAAACCAAATGGCCAGGGAGAGCCAGGAGTACTGGTTCCAGCTGTCTCCTGCACAAGACCTTCCAGGCCAAAAGAAAGGAGCTCGCTGTGCAGGCTGGAAGGAGCCTGGGGATGACAACGCTGAGGTGACTTCTCAGCCAAAGCTCAACAAGTTGAGGGAGTAGCTTTCTAGCTAGAAGACACATCAAGTACCTAGACTCTGAGGCAGGAGTATGCCTAGGATGATGGAAGAACAGAATGGAGTCAGGTTTGTGAGGCCAGATTAGGGAAAAAGGGGAGAAGGGCAGATAAAAATAGAGAGGTAAAGCAGCAAGCTAAAGTCATTCTTGCAGGCCATGAGGACTTCAGCTTTTTCCTTTGTGTGAAATGGAAAGTTACCAGAGTGCTGTGAACACAAGGGTGATAGGATCGAACTTTTAACAAGATTACTCTTGGTGCTCTTTTTAGAATAGATGGGAGAGAATCCTCAGGGGCAGAAGCAGGGAAGCCGCTTCCAAACTAACGCAATAATCCAGGTGAGAAATGGTAACCGCTAAAACCACAGTGGCAGTGAAGAAAGTGAGACGTTCAAGTTGCCAGATTCTGGATGTATTCTGAAAATAATACCAACAGGATCTGCTGATCAACTGAATACAGAACGTGAAAGACGGTACATAAAGAATGACTTCCAAGTTTTCTGCTGAGCAACTCGAAAGAAGCTGCCATTTCTAGAGATGAGGGAGACTGCAGGCTTAAGTGGTTCAAGGGGGACTAGGAGGTGGGGAAGCAGGTACCAAGAATTCAGTGTTACATCTACAAGCCTAGGACACCTGAGGTCACGAGAAGCTAGGAGAGAGGCCTGGAGCACACTGTTCCCCACAGCTTTCAGAAGGAACCAACCCTGCCAACACTGTGAATTTGGACTCTGGCCTCCGGACTGTGAGACAACACATTTCTGTTGTTAAGCTGAGGTGATTTGTTAGGGTGGCCCCAAGACACAGACACAGCACTGGTGCCCCTTTTATTTTTAAAAAATGTTACTGAAGTATAGTTGATTTACAAAAAAAAAAAAAAAAGTCAGTGTTAAACCTTAAGCTTAAGATGCCCAAGAGACATCCAAAGAAGTAAATGCAGGGGTCTGGAGTACATATATTTGGGATCTGAATTATAAAGCGTTTTTTAAGTCATAAAATTGTATAATATCACCATAAATGTGAGTAGAAATAGAGAAGATGCCTAAAATCTGAACCCTGAGATACTCCGGTACCTAGAGGTCAGGAAGATGAAGAGGAGAATCAGAAGAAACTGAGAGGAAGAAGACAGCAAGGTGAGAGAATAACCGCGAGTGGCAAACCAAAGATCGAACCTGGCAGAGTGACACTGCCTGCAACCCAGAGCAGCTGGTAAGAGCAAAATCAGAATTTGGAGGAAAGATATTGGGGATAGAGAGCATTAAAATTTCTTCCAGGAGTTTGCTGTAAACAGAGCAAAAAGAACAGGGCAAGACAAATACACTGATGAATAAATATAAAAGATGACGTGTGGTTAACACTGAAATTCAATTGTAAGGACTTTGACAGAGACTCTTTCAGACTTCTTTTCAGTTCTATCAAGCACAGAGAAAAAATAGAGTAGATATCACATCATGGTAACTACAAACCATATCTATGAAAAACAGAGAATAGAAACCGAATCAGAAAACATGAAAATCTAGTTTCATAAAAATCTAAATATCTGATTTCATAAATATCTCAACATGTACCCAAATACAGGATATAAGGGCAAAAAAAGTACCTAAATGGTTTTTTTAAAATTACCAAGCAACATTTATTATGAAATTAAGGAAAATAATCAAAATGTATATAACAAATTTTCAGTTGAATTAGCTCCACTCCATTATTTCTAAAAACAAGCAGAGAGAGGAGGCACTTGGCCATCCACCAGCCAATTCTGGAAAACTTAGTGACCAGGTAAACACCATTAATAAAAACTTGAGTGTTTAGGGGGTACCGTGGATTATTTCGTTGCTTAAGGATTTGCTTCTTGGTTGTTTAAATCTTTTTTTTATCTCTTAGGGTTTCTTCTCTTCTAGTGGGATAGTATATGGGGAAATCGTTGTCTTACAGTTCATTTACACAGTCTACCAACTACAGACTCAACTAAAACTAAACATGAATGTATTCCTATAAATACAACCCCAGGTGATACTACAGTTGACCCTTGAATAACATGCGTTTGAACTGTGGAGGTCCACTTATACACAGATTTTTTTCCATAGTAAATACTCAGCATCACACGATCCATTGTTGGCTGAATCTGTGGACATGAAACCGCAGATATGGTGGAACTGTGGACAGGAAGGAACCTCTGATATGGAAGGCAGACGGTAAGTTATACTCAGATTTTTTACCACGCTGAGGGCTGGCTTCCATAACTCCACATTGTTCAAGGGTCAACTATAGAACTATTTATTAACATTAGATTACTTTAATCTGACAAAAGGACTGACTAATCAACACTTAAACTAATGTATACTTTTCATTTGCTATTTCTCTACTGGGAGTGTACTCCCCTTACCCAGGAACCCAGGATCTTCAAAAGGCTGGCCACTACATGGGTCTAAACTTGTTGCTACTCTTGTGTCACCTCCACACATAGACTTGCCCTGACCAGCCCAACTCAAATAGATGGTCTTGGCCACCAAACAACCAACCAGATAGTCTTTATCATCTTACATTCTACTTGGAAGCTCCAGGAGGACAGGGACTTTGTCTCAAACACAACTATATCCTCCAACATTGGCATATGATGGGTATGCAACAAATATTTGTTAAATGAACAATCACTACCAACCGCTTTTCACCAAAGCAAATCATTATACCTCACAACTGTGGAATCATGCGGTAAGCTGCTGATGCCTGCAATGCTATTTAATGAGAATGTTACCATAAAACAAGAATTGGTTGAAAAAATGTGACTAACCCTCTTACAATATGGATCTTACCGTTATTTATTGAGTTTTACATTGCTATCAACCAGATCCCAACTAGGCACTTTGTTTCATAACATTTTGTTTGCTTTTACCCAAACAAGGCCAAGCAAAAAGTTCTTAGAGGATTACATATTTTTCAGTAGGTAAGAGTGAAACAATTAACAATCTTAATCTTAACCCCAGGACAAGACTTTTAATGACATTATACACAACATTAAATAGAATATCAACTCCACAAGGGCAGGAATTTGTCATTGTTTTCTGATATATCTGTAACTACTATAACAGCAGCTGGAACATACAGTGAGTGTTCAGTCGTAAGCACAGCTTGGATGAAAAATGCGTGAATGTATACAAAAATTCAAGGTTCCCAAATTTTCATCTCAAGAGATTAGAACCACACTGTTAAACTGGACTCCAATCTGGAAGTTACCATTAGTAAACAAAAGAAACAGAATAACAAACCTCTACTCCGTATCACAGTAGTGTTGACTGACCCATTGCAGAACTCAGAGTAGGAATGTTGAGTTTTTAAAAGCCACAGATTAGAAGGAAATATCCCAACACGAAACAACCAAACAAAAAGCTACCCGCTCAGAAAGATACAATTAGTAATGTGTCAGAACTAAAGCCTCTTTACAACAGATAAAAGTCTCTACCTAAAAGGAACTTTGATCAAGTACACTAAATAGAGATTGAAAACATAACCTTAATTGCATCAAAAAGAATAAAATACCTAGCAATAAATTTAACAAAGGAGGTGAATGATCTGTACACTGAAAACTCTAAGACACTGATGAAAGAAACTGAAGACACAAGTAAGTGGAAAGATATTCCATGTTCATGGATTGGAAAAATTAATGTTGTTAAAATATCTAACATACCCAAAGCAACCTGTAGATTCAATGCAGTCCCTAACAAAATTTCGATAGATTTTTCACAGAAATAGAACAATTCTGAAATTTGTATGGAACCGCAAAAGACCCTGAATAGCCAAAGCAATCTTAAGAAAGAAAAACAAAGCTGGAGGCATCACACTCCCTGATTTCAAACTATACTACAAAGCTATAACCATCAAAACAGACACACTAATCAAAGGAACAGAACTGAGAGCCCAGAGACAAATCCACGCATGTATGGTCATTCATTCATGACAACAGAGCCAAGAATATACAATCAGGGTAGTCTCTTCAATAAATGGTGTTGGGAAAACTGGACAGCTACAGGTAAAACGGGGGCTTCCTTGGTGGCGCAGTGTTTGAGAGTCCACCTGCCAATTCAGGGGACAGAGGTTTGAACCCTGCTATGGGAAGATTCCACATGCCGCAGAGCAACTGGGTCCATGTGCCACAACTGCTGAGCCTGCACTCTGGAGCCCGCATGCCACAATTGCTGAGACCCGCACATCTAGAGCCCATGCTCCACAGCAGGAGAGGCCACCGTAATGAGAGGCCCGCACACTGCGGCAAGGAGTGGCCCCTGCTCACCGCAACTGGAGAGAGCCCACACACAGCAATGAAGACCCAACACAGCCAGAAATTAATTAATTAATTAATTAGAAGGAAAAAAAATGAAACTAGACCACCATCTTACATCATACACAAAAATCAACACAAAATGAATTAAAGACGTGAACATAAGACAAGAAACCACAAAACTCCTAGAAGACATAGAGTAAGCTCCTTGATATTGACAATAATTTTTTGAATTTGACACCAAAAGCAAAGGCAACAAAAGCAAAAATAAACAAGTGTGACTACCTCAAACTACAAAGCTTCTGCACAACAAAGGAAACCATCAACAAAATGAAAAGGCAACCTACAGAACTGGAGGAAACATTTGCATATCATATAGCTGATATGAGGTTAATATAGAAAATATATAAAAACTCACAACTCAACAGCAAGAAAACAAACAATCCAATTTTAAAATGGGCGAGGAATTGAACAGACACTTTTCCAAAGAAGACATACAAATAAATGGCCAACAAGTATATCAAAAGGTGCTCAACAATCCCTAATCATCCGGAAATGCAAATCAAAACCACAATGAAATATCACCTCATGCCTGTCAGAATGGTTATCTTCAAAAAAACAAGAGAAACAAGTGCTGGCAAGGATGTGGAGAAAGAGAGCCCTTGCCCACTGCTGGAAGGAATGTAAATTGCTGCAATCGCTATGGAAAACAGTATGGAAATTGCTCAAAATATTAAAAATAGAACTACCATACGATCCAGCAATTTCACTCCTGGGTGTATATCTAAAGGAGATGAAAACAGGATATTGGAAAGATATCTGCACTCCCACGTTCACTGCAGCATTAGTTACAACAGTCAAGATATGGAAACAACCTAGTCCATCACTGGCTGACTAGATAAAGATGTGGTATATATAAATGGAATACTACTGTCATGAGAAAGAAAAAATCCTGCCATTTGGGATTACATGGATGGACCCTGAGGGCATTATGGTTAAGTGAAATAATCCAGACAGAGAAAAAAAACAAATACTACATGGCTATCACTTATATGTGGAATCTAAAAAAAAAGTCAAACTTAGAGAAAAAGAGAGTAAAAAGGTAGTTTCCAGGGGCAAATAAGGAGAGGCTGAGGTTGGTAAAGGCTTATAAACTTGCAGCTATAAAATGAATAAGGTCTGAGGAGCTAATGTAAAAACATGGTGACTATAGTTGATACCACTGTACTGTATAACTGAAATTTGCAACAAGAATAGAACTTAAACCTTCTTACTACACACATACACAAAGATAAATATATGAGATGAGGGATGTATTAACTAGATGGGGGGAATCCATTCACAATGTATATCAAATCACCATGATATACACTTTAAATATCATATAAGTTTATATGTCACTTATAATGCAAAACTGAAAACTTTAAAAAATTGATAGAAAAAGCATCAACTCTGAAATAAATTTAGAACACATAAGAGAATTGTAAGAACTTGGAGAATACAAGAAGAGAATTCTAACAAACATACTGGATAAACTCTGAATATACCTAGGTAAGAGCCTTAATGAATAAAAAATGAATTAATATTTTATGTATTTAGCCTTTATCAACTATATATAACAAAATGTATCTTTTTCCATTCCACAATGTAAGTTTAGAAGTTAGTAAATACTTTCTGTTATCTTTAATAGTCTATCTGGGTTCCTATGAGCAGTAATGGACCAGGTGATCCCTTACCAAGTTCATTTTAGTTAACATTTTAATTCTAGAGCCCTTCCTAACGAAAATCAAGTAAACAGCAGCCCTCAGAGAAAAACTAATTTAATAAAATTTATTTCCGCCATGTGTTACACATGCACACACAATTCAAAAGCATGTACAATGTTAATTTTATTTCACATATTTCTAATTATCTAAGTTTCCTAGCCTCTCAATTAGATGGATAGAATTGTATCAGAAGTTTGAGAAAGATACACTATTAGGTCTAAAAATATTATTTTTTAAAAAAGAGAAAGAAACCATTGGAAACAATTTTTCCAAGTGTATTTCTCTCAGGTCCAATTAATGTAGGGACCAAAAAGCCCTAATACTAAAACAGTACCTAAGGGTATCACTAATAATGAATAATAACTTATTTCCTAAGATAATTCAATCAACAAAGTTAAATTACGTTCATTATATTGTTTTTAAAAAGGAAGAGCTTTCTAATTAATATATTTTAGAAAATGACCCATCCAAAATGGTTAAAAAATGGTTTTAAAACTGTGTGTTCCTTGGGAAATTGTTTTATATGAAATAACTATTTTCCTAAAATATCACATGAATATTTCCATATTAAAGACAACACGGCTTGTCCATTAGTCAAGGTCATTTGTTTGACAATTTTCCTGTAACCAGTGTGTTATCAAACTTGATTTAAAGCACTTCTATCAATGTTAAACCTTAAACCCAGAAAAAAATTTTCTACCAAACCAATCAACAGATCAGCTACCAAACTGACATCAGATGTACTTTTTGTGAAGTTGCATATCAGGAAATCTTTCATAAAGAAACTGGACAGGTGACCCTTGAACAACTCGGGGGTTAGGGGTGGTGGCCTTCCATGCAGTCGAAAATCCATGCATAACTTATGGTCAGCCACCCACCATTCTGCATGAGCAAGTCGTGTAGCACTACAGTATTTATTATGGAAAAAAAATCCATGTTTAAATGGACTCCCACACTTCAAACCTGTGTTGTTCAAGAGTCAACCGTAATTATACACATAAAACAGGAAATTATGATTCTGAAGCCAAAATTAAAATATTTAAGAATGAGGGAAAAAAATCAATAAGTACTTTAAGAAGCACTCTGCCTCTGCAACAATGGCAGTGTGCATAATTCTCCCTATTAGAACTTACACAGTTGAACATCAACACACATTCATTGTATCTGGGATGAAAAATAAAAAGTGTAACAAGATGTACTTTTAAAATCCAAGAACTCATTATGACAACCTAAAAAGAAAAAAAATAATTTGCCATTTCAGGCAATTAATGTGATCATTTTACCAACTCTTACTCTGGAAATTCAAAACCAAATGTTAATTCCTTCCCTTTAATCTGCCTCTTCAGTAGGAACTATAGTTTAGAGCAGGGGTCCCCAACCCCTGTTAGGAACCGGCCCGCGCAGCAAGAGTTGAGCAGCGAGCAAGTGAAGCTTCATCTGTATTTACAGCTGTTCTCCATTGCTCTCATTACCGCCTGAGCTCCACCTCCTGTCAGATCAGCAGTGGCATTAGATTCTCATAGGAGCGTGAACCCTACTGTGAACTGCACATGCGAAGGATCTAGGTTGTGCGCTTCTTATGAAAATCTAATGCCTGATGATCTGAGGTGGAGCTGAGGTGGTGACGCTAGCGCTGGGGAGCGCCTGCAAATACTGATTATCATTAGCAGAGAGGTTTGACTGCACAGAGACCATAATAAATCAACTGCTTGCGGACTCATATCAAAACCCTATTAAGCTGCATCTTACAGAGTAGACTGGACATATGCAACACACTTTGGGTATCACTCTCTCTCATCACACCCAGATGGGACCATCTAGTTGCTACAACTGATTCCACCAAGTACATCAAGGGATGCATAAAACCATTAAAGGCTAATGAGGAACAAAATATTCCCATGTTGCAGTTATACCCCTACAAATTACCTGCTAATAACTCAAGTATTTAGGAAGGACAGCTTTGGCTGCTGCCACCTTAATCCAGCAATCAAATCTAACATCAAAACCAGTGTAAGGGGCTTCCCTGGTGACGCAGTGGTTGGGGGTCCGCCTGCCGATGCAGGGGATACAGGTTCGTGCCCTGGTCCGGGAGGATCCCGCATGCCGCGGAGTGGCTGGGCCCGTGGGCCATGGCTACCGAGCCTGGGTGTCCGGAGCCTGTGCTCCGCAACGGGAGAGACCACAGCAGTGAGAGGCCCGCATACAGCAAAAACAAAACAAAACAAAACAAAACCACACCAGTGTAAGACTTCTAACATGATATAACGTTAACTACACAGCTTCACCCATGAAGGAGTCTTGCCAAAATATGTTTAACCTGAATCTAATCAAGCTTATTTTAAACCTAACTTCCAATTTACAGGAAATTAAAGAAATAGAGGAATAAGCCAACAGACACCAAACACACAAAAAAATTAAAATCCAAAACTTGGGACAATCCTAAGAGACATTTGGTTTTTCTCTTCAAAAAGTCAGCATCATTGGAAAAGGATGTGGGAGGCCTCAAATATAACTAAAGACAATATAAGGTCCTTGATTGCATCTTGATTTGAAAAAAATCAAGTGAAAATGATATTTTGGGGACAAGTGGCAAATTTGAATATGGACAGGTATTAGATTTTAGGAAACTATTTCTGAGGTGTGATTATGGCATTGCTATGTAGAAATTCTTTGTCTGGAGATGCATGATGAAGTTAATTGGGTGGAAGAACTGGCAAATTGATAAACGGATGCAGCAAATACAGCAAAACATTAACAGGTGAATCTTGGTGATGGGTAAATGTGTATACTCTATCCTTCTTTGTCCAGTATGTTTTAAGTTTTCAAAATACAAAATTAAACTTTTAGCGGGAAAAAAAAGGCCAAGATAGAAGTATATCCTTAATCAGGTATCTAAACAGCATATAATATAAATGATTTACAATCCATTTTATTCCAAGACAGATTTAAAGTGGCCTTTAAAAAGATATACAGTGCTTCCATGGTGGCACAGTGGTTGAGAATCTGCCTGCCAATGCAGGAGACATGGGTTCGAGCCCTGGCCTGGGAAGATCCCACATGCCTCGGAGCAACTAGGCCCGTGAGCCACAACTACTGAGCCTGCGAGTCTGGAGCCTGTGTCTGGCAACAAGAGAGGCCGCGATAGTGAGAGGCCCCCGCCTGCCACAACTACAGAAAGCCCTCGCACAGAAACGAAGACCCGACACAGCCAAAAATAAATTAATTAATTAACTTTAAAAAGAGATATACAGATTGGTTCAAGATGGCAGAGTAGAAGGAGGTGCTCTCACTCCTCTTGCGAGAGCACCGGAATCACAACTAACTGCTGAAAGTCATCAATAGGAAGACACTGGAACTCACCAAAAAAAGATACCCCACATCCAAAGACAAAGAAGAAGCCACAATGAGACAGTAGGAGGGGAGCAATCACAATAAAGTCAATTCCCATAACTTCTGGGTGGGTAACTCACAAACTGGAGAACACTTATACCACATAAGTCCACCCTCTGGAGTGAAGGTTCTGAGCCCCATGTCAGGCTTCCCAATCGGGTTCCAGCAACAGGAGGAGGAATTCCTAGAGAATCAGACTTTGAAGCCTAGCGGGATTTGATGGCAGGACTTTGACAGGACTAAGGGAAACAGAGACTCCTCTTGGAGGGCACACACAAAGTAGTGTGTGCATCAGGACCCAGGAGAAGGAGCAGTGACCCCAGGGGAGACTGAACCAGACCTACCTGCTAGTGTTGGAGGGTCTCCTGCAGAGGCAGGAGGTGGCTGTGGCTCACTATGGGGACAAAGACACTAGCAGCAGAAGTTCTGGGTAGTACTCCTTGGTGTGAGCCCTCCCAGAGTCCATCATTAGCCCCACCAAAGAGCTCGTGTAGGCTCCAGTGTTGGGTTGCCTCAGGCCAAACAATCAACAGGGAGAGAACCCAGCCCCACCGATCAGCAGTCAAATGGATTAAATGGATTTAATCCATTAAATCCATTAAATGGATTAAAGTTTTACTGAGCTCTGCCCACCAGAGCAACACCCAGCTCTACCCACCACCAGTCCCTCCCATCAGGAAACTTGCACAAGCCTCTTAGATAGCCTCATCCACCAGAAGGCAGACAGCAGAAGCAAGAACTACAATCCTGCAGCCTGTGGAACAAAAACCACATTCAAAGAAAGATAGACAAGATGAAAATAGGCAAGAGAGACCACATATATGCTGTCTTGTTACAAGAGACCCACTTCAGACCTAGGGACATACAGACTGAAAATGAGGGAATGGAAAAACATATGCCATGCAAATGGAAATCAAAACAAAGGTGGAGTAGCAATACTCATATCAGACAAAATAGACTTTTAAAAAAAGAATGTTACAAGAGACAGGAAAGACACTACATATGACCAAGGGATCAATCCAAGAAGACATGAAAATTATAAATACATATGCACCCAACATGGAACACCTCAATACATAAGGCAACTGCTAACAGCTATAAAAGAGGAAATCGTCAGAAACACAATAATACTGGAGAACTTTAACACCTCACTTACACCAATGGACAGATCACCCAAAAAGAAAATTAGTAAGAAAACACAAGCTTTAAATGACACAATGGACCAGATAGATTTAATTGATATTTATAGGACATTCCATCCAAAAACAGCAGATTACACTTTCTTCTCAAGTGTGCACGGAACATTCTCCAGGATAGATCACATCTTGGGTCACAAATCAAGCCTCATTAAATTTAAGAAAATTGAAATCATACCAAGCATCTTTTCTAACCACAATGCTATGAGGTTAGAAATCAATTACAGGGAAAAGAAACGTAAGAAACACAAACACACGGAGGCTAAACAATACGTTACTAAATAATCAAGAGATCACTGAAGAAATCAGAGAGAAAATAAAAAAATACCTAGAGACAAATGACAATGAAACCACAATGATCCAAAACCTATGGGATGCAGCAAAAGCAGTTCTAAGAGGGAAACTTATAGCAATAAAAGCTTACCTCAAGAAACAAGAAAAATCTCAAATAAACAATCTAAACTTACATCTTAAGAAACTAGAGAAAGAAGAACAAACAAAACCCAAAGTTAGCAGAAGGAAAGAAATCATAAAGATCAGAGTAGAAATAAATGATATAGAAACAAAGAAAACAGCAAAGATCAATTAAAAATAAAGCTGGTTCTTTTGAGAAGATAAACAAAATTAATAAACCATTAGCCACACTCATCAAGAAAAAGAGGGAGAGGCCTCAAATCAGTAAAATTAGAAATGATAAAGGAGAAGTTACAAGAGACACTGCAGAAATAAAAAGCATCCTAAGAGACTACTACAAGGAACTCTATGCAAATAAAATGGACAACCTGGAAGAAATTGACAAATTCTTAGAAAGGTATAACCTTCCAAGACTGAACCAGGAAGAATTAGAAAATATGAACAGACCAATCACAAGTAATGAAATTGAAACTGTGATGAAAAATCTTCCAACAAACAAAAGCCCAGGACCAGATGGCTTCACAGGTAAATTATATCAAACATTTAGAGAAGAGCTAACATCCATCCTTCTCAAACTCTTCCAAAAAACTGCAGAGGAAGGAACACTCCCAAACTCATTCTATGAGGCCACCATCACCCTGATACCAAAACCAGACAAAGATACTATAAAAAAGAAAACTACAGACCAATATCACTGATGAATATAGATGCAAAAATCCTCAACAAAATACTAGCAAACAGAATCCAACATCACATTAAAAGCATCATAAACCATGATCAAGTGGGGTTTATCCCAGGAATGCAAGGATGCTTCAATATATGCAAATCAAACAATGTGATACACCATATTAACAAACTGAAGGAGAAAAACAATATGAGCATCTCAATAGATGCAGAAAAGCTTTCAACAAAATTCAACACCCATTTATGATTAAAACCCTCCAGAAAGTTGGCATAGAGGGACCTTACCTCAACATAATAAAGGCCATATATGACAAACCCACAGCCAACATCATTATCAATGGTAAAAAACTGAAACCATTTCCACTAAGATCAGGAACAAGACAAGGTTGCCCACACTCACCAGTATCATTCAACATAGTTTTGCAAGTTTTAGCCACAGCAATCAGAGAAAAAAAAAACAAATAAAAGGAATTCAAATCAGAAAAAAAGTAAAACTTTCACTGTTGGCAGATGACATGATACTATACAGAGAATCTTAAAGACGCCACCAGAAAACTACTAGAGCTAATCAATGAATTTGGTAAAGCTGCAGGATACAAAATTAATGCACAGAAATCTCTTGCATTCCTGTACACAAATGATGAAAAATCTGAAAGAGAAAGTAAGGAAACACTCCCATTTACCACTACAACAAAAAGAATAAAACTACTAGGAGGGGCTTCCCTGGTGGCGCAGTGGTTGAAAATCCGCCTGCCGATGCAGGGGACACGGGTTAATGCCCCGGTCCGGGAAGATCCCACATGCCGCGGAGCGGCTGGGCCCGTGAGCCATGGCCGCTGCGCCTGCGCGTCCGGAGCCTGTGCTCCGCAATGGGAGAGGCCACAACAGTGAGAGGCCCACGTACCGCAAAAAAAAAAAAAAAAAAAAAAAAAAAAAAAAAAAAAAACTACTAGGAATAAACCTACCTAGGGAGACTAAAGACCTGTATGCAGAAAACTATAACACACTGATGAAAGAAATTAAAGATGATACAAACAGATAGAGAGATATACCATGTTACTGGATTGCAAGAATCAATATTGTGAAAATGACTGTACTACGCAAAGCAATCTACAGATTCAATGCAATCCCTGTCAAATTACCAATGGCATTCTTTACAGAACTAGAACAAAAAATCTTAAAATTTGTATGGCGACACAAAAGACCCCAAATAGCCAAATCAGTCTTGAAGGAAAAAAACTGGAGGAATCAGACTCCCTGACTTCAGACTATACTACAAAGCTACAGTAATCAAGACAACATGGTACTGGCACAAAAACAGAAATATGGATCAATGGAACAGGATAGAAAGCCCAGAGATAAACCCACGCACCTATGGTCAACTAATCTAGGACAAAGGAGGCAAGGATATACAATGGAGAAAAGACAGTCTCTTCAATAAGTGGTGCTGGGAAAACTGGACAGCTACATGTAAAAGAATGAAATTAAAACACTCCCCTAACAGCATACACAAAAATGAACAAAAATAAACTCAAAACGGATTAGAGACCTAACTGTAAGGCCAGACACTATAAAACTCTTAGAGGAAAACATAGGAAGAACACTCTTTAACATAAATCACAGAAAGATCTTTTTTGATCCACCTCCAAGAGTAATGGAAATAAAAACAAAAATAAACAGATGGGACCTAATGAAACTTAAAACATTTTGCAAAGCAAAGGAAACTACCAAGACAAAAAGACAACCCCCTTAATGGGAGAAAATATTTGCAAATGAATCAATGGACAAAGGATTAATCTTCAAAATATACAAACAGCTCATGCAGCTCAGTATTAAAAAAACAAACAACCCAATCCAAAAATGGGCAGAAGACCTGAATAGACATTTCTCCAAAGAAGACATACAGATGGCCAAGAAGCACATGAAAAGCTGCTCAAGATCACTAATTATTAGAGAAATGCAAATTAAAACTACAATGAGGTAACCCCTCACACCAGTTAGAATGGGCATCATCAGAAAATCTACAAAAAATAAATGCTGGAGAGGGTGTGGAGAAAAGGGAACCCTCTTGCAGCGTTGGTGGAAATGTAAATTGACACAGCCACTATGGAGAGCAGTATGGACGTTCCTTAAAAAACTAAAAATAGAAATACCATATGACCCGGCAATCTCACTACTGGGCACACACCCAGAGAAAACCATAAAAAGACACATGCACCCCTATGTTCATTGTAGCACTATTTACAATAGCCAGGTCATGGAAGCAACCTAAATGCCCATAGACAGATGAATGGATAAAGAATATGTGATACATATATACAATGGAATATTGCTCAGCCATAAAAAGGAACGAAATTGGGTCATTTGTAGAGGATGGATCTAGAGACTATCATACAGAGTGAAGTGAGTCAGAAAGAAAAAAAAATCATATATTAACGCATATATATGGAACCTAGAAAAATGGTACAGATGCACCAGTTTGCAGGGCAGAAATAGAGACAGAGATGTAGAGAACAAATGTATGGACACCAAAGGGGGGAAAGCAGAGGGGGGGTGGGGGGTTGGGGGGTTGGGATGTACTGGTAGATTGGGATTGACATATATACACTAATATGTATAAAATAGATAACTAATAAGAAACTGCTATATAAAAAAATAAATTAAATTTTTTAGAAAACTGAATACATAACTACCACAGGAATGTTAATAGCCAAATGGTTAATGAGAACTGTCAATTGGAAGAGCATTTAAGATGGGTCACTATTACAGTAACTGAGAATTACAGGAAACTTGAAAAGGCTGCAATCTTATAACTCATATAAAAAAAAACCTGATAGAGGTTTTCCTAGAATTGATAACAATCTTAAAAATTTATATCATGTTTCAACAGTGAACTGTACAGCTGCGAGAAGCTTTCTGAACCATCAACAAAAATCCAGATTTTAATACTGCCATGTTCCTGTAACTCTTAACATTGTTAGTCTAAGTTCAAAGCCATGGCTACCTTTACTACTGAGATTTTATAACACAAAATTTGTATAAAGGTTAAATTAGTCCATTTTTAATTACTCATCCTTTAATGAGCATTATATTCCACATGGGAGTTATGTTTGATAAACTCCCAGTTATACAGTTACCCTCAGACACACACTGATGCAGCCACACATGTCTTTTTGAGAGTAGGTTCATAATGGTTCAGAATAACTTCAGTTTGCTTCAAACACACATGTGTCTTTAACCTCTGTGATAATATATACCCTGCATTTAAACAGTAGCTCTTAAATAAGCAGTGATAGATAGCAGTGATTGTAAAACTGAAGAAACAACTTGAATTACCTACTTCAATGCTGTTATTCTTAGTGCAAATCAATCTCTCATCTTTGCAGAGTTTACTTACTGGAACCAATGTTTCATGTGTTTTTTCCACATGTTAAAGAATATAGTAATGTTACTAAAAATATTAATCCATTACTTTTGTCCTTTTTGCATTGTAATGTATACTGTGGTTTTTAATATTTTTTGTCATGAGTATATTAAGTCTAATAAAAGAAAATTTGTTGAAAAAAAACACAAATGTCTATTTACCATGCTAAAGACAAGACTAAATATTCTCTTTCTCTCCTCTGTATAGAAAAATGATTATACAAAATGTAATATGAAGAGGTAATCAAGAGGATGCACCCTCCCACCCCCCAAAAAAGCATTATAGAGATGTGTCAGGCAATTAACAAAAATAATTTTATTATTTTTCTGGATTTTGTAATGGCTGTGGTATTTGAAAGCTTCTTAAAATTTGCGTTTTATTTCTTTTTCCGTTCTAAATAAATATTTATTTTCAAACCAAAAAATAAAGTAAAAAATAAAGAGATATACAATATAAGGTAATATTTTAAAAGAAAAAAAGGAAGAAAAAGCAAAAGAAAAATAGAGGTAAGAATCTAAGGTGAAGTCAAGGATGATGTCAGTACCCAGAATGAGTTACAAATATTTACATTTTACTAAGAGTTCCCTGATTCTAATGAAGGTTAAAAGTCAAAGTTTGTCAGGCATTTAACAAAACACTTCAGGGAAAACAACAGTCATTATACATTTTAAAAGTACTGCCTCTAAATAAAATACTTTACCATTTCAACAGACAGCCACCCATATAGCAGCTTTCATTAGACTTTAAGTATACATTAAGCCAGTGGTCTCCTAAGGATGTGAATATACCTAAAGGGATGCATACACAATCAATCTGTGTCCAGGAAGAAAGTACTACTATGTATACTAACTGTTACCTAAAAACTAAACAGAAATTAAACTTTACCAACAGTTAATCAAACTGACACTAGTAATCTTTGCTGTATTCATATCAGTCACAATTATCTAAAGAGAAAGCTGAGAGTGAGAATTTCATAAAATGGAGGAGTTGACACATTTAATGGCATTTGTTTGCCTTCAACATTTTGCAGTTTCAGGATGTCATCGATGTAGCTTTTTATTTATATGTTTTAAAAAACTTTACAAACAGTAGATTGCTTACAGTAATTTTAATGAAATGGGAAATGACTATTAAAATCTTTATACCACACAGGTTCTCCATTAACTCACAGCAGTCCTGAAAAACTGTTTTACCTAAGATTGAGTTATACATCTTTCTTTCACACAAAATGAGACAAATACTTTACAAATGAGACAAGTGCTACAAATATACTGCCTTTTTTATTGTAAAGCAGCTGTAAATGATAAGTCATATGAAAAAATAAGCAGCTCAATCTGTCCCTTCTAGATAAAAGCGACATTTTAGTAACGAGTAAGAAAAATTGCTTTTGTAAAAGAAACTTTGGCTAAGCAAATGCCCATTTAGAAATGTTTCCATCATTATATAATGTGTGACTACAAACGAAATGTGCTACCTATGAAAACTTTTATCTGGACACTTTAATAAACTCAACTTAGAATCCAATGTATAAAAGATTTTATCAGAATGACAAAGTGAAATTCTCAAAAATATATTCAATCATACTGCACTCCAAAAAAGTTCTTGTATAATTGATAATTCTAATTAATAATTTTAAAGTATAAATATCATTTATGATATCTATAGCTCATTTAAAATATCTATTGTATGTGTTATATAATGAACATTAATATATTAGTAAAGTAGGACAAATATATAAACACACATGCAAGTATGAATGAGTACCCAAAAATGTCTTACTGATAAACACGTACAGTCAAAAGGTTTGGACACCATTCCCTCAATGAAATGAAGCCTCTGATATACAAATAGTAATTCTGACACCCACCCCCTCTTTGGGGTGAAACAACACAAGAATTCATTCTCCCTCTAAAATTTTTGATATGAGCAAATGATCATGACCTATGAACAAAGACCTAAATTTTACAAACTAAGATCTAAGTTCTATTAGTTAGGAGTGAAAAATACTCAGCCTAGAAAAATCTTTGACAAGTGAAGCAGGCTCACCTCTAAAAACAGGCCAAGTATTCAAACCCAGGTTGACCTACCAAGAAAAATTGGTCCTGATCTCAGCATCCCCACAGAGTGAACTAAAAAAACTGTGCCTGAGCCAGCTGGCTAGCAGCTGCCCAATGTCCGTTCAGCCATCCTTCCTCATTCATCAGAATTCCTGTTATTTCACATGGTCATACAAATTAAGACTACATTTTTCAATCTACCATACTGCCAGATGTGGCCAATGTCTAAGTAACGACCACCAGAATTAAAGGACGAATGGTACATGCAACTCTCAGAACATGATCATAAAGAAAGGGGACATACCTTCCCCTTCCCTTTTCTCTTTTACTGGCTAGACTCCAACTTGATAGCTGGAAAAGCCATCTGAAACTATGAGGTGAATTTGGAGATAGGGATCGTACTTGGTAGTGCAAGCAAGAGGGAACTTAGGTCCCTGACATTGTGGAGCCCCATACCAGCTCTCAGTCACTTTCTTCTGAGCTATTACGTGATAAATTTCTTTTTTTTTTTTCCTCAAACTTCCGAAGATGTATTTACCTTACCAAACACATGTGGGGTGCTTAACTCTATGCCAGTATGCCAGATGGAGGTGGGATCAGAATGCATGCAGATTTATTAGAGTGCTCTTGGGAGGGACATCTGTAGGAGGGAGGGAGCAGAGTTGGAGTGAGGGAAAGGCTGGGATGTGGTGCAGCGGCAACAGAGGCCTCAATTCGGCCAACCCTTCCGGTTGGAAGCTGGGGTGAATCTTCAGAGTTGTGGTGATAGTACCAGGCTTTTGTACCCCCATGGCAACGAGTCATTGGATGCAGGTGTGATTTGGGGTGAGGCAACGCTACCACCAAGGCAATTCTGAAGGGAGTTCTCAGCTAGCAGCACTTCTTTCTTTATACCACTGTTATCTGGAGTTTTCCATCACTCCCAGCTGAACCTAATCCTAGGCCAAAAGGCCAAAACTTTTTCATTAAGATGACCCAGTGAGTCACAACCCATGAGAACCAAATCCATGACAGCAACAGACTAGGAAAAGAACAAGAAGCCTTGAATAGGTAAAGGATTTCTGGTATCAGCCAGGAGACGGAGGATGCCTAGGTCTATGATTTGGGAAAATCCAGGTAACCAGACTTTCCTAATTCTCTAATAACAGGGATCTGCCATTGCCAAGGAATTATGAAATTCAACTCCTCTGGCTGCCAGGTACACCCATCTCTAGGATAGGGAGGGTGGGCCAGGGATAGGGCCCTAAAACAAGCTAATCTCTCTCTTTGGTCACTAAATCAAACAGGCTCCTCGAGATCTCATAAGAAGATTGCAGATGCAGCTCCTTTTTCAGAATTCCTTTTTGGTCAATATCCTCAAAAGATGGCAAAGTACAGAGTTTAGAGATTTTATTATTCATTTTTCTCCCTGATGGGGAACAAAAAATGGTAAGAATAAAAATTATGGAGATTAATTAGACAAAAGAATAGAAAATCAAGATCAAGAAAGCAAGGATCCTTAGTTTTCTTTATATCAAAATTATTTTCAAATTACAAAGAATTCACTACTTTAAAGATGAAAAAGCTGTTCATAAATCATTCATAAATACCAACTGTTCAACCAACTTTTGTACATCTACTATGTTAACAATATTCTATGATTATAAATAAGTATATTTGATCAATTGGTACCACATTAAACAATTATCAAATTAGAACCCTAGTCTTTCAAATTGCAAAATCATAGACTAGTAGCCTTTCTGCCCAAAGAATACTACTCACTATCCACACATGGTACCATAAAACTTTTTTACTCCACTATGTTAAAATGTACAAACCTCAAATAATTGCGAGATCACTTGCATTAAAAAACATTTAATAATGCAAATAGTTCTAGAACTGTTAGAGAGTTAACAATCATGTTTAAATTAGCTATATACTATTGTGATAAGCCTACTTGCTTCAATTCTGAGCTAAGATCAAAGACAAGGTATAAAAATTAATTTTCATTACAGACAGAGTAAGCAGTTAATTCTGGAGGAAAAAAACATTTTAAACATTTTGCAGATAAAGAATGAGGTGGAAAGGAATTCAGCTGAAAAGAAAGGAAGAGGCAGAAATGTGAGTGAATTCAGAAAATAATAGATGGTCAACAACAAGCATAATACATGTTTTCAAAATGGTGTAGGATAAGGGGTTTAAAAACACTTCTCTTTCATACCTCTGCACAAAACCAGGACTCACAGGTCAGGCTCACTGTATTATTATTCTAAACCAACAAAGTTATGGGTTTAAAAAGCTTGTGAAAAGCTAATCTGAAAATATGCCCATTCCTAACCTTCTTTAAGAGAAAAGTAAATTCAAATTTATACATCTTCAGAACTAACTCATGTCTGTTATGTTCTTCTTGTATTTTAAAACAATTTAATATATCTTTAAAATCTGACATGTATTCTCTTCAAAACACTGTACCAGCCATATTTTATGAATACTACATTTTTCAATAACGAAAAAAGAATATTTCCAGACTGTGACAAAAACAATAAAATTATCAGATTATCCTCTGTTCTGACAAGAGGAAAGAAAACTTGGCCTTTCTGACTCAAAACACAGGTGATAGTTTTCTCTTTTCTTGCAATTAGAGTACACCACCACCAGGAGGTAGCAGTCCAATAATCACAGCAATAATCACAGAGAGAAATCAAGTTTTAGACTAGAGTTCCAAACCAGTGGTCTTACAGTGAGATTTGTCGGATGTGCTATATCTCCTATTTAAGAAAACTTAAAACTATTTAAATTACCACAATGTAATCAAATAATAATCAGACATCATTTTAAATTAAAATATCTAAAAATAAGGGCTTCCCTGGTGGCACAGTGGTTAAGAATCCGCCTGCCAATGCAGGGGACACAGGTTCGAGCCCTAGTCAAGGAAGATCCCACATGCCGCAGAGCAACTAAGCCCGTGCGCCACAACTACTAAGCCTGCGCTCTAGAGCCCACAAGCCACAACTACTGAGCCTGCATGCTGCAACTACTTAAGCCTGCACGCCTGGAGCCCATGCTCCACAAGAGAAGACACCAGAGTGAGAAGCCCACGCACCACAACAAAGAGTAGCCCCCACTTGCTGCAACTAGAGAAAGCCCACGCACAGCAACGAAGACCCAACACAGCCAAATAAATAAACTTTTTTTTTTTAATCTAAAATATCTAAAAATAAATTAATGTTCACTCCCTTAAACTATCCTAGGCTGCTATCCACTCAAGAGGGCATGATTCACACTGTATTCTCTGATCGGTACTCACTGGAGTTGTACAAACCAAGCAGTAAAATGCTCTCATCCTAATCTTAAATGGGTTACAGGAAAATATCTTTACCAGACAAAAGGAATAAAAACAATTGTGTTAAGAACAATGTCATCATTTTGGATTCCTGTTTTAGTAAACTTCTAATTAATCATCCCATGACAATTTACCTCTTTGCTATGTAATTATACATTAAGTAACTGATTTATCATTCAAAATGGACTTAGAGACATAATCAAAAGTCTATGATAAAAGATCAAAATTAGAGAAAGAAGGTATTTTAGGGAAGAAAAGACCACAGAGGGCAGTACCAACAACAGTAGCTTCAGTTCAGAAATCTTTTCAGAACATGCTCAACTAAACCAAACAAAATAAATATGGAAGAGAGAAAAGTACAAGGGGTAAAAGTAGAAAGTACAGGCCTAAAGAGTTCTAAAACAATCTAGGCAATGATTATGGTGAAAATGGCAACAAGGGATTCTGCAGTCCTGCCATGACTGGAAGAAAACTGCAAGAATAATCAGTTGGAAGTAAAAGGGATAGAAATCTATGAATTTTATTCAACAAGTTGCCACTTTAACCACAGCTATAAAACAAAAGTCACCTATGCCAAAACAGAAGTCACCTATGCCAGAATGATCTTCATTTATGTCTGAAATTAGGCTTCTCCTGCCTATTTATGCATTATAGAGGGTCCCAAAATCATTTTCTGAGAAAAATCTTGGCTCTACCCAGAGAGGGAAGAGCAGCCTCCTATTCACACAGATGCCCCCATCAGTGCCTTTAAATTTTCATATCCCATCACATCCCTGTTTGTTTATAAAGCTTGTCTATGCACTTAGCTGGCAAAAAAAAAAAAAAAAAAAAGAGGTGGGGGGGTATAACTGCATTCCCAACAGTTCTCAGAAAGAACATTCTATTTCTCAATATATTTAGAAATCTGGTGTTAAAAAATGATATCCAAGGCGAGTTGTTTGAAAAATAACCTAAAATCTAACAGGGGACTGGGTCAGACCATTCATTATATTAGTCCCTGTAATACTGCTTATACTGGGATACTTAATGAGGGATGTCATAAGAAAAACCCCTATGTTCATTGAAAGTATGCTGTTAAGGATTATCTTTTATTATATCACATCACAATTAAACTGTGGATAAAATGTCTTCCTAATTTTAGTATAAGAAATAGTCTTCCTTTTCCTGGGCACCAGATTTGTTTTTACCTGTTTTCCTCTTCCACAACTGCTAGAATCTGAGAGGCACAGTTGTACCCCACCTGCAGACAGCACGTTATTTACTATCTTAACCTCTGCTCCCACTACTACTTCTTTCTGTTCCTTGTATTCTTTTCCTTTCACTTTTTTTTTTTCAGTTAAAAAATTTACTAAATACCTACTATCTCCTTTGTTCTTTTAAAAGACCTTTAAAAAAAGAAAGAAAACTTATTCTAATTTTTCTAGAGCCTTGATCTTTAGAGCACTCATGTATGTGAAGGCAAAACTTATACTTCCTATTTCCTCCCATTTTAAACAACAAGCAACCAAAAATAATCATTTGGGGAAAGGTTGTAACACTATGGGAAACATCAAAATAAACAAATAGGAAAATGAATTCAGACTATAAAGAAACTCTTACATATATTTATGACACAGAACACTATTCTAAAATGGTATGAATAAAGAGAACAGAAGACTTCTTAGAAATAGTGACTGTCAAAATTAAATATTCAAAGAGATGGAAAATATGGCAGTGAATCTCTAAAAAGACATTGAGCAAAATGATGGTAAAGATGCAAGAAAGAGACATGAAACATGGGCAATTAATCCAGAAGGGCCAACATCTCCTAGGAGTTTGCAGAGAAAACACAGAAAATTTCCCAGAACTGATCACTCTCCAAATTGAAAAGGCCCACCAAGTGCCAGCAAAAATAAGGCAAAGACTAAAACCAAAAGATAAGAAGATCCTAAAGTGGGGGTGCAGAAAAGGCCACCTGACAAAGCAACACGCCTTATACAAACCCAGGCAACCAACCCACCAGCAATATCAGAAGCAAAATTTTAAGAAAAGGTGATAATCAATTGTTTTCTCTATAAAGGCAAATTATTAGTCAAGTGTAATAATATTAGAAAGGTACTAAGAATGTCATTAAGAGGGCATAGATAAAGAGAGGAGAGGAAATCCAGGAAGACAACAGCTCCACTCAAGGAGGGCAGCGACACTAGGGTCGACAGACGTATGCCAGGCCTGGAGAACGGCAAACCCAGATAGGGACAGGACAGCAACAGAGGGCGCTAGGAGGCAGGAAGACTGAATAACTCCACAAGCATGCCCAAGACCATGGATAAAGAGGCCTGCTATACAACAAGCACAGAAATGCAAGCTAAAAAATAGTAACACAGTGTAAACTGTAAGTAACAGGTGAAAGGAAGAAACGGAGAGATATCAGGGGCATAGTGATGAAGACATGATTAATTTTATTCCACATTTTTAATTTAAAAGACAGAAAATTAAATGCTCAGTCAATGCAAAGTAAAATTAAAATATGTTCTACTTTATACTATATCAAGCTAAGGAAAGCAAAAGTCAACTGAATCAAATAGAGGTAAAACAGAGAAAGGCCACAAAATATACAAACTAAAACCATAAACTGGAAAACTCTAGCCTTGGGCCGAAAATTCCCTCTCTCTGCATTTTCTGAATTTAGAAAGTGATACTTTACTGTTGGTATTAAAGGGCTTATTTGTTTTATCTCTGAGTTCAATTCTGTTATTTTGGTAGTAAGGATCACTTGTAGCATTGATTAATGAAAACTACCTGTTTGAAAAGAATTGACAATCTATTTAAAATGTCTAAACTGAACATAGAGAGAGCAGAAGAAATAAGATGGAAAGAAACAGTGAATTAAGAGCAATGAAAGTTGCTTACATAAATGTAGTTATTCCTATGCTTTTAAAGATATATTTCAAATAATTTAAAGCAATGAAATACATTAAGCCTACAAATGAGATTTAGAATTAAAGCAAACAATCTAATTTCTAATAAAGAAAACAGAGACACTTTATGTTAGAACACACAATGACAGAGCACTCTAGGAGGACACTGACCATAAAACGTCACCTAATAGAAACTATATGAGACATGAATCCCCAATGAAATACAATACCTTGGTCAAGGTGATCATACCCAGCAGAAGTATAAGTCCCATGTCCCCTGGGAACCTATTACTCTATTTGAGGGAACCCCAAGTTCTTCCTTTTAGCCAATCAAACTCTGTCTCCCTCTAACTACAACCTACTGGATCTAGCTCTAGCTTTTGACTTTCCATAAAAAAGTCAAATCTCTTACCAATGTGACAAACTTTCAAGGATCTGTGGCTGCTGTCATATCCTACTCTTTCCACTTTCCAGCACTTTCTCTTCTCTACTAATTCTACAAGGTGTTTTTGCCTCTCTTTTCTGGTTGCTCTCTTCTATACACACCCACTTTCACCAAAACCCCTCTAAGTATAACTCAAAATATGTAATTTTTTTTTTTTTTTTTTTTTTTTTTTGCAGTACGCAGGCCTCTCACTGTCGTGGCCTCTCCTGTTGCGGAGCACAGGCTCTGGACACGCAGGCTTAGCGGCCATGGCTCACGGGCCCAGCTGCTCCACAGCACGTGGGATCTTCCCGGACCGGGGCACAAACCCGTGTCCCCTGCATCGGCAGGCGGACTTTCAACCACTGCGCCACCAGGGAAGCCCCTCAAAATATATAATATTAATGATCAATCTTACAGAAATAAAGTTCTATTCTTAAAGACTATGAATGTTCTTACAGGGCTAATCAGTTACTCGCCACTAACATTCAACTGAAGAGCATATGCTCTATCTTAACCAATATATGTTCATCTCATTTGCATAACTACTTTACATGTACTAAATTTGTATCTTCCTGTTCAAATGCAACTCTCAAAAATAAGATCAATGGCAAAAAGATGTTCAAAAGATCAATGGTAAAAAAAAAAAACCAATAAACACTACTACTCAGGACAATAAAAACAGTGAAAAAAAAGACCCCAGTGCAAATACGTAATGAATGTATATGTGTACTTGGATCAACAGGTGTAATAAATCTGCACAAAGAGTTTGCTGCCCCCACAAATAAAGTACAAATAAGGAAAACAATAATTAATATCTGAAACTGAATTTTATTGGACCAGGGGTCCACCGTGTTTAGTTCAATGTACTGATCTGAAATGCTGTCCAAGAGAAGCATGAAGCCATGAAAACTTACACCTTTTAAACAAATCTCAATGATGCAAAAGGATAACAATCATCTTTTCAGAACAAGTACCATAATTTTAAAAATATTACACAGATGAATTCTGCCTCTAATGATGAAGAAGCCCCAAACTACAGAGTTATGATTAAAAGTTAAAAATCTGCGTGCTAAAAAAAGGACCAAATCACACTACTGCTAAGCAACTTGTAGAACCAGTCTTAACATGTATTAACAATACTTTGCTCAGAAGAAAGGCAGTACAAGCTAAGATTCTTATTAAACAATGCTACTTGATGTTATATATTATCAATGGCATTCTTGATAGGAAACAACTATCACATATGCATGCTGGCAGAAATTTGCAATTGAAAAAACTAAACAATATGAATTTCTATACAACTGAAAAAACACTTAAATACACAATATGAATCAACTCTTAATATGTAAGATACTGAATTCAATGACTGATGTTTTTAATCTCCAAAAATCATGCTACAGGAGGGATTTTTTTTTTTAATTTAGTGAATGATGGTTTTGTAAGCCATGATATAGCCTGGAAAGGACATCTTGGTTTCACTGAAGGATGCAGTAGCTACAAGCGCTACGTGAATGACAGGCTGATCTGAATATCCATATTATCTACAGTGCCACTGAACATGCATACATTTCTTTGTAAAGTAAGATAAAATTAACATTTCTTCATGACACTGATAATGCCAGTTTTTCAAACACCATTTCAATGATTTTTAATACATTCCTCACATAGTATATAACTATTATAGTCAGTTATCTTGAACCTATTACTTGGGAAAATATTAGTTTTATTTTAAGGATAACAGGAATTTTTAAGAATACAAATAATTGGTTTGATCATCAAGATCAAACACTTCCCAAATACTTAATGAATTTCCTTACTGGAATTTTTTTAAATGTATTACTGGGTAATATGTATGATAAAAACTCTCCAGAAAGTGGGCATAGAGAGAACATACCTCAACATACTAAAGGCCACATATGACAAACCCACAGACTCATTCTCAAAGGTGAAAACCTGAAAGCATTTCCTCTAAGATCAGGAACAAGACAAGGGTGCCCACTCTCACCACTATCATTCGGTGCCCACTCTCACCACTATCATTCAACATAGTTTTGGAAGCTTTAGCCACGGCAATCAGAAAAGAAAAACAAATAAAAGGAATCCAAATCGGAAAAGAAGTAGAACTGTCACTGTTTGCAGATGACATGATACTATACATAGAAAATCCTAAAGATGCCACCAGAAAACTGCTAGAGCTAATCAATGAATTGGGTAAAGTAGCAGGATAGTAAATTAATGCACAGAAATCTCTTGTATTCCTTTACACTAATGATGAAAAATCTGAAAGAGAAATTAAAGAAACACTCCCATTTACTATTGCAACAAAAAGAATAAAATATCTAGAAATAAACCTACCTAAGGAGACAAAACATCTGTATGTAGAAAACTATAAAGCACTGATGAAAGAAATTAAAGATGATACAAACAGATGGACAGATATACCATGTTTTTGGACTGGAAGACTCAACAATATGAAAATGACTATACTACCCAAAGCAACCTACAGATTCAATGCAATCCCTATCAAATTAACAATGGCATTTTTCACAGAACTAGAGAAAACTATTTTACAATTTGTATGGAAAAACAAAACACCCCGAATAGCTAAAGAAATCTTGAGAAAGAAAAACAGCGCTGGAGGAATCAGCCTCCCTGACTTCAGAATATACTACAGTAATCAAGACAGTATGGCAGTGGCACAAAAACAGAAATATAGATCAATGGAACAGGATAGAAAGCCCAGAGACAAACCCACACACATACGGTCACCTTATCTTTGATAAAAGACGCAAGAATACACAGTGGAGAAAAGACAGCCTCTTCAATAAGTGGTGCTGGTAAAACTGGACAGTTATATGTAAAAGAGTGAAATTAGAATACTTCCTAATACCATACACAAAAATAAACTCAAAGTGGATTAAAGATCTAAATGAAAGGCCAGACACTATAAAACTCATAGAGGAAAACATAGGCAAAACACTCTATGACATAAATAACAGCAAGATCCTTTTTGACCCACCTCCTAGAGTAATGGAAATAAAATTAAAAATAAACAAATGGGACCTAATGAAACTTAAAAGCTTTTGCACAGCAAAGGAAACCATAAACAAGATGAAAAGACAACCCTCAGAATGGGAGAAAATATTGGCAAATGAAGCAATTGACAAAGGATTAATCTCCAAAATACACAAGCAGCTCATGCAGCTCAATATCAAAAAAACCAACAACTCAATCCAAAAATGGGCAGAAGACCTAAATAGACATTTCTCCAAAGAAGATATACAGACTGCCAACAAATACATGAAAAGATGCTCAACATCACTAATCATTAGAGAAATGCAAATCAAAACCACAATGAGGTATCACCTCACACTGGTCAGAATGGCCATCATCAAAAAATCTACAAACAATAAATGCTGGAGAGGATGTGGAGAAAAGGGAACCCTCCTGCACTGTTGGTGTGAATGTAAATTGATACAGCCACTATGGAGAACAGTACAGAGATTCCTTAAAAAACTAAAAACAGTACTACCATACAACCCAGCAATCCCACTACTGGGCATATACCCTGACAAAATCATAATTCAAAAAGAGACATGTACCACAGTGTTCACTGCAGCACTATTTACAATAGCCAGGACATGAAAGCGACCTAAATGTCCATCAACAGATGAATGGATAAAGAAGATATGGCACATATATACAATGGAGTATTACTCAGCCATAAAAAGGAACAAAATTGAGTTATCTGTAATGAGGTGGATGGACTCAAGAGTCTGTCATACAGAGTGAAATAAGTCAGAAAAAAAAAAAAAATACCATACGCTAACACACATATATGGAATCTAAAAAAAAACGGTACTGATGAACCTAGTGGCAGGGCAGGAATAAAGACGCAGACGTAGAGAATGGACTTGAGGACACGGCGGGGGAAGGGGAAGCTGGGTCAAAGTGAGAGAGTAGCATTGACATATATACGCTACCAAATGTAAAATGGATGGCTAGTGGGAAGCTGTTGCATAGCACACGGAGATCAGCTCTATGCTTCATGACGACCTAGAGGGGTGGGATAGGGAGGGTGGGAGGGAGACACAAGAGGGAGACGATATTGGGATATATGTATACATAGAGCTGATTCACTTTGTTGTTCAGTAGAAACTAACACAACACTGTAAAGCAGTTATACTCCAAAAAAGATATTTTTTAAAATAAATAAATAACATATTAAAAAAATAAAATGTATTACTGGGTAAATCTAAAAACCATATGCAAACACTGCATTTACATAAAGAAATACTTTATGGAGTCAAAAGCATTCAAAAAGAGGATCAGAAATCTACTTATTGTCTCTCAAAATGAAACAATAAGCATCCTAACTTTTGTGCAACTCCAGAGCACTAAAAGGGATCTACCATTTTCTTTCCTATTTTTATAATTGTTAAAGCTTCTCTATTTCTGGAGACAGCTGAAATATAATGCAAGACATTCAACAACTGGTCTTTAACAACTACAGCAAACCAACCTACATCAGAATAGTAGAGAACAAGACAGCTGTTATTGTTTGCTATCTTTTGCACTGTTAAGACGAAGGTTACAAAATAACCATAATCTATAGCTTTCAATGGCCTGAGGAATACTGATAAGGCCATTTCCCTGCTATGCTTCAGTCAAGACAAGTAGTAAAAACGTATAGAGCCAGGTACAAACATCTGGGTAAGAACTATGTCATTTTTATTTTATAGCAGAAAGTTGAAGCAGTTTGTGAATAGTTGAAAACAAAATTTTTTTTAATTTTAATATTTTCCAGTTTGCTATCATTAGAAAATATACTGTCCTTTTACCAAACCAAATATCCCAAAGGTCAAAAGGAACTTTGAAACAATCAAAATAAATCCCCTGCCTGATGGCACAGTGAAATCTAAGCAATCCTATAAAGAGCTTCACAATTTTAAGTTCCCCCCACATGTTCCCTTACATATCTTAAAAATGTATAAATATCATATATATTAACACAAATAGTTGTTTTAAAACCAAGATAAATAATTGTAGCAAATTTAAAATATGGAAATTGAGCAAATATTTATACTTACAGATTCTTAAAAAAGCTAGTTTGCAATGAAATCGTACACAAGTATTAATCAGATCTCAAAAAAATTTAAGTACGTCAATAAAGATGTTCTAAATCTTCTATTAACAAAAGAAATGTTCAACCAAAGAGACTTTTCATATGAAAAAAAAACTTTACACATCGACAGGAATTAAAAAAAAAAAAAAAAAGACTGCAAGTAAGAATACCAGTATTTCGAAAGGGCTGTAATTTTTTAAGAAAGTCTAAAAGGATGATACATTTGCCAGTTCCAGGCCCAATATAACATCCCTGAAACGGTTACTGTATTTCTAGTAATAAGCACATATGTATTCAATAAACGTTCTTCCTGAATTGAGACTAAACTGTGAAATTTTGTGCATATAACCAGTGTCAAAAGTGCTTCACAATAATTAGATATATTGTACTGACACAGGAACAGTGCATACATAAAACAAAATTTTAAAAGCTTTAAAACATTTAAGAATACAACAACAAAAACAATGTAAACCTATGCGATAACACAACACAATGTATATAATTCAGAGATATACCATTATTAACAAACAATTCAAAAGACTTCAGTATTAAGGAATTGTTAAAATGAAAAAATTCCTAGAAGCCAAAGTGTTGAGTCTTCAGGCAGAGAAATTTGACAAATCTGATGAATAAGTAGGCCACCTAAACCAGACTTTAAGTATTATTGTATCAAAATATTACGCAGAAAATATTAAAAGGAAATGAAAAATACTGAAAAACTGTAGTGCAGAAAAAGTCTAGAGTTATTGAAAAACTGAACACCACTACGTAAACCTGAACTACTCTAGGGAACGGAGAGGGAAAAAACCCTAACTTCTCTATGTGAAGCTGATTTTCCTTTGTCTAATTTTAGCTTACAGAATAGCTAATTGCTCCAAAGTTTGTTGTAATATTTTCTTTGCTTTATAAAGGAACACCTACATATTTTTTCCACATATTAATGTATCTCTGAAGTAATCTCTTTTTAAGAATTTGATTAGCCCTACAGAAAGTTATTTTCCTCTGAAAGTTACTATCTTTCAGTTACTTCAACTATAGATCCTAAAGCAGTGCTGTCCAATGGAAATATAATGCAAGCCACATAAGTAATTTTAAATGTTCAAGGAGCCACTTTAAAAAAAAAAAGGTAAAAACAGGTGAAATTAATTTTAATACAATATTTTATTTAACCAAAAATATCACCTCAACGTGTAATCTACATTTTTAAAACTTGATGAAATATTTTACAATCTTTTTTTCATACTGAAATCAAATGTGCATTTTAGAGCACATCTCCAATTAGGACCAGACTCATTTCATCTCCAATTAGGCCAACAGTTATAAGTGGCTAGTGGTTGCTATGCTGGACAGCAAAGGTCTACAGTTCTTTCTCTGGTTTTGAGATACAAGTACAAAATACTAAAAGATCTGAAATGGGAGCACATATTGTATTAAATTTGAAGGGCAGGGAGGGGCACTGAAAAAGGTCAATTCAGCCATTCCCCTTGACTCCAATAGGCCTGGGATGACATCATGTCCCCATTGGCAAGGCAATCCCTACTTGCTAGAGAGTCCCAATCATGACCTGTTGTCATGATGTAATTATTAACAGCACCCCCTATGATTCTCAAAAAAGCATCCCATTCTGGATGACAAATTATATGGTAACCCTATCTATATCCACAATATCCTTGAAGATAATTCCACATTCCTTGGAAGAAAATTTAAATTTTAAATTCTAATTGTGATGCCTAGAAAAGGAGCTCTAAATTCAAAGAAAAGAACCCTAAATGCACTACCCTCATCTAAAAAAAAAAAAAATCTTTACTTTAAATTGCAGACTAAAAAAAAAAAAAAAAAAAGTAAGAATTACCTGTTGAACAAGGCATCTGGAAATTGGGATCATTGCTATCCAAAACAGGCAAACAGAACTGGTTACTTGCAGATCCTAGCATAGGATCCTTATCGCTGAGCATGTTCTTCAGCGAGTCCTCTAAGACATTTTGACTTGTACTAAAATCCTCACAGACTTCATTCTCCAGGTTGGATCCTAGAAATAGGGCATCATCTAAGTGTTCAGTAGGAATTAAATGATTAAATGTATCAACTATATCCATGAAGACTTCTGTGTGTCTTTCAGCCCTATAGAAAGACAAAAAAAATACCATAAGAAATAAAGCTATCAATTGATAATCACCTAAAACCAAATTATTTTAATAGTTTTGAGTCTAGAACACACTTTGGTATTTCTGAATGGTTTAAAAAAAAACCCTCACTGCTTTTAGAATATACATTTGGACATGTAGAATGAATCTTTGCTACACAATGTTTCTTCATCATGCATGTAAAATTTCATTTTACCAGAGATCCTATTAAATGTTTATTTAATTCACTTTTTTAGGGGAAAAAAAGACTATGTATATATAGTCCATTAATTTGACACATTTGAAAGAATTACATGGCTTAAACCATAAAATCCATATGTTTTTAACCATAATCTTTTCATAAATTAAGACTCAGACACTGCTTATTAGTAAAAATCCATATAAAAGAGCTAAAACCAAATCATTTAAATTATTGTCCCATACCTATTAAAACTGTAAAATAGCCTTGTCTTATTTACAATGCATTTAAATTATTTAAAGAAAGACAAAAAGGGTTTTTTGTAGGGGTAAGGAGAAAAAAAACGGAAAGAAACTATTAACTAAACCCAACAAATCAAAAGTCAAAAAACTACATACACACAGGCACAGACATGCACATACACACATTTGGGGGGGGGGACCCCTTTTAAGATAAAATGAGATAAATGACAAACCAATATACCAGAGACTTAAATTTATTTTAGTGAGTTATGTGCGTTCTATAAAGATATGGAGCTGATCTCCTATTTGAACTATACCTACACTCCAGGCATTGCTCAGCAAAGGTCACTTCATGCTCTGGGAGGAGCCTCGATTATCAAAAGTTGGTTTCAGAGAATACTGAACCAATGTATTTTGGGTGGTGGGCAAAAGTCAACTAAATAAAATATATTAATATTCAGTTAACTAGAAAATTCCACTAATTAACCCAGAACTTCTTGGATTCCAAAATTCTTAGCTCCAAGTCTACCAAAATTTCCTCAAACTGTCCTTGAATTCTTTCCCCTATAAAAATGAGAGACTACAGAGTTCAAAAATATTATACAATTTACCAGGTATATATTACATGCTGCTAAACATTTTACCTACATTTTTAATTCATTTATGCCCAGTAATAATAAATAATACACTCTATTACTATCCTTGTTTTGTAGACAAAATGCATTTAAATAGTTTAAACGTCTTCCCCAAAGTCACAAAACAGAGCCAAAGATTCAAACCCAGGTTTCAAGGCTACACAGCCCAAGGTGGTAACTCTAACCCTTTCACACTGAGCTACAAAGCTAGAAATTGACTAGATTTGACTCATT
Organism: Kogia breviceps; assembly: GCF_026419965.1. Taxonomy (NCBI): domain Eukaryota; kingdom Metazoa; phylum Chordata; class Mammalia; order Artiodactyla; family Physeteridae; genus Kogia; species Kogia breviceps. The sequence goes on from NC_081322.1 coordinate 17,578,139, forward strand.
AAAGGTTCTTCTTTAAAAACATTTTCCAACAAATCAGCAGTTGCCTTGGGCCTTGGATAAGAGAGGGAACTGACTGCAAAAGAACAGGAATATATTTTGGAAGATGATGAAAATGTCCTAAATCTGGATTGTGGTAGTGGTTTTATGTGTATATACACACCAAAATTCACCAATCTGTTCATTTTAAATGGATGCAGTTCACCATAACTCAATTTAAAATTTAAAGGAAAGAAAATGTCCTCATTCTCACAGAAGTTAATCCTCTGCTAAACATAGGATTTCAGTACCTCTTCTCAAATTTTGCAACTTATTTATATTGAAATATTAATAAAGCACTAAAAATGTCAACTGATTGGCTGATTATCTTACATGCATTCTTTATAACATTTAGAGAAAACTGTGAGCTACAATGGTGATGACAAGTCAGGACAAGTTTTAATTCCCTGAAACTATCTGATCTCAGTACCTAAGAAAGGCTCAATTATCATATATCACCAATACTTCCACTAATACGTTTTTAGGTTCCAAAGAAATTCTAGTATAATAAATTTCTGGTAATTAAAAATAACTTACAAAAACATTACTAAATGTCTACAAAATTAATCAGCCAGAACTATCAACAAATTTGTTTATCTGAATATACTGGAATCCAAAGTTTACCACAAGCAGAAACAACCTCCTCTTCAGAGTTGCATCCCAGATGAAACAAAGAAAAAAAGGCAATTCCAGCTCTAGAAACAAATGGTTGACTTTCCTTACAAAAACAATATGCTGAATCTACTAACAACACACTCATTCCCATAGCAACACAAGTCTAGGAAATTCTACAAACTTCACCTGAGGTTAGTCTTTCTGTTGCACCAACTTCTGCCTGTGTACATTTAAGTGGTGGGGATAATTCACAACATTCAAAAAGTACAGTTACAAGGCTCGAAATCACCTAGCTATACCGAAAACCAGCCCATTCTAAAGGGTGATCTAAATAAGCAATATATTGTTTTTTCAATTGATACTATTAGTGAATCATCCCAAACTCTTTTACTAAAACGTGCCTCCAGAGCCTGTGGCATATTTTTTAATCTCAACAGCAAACAATATTTAGTCTTTAAAGATCAATTTTTCTTAGAAAAAAGTAAAGCATACTGTAAATAAGATGGGTGAACTTAATTTTCCAGTATGGGGTGGGTTTTTTTTTTGGCCAAAACTAGTATGACTTATATAAAGTGTGTTGCCCTGGACTAAATAAACAGATGAGCATAAAAGCGTCAAATGTCAAGCAAGACTGATATAACAAAGTTACGTTTCTTTAATGCCTTTAATTTATTCAAAAAGTGTTCACTAACCAGCTACCATTGTGCAAGACACCTTTAATATGCCAATGCAACTGGGGATCTTACAAGACAAAATATGGTATAAAGCACCCCAAACTTATGGGTCCAAAGAAAACAATTTATACAGAACTGATTTGTGGAATTGTTATAAATTGCTAAGACTGAATTTTCTTAAGTCGTTCCAACAGGCTCTGGAGCCAATCCAAAGGAAGAATGCCCCAAATTACAGTATACAGCCATATCGCAAGATTATCTTAAAAGTGACAATGAATGGAGATATAAGACAGTCATTTATTTTAAAAAATCAGTTTCAAATATCAAGTGCTCAATATATCAAAAATAAAATTAAAACTCTCCATGCTAAACTGTAAAACAAATGTTAGCCAACTGTAAAAATATTAACCTTACTTAACATGAACACACTAATCTACTAAACACAATGTGGTATCCTGATTTGGGTCATGGAACAGAAAAAGAAGAGTAGTGGAAAAACAAAACTGGTGAAAAATCAGAATAAAGTCTGGAGTTTAGTTAATACTAATGTTAACCTCTAGTTCTGATTAAATACATTAGCATTACGTCAGATGTAACAAGAAACCTAGACAAAGGGTATATGGGAATTCTACACTATGTTTGCAACTTTTCTATATATCTAAAACTACTCCAAAATAAGGTCTTTCGCAAAAAAAAAAAAATTAACATTAACCTAAAATAAAATATCCTGAAATACCTAGCCATGTAGATAAAGATAATCGATCTAGCCATGTAGATAAAGATAATCGATCTAATTAAAGAGAAATTTACGAGATGATTCAGTGTCTCTGTTAAACAAATTGCTTGATTTAAACAAATTCCTGGCAGTCCAGTGGTTAAGACTCTGTGCTTTCACTGCTGAGGGCCAGGGTTCAATCCCTGATGGGGAACTAAGATCCCACAGGCCCGCAAAACAGCCAAAAAAAAAGTAAATAAATAAACAAATAAATTCCTGTTTCTTACACTGAAATTTTACTTAAATGCTTCCTTACATTTGGCATTACAAATTTTATAATTAAAACATAACAGAACATAACAAACCTATCTAGGATGTATTTTGAGAGGCTAATGATATGCATGTATGCAACTGAATTGATACTATTAACTTTGGAATACATACATGCTAAAATCAGAAATTACTTATGGGTTCACAGTCACACCTCAAGTTTGCAGACAATAGGATGTATCCAGTTAAGTCGAATTGGATAATTTGCTTAATTCAAAATTACTCATTTATTCATGTATTTATCAAGTATCTACTATGAAGTACTATCAAAAAAAAAAAAAAAAGTACTATCATAAGTATACCAGTGAAACAAACCCCAGTCTCAAATTCAAGGAACTCATCCAAAATCAAGTATGGACATATAAACAAATACAACATATAAACATCACAACAAAATATTAAAGTGTCATACTGAAGGGCTCAGTACCACAGAGGAAGGTAAAATCCATGAGGCCAAGAAAGGCTAAGCAGGTGACATGTGAGCTTGGTTCTAAAGGTCCAGAGGCTACTCCAGGCAAAAGAACAGCAGGTGCTAATTATGAATGCCAGAGTTTGGTCCTAATGGACCATTTAGAAAGACTCAGAATGAAACTAAAAATAAGTATCAGTACTAACATCCTGAATAAAATTTAATCTGAGTCCAGAGGTATTTCCCACTTGCTTCATCTATCACTCAGAGAATTACACTGCAGCCAAATTTCATTTACACTGATAAAAACCAGTGTATATTGTTTTCCAAGTGTTTCATGTATGAATAGAATGCAAAAAGATTTAGAAAACACCAACAGAGGAAAAAAATTACACTTCTACCAAAATCCCCTTTAAATTAAGAGCAAACTAAAACTGACTACCTCAACTTCTCAAAAACATCCTCAAAATAAAACTATGCATTTTATCATATCTTCCTTAAAAAACTGCACAGAATAAGCCTACCAATAAGTCACTAAAGCTCTCGAAGGCGCGTGCACGCGCGCGCGTGTGTATGAGTATGTTGGTGAGGGACAAATATATACCAGGAGATTATAAAATCTATGAAGAATAATTAAACACTGTAATAGTGATGGGAGGAGAGCATTCTACGTAAGACAGTAAATGTAGGCCTTGCTAGTAAGGGCAACATGTGAGCCAAAACCTGAAATGAGGGAGTGATCCACGCATAAATGGGGAACAGCAATTCAGGCAAAGACCTAAATGCAAAGGCACTGAGAATGGAACTGCTTGTTGCCTTCCGACCCTGACACCACAGATTAAGTTAAGCTGTCAGTTCATCAGGCACGCTCACTCTCAGCAAGTTTCTAACAGACAGCGGTAGGAGCAGTAGGAACAAAGGTGCCACTCCTAAACAATGCTAATATATAAAGCTTAATGTGCTCTAACTTCAGGCCAGGCGACGTGCGACATGCTTTACATTAGTTCTCCATCAGAGCATCAGAGGCGATTAAGCCTCTCCAGAGGACATTTGGCTTAATTCGAAAATGGTGACATTTTTGGTCATCAAAATTGGAGGGCATGCTACTGGCATCTAGTAAACACATTACAATGCACTAGGAAACCCCACCACAAAGAATTAGCCAGCCAAAAAACAGTGCTGAGCTTAAGAAACTCTGCTCTTTATTTATTAATTTATTCCCCACAACAGTGTTACATTATAACCTTGATTATACAAAAATAAATAAAACTGGAATCAGAGAGGTTAAACTACTTGCTATAGTAAGTGGTGGAGCTGAAATCTGAACGCAAAAATTTTCATTCAAAAGTCAATTAACTTACCACTGCACTACATTATCTCTTCACAGTTAAATTCACTATTTATTATGTGCCAGGCACCGTGCTAACTTAAATGTATAATGTCATTAAACTTCACAGCCACACAATTAAGCAGTTATTATTATTATTCTCAATTTATAAGAGAGAAGCTAAAGCTTAGCAAAGTTACACCCAATATTATAGAATAAATAAGTGACAGAGCTAGAACTCAAATCCGCTAACACAAAGGTCAGTTCTTCACCACCATGATATAACAATATTAAAGATGAATAAGTTATCCTTCCAAGACAAAGTCAAGGAAAATCACTAAATGGTTAAGACGTGTGGTATAACACAATTCTAAAAAGTACAATTCTAGAAGCAATGCAACCTCATCCCCTGCTCTACACACCCATTTCAAATTCTGGTCCAGTTTCATTGGTTAGAATCTACTAGCAAGACTACATAAGAAAACAACAAGGATCGTTAACTTTGTTTCTGAATTTATCAGGTAAAAAAAATATATAAGATACCAAGATGATTGCCATACTAAGACCAAAGCAAACCTAAGAACCTAAAAAAAGAACTATCGAGTACAAGTTGAGACTAGCAAAAGCAGAATTACTTAGCTATTTTAGTAAGAAAATTACCTTCAAAGTTTACAACCATACCCTATTGTCATTATGAGAGGCTCTAGCAGTTTGGATTAACCACAGAAACAGTATAAGTCATCAAAACTATGGCCTAAGTAATAACAGACCAAGCTAACATGTACTGAGCATGTACTATGTGCCAGGCCCTGTGCTAACTATACTGTATGTGAATCTCATTAGTTTCTCACACCAACCCTGTGAGTGGGTGCAATTATTACTTCTATTCTGCAGAGGAGCAAACTGAGGCCCAGACCATTGTGTAGGTCACATACCCAGGACAGATGTACCTCAAAGATACTGCAGTGTCGGTTCCAGACCACCACAATAGAGTGAATATTGCACGCAATAAAGCAAGTCACACCAATTTTTTGGTTTCCCAGTGCATATAAAAGCTATGTTTACAATATACTGTACTCTATTAAGTATGCAATAGCATTATGTCTAAAAAAACAATGTACAAAACCTAAAGATACTTTATTGCTAAAAAATGCTAACCAGTATCTGAGCCTTCAGCAAGCTGTAATCGTCTTGCTGGTGGAGGATCCTGCCTCCATGTTGGTGGCGCTGACTGATCAGGGTGGTGGCTGCTCAAGGCTGGCGTAGCTGCAGCAATTTCTTGAAACCAGAAGACAACGAAGTCTGCTGCAATGACTGACTCCTCCTTCCACAATGTCTCTACAGTACGACACATGGTTTGATAGCATGCTACCCATTGCAGTACTTCTTTCAAAATTGGAGTCAGCCTTCTCAAACCCTGTAGCTGCTTTATTAATTAAGGTTATGCAATATCTAAATCCTTTGCTGTCATTTCAACAATCTTCACAGCATCTTCACCAGGTGTATATTTCTTCTCATGAAACCACTGTCTTTGCTCATCCATAAGAAGCAACTCTCATCCATTCAAATTTTATCATGAGATTGCAGCAATTCAATCACATCTTCAGGCTCCACTCCTAATTCTGGTTCTCTTACTACTGCCACAACCACAATTACTTCTGCCACTGAAGCTCTGAATGCTTCAAAGTTATCCATGAGGACTGGAATCAACTTCTTCCAAACTCCTGTGTACCCTGATATTTTGACCTCTTCCCATGAATCACAATGTTCTTATTGGCATCTAGAATGGTGAATCCTTTCCAGAAGGTTTTCAACAAACTCTGCCCAGATCCCTCAGAGGAATCAGTATCTATGGCAGCTATAGCCTTACAAAATGTATTTCTTAAAAAATAAGACTTGAAAGTTGAAGTGACTCCTTGATCCGTGGGCTGCAGAATGGATGTTGTGTGAGCAGGCATGAAAACCATTCGTCCCACGGTCCCTCTCCATCAGAGCTCTGGGGTGACCAGGTGCACTGTCAGTGAGCAGTGATATTTTGAAAGGAATCTTTTTTTCTGAGAGTAGGTCAACAGTGAGCTTAAAATATTCAGTAAACTATGTTGTAAAGAGATGTGCTGTCTTGCAGGCTTTGTTGTTCCACTTACAGAGCACAGGCATAGAAGATTTAGCATAATTTTTAAGGGCCCTAGGATTTTCAGAATGGTGAATGAGCACAGGTTTCAACTTGAAGTCACCAGCTGCAATAGCCCTTAACTGGAGAGCCAGCCTGTCCTTTGAAAACAGAAACCAGACACTGACTTCTCCTCTCTAGCTATGAACATCCTAGATGGCATCTTCTTCCAATAGAAGGCTGTTTTGACTAAATTGAAAACCTGTTGTTTAGGGTAGCCACCCTCATGAATTATCTTAGCTAGATCTTCTGGATAACTTGCTGCAGCTTCTACATCAGCACTTGCTGCTTCACCTTGCATTTCTATGTTACGGAAATGACTCCTTTCCTTAGACCTCATGAACCAACCTCTGCTAACTTCAAGCTTTCCTTCTGTATCTTCCCACCTCTCTCAGCCTTCACAAAATTGAAGAATTAATAAGGCCTTGCTCTCGATTAGACTTTGGGTTAAGAGAATGTTGTGGCTGGTTTGATCTTCTTTCCAGACTACTAAAACTTTCTCTGTAACAGCAGTAAGGCTGTTTCACTTTCTTCATTCATGTGTTCACTGGAATAGCACATTTAATTTCCTTCAAGAACTTTTCATTTGCATCCACAACTTGACTATCTGTTTGGCACAAGAGGCCGAGCTTTTGGCCTATCTCGGCTTTCAACATGCCTTCCTCACTAAGCTTAATCACTTCTAACTTTTGATTTAAAGTGAGAGACATGGACTCTTCCTTTCACTTGGACACTTACTGGCCATTGTACAGTTATTAACTGGCCTAATTTCAATATTGTTGCATCTCAAGGAATAGGGAGGCACAAGGAGAGGGAAAGAGACAGGGAACAGTCAGTTGGTGGAGCAGTCAAAACACACACAACATTTACAACTAAGTTCACCATCTTATAGAGTTGTGATTTGTGGTGCCCCAAAATAATGACAATAGTAACATCAACACCAATCACAAAACACCATAACAAATATAGTAATAATGCAAAAGTTTGAAATATTGTGAGAATTACCAAAATGTGACAGAGAAGACTCAAAGTGAGCAAATGCTGTTTAAAAAATGCACAGTGGCAATAGATTTGCTCCATGCTTGATTGCCACAAACCTTCAATTTGTAAAAAACGCAGTATCTGCGAAGCACAATACAAGAGGTATGCCCGTATACCCAAACTAGAATCCAGGCAGTGAGATTCCTGAGCCTGCACTTTTAAACTACTATACTTTATGCAGTCTACATTCATAACACATATCAAAATACTGGAAACAAAGTGACATGCCCACTTCCAAAATAAAGTGGGAAATATGCACTTAGCCACTCCCTACATATAAAAAATAAAATGGCTGTCCTCAGTGTGTATAGAACGTACATCATTTTGGAAGTGATCGACCACAAACTTCACAATTTACTTTCAAAAACTACAATTTTAGAATGGTTTCATGTGGCCATCTCATACAAATTATGAGTCAATTAAAACTTTAGCTTTTCTGTACAATCTACTATGCCATTCAAAATGTTCCTAATAAAGTTAGACTGTGCTAAAAGATAAAACTTCAGGATACTATATTGAAGTTTTTGCTTAACTATTTCTCTCTATCCTTTCTCCAATATACAAACGATCATAAAAATTTTAATCCCGACCATTAAAAAATGATCTATATTAAATACAAGATGCATGGCCATAATTGTCAAGTCTATACATTTGGCAATTCCTCACACAATGTGTTTTGTAACTCTTGAAATATCTTCCTCTTTTAACTCTAATACAGTGATTTAACATCTCATGTCTGAATCTGGTTTCTCAACCTAGATTATGTTCCTTGGGCGTACAAACAGCACCTGGGTCTCAAATATTTTGAATCAAATCAATACTGTCAATATCATTCGCTGAGTAATCAAAGGGCAACATTAAAAGAGAAATTTTTTACTCTCCTTAAAAATGCAACAGCATCAGAAATGTGTAACAATTTGCCAAGTCATTTTTTGTACTTAAATAATAAGTTGTCTATGCTTCTTAAAAGATACTCCAGGATTCTCAGAGGGTGCGCAAAGAAGAAATGAAAGAAATAGAGCCCAAGATGTACTGTTGCAGAAAAGAAATCCAGCAACCACGTGTCCAAAAGAATTGATGAAATGTAAATGAACAAAAATATTTAGAAGTCAGCACTCCAAGAACCTTGCACTCCCTGACACTGTGTGGTGGTAATCCACAAACCTGAAATGCTAATCAACAAACTTCATTTCTTCATTAAATATAATAAAGATCTTACCTCCAGACAAAAATTATTAAGTAAAAAAGATTTAGTGAGAAATCTGTGTAAAGAAAAAAATAATAAAAATAGCACATTTAAGAAAGCAAGGGCTTCCCTGGTGGCGCAGTGAGTCCGCCTGCCGATGCAGGGGACACGGGTTCATGCCCCGGTCTGGGGGAATGCCACATGCCACGGAGCGGCTGGGCCCGTGAGCCATGGCCGCTGAGCCTGCGCGTCCGAAGCCTGTGCTCCACAACGGGAGAGGCCGCAGCAGTGAGAGGCCTGCGTAACACCAAAAAAAAAAAAAAAGGAAAAAGAAAAGCAAAATGTATCAAAAAGGCAAGCACCAAGTTACCATGTCAAGAAAGATAACCATTATCTATATTTAAGTACCCCAAAACTAACTTTTATCAAAAACAGTTTTATCAACCTTCCCTGATTTCAATACTCAATACAATTCAAATTTTAATATTATGGTTTTAAATAATTAATATAAAGACAACTTCCTTTCCATTTTTCTATCCTGAAACTTGCTTCGGACCAAAGCTATTTTTCACCTACATTTACGCAAACCACTTCTCATAGATTTGACTTATCGGAACATGCAACAGATGAGTATATCACAGGATCAGCTAGACAGTTATCTGAGGTCTATCCCAACAGCACAGAATGCATAACTAATTCAGTGTGATCGATAAGGAAATCCACTATCCTCCCAAAGGATGCAAAACCAGTATAATAAATTATATTTTCAAGCTCTTCAGTAAATGGACCTACAAAACATGCACGGAACAGGGGAAAACGTGTCCCATCACTAACTCATGTGTTATCCTTCTGACAAATCTCCCATACAGCTACCTAATAAAGCTTAAACTCTAAGGCTGTAGTTCCACATACTTAACAAGTGGCTCACTTCAGTTGAGTGGATGTCTTTCTGCTGCTAAGGAACTGACTGAACTGTGTGGCTTCATCAGCGCAATGACAGCTATTAAAATTACTTCCTTAAATTCTGTTACTATCATGGGGAAATGGAGTATATATTTTAAAATAGTGATGATGAAGATGCTGATGGAGAGAAAATTCATTATCGTAATATATGGCCAGTAAAGAGAACTGGGGAGAAATAATAATAAATTAAGAAAGGTCTAAGTGGTAATGACGGTTAAGTAATCACTATCTGAAACAATAATCTTCACAACACAACACCTTTTATGCTCTGGAATGAAGAGACAAATTCAAAAACAAGAAATGCTGCAAAGATTTCCTGGTTCTTTGACTAGTGTCTCTACCAGAGAACCACATCTACCAACATTTTCACAATCCCAAACACTTCATTCAAGAATCAAAAAATGGTAGGTAATGAATGAGTAATGGAGACACAGTTTTGGAAGATCTCAAACAACCAGTTTAGAAATGCGAAGACAAGTTAAAACCCAAAACAGTAACTAAGTAGAACAATGTACTATTTAAGCACTCCCTAAGTAGCTGACTGTATCTCCACCCCCCCATCCCAAAATAACGTGGTAAAGTTCGTATTTGCTAAGGCTCAGCTACCGATGTTTCACTTTAAATTAAGCATCTCTACATGTGATGAAGATCAGGGCGAGGAAGATATTAAGTCGTTATTGCCACTTACATTAATGACTATTCATGATCATGTTCTGCAAACGATTCCTGAGCAGCACCGATAATCACACACTCAAATTACTTCGAATCACGGTTTTCGAGAAACAGCATTTAACAACTCAAGGATGGGGAAAAAGTCATCGGACCCAGCAATACACAGCTGGGGAAAAGAAGGGGCACTGGACTGTGCGCTGTACCAACATTCCCTCCCTTTCTCCCTCCTCCCCGCCCCCCAGGTCAGGTGATCAGTTATTTAGCACCATGAACACCCACGTATCGACAAGTGGCTCATTAAGTCACACGTATTATCGAAGGCCAGATTCCTGGCTTCTCATTTCAAACTATGCAAAAGGAGTCGGCAGTTTGGGTCCCGAGCACAAAAGCGCGCGGTCGCAGGAGGGTTGATGGAGCGCCGACTCCTCGTCCCCACCAGCGGGCACCCGGCTCGGCTTCGCGGCCAAGGCCAGCACCGGCTGCAGGGCCGGGGCCCAAAGCTCGATGCCGAAGGGCCGGGTCGGGGCCTGCGGGCTGGGCCTCCCCGGCAGCGCCCGCCGTGCCGCCCGGCCTGCACACCCGCGCGGCGGCGCACTCACCCCGAGGCCCGGGCGCGGAGCCGGCGGGGAGGCCGCGGCCCCAACCCTCCGCCCCGCGGCCCCGCCACAGCGGCCCAAACGGTCCCGGGAGGCAAAAGGCGGCGCGGGCAGGACGAGGGCGGCACGCAAGAAGCCCAGAGGCGCCTTCCCGCTGCTTCCCGCTGCGCGGAAGGCGCGGAGCGCGGCCGCGGGAGGGCGGGAGGCCGCGGAGGCGCGGGGTTGGGGGAGGGGAGGGCCGCCCGTCGCCCGGCCGCGGCGGCGCCGCAACTCACCAGCTCCGCCGACGAGCGCTACCACTGGCAGCGAGAGGAAGATGGTGGCCGCGCCGCCGCGGAGGAGGGGGCCGGCTGCGCCGAGAGGGGGTACGCGCAGGACGCAGGCGTCGCTGCCGCAGCCTCTGCTTCCTCACGGCCCGGGCGGCCACTGCGGACCACGCCGTCCCGTCTTCCGCGCCGCCCTCCTTATCGTCGTTGCAGCCGCCGCCGCCCAGGGCCCGAGGGTCGCTCGCCTCGTGGGGACCGTGCGGCGGCGTGAGACCCCGCAGCCATCGGCGTGCGGCGACGGCGCGGGGGCTGGAGCGGGGTCGCGTCACGTGACCGCACTGTTTACCGTTCCGGGGCCGCGCCGCGCCTGCGCGCTGCGAGCCTCCCGGGTTTCCGAGGGCGCGGCACCGCCCGTGGGCCAGGGCTAAGGCTACACACAGTTGCTCTCTTTCGGTTGTAGTAACCGCTAAAGCTTCCTGCTTAATGTGATATTGATGGGCAGATCTGCTTCCCTTTAGGTGCTTTTTACGAATTGAGTGTGTGTTCCAGAATGGCGGGCTAGGGTGGCGCGGACTGAGCCCCCTGCCCAGGAATTCCTGCGGGCTTTACACCGCAGTCCCGTCGTGAATCGCCTCGCCCTCTTCGTTCCCCTGTTAGCAAGCCGGTCTGCGTTCCGTACTCAAGCTGCCTCCTCCAAGAAATGTTCCCGATCTAAGTCAGCAGTTCTAAAGTGTAGCCAGAGGATCTCCGGAGGGGGCCCCAAGCCCTTTCGGAGGGTCTCCAGTTCTTTTGCAATGGCATGTGTATAAGGCCCAATTTTCTACATCTCCCTCAACCAAAACAACGTGTAGCAACCGATTTAAGGCAGAAGCAGAAAGGAGAATCAGCCATCCTCCGTGAAGCCCGACAATGCAGATATTTGCAAAAATTTAAAACAATGCCACTCTTTCATTAAATTTTGTTGGTAAATGCATTTTTCATAATAAATATTTATGGTAATGAATTTCAGGGTTTTTTTAATGTTCTTTATTGTTCTTAGGTTTAATTTCTAAGATGGTAAATATCAATACATATCACTAACCCATATAAACAAAAACTCCTGGAAGTCCCTCAGTAATTTTTAAGAGCGAAGAGGGGTTCTGAGACCAAAAAGTTTGAAAACCACTGGTTTACGTTATGTGCCTCCACAGCAGCTTGGGCGGACCTCTATCTCAGCCCTTAACGAGTACTGTCAGGTAATTGTTGCTAGTCATCCCCCAGACCAAGATGAGCCCCTTAAGAACCAGGAATGTCTCCTAACTGCAGGGACCATCACAGTACCCACTAAAAAATGATAGCCAGCCAGCACCTGCTGTGCTCTTCTAAAACCTTTACTTGTTGATTTAAGCCTCAAACCAGCAGCAGGCCACACTGTAGGATGCAATGCCAAGTAGAATAATAGCTCACAGGCATGTGGTGAAGATCTGTTCTTTACTCTCTCCCGTCTTGTGGCATTTCAAGCACTCTCCAAACCAAATGCTCTTCCACAAAGGAGGTTTAGATTGTCCTAATTCTGGAATCCTAGAATTCAATCCCCTGTCTTGATTCATCAATCCCTCAGAACCTTGTTTTACAATCTCTCTTTTTTAAAGTGTTTTTCTGAGAAAGGAGGATAGAAATGAATAGTCAAGGGTTTTTTTCACTTGCAATGTCTAGGATGAATTGCAAAAATGAATCTAACTTTATCTTTACTCTTCTCCTGGACCTCAATGTGAAATTTGCAAAAGTCATTAGAAAAGAATAAGATTATTGTCAGAAACAAAATTCCACCCTAAAGGAATTCAATACAGTAGAGCTTGAATGGAAAATCATTAGACGGAAAATGCCCTTAGAGGAGCTGGGAGAAAACTTACCTTGTTAGAGAAATTTTCATAAATTTATGAAAAAACAAAATGGAAGTAAAAAATATAGGAACCATAAGCCTGTCACGTTTACAAAACAAAAATTTACATCCTTAAAAAGCCAACCAGCTTGCCACAGAGCATGATGTTTTAACTCTATTATTTTGAACTAGCCAAGAACCTAGGTTCACGTTTGTCTTGCTTTTGGCATCCAGATGTAAACACAAACTATGTCTCTTTTACCCAATCCATAGAAAGGTTACTAGAAGAAAGGACCAGCATAATAATACTGGGAACAGCTCTAACTTAATGCATGACGCTGTTTTAGTTAAAAGACGTTTTGAAAAATCAGATTATATTGGTAATATTGAAACCTACAAATTAACTTAGGAAAATTAAATATGATAGAAAACAAGACAATCAACAATAGCGAAAACTGACAGTACATTTATAATTGACTATAAAGAAATGAAAGAATGAAAATTGACAAAATCTGTATCTTGCAAAATTGAGCCTGGCAGAAAGTGCGGCCATGGAAGACAGCTCACGATACAGATACGAAGGTTAATTTTGGCCTAAAAAATGCTTGTCTGGGGCTTCCTTGGTGGTGCAGTGGTTGAGAATCTGCCTGCCAGTGCAGGGGACGTGGGTTCTTGCCCTGATCTGGGAAGATCCCACATGCGGCGGAGCACTAGGCCCATGAGCCCCAACTACTGAGCCTGCACTTCTGGAGCCTGGGCTCCACAACAAGAGAGGCCGCGACAGTGAGAGGCCCACGCACCGCGATGAAGAGTGGCCCCCGCACCGCGATGAAGAGTGGCTCCCTCTTGCCACAACCAGAGAATGCCCTCGCACAGAAACGAAGACCCAACACAGCAAAAATAAATAAATAAAATTAATAAACTCCTACCAACATCTTCTTAAAAAAAAAAAAAATGCTTGTCATCACTAAAACACTGATCCCTGCAGTATCATCAGAGTAAAGATGGGGAAAAATTGAAAGAGTTAACTGCAGTGAACAGAAAATCAGTAAAAATATTAAATTTATTTAATGGAGTTTTCTCTGGAAAATACTTTCTATACACCAGACACACTTTCAAGCTAGTTCAAGAGAGATGTAAATGTTTTTATTCCTAAACATGGGATCAAAACAGTGGGGTTAAAATATCCTGAACTCATTTTACTGAGGTCATCATGGAATTTAAAGGCTTCGTCCAGAACACTGTGCACCTCATGATTGACGGGCTTGCTCCCTTCCCACACTTTCTCTGCCTGCTTAATTCAGAAAGATGGCTCCCAGCCACTCAGGCTTTCAGAAGCAAACAATGGGTGAAGAGGAATTGCATGCCTCATCCCAGGGTGAATAATTTGCACAGCATACCAGAGTTCAGGGAGATCTAGAGAGCATGGGTCAAACAATACCATAAAGCTTTTCCATGCACCAGGACTGCACAAGGTATAAAAGAAGTTTTGCACACTTCAGCAGCTCTAAGGTACAAGGAAGGAGCAAAGAGAGACATGAGACACCAGTTTTCTAACCCATTGTGTCCTTAACGATATAGCCATTATCTTATAATAACGTTTAATGGAGTATAATCTGTAAAAATCCTGAATCACTATGCTGTACACCTGAAATAATATAATATTGTAAATCAACTCTCCTTCAATTTAAAAATAAAAAACAGTGAGATACTACTTCACACACACTAGGATTTCTATAACCAAAAAGATAGATAATAACAATTATTGGTGAGGATGTGGAAAATCAGAACACTTGTACACTGCTGGTGGGAATGTAAAATGGTGCAGCTGCTTTGGAAAACAGTCTGAAGTTCTTAAACTTAAACATAGAGTTACCATATGACCCAGTAATTCCATTCCTAGGTTTATACACAAGAGATGTGAAAATATATGTCCATGCCAAACCTTGTACATGAATGTTCATAGCAGCATTATTCATAATATCAAAAGGTGGAAACACGGTAAATGTATGAATAAACAAAATGTGGTACATCCATACAATGGACTATGATATGGTAATTTTTAAAAGTACCAATATGTGCTACAACATGAATGAACCTTGAAAACATTATGCTAAATGAAAGAAGTCAGTCACAAAATACAAAATTTATTTTATGAAAAGGTCAGAATAGGTAAATCTATAGAGTCAGAAAGTAGATTAATGGTTGCTTAGGAGGGGAAGGGGCGACAGAGGGGTGATGTCTAAGTGTTTAGAGTTTCATTTCAAGATGATGAAATGAAAATGTTCTAAAATTGACTGTCATAATGGTCACATCTGTCTGTGCATCTCCTAAAAACAATTGAATTATACACATTAAATGGGTGATGTATGGTATGTAAATTTTATCTCAATAAAACTGTTACTTTTTTAAAAAGGAAACTTGAATAAATGAAAATATATACTATGTTGTAGGTAGAGAAAAATAAAATAGTAAAGATGCCAATTCTCCCCAAAATCACCCATGAAAGTATTACCATTCCTTTTTTTAATCTGGCAAGAGATTTTTGAAGTTAATCTAGGAGAATGGAAGAGCTAATATAACTATCACAGTTAAGAAAAAAATGGCATGAGACTGTCTGGGGAACAGAGAGATGGTCAATTAACAGAATAAGGACAGGAACGGGAGACTCGGGATTTGCTACTTAATGGTTACATGTCTGAGCTTTCTAGTCTATTCCATTGATCTATGATTATGGTTTTGTGCCAGCACCATACTGTTTTAATTACTATAGCTTTGTACAAGAGCTTTGTAGAAGCAGGGAGCATGATATCTCCAGCTTTGTTGTTTTTTGTCCTCAAGATTGCTTTGGAAATTTGGGTTTTTTTGTGGTTTCATACAAATTTTAAGATTATTTGTCTAGTTCTGCAAAACACGTCATGGGTACTTTGATAGAGATTGCATTAAATCTGTAGATTGCTTTCAGTAGTATGGAGATTTTAACAATATTAATTCTTCTAATCCCAAACACAGGATATCTTTCCATTTAATGTAATAATGAAAGGATTTTTATTGTGTGTCATCATCATCCTTTACTCTGTCCTTACCCACTGATGCCCCAATCAAGCCCCCCAACAACCCCCAGGCACCAGGCATCAAAAGGAGTGGAGACTGAACAGCCAGTCTCATGAGACTGAACACCTCTCAGGAGCCAGGTCCAGTATAGTTTTGTCCCAATGCTTCTGTAGACAGAAGCCAAGGGAGCTGTGTTCAATAAAGGAATCTGAGAGATGTGAAGGTACAAAGCTCAGCTCCATTGGTACCAGAAGACCAAGTGTGGTGTAGAAGGGTTGGAGTCATTTCATCCATTTCTGGAGCAGAACACAGATGGCTTTAGCACCTACCAGACTTCAGGGGATGTGGTGCTTTGTTGGTAACTTAAGGGTCCACAGTTTTGGAGGCTCTGAGAGACGTAACCTTAGTCCAGCCATCACCACTATTGCAATGCCTCCCTCTCCCCAAATACAATAGTAGTGACCTAGTAGGTAATGAACGTGAGGCAAGTGGGGGCATGATAATAGCAGAAGACTGAGCTCACATGCAGATTGAGTCAAATACGTTTAAACCAAAAGCCTTAGCTATTGACATTTGTTATGGAATAACGAGACTCTTGTCTCCCCAGCCTGTTCCCTCTAAAGGTGGCAGGAAGGATATTTGGTTCAAATATGTTATCACTGCCTAGAGGATGTACAGGTCAAATACCTGTACATTAAAGATGAGCTGAAACACCCCAGCTCCAGCTTCTGCTGAGGTAGGAGGAAGTGGGCATCGCTGTCATGCTATAATGAAGTATTTAGACATGCACAGATTAACATTTTAGGCAAACAACAAATGGCTGAATGGTAAAGTTAATATTCAGCAAAACTGGATGCCAAACCAAATGATACCATAAAAGAATAAACTTCTACAAAACCGGAATTAATATGAAATTTTAAAACTTTTCATTGTTATTAGGTTTATTATTAGTTCAATTTTAACAGTTTGATATTACAGTGCAGGAAAAATCATTACTCAACCACATCCACAATGTTGCTCTTATAGTCATTCTATGTGCATTTGTGAGACAACGTATCAAACGGGGGTTTTGTAATAATTTACTTTCACCTGAGATCATTAGAGGAGCTACATACGTTTATGGCCAGGTCTGTCAGAGTAGGTACTGCTGACTCTGATGCTGCTGCTGGTGGGATTGTGCTTTCCTTCCTCTCCAGTAGTAACTGACTAAGGAAAAGATTTTGTTTTACTTCTGGGCTTGAAGATTTGGTTGATGCTTTCAATATGTGTGTTTTAAGACCATCCTATGATATAAAGCTTTGTGAACTATCTCAAAAAGATGTTTCTGATTATTTTCAGAAGCAGTCTGAAGATTGTTGTTCCCTTCACTACAATGATACAATAGGCAAATCAAAAATGTGGAAAATTCTACAAGTTAAATCACGAGTTTCTTCAACAAATTAATAATATTTTTTTTAAAAAAAACTAAAAATGGTGCAAATGAACCAGTTTGCAGGGCAGAAATTGAGACACACATGTAGAGAAAAAACCTATGGACACCAAGGGGGGAAAGTGGCAGGGGTGGTGGTGGTGGTGGGATGAACTGGGAGATTGGGATTGACATGTATACTCTAATATATATAAAATAGATAGCTGATTAGGACCGGCTGTATAAAAAATAAATTAAATTTAATTTAAAAAATTTAAAAAAAGAACTAAAAAGGAAGAAATATTATTGATTAAAAGAAATTTTTAAAACACACAAAACAAATACAAGGTGTGAATCTTCTTTGGATTCTTATTTGAACAAACTAATAATCAATTGAACAAACTAATACCTGGACAAACATAACTATAAAAACGCTTTTAAAGTAATCAGGGAAAATTGTGATAATGGTATTTTTTTCTTTTTTTAACAGTTTTATTTTATTTTATTTTATTTTGGAGTATAGTTGATTTACAATGTTACTTTCAGGTGTACAGCAAAGTGATTCTGTTATACATATAACTATCCTTTTTCAGATTATTTTCCCATATAGGTTATTACAGAATATTGAGTAGAGTTCCCTATTCTATACAATAGGTCCATGTTGATTATTTTTTATATAGTAGTATGTATATGTTAATCCCAAACTCCTAATTTACCCCTTCCTCCCATCTTTCCCTTTTCATAACCATAAGTTTGATTTCAAAGTCTGTTGAGTCTGTTTCTGTTTTGTAATAAGTTCATTTGTATCATTATTTTAGATTCCACATATAGGTGATATCATATGATATTTGTCTTTCTCTGTCAGAGTTACTTCACTCAGTATGATAATCCACAAATGGCATTATTTCATTCTTTTTTATGACTAATATTCCATCATATATATATGAACCATATTTTCCCTATCTATTCATCTGTTGATGGACATTTAGGTTGCTTCCACATCTTGGCTATTGTAAATAGTACTGCAATGAACATTGGGGTTCACGTACTTTTTCAAAGTATATTTTGATCTAGATATTTGCCTAAGAATGGGATTGCTGGATCATATGGTAGCTCTATTTTTAATTAATTTATTTTTTTACTTCTTAAATTTTTGCCTGTGTTGGGTCCTTGTTACTGTGTGCAGGCTTTCTCTAGTTGCAGCAAGCAGGCGCTACGCGGGCTTCTCCTTGCAGTGGTTTCTCTTGTTCTAGAGCATGGGCTCAAGATGCATGGGCTTCAGTAGTTGTGGCACGTGGACTCAGTAGTTGTGGCTCACGGGCTCCAGAGCACAGGCTCAGTAGTTGTGGCACACGGGCTTAGTTGCCCTGTGGCATGTGGGATCTTCCTGGACCAGGGCTCAAACCCATGTCCCCTGCCTTGGCAGGTGGATTCTCAACCACTGCGCCACCAGGGAAGCCCTCTATTTTTAGATTTCTAAGGAAACTCCATACTGTTCTCCATAGTGGTTGTACCAATTTATATTCCCACCAAAAGTGTAGGAGACTTCCCTTCCTCCACATCCTCTCCAGATTTTATTTTTTGTAGACTTTTTGATGATAGCCATTCTGACTGGTGTGAGGTGATACTTCATTGGAGTTATGATTTGCATTTCTCTAGTAATTAGCTATGTTGAGCATTTTTTATGTGCTTTTTGGCCATCTTTTTACGTCTTCTTTGGAGAAATGTCTATTTTGATCTTCTGCTCATTTTTTGATTGGGTTGTTTGTTTTTTTGATATTGAGTTGCATGAGCTGTTTGTATATCTTGGAAATTAATCCATTGTGGGTCACTTCGCTTGCAAATATTTTCTCCCATTCTGTGAGTTATCTTTTTGTTTTGTTTATGGTTTCTGTTGCTGTGCAGAAGCTTTTAAGATTAATTAGGTCCCATTTGTTTGTTTGCGTTTTTATTTTCATTACCCTAGGAGGTGGATCCAAAGAGATATTGCTGCAATTTATGTCAAAGGGTTTTCTGCCTATTTTGTCCTCTAAAAGTGTTAGAGTATCTGGTTTTATATTAAGAACTTTAAACCATTTTGAGTTTATTTTTGTGTATGGTGTTAGAGAATGTTCTAATTTTAGTTTTTAGAAACGGCCGTCCAGTTTTCCCAGCACCACTTATTGAAGAGACGGTCTTTTCTCCATTGTATATTCTTGCCTCCTTTGTCATAGATTAATTTACCATAGGTGTGTGGATTTATTTCTGGGCATTCCATTCTGTTCCATTGATCTGTAAGTCTGTCTTTGTGCCACTACTATACTGTTTTGATTACTATAGCTTTATATTATAGTCTGAAGTCAGGAAACTTGATTCCTCCTGCCCCATTTTTCTTTCTCAAGATTGCTTTGGCTATTCAGGGTCTTTTATGTTTTCATACAAATTTTAAGATTTTTTGGTTCTACATCTGCAAAAAATGCTGGTGGTAATTTGATAGGGATTGAATTGAATCTGTAGATTACCTTGTGTGGATAGTCATTTTGACAATATTGATTCTTCCAATACAAGAACATGGTATATCTTTCCATCAGTTTGTGTCATTTTTTATTGCTTTCATCAGCATCATAGTTTTCAGAGTACAGGTCTTTTGCCTCCTTAGGTAGGTTTATTCCTAGGTGTTTTATTCTTTTTGATGTGATGGTAAAAGGGACTGTTTATTTAATATTTCTTTCTGATCTTTCATTGTTAGTGTACAAAAATGCAACAGATTTCTCTGTATTAATTTTGTATCCTGCAACTTTACCAAATTCATTGATTAGCTCTAGTAGTTTTCTGGTAGCATCTTTAGGATATTCTATGTATAGTATCATGTCATCTGCAAACAGTGATAGTTTTACTTCTTATTTTCCAATTTAGATTCCTTTTATTTCTTTTTCTCCTCTGATTGCCATAACTAGGACTTCCAAAATTATGTTGAATCAAAAGTGGCAAGAGCAGACATCCTTGTCTTGTTCCTGTTTGTAGGGGAAATACTTCAAGTTTTCAGCATTGAGTATGAGGTTGGCTGTAGGTTTGTCATATATGGACTTTGTTATGTTGAGGTATGTTCCCTCTATGCCCACTTTCTGGAGAGTTTTTATCATAAATGGGTGTTGAATTTTGTCAAAAGCTTTTTCTGCATATACTGAGATGATCATAGGGTTTGTATTCTCCAATTTGTTAATGTGGTGTATCACATTGATTGATTTGTGGATATTGAAGAATCCTTGCATCCCTGGGATAAATCCCACTTGATCCTTTTAATGTATTGTTGGATTCAGTTTGCTAGTATTTTGTTGAGGGTTTTTGTGTCTATGTTATCAGTGATATTTGACTGTAATTTTCTTTTTTTGTGTATCTTTCTCTGGTTTTGGTATCAATGTAATGGTGGCCTTATAGGATGAATTTGGGAGTGTGTCTTCCTCCGCAACTTTTTGGAAGAGTTTCAGAAGGATAGGTGTTAACTCTTCTGTAAATATTTGATAGAATTCACCTGTGAAGTCGTCTTGTCCTGGGCTTTTGTCTGTTGGAAGTTTTTAAATCACAGTTTCAATTTCGGTACTTGTGATTGGTCTGTTCGTGTTTTCTGTTTCTTCCTGGTACAGTCATGGAGGGTTGTACCTTTCTAAGAATTTGTCCATTTCTTCTAGGTTGTCCATCTTATTGGCCTATAGATGCTTGTAGTAGTCTCTTATGATCCTTCGTATTCCTGTAGTGTCCATTGTAACGTGTCCTTTTTCATTTCTAATTTTATTGATTCAAGTCCTCTCCTTTTTTTCTTGATGAGCCTGGCTAAAGGTTTATCATTTTGTTTGTCAGTTTCATTGGTCTTTGCTACTGTTTCCTTTGTTTTTGTTTCATTAATTTCTGCTCTGATATTTATGATTTCTTTCCCTCTACTAACTTTGGGTTTTGTTCGTTCTTCTTTCTCTAGTTGCTTAGGTGTAAGGTTAGCTTGTTTATTTTATAACTTTCTTGTTTCCTGACATAAGATTGTATTGCTATAAACTTCCCCTTAGAACTGCTTTTTTGGATCATTGTGTTTTCCTTGTCATTTGTCTCTAGGTATTTTTCTGAGTTCCTTTTTGATTTCTTCAGTGATCCATATGTTATTTAGTAACATATCGTTTAGTCTCCATGTGTTTGTGTTTTTTACATTTTTTTTTCTGTAATTGATTTCTAGTCTCATAGCACTGTGGTTGGAAAAGATGCTTGATATGATTTCAATTTTCTTAAATTTACTGAGACTTGATTTGTGACCCAGAATGTGATCTATCCTGGAGAATGTTCCATATGCACTTGAGAAGAATGTGTATTCTGCTGCTTTTGGATGGAATGCTCTATAAATATCAATTAAGTCCTTCTGGTCTAATGTGTCATTTAAAGTCTGTGTTTATTGGTTTTCTGTCTGGATGATCTGTCCATTGATGAAAGTCGAGTGTTAAAATCTCCCATTATTTTTGTGTTACTGTCAATTTCCCCTTTTATGGCTGTTAGCATTTGCCTTATATATTGAGGTGCTCATATGTTGGGTGCATATATATTTACAATGATTAAATCTTCTTCTTGGATTGATCCCTTCTTTTTGGATTGATCATTATGTAGTGTCCTTCTTTGTCTCTTGTAACAGTTTTTAATTTTAAAGTCTATTTTGTCTGATATGATTATTGCTACTCCAGCTGTCTTTTGGTTTCCATTTGCATGGACTACCTTCTTCCATCCCCTCCCTTTTAGTCTGTATGTGTGCCTAGATCTGAAGTGGGTCTCTTTTAGACAGCATATAGATGGGTCTTGTATTTTTATCCATTCAGCCAGTCTATGTCTTTTGGTTGGAGCATTTACTCCATTTACATTGGAGGTAATTATAGATAGGTATGTTCTTATTGCCATTTTGTTAATTGTTTTGGATTTGTTTTTTTAGGTCTTTTTTCTTCTCTTCTCATGTGATTGATGACTCTCTTTAGTGTTGTGTTTGAATTCCTTTTTCTTTTTTGTGTGTATACTCGTTTGCACTTACCATGAGGTTTTGCTACAGCAGTCTCTCTCTCTCTCTCTCTCTCTCTCTCTCTCTCTCTCTCTCTATATATATATATATATATATATATATAGAGAGAGAGAGAGAGAGAGAGAGAGAGAGAGACTATCTATATATAGACTATCTATCTATCTATCTGTCTATCTATATACACAGACACACACACACACAAGATTGTTTCAAGTTGCCAGTCTCTTAATTTTAAATGCATTTCCAGTATTCTGTATTTGTACGCTCCTCTTCCCATGATTGCTAGTTTTCATATCATATTTGTGTGTGGATTATTTCCTACCTATACTGTTTATTTGCTTTTACTGGTGAACTTTCTCATTTGGGAATTTCTTGTTTCTAGTTGTGGCTTTTTCTTTTCCTCCTAGATAAGTTCCTTTAGCATTTGTTGTAAAGCTGATATGGTGGTGCTGAATTGTCTTAGCATTTACTTGTCTGTAAAGTTTTTGATTTCTCCACTGGATCTGAATGAGATCCTTGCTGGGTAGAGTATTCTTGGTTGTAGGTTTTTTCCTTTCATCACTAAATATATCATGCCACTCCCTTGTGGCCTGCAGTTTCTGCTGAAAAATCAGCTGATAACCTTATGGGGATTCTCTTGTATGTTTTTTGTTGCTTTTCCCTTGTTGCTTTTAATATTTTCTCTTCATCTTTAATCCTTATCATTTTGATTACAGTGTGTCATGGTGTATTCCTCTGTGGGTTAATCTTATATGGCACTCTCCACACTTCCTGGACTTGTGTGACTGTTTCCTTTCCCACGTTAGGGAAGTTTCCAGCTATTATCTCTTCAAATATTTTCGCAGGCCCTTTCTCTGTCTCTTCTCCTTCTGAGAATCCTATAATGCGAATGTTGGTGCCTTTAATGTTGTCCCAAAGTCTCATTTTCTCTAACTCTCTGTGTTTGCGGTTTCTGTTGTACAGGCTGCAGGATAGTAGTACTTCTTGCTTCTGGTGTCTGCCCCCTGGTGGGTGACACCCATGGTCTAATAGGCTTGTGCAGGTTTCCTGATGGGTAGAGCTGGGTCTTGTCCCTCTGGTGGGCAGGGGTGTGTCAAGGGGTGTGTTTAGAGGCAGCTGTGGGCTCAGGAAGGCTTTAGGCAGCCTGTCTGCTGATGGCTGGGGCTATGTTCCTGCCCTTTTGGTTGTTTATCCTGAGGCATGCCAGCACTGAAGCCAACAGGCTGTTGGGTGGTGCCAGCTCTTGGTGTCAAAATTGTGGCCTCCAGGAGAGCTCATGCCAATGAATATTCTCCACTACCCTCTGCCACCTGTGTTCTGGTCCCCACAGTGAGCCACAGCCACCCCCTGCCTTGCCAGGTGACCTTCAAAGACCTACAGGTAGGTCTGGCCAGGATCTTATGAAGTCACTGTTTTTTCCCTGGGTCCCAGTACACACAAGACCTTGTGTGCATTCTCCAAGAGTTGAGTTTCTGTTCCCCCCCAGTCCTGTGGAGTTCCTGTGATCAAGTCCTGATGGCCTTCAAAGCCAAATGCTCTGGGGCTCCTCCTCCTGATGCCAGACCCCCTGACAGGGGAGCCTGATGTGGGGCTCAGAACTCTCACTCCTGTGGGAGAATCTCTGCAATATAATTATTTTCCAGTTTGTGGGTCACCCACCTGGTGGGTATGGGATTTGATTGTATTGCAAATGCGCCTCTCCTACCATCCTGTTGTGGCTTCTTCTTTGTCTTTGGATGTAGAATATATTTTTTGGTAGGTTCCAGCCTTTTTTGTCAGTGCTTGTTCAGCAGTTAGGGTTTTTTTTGGGTGTTTTTATGAGAGGAGGTGAGCTCAAGTCTTTCTACCCCACCACCTTGTCTCTCAGCTCCTCTGTTAGGCATTTTTAAAAACCAATGTTTATAGTGGAAATTTGGAAGGAATCATATATAGTACATGTGACTGGTTAAGAGTTCAAACTTAGAAACCAGGAAGCCTAAGTCCTAATCCTGGATCTGGCTCTTGGTAGCTATGGAAGCATGAGCTGATTAAAACTAATTATGTTATTTTTAAAGAATCCTTATCTTTTAGATAAGACATATGGAAATTCATATGGGTGAACTATATCTGGAATTTAAGTTTAAAAAGACTCCAGAAAATACAAATAAAATTTAAAAGTAATGAATTGAGACCAGATAATAGAATACTGATAATTGTAGGTGCTAGGTGATGGGTACAAGAGGGTCTCTTGCACATATTTGAAAACTTTCACAATAGAAAGTGAACTTTTTAAATTCTTGCTTTTAATAAACACATTTATTTTAATATATTTTCATGAACTACTTCCTTTACACAAACATTTTCTTCCTTAAGCTTTAGATCTAAAAATGTGACAATGGAACATGGATTTGGCTTTAAGGAAAATAAAATCACCACTGAATTCCCATCTTCTTCTCAGTTTTCATTACATGCATACCAACTGCAAAATCTTCCTTGGAGGTGAGTGACAGGAAGGACTTTATGGCAGGTGTCATGTGAGAAATACTTGCCTTCTCCAGGCACATCGATTTACTTCCTCAGCAGCAAATGAACTTCTTTTGCAGGCAAACATTGGTTATTAGTAAATCCTATTATGCTAGTTTTGTAATCTTCAAAGTATAATAAAAAGTATAATATAAAAGTATATTATAATATAAAAGTATAATAAAAAATACTTTGTTCTATCTTTGTTTATTATCTTTTGTTCTATCAGCCTTTTGTATATGTAATAGCAGGAATCCTATCTCACTTGAACAATTTGTACAAGAATGTGAGCAAGAAACTCAAAAATCTGAGTTGAAGAAATTAATATTCTATTTATAATTCCTCCTCACAGAAGTAAAAAAATCCCGAAAGGAATAATTTTCTTCAAAGACTTTAAAATATAAATGAAATTAAATAGCTAACAATGAAATATACCTCTTAAAGATTATTTTGTTTGTTGCTATGAATTCTAGTACAGCAAACAGTTCTATGAAAGTTTTACAAAAATTGCAACTATGATGATGATAAAATCTAATCTGTTATATTTTATTATTATTTAAATTTTTATAAACATCTGTTGGCTCAAGATGGATATAATGTTCTTCTTAAAGTTATCTAGCAAATATTTCTCTTAACATTGATATTAATTATAAAATATACTGCTTATGTATTTAACCATTTGAAAGTTCTCAGAAATGGTTTCAATACATAAAATTAAAAGCTTTTACAATGCATTGTTTATTCTTGTAATAATAAAAATGTATATTTATATTTCAAGTAATTGATAAACTTCAAAATATAAAGCACATTAAGACATGCCTACTCTACTTCTAGGAAGCTTACCTGTATTTTAAAGTGCATATTCAGATATCAGTAATACATCCAAATGACATGCTTAGTTTTTTTAGTAGGTTGTCAGACTTATTGCTTATGATAATAATCTGTATGCTCATAGAATCACTGATCATATACAAAGTTCAGGGATGCCCAGAATGATGCTGAAAAAGGTATTCAGCTCTTCAAGCTTCCAAAGAAAAGGTCAAAACCAAAGTAAAACTGAATATATGAGCTTGTAACCAGGGCAGAGGCTGGACTACAAAGGGGAATGGAGGACACTATAGCCTGTGGAACTTATACTGGGAGAGAAGAGATGAATCTACAATAAAGTAGGTAGTTGAGAATACCTCCTCTCACTATAAAATATGAATTTTCTTAACTGGTGTGGTTAGAGTGGCCCAACAAATTTCAATGCCAGGGGCATCAATAAACCCAGTTATGTTCTGAAGTATTTGTGAGATCAGTATGTGCAACTCAGCCAGACCCACACAATTAGATGAAGGCTAGGTGTCTGAACTTTGGAGCATAGCCACAGATTCCTTAGTCAATTTGCATGATGGCAAAAAGGCAATCAGGACAGAAATTTGGAATTCTGGCAACAAGTATTAGGAAGTATGATGATGGATGAAATGGCACATACTCCAGCCACAGTAGGACCAAGGATCCAAGCGGGAAGCAGTCACTGGAAGGGCAGGTGAGTGGGTTGGAACCTGGTTCTGGGGAGGGGTGGTGTGTGGGATAGCCCACCAACAATTTGGAATGGAAGTTTAGACAGACTCATGCACTGGGGCCTGGGGCCAAGGTCAGAGCTGAAGCAAATAGCAGGACTGGCCATGTTGGGCTGTTAAATAGCAGCTCTGGAATTCTACTCCTACAAACATGTTGTCCAGGCAGCCAGGTAGAGAGATAATAGAGAAAACAAGTAGCATTTGCTGAGAATGATTGCCAACACTATCCACACTCTATCACGTTTAGTTGCCTCAACAGCCCCACACGACTGTTAGCCTCATTTGGAAGAGACGAAAAGTTAGGTGACTGGCCCTGCGTTCCAGCCAGGAAGTCATGAGCGAGGGTTTGGACCTCTGTCTTTTGCCTCCTAGGCTATGCTCTTTCCTCAAAACTTTCTCCTTTTGTCAAACTTGCTTCAAACTGTATTCAGACATATCTTCTCCATTCAGCCTTCTCTTTTTCCTTCTTGTCTCAACATAGGAGAGGCTCTTTCCCCTGCCCAGTGCGAATATTTCCATGTGTGTTTGCACACCCTCCTCCCCAGGTGCACGGAGACCTTGCTTCACCGGTCTCTCCCTTTCCTCTCTGGCTTATTTCCCTCCTAACGTCTTCCGACCCTTTCTCTTCAGAAAGCGATCATGCTCATATGTCCCCTCTCCTTCCCTTCACAGACAAGCTTTAAAAAAGGACCAATAATTTTCTTATAAAAGTAACACATGTCCATTGATTTTTTAAAAACCCAATAGCAATTATAAAGTAAAAATTCTTCAATCCCCTAATACCCACCATCACCACCAAATTTCACTCCGTGTAATGTGTATCCTTCTCACTATTTCTATACACATATATAGACATTTATCATTGGGTTCCACTTGCTTTCCCGAACCCAGTCACCACGCACTAGTCTAACTTCTGTCCCAATCAAGCAGCAACTAGAATGCAAGCTGTTTGAGGGGAGGGTTTTTTTTTTTCATAAAACTATGCTGGATACTATGAAAAGTAAACAGTCAGAAGACACAAAGAGGTTCAGGAAACAAAAAAGTCATTGTTAAAAAGAATCAATAGGACTGCAAGGAAATCTCCCAGAATGGAGAGGAAAAAGATAGAGATGGACAGATAGTATGTAGTGGCTCAAATGCCAACATTTGACTAACAATGCATTTTAGGAAAAGAGAATTGAAGAACTAGAGGAGAGGAAATTATTAGAGAAAAGAAAATTGGGGGGACTGAGAAAACATAACGTTTTTAAACCAAAATACCTCTGAAGAATCAAGAAAGCTATATAAAAAATTATAATAAAATATTACATATATACATGTCCTCATTATATTTCAAATTGCCAAGGATAAAGATAAAATCCTAAAAGCTTCCATAAAGAAAATCTACTTTCACTTTCATAGTAATGATAATCCAGCTGGCATCTGTCTTCTAATTAGCAACACTGGATATGAGCAAATAATGAAACATGTTTATAAACTTCTAAGGGAAATGATTTTCAACTCAGTAGTTTACATTCAGTTAAATTATCAGGCAATTATAGGAAATCAGAAGGGAAAGAAATACATTTTTAGACATGCAAGAATTCAGAAAGTTTGCCTCCCAATCATCTTTTTTGAGAACATTGTTTGAATATATAGTTTAGCAAAACAAGGAATAAAATGGAAAATGAGGATCAAGTATGAAAACAATGAAGCTGAGCCAGAGGAAAGTCAGGGCCAAGTTTGTCCAGATGGAAGCAGGAAACCAGGGGAATCTGCAGTAGTACTGCAGCAGAGACCAATAGGTACAAGACAGGTAACCTTCAGCATATTTTAAAAGGCTATGCTTCTTTTACCAGCAAGGCAAAAGAAAAGCAATTAGACATACCAGTGAAAAATAAAAGCTTTATAAGAAACAATGATTTAAATATAGCAAACTAAAATATGGAATGATTTGAATTGTTGATTGAATGTGAAAAAAGCTTTTATCAGTGTTTGAAACATTAGTTTTTGATGTTAGACATATAATGAAGAATAATCATATCATCTACTTCACTGTATAGCAAATAATTTGACATTGTCATAATGTAAATGTTATCTTTTTGGTGGGGAGTTTTAATTTTCAAGACTATTTAAAACACAGAAACTTTTTAAAAATTATAGTTGAGTTACAATGTTGTGTTAGTTTCAGGTGTACAGCAAAGTTAGATTCAGTTATACATGTATAACTGAATCTTTCTCAGATTCTTTTCCCTTATAGGTTATTACGAAATATTGAGTATAGTTCCCTGTGCTATACAGTAGGTCCTCGTTGCGGAAACTTTAATTTCGGTTACAAAACTGAATTATTATTGAATTAAATTAATAAATTAAATTATCATTTAATTTCCATAAATCGGAAGGACAGATGAAGGAAAATGCAAGAGTAGCTTACAGAGTAGGGAGCCAATATATATGTTCTAAGTTATGGAAGGAGAAATTAAATTTAAGAATATAATATTAATTTTTAAATGTAAATTTGAAGAAAACAACAACAATAATAATAGTAATTATTTACATAATATTTACTATGTGCTGGGCGCAGTTCCTTAAATATATTAACTCATTTAACCTTCATGACAATCCTATGAAGTACTCAGATTTTCTCCATTTGAGAGACAGAAAAACCGAATCACAGAGGGTTAAGTTGCCCAAGCTCGCATACCTAGTAATGGTGGAACACAAATGGAAATAAAAAACAACTATTTAATTGGAAGACGGTGTGGAAGAAAAATTAGGCAGTATTAAAAACAATTTGTATTAGGGGTCAATATGTAGTATATATTCAATAAAATTGATGAATCTAGAAGTGTAAGCTATTTAGAACTCCGGAGCTCTGAAGGCAGTTACTAGAAGGACTGAAGGCAGAGCAGCAGAGTATTTCTCATTTCACTTTCCATTTTAAACCACGCTTTATAGTACTTTATTTAATATGTGCATAATATTTTTAAAATTTTAAACTTATCATTTTCTCCCAAACTTCCCACTCAGTCACACTTAATAAAAGTTCTCTTAACTGAAAGATAGCTTCCTTTCAATTTTAGATATTAGTATGTTCATACTTAGGAAGATTGCAGAGAATAGCCCCCAAATGGAGAAAGAGATCTGAGCTCATTCTGGTTGAAAGTGCCTCATCTGCCATGTAGCTGCAAAGAGTTCATCTCATAGTCATAAAAGATGACATTCGGGGCTTCCCTGGTGGCGCAGTGGTTGAGAGTCCGCCTGCCGATGCAGGGGACGCGGGTTCGTGCCCCGGTCCGGGAGGATACCACATGCCGCGGAGCGGCTGGGCCCGTGAGCCATGGCCGCTGAGCCTGAGCATCTGGAGCCTCTGCTCCGCAACGGGAGAGGCCACAACAGTGAGAGACCCGCGTACCGCAAAAAAAAAAAAAAAGATGACACTCGAAAACACATTACAAACCTATTAAAATGTGTCACCATATCACAACATCTATAAAAGTAGTGTGGAGAGGCAATATCTAATGGGCTGAGAAAGTAAACATGATGGAAACATTTTAGTGAGAGCTATGTAGTAAAACTACCAAAGAGTTAAAGATGCCAAAGAAAAGCAGAGCCATCACAGAGTTGCAGAAGAGAATAGTTATTTATACTCTTATTCAACCCATATGTATTGAGCGTCTGTATGTTCTTAATATGTATCAGGTGTTAAGTGCTAAGCTTATAAAAAATTGGAAATGCAACTTGTTCTTAGATAGTTTACAGTCTAGCAGAGAATATAATGGATGCAAATATAAATAATTTTTGTATATGATAGAATTTGGTAAGTACCATCACATGATAAAAGTTTGGTACAGAACAAAAGTAAGGGATGTAATAAAAATAGAGCAATTTAGCAATTGTTAGTACCATGTGCTCCATGACAAGCAGGAAGCAAGCTAAGATGTAGGCTTATCACTGGGTTTGACAAATAGGGCTCAGGAGATAAGGAAATATTATGTGATGTTGCTAGTGAACCAAAAATATGTAAAAGTAACCATGTATTCTTGTTGAGACCACACTTCCCCCCATTCCTTTTCTGGGAATGGACAGTTACCCACAACTCTTCTGGATGTAGCTCACCCAACACAGGATAATACAAGGAGATGTAGAAAAATATATAATACTCTTCAGGAAAATTACACACTACATTCAATATTAAAATAATAGTTTGTTGTCCTGGTGGTTTTGACCTTGAGACTGAATCGAGTAATCCGTTTCCTCTCTTCTCCTCCCTTATGTGTAAACCTGAGAGCCTGCAGTCCTCCCCCTAACCTCCTGTCCCCACTTCCTCTCTCAGCCTCTAGCTCAGGCAGGTAGTCAGATTCAGAAGCCCAGCCAGAGTGAGGAAAAGGAAGTATGTGGGGAGGATGGGAGGGGAGAGGTGGAAAGGGATGAAGAAGCATACTGGGACCTTAAGGGAGGAGAAGAAGAGAGAGGGAGACAAAAGACCTGTCTGCAGAAAGCTCGCAGTGGTCCGGTGGTAAGAAACCTGCTTTCTGGGGGTTTTGATCATTCATATGTAAGATTTTCTTTCTGTTCAGGCTCAATTTTCTCTATCTTCCAAATGTGGTTAAAGTTTTCATATTTTATGGTGTAATTAGTGGCAGTTCAATATTTCAGGGGAGTTCGGAAATTTTAACAGTGGACTGAGCAGGGCAGCGTCTGCTCTGACAGCGTGGGTTGCTTAATTCACACCCTGCTATGCTTGGGGTGACGGCAGCTCTTGAGCACACCCTTCACATTCTGCATGTGATAGGAAGGCAGAATTGAAAATGATCAGTACATATTAAGAAATTATTGCCCAATGAATATACTGAGGTTAATCAAGCAGCTACCTTATGATATAGAAAATTGGCTTTGAAAGGATAAAAGGAGGGAGTGTCGTGTGAAGGCCAAAGAGCAGATCCGGATAAGGCAATTCTGCAGAACAACATTGATTAGTGAGCAGTCCTGTGGGTCTTGAGGTTAAACACAGCACAGTCAGTCAGTTACTCATTGTATTTACTCCTCTCTCTAAATTACAACTAGAATAGTTGCAGACAGTTAAAAATAATAGGCAAATTCAATAATTCTGGATGTGTTTACTTTTGTATTGTCAATTCTGGATACTTACCTGTTTCAATGCCCAAGTCCTCTTCTTTATTTCTATTAATCTCTCTCAGACATGTATCTCTACATTTCCTACTAGGGACTCAGGCTATCTTCTGGTTTTATAAAATATAGTAATTTCACTTTAATTAACAAATTATTATCCTCTAATTTATCTTAGTTTTTAAATAAAATTATGACCAAAAACAACTTAATAAACATACTAATTAGATTGTTCCTTGGCATATTTCACATTTATTAAACACTGACAGTGTTAGGCATTAGGCCAAATTCTAGGAGTTGTTACATTTACTAATTTTTCCCAAAAAGCTCAAAAAACACTTTTCATTCTATATTCCTTACCAATGTCACTGATGAGGTAGGTAGGAGTTGAGGTAATTCACCATGGGCCCTGAACATCCCTGCATATTCGTGCTGGGTATGTCAAAGATGCAAAGCTCTTACTGCTCCTTACCTGGGACATTTCTCAGGGTTGTGTTTGCAATGAACAACCTTGAGGTATGAAGTGATGAGTAGGTTTGCTTGATTCCCAAAGCTCAGTATTCTTGTCTCCAGGCCGGTCCCTGTGTACATACCATCCACCTGAAGCTCATGGTGCTTATTGTGCTGTGAGTAATAAAGTCCTTTGTCTCTGCCCATCAGTGGTGTGTGTTTGGTTAGTATTCTCAAAACAGTAGCATACTAACTTGTTAGTTTGTAGGAAGGATAAAACAAAATTCCAGACCCTGACTTTAAGTAGGTAACACAAGGATTATAATTTCTGTTTTACCAATCACTTTCCAGGTTCTCAAGCCACAAACACCATTGTTTTGACTACTTAATTATGGATGTGCCTTAAGGAAAGGACCATGAAGTTGTAATAATTTATTCAGTGCTTACTATAACTCAGGTCCTAGAATAAGCACAAGCAGTTACTATTATTCCTATTTTACAGATGAGAACACTAAGATTCACAGTGGTTAATAATCTTCTAGGTCAAACAGCTTATTAGTGATAGAGCAAGGTTCTAAATGCAAGTCCTCATGAGTCTAAAATCAGATACGTGCCATATATTTAGAAGAGAAATTCTGCAAAAGATAATGCAAATTAACTACATCAATGTCCTATTTGAGACTTGATAAGTTATAATCACAGAAAGTATTTTGCAATGTCAGCCTGGGATAATTACACCAAAAGAGAGAACAATTAAAGAATCTTTGACTTAAAAAAAACTTGTCACAATTAACAACTAATACCACAGAAATACAAAAAATCATAAGACAATACTAAGAACAGTTATACCAAAAAATTGGACAACCTAGAAGAAATAGACAAATTTCTAGAAACATACAGCTTGCTAAGACTGAGTCAAGAAGAAACAGATAATTTGAACAGACCCATCACTAGAAGTGAAACAGAATCTGTAATTTAAAAATCTCCCTACCAACAAAAGTCCAGGACCAGATGACTTCAAGGGGAATTCTACCAAACACATAAAGAAGAACTAACATCTATCCTTCTCAAATTCTTCCAAAAAATTGAAGAGTAGAGAACACTACCAAATTTATTCTGAGGCCACTATCACCCTGATACCAAAACTAGACACCACAAAGAAAGAAAGA
Source organism: Kogia breviceps (assembly GCF_026419965.1). NCBI lineage: Eukaryota > Metazoa > Chordata > Mammalia > Artiodactyla > Physeteridae > Kogia > Kogia breviceps. The sequence goes on from NC_081322.1 coordinate 17,611,280, forward strand.
CACTACAAAAAAAGAAAATTAAGGCCAATAACTTTGATGAATATAGATGCAAAAATCCTCAACAAAATATTAACAAACAGAATTCAACAATACATAAAAAAATCATACACCATGATGAAGTTGGATTCATTCCAGGGTCACAAAGATGGTTCAACATATGCAAGTCAATCCATGTGATACACCACATTAATGAAAGGAAAAACAAAAACCACATGTTCATCTCAATAGATGCAGAAAAAGCATTTGACAAAATTCAACATCCATTCATGATAAAAATTCTCACCAAGGTGGGTATAGAGGGAACTTATCTCAACATAATAAAGGCCATTTATGATGAACTCACAGCCAACATAATACTCAATGGTGAAAAGGTGAAAGCCCTTCTGCTAAATTCAGGAACAAGACAAGGATGCCCATTCTCACCATTTCTATCCAACATACTGGAAGTACTAGCCACAGCAATCAGACAAGGAAAACAAGTAAAAAGGGTTCAGATTGGAAGGGAAGAGATAAAACTGTCACTATTTGCAGATGGCATGATACTCTACATAGAGAACCCTAAAGTCTCCACCCAAAAACTATTAGAACTAATAAATGAATTGAGCGAGGTAGCAGGATACAAAATTAATATACAGAAATATGTTGCATTTCTTTATACTAATAATGAAATAGCATAAAGAGAAAGATTTTTTGAAATCCTGTTTAAAATCACATCAAAAAAATAAAATCCTAGGAATAAACTTAACCAAGGAGGTGAGAGACCTATACACTGAAAACTGTAAAACATTGATAAAGGAAATTGAAGATGACTCAAAGAAATGAAAGCTATCCCAAACTTTTGGATCAGAAGAATTATTATTGCTAAAATGGTCATACTACCCAAAACAGTCTACAGATTTAATGCAATCCCTATCAAAATACCCAGGACATCTTTCACAGAACTAGAACAAATAATCCTAAAATTTATATGAAACCAATAAAGACTCAGAATTGCCAAAGCAACCCTGAGAAAAAAGAACAAAGTTGGAGGTATTGATATATCTCTTCCAGACTTCAGACTATATTACAAAACTACAATAATCAAGACAGCATGGTACTGGCACAAAACCAGACACATAGATCAATGGAACAGGATAGAGAGCCCAGAAATAAACCCACACACCTACGGCCAATTAATCTATGACAAAGAAGGCAAGAATATGCAATGGAGAAAAGATAGTGTCTTCAACAAGTTGTGTTGGGAAAGCTGGACAGCTACACGTAAGTCAATGAAACTAGAACATTCCCTCACATCTTATACAAAAATAACCTCAAAATGGCTTAAAGACCTAAATATAAGACATGATACCATAAAACTCCTAGAAGAGAACATAGGCAAAGATTCTTTTCATAAATTGTAGCAATATTTTTTTAGATCAGTCTCCCAAAGCAAAATAATAAAAACAAAAGTAAATAAATGGGACCTAATCAAACTTACAAGCTTTTGCACAGCAAAGGAAACCATAATCAAAATGAAAAGACAACCTATGAAATGGGAGAAAATATTTGCAAATGATGTGACTGACAAGGGGTTAATATCCAAAATATACAAACAGCTCGTACAACTCAATATCAAATGAACAACCCAAATAAAAAATTGGCAGATGACTTAAATTTATATTTTTCCAAAGACAACATACAGGTGGACAATGGCACATAAAAAGATTCTCAACATTGCTGATTATTAGAGAAATGCAAATCAAAACTACAAAGAGGTATCACCACACACTGTTAAGAATGGCTATCATCAAACAAATCTAGAAATAATAAGTTCTGGAGAGGGTGTGGAGAAAAGGAAACCCTTTACACTGTTGGTGGGAATGTAAATCGGTGCAACCACTGTGGAAAACAGTATGGAAGTTCCTTAAAAAACTAAAAATAGAGTTACCATATGATCCAGCAATTCCACTCCTGGTATATATCCAGAAAAAATTAAAACACTAATTCAATAAGATACATGCACCCCAGTGTTAATAGCAACACAATTTACAGTAGCCAAGACATGGAAACAACCCAATTGCCCATCAACAGATAACTGGCTTAAGAAAATGTGATATATATATATATATATATATATATATATATATATATATATATATATACACACACACACACACACACACACAGTGGAATATTAGTCATAAAAAAGAATGAAATAATGCCATTTGTAGCAACATGGATGGACCTACCTAGAGAATACTATGCTTAGTCAGACAAAGACAAATACTACATTATATCATTTATATGTGGAATCTAAAATATAATACAGGGCTTCCCTGGTGGCACAGTGGTTGAGAATCCGCCTGCCGATGCAGGGGACACGGATTCGTGCCCTGGTCTGGGAAGATCCCACATGCCGCGGAGCGGCTGGGCCCATGAGTCATGGCCGCTGAGCCTGCGCGTCCAGAGCCTGTGCTCCGCAATGGGAGAGGCCCACGTACCACAAAAAAAATATGTATATATATATATAATACAAATGAATCTGTATACAAAAGAGAAACAGACTCATGGGCATAGAAAACAAATTTTTGGTTACCAAAGGGGAAAGAGGTGGGGAGGGACAAATTAAGAGTTCAAGATTAACAGATACAAACTACTATACATAAAATAGATAAGCAACAAGGATTTACTGTATCACACAGGGAACTATACTCAGTATCTGTAATACTGTATAATGGAATATAATCTGCAGAACAAACAAACAAAAACTAATCACTATGCTATACACCTGGAAGTAACACAATATTGTGAACCAAGTATACTTCAATAAAAAAAAGAAACTTGTCTTTGTTAACTATCTTAATACACACTTAAATATTGACTACATTCAGATCTACTACCTGTTTTAGTGGACATGAGAAGATTTTGGAAAGTGTGCATACAATTGAAAATTACTGAGTGGAACCTAAATGTTCAAAAGCATTATATCTTAGAAATTGAGAACATTGTTGAGACTTATCAAAGTGTTTCCCCCTGCTCACCTGGAATAAAGATTCCAAAATTTGGAGGTCAGAAGTTAAGCGTGTTCTCCTGAATTTTCTCTGGAGGTTGGGCTCCAAATCTATGATTACTATGACAGTGGAAAACACATTCATCACTTTTTATTGTGAAGATTTAGCTCACTCCCTTCGTAGACGAGTTCCAAAGGGGTTAGATTCAGGTTTAACTCATTTTTCTAATATTATTACTTTGTGCCATATCAGGCTTCTTTTATTTTCCCTTTTCTTCCTACTTTCTTTTTTTTTTTTTTTAAGAATGTAACAAAATGTTTCCCAGATGCCAGAAAGTACAATGGAAAGAATCCCTTAATTAAATACTTTCATTATGTATCTATTACATCATTGTTTTAATTCTCTGTGATGTCAGTTGAAGTTTAAGTGGAAGGCTATATAAGACAAAAGTTTTATAAATTAGTGTAGGATAACTAATAAATGCTGTAATATGGTACAGCAGCTAATAGCTGTTCAAATTCCAACAAGGAAAATTCTCTTACCTAATTCCCCTTACATTTATCACTCTAGAATTTCAGTTTGGTGATAGCACAGGGAAATATTTACAATTTTTAAAAGTAATGAACTACATATGCAGTAAGACAAAACTTAATAAATGTTAAGTCAAAGTCATTTTATGCTTCATGCACTTAAACGCCAACATTTTGGGCAAATAACTTCCATGAGTTCAAAATAAATAAGCATTCTTACCAGCTTTAGAAAATATATATATATATATTTACACAGAGGCACGTATTGGAAACATTTCCACCTTAGAAAATGCTTTGCTTTGATCTTTATTCAAATTTTATTCAATTTTCAAATTCTATGGCAGGCTTCCAATAGTTCCTTAACACACGAGCAAATACTAACTTTATTTAATCAAGTTTATTTCTTCAGTATGTGCACATAGTTGTTATTGATTGCTTCCCATGTTAGCAAGAAACAAGGAGAGCATTTGTGGGTGATACTGAAACCCAGTGAACAAGAAGCAGCAGGAAAAGTGACTGAACACTTTTTATAGAAAAAAAAAAGACATTCAGAACTCATAATGTGTTCTAGAGTAATTAACTTCTGCTTAACAGTCATGACATTACAGTAAACCAAATGTCAGGTTTTACATGAGTAAATGTGTAAATGAATTGTTGTTCTACCTGTTGTCATGATTTCAACAATCTAAATACCTTTGGCACTATCTTAGTACAAAAGAGATGACTTCTAGGGTTGGGAAGTACATTTTCTCCTTGTAATGCCTATATTTTATATGATTAAGTTAAATCAAGTCTAAAGTGATAACAAAGTTATAGCATATTTCTATTACAACTTCATCAGTTTTTAATGCAAACATATTGCAGTATAAAAGTTAACTTATTAGGTAAGGAGAACTTAGTACATTATGGCTATTAAGATTAAAACAAAAATGTCTAATGAATTGAAGTTGAGTTTATCATTCAGATTCTTTTAGATATTCCTGGGATAACTGTGGGCATTGGCCTTCAGATTACATCCAATCTGCCTTACTTCAATTATCCTTTTCTTTACTTTTTGAATTATTTTCATCTCAGATTTTCTTCACATCTAATTAGAGATAGAAGTTTTCCAATGGCCTTTTTCTACCAACACCATAAGTGCATTTTAAACGGTTGTTAATTCTTGGCAGCACAAATAATAACTCAGCTAAGGGACGGATATTTGGAAAATTTACTTTATCCTTGAGCCACAACTCAAAAAAACATTGAGCTCATTTTCAGGTATTCCCAGAAAAAGGTTGAAATCTCAAGTTTCTAATAATTTTTCTAACCTCCAAACATGAAGATACAACTGCCTTTATTGTATCAACATTATTCAAAGGTATATTCCAGACACAAAAGGACCAAGCAAAGACCTCCTTAATACCTCTGAAGACAGATTTTCCAGGACTAGGTCTAAAATTTGGATCCAGGAAAGAAGAGAAGCTAAATACTTGTTGCAATTGTCCCTGCAGCCAAGGAGGATGCTCCATTCTCCTCGCTTCTTGTGCCACAAGCTCCAAGGTCAGAGTCAGGAAAGATGTGTCTAAAAGTGGATCCCAGGCCCCACTTACATGTGCCTGGGGAGGAAGGTTTGGGCCTCTTCCAACTTTCTAGAGGCATACAGGCTCTAACCTCCACCAAGACCCTGAAAGTGGGAAATTTCTCAAAGTTCAGCACTGGGTTAAGATTCTGAAGTGCTGATAGAAAAGAACACATCCCCTATATACAGCTTATAAAGAGCTCCTCTAAGTAGCACATGTGTCATAGTTAGTCAGGCAGTTAATGCACATGCTCGTTTTCGTGGCAGCAAGATAAAGGCTTTTCCTAACCTCACTACCATCTGGGAAACTGGGTCTATCTGGTTGCAGGAACACAATCCTTGGGGTTTTAGTGCACCTCCCAGTGAAGCTCCCTGTCATTATGAGGGGCCAGTAGAAAACGATTCTCAAATTAATTCAACACACATTTCTGTGGGTCTACTGTGTGTAAGGCTCTGAATATCACTAAAGATAATCAGATGAATAAAACAAAGATGCTTCTTTCAAGACAGTTATCATCTACTGAGTTTTCCACATTTCTAGTATAAAAAATATCCACTAATTATTGAGCTATAATATTATTATAAGAAAAAATAAGCCTCTGGTAGAATCTGCTCAAGCTATGATTTAAATTTGGGAACAAGCTTAGTTTAGTTTATAAAAAGACAGAGTGTGATTACGGATAAACAGCCACTAAGGCACTAACCCATTTAATTTTCCTCTCAGATACAGTCAGAAGGGAAAATATCTTTCCTTCATGAGCAAGAAGTCATGGTATGGTGTAATACCAAAAGGGAATGAAAGCCACAAAACAAAACTTTCCAGAGGGCCACTGGAACCAGAGATCTTTTGGCAGACATTATGATGAATTCTTTGGCCTGGCTGAGGAGTCACTGTCTTTGGGAGAAGTTTTCTGAGCTCACAGCTCATGAATTGTTCAGGACAGTGTAGGAATGGAGCAAGAGGAGTTGTGGGGATTCTGTTACTGAACCAAACTTGGATCCAGTTGCCTGCACGTGGTAAAGCCAATCTACTGACCTTGGGTTGTGGTGAAGGAAAGTGCAGAGTTTACTGCAGACGCCAAGCAAGGAGTCCAGGCAGCTAGTGCTGAAAAGACCTGAAATTTCTGAAAGCTTTCAGCAAAAGGTTTTTAAAGACAGGGTGAGGGAGGGGGCTGTGTGGTGTGTGATCAGCTCGTGGACCTTCTTCTGATTCATTGGTGGTGGGGTAATGGGGAGTCAACATCATCAATCTTCTGGTTCCAAATGGTCTGGGATCTACATGCTTGTGGGCAGCATACAGTTAACTTCTTCCACCTGCTGGGGGTTTCGGTATCTGCAAAACAGTTCAAAGGACATGGCTCAGAATATTATCTACAGCCCTCGAGGAGGAACTAAAGGCCCTTGACTTTGTTTAATGGCTATACTATTATTGTTTTGTCTTGCTTGCCTGTTTTCCTTACTTTCTGCATTTTCTCACTTCACTGATTACATTTACTCTTTGGAACTCGGGGAAGGCCTAGGAGGCTAAGGTTTTTCTACAGACAAGAGGCAGGCAGAGGACAAGGGGAGTAGGGTTCTGTTCTGGGAAGGCCCCATAAAGTCCTGCTCGGTTACAATTCTGCAGGAGCTGGCACAAAGGACTTCGGTGACTCTGAAAGGTGGAGCACTTGTCGTTCTGGGCAATATTGCTTGGTGTTTGGTGGCAACATATTTGTGTAAAATGAGTGGCCTGATTAGGGAAACAGAAGCCGTGTGTCTGGCAAGCCTTGGCTTCTAAAATTCATGGCAGAAGATGTTAATTTCCGAGAAATGTATTATGCATGCTACTACTACAGGTGTATTTTTCTTGACAGTAAAGCAGCCAGTCAACCACAAACACCAACAGCTCATGGTGATGGGTTTATGTAGAGTAACTGGGGCCTGCGACTTTTTGAAACTCACTGTTCTTTTAGAACATTGGTTCATTCAGTGGCTTGACAGAATAAACCAGGGAATGTTGGGTCCCAAGTCCAGGTAGATTAAGAGGTTAGGAAAATCCTGGAAACTGAACATGGAAGGAACGTCAGGCATTGCTTTCCATGGCACTGTGGAACCATACTATAATTGTCTGTTTACTTCTCTCTCTCCACCACTAGACTATAAATTATTTGAGGGCAGAAAACTTATGTCTTTGTATTTATAGTGTCTAACACAATATTTGGGACAGAATAAATATTTTCCAGTGAATGAATTCAGCAGCTAAGGACTAAATCAGAGGGTAAATCTAAAGCTGGGGTGCTAGTCTATTAGAAGAGAAGAATAATTGGACCCAAATTATAATTGTAGCTACCACTATTAAGCTCTTCCCATTTGCCAACAGCTGTGATAAGCACTTTACACATATCATATAATCCTTACCCTTTTCGCTGAAAGTAACCCTTTCAGCGAAGCACTGTCATACATACTATCATAACTCCTATGATACAGATAAGGAAAATAAGTAAAAGAAAAAGAACAAGAAACAAAACAAAAAAACACATACACAAAAAAATCCCACACGAAACGTTGTCCAAAGTCCCACAACTACTAAGAGTTGAACATCACAGCTTAAGGGTTCCTTTTTTCCCTTAAATAATAGATTTTATCTTTTTCAGAAGTTTTAGGTTTATAGAAAATTGAGCAGATAATACAGAGAATTCCTACTTACCTCCTCATGGCCTGGATCACAGTTTCTGCTTCTATTAACTCTTGGCCTTAGGGTGGTATGTTTGTTATAACTGAAGAACAAATATTGATACATTATTATTAACTGAACTCCATAGTTTACGTTAGGGTCCATGTTTTGCTCTGTACAGTTCTATGGACTTTGGCGAATGTGTAGCTTAAGTTCTTAACCCCATGTCATGATAACAAGATGCACTAGAGTCATTAGAAAGATGTTCAAACCAATACCAAGATCTTCTTAGCACAGAGATGACAATTCTTCCAAATCAATCTGTGAAGGTATTGCAATTCTTATTGTGCTCCCAACAGAGTTTTCATGAAATCTGAAAAACCCATTCTAAACCTCAAATGGAAAGTGCCAAGAAGAGCCAGGAATTTTGAAGAAGGAGGATTATGCTTACCAGTTATCAAGTCTTACAATAAATCTATACTAATAAAAACATGTGCTTATTACAATCAAATAGATAATCAAATAGTCCACTTAAAAGAAATGTGACTCTAGAAGCAGACCCACGCATACATGGATTTTGATTTATGACAGAGGTGGTATTACAAATCAGTGGGGAAAGGGTAGACTATTCGATAAATGATGCTGGAACAACTGACTCTCCATATGGGGGCCAAAAATTTTTATTACCCCCCCAAATTCAGATGGAATCGATAATGAATTCAGAAAATGAAATTATAAAACTTTCAAAAGTAAGCAGAGTAAAATAGCTTCATTACATCTTGGCAATGAAGGTTTTCTTAAATAAGGCACAAACAGCACAATCCATAAAGGAAAACTGATAAACTGGGTTACAAGAAACTTTGAAACTTAGTATGACAAAAAGTATAATAAACAAAGTGAAAAGACATGCACAAACTAGAAGAATTTTACAATTCATATAGCCAAAATAGGTATAACAAGTAAATAGAATTTATATCCAGATCAATAAGGAAAAGCTAGAGGAGGGGGCGGATGGAGCAATTGATTTAAACAGAAGAGGAAAAATGGTTGGCAATTAATCTTAGATCAAAGAAATGCAAATTAAAAGCACTTGCTAGGCTATTACATACCCGTTATGTTAAGAAAATGGAAAAGTTTGACAATATCATGTATTAGTAAGGTGTGAATGAATAGAAATTCTTGTATATTCCTGGAGGGAAAATGGAGAAGGCATAGACTGCTAAGTCTTTAGCAGATCTCTTCTCCTCTTCCCGGACACACAGCCAAACCAGTTCCTCAGCTTCTCTTGCGATTAGATGTGCCCCTGTAACTGTTACTGACGGGGAGGGATTGCATGCACACTCCCTTCTGGCCGCCTAGGAATGAAATAGATGCTCAGAGAAACGTGGAAGCCACAGGTTAAACATGGCAGAATCCCTGACAGCATCATTACCTGAGTAGCTGTGTGGAGCAGTCTCACTCACCCAACTCTGCAAGTTACCTAGTGTTTGTTCAGGTAACTATGAAGGTGTAAGCACATGCTGTTCCGGGCTTTTAGGTGAATGAAAAGTAAACTGCTATTGAATTGAAGTGCTATATTTCGGGGTCTGTTTGTTACTGCAGACCAGTCTACCCTAGACGCACATTTGGCGATATATAATATTCACATCCCCTATTTGCCAGCAACTCTGTTTCTAGGTATATTTAATCCCTAAGGAAACTCATGGTCATGTGAACAGGGATAACTGTTCAAGAATGTTCATTGCAGCAATGATATTAACAGAGAGAACAATGGGGAAAAATTAACTCTCATAGAAGAATGGATAAACTGTGGTTTATTTTTTTTTAATGGAATACTATAGAGCAAAAATAATTAATTATTTAGATGCACATTAATTAACATGGATGGGGTAAGTAAAAAAAAAAAAGCAAACTATAAAATAATTGTATTATGATAGCATCTATGTAAAAATGTAAAAATCAGCATATGAGGAACATTTATATACAATCCTTACTTGTAGTGAAAATGTAAAAATGAGAATCACAATGAAAACCACTTATTTCAGGACAGTAACTCTGGGGCTGGTATGGATAATTGTGTTCTGTTTTGCACGACCCTCTGGGGCACCGTTTATGTAAACTACAATGTTTACACAATCTGTGCAGTGTCATATGGCAGACCTGGGAAGGGAGGGAAGAAATATGGGGATAATTTTTAAATGGCACCCATAATTTATTTTGAGAGGAAGAGAGGAGGGAGGGGTGCTGATGTGGTCAGATGTTAACTTTACAGATGACTTTTTATTTGTATACTTTTGATACATATGAAGTGTTTTATAATTTAAAATAAAAAGGAAACTAGAAAAGGTCCCAAGAGCTATTCTCATTATTTCATTCTGTAGTATTCCTGAAAATGTAAGAATATTTGGAAGCAAATGAAAGCATGAAATTTCTAACTTATACTTGTTTGTTAACTGTAAAGTTCTATGCATATATTGTGATTTGTCTATAGTATATGTGCCATAAAGTAGGAATATCGTATACATAGGCTGCAAAATGACTGCTAGGGTTTGTAAGGATCTCTGTCAAAATAAAACTCATTACTCTCAGCTGTTTTCAAATAGGACTAGAGAGGGGTGGGTGTGAGACAGGCTGGGACCCGGGACCTGGGACCCTTTGTTGCAGTGCTTGCACCTGGACAAACATCTCCTGCAGCAACAAAATACAAAGAAACTATAAGGGACTAAAGATAACTGTAGGCACCCACAGGGACTTACTGTATAGCACAGGGAACTCTACTCAATATTCTGTGACAAGCTATGTGAGAAAAGAATCTAAAAAAAATAAATATATGCATATGATAACTGAATCTCTTTGCTGTACACCTGAAACTAACACAACATTGTAAATCAACTACACTCCAATAAAATTAAAATATTAAAAATAAATAAAACTGCATGCATGCGAGTTGGGGTAAATTATGAACAAGATGCAAAAAGACCCCCCCAAAACCCCCAACTACCACTTCTGAAGAGCCAGGAGCAAATACAGGGGGTCTGGAGCAAAAGCAGGGCACTGCCATGCCGCCTGCACACTGCACCACCTAAGGGGTAGGCAGACCACCTAAGTCACACCTCCAGCCCGACCCCTGGACCCCCCCCTATACTCACCCCATATAGGGAAACAGCTCATGCCACCTCAGGGACCCAGCAAGGGAACCTGTTGCTTGTTCTTGCTCCCCCTGCAGCAGGGGCCCCAATGAAGCCTGGCCTGAATTTCTTGTCTGGCCTCTGATTAACTTCTATTGATTGGGGAAGGCCAAGAATCTGGTATCAGGCAGAGTGTATAGACACGCTGCTACAAGCATGGCTCTCGGTGGTGGGGTATGGTGCCTGAGATCCGTAGTTATGAGTGAAGATGAAATCTGGTTTAAACAGTATCAGGGACAATCCACAAGCACAAAAAACAAAGTACACATTAAAGGGCAGGTTCCGTGTGGCAGCTTATAGTTTCCAAACATGGCCACAGCAATATGCGCTTTTTTCCTTTTCTGGTTCCTGTAACCTACAGCATTAACAGTAATAAGAGGCTTAAGGATATTTTAAATGAATATTTATTTGCAAAGCAATATTCTTTGTTCAATCCATTCATCCAGGAGATAAAACATCCTACACGTAGTTTTGTGAAACGGCAGCTTCATTCAACAGCAGATGGAAAGGTACATGCAACCCAGTGGTTATCTCCAAAGTGACTGCTGTGGTCGGATGGGAGTGTTGGGCGGGAAGCAGGTAATCAGTAGGACAAAGCCTGTGATGGTCTGTGGTGAGCGACCCAAAGAGGTGTGGGCAGACAGGCGTTTGGCCTTGTGGTAGAAGCGGAACAGTCACTGACTCAGGGAAGTGAATCCAAATCTTGGCAGGGGACTACCTAAGAAGGAATAAAAGTGCCAGAGAGATGGCCGGGAATGCCTGGGACTGGGACCCCGGCATAAAGTGGTCAGACATCCACAGCAGCAGAGCAGTGTTGGAGAGTACTTGATCTTTTTTTTTTTTTCCAAATATACATTTTTTATTTAAAAATTTTGGAATAGATAATACACATACTTCGTAAAAAATACATTTAAAAGTATACAAGTTATTCGTCGAGAACTCTCTCCCACTCCAATCACTCTCCAGATGCAATCTCTAGTTTCTAATGCCTCCTTCTAGAAGTACTTGATCTTAATTCATAGATATTAGAGCTAGCAATGCTTAAATATAGTGACTGGTCATCCTGGGAAGCAAGGAAGGACTGAGTCTGAAGCTGTGTGGAGAAAATAGAAAACAGAAACCAGTGCAGCCCTATAACCTAGTGAGGAGGCAGCATCCAGAAGCAGGTTTGGAAAACGATGGGGGGAACCAATGACACTCCCATTCTCCTTCCTTCCACCTTCGAATGTCACTGTTTACGACAATATGGAAATGTCACGTGCTGAAATGAAAAGGGGACAAATAATAACTCTATTTTTAAAAAAATTACTGGAGTACAGTCGATTTGCAATGTTGAGTTAATTTCAGGTGTACAGCAAAGTGATTCAGCTATACATATATTCTTTTTTTTTTTTTTTTGCAGGACGCGGGCCTCTCACTGCTGTGGCCTCTCCCGTTGCGGAGCACAGGCTCCGGACGCGCAGGCTCAGCGGCCATGGCTCACGGGCCCAGCCGCTCCGCGGCATGTGGGATCTTCCCGGACCGCGGCACCAACCCGTGTCCCATGCATCAGCAGATGGACTCCCAACCACTGCGCCACCAGGGGAGCCCCGTTCTTTTTAAGATTCTTTTCTCATCTAGTTTATCATAGAATATTGAGTAGAGTTCCCTGTGCTATACAGTAGGTCCTTGCTGCTTATCTGTCTTATATATAGTAGTGTGTGTTTGTTCATCCCAAGCTCCTGATTTATCCCCTCCGCCATGTTTCCCGTTATTTACAAAACAGAAACAGAGTTACAGATATCGAAAATAACTCCATTTTGAGGGGCCATTTTCTTCAGGCTAATTTTCTCTCTTATCTCAAACTCCATTTTGCAAAGATTATATCTTCAATATTTTGACAAATTTTGGACAGAAAATATCAGACTAAATAACACCATTATCAGATTTCTGTTTATTACTTTTTTTTTTTTTTTTTTTTTTTTGATTCAGGATCTAGCAGAGTGCTTTGCAGAGCCGGATAAAATGTGGAGCATATTACTAATTTCAATGATCAAAACTAAATGGTAGAACTAAGTTCTACCAATCATTGACTATGTAATCTGGAAAAAAAATGATTTCATGTCACATGGTTCTGTATCTGTGAAACAGGACTGATGATAAATATCAGATGGTTTGTTATAAAGATTAAATAAGATGGTGTATTAATAACATTTGATATAGGGTTTATCTTACAGTAGACAAAGTGAATGCTGGCTACAAATAAATACCTATGGAATCGAATATGTTTCATTTGTCCTTGTTCTTTTTTTTTGGAGACAATACATTTTAATACTGTTGATTAACATGTTGCATTTATTAAATTCTTGGCAACTTGCAAACTGCAACAATATTTCCACTTCAAGGAAATTAAAAAGAAAAAAGGTGATCATAGAAGTTGTGCTTCAGGTACTGCAGTACACTAGATCATTTTGGTTCATCCTTCCCACCATGAACAATTGTAAAAGCTGAGATTGAGGTGGACATAAAAATAACACTTTGAAGGCATTGGAGAGCAACTAAAGAAGTGAAATTTGTGGACCAAGATCCTGGAGAAGACAGAAGTCAGGAGCGGTGAACCTGGCATTTGAAATTGCTTTCTTCCTTAAAGTGGTGGATAATTTCAGAATCAGAAGCTGAGAACCTGAAGTTTTGTTTTTAGATTATTTTTGAATAGGTAATATATTCACAAGGTACAACATTTACAATGTATATGGCAAGGAGAATTATGAAAGTTTCCTTCATCCCTTTTCTCCAAGATACTATTTCCCCTTTCTAGGAGGCTATGAGTGTTACCACTTGCTTGCGCAACCTTGTATATCTGAAAGTGAGACTGCTCACAATGCAGTGAGATATGCTCCATATATTTCCAGGGAGTGGCATGGCAGATCCACCAGAGCCTGCTGGAAGCCAGTTTACCACTCAGATAAAGGGATTACTTTATTTCTTTAGTCGCCTTTAACCAATATTCTTAAATATTTGCTTAAAATATATCGAGGAGAAACTAATTTTTAAATAAATATTATATGTAGATAACAACCCACTTACTTCCATTAGCTAGTCAGTGTTCAAAAAATTTGTAAAATAACTTCTAAAAGTTTTGTAGTTTTTGTCTCTCTCCAGTTTTCTTTCGTGAGTTTTCCAAACAAGACAAATTTGTAGTGGGTCTTGCAAAAATACTCAATGAAAATACGTTGGAAGAATGAGGACTTCTTAAAACCTCTACTACAATTGTTGTTTACATTGGTTAGAGTGGGGACAATTTAATTTTTTCTCAGTGTTAGTTGACTCTGTGACCTAATTAAAATTTATTCTAATGATGACTTAATCCTGCTCAAATTACCCTCACACTGTTTTGTTTTGTTTTTTTAATATCTTTATTGGAGTATAACTGGTTTACAATGCTGTGTTAGTTTCTGCCTTACAACAAAGTGAATCAGTTATACATATGCATATGTTCCCATATCTCTTCCCTGTTGCGTCTCCCTCCCTCCCACCCTCCCTATCCCACCCCTCTAGGTGGTCACAAAACACTGAGCTTGTCTCCCTGTGCTATGCGGCTGCTTCCCACTAGCTATCAATTTTATGTTTGGTAGTGTGTATATGTCCATGCCACTCTCTCACTTTGTCACAGCTTACCCTTCCCGCTCCCCATATCCTCAAGTCCATGCTCTAGTAAGTCTGTGTTTTATTCCCGTCCTACCCCTAGTCTCTTCATGACATTCTTTTTTGCTTAGATTCCATATATATGTGTTAGCATATGGTATTTGTTTTTCTCTTTCTGACTTACTTCACCCTGTATGACAGACTCCAGGTCTATCCACCTCATTACAAATAACTCAGTTTCATTTCTTTTTATGGCTGAGTAATATTCCATTGTATATATGTGCCACATCTTCTTTATCCATTCATCTGTTGATGGACACTTAGGTTGCTTCCATGTCCTGGCTATTGTAAATAGAGTTGCAATGAACATTTTGGTACATGACTCTTTTTGAATTATGGTTTTCTCAGAGTATATGCCCAGTAGTGGGATTGCTGGGTCGTATGGTAGTTCTACTTGTAGTTTTTTAAGGAACCTCCATACTGTTCTCCATAGTGGCTGTATCAATTTACATTTTAATTGACATCCTTGTCCAAATATATGCTGTTTTTTGTTCTTCCTTTATATCCTTTTATTTTACCATTCAGCTTTAAAAGTAGAAGCCTCCTGTTTTTATTTCCTACCTCATTCTATTTTTCCTATCTATTGAGTGTTTTTAATTCCTATTAATCATTATTTTCACATCAATCTTCTCTACAGTTTTTCAATGTTAATTTTTTTATTGCTGTTTACTCTATTTTATTTATTCTTTAAATTTTTGGCCTCACCGCATGGCATGTGGGATCCTATTTCCCCAACCAGGGATCGAACCCACGCCCCCTGCATTGGAAGGGGGACTCTTAACCACTGGACCACCAGGGAAGTCTCTTCTTCTCTACATTTTAATTCATTCCATTTAAAAATTTCTTCTTAGCCATTGAATTTTTGTCCCTACTCCTTTATTGTTTATCTAGTGTGTTTATTATCGATTTGTCTGTATAAGAAATAAGTGGAGATCTCCTTCCTCCTCACAGAGACATCAGAAATACATCTACACGTGGAACTTCTCCTATAGAACACCCACCAAACGCTGGCAGAAGACCTCAGACCTCCCAAAAGGCAAGAAACTCCCCACATACCTGGGTAGGGCAAAAGAAAAAAGAATAAACAAAGACAAAGAATAGGGACGGGACCTACACCAGTGGGAGGGAGCCATGAAGGAGGAAAGACTCCCAAACACTAGAAGCCCCTTCGTGGGCGGAGACTGCGGGTGGCGGAGGGGGGAAGCTTCGGAGCCGCGGAGGACAGCTCAGCCACAGGGGTGCGGAGGGGAAAGCGGAGAGATTCCCGCAGAGGATTGGTGCCGACTGGCACTCACCAGCCCAAGAGGCTTGTCTGCTCCCCCGCCAGAGCGGGCGGGGGCCGGGAGCTGAGGCTCGGGCTTCAGTTGGATCCCAGGGAAAGGTCTGGAGTTGTCAGAGTGAAAACAGCCTGAAGGTGGAGTGCGCCACGGCTGGCCGGGAGGGAGTCCGGTTGAAGTCTGGAGCTGCCAAAGAAGCAAGAGACCTTTTCTTCCCTCTTTGCTTCCTGGGCACGAGGAGAGGGGATTAAGAGCACCGCGTAAAGGAGCTCCAGAAATGGGCAGGAGCCACAGCTGTCGGCACGGACAGTAGAGACGGGTGTGGGACGCTAAGTTTGCTGCTGCCGCCACCAAGAGGGCTGTGTGTGAGCACAGCTCACTCTCCACACCGGCCCTCCCGGGAGCCTGTGCAACCTGCCACTGCTGGGGTCCCGGGATTCAGGGACAGCTTCCCCAGGAGAACGCGCGGCATGCCTTGGTCCTGTGCAGCGTCACGTCAGCCTCTGCTGCCGCGGAGTCGCCCCACACCCGTGCCACTCCCTCCCCCCAGCCTGAGTGAGCTGGAGCCCCCGAATCAACTGCTGCTTTAACCCCGTCCTGTCTGAGCGAAGGGCAGACGCCCTTGGACGACCTACACACAGAGGCGGGGCCAAGTCCAAAGCTGATCCCCAGGAGCTGTGTGAACAAAGAGGAGAGGGGGAGGTCTCTCCCAGCAGCCTCAGAAGCGGCGGATTAAAGCTCCACAATCAACTTGAAGTGCCCTGCATCTGTGGAAAACCTGAATAGACAACGTATCATCCCAAGGTGAGGAGGTGGACTTTGGGAGCAAGATATACTATTATTTTCCCCTTTTTTTCTTTTTGTGAGTGTGTATGTGTGTGCTGCTGTGTGAGATTTTGTCTGTATAGCTTTGCTTTCACTATTTGTCCTAGGGTTAGACTGACCCGTTTTTCTGTTTTTGTTTTTTTTTTAATAGAAATTTTTCTTCTTAATAATTATTTTTTATTTTAATAACTATACTTTATCCTACTTTATTTTGTCTTCTCCCTTTCTTTCTTCCTTCCTTACTTCCCTCCTTCCCTCCTTCCTTCCTCCCTTCTTTCCTCCCTTCCTCTCTTCCTTCCTCCCTTTCTTCCTCTCCACCTTCCTACCTTCCTTTCTTCCTTCCTTCCCTCCCTCCTTCCTTCCTTCCTTCCTTCCTTTTCTTTCCTTTCTATTTTTTCTCCCTTTTATTTTGAACCGTGTGGATTAAAGGCTCTTGGCACCCCAGCCAGGCACCAGGGCTGTGTCTCTGAGGTGGGAGAACCAACCTCAAGACACTAGGTCGACAAGAGACCTCCCAGCTCCACGCAATATCAAACGGTGAAAATCTCCCAGAGATCTCCATCTCAACACCAAGACCCAGCTTCACTCAAGGACCAGCATCAAACAGTGCTGGACACCCTATCCCCAACAAAGAGCAGGACAGGTCTACAGACCCATCCATTAGCAGAGAGGCTGCCTAAACTCATAATAAGGCTAGCAACATCCCCAAACACCACCAGACGTGGACCTGCCCACCAGAAAGACAAGATCCAGCCTCATCCACCAGAACAGAGGCACTAGTCCCCCCAACCAGGGAACTTACTCAACCCACTGAACCAACCTTAGCCACTGGGGAAAGCCACCAAAAACAACGGGAACTACGAACCTGCAGCCTGCAAAAAGGAGACTCCAAACACAGTAAGATAAGCGAAATGAGAAGACAGAAAAACACACAGCAGAGGAAGGAGCAAGATAAAAACACACCAGACCTAACAAATGAAGAGGAAATAGGCAGTCTACCTGAAAAAGAATTCAGAATAATGATAGTAAAGGTGATTCAAAATCTTGGAAATAGAATAGACAAATTGCAGGAACCAGTTAACAAGGACCTAGAAGAAATAAAGAGGAAGCAAACAACGATGAGCAACACAATAAATGAAATTTAAAATACTCTAGATGGGATCAATAGCAGAATAACTGAGGCAGAAGGACGGATAAGTGACCTGGAAGATAAAATAGTGGAAATAACTACTGCAGAGCAGAAGAAAGAAAAAAGAATGAAAAGAACTGAGGACAGTCTCAGAGACCTCTGGGACAACATTAAACGCACCAACATTCGAATTATAGGGGTCCCAGAAGAAGAAGAGAAAAAGAAAGGGACTGAGAAAATATTTGAAGAGATTATAGTTGAAAACTTCCCTAATATAGGAAAGGAAATAGTCAGTCAAGTCCAGGAAGCACAGAGAGTCCCAGACACGGTAAACCCAAAGAGAAACACTCCAAGACACATAATAATCAAACTGTCAAAAATTAAGTACAAAGAAAACATATTAAAAGCAGCAAGGGAAAAACAACAAATAACACACAAGGGAATCCCCACAAGGTTAACATCTGATCTTTCAGCAGAAACTCTACAAGCCAGAAGGGAGTGGCAGGACATATTTAAAGTGATGAAGGAAAAAACCCTTCAACCAAGATTACTCTACCCAGCAAGGATCTCATTCAGATTTGATGGAGAAATTAAAACCTTTACAGACAAGCAAAAGCTGAGAGAGTTCAGCACCACCAAACCAGCTCTACAACAAATGCTAAAGGAACTTCTCAAGGCAAGAAACACAAGAGAAGGAAAAGACCTACAAGAACAACCCGAAACAATTAAGTAAATGGTAATATGAGCATACATATCGATAATTACCTTAAATGTAAATGGATTAAATGCTCCCACCAAAAGACACAGACTGGCTGAATGGATACAAAAACAAGACCCATATATATGCTGTCTACAAGGGACCCACTTCAAACCTAGGGACACATACAGACTGAAAGTAAGGGGTAGGAAAAAGATATTCCATGCAAATGGAAATCAGAAGGAAGCTGGAGTAGCAATTCTCATATGCAACAAAATAGACTTTAAAATAAAGAGTCTTACAAGAGACAAAGAAGGACACTACATAATGATCAAGGGATTGATCCATGAAGAAGATATAACAATTGTAAATATTTATGCACCCAACATAGGCGCACCTCAATACATAAGGCAAATACTAACAGCCTTAAAAGGGGAAATCAACAGTAACACAATTATAGTAAGGGATTTTAACACCCCACTTTCACCAATGGACAGATCATCCAAAATGAAAATAAATAAGGAAACACAAGCTTTAAATGATACATTACACAAGATGGACTTAACTGATATTTATAGGACATTCCATCCAAAAACAACAGAATACACATTTTTCTCAAGTGCTCATGGAACATTCTCCAGGATTGATCATATATTGGGTCACAAATCTAGCCTTGGCACATTTAAGAAAATGGAAATCATATCAAGTATCTTTTCCGACCACAACGCTATGAGACTAGATATCAAATACAGGAAAAGATCTGTAAAAAATACAAACACATGTAGGCTAAACAATACACTACTTAATAACGAAGTGATCACTGAAGAAATCAAAGAGGAAATCAAAAAATACTTAGAAACAAATGACAATGGAGACACGACGACCCAAAACCTGTGGGATACAGCAAAAGCAGTTCTAAGAGGCAAGTTTATAGCAATACAATCATACCTTAAGAAACAAGAAACATCTCGAATAAACAACCTAACTTTGCACTTAAAGCAATTAGAGAAAGAAGAACAAAAAACACCCCAAATTTAGCAGAAGGAAAGAAATCATAAAGATCAGGCTGGAAATAAATGAAAAAGAAATGAAGGAAACAATAGCAAAGATCAATAAAACTAAAAGCTGGTTCTTTGAGAAGATAAATAAAATTGATAAACCATTAGCCAGACTCATCAAGAATAAAAGGGAGAAGACTCAAATCAATAGAATTAGAAATGAAAAAGGAGACGTAACAACTGACACTGCATTAATACAAAAGATTATTAGAGATTACTACAAGCAACTGTATGCCAATAAAATGGACAACCTGGAAGAAATGGACAAATTCTGAGAAATGCACAACCTGCCGAGACTGAACCAGGAAGAAATAGAAAATATGAACAGACCAATCACAAGCACTGAAATTGAAACTGTCATTCACAATCTTCCAACAAACAAAAGCCCAGGACCAGATGGCTTCACAGGCGAATTCTATCAAACATTTAGAGAAGAGCTAACACCTACCCTTCTCAAACTCTTCCAAAAGATAGCAGAGGGAGGAACACTCCCAAACTCATTCTATGAGGCCACCATCACCCTGATACCAAAACCAGACAAAGACGTCACAAAGAAAGAAAACTACAGGCCAATATCACTGATGAACATAGATGCAAAAATCCTCAACAAAATATTAGTGAACAGAATCCAACAGCACATTAAAAGGATCATACACCATGATCAAGTGGGGTTTATTCCAGGAATGCAAGGATTCTTCAATATACGCAAATCAATCAACGTGATACACCATATCAACAAACTGAAGGAGAAAAACCATATGATCATCTCAATAGATGCAGAGAAAGCTTTTGACAAAATTCAACACTCATTTATGATAAAAACCCTGCAGAAAGTAGGCATACAGGGAACTTTCCTCAACATAATAAAGGCCATATATGACAAACCCACAGCCAGCATCGTTCTCAATGGTGAAAACCTGAAACCATTTCCACTAAGATCAGGAACAGGACAAGGTTGTCCACTCTCACCACTCTTATTCAACATAGTTTTGGAAGTTCTAGCCACAGCAATCAGAGAAGAAAAAGAAATAAAAGGAATCCAAATAGGAAAAGAAGAATTAAAGCTGTCACTGTTTGCAGATGACATGATACTATACATAGAGAATCCTAAGGATGCTACCAGAAAACTACTAGAGCTAATCAATGAATTTGGTAAAGTAGCAGGATACAAAATTAATGCACAGAAATCTCTGGCATTCTTATACAGTAATGATGCAAAATCTGAGAGTGAAATTAAGAAAACACTCCCATTTGCCATTGCAACAAAAAGAATAAAATATCTAGGAATAAACCTACCTAGGGAGACAAAAGACTTGTATGCAGAAAACTATAAGACACTGATGAAAGAAATTAAAGATGATACAAATAGGTGGAGAAATATACCATGTTCTTGGATTGGAAGAATCAACATTGTGAAAATGACTATACTACCCAAAGCAATCTACAGATTCAATGCTATCCCTATCAAATTACCACTGGCATTTTTTACAGAACTAGAACAAAAAATTTCACAGTTTGTATGGAAACACAAAAGACCCCGAATAGCCAAAGCAATCTTGAGAACGAAAAATGGAGCTGGAGGAATCAGGCTCCCTGACTTCAGACTCTACTACAAGGCTACAGTAATCAAGATAGTATGGTACTGGCACAAAAACAGAAATATAGATCAATGGAACAGGATAGAAAGCCCAGAGATAAACCCACACACATATGGTCACCTTATCTTTGAGAAAGGAGGGAAGGATATACAGTGGAGAAAAGACAGCCTCTTCAATAAGTGGTGCTGGGAAAACTGGACAGCTACATGTAAAAGTATGAAATTAGAACAATCCCTAACACCACACACAAAAATAAACTCAAAATGGGTTAAAGACCTAAATGCAAGGCCAGACACTATCAAACTCTTATTGGAAAACATAGGCAGAACACTCTATGACATAAATCACAGCAAGATCCTTTTTGACCCATCTCCTAGAGAAATGGAAATAAAAACAAAAATAAACAAATGGGATCTAATGAAACTTAAAAGCTTTTGCACAGCAAAGGAAACCATAAACAAGACAAAAAGACAACCCTCAGAATGGGAGAAAATATTTGCAAATGAAGCAACTGCCAAAGGATTAATCTCCAAAATTTATAAGCAACTCATGCAGCTCAATAACAAAAAAACAAACAACCCAATCCAAAAGTGGGCAGAAGAACTAAATAGACATTTCTCCAAAGAAGATATACAGGTTGCTAACAAACACATGAAAGAATGCTCAACATCATTAATTATTAGAGAAATGCAAATCAAAACTACAATGAGATATCATCTCACACCTGTCAGATTGGCCATCATCAAAAACTCTAGAAATAATAAATGCTGGAAAGGGTGTGGAGAAAGGGGAACCCTCTTGCACTGCTGGTGGGAATGTAAATTGATACAGCCACTACATAGAACAGTATGGAGGTTCCTTAAAAAGGTACAAATAGAACTACCATACAGCCCAGCAATCCCACTACTGGGCACATATCCTGAGAGAACCATAACTGAAAAAGAGTCATGTACCACAATGTTCATTGCAGCACTATTTACAATAGCCAGGACATGGAAGCAACCTAAGTGTCCATCATTGGATGAATGGATAAAGAAGATGTGGCCCATATGTACAATGGAATATTACTCAGACATAAAAAGAAACGAAATTGAGTTATTCATTGTGAGGTGGATAGATCTAGAATTTGTCATTCAGAGTGAAGTAAGTCAGAAAGAGAAAAACAAATACCGTATGCTAACACATATGTATGGAATCTTAAAAAAATAGTTATGAAGAAACTAGGGTCAGGACAGGAATAAAGATGCAGATGTAGAGAATGGACTTGAG
Organism: Kogia breviceps; assembly: GCF_026419965.1. Classification (NCBI taxonomy): domain Eukaryota; kingdom Metazoa; phylum Chordata; class Mammalia; order Artiodactyla; family Physeteridae; genus Kogia; species Kogia breviceps. Next base: position 17,633,739 of record NC_081322.1, read on the forward strand.
GACACAGGGAGGGGGAAGTGTAAGCTGGGATGAAGTGAGAGAGTGGCATGGACTTATGTACACTACCACCTGTAAAATAGACAGCTTTGGGGAAGCAGCCGCATAGCATAGGGAAATCAGCTCTTTACTTTGTGTCCATCTAGAGGGGTGGGCGGGAGATGCAAGAGGGAGGAGATATAGGGATATATGTATACGTATATCTGATTCACTTTGTTATACAGCAGAAACAAACACACCATTGTAAAGCAATTATACTCCAATAAAGATGTTAAAAGAAAAAAACTCACTTCTTCAACCTCTTTCCACAGTTTTCTTATGTTTTAAGTTTGCCCCAAATAAGTATGATTCCTCTTTCTGAATTATGACATTTTAATTTTTGAAAGAAAGCAATGATAGGGAAAATTTTAAGATGTGTGGGGACTAGTCAATTTCTACCCTACCCTTATTCACAAAGACGGTGATTCTCAAATTTATGCCTGCATCAGAATCACTGGAGGGCATATTAAAACAGATTTCTAGGCCCTACCCCCAGAATTTCTGATTTAATAGGTCTGGAGAGGGCCTGAGGTTCTGAATTTCTACCAAGTTCTCAGGTGCTGCTGCTAGTCCTAGGAGAACCCTTTCAGAACCAGTGCTTTAGAGAAAGGTGTTCAAAGAAATTGGACGTGTTGCTGTGGGTCTGTTATCTGCAACCTGAGCCACAGTGTCTGCAGAGGACTTGCCATTTGCAATAACAGTATTAAGAAGTAATATCACAGGAAAGCAGTTGGATTGCCCAACTCCAGGGGAATAATGAAATCTTGGAGTGTTAGAGGTCAGGTGACAGCTGTGGACTGTCAGAGATAAGATAGGGGAAATTACATCACTAAGCCACAGTGATGAAATGGTAATTAGAGGGTTTTTTCCCCAGGATCTGTGGTGATGGCTAATTCGTCATGGAATCCCTAGAAATGAAATAGATGGGCAGCTTATTAAGGTGCTAGTTGACATACATAGATGGAAAATAATAGGTCTTCTTGTCAAAAAACATAAGTCATTGTAGTGGGACTTTTTGGTCTTTTACCCAATTCCCCAATCTAAGCCATCTGAGTCCAAAGGGATCTGGTCTCTTTAAGAAAGTACCCTGCACTCTTCCACCACTGTTTTCGGTGAATCTTCCCTCAGACCTTGCCTAAAGTCTGTTTAATGGTTGACTCTACCCTGAGGAAAGGAAAATACCCATCACTCTGAACCAACATCAAAATCAGTGACCAGAAATACCTCGATGGACCACCAGTAGGGGTTTTGTTTATGGAGGTAAGAGGCCTGACCTAAGCCCATAAAGCACTGAGTCAATGTGGTAGCCAGTTTCTAAGATGGCCCATAATTACCCTTACCTCTCTGTATTTATACCTATCAGTGATGTCTTCTATGCCGTGCCAGGGTTGGCCTGCATGAGCAATGGAATGTGGCAGAAGTGATGGTATATCACTCCTGAAATTAGGTTATAAGAGACCACACAGCTTTCATCTTGGGATGTGCTCTGGGTTAAGCCAGTGGCCGCATCTTTAGGACAACCCAAGCAGTCTTTGGGAAGGAAAGAAAATGAGGCCTCCAGCTACAGCCAGTGAGTAACAGGTCAGCCTGCAATTACTGAGTAAACACGGGAGTAGATCCTCCAGTCTTCAGATGACTATGGAGATGCTCAGCCAGAGCCATGCCTCTAAGCTACTTCTGAACTCCTGACCCACAGAAACTGTGAGATAAGTGTTTGTTGCTTTAAGCTGATAAATTTGGGCGGTAATTTGTTACGCAGCAGTAGGTACTTAATACAAGAATACCCTGCCAAACTGGGTTATTTGAAGCAATTGCTGGATATAACATCATTTCATCTGAATATATTTTGGTATGCATTATCAAGAAATAATTTAGCTTTTCTAAACATTTCACAATATCATTATCACACCTAAAAATTAATAATTGCTTAAGATCATCAAACATCCAATGAGATCAAGAATCCAATCACTGTACAAATTTCCCTGATTGTCCTATTATCAAAAAGGCAAGAAATGACAAGTGTTGGTGAGGATGTGGGGAAAACAGAACTTTAATACACTGTTGGTGGGAATGTAAATTGGTACAGCCACTATGGAGAACAGTATGGAGTTTCCTTAGAAAACTAAAAACAGAGTTACCATATGATCCAGCAATTCCACTCCTGGTATATATATCCAGAAAAAAATGAAAACACTAATTCAAAAACATACATGCACCCCAATGTTCATAGCAGCATTATTTACAATACCCAAGGTGCGGAAACAACCTAATTGCCCATCTATGGACGAATGGATAAAGAAGATGTGAAATGTAATGGAATACTACTCTGCCAGAAAAAAGATGAAATCTTGCCATTTGTGACAACATGGATAGATCTTGAGGATATAATACTAAGTGAAATAAGTCAGACAGAGAAATACCATATAATTTCACTCATATGTGGAATATTCCAAACAAAACAAAAGCAAGATAAGTGAACAAACCAAACAAAAACACTTAGATACATGGAACAGGAGAGTGGTTACCAGAGGAGAAACGGGCTGGGGGGAGGGTGAAATGGGTAAAGGGGATCAACTGTATGGTGACAGATGGAAACTAAACTTTTGGTGGTGAGTACACTGCAGTGTATACGAAAGTTGAAATATTGTATACATGAAATAAAATATTATATACATTGGTTTATAATATTCTAAACCAATAAAAAATAAAATAATCTTCCCTGATCATCTCATGAATTGATTTTAAGATTGTGCAACCTAGGATTCACATGAATTCCTTACATTGCAATTGGTTGGCATGTTTTTTAACTTATAGGTTTTTTCTCAATTAAAATGAAATTTTGCCATTGCAACAACATGGATAGACCTGGAGGGTTTTATGCTTATTGAAATAAGTCAGGCAGAGAAGAACAAATACTGTATGTTGTCGCTTATATGTGGAATCTAAAAAATAAAACAAATGAATGAACATATCAAAACAGAAGCAGAACAAAGTAGTAGTTACCAGTGCGGAGAGATCGAGGAGAGGGGCAAGGTAGGGGTAGGGGTTAAGAGGTACAAATTACCTTACTTACTATAAAGTAAATAAGCTACAAGGATATGTTGTACAGCATAGGGAATAAAGCCAGCCTTTTATAATACCTTTGAATGGAATGTAATCTATAAAAATTGTGAATCACTATGTTGTACACCTGAAATTAATATAATATTGTAAATCACCTACACCTCAGGTTTTTTTTAATTGAAATAAATTAAACAAATAAGCATAAAATTTTAAAACCAATATTCTTTCTGAGCAAACTTGTGCTGTAGTAAAGAATAACCTGCTGCGGGCTTCACTGGTGGCGCAGTGGTTGAGAGTCCGCCTTCCGATGCAGGGGACACGGGTTCGTGCCCCGGTCCGGGAAGATCCCACATGCCGCAGAGCGCCTGGGCCCGTGAGCCATGGCCGCTGAGCCTGCGCGTCCGGAGCCTCTGCTCTGCAACGGGAGAGGCCACAACAGTGAGAGGCCCGCATACCACAAAAGAAAAAAAAAAAAAAAATAGCCTGCAGCTTCTCCTACTTTCAGGTACTGATCAAGCATGATTTCCTTAAAAATCAAAACAAAATGATGAACTTTGTTTGCCAATCCTTGAAGAACTTATGTATTGAAAACTATGATACAAATGAGTGCCTGGGTATATAAATCAATACTTTAGATTTGGTAGATCCCTGGAGTGTGTGTCACAGGGACCGATTAGATTGCAAAAGTAACCTGCATATTGGAAAACACATTTTCTTACATTCAAAGTTCTTTTCCCCCACCTGCAGCTCCTAGCAAATGCATTTTTAACAAAGATGTAGCTGGACTGGGATATTCTGATCAGTGTCCAAACCCTTAGCATTTTATAGTTTATCTAACTGGAATATTAATAGTCAAATCCTTAACATAACTAGGAAAATTTCTGGAAATCATTTAAGGTTCCTCTTGATAAGTGATTTGTATATTTATTTAGCTTTTCAAAATTGTATGTGCCCACCAAGGAATAGTTATTTCTTGAGCCCTGTGTAACGTGGTTTGGTAGTGGGTTCAGATAGCTTTACCTCAAGTAGCTAAAGAATGGGAGAGGAGCTGTCCAACTGTATCCCTAAAGTTGATCAAAGTGGAACATACGCATTAAATAACTTACGTAGAAACTGATAGTGCTTAGTGATGTTATATCATGCCAACCAGGTGGGAATTTTAGTCATATTTCTTGCTATCTTATAGAACGTCCTTAGATGAGATAATCTAGATTGGGGTCCCCAACCCCCAGGCCATAGACAGAGAGTGGTCCTTGGCCTCTTAGGAACCAGGCTGCACAGCAGGAGGTGAGCAGGGGATGAGCCAGAGAAACTTCATCTGCCACCCCCCATCGCTCCTCATCACCACTGGCATTACCGCCTGAACTATCCATCCCACCCCCCAAGCCCCTTCTGTGGAAAAGTTATCTTCCACGAAACCGGTCCCTGGGGCCAAAAAGGTTGGGGACCACTGATCTAAATGGATAAAAACATATCCTAAGACGCTCTTGATGGCCTATCCCACAACCTTTTATACCTTTTTCCTTGTACAGAACTCTGATTTTGTTTGTTGTGCAACAACTCCAGAGAATGAATCATATTTGATACAAGAAGTGGCTCTCAACCATGGCTGCACATTAAATCCCTGTAAGAGAATTTTACAAATATTGATGCCAGTGCACCACCCCAGAACAATGAAATCAGAATCTCTGCAAGCCGGGCACAGGTGAAAATATGTTTGGAAAGCCTCCTAGGTTATCGTGATATGCAGCTGGAGAACAAGACCACAGGTCCAAGCCTATCATGGCCTGCAGCCCCTTTGTCAGTGACCAGCGGAAGGTACATCACTCTGTTCTGACTGATGAGACGGAGGGGGAATTCTGCAGAGGTAAAATTTTTCCTCCCTGAAACAAGAGAAGAGTGTAAGGAGATAGATTTTTAGCACCAGTACTCCTTCTTTATGCTTTGGCAATGTCCTGTGAGGGTATCATGCTTGGTCATGGTGGCCATTTTGCAGCCATGAGGAAAGACATTGTTGAAGCAATAAAGATGGCAGAACAGAAAGATCCCAAGTATAACAGTAGGAAAACAGAGCCACTCTAAACAGAAAGAGAATAAGGGATTTATCATAACAATTAGACCTTACACAATCATAAGTGGCTTTGCAAAAGTGAAGGTCTGCAAAGGGAGACAGGATCAGAGAAACACTAAACTTTCCACCTGAAGCATTGGTCTGAGTGGACAAACTGGAGGTGGCAGAGGAATTCAAGAAAACAAGCACAGTTTCTTGCCAAAGTGGGACTGTGGAAGGAGTACTGATGGAGAGATCTCTTCAAGTGTCACCTCTGGGGAAATAGTTGTCTTTGTGTGTCCATCACCCCTGGGTCTTCAGCTAAGTGCCTTGTGGGTGGTCAGATGCTGCCAGCTGTCAGTAGGACCAGCAGGTGGAAAGAGAGGCAAGACATGTCCTGGAGAGAAGAAAGGAAAATGTGGGACTCACTGGGCATCTCTGCCCCTACCGTCACCCAGTGTGACAGCAATGACCTTATGAGCACAGTGGCTTCAACTTCTGTCACTCCCCAAATCTCATACAAATTCTTCTTTTGTCTATTTCTAACCTGGAACCATATAGGAAAAGGGAATCTGGGAAATTCAGTTCCCAACCTTAGCCAAGAAATGAGGTAAGCAAACAAGCCGTAATCCTTTTGGAAAGTCTACATTTGGTGGTTAAAATCAGTAATAAAGACACATTTGGAGATGATAGTTGTCGATTATCCCTCAAAACCTTGCCTTTCCCATTATTAAAAGTAAAAATCAATTTCTGTAAACTTGTCCATGCCTCTTTTTGACTGAGTTCTGGTACTTCTTTCTTTCTTTCTTTCTTTTTTTTTAAAACATCTTTATTGGAGTATAACTGTTTTACAATAGTGTGTTAGTTTTTCCTTTACAACAAAGTGAATCAGTTATACATATACATATGTTGCTATATCTCTTCCCTCTTGCATCACCCTCTCTCCCACCCTCCCTATCCCACCCCTCTAGGTGGTCACAAAGCACAGAGGTGATCTCCCTGTGCTATGCGGCAGCTTCCCACTAGCTATCTAATTTACATTTGATAGTGTATATATGTCCCTGCCACTCTCTCACTTTGTCACAGCTTACCCTTCCCCCTCCCCATATCCTCAAGTCCATGCTCTAGTAAGTCTGTGTTTTATTCCCGTCCTACCACTAATCTCTTCATGACATTTTTTTTTTTCCTTAGAGTCCATATATATGTGTTAGCATATGGTATTTGTTTTTCTCCTTCTGACTTACTTCACTGTGCATGACAGACTCCAGGTCCATCCACCTTATTATAAATAACTCAGTTTCATTTCTTTTTATGGCTGAGTAATATTCCATTGTATATATGTGCCACATCTTCTTTATCCATTCATCTGTCGATGGACACTTAGGTTGCTTCCATGTCCTGGCTATTGTAAATAGAGCTGCAATGAACATTTTGGTACATGACTCATTTTGAATTATGGTTTTCTCAGGGTATATGCTCAGTAGTGGGATTGCTGGGTCGTATGGTAGTTCTATTTGTAGTTTTTTAAGGAACCTCCATACTGTTCTATGTAGTGGCTGTATCAATTTACATTCCCACCAACAGTGTAAGAGGGTTCCCTTTTCTCCACACCATCTCCAGCATATATTGTTTGTAGATTTTTTGATGATGGCCATTCTGACTAGTATGAAGTGATACCTCATTGTAGTTTTGATTTGCATTTCTCTAATGATTAATGATTAATTCATTCATGTGTTTGTAGGCAAATGTGTGTTGTATATCTTCTTTGGAGAAATGTCTATTTAGGGCTTCTGCCCATTTTGAATTTGGTTATTTGTTTTTTTAATATTGAGCTGCATGAGCTACTTGAAAAGTTTGGAGATTAATCCTTTGTCAGTTGCTTCACTTGCAAATATTCTCTCCCATTCTGAGGGTTGTCTTTTTGTCTTGTTTATGGTTTCCTTTGCTGTGCAAAAGCTTTTAAGTTTCATTAGATCCCATTTGTTTATTTTTGTTTTTATTTCCATTTCTCTCGGAGATGGGTCAAAAAGGATCTTGCTGTGATTTATGTCATAGAGTGTTCTGCCTATATTTTCCAATAAGAGTTTGATAGTGTCTGGCCTTACATTTAGGTCTTTAACCCATTTTGAGTTTATTTTCGTGTGTGGTGTTAGGGATTGTTCTAATTTCATACTTTTACATGTAGCTGTCCAGTTTTCCCAGCACCACTTATTGAAGAAGCTGTCTTTTCTCCACTGTATATCCTTCCCTCCTTTCTCAAAGATAAGGTGACCATATGTGTGTGGGTTTATCTCTGGGCTTTCTATCCTGTTCCATTGATCTATATTTCTGTTTTTGTGCCAGTACCATACTGTCTTGATTACTGTAGCCTTGTAGTAGAGTCTGAAGTCAGGGAGCCTGATTCCTCCAGCTCCATTTTTCGTTCTCAAGATTGCTTTGGCTATTCGGGGTCTTTTGTGTTTCCATACAAACTGTGAAATTTTTTGTTCTAGTTCTGTAAAAAATGCCAGTGGTAATTTGATAGGGATAGCATTGAATCTGTAGATTGCTTTGGGTAGTAGTATAGTCATTTTCACAATGTTGATTCTTCCAATCCAAGAACATGGTATATTTCTCCACCTATTTGTATCATCTTTAATTTCTTTCATCAGTGTCTTATAGTTTTCTGCATACAAGTCTTTTGTCTCCCTAGGTAGGTTTATTCCTAGATATTTTATTCTTTTTGTTGCAATGGCAAATGGGAGTGTTTTCTTAATTTCACTCTCAGATTTTGCATCATTACTGTATAAGAATGCCAGAGATTTCTGTGCATTAATTTTGTATCCTGCTACTTTACCAAATTCATTGATTAGCTCTAGTAGTTTTCTGGTAGCATCCTTAGGATTCTCTATGTATAGTATCATGTCATCTGCAAACAGTGACAGCTTTAATTCTTCTTTTCCTATTTGGATTCCTTTTATTTCTTTTTCTTCTCTGATTGCTGTGGCTAGAACTTCCAAAACTATGTTGAATAAGAGTGGTGAGAGTGGACAACCTTGTCCTGTTCCTGATCTTAGTGGAAATGGTTTCAGGTTTTCACCATTGAGAACGATGCTGGCTGTGGGTTTGTCATATATGGCCTTTATTATGTTGAGGAAAGTTCCCTGTATGCCTACTTTCTGCAGGGTTTTTATCATAAATGAGTGTTGAATTTTGTCAAAAGCTTTCTCTGCATCTATTGAGATGATCATATGGTTTTTCTCCTTCAGTTTGTTGATATGGTGTATCACGTTGATTGATTTGCGTATATTGAAGAATCCTTGCATTCCTGGAATAAACCCCACTTGATCATGGTGTATGATCCTTTTAATGTGCTGTTGGATTCTGTTCACTAATATTTTGTTGAGGATTTTTGCATCTATGTTCATCAGTGATATTGGCCTGTAGTTTTCTTTCTTTGTGACGTCTTTGTCTGGTTTTGGTATCAGGGTGATGGTGGCCTCATAGAATGAGTTTGGGAGTGTTCCTCCCTCTGCTATCTTTTGGAAGAGTTTGAGAAGGGTAGGTGTTAGCTCTTCTCTAAATGTTTGATAGAATTCGCCTGTGAAGCCATCTGGTCCTGGGCTTTTGTTTGTTGGAAGATTGTGAATGACAGTTTCAATTTCAGTGCTTGTGATTGGTCTGTTCATATTTTCTATTTCTTCCTGGTTCAGTCTCGGCAGGTTGTGCATTTCTCAGAATTTGTCCATTTCTTCCAGGTTGTCCATTTTATTGGCATACAGTTGCTTGTAGTAATCTCTAATAATCTTTTGTATTAATGCAGTGTCAGTTGTTACGTCTCCTTTTTCATTTCTAATTCTATTGATTTGAGTCTTCTCCCTTTTATTCTTGATGAGTCTGGCTAATGGTTTATCAATTTTATTTATCTTCTCAAAGAACCAGCTTTTAGTTTTATTGATCTTTGCTATTGTTTCCTTCATTTCTTTTTCATTTATTTCCAGCCTGATCTTTATGATTTCTTTCCTTCTGCTAAATTTGGGGTGTTTTTTGTTCTTCTTTCTCTAATTGCTTTAAGTGCAAAGTTAGGTTGTTTATTCGAGATGTTTCTTGTTTCTTAAGGTATGATTGTATTGCTATAAACTTGCCTCTTAGAACTGCTTTTGCTGTATCCCACAGGTTTTGGGTCATCGTGTCTCCATTGTCATTTGTTTCTAAGTATTTTTTGATTTCCTCTTTGATTTCTTCAGTGATCACTTCGTTATTAAGTAGTGTATTGTTTAGCCTACATGTGTTTGTATTTTTTACAGATCTTTTCCTGTATTTGATATCTAGTCTCATAGCGTTGTGGTCGGAAAAGATACTTGATATGATTTCCATTTTCTTAAATGTGCCAAGGCTAGATTTGTGACCCAATATATGATCAATCCTGGAGAATGTTCCATGAGCACTTGAGAAAAATGTGTATTCTGTTGTTTTTGGATGGAATGTCCTATAAATATCAGTTAAGTCCATCTTGTGTAATGTATCATTTAAAGCTTGTGTTTCCTTATTTATTTTCATTTTGGATGATCTGTCCATTGGTGAAAGTGGGGTGTTAAAATCCCTTACTATAATTGTGTTACTGTTGATTTCCCCTTTTAAGGCTGTTAGTATTTGCCTTATGTATTGAGGTGCGCCTATGTTGGGTGCATAAATATTTACAATTTTTTTATCTTCTTCTTGGATTGATCACTATGTAGTGTCCTTCTTTGTCTCTGGTAATAGTCTTGTTTTTAAAGTCTATTTTGTCGGATGTGAGAATTGCTACTCCAGCTTTCCTTTGATTTCCAGTTGCATGGAATATCTTTTATTTTTTATTTTTATTTTTTTGTGGTACGCCGGCCTTTCACTGTTGTGGCCTCTCCTGTTGCGGACACAGGCTCCAGACGTGCAGGCTCAGTGGCCACGGCTCACAGGCCCAGCCGCTCTGCGGCACATGGGATCCTCCCAGACCGGGGCACGAACCCATGTCCCCTGCATCGGCAGGCGGACTCTCAACCACTGCACCACCAGGGAATCCCAGAATATCTTTTTCTATCCTCTCACTTTCAGTCTGTATGTGTCCCTAGGTCTGAAGTGTGTCTCTTGCAGACTGCATATATACGGGTCCTATATTTGTTTCCATTCAGCCAGTGTATGTCTTTTGGTTGGAGCATTTAATCCATTTACATTTAATGTAATTATCAGTATGTATGTTCCTATTACCATTTTATTAATTGTTTTTGGTTTGTTATTGTAGGTCTTTTCCTTCTTTTGTGTTTCCTGCTAGAGAAGTTCTTTTAGGATTTGTTGTAAAGCTGGTTTGGTGGTGCTGAACTCTCTTAGCCTTTGCTTGTCTGTAAAGGTTTTAATTTCTCTGTTGAATCTGAATGAGATTCTTGCTGGGTAGAGTAATCTTGGTTGTAGGTATTTCCCTTTCATCACTTTAAATATTTCCTGCCACTCCCTTCTGACTTGCAGAGTTTCTGCTGAAAGATCAACTGTTAACATGATGGGGATTCCATATATATATTATATTATATATTATTATTATATTATTATATTATTATTATTATTATTCCATATATATATTATTTGTTGTTTTTCCCTTGCTGCTTTCAAAAGTTTTTGTTTTTAATTTTTGATAGTTCGATAAATATGTGTCTTGTCATGTTTCTCCTTGGATTTTTCCTGTATGTGACTCTCTGCGCTTCCTGGACTTGATTGACTATTTCTTTTCTCATTTTAGGGAAGTTTTCCACTATAATCTCTTCAAATATTTTCTCAGTCCTTTTTTTTCTTCTTCTTCTTCTGGGACCCCTATAATTCGAATGTTGGTGTGTTTAATGTTGTACCAGAAGTCTCTGAGACTGTCCTCAATTCTTTTCATTTTTTTTCTTTATTCTGCTCTGCAGTATTTATTTCCACTATTTAATCTTCCAGGTCACTTATTTCTTCTTCTGCCTCAGTTATTCTGCTATTGATTCATTCTTGAGAAGTTTTAATTTCATTTATTGTGTTTTCCATGATTGTTTGTTTGCTCTTTAGTTCTTCTAGGTCCTTGTTAAACGTTTCTTGTATTTTCTCTGTTCTATTTCCAAGATTTTGGATCATCTTTACTATCATTACTCTTAATTCGTTTTCAGGTAGACTGCCTATTTCCTGCTCTGGTGGGTTTTTACCTTGCTCCTTCATCTGCTGTGTGTTTCTTTGTCTTCTCATTTTGCTTAACTTACTGTGTTTGGGGTCTCCTTTTCACAGGCTGCAGTTTCATAGTTCCTGCTGTTTTTGGTGTCTGCCCCCTGTGGTTAAGGTTGGTTCAGTGGGTTGTGTAGGCTTCCTGGTGGAGTGGACTGGTGCCTGTGTTCCAGTGGATGAGGCTGGATCTTTTCTTTCTGCTGGGCAGAACCTCGTCTGGTGGTGTGTTTTGGGGTGTGTGTGACTTTATTATGATTTTAGGCAGCCTCTCTGCTAACCGGTGGGGTTGTGTTCCTGTCTTGCTAGTTGTTTGGCATAGGGTGTCCAGCACTGTAGCTTGCTGGTCGTTGATTGGAGCTGGGTCTTAGCGTTGAGATGGAGAACTCTGGGAGAGCTTTCACCATTTGATATTACGTGGAGCTGGTTGGTCTTTGGTGGACCAATGTCCTGAACTCAGCTCTCCCACTTCAGAGGCACAGGCCTGACAACCGGCTGTAGCACCAAGATCTTGTCAGCCACACGGCCTCGTACATGGGGAGTTTCTTCCCTTTTGGGAGGTCTGAGGTCTTCTGCTAGCATTCAGCAAGTGTTCTGTAGGAGTTGTTCCACATGTAGATGTATTTCTGATGTATTTGTGGGGAGGAGGTTGATCTCTATGTCTTACTCTTCCACCATCTTGAAGGTCTCTGCCAGTAGTGAGATGTTGGAAGAGGAAAAAAATAATTTTACTTTCTATTGGGTTTGGGAATTTATTTTTTTATATTTCAAGTAGGATAAGCAGAGCACATTTTGAAGGTCTGATTTCAAAGGAACAGGGAACTATTTAGTTTTGTGAACTAGATCCGTGTTTACTGTTCCTGTGCCTTCCATGGTATCATGGTATCATGGGGGAAATGATTAGTCCTCTCAAGCAAGTGCAAAGCAGTAAGTGAAGCAAGTTGCCTCTCTTTAACTTTCCAAAAGCTGAAAAGTACTGAGAAGCAAGCTGTGTCAAAAGTGAGAACAGTGCGAAGGATTTAACAAGGTAAGTTACAAAGATAACCTTTTCTTTTCTCTCTTTTGATGACTTTGTAAGCAATATTTGTAACCAATACATCTCTTGTAAACTGCTTGCAATTAAGGACACCATATGTTGTCGTCAAATGAAAAGTTACTAGTACTAGTTTTGCCTATGTTGTATGGTTACAAAAAAATAAAATTTTCAAAGAAAGAAAAAAAAAAGTGAGAGAAGCAGCCTACACTGTCAGGGTTGTTGGAACTAAGTCATGATAGCCATTTTTCATCCATCAGGAGGTAGAATTAGTGGGGAGAAAAATTTTTCAATTAGAAATTGTTAGTAATTTTAGATCCTCTCCAAGAACGACTTATTCTGTATGTGTGACTAAACAACTCAATGCCAAGGTTTGGAAGTTCATCTTGTCAAGTTTTTGGTGTTTGAGCTGCACTTCTGTGATGGGTTTAGTTTGATGCATCAGTAAGCCCTATCAAACCTGGCAATATTTTCATGCACAGCATATGTATCAGACATAACTACAACTATCATTTAATTAATGTCTAAATATTTGCTTTGAATCTGTATGCTAATAGCATTTACCTGATAGCTACCCATGAAAATTATTTGAATATACTTTTGCAGCAGGGTATTTTAACATACTTCTTTTGCAAGCCAGAACCTTTAGGTAGAGGGTGTGTTGGTTTAGATATACTGGCTTTCATTATGCTATACCAGCAGTTTAAGTAATTTGATGTGCTAGTCTAAATTCCATGAAGGCAGGGACCAAGTTTGTCCTAATCACTTTGTCTTCAGTGCCAAATACATTGCATATAATGTTCACTCAATGAACACCTGTGGAACTACTGCACAATTTCCTGATTCTAGTCAACTGATAATTCAATAGCTCTTTCAGGGCTAGAATTTTGCTTCTTCTTTTGCCCCAGCCCTCCAACAAACCACAGACTATTACTGTGAGAAAAAGTGCTTCTTTCCTCGAAGGACATGTATGTATTGGATTTACAAAAAGTATGTGATAATTAAATTTGGCATTTAATACTTGAGTAAATCCTAGCAAACATAAAACTAAGTCATATATGTGTAACACTAACTAGTAAACCAAATTACCACAGCTACCTTAGTTTTATCTAAATTAAGATTAAATAGGCTTAAATAAGCACCTATGATTCCCTAATAAGCACACACTTCAATAAGCACTAAACTTCTTGACCTCTACTTTGGTTGTTTGGAAACCTTATCCCCTAATGCTTAATATTTCAGTTCTGTGGGATGTTGCTGTAGATAATACTCTTTAAATATAAATCCACTCTGTAAGTGATGTGGTACTGATTTAATGCTATTTCTGGCTTTTCAGTACATGATATTTCGTGTGCTGAGTGGCCAGTTCTGTCCAATGAGTTGAATAAAAGTGTTAAGCATGATTTCTTAGTCAAGAAATTTGTGACACTCCAAAGCCTTTTTTGTGCCTTCCGTCACAAGCACTGCCCCAGAGTAGATGCTCCAACAGCTTGGGTCCCTCTGATAGCTATGACACTTAAGTGACAAATAAATCCCAGCTACTCTCAGGGTTGGTTGTTTCTGCAGCAAATCTTAGCCTATCCTGACTTAATTCAAAAGGGATTTTCTGCAGAAATAAAAAGGTTTTAATCTAAATGAAGAAATTTACAAAATCAGTGCTGTGGAACACTTTGTCCTTAAACAAAATGGGTTCCATAGGCAGGAGTTTGAAAACTCATAAGAGCTTTAACAACTGGTAACATAAAAAAATGGCCAGGCATAGTCACAGCTGTGTGGTAGAGTGGACAGTCACACAGGTTTGAGTCCCTGAGTTTTTACCACTTATGAGCTCATCACCTAACTAGAGGCTCAAATGTGTAAATGTGGGATAACTAATATAGGACTATAAGGTAATTGAATTATGAAAATTACCTGATAAGATCTTTAATATGTAAGTAGCTATGATAGCTACATTAATCAAATGATTAGTCTGGCAATATATATCAATGGAACTGATATATCAGGTGGAACTGAGCTTCAAATCATGGCCTTCCTCCACAGCATTTCTCCTCAGTACATAAGAGTACAATTGGTTCATGATTATCTAAACCTTAAAAAAACAAGTTTATAATGGAAAGCACTTTTAATATTAAATAGCTCCCTGCCTAATTATAAGGAGCTTATCACAACGCCAACTTCATTTAATCCTTCGTTTGTTAAAAAAAAAAATCCACGCTTTGAATGGCAGTAAGTGAAGTGCAATTCTTTCATATCATTTTCTACAAACTAAGTTAACTTTAAGCAAAACAACTTCAATGACGATAAATGCATTTCATCATTTATTTAATGTTTAAGCTCTCGCACTAGATTTTTACAAGCTGGTGAACACTGACAATTATTTCTCCCACAGAACTATAACCACATGTTCCTGGACAGTATAAATATATGGTTGAGCTGACATTAATACACATCACCATTTTATCAGTCACATAATAAAACAAATTGTCAAGTATCCAAATATTAAGTTACACAGCTCAAAAGGCATATAAAATATTAAATGTCTGCTCAATTCATTAGCAGAAACCTTTTTTTTTCAAGAAAGGTTGGGAATCACACTTCAAACAAAAATAAGTTGGTAAACAACTTCAGATAAGTTTGAAAAAAAATTACAAGAATTTCCGAAATTTTATGATTAAGAATTGTTTTAGCTACAATAACAAAGTATTTCTACCTTTTAAAAAAATATTTACTAAATTAAAGCGCATATTCTACATGTTCTGCACAAGACAAAGGCAACATTTTACTAAAAATACTTAATAGCCCCCTCCCATTCCTTTTTCAGGCCCTCCCTGTAAGTTGCACCCCAAAGTGCAAACATTAAAATTAACTGTAAGGCTTTTTTGTCTGGAGACATTAAAGACATGTGCTTCTGTACAATGTAGATTTTCAAAATGGAGGTCTTCCATGACAGCACAAAATGAGATTTATAGAAAGACATTAAATAATCACTGATAAGAGTTGGTTAATTAAAAAAAAAATGAGGAAATCTGATGTATACTGGTATGAATGTGGAAGATGTAAACATACTGTGAGCAAATAACCTTATAGGCCCTACTTTCTATGTTTGAAATGATGGAAAGAATTAAACAAATAAGGTCCAGAGTTTTCATAGTTCCTGGGATTTTAGTTCGATATGATACTAAAAACAACAAGAATTGTGCTGGGTATTTTGGCACCTAGTCTTTCTAAATTTCTTACATACTGATAAGAATCTGGCATGGAAACAGATTTAAAGACATGAATGACTCCAAACTGCATGATTTCAGGAAAAGTCAATTGGTACAAATGATAAGCACATTGTAAATGCTGAACAGCAAGAATCCTTTGCTAAGTGTCCAAGTAGGTTGATCATAACCCAAACATAGAGGCTGCAATTCTGCCAGGCTTGTGGCCTGGTAAAACTGCGTTTCAACACTCCTATGGAAGCTTCATCAGACTTCACCAAGCCAACATGCTGGCTAACATGTATGACAAATCCCATCCTGTCTAGGTTCCACTTCCAATCAACGGCATCAGGCACCCAGTTTTATTGAATGCAACAGTTGTTTCTATGACCATTAGAGTCTTTGAAGCGCAGCCGCATTTTAGGACGATACTTTTCCAAATACAAAAGCTGCTTGCTGTTAAAAGCTCCACGCCGCTTTCTAGAAGGAAGAAAACAAAAGACAAATTAAAGCAAAGTCCCTCTATAATTAACATTTACTGTTCTATAGGAGGCAATCATCACCTTTCCTGTAGCAATTTATTTTTTGATTATTACACTGTTACTTGATGTAGAAATATGGATCAACATCCATGTGTAAATGGGAAAAGGGCCGTAAAAAGTTAATTTTCTAAATCTTTTTGAGAGGTAGTTATAAAATAGTCCAAACTTACGAATTCATTTATATGAAGTCCAAGAAAAGGCCAAACTAACTTATTGTAATAATGAGTCAAAAAGAGATTGCCCCTGGTGGTTGGGAAGAGGACTACAAACAGCATGAGGGCACTTTCTGAAATTATCAAAATATTCTGTATATTGCACTGAGTGGTTATTTTATTTGGCTATTACCATCCATTCATCTACCTCTGATGTGCATTTTAACTAACTATATCTCAATAAAGGGGCAGATAAACATGCAACATATTCAATCAAGAATTTAAACTAAAACAATAATTTACAGAATTATTACTGGATTAGAATCTTTGTAACATGAGTATCTACAAGGAATTCAAACAAGTAAGATATTCCCTGGTGGTAATACTATCTTAAAATTGAACGAAATGGTCAGACAGGCTCTTGGAAACAAATTGCTTTCCTAGTAATATATTTAAATCTGCTAACATTCAACAAGGAAATAAAAAGTGCAAACAGAAAGAATGTGTTAAATACATACTGTCTTATGAACTGTACTGCATCTTCGTATTTCATTCCACCTTCAATTAATGCTAGGGCGACAAGCACTGGAGCTCTGGTAAGGCAAGAATTACAGTAAATTATTTTTCAAAGTCAAATCCTGGAAAATTCAAAATACTCCCAACATTCCCCAATCCGATAGCACTATTATTTACCGTACTTCCTATGTTAATACCTATAGAAAATGTTGGACTTCATGTTAAAAATTAAAAAAGTATCAGTATTTTCATATCAAACCCAGGTTTTTAATCTATAACCAAAAAGACAACTATGTCCTTAACTAATACAAATATGTCTAGAAATTAAGACCTGTATTACTGGAGAGCAGTCCTGAAAAAATTTAAGGGAGAGGGTAAATCTTGACACATGTGGACAATATTTTCTAAATTCCAAGCAGTGAAAAATACTTTCCGCTTAAAGATCGTCTGGAAAAAATTGCTTTCTTTATTATCAATGAGACTGTGACACAAGTTTCACGCCAGCCTCCCCAGGGCCATGGTCTGAGCAGTGGGGGACGAGGGTGGTGGTAGAAATTTACAACTACGGACATGTGTATTTTGGCACTGCTGTGTAATGACTTCCTACTGAATCAGGATTCTCCAGGATCAAGAACCCTGCCACAAACTCACCATATGCAGTGCAAAAACACCTTAGAGACAATTCATGATCCTTTTCCCAATGAGCTCAGACAGTGATTCCCAATACTATGGATACAACCTAGAACACACAATTAAGTAATTCTGCCCCCATGTGCAAGTATAAATTTCAGCGATAGCATCTGTCAGTTCAAAATGTACTGGAACACATTATTGCTACACTCACCTATTTTAAAATTTAACTCAGTAAGTAACTTAACAAAGCAAATTGATTCACATACTGACAACTGTGTCTTTACAGGAGTCAAGATCAAGCTTTAACTAGAATGAAGACCAGTATCATTAAATGGGTTTAAGAAATTTTCTTACCTCCCAAGGCCTGCAACACAATGAACGGCAATACAACAACCAGGGTCTTCACGAAACTTAATTTTCACAAGACTTAACCAATCATCAACAATCTGGTTAGATGGTGGTGCGCCATCATCAAAAGGCCAATCCTAAGTCAAAAGAATACACATTTTAGACTTTTAATGTAATTGGTATAATAATTCTAAGATTCTAACACCCAAATGTTGCCAGAAGCATTTTCTTTTAACGTTCAAACAAGTGTTTTATGAAACCCCACTGTCAATGAAACGCAAATACATGCTGAGTCTTTAAAGATCTTTTATTGCTTCAAACCTCTGCTCAGTTTTCACCTTTATTTGGACCTTACGACAGTGTATACTTTTGCAACAACTTAAACAATTAAGCTTTCTGAAGCCAGTGGTTTATCTGAATAAACTTTGGCAGCACAGCACTGTGAACACATGGGAACCATTAAACACTTACGAGAACGTGGATGCCTTCTTTCTCCACAAGACTAGTGTCATAAGTTGCTTCACATACTCTTACTACTGTGGTAACTCCGTACTTCTTAAGTTCCTGGATAAAACATATGTAAAAAAGCATATGAAGTCTTCATAACCACGTCACCCTTGCTCACCATTTGTCATTTTGATCACCTCTCTAACAGGTTAACAGAAAATCATGTATGTTTAACACGGTCTTGTTAAGTCTTATTGTCACAAGTCTTGTTTTAAGTGACAATACTAAAAAAGCATTAAAAGGAAAGGGAATGTTAAACATCATATATTTTTAATAAATTTTATGTTAAAAAAGAAATCCCATGGCCCTTCATATACTGAAGTAGTTTATAGTCATGGTAACCTTGGCTAGATGAAGTTCTAACAAAAGAAGATCAGAAGCAACTCAGGAACAAAGGACCAAAGGAATCACTCATTACTATAAGACATCTGACTTGACTTATATGAACTCTTTAAACTTTTGCTCATTTGCAGTGCACAGTGCATAGTTCAGAGCCTTAAAAGTATGTTCAGAGAGTAAAATCTCAAAAATGTGGTGTGAAAACCCCACACCATTTAAGACTACAGGCTTTAAGACTCATAATGGGGCTTCTCTGGTGGCAAAGTGGTTGAGAATCTGCCTGCCGATGCAGGGGACACGGGTTCGTGCCCCGGTCTGGGGGGATCCCACACGCCATGGAGCGACTGGGCCTGTAAGCCATGGCCGCTGAGCCGGCGCTCCGCAACGGGAGAGGCCACAACAGTGAGAGGCCCACGTACCACAAGAAAAAATAATTAAAAAAAAAGACTCATAATGCATTATTACTAATTATAATTCTTCTGGCATTTAAAAAACATATAGACGACAATCAAAGATAAAAGTATTTCTATGATCTGGAATGCCTATTTGTTGTTTCTGATTATCTATAGATATTTATAAAATAAAATGTGTATGCATCCAAACAAATTATTCAGCATTACAATCCTTCCAAAAATAGAAATAGTAGATCAGTAGCTGATAATTGCATCCTAAGCATCAAAATGGGGCCAAGACATAAACTAATCCTGGTTTATAGGATCAGTCATTATGCTAATAAGCAAATATGTGAAAAACCCACAAGCAGAGCCTCCCTCTAACAAATTTCTAGTAAGATAAGAGCCATACTGTTATACTGTCCACATATACATTTAAATTAAGCAAACTGTAAGGTATGAAGAACTAGATATTAACTTACAAATCTAAACTAACTCAAGTACATGTCCTCCTCAAAATGTATAAAATAATTTACCTCTAACGTAGAC
The DNA here is from genome assembly GCF_026419965.1 of Kogia breviceps. Lineage (NCBI taxonomy): Eukaryota > Metazoa > Chordata > Mammalia > Artiodactyla > Physeteridae > Kogia > Kogia breviceps. The sequence goes on from NC_081322.1 coordinate 17,653,294, forward strand.
ACTGGTATTTCTGAGAGTTGGAACTGTAGTCATAACACCTCACAATTTCCAAAATATTTTGTTACATAAAAGGCTCCACTATTAAACTACAATCAGTTTAAGACATTAAAAAGCATCAAAACTTACCTCTATAAATTTGTTTAAGGTCGCATTAGTTGGATTGTGTGTAATAAGAAATCTCATGTTCTTGTAAGTGATTTCCACAGGAGCTGGGCGGTTCATTCGAGCCATGTTAATTTAGTTTAAAAACACTCAATAGGATTATGAAAGAATTTAAAAGGTTGAATACAGAAATGATGCAAAGAAACTGAGTCTACTTCAATATACTCCACTTGAAATTCTCAGTGCTTTTGAGTATGAAGTTGGGAGTAATGGGAAATGAAATGAACCTCCTGACAAGAAGCAGCAATTCTTCAATCCAGTAATACTGAGGCAAGAGAAAGGAAGTGCACTGAGGTTTACCCCATCCAGGTCAGAACTCTTGTAAAAAATGCTCTGTGGATTTCAATTCAACACTTCTGTGTCCAGGTTCACCACTCTTATGGGGGCTTCTTGGTGGAGTAGTAATGAATTTCTACAGTTCACTTGTCTGCATAGAGGTCGTGCTGTGCCTGGCAGTAATCTCCACTGCCCTTCAGAAACTCCATAAATGTGTGACCAAGAACACCACAGAACTGCTGTTTAAAAGAAAGAGAGAAAAAAAGTTGTTTTCAATTCAAAAGTAACATGTTATGCTTTGACGGTATTTAAGTGCACAACGATCTTTCCAAATCTGGGCCCAAGACATCTTTTACTTGAACCACAAAAATACAAGGGTGATTACAGATTAAATCAGTAAGCAAGGATTACTTTAAGTAAATACCCCTCACATCATTGTTACATTTTGTGAATATCCCTTACATACATTCTTCTATTAATTACTCCTTTTAAAACATGGCTACTTGCTTTACATTCTTTTAAATTATTATGTACAACTTTCTACATTTTTCCAACTACCAAAATATTTTTACGTATTACAAAAATTCAATATATTAGTCAATATATTCTTAAAAAGAAACGAAACTGGTTTTCAAAATGCTCTCATATATACTATTTCATTTGATTCTTAACAACCTGTTAACTTATCATTCCCCTTTAACAGATATTTCTCATCTGAGTCTCTGGAAGTTAATCAACTTGAAATCTAGTTTTCAACTTACGTGAAACGTAAGCGCGCGCGCACACACACACACACACACACACACACACATACACAGAATTCCCATTTATAACTATAAAAGACGTTCATAATTGTAATAGTCTTTTGTATTTTAAAGCCGAAATTTTAGTTATCCTGTCTTAAACTGAAATCTAATTGAAAGAAAAAGTAGAGAGAGGTGGTGGTGGGATGGTGTAAATTACCTTACATTTCTTTCACAGGTCTCAAAAGCAAGGCAAGTGCTACCACCAATTATATTTTCCCCAAGTTCCCCTTAAAGATCTAAATCAATTTTATGTTAGTATCAAATATTACATGAATATTCACAGGATATTTTCCTAATATATACATGAAAAACATTGATGTTGACGTTAGTCTTCTTCCAAGTAGTTTACAAGGAGCTTGTGTGGTTGGGAGTAAACAGAGGACTAAAAAAAAAAAATTAATAGCAGGTCAACAAGAGCACTGAGAGCCAGCCACTGCCCCAAACGCTTCACAGGTATTCTCATGGATAAATTACCAAATAAAATCTTTTGAAATCAAAAGATTCCCTTAGTTTACCATGCTAAAGTTTAAATTTAAGCATTAAAAAAGGCTTAAAACTACATTCAAACTACCTCATCTCATTTTCACTGAGTCCCGCGCTAGTTATAGTTTCTAAAAGAACACTGCTAAGTTTTGAAGTATAATTCATATGAAGATCTAGCCGATCACAGAAAACATTAAGTCAAAAACCCAGTTCATTTTTCTGTGAAAATAAAGGAACTAGCCTCAGGAATCATGTCTTAATAGGTGTCCCATAAGGAAGGTAACTTTCATTAATCCAAATTTGCTCAAACCCACCCTCAGTTCACCTACTTGTGAGCTGGGCTAAGAAAATTAGTGATTAAATTGCCACTGAGGACTTTGTTGTTAACAGTGTGACATCAGTAACTGGAAATAATTTCAATTATATATACTTTCCCTTCAAATCCTACACACTACTTCCTTACGATAAAAGGTGTATTCTGGCACCTTTCCAATGACAATGAATTAAAGTGATCTGCAAAGCTGTTAAGGTCACGGGCTCTTATCTCAATATTCTGATTTCCGGTACTACCCTTTTTCAACTGAAAGCCGATTTCTGAAGAGACAGCATTGCACACCACCGATTTACATACTGAACAGCTGAAATTCCTGTTACACCTGGGCTTTGGCCATATCCACCCCTTTCAAGGAAGCAGTTTCATGAGAAAGCAATACAGAAATAAGTCCTTTGGTGACCTGGTTATTTTTACTGAGTGGAGGCACCCAGTGGCTGGGGGGGACGGGGATGGGACAACGACGGGCAGACAGACGATGGATTTCCACAAGCGCAGAAATGACCACTAATACCTAACATCTTTCTCTTCTGCCCAAGACACTCCCCTATTCCCCACTTCTCTGCCCCAGGAAAGACTATCCATGATAGGAAGTCTGGAAATACCAAGGAATTGTTCCCCTCCCACTGCATATAACCTCAATAATACACACGGGGGCATGGGGGACCAATTTCTGTGCAGAAGGCTAAGCCGATCTGTCCTACTGCAGAGTCCGAGCAACACATCTCTGTTGTGTCCAACGGTTCGTTGGCGAGTCTGTTCCACATCTACTTGTGCTTTAGATAACGCACCCAGAAAAATGCATGTGTAAAATACTGCTCACTCCTGGGAATGATCTGGCTTTCTGGTCTCCAACTTTTCTACTGCCATCAAACAAAACTCATAAGAAAAGAGTAACAGGATGGGACTTCCCTGGCCGTCCAGGGCTTAGGACTCCTCGTTCTCACTGCCCAAGACCCGGATTCGATGCCTGCTCGGGGAACTAAGATCCCACAAAAGCGGCTCGGTGAGGCCAAAAAAAAAAAAAGAGAGAGAGAAAAAGAGACAGTACCAGGAAGCACAAAGCCCACGATGCCACCTACAGCGCAACAACCTCACACACTGGGAACGGTAGCAGGCTCCACGGGCACAAGCTCAGCCTCACAGCCGTGGGTGTGGCTCGCCACGGAGCCACAACCCAACAGAAGGCAAGCACACGGAGCACCAGGGGACACCCAGGCACAGCCCAAGAGCCCGCGATCGCAAGATGCCGCCGGCCCAGCCCGCCCCGGCGCAGGACAAGCCTGGACTCGCTCCCGCGGCCCGGGGAGGGGCGCGCCCCCCGCGGCGGCCGGCTTACCTGGCGAGGCCGCGCCGGCCCGGGTCACGGGTTCGCGCCGCGCCTTCAGTGCGGCGCCGAGGCCATTTTGTCCGAGCGCCGGTCCCGGCTGCGGAGCGCACGGTGGCCCACAGGCCCAGTCCCGCCGGTCCCGCGCCGGAGAGCCCGGCCCAGCCCACGCGCAGCCGCCTCTCCCTCCCGCCCGCCGGGGCTGGGGGCGCGCCCGCCGCAGTGACGCGCAGCCCGCGCCCCACCCGGGCCACGTCCCCGATCCCAGGGCCCCGCGGCAAACAAAGGGGCCTCGGGGCGCCGGCCGGGCCCGCAAGTCGCCCGGGCGAAGAAGCGGCCACAAAGTGGCTTCTGGGCCGCCGCGCCGCCGGGCCCCGCCCAGCGCCCCGGGCTCGGCCCTCGGCACCCGCCCGCCGCCAGGACGGCCGGGACTCGGGCCGGGACGCGGGCGGGCGCCGGGCTCCGAACAAAGGCGGCGGCGCGGGGCGCGGGTACTCACAGGAATATGTCTACTCATTGAAGATTGTGGCCTAATCATACAGCCGGTCCCGAGGCGGCGGCAGGGCAGGGGCGGCGGCGGTCGTCGCGGGGCGGAGGCGGCGGCGGAGACGGCTTCGCGGGCTGCGGCGACGGTGGCGGCGGCAGCGGCGGCGGCGGCGGCGGCGGCGGGGGTACCGGACTCGGTCTGCAGCGAACGGCTCCGAGAAGGGCGCGCAGCCTCACCGGCCCGCAGTCCAGGGGGCCAATACGCGCGCCGAGGCGCCCTTGCGTCACAAGCCCTCCTGTTTATAGCGCGCCTGACGTGCACTCCCCCACGGCCACCAATCGCAGCCGGGCCCCAGGTCGCGCGCCGACGAGCGGGGGCGGAGGCCCGCCCAGCGGACGTCACGGAGCGGCGGCGGCTGCCGGTGTGAACCGGTTGATGAATGGCGCCGCGCTGCAGTCGGAGCGCCACCCGGCGGGGGCGGGAAGTGGCGGAGGGGAGGGGGAAGGGCCGGGAGAGGGAGGAGGTGCTGCCCTTCCTCCTTAAAACCCCGAAGAGTGCGTGCGCTCTCGTCACCAGGCAAGGCCTGGAGTTGGCGTCGCCTGAAGACACAGTCCCCTCGGGGCCGGAACCGGGTCTCAGTCCCGGCCCTTCTAACTTCTGCCGTAGGTTAGACCGCGGTCGGCTTTGCCTGCGGTTTACCGTGGCACCTGCGCCTTGCGATCCCCGTCGTCAAATAAATGTTTTCTGTGGCCCTACGGCTGCCGGGCGACGACCCCTGGGGTGCCTGGGCCCCCGGGCCCGGACCGCGCGAGCGCAGGTGCGGGCACGTTGGAGCGGGGAGGTCTTATTTCGGCGAACATCCAGCGGAAGGCGGGAGAGCATCGCGAGGAGCGGCCAGAGCGCTCTGCCGCCCGCGGGCTCTCTTAGGCACGCCTTCGTGCTCTGCACGCGGGCAGCTGCGGCAGGCTCGAGCGTGGCATTGCGGAATCCCACGCATCCTCTGTGCTGCGGCTCCCTGGATGCGTTGCCACGGGTGAGGGAAGGTTAGGCAGCGTTTTAAAAATTGTAAGAGCCTTCGACTTGGTCAAGGACCGATGGAACTCTTTGCGTCCAAGCTGGAGCTTTTCCTTTTTGTTCCGTTTCAGAACCGTCCCACTGTCTTTCGTAATGTAGGCCCTTAACAAGTAAAGCTTATCACTGTTGTTCTGTGTTACACAAGGGCAACTCTGTCATTTCTAGTCTGAAAACTCTTTCTCTTCTGCTCTCTGGAAGGAGTAAACAGGAGTTTTACCTGCTCTGAAGAACTCGGCTTTCTACTAACACTGAGGCCTTTTGTTTGCTGTTTTCACTGAGCATAGGTTGGAGAGGGCTTTAGGGATCACATTGTTTCCTTGGTCAGTGTACTGCAGCATCTTAGGATTTATTAGAACTTCTGCTTAGAGATGGGAACTCTTGAATCCATGTAAGTCAAGGAAAACTAAAGAGCTTGAGAAATATATGATGCCCCTTCACTACATAAAAGTTTAAAACTTTGATATGGCAAAAGGCTGTTGACAAAGTTAAAATATTTAATGGCCCGTTGGGAGAAAATTTTGGCGACGTATCATGGGAACAGTTAACACCATAATAAATAAAATGCTTGACCCACATCTACAATAGTGTAGTTTAAAAAAACCCATGTTCAGTCAGCTGCTTTCATGCCAAAAGTTTGTCAGCACAGTGATGCTAGTTGGAAGAGTGAAAGGAAATCTTTTCAAAAAATGAGTTTGGCGGGACGAGATATAAGTTCAGCTAAGCAGAGCCAAATCAGTATTAGCCAGTGTTCTTGTAGAACTTGAGATACAAGCTGTGAGTCTTGTGAGCCAGATCCCGTAATGGTCATAAGCAGTGCTGACATGAAATATCCAGTGAGCTGTTGCTCATCAAGCTCTCAAAGCTGGGCTCAAACTCCCAAGTGGGCCAATCAGCTTCGGGGGGGGGGGGGGGAGGGAGGGGGCGGCTCTTAGCCTCTCAGATGAGGTACCACCTTGCTCTACTTGGAGAAGACAGTCAAGGATGAAAAACTAGATAGAACTTTTGCTATTAAGAGGAAGGACACACTTTAAACAAGATATAAACGTGGTCTTGCTGACCAGCCCACTGAATTCTCTCAGGGTTGTCATGGGCCTGCCACTCCAGCAGCTGCCGTGTTTATATGTGTGTCACGTGGTATTGTGGTTCACTGCTGAGCGTGTATGCCCTGTGGAGCCCAATAGTTTTAAGCTGCTGCTGCTTAGAAAACAGTGGTCCATCCCATCACTGGTTAGGAGGCTCCTGGGGTCAGAGGACTCACTAACCTCTATAGATCTGCACTTGGAGCATCAGCACCTGAAATTGTTGAAGCAGAGGGTTCAGACTGAGCCAACAAGCTTGCAAATCGTGGTCCAGACATCCAGAAGTAAGGAAACACTTCTGAAAAGGCAATGCTCCAGAAAGAAGCCCTAAAACGGAAGACTTCTTTTCCAGCTAAACAAAATGCCCAGATCGCAGTTAACTTTTCTCAGCAAAACATGTGTCCTTGAGTTCATCATGGTAGGCAGGACTTTTCATTAGCATATTCAAAATTCAAAAGCCAACAGGCTTTTGAACAGTTGGGAGGTAAAGGAGACTGTAAGAGCATTATGAGGAAAATCCTTACAGAAGATGAAGCACTGCAGGAGACTACAAATCAGCGAAAACTGATGAAGAGCAGAGAAGTCTTTATAGGATGGCAGATCTAGTAAACATTGAATGATTCCACTTATACCAGACATGTAAGAGGAATGGAGGATTTCAAACCTTTCTATCTTCTCAGACTTATTAGGGCCATGAAGGGTAGGTTGAGACCATGAGGAAGTCTGATAAAAACAATAAAGCAAGAGTATTACCACTGCAGTGATGGAAAGATCAAATGTGACAATAACAACCCAGAAAAGAAATACTAGATTGCAAGGTATAATGATGTGCCAGGTGTACTAAATAGAGGCAAATACCCCAGTGGGTGTTTGGATACTAGTGGGGAGGGTTGTCTTAAGTGCAGTATAGCCCCAAACTTAAAAAAGTGTCCTAAAAACTCAGGGATACAACCATGGCTACTATCAACATTGTAACAGTTTATTTTCCTTTTGCTGTTATATAGAAGACTTTTATATCTAAAATGATTCTTCTTGTATGATTTGTTAAAAAAAAGTTTAAAATGGAGGGCTTCCCTGGTGGCACAGTGGTTGAGAATCTGCCTGCCAATGCAGGGGACACGGGTTCGAGCCCTGGTCTGGGAGGATCCCACATGCCGTGGAGCAACTAAGCCCGTGCTCCACAACTACTGAGCTTGCGTGCCACAGCTACTGAGCCCACGTGCCACAAATACTGAAGCCCGCATGCCTAGAGCCCGCACACCACAACGAAGAGTAGCCCCCTCTCGCCACAACTAGAGGAAGCCCGCATGCGGCAACAAAGACCCAACGCAGCCAAACATAAAGTTTTAAAAAATGTTTCAAATGGAGAGTATACTTAAATTTTTGTGAACATATAATTTTCAAGTGTGTGAATGTTGTTTAAAACTAAAGCATGCTCTATGTTAAAAAATGACTTAGTTTTCTTTCCCTAAGTTACTGATTTAAAGTTTTATCATCTTTTTTAATAGCCACATATTTTTGTGTACTTATTACTTTTTAACTGAGGTATATAATTGACATATAACATTATATTAGCTTCAGGTGTCTGACATAATGATTCGACATTTGTGTGTTTCACAAATAATCACCACAGTAAGCCTCGCTAACATCTGTTCCCATAGGGAAGTACCATTTTTTTCCTTGGGAAAAGGATATCAATTCACCCTTGTGATGAATAATAAAAATCAAGCAGCAGTGCTACATCATCATTTCTATGTGAATTTTAGACACAGAAATCTCCAACAAGCAATTAAGCTTGTTACAAGCCAGTCAAAGTCCATAGGCCAATCAGTACCTGTACTTGGGCTATTGTGTTTTGACTCAGTCAGACATAGAAACTGTCAGTCACCTACCCGGTGGGTGGTAAAGATGTAAATATCTTGAGATAAAAGAATCCTGTTGGATCAGAAATAAACATTTTATTAAGTCATCAAACCCAATCATTAGAGGTAATCTTTCTCTGTAATACTGACTTAAGGCAGTTTTCGAAAAACCTTTTAAAAAACTATTTTAAGAAACAATTCTCTTTAGTAAGTCTCTGTTATGTCCATTTTCTGTCCCTTTACTTTTCATGTCTAAGTTTAATCAACTTGAATACAAACCCCAAAATTGCTTAGGTAAGTCTTCAAGTCAGATGAAATTGTGTTTTCACATTAGAAACCCTGCCACTGAATATAGTGAGTATTTACTTCTGTGGAGGTTCAGCGTGCATATTATGATGTGACAGACAGATTCATCAAAAGAATATTTCTATTTGCATGCTGGTAGGAACTGTTTCCTTGGGATGCTGAGTAAAGGACTTATTATGAACCTCTAATACTTCATAGCATTTTCATAGCATGCCATTTTGATGACTGATTCACTTACTGGTACCCGGAGGAATATAGTTTCAGCAAATTCTTATTTTTAGTGAACTTGGAAAAATTTCTTTTGCTGTTCTAAAGTCTGAATAAAAATCATTTGGGAATTGGAAATCAGGAGGGCCACAGTCTCCATGAAATTGTTAGGAACATGTTGAATTATGCCACAGTCTGAAGCGAGGCAAAAATAGCTTAGGAAAGGAGAACTTAATCTGGCCAGAGAAAGGGAATGGAGTATCAATAAATGTCAAAGGTTTGTTATGCATGCTATGGCAAAGCTGTCACGTGACAGGTTTAACTTACAGAGCTGGCATTTAGGCTGCAGAATCCAGACAGACACTGACCCAAGCAGCCTTACTAGGGTCAGCCTAAGGAGGAGTGTTCTTGAACAGGTTCTGCCAAGCATAATAACACTTATTTAACAGAAAGCTGCAGTAGTCATGTCTCTTCCCTACTCTATCACAAAATTGTTTTTTAACGGGACATGTTCAGTAAACATTGCTATCTTAGTGTATTTCTATAGCTTGTTTCATCACCAGAAGATACTGAATAAGAAAAAAGTGTAGAAGCATTTCAGAATTTCTTCTACTTAAGAGAGTTGGCATATCATGTATTTCTGGAGTCCTTTGATACATTAATATAGCAGATAATCAATATTTGTTTGGATATGACCAGGTTACTGTCCCTCCTGAAATCCTTTTAGGCATCCTCTTCCCAGTCTTCCTAAGATTTATTTGCAGGCTCCTCTTAGTTTTTTCTCCATCCCTTTAACAATGGTGTTCACTGGGGTTTTGTTCTAGTACTGCCTGGCGATGCTCTGCATGCACTCTGGAGTTTTCACTTACCCCCACAGCTTTGGCTATCCACCCTCCCTCTCTCCTCAACATTTGTTAAATGCCTAGCCTATGCCAGGCCCTCTGCTATATTATGATGAACAGCATAAACATTGTTTCTACCTCCAGTGGAATTTATATACAGATGAGGAAAGGGAAAATAAAAAGTAACTAAGCAAAGAATATATAAGTTGTAATGTGTGCTATGAAGGGGTAAACGGAATAGCTGGGGTAGTTACTTCAGACAGGGAAGTCAAGGGGCAGTGTCTCCCAGGAAACTCAGACCTAAAGGACAAGAATGAATCACAGAAAGAGGAGAAGGAAGAGGAGAGGAGAGAGGTTCTTGGTGGAGGAAATGACAGTACAAATACCCCAGGTGGGAAGAGTTTGGCTGTGCTCAAGGAGATGAAAGACTTGAGGGGCTGCAGCAAAATAAGAAAAGGGAACAGAGGCAGGGGTCAGCCTGCAGATCTGGCAGGGGCTGGGTAATTCAGCGACCTTGTAGGCCACGGTAAGTATTTGGATTTTATTTTAAGGGCAATGAGCAACAGGTGCCTAACAGGAAATAGATGTTTTAAGAAAATCATTTTTCCTATTCTGTGGAGAATGGATTGGAGGGAGCCACAGAGTGGAGTTGGTGTGATGCAGTGAAAGACTTGAGGTTTCCTGCCTTGCTAAATGGCAGACAGTGACAGTGTTGACTGTGATGAGACAGTGGAAATGGAGAGAAGCGAGTAGATCAGAGATGTAGAAATAGAATTGAGAAGACTTGAATATTCACCATGAGACCAGTTCATCTTTTTATTGTCCTGATACCAGTGACTCCCGTCTCTGGCCCTCAGATGCTCCAGCCAGAAACTTGGCAGCCATACTAGCATCCTCCCTTCTCGTCTCTTCTGTCTGATTGGCTGCCAATTTCTGTTGAGTCTATCTATTAAAAATCTCAGAAAGTGTCCCTCTTTCTCCACTTTTTACTGTCAGTCTTCCTTCCTTCCTTCCTCTGTTCCTTCTTTCCTTCCTTCATTCATCCCTTTAACGATATTTACTAAGTTGTACTGAAATAGCTTGATTCAAGGATTTCTAGTCTTGTCTCCATCTAATCCATCCTGTATTTTTAAAAAATTCAGTGTCTTTAAAAAAAATGCAAATCTGATCTTGTCATTCTCCTACTTAAAATGCTCCAGTGGCCCTCTATTAACTTTTAGAAAGCCCAAATGAGCAAGACATTTAAGACCCTCCAAATTATGCCTTTGCCTTCCCAAGCCCTACTTCCTGCACTACTGTTACTCTTCTAGTCTTTGAAACCACTTGTGGTTTCCAAAATATTTGCCATGCTTTCTCAGACCTCTATGGTCTGCAATTCCTTTTACCTAGAGAGTTCTCTTTCTACTTCCCCTAAAACTCTACAATTAATTCTCTTATGAAGCTTTCCTGGCCACTACATCAATTAGGTACTCCATTCCCCATGCTTCCATAGTTTCTTGTGCATACCTCTAATGAAGCATTCACTGCATTATGATAACCATTTTTATAAGCTCCAATCTGTCTCCCTCATACCCCATGAAGCTTTCCAAGGCAGATGCCAGGTCCTATTAATTTCCCTGTGCCTAACACAGTTCTTGGCACATAGTAGGTATTTAATGAGCAACTAGCATATTTTTTGGTATTACTGTTTCATGCTTTATTTAAGGATGTTTAGAAGACAGTGCTGGTGTTTGGTAGGACACAGAACCAAGAAATAGGATCTAGCAACAGACAAAGATTAGAAGGTGAAATCAAGAAAGTCATGATAACAGGCTGGCTTATCTTCGATAGTATCAAAGACAGATTGTTTACTATCTTTTTTTGGTTGTTGCTGTATTTGAGCATTTCTCCTAAAAGAGTATTAATAACTCACTTTTACATTACTATTAGGAATAATCTTACTTTTTATTCCTTGAAATGAATAACAAGACAAAAGAACTCACAACTAGTATCAGTGACTCAGAAATAAATTATTGATGTAGAACAGATTCACCTAAAGTGATAGTGACATGCTGATCTCTTTGGCAGAGCCTTTGAACAGAGAATTCTAGACTTCCCCTCTGGTGTCACCCTCCCTTCTGTGTACTATAAGGCAGACAGAAGCCATGCTCTGAGAAAATACTTAACATGGCACACCTAAAGCAAGTTTATTATAATATATTTAAGGTATTGTATTAGTGTGATTAAACTTTTAGATTTGCAAAAATGTGTACTTGAAGACTGGATTAACTTTTTGAAAATTTAAGGAAAGTTTTTCCTTTGTTTTATACATTGTACCAAAGAAATGCTAATTAATATTAAATTTTAATTGAGAAGAGTATGACATGTGTTCTGTTGGCTCCATATACACTGAAGGTGCTGAATGATCAGTGGTAATGATAATTATTTAAGAACAGATTTTACAATCTTTGTAATAGTTCTCCTTCAATTAAATCCTTTTTGAGAGGGGAAAATCCTGGCAGGTGGTTACTGTACATATAAGGACTTAATTCAGGATGGCAAACATCTTGTTGTAGTTGCAGACGATTTAGGGTTTTATCCTGCATCTATGCACACAATTTATGATTATGGAATCATTAAATACGGCCCTTCAAGGTTCTTAGTTATTCTATTCTTGGATCCCTTGATTCTACATAACAATCTTTCATTTTTAAGGGGATTTTTATCTTTTTAAAGCACTCTATCTACATGGCCCAACCTCTCTGTCTGCCATTGTTATTGTATAAGGATATTGTAAAGTGTCTATATCTGTGTGCCTTTTTGGAGTAGCTGAGATTCAGAAGCTGTTAGAATGATGTGAGGCAGCAAATACAGTAAGGGTTTGGAGGATGGAGTTTTTCCAAATTTAAGAAGATGAGAGAATTTTAGAGCCATGTAAAGATGAAACTGGAAAGGCCTGAAAGATCATCCAATTATACCTCAGGGAGCAGAGCACCGGAGAGGATAAGTGACTCATCAAGTGCTCACAGAATGTGGCACAGTCATCTGAGAGCCAAGGTGAAGTCCTCCTATCGGGAACATAACTTGCATTTCCATGTAATTTAACTCGCAAATGATTTCTTTTGTATTATCTGATTGCATCTCTTACCGACTCTTAACAAGGCTTTGGGAGGAGAATTGGCTACCCCATCTTCCATAAGGAGAGGTTGAAACACACTTAGTAAGTAAGCTAGTCAAAATTGAAAACTGTTCCCAGACTCATTCTTCTCATAAAATCAGGATCCACAGGTTAAATAAATGCTCCAATCTCCGCTGAGGCTGTGGCTCCCAAACTCTTTAGAGGCACCTCGGGTGATTCTGATTCACAAGTTGGGGTCTGTGAATGCTAAAAGCTCCCACGAGCTGCTGCTCTAAGGTAGCTCATCATTAGCTAGGCAGAGTGAAAGCATGCCTTTGGTAGTATGTCACACAAGAAGACAAAATCATCTATTTCTAGTGCAGTGGGGCACACAAAACTCTGTGGGTCCAAGAATTGTGATTGCAGTAGCAGCTATAGCAGCAGTAATAATATTTCTGGTAATTGAGGCCCCATGCCACTTATAGAAATAGGTATCTGAAGAGATAGGAGGGCTTCCCTGGTGGCGCAGTGGTTGAGAGTCTGCCTGCCGGTGCAGGGGACATGGGTTCGTGCCCTGGTCTGGGAAGATCCCACATGACGCCGAGCAGCTGGGCCCCTGAGCCATGGCCGCTGAACCTGTGCCTCCGGAGACTGTGCTTCTCAACGGGAGAGGCCACAACAGTGAGAGGGCGGTGTACCGCAAAAAAAAAAAAAAAGAAGAGATAGGAGAGGGGGGGACACAACTTCAAGGATTTTACTTCCTATAGGTCTAAACATACTCTAATGACATGACAAAAAGATCGAATTCTTAAATTCTCTGATTTCCAGTGAACTCTTCCAAGGTCCTTGTCTTTACTGTGACATCTGACTCAATGCTCTAATGCTGGAGACGGTTTCCATGGTGAGTCACACCTGTACTTCCACCTGTCTCAGGGCAGCCTCTGAGAGCTTCTAAGCTCTACAGAGCCCATTTTCTTTGCTGAGCCAACTATGTTCTCCTTTGAAGAAGGGAGGGTCAGTTAGCACTAATCTTCTATTACTAGAAATGAACAGCAATTGTTCTGGGAGTGGAAAGATGAAAAGAAATGGAGGTTTGAGGTTTCTATGAATACCTGGAACAATTGCTGCTTTGCTTGGGTCCATTCTGACATCAGCCACAGGTAAATATGTGTAGAAACCATACCATATGTCTCAGAACTGCCCATGTTGCCTCTAAGAATAGTCTTCTCCTTGGATGGGTCTGATAAAATTTCTGTGAGCATTTACTATGCACTGGCACTGGTCTAATAGATGGAGGTGTGGGTGGTATACAATTGTGAAAAAGATGCTGTCCTCAAAAGTTATCCCTGTGTAAACAGTTACAGTACAGCAAGATAAAATGTATAACAGATGTTTTCTGCTGGGTGCTATGGGAATCCTGAGAAGTGATGCCTAATTCTGCCTGGGTTGGAATATGGGAGTGAAAGTAAAGAGTCTTCCTAAGGAGGGACTAGAGTTTGAAAGAAAGAGAATAAGAATTTCTGGTCCCAAGTTTTGAACCAAATACTCCCAGTATTATGATAATTGGATTAAAAGAACATGAATGCTTTTTATATTGGTTGAAGTTTTCCAGAGGGATCAGAAACCTGACAAGAATAGAGAAAAATTCTACATTTCACTGTAGTGAAATGTGCTTAAGAGAAAAAAAAAAAAGACTGCAAGACTGAATTGTAACTAAATACACTTCTGGTGAGAAGAATTGTAAAGTCTTTTTTTATTGTCTCTGCTGAGAGGAGTCTACCATCTGTTAATCTGAATATTTGTACTTCCAATATTTTGCTTTTTAAAAAATTTAGATCACTTAATTACCCAAAAAAAAAGTGTAGTCTATGTCTGTGAACATTTCTAGACTGATAACTGGGATTTTCAGTTGTGCTTGTAAGTTTCTTAAATAATGCCAACTGATATGACATCACTAACTTTGATGCCCTATTATTCTTAATTTCTGCTTTAAACAACTGTAACCATTACCTTTTAAATAACCTGAGTCAAGTAACTTAATTGCATCCCATTACAGTTACACTCTCAAACTGAGCAAAAGTTTTGTTTAGCTGTTCATACCATCATTTCCTCTTCCTTTCCCCTTCCCTACAACCCCTGTGTGAATTCTTGCTCTTATACACAAAGACAAGAGAATTCCTATCCCCTGATCTAATCAGAGATAATGCAGTCAATCAATCACCAGTGAACTACACATTCCTTAGCTGAGATGCTTTTGTTGGGGGCATGAAGATAAGAAATATGTGCTAATGGCCAGAGAAGATCTAGCTACACTGTAGCACTAAAGTAGCTACACCACTACAGGATTCCAAGCCAAATCTCATTAACCTGTCTTAGCCAATAAGAATTCTCTTTAGGCCACCCATGGAATTGTTTATTCATACAAGAGGAAGTACACTGACCTTTGGCTTTCACTATGGGGCATGGGGTCCAGAACTCTGGGTTTTCACACACCACATTCACACACATTCTATTACCAGATTTTATTCAAACTTGAGTGACCATGATTAAGCAAAACATGCGGAGTTGACCCTTGAACAATGCAGGTTTGAACTGTGCGGGTCCACTAATTCGTGGATTTTTAAAATAGTAAATACTAGAGTACCATATGATCTAAGGTTGTTTGAAACTGGATTTGGAACTGCGGATATGGAGGGACTGTGCGGACATAGGGCTGACTACAGGTTATGGGTGGATTTTTGGCTGTGAGGAGGGTCGGCACCCCTAACCCCTGCATTTTTCAAGGGTCTACTGTAGTTTGAAGTTGAATAGTATCTCTAAAGAAAAAAAATGTTTTTTGAATTTACTCAATATACTCAGATATACCTTTTCCTTACTACTTTGAACTTTGGGGACCAGTTAAGTACAATCTGGTAAATTTGTATGAAGAATTCTATGCAACTATTTATATCATATTTCCCAAGAATATTCACTGAAAAGAGGTCATGGTCATGAAGGAATGTTAAGGATAATGAACTTTATATGACACAATCCTCATTTTGAAACAATATTTGTGGTATATACAAAGAAAATGTCTGGAAAGGAATACATCAAAATGCATATAGTGACTATTTCTGAAGTAGTATAGATTTTGGACATTTTATTTTATATTTTATACTTTTCTGTATCTTCCTAATTATCCACAGTGGCTTGTATTGCTTTCATATATGAGAAAAACCCTATCAACATTCTTAAAAAAAGACCCAGGTTGGGAATTCCCTCGTGGCTCAGTGGTTAGGACTCTGTGCTGGTTGGGAAAAGATTCCACAAACCTCTAGGGCACAGACAAAAAAAAAAAAAAAAAGACCCAGGTAATCAAGATCAAGTATGTATAACTAGATTCCCAGAGCAAAAATAATTTCAGGTTATTAAGAAGATAAATTATGGTTCACCAGTAGATTACCAGATTTTTTTTTTTTAATTATGAAAAATACTGATTTTTAAACTTGCCAGTGACCAGACTTTACATTATTACATAACATAGCTCTTATTGGACTTAGTTTCAAACTTTGATAATCCTTTGATAATCAGAATATAAATTTTGTGACCATAGTTCCCCCAATTATCTGGGATAGGTCTGATGTCAAATATTTGTTCTCTTGATATTTGGGCTGTAAAAAATATTATCTCGTGTAATCTGGAGAGGAAGGATCCAGATTACTTCTTAATAACCTGAAACTTTTGTTTTTGTTGTTGTTTTTTGGCCATGCTGCCCAGCATGTGGGATCTTAGTTCCCCCACCAGGGATGGAACCTGCACCCACTGCAGTGGAAACCCGGGGTCTTAACCACTGGACCACCAGGGAAGTCCCACAGACTGAAACATTTTTTTAGTAGGAAAAGAAATCACACACATAGTTCTAAAAATCAAACACTATAGGTATGTTTTAAAGCGAACTTCCTATCCACATCTATACCCCAAATCTCATCCTTGGAGAGAACCACTGTTGACAGTTTTTAAGGCCTGGGGAGCCCGACTTTCCCCCCTTTCCCACACGGGTCTACTCACCCTCTCTCCAGCCTGTTCTCTTGGTGTAGGCTTGCTTATCCCAAGAAAGGTCCACTCTTGTAGCTTCACTCTCAGGACGCCGAATGCATCACTCGCGCCTCTCTCAACTCCTTTTATACTCCCGAGGGAGGGGGTAAACCTTTCATCCCGATTGGATTATCTTTTTTACACACCTCTTTTAAAAGCATTCTAGGAAGGGGCCCACAAAGAGCTTTGTTTGGATCCATTCAATATATTCAGAATGCAATCACTGTACGTTATCTATGTGTGATTCCTATTTTTTTAAATAATTAAATGAAACAAAAATACCTCAATAGATATAAATAAAATTGTGTATATTTAAGGTGTACAATTGGATGTTTTTCTGTGTTTTAATTTTTAAATTAAAAAAAATTGAAGTATACTTGATTTACAATATTATATGAGTTTCAGGTGAACAACAAAGTGATTCAAAATTTTTATAGATTATATTTCATTTAAAGTTATTATAAAATAATGGCTATATTTCCCTGAGCTGTACAATATAGCCTTGTGGCTTATTTATTTTATGCATAGTAGCATGTACCTCTTAATCCTCTACCCTTATCCTGCTCCTCCCCCCTTCTCTCTCTCCTCTGATTATTGGGTTTGAGCATGTCTTCATATATTTGCTGACCTTTTGGGTTTCTTCTGAAAATTGGCTATTCATCTACTTTTTTTTTTTTTAAGATTTCCCATTTCTTGTTGATTTGCAGTAATTCTCTGCAAACCATAAAGAATAACAATTAAACATGAAGAATATTGATTACCCCTAGGGTTGAAGTTGGAAGAGAAATGGAATCTGGAAAGATTTAGAGGCAATTTCAACTGTATTGTAATGTATAATTTCTCAGGTTAGGTGGTAGGTCAAGTATGTTTATTTACTTATTCTTTACCTCTTTGTAAATCTTATATGGTATGTAACTTTAAACAAATTCTACATGCTGGAATCTACTCAGTATTCTAAATCAGTGCTTCTCAAAGTGTGGTGTCCAGAGCAACAGCATTAGCATCACCAGAGAACTTGTTAGAAATGCAAAATCAGCCTGCATGCCAGACTTCTGAACTCAGAAACTCTGGGAGTAGGGCCCAGCAATCTGTGTCCCAGGTGGCTCTGGGGCAGATAAAATTTTTGAACTATTGTTGTAGGGAAAAACTGAAGCACAGTTTGATGCTATCTTCAAAATATGAGATTATACTGTTGAGACCCCCAACTATTCTTTTTCATTTTCATTTTTTATGCTAATTCTTTGTATCTGCAGTATTTTATATGTCTGAACCACATTTCAAAATCTTATTTATTATTTGATGCAATGCTACAGCATAAGTACTGGGATATATAACTACCTCACTAAGTGTCTTCGACTGAAAGTTAAACTAATCTAATTTCTGTCTAATTTCTTTTAAATCAGGATATTCAACGTTCATCTTTAATAATTCAATCACTAAATTAGTCCCAATTTTTGCATGTTTATCTTTCTTATGAAGAATGGAAATCCTTTTAACAATGTTTGCTACACTTTCAGTACAATTTCTTGAAATCTTGGTGAAGAGAAAATAATAGCAGAACAGTCCTGGATTTCTGTCTCTTTCTCTTGATGCCAGCTCCCCAGGGAAACCCGAGAAACAATGTCTCTTGAACAACCTTCTGGTAAACAAACACCCCATCTCACATTCCAAAGAACCTTTAATGGGGATGATTGGGTGCCATCTCCTGAGATAAGTGCCTGGAAATTAGCATGTACATTTAAAGTCAGCAAATTTTTAAAAGTTTCCCCATGATTTTGCAGAATAATTTCAGAGATAACTAATCTTTATGTCTGACTAATCTCTATTTGGCTGTACAAAGGCAGCCTCAGGTAAACTCTGGTGCAGGTGAGATCTGCCTGTGACACCATATCGGCTTTTTGTTGTCCTAAACCCTTGTCCGGGCCTGTCTGTATTCTGATTGTAGGACTCTCCTACCTTCCCCTTCACTGGAGCCCTGTCCCTTTCTTCATATTCTTGGCTGTTGAGGTATCCTTACTGTGCCCCATGGCTCAGGATGGTCATCCCCCCTCCTCCTTTCTGCACATGCAAAAATTAAGCCTAGGGTCCCTAATCCTTCAGTTTGGATCTACTGACAAAGGTGTTAAAAGATTTAAATAGAACTAATCAGTCCTGACTGTATCCAGCCTGTGGTTTCACACTTCTTTTAAGAAAATCTTTCATTCACAAAGAAGTAAAACAAACCAGTTCAAGATTTAATTAATCCTGTTTGAAGGAGGGTTAAATTTGGAGCTCAGCCAGTTGGCTCCTTTCTCTTGATTGCGGGGGACTCTCTAAGGAAGTGATTCTCTATCCGACATTGGAAGACCTGAGGATTGTTGTGAACCATATTGATGCCAAGACCCCATCCTCACAGAGTCTGATTTAATTGTTCTGGGACCGGCCTGGGCATTGGTAGTTCTTAAAGCTCCTGTGTTACAAATTTGGTTCTTTACCTCTTTCAAGCATTAGAATCACCTGTAGGACTTTGTTAACATTTGATTACGGGGCCCCACCCATAGTTCCTGGTTCAGTATGTCTGGGATTGGGCCTGATAATTCGCATTTCTAACAAGTTCCCAGGGGATGCTGAGACTGCTGGTCCAGGGACCACACTTTGAGAACCACTGCACTGCTCTAGTGAAAACTTGAAAACCACTGTGTTAGGTGAATTTTGTCCCGTCCAGAAAATACTGCCATCCTCCCTTTAAAAAATACTTTAAAAACTTTAGAATGATTAAATGAACATTATTCTCCTTAATTCATTCCATTTTATTTCAGCATTAGTCCATGAAAACTCTCATTTTAGTTTTTTTTTTAACGTTTTACCTTACTTCTCAACCCCTACTTCCATTCCCTCCTCCCCCGCCCTCCCCTTCTAACTCATTTGATTTGTAGTCTTTTATAATTATACAATAAAAACTCCCATCTGAAGTAGTGACACTAATCTGAGAGTTACAGTCACAGAGAGTTTGCTCAGAGGAGAGCTTTAAATCTGGAGTGCTTTAGGGGAAACTTCAAATTACAAAAAGGCCCTGTACTGCTAAGACTTTATACCCCTAAACTTTAAATTTATTATTATTATTTTAAGAAATAATATATCAAAACTTGGCCTAATAAATAATAATTAAGGTTGATTTCCTTGTAGTGATACTTATTTTCTATAGGGTAAGAAATTTCTTTAGAGTGTTTAATATCCTTGATAAAATACTGCTAACACATATGGGAAACATTATAAATCATTCCTAGTTTATCTTTAAAATTGCACAAAATCATGTGGATAAAATATAAATGGTAATTTGTTTCCCCTGGAGTTCCTGGGTTCAGATATTTTCTAATCCTATTATTTTAATCCAATTATTTAATATATTTCCCTCTCTGAGCTAAGTTACTGAGATAACTTTAAACCTTTATGATTGGCTTTCAAATACCAGCAAAGCCATAAAATAAAATGACCTGTGCCAAAAATAAACATGCATTGATTTTTATTTTTTAAATTTTATTTATTTATTTATTTTTTAACATCTTTATTGGATGTATTGATTTTTAACTAGTCATGATGTTCTGGAAGGTGGTCAGGTTTCTGATACTTTGATATATGTGGGGCACAGCTCTTGTGACTAACTGATCAAAGCTACTCTAAGTGTGTTTATGATGTTGCTCTGGGTATCACACTTATTTTTATAAATAATTCTATATTTGTATTAACATTCAAATTATCTTATAATATTACCTTTAGAGAAATCATAATGACACATATAATTGACAAATGCCACCAATTTCAGTTATGGAATAAGTGAAATTTTTAACTATTTAATTAAGGAAGAAAATGCATATTATTGTTGTGTTTTTAATCCTTCCGAATCCTCTTTTATGCACAGCTACATAAGATATATATCCAATTGCCTATAGTGCTTAGTGCAATGTTATATATAAATGTTTTATAAGTACCGGTTGAACTGACTTCGATAGACCCCAATTTTAGGACCCCTGTGTCACTGCTCTGATTCCTTACATTCAGAAAAAAATCTGATAGAAATCTATAAGATACAGAAACTATAGTCAAATACCCTCAAAAAACCATTTTCTCAGGACTTCCTTGGCAGTCCAGTGGTTAAGACTCCACGCTTGAGAGACCTTCAAGATGGCGGAAGAGTAAGACACGGAGATCACCTTCCTCCCCACAAATACATCAGACATACATCTACATGTGGAACAAGTCCTACAGAACACCTACTGAACGCTGGCAGAAGACCTCAGACTTCCCAAGAGGCAAGAAACTCCCCACGAACCTGGGTAGGGTAAAAGAAAAAAGAATAAACAGAGACAAAAGAATAGGGACAGGACCTGCACCAGTGGGAGGGAGGGAGCTGTGAAGGAGGAAAGGTTTCCACACACTAGAAGCCCCTTTGAGGGCAGAGACTGCGGGAGCCGGAGGGGGGAGCTTTGAAGCCGCAGAGGAGAGCGCAGTAACAAGGGTGCGGAGGGCAAAGCGGAGAGATTCCTGCACAGAAAATCAGTGCTGACCAGCACTCACCAGCCCGAGAGGCTTGTCTGCTCACCCGCCGGGAAGGGCAGGGGGCTGGGAGCTGAGGCTCAGACTTCGGTTGGATCGCAGGGAGAGGACTGGAGTTGGCGGCATGAACACAGCCTGAAGGGGCTAGTGCACCTCGGCTGGCCGGGAGGGAGTCTGGGAGAAGTCTGGAGCTGCCGAAGAGGCAAGAAACCATTGTTTCGGGGTGTGCGAGGAGATTCAGAGCGCCGCCTAAGGGTGCTCCAGAAACAGGCGCAGGCCGCGGCTATCAGCGCGGACCCCAGAGATGGGCATGAGATGCTAAGGCCGCTGTTGCCACCACCAAGAAGCCTGTGTGTGAGCACAGGTCACTCTCCACACCTCCCCTCCCAGAAGCCTGTGCAGCCCACCACCACCAGGGTCCCAGGATCTAGGGACAGCTTCCCCGGGTGAGTGCACGGCATGCCTCAGGCTGGTGCAGTGTCACGCCGGCCTTTGCCGCCGCAGGCTTGTCCCGCATCCGTACCCCTCCCTCCCCCCGGCCTGAGTGAGCCAGAGCCTCGGACTCAGCTGCTCCTTTAACCCCGTTCTGTCTGAGCGAAGAACAGATGCCCTCAGGCGACCTACACACAGAGGCGGAACCAAGTCCAAAGCTGAGCCCGGGAGCTGTGCGACCAAAGAAGAGAGGGGGAGGTCTCTCCCAGCAGCCTCAGGAGCAGTGGATTAAAGCTCCACAATCAACTTGATGTACCCTGCACCTGTGGAATACCTGAATAGACAGCGAATCATCCCGAAATTGAAGAGGTGGACTTTGGGAACAACAATAGATATATTCTTTTCCTTTCCCTCTTTTTGTGAGTCTGTATTTGTATGCTTCTGTGTGTGATTTTGTCTGTATAGTTTTGATTTACCATTTGTCCTGGGTTCTGTCTGTCTGTTTTATTTTGTTTGTTTTGTTTTTATTATAGTTTTTAGCACTTGTTATCATTGGAGGATTTGTTTTTTGGTTTGGTTGCTCTCTTCTTTCTTTCTTTTGTTGTTTATTTACTTTTTACTTTTTTATTTTTAATAATTCTTTTAAAATTTAATAGCTTTCTCTCTCTCTCTCTCTCTCTTTCTTTCTTTCTTTTCTTTCTTTCTCTCACCCTTTTCTTCTGAGCCGTGTGGTGACAGGGTCTTGGTGCTCCAGCCGGGTGTCAGGTTTGTGCCTCTGAGGTGGGAGAGCCAAGTTCAGGACTCTGGTCCACAAGAGAGCTCCTGGCTCCACATAATATCAAACGACAAAACTCTCCCAGAGATCTCCAACTCAATGCTAAGACCCAGCTCCACTCAACGACCAGCAACCTGCAGTGTGGGACACCCTATGCCAAACAACAAGACAGGAACAAAACTCCACCCATTAGCAGAGAGGCTGCCTAAAATCATAATAAGGTCACACACACACCCCAAAGCACAGCACCGAACGCGGTGTTGTCCACCAGAAAGACAAGATCCAGCCTCATCCACCACCACCACCAGACCCCTCCACCAGGAAGCCTACACAACCCACTGAACCAAACTTAGCCACTGGGGGCAGACAACAAAAACAACAGGAACTACGAACTTGCAGCCTGTGAAAAGGAGAACCCAAACACAGTAAGTTAAGCAAAATGAGAAGACAGAGAAACACACAGCAGATGAAGTACCAAGGCAAAAAACCATCAGACCAAACAAATGAAGATGAAATAGGCAGTCTACCTGAAAAAAAATTCAGAGTAATGATAGTAAAGATGATCCAAAATTTTGGATATAGAATGGAGAAAATGCAAGAAATGTTTAACAAGGACCTAGAAGAACTAAAGAGCAAGCAGACAATGGTGAACAACACAATAAATGAAATTAAAAATTCTCTAGAAAGAATCAATAGCAGAATAACTGAGGCAGAAGAATGGATAAGTGACCTGGAAGATAAAATAGTGGAAATAACTACTGCAAAGAAGAATAAAGATAAAAGAATGAAAAGAATAGAGAACAGTCTCAGAGACTTCTGTGACAACATTAAATGCACCAACATTCGAACTATAGGGGTCCCAGAAGAAGAGGAGAAAAAGAAAGGGACTGAGAAAGTATTTGAAGAGATTATAGTTGAAAACTTCCCTAATATGGGAAAGGAAATAGTTAATCCAGTCCAGGAAGTGCAGAGAGTCCCATGCAGAATAAATCAAAGGAGAAAGATGCCAAGACACATATTAATGAAACTACCAACAATTAAATACAAAGAAAAAATATTAAAAGCAGCAAAGGAAAAACAACAAATAACATACAAGGGAATCCCCATAAGGTTAACAACTGATCTTCCAGGAGAAACTCGGCAAGCCAGAAGGGAGTGGCAGGACATATTTAAAGTGATGAAAGAGAAAAACTTACAAACAAGAATACTCTACCCAGGAAGGATCTCATTCAGATTCAAAGAATAAATTAAAACAGACAAGCAAAAGCTAAGAGAATTCAGCACCACTAAACCAGCTTTACAATAAATGCTAAAGGAACTTCTCTAGCCAAGAAACAGAAGAGAAAGAAAAGACCTACAATAACAAACCAAAAACAATTAAGAAAATGGCAATAGGAACATACATATCGATAATTACCTTAAGTGTAAATAGATTAAATGATCCAATTAAAAGACTTAGACTGGATAAATGGATACAAAAACAAGACCCATATATATCTGTCTACAAGAGACACACTTCAGACCTAGGGACACATACAGACTGAAAGTGAGGGTGTGGAAAAAGATATTCCATGCAGATGGAAATCAAAAGAAACCTGGAGCTGCAATACTCATATCAGACAAAAGAGACTTTAAAATAAAGACTATTACAAGAGACAAGGACACTACGTAATGATCAAGGGATCAATCCAAGAAGATATAACAATTGTAAATATTCATGCACCCAACATAGGAACACCTCAATACATAAGGCAAGTGCTAACAGCCATAAAAGGGGAAATCAACAGTAACATAATCATAGTAGGGGACTTTATCACCAATGGACAGATCATCCAAAATGAAAATAAATAAGGAATCATAAGCTTTAAATGATATGTTAAACAATATGGACTTAATGGATATTTATAGGACATTCTATCCAAAAACAACAGAATACACTTTCTTCACAAGTGCTCATGGAACATTCTCCAGGATAGATCATATTTGGGGTCACAAATCAAGCCTTGGTAAATTTAAGAAAACTGAAATTGTATCAAGTGTCTTTTCCAACCACAGCACTATGAGACTAGATATCAATTACAGGAAAATATCTGTAAAAAATACAAACACATGGAGGCTAAACAATACACTACTTAATAACCAAGAGATCACTGAAGATATCAAACAGGAAATCAGAAAACACCTAGAAACAAATGACAATGAAAACATGATGACCCAAAACCTATGGGATGCAACAAAAGCAGTTCTAAGAGGGAAGAGTATAGCAATACAATCCTGCCTCAAGAAACAAGAAACATCTCAAATAAAGAACGAAGCCTTACACCTAAAGAATTCAGAGAAAGAAGAACAAAAAATCCCCAAAGTTAGCAGAAGGAAAGAAATCCTAAAGATCAAATCAGAAATAAATGAAAAAGAAATGAAGGAAACAATAGCAAAGATAAATAAAACTAAAAGCTGGTTCTTTGAGAAGATAGACAAAATTGATAAACCCTTAGCCAGACTCATCAGGAAAAAACGGGAGAAGACTCAAATCAATAGAATTAGAAATGAAAAAGGAGATGTAACAACTGACACTGTAGAAATACAAAAGATTATTAGAGATTACTACAGGCAACTGTATGCCAATAAAATGGACAACCTGGAAGAAATGGACAAATTCTTAGATAAGCACAACCTTCTGGGACTGAACCAGGAAGAAATACAAAATAGAAACAGACCAATCGCAAGCAGTGAAATTGAGACTGTACTTAAAAATCTTCCAACAAACAAAAGCCCAGGACCACATGGCTTCACAGATGAATTCTATCAAACATTTAGAGAAGAGCTAACACCTATCCTTCCCAAACTCTTTCAAAATATAGCAGAGGGAGGAACACTCCCAAACTCATTCTACAAGGCCACCATCACCCTGACACCAAAACCAGAGTAAGATGTCACAAAAAAAGAAAACTACAGGCCAATATCTCTGATGAATATAGATGCAAAAATCTTCAATATAATACTAGCAAACAGGATCCAACAGCACATTAAAAGGAACATACACCATGATCAAGTGGGGTTTATCCCAGGAACGCAAGGATTCTTCAATATGCAAAGCAATCAATGTGGTAATAAACCATATTAACAAACTGAAGAATAAAAACCATATGATCATCTCAATAGATGCAGAAAAAGCTTTTGACAAAATTCAACACCGATTTATGATAAGAAAGTAGGCACAGAGGGAACTTACCTCAACATAATAAAGGCTATATATGGCAAACCCACTGCCAACATCATTCTCAATGGTGAAAAACTGAAACCATTTCCACTAAGATCAGGAACAAGACAAGGTTGCCCACTCTCACCACTATTATTCAACATAGTTTGGAAGTTTTAGCCACAGCAATCAAAGAAGAAAAAGAAATAAAATGAATTGAAATTGGAAAAGAAGAAGTAAAGCTGTCACTGTTTGCAGATGACATAATAGTATACATAGAGAATCCTAAAGACTCTACCAGAATACTACTAGACCTAATCAATGAATTTGGTGAAGTAGCAGGACACAAAATTAATGCTCAGAAATCTCTTGCATTCCTACACATTAATGATGAAAAATCTGAAAGATAAATTAAGGAAACACTCCTATTTACCACTAAAACAAAAGAGTGAAGTACCTAGGAATAAACTTACCTAAGGAGACAAAACACCTGTATGCAGAAAACTATAAGACACTGATGAGAGTAATTAAAGATGATACAAACAAGTGGAGATATATACAACGTTCTTGGATTGGAAGAATCAACATTGTGATAATGACTATACTACCCAAAGCAATCTACAGATTTAATTCAATCACTATCAAACTACCAATGGGATTTTAACAGAATTAGAACAAAAACTTTCACAATTTGTATGAAAACACAATAGACCCCGAACAGCTAAAGCAATCTTGAGAAAGAAAAACGGAGCTGGAGGTATCAGGCTCCCTGACTTCAGACTATACTACAAAGCTACAGTCATCAAGACAGTATGGTACTGGCACAAAAACAGAAATATATATCATTGGAACAGGTTAGAAAACCCAGAGATAAACCCATGCACATATGGTCACCTTATTTTTTTTTGAACATCTTTATTGGAGTATAATTGCTTTACAATGGTGTATTAGTTTCTGCTTTATAACCAAGTGAATCAGCTATACATATACATACATCCCCATATCTCTTCCCTCTAGCATCGGTCACCTTATTTTTGATAAAGGAGGCAAGAATATACAATGGAGAATAGACAGCCTCTTCAATAAGTGGTGCTGGGAAAACTGGACAGCTACATGTAAAAGAATGAAATTAGAACACTCCCTAACACCATACACAAAAGTAAACTCAAAATGGATTAAAAACCTAAATGTAAGGCCAGACACTCTAAAACTCTTAGAGGAAAACATAGGCTGAACACTTTGTGACATAAATCACAGCAAGATCCTTTTTGACCCATCTCCTAGAGAAATGGAAATAAAAACAAAAAGAAACAAATGGACCTAGTGAAACTTAAAAGCTTTTGCACAGCAAAGGAAACCATAGATAAGATAAAGACAACACTCAGAATGGGAGAAAATATTGGCAAATGAAGCAACTGACAAAGGATTACTCTCCACAATTTACAAGCAGCTCATGAAGCTCAATATCAAAAAAAAAAAACAACCAATCCAAAAATGGGCTGAAGACCTAAAAAGACATTTCTCCAAAGAAGATATACAGATTGCCAACAAACACATGAAAGAATGCTCAACATCACTAATCATTAGAGAAATTGAAATCAAAACTAAAACTACAATAAGGTATCACCTCACAGCGGTCAGAATGGCCATCGTCAAAAAATCTACAAAAAATAAATGCTGGAGGCTTCCCTGGTGGCGCAGTGGTTGAGAGTCCGCCTGCTGATGCAGGGGACGAGGGTTCATGCCCCGGTCCGGGAAGATCCCACATGCCGCGGAGCGGCTGGGCCTGTGAGCCATGGCCGCTGGGCCTGCGCATCTGGAGCCTGTGCTCCGCAACGGAAGAGGCCACAGCGGTGAGAGATCCGCATACCGCAAAAAAAAAAAAAAAAAAAAAAAAAAAAACTAAAGAAAAACTAAAAAAAAAACTAAAAAAAACAAACAAAAAAATGCTGGAGAGGGTGTGAAGAAAAGGGAGCCCTCTTGCACTGTTGAAGGGAATGTAAATTGATACAGCCACTATGGAGAACAGTATGGAGGTTCCTTAAAAAACTAAAAATAGAACTACCATATGACCCAGCAATCCCACTACTGGGCATATACCCTGAGAAAACCATAATTCAAAAATAGACATGTACCACAGTGTTCATTGCAGCAGTATTTACAATAGCCAGGACGGGCAAGCAACCTAAGTGTCCATTGACAGATGAATGGATAAAGATGTGGCACATATATACAATGGAATATTACTCAGCTATTAAAAAGAGATGAAATTGAGTTATTTGTAGTGAGGTGGATGGACTTAGAGTCTGTCATACAGAGTGAAGTAAGTCAGAAAGAGAAAAACAAATACTGTATGTTAACATATATATATGGAATCTAAAAAAAAAAAAAAGTTCCGACAAACCTAGGGGTCGGACAGGAATAAAGGCCAGATGTAGAGAATGGACTTAAGGACATGGGGAGGGGGGGAAGTGTAAGCTGGGACGATGTGTGAGAGTAGTAGCATTGACATATATACACTACGAAATGCAAAGTCGATAGCTAGTGGAAAGCAGCTGCATAGCACAACGAGATCAGCTTAGTGCTCTGTGACCACCTAGAAGGGTGGGATAGGGAGGGTGTGGGAGGGAGATGCAAGAGGGAGGAGATATGGGGATATATGTGTATGTATAGCTGAGTCACTATGTTATGAAGCAGAAACTAACACACCATTGTAAAGCAATTATACTCCAATAAAGATGTTAAAGAAGAAAAAGACTCCACGCTTCCATTGCAAGGGGCACGGGTTCCATCCCTGGTCATGGAGCTACGAACTTGCGTGCCACTCCGTGCAGCCAAAAAAAAAAAAATTTTTTTTTTCTTCAGAATTAGAGTATACCTTGACCCAGGAGAGATTGCATGGTACCAGATATAGTGGGAAAACATTATTTTCTGTTTCCTTTCAATTACAGTGTTGTTAAACCACGTCCAAAATGAAGCATTAAACAAATTTTAATTGCTATACTTACTGAAGTATATTCAATTTGTGCTGGAATGTGATTTCTGCATTTAAAAAAAGTTAAAGAGTTTGCCTCATTTAGTTTGTGTAGATAAAAAATTCCTAATTGTACTTTACTGCACATTTCTCAATGCAATTGCTCATCAGTCTTTTCATGACTCCTTTTCCAGGTTTGCAAGGTCATTTAGAATTCTAATCCTATCCAAAGTAATAACCACTTATTCTAATTCGCTGTCATCTGTAAATTTAATCATTATGTGCTCCAGTCTGTCAACCACACCTGATGGAAATGCTAAACAGCCTTGTATTCAAGATGAAACAATGAACACCATAGCTTGTTGGGCACTGTTCCTTGCACAATGTCAGTATGATTCTCCAACCAAACTATTTTTCAAATAGCTATACACTAGTGTTTATTTTCTCATGGAATTAATGTGTATAATATGAAATTAAGATGTTATTAATGCCAAGATATATTTATTTTATTGTTTTCTTTTACTCTATCAAGTATTTTAAAGGAGAAAATGAATGCCTATAGATTTTGGTGCCCCTATCAGGTTCATAGTTCTTCAAAGGCAGGGCCTGGTGATACATTTCTATGTCTACCCCTCCTCCCTCATGCCGTGGGATACAGACTTGCATCAGGAATGTAATACATGAACGAATTACTAACTAATTGACTAATAAGTAGATATAATTTGATCATCATAACAAAAGAAATCGATTGTGCACTATCTTATCTTTTCCCATAGTCTGTTGCCAAATATATAGAATGCAATCTTATGGGATCTGAATACTGATTTAACATGGTCATAATGTTTTTGTAAAATTTGTAACAATGGGACATTTTAATTCTGGTCAGTTAGAACTGATTTTTACTTCATTGTCTAACACCTCCATCACACTTGCCCTTCAGTTGGGTGATGTGCCTAGATACAATTTGAGATCCAATTAAGGGGATGGTGTATAGGGAATATTTTTGTTTGGGGTTAATGGCATATATTTACCTTGTTTGCAATTACTCTCATGTACAGTTAGCTGCCCTCGTGTAGAAATGGCTTCCAGAAATAATCGCAACATCCATTGTGCTGTGCCAACCCTGGCATAGGATGTATGAAGCCATGAGCAAGTCCTGTAGTGCCTGGTGCTGGCAGTATTTGGATAGTCGAAGAGATTTTACCTTTGAAAGGTGCAGATCCAGTAGCTAGACTTTAGAAAATTGTTCTAAATTTTATGGCCATATGTGAAAAAAATAACTGATAGAGTTCTACCTAAATGTGATAACATTCCTGAAAATTTGTATAACATCACTGATAACAAATTGTGATGCTAAAAATTTTTTTTGAAATTATCAATAATGCCAACAATTTCAAATAATATATGCTAGAGAAAAGACAATTATATTTCTTTATGTTTTCTTTATTAACCATTACACAGTTGTCACATGAAGAGGCAATCCAAGAGAATGTGGACAAAAAATTGTGGAAAAAGGTATAAAGAAATTTGTCAGGAAGTAAATTAACAAAAATGTCACGGTCTCTTTTCTGAATTTTGTGATGTCTATGGCATTTGGCATTAAAAAATGTATATTGTGTTCTTTTCTTTCTAAATAAATATTCACTTTCTTAATAAGTTTGTAGTTTTAAAACTGTATCACTTAAAGAGAACCCCCAGATTGTGTTAAGTTCCAGGCTTCACGAAGCCTGTGCTTGCCCTTTTCCCAGTGTGCAGTAGCGATATGTAGTGAGCCCTGGTCCAGGGTCAGTCCTGATTCATCTCCTGCCTGTGATTGGTTTAGGGGTGGAGAGTCCCTCTCACCATTGGCCATGGACCAGGAATCACATGGCTCCAGTTCCTGATGGCAGGTATGAGGTCTAGAGAGATGCCAGCCCAAGAGGCTGGCAGCACAGAGAGAACCTCAGGGCAGAGAGAAGTGTACTTGAAACCTGGTATACCTCTGGATGTGCAGTATACAAGTTGGCTGCATTTATGAGAGAATCAGGGCTTTCAAAAGCAAAGCCAATCCTGATATTTTATTGAATAGTTTAAAATGCAAACACATGTAGAAAAATAGTGCCCAATTCTCTAAAGGATTTTCCATCTGTATGAAAACCATTCTAATCATTACATCTTTGACATTTTGTAACATTAAAGCTAAAAATGGTATTCATTTGGATATTTT
The DNA here is from genome assembly GCF_026419965.1 of Kogia breviceps. NCBI lineage: Eukaryota > Metazoa > Chordata > Mammalia > Artiodactyla > Physeteridae > Kogia > Kogia breviceps. Next base: position 17,683,826 of record NC_081322.1, read on the forward strand.
CAGCTACTAATTTATTAAATGCTGTTAATTTATTTAAAAGCTACTAATTTATTCTATGTGAAAATAAGGAAAACTAGGAATAAGGGAAAGTGAATTCAGGCATTCTTCCAGAAATTTAATAATTTCCTTCTGGTCATTTTTCTATGTTTTATTTGGAAAAAAAATCATTATCATACTTTATATTTAAACATGTCCTGCTTTCTTCTCTTATTCTATACGACCCTGGCGGTTTACCCTGAGGGGTATCCACGTCTCACAAAGTCAGCGTCCCCTTTCACATAATAGTCTGTGTGAATGGTGCCCCGGAGTTGTGCGGTAAACCATCTGTTTGGCTGTACAAGGCACCATTTGTGTCTGGGTGGCTGAGTCTTCAAGGCAATCTGGAGCATCTTCTTGGACCATCCACTTAAACTATAGACTTGGGGATAAAAGGCAGGGCAACCTATACCTGGTTGCCAACACCATATACATTTAGGATTTAGCCTTTGTGCCATTTTCTTAGACCAGTTTTCTCTGCAGCTGTGTCCCACCAGTGTCCTCTTGCAGGGTTATACGGGTATCTTTTTCCTACCTTGAGATGATATGCTGACTCCAGTGAATGAAAAAGTGTATGAAGTAAATGACCCTCACGGCTATTTTCACAGTTGTATTTCATCATTACATCATTCCACGTGGCTCCAATTTGACTTCCTTTTGCCAGTTCGTTTGCATTAATTTTTTGTCTGTTCATTTTCAGGAATCTATAGTGTTATTATTCTTGCCCTATCTCCAGCAACTGTTAATCTTCATGATTCTAATTTTCTTTTTTCAGAAAATGAAATATTGCTCATCATCCTACAAAAACACCTAAATAATGGTGAAAAGCCAAATTACATAATGATTTATAATGACAAAACGTCATATTTCTCTAATAGTGAAAATACAAATTTACCAGTAACTGTAGACATATTTTTACACTTAATTTATAATTTTTAGCCCTCTGATAGTTCCTGCCAATCTCCTGTTAAGCACATATTTTACCAATATATATATAAGATGTGGGTGAATGATGAGTAAGTCAGAAAAACGGTACTTCATTCTCTGCTGACTGCATGAATTCAGGGACCATGGACTGTGCAATAAAATTCATAATTCTCCCCACCACCCTTACTCCATGAAACTTTTTGTTTTCTAACATTTATTTTATGCAAACAGGACTGGCTCCTTAGATCAGGCTTTAGGGAAAGTGCAGCAAATAAAGCAATTTCTTAAAAGGTTAAGCCCCTAGTCCACAAAAGGAAAGGAAATGAGAAGAATTAGAAGGGAGAGAGGTAGAAAGGAAGACCAGATGGTTAGGAAAAGGCAGGCGAGCCCAGAGAGGTGAAAGAGGGGCAGGGGTGAGAATGTGACACAATGCTGGCCATGTTTTTGCTTAAAAGTTTGAGACATTATCTACTTGAACTGATGTAGGAAATTAAGTTTTACCAGGTTTGATCTTAGTTCCAATCTAATGTTTGTCTTCCAATATGACCATCTTATGTATCAAATATTATACAGTGGAAAAGTAGATACAATTATAATATTTTTTGAGACCAGAGAACCTGTATACCTGTTGAAATTATCTAAATGCTCCATAAAGTTATTAACATTTTTTTTTTTTTTTTTTTTTGCCACGCGGTCTGCAGGTTCTTAGTTCCTTGACCAGGGATGGAACCTGTGCCCCTTGCAGTGGAAGCGCGGAGCCCTAACCACTGGACGGCCAGGGAATTCACTAACAAATATTTTTATAAAGCCACGTTCTTCACTACAGATCTCTGTGGAGGGTGCCACCAAAGGCATATATGAATCCTATTTTTCAGAAAGCTCAACAGCAACAGAAAATTCATTCAGTGTATTCAAGCCGCCTGCACTACGCCGCTCTATGTGGGCGGCGCGTTTGAAATTTGTGGGCCAGTTAGAATGTCAGTGGCTCGCTAGACTTTATGAACAAATACAAAGGACTGGGTCAGCCAGCGACTACTCAGCTTTAAGATGGGAAGGAGGGAACGTGGGGAAGCCACACTTACCTCTCTGCTGCCTGCTTTCCTCCTCCCAGAGCCATGCTCCTGGCGGGGGTCAGGGGGTAGATGGGGATCCTCCAAGAACCCACAAATGCTTGTCTAAATTCAGCAGAAATCTGGCTCCATGGCCTGACCAGAGTCCTGCCACACGGTCTGGTACTGCTGCTGGGAGTCCTCAGTCACTGCTCTCAGGTGGTGCCTGGTGTAGAAGCAAGTCTCTGCAGAGGAAGAAGGGCAATCTGTCAGGTGAGCTCAGCACCAGCATCATCACTGTCTGCTACTGACTTCCCCAGAGACAGTGTGATGTGTGTGAAAGGAGCCCTTGTCAAATTCCAGGAATAGCACTGTCTCATTATGTGACCTTGGATAAGGTCACTTAAATTCTCAGAGCCTTAGTTTCCTTTAGTTAAAATGGAAAGTGGCTCCACAGATTTGGCACCAAAATTTAAACAGTTAAGGTATGGAAAATATTATGCAGATCTAGACAAATGAAAAAATTATTTTGTAGCACTGTGGAAATAGTATAAGGCATATGGATATTATTTCTACCCTCTACATTTGAAAAAACATTTTGAGATATCTACAAGATAGTAGAGGAGAAAGGAATGACTCAAAAAACGTAGATGACCATTGGCAGGTCATTTATTCACTCAACAAACATTGGTCACTATTCTATGCAAGGTCCGTGGGTGAGGCACTGTGGAGCTTGATTTTAAAGCATGTATAATCTAGGAGGGAAGATTGGATATATACAAGCAATTAACAAGGTAACATTTGCTGTGTGTAAAATGTGTATACAAGCTAACTGCTATGGAAGTTCAAACCAGAATAATCCTAAGGAAGGCTTAATGTAGAAGGAGGCAATGGCAACCAGTTCCTACATGTGTTGAGTTCCCATTATGTGCATGCTCTAGGTCTCTGTGTATTCCATGAGGACTCCCAGGCAGAGAAAACTGCCCAAGCCAAGGTCAGGAGGCAAGAATCCATACATAAAGTGTGTCAGGAAATAACTAGCTCAGGAGGAAGCAGAACCCTAATTAAGGCCATTGAAATGAGTTTGAAGAGTTGTGTAGGTGTGACATGATGGAAGGCTTCAAAGACAAGGTCAAGGTTGTCTTTGTCTTGCAGATAATGCATGTAATGCTTCCTGTGGAAACCCTTAAGAAGAATAAAAATCTTTTTTGAGAAAAAGTTTTGTTCTACTCACAGGCTCACTAGTGAGCCAGTGCTATATAGAACTGGATTACCTCTGAATGTGGGAAAGATTATGTAAGCAATTTTCATGGTGATGACAGAATTTCAACTTTGTTACATGCTCATCCTGAAATTTCTTAAGGCAATACGAGGTAGTAGTTGAGGCACTTGATATCAGTGTTTTATTTACTGTCACCAAAAGAGGAGTTTAAACTATTGAGAATGATCCCCTGGCTAGGGGATTAGTTGTCACCTAAGTCCTCAAAGACACTAGAACTCAAACATTTGTATCAGCCAGGGTCCTAGTCAGGAAAAAAGAAGCCACAACAACTCTTTTAAGAGACCATTTGTATAGGGAATTGGACATATAGGTACCACAGGACTGAAGAGGAACAAATCCAACACAGAGAGAGTAATTTGCAGGAAGCAGTTACCATCACTGGGCCTGGGGGGGGCAAGGGGTCAAAGTTGGGTCATTAGAACCTAGAACCTGGAGGAGGAACCCAGACCTCTGACATGAGGAGCTGCCCAGGGGGTGCTGGGGCCTCAGGAACTCAGACGAGAGCCTGGGCAGTGGAGCCCAGACTTCAGCAGATGCTGGTTCTCTGAGGGAGCATCACGGGGCTGGTTGTATGAGACTGGAAACAAAGTAGAAACTGGAAGCACCTGCTACTGGAATCAACCACACTTCTGGGATGAAGAGCTGCAGTGGGGTGAAGCGGACAGCAACAGCAAACAAACTGGCCTCCTTCCTCCATCTCTGTTCTCTCTAGTGCCCCCTATGGGCAGAACCTAACAGGGAGCCAGGTGGCAAAAAAGAAACGTGGTCACAGAAACACAGCCTCAGCCTCACAAGTCCGAGTATAGAGGGGTGGGTTTGATCCTGAAAGGTTACTAATAACCAGCACCTCATGTATACAATTCACCAGGATAGCTTACTTAAATTGAGATTCCTGAGATCCACACCTGAAATTCTGAGTTAGTAGTTTTAGAGTGTGGTCCAGAAATCCTCATCTTTGAAAGGGAACCTTGAACAATTTGATTCAGGGGATCTTCAAACTACACTATCAGAAATGCTGCTCTAGTTTTTTAAGCTAAATCCCTGAATCAAATTAGAACAAGAGATTGTGAAATGCTCCACTCCACTCTTTTCCGAGACAGTTATGCTCATTTTGCTTCCTCAATTTTACTTCCTTAATATTTTTTCCATTTTAAGAAAATACTAATATGAAGAATGCCTCTGTAGTATCTGCAGAAAAAACAATTGAAAGTTCTGTCCATCACTGTAATAAGGAAGAACAAATCTGACTCCATGTTGGATCTGTTTCTTTTACCTTAACCCTGTGCTCTGTTGCCTGTGCTTGGTCATGCTGGCTCTGCACCTTTTGTAAAAGATGGTTGCTTATAGCCTGAAATGTACAGGATAGCCCTTTCTCAAAGCTCTGACCTTTAAAGGTATACACTTTTCCATTCATATAGAGATAAAAATTTGTAGAACAGAGAATAACATTTGTCTTGGAGGTTTACAGGAACATCATGAGCTGCCCTCCATGGACAGATACAAGAGCAAAGGATTCTGGCACCAAGAAGTCTGCAACAACCAGCCACATCCCCTCTCCTTTTAGTATAAAAGAAGTCTGAATTCTAACTTGGGGAAGATGGGTCTTTCGGACACGAGTTCCCCATCTTCTTGGTCTGCTGTCTTTCCAAATAAAGTCACTATTCCTTGCCCCAGCACCCTGTGTACTGATTTACTGGCCTGTCATACAGTGAGTGGAACAAGTTTAGATTTGGTAACATTATGATACTCAACATCTGTTTTTGGCATTCATATATAATTTCTTCTATGATTTAATACCAGGAAAAGAAAAAATCGATCTTTTCACATGAATTTGTATATTTTTTCTTATCAGACAAAAGGAAGGAAAGAAAATAACACCTTGAATTTCTCTTTTGCTTTGACTGCCTGGAAGCTCAGAGTCATTACTGCAGTCTCTCTCAAGGCTTCTGGTTTAATCATTTTGTTTTTATATTTTTTAAAGTTATGAGTTATCTCACATCTTTTTTTCTTGAAACAGGTTGGACATAAAAAATAACATACATAATTAAAAGTATATCTGTTACATTTAAAAAAATACTTTGATACAGTACCTTAAAGTTTCTCACTGCTTAACTCAAGGTATGGTGAAGGCCAAAGTTGATGTACTTTTAGAGGAAATGCATCTGCTGTGATAGTATTGAGAAGATACTGGGCCTGAATATGGAATAATTTTTTTATATTAATGTACATTGCTAATATGTGTACTTTATAAGCCAAGTTAAAAGCCTACGGGTAAAATTCTACCTTTTCTATATCTGATTTATTTATACTGTTTTTATGATTATATCTTGGAAACTTGGGAATGACAACAAGCATTATTATGTCAGGAGTAGGTGATCAGCTAAAAGTTCAGACCAGAATGCTCTAGGAGGGTAAGATATTTTGGCCCTGTTTTGAGGGGTTTTTTGCAGATTGATATGGGATTTCATTTATAAGCATCATATTAGGTACAATACCTGAGAAAGCACATATGAACAGTGCAAAATAGTAAACACCTTGGATCCTTACTTTATGGTTGTTTTCTGATGATTTTTAATTTGTAAAGGAGATCATATAACTACTTCTTTGTCTGAACATAGTACTTGATCAGATGCACTGACTTTTCCACTGTAGCAGACAGCATTATGGTATTGCCCCTACTGCTCAAGGAATAGCAAATCTGAGTAAATATATGAGCAAATATTTGTTTTCTGGCCATTACACTATTTTACACTGTACAGTTATTGTGTTCTTTCGACTAATGTGAACAATATAATTTGGGGGAGCACTCAGCTTATAGTAGCACCTTTTCTATTTCAAAGAGGAAGTGCTTCCCAGTACTCTCTTTGCTATGGAAAGAGTCTTGGTGAGAGTGACAAAGAACTCTGGCCATTGACAATACCTCTGCCAGAGTCTCCTAATGAGAGGTATCTGCTACAAGGACTATTTATTTGCTGTTTATCATCTTTTTCTCTCACTAAAATTTTTCGACAGACAGGTGGTGATCTCACCTCATGCATATGGTTTCTTATCCTCATAAACTATGAAAATTATTCAGCCAATTCAAATAAAAGTAGAAAAAGTAGTTTGCAGTGTAGCTCTTGAAATGCTTTGGAGAAAATGTAATGTAAAATCCTATAAAATCGGAAAAGCATAAATGTGCTGTTGGGATAAGAAATTCAAGAGCCCAATATGGAAGACAAAGGACTTAGGCACCTACTAAACAAAATGGTCTCACTGTGTGATGTGATCCAATACATAAAACATCCTCCCAGGGAGTTTGTGAGAAAAAGCATGAGAGAGGGAGTCCGACGGCTTGATTCTAGTCTGCGCTGTGCCACTAAGTGAGTGTGTGCCCCTGAACAAATCAGTACTCTTCGGCCATCAATTATCCCATAGAAATCATCAGAGAATTAGGTTAATAATTTTATAGTAAGATTCACATTGGTCTAACAGTCTTTCTCTAAGTGATCCATAAAATAGTCATGTAGGTAAATTTTAGAGTTAGCTGTCTGTTGAAAACGAGCTTGAAGTTTATTTGGAATCCACTCTGCATATGATACTGGAAAAGGTGACAAAAGGCTCAGTAGAGCCAGAAAGTGTGTGGGCAAAACTTAAACTGTTAGTGAGCTACAGCGGGGTGGCAGTGAGGTGGAGGCACATCTGCTTATTTTGCAGTTTATACAGGTCAAGGGGCAGTTTCTAAAATATATGCTATTTGTTTCCAAATTATGTTTCTTTAGGAAGGAAATAATTTTGGTGCTGAATTTAATACTTGTAAAATTTAGTTATGGCATTTAGCCATCTGTCATTTACTCTTTTTACAGGTGTTGTTTATATCTTTTCAGTTTTTTAGGTCATTAGCTGCTTTTTTGCATTTCTAAACAGAAGGGTGGTTGCCTCTTCCTGATGCTTCTTCTTCTGAAAGAATTAGATTGAGAAAAAAATGAAATGGAGAGCTGATAAAAAGCAATGTTGACTTATTTTATGTTAAGATATGACAAGCCAGATATTATTTTCTGTGTGCTAACTGAAAAATTATATGCTATTTTTTTTCTTTTCTTACTCAGTTTTAAAACTGATTATCCCTTAGCACATGCCCTATGGCACATGGTCTAATTAAGTGGTGTCTTTACCCCTTGCTTATAAGAGAAAAAGTAAAAAAGAATAGTAACCACTGTCACCTTGACCATGATGCCATAAACACAGGTCTGAAGTTTATTAAGGGGAACAACTCTTGTGCCAAAATCTTTTTCAGATGCCTACTTTCATTTTTTGTGTTTTACTATTTTTCCTAGTTCTTAGCAATATTAATGGATAAATCTGAAGACCAAGACCAACCTATTTCAATATTTGAAAGTGAGAATTGCATAAACATCTAATGGGATATAGAATCAAGGAAGACTGAAGAAACAATGAGATGCACACAGAAGAGGAGAAAAAATATCAATGAATGTTAGAGTATAATGATGTAAGAGGTCCAGTGGTTCATTTTTATTTGATAGCTATATGCTTACTTGCAAATTTGTCTACACTTCTAAAATATGTTGGATCCAGATATAGAGGCGCCTCAACAGATGACAGATGATGACACATTAAATAACCCCACAGTTTTATCTAGTTACAGGGTAGAAATGATTGCCTGCTGAATTTTAATGTGTTGAGTGTTTATTTCAAGTCCACTTGTCAAAGTAAAGTATGGTAACAAATGTCTTTAATCTGAACAGGATGAACCTTAATGGTATACTGGTGATTGAGTTTCAGGGACTAATAATCTATTTATAGTAACTTCTAATTTTCGTAATTGTTTATTTGCAAGTTAAGTGTAAACGTTGGAAGTTAACTATAGTTCTAACGTTGAATTGGAACTGTCACATGTGAATTACTTAATAGCTTACCTGGGTTTTAGTAGACGGACCTGTATTTCATTTTCATGGCCTACTTTTTTTTTTTTTTTTTTTTTTTTCTTTTTTTTTTTTTTTTTTTTTTTTTTCGGTATGCGGGCCTCACACTGTTGTGGCCTCTCCCGTTGCGGAGCACAGGCTCCGGAAGCACAGGCTCAGCGGCCATGGCTCACGGGCCCAGCCGCTCCGCGGCATGTGGGATCCTCCCGGACCGGGGCACGAACCCGTGTCCCCTGCATTGGCAGGCGGATTCTCAACCACTGCGCCACCAGGGAAGCCCCTCATGGCCTACTTTTTAATTCAACTGAATCACATAATGATTTGTAATTGAGTCACAAAACAGGAAACAAGCTTGTGCCAAGTATGTGGAACACTATTGGCCTATACAGTGTCTTCTCTCTGTTAGTAGAAAGTCAATTCTGGTAACTCAGTCAGTTTATCATTAGTATTTCCCTCGCCTGGTAAAACAGGACACAGTACACTTCTACGTCTCTTACCTGAAATTATGAAATCCAGAAAGCTATGAAAAGAGGAAGTATTTTAGAAATTCAAAACCTGACCTGACCTGAACTCATTTAGCAATGAAAACTACTGAGCTGATGCGTGGCTTTTATAGTCTTTTTCTATCCCTCTTACTGTGGATATTCATATGCTTCATTACAGAAATATTAATGTGTTTGGTAATGGGTGCTATCCAGATCCTGCAGGAAGTGTGTCATAATTATATATATGTACCCTATTTTCTTTCTAAAATTGAAAGATACTGAATTCCAAAACTTATCAGTCCTCAAGAGTATGTTTTCTTTGAGCTGAAATATCTTAATGAGAATTTCTCAATGTTGAGTCCCTTTTTAATCTTTTCTGCCACTTCCCAGGTACATTCATGACTGCTATATTACTCTTGCAAGTATGCAAATATTAAAGGCAAAGTCCTGCTTTCACACTCTCTGCTGTCAGTACGTGCTGAAGGCTGAATGGCTTGCTAGAAAGAGCCCTCGCCACAGAGTTAGACCTGGAATCAAATCCTAGTTCAACTGATCACAAACTGTGTGACCTTGGTCAAGTTATTCAATACCTCTGAGCATTACATTTGTTTACATGTTGATACCTACATCTTTTTATTTTTTGTTCTCAGTCTCAAAAATGTATCCTGTTGAAGTGAATATGGTCTTTATCTTTTACCACAGTTAGGTTCCATTGCTAGTTCTTTCTTTGCAATAGGTATGCCTAAAATGCTAATTTTATACTTAGCAATTATAAAATTTATTCCTGTCTTTTCTGCCAGGGCCTCAAGATTTCTGGGCTGTGAGTTTAGGTACAAGTACCTATAAAGGTAAATAAAACTCACAAAATTGGTATTGCTTTTATTAGGGAAAGTGAAATAGCAATCTAAGATGAGCTCCGACCTCAGCAGAGTTATGGAAAAGAGGCGAAAATCATGTCAATGGATTCTTTAAAAAAATATTGGGTTGCATTAATAGAAATCTTTTTATGACATTATTTTGGACATAGTCTATGATACACATTGGATAATTTCAAATGATTCTTGATAATTTCTAATGTAGAAATCATATATATATAATTTTATTTATTATCTGTCTATATTTTTTCCAGTAATAGTCCTTGTTTTGAGCTTTTAGAGTTTATTTCCCTTTCCAAAATTGTTTCTTTTGCTCATAGTGCAATTTTTGTCAATCAAGATTATCATCAAGCAATCCATCACTCAGAGGGTTTTGCTTTATGGGATACCACATGTACATACCTTTATTTTCCATTTAAAATATTTCATTGAAATTCAGTGTCCTTCAGACTGAGAACATCAGGAAATACTTGATGTAAGAAAATATGCAGTTACCATGGGGATTAGGAGTGGTTTGATTTCTTTTCTTTATTGCAAGTAATTTATTCTAATAACACAAAAAGTTGCATCTCAGGAGAGTTTATCCTTTGATAAATGTCTTTTAAATTCCTTAATACTATTGGTTTGAAAGGTAAGCTTTTCTATATATATTTTATTTTGCTGAATATTTATCTCATAATATTGTCTGAATAATAATAACGGCATCATTTGTTGTGCACTTACTATACAGCTGGCACACTAGCTCATTTAATTCTCAAAAGCTTTCTTTTTGGTAGTATTATCAGTTAGGATTAAGATTGACAGAGAGAAGAATTAAATACTTTTAAACAATGGCTTCAGTCAGCTGTCTTATTTCTCTTTCCTGTTCAAGTAGAGGCATACCTCATTTTACAGTGCTTGTTCACTTTATTGTGCTTCGCAAATACTGTGTTCTTACAAACTGAAGGTTTGTGGCAGCCCTGTGTTGAGCAAGTCTGTCAGTGTCAGTTTTCCAACAGCATTTGTTCACTTCATGTCTCTGTGTCGTATTTTGGTAATTCTTGCAATATTTCAAACTGTTTCACCATTATTACATTTGTTATGGTGATCTGTGATCAGAGATTCGTGATGTTAGTACCATGACTCTCTGAAGGCTCAGATGATGGTTGGCATTTTTTTAATCAATAAAGTATGTTTTAATTAAGGTACGTTTCTTTAGACATAAGCTATTGCACACTTAATAGACAACAGTATAGTGTAAATGTAACTTTTATAGGCATTGGGAAAGCAAAAATTCATGTGACTTGCTTTATTGTGATATTTGCTTTATTGTGGTGTTCTGGAATAGAACCTGAGATGTTTCTGAGGTTATGTCTGTAGTTCAGAAGTAGTCAGTCCAGGGTTGATATGACAGTGGTGGCAGGGACTCAATCTCTTCCTGTCTCATACTTCTGGCAGCTTCCATTCCCAAGGTTGCCTCATGGACAAAGGAGGCTGTTAGAGCTCTTTACATCACCTCCATATTCCAGCTGTAGGAAGAAGGAAGGGTGAAGAGGTCACAGCCCCTTTCTTTAAAGACACTTCCCAGAAATAACACATATCAGTTCCACATGTATCCCAAAACTTAGGCAGATGACCACACCTAGCTGTAAAAGAGATGATTTTTCAGTCACTTTTATGCCGAGCCTAGAATTAAGAATTAATGCCTAGAATTAAGATTCTATTGCCAAAGAAGAAGGGAAGAATGGGTATTGAGAGAGAGCCAGCAGACTCTGCTGTGTTTGAGCTATTATTATCATCAATCTTACAAATGGAGAAATTGAGTCATAGAGAAATTAAATTGACTTACTAAGGTCTCACAACTCACAGAGCCGAGATTCATAGCCAGATCTATCAAATTTCAGAGCCCTTAAGTACTACTTTGAAGTGTTTCTACTTTAAAACAGTTATTTGACTTTATTCTGTCTCTTCAACTAAATTAGTATAAAGAAAACCTTTCTGACTAAGTTGCTAGGTCAATCTATTGAAACAATGGAATTCTTTATTTTACCAGGCATTCTTGGCAAAGAACATAGTACTGGTATCAACTTGTGTAATGAAGCCTTTACTTCTGCTGACCTTTTGGATAGGAGTATTCACAGAATTTAGTGCCAGGTTTAGAAAATTGCCTGGCTGACAGATTAAAGTCTTATTTTCAGTCTTCTACTTGTTTGGGGTTACAACAAGTTTAAACTTCATTAAAATATGCTTTGCTATACTCTTGACAGTTTAGATTTCAAACAAGGTAATAAATAACAAGGTTTTTAATAGGGCCAATACAAAACGATTTACTATAGGACAAAAATTAACAGTATTATGATGATTTCTTTTCTTCAAAGATATATTTTTAAGTTAATGACAGCACATCTTAGAATAAATCAGACCATACTATTTCTAAGTTATTTGAAAATTATTACATTTGGATGATTATCCTGTGATTCTCTAATATCCACTTGAGTAAAAATCTAAATCATACAACATATTATGAACTAAAGTTTCTTTCCTTCCTTCCTTCAATTCTATAAAGCATAACTTGTTATTCTTTTTTTTTAAGCTTCAGTTTTATTCAGGTTCTTGTCTCTGTCTAGCTAGTGAGGGTTTTAAATCTTTCTTATGCCTGTCTAGCTCTTTGCTTTCCTAGCACCAAGGGAGAACTTGTGAATGTGAATGAATAAATCAACAAACAAGTAATTGCCGTGTTTTATAAATGTCACAACTTAATGTTGCTACGTGGCTTCAAACTTTCAACATCTTAAGGAACCTCTAAATTTATCAGTGCTTTTCAGAAATGCTATTAAAATTGATCATATATATCAGTTACTCAACAGAAGTCCTTCACTTAGCTAGACACAGCTGTACCAGGGACACAGTGGCCAATGACAAGCTTTAATGTTTCAATAATTTGCCTAGACAGAAAGAGACATTTCACTGCAGTGAAAACTTGCAGAAAAGGCACTTTAAAATGAAGAAACATATGCTAAGAAGTCAGAGGGAACAGTGTTCACAGAAGATACGACGAGTTGGAGCTCAGCAGAGATTTCTACTTATTTGCTGTTAACTTTGGTCTGGTTCTTTGCAAGTTTTAAGCAAGAATAGGGCCAGGGACCAGATGATGTGGACAGAAGAGCACACATAAAATATATTTAATACATTTTCCATTAATATTTTTATTTGCTATTAACTTGTATTTAAACAAGTAACACATTAATGCATATTCCTTATTAAAAATTGGAAAGCCCCATTTGAATTAGGGCAAAATCCTCTTTCCCAATGATTCTTTTTTTTTTTTTTTTTGCCTTACGCGGGCCTCTCACTGCTGTGGCCTCTCCCGTTGCGGAGCACAGGCTCCAGACGCTCAGGCTCAGCGGCCATGGTTCATGGGCCCAGCCACTCCACGGCACGTGGGATCTTCCCAGACCAGGGCACGAACCCACATCCCGTGCATCGGCAGGCAGACTCTCAACCACTGTGCCACCAGGGAGTCCCCAATGATTCTTTACCTGCAGTATCTTTATTATGTGGCAAGGAATCTCGAGAGAGTTTGGCTCTTGGATTGGCCCAACAGTGTCAATAAAGACCCAAGTTCTTTCCATCTCTCCAGGTTCCCATTCTTGGTGTGGTGGCTTAGTCCTCATGCTTCATCCTTCATTTTGCAAGACGGCTGCTGCAGAGCCTGTCATCAAACGAAAACCTGAGGAGAGGACCATTTCCTTCCAAGCACCGTATTTCCTTAGTAATGAATACCTTTCCCCCAAATTCCCAGAAGAATTAGCCCCATTGGCCACAACTGCCTTGCATGCCAGTCATAATAACACTAACTCACTGCACAAAGTGTATGAGACTACCATGATTGGCTTGGACCAGCAAGATAGATTTTCCTGGGACCGGAGAAGGATCTATTCTCCCTTAAATCTGAGATTTTGTTAGCAAAGAAAAAGCAGTGTAAGGCAAACAAAATTTTCATTGAATATTTTGTTTTTGGAGAAATTAGCCTCAAAATAAAAATTCAATATGAAATAAATAAAATATCTTTACCACCCACAAGTTTAGGTATCTTAGTATCTGATCTAAAAATCCATTCATTTATAATACTTTCAATAAATCTTCTTTGCCCACTTTCTCCATGTCAGCCACTGTTCTCAGTACTGAGGCTGGAGAGATGAACAGGATGGATGTTTATTTGTATTAGGAATGCTTTCAGTAGCAAGTAACAGAATAAGCATTTACAAATGGCTTAAAATATAGGGACATCTAACATTTACCCAACAGAAATTAGGACAGGCAGTCACTCTAAAATGTTTCCAAGGATACAAATTCTGTCTTTTCTTGTCCTTCACATGCTGGATTTTGTCTTTATTCTTGTCACCTCATTGTTCCATGGCTGCCATAGCTCCAAACATCTCATCTGTTTTCAGTTCAGAAAGAAGTGGCAAAAGAAGCTCTCTTCTTAGTCTTCTCCTTTTCACAAACATTGAAAAACTCTCAGAAGCCTCTTAGCAGATTTCCATGAAGCCTCACGGGCAGGACTGTGTCATGCTGGTAATCCTCAATAGGAAAGGAATCTGGGAAGGTACTTATCTCACAAAGTATTATGGGCAGTACACACTGCTGCCCCCAATAAAATTAAGATTCTGTTTACAAGGGGATGGTTAGCCAATTACAATGTCTTCCATAGTCTCCTTCATGGAATTAATTCTCTGACCACTTCATGGAAATGTAGAGATAAATCAGGAGTTTTTTTGTTTTACTCTAGTCTTTGAAATTATGTCTGAGGAATTTGTATAGTAAATGATCCTTAGTGTTTGTTTCTGAACATTCAGATAGAAAAGTTATTTGCTTATGTAAGCCTGACATGAATTGGGGATTCAGATCTGTAGGGATTCAACTGGGTTCATCTTATGGACCTAAGATGTTGTGGAGAGGGATGGAAGTGTAGATCAGACATGTGTTAAATATTAGCTGACAGCACTCTTGGGTAAAAAGTGCCATGAACAGAACATCCACTGATTTCCTTATAGCACCAACCACATCTTATTGCCATCAGCAGCTTATTTGTCGAGCTGCTCCACTAAATAGTTAGCTTCTTTAGGGCAGACACTATGTTTAACTTATTTCTGTATCCCAAGCCTGAGGATGGCATGTGCCACAGAGTAGGTACTCAGTGAAGGTTTGAGGTTGGAAATTATCTTTCAAGGAGTAAAATGTGGGGAAGAGAGTTCCAATATTACATATTAAAGAGTTAAAACTTGAAGGGTTCAGAAAACTAATTTTAAAAAAGTGGTCAAACAATAGAAACAGGCTAGGTGGCAATTAGAACTTAGGGGGAGTAATTTGTCTATTATTTTTTATTTTTTCCCTTCTCTCTGAGAGGTACAGTTGAGGTCACATGGGGTTTGTCTAAGTTGCTTGGGTCTACATAGCACAGAAGTGAGGCCAAAGTACAAATGAGTTGGAACTCAGAAACAGCCTGTCACAACAAGCTTGATTTAAAGCAGTCGCCAAATAGGTTTTGTCATTTTTAAAACATTAAAAGCAACAGTGATGGACTTTACTGCAGTCACAAGCTATGTTTACTATATTAGGTGGGTGAATTCAAGCAGGTCTTATAGACGTTCAAGGTGTGTTGTAGGTGTTTCTTTCTTCCTTTAAAAAATTCAAAAATAAAATTTCTCCAATATTAATTTTTGACATTTGTTTTGTTGTTATTATTGCATTACAAATTTACATTTCATTGGTGATACTGCTTAATTCTAATCTCACATACTCATGTTTTGAGAAGGTGGTGAAATGTTCTTTAGAGAGCAAGGCTTTGTGTTCTCCCTCCGTACAGAGTAAGGGGGACAGATCCCTCTCCTAAGTTTTTGACTAACTAATCCTGGATCCTGGCCAAGGCAGTTAACTTATCCATTGCTTGGTTTCTAAATCTGCAAAATAGAAGTGTCTGAGAAAATGATCTCATGAGTTTTTTCTAGATCTAAAATTTTATGATTATATCATGTTAAATGCCTATGTTTATAGGAACTGAAGATTAATGGTTAATATTTGCCCTACAAAGTAGGGTTATCACCTCTTCGTTTGTAATAAAACTTTCGTCTTACAAATTATTATATTGTACATTAAAGAAAATATGGCAACTACATAAAATAACAAAAAAACTAAAAAGTACAATTAACATTTGTATATTTATCTCAGTGTCTATTTCTACAAACAGCCAACATGCATATCCATAATTGGAATCATACTGTATAAAGAACTGTGTATCTTTCTTTTTCCTATTGAATTTTATATTGTGAGCATTTTCCCATACCATTAAAAAATCCTTAAAAAACAATATTTTTATTTTTTAAAAATTTTATATATTAAATATAACACAAATACAGAAAACTGCAAAGTGAAATATTATAAGATAAACACTCTTGCGACTACTACCTCTCTCAGCCACCCTAGAAACACCCGTCCAACATAACCCTCTCTCTCCCTGCTAAAATGTATTGCCCTAATGACTTTATGGTAATTGTTTCCTTATTTTTCTTTGCATTTTTACCACCAAGTGTGCATCCCTGAACATTGTTATTTAGAGTTGCCTAAACATATGATTTTTAATGGATGTTTATTATTCCATCCTATAAAGATACATCAGTACATGCAAGTACTTATTGGATTATTTACCCTCCTTCTTGACAGCTTATTTGTTTTATTTTATTTTTTAAATAGATGTCTGTTCACATAATGCAAAATTTTAAGGGAAAGCAGTGAAAAGTCTCCCTTTCACTTCTGTCCTCCAGCTACTTGGCTATCTCTATGACCAATTTCTAGTAAGATGTTTTTGAGGAAAAAGCAAACTAAGAATGGTATTTGATATCTGGTATATTGATATTTTTCCACTTTTAATATTCTAAACTAACCTAAGAAGATACAAAAAATATAATATAATCCTTATTAAGGTATGCATAAATATCTGTAGTTTATTTTTCTTTTATATAAAGTTGGCATAATAGCTGGAGTGAGATATATAATTTTCTCTTAGGTTATTTAGATGCATAACATTGAAAAGTTGTGTGAATTGGATGTGAAATAACCACAGAAGGACATCTAGGATCAGATTAGATGTAAATAGTGTTGTGGTGTTTTACTTTGCTTTACTGTAGAGCTGAAAGACCCAAGCTACTTTCTTTGTAACTTGGGCACAATGGAAAGCCCAGTTTCTTATGTTTTGCTCTAGCAGATCAATAAAATAATGTCATGGTGATAACCTATGTTAGTCAAAAATACATAATTCACTTTGTAGGAATGGAAGAAAGGGAATTTGTTGGAAGGATTCAGGTACTCATTGGCAGAAAGGCTGAACTTGAAATGGACAGAGCCAACACAAATTAGGAGGTCCAGGAATTGGGGATGACAGGAATGGTCTCATATCAAAATTGTCTCTGGATATTTTATTGGATTCGAGTAGTAACTGTGTGTCTGATCATGGAACATCAGGTTCCTGCAGAACTAGAGCTGCCCACCATGGTATTCTCAGATACAATGAGTGATAAGTTTGGGTGGATGTATCAGTAGACTTATGATAGACATGAAACATTGGGCCCTAGCTTGAACATGTCCAGAAGCCATGAATAAATTACATGTACATGTATCTTAAACTCTCATGTCGCCTGTCACTGTTTCATCACTGCCCTTCCATCAACTCACACCTAGGGCCTCATGGGGAGGCGGAGACTGAGTGGTCCCCTGTGACCAAGGCATGGAAAAAGAGAAAACTTAGGCCCAGTTTACACATGAATTCTCACAATATATAAATGTTAGGGAAAGTGGGTTGCCACCATATTATAGTCTCACCCAGGGATGGAAGGACAGTCTTGAACAAATTCTCCCTGTAGGCAGTGTTATAAGTAGTACAAGTGGTCACTGACCTAGTATGGAAAGGGAAAAATGTGCTGAGGTGTGGATATTCGGGGGCTCTGGGCAGGCAGGAGTGGCCTGGCTGCTTTGTCCCGAGCCTGGCAGAAGCAAAACGGGAAGATTGTCTTTGTAAGTTATCTTTCTACTGGTTCCCTCATCTTCCTTTCCTCATTCTTCTGTTTCCTTGATTGCAGGGATATTAATAAGGTAGTAGGATGTGAACTTCTGACTCAGCTTTGAGGAGAACCAACCTCTCTGAAAAGTTCAGTGAAATATTTGTGGGCCATTGAGACTCCAAGACCAAATTATACATTGCTCTGTCCAAGTAATGATACATGTCTACTGATGGCTCTTATGACATTTCCCATTATTTGAGAAAGAAAATGAAGAGAAGCTTGTCCAAATTATTTCTGATAACTTTCAAGTATACTCCTTCTTTGAAAGTATCTCTAACTTAACCATCTATACAATAACTGGGCTAGCAATCAGGGATGGAAACCTGTTTACAAACAGACAGGATAAGAACATTGTCTCAGCAAGGGGACAAGAAACTACCTCATTCCCCTTATCCTGAGAAAAACCAATATGTAATCAAAATTTTTATCTTTTTCTTAAAAACTACCCAACAGGCTGTATTTGACTATCTCTCAATACTGCTGTTAACTCTGTCAAAACCTAAGTGAAGAATGTAAGTGTTTCTTAAAGTATTTCTCCCACTTTGCTCCTTGATGAGTCTGAGCTGTTAAACAGCTGGTAACTGTCCTCCTTAGTTTAGCACTTGGCACCTCTCCTATCTAAGGACTTCTGAGACACCCTGTGCCCAGTAAAAATAAAGAACAGGAGGATTTCCTTGCTAAAGAGAAAGGAAAAAGCATAATAACATCATTCCTTGGCCTCACTTTATGATGCTTCGTGGTGGGGCGTGTATGGGGGTAAGATATTCACAAGGTAAAAAAAGCAAGTCACCAACAGGAACAAGGAAGCAACAGGGAGAGTCAACGTGTGAGATGAACTGGGCATTCTGGGGAATACAGGACAGAGGAAGAGAAGGAAGTCATGTCTGCGGAGGGGACTGTCCAGCTGGTGTGGAAGGGAAGTGAAGCATAGCTGATCTCATTATTTTAGGTGGCGCCATCTATACTATTCCCTATGACTCAGCGTAATGTGTGACAAGCCACTTTCTCATCAAATCAGCAGATTGTATCACCACTCAGAAATGGGGAAAAAACCCTGAACTCCACCTCTCTGAACTCCAGCTTGAGCAAAATCCACTTAGCCCTTCCTGTAGTTCAGTGACTGAGGTTATCAAGCAGATGACAAGGAGCTTCCTGCGTTTTCAGAATGACTGTAAAGAATTATTTTCATTTAACCATGAATTGAAAATAGGTAAGGTAATTAACAAAAAATGATTAGGGACGGTGTATTGGGCATCAGCAATTTATGACTGCCCAGAATTCATTACCCCTTCTTAACAACACATTTCTTTTAGAGGAATAATAATTGTATTATTATTATTGTTATTAACTGTTTTTTGATTCAGCCTGGTGGCCTTGTATTCCAGGGCCCCTTACACTTTCTTAACAGAAGTTGGAGTGTGTGATTGAAACTAAGTCTTGGGTCAAAGGTTAAAGAGAGAGAAAATGGTAAGAATTCATCTAATCCAGGGGTGACATTTGGATCTTTGCCACCATGACACTATGCCCCGTCTCCCCAGGTCTGGGACCACCAGGGATACCTTGTCTTTGCACATTTCCAAGTCTGGTTCTCTAGACTTACTGCCAGATAATGAGATCTGATATCTTTCAGTAAGTTTCCTTTGTATAAATTAACCACAGCCTATTTCTGTTGTTTGCACTTGTAGAACTCTGACTCATTCAGAAGTTGTACCTTACCAATTAAGCAGGTTAAAAGAACTTGACTTTATTGCTTGCTATAAGACAAGTGGTATGACCATATCAGAAGTAATGCCTTCCTTAATTATTTAAAAAATGATTTTTTAAAAGCCTGCAGAAAACATTTATTAATGATAAATACAACAATTTTATTGGAGAAAAAAAGACTGGAAAAATATGTAATATTGAACCAAAAAAACCAAAATATATTTTCCATAATTATTTCATGACAAAAATATGAAATAGATAACAGTACATTTTTGAAAATATCTGACATAGATTGATTAATTCATTGATTGCCATTGACAGTTTGGAGCATAGGTCTTATTCTACCTGGCATTATTTCCTCATTACTACTTGTTCCTCACTATTTAAATCCTATGGAAATTTTTTGGCTAGGTCTGTATTAGGTAGAGAGACATAAAATTTCAGGGCTGTGGAACTTGTTTTGACTCAAATCCTCCCAGAAGTGAGCATTCTGTAGTGAGTTTAGTCAGATGGGATTTACTTGGATCCAAAATTCAGGATTTATTTATTTTTCCGTTTGAAGTTTCAGCAACATTAATGACTTTTGTGTGGGAAGAAGGTCTTGATATATTAAAAAAAAATGTGAAGCCCTGATTGCTTGTCACGTTCCATCTGTATTATTATCCTAAAGGACCTCATCCTCTTAATCAAGAGACAATACTCTTACCTTTCTTTTTTTTCAAGCTTTTTTTTTTTTGGCCGTGGAAATGAAGGCTTATTTGTATCCCATATCTGAGTTGCATTCTCACAGAAATTATGTAAAACAGCAAAGAATGAGTCATAGAATATGAAATATCATAAACTTTACTACAGAAGGAGTTTGAGAATTATTTCCCTAACAGTAACCAGCTGGCATAAAGAAAAGACGGAATGAAGTCTGATGTGACAATTACACTGACTTAACTCTGCTTTTTCTCAGGAGAGCCAACACTTATCCAACAGATAATCTCCATCTAAGGTGAGAGGTTTCTGAAGTCTTTCCTTTCATTCTACGGTGATGTCTCCCTTTGCATCTGATAAGTCCATGTGATTACAAATTTGTGACCTAAATTGTACTCACCACAGAAAATTTACAGTAATGTTTAGTTAGTGATCCAATTTTCCATATAGCACTAGAATCTTCTTAAAAGATCCCAAAACAGAGGATCACCCTTAAGAATGATCTTCTTAAAAATATGATTATGCCACTATTTTGCTGTAATAGGAATGTTTTCAGATGCAGATAATGGGAAAAAATCAAACAGTTACTAAAACAAATAGCATTTTATTTATCTCACATTAGGTGAAGTCTGGCAGCAGATTTCAAGGCTGTCCAATGACACAATAGTTCATCAAGGATGCATCCTTTTGTATTTTTCTATTCAGCCATACATAGCCATACATAGCATGTTTATTGCATCACAGTCTCAAAATCTGCTTATGTTCTTCCCTGCCAGAATATAGCCTCACACCTACCTCAAAACCAGTCACTGGTGAAGGAGACCAGCATTGCCATGATTGGTTAACATCAACTGTTACTCATCTCTTGGGTTGCGGGAGAGAGGTTCCAGAGGAATTGACATTCCCTGCATAAAAGTGTCTGTCCTGATCCCCAAACACAGTTAGAACAAAGAAAGGGAGAATGTTGTTCTGCATGGAGTGGTAGTCTTTCCACCCTTTGCCCAGCTGGTTGCTTCTCATTCTTGAGGTCTCTCTTTAAAGGCCACTTCTTCAAAGAGGACTTTCCTGACCACATAAACTGATGTGGCTCCCTTGATTATTTTTGATCACAGAGAACTGCCCATAGTATTCTTCTTAATTAGTAATTATGCATTTTTTGCTGCATTCATTTTGTTTATAATTTTAAATATATTATATTTAACATAACATATAACATACAATATATTAAATATTAATATATATAAATTAAAATTAATTAAAACAATATTTAACATAAATATATTATATACAATTATAAATATATTTGTAATTTTATAAATTATACATTTATTTTATTGTCTGCCTCCTCTCTGCCTCTATCACCTCAAGGATGATACCCCTCTGGGGAGAAAGAACTTTAATGGAACTTATGGTTTACAGAGCAAAATAAAAACACTATTCCATTATTAGGGGGATACAATTAATAAGAAACTTAACTGAGCTACGTAATAATGAAGTTGTCTTTCTTTTGGGTAGAAGGCAGATGAATTTACCGAAGGACAAGAATGATTTTTCACCAATTTCTGAATCCCAGAGAAATTGGAGATTTAGAGGTGGGGGATGGACGAGTAATGAGAATGATATTGTAGGAGGTGGGTTAATCCCTAAAGTGTGATGGCCTGCTGAGCACTAAAGAGACACAGGCAGAAATGATAATGACAACAACAATAATAATAGCACACGGTTACTGGATGCTCACTAGGCATAGAGCAGAAGTCTAATACTTATGGTGACTCATTTATTCAGGATATTTTTGTGGGGTGGCTGCCCTCTGAAACACCAAGATTTTCAATAACCTGTCAAGCTCACTCTTTCACCCAGGCTGTCCATTTCTCAAGCCCATGCCCTTGACCACTGCCTCCTTTGGATCAGGGATGGTTACTGTGTAGGATTACATTCTCCTTTTCTTATTCTACTTCGCTCTCCACATCCCCAAGTCTTCAGTAAGTTTTGTTAAATGCTATACCTTGGTTAGCTTCATTTTAGCTTTGCTTTCGGTGTCTAGGGAGGGATCTCTGTTAGCACATACCAGGAAAATTTGGTGGGCAATGCTGGCTGATTCAAGTGACCTGCAGTGACCTGGAGCAGGGGATGAGTGACAACCAGCACAGCAGTGTGGATTGAGAAACATGCCAAGACAGAGGGAGATAAACAGCCAAGGACTTGCAGAAGGGCACCCTCACAAAATTATGGAATTATAGTTATATGGAAGCTTAAATTATCTTATCTGGATTTGTAAATAAGGACCTCAGAAGGCAGAGAACTTGTGTATCTGGCTGCATGAGTCTCTGGCATCTGGTTTCCATCCCTAGGATTTAATGTAAATTGGACATAACAAAAATCCCACCTTGCTGCTAATTCCAAATCCAGCCCTCCATCTTATCCTGTCCATTTCTTAGACACTGTGAAGAGGGGGTTAGATTGGTCAGGTTTTACAGACCCTAAAGATGTCCTTGCAGGGGAGGCCTTTGAACAACACAAAAGCTGTGACGAGATGTCTCATAGGTGGTGTACAGAGAGAAACCCATACCTGGAGTGCTGAACTGGAAATTTCAGCAGCAATTATGAAGATTTTTGATGTACCTGAAGCAGGAGAGAAATATGTTTTTCTCAAATGCCATGAAAATAGAGGGTTGTTTCTCTATAACCCCTAAATCCACTGTAAGGAACAGGAGGGATTGAAAGATCCTTAAAGCCCCATGCATAGAAGCTGGACAGCTTTTCAGGAATCTAACGTTATATGATAAAATAGCTAAATGTTGAGCTATTACTATTTGCCAGACATGTTTATTTAATTCTCACAACTCTGTAAATTAAGGGTTCTTCTCCCCATTTTACAGACTCCAGCACCACGTTTCTTGTCTGTGTTACTACAGCTGGTCAGTGGTGGACCTGGGAGAACTCTACTTTTTCTTGCACTCTGTTCAGCTTTTACACAGATTCCCAAGGTTCTCTTCCAACAGGAGACCACACAAGCCCATAGATCGATGTGAAAGTTATTATGATTCAGATGTTTAAATGAAAATTCTGTGCATCATGGGTCATATACAGGTTGCGGACAGATTGCCAACTAATCAAGTAAACTAATAGAACTGATTTACCTTTGGATGTGGCAGGAAAGATCCCAGAAACAATGTGCGGACAAAGCAATGCACTTGACTTTTTCACTTTAAAAAGAAACTTTTTAAAAGAATATGGGATGTGGGGAAAGAAACTCTAAAGATGTTATATTTAATGTGAATTTTTTGTTAAGGCATGTATTTTCAGTAGGGACTGACAATAACTTCATACATTTATCACTGTAAACTCAGTGTAAACTCGGCTAAGTACAAAATGAACATTTGGTATACTGCTGCTATACTGTTTGCTTTCTACATCTGGTTGCCCAACGATCGTACCAGTGTTACTCAGTCTAAGACAACCACTTTTCTCTCTTTCGGGAAGAGTTTCCTGTAAAGTTCTCTGATTAATTCCTGCTTTCTTTCATTTGCTGTCTCCTTAACTCCTTTTTTTTTTTTTTTTTTTTTTTTTTTTTGTGGTACGCGGGCTTCTCACCGTTGTGGTCTCTCCCGTTGCAGACAGAGCACAGGCTCTGGACGCGCAGGCTCACCAGCCCAGCCGCTCTGCGGCATGTGGGATCTTCCCAGACCGGGGCACGAACCCGTGTCCCCTGCATCGGCAGGCGGACTCTCAACCACTGCGCCACCAGGGAAACCGGCCATTAACTCTTGTAAACGAGCAGTTATCTCATAGCCAGAACAGTGGGAGTGGGGGGAACCACAAGGATACATGGGCTCCACAGTCCTGTGCTTTTTCAACCAACATTCCACTGTTATTGATGGAATGAGGATTTGGGTTTCACTCATTTCTGCAACAAATCTCGAGTGAGTGTGTACTGCTTGCCAGGTATTGTGTGGGTGAAGATCAGAGAACAAGACTGACCCCAGACCCTGCTTTCATAGAGCTTTTATTCCAGAGAGAGCAAATAGAAAATAAACAAAATGTAGAGATAAGCCATAGGGGTGGGTGCTCTGTTGACACAGACAATAGAGAATGAGATAAAGACCAATTGAGTAGGGGGGAGCTTTAGCTTGTGCTGCCAGGTCGGGAAGGCTGCTCTGACTGGGTTTCCTTTATTTTTATTTTTTACAAAATGCATATTATTACTCCCGTTTTATTTTTTTTTTTCATTTTTAATTTTTTTAAACATCTTTATTGGAGCATAATTGCTTTACAATGGTGTATTAATTTCTGCTTTAGAACAAAGTGAATCATCTATACATATACATATATCCCCATATCTCCTCCCTCTTGCGTCTCCCTACCTCCCACCCTCTCTAACCCACCCCTCTAGGCGGTCACCAAGCACCGAGCTGATCTCCCTGTGCTATGCGGCTGCTTCCCACTAGCTATCTATTTTACATTTGGTAGTGTATATACATCCATGCCACTCTCTCACTTTGTCCCAGCTTAACCTTCCCCCTCCCCATGTCCTCAAGTCCATTCTCCACATCTGCATCTTTATTCCTGTCCTGCCCCTAGCTTCTTCAGAACTTTTTTTTTTTTTTTTTTTAGATTCCATATACATGTGTTAGCATACAGTATTTGTTTTTCTCTTTCTGACTTACTTCACCCTGTATGACAGACTCTAGGTCCATCCACCTCACTACAAATAACTCAATTTCATTTATTTTTATGCCTGAGTAATATTCCATTGTATATATGTGTCACAGATTCAAAGCAATCCCTATAAACTACCACTGACATTTTTTACAGAACTAGAACAAAAAATTTCACAATTTGTATGGAAACACAAAAGACCCTGAATAGCCAAAGCAATCTTGAGAAACAAAAATGGAGCTGGAGGAATCAGGCTCCCTGACTTCAGACTATACTACAAAGCTACAGTAATCAGAACAGTATGGTATTGGCACAAAAACTGAAATATAGATCAATGGAACAGTATAGAAAGCCCAGAGATAAACCCACGCACATATGGTCACCTTATTTTTGATAAAGGGGGCAAGAATATACAATGGAGAAAAGACAGCCTCTTCCATAAGTGGTCCTGGGAAAACTGGAGAACTACATGTAAAAGAATGAAATTAGAACACTCCCTAACACCGTATACAAAAATAAACTCAAAATGGATTAAAGACCTAAATGTAAGGCCAGACTCTATAAAACTATTAGAGGAAAACAGAGGCAGAACACTTTGTGACATAAATCACAGCAAGATCCTTTTTGACCCACCTCCTAAAGAAATGGAAATAAAAACAAAAATAAACAAAAGGGGCCTAATGAGACGTAAAAGCTTTTGCACAGCAAAGGAAACCATAAACAAGATGAAAAGACAACCCTCAGAATGGGAGAAAGGATTGGCAAATGAAGCAACTGACAAAGGATTAATCTCCAAAATATACAAGCAGCTCATGCAGCTCAATATCAAAAAAAAAAAAAAAAAAACCCAATCCAAAAATGGGCTGAAGACCTAAATAGACATTTCTCCAAAGAAGATATACAGATTGCCAACAAACACATGAAAGAATGCTCAACATCACTAATCATTAGAGAAATTGAAATCAAAACTAAAACTACAATAAGGTATCACCTCACCGTGGTCAGAATGGCCATCGTCAAAAAATCTACAAAAAATAAATGCTGGAGAGGGTGTGGAGAAAAGGGAACCCTCTTGCACTGTTGGTGGGAATGTAAATTGATACAGCCACTATGGAGAGCAGAATGGAGGCTCCTTAAAAAACTAAAAATAGAACTAGCATTCGACCCAGCAATCCAACTACTGGTCATATACCCTGAGAAAATCATAACTCAAAAAGAGTCATGTACCACAATGTCCATTGCAGCTCTATTTACACTAGCCAGGACATGGAAGCAACCTGAGTGTCCATCGACAGACAAATGGGTTTTCTTTAAATTGTACTCTACTTGACAAGAAGGAGCCAAGTCAGACTCTGACCTGCTTGAACCTCTAGTCAGAGGAGAGACCAACGACATGTCCCTAAAACTCTGAGTCTTAGTGTTTTTCTCTAGAAACATAACAACTTTATAGAACTGTGAAGAACAATAAAATAATTTGTCAAGTAACTTTGTACACGGGAATAGAATAACCATATTCAGCCAGTGAATTTAGAATGCATGTTAATTATCTCACTAAACACAAAATATAAAAGGCTATGTAAAGGTCAGTTGTTGTATGTCTTTATTTTTATTATTATTAAACTCCCTTCCCCCCACCCCCATGGTCCCCAGGTCAGCCTTCTGTACTCCTCCTTTCCTCAGATGACTTCCTGGGAATGTTCTGAAGCCCACTTAAGCTGAACATGGAAAAAAGAGCATGCCTGCTTCTTTTGCCCCTGTGCTCTCCCATTGCAGCTTTCTCTCAGTGTTAGTGGTGATATAACTTTCTGACGTTCCAAGCAAGAACTTTTGTTATAACCTTTGATTGTTCTCCTTTACTCTTAGCAGGCCACTTGGATGCTCAAAGCACCCTTGGACCCTCTCTGCGGGCAAGGGAAGAACAAAACTGTGTGAGTTCTTGACACAGCAACTTCTCGCCTGGCTGATGTTAAATGATTTATCTCTCTATGTTTCATCTCTGAAGTGGGGATAATAATTGTACTACCTCATAGGATTGTTGTGACGAGTGGTTCACTGCCAGTAAAGCCCTTCAAATAGTAAATACTCCATAAATGTTGCTTCTTTTATAGCCCATTTCCCTGCTCTATCCTTTCTTTCTCATTTATCTTATCCACCCCTTT
Organism: Kogia breviceps; assembly: GCF_026419965.1. Classification (NCBI taxonomy): domain Eukaryota; kingdom Metazoa; phylum Chordata; class Mammalia; order Artiodactyla; family Physeteridae; genus Kogia; species Kogia breviceps. The sequence continues at coordinate 17,710,719 of NC_081322.1, forward strand.
GCTCTCTCATGTAAGCTATTGCCATTCCCTTGAGTAGAGCCACTCCACACAGCCATATACAAATTTGTCTTAATTGCCTGTAATTCCTTCATTCATTCACTCCACAAATATTTATAAATCATTTACTATGTATGTGTCATTGCATTAGTAGCTATGGCAGATTCTTAAAATAGAAAACACAATCTTCAGTTGGTAAGGTCAGGATCCAGTTGTGGAAAGGATTCATATACGTGCAAAATGCTAAACAACAGTATGGATTAAATAACCATATAAACTAATACAAGAGGAGTCACAAATTATTAGCTGTGAGTCTCCCACTTAGCAAACGTGCATGCAATTCTTTACTGCTTTAAAATTTTAAATGCATGTTTTCAGGCTTAGGCAGTATTTATTTGATTTTCCCTTTGATCCTTAATCTCATCCTTTCATTAGATTGAAGTATCTTTGAGAAGGGGGAAGCAGATCTGGGGTGGAGCTGTTAGTACCTAGGCTCTGGGGACAGAAGCATCTCAGTTCTGCTACTTGCTAAACATAAGATGCTGGGAAAGTTGCTCAGCTTCTTTGAGGCTCATTTGCTCTCTATAAAATGGGAATAAATAGCACTTTTTGGGGTTAATGTGAAGACTGAATGATATAATCCATGTAAATGCTTAATGCAAAGCCTGGCACTTGTAAGTGCTCAATAAACATAAGCCATAAGCATAATTGCTTTTTATAGAGCTTGTATTAAGTGAAAAATCTGTATAATTCTCAAAGTGTCTAGTACAGTGCTTTGTAAATATTAGAAAATGAATTAATTTTATTTATTTTTTGAATTAATTTTATTATGTAAGTTATAGACAATGAAAACTCCATGATCTCCCTCAAAAACTTACAATGCATGATACTTTAATATTTCCTAACACAAGACTTGAAAACTTACAAATAAAAGAATTATTCACATTGAAACCAGTAGCCAGTGTTCTCCCAGTAAATATCTTGTTTCAGAAAATTCTTCTACTGATATTATCTAATTTAGTGGAATGTTAAATATTTATTACCAGACTCTAAATGAATAAACAAACTTATCAGACTCTATAGAATTTGTGAAGAGAACAGAACAAGGTAAACGTTTTCGCCTCTAACACATTTTCTTTTGAAGGAGAACAGAATGATTTAAACATTTTCAGATGCTATTTCTCTTTAGAAATTGGTTGACGGGTTTTTTAATGATTGCACGCATGCCAATTCTCAAGGAACTTCAAATGCGTATCTGTAATTAAAATCAGAAATTTCAACCACAGAAACACATGTTCTCGACCTGTTACACTATTTTTCTCATTTCTTTGAATCTTTTACTCTTCTACTTCATCTATCTATCTATCTATCTATCTATCTATCTATCTATCTATCTATCTATCATGTATCTGTCTGTCTTCATGGACTGGATGCCAGACGTCTGCAGAAACGCCCACCCCTGCAGAGAGCCTGACAGCCTGGGTGGCAGCCGCGTGGCAGGCTCAGGAAGGCAGGCGGGCCTCCCTTGTCAGCTGGGATCATTCTCTTCTCTTCACAAGCTCAGGATCGTGTGTTCTCCCTGGAGGCCCGTCCTCAGCGGCGTGAGCCGCCGCCTGGCCGTGGACTTCCGACACTGCCGCGGGGGCTTCCCTGACCCGGTGGTGTGGAGCCCCCAAAGTCATCGCATCAAGCTGCTGGGATAAAATAGGCGACAGCCTTTAGCAGAAGAAGGTGACCCGGCTGGACCAGCTGCGCCGGCAGGTCTGCCATTTGGCTGCGGTCGGAGCCAAGAGCAGGGGCCCCGGCTGAGAGCTGTGGACTTGGGAGTACACTGCTAAGATTTTCAAAAACGTTGTCACTACGTCTTATTTAATTTTGATTTTGTTATTGTCATAATAAACTTGCTGGTTTAAGGAAAAAAATCTCTCTATATAATACATATATATTCTGCTTACTGTACATATTTGATAACTGAGACTTAGTGAATATATGACTTGTAATGATAAACTGCTATAGGCTGCTACTTTGGGGTGAATATAGAAATCCAAGGACAGTAGAGATGATTCTTCTCTTTCCCTGCTGCAAGGGAGGCTGAGATGTAATGACTCGCCTTTTCCATTGTTGGAAATTAAATCTGCCTCTGAAAGCAATTTTGGTTTTATAAAGCCAAAGTTTACAGAACTTCTGAAATCATTCCCAGGAGCCACTTGAAAACGAATCGTCACAGAACTGATACCTGAATCAGAAGGAGTGATCCTTCCTGGGCTCATGCAAGTCAGGCCAGTGGCTCCTGATTCTGCTTTACAAGACACAGAGGACAGGAGGGATGGCTGCGGGGCCCTTGTCATTGTGCAGGCGAGGTCAAAGCAGCCTCGGCCTCGACCTGACATCCTCTGCACACAGGGCCTCAGGGTCGTGGGTGATGGCCTGAATGCTTCGGCACCTGGATCAAATGCCAGAAACTAAGTTATTAAACTAGAAACCTGGAGAGTCCTATAGAGGTGCCAACCCCAAACCACCAGGGTTGAAATCTAAGGAACATTTCTCCCATCTAACCTGAAGAGTTGTGAGGAAAAGGGGGGGGAAAGGGGGCTTTATAGCCTATAAGCTGAGTCAGGCTGCTGATTGCATTTTATTAAACTTGGGTATGAAATCTGTGCTTTGTGAAATGACTGCTTTCTACACCCCTGCATTTTCTTTACTTCCCCTTCTGTGACTTCACTCTCCTAAGAGTGATTTCTGTTGAAGTAACTAATCAAAACAGGATATTCAGGGAAAAATAATGGTATATTTTCTCATCAAAACTGGAGGGGCTAACAAAGGGTTTTGGGGAGGAAAGAGGAGACCATTAATTAGACAATGGAGGAATGTTAATTAAAAGCACCAAGGCATTCACTGCTGTAAACATAACCCAGAGCAGAATATTCTGTAAAAGGTGATGTTCAAAGCCAAGTCAGCACTTTAGGCAAAAACGACTCTTCTTTCTTGTCTTTATGAGACAGAATCCTGAAAGCCACATACCTTCCAACATCTTGAAAAGTGTAATCACTTCTCAGAAGTACTCAGCCTGAAGTGTGATTTTAAAGTTCTGTTTAGACATAAAACTCAAGCCATTACACCTGTGTGTTTACTGAACTTTTTATAGATGTGTATGTACTGGGCAAACGCTGATATTGTCTTCCTTGAGTACATGGTGTTCTGTGCCCTGAAGAGGTTTGCTGCCTCTGTGTGCTGGTCTTAAATGTCAAGGTTGCTGGGACAGCAGCCCTCCTACCCCAGCGAGCTGTGCGCAAACCCACTAGAATTAAACAAGAAGCAAATTCCGTGGGAACAGAGTGAGGATACTAAAGTGTCCTTTTATGCACAAACCCTGTCTGCCTCGATGCTGACCTCACACACAGCTTAAAACACTAAACACCAGTTAATCACATGATTGTCGACATGCAGAGTCACTGTATAACTACTGTTGTGTTCAAAGGAATTAACATGTAGTTACTATAAACAACATGTTCTATTTTGTGGAACCTATGCAATTAACTTGTCCTAGGCTAATAAATTAAATATAGCATTAGCTCATATTACAGTTGCTTGGCAGGAGGGGCTGGCTGGCAACACACTTATTGAGATCACTTTGAAATCACTAGCCTCTATACTCAGTGCAGAGGTAGATGTCTCCTGCTTCGGCAAGTTATGCACATGATCCCATTTACTAAATAGATATTTTAGGAAGTTTCAACATATTTGGTTATGGGAGAGAAACTGAGGCAGAAGGGAGGAAAAAGAGTGAAATGATGCTAAATCATTAGATGCTAATTTGGAGTTGAAATATAATGGCAGTAAAACATACAAATCTATATGAATCTATAGTGAATAGTTCATATTCGCACATGACACTTGCAGAAATTCAGATTAGAGGCAATTCATTAGGAGCATAACGGTCACAATTAAGAAGGCATCCCTGTGCCATGCCCAGGAAGTTCTTGATATTTCATGATGCATTAAAAAGAGAAGACCTAGGGGCTTCCCTGGTGGCGCAGTGGTTGGGGGTCCGCCTGCCGATGCGGGGGGCGCGGGTTCGTGCCCCGGTCCGGGAGGATCCCGCGTACCGCGGAGCGGCTGGGCCCATGGGTCATGGCCGCTGGGCCTGCGCGTCCGGAGCCTGTGCTCCGCAGTGGGAGAGGCCGCAGCAGTGAGAGGCCTGCGAGCCACAGAAAAAAAAAAAAAAAAAGAGAAGACCTAGTGCCTCTCAGCTTAGGTGAGAACTGCTAGCAGTGCCGCCCTGAAGTGGATCCAGCAGGCCCGTGGTCTTGGAGGACGCTTAGCTCCCAGCCAGGGGCACTTCTTTAGCGGTTCCTGTCAGAGAAGGGGACGGTCCCCTCTGTCATGTGACAGTTACTAACCCTGGTTGGGGTGTGGTTAAATATTAGGCTCAGTGACTGGAAGGAAGGATTTTCTTTCCCGGTATCTTCAGCTTGACTGATAAGTTGTCCACCTTATCTCAACATCTGCCAGCAACTTAAGAAGTGGTCCATTTGCTTACAGAGGTAGGAATCATACATTCTTATTTAGAACTGCCCCTCTTTCTTAACTTTCCTGTACTTGCTCACCCACTCTCAACCTTACATAGGTTACCAGTGAAAGCAGATGGGAAGGAGGTATGATTGCTGTCTACCTGGAAGCGAGACGGACGCAGACACTCTTCAGGCATTAGTGAACTGGTGTCCCCAGGCAGCTATGTAAAGACTTTAAACAAAATATTTTACATTTAGTGGAATCTTTTGCACATGTGCTGGAGTATTTGCTTTTCCTATGTAATAGTACACTCAATAAGTTGTCAGTTCATGGTTTTTTGCTGAAGTAAAACCCAGTGGCTAGTCTAATAACAAAAGGAACTGTAGGACAGATAGCATTTTCTTGATTATTTTTATATTTTAAAAGTAAAATATAGACTTAATTTAGGTTTTGAGTTAAAGAGAAGTCTTATTCCTGGCTATTTAGACATAGCAGAACCTTAAATTGTATAAATGGCAAATAAAGCTCTATATCTTCAACAGAATGTAATTAGTGAATTTTGTAGAGCAAGAGTATTCATTTAGGTTAAACTAGTCTATGAATTGATTTTATAACCTATTTCTATTCCCAAGTTTGTTATATTTTAAAAATGATCCAAAAATGTGCATTTTTGTTTAGTAGTATATCAGTGTTACTTTAATCATTCTTAGCAAAAAGATAAATATAATTTTACCCACTCTGGTATATGCTACATTTATTTGCTATCTCCTTTCAATTCAAAATTTTGAAAAAGAAAATTAATCTTCAAGTGATTTCTTCCAAAGTTTCTGTCATCAACATAAAGATAAAAATTATTTCATCTAGGGGCTTCCCTGGTGGCACAGTGGTTGAGAGTCCGCCTGCCAATGCAGGGGACACGGGTTCGTGCCCGGGTCTGGGAAGATCCCACATGCCGCGGAGTGGCTAGGCCCATGAGCCATGGCCACTGAGCCTGCGCGTCCAGAGCCTGTGCCCCGCAGCAGAAGAAGCCACAAGAGTGAGAGGCCCTCGTACCAAAAAAAAAAAAAAAAAAAAAATTATTTCATCTATTCAAACTTTTGTCAAGATTTAACACTCTTTGAATTTCTTCTACCAACTTATTTTCTTTCTTTATTGTAGAAGTGTCTTTCTGAATACTCAAAAGGGAAATTCATACCCAGGTTACATATTTTCTCATATTTCTTTAGACATTATTATTTTTTTTCCATAGGAAAAGTAGACTCTACTTATTTTCAAGTTCTTTAAAAAAATTTATTAATTTATTTTTGTCTGTGTTGGGTCTTCGTTTCTATGCGAGGGCTTTCTCTAGTTGTGGCGAGCGGGGGCTACTCTTTTTCGCAGTGTGCGGGCCTCTCACTATCGCGGCCTGTCTTGTTGCAGAGCACAGGCTCCAGACGCGCAGGCTCAGTAGTTGTGGCTCACAGGCCTAGTTGCTCCACAGCATGCGGGATCTTCCCAGACCAGGGCTCAAACCCTATTTTCAGGTTTTTGTTTCATTTACAGAAATCTTTATTTTTAGTCTATTTATTCTTTTTTTTAAACATCTTTATTGGAGTATAATTGCTTTACAATGGTGTGTTAGTTTCTCCTTTATAACAAAGTGAATCAGTTATACATGTACATATGTTCCCATATCTCTTCCCTCTTGCGTCTCTCTCCCTCCCACCCTCCCTATCCTACCCCTCTTTAGACATTATTGAGAAAGGAAAGATGTAGGGAGCTTACTGGTCAGAGAAGGTGAAAGGCATGAATTTCCCTTTATGATGAAAACTAAAAGGATGACTGGATACAGAGGAGCTGGCAGTGGCTTCCTTCTCTTCAAGCACAGAACAGGGCTCTGAGGAATCTGGGAACGGGAGTGGACAGACCTGCCCGTACTTCCTGTAGCATGTTGGGCAATCACCTAGCAGCCCTGACTCTCCCTTTTCTCACTTCAAAAGTAAGCTAGTACTTAACTCATTAAGTAATTATGAGAATTAAACTAAACGATTTATATAACTAGAACACTTAGTAGAGATCATCATCATTTTTGATAAAAGGTATATATTATCAATTTTAAGTTTCTAGGCCCTTCCCTAAGGAGAAACTATTCTCTGCTTAGGTTATTTGTGATTATCCTGTTAGAAAAGCAGCTGGATGTTATTTATATGAAAAAGCCTTTCTGATGCACAATTTGGTTAGTTGGTCACAAAAATTTAAGAATTATGAAAGTATTTAGAGTTTATAAGATTCAGTGCCTTCAAAGCAAGTAGATTTTTTTTCTCACCTTCAGATCTGGTTTATTAGTAGAGTTGGTTACATTCAAAGGCTGTGGCTTGTTAGATGTTTTTCTCTAGAGACTAAGCCCCCACCTACTGAGGAGACAAGCTATCACCAAGGCCCCAAGGTGAGACAAGTTTCTGGAAGTCTCTGCCCCCGCAGTTCAATCCCCTGGGTAATCACCCCCCAGGTAGCAATGGGAATGGGGCACTGAGGGCTGGGATGTAGGCACTGGGCACCAGCAACCCAGGCACCTGTGCCCCACAGACCAGTTAGTGGGCATCAATGAGCTGCCGTGCAACATCCAAGATGTTCTTGGCTCCTTTGTTCAGCAACAAGGTGGCCAGGCTGATGCCCAGGCTCTCAGCAGCCAGCTGGGCTTGTTGTGGAATGTTCTGGGCAGTGATGCCCACCAGCTGTGGATCATCCTCAGGGCCACCTTCATGCTGGGCAGGGACATGGATGGTGGCCAGCACGGTCTCTTGCATGTTATCTGTGCCATTCAGACTCCAGACTCCTCCAGTCTGGTATAGTTGCCCATCCTTCATAGGTGTATGCTCTGCCGCTGGCACACTGCAGCCTCCTTCCAGGTGCCTCAGGAAGGCCCGTTCAGCAGTGCAGTGAAGCAGAGTCTCAGGATCATGCAACATACCCACCAGATCCAAGATGTACTGGCTCTTGGCTTGAACTTCCACTCCCAGAGCCCCTTGACCCGCACTCCTCAGGGTGCAGGATCTGTCCCACCCGGATTTGCCAGCCCATGCCCTGCAGGCCAGCTGCAGCCAGGATGATGGCACTGAACTCCTGTAGCTCGTCCAACTTCCAAAGCCGTGTGTTGAGGTTTCCCCGAATACTCTTGAACTCCAGATGTGGGAACTTTCTGTGCAGCCTGGCCGCTCTCCGCAGGGAGCTAGTTCCCACAACGCTCTGCCCTGGCAAGGTTCCTAGGGTCTTCCCAACAAAATTTGGGTAAAAGACAACAGCATTAGAGGGGCTCTCCTGCTTACAGATGACTCCAATAGTGAAGCCAGAAGGAAGCACCGTGGGCAGGTCCTTCAGAGAGTGAACAGCCAGGTCCACTTCATTCCTCTCCAGTGCATGTTCCAGCTCCTTGGTAAACTCTCCAGTCTTAGAGAGAACCGTATCAAGAATCTTGTCCCCTGTGGTGGACACAGCAATGATTTCAAACTGCAGGCCTGGGCATAAGGCTTTCAGCATTGCCACCACACTGTCCATCTGTATGCGGGCCAGCTGGCTCTTGCGGGTACCCATGCGAATGACTCTCATCTTTGGGCTGTTTTCTTCCTGCAGAAAAAGTCCCGAGGTCACAGTCCCCGCTGCTCTTAGTGTTCGTGTCCCAAACCAGAATCACTGGCTTGGAAGAGAGGAACCTCAGCCCCTGGCCTGTGGCCAGCTGAGCCTCAGAGTGGAAAAGCAAGTAGATTTTAAAAAGTGTCCCTCTGGGACTTCCCTGGTGGTCCATTGGTTAAGACTCTGTGCTTCCACTGAAGGTGGCACAGGTTCAATCCCTGGTCTGGGAACTAAGATCCTACGTGCCGCGTTTCACGGCCAAAAATAAATAAATAAATAAAATAAAAAGTGTCCCTCAAGGCTTTCCATCTTCTCCAGCACAAGGAATTGCTGCACACATTCTGATGACTGTCTCAGGCAGAAAGAGTCAACTAGCAGAAGATGTCATAGAAACACATTATACCCTCGTACGGCACATGTATGTAATGTTGTCATTGTAAAAATTTAGTTTTTACTGATGTAATACTTGCTTCTATTTATCCAACTCAGGGAGATAAAGGGAAAGGGGCTGAGGAGAATTCCCAGCTCATGACAGCTTCACCTCATCTCCCCTGCTTTCATCTTTTTTTATACATTGAGGCTACATGCAAGATTCTGCTTGAGGTACAGGATGCACTACTTAAAAGTTTGAAGCCTGAGTTCTTGATTATACAAAGTATTAAATAGAAAGATTTACTTTCTGGAGTCAATGCAAGAAGACAAGCTTGAGTTCTCCTACCCAGGTTAACTTTTGAGTCATCAAAGCAAAACATATTAAAAGCACTACGTGCTGAGAAATAATCCTGGCATATCTGGATGTCTTCTGAGCAAAAAGCATCGACAGCTTTGTTCAAGGAGATTTGCAGATCTTCTCCAGTCAGGGAGCAGATTTGTTTATTCTCCAGGATAATGAAGCTAGTATCCTTCTATCCTTGGAGATAGTCCAGGATGATAAAAATGATACCTCTCTCTGAGTCAGAAGGTAGATTTGTTTCCTGATCAGAAAAATAAAGATACTGTCTCTCTTTCTGTAGGGGTGGATGGACAGGTTTACTAACAGCTCCTTTAATAGACTGAGTTTTTTTCTAAGCATGAGTTTCCTTGCTATGACACAAATGTCATAACTGTGCGTGCAATGTCTACCTGGCCTGGACACTGGGCATGAAACTTGGGGGGCAAGAGGAACAAATGTGAAGATGGAGCTCATGCCACCTGCTCTGCCAAGTGTCACAAACTGAACAAATTCAGGTGGGCTCATCGTCTCCTTACTGGCTGCATCCACAGGAGTCCAGCAAGCTGACCCAGCAGGACATACTTGGCTGCTCGACAGGTGGGACCTTCACTGACCAGGAGTACCTCACCTGCAAGGTCCATTCCCACTCTTACCTATGCTGGGAGAGCCCTTAGTCATGTGATAGACTTTAGTAAGGATTCATTCACGTCTTTGAGTTAACTATGTTCAAAGCAAAATTATTATTGTTGTTAATATTTCTCTTCCTGCTATCTTAAGGAGCAGTTTTTAAAAAAAAAAAAAAATTATCAAAAAAATAAAAAAATCTGTCCACCAAAGTAAATATTTTGTATATGAGACCCTTATCAGCTTTTAAAAACAATGTTCAAGTTCTATTGCATATAAGAATCACCTGGAGGGCTTCCCTGATGGCACAGTGGTTGAGAGTCCACCTGCTGATGCAGGGGACACGGGTTCGTGCCCCGGTCCGCGAAGATCCCACGTGCCGCGAAGCGGCTGGGCCCGTGAGGCATGGCCGCTGAGCCTGCGCGTCCGGAGCCTGTGCTCCACAACGGGAGACGCCACAACAGTGAGAGGCCCATGTACCGCAAAAAAAAAAAAAAAAAAAAGAATCACCTGGAGAGCTTGTTACAAAAGCAGATGACTGAGTCCCATCCCCAGGGAATCACATTTAGTGGGTCTGGGGGAGCCATGCTGCCTGCTAATAAGACCCCAGGTGATTCTGATTTTGCTGGGAAGGGTCACAGTTTAAGAAACAAGATTTTTAAAGACAAGAGTGTCTTTTTAGGTAAAAAGAAAAAGTGGATGAAATTCACAATTTCCTTCAAATCCTGAAGGTTTGGTTGGGGATGCTGATAGGGGAAAACAGGGTGTCTACGTTCTGATACATTAACTCAGAACTTTATCCCTACTTCAGTTTGAAAATACTGAAACCATGAAACCATTTCAGGATTTCCTTTGTAAGGATATATATATATATATATATATATATTTATTTATTTATTTATATACACTTTAACAGTAATAGCAAGATATTGTTACTGAGTCCAAGCTCATACTGCTTGCCACACAACAGGCCAATAAGTTGAGAGATGAGGTTTTGGGACAGGGAATAGTGACTTTATTTGGAAAGCCAGCAGACAAAGAAGAGGGTGGACTAGTGTCCCAAAGAACCATCTTCCCCGAGTTAGAATTCAGGCTTCTTTTATACTAAAAGGGGAGGAGGTAGGCTGGTTGTCACAAACTTTGTGCTGGAATCCTTTGCTCTTGCATCTGTCCACATAGGTCTGGTCACAATGTTCCTGTAAACCTCCAACAGGACAAATACTATTCTCTGTTCTGCAACTTTTAATCTCTATATGAATGGAAAAGTGTTATACTTTTAAATGTCAGAGCCTTGAGAATAGGCTATCCTGTATATTTCATGCTATAGACAACATTCTTTTACAAAAGATCCAGAGCCACCATGACTAAGCACAGGCAACAGAGCACAAAGGTTAGAGCTAAAGGAATAGATGCAGTATGGAGTCATGTTTCATCTTTATTACAGTATTACTGACACATCTGGTCCAGAAGTTATTCACCTTGGGGCCAAGTCATTCTTCAATACAATGTCTTGGAGAGTAAATCGTCTTTTAGTATATGCCTTGGTGTAGAATGCAGGTTTGCAGTGCGAATCTGAAGCTAGACCAAGCCTGTCCACTTGCCAAATGATTGGAAGCACTCCTGTAAGCCTCTCTATTTACATGCCCTCAATTACTTTCACATCTGGGCAACCTTCTGGAATTTTCTGTGTGAGCTGATGCTTATTTATCTTATAGTACATAAATTAATTTTAACATCCATTTAGCTAACCTTGAAACCTAGTCTGTTGTGTGTTACAGGCTGAATTGTGTGCAAACCCCCCTGCCAAATTCATATTTTGAATTTTGAAGCCCTACCTCTAGTACCTCAGAATGTGACTGCATTTGGAGATAAAGTATTTAAAGAAGTAATTAAGTTAAAATGAGGTCATTAAGGTGGACCCTCATCCAGTATGACTGGTGTCATTATAAGAAGAGGAAATTCGGACACAGATAGATCAGAAGGGCATGTGAGGACAGGGAGAAGACGAGCATATACACACCCAGGAGAGAGGCCTCAGGAGAAACCAACCCTGCTGACACCCTGATCTCAGTGTCTGGGGGCTAGGAATGGGAGTAGTTTAAAGGACGGTCAGAAGAGCATCTCTGAGGAGGTAACCTTTATGAAGAGTCTGTATGAAGTGAGGGATGCAGACATGTGCCACCCAGGTCCCCCGTCAAGGAAGGACTTTCTGCCCCAGGTTCTGGAGAGCTGTCAAAAGACAACCTTCAGCCTTGGAATGTTCAGGGGGGCCTCTGGTGCCAGGAACCTCTCTCAAGGCCGTGTCCCTCCTGAAGGTGGCCCATGTCCAATGACTCATCAAGGTGGGGATAGAAAAGCCCAAACAGGACCTACCTGGCGGGAGATTTCTGTTTCGGAGTCTCCCTCCTAGGGCTAGCTGAGGCTGCTAACCCTACCTCCCTTCTTTTCCCTTCTTTTCACAGCTGATTCCAAGATTACCCCCCCCCCATATATATTCATATCTAATGGTCAGAAGCCTGTTTCAGAGTGGGCTTCCTAGAGAACCCAACCTGTGACAGGGAGGGAGCCTTGTGCACATCAAGGAAGAGCATTTCCTTGCAGAAGAAACAGTAAGTACAAAGGCCATCAAACCTCTACTCATATGGTAATGACATGGCTATACAAAGAAGGGACAGAGCAAAGTTGCTTGGCTTTGTATGGCCATCCCAAGGGGACCAGCTAAGGGTACAGAGCTGGCTAAGGAAGGTATTAGATAGGGACTTCCTAATAGGGGGTAGTCAGAAACTTCCTAGAGAGGAAGAAGTCAAAAAAGGAGACACACATGGGGGTGGTTTTGATTTTGAATAAAAGTGTAAATCCAACAGGCTTCCTTGATACTTCTAGGACTCTGAGGTCTATGCATTCTCCCACTGATGTATTGTTAGAGTGCTCCCCAATCTCAAGGATGTGCTTGACCAGTTTTCAAGTCTAGATCCCATATCTCCTCTCCAACTCTCTACAAGCTGCCACCTCTTCCTACTACTCTTCTTGTCCCTCCTCCTCCTCCTCCCCCCCCTCTTCTTCTCCTCCTCCTCCTCCTTCTTTGACTGCAATCTTCTCACATATTTTCATTTTCATATTCAAGGCTCCCAGAAGGGAAGGAAATAGATTTGTCCAGCCTAGGACACTAATTGATCTCTTAGGACTTCAAAAATTATGTTAGTTATAAAGAAATTATGGAAGTTGATCATGGAAAACCAGCAATATCCCCTCAACCTCATCTCCCTAAATAACAAAATAAAGCACAATGCCTTGACACAAGCTCAAAGAGAAGATGGTTATAGAACTCAATTTTCTTCACAAAGGGAAATAATTTCAAAATTGTCTTCACTTTATTTACATAGGAAATAGGGGAGAAGGTGTGCATGAAAATTAGACACGGCTTGAATTTTATGACTAAACAAAATCGTATAGTGTATGTTCTGATTTTCAAACCATTATTACTATTCTTTCTACTTATGTCTGTATTAGGGTGTCTGGTTCATAAATTAATAAACGCCTTAATTGTTTACTCAAGATTGTGTTGGATTTTTGCAATTCCCTTTGAGGGAATAAGTTTCAATTCTTGAATCTATACAGATTCAAGATGAACTATGATCATCTGTGTGACTAGAATGAACCATACGTGGGGGTGGTGAGGCAGCCATTTCAGCTCAGGATTATTTTTGGCTCTTTGTTCCTGAGAACAATTCTTTCCTGCTTACCTCTCACAACCCCACAAGGATGGTGTAACATAACCTATTTAGGATTGATGATGGAAGTTTAGAATTTCTTCAGAAAAAGAACAGGCTCTAGGGCCCTAGGAGTATTAGGAAAAACAAGAGTTGAACTTTATTACCAGAACATTTTCATCACCTCCAAAAGAAATCTGTACCCATTAAGGCATTCCCCATTGCCCCTCCCCTAGTCCCTGACAACCACTAATCTACTTTCTGTCACTATGGATTTGCCTATTACCTAATACATATTTTAAATCCCTTTTAGCTTAATACTTTACTAACCTTTTAAAATCCTCCCTCTTTGCTTTAAATAACCTTTTTAGTTTAATTTAAATGGCTGTCTATTAAGCTGAAAGACTTCTAATTTAGAGAGATTCAGTGAAGAACCATGCATTTGAGTCCATAAATTCTTACACTGGAAGATTTACAAAGATTCATGCTTAGTTTTTCCTCTTTTATTGTGACTTTTCCCTCAATATAAATCCAATTCAAGGATACAGAATATTAAAGAAAGGGAAAAGGAATCTAAGAAGCATGTAGAGCAGAAGGAGGAAGAGAAGCAGTAGGAGAAAGAGGAAGAGGGGAGGGGGAAGGGGAGGGGGAAGGGGACTATGACAGTATCATAGAGGAAAGAAATGTATATTGAAGAAACTAAAGAAGAAACAACGACTGATTGATTCTTAAAGAAAAAAAAAACTCACGCCATGCCCCCATTCAGCAAACAAAAAGGGATAAAAAACCAGAACCAGATCTTACATGATGAAACATTTTTTAAGTTTCACAGTCTAGGACAAGACCTCCAAGGCATATTTCAGAGAAACCTTCTATTTCCCTTTTAAGCTCTAATTCCTTTTAATAAGGCATCTGATTTGGGGTGTGAACTTTAAATGCTTTCTTAGCCATGAAGAAAGAAGATACAGCAATTTCATCATTTGGGGGAAAATAAGAATATCCTTTTACTCTTTATAAAGCTTTCAGAGATCATAAACATCTTTTTACAGAAGAACAAAAGAAAAAATTTTGATTAAAAGTAAGATTATGAGTTTTTAATTGTATAAAGGTAATTTGAGATAACTAGGAACAGACTACATAACCAAGTATACTAGAACAGCATGTAACAAAGAGAAGTCTATTGCCCGTCTTTCCTGATTTCCAAGCTTAAGAAACTTAGTTTTGAATTATTTCTTCAAGGAAGATTAACTGAAATTCTAGATATTAAATTTTAACTCAAAAATTATCACAAGCTATGGATGAGAAATGTTCCTTCTAAAAGTTTTGGTATTGCAAAACAGTAGATTGAATGTTAGAAACAAACAAACAAAACATAGAGAAGTTATTTTCCATACTTCTAGGCTTGACTACCAGGAAGGGTTTCAATTAAAATCTATAACTTCAGAGTAAATGATGTCAATTTCCAAATTTAGAGGATACCTCTTTCATAGAACAATGAGATCCATTGATTCTGGGTTGGTCTTGGTGATTTCATTGACCAATAAAGTTCAGCGCCACTGTCACTGAGTGACTTCCAACATTAGGTCAAGAGAAGTCTTGCAACTTCTTCCTCGGTCTCTTGGAACATTTGCTCTCTGTGCTCTTGAGACTCTCCCTCTGAAGATAATGGCTCTTGGAATCCAGTGGCTCTGCAGCGAGAAGACCCAGCTGCACTGAGAGACAGGATGCAGATGAGGGGTTAACAGCCCCAGCTGAGCTCTCAGCCGACATTCCGTCCATCTGAGCCTTCAATAATTACAGTCCAGCCAATCTCTGGACTGCAACTGTGTGAGGGGCTCCAAGAACTGCCCAAATGAGAACTTCTTGAATTACTGACACTTCACATTGTAAACAAATAAAATGGTTGTTTTATGCTGTTAAATTTCGGGGTAATTTGTTATGTCACAGAGTTAATCGGAGCAGTCTGGTTTTGTCAGACTGCTCTAGCAACTTCTACTACATCAAGACTTTCTCCCATGAGGCTGTTGGATTTGCAAGGATGGGATAACCCAGTTTGGAAAACTTGCAACAAAAAATCATATAATTATGAGGTAATTCTGTAACACCTGAGTGAACTTTAAGTGATTTTGTTGCTTGGTGAAGAATCTCCTTAAGTCTCTATCTCTTATGTTTTTATTACATCTAACCGTCAAAAGAAAAGGAAAACATTCTACACAGTAAGGTCCTTTACCTTCACTCTGCTCTTGATTTGAGTGATGTTAGACTGAAGGGATCAGTACGCTACATGCTTCAACTTGGCTCCAGACTCCCTGCCCTTCTCCTCCTTGATTATAGCACTCCCAGGTCTTGTCAGGACTTGGTCAACCCCTGTTCAGAGTTTGTTTCTGGGAAGTCTGTCCTGAGGCTGTCTTGCTGACATCACAACCCGTGTGTGACTAAATGCTGATCTGCTCAAAATATTTTCGGACTTTAGCCTAGGCCACCTACGCTGTCTCTTCTCTCTCCTTCTTGCCTAATCAGAGCTTGGGGGATTTATTTAACTACCATTAGCCCAAATGTTAGAAGTGTGTTCCTGCCATATCAGTCAGCCCCTGTTTCCTGTCTGGAATACTCTATATCCAGTTGAAGTATATTTTAACTCTTATTTCTCTATAGCTCTGCACTAGTCGAGGACAGGAGAAAAAATTCAGCACCAACTTGTTTGGAAGACCCAGTTGTATAAATGCCTCATTTTCTGTTTCACCTTTAAGTCATTGAGTTTTATCTCTTACCTGAAAGTATACACATAGCACATCTCCATGATTTGTAGTCACTGTTAACAAGAAATATACCATGTTGTTATGGCATTTTTGGATGACAAGTATGTTGGGTCCATGTGGGTAGTGATAGGGGGAATTGGGTGTCATTTCTTTTTGTAGATTTACTCTTTTAGAGCAAAAGTAGCAAACTCAAAAGCCAGTGGGGTGGGATGGGGATAAATGTGGAAGGTTCTGGTGTAGGGGGCTGTGATGAGGCACATGAGTGAAGACAGCCAGCTTTGTAAATGCATTTCACAGCAGCATTACCACATCCCCAAACAGACCCTGACACCTCAATTTTTAAAATTATTATTTATTTCATCACACTTGTTTTCCCCTTGTACAGGTCATAGTTCCTAGAGTAGTTTGTTTTAAACAAATTTAAAAATTTGTTATTGCCAGCAAAAAATATAGTCCTATCTAGTTTTTTACAAAATCTGTGAGGAAGTCTAGCCTTCTTTTTCCAAATTTTGATATAGGCATGGGTGCAAATAAATACTTCTGTAGTCTAAGAAAATCAGCAGTTCACACTTGGTTTATGTGTATGAGAGAAAACAGAAAGTGGTGATTATTGGGTTAAAATGGAGAGAGCAGGCAGCTTGCTTAGCCCCAGAGGTGTCAAATTGGATGGTCAGAATAAGGGCCAAGCTTTACCAGTTCCTCTGATTTTCCATGAAAAGTCAAACGTTTGGATTAAAATCTTCCAATTTCCAAATATTTGTGACCAAGTCAAGTTATAAACAACTATGTGGGTCTAACAAAGCACACTGCAGGCAACACATGGCTTGAGGTCTGCCTATTTGGGAACCTTGCCTTTAGAGGATGTATCTATTTCTGAACATGGGGGGTTATGAGATAGAATTCTAGGCCCTGGCTTTTCCACATAATTGCAATACATATTGTTATTTACAGCTAACACTGAGCAAGTATAACCAAGGACAATTTTCTTGAGACAGAATGAGTCTCAAACAGGGAAGTGACATCCCAAAGACTTGCATGAAATGAATCCCATGTGGCAGGTACAGCTGGAAATATTGGGTGGGCCAAACAATTTCATTTGGTTTTAAGTAAAAATAAAAGACACACTTTTCATTTTCACCAAGAACTTTATTGCAAAAAAGTATTCATTAACCAAATGAACTTTTTGGCCAACCCAATGAACGAGGACAAGCTGAACTCCAGTCTGGAAGACAGCAGAGACTCTTCTTGACCACACTGGCCAAGGGTTATTTTATCTGTTTCATAGTAATGAGGAAATAAAGAATGATGTAACATCTGTTGTGATCTATTTCTCCCAGACACTTTGTGTGTATGGGGTATGTGGTAGGGTCAGGAGAGCAGGGCTGGTACAGCTGAGAAGTTGGTCTAGCTGAACCTAAGCATGGGCTGGAGTGGGAGTGGATCAGTAAGATACCTTCTATGGGGACAACTTCGTATGGCCTTCCTTGAATTGAGTTCAGGACAGTGTGTCAGACTTCTTTTCCCAGAGCACAGCTAATTGGTGGACTTACCCCTTGATGAAGTGAGAGATACCATTGTTACCACATCCTGATTGGTAGAAGTACCAAAACTTATAAAGGATAGCCTGGAATTGAGCACAATTTTCAGGGAAGGAGTTGCCTTTTTTGCCCTCACTTGGTGGAATAAGAGGCTTCTCCAAAAACAGTGTGTCATGTATATATTATATATATATATATATAATATATATATATTATATATATATATATATATATATATATATATATATATATACACACAATATTGCACTAGTATCAGAAAGCCCGGGTATTCCATGGATTGATACTTGATTCTCTCCGGGGAGCTCACAGAGGTGGGAGATTCTGCTGATACTTGAGAGTGGCACTTCTGAGTGCCTCTATTAGGCACCAAATGTCGAAGTACTTCAAGCATCACTAAAATCCAATCCATTTTGTATTGAGGAATTTTGGAATCTTTTTTTTTTTTTTGGCTGTGCCACACAGCTTATAGGATCTTAGTTCCCTGACCAGGGATTGAACCTGGGCCAGGCAGAGAAAGTGTCAAGTCTTAATCTGCACGGCCAGGGAATTCCTGAATTTTGGAATCTTGATAACATTTTCCTACCCTCTCCCCACTCCCCATTTCTATTTTTGAATAAACTCTCAACCAAGATGGGGCCAAACCAGATTGAGTCAAGTGTGGACTAAAGGGCTGTAAATTGGGACGGGGTTTCTTTGTACAGGGAACTAGAATAAGAGTTGTCATTAGACACAAAAATTGATAAGATTGTGCACCATCAGAAACCATAAATGGGGACTTCCCTGGTGGCACATTGGTTACGAATCCACCTGCCAATGCAGGGGACACGGGTTTGTGCCCTGGTCTGGGAAGATCCCACATGCCACTGAGCAACTAAGCCCGTGTACCACAGCTAGTGGGCCTGCGCTCTTGATCCCATGAGCCACAGCTACTGAGCCTGCGTGTTGCAACTACTGAAGCCCGTGCGCCTAAAGTCCGTGCTCTGCAACAAGAGAAGTCACCGCAATGAGAAGCCCGCGCACCACAACGAAGAGTAGCCCCTGCTCGTCGCAACTAGAGAAAGCCCGCGTGCAGCAACGAAGACCCAATGCAGCCAGAAATAAATTAATTAATTTAAAAACCATAAAGGAGTACAAAGACCAAAAATACAAGGTGAATCAGAAGGATTGTTAAATCTGTGGCTGCAGGGGCAAGAAATAGAGTTAGAATTTGAGGATTAGAGAGATGGAGAAACAGAAACAATCCTGGATCAAACTAGGGTGGGATTAGGTGAAAGAATAAGAGTCATTCCTCAGAACAGTGTGACAAAATCTCTTAGTGGCACAGCAGGAAAATCTGCAGGAAAAAAAAAACTCCCTGGAGCACTTTCCTGGAATGTCAGTTGTGTTTCATGATAGTTTACATTACATTACTTTCTACATTACAGAGTCAAATGCAAATTTTGCATGCATTTTTAAGATAAAACCTAAGACTTCAAAGATAATTTACCCTTGCCAGTGGTTGCTTTGGGCTATGCTACAGCCATCCAGGGTTGCATCCATATTCTCTCTCCTTTGCTATTATAAAGATTTTAAAGGATACTTTGGTCGGAAAAATCTAAAAAGCAATGGGAGAAACATCAGAGTGCTCTGGGCTTGCTTTAATGGGCGTTAGGTGCATGGTCGCATGGGACGATTAGCTGACTTAAAGGGCAGGGTATGGAACTCCTCGTACATCCTTTCTAGTCATTACATCGTTGCCTTCCTCTAGGCATCATCATCAAAAGTGCTGTTTCTTAAACTGTGAGTTAAAATGGTTTAACAGGTCAAATCAATTTAGTGGGGTTGTTACTTATGTTTAAAAAAAGAAAGAAGTGGAAAAAAATTACATTTTTGGTATTATTTTGTGAAGATTTTGTTCTATTGGGGCGAGTGTAATGGGTTATAATATAAAATATTGGTTGTGCTAAAAAAATTGTCACTATTCTAAAATTTTTTAGTTCATCAAGATATTAATAGGTATCATTAAAAAAAGTTAAATGTGACATTTTAAACAAAGTTAAAGACCTTTTAAAATTTTAACTAAAGTATAGTTCAGAGCAATAAATATGCTAATGGAAGTTGTGAAGTTATATTAGATACGAAGTCTGTAGGGTTTTTCCAATTTCTTTGACGTGGAAACTTTTTCTGCACAGAGCATTTCATGAAACTAGTGTTATCTGGACCATGAGGTAGTTAGTAAAATGAATGTAAATCCTCATTTTATCATTGTGGTTTAGTGATCCTCAATTAACTGTTGTGTTATCTTCAACAAGTTCCTAGGCAAAGATACCCACCTGTTACTCACGTTGCTGTCTTTATGGAAAGGGATAACTCAACTACGTTCGATGTTTCAATATTCAGAGTCAATAACACCAGGTACCACCTTTCTCATAGAATTCTCTCTTCATGTACTTATATCTACCTGGGCATGCTACCATCTACTTCATCCCTCAGGAATGTTCTTGGGCATTCTTCTTGTGCTTCTACTAAGCATGACCTCAAAGTGGGCATAGTCTACAGCAGTATTTCTCTTCCTCCCCCTCCCCCCAAAATAAACAAGTCCTTTTCCATGTTAAAGGTTTACAGTTTATCAGAGCAAGCTAAAAGGTGAAGATAAAAATGCCCTAGTAAACAATGAGAAATCACAAGTCTCTAGAATCTTTATATATTTATTTTTTTAGGTTAAAGTAAAAATAAGTCCTTATACATATCATAGAGAATATAAAGGAGTCATGTTTTCAATAAATAATTTTATTAAGTTTTGTGACTCCCCATCATATCTTGAATATTGGTGGTCCTGGTCCAAAGAATGTTTTCAGTGTTTGATTTTTATCTTTATTTCTAATAGTGATGCATACAGCATTGCCTTCCAACATCTGACTTGGATTTTAGTAAGGATTATGTAGAATTTTTCCTGCCTGATTACCTACTCCTTCTTTTTTTTTTATGGAGTATTTTTTTAACATCTTTATTGGAGTATAATTGCTTTACAATGGTGTGTTAGTTTCTGCTTTATAACAAAGTGAATCAGTTATACATATACATATGTTCCCATATCTCTTCCCTCTTGCGTCTCCCTCCCTCCCACCCTCCCTATCCCACCCCTCTAGGTGGTCACAAAGCTCCGAGCTGATCTCCCTGTGCTATGCGGCTGCTTCCCACTAGCTATCTATTTTACATTTGATATACTCCTCTTCTCAACATCAAAACCTAAAGATGCAATCAAAGCAGAATAAAAGCAGCACATATTTCTTAGAGAGACATTTGCATTTCTGAAGCCAGCACCCTGAGGCATGCTCAATTCCCAGCCTCCTCTACTCAGCTTGGGGACATTCTCTTTGGACACTTTCTCACATGTACCGTTAATAAAATCATTAAAAGTAATATTTGAGCAAACCAAGTATCTTATAATAGTATTGACTTAAAGAGGACTAACATAACAATTATAGCATACAGTCTACTTGAGTATATCTCTTAGAATTTTGTTAGTAAAAATAGTGTTATTGATTGTTGTAGACTAAACTGTGTCTCCCCCAAAATTGAATTCCTAACCTCCAATGTGAATATATTTGGAGATAGGGCCTTTAAAGAGTTATTAAGGCTAAATGAGGTCATAAGTATGGGATCCTAATTTAGTAGGAATGCTGTCCATTTTTATACAGCAGGTTCTTATTAGTTATCCATATTATACATATTAGTGTATATATGTCAATCCCAATCTCCCAATTCATCACACCACCACCGCCTCCCCCCACCACTTTCCCCCCTTGGTGTCCATATGTTTGTTCTCTACATCTGTGTCTCTATTTCTGCCCTGCAAACCAGCTCATCTGTACTGTCTTTCTAGGTTCCACATATATGCATTAATACATGACATTTGTTTTTCTCTTTCTGACTTACTTCACTCTGTATGACAGTCTCTAGGTCCATCCACGTCTCTACAAATGACTCAATTTCGTTCTAAAAGGTGACCATTTTAAACATCTCCCTCACCGAGGTGAAAGCCAACATCACCTCTTCCTTGGACTATTGCATCCTACCTGATCTTTCTGCTTCTGTGTTTCCCTTTGGCAGTTTACCCTCCAAAGCAGCTACAGCAGCCTATTAAAATGTTAGTCAGATCAGGTTACGTCTCTGCTCAGAAGTCTCCAGGGTTTTTCTGTCTCTCCCAGATTAAAAGGTGGTCTTTATAATGATCCATAAGGTGCCACAGGCACTGGCTTTTTTTTAAAAAAACATCTTTATTGGAGCATAACTGTTTTACAATGGTGTGTTAATTTCTGCTTTAAAACGAAGTGAATCAGCTATACATATACATATGTTCCCATATCTCTTCCCTCTTGTGTCTCCCTCCCTCCCACCCTCCCTATTCCACCCCTCTAGGTGGTCACAAAGCACGGAGGTGATCTCCCTGTGCCATGCGGCTGCTTCCCACTAGCTATCTATTTTACATTTGGTAGTGTATATATGTCCATGACACTCTCTCACTTTGTCAAAGCTTCCCCTTCCTCTTCCCCATATCCTCAAGTCCATGCTCTAGTAGGTCTGTGTTTTATTCCTGTCCTACCCCTAGTCTCTTCATGACATTTTTTTTCTTAGATTCCATATATATGTGTTAGCATACGGTATTAGTTTTTCTCCTTCTGACATACTTCACTCTGTATGACAGACTCCAGGTCTATTCACCTCATTACAAATAACTCAGTTTCATTTCTTTTTATGGCTGAGTAATATTCCATTGTATATATGTGCCACATTTTCTTTATCCATTCATCTGTTGTGTCTCCTTGGCTCCCTTGCTTATAGCCACACAAGCCTGCAGTTACTGCTTCATCTGCCAGGAACACTCTTCCCCAGGACATCTGCAAGGCTCACTCTCATCTCCAAGTCTCCTTGTCACTTTATTAGAGAGGTTTACCTGTGATGTGCTGGTAAATGCTTAAGAACTGGCTCTCTGAAGAAAAATGTGTGATATTTATATTATAACACAATTTTAAGTTTCATCTGTATTGTTGACAATTTTATTCACGATTTGCTGAAATTTAGGGTGACCATCACCAAACAATAAACCAAGCCCTGATTTGTTGCATTCGCCGCATTTCCCAGTGTAACTACTTCCACCCTGGGCAATTTCAAGCTTCTATAATGGAGTCAGTGTAGGTGGAGTTGGGACAGATGGGCAGCAGTGAGCACTGTCACATAGCAATTCTCCCACACAGACACGGACGCAGACACGGGCAACCATGGCAAGAATGACAGTGAAATGCAGGAAAGCAGTTAGGAAGTGATGAGTTTTAAATATTTATTACCTTTGTTTTTATAAAATTTATTTAACTTTAAATTGATATAATTTAATTTGTTGTGATGATTGCATTTTACAACTGGCCTACAAAATTTCTGAAACTGAGTTGGTTCTCCTGAGCTGGTGAGAGCAGAGTCTGGCAGTACACCACCTGTCTCCTGAGCATCCCAGCTCAAATAGCTGCCCCCTTCCCATCACTCTTTATCCCCCTTATCCTGCTATATTTTCTCCATTAGCATTTAACACATTCTATGCATATGTCTTTTTTTCTTTTTCTTTTTTCTTTCCACTAGAATTCAAGCTAGCGAAGGCAAGTAATCTGCTCAATCTATTCACCTCTGTATTCCCAGTGCTGAAAACATCCCTTGCACATCATTTAGGTGTTTATTTATTGAAAGAATGAATGAGTTTATTAATATTTTGCTCAAAGTGAATGTTAGCTTGTTATGGAAAAAGCAAACAATGAGGAATCAGAATAACAGTGTAAGAAGAGCTGCCTGCAGCTCATCTAATTCTCACAGCTTCCCTGTGAGGGGAGCACTGCTATTATCATCATTTTACAGATGAGGAAACTGGGCGCAGACTCACCCAATGGCAGCTGGCAGATCAAGAACACAGCCAGGAGTTATATTGATATTATGGACAATCAGAAACACATTTTTTAACTTAAACAATGTTTTTCAAATTATGGAAAAATTTTAAAAAGGAACAAAAGTAGATGAATAGGATCATAAGCCCCAAATATTTGTCATCCGACTCTAACATTTGTCAACTCCTGGCAATTTCTTTTCATCTATACTCCCTTCCCCGGTTGGATTAATTTGAAAAAAATCCAAATAATCATTTTATTAATATTTCAATGTTTATCCTTAAAGATAACTATTAAGCCACATTCTGTTTGGATATCTGGTACTGTCCATTTTTGGCCTTGTGTTTTTGGTCAGTTACATATTTTTTCTGAAACAAAGTTTCATCATCTGCAAAATGGATTTACTAATTTTTCTCAGATTTTTTTGAGCATTGAATGAGACAATATATTCAAAACACTTTGTTAAACTACAAACCACTATATAAAAGTTGGGTTTTCAACTCATATGTTATTATCCAAGTTGCACTAGGGACATAGTTAAAGGCTCTACATCAAAGCCTAATTTGGTCGGGTACAGACAAGCATGACCTGCTTTCCCTTGGCAACATGGCTTCCTGATAACGTCATGCCTAGTAAATAAGCCAGAGTTCCTACAGAGAGTCAGCAGTCATAGGGCACATGTAAGCCCTTACAGGATTGTAAATCCTTACGAGAAAACTAATAAAGTACTACTTTTATGTTATAGTAAAGAGGAGCTTTTGAACATCGTAAGTATTTACAGGAATCTATCACAACTTGCTTCTCAAAAAGAAGTATGAACATTTCTAGATGTTGTGACATGTAAAGGTGAGAGAGATGGAACAAGGTGAGGTGACAGATCCTTGTCGTATCTTAGTGGAGCCTCAGTTTTACTCTACCGTACATAATGTGAAACATTTTAAACATAATAATAATATCAATATGTGTCAGGCACTCTTCTAAATGCTTAACATATATTAACTCATTTAATCCTCACAACAACTCTATGAGGTAAATACAAATATTACCTCTATCTGGAAGGTTTGAAAACAGAGGCACAAAGTTGGTAGGAAATTTGTCAATATTCCCCATGACTAGTAGTGGGGAAGCCATGATTTAAACTCAGGGGTCTGGCTTTAGAGTCTGTGCTTCTACTACCAGGATATCTCTCTTATCAAAAGAAAAAGGAACCAATATAGCAATGTTTTCCAAACACCTAGCTATTCAAGTCCTCCTTTTATAATTCTTATTTGTGAAATAACATCCATGAAACAACAGTTTGATCAGCTGATCATATTTTCTCCTAAGTTGCACCTGAAAATAAATTCATATTTAAGAAAATAGAAAATAAATATATGTATCTGTATTTCATTCCAGATGATCTCATCTGTTACAATCTTGGTCACATTGGATTATGGAGTAGCCTGCAGCAAGATGGAAACAAATGATAATCAGGATGTCAGAATTTGAATTCACGGCAAGTACATTGTGTAGAGTTAGGCCTCTTGACCCTCTGGACACATCTTTCTGCTGTCAGAGACATGTAGGTGAGAAGTGTGAAATAAATTGCTTAGGGCATAAGGTTTAGAAAACATAAAACAAAATCTAGTTTATATATCTGTAAAGAGCGATATTAGTTATGGAGTTTTCCAGGAGTTCCTGTTATTTCTGGACACTAGGGCTATATCCTGAGTAAGACACAGTCCTGTTCTCAACTACCTCAGAGCCTACTGAGCAAGAAAGACCTACAGATATTCTGAAGCAATGTGGATGTGGAGGCTGAGAGAAGTCTGTAGAAGGTGATAAGTTTACAGGGTAAGGAGAGTTCATGCTCTGCCTCAGAGAATCTGAGAAGGCTTATATGTGACTTTTAGAAAAGACCTAGAAGTGAGAGAGAGGACTTTGAAGTTTGCAGAAGAGAAGAAAGAGAGAAGCCTGATAGCACCAGGCCCTTTTCAACCCTGGAAAATGTTCTTAGCTAATTGCATAGAGGAGAAAATTTCAAGGTCCGGGGTCTATACAAATACTTGCAAAGCATGTATCCACGCCCAGGTCTTCACATCTGTGGAGCGCAAGCTCCCTTGACCGCATGCTAACACTTTTACAAGTAAGAACTGGAGTCGGGGCCAGAATTATGTTAGCTTTAGGATTCTAGCATGTCCGGGCATGTCTTGTGAAGAAGTGTCACGTGGCATCCAGGATTCCCTGACATTGAGGCTGTATAATATGAGGTTTAGGAAGTAGCATATCTGAAACACAAATCACTAGAAAGTGGAAAAATCTGTGTGTTATACTTCAGGGTTTGGGGCTGGAGACCAGGTTTAATTCTGGGTTCTGTCTCTTGTCAACTATGTTATGTAGGGTAATTAATTTAATTTCTTGATGCCTTGTTTTTTCATCTGTAAAATTGGTGGCACCACCCTTTCCAGGGGTGATCATAAGGATGAAATTAGATCAGGTATATGTAGAACACACTGTGGCCACAAAGAACCTATGGGAAATAACTTGTCATGTGGGAAGAGAGAGTTCAGTGTTGATAGCCTAGGTTGGGCTTGAGAATGGTCAGCCAGTGTTTGGGGGATGAACTCTCCCCTAGTTTAGGCTCCTTGGATTCAGGACTAAATCCCAAGATAAGGGAGTATAAATGGAGAACGAGTGAAAATCAAAAGAGCAGAGGTCTCTAGGGTTTGTGATGGCAATGACAGTGGTGCCAGGAGCTACAGAAGATAGACACTCCCCTGGGGCCCAACACCGGGATCCAGCACAGACCTCAGTGGGCTGCAGCTGCAGGCATGCTCTGGTATGGGGCTGTGGTCACTGTCTTCCTGGCTACTGCTTTGGGTATCAAGGGCAACAGGAGGTATCACTTCAGTGTTCTTAAAAAGAAGACAGCAGCCAATAGAATATTCAGAACAACACATTATTGAAATTTTTGGAGGCTCAGTTTTCCCCAGAGCATGCTGGGGTATAACCAGAAAAATCCTGGTGCTTGATTGCCATTGTGATTATTTTTTTTCTCTTAGGCTGGTGTGTTCTGGGAAACACATTTTCCACTTAAATAATAATGGAAGGAAAGGAACTAAGAAAACTTCTCCTAATAATAGAAATGAACAAGAAAGTGTCAAGTGATATTCAGCCTGGGCAAACATCATGGTTGACATCCTGTAATGAATAACAGAAAACATGATTCTAAGGTAAAAGATGTCAATTTGAATGTAAGGGAAGAAATTTTCATTAATTACTCAATGTGTTGTTTTAATACAAGATAAATGAAATACTGGATATTATTAGGAAACATTATAATGATGAAAGAAAGCATAGTTTTCTTTTACTCAAAAGCCATGATGTGTTTTTGGACAACACACTCAAGGAAGAAAATAGAGCTAAAAATACATAAGTAAAGGTCAGTAAAAGAAGGGTAATAAAAATTAAGGAATGGAAAACTTTCATCTGGAAGGAGATTCGAAAGACTAGGATTCTGATGTGGAAAAGGCCCAGAAGGAGATAAGATCAAAGTCTCTTGCACAATGAAGGGTGTGGATGAGAGGAATGTGGACTTGGTTATCAAATTCTAAATTCCAATATGATTAGGTAATCACTGAAGCCTCAGAAAGTTTGCTTCAGGACAAATAAAGGGAAAAAAAAATTTTTTTTTTAAATAGGTAATATACATGTGGAATTCATGCTGAAAGAATGAACAGGTTGAAAATTTAAATGGAAAATTGAAAAATTTAGAAGGGCATGAAAATCAATTTGTAATAAACTTAGTAAACATTTAGGCATTACTTTGTTATTTTAGAAAATTAATTTAGGAAAGTTTAGAAAGTTAACTTAGAAAACAGTGGGTGTTTTTCAAAGCTTTCTATATTAATGCCTGGAGAACAATTAACATTGTCTCTACCTGTCCACAGTGATTGGGGTAATTGGTTGAATGGCATTTTTTCCATCTTTTGAGAGAATTGAAATGGCTTGACATTTTATTGTCTCAAAAGTTAGTAGCTGAGTTAAAAATATAAAGCCTGACTTCTGACTTACATTTTAGGACAACAAGGAACAGTGTCTATATTTAATGAGACCATCATTGATATTTTGAATTATAATTGTTAATATTAACAACAACAATAGATTTGGTCTTTTAATACTTTTAGAAAAGTATTGTTAGGCTAATCACAAGCTTCTTAGTCTGAGAGCAACTTGCTAAATAATTCTTAATGTGATATTTTAGTCTATGAATAAACAGAGCATTTCACATATCACTATTGCTTTAGTGGGAACTTTCCCTAGTAGAAACAAAAAACTCAGCCTAATTAGTCTCTTCCAGTAAAAATATCTGAGAAATGTTCCATTGACTAATACCTTCCCAAAATGGAAAATACACTGCATGGGAGGTATTTGTAAATACTTGATTCGTGTTTAACTGATTTCAGTGTCACAACCTATCAATCATTAACACTTCAAAAAACATATACCTGGTTAGTTGTTTCCAAAGTACATTCTTTCTCTGAAGGATTTTTAGACGCTTAGAATTAAAGAGGTCCCTAGTGAGCACCTAGTCTAATTTTTTTAATGTCTTAGGTGGTAAAACTGAGACCAAGAATGTTTGAATGACTTTCACAAAGTCTTCCATCCAACCTTAGCTGGTTCTTAGGACAAAGATCTTCAAAGCTTCCAATTCAGTGCTCTTCTTAAGATATTATAAGATACAATACTAAGGAGAATTACTGTTCACACTTTGTTCTGAAGGAAGTTATATAGAAATAAAGTAACATTGTCATAGTTGTAGAAATGAAGAAATTTAGAAAATTGTAGGCACAGACATTTGTTTCCAATGCTATTATAAGTGGTCACTTCATAAAATTAAATGGTAGCCTCTATAGAAAGAATTGTGAGTATATTAGCTTGAGGTTCTACTACTTATGACACAAAATAAATAAAAGTTCTCAACCTAGTGCCTGGCATATGATCAGCATGTAAAGGTGTTAGTTCATCTAATTGGCATTAGAAAAATATCTAGATTATTTGATTGCCAGCATATATCTATTTAGAAAGAAAAAATAGATACTTCCCTGGTGGCACAGTGGTTAAGAATCTGCCTGCCAATGTAGGGGACACAGGTTCGAGCCCTGGTCCAGGAAGGTCCCACATGCTGCGGAGCAACTAAGCCCATGTTCCGCAGTTACTGAGCCTGCACTCTAGAGCCCACATGCCACAACTACTGAAGCCCGTTCACCTAGAGTCTGTGTTCCGAAGAGAAGCCACCTCAATGAGAAGCCCGTGCACCACAACAAAGAGTAGCCCCAACTCACCGCAACTAGAGAAAGCCCGTGTACAGCAATGAAGACCCAATGCAGCCAAAAATCAATAAATAAATTTTTTTAAAAAGAAAGAAAAAGTGCATCTGTAAGATGACAAAGAAATTAACTTAGTATAAAAAAAATCATTCAAGCCAGGAATTTGGTGTAGTGTGGACTAAGCTACCACCTTCCAGGCATTTACAGTGTCAGTGGTCTCTGGTGGGTGGAGGTGATAGTGAGGGGAGGGCCACAGTCTGAGCAAGGTCTGATCCGAGTTAGGCATTTTGACTCTTGAATAAAAACACTAAGGTTGTTTTCCCCACATTTAACTGGAGAAGCAGTATGATTGTCTGGGTAGAGGTTAAGGGACTCTAAATTCTTCTGTTGGAAATTTATGTTCAGAGTGAAGCCTACAGAACTTGTCAACTCATTCAGAGAAGCCAGTAACAAAAAGCTGGGGGCCTGGCTTAGAGGCAAAATAACCATTTCTTCCCTTATCTGCTTTGATGAAAGGGATTCTATAGAACAGTTTCTAAACCCCTGTTCTTTGGCTAGTGCCAAAGCCGACAGCTTGTCATGGTGTTTTCAGTCTCTTGGGAGCAGAGACAATGTGGGGTCAGAGATCCAAGGAGCTGCTGCAGGATGAGGGGGTTCAACTGAATTTGGGGCACTGTGTGGTATTTCCAGGAAGCACTATTCAAAGCCTTACTCTCTTCTGAGACATAAACTAATTGCTGAGATCCAGAAGGTTCTATTAGTGGGGTTGCTGTCACCTATTTTCTTAAATAAAATGTAAAAACTTTTAGTATAGATTTTGACCCTAAACCTGGTATCTGTTAATAAAATAAATTGTTGTTAACTTAAACAGAAATAAATTTACAGGCAACAGAAAGAAAAGTGGAGTTCAGTACAGGTATTCACAGATAAGTGGTAAAGAATCTTACCACTCTTTTCTTTTGGCCCCAGAATCAATTCAGGGAAATAAAAAATACTTTAATCCACATTTTAATTTTCCTCATGCAAAATGCTAATAGCCTTACTACATCCCATGGAGGTAATGGGAAAAATA
This sequence comes from Kogia breviceps, assembly GCF_026419965.1. Lineage (NCBI taxonomy): Eukaryota > Metazoa > Chordata > Mammalia > Artiodactyla > Physeteridae > Kogia > Kogia breviceps. The sequence goes on from NC_081322.1 coordinate 17,740,491, forward strand.
CATTATTTGAATATTTTATTTATATTGGAATGTAAATGGAAAAAATTGGCACTGAAAATATTATGATCTGGACATATTTGAGAAGTAGCATCAGGAGAAGACTAAGAGCTCTGGAATCAGGCTGGGTGAAGAGGAAGTACAGGGTAGTGTCAAGTACTCTATTTCAGTTTTCTCACGTGTAAATTAGAGGATGATAATAGTACCTAATTCATAGGGTTGTTTTAGAGATTAAATATAATGACATGTTGGTTAAAAGTAAAAGGACAGAAAACAATATACTATGCAAACACTAACAATACAAAGTAAAAAGCCTGGAGTGATTACATTAATTTCAAATAGAGTAGATGTTATGATAAGGAATATTGCCAGGGACTAAAAAAGGCGTTACATAATGATAAAGGGGTCGATTCATTAAGAAGCCCTAAAAATCCTAAATGTATATGCACCTAAAAACAGAGTTTCAAAAAACCTGAGGCAAAACACTCATAGAACTAAAAGGAAAATATATGAATCTGCAATTCTAGTTGGAGATTTCAACCCTCCTCTCTTAGTAATTAGTAGAACAAATAGACAGAAAATCAGTAAGGATATAGAAGACTTGAGAAACACAGTCAACCAACTTGGCTTATTTAGTCTAATATTTAGGGAAAATTTTCATACAACAGCAGCAGAATATATATTCTTTTCTAGTGCATATGTAATGTTCATATTCACCAAGACAAACTGTTCTAAGCCACAACACAAATCTCATTAAATTCAACTGGATTGAAATAAAATAATACAAAGTATGTTCTCTGGCCACAATGAAATTAAAATATAAACCAAAAAGAGAAAGATATGGAAAATCTATGTGTGTTTGAAAATTTAAAAAATATACCCTAAATAAAACATGGGTCAAAGAAGATATGGCATTTAAGATTATAAAATATTTTGGACTGAATGAAATGAAATGAAAACATAACACTTCAAGATTTGTGGGTATAATCCAAACAGTAATTCATGGAAAAATTATAGCAGTAGACGTCTGTATTAGAAAAGAAAAAAAATCTCAAATCAAAGATCCAAGCTTCAGTGTTAAGAAACTAGATAAAAGGAACAAATTTAGCCCAAAATAAGCGTAAGGAAAGAAAAATAAGAGAGGGAATTAGTGAAATAGAAAGGAGATAAAAATAAAGAAAAATCAGTGGAATGTCTAAAACAGATAAATCTGTAGCCAGACTAACAAGAAAAACAAACAAACAAAAACAAGGGAGAGAGAAAAGATTACTTACCAACATTAGGAATGAAATGGGACATTGCTATAGTTCCTGCAGAACTATAAGGATAATAAAGGAATATGAATAATTGTGTGCCAATAAATTTGAAAAGTTAGATGAATTAGGCAAATTCTCTTGAAGTAACAAACAACCAAAGTTCACATAAGAGGAAATAGAAGATCCGAATAGTTCTAAATCTGTTAAAAACCATAGAACTTGCAGTGAAAAAGTGTTCTACACAAGAGACCCTAGGCCCAGATGGCTTCACTGGTGAATCCTACCAACTATTTGATTTAAGGATGAAATAATACTAATTCTACACGAGTTCTTCTAGAAAATAGAGGAGAGAATGTCTCAAATCATTTACTCTGATAAAGACATGAAAGAAAACTAAACTCTAATAGCCCTCATGGACATAAGTGCAATGCAAAAATCCTTAACAAAGTATTAGAAAACTGAATTTAGCAATATTGAAAACATCATACATCATGACCAAATGAGTTTATTCTGGTATAGTATAGGCATAAAAACAGAAATATATAGATCAAAAGTACAGGATAGAAAGCCCAGAAATAAACCCACATACCTATGGTCAATTAATCTACAACAAAGGAGACAAGAATATACAGTGGAGAAAAGACAGTCTTTTTAATAAATCGTGCTAGTAAACTGGACAGCAACATGTAAAAGAATGAAATTAGAACATTCTCTAGCACCATACACAAAAATACACCCAAAATGGATTAAAGTCCTAAATGTAAGACTGGATACTATAAAACTCCTAGAAGAAAGCATAGGCAGAACACTCTTTGAAATAAATTGCAGCAACATCTTTCTGGATCCACCTCTTAGAGTAATGGAAATAAAAACAAAAATAAACAAATGGGACCTAATTAAATTTAAAAGCTTTTGCACAGTAAAGGAAACCATAAACAAAATGAAAAGAAGCCCACAGAATAGGAGAAAATATTTGCAAATGAAGCGACCAACAAGGGATTATTCTCCAAAATATACAAACAGCTCCTGCAACTCAATATCAAAAAACCAAAAAACCCAATCAAAAAATGGGCAGAAGATCTAAATAAACATTTCTCCAAAGAAGACATACAGATGGCCAAAAGGCACATGAAAAGATGCTCAACATTATTAATTATTAGAGAAATGCAAATCAAAACTACAATGAGGTATCACCTCACACTGGTCAGAATGGCCATCATCAAAAAGTCTACAAACAATAAGTGCTGGAGAGAGTATGGAGAAAAGGGAACCCTCTTGCACTGTTGGTGGGAATGTAAATTGGTACAACCACTATGGGAAATAGTATGAAGGTTCCTTAAAAAACTAAAAATAGAATTACCATATGATCCTGCAATCCCATTCCTGGGCATATGTCTGGAGAAAACAATAATTCAAAAAGATACATGCACCCCAATGTTCATAGCAGCTCTATTTACAATAGCCAAGACATGGAAGCAACCTAAATGTCCATTGACAGAGTAATGGATAAAGAAGATGTGGTACATATATACAATGGCATATTACTCAGTCATAAAAAATAATGAAATAATGCCATTTGCAGCAACGTGGATTGACCTAGAGATTATCATACTAAATGAAGTAAGTCAGACAGAGAAAGAGAAATATCGTATGATATCGCTTATATGTGGAAACTAAAAAGATGACACAAATGAACTTATTTACAAAACAGAAACAGACTCACAGACTCCAAAACAAACTTATGGTTACCAAAGGTGGGGTGTGGGGAGGGATAAATTAGGAGTTTGGTTTTAAGATATACACACTACTGTATATAAAATAGATAATCAACAACAACTCATATTGTTGTATAGCACAGGGAACTATATTCAATGTTCTGTAATAACCTATATGGGGAAAGAATCTGAGAAAGAATGGATATATGTATTTGTATAACTAAATTACTTTGCTGTACACCTGAAACTAGCATAACATTGTAAATCAACTCTACACCAATATAAAATAAAAATTAAATTAAAAACAAGAAGAAAATCAATCAATATAATACACCATATCAAAAGACTGAAAATCATATGATCATCTCAATAGATGCATAAAATATAGGCATATGTAATTCTCTGCATGTTGCTTTTTTCACTTAGCTTTTTAATTAATTTTAAATTTATGGTTGTTTTTGGCTGCTTTGGGTCTTTGTTGCTGTATGCAGGCTTTTTCTCTAGTTGCAGTGAGTGGGAGCTACTCTTCTTTGCAGTGTGTGGGCTTCTCACTGTGGTGGCTTCTCTTGTTGCAGAGCACAGGCTCTAGGTGTGCAGGCTTCAGTAGTTGCAGCACATGGGCTCAGTAGTCGCAGAATGTGGGCTTAGGTGCTCTGAGGCATGTGGGATCTTCCCGGATCAGGGCTTGAACCCATGCCCCCTGCATTGGCAGGCGGATTCTTAACCACTGCACCACCAGGGAAGTCCCAATTTTAAGTTTATCTTAATTAATAAATACATTTCTAATGGTATTACAGATTTATATAAAAAGGTAGACCCCTGCCCCTCTTGATTTCTTTTCACTTTGATTATCATCTCCCTGAAACAACCACTTTCAATTCTTTTAGCAGTTTCTTTTGTTATTTACTTTAGTATTTATAGGTAACATGCTTCTTAAGGTTTTTATTTTTTAGTTTTAGACATAACCTATTGCTTTTCTACTAAGGAAGATGATTTTGCTCTCTTCCTCTGTCTCTGTCTCTGTCTCTGTCTCTGTCTCTCTCACACACACACGTATTCAGATAAATACTTCTCCATGTCTCACACCTCCTAAAAAGTTTATTATTACTTTTTTCAGTTCCATTAATGATCTGTGTTTATATTATTATGTAACTATTATTTACAGTTAATCTACATAGTGTACCATGTTTACACTTCTTGTATTTCCTGAGTTGATATTGTTTAGAGTTAGTGTTTTGTTTCTGTTTTTTTCCATTATTCAATCACCAATCAATCACTAAATTTTACCTATAAACTGAAAAAAAATCTGAATAGTTCACACATCAGATATTTACTTTTTCCCCCACAGGTGATAACTTCTTTTTTCTTTTCTTCCTCTAATTGAATAAAATCGTCATGTAATATCATCTTTTGTTTTCTTGATCCAACTTGCATTGGTTGCTTCTTAGAAATTTTGAACAACTGCCATTTTGGGATGTTTATTCACCATTATCTTAGATTTTTGTCTCATTTCTCTCTTTCTCTTTTTATTTTCTTTTGATATTTTCTCCCTTCTCTCTTATGTTGCATCTCCTGTTCTCTGCTGTCCCTATGGGTTTAACTATTTAAAATTTATAGGTGTTTGGGGTAGAATTAAATATAAAAATCTAGGTTCAATACATCATGTGACTGGACCAAATTTGTTAACTTTCCATAGATTTGGTTTTAAATACCCTAGAAAGTTGTTCCTTTGACTCATGCTTTAAGATACATATGGTCCACGATTTACAATATTTCATATTAAGCTTTTTCGGCTTTAAAATGGTACAAAAACAATATGCATTTGGTAGAAACTGTACTTCAAAGTTTGAATTTTGATCTTATCCCAGGCTAGTGATGTGCAGTACAATATCTTTCATGATCCTGCACAGCAAGTCACAGCTCCCAGTCAGCTAAGTGATCAGAGTGTAGACAACTGATACACTTATTCTGTACCCAGACATTCTGTACCCAGACAACCATTCTGTTTTTCACTTTCAGTACAGTAGTCTATAAATTACATGAGATATTTAACACCTTATTATAAAATAGGCTTCGTGTTAGATGATTATGCCCAACTAAAGGTTAATGTAAGTGTTCTGAGCATGTTTAAGCTATGCTAGGCTAAGCTATAATACTTGCTAGGAGGTATATTAAATGTATTTTTGACTTATGATATTTTCAATTTACAATAGGCTTATTGGAATGTAACCCCATTGTAAATTGAGCAAGATCTATACTTAATCCTCCCTAGAACATTCAATAAATGAGGATGAAGTCATTGAAATTTAGGTATAAGCTAATTTTCAGTTTTTCAAACAAATCTGAATTGCTAATTCCTGATATAGGAATTAAAGATGTCCAGTTCTCCTCTTTGTACTTGGTGAGTATGCTAAGTTCTGTATTTCTTCCTAGTACAAAAAAAAAAGTATTATATTTAGAACATCATGAAATAACATAATGATCATAAGGTCCAATGTTTGCACAGTGTCTTTTATCCTGAAGGTTTGCTAAATACTTTATACCTTGAAGGAGAAATTATTTTTTTTCATAATTTAAAAGTGCCTCATTCTGAGATGAAATATTATCTTATGAGACACAGTTATACAAAGTAATATTTTAATGAATCAGAGGACTATTTCTGACAAGAATTTTCAATAATCAGACCTCACTAGGCTCTTTCAGTTTCTTGTAGGATGACATCTAAATTCTACTAGGCAACTTATTTGGATTTCTTACCTTGAGTTAGGGATAAGTGCCATTATTTAATTATCAATAGTATGCCTTATAGCATTCTTATGCCTGAAATCAGCATCTACAAACTAACTCAAATAGGGTATTGCATGAAGACTACCCAAATGTTAGAGGCATAAATAAATATGAGATTTTGCCATAAAAAAATTTGTAATATTTATAGCTTCCAAGCTTATAGAAACCCTTAGATTGTAACAAAAATATTCATATACTCTCAAATTCTTTTAATCCCAAATGAATCCTAGAAACATAGAGTCAAGTAAGGTAGCAAAACCAGATATTCTATTTTTGTAAACTACCATTTACATTCTAAATATAGTGACACTGCTTATTCAGTAGTCAGCCTTCTGGCAATCCCAACCCAAATCTGTAGCTGCGAACCTGAACCTAAACAAAAAAGCCTCAGTGATCACAATAGATATCAAAAAAGCTAGCACTTTATTTGTGGTAGAGACATGCCAGCCCTCACATTTTGCAGATATTCCATTCCATCAAAATAGAAAGTGCTGCGATAGGTAGGCACACTGACAGCAGATTCTACACTATTTTAGAAAGGTTTCCGAACATGAACAAACAAGTCAGCTTTGCTAGCTACTAATAGATAGAAAAGTGTACTTCTAGAAGAATAGAAGTTGAATAGATACAGAAGTTGAACTTCACTTTTTCCAACTCTACTGAATTTTTCCTGGGTCAAATAAAATCCCCATCCCACATGGATTTAAAGTTCAGCACTAACCGAAAAGCTCAAGATCATAATGGAAATGTATCAAAGCTCTTAAGTATAGAAAATAGGATGGATTACACCTTACATAATTAGTGGCAATTTCATTCATTCATTCAACAAACATTTTGTTGGGTGCATATTCAACAAAAGTGCTAGGTACTGTTTTAGTGAAGAAGATATTTTAGTAAACAAAGAAGACAAAATTTCTGACTTGTGGAACTTATATTTTACCAGAAAAAGGCAAATAATAAATATAATAAATTAAAGAATTATAAAGTGTGTCAGAAACCATCAAATATTATGGGGAAAAAATAGAACAGGGTAAAGGAAGATGGGGGGCTGGAGGTGTGGGGGATGATTGCAGTTTTACATAAAGTGGCCAGGGTAGGCCCTACCGAAATGGTGTGATTTGCACAAAGACAGGAAGAGTGAGGGCTACTTGGAATATTATTGCATTCCAGGCAGAATAAACCAGGGCAAAGCCTCTAGGGTGGGAGTGTGCTTGGTATGTGTGAGAAACAGTTTGCTGGACAGAATGAAGTAGGGTAGCTGCAGGCAGTGAAATGAGAAGGGGAATGTTGATTACCCAATGATCATTTTTAGGCCATCATCTGGTCTCTTGTCTTTACTTGAAGAGAGGTGAGGAGGCCATGACAGGTTTTGAGATAATCTGACACACTTTAGAGGGATCACCATGGCTTCTATGTGGAGAATAGATAATGTGGAGTTTAGGGTGGGGAGAAGAACATAGTGGGCAGGCAACTGCAATTTATAAAGCAATTTATAAATTGCAGTTTATAAAGCTTCCACATATAGTATTTTATTAAACATATAATTCTCTACATCTCTCTTTATATTAGAGATAATCACCACATATTCTTGATTCTTATATGAAGCACGGCAGTGAGTGTCTGCCACACACAAAGCACTATTTTAGGGAAGCTACCTGATCCTAGGCCTTGCTTTAGTATAAGTGTTTTGAATGAAGCGACCCTGTCCTCTCCCTCCCTCCAGCCTGCCCTTGGTTGACTGAGAGGGAACTGGGCTCAGGGGTAGATCCACAGCAGGTGGGTCCTCCAGGACTGGCTGGGGACAAAAGGAGAGCTCGACATCACTTTGAGCTGATGCAACCAGATTCTTCTCAGGAATTTAACTGAGGAGAATGAAAATAATACTGGTTGATAACAGAAAGAGAAGGGGACACACAGGAGCAGACAGGTTAATACTGGAACACTAGAGTAAAGAACATTTATGAAGTTCTTGTTCTCAGGCCCATAGGGAAACTTAGGGATCAGAATGACCTTCTAGTTTCTGGTCCTATGAGTCTGATTCCAAACGCTTCCTGCCTTTCCAGGGCTTCCGTATGTTGACTGAAAAAAATGCACAACCTAAAAGTTGAGAGTTATGTTTTATTTGGTGGATTTTCTGAGGACTTCAAACCCAGGAGGCAACCTCTCAGATCACTCAGAGGGACTGCTCCCAAAAGTTAAGGGGGGGGGCTTCCCTGGTGGCGCAGTGGTTGAGAATCCGCCTGCCGATGCAGGAGACACGGGTTCGTGCCCCGGTCCGGGAAGATCCCACATGCCGCGGAGCAACTAAGCCTGTGAGCCATGGCCGCTAGGCCTGCGCGTCCGGAGCCTGTGCTCCGCAACGGGAGAGGCCACAACAGTGAGAGGCCCGCATACCGCAAAAAAAAAAAAAAAAAAAAAAAAAAAAAAAAAAAAAGTTAAGGGGGGAGCCAGGATATATAGGAATTTTGCAATGAAAACCAGGTAGTTGGAATATCAAAAGATTACTGTTAATTTAAGAAAACCAGACACCTCAAGTTAATGAATTTAGCACTTTTTATGTATGGGAAGATGCAAGAGTCTGGGCTTATTGAAATCATTCCTTTGATATGCACCTCAGCTATCTGGGGCCAGTATCCTGTGTTTTCTCATCCTGAGTCTCCTCAGGGTGCACCGTTGAGGGTGGCTGCAGCAGCTAACTGCTTGATGCCAGGCATCCTGTTTCCATCCTGAGTTCTCTCAGGGCTCACCATTGGGGAGGCTGCAAGGTGATGGCTACAACATCCTTTGTTTACTGATATGGCAGCAACATTTTTCATTCACATGTGTATGTGTGAACTTATATTACCATCCTGCCTCATCTTATATTCTTTCAAGTAAATTGGGTATATATCTATTTCTTACAAATAAAAGAGCTTAAGAGAAGTGAAAACCACTAGTGTAACAGTCTTCTTGCATTCATAATCATCTGTAAGTCATTTTAGTCTATCGAATTTGGAAAATAATTTTATTTTCTATTCCCTTAAGATGTAGTGGATAAGAGCACAGGCTTAGGAGCCAGGCTGCCTGACTTCAAATGCCAGCTCCATCTTTTACCAACTATGTGATTTGGGGCAAGTGATTTTTCTCAGATTCCACATCTATAACAAAAAGAGATAACACTACTTCTTAGAATTGTTGAGACAATTAAATGGATGAATACAGAAAGCCCTCTAATGATACCTGGTAAATAGTAAAGACTCCATAGACATCATCATTTGATGATGAAACAAACCATTGCTTCTAGTGTTAAAAAAAAAGAAATACTCCAGGTGACTGCTATCGTGGGTGGGTTAACTGCTATTTGTTAGGGCAGCAGTATTTTCTATTGAATAATTTAGATTCCTTCAAAATAGTTAGACAATCTCTACACTCTATCGACATGTTTCAGTTAACAAAACTTTTCGTTAACTGCAGAGAAACAGTTATTCATGGGAAAGGGAGAACAGACAGGTGTAGCTTTTGAGTACCTACTCCATGCAGGAAGGACCTGGTGTTTGGTGCTGGGGAAAATGATAGTGACAGTCAAGGAACTCAAAACTTAACTCATGACTTGAATCTAAACTTCAGGAGGACTTAGAGGATTTTTTTTTTTTTTTTTCTAATTACCTAGCACGTAGAATATAGTAGGCACTGAATAGATATTTTTGAATGAATCAATAAATGTTGAATAAATGAAAAGTAGCCACAATGAACAAAAAGGCAATCAGAGGATTTCAAAGCTAGAGGAGAAATCCCTTTTTTATAAAAAAAAAAAAAAAGGGGCTATGTAAACACAGAGGGAGAGGTGATAAATTCTGACCAGGGTGTTGAACCAGGTGTATGGGGATGAAAGCTTCCACATCTGAATGGGACCTTGAAGACAAGAGTTTTGACAAGTGGTCCAATGGGTGGGGCTCAAAGGAAGAACCTTTCCAGCAGAGGAAATTCCAAAGAATTAGGGATGTAGAAATGCATAATTAATCTGGAGAACAGAGTCTGGATTGATTAGAATTGAGAGAACCTGGTGGAAGACAAGGGGGTCCAAGGGGTATGACAAGAGATGAGACTGAAAACGTTTGGAATCAGAATGTAAAATGACCTCCTGTACTATGCTTTGGATTTTACCCTATAGGCATGAAATTAAAACAAAAATAGTTTCTACTGAATTATATACACATATGCTCATTATATTTAAACAATATCAAATATTTGTCAGCATGACATAGACTTAATGATCTCTGAGATTTTAAAAGGTAATTCTCATGGTAGAGTGGGCAGAGATTAGAGTAGAGAGAGACTAGATCTGGGGGACCAGTCAGACAAACACCTTTAGGATTTCTGGAATTCCAACAAGTAATATTAATTCCATCAATCATCTTCAAACTCTTCCATGAGCTCCTTTTCTTCATTAGAGAGTCAATTAAAGAACTACTTGTTGATGTCCTGTTATGCACTTTGTACTCTGGGGTGGGCGGGGGTAAAGCAAGGTGGAACAAGAGGCTCCCCATCTAGGGAAACTAAGGAAGTGTGAGGTATCAAATGTTTAGATGTTTGACAATCTTCTTATTGGTTTTAAAAAATAAGATTTCAGTGCAGTTTTAACTTCTTTTCTCCTTTTAAGAAGATGGGTGTCATTTCCTACTTCTAAGAGCTGTTTTATGAATCTCTGTTCTAAGTTTTTTACATTTTTCTATTGGATTATTTATCTTTTCTTATTTGTTATATATTAAGGAAAGTAGTTGATCATGTTATAAATTACAATATTTTTCCCAGTTTGTCATTTGTCTTTGTTTACACTTTTCTTAGTATTTCTAAATATCATCAAAGGTATCCATTTTTTCTCTTTTATGACTTCTGAGTTTGGCATAACATTTGGAAAGGTGTTCAATACTTCAAACATAAAAAATCCTTCTAAGTTTTGGTATTTATATGATTTAATTAATACATTTGGAGTTTATATTGGCTTTACTTTTATTTTTTTCCCAATGGTTAACCAGTTGTCTCACTGTTAATCAAATAATCCATCCTCCGTGTACTGATCTGAAATTTCACCTTTGTTTTAATTATATTACCATATAATTCTAATATTTATTTATCTATTTAAATGTTATACTATTTGTAATATAAGTTTTAGTGAAAGCTATACTTCATTTTGAACTAATTAATAAATCAATATATTATGTAGTTTAGTTCTGTTTAATGCCTTATATTCATTATTAATATTTCTTTATAATTTAAAATTATGCTTGCCAATTATTAATAACAGTTGATTTTTTAATGTTAATTGTTTTTTTAAAAAAACTTCTTATTTTATATTGGAGTATAGCTGATTAACAATGTTGTGATAGTTTCAGGTGCACAGCAAAGCGACTCAGCCATACATATACATGTATCCATTCTCCCCCAAACTTCCCTCCCATCCAGGCTGCCACATAACATTGAGCAGAGTTCCCTCTGCTCTACAGTAGGTCCTTGTAAATTATCCTTTTTAAATATAGCAGTGTGTGCATGTCGATCTCATACACCCTAACTCTCCCTTCCTCCCATCCTTCCCCCCCGTAACCATAAGTTCGTTCTCTAAGTAATTACTGTTGATTTTTGATCCACTTGTCATTTACTGTGATCACAGATGTTTGGTCTTATTTCTGTCAGCTTCTTTTGAGTTCTCTGTCTTTCCTCTTTCTAGATGAAGAGAGATTTATTTTGGCATTATTTTTTCTAATTATTTGGAAATTACACATGCTCTTTTTTTATTCTGTTAGCTTAGGTGTAAATGTTCAGAAATCAGTTACTTTTCTTTCTTCCTCAAAATCAAGAACAACATCACATATGCTGACATTTCCTGATATAGGATGAACAATTTCCTTCTTACTTCCTATATAATCTTCTGTTCTTTCCCAGTTTTTTAATGAGTATCCATTGGCATTTTACCTTGATGGTTATTAATTTTTTTATGTCGTAGAGCCACTCTCTTAAGAAAGATTTTGGCATTTACATTGTTTCACAATGACATTAACCACACATATATATGTGTGTATATTTGATCTGGGGTCTGCTGTCCCTCTGACCTTGTTTCCTTCAACTACCTCCCCCTTGCTCACCAGGCTGTAGCTGTCTTGGTCTTTTTCTCCAACACTTAAGCTTGTTCCTACTTCAGAGCCTTTGCATTTGCTGTTCCTGTTGCCAGGACGTTTCTTCTTCAGACCTTTTCATGGTGTCTGCTTTTCATCACTCACTGGAGCTGTCACTACTCAAAGGCCTTCCATGGTCCCCTCCACTAAAGCACCTCCCACCTCACCCAACCCAAGACCAGGTGCTCATTCACTCTCTCCCTCCTTACTTCAGGTTACTTCCTGCACTGGCTTTCACTGTCTAACTGGTTTCTTTTTGGTTATTGGCTTACTTTTTGATTTTGTATTTATTTTCCTTTCCCTCCCACTAGAACATAAGCTCCATGAAGGTAGATACCTGGTCTATCTTGCTCATCATTTTACCCCAGTGCTTAAAACTATAACTGGTATGTGTTAGACTGCTATTTGGCAAATAAATATTTGTTGAATGAATGAATAAATGAATGACTGAATAAGTCCTTGCTTTTTAAAAAATTGTGAATAATATTTTATTTAGTCATTTTTGTTTATGACTGAAACTCTGGAAATTCAAAATTAACATCTTTGCCCGTGAACTTCTTATAGACGCCAGAAAATGTTTCAACCTTGTGCTCCACATTGCTCTGCTGTGCTTTAGCCAAATGAACCTTTATGAGTCGGCTGCCATCCAGCTTCACGCGGATTCTCTTGGCCACAATCTCACTTGGGAAAACCAAGGATGGTTTTCCAGGATGGCTTCATGCATGGCTGTCAGAGTGCATCTCCTGGGACGCTTTTGCTTATTTTTTGTATGGCTTGTTCGAGTTGGCTTAGGCAGAATTCTCCTCTGAGCGATAAAAACAACTTGCTTCCTGTTGAACTTCTCCAACTCACGCACTAGCCAGACCTGGATTTTCTGGAAAGATTTCAGTTGAGGAACGGGAACAAAAATTATGATAGCTTTCTGACCACCACCACCTTCAATTTTCTTGGTGGATGTGATGTTCAGCTCGCGCAGCTGGGCCTTGAGGTCCCAGTTCATCTCCAGCTCTAGGAGGGTCTGGAGGATGCCCGATTTGAACTCGTCAGACTTCTCGCCATTGGGCTTCACGATCTCCACAATGGCACTGAAAATGGCCTGGACCTTGCCAATGTGGCCAACATTTGCTGCCGCCACCGACACTAGGAGGCTTAGGAAGAGAAGCCCTTGATTTTTCTAAGGGTGCCTTCTTATTCTTCAAAACTCTGTGGAGTTGCTGGGCCTCCAATCAGTGTGATCTGGGCCAATCCTCCATCTGCCTTTCTGTATTAATCCTCAGCCTTGCTATCTGGAGAATGGTGTTCATTGTCTCCTTCCTTTTAAGGACAGGTGGGATCCCCAGGAGACCAATCTGTGGTGAAGGGGCAGCAAAAGCTGGGGGTAGAGGGTCCTTGGTCACAAGGGCCAGAGCACTTGCAAATGGAATGGACTAATTCACTTATTTTGAAAACAGCTGATTTTGATGTAATGTCTTGTTAATAACAAGTGCTATATGGTTGCTTTAAGAAATAAACATGTTTTTTTCTCTTTTAAGACTTAAAAATATTGCATATACTATGAAATTAATTGTTTCCTGGTTGCTGAATTATTAAAACTGCCATATATTTAATCAGAGTAATTAATGGGATTTCTGAAGGAAAAAATGTTTGGAATAAGGTTGGATTTGTGGATAAGGCAGGCCAAAATGAGAGTCTGATAAAATTTAAGAGATGAGGGTTGGTGCTAAGGATCTGAGCTAGCTGGGGGCTCTTGCTGACCACAGTGAAGCCTTTAGTTGGTATAGCCTTCAAAGCCAGATTGTAGGGTCTGTAGATAATCCTGCTTCTCGGCATCCCTTTAAAGCCTTCAATCTAGGCAAGGCAAAGCAGATAATCACACAAATACTCACTCCACACTCTTCTCCCCACTGCCACCTGGCTGAAGCCTTACCTCTCCTGATGTTGTGAACAGTAGGCAGGGTCCTGCAGGTGGCAATGAGGGAGGTGTGTGTATATGTGTGTGTTTGGGGTGTACAGCAGGGGGACGTGACAGGCAAGGTGATTTTTCCAGAAGAAAACTGGGTCATCTGTTAGCTCCAGAGTCCTCTTAGCATATTATTTCCTCAAGACCATCCTGTTACCTCATCCCTTTCCCCATCCATCCATTCATCTTGAACACATTTTGAGCCCCCATTGTTCTAGGCATGCGGGGGATACAGTAGTGAATACGGTAAAGTCCCTGTTCTTATGAAGCTTACATTTCAGTAAATCAAGGGATGAAACAAACAAACAAATAAATACATGATATCTCACTTGATAATAAAAGACTTGGAGAAAAATAAAGAAGGTTAAGAAAAAAGAGAGTGAAAATGTTGATGGGACTACTTTCTATGGGGTAGTCAGAAAAGTTCTCTCTGGGTATGTGACTTTTGCATTTGAAGAAAATAAGGGGAGACCTCACTTGTGGGTTTCTGGGGAACCTTATTTCATGATCCATAAATGAGGGTGATGCATGGTTTGGAAAATTCTCGTAGGGCTTTGTTGACTTGGTACGGTCTGGATTGTATTGCAGATGAAATGGGCAAACACTAGAGAATTTTAAGCAGAAAAGTAACACGATCTGACTTATATGGCAAAAGAATCACTTGTGCTGTTTTATGGATAATAAATAGACTTTGTGTGTGTGTGTGTGTGGCGGGTGGAGGTGATGGGGGAATGCAGAAGCTGGGAGACCCGTCCATTTAGTCCTTGCTGTAAGTTTATTTCCTTATCACCATTAGTATTCACCAAACTTTATCAGACATGCTATAAAAATAGGTAAACCACAGCCAGCTTTTAAACAGAAGTTTCATAGTTCGTGTCTTCAAATGAAATAATACATAACAGAATTTGTGTTTATATATCTTTCAGCCTTAATCTTAATCTTCACCTTGGCTGAATAAGGTTTACTTGGAACAGAGTTTAGTTTCTCCATAAATCTCATTTGGTTGCTCCATCTTGGTGGCCTCGGGCTGTGCTCCTGTGATCCTACTTATCTTCCGGGATCTCCACCTGCACAGTGTGTCCTCTGACTCAACCTGCATCTCCAGGGCTTCCTGTCCTTGGCACATGGCTCAAGGCACATGATAGCTTTGTTGTGACTGCTGATTGCAGAGAAGGCCGTAATTGTGTACATCTTGCCCTTTAACACATGTAACTAATGAATGAGAAACTGCTTTTTTAAGGAGAAGTTTCCTTTGCAAAGAACAGATAGGGAAGGGTTCACGTGAGTCTCTTTTATCCCAGAATGTTCTTGATACTTCCTGTTTCTCATGATTGGCTTTCCCTCCTTCTTCACTGTGCTTTTTGTCCTAGGAGGCTGACTTTTATGAACTATACCAAAGGCTTCCTCCCCATCTGGTTTCAGCTTGGGTCTGGCTAACAGGAGGCACCATTGGAGCTATGATAATGAGAAGAGAATAGGTTGGGATATTTATCCCTCTAGCTTCCTTTTTTCTGGGTTGCCATTTATTGGTTTTGTTCCTCTCCTATAGGTCACAACTACGAGGGCAACCCTGTGTGACAACTATAGACTCTCCCTCAGGGTTCTGGTAACCCTCTCTTTCCCTTCAGTCCAAGGGGTGGCAATAACTCCTAATTCTTCCTGGCACTAGGTTACTGCACCAGCCTTTGTGACTTTCTCCCAATACTACCTACTCCTTTGTAAATAAATGCTTTATTAAACTCTCTTCAGTTATGCTGTTTCCAGCTACTCCCACGAAAATATACAAAGAGGTTTCTCCAGGAGGAGCTGAGGAAGAAAGTATAAAACTTTTGTTCAGAAAATACTGAAAGCTATTCAGATATGAGACAATTTTATCTAAATCAATGTGGTAGAAATGGGGACTATCAAATGAACTCATCAGTTTAGCCTGTGGCCATCAACACATGAATACTTATGGCCTATATGTAGCCCATTCAAAATTGGCAGAATTATCTTGAGGAGAGAGTGTTTTATTTTAAGCATTAAACAGATACATGTATACTTTCAGGACCCACAAAGACTAGGCAGAAAGACAATTTCTTTATACAGATCTTACTCAACTTACAAAGGGACCGTGTCCTGATAAACCCATTGTAAGGTGAAAATATTGTAAGTTGAAAGTACATTTAATACATCTCACCTACGGTACATCTTAGTTTAGCCCAGCCTACTTTAAACGTGCTCAGAATACTTATATTACCCAATAGTTGGGCAAAATCATCTAACACAAATCCTTTTAAAATGAAGTGTTGAATACCTCATGTAATTTATTGAATACTGTACTGAAATTGAAAAACAGAATGGTTGTCTGGGTGCAGAATGGTTGTGAGTTGTCACGCTGGTGATCACATGGCTGACTGGGAGATGTGACTCGCTGCCACGGCCCAGCATCACAAGAGAGGAGTGTACTGCATGTCGCCAGCCCAGGAAAAGATCAAAATTCAAAATGCGAACTATAGTTTCTACTGAATGCATATTGCTTTCACACCATCGTAAAGTTGAAAAATCTTAATGTGAACTATCATAAGCTGGAGATCATCTGTAAAATTATTTTCAACTGTGAAAGGAAGTCGTTGGATATGACTGAATAGGAGATCTTTAGACACAGTGAATACTGTGGTTTAGTGTGAGTCATAAATAGCCAAAGAGAAAGATTACTGGTTAGAGGAAGTGTGGCATGGTATTTAGAGCACAGCTTCTAGAGCTAGACTCTTTGGGTTCAAATCCTGCCTCTGCTATTTACTAGTTAGGAGCCTTTGGGCAAGTCACTTGTTATCTCTGTGTCTCAGTGTTCCATCTTAACATAGGAAAAATAGGAGAACCTAACTCATAGTATTGTAATGAGGAATAAATGAGTTAATTCATGTAAAGCACTTAAGATAGGCCTGGTGATACATGTTTAATATCTCTATTTATTGTATTATACTGAAAGTAATTACTGGGACAGGGACAGATTATTGTTACTTACAGAAATTACCTTATTTGTTCTTTCCCCCCCAAATTTTCCCCGTTCAGGGATGATGCAAAAAGAGGCAGTGGACAGGCCTACACATAGTAGGGGAGTGGTTGTCATTCTGTAGGAAAGGGACCCACAAAATATGAATCTGGAGCTTATATAGGAGATGAATGGCTGTCCCCTCATCTTTCAAGGAAACAAGAGTTACCCTCGCTCCCTGCAATAAACAAATTCTCCTTGGAAAGAAAAGGGGAAGGACCCTGGGTTTTTACCCTTTAAGATGTAAATAAATATCTCCTGGGAAAGATAAAACAAGTGTTTCTAGCTTTACAAATTCTGGAATATATCTATGGCTTTGGGTCTCATCTGCCCCTAGAAGTGTAGACACACATCTGGGGAGTTAAATCTTCAATAATCTTTTAGATTTCAAGGCTATTATGTCGAATAGAAGTGGCAAGAGTGGGCATCCTTTTCTTTTTCCTGAATTTAGAGGAAAGACTTTCACCATTGAGTATGACGTTAGCTGTGGGTTTGTCATACATGGTCTTTATTATGTTGCGATATGTTCCCTTGATAACAACATTGATGACAGTTTTTGTCATGAATGTATGTTGAATTTTGTCACATGTTTTTTCTACATCTATTGAGATGATCATGTGATTTTTATCCTTCCTTTTGTTAATGTGGTTTATCACATTGATTTGCAAATGTTGAATCATCCTTGTGACTCTGGAATAAATCCAACTTGATCATGGTGTATGATCCTTTTTATATATTGTTGGATTTGGTTTGCTAATACTTTCTTGAGGATTTTTGCATCTATATTCATCAAGATATTGGCTTGTAATTTTCTTTTTTGTAGTGTTTTTGTATGGATTTTGTATCAGGGTAATGGTGGACTCGTAGGATGAATTTAGGTGTATTCTATCTTCTTCAGTTTTTTGAAATAGTTTCAGAAGAATAGGTGTTTTAGTTCTTCTAACACCTATATTTTGTAGAATTATATTTTGTAGAATTCCTCTGTGAAGCCATTTGATCCTGGACTTTTGTTTGCTGGGAGATTTTTTTATTACAAATTCAATTTCACTATTAGTTTTTGGTCTGTTCAGACTGTCTATTTCTTCCTGATTCAAGCTTGGTAGGTTGTATTTTTCTAGAAATGTGTCCATTTCTGGTAGGTTTTTCAATTTGTTCGCATATAACTGTTTGTAGTATTCGCTTATGATTTTTTTGTATCCCTATGGTACCAGTTGTTAATTCTCCTCTTTCATTTCTTACTTTGCTTATTTGGGTCCTCTCTTTTCTTCTTGGTAAGCCTGGCTAAAGGTTTATCAATTTTGTTTATCTTTTAAAAAAACAGCTCTTGGTTTTTTTAAAAAAACTTTTCTATTGTTTTATGATCTCTATTTCCTCTCTGATCTTTATTCTTCACTTCTTTCCTTCTGCTGACTGGGTTTTCTTGTTCTTTTTCTAATTCCTTTAGCTGTTAGGTTAGATTGTTTATTCGGGAATTTTCTTGTTTCTGAGGAAAGCCTGTATTGCTATAAACTTCCCTCTTAGAACTGCTTTTGCTGTATCCCATAGATTTTGGAGTGTTGTTTTTCCATTTTCATTTGTCTCGAGGTATTTTTAAATTTTCTCTTTGACCCCTTGGATTTTTAATAGCATGTTTTTTAGTCTCCATGTGTTTGTACCATTTTTCTTCCTGTAATTGATTTCCAGTTTCATACTGTTGTGGTTGGAAAAATTGCTTGATATAATTTCTATCTTCTTAAATTTGTTAGACTAGTTTCATGGCTTAGTATGTGATCTATCCTGGAGAATGTTTTATGTACACTTGAAAAGAATATGTATCCTGCTGTTTTGAGATGTAATGTGCTGTAGATATCTATTAAGTCAAACTAGCCTGATGTGTCATTTGAGACCACTGTTGCCTTATTGATTTTCTGTCTGAATGATCTGTCCACTGATGTCAGTGTGGTGCTAAATTCCCCTGCTATTTTGTATTCTCCATTTCTCCCTTCATGTCTCTCAGTATTTGCTTTATATATTTAGGTGCTCCTATATTGGGTACATATATGTTAACAAGTATAATTGTCTTCTTGTGTTGATCCCTTTGTCATTATATAAAGTCCTTCTTTGTCTTTTGTTACAGCTTTTATTTTAAAGTCTATTTTATCTGCTGTAAGTATTTCTACCCTTACTTTCTTCTTATTTGTATAAAATATCTTTTTGCATACCCTCACTTTCAACCTATGTGTGTCTTAAGCTCTGAAGTGAATCTTGTAGGAAGCATATAGAAGAGTCCTACTTTTTTTTTTTTTTTGGTCCAATAAGCCACCCTGTGTCTTTTGATTGGAGCATTTAGTCCATTGACATTTAAAGTAATTATTGATAGGTATATACTTATTGCCATTTTAATACTTGTTTTCCAGTTGTTTTTGTAGTTCTTCTTGATTCATTTCTTCTTCTGTTTGTTTCTCCCATTGTGGTTTGATGATTTCCTTTAGTAGTACGCTTGTGTTCCTTTCTTTTTAGTTTTGTGTATCTACTGTAAGTCCCCTACATATGAACAAGTTCTGTTCCAAGAGCATGTAAGTCCAATTTGTTCATAAGTCCAACAGAGTTAGCCTAGGTACCCAACTAACACAATTGGCTTTATAGTACTGTACTGAAAATAGGTTTATAATACTTTTCACACAAATAATATATTAAAACAAACAAAAAATAAAGAAGACATTTTTAATCTTAAAGTACAGTACCTTGAAAAGTAGAGTAATACAGCACAACAGCTGGCACACAGGGGCTGGCATCCAGTGAACAGGTAAGAAGAGTTACTGACTGGAGGAGGGAGAGGAGGTGGGAGATGGTAAAGTTGAAGGATCATCAGCAATAGGAGACAGAGGGCAAGTAGCACTTTCACTCATGCCTCACATTGATGGCACACGTTCTGGTTCCTTCTGGATTTAATTCAATCTATCCTCTTGAAAAAACAATCAGTGATGTCTGGGTAGTAGCTCCTTTTTTTCTTATCAGAGATGACATGGTAACACTGCATTGTATTCCGAAATGCTGCTGCAACCTTGTTGTACAGTTTTACATTTGGGTCCTGTGCCTCAAAAACTAACCGTGTCTCCTTAGATAAAGAAAATCCCCTTGCCATTTCCTGTGTCATGACTCTCTTCAGTTACTACTTCTTCTTCTTATCTCTCTTCATCCTTTCTCTGGGGCTCCAATTCCACCAGGCCTTCATTAATAAGCTCCTCGTGTTGCACAGCAAGTAGTTCAATGAAGTTGTCCTCTTGCAGATCTAGCTTGAAAAAAGATACTGTACACTATACAGTACTGTACAGTAAAGTACACAAAAGCACAACTACTTGTAGAGGATGCACGCATGTGACAATGTAAACAGGCAGGTGAACTAACATGTGATTGGGCATGTGAATGCAGCTTTACATCTTTGAAAGTTCACAGCTTGAAGGTTTGTATGTTGGGAACTTACTGTATTGTGAGTTTTTTATTTGTGGTTGCCATGGGGTTCATATATGTTGATATACTATATCTACTTGTTTAAAACTGGTAGTCATTTAAGTTCAAACACATTCTAAAAATGTACATTTTTTTATTCCCTTCTTCCACATTTTGTGTTTTTGCTGTCATATTTTACATTTTCATATTTATCTTTTAACTGTTCTTTTGTGGTTATAGCTGCTTTTTGCAGTTTTTTTATTTTACAATTTTTTTGTCTTTAATCTTTGTACTGGCTTATTTAAGTGACTGATTTTCAGTCCTTACTATATATTTTCTTTTCCTATTGACATTTTCCCTTTCCTATAGATTCTTATTCCTTTTCCAATTACAGAAGACCCTTTAACATTTCTTTTAGGATAGGTTTAGTATTGATGAACACTTTTAGATTTTGCTTATCTGAGAAGTTCTTTATCTCTCCTTCTATTCTAAATGATAATCTTGCTGTGTAGAGTATTCTAGGTTGCAGTACTTTGAATATATCATGCCACACCCTCTGGTCTGCAAAGTTTCTGCAAAGAAATCAGCTGATAGCTTTATGGGGGTTCCCTTGTATATAACTTTTTGTTTTTCTCTTGCTGCTTTTAGAATATTCTCTAACTTTTGCCATTTTAATTATGATGTCTTGGTGTGGGTCTGTTTGGGTTCATCTTGTTTGGGACACTTTGTGCTTCCTGTACCTGGATATCTGTTTCTTTCCTCAGGTTTGGGGAGTTTTAGGTTGTAATTTCCTCAAATACATTCTTGATCACCTTCTCTCTCTCTTTTGGGACTCCTATAATGTGAATGTTGGAACACAATGTTATCTTGGAGATCTCTTATACTGCTTACATTTTTTTTTAAATTCATTTTTCTTTTTGCTGTTCCGATTGTGTGATTTCCATTATTTTATCTTCCAGATCACTTATGCATTCTGATCCACTTTTCTGCTATTCATTCCTTCTAATGTGTGTGTGGGTTTTTAAGTTTTAGCTATTGAATTCTTCATTTCTGATTGGATCTTTTTAATATTTTCTAGTTCCTTGTCAAAATGTTCCATGTTTAGATCAATTCTTTTCCCTGATTCAGTTAACTTTTTTACTATCAATGCTTTGAATTCTTCATCTTTAAAATTGTTTATTCTGTTTCATTATTTGTTCTTTCAGGGGTTTTCTCTTACCCTTTCAATTGGGAGCAGTTCCTCTATCTTCTCATTTTACTTAACTTTCTCTGCCTCTATGAATTTAGGTGAAACATTTATCTACTGCAGTCTTGAAGGGGTGTTCTTATGTGGAAGCATCCCTATGCAGACTATGTGGATCATTGGACCCATGTCTTTGGTGGGAGAGCTGGATTTGCAAGTCATGTCTTCCCTCAAGGTGTGCTGGCAGCTATCACTTTGGTAGGGGGTGTGGCTGGAGATGGAGGAGCTAGAGCTGGAGCCAGGACTCCAGCTGGGGCAGGACTTCCCCTCTGCTCAGCAGCCATCATCACCCTGTCAGGGTCAGGGTCTGATCCCAAGTTGCTGGAGCAGAAGCCCTGAGGGTCAGTTCTAGCAGGCTCTGTTCCCTTTAAGTGTGTGTTTTCCCCTCTCCCTGCACCAGGACCCTTGCCCCAGAGGAGGAGAGTGCTGGAACAAGATGGGTTTGGTGTGCAGACCGAAGTGTGACGTGCTGCCTGTGCAGGTGTCCACAGCTCCACTTAGATGCAGACTCAGGTGCAAACCCCCTTTGTCCCTCACAGCAGATTACTGCCCCCAGCCTCTGCTCCCCACACTCTTTTGTAGAACTGCTCCACAGGGCAGGTGGGTCCATGTGGACTCTTGGCATGTGTGGGGAAATGAGCTGTGGCCAGTGGTTGCCATCAGAAATTTTAGCTGCTTCTGGAACACCTCTTGAGCAAGCACCAACCACGGCTGCCACAACCCCACCCAGCCTCCACCCCAGAACTTGGTCCCCTCTGCTTCCCACAGTCAAGTCTTTTCCCTGCTTGTGGCTGCTCCAGATCCAGTGCTGTGCTGTGGTGCAGACTGAGCAGAGCCAGAGCGTCTGCCTGGCTCAGGCTGGGGTGCACAGTGAAGTGGTCAGGTGAGATCCTGCAGTATCTAGAGCATACCTGTCTCCATCTTGCCTTGGGTGCTAACCAGCATAAGCGTCTCATGAGCAGAATCCAGGTTTCCCACAGCCCTATGTTTATCCCAGTGGTCCTCCACCATGTCAAGAGGACTTATGTTCTCCCCCCCCCATACTTAGGACCCCTCTCAAGGGCACAGGTCCAGATCTGATCACTTTTCTTCCCTTCCTATC
Organism: Kogia breviceps; assembly: GCF_026419965.1. NCBI lineage: Eukaryota > Metazoa > Chordata > Mammalia > Artiodactyla > Physeteridae > Kogia > Kogia breviceps. The sequence goes on from NC_081322.1 coordinate 17,763,163, forward strand.
GGATTGCATGTGTGTCTTTTTGCAGCCTTGGTTGTACAAGAGTGCTTCCCCCAGTCTCCGGTTAGTCTTCAGTGAGAATTGTTCCACATGTAGATGTATTTTTGATGTGTTTGTGGGAGAAAGTGAGCTCCAGGTCCTCTTACTCCATCTTGATTCCCTTGAGACACTAAACTGTGAAAGTAGGTGAGGAATAGCCTATTTTTCACCCTAAAATTTGCTTTTGCTTATATTTTTAGTTTTCCACACTTAGGGTAAGAAAAAAATGTATATTTGCAGCAGAACAATGGTCATGGTATTTAGTTTCTCGGAAAAGAAGTAACTATGGAGAAAAAGAAAAGTCCATAAATTCCCAGTTGTCAGTCTTTAGGTAACTGTTTCTTAGCTTTGAGCTCCTCATCTGAATAGAATACAAAAGGACAATGTCCAGAAGTATGAAAGAAGGAAAAACAGGGAATGTTGGTTTCATGAGCTATTTTATGTTAGAATTATTCAGAAAGTCAAGGTAATAGTTTGTTAATTAAGGATAATTTAAAATCAATACTTTTATGCAGCCTTTGATTACCTGGCAGCACATGCCTAAAAGACAAACACTTTGTGTGTGTGTGTGTGTGTGTGTGTGTGTGTGTGTGTGTGTGTGTGTGTGTGTAAGAAGGAGCTAGAGGGATGGGAGGAGGTTGTGGGTTGAATAGCTCTAATACCAATTTTACAGCATCTCTTTATGACCATGATTGCTTTTATCAGGTTTAGCAACTCCCAGTTGGATAAGCTTAAATGTAATTTGTACCAGAATTGGCAGGATTCAGAAGAGGGAATCAAATCACTGTGGATCATAAAAATTGAATGCTAGGGAGTTAATATATTTTATGAAGTACAATTTATAATAAATCCTCTTTGTATTTTGAGAAAAACTGTGGTATCTTAGTCAATGACCTGAAGGCATTGCCACATTCTTTATAAGTATTTCCTTGTCATGTTAACTGGCTGCAAACTGTGGTCTTTTCCCTCATATTAAAAAAAATTAAAATATTTTTAAATTAAAATTTTAATTTTGAATAATTGTAGATTCACTTGCAATTTTAAGGAATAATAGAGAGAGATCTTACATAACATTTAGCTGGTTTCCCCCAGTGATAACATCGTGCAAAACTATAGTGCACGTCACAACCAAGATACTGACACACATACAATCAGGATTTAGATCTTCCTGTATTTCTGTCACCACCAGATACCTCATGTCGTCTTTTATATCCACATTCACTTCCCTCCTAGCCCTACCTTCTTTTAAACCTCTGATAACTACTAATCTCCTCTCCATGTCTATAATTTCATCATTTCAAGAATGTTATATAAATGGAATCAGTATGTAATCTTTTGGATTGGCTTTTTTCCTCCACTGAGTATTATTATCTGGATTTTGGCTTGTATCAAGGTCCGTATGTTTTTATTACAGTGAAGTATTACACGATATAGATATATCACAGTTTGTTTACTCATTTACCCAGTGATGGATATCTGGGTTGTTTCCAATTTTTGGCTGTTATGAATAAAGCTGCTATAAACTTTCATGTATAGGTTTTTTTGTGAACATAAGTCTTTGTTTCTCTGGGGTAAATGCCTGGGAATACGGTTGCTGAGTTGTGTAGTAATTGCATGTTTAGCTTTTTAAGAAACTGCCAATCTGCTCTCCAGAGTGGCTGTAACATTTTACATGCCCACTAGCTATCAGTGAGTGATCCAGTGTCTCCACATCCTTGTTAACATTCAGTGTCACTATTTTTTATTGTAGCCATTCTGATATGTGTGTAGTGATATCTCACTGTGGTTTTGATTTGCAATTCAGTGATTGCTGATTATGTTGAACATCTTTTCATGTGCTTATAGCCATCAGTAAAATGTCTCTTCATAACTATTGTCAGTTTTCTAATTGGATTATTTTTTTTACTGGTGAATTTTGAGAGTTGTTTCTATATTTTTATTTATTTATTTGTGTTACGCGGGCCTCTCACTGTTGTGGCCTCTCCTGTTGCGGAGCACAGGCTCCGGACGTGCAGGCCCAGCGGCCATGGCTCACGGGCCCAGCCGCTCCGCGGCATGTGGGATCTTCCCGGACCGGGGCACGAACCCGTGTCCCCTGCATCAGCAGGTGGACTCTCAACCACTGCGCCACCAGGGAAGCCCTGTTTCTATATTTTAGATACTAGTCCTCTGTGGATATGTGGTTTTCAAATGTTGATTTATAGCTTTCTGTTTTTGTGCTCTGTGTCTGGTTTTGGTATCGGGGTAATACTAGCTTTATAAAATGAATTGGGATGTTTTCTTTGCCCTTCTACTTTCTGGAAGACATTGCATAGAATTAGTGTTAATTCTTCTTTAAAAGTTTGTTGAAGTTCTCCTGTGAACCCATCTGGCTTGGAGATTTCTTTTTTGAGAGCTTTAAAATTATGAATTAAATTTCCTTAATAGTTATAAGGATATTCAAATAGTCTATTTCATATTGGGTGAGTTATGGTAGTTAGCTTTTTCTTTTTAAAGAACTCTTCCATTTCATCTAAGTTTTCAAATTTATGTGTGTAGAGCTGTTTGTAATAATCTCTGTGATCCTTTTGATGTCTGCAAGGTCTATAGTGATATTTCTGATATTAGTAATTTGTGTCTTCTTTCTTTTTTTGTCGGTCTTGCTAGAGGTTAGTCGATTTTATTCAGTTTTTCAAAGAACCATCTCTGTTTCATTGATTTTCTTTATTGTTTTTATCTTTTCTATTTCACTAATATCTGCTTTTATTTCTATTATTTACTTCCTTCTGCTTACTGTAGATTTATCTTGCTTTATTTTCTAGGTTCTTAAGGTGGGGACTTAGATGATTGATTTGAGACTTTTTTTCTTTTCTAATAGATGCATTTTATGCTGTACACTTCCTGCTCAGCACGGCTTTAACTGTGAACCATGAATTTTTGATATGTGGTAAATTCATTTTCATTCTCTTCAAAAGTATTTTTAAAATTTCCTTTGACACTTCTTCTTTGACCCAGTTTGAGATCTTCCTGGTTCCTGATATGATGAATGATTGTTGATGGAAACTTGGATATTTTGAATGTTAAAAAACTCTAGATCTTATTCAAATCTTCTGTTTTAGCTGGTTTTCTCTGATACCACTCCAGCAGGGAATGAATGACACCACCTTGCTACTGCCAAGTGGGTGTTAAGTTCTGACTCCTGATTAGGCCTCCAAGGACACCTGCCTCACTGGGAGGGGTACTAGCTGAGCTGGAGAGAGCTGAGCCAGAATGAAAGTAAGAGTCAAGCCTTTAGTGTGAGCCAGAGGCTAAACCAGAAAGTGATGACACCCCACTGGAGTCAGGTGGGTCAACACAGGGGCTCTGGGTACTATCTCACTGCTGAGGGAGCCTTGAACAAAAGGTCACTGCCATTTATGATCCCAGGGGTCATGGGGAAAGGGAGGGGAAAGGAGTAGGAGTAGAAAAGTACAGAGTACTGAGTCAGAGTGGAGGAAAAGTATCCTCAAGTTTCCCCAGTGAGGAAACTTTCAAGAATGCAGGTATGCATAAGAGCAAGGCCAGCCAGTTTGACCTGGGGCCTTGCCTCTAACTCTCTTCAGAGTCTACAATGCTCTGGCTGTGCACCAAGTCTGGTGTGGGGAGGGCAGCTTTCCCCTCTGAGGACTGCCAGATAAAGCATTTGTAATTGCCTATGATTGGGTCTAAAAACAAATCAGACACACGATTTTGGTCTGGAGCCAGAATTCTCAGCATCTTATTACTGCTCTCCGTGTAATTTCAACTGACACCATGGGGTAGGGGAGGGTGACCTCATCACCTCCTGGTGGTGTGGAAAGTCCTGACTCTGTACTAGGCTTCCTCTGTCCTCACCGCAGTGGGGAAGAGGAAGGACAGTTCTTTACTGCTGGGCTAGAGTGGAGTCCAGACTCCCTATGTGCTCTTGACTGACACTCTGAGTGTGGAAGTTTTGCCTCCTTTTTGGCATGGGTAGGGGTAGGGCACAGCTTTTTCTGTAGTGTTTGGAGTAGAACAGCTATTTTCTGTAAACTTTCTGTCTTGCTAGATTGTCCTTTCCCTGGTTTTTTGGCTAGAAAGAGCAGGCTTTCTTGGGGCTTTTTAGTCTGTGTTCTTTGGTCTTTCCCAGTTGTTGACTTTTTACTTCTATATCTGGAACGTATGAGGCAAAAAGGTAACCCAGGGATCTCATAGTGTGTGCTTCCTTGAGTCCTGAGATACCTAGTCTGTCTGCCTTCTCGCCTCCCTCCAGAGCTTACTTATGTTTGTTTTATGCATAATGGTCATGGTTCTTAATTGTAATTAGTGGGAGGAGTAGGGAAAAGTAATTTCCTCCATCATCCCAAAAGTGCAAGTGTGTTTCCTTGAATTTTTAAAATTTAAACAATCAAATTAATAAAATATTACAAATTAAATAGAAAGACTTATTCATTATGGGAAAGACAACAATCTGTTGTCCTACTCCTACACATCTTTAGCATTATCCCTCAGAGATAAACACTTTAATCATTTGTTTCTATTTCTTTATAATTAAATAATGTGTTTATTTTATTATTTTTAATTTATCATCTCTAAACATCATCCTGCTATGTTATAAAATAATTTAATTTGCTGACACTGTCTTCTCCTTCTCTCTTCTCTTAATTGTTGCCATGCATCATTAATCCTAGTTCTGCTATGCAACTTCAAATTATACTCAGTCTCTGTTACTATACTTACCATAGGCAGTATTTCTTGTCTTCCCACTTCGTAATGTTAGTCCTCCCTTCCTTTCCTTCACCATTTCCCCCTCAATCTAACAGCCTCTGACAACTACACATTTATTTTACCTTCTTGCCTGCCCTACTTTCACATAGTTTTATTTTAAAACAATTTCAGTGTACCCAGTTTATATAATACCACTTTATATGTGTTAAGTTGTATGTTAGTCAAGGTCCAGATAGGAGATAGAAATCACATATGGTATTAAATAGACAGAATTTGAAGAATTGTTAACTAAATCTAAGTTTTTTAACCAGGTAGCTGAAAGAGTAAAAAGTGAATTCTAGTTATCAAGGAGGTAGCAACTGTAGGAAGCAGCTACCATTTTTTGGATTGAGAGAACAAAGAGAAGGTATTGGAATTATTAAAACTTGGAAACTTAAGAGGAGAGACCCCACAGAGCTGAGTTCAGACTTCAAAGGGGGTGGTGCTGCTCGGCGCGGAGTGTGGACGTGATGCTGAAAACTTTGCAAACCTGATCCAGCTGCAGCCGTGGGAAGGGGTTGCTGCCACTGGTGGGAAAAGAGTTAATGGGGTGATGTCCATGGAAATGGGGAGCGGAAGGGAGGAAGCGAGCCTCTCCTCCGCCCTCTGCCTTGCAGTCTTCCTCTAGGGACCCCATCAGTCAGCTGGAAAAACAGAAATGTGATCTGTAGAGACCTGGAGCCAGCAGAGTGTAGAGGGTGGTTTGGAGCCAAGAGAAAGTAACTTAATAACTGGCACTAGTTGTCACTTGGTAATTATTCTCATGTTGTTTGATAGATGCTTTTGACAAGGGCTGTGCATTTTATCTCTTCCATAAGTTCAATTTTCCTGTAAAGTATGTATATATATATATATATATATATATATATATATATATTATAGACTGTGGGTACAAAATATGGGAAACACTCTATGAGCAGACTTAGTTCACTTTAAACCATATTCGGCTAATGGAATAATTTAAAATTTCCTTGATTAGTGGTAGCCCGAAGGGAGTAAAAAGTATAAAGCAGGGTGGAGTAACTTGAGAGAGGAGAGGAGAGAGTATATCACAGATATATATTCATTACTTCTCAGTTTGGCCCTCCAGATCATTTTATAGGTTTCCTTAGGCCATTGACTGCTCACCTGTACTCTAGGGAATGCTGAATCCTTTTTGTACAAACACGTATTCCAGTGTTGGCAAAAGATTCGCTATATCAGGAGCACCTGAGACAGTGGTAATGAGTCATGCTGCCTCTTAGTGACTGTTTTCAGAGGTGAGGCATGGAAGCCAACCCTAGCTAAACACTACCCTACCTTAAAAAAAAATAGCAGCATCTTTGGAAATGGAAGGGGAAGATGAAATGTGAGACAGAGATGAAAGGATCTAGGATTGTAAGCTTTCTTCTTCCCTCAATGGTCAGGAAAATAGGAAATGAGGACAATTTGTCTTATTGTGGATGTTTTATTTTATCTACTAGATCAAATAAACGGCCTCACCCCAATACATGTATTCTCCATGTATTTAACGAAATTAGATGAAAGAATAATAAATGCCCAGGTGACCCTAAAGAGAGTTCACACAACACTGCTTATCCAACATCCATGGCTGCACGGGATGAAAATATAGAAAGTAAAATCCATTGACAAATTAGAACTTCATGAAGTAACACAGTGTAATGTGTTAGGAAAGCTCTTTGACTTCTTGGAGCAGAGAGTCACTCTATCGATCTCAAGAAATGGGTGGGAAATTATTGCTTTGATTCTTACATTGATTGATTGATTGATTTAACATCTTTATTGGAGTATAATTGCTTTATATTATTGTACTAGTTTCTGCTGTATAACAGAGTGAATCAGGTATACATATACTTATATCCCCATATCCCCTCCCTCTTGCATATCCCTCACACCCTCCCTATCCCACCCCTCTAGGTAGTCACAAAGCACTGAGCTGATCTCTGTGTGCTATGCGGCTGCTTCCCACTAGCTATTTTACATTTGGTAGTATATATATGTCAATGACATTCTCTCACTATGTCCCAGCTTACGCCTCCCCCTCCCTGTGTCCTTAAGTCCATTCTCTAAGTCTATGTCTTTATTCCTGTCCTGTCCCTAGGTTCTTCAGAAACTTTTTTTTTCTTAGATTCCATATATATGTATTAGCATACGATATTTGTTTTTCTCTTTCTGACCTACTTCACTCTGTATGACAGACTCTAGGTCCATCCTCCTCACTACAAATAACTCAATTTCATTTCTTTTTATGGCTGAGTAATATGTGCCACATCTTCTTTATCCATTCATTTGTCGATGGACACTTAGGTTGCTTCCATGTCCTGACTATTGTAACTAGTGCTGCAATGAACATTGTGGCACATGACTCTTTTTGAAGTATGGTTTTCTCAAGTTATATGCCCAGTAGTGGGATTGCTGGGTCATATGCTAGTTCTATTTTTAGTTTTTGAAGGAACCTCCATACTGCTCTCCATAGGGGCTGTATCAATTTACATTCCCACTAACAGTGCAAGAGGGTTCCCTTTTCTCCACACCCTCTCCAGCATTTATTGTTTGTAGATTTTTTGATGATGGCCATTCTGACTGGTGTGAGGTGATCCCCCACTGTGGTTTTGATTTGAATTTCTCTAATGATTAAAGATGTTGAGCATCCTTTCATGTGTTTTTGGCAATCTGTATATCGTCTTTGGAGAAATGTCTATTAAGGTCTTCTGCCCATTTTTGGATTGTGTTGTTTGTTTTTTTGATATTGAGCTGCATGAGCTGCTTGTATATTTTGGAGATTAGTCCATTGTCAGTTGCTTCATTTGCAAATCTTTTCTCCCATTCTGAGGGTTGTCTTTTCATCTTGTTTATGGTTCCCTTTACTGTGCAAAAGCTTTCAAGTTTCATTAGGTCACATTTGTTTATTTTTGTTTTTATTTCCATTTCTCTAGGAGGTGGGTCAAAAACAATCTTGCTGTCATTTACCTCATGGGGTGTTCTGCCTATGTTTTCCCCTAAGAGTTTTATAGTGTCTGGCCTTATATTTAGGTCTTTAACCCATTTTCAGTTTATTTTTATGTATGGTGTCAGGAGTGTTCTAATTTCATTCTTTTACATGTAGCTGTCCAGTTTTCCCAGCACCACTTATTGATGAGGCTGTCTTTTCTTCACTGTATATTCTTGCTTCCTTTATCAAAGACAAGGTGAACATATGTGTGTGGGTTTATCTCTGGGCTTTCTATCCTGTTCCATTGATCTATGTTTCTGTTTTTGTGCCAGTACCACACTGTCTTGATTACTGTACATTTGTAGTATAGTCTGAAGGCAAGGAACCTGATTCTTCCAGCTCTGTTTTTCTTTCTCAAGATTGATTTGGCTATCCGGGGTCTTTTGTGTTCCCATACAAATGGTGAAATTTTTTGTTCTGGTTCTGTGAAAAATGCCATTGGTAGTTTGATAGGGATTGCATTGAATCTGTAGATTGCTTTGGGTATTATAGTCTTTTTCACAATGTCAATTCTTCCAATCCAATAACATGGTATATTCTCTCCATCTATTCGCAACATCTTTAATTTCTTTCATCAGTGACTTATAGTTTTCTGCATAGAAGTCTTTTGTCTCCTTCGGTAGGTTTATTCCTAAGTATTTTATTCTTTTTGTTGCAATGGTAAATGGGAGTGTTTTCTTAATTTCACTCTCAGATTTGGCATCATTACTGTATAAGAATGCCAGAGATTTCTGTGCATTAATTTTGTATCCTGCTACTTTACCGGATTCATTGATTAGATCTAGTAGTTTTCTGGTAACATCTTTAGGATTCTCTATGTATAGTATCATGTCATCTTCAAACAGTGACAGCTTTACTTCTTCTTTTCCAATTTGGATTCATTTTATTTCTTTTTCTTGTCTGATTGCTGTGGCTAGACTTCCAAAACTATGTTGAATAAGAGTGGTGAGAGTGGGCAACCTTGTTTTGCTCCTGATCTTAGTGGAAATGGTTTCAGGTTTTCACCAGTGAGAATGATGTTGGCTGTAGATTTGTCATATATGACCTTTATTATGATAAGGCAAGTTCCTTCTATGCCTACTCTCTGGAGGGTTTTTATCATAAATGGGTGTTGAATTTTGTTGAAAGCTTTCTCTGCATCAATTGCGATTATCATATGGTTTTTATCCTTCCATTTGTTAATATGGTGTATCACATCGATTGATTTGTGTATATTGAAGAATCCTTGCATTCCTGGGATAAACCCCACTTGATCATGGTGTATGATCCTTTTAATGTGCTGTTGGATTCTGTTTGTTGGTATTTTGTTGAGGATTTTTGCATCTATGTTCATCAGTGATATCAGCCTGTAGTTTTCTTTTTCTGTGACATCTTTTTCTGGTTTTGGTATCCAGGTGATGGTGGCCTCATAGAAAGAGTTTGGGAGTATTCCTCCCTCTGCTATATTTTGGAAGAGTTTGAGAAGGATAGGTGTTAGCTCTTCTCTAAATGTTTGATAGAATTCCCCTGTGAAGCCATCTAGTTCGGGGTTTTTGTTTATTGGAAGATTTTTAATCACAGTTTCAGTTTCAGTGCTTGTGATTGGTCTGTTTATATTTTCTGTTTCTTCCTCGTTCAGTCTCGGAAGTTTGTGCTTTTCTAAGTGTTTGTGCATTTCTTCTAGGTTGTGCCTTTTATTGGCACATAGTTTTTTATAGTAGTCTCTGATGATCCTTTGTATTTCTTCAGTGTCAGTTGTAACTTCTCCGTTTTTATTTATTTCTGTTGATCTGAGTCTTCTCCCTTTTTTCTTGATGGGTCTGCTAATTGTTTATCAATTTTGTTTATCTTCTCAAGGAAACAGCTTTAGATTCATTAATCTCTGCTATTGTTTCCTTCATTTCTTTTCCATTTATTTCTGATCTGATCTTTATGATTTCTTTCCATCTGCTAACTTTGGAGGATTTTTGTTCTTTGTTTTCTAACTGGTTTAGGTGTAAGGTTAGGCTGTGTATTTGAGAGTTTTCTTTTTTCTTGAGTTAGGATTGTATTGCTATAAACTTCCCTCTTAGAACTGCTTTTGCTGCATCTTATAGGTTTTGGGTCATTGTGTTTTCATTGTCATTTGTTTCTAGGTGTTTTTTAATTTCCTCTTTGATTTCTTCAGTTATGCCTTGGTTACTTAGTAGCTTATTGTTTAACCTTCATATTTTTGTATTTTTTACAATTTTTTTCTTGTAATTGATATCTAATCTCATAGCATGGTTGTTGGAAAAGATACTTGATTCTTTAATTTTCCTAAATTTACCAAGGCTTGATTTGTGACCCAAGATATGATCTATCCTGGACAATATTCCATGAGCACTTGAGAAGAAAGTGTATTCTGTTGTTTTTGGATGGAATGTCTTATAAATATCAATAAAATCCATCTTGTTTAATGTATCATTTCATGCTTGTGTTTCCTTATTTATTTTCATTTTGGTTGATTTGTCCATTGGTGAAAGTAGGGTGTTAAAGTCCCCCACTATTATTGTGTTAGTGTTGATTTCCCCTTTATGGCTGTTAGCATTTGCCTTATGTATTGAGGTGCTCCTATGTTGGGTGTATAAATATTTACAATTGTTGTATCTTCTTCATGGATTGATCCCTTGATCATTATGTAGTGTCCTTCTTTGTCTCTTGTAATAATCTTTATTTTAAAGTCATTTTTTCTGATATGAGCATTGCTATTCCAGCTTTCCTTTGATTTCTATTTGCATGGAATATCTTTTTCCATCCCCTCACTTTCAATCTGTATGTGTCCCTAGGTCTGAAGTGGGTCTCTTGTAGACAACATATATATGGGTGTTGTTTTTGTATCCATTCAGCCAGGCTATATCTTTTGGTTGGAGCATTTTATCCATTTACATTTAGGGTAATTATCGATATGTATGCTCCTGTTACCATTTTCTTAACTGTTTGGGGTTTTGTTTTTGTAGGTCTTTTCTTTCTCTTCTGTGTCCTGCCTAGAGAATTTCCTTTAGCATTTGTTGTAAAGCTGATTTGGTGGTGCTGAATTCTCTTAGCTTTTGCTTGTCTGTAAAGGTTTTAATTTCTCCATCAAATCCAAATGAGATCCTTGTTGGGTAGAGTAATCTTGGTTGTAGGTTTTTCCCTTTCATCACTTTAAATATGTCTTGCCACTCACTTCTGGCTTGCAGAGTTTCTGCTGAAAGATCAGCTGTTATCCATATAGGGATTCCCTTGTATGTTATTTGTTGGTTTTCCCTTGTTGCTTTCAAGATTTTTTATTTGTAGTTAATTTTTATAATTTGATTAATATGTGTTTTGGTGTGTTTTTCTTTGGATTTTTCCTGTATGGGACTCTCTGCACTTCCTGGACTTGATTGATTATTTCCTCTCCCATATTAGGGAAGTTTTCAACTATAAACTCTTCATATATTTTCCCAGTCCCTTTCTTTTTCTCTTCTTCTTCTGGGACCCCTATAATTCGAATGTTGGTGTGTTTAATGGTGTCCCAGAGGTCTGTGAGATTGTCCTCGATTCTTTTCATTCTTTTTCCTGCTCTGCTGTAGTTATTTCCACTATTTTATCTTTCAGGTCACTTATCTGTTCCTCTGCCTTAGTTATTCTGCTATTGATTCCTTCTAGATAATTTTAAATTTCATTTATTGTGTTGTTCATCATTTTTTGTTTGCTCTGTTGTTCTTGTAGGTCCTTATTAAATGTTTCTTATATTTTCTCCATTCTATTTCCAAGATTTTGGATCATCTTTACTATCTTTACTCTGAATTCTTTTTCAGGTAGACTGCCTATTTCCTCTTCATTTGTTTGGTCTGGTGGGTTTTTACCTTGCTCCTTCATCAACTGTGTATTTCTCTGACTTCTCATTTTTCTCAACTTACTGTGTTGGGGGTCTCCTTTTTGCAGGGTGCAGTTTCATAGTTCCCATTGTTTTTGGTCTCTGGCGTCAGTAGGTAAGGTTGGTTCACTGGTTGTGTAGGGTTCCTGGTGGTGGGCACTGGTGCTTGTGTTCTGGTAGATGAGGCTGGATCTTGTCTTTCTGGCAGGCAGGACCCCGTCTGCTGGTGTGTTTTGAGGTGTCTGTGAACTTATTATGATTTTAGGTGGCCTCTCTTCTAATAAGAGTGTTTATGTTCCTGTCTTGCTAGTTGTTTGGCATGGGGTATCCAGAAGTGGAGCTTGCTGACCTTTGGGTGGAGCTGGGTCCTTGTGTTAAGATGGAGATCTCTGGGAGAGCTCTTGCTGATTGATATTACATGGGTCTGGGAGGTCTCTGGTGGTCCAATGTCCTGAACTCTTCTCTCCCACCTCAGAGTCTCAGGCCTGACAGCTGGCCCCAAGACCCTGTCAGCCACACAGCTCAGAAGAAAAGGGAGAAAAAAAAAAGAAAAAATATGTAAAATAAAATAAAATAATTAAAATTAAATTTTTAAAAAATATTAATAAAATAAAAAAATTTATAAAGTAATAAAAAAAGAAAAAAGAAATGAAGAGAGCAACCAAACCATTAAACTAGTCCACCAATGAGAACAAGTGCTAAAAACTAAACTAAGATAAACATAAAAATCAGAAACTGGTCAGTCGCATAAAGCAAACCCCACGTCTACAGTTGCTCCTAAAGTCCAGTGCCTGAATTTTGGGATAATTCATTGTCTATTCAGGTATTCCACAGATGCAAGGTACATTAAGTTGACTGTGTAGATTTAGTCTGCTGCTCCTGAGGCTGCTGAGAGAGATTTCCCTTTCTCTTCTTTGTTCCAACAGTTCCTGGGATTCGGCTTTGGACTTGGCCCCACCTCTGCATGTAGGTCGCCTGAGGGCGTCTGCTCTTCGCTCAGACAGGACGGGGTTAAAGGACCAGCTGATTCAGGGGCTCTGGCTCACTCAAGCAAGGGGGAGGGAGGGGTACGGATGTGGGGCGAGCCTGCGGCGGCAGAGGCCGGGGTAACGTTGCACCAGCCTGAGGCATGCCATGCGTTTTCCCGGGGAAGCTGTCCCTGGATCCCGGGACCCCGGCAGTGGCGGGCTGCACGGGATCCCGGGAGGGGAAGTGTGGAGTGACCTGTGCTCACACACAGGCTTCTTGGTGGCAGCAGCAGCGGCCTTAGCGTCTCGTGCCCGTCTCTGGGGTCCGTGCTGATTGCTGCAGCTCGTGCCTGTCTCTGGACCTCATTTAGGTGGTTCTCTGAATCCTCCTCATGCAACTCGAAACAATGGTCTTTTGCCTCTTCGTGAGCTCCAGACTACTCCCGGAATCCCTCCCAGCCAGCTGTGGCGCACTAACCCCTTCAGGCTGTGTTCACGCCGCCAACCCCAGTCCTCTCCCTGCAATCTGACCGAAGCCCGAGATTCAGCTCCCAGCTCCCGCCTGCCCCGGCGGGTGAGCAGACAGGCCTCTCGGGCTGGTGAGTGCCGGTCGGCACCGATCCTCTGTGCAGGAATCTCTCTGCTTTGCCCTCTGCACCCCTGTTACTGAGCTCTCCTCCATGGCTCCAAAGCTCCCCCCCTCCGCCACCCACAGTCTCCACCCGCGAAGGGGCTTCTGGTGTGTGGGAATCTTTCCTCCTTCACAGCTCCCTCCCACTGGTGCAGGGCCCGTCCCTATTCTTTTGTCTCTGTTTATTCTTTTTTCTTTGGCCCTACCCAGGTACGTGGGGAGTTTCTTGTCTTTTGGGAGTTCTGAGGTCTTCTGCCAGCGTTCAGTAGGTGTTCTGTAGGACTTGTTCCACATGTAGATGTATTTTTGATGTATTTGTGGGGAGGAAGGTGACCCCACATCTTAATCCTCTGCCGTCTTTTTTTTTTTTTTTTGTGGTACGCGGGCCTCTCATTGTTGTGGCCTCTCCCGTTGCGGAGCACAGGCTCCGGATGTGCAGGCTCAGAGGCCATGGCTCACGGGACCAGCCACTCCGCGGCATGTGGGATCTTCCCGGACCGGGGCACGAACCCATGTCCCCTGCATCAGCAGGTGGATTCTCAACCACTGCGCCACCAGGGAAGCCCTCCTCTGCCGTCTTGAAGCAGAAATTTTAAAGATGTATGTGGTAAAAAAAGAATCAGGGATCTCCTAGGATTTCTTGAAATCATTATAAAATGACATTTTTTTGAGCACCACACTGCCTCAGCCCCTGTGCCAGTTTTCCATTAAGTCATCGAAATCTCCTAAAACAAAACAAAACACAATTGAGATAGTGTTCTCATTTCCTGAGGCTAGAGATGCTGTCACTTGACAACGATTGTGAAGCAGTATGGTGCAGAGTGCAGTGCAGGGTCTGTGATTCTAATGCCAGTCTTCTCAACCCCTTCTGTTAACTACAGCCACCAAAACTAGTGAATCTTCTTGCTTTTAATAGTCAAGATAATCATGATCATTTAGCTAAATATAAGTGAATTATATATACACACATGAAAGCTATTATGTGTTTTTATAAGAATCACTAATTCTAGAGGATAATTAAACCCATTCTTCTGTTTGAGCTTATTATCTTTTCCTATCTAAGCTAAAACATTACAGTTTATTAAATTTGATATTAATGTAGAAATAATTTTATGACATTTTACTTTTATTAGAAATAATTCATATTTTTTATACAAAGGAGGATAATCATTTAACAACTCATTCAATACAAAGTATAGATAGAAAATGACATTTTAGTTTTGATTAAGATGATCTGTGATTCCTGCTGAGAAGGTTGCCTACAGTCATAGAACTAATCAGAGCTAGAAATACAGTATGGCAATCTTGATTTCTCGTCCAATGATCCACTTAGTTAAAACAGAGCTCATGCTTTTTATAAAGCAATGTCATTAGTCACAAATACATCTAGTTTGGTAAGAAAGGAGTGAAAATTAGACGTTAGGAGAAATAATTATTTATGTAATTTATGTATTTATACCAACTAATCTTTCTTTTTGAACTAATTGTTAAATATCATCTATCCATTTCCTCAAAGAAAAGTTTTATAGACTAAGGAAAAGTATATAACTATGCTTGATTCTCAGTTGCCCTTGTTGAGATACAGAATTTGTATTTAGAGCTGATTTTGTAAAGTCCTAAGGATGACTTGTAGGATTGATGCCAAAAAATTAAAGATTACTATTGATTATATCATCCTCATGCTAATGAGTAACCTCTGTGATATATGGTGTTGATTTATATTTTATTAATCTAGGTTTTCACTGGCACTTTAATTTAGAAACTGTCTTTACTTTTTTAGAATTTTTATAATGGTTTATAGGGATTATAATGCCCTCTAAATATTTCTGTTTTCAATCCATTGACTTAAGCCAGAAAATGACTTTCTAATCAATATTTCTTCCTCCTAGTTTGTCCTCATTTCAAGTCTCTAAAAAGCATCCTGAAAAAAATCACTATCTTTAGTTTTTCTCTTTGCCTTTATTATTAGATTATAATAAAGATTCATTTTATTCTTTTTTTTGTTTTGTTTGCTTAATTTACCTGTACTTCCACATAAAATATTTTGTTTTAGAGCTTTTAATTGCAAAATATTCATTAAGAATGTGCATATTTAATAATGCTTGATAAGTGTTTTAGCACAGTATTGGGCACTTCATAAAGCCTTAATAAAAATTTGTTTTATTATTATTAGACCCGTTAGTAGCATGAGCGGTGCAATAGAACTTTAGATCAAAGACTCTGTCCTCAAGAACAGATTTTGAAATTCAGTAATGGGGGAGATATGACATTTAAGAAGGAGAGAATGCATAAGCCAAGTCTATGTCTTGGTGCATCTATCTTGTCTCTGATGCCCTGGCTTACCTTCCCCTCACCTGCTATCCCCTTGCTTGATACAAAACTCGAAACTGAAAACTGAAAGCCACTGGGACAGTGCCTGTGCAAATGTTGGCTCACATCATAATTCCTGGTGCTTGGGAACATTCCAAATCATGAACCACAGAGTTTGACCAAGAAAACTTTGGAGATCTTCAGGACAGTCAGTATTATTCCTTGGAGAGCTCATCACATTTTTAGTAAATTTCAGGAAGCGGTTCCTGTAGTTACTCTGGAGCCCTGAGGCCATTCAGAGGTGGAATGTAGTGTGTCCTGAGGAACACTGAGGACAACTCTAGGCATGGTTATTCAGTAGGTGGCCCAGTCTGTGCTTCTAAATAGCCTCAGGACATAAGCTGGATCGAGATTTTTGAACTAGATTAATTACAAACCTTGTTGTCTGGGCTTTGAAAGGAACTGGTTTTACCCTGAGGAAGTGGTGTTTGGAGCATAAAGCAACAGCCATTTACTAGATTTCCTTAGATTCTTCTGTGCCAGCCAATTCCAACAATATTTACTTGATACTCACTAGGTGTCCAATACTATGCTAGCTATTCTGTTGAAATATACATCATAAAGTTTTTGCCCTTGAGTGGCTTACAATTCCAAAGGAGTGGGTTTTAAACTGTGTTCATTGCACTTTAGGGCTCTAAGGGGAATCCCATAGCCTTCATAGAGATTGCTACAATTTTAGAATTGCACCTGGTATGTAATAAATGCTCACTTGTGAGCTTAGTGTTCAACTAAGGAACTTCTCTTTTATTTGCTTTATATACTTTATATATATATATATATATATATATATATATATATATATATATATATATCTTCCAAGTAAGATTTTATTTGAAAAAAGGTTCTACTCCTAAGTAAAGTTTGAAAAAGTAATGTTCTCAAGTATGCCTTGTTTCAGGGTCATTCTTAATATTCATATATTCATTCCATCAAGATTTTACTCAATTTTATAACATTATAAAGTCATACTTTTGATTAAATGACTGTCTATAAAAGAACAAAGCATTTTGACAAATATGTGGGTTTTTTTGTAAATACTATACTTTAATTTTTAAAAATAAATAAATAAAAACAAAAGAACATGGTAGAAGAGTACTTAATGACATGCAACATGTTCATAATATATTAAAGCTATTTTAAAGCGATTGACCAACAGTATGATCCCACTGTTCACAAAGAAAATTTGTATACATAACATAAAACCCTAGATAAAAGACTAGAAGGATATACAAAAATTAATAATAAACAGTAATAGTAATTACTTGCAGACAGTGAGATTCAGAGCTATTTTTATCCCTCCCTCCTATTTTCAAAGTTTTCTACAATAATTATGTACTACTTTTCATGTTAAGGAAAAGGAAACAAATATTATATATATATGTATATATATATATTTATATAAAGTTTGGGAAATAATTTAATGTTATTTATGAATTTGTATATTTCACTGTACATTTCTTTTTCCAAATAACAAATTTTTTGTTTTTCTCTTATTGTCTTTGGACTTCTCTCTTTAACTTTTGCTATTTTAGTTATGATATATCTTGTTGTGACTCTGTTTGGGTTCATTGTTTTGGACTCTCTGTGCTTCCTGTACCTAGATATCTGTTTCCCTCCTCAGGAAGGAAGTTAGGGAAGTTTTCAGCCATAATTTCATCAAATACATTTTCTACTCCTTTCTCTCCTTTCCCTTCTGGGACCCATATAATGTGAATGTTAGTAAGCTTGATGTTATCCCAGAGTCCCTTAAAGTATCCTCATTTTTTAAAATTTGTTTTTCTTTTGCTCTGATTGCGATTTCCATTATTCTAACTTCCAGATCATTTATGAGTTCTGTATCACCTAGTCTGCTGTTCATTCCTTCTAGTGTCTTTTTCATTTGAGTCATTGTATTCTTCAGCTCTGACTTGTTCATTTTTTTTCCTTAGTTCTTTTTTGAAATTCTCATCCTGTTCATCTATTCATTTCCCAAGTTCAGTTAGCATTCTTCTTACTATTGCTTTGAACTCTTTATCAGATAAATTATTTATCCTTGTTTCATCAGGGTTTTTAAAAGTTTTTTTTTCTACTTCTCTTGTTTGAAACATATTCCTGATTTCTCATTTTAATTTTCTCTGTCTATAAAATTAGGTGAAACAGTTACCTTTTCCAATATTGAATCATGTCCTTGTGTGGGAGCATTTCTTTTTTTATTTTTTAACATCTTTATTGGAGTATAATTGCTTTACAATGGTGTGTTAGTTTCTGCTGCATAACAAAGTGAATCAGCTATACATATACATATATCACCATATCTCCTCCCTCTTGCATCTCTCTCCCACCATCCCTATCCCACCCCTCTAGGTGGTCATAAAGCACTGAGCTGATCTCCCTGTGGGATCATTTCTATATAGTCTGCTGTGCCCATTGGCTTTGGTGGGACTGCTAGTTTTGAAGTCAGGATGGACCACATATTTCCCCTTCCCCCCAAGGATGCTCTGGCAACCACCACTTTGGTGGGAAGTAGGGCTTGATTCAGGGGGGTTAGAATCAGAGCCAGATGTGAACTGGGCTTCTCTTATGCTCAATATCCATGATTGCCCTAATGCGGCACAGGTCAGGGCTGAAGGGGCTGGAGCAGGAGCCCTAAGGAAACTGGGTTTCTCCAGGGTGTGATGGTAGTCTGCACCTTGACTAGGGCCATAGCCTGAGTCTGAGGGCTTGGGACTGCACTACTGTGCTGGCTTCACTTTTCCCCTGGTGTGTGTGCCTTGTTTAGAGGCTGGGTTGTGGCCAGAGGTTTGGAGCTGCACTAATGTGCTGGTTTCACTCCCTCTCAGGGGTGCACGTGGATGCATGTGTTGGCAATTGCTGCCTCTGCCCTGGTCAGAGGTGGGCTGGAGCCTGACCTGGCTCCATCCCCTCCAAGTGTGCACACTCTCATTGGCAATGGCAGCCTCCACCTTAGCAGGAGCAGAGCTGGAGGAGGAGGTGTTGGAGCAGGAACCTGGTGTAGGTTGGTGGTGCGCTGGGGCAGTCCTACAGGTCGGCCAGAGCATCAGGCATTTCTCAATTTGCTGCCTTCATGCTGTGACTGGGAGGAGGCAAACCTGTGCACGTGCTTTTCAAGAGTGAAGTCTCGAATTCTCACAGCTTTTGGTATTCCCAGCTGCTTTATTTATTTATTTATTTATTTATTTATTTATTTATTTATTTTTGTGGTACGCGGGCCTCTCACTGTTGTGGCCTCTCCCATTGTGGAGTGCAGGCTCCGGACGCACAGGCTCAGCGGCCATGGCTCACGGGCCCAGCCGCTCTGCGGCACGTGGGATCTTCCCGGACCGGGGCACGAACCCGTGTCCCCTGCATCGGCAGGCGGATTCTCAACCACTGCGCCACCAGGGAAGCCCCCCAGCTGCTTTTTAAACCAGCTAAGGGGGCTCATCTCACTGTTGGACCACAGGGCAAGGGTGCTTAATATGTGGCTTGAGCCCCTTTTTCCCCAGCGAGGATCCCTGAGCCTGTGATATCCCCCTTCTCTTCTGGGTCACCTGCTAGGAGTGTTTTTTTTTTTTTTTTTTTTAAGAGCATTTCAAATGCATCTTAGAGGAGGGAAGAATCAGGAAGGAAAGGAGAGCAGTTTTTTTTTTTTTTTTCTTTTTAAAATAAATTTATTTATTTATTTATTTTTAGCTGTGTTGGGTCTTCATTTCTGTGCAAGGGCTTTCTCTAGTTGCGGCGAGCAGGGGCCACTCTTCATCGCAGTGCGTGGACCTCTCGCTATCGTGGCCTCTCTTGTTGTAGAGCACAGGCTCCAGACGCACAGGCTCAGTAGTTGTGGCTCATGGGGCCAGTTGCTCTGCAGCATGTGGGATCTTCCCAGACCAGGGCATGAACCCGTGTCCCCTGCATCGGCAGGCAGACTCTCAACCACTGCACCACCAGCGAAGCCCAGGAGTGTTGTTTTTGACGAGATTGTTTCTCCTCTCCTTCTGCCAGATTCATCGTGGTTCTTTCTTTATAGCCTTGGTGTAGAAGAGCCGTTCTGCTAGTATTCAGATCAATTTCAGCAAGAGTTCTCTATATGTAGTTGTTGTTTTGATGTGTTTGTGAGGGGACATAAGCTCAGCATCTTCATACTCTGCCATCTTGATCCTGCCTCTTGGTAAGATTCTTTTCTATTCCATTAGTAACAAAATGTGAGAGTAGTACTAGCAAATGGAGGTTTTGAAAATTTAACTTTTTATTTTTTGTAATATTTTCTTACAGATCCATCATTTATCCTAGCTCTTCCACTTACTGTGTGACTCTAGGCAATTATTTAATCACTCTGTGATTCAGTTTCTTCATTTTCAAAGTGGGAACAATGATGTTAAATTTAGTTACAGGGAGTCTTCAGGAGCTGAATAGTTAACATTTAAGAGGGTTAACTCTTTCCCATGACTTCCTCCTCCTTCTGTTCTTTTTCTTCTTCATCCTATTTGTATTTCATCCTTGTGGACTAAGTAGGAGTTACTACTTCCTGTGTATGTGCTTAAATATTTGCACCCCAAGATGACTTTTCAGTGAATGTACATGATTTGCACCAAAGATATTCTGCTTTCAACTCATTGCCTTGTTCTGCTCAGTGATCTGATTGCCTTTTTGTCTGTTAGAACAACGTTAGAATGACTGCAAAGGCTATCTTATTTTTCTGAAGGCATTCAGAATCAATTTTTCCCTGATCATAAATTGTATTATTTATCCCTAGCTCTAGAACCTGCATTAGTTTGTTAGGGCTGCCATTACAAAATACAACAGACTGGGTGGCTTGCCCAAAAGTTTTATTTTCTCAGTTCAGGAGGCTAGAAGTTTGAGATCAATTTGCCAATTTGGTTTCTTTTGAAGCCTCTCTCTTTGGCTTGTCTTCTCCCTGTATCTTCATACTGACTTTCTGTTGTACATGTCTGTGTCCTAATTTCTTCTTATAAGGGCCCTAGTTACCCTAAATAACCTCATTTTAATATAATTAATATTTTAAAGACTGTCTCCAAATACAGCCACATTCTGATGTACTGGGGGCTAGGGCTTCAACATATGATTTTTGGAAAGACATGATTCAACTCATAATAAGAACTTAACTTGCTTTCCAAGAAGCTCATATCTTAGTTTTCTGACCTACTTCTAGTTTGTAAAATTCCTTAAACATTCTCTTTACCTTTATAACTTCACCACATAGAAGAGTCATTTTCAAATTATGAAATTATACTCTATACTCTAATATTTTAAAATTATTGATTGAAATGAATCTCTACGCTGATCTCTGTGACAACTCCTCCACTGGTTGCATTTCTCTATTTCTATGCTTTAATTCTTGGCACTAAGGCATTTCTTTATACATGATAAAATATTTTTCTGTGAATATAACTCAGTAGTGATTTAACTTTAAGATAATCTCTGATTGAAAGGTCTCAAGCTTCCTATTCATCTGTTAATTTACTGTTGTTTTTTTTTTAAACATCTTGGAGTATAATTGCTTTACAATTGTATTTTAGTTTATGCTTTATAACAAAGTGAATCAGTTATACATATAAATATATTCCCATATCTCCTCCCTCTTGTGTCTCCCTCCCACCCTCCCTATCCCACCCCTCTAGGTGGTCACAAAGCACTGAGCTGATATCCCTGTGTTATGCAGCTGCTTCCCACTAGCTATCTATTTTACATTTGGTAATGTATATATGTCCATGCTACTCTCTCACTTTGTCCCAGCTTACCCTTCCCCTTCCCCGTGTCCTCAAGTCCATTCTCTATGTCTGCCTCTTTATTCCTGTCCAGCTCCTAGGTTCTTCAGAAACATTGTGGGTTTTTTTAGATTCCATATATATGTGTTAGCATACAGTATTTGTTTTTCTCTTTCTGACTTACTTCACTCTATATGACAGTCTCCATGTCCATCCACCTCACTACAATAATTCAATTTCATTTCTTTTTACAGCTGAGTAATATTCCATTGTATATATGTGCCACATCTTCTTTATCCATTCATCTCTTGATGGACTGAGGTTGCTTCCATGTTCTGACTATTGTAACTAGTGCTGCAATGAACATTGTGGTACATGACTCTTTTTGAATTATGGTCAAGGTATATGCCCAGTAGTGGGATTCCTGGGTCATATGGTATTTCTCTTTTCAGTTTTTTAAGGAACCTCCATACTGTTCTCCATAGTGGCTGTATCGATTTACATTGACACCAACAGTGCAAGAGGGTTCGCTTTTCTCCAAACTCTCTCCAGCATTTACTTTTTGTAGATTTCTGATGATGGCCATTCTGACTGGTGTGAAGTGATACCTCATTGAAGTTTTGATTTGCATTTCTCGAATGATTAGTGATTTACCGAATCCTTTTATGTGTTTGTTGGCAATCTGTATATCTTCTTTGGAGAAATGTCTATTTAGGTCTTCTGCCCATTTTTGGATTGGGTTGTTTGTTCATTTGATATTGAACTGCTTGTAAACTTTGGAGATTAATCATTCATTTGTCAGTTGCTTCATCTGGAAATATTTTCTCCCATTCTGAGGGTGGTCTTTTCATCTTGTTTATGGTTTCCTTTGCTGTGAAAAAGCTTTAAAGTTTCATTAGGTCCCATTTGTTTATTTTTGTCTTTATTTCCATTTCTCTAGGAGGTGGGTCAGAAAGGATCTTGCTGTGATTTATGTCATGGAGTGTTCTGCCTAAGTTTACCTCTAAGAGTTTGACAGTGTCTGGCCTTACATTTAGGTCTTTAATCCATTTTGACTTTATTTTTGTATATGGTGTTAGGGAGTGTTCTAATATCATTCTTTTACATGTAGCTGTCCAGTTTTCCCAGCACCATTTATTGAAGAGGCTGTCTTTTCTCCATTGTATATTCTTGCCTCCTTTATCAAATATAAGGTGATCGTATGTGCATGGGTTTATCTCTGGGCTTTCTAACCTGTTCCATTAATCTATATTTCTGTTTTTGTGCCAGTACCATACTGTCTTGATTACTGTAGCTTTGTAGCATAGTCTGAAGTCTGGGAGCCTGATTCCTCCAGCTCCATTTTTATTTCTCAAGATTGCTTTGGCTATTCAGGGTCTTTTGTGTTTCTATACATTGTGATACTTTTTATTCTAGTTCTGTGAAAACTGACAGTGGTAGTTTTAGAGGACTTGCATTTAATCTGTAGATTGCTTTGGGTAGTATAGTCATTTTCAAAATGTTGTTTCTTCCAATCTAAGGAAATGGTATTTCTCTCCATCTATTTGTATCGTCTATAATTTCTTTCATTAGTGTCTTATAGTTTTCTGCATACAGGTCTTTTGTCTCCTTAGGTAGGTTTATTTCTAAGTATTTTATTCTTTTTGTTGCAATGGTAAATGGGAATGTTTCTTTAATTTATTTTTCAGATCTTTCATCCTTCATGTATAGGAATGCAAGATATTTCTGTGCATTAATTTTGTATCCTGCTACTTTACCAAATTCATTGATTAGGTCTAGTAGTTTTCTGGTAGCATCTTTAGGATGCTCTATGTATAGTATCATGTCATCTGCAAACAGTGACAGCTTTAATTCTTCTTTTCTGATTTGGATTCATTTTATTTCTTTTTCTTCTCTGATTGCTGTGGCTAAAACTTCCAAAACTATGTTGAATAATAGTGGTCAGAGTCGGCAACCTTGTCTTGCTCCTGATCTTAGTGAAAATGGCTTCAGTTTTTCACCACTGAGAAGGATGTTGGCTGTGGGTTTGTCATATATGGCCTTTATTATGTTGTGGTAAGTTCCCTCTATGCCCACTTTCTGGAGTGTTTTTAGCATAGATGGGTGTTGAATTTTGTCAAAATTTTTTCTGCATCTATTGAGATGATCTTTTTTTTTTTTTTTTTTTTTTTTTTTTTTTTTTTTTACGGTACACGGGCCTCTCACTATTGTGGCCTCTCTCATTGCAGAGCACAGGCTCTGGACACGCAGGCTCAGCAGCCATGGCTTACGGGCCCAGCCATTCCTCCCAGACTGGGGCACGAATCCATGTCCCCTGCATCAGCAGACAGACTCCCAACCACTGTGCCACCAGGGAAGTTGATCATATGGTCTTTAATCCTTCAGTTTGTTAATATGGTTTATCAACTTGATTGATTTGTGTATATTGAAGAATCCTTGCATTCCTGGGATAAACCCCACTTGATAGTGTGTATGATCCTTTTAATGTGCTCTTGGATTCTGTTTCTTAGTATTTTGTTGAGGATTTTTGCATCTATGTTCATCAGTGATATTGGCCTGTAGTGTTTCTTTTTTGTGGCACCTTTGTTTGGTTTTGGTGTCTGGGTGATGGTGGCCTCGTAGAATGAGTTTAGGAGCATTCCTCCCTCTGCTATATTTTGGAAGAGTTTGAGAAGGATAGGTGTTAGCTCTTTTCAAAATGTTGGATAGAATTTCCCTATGAAGCCATCTGGTTCTGAGCTTTTGTTTGTTGGGAGATTTTTAATTACAGATTTTTAATTACACTGTAATTTTTAATTACAGTGCTTGTGATTGGTCTGTTTATATTTTCTGTGTCTTCCTGGTTCAGTCTCAGAAAGTTGTGCATTACTAGGAGTTTGTCCATTTCTTCTAGGTTGTCCATTTTATTCACATATAGTTGCTTGTAGTAATCTTTCATGATCCTTTGTATTTCTGCAGTGTCAGTTGTTACTTCTCCTTTTTCATTTCTAATTCTATTGTTTTGAGTCTTCTCCCTTTTTTTCTTGAAGAGTCTGGCTAATGGTTCATCAATTTTGTTTATCTTCTCAAAGAACCAGGTTTTAGTTTTATTTACTTTGCTATCATTGCCTTCATTTCTTTTTCATTTATTTCTGCTCTTTATGATTTTTTTCCATCTGCTAACTTTGGAGATTTTTGTTCTACTTTCTCTGATTGCTTTAGGTGTAAGATTAGGTTCTTTATTTGAGGGTTTTCTTGTTTCTTGAGGTACGATTGTGTTGCTATAAACTTCCCTCTTAGAACTGCTTTTGCTGCATCCCATAAGTTTTGGGTCACCGTGTTTTTATTGTCATTTGTTTCTAGGCATATTTTGATTTCCTCTTTGATTTCTTCAGTGATCTCTTGGTTATTTAGTAGGGTAGTGTTCAGCCTCCATGTGTTTGTATTTTTTACAGATTTTTTCCTGTAATTGATATGTAGTCTCATAGCATTGTGGTCAGAAAAGTTACTTGATGTGATTTCAATTTTCTTAAATTTACCGAGGCCTCATTTGTGAGCCAAGATATTATCTATCCTGCAGAATGTTACATGGGCACTTGAGAAGAAAGTGTAATCTGCTGTTTTTGGCTGGAATGTCCTATAAATATCAAGTATGTCCATCTTTTAAAATATATCATATAAACTTGCATGTATTTATTATCATTTTGAATATTCTGTCCATTGGTGAAAGTGGGGTGTTAAAGTCTTCCACTATTATTGTGTTGCTGTCGATTTCCCCTTTTATGGCTGTTTGTATTTGCCTTATGTATTGAGGTGCTCCTGTGTTGGGTGCATAAATATTTACAATTGTTATATCTTCTTCTTGGATTGATCCCTTGGTCATTATGCTGTGTCCTTCTTCGTCTCTTGTAATAGTCTTTATTTTAAAGTCTATTTTGTCTGATATGAGGATTACTACTCCAGCTTTCTTTTGATTTCCGCTTACATGGAATATCTTTTTCCATCCTCTCACTTTCAGTATGTATGTGTCCCTAGGTCTGAAGTGGGTCTCTTGTAGACAGCATATGTACAGGTCTTATTTTTATATCCATTCAGCCAGTCTATGTCTTTTGGTTGGAGCATTTAATTCATTTATATTTAAGGTAATTATCAATATGTATGTTCCTATTACTATTTTCTTAATTGTTTGGGGTTTGTTATTTTAAGTCTTTTCCTTCTCTTGTGTTTCCTGCCTAGAGAATTTCCTTTAGCATTTGTTGTAGAGGTGGTTTGGTGGTGCTGAATTCTCTTAGCTTTTGCTTGTCTGTAAAGGTTTTAATTTCTCCGTCAAATCTGAATGTGATCTTTGCTGAGTGGAGTAATCTTGGTTGTACGTTTTTCCCTTTAATCATTTTAAATATGTCCTGCCACTCCCTTCTGGTTTGCAGAGTTTCTACTGAAAGGTCAACTGTAAACCTTATGGGGATTCCTTTGTATGTTAATTGTTGCTTTTCCCTTACTGCTTTTAATATTTTTTCTTTCTATTTAATTTTTGATAGTTTGATTAATATGTGTCTTTTCGTGTTTATCCTGGACTTTTCCTGTATGGCAATCTCTGCACCTCCTGAACTTAACTATTTCCTTACCCATATTAAGGAAGTTTTCAACTATAATCTTTTCAACTATATTCTCAGTCCCTTTTTTTTTTTTTCTCTTCTTCTTCTGAGACCCCTATAATTCGAATGTTGGTGCATTTTATGTTGTCCCATAGGTGTCTGAAATTGTCCTCAATTATTTTCATTATTTATTCTTTATTCTACTCTGTGGTAGTTATTTCCACTATTTTATCTTCCAGGTCACTTATCCGTTCTTCTGCCTCATTTATTTTGCTATTGATTCCATCTAGAGAATTTTTAATTTTATTTATTGTGTTTTTCATCATTGTTTGTTTGCTCTATAATTCTTCTAAGTCCTTATTAAACTTTTCTTGTATTTTCTCCATTCTATTTCCAAGATTTTATATCATCTTTACTATCATTACTCTGAATTCTTTTTCAGGTAGACTTCCTATTTCCTCTTCATTTTTTGGTCTGGTGGGTTTTTACCTCGTCCTTCATCTGCAGTGTATTTCTCTGTCTTCTCATTTTGCTTAACTTACTGTGTTTTGGGTCTCTGTCTCACAGCCTGCTGGTTCGTAGTTCCCATTGTTTTTTGTGTCTACTCCCAGTGGGTAAGGTTGGTTCAGTGGGTTGTGTAGGCTTCCTGGTGGAGGGGACTGGTGTCTGTGGTCTGGTGGATGAGGCTGGATGTTGTCTTTCTGCTGGGCAGGATCAGTTCGGTGTTGTGTTTTGTGGTGTCTGTGATCTTATGATTTTAGGCAGCCTCTTTCTAATGGGTGGTGTTGTGTTCCTGTCTTGCTATTCCTGTTTGGCATAAGGTGTCCAGAACTGTAGCTTGCTGGCCATTGAGTGAGCCTGGGTCTTAGCATTGAGATGGAGATTTCTTTGAGTCCTTTCACTGTTTGATATTATGTGTGGCTGGGATGTCTCTGATAGACCAATGTCCTGAACTTGGCTCTCCCACCACAGAGTCTCAGGCCTGACAGCTGGTTGGAACACTAAGACCCTGTCAGCCACATGGCTCAGAAGAAAAGGGATATAAAGAATGAAAGAAAGAAGGAAAGAAAGATGAAAGAAAGAAAGGGAAAATAAATAAATAAAACAAAATAATGTTTTTATCATAGAAATAAATTATTATAAATAAAAAAATAAAATAGTAAGAAAAAAAGAGAAAGAAAGAAGAGAGCAGCCAAACCAAAATCAAATCCACCAATGATAAAAGCGCTGAAAACTACACTAAAAAATCCCCAAACATACAGTCAGAACCCTAGGACAAATGGCAAAAACAAAACTATACAGACAAAAAAATCACACAAAGAAGCATACACATACACACTCACAAAAGACAGAAAAGAAAAAATATATATATAAAAAGGAAGAGAGCAACCAAATCAATAAATGAATCTACCAATGATAATAAGCTCTAAATATTAAACTAAAATAAACCTAAACTGAAAAACAAATTAGATGCAGTAAGCAAACCCCAAGGCTACAGTTGCCCCCAAAGTCCACCACCTCAATTTGGGGATGATTCATTGTCTATTCAGGTATTCCACAATACAGTGTACATTAAGTTGATTTTGGAAATTTAATCCACTGCTCCTGAGGCTTCTGGGAGAAATTTCCCTTTCTCTTCTTTGTTCACGCAACTCTTGCAGTTGAGCTTTGGATTTGGCCTTGCCTCTGCGTGTAGGTCACCTGAGAGCATCTGTTCTTTGCTCAGACAGGATGGGGTTAAAGGAGTGGCTGATTAGGGGGCTCTGGCTCACTCAGAGCAGGATGAGGGCCGGGTACAGAATGTAGGATGAGCCTGGGGTGGCAGAGGTCATCATGACATTGCACCAGCCTGAGGCGCACAGTGTGTTCTCTTGGGGAAATTGTCCCTGGATCACAGGACTCTGGCAGTGGCAGGCTGCACAGGCTCGCGGGAGGGGAGGTGTGGAGAGTGACCTGTGCTTACACACAGGCTTCTTGGTGACTGCAGTAGCAGCCTTAGCATCTCATGCCTGTCTCTGGTATCTGCACTGATAGCTGCAGCTTGTGCCCATCTCTGGAGGTTGTTTAGGTGGTGCTCTGAATCCCCTCTCCTCACGCACCCTGAAACAATGTTTTTTTTGCCTCTTAGACATGTCCAGAGTTTTTCCCAACTCCCTCTCCTCTCAGCTAACTTTGGTGCACTAGCCGCCTTTAGTCTGTGTTCACGCAACCAACACCAGTCCTCTCCCTGGAATCTGACCTCTGAAGCCTGAGCCTCATCTCTCAGCCCCCACCCATCCCAGCAGGGGAGCAGAGAAGCCTCTTAGGCTGGTTAGTGGTGGTGGGCACCAATCCTCTGTGTGGGAATCTCTCCTGTTTGCCCTCTGCACCCCTGTTGCTGTGCTCTCCTCCATGACTCTGAAGCTTCTCCTCTGCCACCCCCCTACCCCAGCAGTGAAGCCGCTTTCTAGTGTGTGGAAACTTTTCCTCCTTCACAGCTCCCTCCCAGAGTTGCAGGTCCCATCCCTATTCTTCTGTCTCTGTTTTTCCTTTCTTCTTTTGCCCTATGCAGGTACGTGGGGAGTTTCTTGTCTTTGGGGAAGTCTGACGTCCTGCCAGCGTTCAGTAGGTGCTCTGTAGGAGTTGTTCCACATGTAGATGTAGTTTTGATGTATACTTCTCCACCATCTTGAAGGCATCCCCCCTCTAAGAGTTTTATAGTGTCTGGCCTTACATTTAGGTCTCTAATCCATTTTGAGTTTATTTTTGTGCATGGTGTTAGAGAATGTTCTAATTTCACTCTTTTACATGTATCTGTCCAGTTTTCCCAGAACCACTTATTGAAGAGGCAGTCTTTTCTCCATTGTATATTCTTGCCTCCTTTATCAAATATAAGGTGACCTTATGTGCATGGGTTTATCTCTGGGCTTTCTATCCTGTTCCATTGATCTATATTTCTGTTTTTGTTCCAGTACAATAGTGTCTTGACTACTGTACCTTTGTAGTATAGTCTGAAATCTGGGAGCCTGATTCCTCCAGCTCCATTTTTCATTCTCAAGATTGCTTTGCCTATTTGTAGTCTTTTGTCTTTCCATACAAAATGTGAAACTTTTTGTTCTAGTACTGTGAAAAATGCCAGTGGTAGTTTTATAGGGATTGAATTGAATCTGTAGATTGCTTTGGGTTATATAGTCATTTTCACAGTGTTAATTTACCCTTTTAAACAACTGTGATATTCCTTAAAGAAGTCAAATTACCCTTTTCCAATAGAGTATACTCTTTATTTATTGAGTAAGGGGAAGGAACTTGTGTTGTTTTGCTAAACTTCATGGCCAGGCTTATAGTCAAGGTACCATATAGCACCAAGATCATTAAATGGAATTATTAGGTACAGAGAGTTTTCAACAATGACATCTAGGTTAACTGGTTATGGCTAGAAATAGAGAAATCACTATCTGATAAAAAGTGGATGCAAAAAGCAAGAAAGGAGGTTGGCAATGTGTAAGGGATATTTCCAAAATAGGATCAGGAAATCAGCTGAGGAGAGTGAGCCAAACAAAAATAAACAAAAACGAAAAGCAAAAACCTCTCTGCTAGTTGCTGATATTCATTCCTACTGGCTAGATTAGAGTGAATATGTTTGCCTGCAAAGCTACAAAAAGGGAAATGTTTACCTGATGACATGTCTTACTGAACTTAATTTTGGCTTAGAGAGTAAGCTTCATATGTCCAGTCTTCCCATATTCACAGAGTCCATCATAGAGTCTTTTTAAAGATTTCATCAAACTTCCAACTAGGGAGGTAGAAGTATATATTTCCAAGGTGACTTTTAATAAGTTACACACTTAAACTTCTGTCTAGCTGTAAAATTGATTAGGAATTTTAGGTATTTTTGTAATTTGATCTTTTAATACTTTCAAAATTATTGACTGAATATTATCTGGTCCCAACATATAAATATTTAATTTATTTATCTAGTAGAATAATGGAGATAATAAAGTATTTGGTGTCAGAAGAGTTGGATTTTAGCCTCAGACTTTTTACCTGTGTAACTTTAGGTGTCAGCCATTCAGCAATTTTCCATTGTTTATAAATAGAATGTAACACAGGTGTGTGTCTGTGGATTGGACATATGCACCAAAGAGTAGGTTATTATCTTTCTGAATTTCCCTACATTTTGGAACTGTTCTTGGACTTCATTATGAGTAGATGAATTCAGGATTGTAATTCCCCCCCTAAGAAAGACTAATTAAGTGTCTATAGGGGAATATTGACAGTCAAATGCTGGAAAAACTAATTATAAACAAGTTAAAAGGTTAGAGATAAGTTGAAGGGAATGTTTAAGAACCAAGAGATTGTAGTTATTTGGAAATGGAATAAGACTGAGGACTGGTCAGGAATAAGAGAGGAAAGTCTGGAGTAACTGTTGAAATGCTTTGGCTTTTCAATAACTAAACTTTAGTCAAGCGATTGTATCAGTGAGATGATTTTGGCTATAATTTATTTATAAATCACAGCTTAAAGAAATCAGGAAAATATACCCCAAAAGATAAAATCATAAATTAAAGAAGTTACAGCTGATACCACAGAAATACAAAGAATCATAAGAGACTGCTATGAACATTTATATGCCAACAAATTGAGTAACCTAGAAGAAATGGACAAATTCCTAGAAACATACAACCTTCCAACATTGAATCAAGGAGCAATAGAGAAACTGAACAGACTGATTACTAGTAATGAAATTGAATACATAATAATAATTTTAAAAAAACCTCCCAACAAACAAAAGTCCAGGACCAGATGGCTTCATAGGTGAAGTCTACTAAACATTCAAAGAAGAGTTAATACCTATCTTTCTCAAACTATTCCAAAATATTGAAGAAAAAGGAACCCTCCTAAACTAATTATATGAGGCCCTGATATCAAAACTAGACAAAGATATTACAAAAAAAGAAAAATACAGGCCAATGTTTCTGATGAATATAGATGCAAAATCCTAAAAAATATTATCAAATAGACTTCAATAATATATTAAAAGGATCATACATAGTGATCAAGTGGCATTTCTTCCAGGGACACAAGTATGGTTCAGTATTCACATTCAATCGATATGATGCACCATATTAACAAAACAAAGGCTAACAATTATATGATCACCTCAAAAGATGAAGAAAAAAGATTTGACATAATTCAACACATTTTTATGATAAAAACTCTCAACCAAATGGGTGTAGAAAGAACATACCTGAACATAATATAGGACATATATGACAAACCCACAACCAACATCATATTCAATGGTGAAAAGTTTTTCTTCTAAGGTCAGGAACAAGTCAAGGATGTCTACTTTTGCTATTTTTATTCACATAGTATTGGAAGTCCCAGCCACAGCTATCAGAGAAGAAGAAGAGATGAAGAGCATCCAAACTGGAAAAGAAGATGTAAAACTGTCACTATTTGCATATGATATGATACTATATATAGAAGACCCTAAAGACTCCACCAGAAAACTATTAGAAATAACAAATTCAGTAAAGTTTGCATGATACAAAATTAATTACAGAAATCTGTTGCAGTTCTATACCCTAATAGTGAACTGTCAGAAAGAGAAATGAAGAAAACAATCTTATTGACAATTACATAAAAAAGAATAAAATACTTCAGAATAAATTTAACCATGGAGGTGAAAAACCTATACTCTGAAAACTGTAAGACATTGGTGACAAAATTGAAGATGACACAAATAAATGGAAAGATATATCATGCTCATGGATTGGAAGAATTAATATTGTAAAAATGTCCATACTATCCAAAACAATCTAAAGATTCAATGCAATCCTTATTAAAATACCCATGACATTTTTCACAGAACTCAAACAAATAATCCTAAAGTTTGTATGAAACCACAAATAACTCTGAATAGCCAAAGCAATCTTGAGAAAGAAGGACAAAACTGAAGGTATAATCCTCTCCCTGATTTCAAGCTATACCACAAATCTACAATAATCAAAACAACATGGGAGTGGCACAAAAACAGACACATAGATCAATGGAACAGAGAGAGGGCACAGAAATAAACCCATACTTATATGGTCAATTAATCTATAATAAGAAGCAATAATATACAATTAGGGGAATACAGACTCTTCAATAAATGATGCTGAAAAAACTGGACAGCTACCTGCAAAAGAATCAAACTGGACTACTTTAACACACCATAAACAAACATTAGCTCAAAGTGGATTAAAGAGTTAAATGTAAGACCTGAAACTGTGAAACTCCTAGAAGAAAACAGAAGCAGTTAGCTTTTTAACATCAGTCTTAGCAACATTTTTGTTTTGGATCTGTCTCTTCAGGCAAGGGTAACAAAAGCAAAAATTTAAAAATGGGATTACATTAAACTTTTTAGTTTGCACAGTGAAGGAAACTATTAACAAAATGAAAAAGCCACCCACTACTGAATGGGAGATGATATTTGCAAATGATATATCCAATAAGAGGTTAATATCTAAAATACACAAAAAACTCATACAACTCAACATCAAGAAAACAAACAACCTTATTAAAAATGTGGCAGAGGATCTGAATAAACAATTTCCCAAAGAAGACATACAGACAGACAACAGGCACATTAAAAGCTGCTCAATGTCACTAATCATCAGGGAAACGTAAACCAAAACCACAATTAGATATCACCTAACACCCATCAGAATGGCTATAATTAAAAAGAAAACAAATGAGTGTTGGTGAGGATGTGGAGAAGAGGAAACCCTTGTGTACATTTGGTGGGAATATAAATTGTTACAGCAACCATGAAAAACACTAGAGAGTTTCCTCAAAAAGTTAAAAATAGAACTAGAATACAATCCAGCAATTCCACTTTTGGGTATTCATTCAATGAAAACTAAAATAGTAATTAAAAAAAGATATATGAACCCCAATATTCATTGTAGTGTTATTTACAGTAAGCAAGATATGGAAGTGTCCATCGATAGATGAATGGATAAAAAAGATAGGATATATATACACACATATGTATATATTTGTGTGTGTGTGTATACATATATATATATATATGTATATATATATACACAATGGAGTATTATTCAGCCACAAAAAGAATGAAACCTTGACATTTGCAGCAATATTGGTGGAACTGGATGATATTATGCTAAGTGAAATAAGTCAGACAGAGAAAGAGAAACACTGTATATTTTCACTTATACGTGAAATCTAAAAAACAAAGCAAATGAACAAACATAGTGAAACTGAAACAGAGTTATACATACGGAGAACAAACTAGTGGTTGCCAGTGGGATGGGGGTTGGGAACTGGGTAAAATAAGGGAAGGGGATTAAGAGGTACAAACTTCTATTTATAAAATAAATAAGTCACAGGGATGTATTGCATAGCACAGAGAATATAGTCAATACTATTGTAATAACTTTCTATGGTGGCATATAGTAACTAGACTTATTGTGATGATCATTTCATGGTGTATATAAATATTGAGTCACTAGGTTGTGCACCTGAATCTAATATAACATTGTCAGCCAATTATATTTCAGTTAAAAAATCAGGAAAATATACTTCTCATGTAAGAGGGAACTTGGAGGTAGAGTGATCCAGCTTAATTAAGTAGCTCAATGGAATCATTAAGTAAATAGGTTTTGATATTTTGTTTGTTTGCTCTTTTTTGGTTTTTTTTGCTGATCTGCCATATTCACCACGTAAACACTCAGATGGATGGATTCTCTGAACAGTTGTAAGATGGCTATAGCAGTTCCCAGGTTCATATCCAGGTATGAAATCATCCAGTGACAGAACGGGTTCTTTCTTCCTTATGTAAATTTTAATCCTTGTATTAGATTACTAGGGCTGCTGTAAAAAAAATACTACAAATCGAGTGGCTTAAACAAAAGAAATGTATTTTCTCACAGTTATCTGGAGGTTGGAAATACAAGATCAAGGTGTTGGTAGCTTTGGTTTCTCCTAAAATCTCTCTTTGGCTTGCAGATGGCCTGACAACCTTCTCATTGTGTCCTCACATGGTCTTTCCTCTGTGTGTGTGCACCCCTGGTGTTTCTTTGCATGTCCAGGTTTTCTCTTATTATAAGAACACCAGTTAGACTGGATTAGGGCACACCCATATGACCTTGTTTAACCTTAATTCTCTCTTTAAAGATCCTATCTCTAAATACAGTCACATTTTTAGGTACTGGGGCTAGAGTTTTAACATATGAATTTTGGGAAGACACATTTCAGCCAATAACAATGTTGGAAAACCTTTTTATAAGTTTCTCCCATGTACTCTGCCCTCATATCTCATTGGGCAGAATTATGTTATGTGACCATGCTTAAACCAATCTCTGACAAAACTAATGGGGTCTTAATTATTGGCATAAACCTATTAGGATTTGCCCCAGGAACTGAGAATGAGGTAAATTTTCCATAGTTTCCAGGAAGAAGTAGACACCAAATGAATTCAAGGTCCTTCAAGCAAGGAAGTAGCTGGGGAGGACTGTTAAGAAGGAATCCAATCTGCATTCAATGTAATCATGAACTTGTGATTTACAAGTGATTTAGGCTAGTCTAAAGCACTAGGAGCAGAGAAAGCTATGAATATTCTAAGCACTAGTGAACTCTAGGAAATGAAGCCAGACATTTGGGTGCCTTTTATAATGTCAAGTTAGAGGGAGTAGTTAAGAGAGAAGCTGGTGTATCGGGGAGGATGGTGATGGATAATGAGACATAAGATGAAGTAAAGAGAGTTTGAAAGGATGGCTCAAGAAATAGTTCCACAAATCTTGGCTTTACAGTACACTGTACTCTAAATGAGTTATTTACCATCTCAGAATTGTATTTATTTATTTATAAAATGGGGATGATAAAATTATTTTGCAGATTTGGAGGATTAAATCAGATAACAAGTGAAAAGAGTTATGAAACTATTAAGTACTATACATATATCAGAATTTATTATAATATATAGTTATGATATCTACTCTAATAATTTTGTCTTGTTTGTGCCCAGCACAATTTGAGACAGAAACTTAGTTCAGTAGATAGTTAGCATAGGTAATATAATCTGTCATGTGTCTCATTTTTATTATTGAGGGTATAATTTGCACTGCAATAACCAGATAATGTGGGATATTTGTGTTTAAAAAAAGAGCCCTGTTCAAAATGTTTTTTGTCTAAGTTTTAGTCTAGTCTCTCCTGGTATATACCTAGCCCTGTTGAATATTCAGTTGTCTTCCTGGGTACACCTGTGTGCATTGGTTAAGCAAGGTATATGTAGAGCTATGAGTTGGTTGATTCCTATTCTGTCTTTGGGGGAAAGGAGTTTAAAAAGTCCATCCTTTTTAAAGGTACATAAAAATTTAATTCTAAAGCAAACAAAAGCAGGCAAAGTTAAGCAGTCTTTCAAATTTGAAATATATATTGCCTGTAGCTATTTCATTAATTAGAATGTGGGTCTTAACATAAATTCATGAAGATCACTGACTCAAATAATCTCTCCTATATTTTCAAGGCTAATGATGATGACAATAATGTCGACTTTATTACCTTTGAATGGTTGAAATCTAACAGTATGTGCCTATTGTAATTCTTCTATATAACTGCACACTGTACATAGTTATATCTTAACTTGGGTTCACCAGGAAAAAGAGCTTGAAGTAAAGGTTTGCTTTTAAACACTTCATTGAGGAGTATGAGCCAAGGGAGCAAAGGTGAGTGATCGATGGAACAAAGCAAGAAAGGAAAGTGATGCAAAATGAGAATATCTCCTATAGGTGGTCAATCAATTCAGCCATATCAAATGTGTCTTAGGGATTTCACTGGTGGTCCAGTGGTTAAGATTCTACACCACCAATGCAGGTGTTCTGGGTTCAATCCCTGCTCATGGAACTAGATCCCCCGTGCCACAGCTAAAATGTGTCTTAGGATGGTCCTTCTGAGATAGGACCTATTTGGTATGCTGTTGGTCAAATAATTGGCCTTGCCCTTCTGGGTCACACATGCATGGGTGCAAAGTATGCTTCTGTTTCATCCCGTACAGTGAGGTCAATGGAGAACACCTGGCCAGAAGGTGAGAGGCTCTTGGGACTGGTCCAAGGTAAGGAACTGTCAAGGGGCACCTGAATTGATGTGTTTGAAAGTATATGGACTGATTGCTTCACCTGTGAATGAAATAAAAGACAAAAGGTGAAGAGCGTCTAAAAGGCTGTATCCAATACACTGAATGTGTGTGTATATGCAAACAATTTTGATAACTAGAGATTTACTGTTGAAATAAATATTACTATTGGTAAGTATTTATGGTATAGAGATATTTTATATGCATGTATAGAAATATGAAGCTCTCCACAATGTAGAATGGATTCTATATATTTAAAAATGATTCCCTACCCAATTAAATAGTTTTTGGAGAAGAAATACAATATTCCTGTGTACCATTTTATGCTTTCGTTCTCTTGAAAATTAAGAGAAACCGTAATGATTGGAAAAAAAATTGGCATTTGGGGAACTGTCTTTTTTTTAATTGTTAGCAGACAATTTAATATATGTGCTGGTAGGTTCAGCATGAGTGTGAAAATATGATATGATATTTAACAAATGTTTGTCATATAGTGAGAAAGAATTAAAGAAGCAATATTAAACCTTAATGACTTTTTTTGACATCCAAATAAGGGCAGATGTTTCTTTTTCCCTAGATGACTCTATGCTTTCAGGGGTATAATGCCGTTCACTGGGGGGAATATCTGAGCTCCACTGTTTGGGCAATATGGACCAGTAACATCAACTAGTCACCTGCATTTTAATATGATTTCCTACTGTATTTATAGTTATAATGGCCATACGTTGATACAACTTAAAATTCTTCTGGGTGAATGGGTTACTTTGCAAACTTATGGTGATGAGGTAAGGGACAACAATTTCAAATAGTATCAAAAGTTGTATTGAAAAGGCTTTCTACTGCGTTATTTTTACTGAGAAAATGCTTGTCTGTTCGACAGTACTTTTCTGAAGAAGTTATTTCCTAGAAAAGTGGGATCTAGAAAAGAAGGCAAAGTTTGTCTTTTACAAATGTCTTCTTTCAGTACCAAGGTCAAATAGCTAATGATGGAATTTAAGGGTGAACAGTGGAAAGTATTTCCACAATTATAGTGTATTGTGATCATCTACTTACTAACATAAACTCCAATCCAAACTGTTTCCCTCTGACACTGGCACACAGATTACAGGTGAGTTTAAACTAATTTATATCCACCTGTTTATTTTCCATTATAAAATTTCCTCTTAAGTTGCAAATAATTTTCAGAGGTTTTACCCCCTCATACAACTATGTGCATTTTTCAATTTTCCTCAGCTACTAAAGGGCTCACAATTGGACTGGGATCAAGATGGCAGAATAAGAAGACGTGGAGCTCATATTCCCCACAACCACATCAAAAATACATCTACATGTGGAATAATCCTCACAGAAAAACAACTGGAAATTGGCAGAAGATCTCTTATATAACCAAAGCTTCAAGAATGATCCCCATGTAACTGGGTAGGATGGGGGAAAAATGGATCTGGACAGGACCAGCACCCCTGCAAGGGATCTGTGAAGGAGGGAAAGTCTGCATGGGCAGGCCCTCACCTTGGAAAACACACCCTGCCTGCTGGGAGGTCTGCTGGAACAGGTAGAGGTGCTAGAGGAGGCTGGGCTCTGCTCACAAGGAGTGCACACATGCTAGAGAGAGACTGGGGCTGATGGCAGCCATGTCACCACACTTCCCAGCCCAAAATGCACACCAGGCAGGACTGCTAGTATGCACAATGGCTAAGTGTTGAAAGTCAGGCAGATAGGCCCTAGAAGATGAAATGGTCTAGCTGTGTGGAGACAACCTGGAGGGCTGGGGTCATGATCTGGCTAGAACCTTGGAGCCCATTGTCATCACTGCATGGTGGGACAAGGTCCTGTGTCAAAGTCCACTGTCAGCCC
The DNA here is from genome assembly GCF_026419965.1 of Kogia breviceps. Taxonomy (NCBI): domain Eukaryota; kingdom Metazoa; phylum Chordata; class Mammalia; order Artiodactyla; family Physeteridae; genus Kogia; species Kogia breviceps. The sequence goes on from NC_081322.1 coordinate 17,800,997, forward strand.
ATGCATGGTGCACATTGTGGGTGTGAGCAAACAAGGGGACAGTGCTGACATTGGGACCCATTATCAGATCTTGCACAATGAGAGAACGTTGTCAAACCCAACACTCAGGGCTTCTAGTCCAACAATGGGGGAGCAGACCATGCCCCCAACAGGGCTGTGACAGCCACAGAAAAAGAGGAGGCTCCACCCAACATCTCACTTCAGGCTCTGGATACCACAAAACCAATCACACCCACTTGCAAGGGGATAATGGCCAGCACACTCTGAGGAAAGACATGGCTGGTGTCCATACCAAGAACAGCCCTCACACCAAAAATATTGGACTCACCCCATCTACACAGCAATGCTTCCACATAAAAACACCCCTTCAAGACCACAGTAGATAACAGTTTCTCCTAAATTTATAGAAATTGAGAAAGTTAAACAATATGAAAAGCAGAGAAACTACTCCCAATTAAAAGAGCAAGAGAAATCCTCTGAAAGAACAAATAATGAAACAGATCTCACTGCTCTACTAGACCCCAAGTTCAAAAAGGAGGTAATAAAAGTGCTAAAGAAATTAAGGAAGATTATTGATAGAAATACAGATCACTGTAACAAGGAACTAGAAACTATAGAGAGGAACCAATCAAAATTAGACAACTCAATTGCTGAGATAAAAACCAACCTAGAAGCAATGAATAGCAGACTAAATAACCAAGAAAAACAAATAAGAGATCTGGAAGGAGAATAATGGAAATCATCCAATCAGAACAACAGAAAGACAAAAAAAAATGAAAGCAACATACAAGATCTATAGCATATTATAAAGCATGTCAACTTATGCATAATAGGGGTTCCAGAAGGAAAAGAAAGAGAAAAGGGGATTTAAAATGTATTTGAAGAAATTATGGCTAGGAAGTAATCAAACCTAGAAAAAGAATCAGCTATCAAGGTACAGGAAACACAGAGTGTCCCAAACAAGATGAACCCAAACAGATCTGCACCAAGACATATCATAATTAAAATGGCAAAGCTTAAAGATAAAGAGAGGATTCTAAAGGCAGCAAGAGAAAAACAGAGTCAGTTATAAGGGAAGCTCTTCATAAAGCTATCAGCTGATTTCTCTGTGGAAACTTTGTAGGCCAGAAGGGAGTGGCATGATATATTCAAAGTCCTGAAAGGGAAAAACCTTCAACCTAGGATATTCTACACAGCAAGAATATCACTTAGCATAGAAAGAGAGATAAAGAATTTCCCAGACAAGCAAATACTAAAAGAATTCAGCAATATAAATCTACCCTAAAAGAAATGTTGATGATTCATCTCTAAAGAGAAAAGCATGAATCTATAGAAAAAGGAAAATCACAATAGGAAAGTTAAATATATAAAAGGATTGAAGATCACTTAAATAAGCCAGTATATAGATTAAAAAACAATTAAAAATTGTTAAAGCAATTATACCTACATTAAACAGTAAAAAGATAAGCATGAAGATGTAAAATATGACATAAAAATCATAAAATGTGAGGGAGGGGAATATAAAAATGTAAATCTTTTAGAATGTGTTTGAACTTGACTATCAATTTAAAGCAAGTACATATAGTTATGGATCAGCATACTTGAACTCCATGGTAAACACAGATCAAAAATACACACTAGATTCACAAAAACAAAAAAGAAAGGAACTCAAGCATATTACACAAGAAAATCATCAAACTTCAAAAGGAAAGAAGAAGAAGAATAAATGAGCAAAGAAGGATTACAAAACCCACTGGAAAACAAGGTTTAAAATGGCAATAAGTACATGCTATCAATAATCACTTTAAATGTCAATGGACCAAAATGTTGATTGCAGCTCTATTTACAATAGCCAGGATATGGAAGCAACCTAAGTGTCCATCAACAGATGAATGGATAAAGAAGATGTGGCACATATATACAATGGAATATTACTCGCCATAAAAAGAAATGAAACTGAGTTATTTGTAGTGAGGTGGATGGACCTAGAGTCTGTCATACAGAGTGAATTAAGTCAGAAGGAGAAAAATAAATACCATATGATAACACCACATATATGTGGAATCTAAGAAAAAAATGTCATGAAGAGCCTAGGGGTAAGATGGGAATAAAACACAGACCTACTAGAGCATGGCCTTGAGGATATGGGGAGGGGGAAGGGTAAGCTGTGACGAAGTGAGAGAGTGGCATGGACATATATACACTACCAAACTTAGGGTGGATAGCTAGTGGGAAGCAGCCACGTGGCACAGGGAGATCAGCAAGGTGGTTTGTGACCACCTAGAGGGGTGGGATAGGGAGGGTGTGAGGGAGACGCAAGAGGGAAGAGATATGGGAACATATGTATATGTATAACTGATTCACTTTGTTGTAAAGCAGAAGCTAACACACCACTGTAAAGCAATTATACTCCAATAAAGATGTTAAAAAAAACCCAAAACAATTAAGGAAATGGCAATAGTAACATACATATGATAAAAATATGTCAATGGACTACATGCTCTGATCAAAAGACATAGAGAGGCAGATTGGATTAAAAAAAAAAGAACCTGCAATACACTGCCTGCAAGAGACTCACTTCAGGGTGAAAAACACACCCAGACTGAAAGTAAGTGGATGGAAAAAGATATTTCATGCAAACTGATGTAAGAAAGTGGGGTAGAAATACTACTGTGAGACAAAATAGACTTTAAAACAGAGGTCATAAAGAAAGACAATGAAGGACATTATATAATGATAAAGGGATCAATATAAGAAGATGATATTACATTCACTAACATATATATACCCAATATATTGATAGAAGAACCTAAAGTATATAAAACAAATGCTAACAGACATTAATGAAGAAATTGACAGTAACACAATAATAGTAGGGGGCTTTAACATCTCACTAATCTCAATGGACAGAACATGCAGACAGAAAATCAATAAGGCAACAGAAGTCCTAAAGATCAGTTGGACTCAGTTGATAGCTACAGGACACTAACTCAAAAAAAAAAAAAAAACAAAAAACCTTCCTTTTCAACTGCACATAGAATGTTCTCTAGGATAGACCAAATACTAGATCACAAAACAAGCCTCAACAAATTTAAGAGGATAGAAATTATTTCAAACATCTTTTCTGCCCACAAGGATATGAAACTAGAAATCAACTACAGAAAAAGAAAAGGGAAAAGAACAAACACATAGAGACTAAAAATCATGCTACGAGAAACCAATGGGTCAACAATGGACTCAAAGAAGAAATCAGAAAATATCTTGAGACAAATGAAAATTAAAACACAATCTTAAAAAACCTAAGGGACGCAGCAAAAGCAGTTCTAAGAGGGAAGTTCAAAGAGACACAGGCCTTCCTCGAGAAACAAGAAAAATCTCAAAGAAACCTAAGCTACCACCTAGAAGAATTAGAAAAAGAAGGACAAACAAAACCCAAAGTCAGCTGAAGGATGGAAATAATAAAGATCAGAGAGGAAATAAATAAAACGAGATTTAAAAAAACAATAGAAAAGAATAATAAAACCAAGAGCTGGATTTTTTTGAAAAGAGAAACAAAATTGACCAACCTCTAGCTAGGCTAAAAGACACACAATTAAAGAAGGCTAACTTACTTGCTTTATTATAAGTATTACATCCACTTTAAATTATAAAAGTGATATTACAGAACCATTAGGAAATAGAAAAAAAAGACTTAAAATCATGTATAAACCTGCAACATTGATAAAATCACTTACTTTTTCAGGTATTTCCTTACAGTTATTTTATCCATATGTAGTTTATATTTGAATGATTGAACCATATTGTACATATAGCTGTTTAGCCTTATCTTTTCCAGCTAAGGAAATTTGTACCTGTTCAGCTAGTGTGAGTAAAACTTGTTAATTTTTAAAGGAAACATTGGTAATATATAACAGAAGACTTAACAGGCTTGTACACTTTTGTTTAGCACTACCATGCCTAGAAAAATTTTGAATGAAATCAAAGATGTTATTATCTTTTTTAAAACAAAATTTTTTTATTTAGTTTAAAATAAACTATACAAAATTGATTTTCTTCACCAAAAATAACAGCAATATTTTCTGTATTATTCCTAGATAAACCACAAAACACTTATTTTTGGAGCTTTTCTAGGTTTTGCTTGTAAATCAAGATGAGGCAGTAGATACAGTCATGGAAAAAGTCAGAAGAAAACAGACAAATCAGTTGTCAGTATGCATGGCCTCTGATCCTGTCTTGACCATGAAACAGAAGTGTTCAACATATACCTGTCAAAAAGCTTATGAAGATGTAGGCTCAATAAAGGAATGTAAACAGCAACAACCAGATGTGGAACAACAATGGCAGGCTCTTCCATTCAAACTTTAAATATAACTTGTTCCTTCAATTTCATCTGATAAAGACAAAATCTACACTGAAATCCTTGTTTGGCAGTCTCACACATTTTTCTTATAGTTTGATAATTTTCTTAACGGTCCCTTACAGATTTTTAATAGCATACTTAAAACTCCTACTATTCAAAGGTCAGTCATGAGCTTCATTGTAATGTTTTATAAAATGTATTCCTTCCTCCCATACCTCCTCAAAATTTATTTGTTCAAAGAACTGATAACTCAATACCTGACAATTAGATCCACAGTGATAAATGTTATGTCTAAAATGACTTAATACAATTCCAAAGTGCCGTTAGCAGAGATCACAAAGAGTGTAACATGGTACTTTCAATGCTATCTGCTGGAAGAACAGTTAGGACTCCAAAGCATGGGACTTCAAATGGGCCATTTAAACAGGCAGATTATCAATGACTAATGTACTCAGTGGGAGGTCTACAGGTCAAGGTATTCAGTGATTAAGTGGCCTACATACACCTTACAACTTTTCTGTAAGATATTTTCAAATTTCTTACATATTTTTTCAAATATCAAATATAAGAGAAAGCCTATTTTAAAAGTCTCTTAGGTGTTTTCAATGGTTTCTGAATTATCTGTAGGAAGCTCTGACTTACTATTGGAGAAAGATGTTATCATCTTCAAGAATACTAAGAATATTCATCAATGTTTTATAATACTGAAAGTTGGGCACAAACATAGTGGTCCAAAAATATGAGATTGGTTAAATAAACTGTGGTATAAGTATACAAAGTAACTACATTTAGCTATTAAAATTGTGTTGTAGAAGTGAGTATATTGATTAAGAAAAATGTTTATGGTCTATAGTTAAGGGAAGATTCAGGCTAAAAAACAGTATATTCTATACCATTTCATTAAAAAAACTATATGTACGCACATATATACTGATATAACTATAAAGAAAGACAATGAAAAGTTAATAGTAATTGCCTCTGGTTTATGGGATTATCACTAAAACAATTTGGGTTCAATTGCACGTAACAAAAGATATCTAGAAAGGAAGTTAATAAGAGAATTATGTGCTTACAAAATCACCGGAAAGGCTAAAGAACAGGCTCCTGACTGAGCTTTGAGAAATGACTTCCAGACCTGCCAAGTTAGTTGATTCCTCTGTCATGATTTGGAAGCTGCTGCCATAATCATTGGCTTGAGCATCTGGTAAACTCAGCCGAGATCCACACCAGTGAAACAGTGCAGCCACTAATTCAGGGAGTAGACACCATTATCTCTGTTACCACTGTGGAGGGAAAATTAATGTCAGCAGGACTGTGCCTGACAGCAAAATCAGAAGTACAGAACAAATGAGAAAATATAATAAAACAGAAACAGACTCACAGATACAGAACACAAACTAGTGGTTGTTAGAGGGGAGGATGTGGGGAGATAGATGAAATAGGTGAAGGGGATTGAGAGGTACAAATTACCAGTTAGAAAATAAGTCACAGAGATGTAATGTGCAGCACAGGGAATAGAGTCAATCATATTATATAACTTTGTATGGTGTGTAATTAAAATATTGAAACACTATTTTGTACACCTGAAGCTAATTTAATATTGTAAGTCAACTACACTTCAATTTAAAAAAATGCAGACACAACCACTTTACATCTTCCAAATCTGTGTGGGTCATCTGTCTGGTGGAGCTAGGACATACGGGGACACTGAGCTCAATGAGTCCCCAGATCTCCATCCTTCAAAATGCTGAGGACATCCACAAGGAACTGAAATGGAGTTGTGAACCAATAAGCCATAGTGGACCCAGAAGTAATTTAAAGTTTGTCCTTTGTAATTTGATGTTTCCTAAGTTTTTCAGCATTGAGCATATATTATCTTTGTAATTGGAAAAAATAATAAAATTTTGTAATTGGAAGTTTCAATGTTATTACAATTTTAATAGCTACTTGCTTGGTTCTCAATTGAAAACGAATTCTTCATACTTTCCTTCTGCAAAGTGAGATCCAATTCCAAAATAGGGTTTCTGTGTTGACATAAAGTTACTGAAAATATTTAAACCTGTATAAAATGCAAAACAAAAAAATACATGTAAAAGGAAAATATAACTTTTGACATCTAGAATGAGGATAAAGGGCACACATATTTAGGAATAAAAGAAAAAACAACTATTTTTCATCTTGATGCAACAACGACACACAATTTTACCCTGTTGGCCAACTTGCAACACGAAAAATAAAAATCCTCCCTCCAAAACTTCTCTGGGAGTGCTGAGAAAAATATGTCTAGAAAGTGAGTCTTCCTGAGTCAATCACATTAAAACTCTACCTGTCAAACATGGTAGGTTTAGCTTGGTGAGGCTGATAACACTGTCTACAAAAAGAGAGCAGCATGAACATAAAAATTGTTGTGTGTGCTCAGGCGGAATGCTGTTTCTTTCCCTATGATATTCATCTGTAGACTCATGTCTGTACAGAATACTGATTCAATTTGATTATACCTCTTTCTGTTCTATGTTTTTGAGCTGTCTGCTGAGTGCCTTCCAATGTGCAATGTGGCACAGAAATTCAGCGGTAGGAAGATAAGGTCTCTCTCCGGTTCTTTGAAGACTTTTTTGAGAGTGAAGAGTTGAGACACCCACATTTAAATAATGAGTATAACTGCAAATGACTAAATGACTAGCTCTTTAGATAGAAAATAATTTCATGGTGGATTGCTCCCACATTAAATAGAGCAATATGTTCAAAGCCTGGAAAATTTTTGAAAGAAAAAAAAAAAACCTTCATGGGTCCAACTCTAGGAGTTTGAATCAGCAAATTGAGTACAAGGCTGAGGCCTCTGTATTTAAAAAAATCTTTCTGAGGCGTTTCCAATAATCTTCTTGATACTGACCCCTGGAAAGAGGAGGCAAAGACCTGCTGTAATCTGTTTCAACTCACCTACATCATACAAATATTTCTTAATATCAATCACTGGGAAAAACTAAAAAAGCGATTTTATTGGCTATGTAAAGAAAAATGACATTAAATGTCCTTCTACTCTCCTTACTCTTTATCCCATACGCAAGAATCCACCCCTGAGGGGGCTGTGACTGACTCTGGATGCTATGCTAAAAGGCCTTCTTTAACTGTGACCTAATGGTGCTGAATGTCTACTGAGGCTGATGTCTAGAAAGAATGAATGACCCTGCCGTTAACAGTAGTTTCGCCTAATGTTCAGAGCTCAGGACTCACGATGCCCCATTCTTTTAGTTCTGTTTACCAAATCATGTCTGTGCCCATCCCTGACAAACTCATCTTCCCCAAGACTGATACATCCTAAGTAGGAACTCAGTTTTTTATTGGGGCATTTACTCTAGGAGGGGTTCACAGAAATACATGTTTTTAATGGATGAATGGGGAAGTAATCAATCATTTTCCTGTAGATTTTAACCATCTCTCATTCTGTAACTGCATCGTTCCATGACTTCTACTCTGACAGTAGAATCCAATCCAATTAAATCCCTATCCATTAGAAGTGAGGAGAGGACAGAAAACACTGCAGTGTTACAAAAAGAAATAAAAACATGGTCCTTTAATTATTTTGCTTAAAAACTTTCATTGACTCCTCATTGCCCTCAGAATAAAGCACAAGCTACTTAAACATGGCTTACAAATGCCATCTATACCATGTCTACATGAAGAGACTCTAGTACATATTAAACATTTCATCTACTCCCCTACATTTTTGAGGTCCTTGCAGTTGTTGGGGAGGAAGAGCATGTAACTAGAGTTAGCTAATAGTTTGTGGGTATAAACGATGTATGTCACTTCTAGAATGAAATATATAAAGGACATCCAGATGTCTCTTTTCCTGCTGTGGTGACTAACAAAGCCAGATTTCCTGGTATTGCAGCTACTAGATGGGGTAGATCCATCCTTTTGGATCCCGCAGTGGCTGTGTGCATTCCACCGCTACAAGCTTGCCTCCAATTTACACTGGGTATGGATTGTGTGTGAGAGGTAAGAGTTATTATATCAAATCACGAATATTTTGGGCATTTTCCTTTTACTTGAGTATAACCTAGATGATCTTCACTGGGTAGAACTCGCCTACCTGAATCACTTCATCTTTTGCTTCCATTTTTCTTACATTTGAGGCACAGCCAAACTGAAACTGCAAGTTCCTTGAACATGCCTGTCTATGATCCTTTGCACATACTGTTCCCTTTATAGATTGCCTTTCCATTTCTTCTTCATTTGTCTAACTCTTTTTCATCCTCCTTTTCTCTGTCAGGAGATCACTTCCTCCAGGAACCTTGTTTTGACCTGAGTCTGCATTAGATGCCCTTTTTATAGCACCTTGAATTTCCCCTGTACTTATCACACCACTAGGTAATTCCCTGCTCATTTATCCTTGTGTTCCTTTGAGCTGTAGAAAATTGTGGAGAGATATCATATGTATGTTCGCCACCATTATATTCTTAACATGGAAAATAATACAACCACATGGTAAGTTCTCAATAAATATTTGTTGAATGAATGATTGAATGGACAATCCCACCAAGGCTGAATTTGGAGAGCTAGGTCAAAGGTGGAGGGAGAGAGGCAGCATGGCAGCAATTGCAAGGTTGCTGGAATTTTGCCTTCAAGTCCTGCAGATGATGGTTATCCATCTCCTCTCTACTGCCTGCGTGACTTCTGGGCTCTTGCACCTTCCTGACTTTGCTATTTCCCTACTAGCTTACCATAATTTATCAAAGGTATGTTAGCGTCTATTGCCTGAATACTAAGTGGCAAATGTTTACTCTAAGCCAGATGAAGAAAGGCTGTTCCCTTAGCAATATTTTGCTTCTAAGTGAGAGAAAGATTAATCACTTTTGACTGCTATAATGTCAAGGAGAATCAGTGCTTCTTCTTGAAGTATCTTTTGTACTCCAAGTAATTTTCTTAAATGGATAAGTCTGTTCCAGATTAGAAAGAAAGACACCCCACATAGTATATTTTCCTTTTGTTCTGTTTTCTTCTGGGTTTGGCAATCCAAGAACATGATTTCCCTCTGCTGAGAAATGTTAGGATAAAAATAGTGGCTATTTGTGAATGTACAACATTGTTAAAATGCACTCTGTATGTTTTAATGAAAGCTATCCACCCAGAAATCTTGTTCCAGCTATCAAACTGATTCAAATGCTGAAAGTAAATGAGTTGATGAAAAAATAATCTAATTTTCCTCTTTTCCCCTTCATTTTAAGCCTATTCTCTAATTGTTCCTCTTGAATATTTAAAATTCTGTTGGCTCAAGTTATAGGCAGTCAGATACTTAGAAAAGAAATTAAAGAGAAATTCAATGGAAAAATGTTTTTTAGAGGCTCAGAAAAGACTGAGTGTATCCATTGTCATTCACTTGTGTCTGTTAGGGAGTTATAGTGCAGACTATTGAATCCAAGCATGGTGATTTTCCTAGATATCAGCATTAGTAGCCAGAGGGCTTGCTCTTCATCGAGACAATCTTCACCTTTCAAAAGCTTGGCCCTGAATAAATGGAAAGTATTTTTTCTTCCAGTTTTATTGAGTTATGAATGACATACACAGCATAATGATTTGACTTACATACATCACAAAATGATTATCACAATAAGTTTAGTGAGCATCCATTATCACATATAGATACAAAATTAAATAGAAAAAAATAGCTTTCTTTGTAATGAGGAATCTTAGTATTTACTCTCTTAATGATTTTCATATATAATGCATAACATTGTTAATTCTATTTATCATGTTGTACATTATATCCCTAGTACTTATTTATCTGGAAGTTTGTGCCTTTTGACTGCCTTCATCCAATTCCCCCTCCTCCACCACCCACTTCTGGTAACCACACATCTGATTTCTTTTTCTGTAAGTTTGTTTGTTTGGTTTTTTTGAAGTATAATTGACCTACAACATTATGTTAGTTCCTGTTATACAATATAATGACTTGATATTTCTATACATTTCAAAATGATCACCAGGATAAGTCAAGCTGTCATCTGTCACCATACAAAGATATTACATTGTTATTGACTATATTCCCCACACTGTATATTCCATACCTTTGTCTCATTTATTTTGCAACTGGAAGTTTGTACCTCTTTATCTCCCTCACCTATTTCTCTCCTTCCCACAACATCCCCTCTCTGGCAACCACATCATTGTTCTATCTATGATTCTGTTTCTGTTTTGTTATGTTTATTCACTGGTTTTATTTTTTAGATTTCACATATAAGTGACATTATACAGTATTGGTCTTTCTGTCTGACTTATTTCACTTAACATAATACTATCTAAGTCCATCTGCATTGTTGCAAATGGCATGGTTTCATTCTTTTTTATGGCTGAGCAATATTCTGAAGTGTATGTGTATATATATATATATATATATATATATATATATATATATACCACATCTTCTTATCCATGGGCATTTATGTTGCTTCCAAATCTTGTCTATTGTAAATAATGCTGCATTGAACATTAGGGGTGAATATATCTTTTTTAATCAGAGTTTTTGTTTTCTTAAGATGAATATTCAGGGTGGAATTGATAGATCATATAGTAGTTCTAGTCTTAATTTTTTGCGGAATCTCTATACTATTTTCCATAACAGATACTTCAACTTACTTTCACACCAACATTGTAGGAAGTTATTTTTTCTTCAAATTCTTGCTAATATTTATTATCATTTGTCTTTTCAATAATAGCCATTCTAATGGGTGTGAGGTGATTGTGGTTTTGATTACCAGTTCCCTGATGATTAGTGATATTGGGCATATTTTCGTGTGTCTGCTGGCCATCTGTATGTCTTCTTTGGGAAAATTTCTATTCAAATACTCTGCCAACTTTAAATTGGATTATTTGGGGTTTTTTGATGTTGAGTAGTATGAGTTTTTTGCATATTTTTTATATTAACCACTTATTGAACATACTGTTTGCAAATATCTTTTCCATTCAGTAGGAGAACTTTTTATTCTGTTGATAGTTTCCTTCACTTTGCAAACGCTTTTTAGTTTGATGTTGTCCCATTAGTTTGCTTTTGTTTCCCTTGTCTGAGGAGAAATATCAAAAAATATTGCTAAGGCTGAGGTCTAAGAGCTAACCTACATTTTCTTCTAGAAATTTTATGGTTTCAGTCTTACATTTAAATTTTTAATTCACTTTGAATTCATTTTTGTGCATGATGTGAGAGAGTAGTCCAATTTAATTATTTTACATTTAGCTGTCCAGTTTTCCCAACACCATTTATTTTTTATAAATTTATTTATTTATGTTTGGCTGTGTTGGGTCTTCATTGCTTTGTGCGAGGTTTCTCTTCATTGTGGTGAGCAGGGGCTACGCTTCGTTGCAGTGCATGGGCTTCTTATTGTGGGGGCTTCTCTTGTTGCAGAGCACAGGCTCTAGGCACGCGGGCTTCAGTAATTGTGGCACGAGGGCTCAGTAGTTGTGGCTCGTGGGTTCTAGAGTGCAGGCTCAGTAATTGTGGCATACGGGCTTAGTTGCTCTGCAGCATGTGGGATCTTCCTGGACTAGGGATCAAACCCATGTCCCCTGAATGGGCAGGCGGATTCTTAATCACTGTGCCACCAGGGGAGTCCCCCAACACCATTTATTGAAAAGGCTGTCTTTTCCCCATTGTATATTCTTGCCTCTTTTGTCTTAGATTAAATTGCCCATGTAAGTGTGGGTTAATTTATGGATTTCTATTTCATTGATCTTTGTGTCTGTTTTTGTGCTATTACCTTCTGTTTTGATTACTGTGGCTTTGTAGTATAATTTGAAATCAGGGAACATGATACCTCCAGGTTTGTTCTTCTGTCTCAAGATTGCTTTTGCTATTCAGAGTCTTCTGCATTTCCATACAAATTTTAGAATTATTTCTTCTAAAATTTCTGTGAAAAATGCCGTTGGTATTTTCATAGGGATTGCATTGAATCTGTAGATTGCCTTGGGTAGTATAGTAATTTTTAAAAAATTAGATCTTTCAGTCCATGAACACTGTATATCTTTCCATCTGTTTGTGCTGTATTGAACTTTGTTCTTCAGTGTCCTACAGTTTCCTGAGTACAGGTCTTTTACCTCCCTGGTAAGATTTACTCCTAGGTATTTAATTCTTTATGTGATTGTAAATGGGATTGTTTTCTTAATTTCTCTTCCTGATAGTTCACTGTTAGTGTATGGAAATGCAACAGATTTCTGTGTATTAATTTTGTAACCAGAAACTCTACCAAATGAATTGATGAGGCTTCCCTGGTGGCACAGGTTGAGAGTCCACTTGCCGATGCAGGGGATAAGGGTTCATGCCCTGGTCCAGGAAGATCCCACATGCCACAGAGCGGCTAGGCCTGTGAGCCATGGCCACTGAGCCTGCACATCCGGAGCCTGTGCTCCACAAAGGGAGAGGCCGCAACAGTGAGAGGCCCGCGTACTGCAAAAAAAAAAAAAAAAAAAAGAAAAGAATTGATGAGTTCTAGTATTTTTTGGTGGTATATTTAGGATTTTCTGTGAATAGTATTATATCTTTGGCAAAAAGTGACAGTTTTACTTCTTCCTTTCCAATCTGGATTCCTTTATTTATTTTTCTTGTCTGCTTGCTGTGGCTAGGGCTTTCAATACCATGCTGAATAAAAGTAGTGAGACCACTTTCATAGTTATTTTGTTCTGGATATTTTCAGCTTTTATCCATTGAGTATGATGTTAGTTGTGGTCTTGTTATATATGGCCTTTCTTATGTTGAGGTATGTTGCCTCCATACCCACTTTGTCAAGAATTTTTAAATAATGGATGTTAATTTTGCCAAAAGCTTTTCCTGCATTTATTGTGATGATCATATGTTATTTTTCTTCAATTTGTTAATCTGGTGCATCACGTTGATTGATTTGCAGATATTGAACAATCCTTGCATCCCTGGGATAAATTCTAGTTGATTATGGTGTACGATTGCTGCAATATTTTCTTGAATTTGGCTTGCTAATATTTTGTTGAGGAGTTTTGCATCTATGTTGATTAAGGGTATTGGCCTGTACTTTTCTTTCTGTGATGTCTTTGGGTTTGGTTTCAGAGTGATGCTGTCCTCATAGAATGAGTCCAGAAGTGTTTCTTTCTCTGCAATTTTTGGAATAATTTACAAAGAATAGTTGTTAACTTTTTTCTAAATATTAGGTAAAACTCTTGTGTGAAGCCATCTGGTCCTGGACATTGTACGTTATTAGGAATTTGTTCATTACTTCTAGGTTGGTCATTTTATTGGAATATTATTGGTCATGTAATCTCTTATGATCCTTTGTATATCTTTGGTTTTGTCTATAACTTTTCCTTTTTCATTTCTTACTCTATTGATTTGGGTCCTTGTTCTTTTTCTCTTGATGAGTCTAGCTAAAGATTTATCAATTTTGCTTATCTTTTCAAAAAATTAACTCAATTTCATTAATCTTTTCTATTGATTTTTCAGTTCCTGTTTCATTTTTTTCTGCTCTGATTTTGGTGATTTTTTTTCCTTCTACTAACTTTGGGGTTTTTTGGTTCTTTTTCTAGTTCCTTTAGGTGTAAGGCTGTGTTGTTTGAGATTTTTCTTGTTTCCTGAGGTGGGCCTGTATCAATGTAAACTTCCCTCTGAGAACTGCTTTTGCTGTGTCCCATAGATTTTTGATTGCTGTGCTTTCTTTTTCACTTGTTTCCAGATATCTTTTTAATTTCTATTTTGATTTCTTCAGTGATCCATTGGTTGTTCAGTTGCACATTGTTTAGCCTCTGAGTGTTTGTGTTTTTTGCATTTTTTTCTTGTAGGTGATTTCTAGTCTCATAGTGTTGTGGTTAGGAAAGATGCTTGATATGATTTCAATTTTCTTAAATTTAACAAGACTTGTTTTGTGGCCTAACATGTGATCTATCCTGGAGAATGTTCCCTGTACCCATTGAACAAAAATGTGTAGTCTCCTGCTTTGGGTGAATGTTATGTATATTTCTACTAATCCATCTGTTGTATTGTGTCATTTAAAGGCTTTGATTTCTTACTGATTTTCTGTAGATTGATCTGTCTATTGATGTAAGTAGGAAGTTTAAGTGCCCTACTATTATTGTGTTACTATCAATTTCTCCCTTCATGTCTGTTAATATTTGCTTTATATATTTAGATCCTCCTATGTTGGGTGCATATGTGTTTACAAATGTTATATCTTCTTGGATTGATCCCTTGATCATTATGTAATGTCCTTCTTTGTCTCTTGCTACAGTTTGTTTTAAAGTCTATTTTGTCTGATATAAGTATTGCTACCCTGGCTTTTTTTTTTCATTTCTATTTGTGTGGAATATATTTTTCCATCCTTGTACTTTTAGTCTGTGTGTGTCTTTACATCTGAAGTGATTCTCTTGTAGGCAGCATATATATGAGTCTCGTTTTTCTACCCATTCAGCCATTCTGTATCTTTTGAGTGGAGCACTTATTCCACTTAAAGTGATTATTGATAAGTATGTACTTATAGCCATTTTGTTAATTGTTTTGGGTTTTCTTTTTGTAGTTCCTTTTTGTTCCTTTCTTTTTCTTTGGCCCTTTTTGCTTGTAATTTGATGACTCTCTTTAGTGATTTTTTTTTTTTTGGATTCCTTTCTGGGTTTTTTGTGTGTATATATCTATTATAGATTTTTGGTTTGTGGTTGCCATGAGGTTTACAAATAGCAATCTATATATGTGTGTGTGGTTATTTTAAGTTGCTGATTTCTTAATTTCAAAAGCATTTTAGCAACCCTGTATTTTTAATGCCCCCATGTTTACTGTTTTTGACATCATCTATTACATCTTTTTGTTTTGTGCATCCCTTAACCACTTGTGAATACAGATTATTTTACTACTTTTGTCTTTTACCCTTTTACTACCTTTACTGTATGTTTGCCTTTACCAATGATCTTTTGCCTTTTGTAATTTTCATGTTTCTAGTTGTAGCCTTTTCTTCTTCATTTAGAGAGTCCCTTTAACATTTCTTGTAAAGCTGGTTTGGTGGTGCTGAACTCTTTTAGCTTTTGCTGTTGATAAAACTTTTATTTTATCCACAAATCTGAATTAAAGCTTTGCTGGGTAGAGTATTCTTGGTTGTAGGTTTTTGACTTCACCATCTTAAATATCTCATGCCTCTCTCTTCTGGCCTGCAGTTTCTGCTGAAGAGTCAGCCATATGGGATTTCCCTTGTATGTAACTTGTTGCTTTCCCTTGCTGTTTTTAAAATTCTCTCTTTATTTTTAAATATTTTGCCATTTTAATTACAATGTGTCTTGGTGTGATCCTCTTTGGATTGATCCTGTATGGAACTCTCTGTGTTTTCTGGACTTAGATGGGTGTTACCTTTCCCAGGTTAGGGAACTTTTCAACTATTATGTCTTCAGTTATATTGTCAGCCCCTTTTCCTCTCTCTTCTTCTGGGACCCCCATAACATGAATGTTAGTACACTTGATGGTATCTCTGAGTTCTTTTAAGCTGTCTTCATTTCTGTTTATTCTTTTCTTTTTTCCATGTTCAGGCTCAATGATTTCCCCTTTCTCTTCTAGCTCACTGATCATTTCTCTGCATCATCTAATCTACTGTTGATACTTTCTAGTGTATTTTTTCTTTCAGTTATTGTATTCTTCATCTCTGTTTGGTTCTTCTTTACATTCTCTAACTCTTTGTTAAAAACTTCTAACTTCTCACTCTGTTCATTCAATCATCTCCTGAGTTCTTTGAACATCTTTTTGACCATTACCTTTCATCTGTATCAGGAAGATTTCCTACCTCCACTTCAGGTAGTTCTTCTTTTGGAGTTTAATCTTGCTCCTTTGTTTGAAACATATTCCTCTGTTGTCTCATTTTGCCTAATTTGCTATTTTTATTTCTATGTATTTTGTGGGTTGGTTATGTTTCCTGACCTTAGATAAGTGGGCTTTTGTAGATGTCCTATATGTCTCCGTAGCACACTCCCATCTGTCATCAGAGCTAGATGCCATGCGGGTGCTCTCTCTGTGGGCTCTGTTGTTCCATCTGTTGTGATGAGCTGACTACAGTGGGCACTATGGTCCAGTTGGTTGTCAGGCTGTGCTTTCTGCAGAGGCTGCAGGCTCATGAGATGCCTGGCAACAGGACCATGTGTGGACCCTGGGTCTAGTGCTGGCTCACTGGTGGGAAGAGCCAGGTTCTAGCATAGGTAGTTGCAGGGCTGAGGGTCCTGGATCTAATCTTGGCCTGCATGTGGGTCAGGCCATTTCCTGACTTGACTGGCTGCAGGTTTCAGGGTGTCTCAAAGCTGGTGTTGGTCCCACGGTGAATGGAGCTGGATCCTGGGGTGGCTGGCTGGGGGTTCCATGGTGGCTCAGAGCTGGTGTGGGCCTGCTGGTGGGTGGGGCTAAGGCCCATTGGGTCCTTGGGCTAGTTCTGGCCCTGATGGGTGGAACCACGACATGAGGTCTCTGCCTGAAGGCACTGGGTGTCCCAGAGCTGGTGTGGGCCTGATCGTGGGTGGGGCTGAATCCCAGGATGTCTGACTGAGGGTCACAGTGTGTCCCCAAGCCTGTGTTTACCTGCTGGTGAGAATACCTGGGGCCCAGGTGGTCCTGGGGCTGGTGCCGACCTGCTGGTGGGGGGTCTGGGTTTGACATGGCAGACTGTGGTGCTGTGGTGGTTCTGGAGCTGGTGTCCACCCATTGGTGAGGAGCACTGAGGCTCAGGAGATCCCAGGGCTGGTGCCCACCTGCTGGATTGTGAAGGAGGGTACTGGGGCTAGTGCTGGCCCATTGGTGGGCAAAGCTGTATCTTGTGGTCTCTGGCTGCAGTGCCCAAGTGTTCTGGAGCTGTTGTGCCCTCACTGATAAGCAGGGCTGGGCAGAGGGGTTTCTGGGGATGGTGACTGCCTACTGACAGGTGAGGATGGTTTCAGGTCTCAGGCAGGCCCACGTATGGGTGGGGCTGGTTTCCAATGGCTGGCTGTGGGGGCCCAGGGTATTTATGGGCCAGTGCTGGAACACTGATGGGTGGTACTGGGTCTTGGACCCTTTGGTGGGTAAAGTCAGGTCCTGGGTAGCTGTGGGCTCAAGGCATCTTAAGGCAGCTGTCTGCTGGTAGGTGGTGCTGTGTCCCCCACTTGGCTAGTGCTTGGTCAGAGGTGTCCTAGTACTGGTGCTAACAGGCTGGTGGGTGGGGCCTGGGCTGTGTCTCAAGGATAGTAATCTAAATGGAAGATTCCAAAGTGGCACTTACAAGCACCAGTGTCCTCATGGTAGAACAAGCTCCCCCAAATGGCTGCCATCAGTGTTTGTGTCCCCAGAGTGAGCTCTAGTCTCCTCCTGTCTCTCCAGGAGCCTCTCCAACATCTGAAGGTGGGTCTGACCCAGGCTGCTTTCAAATTACTGCTTCTGCCCTGGGTCCTGGAGTGTGTGAGATTTGTGTTCACACTTTAAGAGTGGAGTCTTTCTTTCCCACAGCCTTCTTGGTCTCCTGAAAGTAAGCCCCATAGGCCTTCAAAGCCAAACTTTCTGAGGGCTCAACTTTCTGGTGCAGTACTCCCAGGCTGGGGAGCTTGCTGTGGGACTCAGACCCCTCATTTTGGGGGAGAATCTCTGTATTGTAATTATCCTCCACCTTTTGTATGTAACCCACTTTGTATACAAGTGGATACAATATACTTTGTCTCCATCCATTCTACCCATCTCACTGTGTTTCCTTCTTTATATCCTTTATATCTTTAGTTGTAGAAGATCTTTTCTGCTAGTCTTCCAGTCTTACTCATCAATAATTGCTCTGTAAATAGCTGTAATTTTGGTTTGCCCATGGGAGGAGGTGAGCTCAGAGTTTTCCTACTCCACCATTTGGCAACTTTCCCTAAATGGAAAGTATTGATTAAGAGAAGTGAGGTTGGAGAATATTTTTGTTTCTTAGATTTCAAATAGTACTCTTGGGTGCTTGTTATTTGCATTGCTCTCTACCAAAAGCCCTAAGGGTGTCTTTTCAGAGGTGCTCTGTGGTCTTCCCTTAGTAACACGCCCTTTGGTTAAGTAAAAAAGAAAGAGAAGTCTTCTCTTCTGTTGTTGAAGAGTGTATAAATGTTTAGAGAAGAAATACCCCCAAAATTCAAACACAATTAAAAAGCAGAAAGGAAATATGGCAAGATAATCTGGCAAAGTAGGATCTATGAAATATGGAATCATACATTGTGGCGAGAGCAGAGTACACTGTTTTAGATCATGGGATGTGGACTACTTGGGTTTGAATCTCATGGTTGCTATTTATATTTAATGTGTGAGTTTAGGAAAGTTACTTAACTTCTAGGTAAAATCAGATTAAATAGAAAGTGATTATCATGATACCTAGAACATAGTACATGCTCAAAAATGTTAGCTATTGTTATTAATATCATAGGCAATATTGTTGATCAGGGTATTATCTCACTTAGAGGGGGTAATTTTCTACCCACTTTAAATTGCTATCCTTCTCTCTTCTCTTTTCTTATTTTATTTCCAAACAGCATTTTCTATGCCATTTAAAAATTTATCAAAGTTGATTAATGTTAATACTCATCAAAATTATGTATCAGCCAAGTAGAGTGTCTTAAATGCATTACCTATTTAATCTTCCCAACAACTTATAAAGTAGGCACTATATACTGACTAATATATACAACCACACAAATGAGTGTTTGTATATTTTGTTTCATGTATCAATCTAAAGAACCTGAATAAAAATCTATCCATGAGCCAGGTTTTCCTTATAATTTCAATGGAGAATAGTAGTAATATTTGCAAATAAAATCATAATGATTACTATATAATAATATAAATATAAATATATAATAATAGCTAATACTTGTATAGCTGTTGCCAAACATTCTTCTAACGTGTATTCATTTAGCACAATTTCAGAAAGTCTATACTGACACAAGGACCACCAACAAAGTATTCTTTTAGCCACTTCACAGTGTTTTTTATTGAGTTTGGGCATATTTAACCCATTTAAAACACTTTTTTTCTAGAACTCTTTAATTACTAGCATTTGTATCCCTGGGTCGCCTTAATGGTTAAAAAGAAAAACTGAATTATTATTTCTCAGTAACATGTCTTCTTATTGTCCCAGAAAATCCACAATAATATCAATAGCGATGATAGAGACTTATAACCTTAGCAGAGCTCCCATAATAATTAAGAAATATTTATGCCAAAGCATCATATTATCTTTCTTCAGTGATCACGTTTTTCTAACATTTTATCACCAGCAACCTTTTTTTTTCTCATTTCGTCACAAGTTCCTCTTATTACAAGATCATATGTTTGTACAGTGTTATTTCTTTAAACAAGAGATTGAGAAGTCAAGAAAGAACACGTATAATATCCAAGGCCTGTGTAGGTTTTGTAGTCAGATACACTGTCTTAGATAGAAAAATGGAAATGTGTCATGAACCAAGGAATGTAATGGCTTCCAGAAGCTGGAAAATGTGGTGAAAAGAATTTTCCCCTAGAGCCTCTAGAAAGAACACAGTCCTGTGGATTAATTTTGGATTTCTGACTTTCAGATCTATAAGATAATAAATTTGTGATGTTTTAAGGCACTAAGTTTGTGGAATAGGAAACTGATACACATATGAAATGGGAGAACCATCATTTGCTTTAATCTGGTCTCCCAATTTGACTATTCTGACTAAAATATTCCATGATTACAAATACGTCTTCTCCATTTTAACATCTTGAAAATTCTGAAGGATTTTTTTTAAATTTTATTTTTAAATTTATTTATTTATTATTTTTTGCTGCATTGGATCTTTATTGCTGCTTGTGGGCTTTCTCTGGTTGGGGTGAGTGGAGGTTACTCTTCCTTGTGGTGTTCAGGCTTCTCATTGCAGTGACTTCTCTTTGTTGCAAAGCACGGGCTCTAGGTGTGCAGGCTTCAATAGTTGTGACATGAAGGCTCAGTAGTTGTGGCTCGTGGGCTCTAGAGTGTAGGCTCAGTAGTTGTGACACATGGGCTTAGTTGCTCCATGGCATGTGGGATCTTCCTAGACCAGGGCTTGAACCCATGTCCCCTTGCATTGGCAGGTGGATTCTTAACCACTGCACCACCAGGGAAGTCCATGAAACATCTGAAAATCAGTCTCATCTTACAATTGTTGTTAAGCAGTAAAGGCTACTATAGTAGCCTTACACATTCCTTTGGAAACCTAAAAGCACTGTCAGTAAAACTTGTAAAATGGGTGTCAACTCTTTGAAATAAAATGCCAGAAAAAATGCTGGAGATCCACTAAAACAATTTTATTTTGAAATAATTTCAGACTTTTAGAAAAAGAGTATAAAGAATACCTATATAAGCTTGATTCTGATTCCACAAAGGTAAACATTTTACCACATTTGTTTTACCATTCTATCTCTAAGTAATTATATATATCTTTCTTTAAGTAATTTGGTATATATGTGTGTGTGTTTGTACACATATCTCAAAGGTCATTCTCTTATATAACTACAATATAGCTATCAAACTAAGTCAATTAGCATTGATAAAATACTCTAAAAATATTTACGTTTTGTCAATAGTTCCACTGATGTCCTTTGTAGCAAAATAAATCATAATTCTGGCTCAGGATACAGACCAAGATCATTTACTCTCTTTTAACCTGAAAAACTCTTCAGTCTTTCCTTGTGGTTCATGACTTGACATTTTTGAAGATTACAGGCCAGTTGTTTTGTCAAATATATCTTAATTTGAGTTAGTTCTGATGTTTTTTCGTGATTAGATTTAGGCTATTTGGGGGGGGGGGCAGAAATATCACAGATATTCTTTTCCAGTGTATCAAGGAGTTACCTGTCTCATTACTGATGCTAACTTTGATCACTTAGTGAAGGTACTGTCACCAGATTCCTACATCATGGTAACTATTTCCCCATTTGTAATTAGCACATATCATATAGGAAGAAATTTTGTGATGATGTAAATATCCTTTCTTGCATCATAATTTCTCAGTAGAGTGCTCTTTTAAACCATAGGAACAAAATGGTTGTGGGGAAGAGGTATGGAAAGTGATGAGTCACATGTTTGTTACACTCTTGAAATGCGAGTCGAAGGTGTGCCAACTCTTCATAATCTCAAGGCAATACAGAGCCTTGTGCCAATGGCTTTGGTTCTTTGGTGGGTTATTTCATGAAACACTGCATCACCAATGCAGTTGATGGAATGGAGGATGACATTATGTAGAAAAAAATAAAAGCACAGACATTGGTGAATCTGAGCCCAAAAGACTTTGAATGTAGAAAATTTGTAGGAAAATAAAAATAACCAATTTGTTATGATGTATGCACAAAAGTGATGTGTAATAAAAATATGCATATAATCAAGTCCAAAAGACCCCTTTTAATAAGAATAAATAAATATAATTAGTGTTTAAAAAACTTTGTCATTGTTTAATTGAGAGTTTTTTTTTTTTCATTCTTATTAGTATGTAATGCTGTTTTACAATTCATGGTGTCTTAGATTCCGTATAGTAGAGGTTTTGAAATTACAGGACAAGGACTTTGCTCATCTATTCCTTCTATTTTATTCTTTACTGTTATTCCCCTCTAAATTGTATTCTTATATGTCCTAAAAGAAACTCAGATGAAAATAATTTACAATGTGCCATCAGCATGATAATCCCTAGTTAAAACTGTGATGTATAACCAATTCGTTGCTATTCTCAACCTGAATTTAGAAAATGCCCTTGGTCATATCTAACCATTTCTCTTGCCTCTCTTTTAATTACTCACTTCCTAACATTTAAGATAAAGCTGCTCTTAGGAAAAAAAGTCTGATCAACTAATTTAAAGTGAATTGAGTTAGGAAAAACAGTTCTTTTCTCAGCATATTTGCATTTTTATGGGAACAAAACCATTGATTAGCTTGACAAAAAAAAAAGAAAGAAAAAGAAAGAAAAGAAAAACTTGATTGAAGACTTTCTCACATCTTGGTACTTTGTGGGGTATTGTTTTTAAAGAGCTGGAAAGATTTTTCTGATTCTGTCACATAGTCAACTACCTACTCTGTCTGGGACTGAGAGCTGACTTTCTGGGGTCCCCTGCATGTTGTAACTCCAGAGGACTGTTTTATTCACAGTATCTCTATAGTATCTCTTTTGCATGATAAATATAACAGGGGTAGTAACATAACTAGAGATATTTAGTCACAAAATTGCCTATTCATCTTCATGAGTTACATATACATAATTTCTGAAATCAACAGCTTTAGGACGATGCAGGCTGGAGAAGATTCTGCAGACATCAGTGAGCATAAGCATAGATTAAAGGACTTTATCATGAAAAGTGAAAAGGTTTGGGAATACTATATTTACTCTGCAAAAGAAAAAATTAAGGGAAAATGTTTTTGGTGTTGTAAAAATATGAACTAGGAATGAGCAGTTCTTTAACAAAACTACTCTTGGGTTTGTATTTTTCTCTCAACACCACCATCATCCTGGACATGAGATGTTACATTGCTCAATTCAGGAACTTGAAAGGGCCAAAAGTCATTAGCATTGGATTATAGCAATACAAATCATCCCATATTTGGTTAATACAGCTTTACACTAATAAAACATCTATTGTTTTGAATGCTGTTTCTCATTTACAGGTGAATGTAGAAAAAAAATGTAGTGATTACTTCAGCAGCTGCAGTGAACAGAGGATTATTGTTTTCTTCCCATTTTTGGCTCTTTTCAGTTCTCAGGAGGTAGAGAAGAAAAATCAACACCAGATGGCTCTAAAGGAGATTACATGGAGTTTTAATTTATGCCCTATTTCTAAAAAGAATTTGAGGGAGCTCAAAGTCTCAAATAATTTTCAGAGTAAAAACTTCTAATTGTCCTGGATCTAAGTCTCCCTAGGGGGAAATATTATTTCCATTGGTTTTCAAAGCAAAGCTCTTGGTTCAGTGGTTTACAGATATTGTTTGGTCTTTGCATGACCAGGCCCTATGACTTTAATTGCTGTGGCAGGGACCCACCTTAGTCCTGCTCCAGACAACCTAGAAAATAGAAATTATTGAAAGAAAAGCATCCATATCTGGTCTAGATTATCCTCTAATTTCTTAGATAAGTCTGAATATGCCCATTAGTATTTTAACAACCTGCGTTGTTGAAAGGTATTCATTGAAAGAGATGAAGAGAATGAACTATTGGCAAATGTGTTAGCCTGTCCACTCCAACAGAACCAATTTATTGTCTCATGTTTTCTTTCTAATTTTTGCCCAACAAATATGTGTGATAAAAATCAGTATCTCACAAGCAGGGCTAGCCATATAATTTGCAGGACCCAATGAGAAATGAAAATGCAGACTCCTTGTTCCAAAAGAAGGAAAAATATATTTATTTCCTCTAAGATTTCTTTCTCTATATGTCATATCTTCTGTATTTGTTATTTAGTAGCTTGCTCCTTTGGCAAAGAGTTACTTGCAGGGCAAGTGCAGACCCTCACAGGAGCCTACAGCCCTGCCCTCTGACTTAGCAAGTAAGGCATTTGCATCTGACCCCAAACCATGCCCAGGCTCCAGTGGAAGGGGGTGGGGGGTGGAAAGCAACAGTGGTTACTGGTCGGTGAAGAGAGCATCCTTGAGAACTCACCCTGGGGATGTGGATAGGCAGGACCCCATGTGGGCTTTCAAACCTCCAGTGCCTACTCCATTGTTCCATAAGAATTCACATAATTCAAAATAAAAGTAATAAGAATTTCAAGACAGTGACCACAAAGCACTAAATTGCAAACATAAGGTCCATTTGAGTGTGGAACCCTGTGCTTCTCTGCGGGTTGCAAGGCCCTGCTCATAAGTCCTTTTGAGGTAGGTTTTATTATTCTTAGATAAGACAGAGACCAAGCCAGCATATCGTGTTGGTTACTCTCTACTGGAATCACCTCAGGGCACCCAGAACTGTTCACTCCACCTTTGCAATGTGACTTCTTACTTGAGGGGAATGTCACACAGTATTAAGATTCAAATATCTTTAACATAAGCTGAAATAATTGCATTTCCACTATGACAAGTGATACTTTCTATAAATCTTTATATCATGGATACCTGTAGGAGAAATGTGATTTTTGCCTCTTTTTCTAGAGCCATTTTGAGGACTCTTTTCCTATTTTTTATACTATTTTAAAAAATATCTTTATTGGAATATAATTGCTTTACAATGTTCTGTTAGCTTCTGCTGTATAAAAAAGTGAATAAGCTATATGTATACATATATGCCCATAACTCCTCCCTCTTGCACCTCCCTCCCACCCTCCTTATCCCACCCCTCTAGGTGGTCGCAAAGCACCTAGCTGATCTCCCTGTGCTATGTGGCTTCTTCCCACTAGCTATCTATTTTAGGTTTGGTAGTGAATATATGTCAATGCCACTCTCTCACTTCATCTCAGGTTCCCCTTCCCCTTCCCAGTGTCTTCAAGTCCATTCTCTATGTCTGTGTCTTTATTCCTGCCCTGCCCCTAGGTTCTTCAGAACATTTTTTTTTTTTATTCCACATATATGTGTTAGCATATGGTATTTGTTTTTCTCTGACATACATCAACGTATGACAGACTCTAGGTCCATCCACCTCACTACATATATCTCAATTCCGTTTCTTTTAATGGCGAGTAATATTCCATTGTACATATGTGCCACATCTTCTTTATCCATTCATCTGTCAATGGAGATGTAGGTTTCTTCCATGTCCTGGCTATTGTAACTAGTGCTGCAATGAACATTGTGGTACATGACGTTTTTTGAATTATGGTTTTCTCAGGGTATATGCCCAGTAGTGGGATTCCTGGGTCATATGGTAGTTCTATTTTTAGTTTTCTAAGGAACCTCTGTACTATTCTCCATAGTGGTTGTATCAATTTATATTCACACCAACAGTGCAGGAGGGTTCCCTTTTCTCCACACCCTCTCCAGCATTTATTGTTTGTAGATTTTTTTATGATGGCCATTTTGACTGGTGTGAGGGGATACCTCATTTTGGTTTTGATTTGCATTTCTTTAATGATTAGTGATGTTGAGCATCTTTTCATGTATTTGTTAGCAATCTATATTTCTGTTTTTGTGCCAGTACCATACTGTCTTGATTACTGTAGCTTTGTAGTAGAGTGTGAAGTCAGGGAGCCTGATCCCTCCGGCTCTGTTTTGCTTTCTCAAGATTGCTTTGGCTATTCGGGTGTTTTGTGTTTCCATAAAAATGGTGAAATTTTTCTTTCTAGTTCTTTGGAAAATGCTATTGGTAGGTTGATAAGGATTGCATTGAATCTGTAGATTGCTGTTTGTAGTATAGTCAT
The DNA here is from genome assembly GCF_026419965.1 of Kogia breviceps. Classification (NCBI taxonomy): domain Eukaryota; kingdom Metazoa; phylum Chordata; class Mammalia; order Artiodactyla; family Physeteridae; genus Kogia; species Kogia breviceps. Next base: position 17,826,646 of record NC_081322.1, read on the forward strand.
TTTCACAATGTTGACTATTCCAATCCAAGAACATGATATATCTCCATCTGTTTGTATCATCTTTAATTTCATTCATCACTGTCTTATAGTTTTCTGCATACAGGTCTGTTGTCTCCTTAGGTAGGTTTATTCCTAGGTATTTTATTTTTTTTGTTGTTGTTGCAATGGTAAATGGGAGTGTTTCCGTAATTTCTCTTTCAGATTTTTCATCATTAGTGTATAAGAATGCAAGAGATTTCTGTGCATTAATTTTGTATCCTGCTACTCTACCAAATTCATTTATTAGCTCTAGTAGTTTTCTGGTAGCATCTTTAGGATTCTTTATGTATAGTATCATGACATCTGCAAACGGTGAGAGTTTTACTTCTTCTTTTCTGATTTGGATTCCTTTTATTTCTTTTTCTTCTCTGATTGCTGTGGCTAAAACTTCCAAAGCTATTTTGAATAATAGTGGTGAGAGTGGACAACCTTTTCTTGTTCCCGATCTTAGTGGAAATTGTTTCATGTTTTCACCATTGAGAGCAATGTTGGCTGTGGGTTTGTCATATATGGCCTTTATTACGTTAAGGTAAGTTCCCTGTATGCCTTCTTTCTGCAGGGTTTTTAGCATAAATAGATGTTGAATTTGGTCGAAAGCTTTTTCTGCATCTACAGAGATTATCATATGGCTTTTATCTTTCAATTTGTTAATATAGCATATCACCTTGATTGATTTGCATATATTGACGAATCCTTGCATTCCTGGGTTAAGTGATACACCTTGATGATGGTGTATGACCCTTTTAATGTGCTGGTAGATTCTGTTTGCTAGTATTTTGTTGAGGATTTTTGCATCTATGTTCATCAGTGATATTGGCCTCTAGTTTTCTTTTTTTGTGACATCTTTCTCAGGTTAGGTATCATGGTGATGGTGACCTTGTAGAAGTGGTTTGGGAGTGTTCCTTCCTCTACTATATTTTGGAAGAGTTTGAGAAGGATATGTGTTAGCTCTTCTCTAAATGTTTGATAGGATTTGCCTGTAAAGCCATCTGGTCCTTGGCTTTTGTTTGTTGGAAGATTTTTAATCACAGTTTCAATTTCAGTGCTCGTGATTGGTCTGTTTATATTTTCTATTTCTTCATGGTTCAGTCTCAGAATGTTGTGCTTTTCTAAGAATGTGTCCATTTCTTCCAGGTTGTCCATTTTATTGGCATATAGTTGCTTCTAGTAATCTCTAATGATCCTTTGTATTTCTGCAGGGTCAGTTGTTACCTCTCCGTTTTCATTTGTAATCCTATTGATTTGAGTCTTCTCCCTTTTTTTCTTGATGAGTCTGGCTAATGGTTTAACAATTTTGTATATCTTCTCAAAGAACCAGCTTTTAGTTTTACTGAGCTTTACTATCATTGCTTTCATTTCTTTTCCTTTATTTCTGATCTGATCTTTATGATTTCTTTCCTTCTGCTAACTTTGGGTGTTTTTTTTTTTTTTTTTTTTTTTTTTTTTTTTTTTTTTTTGGTTGTTCTTCTTTCTCTAATTGCTTTAGGTGTAAGGTTAGGTTGTTTATTTGAGATGTTTCTTGTTTCTAGACGTAGGATTGTATTGCTATAAACTTGCCTCTTAGAACTGCTTTTGCTGTATCCCATAGGTTTTGGGTTGTCGTGTCTCCATTGTCATTTGTTTCTAAGTATTTTTTGATTTCCTCTTTGATTTCTTCAGTGATCACTTCTTTATTAAGTAGTGTATTCTTTAGCCTCCATGTGTTTGTATTTTTTGCAGATCTTTTCTTGTAATTGATATCTAGTCTCATAGTGTTGTGGTCAGAAATGATACTTGATATGATTTCAATTTTCTTAAATTTACCAAAGCTTCATTTGTGACCCTATCCTGGAGAGTGTTCCATGAGCACTTGAGAAGAAATTGTATTCTGTTGTTTTTAGATGGAATGTCTTATAAATATCAATTAAGTCCATCTTGTTTAATGTATCATTTAAAACTTGTGTTTCCTTATTTATTTTAATTTTGGTTGATCTTTCCATTGGTGAAAGTCGGGTGTTAAAATTCCCTACTATTATTTTTTTACTGTTGATTTCCCCATTCATGGCTGTTAGCATTTGCATTATGTATTGAGGTTCTCCTATGTTGGGTGCATAAATATTTACATTTGCTATATCTTCTTTGATTCATCCCTTGATCATTATGTAGTGTCCCTCTTGGTTTCTTGTAATAGTCTTTATTTTAAAGTCTATTCTGTCTGATATGAGAATTGCTATTCCATCTTTCTTGATTTCCATTTGCGTGGAATAACTTTTTCTATTCCCTCACTTTTAGTCTGTTTGTGTCTCTAGGTCTGAAGTCAGTCCCCTATAGACAGCATATGTATACATCTTGTTTTTGTATCCATTCAGCCAGTCTCTTTCTTTTGGTTGGAACATTTAATCCACTTACATTTAAGGTAGTTATCGATATGTATGCTCCTATTACCATTCTTAATTGCTTTGGGTTTTTTATTGTAGGTATTTTCTTTCCCTTCTGTTTCCCACTTATAGAAGTTCCTTTAGCATTTGTTGTAAAGCTTGTTTGTTGGTGCTGAATTCTCTTAGGTTTTGCTTGTCTGTAAAGGTTTTAATTTCTCCATCAAATCTGAATGAGATCCTTGCTGGGTAGAGTAATCTTGGTTGTAGGTTTTTCCCTTTCATCACTTTAAATATGTCCTGCCACTCTCTTCTAGCCTGCAGAGTTTCTGCTGACAAATCAGCTGTTAACCTTATGGGGATTCCCTTGTATGTTATTTGTTGCTTTTGTTTGCTGCTTTTAATATTGTTTCTTTTTTTTTGCATTTAATTTTTGAAGGTTTCCTTAACATGTGTCTTGGTTTGTTTCTCCTTGGAATTATCATGTATGGGACTCTCTGCGCTTCCTGGAATTGACCAACTATTTCCTTTCCCATTCTAGGGAAGTTTTCAACTTTTATAATGTCTACAGATATTTTCTCATTCCTTTTCTTTTTCTCTTCTTCTTCTGGGTCCCCTATAATGTGAATGTGGGTGTGTTTAATGTCATCCCTGAGGTCTCTGAGACTGTCCTCAATTCTTTTCATTCTTTTTTCTTTATTCTGCTCTGAGGTAGTTATTTCCACTATTTTATCTTCCAGGTCACTTATCCATTCTTCTGCCTCAGTTATTCAATTATTGATTCCTTCTAGAGAATTTTATATTTTATTTATTGTTCATCATTGTTTGTTTGCTCTGTAGTTCTTCAAGATCTTTGTTAATTGTTTCTTATATTTTCTCCATTCTATTTCCAAGATTGTGCATCATCTTTACTATCATTACTCTGAATTCTTTTTCAGGTAGACTGCCTATTTCCTCTTCATCTGTTTGGTCTGATGGGATTTTACCTTGCTCCTTCATCTGCTACATATGTCTCTGTCTTTTCATTTTGTTTAACTTACTGTGTTTGAGGTCTTCTTTTTGAGGCTGCAGGTTCATAGTTCCCGTTGTTTTTGGTGTCTGTCTCCAGTGGGTAATGTTGGTTCAGTGGGTTGTGTAGGCTTCCTGGTATGGGGGACTGGTGCCTGTGTTCTGGTGGCTGAGTCTGGATCTGTCTTTCTTGTGGGCAGGACCACATCCAGTGGTGTGTTTTGGGGTGTCTGTGAACTTATTATGATTTTAGGTGGCTTCTCTGCTAATGGGTGGGGTTGTGTTCCTGTCTTGCTCATTGTTTGGCATGGGGTTTCCAGCACTGGAGCTTGCTGGTCGTTGATTGGAGCTGGGTCTTAGTGTTGAGATGTAGATCTCTGGGAGAGTCTCATTGATTTATATTACATGGTGCCAGGAGGTCTCTGGTGGTCTAATGTCCTGAACTCAGCTCTCTCACTTCAGAGCCTCATGCCTGACACCTGGCTGGAGCACCAAGACCCTGTCAGCCAGGTACATGGGGAGTTTCTTGCCTTTTGGGAAGTCTGAAGTCTTCTGCTAGTGTTCAGTAGGTGTTCTGTTGCAGTTGTCCCACAGGTAGATGTATTTTTGATATATTTATGGGGAGGTAGGTTATCTCTACATTTTATGCCTCTGCCATCTTGAAGGTCCTCCTCTTTTCCTATTAATGTTATCAAAGAGTTCCACTTACCTGACATGCAGCAAACCTAATGCTGATATGCTGGAGGTTTGCAGCAAAGAAAGTGTTTATTCACAAGACAACTGAGCTGGGAGATGTGAGAACAAATCTCAAGTCTACCTCTGCTAAAGTGAGAAGTGGGGATATTTATGGTTGAAGAGCATAGGGTGGCCAGAGGTGTAATGGAAGGTGACTGGAGGGAGGGAAATGTGCAGCAATTGTTAGTCTGCACAAGACAGACAAGCTTCCTCATGGGACACATGTGCAAAGTCCAGGAGGGTTGGTATGAAACATGCAGGGGAATTTGGGTCTGTGATGTCCAATGGTCACCTACTGGACAAGCAAGTCCATTCTGAGCAGACTCCAATCAGCCATTTTGGTTCCATCCAGTCTCAGCCAGTTTTGTTGTGTTACAAGCAGAGTGATTTTTAACAAGCTCTTCCCTTATCTGCTGTTTTGTAAGATAATCTCAAGACTTTCTTTTAGTTTCCAGTTTCTATTAACCTTGTGGGGCATGGTTTCAGGATGTTTTTTTTTTTTTAACTCTATGGGGCATGGTTTCATTAGGACAGTGCCCTTCTAGAATAATTCTGTAAACTCAATATACATGTTCCTTAACTTATGATGAGCTTATGTCCCAGTAAACCCGTTGTAAATTGAAAAGTTAATACACCCCTTGTAAGATGAAGGGTAATGCACCTAACCTACTGAACGTCATAGCTTAGCCTCGCCTACCTTAAATGTGCTCAGAGCACTTACATTAGCCTACAGTTGGCCATATCATGTAACACAAAGCCTGGTTTATAGTAAAGTGTTTATAGTAAAGTGTTTATAGTAAAGTGTTGAATATCTGAGGTAATTTATTGAATACTGTACTGAAAGTAAAAAACAGGTTGTCTGGGTACCGAATGGTTGTAAGTTGTTACCCTCATGATTGTGTGGCTGACTGGGAGATGTGGATCACTGCCACAGCCCAGCATCAGGAGAGAGAGGATTGTACGGCATATCACTAGCCTGTGAAAAGATCAAAATTCAAAATTCCAAGCATGGTTTCTACTGGTATTGCTTTTGTACCATCATAAAATGGATAAACCATAAACCAAACCATTGTGAGTCAGGGACCATCTGTGTACAGTTTTCTTGGTCATTTCTTAGAGGATATTTAGTTCTTTTACTGCATTAGATCTTCACCTACTTCCACATTAGAATCACCTAGGAAGATTAAGAAATTATTTGCCTCACCTTTCACTATTTAAAGCAGAATTCTGGAGGGGTGAGGACTAGGCAGCCATGCTTACAAATCTTCCCAGGTGATTTTAATTTGAGTCTAGAAGCACTGCTCCACTTACAATTCTGAGTATTCTGACAGGGACTACATTCTTGTACAATAGGAGCCTTTTCATTATCAGAGTAAATTTCAAGTCACCTAACATGGTTTCCATCTAATATTTAATATCTGCATATGAATGCAGCCAAGCTAATGCAGAATTATTTCTCCTGCATGTACTTATTAATCATAAAATGTACTTCTACCTACATTTGAAAAGGCAGCATGTATATGTGCAAGTCACATGACTTATTCCATCAAGATCATGCTGAGTGTTTGGTGGAATAACTGTAGGAACTTCCTGGGCCAAGTTTTCCAGGTTTTATCTGTGTATGGGTTAGTTCATCATAAAATAGCACACATGAACAGGTCTTCCTTTCCTTAAGATAAAGATTTAAAGACATTCTCACTATTTATAAAGAGAAATATGAGGAACATCAATTTCAAGGAATGTCTCTAAATTTCCTACGACTGTCATTGAAGAGACAGTGTCAATGTTCAGATGTGGCCCACCTGGGAAAAGTTGACAGCTTGCAGTCAACTCTCCTTTAGCACAAATAGAGGGGCTGCAGATTATGTTTAAACTATCATTCTTTAAACACATACTTACTTTGTGCCAGGCATGCTTCTCACTCCAGGGAACGTAGCAGTAAAAAACAAAAGGATAAAATTCTTTGTCTTCATGGAGTTGAAGTTTCAATATGAGGAAACAGACAATGAACAAAATCTGTGAGTTAAAAAAGTTGATGGTTGTATATATTTTGGAGAAAACTATACAGGGAAGAGGAATAAGGACAGTTGAAGTGTCAGAGGGTTAATTTTAAATGGGGAGACCAGGAAAGACTTACAGAGAGAAGGTGACATTTTAGGAAAGACTTGGAAGTGAAGCACCTAACCAGGAAGGTATTATCTGGAGATCGGCAAGTGCAGAGCCTGGTGTTTTCCGGGAAAGCAGCAGGACTGTAGTTTTGGAACAGAAGAAGCAAGGATGAAAGAAGTTCCTGTGGATGGTGGGTTTGGGGGGATTGTGAACTTCTGTTGCTGGTGGTGTTGCCAAAGAAGTTAGTGCCATTTGAATGAGAGTCTATAAAGTGTTCCCCATCCAATGAATACTTGGAACAGGTAAAGTTTATGGGTCCTCATGAGATCTCATGATTTTTGATAGCTGCAAAGACACACTTTACTCTTACTGGGCAGGTGTCTTCAATTTCCAAACCAGTGGGGGAGAAACAGTGAAAAGTCAAATTCAGTTCCCCCTTATTGAAATATAAACTCCATGAAGGCAAAGAGTTTTACATTTTTTATTCCCTTTTCCCCCAGGAGCTAGAAGTGTGCAAGATAAATATTTGCTACAAAATGAATATTTGTTTAGAGTATCATCATTTAAGTTTACAGTCAATCAGTATTCCCTCTATTCTTGCTAAGGATGAGTTAAAGGAAAATGAATCAATTTGTTTAGAGTTAAAAAGAATGATTTGGGGTTGTGATGTTAATACACCTTTCTTTATAATCATGAAAATATTTTAAAGAGTGAAGACAATTGGTTGTATTACAATTTTGGCACTTAAAAGTCATGTAATTTCAGGAGCAGATATCTCTTCTCTCAGTTATCTGCATACTCCAATTCCTCAGATTTTACTTTCTCTATTCAAATGTCATTTTCCTTGACCACTTTATCTCAGTGTGCCTTCCCTCCCCTTGCTTGTTACTCTCTATTTCCTTTACTCTGCTTCAGTTTTTCATAATATGAGTTATGAGTTAAATTTTGCCCCCCCTAAAATATATGATGACGCTCTAACCTTCAACACTTCAGACTGTGACCTTATTTGTAAATAGGTTCTTTGCAGACGTAGCTAAGTTGAGTTTATTGGCGTGGGTCCTAGTCCAGTATGACTGGTGTCCTTATAAAAAGGGGAAATTTGGGGCTTCCCTGGTGGCGCAGTGGTTGAGAGTCTGCCTGCCGATGCAGGGGACGCGGGTTCGTGCCCCGGTCCGGGGAGATCCCACATGCCGCGGAGCGGTTGGGCCCGTGAGCCATGGCCGCTGAGCCTGCGCGTCCGGAGCCTGTGATCCGAAACGGGAAAGGCCACAACAGAGAGGGGCCCGCGTACAGCAAAAAAGGAAAAAAAAAAAGGAGAAATTTGGACACAAACATAGACATATATAAAGGAGTCTGTGAAGAGACACAGGGAGAATGTCATGTGAAGATGGAGGATTGGAGTGACACATCTATCAATACAAGCCAAACATTCCTGGCAAACCCCCAGAAGCGAAGAAAAGGCAAGGGAGATTTCCCTACAGGTTTCAGAGGGATCATGGCCTTGCAGATACCTCAGTTTGGGATTTCTAGCCTCCACAACTATGAGACAATAAATTTCTGTTGTTTTATATCACGCAGTTTGTGGCACTTTGTTGCGGCAGCTCTAGAAAACAAATAGACCACTTGATGTGTGATATACCATTTCTTTGTTCAGCTTCTGCCTGCTCCTACCAGACTCTTTAAGTTCCATGAGGAAAAGGATGTAAAGTATTTTGTTTACCTTTGTACCCGAGCACTTAGAACAGTGCCTGACACTCAAAAATTTTTGCTCAAAAATTTCCAAATATTTGGAAAAATTTCAATAATTGTAAAAGCATATAGTGGAAATTTTCACTCTATATTTTATTATGGTTCCCTAAAAATATACTCTTTGGTAGGAACTAATTCTCTGTGTAGAGGGTTTTAAACGTCTCTGAGCATGTCCAGGAAAGCACTGTGACCAGGATAGAGCCATTGCTTGCCCAGGAGATCCTATTGGGTACTTAGGATTATGTTATCCTTCCTGTGTGTCAGCCTCTTGCCTGCTGATTGTCAAAGAAGGTGGGAACAGGTTCTGGCTGGATGGCTCCATCTCGTTCCCTTTTGCTCTTAGTGACCTCTGCTGTTGTAAAGCAACACTGTTGCTCGCCAGCAGAGCTGCTCTCTGATTTCTGACCAGGAAAACCATCAGTAATAAATCTCATCATTCTGGAAAATAAAAATACCCCCAGGCATCAAAGTCCACAGTGACTTCCGTGGTTTTCTTAGGTTTGAAAGTGGTTTGTGAGAATGTCTTCAGACTTCAGCGTTACTGACAGAGGCAGGTGGGGGCTGTATGAGCTCAAAAGAGAAAAGGAAACTTGATAGATGCATCTTGCACCGTCCCTTGACAACCAGATGTACCTCCTGCCGCAGCTTGCTGCAACTCCATTTATTGAGGTCACGTCAGAGATTTATTTATTTGTTAGTTTTCATTAAAGAAGGTATCCGTGGTTCCATTAATACTCATCCTTATCTAATTCAACCACCTCATCTGGCCAACTTGTAGGGCCTTAACTATACTTACACCCCTACTTCCCTATCGATACTTTTGAGCTTTGAGCTTTTTTTCGGCTGGCAATAAGATACTGGAATGTCCCCCCTGGGCAGAAACCGTTCTGAGCAAACAAGTATGGCGGGTGATAAGAATGATTAAGCCAAAGAGTTTAAAGGTCGCCCTAGCCAACCATAACTCATGTGACTCAACCCCCCACCACAAAAACACGAAAATGTAAAGTAGGCATCCGACAGCTAACCAATCAAGGAACTAGAGCCAAGACCCCACTCCGGTAAATGTAAAGTAGGCATCCGACAGCCAACCAATCAAGGAACTAGAGCCAAGTCCCCACTCCGGTCCGGAACAAACAAACCAATGAGAAAAAAACCCTTGATATATCCACACTTTGCATAATGAAAAATGAAAGCTATAAAATGTATGTGATTCCGCTTGCGGGGGGTTCCTCTTCGGCCTCCTGCGTGAGGACCAAGGAACCCCGGTGCACCGGCTCCTAATAAACCTCTTGCGTGTTGCAGCGACTCTCGACTCTTGGCGGTTCTTGGGCGAGCTGGGATCCCTCGGAGACCGTTCAGGTCTAACAAACTCATATGAGGAAAAACAATACTGTCCCTTTTGTTTAGGTAGGCAATCTAATGTGACTCACAAATAAAACATTTTTTAGGTTAATGATCTTAGTGAAGTCCTAATAGGTAGAAGCACGATATTGTAAAATAGGAAGCATAAAAACAAAATGTGTATGTGCATAAATATCCTTTCTAATACATGAGTTTTGGAAAGTCCCAAATTTCATGAATCATTAGCCTGATTTATATTGATGTTATATAATCCTTTCAAAAACAAGACTGTGTAGATGTTGCCATCTACTGTTTGCCTAGATACATACTAGTACATATAATTCACTTTATATAACAATATTCTTCCCTCTAACTGCATTTCTTTTTCCACAAAGATCATTTTAACCTCAGTGCCTTCTTCTTTTGAAGTGATTACTTACTTACTTTTAAGTACTCTACTCAAAGGGTCATTACAAGAAATTCTTCCACTGATATATTGGAAAAATCTTGAGAAAGTGACCTAATATTCCTTAAATTTTCTCTAATATGTTGACATCATTTTGAAGTTTGAAAAGAGATTCAGTATCTATAATTGAAACCCCACTTTAATAATAATAATTAAGATTACTGGATTGCTGTTAGTTTTATTTTCAGATTCAAATTCAAGACATGTATAAAATAAATATCTGGTTGTTTTTTTTTTCTGTAAATACATTTAGATGTCAGTGATTGTGTCAGATTCTTTTTATTAGGATAAAATACCAATTAGTTTACTTAACAACTGGTTTTTTGCATTGTTTACTTTGTAGTTTTTTGATGTGTATGTAACACTTTTAAAGTATGCTGTTGATTCAATCTGGAAATTAAGTAAAATTTTAAAAATCTGTGCACTTACAGTTCAGACTAATTTTAGTGCTCTGAGATAATCTATGGTCTTCAAACATATAACTATGACTAGACCCAGTAACAATCATAAGTAAAATCTGTGAACTGTTTTACAGTTTATAAATTTCTTCAAATATTTTAGTTAATTTGGTACTAGTAATAATACTGTGAAGTAATTAGTACAATAATTGTTTTTTTATAGGTATATTCAGTTTTATGAAGAAAACATATTGAAATATTAGGGGAAAACAGAATTTTTTTTCTGACTCCATTAAATACTATAAAAACCATTAATCCTTTTACAGAAAATAATGCTTTTTTTGAAAACAGAAATATTTTTTCTGACTCCACTAAATACTATAAAATCTGTTGATACTTTTACAGAAACAAATCACTTTTTTCAGGAGAATATCCAAGGAAAATAACCATTATCATTTTTTCAATGAGATAATGACTGGGAAAGAAAAGCCATGAACATATGTAAGCTAGTATTTAGATGCTGAATTTGCACAAGGACCCCAAGTGGGAATAGAAGCATTGTGTTTAATGCAGGCCAATAATATTTTATATAGAATTGTTCCATGATACTCTTTTTTATTTTTTATTTATTTTTAGGTTCAGATGTGCAGTGTAGTGATTCAATACTTTTATAAATTATACTCTATTTAAAGTTATATTAAAATAGTGGCGATATTTCCCTGTGTTTCTTCTCTATTTTATACATAATAGTTCGTACCTCTTAATCTCATACCCTTATCTCACTCCTCACACCTTACCTCTCCCCATTGGTAACAACTTCTTTGCTCTCTCTGTCTGTGACTTTGTTTCCGTTTTGTTATATACAATCTTTTGTTTCAATTTTTTAGATTCTTCATATAACTGATAACATACAGTATTTGTCTTTCTGTCTGACTTATTTCACTAAGCATAATACTCGCTAGGTCCAATCTCATTGCTGCAAATGGCAGAATTTCATTCTTTTTTATGGCTGAGTAATATATATATATATATATATATATATATATATATATATATATATATATATATATATATATATATACCACATCTTCTTTATCCATTTATCTGCTTATGGACACTTGGGTTGCTTCCATATCTTGGTTATGGTAAATAAGCTGCTGTGAAAATTGGGGTGCTTGTCTCTTTTTGAATTAGTGTTTTCATTTTCTTTGGATATATACCAGCAGTGGAACTGGTATCATATGGTACTTTTATTTTGAGTTTTGAGGAATTTCCATACTGCTTTCCATAGTAACTGCAACAATCCCACCTACAGTGTACAAGGGTTCCCTTTTCTTCACATCCTCACCAACATTTGTTTTTTATGGACTTTTTGATGACAGCCATTTTGACAGGTGTGAGGTGATATCTTATTGTGGTATTGACTTGCTGTCTCTGATAATTAGTGATGTTGAGCACTTTTTCATGTGTCTGTTGGCCATCTGTATATCTTCCTTGGGAATATGTCTATGCATGTCTTCTGTCCATTTATTAATTGGGTTGTTGGTTTTTGTGATTTTGGGGTTGTTGGTTTTTGTGATTTTTGGATTATATGAACAGTTTATATATTTGGATATTAATCCCTTATCAGACGTATAATTTGCAAAGCCTTGGCTGTACAGGAATCTTTCTGCTAGTCTCCAGTTAGTTTTCAGGGAGAATTGTTCCATGTGTAAATGTATCTTTGATGTGTTCTTTGGAAGAGGTGAGTTCTGCGTCTTCCTACTCTGCCATCTTGATCCAAGTTCATTACTATAGTAATTTTTTTTCCATATTACAATAATACTGAAAGAAATCAAGGTATTTGTTGACTATTACATGGCCAAAAGAACTATAAATCTAGTTTTCTTAACTCCAAAGCTTATTCACATTTATTGTTCCTTATGAGTTAGTTCAATTAATTTACATATAGGTAATCAACTTTTTTCAACTTTTGTTTATTGAGTGAATAATTTAAAAATGTTTTAAAATATTCAAGACAGAAATTGGCCAATATGGCAGAATAGAAAGACCCTGAGCTCACCTTCTTTCACATGCACACCAAAATCACAACTATCTGAAGAACAACGATCAATGAAAAAACTGAGACCTACAAATAAAGATCTTCTACAACTAAAGATATAAAAAAGAAACCACAATGAGATGGGTAGGAGGAGTAGACTCACAATATAGTCAATCCCATACCCCTGGGTGGGCAACCTACAAATTGGGGAATAATTACATTGCAGAGGTTCTTCTAAAAGAGTGAGAGGTCTGAGCCCCATGTTGGGCTCCCCAGCCTGGGGCTCCTGCAATGGGAAGATGAGCTCCCAGAGTATTTGATTTTGAAGGAGAGAGGAGCTTATGTTTAGGAATCCCAGAGGGCTGGGGAAAATAGAGATTTTACTCTTAAAGGGTGCACAAAAAATATCACACACTCCAGGACTCAGGGCAGAAGCAGTCATTTGAGAGGAGCCTGTGTCAAACCTATCTGCTGAACTTAGAGAGGCAGAAAGCAACTGCAGCTCAGCCTGGGGACAAAGACATTTGGGGGAGCTCTTTTTACCACGTGAACACTAGAGTTGGCAATTGCCATTGCAGAATCCTCCCTCTAGCTCATTAGGCCAAGACATGACCCCATCCAACAGCCTGTAGGCACCAGTGCTAAGACTTAGGACAAGCAACTAACGGTGGAGACACATCACCCATCAACAGACAGGCTGCCTTAAGACCTTCTGAGCCCACAGCCTCCTCTGGATATGACCCTGCCCACCAAAGGGCTCAGGATGCAGCTCCACACAACACTGGGCAGACAGGAGTTCCAGAATTCCCTGGTCCCTGGCCCTGCCCTCCAGGGTGCCTCCTCTAGCCTCTGGACAAGCCTCACCCACCAGGGGGCTGACACCAAACTCAAGAAAACCACAGTCCCACAGCCTGCAGATCCAGCTTACCCATCAGCAGGACAGACCCTTCCCTGGGATCACCTGGGCCCTGGTACTGCCCACTAGAAGACCAACACAAGTTTTGGGACACTCTGGGCCCATACCCAACTGTGTCAGAAACCACCCCTTCCCCCAATTGATCTGACACCAACTCTGAGAACCCTGGGTCCTACAAACAAACTCCAGGACCCAGCTCTGCCTGTCAGTAGTGCAGCACTTGGCTTCACCTACCAGTGAATAGCAATAGCACTGGAGTCTTCTTGACCCCAACTCAACCCACTAGTGAACAAACATAAGCCCTGGAGATCCCTGGAGTTCTGCAGTCAGCCATTCATGATGCAGTACCACCACCAGCAGCCGCTACACAAGGCGTTACCTGGAAACAAACCAGACTGGGAGCAACAAAGTCCATGAGACCACCCACATAATCAGTCCCCCACAACAGAAGGACCCATGCAGCCCTCATAACAGGAACACCTAGAGCAAATAGCTTGGGAGATGAGAGGGAGGGTACACTGTTGGGATACATGGGACATCTCCTACAAAACGTCACTTCTCCAAGATTGGGAAACATAACCAATCTACTAGATACATAAAAATAAAAACAGCAACTTAGGCAAAATTAAGCAATAGAAGAACACGTTCCAGACAAAGGAACAAGATAAAACCCCAGAAGAGGAACTAACTGAAGTGTAGATAAGAAATTTACTCAAGAAGAAATTCAGGGTAGTGATTGTAAAGATGATCAAAGAACTCTGGAGAAGAATGGGTACACAGAACTAGAAGTTACACTTTTTTAACAAAGAGTTAAAATTATAAAGAAGAACCAGAGATGAATACAGTAACTGAAATGAAAAATACACTAGAAGGAATCAACAATAGATTAAATAATACATAGGAATGGATCAGAGAGCTAGAAGACAGAGTAGTAGAAATCACTACTGCTGAACAGAAAAAAGAAAAACAATGAAAAGAAATGAGGACAGTTTAAGAGACCTCTGGGACACTATCAAGTGCACTAATATTCATAATACAATGGATCCTGAAAGAAGAGAGAGAGAAAGGTGTTGAGAGCATATTTAGAGATATAGTAGCTGAAAACTTTCCTAACCTCGGAAAGGAAACAGACATCCAAGAAGTCCAGGAAGTACAGAGAGTCCCATACAGGACTAACCCAAAGATGAACAAATCAAGAGACATTGTAATTAAAATGGCAAAAATTTAAAGATAAAGAGAGAATATTAAAAGCAGCAAGGGAAAAGCAACAGATTATATACAAGAGAACTGTCATAAGTCTATCAGCTGAATTTCAGCAGAAATTCAGCAGGCAAGAAGGGAGTGGCATGATATATTTAAAGTAATAAAAGGGAAAAACTTACAACCAAGATTACTCTACTCAGTATGGTTCTACTTCAGATTTGATGGAGAGATCAAAAGCTTAGCAGGCAAACAAAACCTGAAAGATTTCAGTACCACAAAACTTGCTTTACAAGAAAAGTTAAAGGAACTTCTTTAAGCAAAAAAGAAAAGGTCACAACTAGAAAGATGAACATTATAAAATGAAAAAGCTCATTGGTAAAGGCAAACATATAGTAAAGGTAGGAAATCATCCACACACAAAGCTACTAGGAAGGTCAAAAGACAAAGTAGTAAAATCATCTATATCCACAACAAGCAGTTAAGGGATATATAAAATAATTAGATGTAAAATATGATATCAAAAACAGTACCTGTGAGGGGAAGAGAGTACAAATGCAGGATGGTTAAAATGCATTTGAAACTAATATCAGTAACTTAAAACAATCATGTATACATATAGATTACTATGTAAAAACCTCATGGTACCCACAAAAAAAAAGTCTATAATAGATGAACACACAATAAAGAAAAAGGAATCTGAACATAACACCAAAGATAGTCATCACATCACAAAAGAAGAGAACAGAAGAACATGAAAGGAATAAAAAATACCTATGAAAACACCCCAAAACAACTAACACAAGATGGCAATAAGAACCTAAATATCAGTAGATATATCCATAAGTGTAGATGGGGTAAATGCTCCAATCAAAAGACATAGAGTGCCTGAATAGACATAAAACAAGACCCGTATATGTGCTGCCTACAAGAGACTCACTTCAGATCTAAAAACACACAGACTGGGGATTCCCTGGTGGTGCAGTGGTTAAGAATCCACCTGCCAATGCAGGGACACAGGTTTGAGCTCTGGTCTGGGAAGATCCCACATGCCACAGAGCAACTAAGCCTGTGTGCCACAACTACTGAGCCTGCACTTTAGAGCCCATGAGCCACAACTACTGAGCCCCTGAGCCACAACTACTGGAGCCTGCATGCCTAGATCTCATGCTCTGCAACAAGATAAACCACCACAATGAGAAGCACATGCACCACAACAAAGAGTAACCCCCACTTGCTGCAACTAGAGAAAGCCTGTGTGCAACAACAAAGACCCAACGTAGCCAAAAATAAAATAAATAAATAAATTCTTAAAAAAATAAAATAAAGCACACAGACTGAAAGGAAGGGATGGAAAAAGGTATTCTATGCAAATGGAAATCAAAAGGAAGCCAGGGTAGCAATACTTAGACAAAATAGACTTTAGGGCCTATTATAAGAGACAAAGAAAGATATTATATAATGATCAAGGGATCAATTCAAGAAGATATAACATCCAATGTAGGTGCAACTAAATTCCTAAAGCAAATATTAACAAGCATAATGGGAGATATTAACAGTAACACAATAATAGTAGGGGACTTCAACACTCCACTTACATCAATGGACAGACAGATCATCCAGACAGAAAAATCAATAAGGCCATAAATGACACTTTAGATCAGATAGACTTAATAGATATATGTATAGAATATTCCATCTGGAAGCAGCAGAATACATAGTCTTTTCAAGTGCACATGGAACATTCTCCAGGATATATCACATACTAGGCAACAAAATAAGTCTTGGTAAATTTAAGAAAATTGAAATAATATCAAGCATCTTTTCTGAAACACAATGCTATGAGACTAGAAAACAACTATGAAACAAATACTTGGAGGCTAAACAATATGCTACTAAAGAATCAATGGATCACTGAAGAAATGAAAGAGGAAATTTAAAAATACCTGGAGACAAATGAAAACAAAAACACAGCAATCCAAAATCTATGGGATGCAGCAAAAGCAGTTCTAAGAGGGAATTTTAGAGCAAGACAAGTTTACCTCAGGAAAAACGAAAAACTCAAATAAACAACCCAAACTTAGACCTAAAGGAACTAGAAAAAGAAGAATAAACAAATCCTAAAATTAATAGAAGGAAAGAAATCATAAAGATCAGAGCAGAAATAGAGACTAAGAAAACAGTAGAAAAGATCAATGAAACTAAGAGCTGGTTCTTTGAAAAGACAAACAAAATTGATAAACCTTTAGCCAGACTCATCAGAAAAAAAAGGAGAGGATCCAAATCAATAAAATCAGACATGAAAAAGGAAAAGTTATGACTGACACAACAGCAATACAAAAGCTCATAAGAGACTACTGCAAACAACTATATGCCAATAAAATGGACAACCTAGAAGGAATGGACAAATTATGTATAATCTCCCAAGACTGAAGCAGGAAGAAATAGAAAATATGAATTGACCAATTACCAGTAAATTGAATCAATAATTTAAAAACTGCCCCCCCCAAAAACGTTCACGACCAAATAGCTTCACAGTGAATTCTATTAAACGTTTAGAGAAGATTTAACAATGATCCATCTCAAACTGTTCCAAAAAATTGCACAAGAAGGAATGTCTCTGAACTTATTCTATGAGTCCAGCCTTACCCTGATACCAAAACCAGACTAAGATATCACACAGACACACAAAAAAATTATAGACCAATTTCACTGATGAACATACATGCAAAAATCCTCAACACTATATTAGCAAATTTAAACCATCAACACATTAAAATGATCATACATCATGATCTAGTGGGATTTATCCCAAGGATGTAAGTATTTTTCAATATCTGCAAGTCAGTCAATCACCACATTAACAAACTGAAGAATAAAAACCCTATGATCATCTCAGTAGATACAGAAAAAACTTTTGACAAAATTCAACATTCATTTATGATAAAAACTCTCCAGAAAGTGGGTATAGAGGAAACATACTTCAACATAATAAAGGCCCACAGCTAACAATCATACTCATCATACGTATCAAGAAGAAAACTTTTTTCTAAGATCAGGAACAAGACAAGGATAGCCATACTCACCACATTTATTCAACATAGTATTGGAACTCCTAACCACATTAGTCAGACAAGAAAAAGGAATAAAAGGAATCCAAATTGGAAAGGAAGAAGTAAAACCATCACTGTTTGTAGATGATGTGAACTATTCATAAAAAATCCTAAAGACACTACCAGAAAACTATTAGAGTTCAGCAATGAATTTGGTAAAGTTTCAGGTTATAAAATTAACATACAGAAATCTGTTGCATTTCTATGCACTAACAATAAACTATCAGAAAGAGAAATTAAGGAGACAATCCCATTTACCACTGCCTCAAAAAGAATAAAATACCTATGTATAAACCTACCTAAGGAGATAAAAATCTATACTCAGAAAGCTGTAAAACACTGATGAATGAAACAGAAGATGACACAACAGATGGAAGGATATACTGTGTTCATAAATTGGAAGATTTAATGTTGTTAAAATGACCATGGTACCCAAGACAATCTACAGATTCAATCCAATTCCTATCAAAATACGAATGGCATTTTTCACAGGACTAAAACAAATACTTTAAAAATTTGTATGGAAACATAAAAGATCCTGAATAGCCAAAACAATCTTTTTATTTTTTAACGTCTTTATTGGAGTATAACTGTTATACAATGGTGTGTTAGTTTCTGCTTTACAACAAAGTGAATCAGGTATACATATGCATATGTTCCCATATCTCTTCCCTCTTGCATCTCCCTCCCTTCCACCCTCCCTATCCCAACCCTCTACGTGGTTACAAAGCACCAAGCTGATCTCCCTGTGCTATGCAACTGCTTCCCACTAGCTATCTTTGGTAGTGTGTATAAGTCCATGTCACTCTCTCACTTTGTCCCAACTTACCCTTCCCCCTCCCCATATACTCAAGTCCATTCTCTAGTAGGTCTGTGTCTTTATTCTCATCTTGCCCCTAGGTTCTTCATGACCGTTTTTTACTTTATTTTTTTTAGATTCCATATATATGTGTTAGCATACAGTATTTGTTTTTCTCTTTCTGACTTACTTCACTCTGTATGACGGACTCTAGGTCCGTCCACCTCACTACAAATAACTCAATTTCATTTCTTTTTATGGCTGAGTAATATTCCATTGTATATATGGACCACATATTCTTTATCCTTTCATCTGTTGATGGACACTGAGGTTGCTTCCATGTCCTGGCTATTGTAAATAGAGCTGCAATGAACATTTTGGTACATGACTCTTTTTGAATTATAGTTTTCTCAGGGTATATGCCCAGTAGTGGGATTGCTGGGTCGTATGGGAGTACTATCTGTAGTTTTTTAAGGAACTTCCCTATTGTTCTCCATAGTGGCTGTATCAATTTACATTCCCACCAACAGAGCAAGAGGGTTCCATTTTCTCACACCCTGTTCAGCTTTTATTATTTGTAGATTTTTTGAGGATGGCCATTCTGACCTGTGTGAGATGATATCTCACTGTAGTTTTGATTTACATTTCTCTAATGATTAATGATGTTGAGCATATATTCATGTGTTTGTTGGCAATCTGTATATCTTCTTTGGAGAAATGCCTATTTAGTTCTTCTGTCCACTTTTGGATTGGGTTGTTTGATTTTTGTTATTGAGCTGCATGAGTTGCTTATAAATTTTGGAGAATAATTCTTTGTCAGTTGCTTCATTTGCAAATATTTTCTCCCATTCTGAGGGTTGTCTTTGGTCTTCTTTATGGTATCCTTTGCTGTGCAAAAGCTTTTAACTTTCATTAGGTCCCATTTGCTTATTTTTGTTTTTATTTCCATTTCTCCAGGAGGTGGGTCAAAAAGGATCTTGCTGTGATTTATGTCATAGAGTGTTCTGCCTATGTTTTCCTCTGAGAGTTTAATAGAGTCTGGCCTTACATGTAGGTCTTTAACCCATTTTGAGTTTATTTTTGTGTATGGTTTTAGGGAGTGTTCTAATTTCAAACTTTTACATGTACCTGTCCAGTTTTCCCAGCACCACTTATTGAAGAGACTGTCTTTTCTCCACCTATATTTTTGCCTCCTTTATCAAAGATAAGGTGACCATATGTGTGTGGCTTTATCTCTGGGCTTTCTATCCTGTTCCATTGATCTATATTTCTGTTTTTGTGCCAGTACCATACTGTCTTGATTACTGTAGCTTTGTAGTATAGTCTGAAGTCAGGGAGCCTGATGTCTCTAGCTACATTTTTCATTCTCAAGATTGCTTTGGCTATTCGGGGTCTTTTGTGTTTCCATACAAATTGTGAAATTTTTGGTTCTATTTCTGTAAAAAATGCCAGTGGTAATTTGATAGAGATTGCATTGAATCTGTAGATTACTTTGGGTAGTAGAGTCATTTTCACAATGTTGATTCTTCCAATCCAAGAACATGGTATATCTCTCCATCTATTTGTATCATCTTTAATTTCTTTCATCAGTGTCTTATAATTTTCTGCATACAGATCTTTTGTCTCCTTATGTAGATTTATTCCTAGATATATTTTTCTTTTTGTTGCAATGGTAAATGGCAGTGTTGTCTTAATTTCACTCTCAGTTTTTCATCATTAGTATATAAGAATGCCAGAGATTTCTGTGCATTAATTTTGTATCCTGCTACTTTACCAAATTCATTGATTAGCTCTAGTAGTCTTCTGGTAGCATCCTTAGTATTCTCTATGTATAGAATCATGTCATCTGCAAACAGTGACAGCTTTACTTTTTCTTTTCCTATTTGGATTCCTTTTATTTCTTTTACTTCTCTGATTGCTGTGGCTAGAACTTCCAAAACTATGTTGAATAAGAGTGGTGAGAGTGGGCAACCTTGTCTTGTTCCTGATCTTAGTGGAAATGGTTTCAGTTTTTCACCATCGAGAACGATGCTAGCTGTGGGTTTTTCATGTATGGCCTTTATTATGTTGAGGAAAGTTCCCTTTATGCCTACTTTCTGCAAGGTTTTTATCATAAATGAGTGTTGAATTTTGTCAAAAGCTTTCTCTGCATCTATTGAGATGATCATATGGTTTTTCTCCTTCAGTTTGTTGATATGGTGTATCATGTTGATTGATTTGCGTATATTGAAGAATCCTTGCATTCTTGGAATAAACCCCACTTGATCATGGTGTATGATCCTTTTAATATGCTGTTGGATTCTGTTTGCTAATATTTTGTTGAGGATTTTTGCATCTATGTTCATCAGTGATATTGGCCTGTAGTTTTCTTTCTTTGTGACATCTTTGTCTAGTTTCGGTATCAAGGTGATGGTGGCCTCATAGAATGAGTTTGGGAGTGTTCCTCCCTCTGCTATCTTTTGGAAGAGTTTGAGAAGGATAGGTGTTAGCTCTTCTCTAAATGTTTGATAGAATTCGCCTGTGAAGCCATCTGATGCTGGGCTTTTGTTTGTTGGAAGATTTTTGATCACAGTTTCAATTTCAGTGCTTCTGATTTGTCTGTTCATATTTTCTATTTCTTCCTGGTTCAGTCTCAGCATGTTGTGCATTTCTAAGAATTTGTCCATTTCTTCCAGGTTGTCCAGTTTATTGGCATACAGTTCCTTTAGTAATCTCTAATAATCTTTTGTATTTCTGCAGTGTCTGTTGTTACATCTCCTTTTTCATTTCTAATTCTATTGATTTGAGTCTTCTCCCTTTTTTTTTTTGATGAGTCTGGCTAATGGTTTATCAATTTTGTTTATCTTCTCAAAGAAACAGTTTTTAGTTTTATTGATCTTTGCTATTGTTTCCTTCATTTCTTTTTCATTTATTTCTGGCCTGATCTTTATGATTTCTTTCCTCCTGCTAAATTTGGAGGTTTTTTGTTTTTCTTTCTCTAATTGCTTTAGGTGCAAAGTTAGGTTGTTTAATCGAGATGTTTACTGTTTCTTAAGGTAGGATTGTATTGCTATAAACTTCCTTCTTAGAACTGGTTTTGCTGCATCTCAGAGGTTTGGGGTCATCGTGTCTTCATTGTCATTTGTTTCTAAGTATTTTTTGATTTCCTCTTTGATTGCTTCAGTGATCACTTCGTTATTAAGTAGTGTATTGTTTAGCCTCCATGTGTTTGTATTTTTTACAGGTTTTTTCCTGTAATTGATATCTATTCTCATAGTGTTGTGGTCAGAAAAGATACTTGATATGATTTCAATTTTCTTAAATTTAACAAGGCTAGATTTGTGACCCAAGATATGATTTATCCTGGAGAATGTTCCATGAGCACTTGAGAAAAATGTGTAATTTGTTGTTTTTGGATAGAATGTCCTATAAATATCAGTTAAGTCCATCTTGTGTAATGTATCATTTAAAGCTTGTGTTTCCTTATTTATTTTCATTTTGGATGATCTGTCCATTGGTGAAAGTGGGGTGTTAAAATCCCTTACTATAATTGTGTTACTGTCAAGTCTCTTGTGTCTGATATGACAATTGCTACTCCAGGTGTCTTCTGATTTCCATTTGCATGGAATATCTTTTTCCATCCCCTCACTTTCAGTTGGTATGTGTCCCTAGGTCTGAAGTGAGTCTCTTGTAGACAGCATATATATGGGTCTTGTTTTTGTATCCATTCAGCCAGTCTGTGTCTTTTGGTGGGAGTATTTAATCCATTTATATTTAAGGTAATTATCGATATGTATGTTCCTATTATCATTTACTTAATTGTTTCGGGTTTGTTCTTGTAGATCTTTTCCTTCTCTTGTGTTTCTTGCCTAGAGAAGTTCCTTTAGCATTTGTTGTAAAGCTGGTTTGGTGGTGCTGAACTCACCCAGCTTTTGCTTGTCTGTAAAGGTTTTAATTTCTCCATCAAATCTGAATGAGATCCTTGCTGGGTAGAGTAATCTTGGTTGTAGGTTTTTCTCTTTCATCATTTTAAATATGTCCTGCCATTCCCTTCTGGCTTGCAGAGTTTCTGCTGAAAGATCAGCTGTTAACCTTATGGGGATTCCCTTGTGTGTTATTTGTTGTTTTCCCTTGCTGCTTTTAATATGTTTTCTTTGCATTTAATTTTTGATAGTTTGATTAATATGTGTCTTGGCGTGTTTCTCCTTAGATTTATCATGTATGGGACTCTCTGTGGTTCCTGGACTTGATTAACTCTTTCCTTTCCCATATTATGGAAATTTTCAACTATAATCTCTTCAAATATTTTCTCAGTCCCTTTCTTTTTCTCTTCTTCTTCTGGGACCCCTGTACTTCAATTGTTGGCATGTGTAATGTTGTCCCAGAGGTCTCTGAGACTGTCCTCAGTTCTTTTCATTCTTTTTTCTTTATTCTGCTCTGCTGTAGTTATTTCCATTATTTTATCTTCCAGGTCACTTATCCGTTCTTCTGCCTCAGTTATTCAATTATTGATCCCATCTAGAGTATTTTAAATTTCATTTATTGTTTTGCTCATCATTGCTTGCTTCCTCTTTATTTCTTCTAGGTCCTTGTTAACTGTTTCTTGCATTTTTTCTATTCTATTTCCAAGATTTTGGATCATCTTTACTATCATTATTCTGAATTCTTTTTTCAGGTAGACTGCCTATTTCCTCTTTATTTGTTAGATGTGGTGGGTTTTTACCTTGCTCCTTCATCTGCTGTGTGTTTTTCTCTCTTTTCATTTTGCTTACTGTGTTTGGGGTCTCCTTTTTGCAGGCTGCAGGTTCCTAGTTCCCATTGTTTTTGGTGTCTGTCCCCAGTGGCTAAGGTTGGTTCAGTGGGTTGAGTAGGCTTCCTGGTTTGGGGGGACTAGTTCCTATGTTCTGGTGGATGAGGCTGGATTTTGTCTTTCTGGTGGGCGGGTCCACGTCTG
This sequence comes from Kogia breviceps, assembly GCF_026419965.1. Lineage (NCBI taxonomy): Eukaryota > Metazoa > Chordata > Mammalia > Artiodactyla > Physeteridae > Kogia > Kogia breviceps. The sequence continues at coordinate 17,849,847 of NC_081322.1, forward strand.
GTGGTGTGTTTTGGGATGTTGGTAGCCTTATTATGATTTTAGGCAGCCTCTCTGCTAATTGATGGTGCTATAGTCCTGTCTTGCTATTTGTTGGGCATAGGATATCCAGCACTGTATGTTGCTTGTCGTTGAGTGAAACTGTGTCTTGGTGTTGAGATGGAGATCTCTGGGACATATTCGCCATTTGATATTACATGGAGCTGGGAGGTCTCTTGTGGACCTGTGTCCTGAAGTTGGTTCTCCCACCTCAGAGACACAGCCCTGATGCCTGGCTGGGGCACCAAGAGTCTTTAATCCACACGGCTCAGAATAAAAGGGAGAAAAAATAGAAAGGAAAGAAAGAAAGGATGCAAGGAAGGAAGGAAGGAAGGAAGAAAGGAAGGAAAGAAGAAAGGAAGAAAGGAAGGAAGGAAGAAAGGAAGGAAGGAAGAAAGGAAGGAAGGAAGGGAGGAAGAAAGAAAGAAAGGAAGGAAGGGAGGAAGAAATGGAGGAAGGAAGGAAGGGAGGAAGAAGGGATTACAGGGAGAAAGGAGGGAAGAAAGGAAGAAAGAAAGAAGATAAAATAAAGTAGGATAAAATAAAGTTATTAAAATAAAAAATAATTATTAAGAAGGAATATTTTATTAAAAAAAACAAACAAAAAAAGAACCCAAAGAACAACAACAGTTCAGTCAGAACCCTAGGACAAATGGTGAAAGCAAAGCTATACAGACAAAATCTCACACAGCAGCACACACATACACACTCACAAAAAGAGAAAAAGGGGAAAATAATATATCTTGCTCCCAAAGTCCACCTCCTCAACTTGGGATGATTTGGTGTCTATTCAGGTATTCCACAGATGCAGGGCACTTCAAGTTGATGGTGGAGCTTAAATCTGCTACTTCTGAGGCTGCTGGGAGAGACCTCCCCCTCTCCTCTTTGTTCGCACCACTCCCGGGGTTCAGCTTTGGACTTGGCCCTGCCTCTGTGCGTAGGTCATCTGAGGGTGTCTGCTCTTCGCTCAGACAGGACAGGGTTAAAGCAGCAGCTGATTCGGGGCCTCTGGCTCACTTAGGCCGGGGGGATGGAGGGTATGGATGCGGAGCAAGCCCGCAGCGGAAGAGGCCGGCATGACGCTGCACCAGCCTTAAGTGCGCCTCGCGTTCTACTGGGGAAGCTCTCCCTGGATCTTGGGACCCCAGCAGTGGTGGGCTGCACAGGATCCCAGGAGGTGTGGAGAGTGACCTGTGCTCACACACAGGCTTCTTGGAGGCAGCAGCAGCAGACCTAGCATCCCACGCCCTTCTCTGGTGTCCGTGCCGACAGCCAAGGCTCGCAACCATTTCTGGAGCTCCTTTAAGCAGTGCACTTAACCCCCTCTCCTCTTGCACCAGGAAACAAAGAGACAAGAAAAAGTCTCTTGTCTCTTCGGAAGTTCCGCACCCGTCTCTGGAGCTTCTTTAACTGCCGCGCTTAATCCCCTCTCCTCGCACCCCAGGAAACAAAGAGGGAAGAAAAGGTCTCTTGCCTCTTCAGCAGCTCTAGACTTCTCCCGGACTCCCTCCTGGCTAGCTGTGGCACACTAACCCTTTCAGGCTGTGTTCTCGCTGTCAGCCCCAGTCCTCTCATGGCTTCTGACTGAAGCCCAAGCCTCATCAGCTCCCAGCCCCCCGCCCGTCCCGGCATGTGAGCAGACAAGCCTCTCGGCCTGGTGAGTGCTGGTCGGCACCGATCCTCTGTGGGAATCTCTCTGCTTTGCCCTCTGCACTCTGTTACTGCACTCTCCTCCATGGCTTCAAAGCTCCCTCAGTCTGCAGTCTCTGCCTGTGAAGGGGCTTCTGGTGTGTGGAAACCTTTCCTCCTTCACAGCTCCCTCCCACTGGTGTAAGTCCCCTCCCTATTCCTTTGTCTCTGCTCATTTCTTTTTTCTTTTGCCCTACCCAGGTACATGGGGGTGTTTCTTGCCTTTTGGGAGGTCTGAGATCTTCTTCCAGTGTTCAGTGGGTTTTCTATAGGAGCAGTTCCACGTGTAGATGTATTTCTGATGTATTTGTGGGAAGGAAGGTGATCTCCATGTCTTACTCTTCTGCCATCTTCTCTCCGCCCCACCAAAACCATCTTGAGAAAAAAGATCAAAGCTGGAGGTATCATGCTCCCTGGTTTCAAACAATACCACAAAGATACAATAATCAAAACAGTATGGTACTGGCACAGAAAAGACACATAGACCAATGGAACAGAATGATCAATTAATATATGACAAAGGAGGCAAGAATATACAATGGAGAAAAGACAGTCTCTTCAATAAGTGGTGCTGGGAAAACTGGACAGCCACATGTAAAAGAATGACATCAGAACATTTCTCACACCATATACAAAAATAAATTCAAAATGGATTAAAGACCTAAATGTAAGACCAGAAACCATAAAACTCCTAGAAGAAAACACAGAACACTTTTTCACATAAAAGGTAGCAATATTTTTTTTAGATGACTCCTAAACAATAGGAGATAAAAACAAAAATAAATAGATGTGACCTAATTAGACACAAAAGCTTTTGTACAGCACAGAAAATCAAGGACAAAATGAAAAGACAAGCTACTGAATGGGAGAAAATATTTGCAAATGTTATGACCGAAAAGTGGTTAATACCCAAAATATATAAACAGTTCATACAACTCAACCTCAAAAACACAAACAGCCCAATTAAAAAATGGGCAGAGCTTCCCTGGTGGTGCAGTGGTTGAGAGTCTGCCTGCTGATGCAGGGGACATGGGTTCATGCCCTGGTCCGGGAAGATCCCACATGCCGCAGAGTGGCTAGGCCTGTGAGCCATGGTCACTGAGCCTGCACGTCTGGAGTCTGTGCTCCGTGACGGGAGAGGCCACAACAGTGAGAGGCCTGCATACCACCAAAAAATAAAATAAAATAAATAAAAAATGGGCAGAGGACCTGAATATACATTTTTCCACAGAAGACATACAGTTGGCCAACAGGCACATGAAAAGATGCTAAACATCAGTAATCATCAGAGAAATGTAAATGAAAACCAGAATGAGATTTCACCTCACACCTGTTAGCATGACTATCATCAAAAAGACCACAAATAAAATTGTTGGTGAGGATGTGGAGAAATGGGAACAGTCATACACTGTTTCTGGGGATATAAATTGGTGTAGTCACTGTAGAAAATGGTATGGTGGTTTCTTAAAAAACTAAAACTAGAACTACTGTATGACCCAACAATTCCAATCCTGGGTATATATTTGAAAAAAATGAAAACACTAATTTGAAAAGATACATACACTCCAATGTTCACAGCAGCATTCTTTATAATTTCCCAGATAAGAAACAACATGAGTCCATCAGCAGATGAATGGGTAAAGAAGATGTGGTATATATATACAATGGAATATTACTCAGCCAAGAAAGAATGAAATAAGTCTGTCAAAGACAGACAAATACTGTATGATATCACTTAAATGTGGAAACTAAAAAGTTAAATAAACTAGTGAATATAACAAAACAGAAACAGACTCACAGATACAGACAACAAACTAGTGGTTACCAGTGGGGAAAGGGAAAGGGGGTAGGGCAAGATAGGGGTAGTGGATAAGAGATATGAACTATTATATATAAAATAAATAAGCTACAAGGATATATTGTACAACACAGGGAACATAGCCAATATTTTATAATACTATAAATGGAATATAACCTTTAAAAATTGTGAATCACTATGTTGTACACCTGTAACATATATATTTTTTACATCAACAATATCTCAATTAAAAAAAGAATATAATCCATCTTAAGAAAAAAAAGCAATCAGATTATCATCCATAGAAAGATAGTTAAATGAATTTGAGTTTTTCCATTATGGAGTATTATGTTGCTTATATGATTAAATTTTTATAAAATTTATAGGAGCAATAACAACAAAAACCCAGGTTTATTCTTCAGATTCACACATGCTTGCTAAGTATATTTTAAATATTTCCTTTTAAGCATTCTTTTCCTTTCAAGGTATTTTCTTTCTCTCTGAAAAATTGAGAAAAAAAGCAAATTGGCAATTTCTGAAAAAGAAGAGACAAAAGTATGTGAAATACAATTTGGTTTCAGATTCTCTATAAATGCCATTCTGAAATTTTTCCTTTCCTTAAACTTCAACTATCACTCACTTTCTACAAATGGAAGACATATTTCTTCCTATGTAGATTTCCAGCTGAAGATTTTAGTATTTAGAAATGCTAAATATATGATATCAAACATCACTCCTAAAAACTATAAAACATCTCTGCCTTCATAAAATCGATTGACAATTTGATTTTTGCTGTAAGTGGTCAAATAAATTTCCCACTCAGATGGGGCAATTTTAGAGACAAAGAAATGATATGAATAGAGCTTCTTTAATCTGAATGGCTACTGATAGTCTCACTAATGAAAAGAGAAAAGGGTTATTGATGTTTCCTCACCTTATGTTTATGCATCTATTTATGCTTTCTTAGGTGCTGAATTTTTTTTTTTTTTTTTTTTTTTTTTTTTTTTTTTTTTTTTTGCGGTATGCGGGCCTATCACTGTTGTGGCCTCTCCCGTTGCGGAGCACAGGCTCCGGACGTGCAGGCCTGGCGGCCATGGCTCACGGGCTTAGTTGCTCCGCGGCATGTGGGATCTTCCCGGACCAGGGCACGAACCTGTGTCTCCTGCATCGGCAGGTGGATTCTCAACCACTGCACCACCAGGGAAGCCCGGTGCTGAATTTTTTAAAAGTCTAGATTCCTTCCCATCTTGCCTTTGTGGTTGAGGGTGTGGACTCTGGGCACAGGCTATTGGAGTGCATATCCTGGTTGTGCCACTTACTAGCTGTGTGAGGCTTCCACAAGATGCTTAAGATTTTGGTGCCTCAGTTGCCCCCTCTGTAAAATGGTGGTAGTAATGGTTTTACCTCATTGGTTTTGGTAATTAAATGAGTTACTATCTGTAAAGCACTTAGAAGTTCACTCTAAGAACTATTTAAGTATATCTTATTTTATTCATTACAATAATGTAGCAGTGCTAAATATTTGTTAAATCCTTAAAGCTTTTGTTGTAATTACAAATTTTTACAACTGGAGTGGAGGAAGCAGTGTGGATACTCCAGCTTCATCTAGGCCACAATTACAAAGTAAAGAGACTGATATATACTGTGCTGTGCAGGCACATGGGCTTTCATTGAAGAAGCTCAGTTAATGAACAGAGAAAAGAACATGTGTATATGTATAACTGATTCACTTTTTTGTAAAGCAGAAGCTAACACACCATTGTAAAACAGTTATACTCCAATAAAGATGTTAAACATAAATAAATAACTTCTTTTTCTAAAATATGTTTGCTTAATTAAAGACATATTACTTTAAAATTTATGATGCCATCAGAAATTTATTTATTGTGTTGTAACATAAAACACACCAATGGACAGGTGACATATACCATTTAGATTATTATCTATCATCCTTTATAATAGCCAGTAAACAATGGAAACTAAAGTTTTCAAATGATCTTGGGCCCTATCATTTGAGAATCTGATGTCATTATGGTTTTTTAGTATATAGATTACAATTATATCTGTTTTGCAGACAAAATTATTCATAAGTCATCTAGAGTCAAGTAGAAGGTAGAACTTATCTTTAATTCTGTCTCCTATCTAGTAGACAATATGGTACAAATATAAAGTTAATTTTGTGAACTGTAAATGACTCCTGTAGAATGATTCTTAACAAACCCGAAACAGGAGTAGATAATACAGGTTACATTCTAAATCAGGAATGTGGTTAGAGAACACTAAAGTGTTTGGTGTGTAAATTGTGTGAAGGGCTCTAACTTTATCTGAAAACAATTATGAATATAAATAGTTACTTATGGGTGAAGATGTCTGACAGTAGATGTTTTCAGTCCTTTATCTAATAGAAAGAAGGCACTGTGGCTATGGTGATTGACAGGAGCATAGAAGATATCACCAAAAACTAGGTCATCATAAAAATTTGATTTGGTACAGCATAAGAGAGTATTTGTTCTTTGGCAATACATACTTAATTCTCATAATAGAAATGTAACATTTTTTCCTAGATAATAAATTCCATTTTTCTCATATATTATTCATTCATTCAGTAAATGTATACTGATCTCTTATTATGAAATGGGCAGTGTTCCAGGTGCTCAAGTTACAAAATAGAATCCAACTTCTAGGATGCGAACTCTCTGCTATGTGAAACTCTAGGAATTCACAGCTTAGGTGGGAGATATAAAAACAGGTAAAATACAGTAAAACTTGATGAGTACTCTACAGTTATATGAAAGCCAGAGGATAGAGTGACTAACTGTACATAAATTAAATAAGATCTCATCAAAAAAAAAAAGATCAAATAAATACAAAGAACTGCTTTTTGAAGAAAGAATGTCAACAATCTATTCACTTCTCTATGCCCTCATTTTCATATTTTTAATTTTATGTTGGAGTATAGTTGATTTACAATGTTGTGCTAGTTTCAGGTGCACAGCAAAGTGATTCAGTTTATATATATACCTATATTCATTCTTTTTCAGATTCTTTCCCCATGTATATTATCATAGAATATTGAGTAGCATTCCCTGTGCTCTACAGTAGGTCTTTGTTGATTATCCATTTTATAGATAGTAGGGTATAGATGTCAATCCCCAACTCCTAATTTATCCCTCTTCCACGTGGGAGACAGGGTGGGGTATGGACGCTGCTGAGTGGAAGAGAGCACAGCCCGGCCATCAGACCTACTTCCTCCTCTTGCTGATTATCTATTTTTATGGGTTTACAACTTTTCTAAGAACTTTTGTATACAAAGGAACTTTTTTCTTTAAAGTAACTTCCCCTTTATATTTAATCCAAAGAAGAAGGATCTCGGACAATTTGGGGTGTTTGGTTTTGGCCTCATTTCTAAGTCTTTTTTCCTCTTTGTTGACTTTAGTGTTCAGTCACCCCCACTGCTTCGGACTCCTGAGGACCTTCTGGGCATCCACATTAATGAGGCAGCCACTTGGCAAGTCTGACTTGGCTGTCAGCGACGCACTGCTCCCATCCTTCTCCACTGTCGTGTCCGGCCCCCAGGGAAGGGGGAAGACACTGCATCCAGCAGGTGTCCTGAATAACCGTGGGTGGCGGAGCTCTCCCACGTGAAGTGACTTCCCCCCGGGGCTTCCCGGCTGCCCCTATGACCTGACGGCGACAACCATGGTCACCGACCTGCAGAGTGGTGGAGTCAGTGTGGCTTGCGACAGAGCAACCCGGCTCTCCTACCCTGGAGGGAGATGGAGGAGTTCAGTGATTTCCTGGACCTGGACTTTATCCTCTCCAACTCGCTGTCCCATCAGGAGCCAGTGGTCTCCACCGTGTCGTCAGCATCAGCCTCATCCTCGTCCTCCCCTTTGAGCAGCAGTCCTACCTGTGCACACTCCACCTGCAGCTTCAACTGTCCAGGCCAGGCTGGGGGCGACCCAGGCTTGGCGCCAGGCAGCAGGGTCTGTAGCCTTGTCCGTGGCCAGGAATCTGCACACCCTGCGACAGCTCCCTTCAACCTGGCAGACGTCAACCACGTGAGCCCCTCTGGCTGCTGCGTGGCTGAGCTCCTGGGGCCCAAATTGGACCCAGTGTACACTCCATGGCAGCAGCCGCAGCCACCAGGTGGGTTGATGGGCAAGTTTGTGTTGAAGACATTGCTGAGTGCCCCTGATCATTGGTGTTAGCAAAGACAGCCTGGACGGCAGCCGCTTGGTAGTAGTGGCACCCTACAGTGGCGGGTTGCCCTGCTTGTGCCCCAAGATCGAGCAGGAGGCTGTCTCCTCATGCATCCTGTCGGTCGGCCCCTAGAGGCCCACTTGGTCACTGGACCCCCTCTCAGCAATGGCCACCGGCTGCCGGCGCATGCCTTTCCCCTGGGGTGGCAGCTCCCCAGCTGGACTACTCCAACCCTGGGTGCCGAGGAACTGCTGAGCAGCAGTCATCCTGCCCAGCCGCTACCCCCAGGCTTCCACCCCCACCCAATTACCCTCCCTTCCTGCCCTACCAGATGCAGCCACAGGTCCCATCACTCCATTACCAAGAGCCCATGCCACCCAGTTCCTGCATGTGGGAGGAACCTGAGCCAAAGAGGGAAGAATGTTGTGGCCCCGGAAAAGGATGGCCACTCACACCTGGAATCATGGAGGCTACGGCAAAACCTACAGGAAGAGTTCTCATCTCAAGGCACACACCTCTGAGCCCACCCAGGCGAGAAACCTTACCACGGTGACTGGGATGGCCATGGGTAGAAATCTGTCCTCTCAGATGAACTGACCAGGCACTACTGCCAACACACTGGGCACTGCCCCTTCCAGTGCCAGAAGTGCAACCCAGCATTTGCGAGTTTGGACCACTTCACCTTACACATGAAGAGGCACTTTTAAATCCCAAAACAGCGGGTATGACCCACCTTGCCAGAAGAGAATTCAGTATTTTTTTATCTTTCACACTGTCTTCCCAGTGAGGGAAGGAACCCAGCTGGAAAGCACTACAATCATGGTGAAGTTCCCAACGAGTGAACTTGTGAATGGATAATCAGGAGACCTGAGGAACCAAACGACAAAGAAAAGATGGGGTCTGTAACTGGATCTTCTATCATTCCAACTCTAAATCCAACTTGAATATATATTCCTGGACTTCGAAAACACCAAGGGGGTGACTGGAAGTGGTGGATATCAGGTTATAAATTAGATCAGTGAGTGTGGGGGAGGGAAGACCAGAAAGCCTTGAATTGTTTCAATGCAATATAAGCATAAAGATCACCTTGTATTCTCTTCTAAAAGCCATTATTACGATCTTAGAAGAAGAAGAAAATCAGGTACCAAAAATGTGTTTTAATAGCCTAAACAATGGTGCTTTGTGAGTCTGGGTTCCAAAGATGTCAAATGAGGCCAAAATTCTCAAACTGCTGCATATTTTGACAAGAAAATCTATTTTTGTCTTTCAGTCTACATTTAAGACCTAAGTCAGGTAAATGCACATGGTTTACTTTAACCTTTTTATGCAGAGAGTCTGTTATGCACTGTGGCTTCAGTTGGGCAATAATTTGTACAATGGCTTATTCCCAAATATGCCTTAAGCAGAATTTTTTTTTTCTGTATAGTTCCTTGCCTTAATAAACATGTAATATAAATTTTTAAAAAATGATCTCACTGCAATTTATGTCAAAGTGTTCTGCCTATATTTTCCTCTAAGATTTTTATAGTATCTGGTCTTACATTTAGGTCTTTAATCCATTTTGAGTTATTTTTGTGTATGGAGTTAGAGAATGTTCTAATTTCATTCTTTTATATGTAGCTGTCCAGTTTTCCCAGCACCACTTATTGAAGAGACTGTCTTTTTCCATTGTATATTCTTTTCTCCTTTGTGGTAGATTAATTTACCATAAGTGAGTGAGTTTATTTGTGGGCTTTCTATCCCCTTCCATTAATCGATATTTCTGTCCCTGTGCCAGTACTATACTGTTTTGATGACTGTAGCTTTATAGTAGTGTCTGAAGTCAGGGAGCCTGATTCTCCCAGCTCCATTTTTCTTTCTCAGGATTGCTTGGCTATTCGGAGTCTTTTTTGTTTCCATACAAATTGTAAAATGTTTTGTTCTAGTTCTGTGAAAAATGCTATTGGTAATTTGATAGGGATTGCATTGAATCTGTAGATTGCCTTGGGTAGTATAGTCATTTTGATGATATTGCTTCTTCCAATCCAAGAACATGGTATATCTTTCCAGCTGTTTGTGTCATCTTTGATTTTTTTCATCAGTGTCTTACAGTTTTCAGAGTACAGGTCTTTTGCCTCCTTAGGTAGGTTTATTCATAGGTTTTTTTGTTTGTTTGTTTGTTTGGTTGGTTTTTTGTTTGCGGTACGCGGGCCTCTCACTATTGTGGCCTCTCCTGTTGTGGAGCACTGGCTCTGGGCGCGCAGGCTCAGCATCCATGGCTCATGGGCCCAGCTTCTCTGCGGCATGTGGGATCTTCTCGGACCAGGACACAAACCCGTGTCCCCTGCATCGGCAGGTGGACTCTCAATCACTTCGCCACCAGAGAAGCCCTATTCATAGGTATTTTATTCTTTTTGATGCAATGATAAATGGTATTTGTTTCCTTAATTTCTCTTTCTGATCTTTCATTGTTAATGTATAGAAATGAAAGAGATTTCTGTGTGTTAATTTTGTATCCTGCAACTTTACTGAATTCATTGATGAGCCCTAGTAGTTTTCTGGTAGCATCTTTAGGATTATCTATGTATCATGTCATCTGTAAACAGTGACAGTTTTACTTCTTTTCCAATTTGGAATCCTTTTATTTCTTTCTCTTCTCTGATTGACATGGTTAGGACTTCCAAAACTATGTTGAATAAAATGGTGAGTGTGGATATCCTTGTCTTTTTCCTGATCTTAGAGGAAAGCTTTCAGCTTTTCATCATTGAGTATGATGTTAACTGTGGGTTTGTCATATATGGCCTTTATTATGTTGAGGTAGGGAACTTACATATGCCCACTTTCTGGAGAGTTTTTATCATAAATGCATGTTGAATTTTGTCAAAAGCTTTTTCTGAATCTATTGAAATGACCATAAGGTTTTTATTCTTCAATTTGTTAATGTGATGTATTACACTGATTGATTTGTGGATAGTGAAAAATCCTTGCATCCCTGGGATAAATCCTACTTGATTATGGTGTATGATCCTTTTACTATATTGTTGGATTGGTTTGCTAGTATTTTGTTGAGGATTTTTGCATCTATGTTCATCAGTGATATTGCCCTGTAAATTTCTTTTATTTCTGGTATTTTTGTCTGGTTTTGGTATCAGGGTGATGGTGGCCTCATAGAAAGAACTTGAAAATGTTCCTTTTTCTGCAATTTTTTGAAATAAATTCAGAAGGATGGGTGTTAACTCTTCTCTAAATGTTTGATAGAATTCACCTGTGAAGACATCTGGTCCTGGACTTTTGTTTGTTGGGTGTTTTAAAATCACAGTTTCAATCTCAGTACTTGTGATTGGTCTGTTCATATTTTCTATTTTTTCCTGATTCAGTCTTGGAAGATCGTACCTTTGTAAGAATTTGTCCATTTCTTCTAGATTGTCCATTTTATTGGCATATAGTTGCTTGTAGTAGTCTCTTATGACCCTTTATATTTCTGGGGTGTCTTGAACTTCTCCTTTTTCATTTCTAATTTTATTGATTTGAGCACTCTTCCTTTTTTTCTTGATGAGTCTGGCTAAAGGTTTATCAAATTTGTGTATCTTTTCAAAGAACCAGGTTTTAGTTTCATTGATCTTTTCTATTGCTTTCTTTGTCTCTATTTCATTTATTTCTGTTCTCATCATTATGATTTCTTTCCTTCTACTAACTTTGGGTTTTATTTGTTCTTCTTTCTCTAGTTGCTTTAGGTGTATGGCTAGTTGTTTATTTGAGATTCTTCTTGTTTCTTGAGGTAAGATTGTATTGCTATAAACTTACTTCTTAGAACTGCTTTTGCTTTGTCCTAAAGGTTTTGGATCATCGTGGTTTTTTTTTTCATTGTTTCTAGGTATTTTTTATTCCTCTTTGATTGCTTCAGTGATCTATTGGTTGTTTAGTAACATGTTGTTTAGCCTACACGTGTTTGTGTTTTTTACAGTTATTTTCTTGTATGAGATTTCTAATCTCATAGCATTGTGGTTAGGAAAGATTGTTGATATGACTTCAATTTTCTTAAATTTACTGAGGCTAGCTTTGTGGCCCAGGATGTGGTCTAACCTGAAGAAGGTTCCATATTTACTTGAAAAGAATGTATATTCTGTTACTTTCAGATATAATGCTCTATAAATATCAATTAATTCCAACTGATATAATGTGTCATTTAAGGCCTTTGTTTCCTTATTGATTTTCTGTCTGGATGATCTGTCCATTGATGAAAGTGGGGTGGTAAACTCTCCCACTATTTTTGTGTTCCTGTCATTTTCCCCTTTTATGGCTGTTAGCATTTGCCTTATATCTTGAGGTGCTCTTACGTTGTGTGCATATATATTTACAATTGTTTTATCTTCTTCTTGGATTCATACCTTGATCTTTATGTGGTGTCCTTCTTTACCTCTTATAACAGTCTTTATTTTAAAGTTTATTTTTTTCTGATATGAGTGTTGCTACTCCAGCTTTCTTTTGATTTCCATTTGTTTAAAATACCTTTTTCCATCCCCTCACTTTCAGCCTGTATGTGTCCCTAGAGTTGAAGTTGTTCTCTTCTAGACAGCGTATAGATGGGTCTTATTTTTGCATCCATTCATCCAGTCTATGTCTTTTGGTTGGAGCATTTAATCCATTTACATTTAAGGTAATTATCAATATGTATGTTCTTATTATCATTTTGTTAATTGTTTTGGATTTGTTTTTGTAGGTTTTTCCCCTTTCTCTTTTAGTCTGTTGTCTTGTGATTTGATGGTTATCTTTAGTGTTGTGTTTGGGTTGCCTTTTCTTTTTTGTGTGTGTATCTATTGTAGATTTTTGATTTAAGGTTACCATGAAGTTTTGATAGAGCAGTCTATATACATACAACATTGTTTTAAATTGCTGGTCTCTTAATTTCAAGTGCATTTCCAATATCTTACATTTGCACTCTCCTCTTCTTACAATTGCTGGGTTTGATATCGTATTTATGTGTGGATGATTTCTTACCTTTACTGTATGTTTGCCTTTACTGGTGAGCTTTCCCATTTATAATTTTCTTGTTTCTAGTTGTGGACTTTTCTTTTCTTCCTAGAGAAGTTCCTTTAGCATTTGCTGTAAAGCTGCTTTGGTGGTGCTGAATTTGCTTAGCTTTTCCTTGTCTGTAAGACTTTTGATTTCTCTTTCAAATCTGAATGAGAGTCTTGCTGTGGAGTACTCTTTGTTGTAGGTTTTTCCCTTTCATCATTTTAAATATATTGTGCCACTATCTCGGGCCTACAGAGATTCTGCTGAAAAATCAGCTGATAGCCTTATGGGGAATCCCCTGTATGTTATTTGTTGCTTTTCTCTTGCTGCTTTTAATACTTTCTGTTTTTTGTCAAATTGATTAATATGTGTTTTGGCATGTTCCTCCTTGGGTTTGTCCTGTATGAGACTCTCTGTGCTTCCTGGACTTGAGTGAGTGTTTCCTTTCCCATGTTAGGGAAATTTTCATTTATTATCTCTTCAGATATTTTCTCAGGCCCTTTCTCTCTCTTTTCCTTGTGGGACCTCTATAATGTGAATGTTGGTGTGTTTAATGTTGTCCTAGAAGTCTCTTAGACTGTCCTCATTTCTTTTTTCTTTATTCTGTTCCACAGCAGTGATTTCCACCAATCTGTCTTCCAGCTCACTTATTCGTTGTTCTATCTCAGTTATTCTGCTATTGATTCCTTCTAGCATATTTTTCATTTCAGTTATTGTATTGTTCATCTCTGTTTATTTGTTCTTTAAATCTACTAGCTCTTTGTTAAACATTTCCTATATCTTCTCCATCTGTGCCTCCATTCTTTTTCTGAGATCTTGGATCATCTTTACTATCATTATTCTGAATTCTTTTTCAGGCCTATTGCTTATCTCCACTTCACATAAGTGTTCTTCTGGGGTTTTATCTTGTTCCTTCTTCTGGAACACATTTCTCTGCTGTCTCATTTTGTCTAGTATTCTGTGTTGTGGTCTCTATTCTGCAGGCTGCTGAATTGTAGTTCTTCTTGCTTCTGGAGTCTGCCCCTTCATGGGTGAAGTTGGTCCAGAGGCTTGTGCAGGCTTCCTGGTAGGAGGGACTGATGCTCACTGGTGAGTGGAGCTGGGTCTTGTCTCTCTGGTAGGCAGGCCTGTGTCAAGGGGTGTGTCTAGAGGTGGCTGTGGGCTCAGGAGGACTTTATGCAGCCTGCCTGATATGTGGGGCTGTGTTCCCACCATGTTGCTTGTTTGGCCTGAGGTGGCCCAGCCCTGGAACTTGCAGGCCAGGTCTTGATGCCAAAATGGTGACCTACAGAAGTGATCATGCCTAAGAATATTCCCTAGGGGCTTCCACCACCAGTGTCCTTGCCTCCCACAGTGGGTCATTGCTGACTCCCTCCTCCCCTGGAGACACTCCAAAACCTGCAGTTAGGTCTGGTCCAGGGTCCTATGGAGTCCCTGCTTTGTCCTGGGTCCCAGTCCATGTGAAAACTTGTGTGCACCCTCCAATAGTGGAGTCTCTGTTTCCCCCTGTCCTGTGGAGCTCCTGAACTCAAGCCCAGCTGGCCTTCAATGTCAAATGCTCTGGGGACTCCTCCTCCTGATGCCAGACCCCAGGCTTGGGAGCCTGATGTGGGGCTCAGAACTCTCACTCCTGTAGGAGAACATTTGCAATATAATTATTTTCCAGTTTGTGGGTCATCCACTTGGCGGGCATGGGATTTGATTAATTGCAAAATTGCCCCTCCCTACTGTCTCATTGTGGCTTCTTCTTTTTCTTTGGATGTAGAATATCTTTTTTGGTAGGTTCCAGTCTTTTCTTGTTGATGGCTGTTCAGCAGTTTGTTCCGATTTTGGTGTTTTCATGAGAGGAGGCGAGCTCAAGTTGTTCTACTCTGCCAACTTGTCTCCAATCATTAAAGTTATAAATGCCCATGGTTTAAAGAGTGAAACAGTTCTTTGTTCCACCTCTCTTCCTCCTCCAAAGACATCCATTCTCAATTTCTTTAGCTCGATCTTTTGTTTGTACTCAATATGTCTAAAAACTGTACTTAAATTACTATTTATTCTTCTGTAATTGTTTGGCATTAACTACTGACTTCTCACATTGGATAAATGAGGATTAAGCTATTTTTCCTCCCCCCTCTCTTAATGCACATGCACACTTTCAAATTTCCTAATCATCCTAATAAAGTATTGCAATTTTAGTAGAATAAATATTTAGTCTTTACATTGTAAATGTAATTCACAATTATAAAGCTGTCCACAGTTGAGCCATGTAGTATTATTATATGATAATTTTTCCTTGCCCATATAATTTTTTCTTTTCCATGGAGTTGATCGGCATAGAGTAGTATAATTAAATAGTTAGTTTAGAAATCCTACTAGAAGATTAAAGGAAGAAAGGGAATTTTAAGGGAGTTTGGAAGACTGTTGTAAGCCAGTGACCACTTAAGAAAAGAATCCAGTAACCTAGCAACAATCTATTTTACCTTGAAGGAAGACCAGGTGCATTTAAGCACCAGACACACTCAAGCCACAAACCTTGATAATTAAAACACATGACAATAGATATGGGGTCTGAATCTTGTTACATGAAGTCAGGGAGTTAATGGTCCTCGAAGAGTAGAATCTCTGCATATAGCCAAGACAGGAATACAGGTGAAAGGGGAAAGAAACTAGGTGAAAGGGGACATTATACCAAAACCTGGAATGAATCACCATATTTTAGTATCTGTTACCACCACTTTGTTAATATACCTATGATTTAAATAGCACCATGACAGTCCTTGTTATACGATATAGGGTCAATGGAGAAACTAATAACATAAGCCTTGATGTCTACCCAAAAATGAGGAAGAAGGGAGTCTTATCCCATCCCACTTTTTCTTTGATTTTAAAAAGTAATGCTCTTTGTTCTTAGAGCTGTTCTCCCTTGCCTACCTGCTTGTGTCTCTCACAAGTATCTCTCGCTGTCACTTTGTCTCTTGCTGAATTCTCTCTGTGCCGAGACAAAAGAACCTGAGCTTCAGTAAGTCCTGAGATGAGGTGTGCAGTTTCCATCAAAAGACTGTGGGTTTGAGTTCCCTTTTATGTCAGAGACTGTGTGTTCAAGTCCCAATCTGAAGTGCAGCTGGCTTCAAGTCCTATCCAAGGTGTGTGGTTTCAGAGTTAATAATTGTCTTTTTTTCCTAGTTGCTTAATATCCCATATATATATTAAAATTCAGTCTCAATCATTTCCCAACATTCATGTACAAGAGGTATTTTATTAACTTATTCTTCTTGTCAATTATTTCTTGGGCTTTTGTCTTGAACATATCTGATAGTACTTTACTGTTTATAAAAGTAAAGTAGTACTATATATGTCTTTCAGCTGTCATTCTGAGATTTCAACTTATCAGTTTCCTGGGGATTCCCTTTACTCTCCTCCATTTGGATCTCCTGTTACATGGTTTTATGGTTTTCCTCTGTATTGGTTTCCTATTTCAGAGGAACATATCTTTCATCAGTTTTTTGATAAAAGTATATGAGTGGTATGTGAAACATGTCTTCATTTTGCTCTTCACTTGATTGTTAGTTTTGACTCAGTATAGAATTATGGGTTAAATAATTTCCCACATGATTCTGAAATTCTTTCTCCATTGTTTTTTAAGTTCCAGTGTTGCTATTAAGAAGTCTGAGTTCATTCTGATTCCTCATCCGTGGTATGTGCTAGCATTCTGAAATTTTATGATGGTGAGTCTTGTATCAATTATAATCTACTTAGCTAGGTATTCAGTGTACAATTTCATTCTGGAAACTCATGCCCTTCAATTCTGGGAAATAAATCTTTTTGAAGATTTACTTCCCTCTATTTTCTCTCATCTTTTTCTGAATCTTTTATTATTCATATGCTGAACCTCCTGGATTGGTCATCTTTTTCTTTTTTAATCCCTTCCCTCTTATTTTCCATTTCTTTGTTTTATTTCTCTTATTTTTGGAAAGTTCTATGTGGTACACTGCATTGTTTCCTGGTTTTCCTCACTAATTATGTAGGAGTAGCTCTCTGAGTTTTGTTAAATGTTTGGTACAATTTGTCTTACTGCTTTATTCCACCCCAATCTTTTTTCTTTTGTCCCCGTTTCCATTTCCTTTTCTCCCTTTTTGCTTATGGGTTTTTTTAAACTTTTTTTTGAAAGAAACAAAAGTAAGTGCATGTATTAAATGTGGCATTTCTCCCCAAAAGGCCTCATCAACATTTTAAAGAAAGGTTTATAAAGGTAAAAGATGTATTTTATCCTAACCAATCAGGTAAGAAAATTGGTTGGTTAATCAAGAAAGTCAGCAGAAATAAGGAATCATAAAAAGGAGTAAATATTTTAAACATATTATTTTAAATTGAGTTGTATTATTATACATTTGTTAACCAACATATTGAATTTAGAACAATGTCTTTTTATGAGTATACATCCATTGGTTTGAATCTCACATTGTCTTTCTTACAAAACACCATTATCATAGGACATCATATAAGAATAATATAAGATTTTCTGTTTGTTTTTTTGGATGCTAGATCTTAAAAACCATTGTAAGACAATCTGAAAGAGAATTCTAAATTTAACAAATTGCCTTAATTTTTTTTTACATTTGTATTACCCAAACAGAATTCAACAATTTGTATTTGACATATACTGCTATGAACTGATCTCTCATAAATTGGAATAGTGCCCTTATGAAAGAGACTCCAGAGAGCTCCCTCACCCTTTCTGTAAAGTTAGGACACAGTGAGAAGGCAACTGTCTATGAATCAGGAAGCTGCCCTCCCCAGATGTTGAATCTGTTCTTTATCTTGAACTTTCCAGGCTCCAGAACTGTAAGAAATAAATTTCTATTGTTTATAAGCTACCCATTATATGGTATTTTTGTTACAGAAGCCCAAACTAAGACATGCATTATCTTTACATCTTTCTAAAACATTCAGCTTAGATTTGAAGAAATTTTAAATATCTTTCTTCATATTACATTACATAATAATTAAATTGCATGTATGCAATAACCAGCACAACTATGATAAACAATTGTGAAAATAACCAAAGTCAATATACAACTAGACTGGTGGGAGGAGAAGCTGGGGTTAAAACAGTTAATCTTGAGGTTTAGTGTAGGAAGAGTCCAAGTATAATGAGGAGGGGCTAAAGATAATTTGATTAGTAGGTTAGATGATGGCATACAGGCCCAATGAGTACAACAGAGCTGGAAGGATGCTCAGTGAGTAGGTTGTCACTAGAAATGAGAATCTCTGAATTAAGATCTCTCTGACTTAATAATGTGCAGTTTATGCCTCTATTGGGCAGATAAGACAGCTCTTCATGTCATGAAAAATCTTATAAATGAAGAATAACTAAGTTCTAACAACTTAGTAAGATCTAATGGTTTATCTGATTTATTTGTCAGAAATGTACCAACTCTGTGTTTTATGATGCAACAATTTTTCCATTTTATCTCAAATATTAGAATTAGGATTAGTTATTAATTTGGAGGGTTAGGAAAAAGTTGTGGCTGTGGATGCAAACTGTATTTAGATTGTTGTGTTTTATGTAAATAATATTGATTATCTGGCAACTTCAGGTATAAGTTTTTACTTCATCTTGATTCTACAAAATAAATAGATGCATATTAAAATTTATAAAGAGAATCAGCATTTAGATTGGGATGGAAAACAACCAAGTGAACAGGTAAATAGGTTAATTTTAAGCTTTTTAAGTTTTAAAAGAGAAATGAAAACACTTTCAAATAATCATTTTTGTAATTAAGAACAGAGATAAAAATTTCTCAGCAATATAGCAACTGTTGTACACAGTATGTTTGAATTTTACATTGCAGTGTGATTAGAAAAAAACAAAGAGAGTAAATGGAGAAGATATTGACATTCATAAGGTAGGAAAGAGAGACAACTGGAACGATGATCAAAGAAATAAAGAAAAAGGTAGAGTTGATTACAACAAACATACAATAATGACTATGCAATTTCAGAGATAGAACAAGAGAGTCAGGCCCAGCTGACCAGTTGGAGTTGGGCCTGGACTTTCTTGGGCCTAGACGCCATGGAAAGGAGTGAAGCTGTGGAGACAATACACCACACAAGGAGGAGGGTACAGAGGGTTTGAGTGGATTCAGAAGAAGCCTCCTACCATCCCCCATCAACTAGATTTGAAGTTGTGGTTGAAGGCAGCAAATTCCCTTTGAGAAAGCATTTCCTATTTCCTCTGACTGAGTTAGGATTGTTTCTGGGACCATGTAGAGCAGCTTGTAGATGATTTCTGTGATCATTGTGGAGAGCTGGAATGGCTGGGGTTCTTCAGAGGCTGACATTTGGAGAATTCAAAAGGCTAAAGAAAGATGACAGTAGTTATACAACACAGTAGCAGAATTAATTTAGAGATTAGAAGTGGTGCTAGAAAGGAAAATAAAAATAGAAATTACAAATAAGTAGATCTTTGCCATCAGTAAAAATCTGGGTCACTTACAGGTGTATTTTTCCCATTGTGTTTTTGTCTGTGGACTTCGATAGCATAGTTGTCTAATAAATATTTCATTATCTCAGTCTAACAATAGATTTCATTCCAGAATACAATTGTTATATAACAAAACCAGTATGTTGCAGAAAATGTTGATCAACACACTTTAAGCTTTGTATATCCTTTGTTTGTAGGGAGTCAGGCATAAATGAACATTTGTCATTAGACTTTTCTAGTGCATTTCTAGTGTATTGTGCCTTGGGCATGACACATCAGAGTCTGGTGCTTATCTTTTGTTATCTGTCAGACCCCTCTGGAAAGAGCATCTATGCAATTCATCATCTGCAGTGTTTGTTTTGGGTATACATATAAATACATGTTGAATGCATTTGTTGGGAATACTGTGGTTTCCAAAGCCAACTTAAGTAAAAATGTGTGAGATGAATGATGAAGGGGACCTTCTGAAGGAGGTATGAAGTTAATAATTAACATGTTATTTATCAAAATACTGACAGCAAAGCTTTTTATTATTCTATGTCAACTGTTTGAATGCCAGAATAAATAAGGACAATGTGATTACACTTGTTTTATGTCTGCACTGGGGAATTTTATGAAGAAATTCTCTACTACATGTTGAGTTTATAAATGTAATAAAAACTAAATTCAGAATTTGCATTAGGAAAGCATATTTAGTTTGATGAATCATTTAAAATAACTTCATTAGGCACTGAGTTTGAAGCATAAATATGATATAAAAATTTTTATGCCTATTTTGGTTGTTATTGAGAGAACAATCTTTGTTTTCTCAAAGTTTTTGTTTCATTCATACAAAAATGCTTTGAGGTTAAATGACTAAAGGTAAGAAGCCATTTTCAAATTATATTTGAAATGCACATCATTTAAATAGTGATAGCCACTCATCTGTTTTAGAATATATTCAAACAACTCAGTTGTCAACATGTAACATTTCTCATTACTTCTTAATGTGTATGTACCCAACTTTGATTCCTGTTATTCTCACAGACCATTCTGAAAGTCTAGAATGTAGACTGGGAGGTATGTTGTGGTCAAGTCTGGAAGTATGTGGGTTTTCATTAGTTGAAGTTAAGAAAATACAGTGTAAGAAGCATGCCTACTCTGTGTGAGGCACAGTGGTAGACCAATGCACTGTGTTTGAAATAGTGGCAAATAGAGAATAGACACCTCCACCTAGTGGGGAAGACAGCTAAAAACCTAAGGAAGTGGGACTTCCCTGGTGGCGCAGTGGTTGAGACTCCGCCTGCCGATGCGTGGGACACCGGTTCAAGCCCTGGTCCGGGAGTATTCCACATACCACGGAGCACCTAGGTCCGTGTGCCACAACTACTGAACCTGCGTGCCACAGCTACTGAGGCCCGTGTGCCTGGAGCCCATGCTCCCCAGCGAAAGAGGCCACCGCAGTGAGAAGCCCGTGCACCACAGTGAAGAGTAGACCCTGCTGGCCGCAACTAGAGAAAGCCTGCGTGCAGTAACGAAGACCCAACGCAGCCATAAATAAATAAATTTATTTATTAAAAAAAAATACCTGAGGAAAAATGGGGTAACTGCTGTGTATAATGAGCATAAGCAGTGTGCTTTGGGATGGAGACAAATACTTTCCACAAGGGAACCTGGTTACACGGTGTGAAGAAGGGACCCACTGCAGAGTGGCTGTGGCTTATCAAGTAGTGTCCTGTCATTGTCAGAGGCATCAAGTGATAGACATGTTTAAGAGAACAATTTAGTCTGAAAGTAAACTTATAGTTGCAAATGATGGCTTAGAGAAAGAAAGTAATTAGTATATACATAATTAGCTTTTTGAAATTTTGATTTCTAACTATTAAATTTCTTCTTGGATTAGGTTTTACTACTCTTGAGCCTATGGCAGAACTGTGTTTTCTCCCCCACCTTCCACAATTTTAAGGATTCCAGGTGACCCAGATTTTGTGAAAATATATGAGTCACACTCTCCCCAAGACCAGTCTAGACCAAATGCTGATAGTTCACTCTTAGGAGAATACAAAAACCAACAATATGATTTTAAAGTACACAATTTTTACAACAAAAGACATATTCTGCCTTTTGGGAAAAAGTTCCTTACTAACTGGGATGGACATTACATTTAATAGATGTAGTAAAGGTGAGTCTTGGTGTCAACTTGATCCAACTCTTCACTGATTAACTTCCCCTGTGCTTTCCTGACTAGGGTCATATTTCAGAGAGACAATGAATATAGGAGGAGCGAGGGAGATGGTGTGTGATATCCTTTTCCTGTTAACTGATGTCTAGAAAAGGACAATGGTTGTGTGCTGTACCAGACACTCTGGTAAAGTGAGCCGCAGCAGCACGAGGTTAACAAAGGCCTGATAGATTCAGGAGGGTGGATTAGATGTAGGAAGAAAATCCCCAGGAGGATCATGTACCCAATCTGAACAAATTCTTTGTCAGAATCTTCAGTAAAAGTGAACTGTTATTAACCTTAGATATGGTATGTACCTAAAGAATATTTTACTGACATTCCCTATTCCAATGTCATGAAGTCATGCATTCAGCCAAATTCTTACCAGCGGTGAAAAGAAAATAGATCAAAAACACATTCTTATTCCTCAAGATACACCCTATGGGTGTATGACATTGTAAAATTGAGGAAAATAGCAGCACATCAAGTTATCAAAATTAAAATCTATCTATCAAAAATCTTGAGTGCGGCACTGAGTTGCATGATATGCCAAGAGACCTGGGTAAGATCTACTCTCTGCCCTGTAGATGCTTATGGTTCAACAGAAAACATCCACCCAGGTGGACACAAAAGGCTGAGCCTTTCACATTGAAATGTGGAAAAGAAATGGGTGCCAGCTGCGGTGAGACCAGAGGCTTCTCATCCTCTGCAGCCTCTGTATGTGTTAGCAACAAGCGTGGCACTGGGGGAGGCTATAAATGACTGAGGCTGCACTCAAGGCTAGAGATTTACCTACCCCAACTTACCCTACTTTTCCTGCTCTATGCTACTGTGTGTGTAAGTTTATAAAGACTTCTTGATTCTATTTTTATATTTTAAATGTGTTCTGTCTTTTAGGATTTAAAGTCTTGTTTTCAGATTTCAAGGTTTTTAACTCATTTTATACTTATTTTCATTTGCCTCAAATGTACCTCCTTCCAGTTCATTAAGTGCCTCTCTCAATTTTAAAAATTAGGTTTGTGTTTCACATCCAGTGGTTAAGAGTACATTCCCTGAAGCCAAAATGTCTGTGTTTTAATCTCAGCTCTATTACTTATTATTGGTGTCACATGGGGCATATTATTGGACTTCTCTGTGCTTCATTTGGACATTAATATTACCAAATGGAAGAGGTATTGTGGAGGGATTAAATGTCTTAATACATGCAAAGTGCTTAGAATAGTGCTTACAACACAGGGATCACTCATGAAACAGGAACTAGTTATCATACATACTTTAGTATATTTTAGACTGACTAGTAATATTTTCCCTAAGTTTTCATTTTTACAGCCTTAAAGAGTTTTACACTTTTTCTTTACATGGTAGAACTTCATTTGCTTTTCTATGTCATAATGAAAAAATTATATGTGGTATACATTTATATAAACACACATCTATTCACTTCTAGCCCATTAAGTCTTTCTTAAGGTATAGTGATGAGAACTATATTTAGTATTCTAGTAATAGGCACATCATATTTTTAAAAAGATAGAATGACTTCTCCTGTCATATTTAAAATATTTTTGATGAGACCCCGTATTTTTATCTACTGCAGCCTATCAGTTGACATTTTCACCAACAGTTCTATAATGTTCTTGGATCTTATTTCAACTGTATTACAAGAATTCATTATCATAAATATTATATGTATTATATTATATGCTAAATGTACATTAAAATTTTTCTACAAGTCTTTTCTTACTATTGAAGTATATTTGTTGCTTTTCTGCTCATCCACAAAGCATTCAAAAATTACTTTGATCCTATCTACTCAGATAAATATATTTTTAGGTGAAAATCTTAATTTCTCTGGAAAACGTGGAGATTTCTTTTTTGGTTCATTTATTAAAAAGCAAAGTAAGACTGGTATACTAGCACCAAGCCCAGAGAATTGACCGAACATTTTGCTTCCTTTATTATTTCAGCTTCCTTTATTATTTAGTTTCGTGTTATGAAAATAACATGGTGTTAGACCTTTATAAGAGCATTTTTTTCCTTCTCTGAAACTATTGATTAGGCTTTTTTTTCTTGTATAGAATGTACTGTTGCAGATTTTGCTTTGCCCCCGAAGTTGCGATTTGCTCTGGGCTTGGTGCTGATGTTGCTTATTTGCCATCTTGCTGGGAATGGAAGCAAGATCCAGAACTCTTCACTTGAGGAGCAACCATATCATTTACACTGTGACAACTGCTTCACACAGAGGCTTTTTATAATGATAGTTTCTCTATAATTCTTGGGCAGATGTGGATATATATTATGTTCCACCTAATCTGCCAACTACTATATAGATTATTTTATTGCAAAGGTAGTGAGCATCTATGTTGGTAGAACTGGAAATGATCTGGGTCATCTCTGACATTTGACTCTCTAACCTCTCCACAAATGAGCTTGAGGATAAGAAGTTTGACACTTTTCCAAATAGCCCATCCCATTTTAGCCCATTATATTAAGTAAAATTTGGATTCTCTGTAACTTCCAAAAAATTTATTTGTATTTTTCGTCGATGCATAGTTTCATTTCAAAGGATGAAGATGGCACTCTGAGGTTGGAATGTGAAGTTTAAAAAAGACTCAAATTTCTTATTGCTTTTCATGTATTCAGATGAGCTCCTAAAATACAACACAGTTTAAGGATGAAAATTCTTTAAAATATAAACATTAAGGTCTAGTTTTTAGAAGAAGTAGATATGTGGATAGTATCTTTGTAAGAATATCTTATTTTCTATAAGTTAAGTCCTTGTGCATAATGATCTCAGGGACTCTCTAATTTAGTGTAAGACTAAAGTGACTTTGCAGAAACATCTTGGTGGAAGGAGTGAATTACTCAATAGGCCACAAAGAGGTGTTGAAGTTTTTCTTTTTCTATTTAATTATTTATTTCCATGTGAGATCTTAGTTCTCCCACCAGGGATCAAACCTGTGTCCCCTGCAGTGGAAGCTTGGATTCTTAACCACTGGACAGCCAGGGAAATCCCTGAAGTTTTAAAATAAACTCCAAATGATGTTTATTTATCTGGGGAGCCAGACAACTTAAAAGAAGAATAATTTGACCAATGTTTTAAATAAGACATGGAACAGGTCAGAGTATACAAACATAGTTAACTGCCAGGACTACAGAAAGTGAATATTTTGGTTCTCTTTAAGGCTTCTGAGTTTTCTTTATTTTCTTTCATATAGTTCTTTAATGTTTAGAACATTCTTTTGAAATATTAGCATGTTTCAGCTATGCTATAAGGAAGCATTGGAAATAAGATTCTATATTTTAAAGGGAGTAATCATAACCCTGGAGATAAGGTGTCATTTTGAGAATAAATATGGTGAAAAAAAACCCTGAAGAAAAGGTGAAAGTAATGGGGAGAAGGGACAGAGTAGTGAAGCAGCTTGTCACCAGCAGAAGCTTCTCTTTCTCTAAGCCCTTCTCAAGAAAACTTTGAAAGATTCCACATAATATTTTATCTAGGAAAGTTGTTTTGATTATGTCAACCTATTGGATTACTATCAGGTCCTGTTGGACATTCAAAGAAATCTCATTTGATATTATTTATGAAGGAGAGATCTGAATCAAATGTCCCTTCCGACCTTGTGTTTCAACATGGTAGACCTTGGTTGCCATTCATTCATTCATTTATTAGAAAATACTTAATCAATTTCCATTTTATTCTAGTCAATATATTAAGCTCAGGGGTATATCTAAAATGGCCCCTTCTAGGACTCTCCAATCCCCTGACTAGGCTCTCTTTGTCAGTCTTTCCTGATTTCACTTCCTGTGCCATCTGTCTTGGATTTCATGTCTCATTATTTTAGCCTCTTACTTGCCAATATCTTCAACTTATTTTTGTCATTGTCCTCCTGAGTTTGTATCATCACAAAACCTCAACCCTGTGTTTTTCACAACTCCAACAGAGCTTTGCTGGAGAAAAATAATTTACCTGTGAAGATTGGTGCCACTAAAACTTTAAAGTCTTCAGTTATTTTAGACACTAGACATTTTTGTTTCCTGAGTTGGCTTTTTCTCGTTCTCTGCTATGTCTATGTCAAACCACTTCCATTCTTCTTAAACATTTAGTTTTCCATATACTTACTGTCTGAGCACAACCAGAATGGATAAGAAACATCAAAATTTTAAATTAGTTTTAAATTCAGATTCTGCCATTCATTAGGTGCAATTAATCTTACTGAGGTACAGTCATGTCATCTGAAAAGCACTCATTAAACATTGAGGATTCCCTTCTTTCTCTCCTACTCCTAATTCTCCTCTTCCTCCAGATTTTTCCTCTTCTCCCCTCCTCTAACCTTCTATCTTCTATCTTCTTTACTTCTTCTTATGGAAGGAGATATATTAAAGTTATTCCTTCATTTCAACTCTAGTTTCCATACTTATTGCCCTTTCAGGGATCTCACTTTATCCTTTTTCTCCTTTCTTCAACATCTCCTTCTTTATAGACTCCTTTAATTAAGTATTTAAATACAATACATGCAAGTCTTTTTTCCTAAAAGCAACACAAACTTTTCTTGGACCCCTATGCGCTCTCCCAGTGGCCATCCTCTCTGTCTTCTTCTCTTGTATTTTTGAGTTGTATTTCCTGCCTGTCTCCACTTGATGGTAGTGCATGTCTCTGGTACACTTATTGTGTGTGGACCCAGGACTAAGCACTTCTCAGTCCTCCTCAGTTTACTGCAGTCTGGCTGCTGCTCACATTCTTCCACTGAAACTACTCTTACCAAGGCTTCCAGTGACCTGGTTGCAAAAAACAATGGGCAAGTTTTAATACTAACTTTATTTATCATTTCAGTAGCATGGCCTATTGGTGCACCCTTCTTTTAAATACAGCTTTTATCTTTTTATGTCAATGAAGCCATCCTGTCCCAGTTTTTTCTTTCACATTCTCATCCTTTGTTCTCTGACTACTGTCTGGATTCAATTTCTATGTTTAATCATTAAATACTGTTGTTCCCACTTTTATCTTAGTCCTTATTTTTTGCAGTCCCTGCTCTTTTTTTCCTTAATAATTCCAACCACTGTCAGGCCTTTGCTTTTTTCCTTTTGTTTCATCTTTTGGGTTCTGACCCTTATGGCTAATATTTGCTGGGTACCTCCGGATGACACACTTATCTTAGATTCTATATACCCAAAATAGAACCCAGAAACTCTCCTCTCAGTTCTCTTCCTCATTTGGGTTTCCTGGTCAAAATCCTTACTTTACTGCTATCTTGAATCCTTCTGTCTACTTTATTTCCTATATTCAGTCAATCACCAACCCGCCAAATCTACCTCACAAATATATCTGTAGTATGCTCATTTTTTGCCTCATCTCCACAGCCATTATTCTAGTTCAGATCATTGTAATCTCTACACTAGATTGCCCAAGTGGATATTGGGAGGTCTAAGTAGTTCCTTGGGTTATGGCTGCAGAAGTTCTTAATTCTAGAAGGGGCACCTAAATACATACTTGGCACTTAAGAAATCATGATACTTGGGCTAAACTAATCATTGCCTTAGGGTTTGGAGAGATTGGTAAGGCTGGGTTATGCAGGGCCTCAGAGAATACTAATTTGAATTTTTCCTGAAGGAGATGGGAAACTGTGGAAGTATCCTAAGCAGAGAAATAACAAGACCAAAATTGTGATTTAGAGAAGTGATATGGGCAGAAGTCTGGAGGATGGGTAGGAGAATGGTAACACTGAAGGTAAGGAGAAAGTCGGTAATGACTGTGGTAATCTAAGTGAAAAATGTGTGAAATGGAAGCAGGTACTTTTAAATGGGGAATTATTCAACAGAATTACCACACTATATTTAACTCTTCCTACTTTATGCTGCTTTCAAGTTTTCACTATTATAACAAAGATGGCACTGGACATGCATATAACTTTACATATTTTGAATTATTTTCTTAGACCAAGTTGCCGGAAGTAGGAAAAGTGTTTAATAGATGTGGATATTTTTAGATAAGCTGATGTAAGTTTAGAATGTGTTCTTTGAAATATGTTTTCTACAAATATTTTGAACACATTTCTTCCCCTTTTCTTTGAAGAATACATTTTAAGGAAACTGAAATTCTTTTCTCTTTGATATATTCTTTTAAATTTGATAATCACTGATCCTTTTTGTGGGGGGTGGAGGGGTACACGGGCCTCTCACTGTTGTTGCCTCTGCCGTTGCGGAGCACAGGCTCCGGACACGCAGGCACAATGGCCATGGCTCACGGGCCCAGGCGTTCTGCAGCTCGTGGGATCTTCCTGGACCGGGGCACGAACCAGAAACCCCTACATCGTCAGGCAGACTCTCAACCACTGCGCCACCAGGGAAGCCCCCAATCACTGAACCTTTTTAACATTATTTCTAACACAGGTTAAAACTTGATGTGGCTTTTTTCCCCTGTGCTGTACAGTAGGTCCTTGTTGGTTATCCATTTTAAATATAACAACGTGTACATGTCAACCCCAAACTCTGATTTTATTAATGAGGGGAGGTACATGAAAAAGCAAGCAAGCAAGTACAAAAACAAAAACAAAAATAAAAAAAGAAACAAAACATACTTGATGTAGGGATGTGGGATTTTTTTTTCTTGCTGACTGTTTCATGCATCTCCCCTCATCAACAAATCAGAGTGTATGGTAAATGCATTAATAATTATACCACAGACTATAGCCAGTATACAGGTGTTAAAACAAGGATTTTTAAAGAATTGACTTTGAAAAGTAACTGTTAGAGAAAATTAAAAGTAAATGAACATAATCAGTGATATATAGAATCTAAATAACACTGGTTACTTTACTGGAAAGAAACTTATTAGGTCAAATTATGCCTAAATTTAATGCTTGGCAGTATCCCTTTAGGTTAAATCTTTTAGTTAACTTGATCAGCCACTGAGTGGAAATGCAAAATGCCAAACATATTAAGCCATATAAACAATTTTCAAAGGAAATGCTGTGATGAGAAAAACATGAATTATGAAAATATCTTGTAATATGAAATATTCTTTAAAGGCCATTCCTATGTATGAACTGAAGTCATCTGATAGAATGATAGTAGAAAAGTATCTGAAGTGTGAAAAGCTTCTCTGGTGGAAATGTCAAAAGAAATCAGAGTCAACCTGTTGTAGTAGAATTTTGAGACTGTCCAAATTAAGCATAAATTAGATTTGCATGTTCACACATATCCGTGTTTATGCTCATGGTTTTTCCAGCTTTGTTTATTGACTTCTTTCTAGTTCAAGTGTCCCCTCTTCTGTTTAAGCTTGGCCTAGTTTCCCTGAAGACTCTCTGAAGACCCTACTTATAAAACAGTCTGACTGTTTAATAGCAGTGCTGTAGATTACAAGCATGAGTATGCTGGCTCCCTCAGACTACTTGATATACCCTCACCTCTCTGAGAGGTTCCACTAGTTTACTGTGTTCAGAGTCTAGGGATGCTTAGAAAAGGTAGAGATTAGAGCCTGACTGAATATGAGTCATCTCTCATGAGTTAAGGACCCATGAGGTAGCCTAGAAAGAGGTATCTTTGAAGCAGAGATCCTCAGTAATGCATGGTGCCTGGGTAAAGATAATCATGACTAACATCTATTTAGTACTTACTACGCATCAGGCACTGCTTGTCTGACTTAATGGTGCAACCAGGAAGTTTGTCGGCTTCACCTGTAATGTCAACTATTTGATAAACATTTCTAAACTGGTTGGTAAACAGCTGCTGACAAGAGTCCCTTGAAGGTACCCCAACCCTCTGAACTTCTCTAGCTCTCCTACTTTTTCCCTGGGAACCTTAGACCTCTCCATAATCCATCTACTAAAGAGTTAACACCTGGTCCTGCAGGGACCCTCTAGAATCTTGTCCTGGCTTCCCAGCACCCCAGAAATGATTCTGGGGCATTCTGACTGATGGTATTCATTAACAATGCATCAAGCACTTGTGCTCTGGAACCAATTTCCTGGGTTCAAGTCCTAGCTCTACCACTTACAAGATGTGTGGGCTAATTAGTCTTTCTTTGACTCAGTTTTACTCATCTCTAAAATGGAGATGACGAGGTATCTATCTCAAGTGGTTGTTCTGAGACGAAACGCAGAGCATTTAGAAGAGAGCTGACACATAGTAGGTAAAATAAAAGTATTTGTTATTTTTATTATCTGTACTAATGGCTAAATATCTTGACCATCTGTACTAGCCACCACTGATGGGGAAAAGATAGGTGGTCTCTGCTGCTATCATTGTGCCCAGGGCCTCTAGCACTGCTGAATATTCTGAACAACATTCCAGTCTTTATGAGATCTGGCTATATAGGAATTGAGTATCCTTCTTTTCTTCTTTACTACCTACTTTATAATTTAAATTGATTGCCAACATTTAAAAAAATCATAAAATTTCAAATGAAAATCCAGATTTCTGGCATTCCTTGGAAATTTGGAAAACTGGCTTCACTAGGGCCACATTTTGTCATGGAAACTATTGGCTAGAGCCACACATTGGTTCCTTCACTGGATGGATGTCAGCTCTGGTGTTCACCGTACAGCCCACTGCATCTCTGTTACCAGCTCAGCATTGAGTTTGCTGCCATTGAACTAGGGTAGCCTAATTATATCTCTTTCTTTGTAACATGGGAGCCTTCAACTTTAATAACAACACTTTATCGCCTATACTAGATTGTAAGATTCTTTATGAAAGGGACCATGATTTATTTATTTTTATGTCTCTGATTTTACCTTACCCATAGTCCTCATTGTTTGGACTGATGAAGTTTAAGCTGATAGTGACTTAAGATGGTTTTAACCCTTATTCAGGAAAGAGTTATTAAAACACAATATAATTGTAGAAGAATATGTAACAGGGTGTTGAGTGAACAAATTTTTACAAGTCATACAGATAATCTTATAAAATAGAAGTGGAATTTCATCTAGTTCAGCTGCCCACTATGGTGATGTGGGAAGCTCCTCAGATAATTCCCATTCTTCCTTGGCAGTCATATGATCTTGAACAAATCATTTAACTCTGGTGAACCTGTTTCTGCCTTGGCAAAACGAAGGTGATAATAAATGTTCCCTGAAAGTTGTGAGTATTAAATAATATATAACATATCGTTTGGTTATAAAAATACTTGTAAAATGTTAACATACTTCTGGGAATTATACTTATAGCAGTGTTTACAGACAAAAATACCAAGGCTCCAGAGGACTTGCTACTTAGGAAAAGTCAGAATTAGGACTTAAATCACATGAATCTTGACTAGCAGATTTTTTTTTTACTGAAACATCATTCACATTGTAACTAAATGTAGTTAAGAGATTAAAGAGAATTAAAATACTTATTGGAGGTGAGGTAAATCAGGGATCCACTAAATTTGTTTGAGCTATTCTAGAAATGATCATTTTAGTATGTAAAGGAAAATCAAAGGACTGAACTAAATGTATTCTTCATTTGAAGAAAAATTGAGCATCTATTTTGGAGTCAGAGGCACATACTATGACTTAGTTCTAGGGTTTTTATTGGTGAAATTCTCAGTTTAGGAACTTGATAAATTGTCCTTGTTTTTCTCTTAATAAACTTTCCCTTTTGGTCTGGTTTATATGAAGGCAGGTGAAAATTATTAAAATAAACATTCTCTGGGTTTGAGTCTCTGAAATTTAGGAAGCAGAATGGCATTTTGGAAACCAGAGGACCTGTTTGCATCAATACTCTCTACTTTCCATTCACTTTTGTGGCCTTGGGCATGTTATTCAGGGTCTCACTTTTCTCATTTGTAGGATGGAGATTCTACCATCTTGAGGGTTATGCTGAAGGAATGTGCCTGACAGAGTGCTCAATTGTAGCACATTGTTATTTGGTTACAGTTAGAGTTTGAAGCTGGAAGAAATCTTAAAATTTGTTTCATTTGATTCCATCAATCTCTGTATGAGAGGATCCCTAATGAATCAAACTAACACAAATATTAGTCTGCTCAGTTTCCTTTGAAATTTGTGTAACTGGCCTAATACATCATTTTCTAAAGAAGACTTCTTAAAAATAACCAGAGACATGAATATGTAAAAACATTTACCAAAATTACAACTATATAATGTACATTTCTGGCAATGCAATCTTAGAAATTGTGAATATATACAATAAGGCTAGTATGTCACTGTCAGAATCCTATCCAAAGTGCATAGGGAAAATTTATACAAATATTTGAAAAAATTATAAACTACTAGAAAAAAATAAATGACTATAACAATAAATATTACATGATACAAATATAAGATTATCTGTAGTGAAAGACCACAATTTTCTAAAAAATGAAACTTAAAATCACACAATATGTTAAAAAAAAAACCAGTATGGCCAACTTAAAAATTGCTTCAAAATTTAAAAGGCTAGATCTCATGTTAAGTGTTCTTACCATAATAAAATTTTAAAAATTTAAAGTACAATGTTGGTATTTAGTATACATTAAGTGCTTAATAAATATTAGTTCCTTGAAAAAAATCACACAAAGACTTTATCCTATGAAATATATCTTTTTACAAAACATGGTAACAATAAGAACAATGTATCATAACTACATGTAGACACAAAACAGTTAAATTCATGTTTCTTCTTTCAGTCTTCAGAGATTGAATTGATTTAATTGACAAATGGTACAGCTGTTCCCCAGCAACCACTCTGGACATGTATTTATAACTTGCCTCCAGGGATGGAAACTTCAGAAATAGCTCTTCAAAAAGAAAATAGCTCGAAACATTTTAGAATATAGTTTTTGACCCTGACCTTCTCACCTCAAACTACAATGAGGAGTTTGTAAAAACAACATTAAAAATACCAATGTCAGCATAATTCCCTCCAGGTTCATCCAAGTTGTTGAAAATGGCAAAACTTCATTTTTTATGGCTGAATAATATTCCATTATATATATGCCATATTATCCTTAGTGAAATAAGTCAGACAGAGAAAGACAAGTACTGTATATTTTCACTTATATGTGGAATTTTAAAAAATGAACAAATATAACAAAACAGAAACAGACTTACAGATACAGAGAACAAACTACCAAAGGTGAGAGGTGTGGGAAGGGATGGGCAAAATAAGAGTAGATGATTAAGAGATACAAACTACTAGGTAGATAATAAATAAGTTACAAAGATGTAATGTGCAGCACAAGGAATATAGTCAATCTTTTATAATAACTTTGTATGGAGTATACTCTATAAAAATATTTAATATTGTACACCTGAAACTAATATAATATTGTAAGGCAATTACACTTCATTAAAAAAATTCAGAAAAGTTGACTTGGTAGAAGTAATGACACCTACACAAAACTTAAAATAGAATCTGTAGTCAGTACATTATGATGTGCAAAAAGTATCAAGCCATTTGAGTAGAAAATAATTGATTCTTTAAAAAATTATTTCAGTGAATTAAAAATAAAAGTAGATAAATGAAAAAAAATCAATGTCAGCTTTTTATTTTTAAAAATTCTTATTTATTTTAGTTGTGACTCAGGACTTCAGGGGTGATTCTGTCCACTGATGGGGCAGAGACACCAGAGCTCTCCATCCCCAGCCTCTGCCTCACTGTCTAGCTCCCCATGGGGAATTGCCCTTGACAGCTCTGTCAAGGGATCCTGTCAAAGATTATAACTAGAGTGTTGAAGTTAGGTTATTTTGTTTTAGTATGTTTTTCTTTAGGTTTTCCCAAACTATAAAACAGTTTGAGCATGACATTGTTTCACATACATAAAATACAGTCACAAAATAGAATTTTATGAAAGCATGTGCTTTTTTGAAGTAAATATTGATGCAATTAGGATGAGGGTAAGAAGAGGAGAATCTAAAATCCTTAGGTATAATACTTATGTCTCTGGTCAAAAACATTAGAGATCCTTAAAAAAGAGAGAGATAAATTATAAAAGAGGGCTTTATAAAGCTAAAATGGGTTTGGTAAAATTACTTAAGAATAAATAATGCAAAATATCCCAGAGTAAAAAATATAGAAAATCTTGACTAGTTGGGCAAGATTTTAATTTATTTTGTGATATTTTTTGTACCACATATAAAAGGAGATACAGAAAATCCATCTTGTCAGCAGAATGTTGAGCCTCTTAATTTTGAATTATTCAAGTGGATGTGGAAACAACAAAATTTACCTTGTTTTTAAAGTCTCCTAGAGTCATTTTTATATCTTCATTCTTTCTTGACCTCCAAATTTCATTGTATGCATGATCTTTTATTTGACTTTTTGTTTATTAATTATTACAGGACACCAGAGATGAAGGTAATGAGACTAAAGCCAGCAGGATGAGTAAATTAAGAAAAACAAGAAAGGAAGTCACTAAACTACATATTTTTTCAACTGAAATAGGAGAAGTGGATATAGCCAACTCAAAAGGTATCTTGTTACTATGATCCCTCAAGAATATGTAGTCAAAGACAATCTCTATTTGGTCTCTTCTTCATAAAACATTTTTCTTCTCTTCTATGGGAGAAGCAAAGAAAGAAAGAAAATGTATTCCTACATAGGCAACATAAAAGATGGAACATATATGGGCTTCCCTGGTGGCGCAGTGGTTGAGAATCCGCCTGCCGATGCAGGGGACACGGGTTTGT
This sequence comes from Kogia breviceps, assembly GCF_026419965.1. Classification (NCBI taxonomy): domain Eukaryota; kingdom Metazoa; phylum Chordata; class Mammalia; order Artiodactyla; family Physeteridae; genus Kogia; species Kogia breviceps. The sequence continues at coordinate 17,883,848 of NC_081322.1, forward strand.
GCCCCGGTCCGGGAAGATCCCACATGCCGCGGAGCGGCTGGGCCCGTGAGCCATGGCCGCTGAGCCTGAGCGTCCGGAGCCTGTGCTCCGCAACGGGAGAGGCCACAACAGTGAGAGGCCCGCGTACTGAAACAAACAAACAAACAAACAAACAAAAAAGATGGAACATATAGGCTTGCAGTATAAATATATAAAAATAATAAAAATATTTAGAATTAAAAGGGAGTAGAACTAGGAAAATAGTAGTGTGAACAAAAGAGAATACAGAACAGAAGGAACATATGAGTAAGAAGAGAAGCATATTTCTGCTCTGAGAGTGAGTACAAAGATCATTACTGAGACAGGCAACAATAAAGTTGTGGATCAAGTTTTCATAACATGTGTTGGAATTCCAACTAGACTCCAGTGGATTTGAAACAGTGCTTAAACTAGGAGTTGATTTGGACAACAGTCTCCATTCTAGGAAGAGTCATGTCCCAAGGCAGGGGCAGTACAAATGGCCAGTGCATGGCAACAATAAAATGCAGTTAGACTTTTGTAAACTTTATTATTGTTTTAAAATTCTATACAGAAAATGCAACCCCATATGGCTTAAAACCAGGGTGAACTACACCCACTGCACCTTATTTGGTATGTCACTGCCTAGGAATAAATTATTTTCTCAAGCATTCCTCTTTACATCATATTGAAAGACAGCTGAAAACAGTGACAACATTTTAAAACATTTTTCTTTCTTTTTTAAAATTGATGAATAGTTGATTTATAATATTGTGTTAGTTTCAGGTGTACAGCAAAGTGATTCAGTTATATACATTTTTTCAGATTATTTTCCATTATAGGTTATTACAAGGTATTGAATATTATTCCCTGTGTTATACAGTAAATCCTTGTTGTTTATGTATTTTATATATAGTGATATGTATCTGTCAATCTCATACTCCTAATTTTTTCCCTCCCCACTCTCCCTTTCCCCTTTGATAACCATAAATTTGTTTCTATGAAAACCATTAAATCTACTACAAAAACCGTAAGTCCATTTCTGTTTTGTATATAGATCTGTCTTACTTTTTCAGATTCCACATATAAGTGATTATCATATATTTCTCTTTCTCTGTCTGACTTACTTCACTGAGTATGATAATCTCTAGTTCCATCCATGTTGCTACAAATAGCAATATTTCATTTTTGGGGCTGAGTAATATTCCTATATATATATATACCACACATACCACACTTTCTTAAACCAATCATCAGTTTATGGACAATTAGGTTGTTCCCATGTCTTGGTTATTGTAAATAGTGCTGCTATGAACATTGGGGTACAGGTATCTTTTCGAATTAGAGTTTTCATCTTTTCTGGATATATGCCCAGGAGTGGGATTGCTGGAACATACAGTAGCTCTATTTTTAGTTTTTTAAGGAACCTCCATACTGCTTTCCATAGTGGCTACACCCATTTACATTTCCACCAAAGGAGTAGGAAGGTTCCCTATTTTAATCTAGCATTTATTTGTAGACTTTATGGTGATAGCCATTCTGACTGGTGTGAGGTGATACCTCATTGTGGTTTTGATTTGCATTACTCTAATAATTAGTGATATTGAACATCCTTCCATGTGCCTGTTGGCCATCTGTATGTCTTCTTTGGAGAAATGTCTATTTCATTTTGATAAAATGGTCATACTACCCAAAGCAATCTGCCGATTTAATGTGATCTCTATCAAATTACCTATGACATTTTTCACAAAACTAGAACAAATAACTCTAATATCTATATGGAACCATGAAAGACCCAGAATTGCCAAAGCAATCCTGAGGAAAAAGAACAAAGCTGGAGGTATAACCATCCCAGATTTCAGACAGTACTACAAAGCTACAGTAATCAAAACAGCATGGTATTGGCACAAAAGCATCATATAGATAAATGGAACAGAATAGAGAGCCCAGAAATAAATCCACACACCTAAGGTCAATTAATATTTGACAAAGAAGGCAAGAATATACAATAGAGAAGAAACAGTCTCTTCAGCAAGTGGTGTTGGGGAAGTTGGACAGCTGCATGTAAATCAATGAAATTAAAACATTCTCTCACACTATATACAAAAAGATACTCAAAATGGTTTAAAGACCTAAATATAAGACATGACACCATGAAACTCCTAGAAGACATGAATTGTAGCAATATTTTCTTATATCAGTCAATATTTTCTTTAGGCCAAGGCAAAAGAAATAAAAGCAAAAATAAACAAATGGTACCTAATCAAATTTAAAAGCTTTTGCACAACAAAGGAAACCATCAACAAAACGAAAAGACAACGTATGGAATGGGAGAAAATATTTGCAAACAATGAGACCAACAGGAGGTTAATATAAAAAATACACAAACAGTTCATAAAACTCCATATCAAGAAAACAAACAACCTAATCAATAATGGGCAGAAGACCTTAACATTTTTCTTTATTTCTACAGAAAGGATTACAAACCAAATGGTGTGTCACAAATTGGAGGATACCAACAAACCAGTCATGGGACCTGGCTCTGCTGAATCTCATTTGCCAGAAGATGACAAAGACTCCAAAGATCGGACAATAGTGATAAAGCCGTTGCCCCTCAAAACATCAGCTAGCACTCCTGGTGGTGAATTTCACCCAAACTCCAGCTATACTGGTAAGGACTCTGGGACAAACTGGCATATGGGTCTAGGTGCTAATCCCAAATTTGTATTTGAATTAGTGATGTTGTGTTGTTGGTTGAAGATGCTAGCCTGAAAGTCAGAACACTTAAAATAATTTATACACCTATCATTTATAAAATGCTTTATAGTTTTCTTTCCCCACTAGGTGGCTCATCTGGAAAATGGAGGGGTTGCAATGCATGATCTCTCAAGTCTTTTCTAAAAGTAAAATTGTTATTATTATTTTTTAGATTCTATTCCCATATAGGTCATTACAGAGTGTTGACTATTCACTGTGTTATACGGAAGATTCTTATTAGTTATCTATTTTATATATATAGTGTGTATATGTTAATCCTAATTTATCTCTCCCCCCTTTCCCCCTTGGTAAATGTAAGTTTGTTTTCTACATCTGTAACTCAGTTTCTGTTTTGTTAATAGGTTCATTTGTACCTTTTTAAAAAGATTCCACATATAAGATGATATTTATCTTTCTCTGCCCTTCGTACTTCCCTCAGTATGACAATCTCTAGGTCCATCCATGTTGCTGCAAATGGCATTATTTTGTTCTTGTTAATGGCTGAGTAACATTCCATTGCACATATGTACCACATCTTCTTTAACCATTCCTCTGCTGATGTACATTTAGGTTGCTTCCTTGTGCTGACTATTGTATATAGTGCTGCAATGAACACTGGGGTGCACGTATCCTTTTGAATTATGGTCTTCTCTGGATATATGCTCAGGAGTGGGATTCCTGGATCATATGGTACAATGTTGTGTTACTTTCTGTTGTACAACAAAGTGAATCAGCTAAAAGTATACATATATTCTCCATCTTGAGCCTCCCTTCCACCCTCCCTATCCCACCCCTCTAGGTCATCACAAAGCATCAAGCTGATCTCCCTGGGCTATACAGCAGTTTCCCACTAGCCACTGATTTTACATTTGGTAGTGTATATATGTCAGTGCTACTCTCTCAATTCATCCCAGCTTCCCCCTTCTCACCCCCCATGTTCTCAAGTCCATTCTTTACATCTGTGTCTTTATTTCTGCTCTGCCACTAGGTACACCAATACTGTTTTTTAATATTCTATATATGTGAATTAGCATATGGTATTTGTTTTTCTCTTTCTGACTTACTTCACTCTGTATGACAGACTAGGTCCATCCATCTCATTAGAAATAACTCAATTTCTTTCCTTTTGATGGCTGAGTAGTATTCCATTGTATATATGTGACACATTTTCTCTATCCATTCATGTGTCAATGGACATTTATGTTGCTTCCATGTCCTGGCAATTGTAAATAGTGCTGCAAAGAACATTCTGGTACATGTCTCTTTTTGAATTATGGTTTTCTCAGGGTATATGTACAGTAGTGAGATTGCTGGGTCATATGGTGGGGTTTTTTTAGTATTTAAAGAATCTCCATACTGTTCTCCATAGTGGCTGTATCAATTTACATTCCTACCAACAATGCAGGAGGGTTCCCTTTTCTCCACACCCTCTCCAGCATTTATTGTGTGTAGACTTTTTTGATGATAGTCATTTTACCTGGTGTGAGGTGATACCTCATTGTAGTTTTGAGTTGTATTTCTCTAATAATTAGTGATGTTAAGCATCTTTTCATGTGCGTCTTGGCCATCTGTATTTCTTCTTTGGAGAAATGTCTATTTAGATCATCCACTCATTTTTGATTGGATTATTTGGTTTTTTGATATTGAGCTGCCTGAGCTGTTTGTATATTTTGGAGATTAATCCCTTGTTGGTTGCTTCATTTGCAAATATTTTCTCCCAATCTGTGGTTTGTCTTTTCATTTTGCTTATGGTTTCCTTTGCTATGCAAAAGCTTTTAAATCTAATTAGGTCCTATTTATTTATTTCTGTTTTTATTTTCATCACTCTCAGAGGTGGATCAAAAAAGATATTGCTGCAATTTATGTCAGAGAGTGTTCTGCCTATGTTGTCCTCTAAGAGTTTTTTAACATAATTTTGGAAGTCTTAGCCATGGCAATCAGAGAAGAAAAAGAAGTAAAAGGAATCCAAACTGGAAATGAAGAAGTAAAATTGTCACTGTTTTGCAGCTGACATGATACTATATATAGAAAATCATAAAGATGCTACCAGAAAACTACTAATGCTCATCAATGAATTCAGTAAAGTTGCAGTATACAAAATTAATATGCCCAAATCTCTTTCATTCCTATACAGTAACAATGAAAGATCAGGAGAAATTAAGGAAACAATCCCATTTACATCAAAAAGAATAAAATACTTAGGAGTAAACCTACCTAAGGAGGCCAAAGATCTGTATTCAGAAAACTATAAGATACTGATGAAAGAAATTGAAGATGACACAAACAGATGAAGAGATATACCATGGTCTTGGATTGGAAGAACGAATATTGTCAAAATGACTATAGTACCCAAAGTAATCTATATATTCAAAGCAATTCCTATCAAATTACCAGTAGCATTTTCCACAGAATTAGACAAAATATTTTACAATTGTATAGAGACAAAAAAGACTCTGAATAGCCAAGACTCTCATGAGAAAGAAAAACCGAGCTGGAAGAATCAGGCTCCCTGACTTCAGACTATACTACAAAGCTACAGTAATCAAACAGTATGATACTGGCACAAAAACAGAAATATAGATCAATGGAAGAGGATAGAAACCCCAGAGATAAAGCCACGTACCTATGGTCACCTAATCTATGACAAAGGAGGCAAGAATATACAATAGAGAAAAGACAATCTCTTCAATAAGTGTTGCTGGGAAAACTGAATAGCTGCATGGAAAAGACTGAAATTAGCAGTCTCCAACACCATACACAAAAATAAATTCAAAATACATTAAAGACCTACGTGTAAGACCAGATACTAAAAATTCTGTTATTCTAAATTTATGGGTTATCAATAGTGATATAGCTATTTTGACCTATGAGTGTATTTGTCAAAAATCTGTGGGATCCAAGTGATAGAAATTAACATTAAAATTATTTATTCCACATAGGAATCCATGATGAAAAGTTTGAACAAACAAGGTTTGGAAAGGTAGAAATATAGCAGGGTGTAAGGTTAGAGATACAGTGTCTACCAGGCTACTCTCACTTCTGAAACCAATTTCAAGATTGGGAGTTCCCTAAGACTAACCTTAGTTTTGATAATTAGCTGTAAGAACTCACAGAACTCACCAAAGGATATTATCCTCAAGGTTATGGTTTATTACAATGAAAAAAATACAGATTAAATTCAATTAAGGGAAGGATTCATGATGAAGAGTCCAAGGAAGTTCTAAGCATGGAACTCCCACTTGTCCTCTGCCACTGAAGTCATGGACAACATTATTTTCTTGGCAATGGTGTGTGACAATGTAAACAGAGTATTGCCAACCAGGGAAGCTCACCTTAGTCTTCGTGTGCAGGTCTTTATTGGAGCTCCACAGTCAACTGGCCACACAGCTGACCTCAGTCTCCAGCTCCACTGGGGTCAAGCTGATACCACATGATTCAATAATAAATGATATTACTGGACTTTCTAGTGTGGCCAGAGGCACAAGGAAAACAAAGGCACTCTTGTCAGGCAGGATATTCTAAGGGCTTAGAGATTACCAGTCAGGGCCAAGGGTAAAGGCCAGAACTCTCTTTGGGCAAGGTTAAATTCTTTACCACACATAGGACCTAAGAGGTACATACAGCCTGAGAGTGAACACTGTCAGGACTCCATATGTATTAATTTTCTCTTGCCACCATAACACATTAAGCATTAAAAAAACCACAATTCATTATCTCACAGTTCTGTACATCAGAAGTCTAGGTTTGCACAGCTGATTTCTCTGCTTCAAGTATGTCAAGGCCAAAATCAAGGCGTTGGCATCTTAGTTCTTAACTAGAGATTCTAGGAAACAATACACTTCTAAGATCATTCACATTGTTGGGAGAATCCAGCTCCTTGCAGTCATAGGACTGAGGCTCCTGTTTCCTTGCTGGCTGCCAGCTAGGGTGGCCCTTAGCTCCTGGAAGCCTTTGGTTCTATATCTTTGAGCCAGTAGTGCATCAGATATTTCTCATGTTTGGAATTTCTCTGAAATCCCTGTCTTCCACACCTCTTTTCTGCCTACAGCTGGAGAAAGTTCTCTGCTTTTAAGGGCTCACCTGAATAATACAAGACAATGTCCCTGTTTTAAGGTCCATAACCTTAATTATATCTGCAAAGTCCTGTTTGCCCTGCAATTTAACATATTCTACATGTTCCAGGGTTTAGGGTGTCAACATCCTCGGGGACAATTCATACCATCTCTCATGTCTACATTTCTCTGTGGCTTCATGAATGTCTCTTTCTGTCTTTGGCTTCATGAATTTCTCCATGAAGTGAAGAACATGAGCACTGACAGCCTCCAAGCATCAGGGACTATCAATACAAATGCCACAGGGGCCAGGCAGATAATGCCAATGAGTGAGGTGTGCTGGTGAGAAAGTAGTGAGTGCCACTCACTCAGAGACCACATGGCATGCAAAGCCGTGAATATTTACTATCTTGCCATTTACAGAAAACATTTGCCAACCCATGAATTAGAGGATGCATACATACCCCATTTGAAGGCCATCTCAGAGTTCCAGCCAATGGTTGCTTCTCTTTTTTCAAGAGAAGGTTGAACTCAAGATTTTTATATGAAATTTTCTGATATTTAATTGTCAACTAATTTTAAAAATTTCTAAACACTGGGAAGGCTAATGAGAAAATATCTGCTGATTACACTGGTTCTTGCACAGTTTGTGACCTTTGTTTTATATAGTTTCAGCCATAAAAGAGAAATGGAATTTACCATTATTTAGTCTCAAGTCAAAATATCTGAGAAAAGAACTGTGTCATGAGCTCTCTTCTCACCAATCAACTATGACTAGGGGTGTGGGTATAATTATTGATTGATTCAACTTGATTAATTCACAGTCTTCTTCTTTGGCCCAGGGCTAGATTTTTTACAGGCCTGAAGTACCAGAATGTTTACAACTCCAAACAAACCACCAATAAATAATTTCAAAATAAATATAAAAATAAATCTCCAAAATAAGTGTAAGGAATTTCAATGTGGTATTTTCTTCTCTGTAATAACTGCTTTGAATTTATTAAAAATGTATTTTTTCAAAGAATAGCTCCCCCTCCCCTCACTTTTTATTGTTTTTGTTTTTGTCCCGGCTTTTATACCAGGTGATTCTGCCACCCGCGTTTTCCAATACTGCTGGGCTAATGTGATGTGGCCAAAGGTGAGGTCACATCTGCATTAACAGTGTGGCTCTCAGAGCAGCCAGGTCGATGAAGGAAAGGAATATGTCCCTAAGCTGAATGTATTACAGAGTGTACTCACAAATGCACTTTTCCTCTTTTGAAATGAGTTTTCTGAAAGCCCAAACACCTATTTAATTTGTCTTTTATAAGTGACCATGGTTTGTTCTCTATAACTGAAACATGTCCTCATTGTCACAGAACATGGACATTTCTCCAAGGCTTTCTAGCTGCTATAGAGCTCTAAGGTTTGTTTGGTTTTTCATGTTTTTAAAATTTTTTCCCCTTAAAATCTCACAGCCATAAAACTTCCTCTATAAAAGCACATTGATTTAATTTATTAGCTCTCTGAGAAGATGGGAAAGGAGAGCACCTCTCAGGAGCCACAGTATAGGAAAAACAAATGACCCCCTGAACTGGCAAATATCTATCTGCTCTTCTATCATACACATGTATGCTCTATCATACACATCTAGGAAGGGCTGACCAAAAGATTTAATTGTAACTAAGAAGTGCAATTTATTTGAAGAAAAGAAAGTCAGACAATTCAGATTAGTTGATGCCATGAAAATGAAATTTGATTGAATAGGGTTCTCATATTTGGTGAAAAAATTAAACTTTTAACTGAAAATTTGATACTTAGGATACATATCAAAATATGTGATGCCAATTTTTACTTTTCAGTTAGACAAGGTCATATCACATAATGATTACTTAACTAAATAATTAAATCACATTAATTATTAAATTATTAAAAGAATAGCCAGTGAGTGCCTATGATATGCCTGAAATGCTTGGAGGTACTGGGGATACAATAGCAAGTAAGTAAGTACATAATAAGTAAGCTCTCCTGGAGCTAACATGCAAGTGGTGAAAGACAGTAAACATGGATTACACAACATAGCAGGTGGTGATTAGGATGCTGAAGAAAATGGAAACTGGTCAGTATATTATTATGGGCTGAATTGTGTCTCCCCAGAATTCATATGTTGAAGTTCTAACCCTTAGTACCTCACAATGTGACTGTATTTGAAGACAGAGTTTTAGAAGAGATAATTAATGTTGAATGAGTTCTGTAGAATGGGCCCTAATTCAATATGACTGGTGTCCCTATAAGAAGAGATTAGAAAACACACACACACACACACACACACACACACACACACACACACAGAGGGAAGACCATGTAAAGAAGATGGCCATCAACAAGCCAAGGAAGGAGGTCTTCAGAAGAAAACAACCAATCCTGCTGACACCTTGGTCTTAGACCTCTTCTCTCCAGAACTGTAAGAAAATAAATTTCTGTTTAAGCCTCCTGGTCTATGGTATTTGTTATGGCAGCCCTAGCAAACTAATATATATACTCACTGTCCAGTCATAGTGCAACTTGGTGATGTTAGAGAGAATCAGTGGTTGGACCTGTCCACATTGTGATCAAATCTCACAGAATTAATACTTCAGATGATTATGTTTTTTTCCCCAGCACTTTCACCATGATAAATTATCCCACCTTTGCATTTGATGGTATATTTATTGTCTATAGTTTCCTCATTCAATAATATAAAGCTCTCTAAGGGTGCCCAGCCTTTTTCTGGCTGCCCCTATAATATATGTGCAGTATAAATAGTATGTGGTAACAAAAAAAAAATCTATATTGAGTGGATAAACCTTCTTCTTATTTTAAAATAACACACATTTATTGTAGTAACTGTAGAAGATACAGATAAGGCAAAGAACTAATGATTACCTGTGATTGTATTATTGGTGAACCAGTAAAATGACTATTCCTTTAATAAGAGATGTCTTCTGATTTTTTATGTTATTAATATATTTATGGTTTACATGTAATTGCTTATTACATTTAGAATACTGACTATCTGAAATTTTCCATATTTTAAAATGTCTATAAATTTTATTTTCTTTAAGGAGAATTATTCATCTTGGGCAGAACACCCAATACTTCAGAATAAGTTTGGGAACACAGCAACTGCTAATTTGGCATAAAACACTGTAACTGCTACAGCTTAACTGTTTCTGTTAAATGGAAGGTAGTTATAAAGCCTATGGAGCATCAGAGCAGCCAAATTTATTAGTGATGGGACAGCATCTTGATTTCCACATGCTTCATGTACTTAAAATTGACTTAATCTGTGTTTTTAAACTGTCAATCTTTATGTTTTAAAAGCCTAATTATATCTCAAAAAAATGATACTCAAGCATCACTTTAAAATTACAGCTGTTCAACATCAGTGATGCGACAGATTGATGGGTATTCAGATTCAGACATGATCATGGTACCATTTACCAGGGTTAGAGTAATTGTGCTCACTTGATGCATTTAAGAAACATTGATATGGTGCTCACTGTCTGCCAAGAACTGTTAAATAACTTGTTTAATCATCATAACAAGCCTATGAAATAAGTAATATTGTGTCAGTGAGAAAGCTGAGGTACATAAGAAAGCTGAGATAAGAAAAGTTGCCAGGGCAAAGGCAGGATTTGTAGGGAGGCAGATGAGCTTCAGTGTTTGTCCTGAATGACTACAATCTGCTGAGTCTCCTAGAAGTCAGACAGTAGCCAACATCTATGATGTGTACTGTGTGTCTGATCCTTCTATACACTTTAGATGCATTCAGCCATTTTATGGTATTGAGCCACCCACTGAGAATCAAAAGGTCTGGGTTCCAGTTTCAATTTTGGTGATGGACTGAGAGGGTGATTCAGGGAACCTGGTTGTACTTCTCTGGGACTTAAGCTACTGAGTTGTTGGAACTAGATGTTATCTCCGGTCTCTTCTAACTCTAGAGTTTTAGAATTTGTAGACTATCATAAAAGTCTTGAAAAAAACTTTTAAAAAAGTTTTCTAGTTTTTTAAAATGGAGTATTCAGTCTAGATTTTTCATTTCCTACACTCTCATTCTTGAAAAACACTTTTATATGCTCATTTATACAAATTTTAAATTTGACACAGATGTAGATGCCTTAGATTCAGATGTCATTATAAAGATATAAAGCTCTTTTGGCAAAGAAAATGAAACAAAAAGCAAACCCACAGAAAATAAAAACAAACAAATAATTTTACCTTTAATCATACAGGATCTTTTTATTTGGGTAAAACCAGTTAGTTCAAGAAGCTCAAAGTCTTTTCGATGGTACTCATCTATATATAGCCTTATATGGTGCCAAAGCAGTGATGTAAATATATTCTAATTTCCATAAGCAAAGACATTGTCAGTAAGTGCTTACATATAATATTGCTATTTACTTAAGCAAATAGAATTAACCTTCACCTCATCCCGGGTGATAATCTCTTAGACTGTTTAGAGACAATATTCTCAGGAATAAGCCAAAGACATGGAAACATATGATGCTTTTGTTAATGATCATAATGACATTCATTATTCTCTAGCCTCATTTTACTTCGCAGTTCATCATGATCTAATGATTTAGACCATTTTTTTATTTTACAGATAACAACAGAGACAGCACTCAAATTCCTACTGCACCTGAACTCTCCTCTAGAATGAAACACATTAAACAAGAGATGGCCCAAAATCACCTTCAGTTTGTGCGATTTGAAGCAACAGACCTCCATGGTGTGTCCAGGTCTAAGAGTATCCCTGCACAATTTTTCCAAGTGAGTTTTGCAAGTAGAGTTATGATTGAATATAATTTCATTCAATTCATTTGCAAGCAAATGGTCCTTATTGCTCTTTCTTATTTTATTGCAATCTATACAGTAATTCTAGTTGAAAACCAATCATTCATTTTATTTCTTCCCTTGCTACTCCCCAGACACATTATTGTTCCCCTAAGAGCTGAATGTATACTTTCAGCTCCCAAAGAGCAATTCATTTACCCAATATAAATATAAAACTAATTAAGACTGGTAATTTTCATCCTTCTGCCTTGAATAATTTCACTCCTTTTTTCTCTTATTTCAATTAAGATGATTATAATTTGTTTGATATGAGAAAATCACAACAGAAGACCCAGGAGTAAAATACAAAGAGAAAAAAAAGATTAAATAGAATTTTCTAGATAAAAAGCATATCCCTTTTAGCTTCTAATTCTGATAAGAATATATCCATTTTTGTTGGATGACAATAAATATTATTTAGTTCTCAAAAGTAGTGATATCAAGAAATATGATATTTTTAGATATGTTTTGAGATTTTCTGAATATTTTTCAGTTTATGTCATGTATTTACTGTAATAACTGACTTACTGTTACTGAAACATCATTTCTTAGGAAGGGACATCAGTATTATATACAAAAGTATGAAAATTAAGCATCCTCTAAGATTATTGTTTAACTATATCTTACTTATTACTTCAATATAAAATTGTAATTTTTCTCATTTGCTTTATATTGGGAAAAACTGGGCATCTTCAAAGCACTTTTTAAAGAATTCCAAAAGATTCCAATCTGTTTCTTCCAAAATTATTTAGATCTGCCTGCACACACACACACACACACACACACACAAACACACACACACAGTTTATATATATAGGTCCTTGAGTAGTTTGAAAATTAAGCAGGCGCTGAATAAACAGTGCTTGACTTACTCAACTTTACTACTGGCAAAAGCAGATTTGGATCATCCAGGTCAAATGACACTTGGAAATGTGCAGAGATGGTGGAAAGTGAAGGAGGAAGGGGCTCACAGGCACCTGCAGAAGAGTCGTTTCTGCGAGCATCAGCCCTTCCTCGTTAGCCAGGCTGTTTGAGATTTGGAAGTAATATAACAACCAGTTTCGCTTGCAGAATGTGAGTAGGTTTTGTTAACCTCACGGTGTTCACTGACATCATAGGAACCAAACTTTACAGTCAGCTTTTTCTCCACCCATTAATGGAAACGTCAACACATGAAACCTTATTGATATTCCTACTACACAATTTCTACATTTTTATGTGTCTGTTCAACTTTATAACTTCATTATTTCCATGTTGTATGGCACATAGAAAAGTTAAATAAAAGCTAAATCCATTGAACCCAAGAGGTATTTGACTAGAAAGTGCCTAAACAATCATCTACTCTAACACTTCTGTTTCACAGATATGGAGGCTGAGGCACATAACAGTTCTGTGACCTGCTTAAATTCATACAAGGAATTAATGACAGTTAAGACTGATGACTTGAAGGCTGCAGCATTTTGGAAACTATAACATAGGTCCACATTCACGGGCAAGGTTTCTGGAACTCTGCCCCTGTGAGGTAGTTTGTTCGTTAGTGGGTTGCAAAAGTGAGTGAAGAGAGGAGTGCAGAGATCAGCAGTCCCAGCTCCTCTGTCCTGTGTGTCCCGGGTGTGACACAGTCAGCTCTCTGAGAAAGACTGAGGATTCTTTACTGTAGACTTTGGAGAGTCAGTTACCTGTGGGGATTACAATAGAATAAACCAAAATAAAGCCTTATCTGAAGTATTAGTCACTATGCCACATGGTAAAAAGTGCTTTAAAAAATATTTTTGGTTATGAGCAGTTCAAATAATTCTGTTAGGTTTTACCTTTATCATTTGCTATAGACATTTTCTTTATCTTTATAGCTTTTCTTTATGAGTGCTGTTTTCATGAACATGAGCATATAAAGTCTCCAAGGCTAAAGCTATTAACACTTGTTTATAAATTACCTTTGTGGGTTGTATTTTAAACTATTTAAAATTTATCTGATATTAAGCTAACTTTAACCAACAGATGTTAAACATTTTTTTCTCATTCTCCCACCTCCCAACTTTTTGTTTGTTTTCAAGTTTCAAACCTTGATTGCTCTATCCTTTAACTTCTTTAGGAAAAAGTGATCCATGGTGTTTACATGCCCCGAGGTTATCTTGAATTGATACCAAATCCTAAGGACAATGAAGTGGATCACATAAGAGCAACATGTTTTAATAGTGACATAGTCCTGATGCCAGAGCTATCGACCTTCAGAGTTTTGCCGTGGGCTGAGAGGACTGCAAGGGTGATCTGTGACACGTTCACTGTGACTGGCGAGCCTCTGCTGACTTCCCCAAGGCACATCGCAAAGAGGCAGCTGAGCCGGCTGCAGGACTCTGGCTTCTCCCTGTTCTCTGCCTTCATCTATGATTTTTGCATTTTTGGTGTACCTGAAATTATCAATTCAAAGACCATATCTCTTCCTGCTTCAGCATTGCTAAATGATCACGACCAGCCCTTCATCCAGGAACTCGTGGATGGTTTGTATCACACTGGGGCCAATGTTGAGAGCTTTTCCTCCTCTACCAGGCCTGGTCAGATGGAAATCTGCTTTCTGCCCGAATTCGGCATCAGTTCAGCTGATAATGCATTTACCTTTAGAACAGCTGTCAAAGAAGTGGCAAGGAAATATAATTACATCACCAGCTTTTTCATCGAGACTGGATTCTGCAATTCAGGAATTTTGTCTCATAGTCTCTGGGATGTCGATGGAAAGAAAAACATGTTCTGTAGCAGTTCTGGAATTGAGCAGCTCACGATCACTGGGAGAAAATGGCTGGCGGGTCTCTTGAGGCACTCTGCTGCTCTCAGCTGCTTGATGGCTCCTGATGCTAGCTGCCGGAGGCGCTATTTCAAGGAGAGTAAAGACCTGAAGGAGAGTGTGCCGACAACGTGGGCATACAATGATAACAGCTGTGCTTTTAATATCAAGTGCCATGGTGAGAAAGGCACCAGAATAGAAAATAAACTGGGCTCAGCCACGGCAAACCCTTACCTGGTGCTGGCCGCCACTGTGGCTGCAGGCTTGGATGGACTTCAAAGAAACGATGGTGTTTTGGCTGCTCCAGAGGACAGCACAGACCTCCATCAGTCCAAACTTTCTGAGATCCCTTTGAAACTAGAAGATGCCCTCATGGCCCTGGAGGAAGATCAATGTCTGAGACAGGCTCTAGGGGAAACTTTTATTCGATATTTTGTGGCCATGAAGAAATATGAGTTGGAAAGTGAAGAAACAGATGCTGAGAGAAATAAATTCTTAGAATATTTTATTTAGTGTGAAACCCTTAACTATTCCTTTAGCGATGTGAGTTTTACTTAAGTAGTTGATCTGCCAGAAAGAAAAGATTGGATTTTTGCGACAACAACAAGACTACAAATGCTTTCTCTCTTTTTTGTCCCCATGGAGTATTTGACAGATGAAGTGGGGTTGCTGAGAGGATTCTGATTCAGAAACAAACAATAAAGTTGTGGTGTAGCTGTGATGTGAAAACCCACCAAACCTTGTCACTCGGTGGTCATTGCCTCTGCGTTTGTTGACCTCGACACAAATATACTGTTTTGTGGGAGCAACAAATATATTCACACAATTAAAAAGATTTAAGAATTAGAATGTAAAATTTAAATGACAAAAAACCCAAAATAATTTCAATTATACACATAGGTTGTGACTACCAGGAAAACAAAGATATTCGCTAATATAATCTCACTCATCAAGGCATTCTGAGGGTCTATTTTGCAAGCATGATTGTGATGCCTCTAAATGATTTAATTAAGTTTTACAAAAATATGTCATGATGACAAGTTAGAAGTTTTCACATATGTCCCTTCTCTTTCTACCCTTTGTCACCAGCTCCTAAAAGGTCAAGGAATTTCAAAGCTGTAATGTCCACAAGAAACAAATCCACAAGAAATAGATTTTGAGCTGGGAACAATGAGGTCAAATATTTAAAAGTAGTGAAAATGTTTCTTTAAACAGTATCCCATGTAGAAGCCGAATTCATAAAATACGGATGGAATGGGGATGGGCCGCGGTGGGTGGGCTCTGCCTGGTTTGTACAACTCTCTGAAACTGGAGATTTCAAACATACCTCTGGTGCTTTGTGGAACATGAGAACAACTGCCTTGATAACCAGGGCAATGCTTTTAGCTAAAATTGTCTTTAAATTACTGAGTCTCCTGCCCACAGAAGTTGGTATCTCCCCAGAGAATCTTAAATGTTCTAGACCTTTGTGTGAATGAGATACTATTGTAACTATCACCAAAGTTTAGCTTCTTTTGGGAGGAAATTCAAAATCCACTTACTAGCAAATAAAAACCTTATTCCACTGCTTAGAATCAAATAGGAGATTTTATGTTCAATTAAAACCAACTGTGGTCTCAGTTGAGAGAGCAAACACACAGGCACAGGATTAGAATATGGCTCAGATCCTCCTAATTCAAGTCCATGGTACTCAGTAGCTTTAGTACTGAAAGTCAGCCCGTCTTCTTCTAATTGCTCACCCTCTTTCCTTTGAGCAGGAGAAGTATGTTTGGATACATAAAGAATAAGAGTTTTTGAGTGGATTAAGGGGTAGAGAGAATGGTAGTGTAGGGTGTGTGGAGAAGGAAAGGAAAATGCAAGAACACTCCAGAGAATGAGACCCCACACATTCTACGGGGGAGGAGCTTACTGGTTGTCTCCCTGTCTTTACTCTCCCCTCAGTTCTCAATAGTGACATATAAACGTGTCTGGGGTTTCATTGTGGCAGAGTGTGGTCATGTTATTAGGTTCAGGCCAAAGAAATGCAAGTTGAAGTGTTGTATGGAAGCTCTAGGAAACTTCCTTCAGGGACAGATTCTCCATTCCCCATCCTTTACCCATCCTTCTGACCTCACCTTCCTGCCGACTAACCTGCAGGTGAAGTGGCTAGAGTGATGCACTGAGGAATGGAGCTGCACAGGGTAGTAATGGGGTGGAAGCTTTGTCCTGTGGGCAGAGCACGCTTTGCCCACATTCAGATTTTTACTTCTATCTCCTTTAAGGCACTGTGAGTTTGAGTCTTTGTTACTTGGACAAAAATCACCTTTCTTGCTTGAGTGTGAGTGTGATTGTATGTGTGTGTGTGCATGTGTGAGTGTGTGTGTGTGTCTGATTGTGTGGGGGGGAAATTTGAGGGATTTGGGGATGAAAGAATAAAGGTAAAAGAACCAGTGAAAGATCACTTTCTCAACCTTTCTATTCTAGGAGAATCTGAATTAGAGGGATTCACACATGCAAAAAAGTTACATTGTCACCCACCCTAACAGAGCTGTATAGATCTGTACAACAAAGAGTGTTGCCCACCCATCAGTTCTACAAGGATCGAGTCTTTAGCCACTGCAGTCACTGACCAACAGTGTACCCCAGAAGGAATTCAGGATGAAAAACAGGATGAAATGTGCTTTGGAAAAACAAGCCTTTAGACAGTTAGATGCATATCCGAGGAAGAATTTTAATGAACCCAGATTCTTGTATCTTCCCATTCATAGAAAAGCACTAAAATCATTAACTGAACTACCTGTTCATTGTGACTAGAGGTAATCTTTTACTGAGATGTATGCTTGGTTGACTGCACTTATTCCTTAGCCCAAAGTCATGTATATCCTGGCTCCTTCCCTACTTCTTTGGAGCAGTTCCTCAGAGCTGTCTGAGAGGCTGTCTCCCAGGCTATAGTCCACAGTAAGACCCCGAATAAAGCTTAAACTCATAGATGTTACATTGTGCCTTTTTCTTTCAGACCCCTTATGCAGCTCATAGGCCTTCGTGAAACATGTGTAGTGCTTTGGCTTAGTTTTACCACAAATTGTAAAAGATGGCATAAAAACGCAGTTAATCAAGGTGTTTGTAGCCTTTTTTTTCTCCTCGAATATGATATTAGCAAAATAACTTTAAAAACACACAATATTTAGTATGGCAGTGTGAGGGAATTATGTAACTGGGAACATTATCATCGGTGTTCAGTATACAGCAGTGAGTTGACAGAAAATATTCAGTCATGTGTTACCAATCAGTTTATAATACAAATTGGTGCAGCAGTCTTCACAGAGAATTCCTTTAGGGTGTGCTGATGTATATATTCTTGCTTTCTAAGGAAAACCAAAAATACACATTGGCTAAGAGAGTTCAGAGCTAAAGAAAATTGGAGTAGACAGACAAATTCTGTTGTATGTTTCTTTCTATTTATCCGTTCTCAGGCTTTTTATTTTTTGTAAATTAATTTTTAACATCTTTATTGGAGTATAATTGCTTTACAATGGTGTGTTAGTTTCTGCTTTACAACAAACTGAATCAGTTATACATATACATATCTTCCCATATCCCCTCCCTCTTGCGTCTCCCTCCCTCCCACCCTCCCTATCCCACCCCTCTAGGTGGTCACAAAGCACCGAGCTGATCTCCCTGTGCCATGTGGCTGCTTCCCACTAGCTATCTATTTTACATTTGGTAGTGTATATATGTCCATGCCACTCTCTCAGTTTCTCCCAGCTTACCGTTCCCCCTCCCCATGTCCTCAAGTACATGCTCTAGTAGGTCTGTGTTTTATTCCTGTCCTACCCCTAGGCTCTTCAAGACATTTATTTTTCTTTGATTCCATATATATGAGTTAGCATACAGTATTTGTTTTTCTCCTTCTGACTTACTTCACTCTGTATGACAGACTCCAGGTCCATCCACCTCACTACAAAAACCTCAGTTTTGTTTCTTTTCATGGCTGAGTAATATTCCATTGTATATATGTGCCACATCTGCTTTATCCATTCATCTGTTGATGGACACTTAGGTTGCTTCCATGTCCTGGCTATTGTAAATAGAGCTGCAATGAATATTTTGGTACATGACTCCTTTTTTTTTTTTTTTTTTGCGGTACGCGGGCCTCTCACTGTTGTGGCCTCTCCCGCCGCGAAGCACAGGCTCCGGACGCGCAGGCTCAGCGGCCGTGGCTCACGGGCCCAGCCGCTCCGCGGCATGTGGGATCTTCCCAGACCGGGGCACGAACCCGTGTCCCCTGCATCGGCAGGCGGACTCTCAACCACTGCGCCACCAGGGAAGCCCACATGACTCCTTTTGAATGATGGTTTTCTCAGGGAATATGCCCAGTAGTGGGATTGCTGGGTCATATGGTAGTTCTATTTGTAGTTTTTTAAGGAACCTCCATACTGTTCTCCATAGTGGCTGTGTCATTTTACATTCCCACCAACAGTGTAAGAGTGTTCCCTTTTCTCCACACCCTCTCCAGCATTTATTGTTTCTAGATCTTTTGATGATGGCCATTCTGACTGATGGGAGACGATATCGCATTGTAGTTTTGATTTGCATTTCTCTAATGATTAATGATGTTAGGCATTCTTTCATATGTTTCTTGGCAATCTGTATATCTCCTTGGAGAAATGCCTATTTAGGTCTTCTGATCATTTTTTGATTGGGTGGTTTGTTTTTTTTGTTATTGAGCTGCATGAGTTACTTATAAATTTTGAATATTAAACCTTTGTCAGTTGCTTCATTTGCAAATATGTTCTCTCATTCTGAGGGTTGTCTTTTGGTCTTGTTTATGGTATCCTTTGTTGTGCAAAACCTTTTAAGTTTCATTAGGTCCCATTTGTTTATTTTTGTTTTTATTTCCATTTCTCTAGAAGGTGGGCCAAAAAGGACCTTGCTGTGATTTATGTCATAGAGTGTTCTGCCTATTTTCCTCTAAGAGGTTGATAGTGTCTGGCCTTATATGTAGGTCTTTAACCCATTTTGAGTTTATTTTTGGGTATGGTGTTAGAGAGTGTTCTAATTTCATACTTTTACATGTACCTCTCCAGTTTTCCCAGCACCACTTATTGAAGAGGCTGTCTTTTCTCCACTGTATATTCTTGCCTCATTTATCAAAGATAAGGTGACCATATGTGTGTGGGTTTATCTCTGGACTTTCTATGCTGTTCCATTGATCTATGTTTCTGTTTTTGTGCCAGTACCATATTGTCTTGATTACTGTAGCTTTGTAATATAGTCTGAAGTCAAGGAACCTGATTCCTCCTGCTCCATTTTATGTTCTCAAGATTGTTTTGGCTATTTGGGGTCTTTTGTGTTTCCATACAAATTGTGAAATTTTTGGTTCTAGTTCTGTAAAAAATGTCCGTGGTAGTTTGATAGGGACTGCATTGAATCTGTAGAATGATTTGGGTAGTAGAGTCATTTTCACAATGTTGATTCTTCCAATCCAAGAACATGGTATACCCCTCCATCTATTTGTATCATCTTTAATTACTTTCATCAGTGTCTTATAATTTTCTGCATACAGGTCTTTTGTCTCCTTGGGTAGGTTTATTCCTAGATAATTTATTCTTTTTGTTGCAATGGTAAATGGGAGTGTTTTCTTAATTTCACTCTCAGATTTTTCATCATTAGTGTATAAGAATGCCAGAGATTTCTGTGCATTAATTTTGTATCCTGCTACTTTACCAATTTCGTTGATTAGCTCTAGTAGTTTTCTGTCTTTTCCAATTTGGATTCCTTTTATTTCTTTTTCTTCCCCTTGCTGTGGCTAGAACTTCCAAAACTAGGTTGAATAAGAGTGGTGAGAGTGGGCAACCCTGTGTTGTTCCTGATCTTAGTGGAAATGGTTTCAGTTTTTCACCATTGAGAACAATGCTGGCTGTGGGTTTGTCATATATTGCCTTAATTATATTGAGGAAAGTTCCCTCTATGCCTACTTTCTGCAGGGTTTTTATCATAAATGGGTGTTGAATTTTGTCAAAAGCTTTCTCTGCATCTATTGAGATGATCATATGGTTTTTCTCCCTCAGTTTGTTGATATGGTGTACCATGTTGATTGATTTGCATATATTGAAGAATCCTTGCATTCCTGGAATAAACCCCACTTGATCATGGTGTATGATCCTTTTAATGTGCTGTTGGATTCTGTTTGCTAGTATTTTGTTGAGGATTTTTGCATCTATGTTCATCAGTGATATTGGCCTATAGTTTTCTTTCTTTGTGATGTCTTTGTCTGGTTTTGGTATCAGGGTGATGGTGGCCTCATAGAATGAGTTTGGGAGTGTTCCTCCCTCTGCTATGTTTTGGAAGAGTTTGAGAAGGATAGGTGTTAGCTCTTCTCTAAATGTTTGATAGAATTCACCTGTGAAGCCATCTTGTCCTGGGCTTTTGTTTGTTGGAAGATTTTTAATCACAGTTTCAATTTCAGTGCTTGTGATTGGTCTGTTCATATTTTCTATTTCTTCCTGCTTCAGTCTTGGAAAGTTGTACATTTCTAAGAATTTGTCCATTTCTTCCAGGTTGTCCTTTTTATTGGCATAGAGTTGCTTGTAGTAATCTCTCATGATCCTTTGTATTTCTGCAGTGTCAGTTGTTACTTCTCCTTTTTCATTTCTAATTCTATTGATTTGAGTCTTCTCCCTTTTTTTCTTGATGAGTCTGGCTAATGGTTTATCAATTTTGTTTATCTTCTGAAATAACCAGCTTTTAGTTTTATTGATCTTTGCTATCGTTTCCTTCATTTCTTTTTCATTTATTTCTGATCTGATCTTTATAATTTCTTTCCTTCTGCTAAATTTGGCATGTTTTTTTGTTCTTCTTTCTCTAATTGCTTTAGGTGCAAGGTTAGGTTGTTTATTCGAGATGTTTCCTGTTTCTTAAGGTAGGATTGTATTGCTATAAACTTACCTCTTAGAACTGCTTTTGCTGCATCCCATAGGTTTTGGGTCATCGTGTCTTCATTGTCATTTGTTTCCAGGTATTTTTAAATTTTCTCTTTGATTTCTTCAGTGATCCTGTCGTTATTAATCAATGTATTGTTTAGCCTCCATGTGTTTGTATTTTTTACAGGTTTTTTCCTGTAATTGATATCTATTCTTATAGTGTTGTGGTCAGAAAAGATACTTGATATGATTTCAATTTTCTTAAATTTAACAAGGCTAGATTTGTGACCCAAGATATGATTTATCCTGGAGAATGTTCCATGAGCACTTGAGAAAAATGTGTATTCTGTTGTTTTTGGATGGAATGTCCTATAAATATCAATTAAGTCCATCTTCTTTCATGTATCATTTAAAGCTTGTGTTTCCTTATTTATTTTCATTTTGGATGATTTGTCCATTGGTGAAAGTGGGGTGCTAAAGTCCCCTACGGTGATTGTGTTACTGTCAATTTCCCCTTTTATGGCTGTTAGTATTTGCCTTATGTATTGAGGTGCTCCTATCTTGGGTGCATAAATATTTACAATTGTTGTATCTTCTTCATGGATCAATCCCTTGATCATTATGTAGTGTCCTTTGTCTCTTGTAATAGTCTTTATTTTAAAGTCTATCTTGTTTGATATGAGAATTGCTACTCCAGGTTTCTTCTGATTTCCATTTGCATGGAATATCTTTTTCCATCCCTGCACTTTCAGTCTGTCTGTGTCCCTAGGTCTGAAGTGGGTCTCTTGTATATATATATATATGGGTCTTGTTTTTGTATCCATTCAGCCAGTCTGTGTCTTTTGGTGGGAACAATTAATCTATTTACATTTAAGGTAATTATTGATATGTATGCTCGTATTACCATTTACTTAATTGCGTTGTGTTTGTTTTTGTAGGTCTTTTCCTTCTCTTGTGTTTCTTGCATAGAGAAGTTCCTTTAGCATTTGTTGTAAAACTGGTTTGGTGGTGCTGAACTCTCAGCTTTTGCTTGTCTGTAAAGTTTTTAATTTCTCCATCAAATCTGAATGATATCCTTGCTGGGTAAAGTAATCTTGGTTGTAGTTTTTTTTCCTTCATCACTTTAAATATGTCCTGCCATTCCCTTCTCACTTGCAGAGTTTTTGCTGAAAGATCAGCTGTTAACCTTATGGGGATTCCCTTGTGTGTTATTTGTAGTTTTTCCCTTGTTGATTTTAATATGTTTTCTTTGTATTTAATTTTTGATAGTTTGATTAATATGTGTCTTGGCACATTTCTCCTTGGATTTATCCTGTATGGGACTCTCTGTGCTTCCTGGACTTAATTAACTATTTCCTTTCCCATATTTTGGAAGTTTTCAACTATAATCTCTTCAAATATTTTCTCAGTCCCTTTCTTTTTCTCTTCTTCTTCTGGGACCCCTATAATTCGAATGTTGTTGCATTTAATGTTGTCCCAGAGGTCTCTGAGACTGTCCTCATTTCTTTTCATTCTTTTTCCTTTATTCTGCTCTGCAGTAGTTATTTACACTATTTTATCTTCCACATCACTTATCCGTTCTTCTGCCTCAGTTATTCTGCTATTGATCCCATCTAGGGCATTTTAAATTTCATTTATTGTGTTGTTCTTCATTGCTTGCTTCCTCTTTAGCTCTTCTAGGTATTTGTTAAATGTTTCTTGCATTTTGTCTATTCTATTTCCAAGATTTTAGATCATCTTTATTATCATTATTCTGAATTCTTTTTCAGGTAGACTGCCTATTTCCTCTCCATTTGTTAGGTCTGGTGGGTTTTTACCTTGCTCCTTCATCTGCTGTGTGTTTTTCTGTCTTCTCATTTTGCCTATCTTACTGTGTTTGGGTTCTCCTTTTAGCAGGCTGCAGGTTCATAGTTCCAATTGTTTTTGGTGTCTGTCCCCAGTGGCTAAGGTTGGTTCAGTGGGTTGAGTAGGTTTCCTGGTTGTGGGGACTAGCTCCTGTGTTTTGGTGGGTGAGGCTGGATCTTGTCTTTCTGGTGGGCAGGTCTACATCTGGTCTTGTTTTGGGGTGTCTGTAGCTTTATTATGATTTTAGGCAGCGTCTCTGCTAATGGATGAGGCTGTGTTCCTGTCTTGTTATTTGTTTGGCCTAGGGTGTCCAACAGTGTATCTTTCTGGTCATTGAGTGAAGTTCGGTCTTGGTGTTGAGATGGAGATCTCTGGGAGATTTTCACCATATGATATTACGTGGAGCTTGGAGGTCTCTTTTTGATCAGTGTCCTGAAGTTATTTCTCTCACCTCAGAGGCACAGCCCTGATGCCTTGTTGGATCACCAAGAGCCTTTAATCCACATGGCTCAGAATAAAAGCAGGAAAAAATGAAAGAAAGAAAGAAAGAAAGAAAGAAAGAAAGAAAGAAAGAAAGAAAGAAAGAAAGAAAGAAAGAAAGAAAGAAAGAAAGAAAGAAAGAAAGAAAGAAAGAAAGAAAGAAAAAGAATGAAGGAAAGAGGATAAAACAAAGTAGGATAAAATAAAATAAAGTTGTTAAAATAAAATATAATTATTAAGAAGAAAAATTTTAAGAAGTAAAAACAAAAAATGGGATGGTCAGAACCCTAGGACAAATGGTGAAAGGAAAACAATACAGACAAAATCTCACACAGAAGCATACACATACACACTCACAAAAAGAGAAAAAGGGAAATATATATATATATATATTGTTGCTCCCAAAGTCCACCTTCTCAATTTGGGATACCTATTCAGGTATTCCACAGATGCAAGGTACATCAAGTTGATTGTGGAGCTTTAATGCTTCTGAGGCTGTTGGGAGAGATCTCCCCCTCTCCTCTTTGTTCGCACAGCTCCCGGGGTTCAGGTTTGAATTGGCCTCTGCATGTAGGTCACCTGAGGGCGTCTGCTCTTCACTCAGACAGGACGGAGTTAAAGGAGCAGCTGATTCGGGGGCTCTGTCTCACTCAGACCGGGGGGAGGGAGGGGTATGGATGTGGGGCGAGCCTGCGGCGGCAGAGACTGGCATGACATTGCACCAGCCTGAGGTGTGCGTGCGTTCTCCCAGGGAAGTTGTCCCTGGATCCCAGGACCCTGGCAGTGGCGGGTTACACAGGCTCCTGGGAGGGGAGTTGTGGAGAGTGACATGTGCTTGCCCACAGGCTGCTTGTTGGGGGCAGCAGCTTTAGCACCTCATGCCCATCTCTGGGGTCCACGTTGGTAGCTGCAGCTCGCACCCATCTCTGGAGCTCCTTTAAGTGGTACTCTTAATCCCCTCTCCTCACTCACCAGGAAGCAAAGAGGGAAGAAACGGTCTCTTGCCTCTTCAGCAGCTCCAGACTTCTCCCGGACTCACTCCTGGCCAGCCGTGGTGCACTAGTCCCTTCAGGCTGTGTTCACGCCACCAACCCCAGTCCTCACCCTGCGATCCTACCGAAGCCCGAGCCTCAGTTCCCAGCCCCCACCCACCCTGGCGGGCGAGCAGATGAGCCTCTCAGGCTGGTGAGTGCTGGTCGGCACCGATCCTCTGCGGGGATCTTTCTGCTGTGCCCCCCACACCCTGTTACTGGGCTCTCTTCCATGGCTCTGAAGCTTCCCCCCTCTGCCACCCACAGTCTCCAGCCATGAAGGGACTTTTAGTGCGTGGGAACCTTTCCTCCTTCACAGCTCCCTCCCACTGGTGCGGGTCCCGTCACTATTCTTTTGTCTCTGTTTATTCTTTTCTCTTTTGCCCTACCCAGGTACGTGGGGGAGTTTCTTGTCTTTTGTAATGTCTGAGGTCTTCTACCAGTGTTCAGTAGGTGTTCTACAGGAGTAGTTCCACGTGTAAATGTATTTCTGATGTATCTGTGGAGAGGAAGGTGATCTCTGCGTCTTACTCTTCCACCATCTTCCAGAAGTCAATATCTTGAAGACATGGGCACCACAAATGATCTCCGGTGCCTCTTCCCTGGTGTGTCAGATGGAGGGCCAGATGCCAGGTTCACTCCCCAGCTCACCAAGTAGAATGCCTTGCGAGTCCTCCAGGTTTTTATTTTTGGAGGGACTTTCTCTGCTGCTTCTACTGTCTTAGTCTAGGTTAAGGGGGCCAGGCAGTCATTCAACAGCATTTATTGGACATCTGTTGTGTTCTAAGCCTCCTGCTGGGACTCACAATTCTAGCGGAAACCAAGACAAATGTGAGCAGACAATGAAAGGGTTTTTGGATCTGTGTATTTTAAACAGAACAGCACGATTTTTTTGTAGCCCTAATACTGAAAAAACTACATAGAAGACTGTGCTTTGGCTTGAAAAGGATGCTTTATGAATCTTTTCACGAAATTACTCTTTTATTTTCAATTACTATAACTGTTCTAATCAAAGATTAGGGGAAAATGTGATTACTGAATTTAAGGCTGGTTATTATGTGAGAACACATAACAAGTATAAACTAAAGACTATAATAAGGTAAGAAAAGAAATATCAGTATCATACTAGGAAGCTTCTGTTTTTAAGGACATTTTATGATCTAAAATTTCATTTTACAGTGATTGAATAAAAATGAAGCTTGAAATAATTATTTGAAGGCGAGAGATTTAAAGACTTTAATATGAATAAAAATTGAAAGTACATAGTAAAGTCTGAACTTATCAGTGACACATAACAGTCTACTGACATATCTTCAGTCAACAGTTTGACAAAATAGGTTGCCAATATATTTGTAATATGGGTATTATGGGGCAATACCTTTAATCTTGGGTTTCATATTACAGGTGTTAAAAGTTGTATCTCTAAATGTTACATATGTGCACTGTTCCTTGTATCTTCCCTATTAAAGCTCTTCTCATGTTGCCTATAATTAGGAGTTTACATGACAGATTTTCTAATTAGAATGTGAGTTCCAAGAAGGAAGAACACAGATTTTGTTCATATTTATACTTTTTATTACTGGCAGATATTCTGAAATTCAATAACTGTTTAACCAGTCAATTGATTGATCAAGCAGCTTATATGCTATAAGCATAATACAGTTCTATAGTATAGTATAATACTCTCACACAGGGCTTCCCTGGTGGCACAGTGGTTGGGAGTCTGCCTGCCGATGCAGGGGACACGAGTTCGAGCCCTGGTCTGGGAGGATCCCACATGCTGTGGAGCAACTGGGCCCATGAACCACAATTACTGAGCCTGCACGTCTGGAGCCTGTGTTCTGCAACAGGAGAGGCAACGATAGTGAGAGGCCTGTGCACCGCGATGGAGAGTGGCCCCCACTTGCCACAACTAGAGAAAGCCCTTGCACAGAAATGAAGACCCAACACGGCCATAAATAAAAAATTAATTAATTAATTAAAAAACAATTACTTAGAGTTTAAAAAAAATACTCTCACACACGTACATACCCAGAGAGAGTGAGAAATAAAGGTGGGGACAACTGAAAGAATCAGTGATTTGTGGTTTGTTATTGGCCCTAAAATTTCTGCAATTAGGTGAACTTCCTTAGCTTCCTCTGTTTTCAGAAAATCATGTGTAAACACTATTTGATCAGCTTGTTGGGGATCATAAAAAACAGAGGTCGGGGTGGAATAGTCATGCTTATTTGCCAAGCAGAACCCTTCAATGGTTTTCTTTTTTTTTTTTTTAACATCTTTATTGGAGTATAATTGATTTACAATTGTGTGTTAGTTTCTGCTTTATAACAAAATGAATCAGTTATACATATACATGTTACCATATCTCTTCCCTCTTGTGTCTCCCTCCCTCCCACCCTCCCTATCCCACCCCTCTAGGTGGTCACAAAGCACCGAGCTGATCTCCCTGTGCTATGAAGCTGCTTCCCACTAGCTATCTATTTTACATTTGGTAGTGTGTATATGTCCATGTCACTCTTTCACTTTGTCCCAGGTTACCCTTCCCCCTCCCTGTATGCTCAAGTCCATTCTCTAGTAGGTCTGTGTCTTTATTCTCATCTTGCCCCTAGGTTCTCATGACCGTTTTTTATTTTATTTTTTTAGATTTCATATGTATGTGTTAGCATACAGTATTTGTTTTTCTCTTTCCGACTTACTTCACTCTGTATGACAGACTCTAGGTCCATCCACCTCACTACAAATAATTCAATTTCATTTCTTTTTATGGCTGAGTAATATTCCATTGTATATATGTGTCACATCTTCCTTATCCATTCATCTGTTGATGGACACTTAGGTTGCTTCCATGTCCTGGCTATTGTAAATAGAGCTGCAATGAATATTTTGGTACATGACTCCTTTTGAATGATGGTTTTCTAAGGGAATATGCCCAGTAGTGGGATTGCTGGGTCTTATGGTAGTTCTATTTATAGTTTTTAAGGAACCTCCATACTGTTCTCCATAGTGGCTGTATCAATTTACATTCCCACCAACAGTGCAAGAGGGTTCCCTTTTCTCCACACCCTGTCCAGCTTTTATTGTTTGTAGATTTTTTGAGGATGACCATTCTGACCTGTGTGAGATGATATCTCACTGTAGTTTTGATTTGCATTTCTGTAAGGATTAATGACGTTGAGCATTCTTTCATGTGTTTGTTGGCAATCTGTATATCTTTGGAGAAATGTCTATTTAGGTCTTCTGCCCAGTTTTGGATTGGGTTGTTTGTTTTTTTGATATTGAGCTGCATGGGCTGCTTGTAAATTTTGGAGATTAATCCTTTGTCAGTTGCTTCATTTGCAAATATTTTCTCCCATTCCGAGGGTTGTCTTCTCATCTTGTTTATGGTTTCCTTTGCTGTGCAAAAACTTTTAAGTTTCATTAAGTCCCGTGTGTTTATTTTTGTTTTTATTTCCATTTCTCTAGGAGGTGGATCAAAAAGGATCTTGCTGTGATTTATTTCTGAGATCACTAGGAAACATATACACCAAATCCGATTTTATGAAGTTATCAGAAATTATTATTCTATAGTGTCCACAGTGAAAAAAGGATGGTTAGATTTTTTTAAAGTTTACAAATGATTTTTATTTTTTAAATTAACCTTTTATTTTAGAACAGTTTTATATTTACAGAAAAATTGCAGAGATACTACACAGAGTACCATAAATCTCACACCCAGTATCAATTATTCTTAATATCTTCATATGTCTATTTGTTATAATTAATGAACCACTATAGATACATTATTATTAAGCAAAGTCCATACTTTATACAAATTTGCTTAGTTTTTCTATAGTATCCTTTTTTTTAAATGGAAGTAAAATTTATCTACAACACTATGTTCATTCCAGGTGCACAACACAGTGCTTTGATATATCTATACATCACAAAATGATCACCATATGAGTCTAGTAACCATTGGTCATCATAAAAAGTTATTATAGTATTATTGACTCAATTCCTCATGCTGTATATTTCATTCCTGTGACTCATTTTGAAACTGGACGTTTGTATCTTTTAATCTTTCTCACCTATTTTACTCATCCCCAACCCTCCCACTCCGACAACCACCTGTCTATTCTCTGTATCAATGATTCTGAAATGTTTCTCTCTCTGTTTGACATTTCAGTTAACATAGTACCCTCTATGTCCATCCATAATGTTGCAAATGGCAAGATTTCATCCTTTTTAAAATGGCGGAGTAATATCCCATTGTGTACATATGTGCCACATCTTCTTTATCCCTTCATTTATTGATATATGCTTAGGTGGCTTCCCTATCTTGGCTATTGTAAATAATGCTGCAATGAACAATGGGGTTTATATGTCTTTTCAAATTTTTGTTTTTGTGTTCTTTAGAAAAGTACCCAGAGGTGGAATTGCTGGATCACATGGTAATCTGATTTTTAATTTTTTGAGGAAACTCCATAATGTTTTTCACAGTGGCTGCATCAATTTACATTCCCACCAACAGTGTATGAGGGCTCCCTTTTCTCCACCTTCTCACCAACATTTGTTATTTGTTGTCTTTTTGATAACAGCCATTCTGACAGGTGTGGGGTGATATGTTTTTGTGTGTTTTTTAAAAATTTATTTATTTATTTTTTGCTGTGTTGTGTCGTTGCTGCGCGTGGGCTTTCTCTACTTATGGTGAGCAGGAACTACTCTTCATTGTGGGGCATGGGCTTCTCATTGCAGTGGCTTCTCTTGTTGTGGAGCACGGGCTGTAGGCCCCCGGGTTTCAGTAGTTGTGGGTCACAGGCTCTAGAGTGTAGGCTCAGTAGTTGTGACACACAGGCTTAGTTGCTCCATGGCATGTGAGATCTTCCTGGACCAGGGTTCAAACCCGTGTCCCCTGCATTGGCAGGTGGATTCTCAAGCACTGAGCCACCAGAGAAACCCCTTGTTGTGTTTTGATATGCATTTCCCTGATGATTAGTGATGTTGAGTATCTTTTCATGTATCTGCTGGCCATCTGTCTGTCTTCTTTGGAAAAATGTGTATGCAGGTCCTCGGTTCATTTTTTAATAGGGTTATTTGGTGTTTTTTTGATGTTGAGTTGTACGAGTTCTTTGTATATATTTAATTTTGACCCCTTATCATTAACCACTATAACATTTGCAAGTATCTTTCCCCATTTATCAGTAGGCTGCCTTTTCATTTTATTGATATGTACAAAAGCATTTTAGTTTGATGTAGTCCCACTTGTTTATTTTGGCTTTCATTGCCCTTGCCTAAGTAGACACATCCAAAAACATATTACTAAGTTTTATGTCAAAGAGCATACTACATGTGTTTTCTTCTAGGAAATTTATGGTGTCAGATATTACATTTAAGGTTTTAATCTATTTTGAGTTTACTTTTGTATATGATGTGAAAAAGTAGTCCAGTTTAATTCTTTTGCATGTAGCTGTCCAGTTTTTCCAACCCATTTTATAGTCTTGCCTCCTTTGCCATAAATTAGTTTAACATATAAGTGTGGGTTTATTCCTGGGTTCTCTGTTCTGCTCCATTGATCTGTGTCTATGTTTTTTGCCAGTACCATACTGTTTTGGTTATTGTAGCTTTGTAGTATGGTTTGAAATCAGGGAACATGATACCTACAGCTATGATCTTTTTCTTATCAAGATTGCTTTGGTTATTTGGGGTCTTTGTGTTTCCATTCAAATTTTAGAATTATTTGTTCTAGTTCTGTGAATACCTTTGGTATTTTGATAGGGATTGCAGTGAATCTGTAGATTGCCTTGGGGAGTTTGTTCATTCTAATATTGTTAATTCTTCCAAGCCATGGGACAACATATCTTTCCATTTGTTCATGTCATCTTCATATTTTTCATCAATGCCTTATAGTTTTCCAAGTATAAGTCTTTTAACTCCTTGGTTAGATTTATTCTTAGGTATTTTATTCTTTTTGATGTGACTGTAAATGGGATTGTTTTCTTAATTTCTTTTTCTTATAGTTCATTATTTGTATATAGAAATGTGACAGATTTATGTATACTAATTTTGTGTCTTTCAACTTTACTGAATTCCTTTGTTAGTTCTAATGGTTTTTTTGGTGACATCTTTAGTATTTTCTATGTTTAGTATCATGTCATCTGCAAATAGTGACAGCCTTTCCAATTTGAATTTTTTAATTTATTTTTCTTCTCTGATTGCTAGGGCTTCCAATACTATGTAATAAAAGTGGCAAGAGTGGTCATCCTTGTCTTGTTCCTGATCTTACAGAAAAGTATGTTCTGCTTGATGAGTATGATGGTCATATATGACCTTTATTATTTTGAGGTATATTCCCTCTCTGCTCACTTTGTTGAGAGCTTTTCGCATAAATGGATATTTAATTTTGTCAAAAGTTGTTCCTACATCTATTGAGATGATCATATGATTTTTATTATCCAATTTGTTAATGAGGTATACCACATTGATTGATTTGTGAGCACTGAAACATACTTCATTCTTTGGAAATAATCCTGCTTGATCATGGTGTATTATCCTTTTAATGAATTGTTGAATTTGGTCTGCTAATATTTTCTTGAGAATTTTTAAATCTATATTCAAAATTGGCCTGTTGTGTGTGTGTATGTGTGTGTGTGATATTTTTGTCCTGATTTGGCATCAGGGTGATACTGGCCTTGAGGACTGAGTTTGGAAGCATTCCTTCCTCTTTAATTTTTTGGAGTAGTTTGAAAGGTTAACTGTTAACTCTTCTTTAAATGTTTTGTAGAATCCTCCTTTGAAGCAATCTGTTCTTTTTTTGTTGAGAGGTTTTTGATTACTGATTCAAGTTCATTATTAGTAATTGGTCTATTCCTATTTTCTATTTCTTCCTGATTCAGTCTTGGGAAATTGTTTGTTTCTGGGAATTTATCAATTTATTCTAGGTTGCCCTTTTCTTTGGGCATATAATTGTAGTAATCTATTATAAACCTTTGTATTCATATAGTGCTGTTTGTAACTTCTGTTTCATCTCTGATTTTAAATTTGGGCCCTCTTTCTCTTTTGCTTGGGGAGTCTGGATAAAGTGTTACCAATATTATCTTTTCAAAGAAACACTTCTTAGTTTCATTTATCTTTCCTATTGCTTTTTAAAGTTTCTATTTCATTTTTTTCTGCTCTGATCTTTATTTTTTTTTTCCTTCTGCTATGTTTGGGTATTGTTTGCTCTTCTTTTTCTAGTTCCTTTAGGCATAAGGTTAGGTTGTTTCTTTGTCATTTTCTTGTTCCCTGAGGTAGGATTGTATCACTACAAGCTTCCCTCTTAGAACTGCTTTTGCTGCATCTCATAGATTTTGGGTCATTGTGTTTCTGTTTTCATTTGTCCCCAAGCATTTTAAATTTTCTTTTCAATATCTTCAGTGACGCATTGGTTGTTTAGTGGCATATTATTTAACCTCTATGTATTTGTGTTTTTTTGCAGTTTTTTTCTTGTAATTGATTTCTAGTCTCATAGTGTTGTGATTGGAATAGATGCTTGATATGATTTCAATTTTCTTAAATTTACTGAGATTTTTTTGTGGCCCAGCATGTGACCTATTCTGGAGAAAGTTCCAGGTCCTTTTGAAAGGAATGTGTACTCTGATGCTTTTGGATGTAATGTGGTATACATACATATTATGTTCGTCTGATCTAACATGTCATTTAAGGGCAGTGCTTCTATATTGATTTTCTGTCTGGATTACCAATTCACTGATATAAGTAGGGTGTTAAAGCCCCTACTATCATTGTGTTACTGTTCTCCCTTAATGTCTATTAATATTTGCTTTATGTATTTAGGTGTTCCTATGTTGGGTGCATATATATTTAGAATTGTATATCTTGTTAAATTGATCCCTTTATCATTATATAATACCTTTCTTTGTCCTTCTTACAGTCTTTGTTTTGAAGTCTATTTTTTCTAAGTATTTCTACCTCAACTTTCTTTTCCTTTCCATTTCTTTGAATACCATTTCCAATCTCATCACTTTCAGTCTGTGTGTGTCTTTAGTACTGAAGTGAGTCTTTTATAGGCAGCATATATATGGTTCTTGTTTTTGCATCAATTTAACCACTCTATGTGTTATGATCAGAACACTTAGTTCATTAATAAAGTAATTATAAATGTGTACTTGTTGCCAATTTTTTAATGTTTTGGGGGATTTTGTAGTTTTTGTTTGTTTGTTTCATTTGTCCTCTTGTTCTCTTCCTTTGTAATTTGATGACTATGTTTACTATATATTTTTCTTCAGTGATGAGATTTTTCCTTTTAGAATTTTCACATTTCTAGTTGTGGTAATTTATTTTCTGCTCAGAGAAATCCCTTTAATATTTATTGTAAAGCCAGTTTAGTCGTGCTGAACTCTAACTTTTTGCTTGTCTGTAAAACTTTTGATCTCTTCTTCAAATCTGATTGGTCATTTTGCTAGGTAGAATACTCTTGGTTATAGGTTTTTCCCTTTCATAATTTTAAATACATCATGCCACTCCCTATTCTCTGCAAAGGTTCTGCTGAAAAGTCATCTCATGGTCTAATGGGAGTTCCCTTGTACATAACTTGTTGCTTTTCCCTTGCTGCTTTTAATATTCTCTCTTTATCTTTGCTGTAGATAGTTGCCCCATAAATAGTTTAAATTTTGGTGTACCCATGGGAGAAGGTGAATTCGGGGTCTTCTTACTCCACTAATTTAGCTGGTTAGATTTTCAATTGCTATTGATGTTAGATACCAAATAGCATTTCTATTCAATTTATTAAATTATTGGTTTTGAGAGCCATTTGTTACTGAAGAGGAAGGTGAAAAGCTTTGTTGAGGATTAGTTGACCATAGGGGTGTGGGTTTATTTCTGAGCTCCCTATTCTGTTCCATTGATCTATATGCCTGTTTTTGTGCCAGTACCATGCTGTTTTGATTGCTGTAGATTTATAATATTGTCTGAAGTCTGGGAGGGTTCTGCTTCTAGCTTTGTTCTTTTTTTTTTCAAGATTGCTTTGGCAATTTGGGGACTTTTCTGGTTCCATATAAAGTTTAGGAATATTTGTTCTAGTTCTATGGAAAATGTCATGGGTAATTTGATAGGGATTGCATTAAATCTGCAGATTGCTTTGGATAGTATGGCCACTTTAACAATATTAATTTTCCAATCCAAGAGCACAGGATAACTTTCCATTCTTTGAATCATCTTCAGTTTCCTTTATCTACATTTTACATTTCTCAGCATATATCTTTCACCTCCTTGGTTAAGTTTATTCCCCAGTTTTTGTTTTGTTTTGTTTTTTTGATGTGATTTTTAAAGGGATTTTTTTTTACTTTCTCTTTCTGATATTTCATTGTGTAAAGAAATGCTACAGCTTTCTGTATATTGTTCATATATCCTGTCACCTTGCTGAATTCATTTATCAGTTCTAGTATTTTTTGTATGGAGTCATTAAGGTTTTCTATATGTAGTATCATGTCATCTGCATATAATGACAACTTTACCTCTTCCTTTCCAATTTGGATACATTTTATTTCTTTTTCTTGTCAGATTGCTGTGGCTAGGACTTCCACTACAATGTTGAATAGAAGTGGTGTGAGTGGGCATCCTTGCCTTGTTCCAGATTTTAGCAGGAAGACTTACAGCTTTTTTACTGTTGAGTATTATGTTGGCTGTGGGTTTGTCATAAAAGGCTTTTATTATGTTGAGATATGTTCCTTCTATACTCATTTTGGTAAGAAATTTTATCATGAATACACGTTGAATTATATCAATATTTAAATTCTTCTGCTACTCAATTCCTTTTCAGAAAATTTGCACACATTTGCAGTCTCAAAGGTAGTATGTCAGTGCTTGTTTTCAACATAGTTAAGAAAACACCCATATACATTATCCTGAAACATTTTCAGAGACCTCAGATTGTCTCTAGATTTAGTCTTCTTGGTGTTACTCTAATTATTCATTTTTATTTTTCATTTTTATGTACTCAGTTGACCCTCAAATAATGTAGGAGATAATCTCGCTGTACTTTATAGTCAGTCCCATATCTGTGGTTCCTGTGCATCCACAGATTCAATCAGCCACAGACCATGGAGCATGGCAGTATTTATAACTCCGTGTAAGTGGACCCTCTCAATTCAAACCCACATTGTTCAAGGGTCAGTGTCCTCTTCCAGAGTTGTAATTTCTTATTTAATTATGAACTAGGGGTGCTTTGGGCAGTCACATTCACGTGTTCTGTCAAGAGCTGATTAAATGGCTACTGTATAATATTAACTGTCATGGTTGTGACAACAATATAAATTATCAGTGTGAAAATGATGCAATAGTTTAAAAAAGTCTACAGTATGTTATTATGAAATCATGTGCAGTATGATTACAGTGTGTTATGAAATCATGTGCAGTGTGATTATAGCTGTATAATATATTAAAGGAAGGATTAGAAAATATTATACCCAGTGGATGCTATTGTGTATAGTAGTGATTAGTTATTGTTTTTTATCTTTCCTATTTCAAAGCAACTCTATATAGTTGTGCTGTTGTTTTTTAATGATTAAATGATCAATGCAAACCAAAATATCATGAGTCCAATTCAGTCTACTCTCAGTGCATCTACCGTTTATCCTTCCAGTCATGTTAAGTACCAGGGAGTGAAAGTAGATAAATAAATGGATTTTCCATCATTTCCCTAATATTAATAATGTGTTCATCACAACCTAATTCCAAATAGTACTTACAATGATTAGTAAGAAAAGTAAAATACTGTAAAATAATAAAATTCAGCCATGAGTGCACCAAAAAAAAGACAAAACTAAACTGCAGGGGGAACATAAATGGAGGTAAGAATGAGGCTAATCAGAAGCATACATTTTGGAACTGGAAAACACCTGGTATGTGGGCCATATATCTACTTCAGATTTTCCAATAACCAGAACAAAAAGCACATCACATCCATGGGATTAACAGAGCACAAATAAACTCAATGCCATCCAGGTATTTAAATTCTTCAAATGAAGATGTAAAGTTCCAAGATGAGACCTTTGATCCTCAGAACCCTTCTCTGGAGAGTGCTGTGGAAGGGGATGGACACACCCTCCATGTACTCTCTGAGGGCCTGGCTGTCTTATTCTTAGTGGTCACACCCTGGCTCAGCTTGGCTGGAGCAGTTCTTGAGGTCAGTGTGACCAGGTGTGGGGTGACAGCCGTCTGACTGACAGCTGGCCTGACACAGTTTTTTCACTGTACTCCAGGGATGGATAGCATGCATGTAAAGAAATGGTTGTGTGCCATACTTTGTGGTAATTTTTTACTTTTGTTACCCTCAGTCAAACAGTCGATGTTTGTTAGGAGAATGCACTTGCTGGGATGTCTGGGCTGCACAGACTATATTTACCACTTAAATAGAGACCCTTTGGCTTTCAAAGACAGACACTGGAGCTGGGGCAGTGCTGAGAGCTGAGGAGGTGAAGAGACCAGACTAGGATAGTTCCCACATGCAGGGCAGCACATGTCCATGTGCTGACGCATCCTAGGAGTGTCAATGGGAAGGGAAGCCATGCCTCTCAGGGAGTAATTTAGATCCTCCCTCAGGCACAGACTGAAAGGGATGAAATCTCCTGTATCAGCAGAAATGTTACCAAGCATTATCTTAAGGTGACAACCAAACTCTCATCTTGACTACAGCAGTTTCAACAAAGCACTCTTAAAATGCCTCAATTCAGTTGCTACAATTTTCTAGTGGGCCCTCTAAAATAAACTATTTGTGAATTACAGCTCTGAGTTATTTGGGCCGTTATTATTTATAGTCCAGTTAAAAGATGGGGAAATAAAGGCTAAAAGAAACAGTTTTCTTTTTTGAGATTGCTAGCTTGTGGCCTGTTTATGCCACTTTCAGATTGTGATTTTAAATCTTCTGATCTGCCTAGGGTTGAAAGCTTGTATCTGTTTTCTTTAATAGGAAGAAATGATCCATTTCAACAAAAATCAAAGCAGACTTTAAGAATTTAAGGCAGTGGAATAGTGCCAGGGAGAAGTGTTCCTGTTTTAACTCATATAAAACTATGATGTAATTTGTTAAAAGACAACTTTTATTGATCTTGACCCTTGTAGTTCCTTACTACTTATTGGGTGTCTGTTATGTATACAGAATAAAACTGGGGGAAAACAAGGGTACAGGATGTGGTTGGTGACTGGTGGCAGGAAGCTTGCATATCCTACTTGAGAAAATAATAAATACATTTCAGAAATGTTAAACAGAAATACAACAGGGAAAAGGACATACATGGGTGGTTGAGGAAATGTGACAGGGCAGTTGTTAATTGAATTCAAAACTTAGTGACAATCAGCACAAATGTCAAGGAAACTATGCCGGCTACAGTTTGCTCACCTAGCTTCTCAAAATAAAGCAAATATTTAGTGCTGGTTCTGTGGAGGTGCTCTGTACATATGATGACAATATTTAATTCCTCTAAGAATAATTTTTCAAAATAAAGAAAATATGTGATTATTCTAATCAAACATAGATTAAATAAATCAAAACAAGTAGTAGTCATGGTGGTTATACTTGAATCACAGCATGTGGTTTTCATAGCTCTTTCCACATAGTGTTTGCCCCAGCCTCACTCCAGTCCTGTGAAAAACACAAGAGAAACCAGTTTTCCTGAATTACTGGTGGGAACACTGAGGCCTCATAAAGTTATGAGGTTTGTCTGGGGTAGAGCACTGATTATATCCTAGGAGTTTTGTCTGCTCCATATTTTCCTTTATATGGTATAGTTGTGAATAAGTTTAGATATAATGGATCACTTGATACGTTTGTTTTCCATTTGATGCACAAAAAGTACCCCTCTGATACTTTGTTAATAAACAAATGAAAAGCACATTAATAGTAGGGGATGTTAACACCCCACATTAAACAACAGATAGATAATCCAAAATGAAAATAAATAAGGCAACACAAGCTTTAAATTATGCATTAAACAAGATGGAATTAATTGACATTTATAGGACATTCCATCCAAAAACAAGAGAATACACTTTCTTCTCAAGTGCTCATGGAACATTCTCCAGGACATATCATATCCTGGGTCACAAATCAAGCCTTGATAAATTTAAGAAAGTTGAAATCATATCAAGTATCTTTTCCAACCACAACGTTATGAGACTATATATCAATTACAGGAAAAAAATCAGTAAAAAATACAATCATATGGAGGCTAAACAATACACTACTTAATAACCATGAGATCACTGAAGAAATCAAAGAGGAAATCAAAAAATATCTAGAAAAAAAATGACAATGGAAACATGATGACCCAAAACCTATGGGATGCAGCAAAAGCAGTTCTAAGAGGGAAGTTTATAGCAATACAATCCTACCTCAAGAAACAAGAAACATCTCAAATAAACAACCTAACCTTACACCTAAAGTAATTAGAGAAAGAAAAAAAATGCAAAAAAACCAAAGTTAGCCAAAGGAAAGATCATAAAGATCAGATCAGAAATAAGTGAAAAAGAAAGGAAGGAAACAATAGCAAAGATAAATAAACTAAAAGCTGGTTCTTTGACAACATAAACCAAATTGATAAGCCATTAGCCAGACTCATCAAGAAAAAAAGAAGACTCAGATCAATAGAATTAGAAATGAAAAAGGAGAAATAACAACTGACACTGCAGAAATACAAAGGATCATGAGGGATTACTACAAGAAACTATATGCCAATAAAATGGACAACCTAGAAGAAATGGAAAAATTCTTAGAAAAGAACAATATTCCGAGATTGAACCAGGAATAAATAGAAAATATAAACATACCAATCACAAGCACTGAAATTGAAACTGTGATTAAAAATCTTGCAACAAAAAACCCAGGACCAGAGGGCTTCACAGGTGAATTCTATCAAACATTTAGAAAAGAACTAACACCTATCCTTCTCAAACTCTTCCAAAAGACAGCAGAGGGAGGAACACTCCCAAACTCATTCTATGAGGCCACCATCACTGTGATACCAAAAGCAGACAAAGATATCACAAAGAAAGAAAACAACAGCCCAATATCACTGATGGACATAGATGCAAATATCCTCAACAAAATACTAGCAAACAGAATCCAACAGCACATTAAAATGATCAGACCCCATGTTCAAGTGGGGTTTATCCCAGGAAAGCAAGGAATCTTCAAAATACACAAATCAATCAATGTGATACACCATATTTACTAATTGAAGAAGAAAAACCATATGATCATCTCCATAGATGCAGGAAAAGCTTTTGACAAAATTCAACACCCATTTATGATAAAACCCTCCAGAAAGTAGGCATAGAAGGAACTTATCTCAACACAATAAAGTCCATATATGACAAACCCACAGACAACATTGTTCTCAATGGTGAAAAACTGAAACCATTTCCACTAAGATCAGGAACAAGACAAGGTTGCCCACTCTCACCACTATTATTTAACATAGTTTTGGAAGTTTTTATCACAGTATCAGAGAAGAAAAAGAAATAAAAGGAAACAAAATTGGAAAAGAAGTAAAGCTGTCACTCTTTGCAGATGACATGATGTTATATACATAGAGAATTCTAAAGATGCTACCAGAAGAATACTAGAGCTAATCAATGAATTTGGTAAAGCAGCAGGATACAAAATTAATGCACAGAAATATCTTGCATTCCTATACACAAATGATGAATATTCTGGAAGAGAAATTAAGGAAACACTCCCATTACCATTGAAACAAAAAGAATAAAATACCTAGGAATAAACCTACATAAGGAGACAAAAGACCTGTATGCAGAAAACTATAAGACACTGATGAAAGAAAGAAATTACAAACAGATGGAGAGATATATACCATGTTCTTGGATTGGAAGAATCAACATTGTGAAAATGACTATACTACCCAAAGTAATCTACAGATTCAATTCAATCCCTATCAAACTACCAATGGCATTTTTCACAGAACTAGAACAAAAAATTACACAATTTGTATGAAAATACAAAATATCCCAAAGAGCCAAAGCAATCCTGAGAAAGAAAAATGGAGCTGGAGATTCCTCCAGTCAGGCTCCCTGACTTCAGACTATACTACAAAGCTACAGTAATCAAGACAGTATGGTTCTGGTACAAAAACAGAAATATAGATCAATGGAATAGGATAGAAAGCCCAGAGATAAGTCCACGCACATATGGTCACCTTATTTTTGATCAAGGAGGCAAGAATATACAGTGGAGAAAAGACAGCCTCTTCAATAAATGGTGCTGGGAAAACTGGACAGCTACACATGAAAGAATGAAAGTAGAACACTTCCTAACACCATAAACAAAAATACACTCAAAATGGATTAAAGACCTAAATATAGGCCAGACAGGATATAACTCTAGAGCAAAACATAGGAAGAACACTCTATGACATAAATCACAGCAAGATCCATTTTGACCCACCTCCTAGAGAAATGGAAATAAAAACAAAAATAACAAATGGGACCTAATGAAGCTTAAAAGCTTTTGCAGAGCAAAGAAACCATAAACAAGACAAAAAGACAACCCTCGGAATGGGAGAAAATATTTGCAAATGAAGCAACTGACCGACGTTTAATCTCCAAAATTTACAAGCAGCACATCAGCTCAATATTAAAAAACAAGCAACCCAATCCAAAAACGGGGAGAAGACCTAAATAGACATTTCTCCAAAGAAGATATACAGATTGCCAACAAACACATGAAAGGATGCTCTACATCACTAATCATTAGAGAAATGCTAATCAGAACTACAATGGGGTATCACCTCACAACAGTCAGAATGGCCATCACCAAAAAGTCTACAAACAATAAATGCTGGAGAGGGTGTGGAGAAAAGGGAACTCCTTGCACTGTTAGTGGGAATGTAAGTTGATACAGTCACTATGGAGAACAGTATGGAGGTTCCTACTAAGAAGAACTATCATATGACCCAGCAATCCCACTACTTGGCATATACCTTGAGAAAACTTTAATTCAAATAGTCAGGTGCTGCAATGTTCATTGCAACACTATTTACAATAGCCAGGACATGGAAGCCATCTAAGTGTCCATCAACAGAGGAATGGGTAAAGAAGATGTGGCACATATATACAATGGACTATTACTTAGCCATAAAAAGAAACGAAATGGAGTTATGTGTAGTGAGGTGGATGGACCTAGAGTCTGTCATACAGAGTGAAGTAAGTCAGGAGTAGAAAAACAAATTCCAATATATATGCTAACACATATATATGTAATCTAAATTTTTTTTAAAAATGGTTATGAAGAACCTTGAGGCAGGGCAGGAATAAAGATTCAGACCTACTAGAGAATGGACTTGATGACATGGGGAGGGGGATGGGTAAGCTGGGACTAAGTGAGAGAGTGACATGGACTTATATATACTACCAAATTAAAATATATAGGTTGTTGGAAGCAGCCGCATAGCACAGGCAGATCAGCTCCATGCTTTGTGAGCACCTAGTGGGGAGGGATAGGGAGGGTGGGAGGGAGATGCAAGAGGGAAGAGATATGGAGACATATGTATATGTATAGCTGATTCACTTTGTTATACAGCAGAAACTAACACACCATTGTAAAGCAATTATACTCCAATAAAGATGTTTAAAAAAAAAAGCAAATGTAGAAAATGAGATTCCCCAGATCCAACTTCTGTTCATGTTGACAAACCATTGCTTTTGTTTCTTCTTTTTATGTGACACGTGCATCAATTCAGTAGATATTAAGTGGCTTTTATGGAGTCTTCTTAACATTGTCAAGTGCTCAGGGAGATTTACAGTACTTGTGTACACACCTCATGTCCTGAAGGAGTTCAGGCAGTTGAGGGGTGACAAGTTACACTCAGGACCATGTTCGGCCACTGATTTGGATCAAGGGCTGGTAGCTGTCAACATGAAGGGTGACCTGCGTCCTGTCGGCGCTGTAACTTTGGAGGGGGGAGTGGACACCTCAGCTAGACTTAATCATCTATTAGATTCCATGGGTGGGGAGGGGAGGTGGGACCTTCTAGTGGAGTGGAGCTTGATTCAGGAAATGCAGGGAGATGAATCTGGGAGGATGAATGGGAGGAATATAGAAAAACTTAAACGACAGGTCAAAGAGTTGACATCTGATTCTGTAGACGTTAAAGAGCCATGCAAGAGCTTTGTGGTTGCTTCTTCTCTGCTCGTGGAGCCACACGGTGAAGGAGAGGTTTTGTCATCACAGGGCTGTAACATATTCCAGTCCTGGGGTGAGGCTGATAGACTGCAGGACTGGCCAGGCTGTTCTGGCTTTTGCAGAGTGCTTGTAGCAAACTTCGTTTTTCAGTGAGTGATGAAATCCTGAGTGCAACCATTTGTCCCCCTAGCTGCTGGTGCTGCCTCTTTTATATGGAGTAGATGAAGTCTGAGGCTGAGTGGGTTTACTATTAGGATGATGACGGTAAGTCAGAGTTCCCCTTTTAGGGAACATACATCTTGTTCCCCTGGCGGCGAGTGCTTGACTGCTCCTTACGTGGAAGGTTCACATGATGAGGACATGAGGACGGCAGGATTCTGTGATGAGTGGTTGCTGACAGCCTAGGAGTTGTTTCCTAGACCAGCACTGGATGCAGCACTGTCAAGGCATCAAGCCTTGACATCACCCCTTGCTCACGTCTTACCTTGTTCTTTTAAGAATGAGGATATTCTCTGATGTTTTTGCTGATCCACATTCATTGAATTCCTTTACTTTTACCAAGGAGAGCTCATTTCTAATATCACGCTAATTAAACCACTCATTTTGCCATTGAGAAGCTACTTTTTTTTACTGAAGTAGAGTTGATTTACAATGTTGTGCCACTCTACTGTACAGCAAAGTATGTCAGTTATACACATAAAGACATTCTTTTTTATATTATTTTCCATTACAGTTTATCAGAGGATATTCAATATAGTTCTCTGTGCTATACAGTAGGACCTTGTTGTTTATCCATTCTAAATGCAATAGTTTGCATCTACCAACCCCAAACTCCCAATCCATCCCTTCCCCACTCCCCTCCCCCTTGGCAACCACAAGTCTGTTCTCTATGTCTATGAGTCTGTTTCTGTTTCATAGATAAGTTCTTTTGTGCCATATTTTAGATTTTACATATAAGTGATATACGATATTTGTCTTTCTCTTTCTGACTTACTTCACTTAGTATGATAATCTCTAGGTCCGTCCATGTTGCTGCAAATGGCATTATTTCATTCTTTTTTATGGTTGAGTAATATTCCATTGTATATATGTACCACATCTTCTTTATCCATTTATCTGTTGATGGATATTTAGGTTGTTTCCATGTTTTGGCTATTGTCAACAGTGCTGGAAAAGCTACTTTTAATATTCAGCAGCACAAATAGCAACGCCTTTGGTGTCAATCAAGGTATGAATACTTGAAAGATGTGATTGACTGAAATGCTGGCCAGGTCTGCATTGGGGCACTTTCAGTTCAATACCACTGACCTGGGAATCTGAGTTCTCAGTTAGGGCCAGTGACTGTCCCTAAAGGTGAAGCTTAAACTAACTGATCTATACATTGTATTTTACTGTTGACATTGAAGAATATTTTATGAAGTTCTTAAATTAACTTGTTAAACAAATTACAGAACTATCAGTGCCTCTCCATCAGTTCACTCAAGTTCACAATCTCAGCATGGTGGTTACAGCCTTTTTTTTGTTATTCTCTCTGCTTCACTTTTTATTTTGATCAAAAGGTTTAGGGAAATATACCTGTAAGGAGGGAAGACATCAAGAAGAGAATCCAGGGCTTGTGTACATTGAGCACCTGCGTCCTGAAGCAGCTGTTACCCTGCAATCCTAGTGGGCAGTTTCCCAAGTTGTTCACAGGTCTTTGTGTGGCCTCCTTTGTGAGGTTCCCTCTTGGCTTCCTGGCACGAGGTGTAGTTACGAGTCTGCTTCTCATTCTGTCTGGATTCTGTTGGTCTGCAACTGGGAAGAGTTTCCTTTGCCAGATCCTTGCACAGTTCTTTTTTCTTGGCAGGTTCATTTACATTTTTTTTCATAGTTTGTCTCCCAAATAGTCCTCAACCTGGATGCACGATAATCAGTTTCCTGGGCTTTCTGCTGTTGAAGGCGAGGAAGCTGTTATTGTCCTAGGTGCCAAGCATTGCCTGTCCTCTGACTTTGCCACAAGTGTTTAAACAGATTTCAAAGGGACAGCATATTCCAGTGCATTGAAGATGCCTCATCAGTGGGCTCTGTGACTGAGTGGATTTTCTGAATTTGTAATTCCCTGAAGGCCCACATGGCCTCCTAACCTCAAAGAAAGAGACTTACATCTTACCACAGAATAGACGTTGAAACATATATGGTTATGAAAATGAAAAGACCACGTGAAGGCATGTAAAATGCTGTTTAATGTTTTATGAATATTTGCTTGTATATATATGCACACAACATGTATGTTTATGATAGAAATGATGTTGCAAATATCAATCAAGAAGGCTCCAGTTTTTTCATGATTGAATTAAAATAGCTTAAAAAATTTTTTTTAATATAGCAAGATCAACTTTACACCTGGGCTGCAGTTAGTCAACCCACACACTCACTGGATTATATAGAAGGACAGTTTCCCAGGAGAGTCCCATCTGCTTGGCCACTGTCTAAACCTCCTGATGAAGAAAACAGGCCCAAGGGTATGGACACA
The DNA here is from genome assembly GCF_026419965.1 of Kogia breviceps. NCBI lineage: Eukaryota > Metazoa > Chordata > Mammalia > Artiodactyla > Physeteridae > Kogia > Kogia breviceps. The sequence continues at coordinate 17,928,227 of NC_081322.1, forward strand.
GGTAGGCCGCTGGGAAGAGTGAATGTTCTGAAAGTAGCATTGAACACCTGTGTAGCACCTACTGGGTATTGAGTCTGGGTTTCTCTTCCAAGTGTTTCTTAGATTATAATCTGCATATAACTCAGGCTAAATCAATGTGAAGCTTGTTAAATTGAAAATTCTTATGCCCCGTCTTCAAGGCTGCTGAGTTCTGAGGAACAGGACACTGGGTTGTCCAGTTACTACAGTGTATATAAAGTCTGAGAACCACTGCTTTAGGGTTCAGCTGTGGCCACCACCCAGGGGGAAGCTGCACACCTTGCATGGGCTGAGAGCTCGTAAGAACTTTCTGCCTACTGGCTTCAAGGGTGGCAGCCACTATACCTCTTTCCCCTGTCTCTTCCCTTACAGCTTTCTTTGAAATTTTCTTCCTTTTTTCCTTTGCCTTCAGAGATAACTGACAGAGGCAAAATAGAGATACACATTTTATTAAATCAAAATTTTAAATAATTAAAAAATTATCCAGTGGTCAGATATAATATTTTTCTAATAAATATTTCTTTTTGGTTGTTTTTTCTCTTTGTCCTTGTGCCATCCTAAAGTATTTTTGTGTTATTTCTGAAGTATTTTGAAGGTAACATGAGATTAATGTCAGCTTTTTATGGAGCCTGAAACTAGGAAAGCACTTTATATTTACTGTATTGAATTAAGAATCCTATTTTTATAAAAATGTTTTTATGGAATTTGGTTGTTTTATTACTTGCTTCTTTTTTCATTTTGGCATAATAAATTCCCAGCTTCTTTTTGGTGGATTGATTAGGAATATTGACATGTGATCCATAAGTGAAGAGTAAATAGAAGGGCATTATTACAATTCAGAAATGTCTCCCTCACCCCATTTTCCTAAATGGTAGCATGGGTGTTATGAATTTGATATTTCCCACCCCCCATTGACTTATTGAGAGAAAGATGCTGGGTAGAAGCCTAATCGGGAGTTGTAGTGAAGAGTTAACATAAAAACAGGGAGCTTGGGCTCTGCCACACTTCAGCTTTATGACCTTGGGCAAGGTCCCTAACCACTGTACTTGGTTTCTTCCCCTGTACAGTGTAGTGAGGTTAACACTGACCACACAGGGATAATTTAAGAACTATCTGAGTGTGTTAAAGTGTAGACTGGCATTCAGAATGCACTCATTATCTAACTCATGAGTTTCCTTTAAAGCCAACAATGACCCACACTGTCAGGGACTTTATTCTAGGCTCCTGTTCCAAGGTCTAGGTCTGCAGAGGGGCCTAGTGTTTATAACCTCTGTTTTTCTCCCAGTCCTGGAGCAATACATTTACCTGTTTCTTCCTTGCACTGAGGCACTGAATGGAGGCCCACACCCAACCCTGCATGTCTGATGCTTTTGAAACACTGCTTAGTATTTACTTGGTGGACTATACTCTCTGAAATGAACCACATACAAGAGATGCAATGTAGGACACATGTTCTGTGTAGGGCTCTGAGTTTCCTGTGGTGCATAGAACAGTTGATCAAGGGCCAAGGTAGACATTCAGAGGTGAGGGGGTGCTGACATAATAACACCTGAAAAAAAAAAACAAGCACATAAAAGCATATTTAGTTTTAAAAGTAAAAGCATATAACTAAAAGTATTGATACCATTAAATACACTATTTTATTTGTTTACATTAAAAATTACTGGTTAAGCAATCCCACTACTGGGTATACACCCTGAGAAAACCATAATTCAAAGAGATGTGTACCACAATGTTTATTGCAGCTCTATTTAGAATAGCCAGGACATGGAAGCAACCTGTGTCCATTGGCAGATGAATGGATAAAGAATACGTGGCACATATATACAATGGAACATTACTCAGCCAAAAAAAGAAACGAAATTGAGTTATTTGTAGTGAGGTGGATGGACCTAGAGTCTCTCATGCAGAGTGAAGTAAGTCAGAAAGAGAAAAACAAATACCATACGCTACCACATATATATGGAATCTAAAAAATAAAACAGATTCTGAAGAACCTAGGGGCAGGAGAGGAATAAAGAAGCAGACATAGAGCATGGACTTGAGGACATGGGGAGGGGGAAGGGTAAGCTGGGAAAAAGTGAGCAAGTGACATGGACATATATACACCAGCAAATGTAAAATAGATAGCTAGTGGGAAGCAGTCACATAGCACAGGGAGATCAGCTTCGTGCTTTGTGTCCACCTAGAGAGATGGGATAGGGAGGGTGGGAGGGAGAAACAAGTGGGAGGAGATATAGGGATATATGTTTATGTATAGCTGATTCACTTTGTTATACAGCAGAAACTAACACACCATTGTAAAGCAATTATACTCCAATAAAGATGTTTAAAAATAAAAAAGAAAGAAACCATAGCAAAAAAAATTACTTACTGGTTAGGAAATAGCTAGGTGTAGATATAATAGAATCATCAATTTCAATGAGTTATTTTTTTTGAATTTTATTTTACTTTTTTATACAGCACGTTCTTATTAGTTATCCATTTTATGCATATTACTGTATACATTTCAATCCCAATCACCTAATTCATCACATTACCACACGCCCTGCCACTTTCCCCCTTTGGTGTCCACATGCTTGTTCTCTACATCTGTGTCTCTACTTATGCCCTGCAAACCAGTTCATCTGTACCATGTTTCTAGGTTCCACATATATGTTACTATATGATATTTGTTTTTCTCCTTCTGACTTACTTCATTCTGTATGACAGTCTCTATATCCATCCACATCTCTAAAAATGACCCAATTTCATTCCCTTTTATGACTGAGTAATATTCCATTGTATATATGTTCCACATCTTCTTTATCCATTCATCTGTCAATGGACACTTAGGTTGCTTCCATGTCCTGGCTATTGTAAATAGAACTGCAATGAACATTGTGGTACATGACTTTTTTTGAATTATGGTTTTCTCAGGGTATATGTCCTGTAGTGGAATTGCTGGGTTGTATGGTAGTTCTATTTTTAGTTTTTTAAGGAACCTTCATACTGTTGTCCATAGGGGCTGCACCAATTTACATTCCCACAGACAGGGCAAGACGGTTCCCCTTTCTCCACACCCTCTCCAGCATTTGTTGCTTGTAGATTTTCTGATGATGCCCATTCTAACTTGTGTGAGGTGATACCTCATTGTACTTTTGATTTGCATTTCTCTAATAATTAATGATGTTGAGCAGCTTTTCATTTGCTTCTTGGCCATCTGTATGTCTTCTTTGGATAAATGTTTATTTAGGTCTAGTGCCCATTTTTGGATTGGGTTGTTTTTTTTGTTGTTGTTATTGAGCTGCATGTGCTGTTTATATATTTTGGAGATTAATTCTTTGTCTGATGATTCATTTTGTAAATATTTTCTCCCATTCTGAGGGTTGTCTTTTGGTCTTGTTTATGGTTTCCTTTGTTGTGCAAAAGCTTTGAAGTTTTATTAGGTCCTATTTGTTTACTTTTGTTTTTGTTTCCACTACTGTAGGAGGTGGATCAAAAAAGATCTTGCTGTGATTTATGTGAAAGAGTGTTCTTCCTATGTTTTCTTTGAAGAGTTTAATAGTGTCGGATCTTACATTTAGGTCTCAAATTCATTTTAAGTATATTTTTGTGTGTCGTGTTAGGGAGTGTTCTAATTTCATTCTTTTACATGTAGCTGTCCACTTTTCCCAGCTCCACTTATTCAAGAGACTGACTTTTCTCCATTGTATATCCTTGCCTCCTTTATCATAGATTAGTTGACCATAGATGCGTGGGTTTATCTCTGGGCTTTCTATCCTGTTCCATTGATCTATGTTTCTTTTTTTGTGCCCGTACCATATTGTCTTGATTACTGTAGCTTTGTAGTATAGTCTGAAGTCAGGGAGCCTGATTCCTCCAGCTCTGTTTCTTTCCCTCAAGACTGCTTTGGCTATTCGGGGTCTTTTGTGTCTCCATAAAAATTTTAATATTTTTTGGTTATAGTTCTGTAAAAAATGCCATTGGTAATTTGATAGGGATTGCATTGAATCTGTAGATTGCTTTGGGGAGTATAGTCATTTTCACAATATTGATTCTTCCAATCCAAAAACATTGTATCTCTCCACCTATTTGTATCATCTTTAATTTCTTTCATCATATTTTTCTGCATACAGGTCTTTTTTCTTCCTAGGTGTTTTATTCTTTTTGTTGCAATGGTAAATGGGAGTATTTCCTTAATTTCTCTTTCAAATGTTTCATCATTCATGTATAGGAATGCAAGGAATTTCTGTGCATTAATTTTTTATTGTGCAACTTTACCAAATTCATTGATTAGCTCTGGTAGTTTTCTGATGGTTTTGTTAGGATTCTCTATGTATAGTATCATGTCATGTGCAAACAATGACAGCTTTACTTTTTCTTTTCCAATTTGTATTCCTTTCATTTCTTTTTCTTCTCTGATTGCCATGGCTAGGACTTCCAAACCTATGTTGAATAATAGTGGTGTGAGTAGACATCTTTTTCTTGTTCCTGATCTTAGAGGATATGCTTTCTGTTTCTCACCATTGAGAATGATGTTTGCTGTGGGTTTGTCATATATGGCCTTTGTTATGTTGAGGTAGGTTCCCTCTATGCCCACTTTCTGGAGAGTTTTTATCATAAATTCATGTTGAATTTTGTCAAAAGCTTTTTCTGAATCTACTGAGATTATCATATGGTTTTATACTTCAATTTGTTAATACAGTGTATCACATTGATTGATTTGCACATATTGAAGAATCTTTGCATCCCTGGGGTAAGTCCCACTTGATCATGGTGTATGATCCTTTTAATGTGTTGTTGGACTCTGTTTGCTAGTATTTTATTAAGGATTTTTGCATCTATATTCATCAGTGGTATTAGTCTGTAATTTTCTATTTTTGTAGTATCTTTGTCTGGTTTTGGTATCAGGGTGACGGTCATCTCATAGAATGAGTTTTGGAGTGTTGCTTCCTCTGCTATTTTTTGGAAGAGTTTGAGAAGGATGGGTGTTAGCTCCTCTCTAAACGTTTGATAGAATTCACCTGTGAAGCCATATGGTCCTGGACTTTTGTTTGTTGGAAGATTTTTAATCACAGTTTCAATTTCATTACTTGTGGTTGGTTTGTTCATATTTTCTCCTTCTTCCTGGTTCAGTCTTGGAAGGTTATATCTTTCTAAGAATTTGTCCATTTCTTCCAGGTTGTCCATTTTATGGAGTTACTGGTAGTAGTCTCTTAGGATGCTTTGTATTTCTGCAGTGTCTGCTGTAACTTCTCTTTTTTTATTTCTAATTTTATTGGTTTGAGTCCTCTCCCTTTTTCTTGATGAGTCTGGCTAATGGTTTATCAATTTTGTTTATCTTCTCAAAGAACCAGCTTTTAGTTTTATGGATCTTTGCTATTGTTTTGTTTGTTTTGATTTCATTTATTACTGCACTGATCTTTATGATTTTTTTCCTTTTGCTAACTTTGGGTTTTGTTTGTTCTTCTTTCTCTAGTTCCTTTATGTGTAAGGTTACATTGTTTATTTGAGATTTTTCTTGTTTCTTGAGGTAGGCTTTTATAGCTATAAACTTCCCTCTTATAACTGCTTCTGCTGCATCCCATACATTTTGGATCATCATGTTTTCATGGTCATTTGTCTCTGGGTATTTTTTGATTTCCTCTCTGATTTCTTCAGTGATCTCTTGGTTATTTAGTAATGTATTGTTTAGCTTCCATGTTTGTTTTTTTTACTTTTTTTCCCCTGTAATTTATTTCTAATCTCATAGCATTCTGGGCAGAAAATACACTTGATATGATTTCAGTTTTCTTAAATTTACTGAGGCTTGATTTGTTACCCAAGATGTGATCTGTCCTGGAGAATGCTCTGTGTGCACTTGGGCAGAAATTGTAATCTGCCGTTTTTGGATGGAATGTCCTATAAATAGTAATTAAATCTATCTGGTCTATTGTGTCATTCAAGCTTTTGTTTCCTAATTTATTTTCGTTTTGAATGATCTGTCCATTGGTGTAAGTGAGATGATAAAGTCCCCCACTATTATTGTGTTATTTTCAATTTCCCCTTTTATAGCTGTTAGCAGTTTCTTTATTTATTGTGGTGCTCCTATGTTGGGTGCATATATATTTATAATTTTTATATCTTCTTCTTGGATTGATCCCTTGATCATTATGTAGTGTCCTTCCTTACCTCTTATAACATTCTTTATTTTAAAGTCTATTGTATCTGATACAAGTATTGCTATTCCAGCTTTCTTTTGATTTCCATTTGCATGGAATATCTTTTTCCATCCCCTAACTTTCAGTCTGTATGTGTCCTTAGGTCTGAAGTGGGTCTCTTGTAGACAGCATATATATGGGTCTTGTTTCTGTATCCATTCAGCAAGCCTGTGTCTTTTGGTTGGAGCTAAATGCTCCATTCACATTTAAGGTTATTATTGATATGCATGTTCCTATGACCATTTTCTTAATTGTTTTGGGTTTGATTTTGTAGTTCCTTTTCTTCTCTTGTGTTTCCCACTTAGAGAACTTCCTTTAGCATTTGTTGTAGAGCTGGTTTGGTGGTGCTGAATTCTCTTAGCTTTTGCTTGTCTCTAAAGCTTTTGATTTTTCCATCAAATCTGAAAGAGATCCTTGCCTGGTAGATTAATCTTTGTTGTAGGTTCTTCCCTTTCATCACTTTAAATATATCATGCCACTCCCGTCTGGCTTGTAGAATTTCTGCTGAGAAATCAGCTGTTAACCTTATGTTAGTTCCCTTGTATGTTAGTTGTCATTTTGCCCTTGCAGCTTTCAAAAATTTTTCTTTGTCTTTAATTTTTGTCAGTTTGATTACTATGTGTCTTGTCATGTTTCTCCTTGGGTTTATCCTGTATGGGACTCTCTGCACTTCCTTGACTTGGGTGGCTATTTTCTTTTCCATGTTAGGGAATTTTCTACTATAATCTCTTCAAATATTTTCTCTGATCCTTGCTCTCTCTCTTCTTCTGGGACCTCTATAAGGTGAATGTTGTTGCCTTTAATGTTGTCTCAGATGTTTCTTAGGCTGTCTTCAGTTCTTTTCATTCTTTTTTCTCTATTCTGTTCCGCAGCAGTGAATTCCACCATTCTGTCTTCCAGGTCACTTACCTGTTCTTCTGCCTTAGTTATTCTGCTATTGATTTTTTCTAGTGTAGTTTTCATTTCAGTTATTGTATTGTTCATCTCTGTTTGTTTGTTCTTTAATTGTTCTAGGTCTTTGTTAAACATTCCTTACATTTTCTTGATCTTTGCCTCCATTTCTTTCTGCTGTCCTGGATCATCTTCACTATCATTATACTGAATTCTTTTACTGGAAGATTGCTTATCTCCACTTCATTTAGTTCTTTTTCTAGGGTTTTATCTTGTTCCTTCAACTGGTACATAGCTCTCTGCATTTTCATCTTGTCTATCTTTCTGTGAATGTGGTTTTTGTTCCACAGGCTTCAGGATTATAGTTATTCTTGCTTATGCTGTCTGCCCTCTGGTGGATGAGGTTATCTAAGAGGCCTGTGCAAGTTTCCTGGTGGGAGGGGCTGATGTCCTGAATTCTTTTCATTCTTTGTTCTTTATTCTGCTCTTCTGTAGTTATTTCCACTATTTTATTATCCAGGTCACTTATCCGTTCTTCTGCCTCAGTTATTCTGCTATTGATTCCTTTTAGAGAAATTTTAATTTTATTTACTATGTTGTTCATCATTGTTTGTTTGGTCTTTAGTTTTTCTAGGTTTTGTTAAACATTTCTTGTATTTTCTCCCTTCTATTTCCAAGATTTTGGATCATCTTTACTATCATTACTCTGAATTCTTTTTCAGGTAGACTTACTATTTCCTCCTCATATTTTGGTCTAGTGGATTTTTCCCTTGCTCCTTCATCTACTGTGTGTTTCTCTGTCTTCTCATTTTGCTTAACTTACTGTGTTTGAGATCTCCTTTTTGCAGGATGCAGGTTTTTATTCCTGTTGTTTTTGGTATCTTTTCCTAGTGACTAAGTTTTGTTCAGTGGGTTGTGTAGGCTTCCTGGTGGAGGGGACTAGTGCCAGAGTTCTGGTGTATGAGGCTGGATCTTGTCTTTCTGGTGGGCAAGTCCACATCTGGTGGTGTGTTTTGGGGTGTCTGTGACCTTATTATGATTTTAGGCAGCCTTTCTGTTATTGAGTGGGGTTGTGTTCCTGTCTTGCTAGTTTTCTGGCATAGGGTGTCCAGCACGGTAGCTTCCTGATCATTGAATGGAGTTGGGTCTTGGCGTTGAGATGGAGATCTCTGGGAGATTTTCACTGTTTGATATTATGTGTAGCTGGGAGGTCTCTCGTGGACCAATATCCTGGACTCAGTTCTCCCACCTCAGAGGCACAGGCCTGATACCTGACCAGAGCACCAAGACCCTGTCATCCACATGGCTCAGAATAAAAGGGAGAAAAAAGAAAGAAGGAAAGAAAAATTAAATTAAGTTATTAAAATTAAAATAAAAAATAATTATTAAAAATTAAAACATAATAAAAAAAGAAAGAAGCAAAGAAAGAAGAGAGCATCCATACCAGAAATCAAATCCACCAATGATAACAAGTGCTAAAACTATACCATAAAAAAAAAGGACAGGCAGAACCCTAGGACAAATGGTAAAAGCCAAGCTATACAGACAAAATCACACACAGAAGCATACACATACACACTCACAAAAAGAGAAAAAGGAAAAAAATATATATATTGTTGCTCCCCAAATCCACTGCCTCAATTTGTGATGCTTCATTGTCTATTCAGGTATTCCACAGATGCAGGGTTCAAGTTGATTGTGGAGATTTAATCTGCTGCTCCTGAGGCTGCTGGGAGAGATTTCCTTTTCTCTTCTTTGTTTGCACAGCTCCTGTGTTCGTCTTTGGATATGGCCCTGTCTCTGCATGTAGGTCACCTGAGGGAGTCTGTTCTCTCAGCCAGGCCAGTGTTAAATTAGCAGCTGATTAGGTGTCTCTGGCTCACTGAGGCCAGGGAGAGGGATGGGTATGGAATGTAGTGCGAGCCTGCTGTGGCAGAGGCCAGCATGACATTGCAACAGCCTGAGGTGCACTGTGTGCTTTCCCGGGGAAGTTGTCCCCAGATCATTGGACCCTGGCAGTGGTGGGCTGAACAGGCTCCTGGGAGGGGAGGTGTGGATAGTGACCTGTGCTCACACACAGGCTTCTTGGTGGCTTTAGCAGTAGCATCTCATGCATGTCTCTGGGGTCTGTGCTGATAGCCGCAGCTTGTGCCCATCTTTGGAGCTCATTTCGGTGGTTCTCTGTATCCCTTCTCGCACAACATGAAACCAAGAGACAAGAAAAAGTCTCTTGCCTCTTCAGCCGTTCCAGACATTTTTCTGGACTCCCTCTTGGCTAGCTGTGGTGCACTAGCCCCCTTCAGGCTGTGTTCATGCAACCAACCCCGGTCCTCTTCCTGAGATCTGATATCCAAAGCCCAAGCCTCAGCTCCCAGCCCCCGCCCTTCCCAGCAGGTGAGCAAACAAGCCTCTCAGGCTGATGAGTATTAGTCGGCTCCAATCCTCTGTGTGGGAATCTCTGTGCCTTGCCCTCCGCACCCCTGTTGCTGTGCTCTCCTCCATGTCTCTGAAAGTTTCCCCTCACCTCCCCATCTCCACCAGTGAAGGGGCTTCCTAGTGTGTGGAAACTTTTCCTCCTTCACAGCTCCCTCCCAGTGGTGCAGGTGCCAACCCTATTCTTTTGTCTCTGTTTTTTCTTTTGCCCTACCCTGGTATGTGGGGTTTCTTGCCTTTGGGAAGTCTGAGGTCTTCTTCCAGCGTACAGTAGGTGTTTTGTAGGAGTTGTTCCACATGTAGATGTATTTTTGATGTATTTGTGGGGAGGAAGTTGATCTCCATGTCTTACTCCTCCATCATCTTGAAGGTCTCCACTGTCTTTGCTTTGATGTTAAAGCTCTTTCTTCAAAACTGGCCAACTCTGGTGTTGAGTTCAGAGTAGAAATTTGTAAGTGTAAGAGACAACTGTTTTGATTAACTTAGTGAAATGCAGTATTTGGGGAAAGGCCTGCATTGTTAATGTTCTGTTGCCAAAGTGACATGTGTTGGTGAGTGATTACATCATGCTGTTCTCAGTGATTTTGTTCTGAAAGATGCTCTCTGAGCTCAGATGCAGGGCTAGTGAAGGCCCAGTGCCCACTGTCCTGGGGCTGCTGCTTTGCTTCCATGGTTTCTTCATTCTTTGATCTCTCCTTTCATCCTCTCCCACAACAACACATATTTTAAACATCTGTGAGGCACCGGGCGCTGTTGTGGATGCAGGGGACTCATTAAGAAAGAATCTACAAAGTCTCCGTCTTCACAGCGTTTGACTTGGTCGAGGCAAGAGCGATGTCAGCAAACAAGTGAATTCTGCAACCTTTCCTTAGAGGATCCACACTGTGGAGAGAGAGAGGGAACAGGGTGCTCCCAGGAGCAGGTGTGGGCAGGGCCATGGGGGTGCTCCAGGGAGTGGGTGCGGGCAAGGACATGGGGTGTTCCAGGGAGTGGGTGGGGGCAGGGCCACGGGGTGCTCCAGGGAGAAGGTGGGGGCGGGAGCGGACATTCTCCTCCTGTCCTGTGTGAGATCCCGTGACCATGCTGGAGCAGGACTGGTGTGTTACAGGGCGGCAGGAAGGCCAGTGTGGCTGGAGCCCTGTGAGCGGTTGTGGAACCAGAGAGGTAGGGGTGTGGGCAGGTGGAAGGAGGCCTGTGGGCCCAGGTGGAGACAATACTTTAATCCAAGTGAAATGAGAACTTTCAATATAGTCTAGCAATATGTTGTATGATTTAAACCATGAATGCCTTTTACTTTTTCTATGCATTGTCACATACATGAACTAAAATGCTGCTGAATTGGGAAGGTCTGAAGTATCCCCCAGAGGGGCAGCTGTGTGCTGTCAGTTGTCTGGTCTGCATGCCAGTCGGGGGCAGGGAGCAGAGTGAAGGTCAGGAGACAGACTTATCTTTGTCTCACCACCAGCCACTGTGTCGGGACCTCAGTTCATCACCTCATATGCCCAGGATGGGCAAGGGGTGTCGTTCCCAGACTCCCATCCACAGAGCACTGGGGGTCCCTGGAGGCTCTCCTAGGTTTTTATGTAACTCCCGTGCAAGCTTCACTTAGAAGAAAGTATCCCCTAGCTTAAAAAACAAAAGAAAACATGGCTTTGGTTATCCCTTAGGTTTTCCAGCATGAAGAATTTTCAGTTCTGTAGGTTCTCAAATGACAATTACTCATTGCCTCTTGGTGAGCACTCATTACCTCTCACTGAGAGTGGAAGGTCAGTTGTCAATAGTCAGGTAAGGCATCCAAGATGCCATCTTTCCAGACTGGGGAGTTGGCTTTGGTCACTATACAGACTTAAGTGAATAATATGAACACTGAATGTCTTGACAGATACTTCCTGGCACAAAGTAGAAACTAGCTATTGAGAAAATAATCATGACTGATGTGGAAAGAAGAGGGTACAACTAATCTAATTTTAAAAATACCTAATGAAATTTTGTGTCATTTTTTTAACATATTTATTGGAGTATAATTGTTTTACAATGGTATGTTAGATTCTGCTTTATAACAAAGTGAATCAGTTATACATATACATATGTTCCCATATCTCTTCTCTCTTGCATCTCCCTCCCACCCTCCCTATCCCACACCTCTAGGTGGTCACAAACCACTGAGCTGATCTCCCTGTGCTATGCGGCTGCTTCCCACTAGCTATCTATTTTACATTTGGTAGTGTATGTATGTCCATGTCACACTCACATTTCGTCCCAGCTTACCCTTCCCCCTCCCCATGTTCTCAAGTCCATTCTCTAGTAGGTCTGTGTCTTTATTCCCGTCTTACCCCTAGGTTCTTCATGACTTTTTTTTTGGTCTTAGATTCCATATATATGTGTTAGCATACTGGATTTGTTTTTCTATTTCTGACTTACTTCACTCTGAATGGCAGACTCTAGGTCCATCCACCTCACTACAAATAACTCAATTTCGTTTCCTTTTATGGTTGAGTAATATTCCATTGTATATATGTGCCACATCTTCTTTATCCATTCATCTGTCAATGGACACTTGGGTTGTTTCCATGTCCTGGCTATTGTAAATAGAACTGCAATGAACATTGTGGTACAAGACTTTTTTTGAATTATGGTTTTCTCAGGGTATATGTCCTGTAGTAGGATTTCTGCGTCGTATGGTAAGTTCTATTTGTAGTTTTTTAACCTTGCTCTTCTCCATAGTGACTGTATCAATATAAATTGCCATCAGCAGTGCAAGAGGCTTCCCTTTCTCCACACCCTCTCCAACATTTATTGTTTCTAGATATTTTGATGATGGCCATTCTGACTGGTGTGAGATGATATTTCATTGTAATTTTGATTTGCATTTCTCTGATGATTAATGATGTTGAGCATTCTTTCATATGTTTGTTGTCAATCTGTATATCTTCTTTGGAGAAATGTCTATTTAGGTCTTCTGCCCATTTTTGGATTGGATTGTTTGTTTTTTTGTTATTGAGCTGCATGAGTTGCTTATAAATTTTGGAGATTAATCCTTTGTCAGTTGCTTCATTTGCAAATATTTTCTCCCATTCTGAGGGTTGTCTTTTGGTCTTGTTTATGGTATCTTTTGCTATGCAAAAGCTTTTAAGTTTCATTAGGCCCCATTTGTTTATTTTTGTTTTTATTTCCATTTCTCTAAGAGGTGGGTCAAAAAGGATCTTGCTGTGACTTATGTCATAGACTGTTCTGCCTATGTTTTCGTCTAAGAGTTTGACAGTTTCTGGCCTTATTTAGGTCTTTAATACATTTTGAGTGTATTTTTGTGTATGGTGTTAGGCAGTGTTCTAATCTCATACTTTTACATGTACCTGTCCAGTTTTTCCAGCACAACTTATTGAAGAGGCTGTCTTTTCTCCACTGTATATTCTTGCATCCTTTATCAAAGACAAGGTGACCATATGTGTGGGGGTTTACCTCTGGGCTTTGTATCCTGTTCCATTGATCTATATTTCTGTTTTTGTGCCAGTACCATACTGTCTTGATTACTGTAGCTTTGTAGTATAGTCTGAAGCCAGGGAGCCTTATTCCACCAGCTCCGTTTTTCTTTCTCAAGATTGCTTTGGCTGGGCTTCCCTGGTGGCGCAGTGGTTGAGAATCCGCCTGCTGATGCAGGGGACACGGGTTCGTGCCCTGGTCCGGGAAGATCCCACATGCCGCGGAGCGGCTGGGCCCGTGAGCCATGGCCGCTGAGCCTGAGCGTCCGGAGCCTGTGCTCCACAACGGGAGAGGCCACAACAGTGAGGCCCGCATACCACAAAAAAAAAAAAAAAAAAGATTGCTTTGGCTATTCGGGGTCTTTTGTGTTTCCATACAAATTGTGAAATTTTTTGTTCTAGTTCTGTGAAAAATGTCAGTGGTAGTTTGATAGGGATTGCATTGAATCTGTAGATTGCTTTGGGGAGTATAGTCATTTTCACAATATTGCTTCTTCCAATCCAAGAATATCATATCTCTCCATCTATTTGTATCATCTTTAATTTCTTTCATCAGTGTCTTATAATTTTTGTCTAATAATTTTCTTCTGTCGTATAATTTTCTTTGTCTCCTTAGGTAGGTTTATTCCTAGATATTTTACTCTTTTTGTTTCAATGGTAAATGGGAGTGTTTTCTTAATTTCACTTTCAGATTTTTCATCATAGTGTATAGGAATACTAGAGATTTCTGTGCATTAATTTTGTATCTTTCTACTTTACCAAATTCATTGGTTAGCTCTAGTAGTTTTCTGGTAGCATCTTTAGGATTCTCTGTGTATGTCATGTCATATGCAATTCTCATGTCATCTGCAAACAGTGACTGCTTTATTTCTTCTTTTCTGAGTTGGATTCCTTTTATTTCTTTTTCTTCTCTGATGGCTGTGGCTAAAACTTCCAAAACATTGTTGAATAATAGTAGTGAGAATGGGCAACTTTGTCTTGTTACTGATCTTAGTGGAAATAGTTTCAGTTTTTCACCATTGAGGACGATGTTAGCTGTGGGTTTGTCATATGTGGGATGATCATATGGTTTTTCTCCTTCAATTTGTTAATATGGTGTATCACATTGATTGATTTGCATATAATGAAGAGTCCTTGCATTCCTGGGATAAATCCTTGCATTCCTTGATCATGGTGTATGATTCGTTTAATGTGCTTTTGGATTCTGTTTGCTAGTATTTGGTTGAGGAATTTTGCAGCTATATTCATCAGTGATATTGGCCTGTAGTTTTCTTTCTTAGTGACGTCTTTGTCTGGTTTTGGTATCAGGGTGATGGTGGCCTCATAGAATGAGTTTGGGAGTGTTCCTCCCTCTGCTATGTTTTGGAAGAGTTTGAGAAGGATAGGTGTTAGCTCTTCTCTAAATGTTTGATAGAATTCGCCTGTGAAGCCATCTGGTCCTGGGCTTTTGTTTGTCAGAAGATTTTTAATCACAGTTACAATTTCAGTGCTTCTGATTGGTCTGTTCATATTTTTTATTTCTTCCTGGTTCAGTCTTGGAAAGTTGTGCATTTCTAAGAATTTGTTCATTTCTTCCAGGTTGTCCATTTTATTGGCATAGAGTTGCTTGTAGTTATCTCTCATGATTCTTTGTATTTCTGCAGTGTCAGTTGTTACTTCTCCTTTTTCATTTCTAATTCTATTGATTTGAGTCTTCTCTCTTTTTTTCTTGATGATTCTGGCTAATGGTTTATCAATTTTGTTTATCATCTGAAAGAACCAGCTTTTAGTTTTATTGATCTTTGCTATCCTTTCCCTCATTTGTTTTTCATTTATTTCTGATCTGATCTTTATGATTTCTTTCCTTCTGCTAACTTTGGGGATTTTTTATTCTTCTTTCTCTAATTGCTTTAGGTGTAAGTTTAGGTTGTTTATCTGAGATGTTTCTTGTTTCTTAAGGTAGGATTGTATTGCTATAAACTTTCCTATTAGAACTGCTTTTGCTGCATGTCATAGGTTTTGGGTCATCGTGTTTTCATTGTCATTTGTTTCTAAGTATTTTTTTATTTCCTGTTTGATATCTTCAGTGATCTCTTTGTTATTAAGTAGTGTATTGTTTAACCTCCATATGATTGTATTTTTTACAGATTTTTTTCCTGTAATTGATATCTAGTTTCATAGCATTGTGGTTGGAAAAGATACTTGATATGATTTCAATTTTCTTAAATTTACCAGACCCTGGTTTGTGACCCAAGATATGATCTATCCTGGAGAATGCTCCATGAGCACTTGAGAAGAAGGTATATTCTGTTGTTTGTAGATGGAATGTTCTATAAATATCAATTAAGTCCATATTTTTAATGGATCATTTAAAGCTTGTGTTTCCTTATTTATTTTCATTTTGGATGATCTGTCCATTGGTGAAAGTGGGGTGTTAAAGTCCCCTAAAATGATTGTGTTACTGTTGATTTCCCTTCTTCTGGCTGTTAGTATTTGCCTTATGTATTGAGGTGCTCTTATGTTAGGTGCATAAATATTTACAATTGTTATATCTTCTTCTTGGATTGATGCCTTGATCATTACATAGTGTCTTTCTTTGTCTCTTGTAATAGTCTTTATTTTAAAGTCTATTTTGTCTGACGTGAGAATTGCTACTCCAGCTTTCTTTTGATTTCCATTTTCATGGAATATCTTTTTCCATCCCCTCTGAATTGGGTCTCTTGTAGACAGCATATGTACAGGTCTTGTTATTGTATCCATTCAGCCATTCCATGTCTTTTGCTTGGAGCATTTAATCCATTTACATTTCGGTAATTATCTATATGTATGTTCCTATTCCCATTTTCTTAATTGTTTTGGGTTTGTTCTTGTAGGTCTTTTCCTTCTCTTGTGTTTCCTGCCTAGAGAAGTTCCTTTAGCATTTGTTGTAAAGCTGGTTTGGTGGTGCTGAATTCTCTTAACTTTTGCTTGTCTGTAAAGGTTTTAATTTCTCCATCAAATCTGAATGAGATCTTTGCTGGATAAAGTAATCTTGGCTCTAGCTTTTTCTCCTTCATAACTTTAAATATGTTCTGCCACTCCTTTCTGGCTTGCAGAGTTTCTGATGAAAGATCAGCTGTTAACCTTATGGGGATTCCCTTGTGTGTTATTTGTTGTTTTTCCCTTGCTGCTTTTAATATTCTTTCTTTGTATTTAATTTTTGATAGTTTGATTAATATGTGTCTTGATGTGTTTCTCCTTGGATTTATACTGTATGCGACTCTCTGTGCCTCCTGGACTTGATTAACTATTTTCTTTCCCATGTTAGGAAAGTTTTCAATTATAATCTCTTCAAATATTTTCTCATTCCCTTTCTTTTTGTCTTTTTCTTCGATACTCCTATAATTCGAATGTTGGTGTGTTTAATGTTGTCCCAGAAGTCTCTGAGACTGTCCTCAGTTCTTTTCATTCTTTTCTCTTTATTCTGCTCTGCAGTAGTTACTTCCACTATTTTATCTTCCAGGTCACCTATCTGTTCCTCTGCCTCAGTTATTCTGCTATTGATCCCATCTAGAGTATCTTTAATTTCATTTATTGTGTTGTTCATCATTGTTTGCTCTTTAGTTCTTCTAGGTCCTTGCTTAACGTTTCTTGTATTTTCTCTATTGTATTTCCAAGATTTTGTATCATCTTTACTATCATTATTCTGAATTTTTTTCAGGTAGACTGCCTATTTCCTCTTCATTTTTTAGGTCTGGTGGGTTTTTGCCTTGCTCCCTTATCTGCTGTGTGTTTTTCTGTCTTATCATTTTGCTTGTCTTACTGTGTTTGGGGTCTCCTTTTCTCAGGCTGCAGGTTCATAGTTTCCTTTGGTTTTGGTGTCTGCCCCTAGTGGCTAAGTTTGGTTTAGTAGGTCGTGTAGGCTTCCTGGTGGAGGGGACTAGTGCCTGTGTTCTGGTGGATGAGCCTGGATGTTGTCATTCTGGTGGGTAGGTCTACATCCGGTCATGTGTTTTGGGGTGTCTGTGGCCTTATTATGATTTTAGACATCCTCTCTGCTAATGGGTGGTGTTATGTTCCTGTCTTGCTAATTGTTTGGCATAGGGTGTCCAGCACTGAAGCTTGCTGGTTGTTGAGTGAAGCTTGGTCTTCGTGTTGAGATGGGGATCTCTGGGAGATTTTCTCTGCTTGATATTACATGGAGCTGGAGCTGGGATGTCTCTTGTGGACCAGTGTCCTGAAGTTGGCTCTCCCATCTCAGAGGCCCAACACTGATGCCTCGCTTGAGCACCAAGAGCCTTTCATCTACACGACACAGAATAAAAGGGAGAAAAAATAAACAAATAAATAAGTAAAGAAAAAAGAAAGAAGATAAAATAAAACAATAAAGTAAAATAAAATAAAAGTATTAGTAAGAAAAAAATTCTAAAAAGTAAAAAAAAAAAAAAAAAAAAGGACAGACAGAACCCTAGGACAAATGGTGAAAACAAAGCTATACAGACAAAATCATACACAGCAGCATATACATACACACTCAGAAAAAGAGAAAAATGGAAAAAAAATACATCTTTTCTTCCAAAGTCCATCTTCTCAATTTGGGATGATTCGTTGTCTATTCAGGTATTCCACAGATGTAGGTACATCAAGTTGATGGTGGAGATTTAATCCACTGCTTCTGAAGCTGCTTGGAGAGACCTCCCCCTCTCTTCTTTGTTCGCACAGCTCCTGGAGTTCAGCTTTGGATTTGGACCCGCCTCTGCATGTAGGTCACCTGAGGGCGTCTGCTCTTCACTCAGACAGAACGGGGTTAAAGGAGCAGCTGATTCAGGGGCTCTGTCTCACTCAGGCAGGGGGGAGGGAGGGGTATGGATGTGGGATGAGTCTGCAGTGGCAGAGGCCAGTGTGACATTGCAGCAGCCTGAGGTGCGCTGTGCGTTCTCCCGGGGAATTTGTCCCTGGATCACAGGACCCTGGCAGTGGCAGGCTGCACAGTATCCCAGGAGGGGAGGTGTGGAGAGTGACCTGTGCTTGCACACAGGCTTCTTGGTGGTGGCAGCAGCGGCCTTAGCGTCTCATGCCCGTCTCTGGGGTCCACCGTCATAGCCATGGCTCACGCCCATCTCTGGAGCTCCTTTACGGGGAACGCTTAATCCCCTCTCCTCACACACCAGGAAACAAAGAGGCAAGAAAAAGTCTCTTGTCTCTTTGGCAGCTCCAGACTTCTCCCGGACTCCCTCCTGGCCAGCTGTGGCACAGTAGCCTCTTCAGGCTGTGTTCACGCCTCCAACCCCAGTCCTCTCCCTGCGATCTGACTGAAGCCTGAGCCTCAGCTCCCAGCCCCCACCTGCCCTGATGGCTGAGCAGAGAAGCCTCTTGGGCTGGTGAGTGCTGGTTGGCACCGATCCTCTGTGCGGGAATCTCTCTGCTTTGCCCTCCACAGCCCTGTTGCTGTGCTCTTCTCTGTGACTCTGAAGCTTCCCCCTCCACCACCCGCAGTCTCCACCCGCAAAGGGGCTTCTAGTGTGTGGAAACCTTTCCTCCTTCACAGCTCCCTCCCACTGGTTTAGGTCCTTTCCCTATTCTTTTGTCTCTGTTTATTCTTTTTTCTTTTGCCCTACCCAGGTACGTGGGGAGTTCTTGCCTTTGGGGAGGTCTGAGGTCTTCTGCCAGCGTTCAGTAGGTGTTCTGTAGGAGTAGTTCCACATGTAGATGTATTTCTGATGTATTTGTGGGGAAGACGGTGATCTCCGTGTCTTACTCTTCTGCCATCTTGAAGCACCTCTGAGTGCCTTGCTTCTTAGTTACTAGACGGAAGTCTTTCTGTCTGTGTGCTTCCCCTGCAGAGGAAGTGGGGGTTTCCGGCAGGTTTGCTGTGTGACTGATGAAAGTGATGCACGCAGAGAGTGGGGCCCTCCACAGAGGTGAAGCGCATCCTGCACTCTCGGTTTTCTTTAGGTACGTGTCCAGGCACCTGTTCTCTCCATCCGAGCATGCTGGAATTTACGGAATTGGTTTTGCCTTTTGCTCTCTCCCTGTAGTGAATAATTCTGAGGGGTCCATATCCCTAGACAAAACACATGATTACTAAAGCCTTTTTTCAGCTGGGAGGAGTGGAAGGTGCGGGGTTACTCTGCACCCGTGGAAGGAGATGCGTGGATGCCCCTGAGCATTGTCACCCATGGTTCCATGGGATCAGGAAGTTGTAAAAGAAAACTGCTTTCTTTAGACCTCACTTACTGATTAATTTCAAATAATATGCTCAAAATCTGCTCTATCTAAAGTGTTATTTCATAAAACGTAAACAGGACTGTCTCAAATCTGTTTTTTATTCCTTGGCATTTGAAATACTATTTAACCTGTAAATCCTTTTGCATTCTACAATATATAAATAGCCAAATATCAATTACATTCTCTAGAAACGTTTACTTCTACATTAAAGATTAATATATGGTAGCTAAAATGGTTACCACCCATTTTTAACTTATTTTAAAATTATATAAATAATTTTAAATTAATAATTTTGAAATTATATATAAAATGTGTGCTTCAAAGTATTTTCCTAAAACTATCAACACCTTTCTGATGTAAATGTACTAGTTGAAAGGTAAATAGAATAGAATTTGATCTTTGAAGACTCTAGCTTTGGGTAAGAATTGGTATATCAAGCAATTGAAAGTTGGGTCTTCCTATGCATTCTGGTATGGACTAATTGACAACAGCCATTTCTATTACAGAGTGTTGGATAATGAAAAGAAATTAAGCAAGATCAACACTCTCTTACCACTTATGTTGTAAGCAAATAAATTCTCAAATGTCAGACAAAAAGTGTATGATTTGAGGTAAGTGGCAAAATCCTACCTCAGTCCAGTTTTAACCTCCTTGGAAATTGGCTTAAAACTCTTCCTCCAGAATCCTGCTCTGATCAGTCCTCCCAGGTCCTCTCAATGCCTAATAGGGTTACAAACTTAATTGAGGAATTGAGTATTCTTTTCTATTGGTTCTCCTTTCAGAGTATCTTTTCTAGTGCTCTTTATACAATGGCTACTCACTACAATTTATTGTTAGTTTCAGAAACATGTTTATTTAGGAGTGAATGAAAAGAATGTGTATGAATGAAGTGGGGTGGCCTGATTGACAGCACTTGAGGGTTACTCCCCTGTGTCTTGGCAGAGGCAAGTTCAGAGAGTAAAACAGAATTGGTCAGATCAAAAGAAAGCTGTGGGGACCGTAGTTCTGAAGGAAGAGTGATGGAGACACAGAAACAATCCACTCGAATCGCTTGAGAATGTATTAGACATATCAAAGGTTGGGGGGAAATGTACGTTCCTTCTGAACTCTAAGGCAAAAAGTGATATGAATTCACGTGTGAATTATAAACCAAGCACACAACAATTTCCAAGATGAGTAAACAACTAAAATGCAGACCAGAGTAATAAAAAGAGGAATTAAAGGGGAGGGGAAAGACGTGGTTGCAGTCCAAAATTACAGGTTAGTCTTCCTTGAAGTTTGCATCAGACTCCGAACGTTCTTAGGTGCCATGATAAACACTTTGGCACAGTGAAGTGTGTGTGGGGGGTAATCGGGAAGCAGGGAGACACAGTGAAACCCCCATGGAGGCACCGACTTGGGAAATGGTGACATTTTTGGAAGGTGTTCACTGTGATGCATTACGGGGAAGACAGGGATTTTCTGGAAAATACATTTTCATTTTATGGAAACTCCATCTAGCTCAGAAGAAAAAGATGAGACATTTTAATTTTAGAAGTAAAGAAAAAAGAGAAATTGGTTTGTCAGTTTTAAGAGTGAAAACCAGCAGGCATCTGGAAAGCAGTTGCAATTTGACGTGCGAATGTCAGAAAAGCATCAGAGGTCACACATTGTTTTTGCTTTTCTCTGGGGTAGTAGAACTTGCAGTTGAAATGAAGTTGTGTCTTTGTTCTACTGAGCTTTAGCGGGTGTAAAATCCCTTTGTGCTGGGCAACATTGTTGATGACCTGTGGAGAAGGGCAAACAGTTCAAGCAGCTGCTCTGAAACAGCGGTACCCAACCTTTTTGGCACCAGGGACCGGTTTTGTGGAAGACAATTTTTCCATGGGCGGGATGGGGGGGTTTAGGCAGTAATGTGAGTGATGCGGAGCAATGGGGAGCTGCGGATGGGGTGCTGCTCCCACCACTCACCTCCTGCTGTGCGACCCGGTTCCTAACAGGCCACAGACTGGTACTGGTCTGCAGTCTGGGAGTTGGGGACACCTGCTCTAAGGGGATAGCTGAACTGATAAAAGTTCATTAGCTTATAAAGGATGTTTCTTGGATGTGTGCTGACATGCCATGTGCAAGGTATTTGTAGTAGGTATTGAAGGAAATACAAAGAATTGTACGGTCTGGGGCTCTTCTGTATACATGAAATGATCTGCAAGCTACAACGTAATTCGGCCAAGGTATTTACTGTATGTTGTATTACAGAATTTAAAACAATGGGAACATTGTTGAGAACTTGTAATTAAGGGCAGCTTCTTAGGAAAGGAGAAACTTAGAGCAAGTCCTCAAAGTGATCGTTTTTGGACAGAGGATGGGAGGAGAGAGAGCATTTCAGATGGAGGAGAGTTTGAAGAACCAGATGTAGAAATGAGCATGCATCATGGTGAGAGGACATGGCAAACATGGGAGTCCTGGTGACATGAGGTGCCGCACCCCCCATCCCTCCAGGCTCACTACAGCCCTGTTGGGTCCCTGCAGTGGTCTCCCAGCAGGTCTGGTCACTCTAGTCTCAGTCCCTTCTGATCTGCCCTCCTCAGCCCTCCAGAGCTGTCCTTCTAGGAGCCAAATGGACTCATATCTGCTGTCTGCTCATGGCGTTTGAGAGAAGAGTCAGACCCCCGGGTGACATGCAAGGCTTTCCCTTGCCATCCTCTGCCTTTAGCCTTATCACCCACTATTTCCTATGTGTTTGGTTTCTTACAGCCTTAAAGTGATACCCTTGTTTTCTAGGCGTTAGCATCCTTCATAATTGTCCTTGATATCTTTTCCTTCTCACTCCTACTGCCACATTTTAATTCACTGAATTTCTATTTCTTAACCTACACTCATGTCAAACTTCACTCCCTCTTCAACACGTCCTCAGAGAGGCCTCCATCTAGAGACCCCTTTTGATGCCTCTGCTCTGGGACCCTATACTTACCTTGCTTTTCCATAATTGTTGTGTTATGCATGTCTCATAGACAGTTGACCTCATTAAAGCTAAGACTCCCCCTATTCTACTTGTCCCTCCAGTATCTAACATAGCACGTGACATTTTTGGGCAGATCTGAAAATGTTTGCTGAATGAAGAAATATATGGGGACCACACTGACTAGAGCAGAGGTGCTGGTTGGGGAGTCATAGGAATCATTCTGTTCACCCCATAGTGACAGAGGACTGGGCTTTGGACCAGTTTTCCTGAGCACAAATCCCAGCTACCCCACTGTTACCTGAGGAACCTCAGCAACATATTCTCTTCTCCATGCCTTAATTTCCTCTTCTACAACATGGGGATAATGATAACTCTGGTCTCATAGGTTTTTGTGAGATTTAAATGCACTGGTTTTATAAAGTGCTTAGAAGAGTTCCCGGCCCATAGTAGGGCACTTCAAATGTTAGCTGTTGCCTCGCCATTATTGTCATATGTCTGGGCAATACTCTGGCTTCCAAAGTCGCTGTCTTGATGTATTGTTGATCCTCATTATTTATAGATCCTGTATTTGCAAACCTGACAACCAGCTAGAATTTATTTACAGCCCCCAGATCACTACTTGCAGGGCTTTCCCTTCATTTGCAGACATGTGCATACACCCCTCAGTCACTCCCCCGCCTTGTTGTGAGCTCTGTTCTTTAGAAGTTTAATGACCTTAGAGGCTAGTTGTGTGTTGGTGCAGAGGGTGGTTAGAAGGTGAGACGTTTATCCACAGATCATCACTGAAGGGAAACTGTGATAAGACTGTTTTTCTTCCTTGCACTAATTGGGAGAGTTGAGGCATATTTTGCTTTAGAGTTAGGGCAGGACATTGCTGCAACTCAAGTATCGAGAGAGAGCATTCAGAAGATGTGAGGGAACCAAAAAGGTTGTTTATTTCCATTTTTTCTGACCCCTTTCCCAGACATGTTGTTTATTAATTCCACTCTGGTTATTCACTAATGATGGTAACTGTATCTTCCCATCAATCAGATTATCAATCAGTACCATAGATGTCAAAAGTTACACCGTCAGTGATGATTTCTAACTGAACTCCCCTCCCCACACTCCATATTTCTTTTATGCAATGAAGGGATTGGAAGACACTTGTCATTTTCCATTCAGAAATATTCAATTTTCAGTAATTCCTTATCTTTTTCATTGTAAGGATTGCAGAGATGCTATTTTAGCTATCTGTGTGATACTCGTCTTTTCCATAGAATGTTCTACTTTAAGGAGCCTCAAGTGATTTATTTACCAGTCACCATATATTCTGATAGTTCCTTCTTGTTTGAAGTTCCTTTCAAAATTGAAATTCCATTTTGAACTTGAAATCGATTCACTTTATTTCTGTGCATAATATTATCAATTTAAAATCTGGGTTATGTACAGCATGTTGCCTTTACATGTTGCCTTATGTAAATCTGGAATCTCATTGGCTTTCTACAAAGCCGTAGAATGTTTTAGAATTCAGGACACGAGACATAGAGAATTTGTAGGCTTCTGTGAAGAGTAGAATTCAAATTTTACAGATGTCTAGAGGTATCCTAAATTGCCAATAAAGTGGCCTTAGAATTTAGCAGAACTTGAAAATCTCAATATTGTAGAAAATGAATTGCTTATCTCATATTAACATTTATAGAATAAACTATCACAGTGTTAACTTACCTATAAGTGGTTTTATATTCTAGGCTCTGAAAGTATCTTGTTTACACAGTAAACATAATAAAGTTTCAAAGATGAGCAAATTAACTTTTAAGAAAAAACTTTCCTTGAATGTATCTTGGCTTTCTTTTTGACAGTTTTAGCCTTAATACAGTTATGTTTCTTTTTCTGGGAATCAGATAATCTTGTATTTTGAAAAATACTTTGGTGAACATACTATTTTTAATGACAACTTGCCTTTTGTGATATGTAAGTATTCAAACAATTTATAAGAACTAACCAACACCACCCACATATAAGATTATAGAGAAATGGAAGAATTTTGGTTGACTTATTGTATATAACTGTTCATCCAAAGTGGATGGCAGACTCTACCATATGTAACAATTTAGAGGTTTGAAGCAATATTTTAAAATATAAATAATCTCAAAATTGGTGATATATAAGATATATTACTGTGTTGACTAAAATAGATTTGTTATCTTTCCTCCATTTATAAGGATTCACACAAAAAGATTCTATACTGAATTGCAAAAATCACTTTTTTCCTTTTCTCTTTTAACTTCTTTCCTTCTTTTCTTTCTTTCTTCTTTTTTTTTTTTTTTGGCCATGCCATGCAACATGTGAGTCACAGTTCCCTGACTAGGGATCAAACCCTTGACCCCTACAGTGGAAGTGCAGAGTCCTAACCACTGGAATTCCCCACTTTTCTCCCTTTAAAACTTTATTTTTTAGTGAGAACCTGATTTAGGATCAGTCTCTCCTCCTTCTCTTCTTCTTCCCCCTCTTCTTCTTCATAGCTTTTAAGTTTTATACATTCTTTTATTATACTTACTTAAACCTATGACAAAAAATAGCTGGCTGCAGTAATAACGTTTAAGGATTAAGTTTGGCAGACTCACAGACATAGAGAACAGACCTGGGGTTGCCAAGGTGGTGTTGGGGAGAGATGGAGTGGGAGGTTGCGGTGAGCAGATGCAAACTATTATATAGAAAATGGATAAACAACAAGTACCAACAGTACAGCACAGGGAATTATATTCAATATCCTGTGATAAACTATAATGGAAAAGAACATAAAAATAATGTATATATATGTATAACTGAGTCACTTTGCTCTAAAGCAGAAATTAACACAACATTGTAAATCAACTATACTTCAATTAAAAAAAAAGAAGTTTGGGAGAAAATGTGTAAGATGGTAGAGTAGAAAGGCCCTAAGCTTACCTCCTCTCCCTACAGTTCACCCTGCAGACATAGACGATGGTGGCAGCTGTTTGGGGAACTTGTTCTATCATGTGGACATGGACACTGGTGCTGTCAAGGGCTATTTTGACTCCAGTGCTGGGACATCTCAGGCTAATGTTTTAAAACCCCTTGAGCCCATAGTTGCCTGTGGACCCAGTTCCACCCACCAGTGTGCAGACACTAGTTGTAAGAAAACCACAGCACTGTAGTCTGCGGGCCAGCCATCCCACTAGAGAGAAGGCCCTGCCCAGTAGCAGGCCAAAACAAGTTTTAAGAAAACTCGGGACACACAGAAATCTTTGTTAGGAACTAGCCTCATTCACCAGTGATATGATACCTGCTCTAGGACTCCTGGAGCCCATCAACCAGACCCCAGGACCTGGTGCTGCCCACCAGTAGGCTGGTACTTGCCTTAGAACCTGACTTCACACACCAGTGGGCAGGCAACAGCCCTGGCATCACCTGGAGCCTGAGTCCGCCCACCAGATAGCCAGCACTAGCCCCTAGATTCCCTGAGGGTCTGCAGTCAGCTGCCTCGTGACCCACTTCTGCCAACCAGTGGCCAGCAGCCTCTGCACAATGCACACAGGTAACTAAATAGACTGAGAGCCACCAAGCCTACTGAATCTCCCACATAATCAGCCTGCCACAACAGAAAGACCCAAACAGACGTCATAAGGGGGACCCCTAGAGCATATGGCTCTGGTGACGATAGGGGAGCGTGCTGCTGGAACTGTGTATCCCACAAAAGTCCCCTTCTCTAGGGTCAGGAAATGCACCTACCAGACCCATAAAAATAAAAACAGCAATTTGGGGAAAATGAGGTGACAGGGGAAAATGTTCCAGATGAAGGTACAAGATAAAAACCTCAGAAGAAGAACTGAGTGAAGTGGAGATAGGAAATCTATCTAGAAAAGAGTTCTGGGTAATGATTGTAAAGATGATCAAAGGGCTTGGGAGAAGAATGGATGCACAGAGTGAGAAGTTAGAAGTTTTAAACAAAGAGTCAGAAAATATAAAGAACAACTAAAAAGATGCAGAATACAATATCTGAAATGTAAAATATACTAGAAGGAGTCAATAGTAAAGTAAATGATACAGAGGAATGGATCAGCGAGCTGGAAAACAGAACAGTGGAAATTGCTGATGCTGAGCAGAAAAAAGAAAAAGAATGAAAAGAAATGGGGGCAGTTTAAGAGACCCTGGGACAACATCAAGCATACTAATATTTACATTGTAGGGGTCCCAGAAGGAGAAGAGAGAAGAGAAAGGGGCTGAGAACATAATTGAAGACACAATAGCTGAAAACTTCTCTAACCTGGAAAAAGGAAACAGTTGCCAAGTGCAAGAAGTGCAGAGTCCTATAGAGGACTAAGCCAAAGAGGAACACACCAAGACATATTGTAATTGGCAAAAACAAAAGACAAAGAGAGAATATTAAACTCAACAAAGGGGAAAGTGAATCCTGACAGATCAGCCAAGATGGTGGAGTAGAAGAACCCTAAGCTCACCTCCTCTCAGGAGGACACCCAAATCACAAAAATCTGTAGAACAACCATCATTAAAAATGTCTGAAACCTAGCAGAAAAGATCTCTAAAGAAGGAAGGGACATAAAGAAGGAGGCACAACAAAACTGGTAGGAGGGGTGGAGTGGTGATATAATAAAATCAGACACTGTCTGGGTGGATGACCCACAAACTGGGGAATAATTATATTATAGAGGTTTTCCCACAGGAGTGAGAGTTCTGAGCCCCACTTCAGGCCCCCCAGTGTGGGGGTCTGACCCTGAGAAGAGGAGCCCCCAGAGCACTTGGCTTAAGCCCAGTGGGGCTTTGTTTCAGGAGCTACACGGGATTGGGGAAAACAGAGGCTTCACTCTTATAGGGCGCACACAAAATCTCATGCACACCAGAAACAAGGACAAAACTGCAATTTCATAGGAACCTGGAACAGACCTACCTGCTGGTCTTTGAGGGTCTCCTGGGGAGGCCATGGAACAGAATAGAGAGTCCAGAAATAAACCTGAGCTTATATTGTCAAATTCATCTACAGCAGAGGAAGCAAGAGTAAACAATGGAGAAGACAGTTTCTTCAATAAGTGGTGCTGGGAAAACTGGACAGCTACATGTAATAGAATGAAATTAGAACATTCTAACTCCCTACACAAAAACAAACTCAAAATGGATTAAAAACCTAAATATCAATGTAAGACCATAAACCATTAAACACCTAGAAAAAAGATAGGCAGAAAACTCTTTAACACAAATGATAGCAATATTTTTTGGATGTTTCTTCTAAAGCAAAAGAAATAAAAACAAACATAAACAGATGGGACTTAATTAATCTTAAAGCTTTTGCATGGTGAAGGAAACCATCGCCAAAATGAAAAGGCAACCTACTGAATGGGAGAAAATATTTGCAAATTATGTGACTGATAAGTGTTTAATATCCAGAATATTTAAACAACTCATACAACTCAATATCAAAAAACAAAACCCCTGGGACTTGCCTGGTGGTCTAGTGACTAAGACCCAGTGCTCCCAGTGCATGGGGCCTGGGTTTTATCTGTGGTCAGGGACCTAGATCCCACATGCATGCTGTAACTAAAGATCCCACATGCCACAACAAAGTTTTTGCATGTCACAACTAAGACCTGATGGAGCCTAAATAAATAAATATTAAAAACAAAAAACAAAAACCCCAATTTAAAAATAGGCAAAATACCTGAATAGGTTTTTTTTATACACACATTATTTTTTTAAACATTTATTGGAGTATAACTGTTTTACAATAGTGTGTTCGTTTTTCCTTTACAACAAAGTGAATCAGTTATACATATACATATGTTCCCATATCTCTTCCCTCTTGCATCACGCCCTCTCCCACCCTCCCTATCCCACCCCTCTAGGTGGTCAAAAAGCACAGAGGTGATCTCCCTGTGCTATGCGGCAGCTTCCCACTAGCTATCTAATTTATATTTGATAGTGTATATATGTCCCTGCCACTCTCTCACATCGTCACAGCTTACCCTTCCCCCTCCCCATATCCTCAAGTCCATTCTCTAGTAAGTCTGTGTTTTATTCCTGTCCTAACACTAATCTCTTCATGACATTTTTTTTTTCCTTAGAGTGCATATATATGTGTTAGCATACGGTATTTGTTTTTCTCCTTCTGACTTACTTCACTCTGTATGACAGACTCCAGGTCCATCCACCTCATTATAAACAACTCAGTTTCATTTCTTTTTATGGCTGAGTAATATTCCATTGTATATATGTGCCACATCTTCTTTAGCCATTCATCTGTTGATGGACACTTGGGTTGTTTCCATGTCCTGGCTATTGTAAATAGAACTGCAATGAACATTTTGGTACATGACACTTTTTGAATTATGGTTTTCTCAGGGTATATGCCCAGTAGTGGGATTGATGGGTCATATGGTAGTTCTATTTGTAGTTTTTTAAGGAACCTCCATACTGTTATCCATAGTGGCTGTATCAATTTACATTCCCACCAGCAGTGCAAGAGGGTTCCCCTTTCTCCACACCCTCTCCAACATTTATTATTTCTAGAGTTTTTGATGATGGCCAATCTGACCGATGTGAGATGATATCTCATCGTAGTTTTGATTTGCATTTCTCTAATGATTAATGATGTTGAGCATTCTTTCATGTGTTTCTTGGCAATCTGTATATCTTCTTTGGAGAAATGTCTATTTAGATCTTCTGCCCATTTTTGGATTGGATTGTTTGTTTTTTTGTTATTGAGCTGCATGAGTTGCTTATAAATTTTGGAGATTAATCCTTTGTCAGTTGCTTCATTTGCAAATATTTTCTCCCATTCTGAGGGTTGTCTTTTGGTCTTGTTTATGGTATCCTTTGCTGTTCAAAAGCTTTTAAGTTTCATTAGGTCCCATTTGTTTATTTCTGTTTTTATTTCCATTTCTCTAGGAGGTGGGTCAAAAAGGATCTTGCTGTGATTTCTATCATAGAGTTTCTGCCCGTTTTCCTCTAAGAGTTTGATAGTGCCTTACATTTAGGTCTTTAACCCATTTTGAGTTTATTTTTGTGTATGGTGTTAGGGAGTGTTCTAATTTCATACTTTTACATGTACCTGTCCAGTTTTCCCAGTACCATTTATTGAAGATGCTGTCTTTTCTCCACTGTATATTCTTGCATTCTTTATCAAAGATAAGGTGACCATATGTGTGGGGGTTTATCTCTGGACTTTCTATCCTGTTCCATTGATCTATATTTCTGTTTTTGTGCCAGTACCATACTGTCTTGATTACTGTAGCTTTGTAGTATAGTCTGAAGACAGGGAGCCTGATTCCTCCAGCTCCATTTTTCATTCTCAAGATTGCTTTGGCTATTCAGGGTCTTTTGTGTGTCCATACAAATTGTGAAATTTTTTGTTCTAGTTCTGTAAAAAATGCCAGTGGTAATTTGATAGGGATAGCATTGAATCTGTAGATTGCTTTCGGTAGTAGAGTCATTTTCACAATGTTGATTCTTCTAATCCAAGAACATGGTATATTTCTCCACCTATTTGAATCATCTTTAATTTCTTTCATCAGTGTCTTATAGTTTTCTGCATATAAGTCTTTTGTCTCCTTAGGTAGGTTTATCCCTAGATATATTATTCTTTTTGTTGCAATGGTAAATGGGAGTGTTGTCTTAATTTCACTCTCAGTTTTTCATCATTAGTGTATAAGAATGCCAGAGATTTCTCTGCATTAATTTTGTATCCTGCAACTTTACCAAATTCATTGATTAGCTCTAGTAGTTTTCTGGTAGCATCTTTAGGATTCTCTATGTATAGTATCATGTCATCTGCAAACAGTGACAGCTTTACTTCTTCTTTTCCTATTTGGATTCCTTTTTCTTCTCTGATTGCTGTGGCTAGAACTTCCAAAACTATGTTGAATAAGAGTGGTGAGAGTGGGCAACCTTGTCTTGTTCCTGATCTTAGTGGAAATGGTTTCAGTTTTTCACCATTGAGAACGATGCTAGCTGTGGGTTTGTCATATATGGCCTTTATTATGTTGAGGAAATTTCCCTCTATGCCTACTTTCTGCAGGGTTTTTATCATAAATGAGTGTTCAATTTTGTCAAAAGCTTTCTCTGCATCTATTGAGATGATCATATGGTTTTTCTCCTTCAGTTTGTTGATATGGTGTATCACGTTGATTGATTTGCTTATATTGAAGAATCCTTGCATTCCTGGAATGAACCCCACTTGATCATGGTGTATGATCCTTTTAATGTGCTGTTGGATTCTGTTTGCTAATATTTTGTTGAGGATTTTTGCATCTATGTTCATCAGTGATATTGGCCTATAGTTTTCTTTCTTTGTGACGTCTTTGTCTGGTTTTGGTATCAAGGTGATGGTGGCCTCATAAAATGAGTTTGGGAGTGTTCCTCCCTCTGCTATGTTTTGGAAGAGTTTGAGAAGGATAGGTGTTAGCTCTTCTCTAAATGTTTGATAGAATTCGCCTGTGAAGCCATCTTGTCCTGGGCTTTTGTTTGTTGGAAGATTTTTAATCACAGTTTCAATTTCAGTGCTTGTGATTGGTCTGTTCATATTTTCTATTTCTTCCTGCTTCAGTCTTGGCAGGTTGTGCATTTCTAAGAATTTGTCCATTTCTTCCAGGTTGCCCATTTTATTGGCAGAGTTGCTTGTAGTAATCTCTAATAATCTCTTGTATTTCTGCAGTGTCAGTTGTTACATCTCCTTTTTCATTTCTAATTCTATTGATTTGAGTCTTCTCCCTTTTATTCTTGTTGAGTCTGGCTAATGGTTTATCAATTTTATTTATCTTCTCAAAGAACCAGCTTTTAGTTTTATTGATCTTTGCTACTGTTTCCTTCATTTCTTTTTCATTTATTTCTGATCTGATCTTTATGATTTCTTTCCTTCTGCTAAATTTGGGGATTTTTTGGTTCTTTCTCTAATTGCTTTAAGTGCAAAGTTAGGTTGTTTATTCGAGATGTTTCCTGTTTCTTAAGGTAGGATTGTATTGCTATAAACTTGCCTCTTAGAACTGCTTTTGCTGTATCCTATAGATTTTGGGTCGTCGTGTCTCCATTGTCATTTGTTTCTAAGTATTTTTTTATTTCCTCTTTGATTTCTTCAGTGATCACTTCGTTATTAAGTAGTGTATTGTTTAGTCTCCATGTGTTTGTATTTTTTACAGATCTTTTCCTGTAATTGATATCTAGTCTCATAGTGTTGTGGTCAGAAAAGATACTTGATACGATTTCAATTTTCTTAAATTTGCCAAGACTAGATTTGTGACCCACTATATGATTGATCCTGGAGAATGTTCCATGAGCACTTGAGAAAAATGTGTATTCTGTTGTTTTGAGGTGGAATGCCCTATAAATATCAATTAAGTCCATCTTGTTTAATGTAGAATTTAAAGCCTGTGTTTCGTTATTTATTTTCATTTTGGATGAACTGTCCATTGGTGAAAGTGGGGTGTTAAAGTCCCCTACTATGATTGTGTTACTGTCGATTTCACCTTTTATGGCTGTTAGTATTTGCCTTATATATTGAGGTGCTCTTATGTTGGGTGCATAAATATTTACAATTGTTATATCTTCTTCTTGGATCGATCCCTTGATCATTATGTAGTGTCCATCTTTGTCTCTTGTAATAATAGTCTTTATTTTAAAGGCTATTTTGTCTGATATGAGAATTGCTACTCCAGGTTTCTTCTGATTTCCATTTGCATGGAATATCTGTTTCCTACCCCTTACTTTCAGTCTGTATGTGTCCCTAGGTCTGAATTGGGTCTCTTGTAGACAGCATATATACAGGTCTTGTTTTTGTATCCAGCCAGTCTGTGTCTTTTGGTGGGAGCATTTAATCCATTTACATTTAAGGTAATTATCAATATGTATGTTCCTTTTCCCATTTACTTAATTGTTTTGGGTTGTTCTTGTAGGTCTTTTCCTTCTCTTGTGTTTCTTGCCTAGAGAAGTTCCTTTAGCATTTGTTGTAGAGCCGGTTTGGTGGTGCTGAACTCTCTCAGCTTTTGCTTGTCTTTAAAGATTTTAATTTCTCCTTCAAATCTTCATGAGATTCTTGCTGGGTAAAGTAATCTTGCTTGTAGGTTTTTCTCCTTCATCACTTTAAATATGTACTATCACTCCCTTCTGGCTTGCAAAGTTTTGGCTGAAAGATCAGCTGTTAACCTTATGGGGATTCCCTTGTGTGTTATTTGTTGTTTTTCCCTTGCTGCTTTTAATATGTTTTCTTTGTATTTAATTTTTGACAGTTTGATTAATATATGTCTTGGCATGTTTCTCTTTGGATTTATCTTGTATGGGACTCTCTGTGTTTCCTGGACTTGCTTAACTATTTCCTTTCCCATATTAGGGAAATTTTCAACTATAATCTCTTCAAATATTTTCTCAGTCCCTTTCTTTTTCCTCTTCTTCTTCTAGGACACCTATAATTCGAATGTTGGTGCGTTTAATGTCCCAGAAGTCTCTGAGACTGTCCTCCATTATTTTCATTCTTTTTTCTTTATTCTGCTCTGCAGTAGTTATTTCCACTATTTTATCTTCCAGGTCACTTATCCGTCCTTCTGCCTCAGTTATTCTGCTATTGATCCCATCTAGAGTATTTTTCATTTCATTTATTGTGTTGCTCATCGTTGCTTGCTTCCTCTTTATTTCTTCTAGGTCCTTGTTAACTGTTTCTTGCAATTTGTCTATTCTATTTCCAAGATTTTGAATCATCTTTACTATCATTATTCTGAATTCTTTTTCAGGTAGACTGCCTATTTCCTCTTCAATTGTTAGGTCTGGTGTGTTTTAATCTTGCTCCTTCATCTGCTGTGTATTTTTCTGTCTTCTCATTTTGCTTATCTTACTGTGTTTGGGGTCTCCTTTTTGCAGGCTGCAGGTTCGTAGTTTCCGTTGTTTTTGGTGTCTGTCCCCAGTGGTTAAGATTGGTTCAGTGGGTTGAGTAGGTTTCCTGGTTGAGGGGAGTAGTGCCTGAGTTCTGGTTGGATGATGCTGGATCTTGTCTTTCTGGTGGCCAGGTCCATGTCTGGTGTTGTGTTTGGGGATGTTGGTAGCCTTATTATGATTTTAGGCTGCCTCTCTGGTAATGGGTGGAGCTCTAGTCCTGTCTTGCTAGTTCTTGGGCATAGGGTGTCCAGCACTATTCGTTGCTGGTCCTTGAGTGAATCTGGGTCTTGGTGTTGAGATGGAGATCTCTGGGAGATTTCACCCATTTGATATTATGTGGAGCTGGGAGGTCTCTTATGGACCAGTGTCCTGAAGTTGGTTCTCCCACCTCAGAGACACAGCCCTGACGTCTGGCTGGAGCACTAGGAGCTTTAATTCACACAGCTCAAAATTAAAGGTAGAAAAAATAGAAAGGAAAGAAGGAAGGAAGAAAGGAAGGAAGGGAGGAAGAAAGGAAGGAAGAAAGAAAGAAAGAAAGGAAGGAAGAAAGAAAGGAAGAAATAAAAAAGAAAGAAGACAAAATAAAGTTGGATAAAATAAAGTTATTAAAATAAAAAATAATTATTAAGAAGAAAAAATTTTTAAAGTAAAAAAACAAAAACAAAAAATAGGACGGTCAGAACCCTAGGACAAATGGTGAAATCAAGGCTATACAGGCAAAATCTCACACAGCTGCACACATATACACACTCACAAAAAGAGAAGAAGGGGAAAATAATAATATATCTTGCTCCCAAAGTCTACCTCCTCAACTTGGGATGAATTGCTAACTATTCATGTATTCCACAGATGCAGGGCACTTCAAGTTGATGGTGGAGATTTAATCCACTGCTTCTGAGGCTGCTTGGAGAGACCTCCTCCTCTCCTCTTTGTTGGCACAGCTCCTGAGGTTCAGCTTTGGACTTGGCCCCGCCTCTGTTTGTAGGTCACCCGAGGGCGGCTGCTCTTCGCTCAGACAGGACGGGGTTAAAGGAGCAGCTGATTCGGGGGCTCTGGCACAGTCTGGGGGGCAGGGAGGGGCACGGATGTGGGCGAGCCTGTGACGGCAGAGGCTGGCGTGACATTGCAGCAGCCTGAGGCACGCCGCGAGTTCTCCCGGGGAAGCTGTCCCTGGATCCCAGGACCCTGGCAGTGGTAGGCTTCACAGTATCCCATGAGGAGAGGTGTGGATAGTGACCTGTGCTTGCACACAGGCTTCTTGGTGGTGGCAGCAGCAGCCTTAGTGTCTCATGCCTGTCTCTGTTTTCAGCGCTGATAGCCACGGCTCGTGCCCGTTTCTGGAGCTCCTCTAAGTGGCGGGCTTAAAACCCTCCCTCGTGACTGGCGAGAAGATGGCGGAAGAGTAAGACGCGGGGATCACCTTCCTCCTCACAGAGACATCAGAAATACATCTACACGTGGAACTTCTCCTATAGAACACCCACCGAACGCTGGCAGAAGCCCTCAGACCTCCCAAAAGGCAAGAAACTCCCCACGTACCTGGGTAGGGCAAAAGAAAAAAAGAATAAACAGAGACAAAAGAATAGGGACGGGACCTGCACCAGTGGGAGGGAGCCGTAAAGGAAGAAAGGTTCCCACACACTAGAAGCCCCTTCGCTGGCGGAGACTGCAGGTGGCGGAGGGGGAAGCTTCAGAGCCGCGGAGGAGAGCACAGCCACAGGGTGCGGAGGGCAAAGTGGAGAGATTCCCGCACGGAGGATCGGTGCCGATCAGCACTCACCAGCCCGAGAGGCTTGTCTGCTCACCCTCCGCGGCGGGCGGGGCTGGGAACTGAGCCTCGGGCGGATCCCAGGGAAAGGTCTGGAGTTGGCAGAGTGAAAGCAGCCTGAAGGGGTTAGTGCACCACAGCTGGCCGGGAGGGAGTTCGGGAGAAGTCTGGAGCTGCCGAAGAGGCAAGAGACCTTTTCTTCCCTCTTTACCTTCTGCTGCGCGAGGAGAGGGGTTTAAGCGCGCTGCTTAAAGGAGCTCCAGAAACGGGCGCGGAGCTGCCGAAGAGACAAGAGACTTTTTCTTGCCTCTTCGCTTCCTGGGGCGCGAGGAAAGGGAATTAAGGGCACCACATAAAGGAGCTCCAGAAACGGGCGCGAGCTGCGGCTGTCTGCACAGACAGCAGAGACGGGTGTGGGACGCTACGGTTGCTACTGCCGCCACCAAGAGGCCTGTGTGTAAGTGCAGGTCACTCTCCACACCGCCCCTCCCGGGAGCCTGTGCAGCCCGACAGTGCCGGGCTCCCGGGATCCTGGGACTGCTTCCCCGGGAAAACGCGCGGCGCGTCTCGGGCCGGTGCAGCGTCCCGCTGGCCTCTGCCGCCGCGGACTCGCCCCACATCCGTGCCCCCCTCCACCCGCCTGAGTGAGCCAGAGACCACAAATCAGCTGCTCCATTAACGCTGCTCCTTTGACCCCGCCCTCTCTGAGCGAAGGGCAGACACCCTCGGATGACCTGCGCGCAGAGGCAGGGCCAGGTCCAGGGCTGAGCCCCAGGAGCTGTGCGAACAAAGAGAGGGGGAAGTCCCTCCCAGCAGCCTCAGAAACAGCGGGTTAAAGCTCCACAGTCAGCTTGAAGTGCCCTGCATCTGTGGAAAACCTGAATAGACAGTGAAATATCCCAGGTTAAGGAAGTGGACTTTGGGAGCAAGATATACTATTATTTTCCCTTTTTTTCTTTTTGTGAGTGTGTATGTGGGTGCTGCTGTGTGAGATTTTGTCTGTGTCGCTTTGTTTTCACCATTTGTCCTGGGGTTAGACCAACCTTTTTTTTTTCCTTTAATAGAAATTTTTCTTCTTAATAATTATTTTGTTATTTTAATAACTGTATTTTACCCTACTTTATTTTGTCTTCTCCCCTTTCTTTCTTCCTTTCTTCCCTCCTTTCTTTCCTATTTCCCTCCTTCCTTCCTTCCTCCCTTCCTTCCTTTATTCCCTCCTTCCTTCCTCCCTTCCTTTCTTCCTCCCTCCCTTCCTTTCTTCCTTCCTTCCCTCCCTTCCTCCTTTCTTCCTTCCTTTCTTGACTTTCTATTTTTTTTCTCCCTTTTGCTTTGAGCCGTGTGGATTAAAGGCTCTTGGCACTCCAGCCAGGTGTCAAGGCTGTGTCTCTGAGGTGGGAGAACTAACCTCAGGACACTGGTCCACAAGAGACCTCTCAGCTCCATGTAATATCAAACGGCGAAAATCTCCCAGAGAGCTCCATCTCAACACCAAGACCCAGATTCACTCAAGGACCAGCAACGAACAGTGCTGGACACCCTATACCCAACAAAGAGCGAGACAGGTCTACAGCCCCATACATTAGCAGAGAGGCTGCCTAGAATCAAAATAAGCCTACTGACATCCCCATACACGCCCCCAGACGTGGACCTGCCCACCAGGGAGACGGGATCCAGCCTCATCCATCAGAACAGGGGCACTGGTCCCCCCAACCAGGAAACCTGCTCAACCCACTAAACCAACCTCAGCCACTGGGGACAGCCACCAAAAATAGATAGAAATACGAACCTGCAGCCTGCAAAAGGGAGACCCCAAACACAGTAAGATAAGCAAAATGAGAAGACAGAAAAACACATAGCAGATGAAGGAGCAAGATAAAAACACACCAGACCTAACAAATGAAGAGGTAATAGCCAATCTACCTGAAAGAGATTTTAGAATAATGATGGTGAAGATGATGCAAAATCTTGGAAATAGAATAGACAAATTGCAAGAAACAGTTAACAAGGACCTAGAAGAAATAAAGAGGAAGCAAGTAACAATGAGCAACACAATAAATGAAATGAAAAATACTCTAGACGGGATCAGTAGCAGAATAACTGAGGCAGAAGGACGGATAAGTGACCTGGAAGATAAAATAGTGGAAATAACTACTGCAGAGCAGAAGAAAGAAAAAAGAATGAAAAGAACTGAGGACAGTCTCAGAGATCTCTGGGACAACATTAAACGCACCAACATTCGAATCATAGGGGTCCCAGAAGAAGAAGAGAAAAAGAAAGGGACTGAGAAAATATTTGAAGAGATTATAGTTGAAAACTTCCCTAATATAGGAAAGGAAATAGTCAACCAAGTCCAGGAAGCACAGAGAGTCCCATACAGGATAAACCCAAGGATAAACACGCCGAGACACATAATAATCAAACTGTCAAAAATTAAATACAAAGAAAACATATTAAAAGCAGCAAGGGAAAAACAACAAATAACACACAAGGGAATCCCCATAAGGCTAACATCTGATCTTTCAGCAGAAACTCTACAAGCCAGAAGGGAGTGGCAGGACATATTTAAAGTGATGAAGGAAAAAAACCTACAACCAAGATTACTCTACCCAGCAAGGATCTCATTCAGATTTGATGGAGAAATTAAAACCTTTACAGACAAGCAAAAGCTGAGAGAGTTCAGCACCACCAAACCAGCTTTACAACAAATGCTAAAGGAACTTCTCTAAGCAAGAAACATAAGAGAAGGAAAAGACCTACAAGAACAACCTGAAACAATTAAGTAAATGGTAATAGGAATGCACATATCAATAATTACCTTAAATGTAAATGGATTAAATGCTCCCACCAAAAGACACAGACTGGCTGAATGGATACAAAAACAGGACCCATATATATGCTGTCTACAAGAGACCCACTTCAGGCCTAGGGACACTTACAGGCTGAAAGTGAGGGGATGGAAAAAGATATTCCATGCAAATGGAAATCAGAAGAAAGCTGGAGTAGCAATTCTCATATCAGACAAAATAGACTTTAAAATAAAAACTATTACAAGAGACAAAGAAGGACACTACATAATGATCAAGGGATCGATCCATGAAGAAGATATAACAATTGTAAATATATATGCACCCAACATAGGAGCACCTCAATACATAAGGCAAATACTAACAGCCATAAAAGGGGAAATCGACAGTAACACAATCATAGTAGGGGACTTTAACACCCCACTGTCACCAATGGACAGATCATCCAAAATGAAAATAAATAAGGAAACACAAGCTTTAAATGATACATTATACAAGATGGATTTACTTGATATTTATAGGACATTCCAGCCAAAAACAACAGAATACACATTTTTCTCAAGTGCTCATGGAACATTCTCCAGGATCGATTATATATTGGGTCACAAATCTAGCCTTGGCAAATTTAAGAAAATTGAAATCGTATCAAGTATCTTTTCTGACCACAATGCTATGAGACTAGATATCAATTACAGGAAAAGATCTGTAAAAAATACAAACACATGGAGGCTAAACAATACACTACTTAATAACGAAGTGATCACTGAAGAAATCAAAGAGGAAATCAAAAAGTACTTAGAAACAAATGACAATGGAGACACGACGACCCAAAACCTAAGGGATACAGCAAAAGCAGTTCTAAGAGAGAAGTTTATAGCAATACAATCATACCTTAACAAACAGGA
This sequence comes from Kogia breviceps, assembly GCF_026419965.1. Classification (NCBI taxonomy): domain Eukaryota; kingdom Metazoa; phylum Chordata; class Mammalia; order Artiodactyla; family Physeteridae; genus Kogia; species Kogia breviceps. Next base: position 17,966,709 of record NC_081322.1, read on the forward strand.
AGCATCTCGAATAAACAACTTAACTTTGCACTTAAAGCAATTAGAGAAGGAAGAACAAAAAACCCCAAAATTTAGCAGAAGGAAAGAAATCATAAAGATCAGATCAGAAATAAATGAAAAAGAAATGAAGGAAACAATAGCAAAGATCAATAAAACTAAAAGCTGGTTCTTTGAGAAGATAAATAAAATTGATAAACCATTAGCCAGACTCAACAAGAAAAAAAGGGAGAAGACTCAAATCAATAGAATTAGAAATGAAAAAGGAGATGTAACAACCGACTCTGCAGAAATACAAAAGATTATTAGAGATTACTACAAGCAACTCTATGCCAATAAAATGGACAACCTGGAAGAAATGGACAAATTCTTAGAAATGCACAACCTGCCAAGACTGAAGCAGGAAGAAATAGAAAATATGAACAGACCAATCACAAGCACTGAAATTGAAACTGTGATTAAAAATCTTCCAACAAACAAAAGCCCAGGACAAGATGGCTTCACAGGCGAATTCTATCAAACATTTAGAGAAGAGCTAACACCTATCCTTCTCAAACTCTTCCAAAACATAGCAGAGGGAGGAACACTCCCAAACTCATTCTATGAGGCCACCATCACCCTGATACCAAAACCAGACAAAGACGTCACAAAGAAAGAAAACTATAGGCCAATATCACTGATGAACATAGATGCAAAAATCCTCAACAAAATACTAGCAAACAGAATCCAACAGCACATTAAAAGGATCATACACCATGATCAAGTGGGGTTCATTCCAGGAATGCAAGGATTCTTCAATATATGCAAATCAATCAACGTGGTACACCATATCAACAAACTGAAGGAGAAAAACCATATGATCATCTCAATAGATGCAGAGAAAGCTTTTGACAAAATTCAACACCCATTTATGATAAAAACCCTGCAGAAAGTAGGCATAGAGGGAACTTTCCTCAATATAATTAAGGCAATATATGACAAACCCACAGCCAGCATTGTTCTCAATGGTGAAAAACTGAAACCATTTCCACTAAGATCAGGAACAACACAGGGTTGCCCACTCTCACCACTCTTATTCAACCTAGTTTTGGAAGTTCTAGCCACAGCAAGGGGAAGAAAAAGAAATAAAAGGAATCCAAATTGGAAAAGAAGAAATAAAGCTGTCACTGTTTGCAGATGACATGATACTATACATAGAGAATCCTAAAGATGCTACCAGAAAACTACTAGAGCTAATCAACGAATTTGGTAAAGTAGCAGGATACAAAATTAATGCACAGAAATCTCTGGCATTCTTATACACTAATGATGAAAAATCTGAGAGTGAAATTAAGACAACACTCCCATTCACCATTGCAACAAAAAGAATAAATTATCTAGGAATAAACCTACCCAAGGAGACAAAAGACCTGTATGCAGAAAATTATAAGACACTGATGAAAGTAATTAAAGATGATACAAATAGATGGAGGGGTATACCATGTTCTTGGATTGGAAGAATCAACATTGTGAAAATGACTCTACTACCCAAATCATTCTACAGATTCAATGCAGTCCCTATCAAACTACCACGGACATTTTTTACAGAACTAGAACCAAAAATTTCACAATTTGTATGGAAACACAAAAGACCCCGAATAGCCAAAACAATCTTGAGAACAAAAAATGGAGCAGGAGGAATCAGGTTCCTTGACTTCAGACTATATTACAAAGCTACAGTAATCAAGACAATATGGTACTGGCACAAAAACAGAAACATAGATCAATGGAACAGCATAGAAAGTCCAGAGATAAACCCACACACATATGGTCACCTTATCTTTGATAAATGAGGCAAGAATATACAGTGGAGAAAAGACAGCCTCTTCAATAAGTGGTGCTGGGAAAACTGGAGAGGTACATGTAAAAGTATGAAATTAGAACACTCTCTAACACCATACCCAAAAATAAACTCAAAATGGGTTAAAGACCTACATATAAGGCCAGACACTATCAACCTCTTAGAGGAAAATAGGCAGAACACTCTATGACATAAATCACAGCAAGATCCTTTTTGGCCCACCTTCTAGAGAAATGGAAATAAAAACAAAAATAAACAAATGGGACCTAATGAAACTTAAAAGGTTTTGCACAACAAAGGATACCATAAACAAGACCAAAAGACAACCCTCAGAATGAGAGAACATATTTGCAAATGAAGCAACTGACAAAGGTTTAATATTCAAAATTTATAAGCAACTCATGCAGCTCAATAACAAAAAAACAAACAATCCAATCCAAAAATGGGCAGAAGATCTAAATAGACATTTCTCCAAAGAAGATATACAGATTGCCAAGAAACACATGAAAGAATGCTCAACATCATTAATCATTAGAGAAATGCAAATCAAAACTACGATGAGATATCATCTCACATCGGTCAGATTGGCCATCATCAAAAACTCTAGAAACAATAAATGCTGGAGAGGGTGTGGAGAAAAGGGTACACTCTTGCACTGTTGGTGGGAATGTAAAATGATACAGCCACTATGGAGAACAGTATGGAGGTTCCTTAAAAAACTACAAATAGAACTACCATATGACCCAGCAATCCCACTACTGGGCATATACCCTGAGAAAACCATAATTCAAAAAGAGTCATGTACCAAAATGTTTATTGCAGCTCTATTTACAATAGCCAGGACATGGAAGCAACCTAAGTGTCCATCAACAGATGAATGGATAAGGAAGATATGGCACATATATACAATGGAATATTACTCAGCCATAAAGATAAATGAAACTGAGTTATTTGTAATGAGGTGGATAGACCTGGAGTCTGTCATACAGAGTGAAGTAAGTCAGAAGGATAAAAACAAATACCGTATGCTAACACATATATATGGAATCTAAAAAAAAAAAAAAGTCATGAAGAGATTAGTGGTAGGACAGGAAGAAAACACGGACCTACTAGAGCATGGACTTGAGGATATGGGGAGGGGGAAGGGTAAGCTGTGACGATGTGAGAGAGTGGAAGGGACATATACACACTACCAAATGTACATTAGATAGCTAGTGGGAAGCTGCAGCATAGCACAGGGAGTGCACCTCTGTGCTTTGTGACCACCTAGAGGGGTGGGATAGGGAGGGTGGGAGGGAGGGTGACTAAAGAGGGAAGAGTTATGGGAACATATGTATATGTATAACTGATTCACTTTGTTGTAAAGGAGAAACTAACACACTATTGTAAAACAGTTATACTCAAATAAAGATGTTAAAAAAATAAAAATAAATTAAAAAAATAAAAGAGATACAAAAAAAAAAAAAAAAACACAACCCTCCATCGTGCACCAGGAAACAAAGAGGCAATAGAAAGTCTCTTCTCTCTTCGGCAGCTCTTTGCCCGTTTCTCCACCACACTACTTTTAACTCAGGGCCTAACACTACTCTTACCTCAGGCACTGACACTGTCCCTAACTAAAACCATGACACTACTCCTAACACAGGCCCTGACAATCTCCAAATCTAAGGCGCTGACCCTACTCTGAACTCAGGCACTTACAATGTCCCTAACTAACGCCCTGAGTGTACCACTAAATCAGGCACTGACACAGTCCGTAACTGAGGCTGTGACACTACTCCTAACCCAGCACTGAAACTGTTCCTAAATAAGGCCCTGAGACTACTCCTAACTCAGGCCCTGACACTGTCCCTAACTAAAGCACTGACACTGCTCCTAACTCAGGCAGGGACACTGTCCCTAAATAAGGCCCTGACACTTCTCCTATATCAGGCTGTGATACAATACCTAAAGAAGGAACTGATACTACTCCAAACTCAGTCCCTGAAACTGTCCCTATGCAGGGCTCTCACACCACTCCTAACTCAGGCCCGAACACTACTCCTAACTCAGACACTGACACTGTCCCATTCTATGGACCTGACCCTACTCCCAACTCAGGCACTTACAATGTCCCTAACTAAGGCCCTGAATGTACCCCTAACTAAGGCCCTGACACTGCTCCTAACTAAAGCAATGGCACTGTCCCTAACTAAAATCCTGACACTACTCCTATCTCAGGCAGTGACACTGACCCTAACTAAGGCCCTCACACTACTCCTAACTGAGACCCTAACACTAATCCTAACTCAGGCAGTGACATTGTCCCTAAGTAGACCGTGACACTACGCCTAACTCAGGCTCTGTCACTGTCCCAAACTAAGGCCATGACACAGGCCCTAAATAAAATCTTTTTTTTTTTTTCAATACACGGTCCTCTCACTGTTGTGGCCTCTCCCATTGCAGAGCACAGGCTCCGAATGCGCAGGCTCAGTGACCATGGCTCACGGGTCCAGCCTCTCCGCAGCATGTATGATCTTCCTGGACCAGGGCACGAACCCATGTCCCCTGAATTGGCAGGGGGATTTGCAACCACTGCACCATCAAGGAAGCTCCCTAAATAAGTTCTTAACACTACTTACACAGGCCATGACACTGACCCTAACGAAGGCCCAGAGATTGTTCCTAACTCAGGCACTGACACTGTCCCTAACTAAGACCCTGACACTTCTTCTAACTCAGGTGCTGATACAATACCTAAAGAAGGCACTGATGGTACTCCTAATTCTGACCATGACACTGCCCCTAATTAGGGCCCTGACACTAGTCTTAACTCAGGCACTGACACTGTCATTACCTAAGACCCTCATGCTACTCATAACTCAGGCTCTGACACAATACCTAACAAAGGCACTGATGATAGTCCTAACTTCGGCCCTGACACTGTCCCTAACTAAGGGACTGACACTACTCCTAAATCAGGAAATGACACTGTCCCTAAAAGAGGCCCTGACATTACTTCTAAATCAGGCACTGACAGTGTCATTAACTAAGGCCCTGACACTACTACTAACTCAGGTGCTGATACAATACCTAACAAAGTCCCGGAAAGTACTCCTAACTCAGGCTCTGACACTGGCCCTAATTAAGGACTTAACACTACTCCTAACACAGGCTATGACACTGACCCTGACGAAGGCTCAGAGACTACTCCTAACTCAGGCACTGACACTGTCCCTAAGTAAGGCCCTGAGACTACTCCTAACTCTGGCACTGATAAAATACCTAACGAAGGCCCTGACACTCTTCCTAACTCAGCCCTGATACTGTTCTTAACTGAGGCCCTGACACGATACCTAACAAAGGCTCTGATGCTACTCCTGACTAGTCCGTGACAGTGTCCATAACTAAGGCTCTGACACAACTCCTAACTCAGGCCCTGAAACAATTCCTAATGAAGGCACTGATGCTACTCCTAACTCAGATCCTGACACTGTCCCTAACTAAGGCCCTCACCCTACTCCTAAATCAGGCAGTGACACTCTCCCTAATACCCTGACACTATTCCCAGCTCAGACACTGACTCTGTCCATAACTAAGGCCCTGACACGACTACTAATTCAGGCACTGACACTCTCCCTAACTAACGCCCTGACACTACTCTCAACTCAGACACTGACACTGTCCCTAACTAAGGACCTGACAGTACTCCTAACTCAGGCACTGACACTGCCCCTAACTAAGGCTGTGACACTACTCCTAACACAGGACCTGACCCTGTCCCTAACTAAGGCCCTGACATTACTCCTAACTCAGGAACTGACACTATCCCTAACAAAGGCCTTGACACTACTCTACCTCAGGCCATGAGTGTGTTCCTACAAAGGACCTGACCCTACTCCCAAATCAGGAACTGACACTGTCCCTAACTAAGGGCCTGACACTATCCATAACTCAGGCAGTGACACTGTCCTTAACTAAGGCCCTCTCATTACTCCTAACTCAGGTCCTAACACTAATCCTAACTCAGGCTCTTATACAATACCTAACAAAGGCACTGATGATAGTCCGAACTACGGCCCTGACACTGTCCCTAACAAAGGCCCTCACACAACTTTTAACTCAGGACCTAACAATACTCTTAACTCAGGAACTGACACTGTCCCTAACTAAGACCATGACACCAAACCTGGCCCAGACCATGACAATCTCCACATCTAAGGCGCTGACCCTACTCCGAACTCAGGCACTTACAATATCCCTAACTAAGGCCCTGAGTGTAACCCTAAATCAGGCACTGACACTGTCATTAAATGAGGCCGTGACACTACTCTTAACACAGGCCCTGACACTGTCCCTAAATAAGGCCCTGAGACTTCTCCTAACTCAGGTCCTGACACTGTCGTTAACTAAGGCCCTGACACTACACCCAACTCAGGCACTGACACTGTCCCTAACTAAAGCCCTGACATTATCTCAACTAAGGCATTGTCACTGTCTTTAGCTAAGGCCCTCACACTACACCTAACCCAGACACTGACACTGTCCTTAACTAAGACCCTGACATCACTCCTAATTCAGGCACTGACACTCTCCCTAACTAAGGCCCTGAAACTACTCTCAAGTCAGGCACTGACACTGTCCCTAACTAAGGATGTGACAGTACTCCTAACTCAGGAACTGACAGTGCCTGACACTGTCCATAACTAAGGCCCTGACACTACTCCTATCTCAGGCAGTGACACTGACCCTAACAAAGGCCCTCACACTACTCTGACCTCAGGCAATGACACTGCTCCTAACAAAGGCCCTGATACTACTCCCATCTCAGGCACTGACACTGTCCTTAAGTAAGGCCGTGTCACTACTCCCAACTCAGGCACCGACATTGTCCCTAACTAAGACCAGACACTACTCCCAACTCAGGCACTGACATTGTCCCTAGCTAAGGCCCTGACACGACTTCTAAATCAGGCTCTGATACAATACCTAAGGAAGGCACTGATGCTAATCCTATCTCAGGCCCTAACACTGTCCCTATCCAAGGCTCTCACAGTACTCCTAACTCAGTTCCTAACACTACTCCTAACTGAGACACTGACACTGTCCCAATCTAATGCCCTGACACTACTCCTAACTCAGGCACTGATACAATACCTAAGGAAGTCCCAGGAAGTACTCCTAACTCAGGCTCTGACACTGTCCCTAACTAAGGATTTAACAATACTCCTAACACAGGCCATGACACTGACCCTTACAAAGGCTCAGAGACTACTCCTAACTCTGGTGCTGATAAAATACCTAACGGAGGCCCTGACACTATTCTTAACTAAGTCCCTCAGACTACTCGGAACACAGGCCCTGACACTGTCCCTAAATAAGGCCCTGACACTACTCCCAGCTCAGGCACTAACACTCTCCCTAACTAAGGCATTGACACTATTCTGAACCCAGGCACTGATACAAAACCTAACAAAGGCATCGATGCAACTACTAACTCAGGCCCTGACACTATCCCTAACTAAGGCAGTGACACTATTTCTAACTCAGGCGCTGATACAATACCTAACAAAGGCATCGATGCAACTACTAACTCAGGCCCTGACACTCTCCCTAACTAACGCCCTGACACTACTCCCAACTCAGACACTGACACTGTCCATAACTAAGGCCTTGACACTACTCCTAATACAGGCAGAGACACACTCCCTAACTAAGGCCCTGAAACTATTCTCAAGTCAGGCACTAACACTGTCCCTAACTAAGGCCCTGACAGTAATCCTAACTCAGGCTCTGACACTGTCCCTAACTAAGGACCAGACACTACTGAAAACTCAGGAACTAACACTGTCCCTAACTATGGCCCTGACACTACTCCTAACTAAGGAACTGACACTATCCCTAACTAAGGCTTTGACACTACTCTAAGTAAGACCATGAGAGTGAACCTAACAAAGGGCCTGACAATACTCCCAACTTAGGCACTGACACTGTCCCGACTAAGGCCGGGACACTTCTCCCAACTCAGGCACTGACACTGTCCCTAATTAAGGCCGTTATACTACTCTCAGCTCAGGCCCTGACACTGTCCCTAACTAAGGCCCTGACACTTCTCCTAAATCACGCTCTGATACAATACCTAACGAAGGCACTGATGCTACTCCTAACTCAGGCTCTGACACTGTCCCTGTCCAAGGCTCTCACAGTACTCCTAACTCAGGCCCTAACACTACTCCTAACTCAGACACTGACACTGTCCCAATCTAAGGCCCTGACACTACTCCTATTTCAGGCACTGACACAGTCCCTAACTAAGGCTGTGACACTACTCCCAACTCGGGCACTTTCACTGTCCCTGACTAAGGCCCTGAAACTACTCACAACACAGGCAGTGACACTGTCCCTAACTCAAGCCCTGACAGTAATCCTAACTCATGCCCTGACACTGTCCCTAACTAAGGCCCTGCCACTACTGCTAACTCAGGCCCTGACACTGCCCCTAACTAAAGCCCTGACACTATTCCTAACTCATACAGTGACACTGTCTCTAACTAAGGGCCTCACACTACTCCTAACACAGGCCCTAACACTAATCCTAACTCAGGCAGTGACATTGTTGCTAACTAAGGCCGTGACAAAGCTCCTAACACAGACAATGACACTGACCCAAATGAAGGCTCAGAGATTACTCCTAACTCAGGCACTGACAGTGTCCCGAAGTGAGACCATGACACTACTTCTAACTTGGGCGCTGACACAATACATAACAAAGGCACTGATGGTACTCCTAACTATGACCCTGACACTATCTCTAAATAGGGTACTGACACTAGCCTTAACTCAGGCACTGACACTGTCGTTACCTAAGTCCCTGATGCTATTCATAACTGAGGTGCTCATTCAATACCTAACAAAGGCACTGATGATAGTCCTAACTATGGCCCTGACACTGTCCCTAACTAAGGCCCAAACAGTACCCCAAACCCAGGAACTGACACTGTCGCTAACTAAGGCCCTGACACTACTCCTAATGCAGGCGCTGATACAATATCGATTGAAGTCCCGGAAAATACATCTAACTCAGGCCCTGACACTGGCCCTAACTAAGGCTGTGACACTGGCTCTAACTAAAGACTTAACACAACTCCTAACACAGACCATGACACTGACCCTAATGAAGGCTCAGAGAATACTCCTAACTCAGGCACTGACAGTGTCCCTAACTAGGGCCTGAGAATTCTCCTAACTCTGGTGTTGATACAATACCTAACAAAGGCCCTTACACTATTCCTAACTCATCCCTGACACTGTTGTTAACTGAGGCCCTGAAACGAAACCTAACAAAATACCAATAACACTGAAACCTAACTATATCAAACTAAGCAGCTGACACTACTCCTAACGCAGGCGCTGATATAATACCTAATGAATGCCCTGAAAATACTACTAACTCAGGAACTGACACTGTCCCTAACTAAGACCCTGACACTACTATTAACTCAGGCCATGACACTGTCCCTAACTAAGGACCTGAGACTACTCCTAACTCAGTCACTGAAACAAGACCTAAAGAAGACCCTGACAATACACTTAACTCAGGCCCTGACACTGTCCCTAACTAAGAACTTAACACTATTCCTAACAAAGGCCATGACACTGACACAAACAAAGGCCCATCGACTACTCCCAACTCAGACACTGACATTGTCCCTAACTAAGGCCCTGACACTGTACCTAAGTAAGGCCCTGACACTACTCCTAGCTCAGGAACTGACACGATCTCTAACAAAGGACTTGACACTACTCTTAACTCAGGCCATGACAGTGTCTCTATCAAAGGACATGACCCTACTCCTAATTCAGGCCCTGACACTGTCCCTAACTAAGGCCCTGAGAGCACTCCTAACACAGGAACTGACTCTGTCCCTAACAAAGGCCCTGATACCACTCCCAACTCAGGCAACTACATTGTCCCTAACTGAGGCCATGACACTACTCCCAACTCAGGCACTGACACTGTCCCTATCTAAGGCCCTGATATTACTCCCAACTCAGGCACTGACAGTTTCCCTAACAAAGGCCCTGACACCACTCCCAACTCAGGCAACATCATTGTCTCTAACTAAGGCTATGACACTACTCCCAACTCAGGCACTAACACACTCCTTAACTAAGGCCCTGAACCTGTCCCTAACTAAAGCCTTCACACTACTCCTAACTCAGGCACTGACACTGTGCCTACCAAATTCTGAGACATTACTCTTTAACAGGTCATGACACTGTCCCTAACTAAGGCCCTGACAGTACTCCTAACTCAGGCACTAACACTATCCCTAACTAAGACCCTGGCACTACTCCCAGATCAGGCACAGACACGCTCCATAACTAAGGTCTTGACAATACCCTTAACACAGGCTCTGACACCGTCCTTAACCAAGGCCCTGAAACTACTCCTAACTCAGGCCCTCTCACTACTCCACTCAGCCCCTAAAACTACTGCTAAGTCACGCAATGGCACTGTCCCTAACTAATGCCGTGACACTACTTTTAACTCAGGCCCGGTCACTGTCCCTAACTAAAGCCCTGACACTAAGCCTAACTCAGACACTGACACTGTTCCTAAGACAGGCTGTTTCACTACTTTTTATTCAGGCCTTGACACTGTCCCTAACTAAGACCCTGACACTACTTCTAACTCAGGCACTAACACACTCCGTAACTAAGGCCCTGACAATAATCTTAACTTAGGCTCTGACACAACTCATAACTCGGGCCCTGACACCATCCCTAAGTAAGGCCCTGACAACACTTACAACTCAGCACTGACACTGTCCCAAGGTAAGGCTCTCACACTACTTCTAACACAGGCCCTGACACTACTCGTAACTCAGGCACTGAAACTGTCCCTAACTAAGGCCGTGACACTACTTCTAACTCAGGCCCTGAAACTGTCCCTAACTAAAGCCATGACACTACTCCTAACTCAGGCACTGACACTCTCCATAATTATGGCCTTGACATTACTCTTAACACAGGCTCTGAAACACTCCATAACCAAGGCCCTTAAACTACTCCCAACTCAGGCGCTCACATTACTGCTAACTCAGGCACTGACACTGTGCCTAACAAAGGCCGTGACACTACTCTTTACTCAGGCCATGACACTGTCCCTAACTCAGGCCCTGACACTACTCCTAAATCAGGCACTGACACAGTCCCTAACTAAGGCCATGACACTACTCCTAACACAGGCTTTGACACAGTCCCTTACTATGGACCTGTCACCACTCCTAACTGAGGTGTTTACACTGTCCCTAACTAAGGCTGTGACACTACTCCTAACTCAGGTCCTGACACTGTCCCTGACTAAGGCCCTGATAATTGTCCCAACAGCAGCACTGACACTGTCACTAACTAAGGCCATGAAACTACTCATAACTCACATCCTGACACTCGGCCTAACTAAGGCCTTGACACTTCTCTTAATTCACTCACTGACACTGACCCTAACTAAGGCCCTCACACTACTCCTAACTCAGGCCCTGACACTGTCCCTAACTAAAGCCCTGACACTACTCCTAACTCAGGCACTGACACTCTCCCTAACTAAGGCCGTGACATTACTCCTAACTCAGGCACTGACACTCTCCCTAACTAAGGCTCTGACACTATACCCAACTCAGGTACTTGCACTGTCCCTAACTAAGACCCTGACTCTACACCCAACACAGGCACTGACACTGTCCCTAACTACGACCCTCACATGACTCCCAACTCAGGACCAAACACTCCTCCTAACTCAGGCACTTACAATGTCGCTAACTAAATCCGTGACTCTACTGTTAACTCAGAACCTAACACCTGTCCATAACGAAATCCAACACACTACTCTTACCTTAGGCACTGACACTGTGCCTAAGGCCCTGTCACTACTCCCAACTCAGGACGTAACACTATTCCTAACAAAGGCCGTGACACTACTCTTAACTCAGGCACTAACACTGTCCCTAACTAAGACTCTAACACTACTCATAACTCAAGCACTGACACTCTCCCTAAATAAAGCCTTGACACTATTCTTAACTAAGACACTGACTCTTTCCGTAACGAAGGCCCAGTCACTAATCACAACTCAGCCACTGACACTGTCCCTAACTAAGGTCCTGACAGTACTGTTAATTCAGGCGCTGACACTGTCCCTAAGGCCTTGATACTACTCACAACTCAGGAACTGACATTGTCCCTAACGAAGGTCTTGATTCTACCCATAACTCAGGCACTGACACTCTCCCTAACAAAGGCCTTGACACTACTCTTAACTCAGGCACTGACACTGTCCCTAAAGAAGGCCATGACATTACTCCTAACTCAGGCCATGCCACGGTCCCTAACTAAGGCCCTGATTGTACCCCTAACTCAGGCACTGACACTATCCATAATTCACACTAATCTTAACCCAGCCCCAGAAAATACTCTGAACTCAGGCACTGACCCTGTCCCTAACTAAGGTATTCACACCACTGCTATCTCAGCCCCTGACACTACTCCTAACTCAGGCACTGACAATATTCCTAACTAAGGCCTTGACGCTACTCCCAACTCAGGCACTGACACTGTGCCTAAATAAGGCCCTGAGAGTACTCCTAACTCTGGCACTGATAATGTCCCTAACTAAGGCCTTGACGCTACTCGTAACTCAGGCACTCACACTCTACCTAACTAAGGCCTTTACACTACTCTTAAGTCAAGCCCTGACACTGTCCTGAACTAATGGCCTGACAATACTCCCAGATCAGGAACTGACACTGTCCCTAACTAAGGCCCTGACACTACTCCCAACTCAGGCACTGACACTGCCCTAACTAAGGCCCTGACTGTATCTCTAACTCAGGCAGTAACACTATCCATAAGTAAGGCCCTCACACTAATCTTATCCCAGTCCCTGGAACTACTCCTATCTCAGGCACTGACCCTGTCCCTAACTAAGCATTCACACTACTCCTAACTCAGGCACTGACAATGTCCCTAAATAAGGCCTTGACACTACTCCTCACTCAGGCACTGACAGTGTCCCTAAGTAAGGTCCTGACAGTACTGCTAATTTGGGCACTGATACTTTCTCTAACTAAGTCCCTGAGACTACTCACAACTCAGGCACTAACCTGTCGCTAACTAAGGCCCTGATTATTCACCTAACTCAGGCACTGACAAGCTCATTAACAATTTCCATGACATTACTCCTAATTCAAGACCTGACACTGTCCCTAACTGATGCCCTGACTGTACCCCTACCTCAGGTATTGACACTGTCCCTAAAAAAGGCACTGACTCTACTCCCAACTGAGGCCTGGACACTGTCTATAACTAAGGAATTCACGTTACTGCTAGCTCAGACCCTGAAACTACACCTAAATCAGGCACTTACACTGTCCCTAAATAAGGCCTTGATACTACTCCTAACTCACTCCCTGACACGGTCCCTAATGAAGGCTCAGTCACTACTCCTAACTCAGGTACTTACACTCTCCCTAACTAAGGCCCTGTCACTACTCCGAACTCAGAAACTGACACTCCCTAACTAAGGCCTTGACACTACTCTTAACTCAGGCACTGACACTGTCCCTAACAAAGGCTGTGACATTCCTCCTAACTCAGGCCCTGACACTATCCCTAACTAAGTCCCTGACTGTACCCCTAACTCAGGCACTGACACTATCCATAAGGAACGCCCTCACACTAATCTTATCCCTGACCCTGAAACTACTCCGAACTCAGGTATTGACCCTGTCCCTAACTAAGGCATTCAAACTACTCCTATCTCAGGCCCTGAAACTATTCCTAACTCAGGCACTGATAATATCGCTAACTAAAGCCTTGACACTACTCCCAACTCAGGTACTGACACTGTCCCTAAATAAGGCCCGGAGAGTACTCCTAACTCAGGCACTGATAACGTCCCTAACTAAGACCTTGACACTACTCCTAAATCAGGCACTGACAATCTGCCTAACTAAGGCCTTGACACTACTCTTAACTAAGGCTCTGACACTGTCTGAATCAAAGGCCATGACACTATTCCTAACTCAGGCCCTGACACTCCCTAACTAAGGCCCTGACACTACACCTCACTCAGGCACTGACAGTCTACCTAACTAAGGCCTTGACACTACTCTTAACTCAGACCCTGACACTGTCCCGAACTAATGCCCTGACAATACTCCCAGCTCAGGCACTGACACTGTCCCTAACTAAGGTCCTGATAGTACTGCTAAATCAGGCATTGACACACTCCATTACTAAGGCCCTGAGACTACGCTCAACTCAGGCACTGAAACTGTCGCTAAATAAGGCCCTGATTCTACGCCTAACTCAGGCACTGACACTGTCCCTGACAAGGGCCCTGATACTACTCCCAATTCAGTCACCGACCCTCTCCCTTACAAAGGAATTCACAATACTCCTAGCTCAGGCCCTGACACTACTCCTAATTCATGCACTTACACTGTCCCTAACTAAGTCCTTGATACTACTCCTAACGCATGCCTTGACATGGTCCATAACTAAGGCCCTGTCACTACTCATAACTCAGGTACTTACACACTCCCTACCTAAGGCCTTGACTCTAATATTAACTCAGGCACTGACACTGTCTAAAACGAAAGTCCTGTAACTACTCCCAACTCGGGCACTTACACTGTCCCTAACTAAGGCCTTGATTCTACTCCTAACTCAGGTCCTGACACTGTCCCTAACTATGGCCATGTCAGTGCTCGTAATTAAGGAACTGACACTCTCCATAACTAAGGCCTTGACCCTACTTTAACACAGGCTCTGACACGGTCAGTAAGACCTAACTCTACTCCAAATTCAGGCTTTGACACTGTCCCTAAGGCCCTGACTGTACCCCTAACTCAGGCACTCGGCACTGAAATTAATCCGAACTAAGGCTATGACCCTGGCCCTAACTAAGACGTTCACACTACCCCTAACTCAGACACTGACACTGTCCCTAACTAACACGCTCCTTATACCCATTACCGTAGTCTGAGCTGCACTGAGAAAAACACTAGGCATCGCATTCCATTTAGGACCTCCAACATGAAGGCATAGGAGCCTTGCGTGGGCACCATATTTCCTGCAAGAACACTGAGTACCCCAGGCTTCCCTGGGCCTGCTAAGCAACATCCAGGCACATAGCCCTTCAGAGTCAGTATGAGTATGCCGAGGGTAGGGCAACACACTACACTCTTCCTTGGGAGAGCTTGATTTCCCCAGGAATCCAACAAGATCACAAACACCATTCTAGCCAGTTCCAACATGCCATGGAAGTCGGACACTTTGTGCTAGTCTGAGCTGCACTAAGAAAAACACTCAGCTTTGGATTCCATCTAGGACCACTTCCATGGTTGTGGCAGTTGGCTAGATGCAGAACACACTGCTTGGAGAAGATGATTCAGGGAAGGAACCACTGTGTAATCAGTGTCTCTTTTGACTTGTGAGAAACCACAGGGATGTATGCTGTGTGTGCTCATGGAATTGGGGGCCTGATGATATTAACCTTGCATGCCCATTTTGAAAGCTCCATTCATGCTGCCTTGAAGCTTCCAGAAATTCCATGCTGTTGACAGGCACTAGCCAATGTAGGTATGGCTCTGGGAAGAAAATGCGTTTTCTCTAGCTACTCCGCGTGCTTCCATGGCCGTCGTGGAGCTCATCCTGCCGTGCTCAGGAGCTGAAGGGAAAGTCAGCATGAGGACTTGCCTCAAGGTTACACCCTGAGGAGCCACGCAGAAACGGAGGCATGCAGTTATTTCCATGAGGTCTTCATCGCTGTTCTGCTTTATTTGTGAGGAAGTACCCTACTCCCAATCGTGGGCCCCTCCAGTGTGCATCATTTTCCCTCCAAGATCACTGAGTACCACTAGACACCTGTGGGCCTGCTGAGCAACGTCGAGGCCTATAGGTCCTTCGGACGCCCACTGTGTATGCCCAGTGACGGGCAACACACTGCACGTTACTTCAGGTGAGTTACATTTCCAGACCACTCGAACAGCCTCAGGACCCCATTTCCAGACAGTCCAACGTGCCCTGGAAGTCTTCGTCAAGGCCCTTGTCTGAGCTTCCATGAGAAAACACTATGCTTACAATTCTTTGAGGACCTCGGAACTGAAGTCTCTCTACTTAAGGTGAATGCAACATCCTAACATGGTGTGGAGCTCACAGGACACTCAACGTGAGCACTTGCCTGGAGGTAAGGCCCTGAATTCCAATGCAGAGGAGGCAGGCAGCAGTTTCCATGAGACCTTAGTCACTGCTGTGCATTAATAGAAAGGCAGTAGGTTTTTCAGGACACCTAGGAGCCTCGTGTGGGCACTCTATTCCCTGCAAAAACACTGAGTACCCCCACGCTCCCCTTCGTCTGCTAAGCAACATCCAGGACTGTAGCCCTTCCGAGTCCCTCTGTGTATGTCGAGTATAGGGCAACACATTACACTCTTTCTTGGGAGATCTTGATTTCCCCAGCACTCTCACACCTTCATGAACACCGTTCTAGCCAGTTCCAACATGCCACGGAAGTTGGACTCATTGCCGTAGTCTGAACTGCACTGAGAAAAACACTCGGCTTCGCATTTCATGTACGATTTTCTTCCTGAAGTCATAGGAGCCTGGCATGGGCACCGTATTCCCTGCAAGAACACTGAGTACCATCAACCTCCCCTGGGCCTGCTAAGCAACATCAAGGCCACTAACAATTTGGAGTCACTCTGTGTAGGTCTAGTGTAGGGAAACACACGGTAGTCTTTCATGGGAGAGCTTGATTTCCCCAACACTCCCACAGGTTCACGAACACCGTTCCACTGAGATCCAACATGCCGTGGAAGTCGGACACATTGTCCTAGTCTCAGCTGCACTGAGAAAAACACTTGGCTTCACATTCCATCTAGGACCTCCTACCTGAAGTCACCCTGCCTCTAAGAGAAAGTCGCCTTGTGTTCCTACTGCAACTAAAGCCCATTTATTCGTGTAGCACAGCAGGCTTTTGAAGAGGCAGAGGCACGGAGGCCTAGCCAGGGCATTCCATGGTGGAAGCAGTTCGCTAGATTTAGAACATGCTTCTTCAAGAAGTTGATTCAAGCAGGGAACCACAGTGTAATCATTGTCTCTATTGACTTTTGAGAAACCAATGGTATAAACCTTGGCTTCCCATGTTGAAAGCCCCATTCATGCTCTCTTGAAGCCTCCTGAAATTCCATGCTGTTGATAGGCCCTAGCCAACGTAGGCATGGCTTTGGGAAGGAAATGCTTTTTCTGTAGCTACACTGGGTGCTTCCATGGCCGTTGTGGAGCTCATCTTGCCATGCTCAACAGCTGAAAGGAAACTAAATGTCAGCACTTGCCTCGAGGTTAGGCCCTGAGGAGGCACGCAGAAATGGAGGCATGCAGCTAGTTTCATGAGGTCTTCATCACTGTTCTGTTTATTTGTGAAGAAATACCCTACTCCAAATCCTGGACCCCTCAGGTGTGCCTCATTTTCCCTCCAAGGTAACTGAGTACCACTAGACGCCTGTGGGCCTGTTGAGCAAAGTCGAGGCCCATAGGTCTCTCGGAGACCTTCTGTGTATGCGGAGTGAAGGGCAACACACTGCACGTTACTCAGGAGAGTTACAGTTCCAGAGCATTCAAACAGCCTCAGGACCACATTTCCAGACAGTCCACCATGCCCTGGAAGTCTTCGTCAAGGCGCTTGTCTGACCTGCCATGAGCAAACAGTGCACTTACAATTCGTGAGAACCACATACCTGAAGTCACTGTAATTCAGGTGAAATCCCTCATCCTAACATGATGTGGCAATCACAGGACACTCAAAGTTTGCACTTGACTGGAGGTAAGGCCCTGAATTCCGATGCAGAGGCGGAGGCGTGCAGCCTTTTCCATGAGGCCGTAGTCACTGCTCTGCATTACTTGAAAGGCAGTAGGCTTTTCAGGATTCTTCGATGCCTCACGGGGTAACTGTATTCCCGGCAAGAACACTGAGTACCCCCAGGTTCCTCTGGGCCTGCTAAACAACATCCAGGATCATAGCCCTTCCGAGTCACTCTGTGTATGCCCAAGTGTAGGGCAACACATTACGCTCTTTCTTGGGGGAGCTTGACTTCCCCAGCACTCTCACACCTTCATGAACACCATTCTAGCAAGTTCCAACGTGCCAGGGAAGTCAAACTCATTGTCCTAGTATGAGCTGCACTGAGAAAAACACTCGGCTTCGCATTTCATCTAGGATTTCCTACCTGAAGTCATAGGAGCCTGGCATGGGCACCGTATTCCCTGCAAGAACTCTGAGTACCATCAACCTCCCCTCAGCCTTCTAAGCAATATCAAGGCCCTAACCCTTCGGAGTCACTGTGTGTAGTTCGAGTGTAGGGAAACACACAGCAGTTTTTCATGGGAGAGCTTGATTTCCCCAGGATTCCCACAGGTACACGAACACAGTTCCAGCCAATTCCAACATGCCTTGGAAGTTGAACACATTGTCCTAGTCTGAGCTGCACTGAGAAAAACATTCGGCTTCGCATTCCATTTAAGACCTCCTACCTGAAATCACGCTGCCTCTAGGAGAAAGTCGGCTTGCATTCGTACGGCAGGTAAAGCCCATTTCTTCCTCTAGCACAGCAGACTTCTGAAGAGGCACAGGCCTGGAGGACTAACCAGAGCATTCCGTGGTGGAGCCAGTTCGCTAGATGCAGAGCACGGTGCTTCCAGAAGGTGATTCAGGGATAGAAACATTGTTTAATCAGTGCCTCTTTTCACTTTTGAGAAAGCACAGGAATGTATGCTGCCTATGCCCAAGGAAATGGAAGCCTGACGGTACTAAACTTGTCTTTCCATTTTGAAAGCTCCATTCCTGCTACATTGAAACCTCCAGAAATTCCATGCTGTTGACAGGCCCAAGCCGATGTAGACATGGATCTGGGAACAAAATGCGTTTTTTCTAGCTACACCGGGTGCTTCCATGGCGGTCGAGTAGCTCTTCCTGCCATGCTCCAGAGCTGAAGGTGAAGTCAACGTGAGGAGTTGCGTCAAGATTAGACCGTGAGGACCCACGAAGAAACGGAGGCATGCAGTTGTTACCATGAGGTCTTCATTGCTGTTCTTCTTTATTTGTGAGGAAGTACCCTTCTCGCAATCATGGGCCCCTCCAGTGTGCATCATTTTCACACCAAGATCACTGACTACCACTAGAAGCCTGTGCACCTGCTGAGCAACGTTGAGGCCCATAGGTCCCTCAGAGGTCCTCTGTGTATGCCGAGAGACAGGCAACACACTGCACGTTACTTCAGGAGAGCTACATTTCAAGAGCACTCGAACAGCCTCAGGACCACATTTCCAGACAGTCCAACGTGCCCTGGAAAGCTTTGTCAAGGCCCTCGTCTGAGCTGCCCTAAGCAAACACTATGCTTACAATTCTTTGAGGACCTCGGAACTGAAGTCTCTCTACTTAAGGTGAATGCAACATCCTAACATGGTGTGGAGCTCACAGGACACTCAACGTGAGCACTTGCCTGGAGGTAAGGCCCTGAATTCCAATGCAGAGGAGGAGGCAGGCAGCAGATTTCATGATACCTTAGTCACTGCTGTGCATTATTAGAAAAGCAATAGGCTTTTCAGGACACCTAGGAACCTCGTGTGGGCACCGTATTCCCTGCAAAAACACTGAGTACCCCCAGGCTCCCCTTCATCTGCTAAGCAACTTCCAGGACTGTAGTCCTTCCGGCCCACTCTGTGTATGCTGAGTGTAGGGCAACACGTTACACTCTTTCTTGGGAGATCTTGATTTCCCCAGCACTCTCACACCTTCATGAACACCATTCTAGCCAGTTCCAACATGCCGCGGAAGTCGGACTCATTGCCCTAGTCTGAACTGCACTGAGAAAAACACTCAGTTTCGCATTTCATGTAGGATTTTCTACCTGAAGTCATAGGAGCCTGGCATGGGCACCATATTCCCTGCAAGAACACTGAGTACCCCAGGCTTCCCTGGGCCTGCTAAGCAACATCCAGGCACATAGCCCTTCAGAGTCAGTATGAGTATGCCGAGGGTAGGGCAACACACTACACTCTTCCTTGGGAGAGCTTGATTTCCCCAGGACTCCCACAGGTTCATGAACACCGTTCCAGCCAGATCCAACATGCCGTGAAGTCGGACACATTGTCGTAGTCTGAGCTGCACTGAGAAAAACACTCAGCTTGGCATTCCATCTAGGACCTCCTACCTGAAGTAACCCTGCCTCTAGGAGAAAGCCGCCTTGCGTTCCTACTGCAACTAAAGCCCATTTATTCGTGTAGCACAGCAGGCTTTTGAAGAAGCACAGGCCTGAGGCCTAGCCATGGCGTTCCATGGTGGAAGCAGTTCGCTAGATTCAGAACACCCTTCTTCGATAAGTTTATTCAGGGAAGGAACCACAGTGTAATCAGTGTCTCTATTGACTTTTGAGAGATTGATGGTACTAAACTTGCCTTCCCATTTTGAAAGCTCCATTCATGCTCCCTTGAAGCCTCCTGAAATTCCGTGCTGTTGATAGGCCCTAGCCAACGTAGGCATGGCTCTGGGAAGGATATGCGTTTTCTGTAGCTACACTGGGTCCTTCCATGGCCGTTGTGGAGCTCATCCTTCCATGCTCTACAGCTGAAAGGAAACTCAACGTGAGCGTGAGCACTTGCCTTGAGGTTAGGCCCTGAGGAGAAATGCAGAAACGGAGGCATGCAGCTAGTTCCATGAGGTCTTCAACGCTATTCTGCTTTATTTGAATGGAAGTACCATTCTCCGGATCCTGGGCCACTCAGATGTGCATCATTTTCCCTCCAAGATTACTGCATAACACCAGACCCTTGTGGGCTTGCTGTGCAACTTCAAGGTCCATAGGTCCCTCAGAGGCCGTCTGTGTATGCCGAGTGACGGGCAACACACTGAACGTTACTTCAGGAGAGCTACATTTCCAGAGCACTCGAACTGCCTCAGGACCACATTTCCAGACAGTCCAACGTGCCCTTGACGTCTTCATCAAATCCCTCGACTGAGATGCCATGAGGAAACACTCTGCTTACAATTCTTCGAGGACCTCATACCTGAAGTCACTCTATTTAAGGTGAAATCCCTCATCCTAACATGATGTGGCGCTCATGGGACACTCAACGTTAGCACTTAACTGGAGGTAAGGCCTTGAATTCCCATGCAGAGGCAGAGGTGTGCAGAATTTTCAATGAGGCCGTAGTCACTGCTCTGCATTACTTGTAAGGCAGTAGGCTTTTCAGGATTCCTTGGTGCCTCGTGGAGTAACCGTATTACATGGGAATAACACTGAGTACCCCCAGGTTCCTCTGGACCTGCTAAGCAACATCCAGGCCTGTAGCCCATCTGAGTCACTCTGTGTATGCCCAAGTGTAGGGCAACACATTACACTCTTTCTTGGGAGAGGTTGATTTCCCCAGCACTCTCACACCTTCACGAACATCGTTTTAGCCAGTTCCAATATGCCGCGGAAGTCAGACTCATTGTCCTAGTATGAGCTGCACTGAGAAAAACACTCGGCTTCGCATTTCATCTAGGATTTCCTACCTGAAGACATAGCAGCCTGGCATGTCCACCGTATTCCCTGCAAGAACTCTGAGTACCATCAACCTCCCCTCGGCCTTCTAAGCAATATCAAGACCCCTAACACTTCGGAGTCACTCTGTGTAGTTCGAGTGTAGGGCAACACATGGCAGTCTTTCGTGGGAGAGCTTGATTTCCCTAGGACTCCCACAGGTTCACAAGCACCGTTCCAGCCAGTTCCAACATGCATTGGAAGTTGAACACATTGCCCTAATTTGCGCTGCACTGAGAAAAACAGTCGGCTTCGCATTCCATCTAGGACCTCCTACCTGAAGTCACGGTGCCTGTAGGAGAAAGTCGGCTTGCATTGCAACTGCAACTAAAGCCCATTTCTTCCTCTACCACAGCATGCTTTTGAAGAGGCACAGGCCCGGAGGACTAACCAGGCCGTTCCATGGGGTAGGCAGTTCGATAGATGCAGAACACCCTGCTTTGCGAACGTGATTCAGGGAAGGCAACACTGTTTAATCAGTGTTGTTCTTTTATGTCTTTTGAAAAACACAAGTATATATGCAGCCGCTGCCCAAAGAAAGGGAGACCTGACGGTACAAAACTTGTCGTCCCATTTTGAAAGCTCCATTCCTGCGGCCTTGAAGCCTGCAGAAATTCCGTGCTGTTGACAGGCCCTAGCCAACGTAAGCATGGATCTGGGAAGAAAATGTGTTTTCTCTAGCTACACCGGGTGCTTCCATGGCCATGGTGGAACTCATCCTGCAGTGCTCCAGAGCTGAAGGGAAAGTCAACATGAGAACTTGCCTCAAGTTTAGACCATGAGGCACCACGCAGAAACGGATGCATGCAGCTGTTTCCCTGAGGTCTTTATCACTGTTCTGCTTTATTTGTGAGGAAGTACCCTACTCCGAATGCTGGGTCTCTCCAGGCTGCATCATTTTCCCTCCAAGATCACTGAGTACCACCAGACCCCTGTGGGCGGGCTGAGCAACGTCGAGGCCCAAAGGTCCTTCGGAGGCCATCTGTTTATGCCGAGTGACGGGAAACACACTGCACGTTACTTGAGGAGAGCTACATTTCCAGAGCACTCGAACAGCCTCAGGACCACATTTCCACCCAGCCCAATGTGCCCTGGAAGTCTTTGTCAAGGCTCTCGTCAGAGCTGCCATGAGCAAACACTCTACTTACAATTCTTCAATGACCTCATTACTGAAGTCTCTCTACTAAAGTGAATGTAGCATCCTAACTTGCTGTGGCCCTCACGGGATAATTATCGTGAACACTTGCCTGGAGATAAGGTCCTGAATTCCAATGCAGAGGCGGAGGCAGGCAGCAGTTTCCATGAGGCCGCCATCACTGCTGTGCATTATTGGAAAGGCAGTAGGCTTTTGAGGACACCTAGGAGCCTCGCGTGGGCACTGTATTCCCTGCAAGAGCACTGAGTTCCCGCAGGCGCCCCTGGGTCTGCTAACAACAGCGAGGACCGTAGCCCTTCTGAGCCACTCTGTGTATGCCCAAGTGTAAGGCCACACATTACACTCTTTCTTGAGAGAGCTTGATTAGCCCAACACTCTCATAGCTTCACGAACACCATTCTAGAAAGCTCCAACATGCCAAGGATGTCCGACTCATTGCCTTAGTCTGAGCTGCACTATGAAAAAGGCTTGGCTTCGCATTCCATCCGGGACCTCCTACCTGATGTCATAGGAGCCTGGCATGGCACCGTATTCCCTGCAAGGACACTGAGTACCCCCAACCTCCCGTGGGCCTGCTAAGGAATATCCTGGCCCGTAGCCCTTCGGAGTCACTCTGTGTAGGCTGAGTGTAGGGCCACACACTGCACCATTTCTTGGGAGAGCTTGAATGCCCTAGGACTCCCACAGGTTCACGAACACCTTTCAAGCCAGTTCCAACATGCATTGGAAGTCAGAAAATTTGCCCTAGTCTGAGCTGCACAGAACAAAACACTCGGCTTCGCATTCCATCTTGGACCTCCTACCTGAAGTCCCTCTGCCTCTAGGAGAAAGTCGGCTTGCATTCCCACTGCAACTAAAGCCCATTTCTCTGTGTAGCACAGCAGGCTGTTGAAGAGGCCCAAACCCGGAGGACTAACCAGGGTGTTCCATGGTGCAGGCAGTTCGCTAGATGCAGAACACCCTGCTTCCAGAAACTGATTCAGAGATGGAAACACTGTTTAATCAATGTCTCTTTTGACTTTTGAGAAAACACAGGATCGATGCTGCCTGTGCCCATGAAAATGCAGGCCTGGTGGTATTAAACTTGCCTTCCCATTTTGAAATCTCCAGTCCTGCTGCCTTGAAGCCTCCAGAAATTCCGTGCTGTTGACAGGCCCTAGCCAACGTAGGCATGGCTCTGGGAAGAAAATGCGTTTTCTCTAGCTACACCAGGTGCTTCCATGGCCGTCATGGAGCTCATCCTGCCGTGCTCACAAGTCCTCCTTGTGAGGACTTGCCTCAAGGTTAGACCCTGAGGAGCCACGCGAAAACGGAGGCATACAGCTGTTTTCATGAGGTATCCATCGCTGTTCTGCTTTATTTGTGAAAGTACCATGGTCGGATTGCTGGGTCCCTCCGGTGTGTATCATTTTCCCTCCAAGATCACTGAGTACTCCTACACGCCTGTGGGACTGGTGAGCAACGTAGAGGCCCATAGGTCCCTCAGAGGCCCTCTGTTTATGCCAAGTGACGGGCAACACACTGCACGTTATTTCAGGAGAGTTACATTTCCAGAGCACTCAAACAGCCTCAGGACCACATTTGCAGACAGTGCACCGTGCCCTGGAAATCTTCATCAAGATCCTCGTCTGAGCTGCCATGAGCAAACACACTGTTTACAATTCTTTGAGGACCTCGTAAGTGAAGTCTCTCTACTCAAGGTGAATGCAGCATCCTAACATGGTGTGGCACTCATGTGACACTCAACGTGAGCACTTGCCTGGAGGTAAGGCCCTAAATTCCAATGCAGAGGTGGAGGCAGGCAGCAATTTCCATCAGGCCTTAGTCACTGCTGTGCATTATTGGAAAGGCAGTAGGGTTTTCAGGACACCTAAGGGCCTCACGTGGGCCCCGATGGAGCTTTCAAACTGGGAAGGCAAGTTTAGTACCGTCAGGCCTCGTTTTCCTTGTGCAGATGCAGCATAACTCCCTGCTGTTTCTCAAAAGTTATTAGAGACACTAATTACACTGTGATTCCTTCACTGAATCAACTTCTCGAAAAAGGCTGTTCTGAATCTAGCAAACTGCCTCCACCATGGAACGCTCTGGCTAGGCCCCCGGGCCTGTGCCTCTTCAAAACCCTGCTGTACTACACGAAGAAAATGGGCTTAGGTTGCACTAGGAATGCAAGACGACTTTCTCCAGAGACAAGGTGACTTCAGGTAGGACGTCCAAGATGGAATGTGAAGGCAAGTCTTTTTCTTAGTGTAGCTCAGACTAAGGCAATGGGTCGGAATTCCGTGGCATGTTGGAACTGGCTAGAACTGTGTTTGTGAAGCTGTGAGAGTGTTGGGGTAATCAAACTCTCTCAAGAAAGAGTGTACTGTGTTACCTTACACTGGGCATACACAGAGTGACACAGAATGGCTACGGTCCTGGATGTTGCTTAGCAGACCCAGGGGAGCCTGTGGGTACTCATGGTTTGCAGGGAATACGGTGCCCACGCGAGGCTCTTAGGCGTCCTGAAAAGCCTACTGCCTTTCCAATAATGCACAGTAGTGACTACGCCCGCATGGAAACTGCTGTCCGCCTCCGCCTCTGCATTGGAATTCAGGGCCTAACCTCCAGGCAAGTGCTCACGATGACTATCCCGTGAGCACCACACCATGTTAGGAAGCTGCATTCACCTTAAGTACAGAGACTTCAGTTAGGAGGTCTTCGAAGAATTGTAATCAAAGTGTTTCCTCATGGCAGCTCAGACGAGGACTTTGATGAAGATATCCGTGGCACGGTGGACTGTCTGGCAATGTGGTCTTGAGGCTGTTTGAGTGTTCTGGAACTGTAACTGTCCTGAAGTAACGTGCAGTGTGTTGCGCGTCACACGGCATACACAGAGGGCCACCGAGGGACCTATGGGCCTCGTCGCTGCTCATCAGTCCCACAGGCATGTAAGGGTACTCAGTGATCTTGGAGGGAAAATGATGCACACCGGAAGGGCCCATGATTGGGAGTAGGGTACTTCCTCACAAACAAAGCAGAACAGTGATGAAGACCTCATGGAAGCAGCTGCCTGCCTCCGTTTCTGCGTGGCTCCTCAGGATCTAACCTTGTGGCAAGTCCTCATGATGACTTTCCCTTCAGCTCTCGAGCACAGCAGGATGAGCTCCACGACGGCCATGGAAGCACCTGGTGTAGCTAGAGAAAGCGCATTTTCTTCCAAGAGCCATGCCTACGTTGGATAGGGCCCGTCGACAGCACAGAATTTCCGGAGGCTTCAGGGCAGCAGGACTGGAGATTTCAAAATGAGAAGGCAAGTTTATACCGTCACGCCAGCATTTCCATGAGCACAGGCATCATCCATCCTGTGCTTTCTCTAAAGTCAAAAGAGACATTGATTAAACATTGTTTCCCTCTGTGAATCAGCTTCTGGAAGCAGGGTGTTCTGCATCTAGTGAACTGCCTCCACCATGGAAAGCCCTAGTTGGTCCTCTGGGTTTGGGCCTCTTCAACAGGCTGCTGTGCTCCATGGAGAAATGGACTTTAGTTGCACTAGGAACGCAAGCTGAGTTTCTCCTAGAGGCAAGGGGGACTTCAGGTAGGAAGTCCAAGATGGAATGCGAAGCCGAGGGTTTTGCTCAGTGCAGCTCAGACTAGGGCAAATTTTCCGACTTCCAATGCATGTTGGAACTGGCTGGAACGGTGTTCATGAACCTGTGGGGGTCCTGGGGCATTCAAGCTCTCCCAAGAAATGGTGCAGTGTGTTGCCCTTCACTCAGCCTACACAGAGTGACACTGAAGGGCTATGGTCCAGGATATTCCTTACCAAGCCCACGGGAGGTTTTGGGTACGCAGTGTCCTTGCAGGGAATAAGGTGTCATGCCAGGCTCCTATGACATCCGGTAGGAGGTCTCAGATGGAATGCGAAGCCAAGTCTTTTTCTTAGTGCAGCTCAGACTAAGGCAATGAGTCGGACATCCTTGGCATGTTGGAGCATTCTATAACGGTGTTCGTGAAGCTGTGAGACTGTTGGGCTAATCAAGCTCTCTCCAGAAAGAGCGTGATGTGCGGTCTTACACTTGGGCATACACAGAGTGACTCAGAAAGGCTAAGGTCCTGGCTGTTGCTCAGCAGACCCAGGGGAGCCTGCAGGAACTCAGCGCTCTTGAAGGGAACACGGTGCCCAGGAGAGGCTCCTAGGTGTCCTGAAAAGCCTACTGACTTTCCAATAATGCGCAGCCATGACGGCGGCCTCATGGAAACTGCTGCCTGCCCCCGCCTCTGCAATGGAATTCAGGGCCTTACCTCCAGGCAAGTGCTCACGTTGAGAATCGCGTGAGCGCCACACCATGATAGGAAGCTGCATTCACCTGAAGTACAGAGACTTCAGTTACGGGGTCTTTGAAGAATTGTAGGCAGAGTGTTTTCTCATGGCAGCTCAAACAAGTACCTTGACGAAGACTTCCAGGGCACGGTGCACTGTCTGCAAATGTGGTCCTGAGGCTGTTTGAGTGCTCTGGAACTGTAACTCTCCTGAAGTAACGTGCAGTGTGTTGCCTGTCACTCGGCATACACAGAGGGCCACCGAGGGACCTATGGGTCTCGACGTTGCTCACCAGTCCCACAGGCGAGTAGGGGTACTCAGTGAACTTGGAGGGAAAATGATGCACACCGGAGGGCCCCACGATTGGGAGTAGGGTACTTCCACAAAAATAAAGCAGAACAGTGATGAAGACCTCACGCAAACAGCTAAATGCCTCAGTTTCTGCGTGTCTCCTCAGGGTCTAACCTTGAAGCAAGCCCTCACGTTGACTCTCCCTTAAGCTCTCGAGCATGGCAGGATAAGCTCCACGACGGCCATGGAAGCACCTGGTGTAGCTAGAGAAAACGCATTTTCTTCCCAGAGCCATGCCTATGTTGGCTAGGGCCTGTTGACAGCACGGAATTTACGGAGGCTTCAAGGCAGCGGGACTGGTGATTTCAAAATTGGAAGGCAAGTTTATACCGTCACGCCAGCATTTCCATGGGCAGAGGCAGCATCCATCCTGTGCTTTCTCGAAAGTCAAAAGAGACATTGAGTAAACATTGTTTCCTCTGTGAATGCGTTTCTTGAAGCAGGGTTTTCTGCATCGAGCGAACTGCCTCCACCATGCAACGCCCTGGTTAGTCCTCCGGGTTTGGGCCTCTTCAACAGCCTGCTGTGCTACACGGAGAAATGGGCTTTAGTTGCAGTACGAATTCAAGCCCACTTTCTCCTAGAGGCAGGGGGACTTCAGGTAGGAGGTCCAACATGGAATGCGAAGCCGAGTGTTTTGCTCAGTGCAGCTCGGACTAGGGCAAATTTTCCGACATCTAATGCAGGATGGAACTGGCTTGAACAGTGTTCGTGAAACCGTGGGAGTTCTGGGGAATTCAAGCTCTCCCAAGAAAACGTGCAGTGTGTGGCCCTACACTCGGCCTACACAGAGTGACTGTGAAGGGCTACGGGCCAGGATATTCCTTAGCAGGCACACGGGAGGTTGGGGGTACTCAGTGTCCTTGCAGGGCATACGGTGCCATGCCAGGCTCCTATGACATCAGGTAGGACGTGCCAGATGGAATGCGAAGCCAAGTGATTTTCTTAGTGCATCTGAGACTAAGGCAATGAGTCGGATATCCTTGGCATGTTGGAGCTTTCTAGAACCATGTTCGTGAAGCTGTGAGGGTGTTGGGTTAATCAAGCTCTCTCAAGAAAGAGCGTAATGTGTGGCCTTACACTTGGGCATAAACAGAGTGACTCAGAAGGGCTACGGTCCTGGCTGTTGTTAGCAGACACAAGGGAGCCTGCGGGAACTCAGTGCTCTTGCAGGGAATACAGTGCCCACGCGAGGCTCCTAGGTGTCCTCAAAAGCCTACTGCCTTTCCAATAATGCACAGCCGTGACGGCGGCGTCATTGAAACTGATGCCTGCCTCCACCACTGCATTGGAATTCAGGGCCTTACCTCCAGGCAAGTTCTCACGTTGAGAATCGCGTGAGCCCCACACCATGTTAGGAAGTTGCATTCACCTTAAGTAGAGAGATTTCAGTTACGAGGTCTTTGAAGAATTGTAGGCAGAGTGTTTTGTCATGACAGCTCAGACGCGGACCTTGACGAAGACTTCCAGGGCACAGTGCACTGTCTGCAAATGTGGTCCTGAGGCTGTTTGAGTGCTCTGGAACTGTAACTCTCCTGAAGTAACGTGCAGTGTGTTGCCCGTCACTCAGCATACACAGAGGGCCACCGAGGGACCTATGGGCCTCGACGTTGCTCACCACTCCCACAGGCGTGTCAGGGTACTCAGTGAACTTGGAGGGAAATGATGCACACCGTAGGGCCCCACGATTGGGAGTAAGGTACTTCCTCACAAATAAAGCAGAACGGCGATGAAGACCTCATGGAAACAGCTGCCTGCCTCCGTTTCTGCGTGGCTCCTCAGGGTCTAACGTTGAGGCAAGTCCTCACGTTGACTCTCTGTTCAGCTCTCGAGCATGGCAGGATGAGCTCCACGATAGCCATGGAAGCACCTGGTGTAGCTAGAGAAAATGCATTTTCTTCCCAGAGCCATGCCTACATTGGCTAGGGCCTGTCGACAGCATGGAATTTCCAGAGGCTTCAAGGCAGTGGGACTTGTGATTTCAAAATTGGAAGGCAAGTTTATACCGTCACGCCAGCATTTCCATGGGCAGAGGCAGCATCCATCCTGTGCTTTCTCGAAAGTCAAAAGAGACATTGAGAAAACATTGTTTCCTTCTGTGAATCCGCTTCTGGAAGCAGGGTGTTCTGCATCTAGCGGACTGCCTCCACCATGGAACACTCTGGTTAGTCCTCCGGGTTTGGGCGTCTTCAACAGCCTGCAGTGCTACACGGAGAAATGGGCTTTAGTTGCAGTAGGAATGCCAACCGACTTTCTCCTAGAGGCAGCCAGACTTCAGGTAGGAGGTCCAAGATGGAATGCGAAGCTGAGTGTTTTGCTCAGTGTAGCTCCGGCTAAGGCACATTTTCCGATTTCCAATGCAGGTTGGAACTGGCTGGAACGGTGTTCGTGAACCTGTGGGAATCGTGGGGAATGCAAGCTCTCCCAAGAAACGGTGCAGTGTGTGGCCCTACACTCGGCCTACACAGAGTGACTCCAAAGGGCTACGGGCCAGGATATTCCTTAGCAGGCCCACGGGAGGTTGGGGGTACTCAGTGTCCTTGCAGGGAATGCGGTGCCATGCCAGGCTCCAATGACGTCAGGTAGGAGGTCCCAGATGGAATGCGAAGCCAAGTCTTTTTCTTCATGCAGCTGGTCCTGGCTGTTGTTAGCAGACACAGGGGAGCCTGCGGGAAATCAGTGCTCTTGCAGGGAATACGGTGCCCACGCGAGGCTCCTAGGCGTCCTGAAAAAGCCTACTGTCTTTCCAATAATACACAGCTGTGACGGCAGCCTCATGGAAACTGCTGTATGCCTCCGCCTCTGCATTGGAATTCAGGGCCTTTCCTAAAGTCAAGTGCTCACGCTCAGTATAGTGTGAGCGCCATACCATGTTGGGAAGCTGCATTCACCTAAAGTAGAGAGACTTCAGTTACGAGGTCTTCGAAGAATTGTAGGCAGTGTGTTTTCTCATGGCAGCTCA
The DNA here is from genome assembly GCF_026419965.1 of Kogia breviceps. Lineage (NCBI taxonomy): Eukaryota > Metazoa > Chordata > Mammalia > Artiodactyla > Physeteridae > Kogia > Kogia breviceps. The sequence continues at coordinate 17,996,937 of NC_081322.1, forward strand.
GACGACGACCTAGACGAACAATTCCAGGGCACGGTGCACTGTCTGCAAATGTGGTCCTGAGGCTGTTTGAGTGCTCTGGAACTGTAACTCTCCTGAAGTAACGTGCAGTGTGTTGCCCATCACTTGGCATACACAGAGTGCCACCGAGGGACCTATGGGCCTCTAGGTTGCTCACCAGTCCCACAGGCGTGTAGGGGTACTCAGTGAACTTGGAAGGAAAATGATGCACACTGCAGGGTGCCACGATTGGGAGTAGGGTACTTCCTCACAAATAAAGCAGAACGGCGATGAAGACTTCATGGAAGCAGCTGCCTGTCTCCATTTCTGCGTGGCTCCTCAGAGTCTAACCTTGAGGCAAGTCCTCACGTTGACTCTCCCTTAAGCTCTCGAGCACGGCAGGATGAGCTCCACGACGGCAATGGAAGCACCTGGTGTAGCTATAGAAAATGAGTTTTCTTCCCAGAGCCATGCGTACGTTGACTAGAGCCTGTCGACAGCACGGAATTTCCGGAGGCTTCAAGGAAGCGGGACTGGTGATTTCAAAATGGGAAGGCAAGTTTATACCATCACGCCAGCATTTCCATGGGCACAGGCAGCATTCATCCTGTGCTTTCTCTAAAGCCAAAAGAGACATTGAGTTAACATTGTTTCCTTTGTGAATCCCCTTTTCGAAGCAGGGTTTTCTGCATCCAGCGAACTGCCTCCACCATGGAACGCCCTGGTGAGTCCTCCAGGTTTGGGTCTCTTCAAAAGCCTGCTGTGCTACACGGAGAAATGGGCTTTAGTTGCAGAACGAATGCAAGCCGACTTTCTCCTAGAGGCAGGGGGACTTCAGGTAGGAGGTCCAAGATGGAATGCAAATCCGAGTGTTTTGCTCAGTACGGCTCGGACTAGGGCAAATTTTCCGACTTTCAATGCAGGATGGAAGTGGCTTGAACAGTGTTCGTGAACCCGTGGGAGTTCTGGGGAATTCAAAGTCTCCCCAAAAAACGTGCAGTGTTTGGTCCTACACTCGGCCTACACAGAGTGACTCCAAACGGCTACGGGCCAGGATATTCATTAGCAGGCACACGGCAGGTTGGGGGTACCCAGTGTCTTTGCAGGGAATACAGTGCCATGCCAGACTCCTATGACGTCAGATAGGACGTCCCAGATGGAATCTGAAGCCAAGTCTTTTTCTTCATGCACCTCAGACTAAGGCAATGAGTCGGACATCCTTGGCATGTTGGAGCTTTCTGGAACAATGTTCGTGAAGCTGTGAGAGTGTTGGGCTAATCAAGCGCGCTCACGGAAGAACGTAATGTGTGGCCTTACACTTGGGCATACACAGAGTGACTCGGAAGGGCTATGGTCCTGGCTGTTGTTAGCAGCCACAGGGGCGCCTGTGGGAACTCAGTGATCTTACAGGGAATACGGTGCCCACACAAGGATCCTAGGTGCCCTGAGAAGACTACTGCCTTTCCAATAATGCACAGCCGTGATGGCTGCATCATGGAAACTGCTGCCTGCCTCCGTCTCTGCATCAGAATTCAGGGCCTTACCTCCAGGCAATTGCTCTCGTTGAGTATCGCGGGAGCGCCACACCATGTTAGGAAGTTGCATTCACCTTAAGTAGAGAGATTTCAGTTACGAGGTCTTTGAAGAATTGTAAGCAGAGTGTTTTCTCATGACATCTCGGACGCGGACCTTGACAAAGATTTCCAGGGCACGGTGCACTGTCTGCAAATGTGGTCCTGAGGCTGTTTGAGTGCTCTGGAACTGTATGTCTCCTGAAGTAACGTGCAGTGTGTTGCCCGTCACTCAGCATACACAAAGGGCCACCGAGGGAACTATGGGCGTCTAGGTTGCTCAACAGTCCGACAGGCGTGTAGGGGTACTCAGTGAACTTGGAAGGAAAATGATTCTCACCGGAGGGCCCCACGATTGGGAGTAGGGTACGGCCACACAAATAAAGCAGAACAGCGATGAAGACCTCATGGAAACAGCTGCCTGCCTCCGTTTCTGCATGGCTCCTCAGGGTCTAACCTTGAGTCAAGTCCTCACGTTGACTCTCTCTTCAGCTCTCAAGCATGGCAGGATGAGCTCCACAACGGCCATGGAAGCACCTGGTGTAGCTAGCGAAATTGCATTTTCTTCCCAGAGCCATGCCTATGTTGGCTAGGGCCTGTCAACAGCACGGAATTTCCGGAGGCTTCAAGGCAGCAGGAGTGGACATTTCAAAATGGGAAGGCAAGTTTATACCGTCAAACCAGCATTTCCATGGGCACAGGCAGCATCCATCCTGTGCTTTCTCTAAAGTCAAAAGAGACTTTGATTAAACATCGTTACCTTCTGTGAATCCGCTTCTCGAAGCAGGGTGTTCTGCATCGAGCGAACTGCCTCCAGCATGGAACGTACTTGTTAGTCCTCCTGGTTTGGACCTCTTCAAGAGCCTGCACTGCTACACGGAGAAATGGGCTTTAGTCGCAGTAGGAATGCAAGCCAACTTTCTCTTAGAGGAAGGGGGATTTCAGGTAGGATGTCCAAGATGGAATGTGAAGCCGAGTGTTTTGATAAGTGCACCTCGGATTAGGGCAAATTTTTCGACTTCCAATGCAGGATGGAACTGGTTTAAACCGTGTTCATGAATGCGTGGGAGTTCTGGGGAATTCAAGCTCTCCCAAGAAAATGTGAAGTGGGTGACCCTACACTCAGCCTACACAGAGTGACTCCAAATGGCTACGGGCCAGGATATTCCTTAGCAGGCACACGGGAGGTTGGGGGTACCCAGTGTCCTTGCAGGGAATACGGTGCCATGCCAGGCTCCTATGACATCAGGTACGAGGTCCCAGATGGAATGCGAACCAAGTGTTTTTCTTAGTGTAGCTCAGACTAAGGCAATGAGTCGGACATCCTTGGCATATTGGAGCTTTCTAGAACGGTGTTCGTGAAGCCCTGAGAGTGTTGAGCTAATCAAGCTCTCTCAAGGAGGAGCATAATGTGTGGCCTTACACTTGGGCATACACAGAGTGACTCGGAAGGGCTACGGTCCTGGCTGTTGTAGGCAGACACAGGGGAGCCTGCGGGAACTCAGTGCTCTTGCAGGGAATACGGTGCCCACGTGAGGCTCCTAGGTGTCCTGAAAAACCTACTGCCTTTCCAATAATGCACAGCTGTGACGGCGGCCTCATGTAAACTGCTGCTTGCCTCCACCTCTGCATTGGAATTCAGGGCCTTTCCTCCAGGCAAGTGCTCACTTAGAGTATCGCGTGAGCGCCACACCATGTTAGGAAGCTACATTCACCTTAAGTAGAGAGACTTCAGTTACAAGGTCTTCGAAGAATTTTAGGCAGAGTGTTTTCTCATGGCAGCTCAGACGCGGACCTTGACGAAGACTTCCAGGGCACGGTGCACTGTCTGCAAATGTGGTCCTGAGGCTCTTTGGGTGCTCTGGAACTGTAACTCTCCTGAAGTAACGTGCAGTGTGTTGCCTGTCACACGGCATACACAGAGGGCCACCGAGGGACCTATGGGTCTCGACGTTGCTCACCAGTCCCACAGACGTGTAGGGGTACTCACTGACCTTGGAGGGAAAATTATGCACACCGGAGGGGCCCACGACTTGTAGTAGGGCGCTTCCTCACAAATAAAGCAGAACAGCGATCAACTCCTCATGGAAACAGCTGCCTGCCTCCATTTCTGTGTGGCTCCTCAGGGTCTAACCTTGAGGCAAGTCCTCACGTTGACTCCTCCTTCAGCTCTCGAGCATGGCAGGATGAGCTCCACGACGGCCATGGAAGCACCTGGTGTAGCTAGAGAAAACGCATTTTCTTCCCAGAGCCTTGCCTACCTTGGCTAGGGCCTGTCGACTGCACAGAATTTCCGGAGGCATCGAGGCAGCAGGACTGGAGATTTCAAAATGGGAAGGCAGGTTTATACTGTCACGCCTGGATTTCCATGGGCACAGGCAGCATCCATCCTGTGCTTTCTCTAAAGTCAAAAGAGACATTGATTAAACATTTTTTCCTTCTGTGAATCCCCTTCTCGATGCAGGGTTTTCTCCATCTAGTGAACTGCCTCCACTATGGAATGCCCTTGTTAGTCCTCCGGGTTTTGTCCTCTTCAAAAGCCTGCTGTGCTACACCGAGAAATGGGCATTACTTGCAGTAGGAACGCAAGCCGACTTTCTCCTATAGGCATGGTGACTTCACGTAGGAGTTCCTAGATGGCATGCAAAGCCAAGTCTTTTTCTTAGTGCAGCTGACACTATTCAAGAGGCCTTGGTCAATGCTCTGTATTTTTTGAAAGTCAGTAGGCTTTTTAGGATACCTAGGAGCCTCTCATAGGCACCATATTCCCTCCAAGAACACTGAGTACCCCTCGGTTCCCCTGGGTCTGCTAAGGAACATCCAGGACCGTAGCACTTCTTAGTCTGTCTGTGTGTGCCGACTGTACAGCAACACATTACACTCTTTCTTGGTAGAGATTGATTTGGTCAGCTCTCTCACACCTTCACGAACACCGTTCTAGCCAGTTTCAACATGAGGCGGACATTGGACTCTTTGCCGTAGACTGATCTGCAATGATAAAAATGTTCGGCTTCGCATTCCATCCAGGACCTCCTACCTGATGTCATAGGAGCCTTGTATGGGCACCGTATTCCCGGCAAGAACACTGAGTACCCTCAACCTCACCTGAGCCTGGTAATCAACAACCAGGCCCGTAGCACTTCGGAGTCACTTTGTGTCGGCTGAATGTAGATTAGCACAGTGCTTTCTTTCTTGGGAGAGCTTGATTTCCCCAGGACTCCCACATTTTCATGAACACCATTCCAGCCACGTCCAACATGCTGTGGAAGTCGTACACATTTCCGTAATCTGAGCTGCACTGAGGAAAACACTCGGCTTCGCATTCCATCTAGGAACTCCTACATGAAGTCACCCTGCCTCTAGGAGAAAGTAGGCTTGCGTTCCTCCTGCAACTATAGCCCATTTCTTCATGTAGCACAGCAGGATTTCGAATACACACAGGCCGGAGGCCTGACCAGGGAGTTCCATGCAGGGGGTAATTCGCTAGATGCAGAACACCATGCTTCAAGAAGTTAATTCAGGGAAGGAACCACTGTGTAATCATTGTCTCTTTTGACTTTTGAAAATCATATGGATGTATGCTGCCTGTGCTCATGGAAATAGGGGCCTAATGGTACTAAACTTGCCTTCCAATTTTGAAAGCTCCATATCAGCTGCCTTGAATCCTCCTGAATTTCCATACTGTTGATAGGCCCTAGCCAACATAGCATGGCTCTGGGAAGAAAACGCCGTTTTTCTAGCTACACTGCTTGCTTTCATGTCAGTCGTGGAGCTTATCCTGCCATGTTTGAGACCTGAGGGGAAACTCAAAATGAGCAGTTGCTTCGAGGTTAGGCCCAGAGTACCCATGCAGAAAGGGAGACATGCAGCTGTTTCCATGAGGTCTTCATCGCTGTTCTGCTTTATTTGAGAGGAAGTGCCCTTCTCCAGCTGCTGGGTCCCTCGGGTGTGCCTCATTTTCCCTCCAAGATCACTAAGTAGCCCCAGACCCCTGTGGGCCTGAAGAGCAATGTGGAGGCCCATGGGTCTCTCGGTGGCCCTCTGTGTATGCCAAGTGACGGGCAACACACTGCACGTTACTTCAGGAGTGCTACATTTCCAGAGCACTCGAACAGCCTCACGACCACAATTCCAGATAGTCCACCATGCCCTGGAAATCTTCGTCAAGGCCCTCGTCTGAGCTGCCATGAGCAAAAACTCTGCTTACAATTCTTTGAGAACCTCGTAACTGAAGTAACTCTATTTAAGGTGAATGGAGCATCCTAACATGGTGTGACTCTTATGGGACACTCAACGTGAGCACTTGACTGGAGGTAAGGCCTGAATTCCAATGCAGAGGCGGAGGCAGGGAGCAGATTCCAAGAGGCCAAAGTCACTGCTCTTCATTATTTGAAAGGCATTAGGCTTTTCAGGCCACCTAGGAGCCTCGTGTGGGCACAGTATTCCCTGCCAGAGCACTGAGTATCCCCAGGCTTTCCTGGGTCTGCTAAGCAAACATCCAGGACCGCAGCCCTTCCGATTCACTCTGTGTACGCCGAGTGTAGGGAAACGCATTACAGTCTTTCTTGAGAGAGCTTGATTACACCAACACTCTCACAGCTTCACGAACACCTTTCTAACAAGCTCCAACATGTCGCGGAAGTCTGACACATTGCATTAACGTGATGTCCACTAAGAAAAAGACTTGACTTCGCATTCCATCTAGGACCTCCTACCTGAAGTCTTCCGAGCCTGCCATGGTCACCGTATTCCCTGCAAGAACACTGAGTATACCCAACCTCCCCTGGGCCTGCTAAGGAAGATCAGTGCCCGTAGCCTTCAGATTCACTCTTTGTAGGCTGACTGTAGGACAACACACTGCACTCTTTCTTGGGAGAGCTTGAATTCCCCAGGACTCCCACAGGTTCACAAACACCGTTCCAGCCAGGTCAATCATGCTGTGGAAGTCGTACACATTGCCCTAGTCTGAGCTGCAGTGAGGAAAACCCTCGGCTTTGCATTCCATCTAGGGCTTCCTACCTGAATTCACCCTACCTCTAGGAGAAAGTCGGATTGCATTCCTACTGCAACTATAGCCCATTTCTTCGTGTAGCACAGCAGGATTTCGAAGAGGCACAGGCCAGGAGGCCTAGCCAGGGCGTTTCATGCTGGAGGCAATTTGCTAGATGCAAAACAACCTGCTTCAAGCCGTTGATTCAGGGAAGGATCCACTGTGTAATCACTGTCTCTTTTGACTTTTGAGAAAGCATAGGGATGTATGCTCCCTGTGCCCATGGAAATGGGGGCCTAATGGTACTAACCTTGCCTTCCAATTTTGAAAGCTCCATTCCTGCTGCCTTGAAGCCTCCTGAAATTCCGTACTGTTGATAGGCCCTAGCCAACGTAGCATGGGTCTTGGAAGAAAACACGGTTTCTCTAACTCCACCGGTTGCTTCCATGGTACTCGTGGATCTCATCCTGCCATGCTCCAGAGCTGAGGGGAAACTCATAGTGAGAACTTGCATCAAGGGTAGGCCCTGAAAGGCCACGCAGAAAGGGAAGCATGCAGCTGCTTCCATGAGGTCTTCATCGCTGTTTTGCTTTATTTGAGAGGAAGTGCCCTTCTCCGGATCCTGGCCCCCTTGGGTGTGCATCATTTTCCCTCCAAGAACACTGAGTACTCTGAGACCCCTGTGGGCCTGAATAGCAACGTCGTGGTGCATAGGTCCTTCGGAGGCCCTCTGTGTATGCCGAGTAACAGGCAACACACTGCACGTTACGTCAGGAGAGCTATATTTCCAGAGCCCTTGAACAGCCTCAGGTCCACATTTCCAGACTGTCCACCGTGCCCTGGAAGTGTTCGTCAAGGCCCTCGTCTGAGCTGCTATGGGAAAACACTCTGCTTACAATTTTTTGAGGACCTCGTAACTGAAGTCACTCTACTTAATGTGAATGCAACATGGTAGTATGGTGTGGCACTCATGTGACACTCAACATGAGCACTTCACTGGATGTAAGGCCCTGAAATCCAAAGCACAGTCAGAGGCAGACAGCAGTTTCCATCAGGCCCTCGTCACTGCTCTGCATTATTGGAAAGGCAGTAGGCTTTTCAGGACACCTAGGAGCCTCGTGTGGGCACAGTATTCCCTGCAAGAGCACTGAGTACCCCCAGGCTCTCCTAGGTCAGTGAAGCAACATCCAGGACCGTAGCCCTTCCAAGTCACTCATTGTACGCCGAGTGTAGGGCGACACATTATGCTCTTACCCCAACACTCACAGCTTCACGAACACTGTTCTAGCCAGCTGCAACATGCTGCAGAAGTCTGCCACATTGCATTAATGTGACCTGCACTAGTAAAAAGACTTGGCTTCACATTCCATCTAGGACCTCCTACCTGAAGTCATAGGACCCTGGCAAGGGCACCGAATTCCCTGCTAGAACACTGAGTACCCTCAAACTCCCGTGTGCTTGCTAAGCAACGAGTCCCATAGCACTTGCAATCTCTCTGTGTAGGCCGATTGTAGAGCAGCAGAGTGCACTCTTGGGAGAGCTTGAATTCCCCAGGACTCCCACAGGTTCATGAACACCATTCCAGCCAGTTTCAATATGCATTGGATTCGGAAACTTTACCCTAGTCTGAGCTCCAGTGAGCAAAACACTCGGCTTCGCATACAATCGTGGACCTCCTACCTGAAGTCACCCTGCCTCTAGGAGAAAGTCGGCTTGCATTCCTACTGCAACTAACTCAACTTGAGCACTTGTCTTGAGGTTTGGCCCTGAGGAGAAATGCAGAAAGGGAGGCCTGCGGCTGTTTCCATGAACTCTTCATCGCTGTTCTGCTTTATTTGTGAGGAAGTACTCCGAATCCTGGGCCCCTCCGGTGTGCATCATTTTCCCTCCAAGATCACTGAGTACCATTCGATGCCTGTGGGCCTGCTGAGCAACGTTGAGACGCATAGGTCCCTCAGAGGCCCTCTGTGTATGTCAAATGACGGTCAACACACTGCACGTCACTTCAGGGGAGTTACATTTCCAGAGCACTCAAACAGCCTAAACACCACATTTCCAGACAGTCCACCGTGCCCTGGAAGTCTTCGTCAAGGAGCTCATCTGACCTGCCATGAGCAAACATTCTGCTTACAAGTGTTCGAGGACCTCGTACCTGAAGTCACTCTACTTAAGGTGAAATCCCTCATCCTAACATGATGTGGCACTCACAGGACACTCAACGTGAGCACTTGCCTGGAGGTAAGGCCCTGAATTCCAGTGCAGAGGCGAAGGCAGACAGCAGTTTCCATGAGGCCAGATTCACTGCTCTGCTTTATTTCAAAGGCAGTAGGATTTTCAGTACACATAGGAGCCTCGTGTGGGCACCGCATTCCCTGCAAGAACACAGAGTACCCTCTGGCTCCCCTGAGTCTGCTGAGAAACATCCATGCCCGTAGCCCTTCCAGTACCTCTGTGTATGCTGAGTGTAAGGCAACACACTGTACTCTGTGTTGGGAGAGCTTGATTTCCCCAGCACTCTCACAGCTTCACAATCACCGTTCTAGCCAGCTCCATCATGCTGCCGATGTCGGAATCATTGCCTGAGTCTGAGCTGCACTGAGAACACTCGGCTTCGCATTCCATCTTGGACCTCCTACGTGATGTCATAGCAGCCTGGCATGTGCACAGTATTCTGTGCAAGAACTTGGTCTCCCCAATCTACCCTGATCCTTCTAAGCATCATCCAGGGTTTTAGTCCTTCGGAGTCACTCTGTGTAGGCCGAGTGTAGGCACTCTTTCTTGGGAGAGGTTGATTTACCCAGGAATCCCACAGGTTCACTAACACCGTTCTAGCCAGCTCCAATATGCCGTGGATATCGGACACATTTCCCTTGTCTGTGCTGCCCTGAGAAAAACACTCGGCTTCAACTTTCATTTAGGACCTCCTTCGTGAAGTCACCCTCCCTGTAGGAGAAAGCCAGCTTGCCTTTCCACTGCACCTAAAGCCCATATCTTCATGTAGCATAGCAGGCTTTTGAACAGGCACAGGCCCGGAAGCCTCGCCAGGGCATACTTTCCTGGGGACCATCCAGATATCAAATTCGTAGCATGCGGGTACTGCTTTCCTCCTAAGCTCTGCAGTCGCAGCCAGCTTCAAGGTGTTCCTTTTGTGAATAGACTCTCGTGGAGGTGCTGCTGGAGACGGCCTGTGCTTCTATGCTCTTTCAGAATTCTGCCAGAATTCCTTTCCTGGGCACCATCCAGATATCACATTCGTAGCATGCGGGGAATGCTTTCCTCCTAAGCTCTGCATTTGCAGCCAGATTCAAGGTGTTCCTTTTGTGGATAGACTCTCATGGAGATGCTGCTGAATTCGGCCTCTGCTTCTATGCTGTTTGAGAAGGCTGTCAGAATTCCTTTCCTGGGCACCATCCAGATTTCACATTCGTAGCATCAGTGTACTACGTTGCTCCTAAGCTGTGCATTCGCAGGCAGCTACAAGGTGTTCCTTTTGTGGATAGACTCTCGTTGGGATGCTGCTGGAGACGGGCTCTGCTTCTATGCCCTTTCAGAATTCTGCCAGAATTCCTTTCCTGGGAACCATCCAGATATCACATTCGTAGCATGCTTGTACTGCTTTGCTCCTAAATTCTGCCTTCGCAGCCAGCTTCAAGGTATTCCTTTTGTGGATAGACTCTCGTGGAGATGCTGCTGAAGTCGGTCTCTGCTTCTATGCTCTTTGAGAATTCTGCCAGAATTCCTTTCCTGGGCACCATCCAGATATGAAATTCGTAGCATGCGGGTATTGCTTTCCTCATAAGCTCTGCAGTCGCAGCCAGCTTCAAGGTGTTCCTTTTGTGAATAGACTCTCGTGGAGGTGCTGCAGGAGACGGCCTGTGCTTCTATGCTCTTTCAGAATTCTGCCAGAATTCCATTCCTGGGCACCATACAGATATCAAATTCGTAGCATGCGGGTACTACGTTGCTACTAAGCTGTGCATTCGCTGGCAGCTACAAGGTGTTCCTTTTGTTGATAGACTCTCGTGGGGATGTTGCTGGAGACGGGCTCTGCTTCTATGCCCTTTCAGAATTCTGCCAGAATTCCTTTCCTGGGCACCATCCAGATATCACATTCGTAGCATGCGGGTACTGCTTTCCTCCAAAGCACTGCTTTCGCAGCCAGCTTCAAGATGTTCCTTTTGTGGATAGACTCTCGTGGAGATGCTGCTGAAGTCGGCTTCTGCTTCTATGCTCTTTGAGAATTCTGCCAGTATTCCTTTCCTGGGCACCATCCAGATATCATATTCGTAGCATGCCGGTACTGCTTTCCTCCTAAGCTCTGCATTCGCAGCCAGCTTCAAGGTGTTCCTTTTGTGGATACACTCTCGTGGAGATGCTGCTGAAGTCAGCCTCTGCTTCTATGCTCTTTGAGAAGGCTGTCAGAATTCCTTTCCTGTGCACCATCTAGATATCACATTCGTAGAATGCGGGTACTAGTTTGCTCCTAAGCTGTGCATTCGCACGCAGCTACAAGGTGTTCCTTTTGTGGATAGACTCTCGTGGAGATGCTGCTGGAGAAGGGCTCTGCGTCTATGCTCTTTGAGAAGGCTGTCAGAATTCCTTTCCTGTGCACTATCCAGAAATCACATTCGTAGCATGCAGGTACTGCTTTCCTCCTAAGCTCTGCATTCGCAGGCAGGTACAACGTGTTCCTTTTGTGGATAGACTCTCGTGGAGATGCTGCTGGAGACAGGCTCTGCTTTTTTGCTCTTTGAGAAGGCTGCCAGAATTCCTTTCCCGTGCACCATCCAGATATCACATTCGTAGCATGCAGGTACTGCTTTCCTCCTAAGCTGTGCATTCGCAGGCAGCTACAAGGTGTTCCTTTTGTAGATAGACTCTTGTGGAGATGCAGCGGAAGTCAGCCTCTGCTTCTATGCTCTTTGAGAAGGCTGTCAGAATTCCTTTCCTGTGCACCATCCAGATATCACATTCGTAGAATGCGGGTACTATTTTGCTCCTAAGCTGTGCATTCGCAGGAAGCTTCAAGGTGTTCCTTTTGTGGATAGACTCTCGTGGAGGAGCTGCTGGAGACGGCCTGTGCGTCTATGCTCTTACAGAATTCTGCCAGAATACCTTTCCTTGGCACCATCCAGATATCAAATTCGTAGCATGCGGGTACTGCTGTCCTCATAAGCTCTGCATTCGCAGCCAGCTTCAAGGTGTTCCTTTTGTGCATAGACTCTCGTGGAGGTGCTGCTGGAGACGGCCTGTGCTTCTATGCTCTTTCAGAATTCTGTCAGAATTCCATTCCCGGGAACCATCCAGATATCATATTCGTAGCATGCGGGTACTTCTTTCCTCCTAATCTGTGCATTCGCAGGCAGCTTCAAGGTGTTCCTTTTGTGGATAGACTCTCGTGGAGATGCTGCTGGAGACGGGCTCTGCTTCTATGCTCTTTCAGAATTCTGCCAGAATTCCTTTCCGGGACACCAACCAGATATCACATTCGTAGCATGCGGGTACTGCGTTCCTCCTAAGCTCTGCATTGGCAGCCAGCCTCAAGGTGTTCCATTTGTGGATAGACTCTCGTGGAGGTGCTGCTGGAGACGGCCTGTGCTTATATGGTCTTTCAGAATTCTGCCAGAATTCCTTTCCTGGGCACCATCCAGATATCACATTCGTAGCATGCGGGTACTGCTTTCCTCCTAAGCTCTGCATTCGCAGCCAGCTTCAAGGAGTTCCTTTTTTGGATAGACTCTCGTGGAGATGCTGCTGAAGTCGACCTCTGCTTCTATGCTGTTTGAGAAGGCAGCTTTGAGGAACCTCTTACCGTCGCATCTGCCAAGTACAGCCTTCTGCCTCTCTCCAATGCTCACTTACCTGTGAGAGTTTGTCTTTCCCTTGGAGAAACAGAGAGCCCTTTTCCTGAAGGGAAAACGTCCGTTCTCTGTTCTTCCCTTGCACACAGGGAAATGCCTTCACGGCTGGTGTTGGGCCTTTACCCACTAGAGGGAGGGCAGCTTCCCATGCACTTTGGAGATGGCACTCCTGCAGCGCTGTGGGCCATGACTGTGCTTCTCAGACAGTAAACTACCCTTTGCATTCGAAGAGGGCACGCTCGGAATGGGAAGTCTCTTTTCTCTGGGAGAGGTGGGTGGTAGCACTGTGCCGGTGTATTGGGTGGCTTACGGCCCACTAGCAATGTTTCTGCTCGCCACTGTCGGGAGAAACGTTGTGCAGCTAAGCTCACTTAGGAAGTACAAGTGCCAGAATTGCTTTCCGGGGAACCATCCAAATATCACATTCGTAGCATGCAGGTACAGCTTTCCTCCAAAGCTCTGCATTCGCAGCCAGCTTCAAGGTGATCCTTTTGTGGATAGACTCTCGTGGAGATGCTGCTGAAGTCGGCCTCTGCTTCTATGCTCTTTGAGAAGGCTGTCAGAATTCCTTCCCTGGGCACCATCCAGATATCACATTCGTAGCATGGGGGTACTACTTGGCGCCTAAGCTGTGCATTCGCAGGCAGCTTCAAGGAGTTCCTTTTGTGGATAGACTGTCTTGGATCTGCTGCTACAGACGGCCTCGGCTTCTATGCTCTTTCAGAATTCTGCCAGAATTCCTTTCCGGGGTACCATCCACATATCATATTCGTAGCATGCGGGTACTGCTATCCTATTAAGCTCTGCATTTGCAGTCAGCTTCAAGGTGTTCCTTTTCTGGATAAACTCTCGTGGAGATGGTGCTGAAGTCGGCCTCTGCTTCTATGCTGTTTGAGAAGGCTGTCAGAATTTCTTTCCTGTGCACCATCTAGATATCACATTCGTAGCATGGGGGTATTACTTTGCTCCTAAGCTGTGCATTCGCAGGCAGCTTCAAGGTATTCCTTTCGTGGATAGACTCTCGTGGAGATGCTGCTGCAGACGGGCTCTGCTTCTATGCTCTTTGAGAAGGCTGTCAGAATTGCTTTCCGGGGCACCATCCAGATATCACATTCGTAGCATGCGGGTACTGCTTTCCTCCTAAGCTCTGCCTTCGCAGCCAGCGTCAAGGTGTTCCTGTTGTGCAGAGACTCTCGTGGAGATGCTGCTGAAGACGACCTCTGATTCTAATTCTCTTTGAGAAAGCTCTCAGAATTCCTTTCCTGGGCACCATCCAGATATCACATTCGTAGCATGCGGGTTCTTCTTTGCTCCCAAGCTCAGCATTCGCAGCCAGCTTCAAGGTGTTCCTGTTGTGGAGAGACTCTCGTGGAGATGCCGCTGGAGACGGCCTCTTCTTCTATGCTCTTTGAGTAGGCAGCTTTGAGGAACCTCTTACCGTCGCATCTGCCAAGTACAGCCTTCTGCCTGTCTCCAATGCTCACTTACCTGTGAGAGCTTGTCTTTCCTTTGGAGAAACAGAGAGCCCTTTTCCTGAACGGAAAACGTCCGTTCTCTGTTTTTCTCTTGCACACAGGGAAATGACTTCACGGTGGGTGTTGGGCCTTTACGCACTCGAGGGAGGGCAGCTTCCCATTCACTTTGGAGATGGCACTCCTGCAGCGCTGTGGGCAATGACTGTGCTTCTCAGACAGTAAACTACCCTTTGCATTCCAAGAGGGCACGCACGGAATGGGAAGTCTCTGTTCTCTGGGAGAGGTGGGTGGTAGCACTGTGCCGGTGTATTGGGTGGCAAACGGCCCACTAGCAATGTTTCTGCTCGCCACTGTCGGGAGAAACGTTGTGCATCTCAAAGAGCATAGAAGCACAGGCTGACTTCAGCAGCATCTCCACGAGAGTCTATCCACAAAAGGAACACCTTGGAGCTGGCTGCGAATGCAGAGCTTAGGAGGAAAGCAGTACCCGCATGCTACGAATTTCATAACTGGATGGTGCCCAGGAAAGGAATTCTGACAGAATTCTCAAAGAGCATAGAAGTAGAGGCCGACTTCAGCAGCATCTCCACGAGAGTCTATGCACAAAAGGAACACCTTGAAGCTGGCTGCGAAGGGAGAGCTTAGGAGGAAAGCAGTACCCGAATGCTAGGAATGTGATATCTGGATGGTGCCCAGGAAAGGAATTCTGGCAGAATTCTGAAAGAGCATAGAAGCAGAGCCCGTCTCCAGCAGCGACTCCACGAGACTCTATCCACAAAAGGAACACCTTGTAGCTGCCTGCTAATGCACAGCTTAGGAGCCAAGTAGTACCAGCATGCTACGAATGTGAAATCTGGATGGTTTCCAGGAAAGGAATTCTGACAGCCTTCTCAAACAGCATAGAGGCAGAGGCCGACTTCCGCAGATTCTCCATCAGAGTCTATCCACAAAAGGAACACCTTGAACCTGGCTGCTAATGCAGAGCTTAGGAGGAAAGCAGTACCCGCATGCTACGAATGTGATATCTGGATGATGCACAGGAAAGGAATTCTGACAGCCTTCTCAAAGAGCATAGAAGCAGAGCCCGTCGCCTGCAGCACCTCCACGAGAGTCTATTCACAAAAGGAACACCTTGAAGCTGGCTGCGACTGCAGAGCTTAGGAGGAAAGCACTACCAGCATGCTACGGATGTGAAATCTGGATGGTGCCCAGGAAAGGAATACTGACAGCCTTCTCAAACAGCATAGACGCAGGGGCCGACTTCAGCAGCATCTCCATGAAAGTCTATCCACAAAAGGAACACCTTGTAGCTGGCTGCTAATGCAGAGCATAGGGGGAATGCAGTCCCCGCATGCTACGAATGTGATATCTGGATGGTGCCCAGGAAAGGAATTCTGGCAGAATTCTGAAAGACCATATAAGCACAGGCCGTCTCCAGCAGCACCTCCACGAGAGTCTATCCACAAAAGGAACACCTTGTAGCTGCCTGCGTATGCACAGCTTAGGAGCAAACTAGTACCCGCATTCTACGAAAGTGATATCTGGATGGTGCACAGGAAAGGAATTCTGACAGCCTATTAAAGAGCATAGAAAGAGAGGCTGACTTCAGCAGCATTTCCAGAAGAGTCTATCCACAAAAGGAACACCTTGAACCTGGCTGCGAATGCAGAGCTTAGTAGGAAAGAAGTACCCGCATGCTACGAATGTGATATCTGGATGTTTCACATGAAAGGAATTCTCGCGGAATTCTGAAAGAGCATAGAAGCAGAGCCAGTCTCCAGCAGCATCTCCACGAGAGTCTATCCACAAAAGGAACACCTTGAAGCTGCCTGCGAATGCACAGATTAGGAGGAAAGCAGTAACCGCATGCTACGAATTTGATATCTGGATGGTCCCCAGGAATGGAATTCTGGCAGAATTCTGAAAGAGCATATAAGCACAGGCCGTCTCCAGCAGCACCTCCACGACAGTCTATGCACAAAAGAAACACCTTGAAGCTGGCTGCGAATGCAGAGCTTAGGAGGAAAGCAGTACCCGCATGCTACGAATGTGATATCTGGATGGTGCCCAGGAAAGGAATTCTGGCAGAATTCTCAAAGAGCATAGAAGCAGAGGCCGACTTCAGCAGCATCTCCACGAGAGTCTATACACAAAACGAACACCTTGTAGCTGCCTGAGAATGCACAGCTTAGGAGGAAAGCAGTACACGCATGTTACGAATTTGATATCTGGATGGTGCCCAGGAAAGGAATTCTGGCAGAATTCTCAAAGAGCATACAAGCAGAGGCCGACTTCAGCAGCATCTCCACGCGAGACTATCCACAAAAGGAACACCTTGAATCTGGCTGCAAATGCAGAGCTTAGGAGGAAAGCAGTCCCCGGATGCTACGAATGTGATATCTGGATGGTGCCCAGGAAAGGAATTCTGGCAGAATTCTGAAAGAGCACAGAAGCACAGGCCGTCTCCAGCAGCACCTCCACGAGAGTCTATCCACAAAAGGAACACCTTGAAGCTGGCTGCGAATGCAGAGCTTAGGGGGAAAGCAGTACCCGCATGCTATGAATGTGATATCTGGATGGAGCCCAGGATAGGAATTCTGACAGCCTTCTCAAAGAGCATAGAAGCAGAGGCTGACTTCAGCTGCTTCTCCACAAGAGTCTATCCACAAAAGGAACACCTTGTAGCTGCCTGCGAATGCACAGCTTAGGAGGAAAGCAGTACCTGCATGCTACGAATGTGATATCTAGATGGTGCACAGGAACGGAATTCTGACAGCCTTCTCAAAGAGCAAAGAAGTAGAGGCTGACTTCAGCAGCATCTCCACGAGAGTCTATCCAAAAAAGGAACACCTTGAAGCTGGCTGCCAATGCAGAGTTTAGGAGGAAAGCAGTACCCGGATGCTACGAATGTGATATCTGGATTGTGCCCAGGAATGGAATTCTGGCAGAATTCTGAAAGAGCATAGAAGCACAGGCCGTCTCCAGCAGCACCTCCACGAGAGTCTATCCACAAAAGGAACACATTGAACCTGGCTGCGAATGCAGAGCTTAGGAGGAAAACAGTACAGGCATGCTACGAATTTGATATCTGGATGGTGCCCAAGAATGGAATTCTGGCAGAATTCTGAAAGAGCATAGAAGCACAGGGCGTCTCCAGCAGCACCTCCACGAGAGTATATCCACAAAAGGAACACCTTGAAGCTGGCTGCGAATGCAGAGCTTAGGATGAAAGAAGTACCCGCATGCTACGAATTTGATATCTGGATGGTGTCCAGGAAAGGAATTCTGGCAGAATTCTCATAGAGCATAGAAGCAGAGGCCGAGTTCAGCAGCATCTCCACGAGAGTCTATCCACAAAAGGAACACCTTGAAGCTGCCTGCGAAGGCAGAGCTTAGGAGGAAAGCAGTACCCGCATGCTACGAATGTGATATCTGGATGGTGCCCAGGAAAGGAATTCTGGCAGAATTCTGAAAGAGCATAGAAGCAGAGCCCGTCTCCAGCAGCATCTCCACGAGAGTCTATCCATAAAAGGAACATCTTGAAGCTGCCTGCGAATGCAGAGCATAGGAAGAAAGCAGTACCCTCATGCTACGAATCGGATATCAGGATGGTGCTCTGGAATGGAATTCTGACAGGCTTCTCTAAGGTCATAAAACAGAGGCTGACTTCACCAGCATCTCCATGAGAGTCTATCCACAAAAGGAACACCTTGAAGCTGGCTGCGAATGCAGAGGTAAAGAGGAAAGCAGTACCCGCATGCTACGAATGTGATATCTGGATGGTGCCCAGGGAAGGATTTCTGGCAGAATTCTGAAAGGGCATAGAAGCAGAGCCCGTCTCCAGCAGCATCTCCACGAGAGTCTATCCACAAAAGGAACACGTTGTAGCTGCCTGCGAATGCACTGCTTAGGAGGAAAGCAGTACCTGCACGCTACGAATGAGAAATCTGGATGGTGCCCAGGAAAGGAATTCTGACAGCCTTCTCAAACAGCATAGAAGCAGAGGCCGACTTCCGCAGCATCTCCATGAGAGTCTATCCACAAAAGGAACACCTTGAACCTGGCTGCTAATGGAGAGCTTAGGAGCAAAGCAGTCCCCGCATGCTACGAATGTCATATCTGGATGGTGCCTAGGAAAGGAATTCTCGCAGAATTCTGAAAGACCATATAAGCACAGGCCGTCTCCAGCAGCACCTCCACTAGAGTCTAACCACAATTGGAACACCTGGAAGCTGGCTGCGAATGCGGAGTTTAGGAGGAAAGCCGTACCCGCATGCTACGAATTTGATATCTGGATGGTTCCCAGGAAAGGAATTCTGGCAGAATTCTCAAAGAGCATAGAAGCGAAGGCCGACTTCAGCAGCATCTCCACGAGAGTCTATCCACAAAAGGAACACCTTGAAGCTGGCTGCGAAGGCAGAGCTAAGGAGGAAAGCAGTACCCGCATGCTCCGAATGTGATATCTGGATGGTGCCCAGGAAAGGAATTCTGGCAGAATTCTGAAAGACCATATAAGCACAGGCCGTCTACAGCAGCACCTCCATGAGAGTCTATCCACAAATGGAACACCTTGAAGCTGGCTGCGAATGCAGAGCTTAGGAGGAAAGCAGTACCCGCATGCTACGAATGTGATATCTCGATGGTGCACAGGAAAGGAATTCTGACAGCCTTCTCAAAGAGCATAGAAGCAGAGCCCGTCTCCTGCAGCACCTCCACGAGAGTCTATTCACAAAAGGAACACCTTGAACCTGGCTGCGACTGCAGAGCTTAGGAGGAAAGCAGTACCGTATGCTCCGAACGTGATACCTGGATGGTGCCCAGGAAAGGAATTCTGGCAGAATTCTGAAAGAGCATAGAAGCAGAGCCCGTGTCCAGCAGCATCTCCACGAGAGTCTATCCACAAAAGGAACACCTTGTAGCTGCCTGCGAATGCACAGCTTAGGAGGAAAGCAGTACCTGCATGCTACGAATGTGATATCTAGATGGTGCACAGGAAAGGAATTCTGACAGCCTTCTCAAAGAACAGAGAAGCAGATGCTGACTTCAGCAGCATCTCCACGAGAGTCTATCCACAAAAGGAACACCTTGGAGCTGGATGCGAATGCAGAGCTTAGGAGGAAAGCAGTACCCGCATGCTACGAATTTTATATCTGGATGGTGCCCAGGAAAGGAATTCTGACAGAATTCTCAAAGAGCATAGAAGTAGAGGCCGACTTCAGCAGCATCTCCACGAGAGTCTATGCACAAAAGGAACACCTTGAAGCTGGCTGCGAAGGGAGAGCTTAGGAGGAAAGCAGTACCCGAATGCTAGGAATGTGATATCTGGATGGTGCCCAGGAAAGGAATTCTGGCAGAATTCTGAAAGAGCATAGAAGCAGAGCCCGTCTCCAGCAGCGTCTCCACGAGACTCTATCCACAAAAGGAACACCTTGTAGCTGCCATCTAATGCACAGCTTAGGAGCCAAGTAGTACCAGCATGCTACGAATGTGAAATCTGGATGGTTCCCAGGAAAGGAATTCTGACAGCCTTCTCAAACAGCATAGAGGCAGAGGCCGACTTCCGCAGATTCTCCATCAGAGTCTATCCACAAAAGGAACACCTTGAACCTGGCTGCTAATGCAGAGCTTAGGAGGAAAGCATTCCCCGCATGCTACGAATGTGATATCTGGATGGTGCCCAGGAAAGGAATTCTGGCAGAATTCTGAAAGACCATATAAGCAGAGGCCGTCTCCATCAGCACCTCCACCAGAGTCCATCCACAAATGGAACACCTTGAAGCTGGCTGCGAATGCAGAGCTTAGGAGGAAAGCAGTACCCGCATGCTACGAATTTGATATCTGGATGGTGCCCAGTAAATAGAATTCTGGCAGAATTCTGAAAGAGTATAGAAGCACAAGCCATCTCCAGCAGCATCTCCACGAGACTCTATCCACAAAGGAACACGTTATAGCTGCCTGCGAATGCACAGCTAAGGAGGAAAGCAGTACCTGCATGTTACGAATGTGATATCTGTATGGTGCACAGGAAAGGAATTCTGACAGCCTTCTCAAAGGGCATAGAAGCAGAGACCGTCTCCAAAAGCATCTCCACGAGAGTCTATCCACAAAAGGAACACCCTGTAGCTGCCTGCTAATGCACAGCTTAGGAGCAAACTGGTACCCGCATGCTACGAATGTGATCTCTGGATGGTGCACAGGAAAGGAATTCTGACAGCCTTCTCAAAGAGCATAGAAGCAGAGGCTGACTTCAGCAGCATCTCCAGAAGAGTCTATGCACAAAAGTAACACCTAGAAGCTGGCTGCAAATGCAGAGCTTAGGAGGAAAGCAGAACCCGCATGCTACGAATTTGATATCTGGATGGTGCCCAGGAAAGGAATTCTGGAAGAATTCTCAAAGTGCATAGAAGCAGAGGCTGACTTCAGCAGCATCTCCACGAGAGTCTATCCACAAAACGAACACCTTGAAGCTGCCTGCGAATGCAGAGCCTAGGAGGAAAGCAGTACCCGCATGCTACGAATGATATATCTAGACGGTGCTCAGGAATAGAATTCTGGCAGAATGCTGAAAGAGCATAGAAGCACAGGCCGTCTCCAGCAGCACCTCCACGAGAGGCTATCCACAAAAGGAACACCTTGAAGCTGGCTGCGAATGCAGAGCTTATGAGGACAGCAGTACCCGCATGCTACGAATTTGATATCTGGATGGTGCCCAGGAAAGGAATTCTGGCAGAATTCTCAAAGAGCATAGAAGCAGAGGCTGACTTCAGCAGCATCTCCACGAGAGTCTATCCACAAAAGGAACACCTTGAAGCTGCCTGCGAATGCAGAGCCTAGGAGGAAAGCAGTACCCGCATGCTACGAATGTTATATCTAGATGGTGCTCAGGAATAGAATTCTGGCAGAATGCTGAAAGAGCATAGAAGCAGAGCCCGTCTCCAGCAGCATCTCCACGAGAGTCTATCCATAAAAGGAACATCTTGAAGCTGCCTGCGAATGCAGAGCATAGGAAGAAAGCAGTACACTCATGTACGAATCGGATATCAGGATGGTGCTCAGGAATGGAATTCTGACAGGCTTCTCTAAGGTCATAAAACAGAGAGTGACTTCACCAGCATCTCCATGAGAGTCTATCCACAAAAGGAACACCTTGAAGCTGGCTGCGAATGCAGAGGTAAAGAGGAAAGCAGTACCCGCATGCTACGAATGTGAAATCTGGATGGTGCACAGAAAAGGAATTCTGACAGCCTTCTCAAAGAGCACAGAAGCAGAGCCCGTCTCCAGCAGCAACTCCACGAGAGTCTATCCACAAAAGGAACACCTTGTAGCTGCCTGCGAATGCACAGCTTAGGAGCAAACTACTACCCGCATTCTACGAATGTGATATCTGGATGGTGCCAAGGAAAGGAATTCTGACCGCCTTCTCAAAGAGCATAGAAGCAGAGCCCGTCTCCAGCAGCATCTCCACGAGACTCTATCCACAAAAGGAACACCTTGTAGCTGCCTGCTAATGCACAGCTTAGGAGCCAAGTAGTACCAGCATGCTACGAATGAGAAATCTGGATGGTGCCCAGGAAAGGAATTCTGACAGCCTTCTCAAACAGCATAGAAGCAGAGGCCGACTTCCGCAGCATCTCCATGAGAGTCTATCCACAAAAGGAACACCTTGAACCTGGCTGCTAATGGAGAGCTTAGGAGGAAAGCAGTCCCCGCATGCTACGAATGTCATATCTGGATGGTGCCTAGGAAAGGAATTCTCGCAGAATTCTGAAAGACCATATAAGCACAGGCCGTCTCCAGCAGCACCTCCACGAGAGTCTAACCACAATTGGAACACCTGGAAGCTGGCTGCGAATGCGGAGTTTAGGAGGAAAGCCGTACCCGCATGCTACGAATTTGATATCTGGATGGTTCCCAGGAAAGGAATTCTGGCAGAATTCTCAAAGAGCATAGAAGCGAAGGCCGACTTCAGCAGCATCTCCACGAGAGTCTATCCACAAAAGGAACACCTTGAAGCTGGCTGCGAAGGCAGAGCTAAGGAGGAAAGCAGTACCCGCATGCTCCGAATGTGATATCTGGATGGTGCCCAGGAAAGGAATTCTGGCAGAATTCTGAAAGACCATATAAGCACAGGCCGTCTACAGCAGCACCTCCATGAGAGTCTATCCACAAATGGAACACCTTGAAGCTGGCTGCGAATGCAGAGCTTAGGAGGAAAGCAGTACCCGCATGCTACGAATGTGATATCTGGATGGTGCACAGGAAAGGAATTCTGACAGCCTTCTCAAAGAGCATAGAAGCAGAGCCCGTCTCCTGCAGCACCTCCACGAGAGTCTATTCACAAAAGGAACACCTTGAAGCTGGCTGCGACTGCAGAGCTTAGGAGGAAAGCAGTAACGTATGCTCCGAACGTGATATCTGGATGGTGCCCAGGAAAGGAATTCTGGCAGAATTCTGAAAGAGCATAGAAGCAGAGCCCGTCTCCAGCAGCATCTACACCAGAGTCTATCCACAAAAGGAACACCTTGTAGCTGCCTGCGAATGCACAGCTTAGGAGGAAAGCAGTACCTGCATGCTACGAATGTGATATCTAGATGGTGCACAGGAAAGGAATTCTGACAACCTTCTCAAAGATCATAGAAGCAGAGGCTGACTTCAGCAGCATCTCCACGAGAGTCCATCCACAAAAGGAACACCTTGAAGCTGGCTGCCAATGCAGAGCTTAGGAGGAAAGCAGTACCCGGATGCTACGTATGTGATATCTGGATGGTTCCCAGGAATGGAATTCTGGCAGAATTCTGAAAGAGCATAGAAGCACAGGCCGTCTCCAGCAGCACCTCCACGAGAGTATATCCACAAAAGGAACACCTTGAAGCTGGCTGCGAATGCAGAGCTTAGGAGGAAATCAGTACCCGCATGCTACGAAATTTATATCTGGATGGTGCCCAGGAAAGGAATTCTGGCAGAATTCTCATAGAGCATAGAAGCAGACGCCGAATTCAGAAGCATCTCCACGAGAGTCTATCCACAAAAGGAACACCTTGAAGCTGCCTGCGAAGGCAGAGCTTAGTAGCAGACTAGTACCCGCATTCTACGAATGTGATATCTGGATGGTGCCCAGGAAAGGAATTCTGGCAGAATTCTGAAAGAGCATAGAAGCAGAGCCCGTCTCCAGCAGCATCTCCACGAGACTCTATCCACAAAAGGAACACCTTGTAGCTGCCTGCGAATGCACAGCTTAGTAGCAGACTAGTACCCGCATTCTACGAATGTGATATCTGGATGGTGCACAAGAAAGGAATTCTGACAGCCTTCTCAAAGAACAGAGAAGCAGATGCTGACTTCAGCAGCATCTCCACGAGAGTCTATCCACAAAAGGAACACCTTGGAGCTGGATGCGAATGCAGAGCTTAGGAGGAAAGCAGTACCCGCATGCTACGAATTTTATATCTGGATGGTGCCCAGGAAAGGAATTCTGGCAGAATTCTCAAAGAGCATAGAAGTAGAGGCCGACTTCAGCAGCATCTCCACGAGAGTCTATCCACAAAAGGAACACCTTGTAGCTGCCTGCTAATGCACAGCTTAGGAGCAAAGTAGTACCAGCATGCTACGAATGTGAAATCTGGATGGTTCCCAGGAAAGGAATTCTGACAGCCTTCTCAAACAGCATAGAGGCAGAGGCCGACTTCCGCAGATTCTCCATCAGAGTCTATCCACAAAAGGAACACCTTGAACCTGGCTGCTAATGCAGAGCTTAGGAGGAAAGCAGTACCCGCATGCTACGAATGTGATATCTGGATGGTGCCCAGGAAAGGAATTCTGGCAGAATTCTGAAAGACCATATAAGCAGAGGCCGTCTCCATCAGCACCTCCACCAGAGTCTATCCACAAATGGAACACCTTGAAGCTGGCTGCTACTGCAGAGCTTAGGAGGAAAGCAGTACCCGCATGCTACGAATGTGATATCTGGATGATGCACAGCAAAGGAATTCTGACAGCCTTCTCAAAGAGCATAGAAGCAGAGCCCGTCGCCTGCAGCACCTCCACGAGAGTCTATTCACAAAAGGAACACCTTGAAGCTGGCTGCGACTGCAGAGCTTAGGAGGCAAGCAGTACCAGCATGCTACGAATGTGAAATCTGGATGGTGCCCAGGAAAGGAATTCTGACAGCCTTCTCAAACAGCATAGACGCAGGGGCCGACTTCAGCAGCATCTCCATGAAAGTCTATCCACAAAAGGAAAACCTTGTAGCTGGCTGCTAATGCAGAGCATATGGGGAATGCAGTCCCCGCATGCTACGAATGTGATATCTGGATGGTGCCCAGGAAAGGAATTCTGGCAGAATTCTGAAAGAGCAAAGAAGCACAGGCCGTCTCCAGCAGCACCTCCACGAGAGTCTATCCACAAAAGGAACACCTTGAAGCTGGCTGCGAATGCAGAGCTTAGGAGGAAAGCAGTACCCGCATGCTACGAATTTGATATCTGGATGGTGCCCCGGAAAGGAATTCTGGCAGAATTCTCAAAGAGCATAGAAGCAGAGGCCGACTTCAGCAGCATCTCCACGAGACTCGATCCACAAAAGGAACACCTTGTAGCTGCCTGCGAATGCACAGCTTAGGAGGAAAGCAGTACCCGCATGCTACGAATTTGATATCTGGATGGTGCCCAGTAAATGGAATTCTGGCAGAATTCTGAAAGAGCATAGAAGCACAAGCCATCTCCAGCAGCATCTCCACGAGACTCTATCCACAAAGGAACACGTTATAGCTGCCTGCGAATGCACAGCTAAGGAGGAAAGCAGTACCTGCATGTTACGAATGTGATATCTGTATGGTGCACAGGAAAGGAATTCTGACAGCCTTCTCAAAGGGCATAGAAGCAGAGACCGTCTCCAAAAGCATCTCCACGAGAGTCTATCCACAAAAGGAACACCCTGTAGCTGCCTGCTAATGCACAGCTTAGGAGCAAACTGGTACCCGCATGCTACGAATGTGATCTCTGGATGGTGCACAGGAAAGGAATTCTCACAGCCTTCTCAAAGAGCATAGAAGCAGAGGCTGACTTCAGCAGCATCTCCAGAAGAGTCTGTGCACAAAAGTAACACCTAGAAGCTGGCTGCAAATGCAGAGCTTAGGAGGAAAGCAGAACCCGCATGCTACGAATTTGATATCTGGATGGTGCCCAGGAAAGGAATTCTGGAAGAATTCTCAAAGTGCATAGAAGCAGAGGCTGACTTCAGCAGCATCTCCACGAGAGTCTATCCAAATAACGAACACCTTGAAGCTGGCTGCGAATACAGAGCTTAGGAGGAAAGCAGTACCCGCATTCTACGAATGTGATCTCTGGATGGTGCACAGGAAAGGAATTCTGACAGCCTTCTCAAAGAGCATAGAAGCAGAGGCTGACTTCCGCAGCATCTCCAGAAGAGTCTATGCACAAAAGTAACACCTAGAAGCTGGCTGCAAATGCAGAGCTTAGGAGGAAAGCAGAACCCGCATGCTACGAATTTGATATCTGGATGGTGCCCAGGAAAGGAATTCTGGAAGAATTCTCAAAGTGCATAGAAGCAGAGGCCGACTTCAGCAGCATCTCCACGAGAGTCTATCCACAAAAGGAACACCTTGTAGCTGCCTGCTAATGCACAGCTTAGGAGCAAAGTAGTACCAGCATGCTACGAATGTGAAATCTGGATGGTTCCCAGGAAAGGAATTCTGACAGCCTTCTCAAACAGCATAGAGGCAGAGGCCGACTTCCGCAGATTCTCCATCAGAGTCTATCCACAAAAGGAACACCTTGAACCTGGCTGCTAATGCAGAGCTTAGGAGGAAAGCAGTACCCGCATGCTACGAATGTGATATCTGGATGGTGCCCAGGAAAGGAATTCTGGCAGAATTCTGAAAGACCATATAAGCAGAGGCCGTCTCCATCAGCACCTCCACCAGAGTCTATCCACAAATGGAACACCTTGAAGCTGGCTGCTACTGCAGAGCTTAGGAGGAAAGCAGTACCCGCATGCTACGAATGTGATATCTGGATGATGCACAGGAAAGGAATTCTGACAGCCTTCTCAAAGAGCATAGAAGCAGAGCCCGTCGCCTGCAGCACCTCCACGAGAGTCTATTCACAAAAGGAACACCTTGAAGCTGGCTGCGACTGCAGAGCTTAGGAGGCAAGCAGTACCAGCATGCTACGAATGTGAAATCTGGATGGTGCCCAGGAAAGGAATTCTGACAGCCTTCTCAAACAGCATAGACGCAGGGACCGACTTCAGAAGCATCTCCATGAAAGTCTATCCACAAAAGGAAAACCTTGTAGCTGGCTGCTAATGCAGAGCATATGGGGAATGCAGTCCCCGCATGCTACGAATGTGATATCTGGATGGTGCCCAGGAAAGGAATTCTGGCAGAATTCTGAAAGAGCAAAGAAGCACAGGCCGTCTCCAGCAGCACCTCCACGAGAGTCTATCCACAAAAGGAACACCTTGAAGCTGGCTGCGAATGCAGAGCTTAGGAGGAAAGCAGTACCCGCATGCTACGAATTTGATATCTGGATGGTGCCCCGGAAAAGAATTCTGGCAGAATTCTCAAAGAGCATAGAAGCAGAGGCCGACTTCAGCAGCATCTCCACGAGACTCGATCCACAAAAGGAACACCTTGTAGCTGCCTGCGAATGCACAGCTTAGGAGGAAAGCAGTACCCGCATGCTACGAATTTGATATCTGGATGGTGCCCAGTAAATGGAATTCTGGCAGAATTCTGAAAGAGCATAGAAGCACAAGCCATCTCCAGCAGCATCTCCACGAGACTCTATCCACAAAGGAACACGTTATAGCTGCCTGCGAATGCACAGCTAAGGAGGAAAGCAGTACCTGCATGTTACGAATGTGATATCTGTATGGTGCACAGGAAAGGAATTCTGACAGCCTTCTCAAAGGGCATAGAAGCAGAGACCGTCTCCAAAAGCATCTCCACGAGAGTCTATCCACAAAAGGAACACCCTGTAGCTGCCTGCTAATGCACAGCTTAGGAGCAAACTGGTACCCGCATGCTACGAATGTGATCTCTGGATGGTGCACAGGAAAGGAATTCTCACAGCCTTCTCAAAGAGCATAGAAGCAGAGGCTGACTTCAGCAGCATCTCCAGAAGAGTCTGTGCACAAAAGTAACACCTAGAAGCTGGCTGCAAATGCAGAGCTTAGGAGGAAAGCAGAACCCGCATGCTACGAATTTGATATCTGGATGGTGCCCAGGAAAGGAATTCTGGAAGAATTCTCAAAGTGCATAGAAGCAGAGGCTGACTTCAGCAGCATCTCCACGAGAGTCTATCCAAATAACGAACACCTTGAAGCTGGCTGCGAATACAGAGCTTAGGAGGAAAGCAGTACCCGCATTCTACGAATGTGATCTCTGGATGGTGCACAGGAAAGGAATTCTGACAGCCTTCTCAAAGAGCATAGAAGCAGAGGCTGACTTCCGCAGCATCTCCACGAGAGTCTATCCACAAAACGAACACCTTGAAGCTGCCTGCGAATGCAGAGCCTAGGAGGAAAGCAGTACCCGCATGCTACGAATGATATATCTAGATGGTGCTCAGGAATAGAATTCTGGCAGAATGCTGAAAGAGCATAGAAGCACAGGCCGTCTCCAGCAGCACCTCCACGAGAGGCTATCCACAAAAGGAACACCTTGAACCTGGCTGCGAATGCAGAGCTTATGAGGACAGCAGTACCCGCATGCTACGAATTTGATATCTGGATGGTGCCCAGGAAAGGAATTCTGGCAGAATACTCAAAGAGCATAGAAGCAGAGGCTGACTTCAGCAGCATCTCCACGAGAGTCTATCCACAAAAGGAACACCTTGAAGCTGCCTGCGAATGCAGAGCCTAGGAGGAAAGCAGTACCCGCATGCTACGAATGTTATATCTAGATGGTGCTCAGGAATAGAATTCTGGCAGAATGCTGAAAGAGCATAGAAGCAGAGGCTGACTTCAGAAGCATCTCCAACAGAGTCTATCCACAAAAGGAACACCTTGAAGCTGGCTGTGAATGCAGAGCATAGGAGGAAAGCTGTACCCGCATGCTACGAATCTGATATCTGGATGGTGCACAGGAAAGGAATTCTGACAGCCTTCTCAAAGAGCATAGAAGCAGAGGCTGACTTCAGCAGAATCTGCAGAAGAGTCTATGCACAAAAGTAACACCTAGAAGCTGGCTGCAAATGCAGAGCTTAGAAGGAAAGCAGTACCCGCATGCTACGAATTTGATATCTGGATGGTGCCCAGGAAAGGAATTCTGGAAGAATTCCCAAACTGCATAGAAGCAGAGGCCGACTTCAGCAGAATCTCCAAGAGAGTCTTTCCACAAAAGGAACACCTTGAAGCTGGCTGCGAAGGCAGGGCTTAGGAGGAAAGCAGTCCCAGCATGTTACGAATGTGATATCTGGATGGTGCCCCGGAAAGGATTTCTTGCAGAATTCTGAAAGAGCATAGAAGCAGGGCCCGTCTGCAGCAGCATCTCCACGACAGTCTACCCACAAAAGGAACACCTTGTAGCTGCCTGCTAATGCACAGCTTAGGAGCAAACTGGTACCCGCATTCTACGAATGTGATATCTGGATGGTGCACAGGAAAGGAATTCTGACAGCCTTCTCAAAGTGCATAGAAGCAGAGGCTGACTTCAGCAGAATCTGCAGAAGAGTCTATGCACAAAAGTAAGACCTAGAAGCTGGCTGCAAATGCAGGGCTTAGGAGGAAAGCAGTACCCGCATGCTACGAATGTTATATCTAGATGGTGCCCAGGAATCGAATTCTGGCAGAATTCTGAAAGAGCATAGAAGCACAGGCCGTCTCCAGCAGCACCTCCACGAGAGTCAATCCACAAAAGGAACACCTTGAAGCTGGCTGCGAATGCAGAGCTTTGGAGGAAAGCAGTACCCGCATGCTACGAATTTTATATCTGGATGGTGCCCAGGAAAGGAATTCTGGCAGAAATCTCAAACAGCATAGAAGCAGAGCCTGACATCAGCAGCATCTCCATGAGAGTCTATGCACAAAAGGAACACCTTGATCCTGGCTGCTACTGCAGAGCCTAGGAGGAAAGCAGTACCCGCATGCTACGAATGTGATAACTGGATGGTGCCCAGGAAAGGAATTCTGGCAGAATTCTGAGAGAGCATATAAGCACAGGCCCTCTCCAGCAGTACCTCCACGAGCGTCTATCCACAAAAGGTACACCTTGAAGCTGGCTGCGAATGCAGAGCTTAGGAGGAAAGCAGTACCCGCATGCTACGAATTTGATATCTGGATGGTGCCCAGGAAAGGAATTCTGGCAGAATTCTCAAAGAGCATAGAAGCAGACGCCGACTTCATCAGCATCTCCATGAGAGTCTATCCACAAAAGGAACACCTTGAAGCTGCCTGCGAATGCACAGCTAAGGAGGAAAGCAGTACCTGCATGTTACGAATGTGATATCTGTATGGTGCACAGGAAAGGAATTCTGACAGCCTTCTCAAAGGGCATAGAAGAAGAGACCGTCTCCAACAGCATCTCCACGAGAGTCTATCCACAAAAGGAACACCTTGAAGCTGGCTGCGAATGCAGAGCTTATGAGGAAAGCAGTACCCGCATGCTACGAATTTGATATCTGGATGGTGCCCAGGAAAGGAATTCTAGCAGAATTCTCAAAGAGCATAGAAGCAGACGCCGACTTCATCAGCATCTCCATGAGAGTCTATCCACAAAAGGAACACCTTGTAGCTGCCTGCGAATGCACAGCTAAGGAGGAAAGCAGTACCTGCATGTTATGAATGTGATATCTGTATGGTGCACAGGAAAGAAATTCTGACAGCCTTCTCAAAGGGCATAGAAGCAGAGACCGTCTCCAACAGCATCTCCACGAGAGTCTATCCACAAAAGGAACTCCCTGTAGCTGCCTGCTAATGCACAGCTTAGGAGCAAACTGGTACCCGCATGCTACGAATGTGATCTCTGGATGGTGCACAGGAAAGGAATTCTGACAGCCTTCTCAAAGAGCATAGAAGCAGAGGCTGACTTCAGCAGCATCTCCAGAAGAGTCTATGCACAAAAGTAACACCTAGAAGCTGGCTGCCAATGCAGAGCTTAGGAGGAAAGCAGAACCCGCATGCTACGAATTTGATATCTGGATGGTGCCCAGGAAAGGAATTCTGGCAGAATTCTGAAAGAGCATAGAAGCACAGGCCGTCTCCAACAGCACCTCCACGAGAGTCTATCCACAAAAGGAACACCTTGAAGCTGGCTGCGAATAAAGAGCTTAGGAGGAATGCAGTACCCGCATTCTACGAATGTGATCTCTGGATGGTGCACAGGAAAGGAATTCTGACAGCCTTCTAGAAGAGCATAGAAGCAGAGGCTGACTTCAGCAGCATCTCCACGAGAGTCTATCCACAAAACGAACACCTTGAATCTGCCTGCGAATGCAGAGCCTAGGAGGAAAGGAGTAACCGCATGCTACGAATGATATATCTAGATGGTGCTCAGGAATAGAATTCTGGCAGAATGCTGAAAGAGCATAGAAGCACAGGCCGTCTCCAGCAGCACCTCCACGAGAGGCTATCCACAAAAGGAACACCTTGAAGCTGGCTGCGAATGCAGAGCTTAGGAGGACAGCAGTACCCGCATGCTACGAATTTGATATCTGGATGGTGCCCAGGAAAGGAATTCTGGCAGAATTCTGAAAGCGCATATAAGCTGAGCCCGTCTCCAGCACCATCTCCACGAGACTGTATCCACAAAAGGAACACCTTGTAGCTGCCTGCTAATGCACATCTTCGGAGCCAAGTAGTACCAGCATGCTATGAATGTGAAATCTGGATGGTGCTCAGGAAAGGAATGCTGACAGCCTTCTCAAACAGCATAGAAGAAGAGGCTGACTTCAGCACCATCTCCATGAGAGTCTATGCACAAAAGGAACACCTTGATCCTGGCTGCTACTGCAGAGCTTAGGAGGAAAGCAGTACCCTCATGCTACGAATGTGATATCTGGATAGTGCCCAGGAAAGGAATTCTGGCAGAATTCTGAGAGAGCATAGAAGCACAGGCCCTCTCCAGCAGCACCTCACGAGAGTCAATCCACAAAAGGTACACCTTGAAGCTGGCTGCGAATGCAGAGCTTAGGAGGAAAGCAGTCCCAGCATGTTACGAATGTGATATCTGGATGGTGCCCCGGAAAGGAATTCTTGCAGAATTCGGAAAGAGCATAGAAGCAGGGCCCGTCTGCAGCAGCATCTCCACGAGAGTCTACCCACAAAAGGAACACCTTGTAGCTGCCTGCTAATGCACAGCTTAGGAGCAAACTGGTACCCGCATTCTACGAATGTGATATCTGGATGGTGCACAGGAAAGGATTTCTGACAGCCTTCTCAAAGTGCATAGAAGCAGAGGCTGACTTCAGCAGCATCTCCACGAGAGTCTATCCACAAAAGGAACACCTTTAAGCTGCCTGCGAATGCAGAGCATAGGAGGAAAGCAGTACCCGCATGCTACGAATGTTATATCTAGATGGTGCCCAGGAATCGAATTCTGGCAGAATTCTGAAAGAGCATAGAAGCACAGGCCGTCTCCAGCAGCACCTCCACGAGAGTCAATCCACAAAAGGAACACCTTGAAGCTGGCTGCGAATGCAGAGCTTTGGAGGAAAGCAGTACCCGCATGCTACGAATTTTATATCTGGATGGTGCCCAGGAAAGGAATTCTGGCAGAAATCTCAAACAGCATAGAAGCAGAGCCTGACATCAGCAGCATCTCCATGAGAGTCTATGCACAAAAGGAACACCTTGATCCTGGCTGCTACTGCAGAGCCTAGGAGGAAAGCAGTACCCGCATGCTACGAATGTGATAACTGGATGGTGCCCAGGAAAGGAATTGTGGCAGAATTCTGAGAGAGCATATAAGCACAGGCCCTCTCCAGCAGTACCTCCACGAGCGTCTATCCACAAAAGGTACACCTTGAAGCTGGCTGCGAATGCAGAGCTTAGGAGGAAAGCAGTACCCGCATGCTACGAATTTGATATCTGGATGGTGCCCAGGAAAGGATTTCTGGCAGAATTCTCAAAGAGCATAGAAGCAGACGCCGACTTCATCAGCATCTCCATGAGAGTCTATCCACAAAAGGAACACCTTGTAGCTGCCTGCGAATGCACAGCTAAGGAGGAAAGCAGTACCTGCATGTTACGAATGTGATATCTGTATGGTGCACAGGAAAGGAATTCTGACAGCCTTCTCAAAGGGCATAGAAGAAGAGACCGTCTCCAACAGCATCTCCACGAGAGTCTATCCACAAAAGGAACACCTTGAAGCTGGCTGCGAATGCAGAGCTTAGGAGGAAAGCAGTACCCGCATGCTACGAATTTGATATCTGGATGGTGCCCAGGAAAGGAATTCTAGCAGAATTCTCAAAGAGCATAGAAGCAGACGCCGACTTCATCAGCATCTCCATGAGAGTCTATGCACAAAAGTAAGACCTAGAAGCTGGCTGCAAATGCAGAGCTTAGGAGGAAAGCAGTACCCGCATGCTACGAATTTGATATCTGGATGGTGCCCAGGAAAGGAATTCTGGAAGAATTCTCAAACTGCATAGAAGCAGAGGCCGACTTCAGCAGAATCTCCAAGAGAGTCTTTCCACAAAAGGAACACCTTGAAGCTGGCTGCGAAGGCAGGGCTTAGGAGGAAAGCAGTACATGCATGCTACGAATGTGATATCTGGATGGTGCCCAGGAAAGGAATTCTGGCAGAATTCTGAAAGCGCATATAAGCTGAGCCCGTCTCCAGCACCATCTCCACGAGACTGTATCCACAAAAGGAACACCTTGTAGCTGCCTGCTAATGCACATCTTCGGAGCCAAGTAGTACCAGCATGCTATGAATGTGAAATCTGGATGGTGCTCAGGAAAGGAATGCTGACAGCCTTCTCAAACAGCATAGAAGCAGAGGCTGACTTCAGCACCATCTCCATGAGAGTCTATGCACAAAAGGAACACCTTGATCCTGGCTGCTACTGCAGAGCTTAGGAGGAAAGCAGTACCCTCATGCTACGAATGTGATATCTGGATAGTGCCCAGGAAAGGAATTCTGGCAGAATTCTGAGAGAGCATAGAAGCACAGGCCCTCTCCAGCAGCACCTCACGAGAGTCAATCCACAAAAGGTACACCTTGAAGCTGGCTGCGAATGCAGAGCTTAGGAGGAAAGCAGTCCCAGCATGTTACGAATGTGATATCTGGATGGTGCCCCGGAAAGGAATTCTTGCAGAATTCGGAAAGAGCATAGAAGCAGGGCCCGTCTGCAGCAGCATCTCCACGAGAGTCTACCCACAAAAGGAACACCTTGTAGCTGCCTGCTAATGCACAGCTTAGGAGCAAACTGGTACCCGCATTCTACGAATGTGATATCTGGATGGTGCACAGGAAAGGATTTCTGACAGCCTTCTCAAAGTGCATAGAAGCAGAGGCTGACTTCAGCAGCATCTCCACGAGAGTCTATCCACAAAAGGAACACCTTTAAGCTGCCTGCGAATGCAGAGCATAGGAGGAAAGCAGTACCCGCATGCTACGAATGTTATATCTAGATGGTGCCCAGGAATCGAATTCTGGCAGAATTCTGAAAGAGCATAGAAGCACAGGCCGTCTCCAGCAGCACCTCCACGAGAGTCAATCCACAAAAGGAACACCTTGAAGCTGGCTGCGAATGCAGAGCTTTGGAGGAAAGCAGTACCCGCATGCTACGAATTTTATATCTGGATGGTGCCCAGGAAAGGAATTCTGGCAGAAATCTCAAACAGCATAGAAGCAGAGCCTGACATCAGCAGCATCTCCATGAGAGTCTATGCACAAAAGGAACACCTTGATCCTGGCTGCTACTGCAGAGCCTAGGAGGAAAGCAGTACCCGCATGCTACGAATGTGATAACTGGATGGTGCCCAGGAAAGGAATTGTGGCAGAATTCTGAGAGAGCATATAAGCACAGGCCCTCTCCAGCAGTACCTCCACGAGCGTCTATCCACAAAAGGTACACCTTGAAGCTGGCTGCGAATGCAGAGCTTAGGAGGAAAGCAGTACCCGCATGCTACGAATTTGATATCTGGATGGTGCCCAGGAAAGGATTTCTGGCAGAATTCTCAAAGAGCATAGAAGCAGACGCCGACTTCATCAGCATCTCCATGAGAGTCTATCCACAAAAGGAACACCTTGTAGCTGCCTGCGAATGCACAGCTAAGGAGGAAAGCAGTACCTGCATGTTACGAATGTGATATCTGTATGGTGCACAGGAAAGGAATTCTGACAGCCTTCTCAAAGGGCATAGAAGAAGAGACCGTCTCCAACAGCATCTCCACAAGAGTCTATCCACAAAAGGAACACCTTGAAGCTGGCTGCGAATGCAGAGCTTAGGAGGAAAGCAGTACCCGCATGCTACGAATTTGATATCTGGATGGTGCCCAGGAAAGAAATTCTAGCAGAATTCTCAAAGAGCATAGAAGCAGACGCCGACTTCATCAGCATCTCCATGATGGTCTATCCACAAAAGGAACACCTTGTAGCTGCCTGCGAATGCACAGCTAAGGAGGAAAGCAGTAACTGCATGTTACGAATGTGATATCTGTATGGTGCACAGGAAAGGAATTCTGACAGCGTTCTCAAAGGGCATAGAAGAAGAGACCGTCTCCAACAGCATCTCCACGAGAGTCTATCCACAAAAGGAACACCTTGAAGCTGGCTGCGAATGCAGAGCTTATGAGGAAAGCAGTACCCGCATGCTACGAATTTGATATCTGGATGGTGCCCAGGAAAGGAATTCTAGCAGAATTCTCAAAGAGCATAGAAGCAGACGCCGACTTCATCAGCATCTCCATGAGAGTCTGTCCACAAAAGGAACACCTTGTAGCTGCCTGCGAATGAACAGCTAAGGAGGAAAGCAGTACCTGCATGTTATGAATGTGATATCTGTATGGTGCACAGGAAAGGAATTCTGACAGCCTTCTCAAAGGGCATAGAAGCAGAGACCGTCTCCAACAGCATCTCCACGAGAGTCTATCCACAAAAGGAACTCCCTGTAGCTGCCTGCTAATGCACAGCTTAGGAGCAAACTGGTACCCGCATGCTACGAATGTGATCTCTGGATGGTGCACAGGAAAGGAATTCTGACAGCCTTCTCAAAGAGCATAGAAGCAGAGGCTGACTTCAGCAGCATCTCCAGAAGAGTCTATGCACAAAAGTAACACCTAGAAGCTGGCTGCCAATGCAGAGCTTAGGAGGAAAGCAGAACCCGAATGCTACGAATTTGATATCTGGATCGTGCCCAGGAAAGGAATTCTGGCAGAATTCTGAAAGAGCATAGAAGCACAGGCCGTCTCCAACAGCACCTCCACAAGAGTCTATCCACAAAAGGAACACCTTGAAGCTGGCTGCGAATAAAGAGCTTAGGAGGAAAGCAGTACCCGCATTCTACGAATGTGATCTCTGGATGGTGCACAGGAAAGGAATTCTGACAGCCTTCTAGAAGAGCATAGAAGCAGAGGCTGACTTCAGCAGCATCTCCACGAGAGTCTATCCACAAAACGAACACCTTGAATCTGCCTGCGAATGCAGAGCCTAGGAGGAAAGGAGTAACCGCATGCTACGAATGATATATCTAGATGGTGCTCAGGAATAGAATTCTGGCAGAATGCTGAAAGAGCATAGAAGCACAGGCCGTCTCCAGCAGCACCTCCACGAGAGGCTATCCACAAAAGGAACACCTTGAAGCTGGCTGCGAATGCAGAGCTTAGGAGGACAGCAGTACCCGCATGCTACGAATTTGATATCTGGATGGTGCCCAGGAAAGGAATTCTGGCAGAATTCTCAAAGAGCATAGAAGCAGAGGCTGACTTCAGCAGCATCTCCACGAGAGGCTATCCACAAAAGGAACACCTTGAAGCTGCCTGCGAATACAGAGCCTAGGAGGAAAGCAGTACCCGCATGCTACGAATGTTATATCTAGATGGTACTCAGGAATAGAATTCTGGCAGAATGCTGAAAGAGCATAGAAGCAGAGGCTGACTTCAGAAGCATCTCCAACAGAGTCTATCCACAAAAGGAACACCTTGAAGCTGGCTGCGAATGCAGAGCATAGGAGGAAAGCAGTACCCGCATGCTACGAATGTGATAACTGGATGGTGCCCAGGAAAGGAATTGTGGCAGAATTCTGAGAGAGCATATAAGCACAGGCCCTCTCCAGCAGTACCTCCACGAGCGTCTATCCACAAAAGGTACACCTTGAAGCTGGCTGCGAATGCAGAGCTTAGGAGGAAAGCAGTACCCGCATGCTACGAATTTGATATCTGGATGGTGCCCAGGAAAGGATTTCTGGCAGAATTCTCAAAGAGCATAGAAGCAGACGCTGACTTCATCAGCATCTCCATGAGAGTCTATCCACAAAAGGAACACCTTGTAGCTGCCTGCGAATGCACAGCTAAGGAGGAAAGCAGTACCTGCATGTTACGAATGTGATATCTGTATGGTGCACAGGAAAGGAATTCTGACAGCCTTCTCAAAGGGCATAGAAGAAGAGACCGTCTCCAACAGCATCTCCACAAGAGTCTATCCACAAAAGGAACACCTTGAAGCTGGCTGCGAATGCAGAGCTTAGGAGGAAAGCAGTACCCGCATGCTACGAATTTGATATCTGGATGGTGCCCAGGAAAGAAATTCTAGCAGAATTCTCAAAGAGCATAGAAGCAGACGCCGACTTCATCAGCATCTCCATGATGGTCTATCCACAAAAGGAACACCTTGTAGCTGCCTGCGAATGCACAGCTAAGGAGGAAAGCAGTAACTGCATGTTACGAATGTGATATCTGTATGGTGCACAGGAAAGGAATTCTGACAGCGTTCTCAAAGGGCATAGAAGAAGAGACCGTCTCCAACAGCATCTCCACGAGAGTCTATCCACAAAAGGAACACCTTGAAGCTGGCTGCGAATGCAGAGCTTATGAGGAAAGCAGTACCCGCATGCTACGATTTTGATATCTGGATGGTGCCCAGGAAAGGAATTCTAGCAGAATTCTCAAAGAGCATAGAAGCAGACGCCGACTTCATCAGCATCTCCATGAGAGTCTGTCCACAAAAGGAACACCTTGTAGCTGCCTGCGAATGAACAGCTAAGGAGGAAAGCAGTACCTGCATGTTATGAATGTGATATCTGTATGGTGCACAGGAAAGGAATTCTGACAGCCTTCTCAAAGGGCATAGAAGCAGAGACCGTCTCCAACAGCATCTCCACGAGAGTCTATCCACAAAAGGAACTCCCTGTAGCTGCCTGCTAATGCACAGCTTAGGAGCAAACTGGTACCCGCATGCTACGAATGTGATCTCTGGATGGTGCACAGGAAAGGAATTCTGACAGCCTTCTCAAAGAGCATAGAAGCAGAGGCTGACTTCAGCAGCATCTCCAGAAGAGTCTATGCACAAAAGTAACACCTAGAAGCTGGCTGCCAATGCAGAGCTTAGGAGGAAAGCAGAACCCGAATGCTACGAATTTGATATCTGGATCGTGCCCAGGAAAGGAATTCTGGCAGAATTCTGAAAGAGCATAGAAGCACAGGCCGTCTCCAACAGCACCTCCACAAGAGTCTATCCACAAAAGGAACACCTTGAAGCTGGCTGCGAATAAAGAGCTTAGGAGGAAAGCAGTACCCGCATTCTACGAATGTGATCTCTGGATGGTGCACAGGAAAGGAATTCTGACAGCCTTCTAGAAGAGCATAGAAGCAGAGGCTGACTTCAGCAGCATCTCCACGAGAGTCTATCCACAAAACGAACACCTTGAATCTGCCTGCGAATGCAGAGCCTAGGAGGAAAGGAGTAACCGCATGCTACGAATGATATATCTAGATGGTGCTCAGGAATAGAATTCTGGCAGAATGCTGAAAGAGCATAGAAGCACAGGCCGTCTCCAGCAGCACCTCCACGAGAGGCTATCCACAAAAGGAACACCTTGAAGCTGGCTGCGAATGCAGAGCTTAGGAGGACAGCAGTACCCGCATGCTACGAATTTGATATCTGGATGGTGCCCAGGAAAGGAATTCTGGCAGAATTCTCAAAGAGCATAGAAGCAGAGGCTGACTTCAGCAGCATCTCCACGAGAGGCTATCCACAAAAGGAACACCTTGAAGCTGCCTGCGAATACAGAGCCTAGGAGGAAAGCAGTACCCGCATGCTACGAATGTTATATCTAGATGGTACTCAGGAATAGAATTCTGGCAGAATGCTGAAAGAGCATAGAAGCAGAGGCTGACTTCAGAAGCATCTCCAACAGAGTCTATCCACAAAAGGAACACCTTGAAGCTGGCTGCGAATGCAGAGCATAGGAGGAAAGCAGTACCCGCATGCTACGAATGTGATATCTGGATGGTGCACAGGAAAGGAATTCTGGCAGAATTCTCAAAGAGCATAGAAGCAGAGGCCGACTTCAGCAGCATCTCCACGAGAGTCTATCCACAAAAGGAACACCTTGTAGCTGCCTGCGTATGCACAGCTTAGGAGCAAACTAGTACCTGCATTCTACGAAAGTGATATCTGGATGGTGCACAGGAAAGGAATTCTGACAGCCTTCTCAAAGAGCATAGAAGCAGAGGCTGACTTCAGCAGAATCTGCAGAAGAGTCTATGCACAAAAGTAAGACCTAGAAGCTGGCTGCAAATGCAGAGCTTAGGAGGAAAGCAGTACCCGCATGCTACGAATTTGATATCTGGATGGTGCCCAGGAAAGGAATTCTGGAAGAATTCTCAAACTGCATAGAAGCAGAGGCCGACTTCAGCAGCAACTCCACGAGAGTCTATCCACAAAAGGAACACCTTTAAGCTGCCTGCGAATGCAGAGAATAGGAGGAAAGCAGTACCCGCATGCTACGAATGTTATATCTAGATGGTGCCCAGGAATCGAATTCTGGCAGAATTCTGAAAGAGCATAGAAGCACAGGCCGTCTCCAGCAGCACCTCCACGAGAGTCAATCCACAAAAGGAACACCTTGAAGCTGGCTGCGAATGCAGAGCTTTGGAGGAAAGCAGTACCCGCATGCTACGAATTTTATATCTGGATGGTGCCCAGGAAAGGAATTCTGGCAGAAATCTCAAACAGCATAGAAGCAGAGCCTGACATCAGCAGCATCTCCATGAGAGTCTATGCACAAAAGGAACACCTTGATCCTGGCTGCTACTGCAGAGCCTAGGAGGAAAGCAGTACCCGCATGCTACGAATGTGATAACTGGATGGTGCCCAGGAAAGGAATTCTGGCAGAATTCTGAGAGAGCATATAAGCACAGGCCCTCTCCAGCAGTACCTCCACGAGCGTCTATCCACAAAAGGTACACCTTGAAGCTGGCTGCGAATGCAGAGCTTAGGAGGAAAGCAGTCCCAGCATGTTACGAATGTGATATCTGGATGGTGCCCCGGAAAGGAATTCTGGCAGAATTCTGAAAGAGCATTAAAGCAGAGCCCGTCTCCAGCAGCATCTCCACGAGAGTCTACCCACAAAAGGAACACCTTGTAGCTGCCTGCTAATGCACAGCTTAGGAGCAAACTGGTACCCGCATTCTACGAATGTGATCTCTGGATGGTGCACAGGAAAGGAATTCTGACAGCCTTCTCAAAGTGCATAGAAGCAGAGGCTGACTTCAGCAGCATCTCCACGAGAGTCTATCCACAAAAGGAACACCTTTAAGCTGCCTGCGAATGCAGAGCCTAGGAGGAAAGCAGTACCCGCATGCTATGAATGTTATATCTAGATGGTGCCCAGGAATACAATCTGGAAGAATTCTGAAAGAGCATAGAAGCAAAGGCCGTCTCCAACAGCACCTCCACGAGAGTCTATCCACAAAAGGATCACCTTGAAGCTGGCTGCGAATGCAGAGCTTAGGAGGAAAGCAGTACCCGCATGCTACGAATTTGATATCTGGATGGTGCCCAGGAAAGGAATTCTGGCAGAATTCTCAAAGAGCATAGAAGCAGACGCCGACTTCATCAGCATCTCCATGAGAGTCTATCCACAAGAGGAATACCTTGTAGCTGCCTGCGAATGCACAGCTAAGGAGGAAAGCAGTACCTGCATGTTACGAATGTGATATCTGTATGGTGCACAGGAAAGGAATTCTGACAGCCTTCTCAAAGGGCATAGAAGCAGAGACCGTCTCCAACAGCATCTCCACGAGAGTCTATCCACAAAAGGAACACCCTGTAGCTGCCTGCTAATGCACAGCTTAGGAGCAAACAGGTACCCGCATGCTACGAATGTGATATCTGGATGGTGCACAGGAAAGGAATTCTGACAGCCTTCTCAAAGAGCATAGAAGCAGAGGCTGACTTCAGCAGCATCTCCAGAAGAGTCTATGCACAAAAGTAAGACCTAGAAGCTGGCTGCAAATGCAGAGCTTAGGAGGAAAGCAGTACCCGCATGCTACGAATTTGATATCTGGATGGTGCCCAGGAAAGGAATTCTGGAAGAATTCTCAAACTGCATAGAAGCAGAGGCCGACTTCAGCAGAATCTCCAAGAGAGTCTTTCCACAAAAGGAACACCTTGAAGCTGGCTGCGAAGGCAGGGCTTAGGAGGAAAGCAGTACATGCATGCTACGAATGTGATATCTGGATGGTGCCCAGGAAAGGAATTCTGGCAGAATTCTGAAAGCGCATATAAGCTGAGCCCGTCTCCAGCACCATCTCCACGAGACTGTATCCACAAAAGGAACACCTTGTAGCTGCCTGCTAATGCACATCTTCGGAGCCAAGTAGTACCAGCATGCTATGAATGTGAAATCTGGATGGTGCTCAGGAAAGGAATGCTGACAGCCTTCTCAAACAGCATAGAAACAGAGGCTGACTTCAGCACCATCTCCATGAGAGTCTATGCA
Organism: Kogia breviceps; assembly: GCF_026419965.1. Classification (NCBI taxonomy): domain Eukaryota; kingdom Metazoa; phylum Chordata; class Mammalia; order Artiodactyla; family Physeteridae; genus Kogia; species Kogia breviceps. The sequence goes on from NC_081322.1 coordinate 18,037,741, forward strand.
CAAAAGGAACACCTTGATCCTGGCTGCTACTGCAGAGCTTAGGAGGAAAGCAGTACCCTCATGCTACGAATGTGATATCTGGATAGTGCCCAGGAAAGGAATTCTGGCAGAATTCTGAGAGAGCATAGAAGCACAGGCCCTCTCCAGCAGCACCTCACGAGAGTCAATCCACAAAAGGTACACCTTGAAGCTGGCTGCGAATGCAGAGCTTAGGAGGAAAGCAGTCCCAGCATGTTACGAATGTGATATCTGGATGGTGCCCCGGAAAGGAATTCTTGCAGAATTCGGAAAGAGCATAGAAGCAGGGCCCGTCTGCAGCAGCATCTCCACGAGAGTCTACCCACAAAAGGAACAACTTGTAGCTGCCTGCTAATGCACAGCTTAGGAGCAAACTGGTACCCGCATTCTACGAATGTGATATCTGGATGGTGCACAGGAAAGGAATTCTGACAGCCTTCTCAAAGTGCATAGAAGCAGAGGCTGACTTCAGCAGCATCTCCACGAGAGTCTATCCACAAAAGGAACACCTTTAAGCTGCCTGCGAATGCAGAGCATAGGAGGAAAGCAGTACCCGCATGCTACGAATGTTATATCTAGATGGTGCCCAGGAATCGAATTCTGGCAGAATTCTGAAAGAGCATAGAAGCACAGGCCGTCTCCAGCAGCACCTCCACGAGAGTCAATCCACAAAAGGAACACCTTGAAGCTGGCTGCGAATGCAGAGCTTTGGAGGAAAGCAGTACCCGCATGCTACGAATTTTATATCTGGATGGTGCCCAGGAAAGGAATTCTGGCAGAAATCTCAAACAGCATAGAAGCAGAGCCTGACATCAGCAGCATCTCCATGAGAGTCTATGCACAAAAGGAACACCTTGATCCTGGCTGCTACTGCAGAGCCTAGGAGGAAAGCAGTACCCGCATGCTACGAATGTGATAACTGGATGGTGCCCAGGAAAGGAATTGTGGCAGAATTCTGAGAGAGCATATAAGCACAGGCCCTCTCCAGCAGTACCTCCACGAGCGTCTATCCACAAAAGGTACACCTTGAAGCTGGCTGCGAATGCAGAGCTTAGGAGGAAAGCAGTACCCGCATGCTACGAATTTGATATCTGGATGGTGCCCAGGAAAGGATTTCTGGCAGAATTCTCAAAGAGCATAGAAGCAGACGCCGACTTCATCAGCATCTCCATGAGAGTCTATCCACAAAAGGAACACCTTGTAGCTGCCTGCGAATGCACAGCTAAGGAGGAAAGCAGTACCTGCATGTTACGAATGTGATATCTGTATGGTGCACAGGAAAGGAATTCTGACAGCCTTCTCAAAGGGCATAGAAGAAGAGACCGTCTCCAACAGCATCTCCACGAGAGTCTATCCACAAAAGGAACACCTTGAAGCTGGCTGCGAATGCAGAGCTTAGGAGGAAAGCAGTACCCGCATGCTACGAATTTGATATCTGGATGGTGCCCAGGAAAGGAATTCTAGCAGAATTCTCAAAGAGCATAGAAGCAGACGCCGACTTCATCAGCATCTCCATGAGAGTCTATGCACAAAAGTAAGACCTAGAAGCTGGCTGCAAATGCAGAGCTTAGGAGGAAAGCAGTACCCGCATGCTACGAATTTGATATCTGGATGGTGCCCAGGAAAGGAATTCTGGAAGAATTCTCAAACTGCATAGAAGCAGAGGCCGACTTCAGCAGAATCTCCAAGAGAGTCTTTCCACAAAAGGAACACCTTGAAGCTGGCTGCGAAGGCAGGGCTTAGGAGGAAAGCAGTACATGCATGCTACGAATGTGATATCTGGATGGTGCCCAGGAAAGGAATTCTGGCAGAATTCTGAAAGCGCATATAAGCTGAGCCCGTCTCCAGCACCATCTCCACGAGACTGTATCCACAAAAGGAACACCTTGTAGCTGCCTGCTAATGCACATCTTCGGAGCCAAGTAGTACCAGCATGCTATGAATGTGAAATCTGGATGGTGCTCAGGAAAGGAATGCTGACAGCCTTCTCAAACAGCATAGAAGCAGAGGCTGACTTCAGCACCATCTCCATGAGAGTCTATGCACAAAAGGAACACCTTGATCCTGGCTGCTACTGCAGAGCTTAGGAGGAAAGCAGTACCCGCATGCTACGAATGTGATATCTGGATGGTGCCCAGGAAAGGAATTCTGGCAGAATTCTGAGAGAGCATAGAAGCACAGGCCCTCTCCAGCAGCACCTCACGAGAGTCAATCCACAAAAGGTACACCTTGAAGCTGGCTGCGAATGCAGAGCTTAGGAGGAAAGCAGTCCCAGCATGTTACGAATGTGATATCTGGATGGTGCCCCGGAAAGGAATTCTTGCAGAATTCGGAAAGAGCATAGAAGCAGGGCCCGTCTGCAGCAGCATCTACACGAGAGTCTACCCACAAAAGGAACACCTTGTAGCTGCCTGCTAATGCACAGCTTAGGAGCAAACTGGTACCCGCATTCTACGAATGTGATATCTGGATGGTGCACAGGAAAGGCATTCTGACAGCCTTCTCAAAGTGCATAGAAGCAGAGGCTGACTTCAGCAGCATCTCCACCAGAGTCTATCCACAAAAGGAACACCTTTAAGCTGCCTGCGAATGCAGAGCATAGGAGGAAAGCAGTACCCGCATGCTACGAATGTTATATCTAGATGGTGCCCAGGAATCGAATTCTGGCAGAATTCTGAAAGAGCATAGAAGCACAGGCCGTCTCCAGCAGCACCTCCACGAGAGTCAATCCACAAAAGGAACACCTTGAAGCTGGCTGCGAATGCAGAGCTTTGGAGGAAAGCAGTACCCGCATGCTACGAATTTTATATCTGGATGGTGCCCAGGAAAGGAATTCTGGCAGAAATCTCAAACAGCATAGAAGCAGAGCCTGACATCAGCAGCATCTCCATGAGAGTCTATGCACAAAAGGAACACCTTGATCCTGGCTGCTACTGCAGAGCCTAGGAGGAAAGCAGTACCCGCATGCTACGAATGTGATAACTGGATGGTGCCCAGGAAAGGAATTGTGGCAGAATTCTGAGAGAGCATATAAGCACAGGCCCTCTCCAGCAGTACCTCCACGAGCGTCTATCCACAAAAGGTACACCTTGAAGCTGGCTGCGAATGCAGAGCTTAAGAGGAAAGCAGTACCCGCATGCTACGAATTTGATAACTGGATGGTGCCCAGGAAAGGATTTCTGGCAGAATTCTCAAAGAGCATAGAAGCAGACGCCGACTTCATCAGCATCTCCATGAGAGTCTATCCACAAAAGGAACACCTTGTAGCTGCCTGCGAATGCACAGCTAAGGAGGAAAGCAGTACCTGCATGTTACGAATGTGATATCTGTATGGTGCACAGGAAAGGAATTCTGACAGCCTTCTCAAAGGGCATAGAAGAAGAGACCGTCTCCAACAGCATCTCCACGAGAGTCTATCCACAAAAGGAACACCTTGAAGCTGGCTGCGAATGCAGAGCTTAGGAGGAAAGCAGTACCCGCATGCTACGAATTTGATATCTGGATGGTGCCCAGGAAAGAAATTCTAGCAGAATTCTCAAAGAGCATAGAAGCAGACGCCGACTTCATCAGCATCTCCATGAGAGTCTATCCACAAAAGGAACACCTTGTAGCTGCCTGCGAATGCACAGCTAAGGAGGAAAGCAGTACCTGCATGTTATGAATGTGATATCTGTATGGTGCACAGGAAAGGAATTCTGACAGCCTTCTCAAAGGGCATAGAAGCAGAGACCGTCTCCAACAGCATCTCCACGAGAGTCTATCCACAAAAGGAACTCCCTGTAGCTGCCTGCTAATGCACAGCTTAGGAGCAAACTGGTACCCGCATGCTACGAATGTGATCTCTGGATGGTGCACAGGAAAGGAATTCTGACAGCCTTCTCAAAGAGCATAGAAGCAGAGGCTGACTTCAGCAGCATCTCCAGAAGAGTCTATGCACAAAAGTAAGACCTAGAAGCTGGCTGCAAATGCAGAGCTTAGTAGGAAAGCAGTACCCGCATGCTACGAATTTGATATCTGGATGGTGCCCAGGAAAGGAATTCTGGAAGAATTCTCAAACTGCATAGAAGCAGAGGCCGACTTCAGCAGAATCTCCAAGAGAGTCTTTCCACAAAAGGAACACCTTGAAGCTGGCTGCGAAGGCAGGGCTTAGGAGGAAAGCAGTACATGCATGCTACGAATGTGATATCTGGATGGTGCCCAGGAAAGGAATTCTGGCAGAATTCTGAAAGCGCATATAAGCTGAGCCCGTCTCCAGCACCATCTCCACGAGACTGTATCCACAAAAGGAACACCTTGTAGCTGCCTGCTAATGCACATCTTCGGAGCCAAGTAGTACCAGCATGCTATGAATGTGAAATCTGGATGGTGCTCAGGAAAGGAATGCTGACAGCCTTCTCAAACAGCATAGAAGCAGAGGCTGACTTCAGCACCATCTCCATGAGAGTCTATGCACAAAAGGAACACCTTGATCCTGGCTGCTACTGCAGAGCTTAGGAGGAAAGCAGTACCCTCATGCTACGAATGTGATATCTGTATGGTGCCAAGGAAAGGAATTCTGGCAGAATTCTGAGAGAGCATAGAAGCACAGGCCCTCTCCAGCAGCACCTCACGAGAGTCAATCCACAAAAGGTACACCTTGAAGCTGGCTGCGAATGCAGAGCTTAGGAGGAAAGCAGTCCCAGCATGTTACGAATGTGATATCTGGATGGTGCCCCGGAAAGGAATTCTTGCAGAATTCGGAAAGAGCATAGAAGCAGGGCCCGTCTGCAGCAGCATCTCCACGAGAGTCTACCCACAAAAGGAACACCTTGTAGCTGCCTGCTAATGCACAGCTTAGGAGCAAACTGGTACCCGCATTCTACGAATGTGATATCTGGATGGTGCACAGGAAAGGATTTCTGACAGCCTTCTCAAAGTGCATAGAAGCAGAGGCTGACTTCAGCAGCATCTCCACGAGAGTCTATCCACAAAAGGAACACCTTTAAGCTGCCTGCGAATGCAGAGCATAGGAGGAAAGCAGTACCCGCATGCTACGAATGTTATATCTAGATGGTGCCCAGGAATCGAATTCTGGCAGAATTCTGAAAGAGCATAGAAGCACAGGCCGTCTCCAGCAGCACCTCCACGAGAGTCAATCCACAAAAGGAACACCTTGAAGCTGGCTGCGAATGCAGAGCTTTGGAGGAAAGCAGTACCCGCATGCTACGAATTTTATATCTGGATGGTGCCCAGGAAAGGAATTCTGGCAGAAATCTCAAACAGCATAGAAGCAGAGCCTGACATCAGCAGCATCTCCATGAGAGTCTATGCACAAAAGGAACACCTTGATCCTGGCTGCTACTGCAGAGCCTAGGAGGAAAGCAGTACCCGCATGCTACGAATGTGATAACTGGATGGTGCCCAGGAAAGGAATTGTGGCAGAATTCTGAGAGAGCATATAAGCACAGGCCCTCTCCAGCAGTACCTCCACGAGCGTCTATCCACAAAAGGTACACCTTGAAGCTGGCTGCGAATGCAGAGCTTAGGAGGAAAGCAGTACCCGCATGCTACGAATTTGATATCTGGATGGTGCCCAGGAAAGGATTTCTGGCAGAATTCTCAAAGAGCATAGAAGCAGACGCCGACTTCATCAGCATCTCCATGAGAGTCTATCCACAAAAGGAACACCTTGTAGCTGCCTGCGAATGCACAGCTAAGGAGGAAAGCAGTACCTGCATGTTACGAATGTGATATCTGTATGGTGCACAGGAAAGGAATTCTGACAGCCTTCTCAAAGGGCATAGAAGAAGAGACCGTCTCCAACAGCATCTCCACAAGAGTCTATCCACAAAAGGAACACCTTGAAGCTGGCTGCGAATGCAGAGCTTAGGAGGAAAGCAGTACCCGCATGCTACGAATTTGATATCTGGATGGTGCCCAGGAAAGAAATTCTAGCAGAATTCTCAAAGAGCATAGAAGCAGACGCCGACTTCATCAGCATCTCCATGATGGTCTATCCACAAAAGGAACACCTTGTAGCTGCCTGCGAATGCACAGCTAAGGAGGAAAGCAGTAACTGCATGTTACGAATGTGATATCTGTATGGTGCACAGGAAAGGAATTCTGACAGCGTTCTCAAAGGGCATAGAAGAAGAGACCGTCTCCAACAGCATCTCCACGAGAGTCTATCCACAAAAGGAACACCTTGAAGCTGGCTGCGAATGCAGAGCTTATGAGGAAAGCAGTACCCGCATGCTACGAATTTGATATCTGGATGGTGCCCAGGAAAGGAATTCTAGCAGAATTCTCAAAGAGCATAGAAGCAGACGCCGACTTCATCAGCATCTCCATGAGAGTCTGTCCACAAAAGGAACACCTTGTAGCTGCCTGCGAATGAACAGCTAAGGAGGAAAGCAGTACCTGCATGTTATGAATGTGATATCTGTATGGTGCACAGGAAAGGAATTCTGACAGCCTTCTCAAAGGGCATAGAAGCAGAGACCGTCTCCAACAGCATCTCCACGAGAGTCTATCCACAAAAGGAACTCCCTGTAGCTGCCTGCTAATGCACAGCTTAGGAGCAAACTGGTACCCGCATGCTACGAATGTGATCTCTGGATGGTGCACAGGAAAGGAATTCTGACAGCCTTCTCAAAGAGCATAGAAGCAGAGGCTGACTTCAGCAGCATCTCCAGAAGAGTCTATGCACAAAAGTAACACCTAGAAGCTGGCTGCCAATGCAGAGCTTAGGAGGAAAGCAGAACCCGAATGCTACGAATTTGATATCTGGATGGTGCCCAGGAAAGGAATTCTGGCAGAATTCTGAAAGAGCATAGAAGCACAGGCCGTCTCCAACAGCACCTCCACAAGAGTCTATCCACAAAAGGAACACCTTGAAGCTGGCTGCGAATAAAGAGCTTAGGAGGAAAGCAGTACCCGCATTCTACGAATGTGATCTCTGGATGGTGCACAGGAAAGGAATTCTGACAGCCTTCTAGAAGAGCATAGAAGCAGAGGCTGACTTCAGCAGCATCTCCACGAGAGTCTATCCACAAAACGAACACCTTGAATCTGCCTGCGAATGCAGAGCCTAGGAGGAAAGGAGTAACCGCATGCTACGAATGATATATCTAGATGGTGCTCAGGAATAGAATTCTGGCAGAATGCTGAAAGAGCATAGAAGCACAGGCCGTCTCCAGCAGCACCTCCACGAGAGGCTATCCACAAAAGGAACACCTTGAAGCTGGCTGCGAATGCAGAGCTTAGGAGGACAGCAGTACCCGCATGCTACGAATTTGATATCTGGATGGTGCCCAGGAAAGGAATTCTGGCAGAATTCTCAAAGAGCATAGAAGCAGAGGCTGACTTCAGCAGCATCTCCACGAGAGGCTATCCACAAAAGGAACACCTTGAAGCTGCCTGCGAATACAGAGCCTAGGAGGAAAGCAGTACCCGCATGCTACGAATGTTATATCTAGATGGTACTCAGGAATAGAATTCTGGCAGAATGCTGAAAGAGCATAGAAGCAGAGGCTGACTTCAGAAGCATCTCCAACAGAGTCTATCCACAAAAGGAACACCTTGAAGCTGGCTGCGAATGCAGAGCATAGGAGGAAAGCAGTACCCGCATGCTACGAATGTGATATCTGGATGGTGCACAGGAAAGGAATTCTGGCAGAATTCTCAAAGAGCATAGAAGCAGAGGCCGACTTCAGCAGCATCTCCACGAGAGTCTATCCACAAAAGGAACACCTTGTAGCTGCCTGCGTATGCACAGCTTAGGAGCAAACTAGTACCTGCATTCTACGAAAGTGATATCTGGATGGTGCACAGGAAAGGAATTCTGACAGCCTTCTCAAAGAGCATAGAAGCAGAGGCTGACTTCAGCAGAATCTGCAGAAGAGTCTATGCACAAAAGTAAGACCTAGAAGCTGGCTGCAAATGCAGAGCTTAGGAGGAAAGCAGTACCCGCATGCTACGAATTTGATATCTGGATGGTGCCCAGGAAAGGAATTCTGGAAGAATTCTCAAACTGCATAGAAGCAGAGGCCGACTTCAGCAGCAACTCCACGAGAGTCTATCCACAAAAGGAACACCTTTAAGCTGCCTGCGAATGCAGAGAATAGGAGGAAAGCAGTACCCGCATGCTACGAATGTTATATCTAGATGGTGCCCAGGAATCGAATTCTGGCAGAATTCTGAAAGAGCATAGAAGCACAGGCCGTCTCCAGCAGCACCTCCACGAGAGTCAATCCACAAAAGGAACACCTTGAAGCTGGCTGCGAATGCAGAGCTTTGGAGGAAAGCAGTACCCGCATGCTACGAATTTTATATCTGGATGGTGCCCAGGAAAGGAATTCTGGCAGAAATCTCAAACAGCATAGAAGCAGAGCCTGACATCAGTAGCATCTCCATGAGAGTCTATGCACAAAAGGAACACCTTGATCATGGCTGCTACTGCAGAGCCTAGGAGGAAAGCAGTACCCGCATGCTACGAATGTGATAACTGGATGGTGCCCAGGAAAGGAATTCTGGCAGAATTCTGAGAGAGCATATAAGCACAGGCCCTCTCCAGCAGTACCTCCACGAGCGTCTATCCACAAAAGGTACACCTTGAAGCTGGCTGCGAATGCAGAGCTTAGGAGGAAAGCAGTCCCAGCATGTTACGAATGTGATATCTGGATGGTGCCCCGGAAAGGAATTCTGGCAGAATTCTGAAAGAGCATTAAAGCAGAGCCCGTCTCCAGCAGCATCTCCACGAGAGTCTACCCACAAAAGGAACACCTTGTAGCTGCCTGCTAATGCACAGCTTAGGAGCAAACTGGTACCCGCATTCTACGAATGTGATCTCTGGATGGTGCACAGGAAAGGAATTCTGACAGCCTTCTCAAAGTGCATAGAAGCAGAGGCTGACTTCAGCAGCATCTCCACGAGAGTCTATCCACAAAAGGAACACCTTTAAGCTGCCTGCGAATGCAGAGCCTAGGAGGAAAGCAGTACCCGCATGCTATGAATGTTATATCTAGATGGTGCCCAGGAATACAATCTGGAAGAATTCTGAAAGAGCATAGAAGCAAAGGCCGTCTCCAACAGCACCTCCACGAGAGTCTATCCACAAAAGGATCACCTTGAAGCTGGCTGCGAATGCAGAGCTTAGGAGGAAAGCAGTACCCGCATGCTACGAATTTGATATCTGGATGGTGCCCAGGAAAGGAATTCTGGCAGAATTCTCAAAGAGCATAGAAGCAGACGCCGACTTCATCAGCATCTCCATGAGAGTCTATCCACAAGAGGAATACCTTGTAGCTGCCTGCGAATGCACAGCTAAGGAGGAAAGCAGTACCTGCATGTTACGAATGTGATATCTGTATGGTGCACAGGAAAGGAATTCTGACAGCCTTCTCAAAGGGCATAGAAGCAGAGACCGTCTCCAACAGCATCTCCACGAGAGTCTATCCACAAAAGGAACACCCTGTAGCTGCCTGCTAATGCACAGCTTAGGAGCAAACAGGTACCCGCATGCTACGAATGTGATATCTGGATGGTGCACAGGAAAGGAATTCTGACAGCCTTCTCAAAGAGCATAGAAGCAGAGGCTGACTTCAGCAGCATCTCCAGAAGAGTCTATGCACAAAAGTAAGACCTAGAAGCTGGCTGCAAATGCAGAGCTTAGGAGGAAAGAAGTACACGCATGCTACGAATTTGATATCTGCATGGTGCCCAGGAAAGGAATTCTGGAAGAATTCTCAAACTGCATAGAAGCAGAGGCCGACTTCAGCAGAATCTCCAAGAGAGTCTTTCCACAAAAGGAACACCTTGAAGCTGGCTGCGAAGGCAGGGCTTAGGAGGAAAGCAGTACATGCATGCTACGAATGTGATATCTGGATGGTGCCCAGGAAAGGAATTCTGGCAGAATTCTGAAAGCGCATATAAGCTGAGCCCGTCTCCAGCACCATCTCCACGAGACTGTATCCACAAAAGGAACACCTTGTAGCTGCCTGCTAATGCACATCTTCGGAGCCAAGTAGTACCAGCATGCTATGAATGTGAAATCTGGATGGTGCTCAGGAAAGGAATGCTGACAGCCTTCTCAAACAGCATAGAAACAGAGGCTGACTTCAGCACCATCTCCATGAGAGTCTATGCACAAAAGGAACACCTTGATCCTGGCTGCTACTGCAGAGCTTAGGAGGAAAGCAGTACCCTCATGCTACGAATGTGATATCTGGATAGTGCCCAGGAAAGGAATTCTGGCAGAATTCTGAGAGAGCATAGAAGCACAGGCCCTCTCCAGCAGCACCTCACGAGAGTCAATCCACAAAAGGTACACCTTGAAGCTGGCTGCGAATGCAGAGCTTAGGAGGAAAGCAGTCCCAGCATGTTACGAATGTGATATCTGGATGGTGCCCCGGAAAGGAATTCTTGCAGAATTCGGAAAGAGCATAGAAGCAGGGCCCGTCTGCAGCAGCATCTCCACGAGAGTCTACCCACAAAAGGAACAACTTGTAGCTGCCTGCTAATGCACAGCTTAGGAGCAAACTGGTACCCGCATTCTACGAATGTGATATCTGGATGGTGCACAGGAAAGGAATTCTGACAGCCTTCTCAAAGTGCATAGAAGCAGAGGCTGACTTCAGCAGCATCTCCACGAGAGTCTATCCACAAAAGGAACACCTTTAAGCTGCCTGCGAATGCAGAGCATAGGAGGAAAGCAGTACCCGCATGCTACGAATGTTATATCTAGATGGTGCCCAGGAATCGAATTCTGGCAGAATTCTGAAAGAGCATAGAAGCACAGGCCGTCTCCAGCAGCACCTCCACGAGAGTCAATCCACAAAAGGAACACCTTGAAGCTGGCTGCGAATGCAGAGCTTTGGAGGAAAGCAGTACCCGCATGCTACGAATTTTATATCTGGATGGTGCCCAGGAAAGGAATTCTGGCAGAAATCTCAAACAGCATAGAAGCAGAGCCTGACATCAGAAGCATCTCCATGAGAGTCTATGCACAAAAGGAACACCTTGATCCTGGCTGCTACTGCAGAGCCTAGGAGGAAAGCAGTACCCGCATGCTACGAATGTGATAACTGGATGGTGCCCAGGAAAGGAATTGTGGCAGAATTCTGAGAGAGCATATAAGCACAGGCCCTCTCCAGCAGTACCTCCACGAGCGTCTATCCACAAAAGGTACACCTTGAAGCTGGCTGCGAATGCAGAGCTTAGGAGGAAAGCAGTACCCGCATGCTACGAATTTGATATCTGGATGGTGCCCAGGAAAGGATTTCTGGCAGAATTCTCAAAGAGCATAGAAGCAGACGCCGACTTCATCAGCATCTCCATGAGAGTCTATCCACAAAAGGAACACCTTGTAGCTGCCTGCGAATGCACAGCTAAGGAGGAAAGCAGTACCTGCATGTTACGAATGTGATATCTGTATGGTGCACAGGAAAGGAATTCTGACAGCCTTCTCAAAGGGCATAGAAGAAGAGACCGTCTCCAACAGCATCTCCACGAGAGTCTATCCACAAAAGGAACACCTTGAAGCTGGCTGCGAATGCAGAGCTTAGGAGGAAAGCAGTACCCGCATGCTACGAATTTGATATCTGGATGGTGCCCAGGAAAGAAATTCTAGCAGAATTCTCAAAGAGCATAGAAGCAGACGCCGACTTCATCAGCATCTCCATGAGAGTCTATCCACAAAAGGAACACCTTGTAGCTGCCTGCGAATGCACAGCTAAGGAGGAAAGCAGTACCTGCATGTTATGAATGTGATATCTGTATGGTGCACAGGAAAGGAATTCTGACAGCCTTCTCAAAGGGCATAGAAGCAGAGACCGTCTCCAACAGCATCTCCACGAGAGTCTATCCACAAAAGGAACTCCCTGTAGCTGCCTGCTAATGCACAGCTTAGGAGCAAACTGGTACCCGCATGCTACGAATGTGATCTCTGGATGGTGCACAGGAAAGGAATTCTGACAGCCTTCTCAAAGAGCATAGAAGCAGAGGCTGACTTCAGCAGCATCTCCAGAAGAGTCTATGCACAAAAGTAAGACCTAGAAGCTGGCTGCAAATGCAGAGCTTAGTAGGAAAGCAGTACCCGCATGCTACGAATTTGATATCTGGATGGTGCCCAGGAAAGGAATTCTGGAAGAATTCTCAAACTGCATAGAAGCAGAGGCCGACTTCAGCAGAATCTCCAAGAGAGTCTTTCCACAAAAGGAACACCTTGAAGCTGGCTGCGAAGGCAGGGCTTAGGAGGAAAGCAGTACATGCATGCTACGAATGTGATATCTGGATGGTGCCCAGGAAAGGAATTCTGGCAGAATTCTGAAAGCGCATATAAGCTGAGCCCGTCTCCAGCACCATCTCCACGAGACTGTATCCACAAAAGGAACACCTTGTAGCTGCCTGCTAATGCACATCTTCGGAGCCAAGTAGTACCAGCATGCTACGAATGTGAAATCTGGATGGTGCTCAGGAAAGGAATGCTGACAGCCTTCTCAAACAGCATAGAAGCAGAGGCTGACTTCAGCACCATCTCCATGAGAGTCTATGCACAAAAGGAACACCTTGATCCTGGCTGCTACTGCAGAGCTTAGGAGGAAAGCAGTACCCTCATGCTACGAATGTGATATCTGTATGGTGCCAAGGAAAGGAATTCTGGCAGAATTCTGAGAGAGCATAGAAGCACAGGCCCTCTCCAGCAGCACCTCACGAGAGTCAATCCACAAAAGGTACACCTTGAAGCTGGCTGCGAATGCAGAGCTTAGGAGGAAAGCAGTCCCAGCATGTTACGAATGTGATATCTGGATGGTGCCCCGGAAAGGAATTCTTGCAGAATTCGGAAAGAGCATAGAAGCAGGGCCCGTCTGCAGCAGCATCTCCACGAGAGTCTACCCACAAAAGGAACACCTTGTAGCTGCCTGCTAATGCACAGCTTAGGAGCAAACTGGTACCCGCATTCTACGAATGTGATATCTGGATGGTGCACAGGAAAGGAATTCTGACAGCCTTCTCAAAGTGCATAGAAGCAGAGGCTGACTTCAGCAGCATCTCCACGAGAGTCTATCCACAAAAGGAACACCTTTAAGCTGCCTGCGAATGCAGAGCATAGGAGGAAAGCAGTACCCGCATGCTACGAATGTTATATCTAGATGGTGCCCAGGAATCGAATTCTGGCAGAATTCTGAAAGAGCATAGAAGCACAGGCCGTCTCCAGCAGCACCTCCACGAGAGTCAATCCACAAAAGGAACACCTTGAAGCTGGCTGCGAATGCAGAGCTTTGGAGGAAAGCAGTACCCGCATGCTACGAATTTTATATCTGGATGGTGCCCAGGAAAGGAATTCTGGCAGAAATCTCAAACAGCATAGAAGCAGAGCCTGACATCAGAAGCATCTCCATGAGAGTCTATGCACAAAAGGAACACCTTGATCCTGGCTGCTACTGCAGAGCCTAGGAGGAAAGCAGTACCCGCATGCTACGAATGTGATAACTGGATGGTGCCCAGGAAAGGAATTGTGGCAGAATTCTGAGAGAGCATATAAGCACAGGCCCTCTCCAGCAGTACCTCCACGAGCGTCTATCCACAAAAGGTACACCTTGAAGCTGGCTGCGAATGCAGAGCTTAGGAGGAAAGCAGTACCCGCATGCTACGAATTTGATATCTGGATGGTGCCCAGGAAAGGATTTCTGGCAGAATTCTCAAAGAGCATAGAAGCAGACGCCGACTTCATCAGCATCTCCATGAGAGTCTATCCACAAAAGGAACACCTTGTAGCTGCCTGCGAATGCACAGCTAAGGAGGAAAGCAGTACCTGCATGTTACGAATGTGATATCTGTATGGTGCACAGGAAAGGAATTCTGACAGCCTTCTCAAAGGGCATAGAAGAAGAGACCGTCTCCAACAGCATCTCCACGAGAGTCTATCCACAAAAGGAACACCTTGAAGCTGGCTGCGAATGCAGAGCTTAGGAGGAAAGCAGTACCCGCATGCTACGAATTTGATATCTGGATGGTGCCCAGGAAAGAAATTCTAGCAGAATTCTCAAAGAGCATAGAAGCAGACGCCGACTTCATCAGCATCTCCATGAGAGTCTATCCACAAAAGGAACACCTTGTAGCTGCCTGCGAATGCACAGCTAAGGAGGAAAGCAGTACCTGCATGTTATGAATGTGATATCTGTATGGTGCACAGGAAAGGAATTCTGACAGCCTTCTCAAAGGGCATAGAAGCAGAGACCGTCTCCAAGAGCATCTCCACGAGAGTCTATCCACAAAAGGAACTCCCTGTAGCTGCCTGCTAATGCACAGCTTAGGAGCAAACTGGTACCCGCATGCTACGAATGTGATCTCTGGATGGTGCACAGGAAAGGAATTCTGACAGCCTTCTCAAAGAGCATAGAAGCAGAGGCTGACTTCAGCAGCATCTCCAGAAGAGTCTATGCACAAAAGTAAGACCTAGAAGCTGGCTGCAAATGCAGAGCTTAGTAGGAAAGCAGTACCCGCATGCTACGAATTTGATATCTGGATGGTGCCCAGGAAAGGAATTCTGGAAGAATTCTCAAACTGCATAGAAGCAGAGGCCGACTTCAGCAGAATCTCCAAGAGAGTCTTTCCACAAAAGGAACACCTTGAAGCTGGCTGCGAAGGCAGGGCTTAGGAGGAAAGCAGTACATGCATGCTACGAATGTGATATCTGGATGGTGCCCAGGAAAGGAATTCTGGCAGAATTCTGAAAGCGCATATAAGCTGAGCCCGTCTCCAGCACCATCTCCACGAGACTGTATCCACAAAAGGAACACCTTGTAGCTGCCTGCTAATGCACATCTTCGGAGCCAAGTAGTACCAGCATGCTACGAATGTGAAATCTGGATGGTGCTCAGGAAAGGAATGCTGACAGCCTTCTCAAACAGCATAGAAGCAGAGGCTGACTTCAGCACCATCTCCATGAGAGTCTATGCACAAAAGGAACACCTTGATCCTGGCTGCTACTGCAGAGCTTAGGAGGAAAGCAGTACCCTCATGCTACGAATGTGATATCTGTATGGTGCCAAGGAAAGGAATTCTGGCAGAATTCTGAGAGAGCATAGAAGCACAGGCCCTCTCCAGCAGCACCTCACGAGAGTCAATCCACAAAAGGTACACCTTGAAGCTGGCTGCGAATGCAGAGCTTAGGAGGAAAGCAGTCCCAGCATGTTACGAATGTGATATCTGGATGGTGCCCCGGAAAGGAATTCTTGCAGAATTCGGAAAGAGCATAGAAGCAGGGCCCGTCTGCAGCAGCATCTCCACGAGAGTCTACCCACAAAAGGAACACCTTGTAGCTGCCTGCTAATGCACAGCTTAGGAGCAAACTGGTACCCGCATTCTACGAATGTGATATCTGGATGGTGCACAGGAAAGGCATTCTGACAGCCTTCTCAAAGTGCATAGAAGCAGAGGCTGACTTCAGCAGCATCTCCACCAGAGTCTATCCACAAAAGGAACACCTTTAAGCTGCCTGCGAATGCAGAGCATAGGAGGAAAGCAGTACCCGCATGCTACGAATGTTATATCTAGATGGTGCCCAGGAATCGAATTCTGGCAGAATTCTGAAAGAGCATAGAAGCACAGGCCGTCTCCAGCAGCACCTCCACGAGAGTCAATCCACAAAAGGAACACCTTGAAGCTGGCTGCGAATGCAGAGCTTTGGAGGAAAGCAGTACCCGCATGCTACGAATTTTATATCTGGATGGTGCCCAGGAAAGGAATTCTGGCAGAAATCTCAAACAGCATAGAAGCAGAGCCTGACATCAGAAGCATCTCCATGAGAGTCTATGCACAAAAGGAACACCTTGATCCTGGCTGCTACTGCAGAGCCTAGGAGGAAAGCAGTACCCGCATGCTACGAATGTGATAACTGGATGGTGCCCAGGAAAGGAATTGTGGCAGAATTCTGAGAGAGCATATAAGCACAGGCCCTCTCCAGCAGTACCTCCACGAGCGTCTATCCACAAAAGGTACACCTTGAAGCTGGCTGCGAATGCAGAGCTTAGGAGGAAAGCAGTACCCGCATGCTACGAATTTGATAACTGGATGGTGCCCAGGAAAGGATTTCTGGCAGAATTCTCAAAGAGCATAGAAGCAGACGCCGACTTCATCAGCATCTCCATGAGAGTCTATCCACAAAAGGAACACCTTGTAGCTGCCTGCGAATGCACAGCTAAGGAGGAAAGCAGTACCTGCATGTTACGAATGTGATATCTGTATGGTGCACAGGAAAGGAATTCTGACAGCCTTCTCAAAGGGCATAGAAGAAGAGACCGTCTCCAACAGCATCTCCACGAGAGTCTATCCACAAAAGGAACACCTTGAAGCTGGCTGCGAATGCAGAGCTTAGGAGGAAAGCAGTACCCGCATGCTACGAATTTGATATCTGGATGGTGCCCAGGAAAGAAATTCTAGCAGAATTCTCAAAGAGCATAGAAGCAGACGCCGACTTCATCAGCATCTCCATGAGAGTCTATCCACAAAAGGAACACCTTGTAGCTGCCTGCGAATGCACAGCTAAGGAGGAAAGCAGTACCTGCATGTTATGAATGTGATATCTGTATGGTGCACAGGAAAGGAATTCTGACAGCCTTCTCAAAGGGCATAGAAGCAGAGACCGTCTCCAACAGCATCTCCACGAGAGTCTATCCACAAAAGGAACTCCCTGTAGCTGCCTGCTAATGCACAGCTTAGGAGCAAACTGGTACCCGCATGCTACGAATGTGATCTCTGGATGGTGCACAGGAAAGGAATTCTGACAGCCTTCTCAAAGAGCATAGAAGCAGAGGCTGACTTCAGCAGCATCTCCAGAAGAGTCTATGCACAAAAGTAACACCTAGAAGCTGGCTGCCAATGCAGAGCTTAGAAGGAAAGCAGAACCCGCATGCTACGAATTTGATATCTGGATGGTGCCCAGGAAAGGAATTCTGGAAGAATTCTCAAAGTGCATAGAAGTAGAGGCCGACTTCAGCAGCATCTCCACGAGAGTCTATCCAAATAACGAACACCTTGAAGCTGGCAGCGAATAAAGAGCTTAGGAGGAAAGCAGTACCCGCATTCTACGAATGTGATCTCTGGATGGTGCACAGGAAAGGAATTCTGACAGCCTTCTAGAAGAGCATAGAAGCAGAGTCTGACTTCAGCAGCATCTCCACGAGAGTCTATCCACAAAACGAACACCTTGAATCTGCCTGCGAATGCAGAGCCTAGGAGGAAAGCAGTACCCGCATGCTACGAATGATATATCTAGATGGTGCTCAGGAATAGAATTCTGGCAGAATGCTGAAAGAGCATACAAGCACAGGCCGTTTCCAGCAGCACCTCCACGAGAGGCTATCCACAAAAGGAACACCTTGAAGCTGGCTGCGAATACAGAGCTTATGAGGACAGCAGTACCCGCATGCTACGAATTTGATATCTGGATGGTGCCCAGGAAAGGAATTCTGGCAGAATTCTCAAAGAGCATAGAAGCAGAGGCTGACTTCAGCAGCATCTCCACGAGAGTCTATCCACAAAAGGAACACCTTGAAGCTGCCTGCGAATGCAGAGCATAGGAGGAAAGCAGTACCCGCATGCTACGAATGTTATATCTAGATGGTGCCCAGGAATCGAATTCTGGCAGAATTCTGAAAGAGCATAGAAGCACAGGCCGTCTCCAGCAGCACCTCCACGAGAGTCAATCCACAAAAGGAACACCTTGAAGCTGGCTGCGAATGCAGAGCTTTGGAGGAAAGCAGTACCCGCATGCTACGAATTTTATATCTGGATGGTGCCCAGGAAAGGAATTCTGGCAGAAATCTCAAACAGCATAGAAGCAGAGCCTGACATCAGAAGCATCTCCATGAGAGTCTATGCACAAAAGGAACACCTTGATCCTGGCTGCTACTGCAGAGCCTAGGAGGAAAGCAGTACCCGCATGCTACGAATGTGATAACTGGATGGTGCCCAGGAAAGGAATTGTGGCAGAATTCTGAGAGAGCATATAAGCACAGGCCCTCTCCAGCAGTACCTCCACGAGCGTCTATCCACAAAAGGTACACCTTGAAGCTGGCTGCGAATGCAGAGCTTAGGAGGAAAGCAGTACCCGCATGCTACGAATTTGATATCTGGATGGTGCCCAGGAAAGGATTTCTGGCAGAATTCTCAAAGAGCATAGAAGCAGACGCCGACTTCATCAGCATCTCCATGAGAGTCTATCCACAAAAGGAACACCTTGTAGCTGCCTGCGAATGCACAGCTAAGGAGGAAAGCAGTACCTGCATGTTACGAATGTGATATCTGTATGGTGCACAGGAAAGGAATTCTGACAGCCTTCTCAAAGGGCATAGAAGAAGAGACCGTCTCCAACAGCATCTCCACGAGAGTCTATCCACAAAAGGAACACCTTGAAGCTGGCTGCGAATGCAGAGCTTAGGAGGAAAGCAGTACCCGCATGCTACGAATTTGATATCTGGATGGTGCCCAGGAAAGAAATTCTAGCAGAATTCTCAAAGAGCATAGAAGCAGACGCCGACTTCATCAGCATCTCCATGAGAGTCTATCCACAAAAGGAACACCTTGTAGCTGCCTGCGAATGCACAGCTAAGGAGGAAAGCAGTACCTGCATGTTATGAATGTGATATCTGTATGGTGCACAGGAAAGGAATTCTGACAGCCTTCTCAAAGGGCATAGAAGCAGAGACCGTCTCCAACAGCATCTCCACGAGAGTCTATCCACAAAAGGAACTCCCTGTAGCTGCCTGCTAATGCACAGCTTAGGAGCAAACTGGTATCCGCATGCTACGAATGTGATCTCTGGATGGTGCACAGGAAAGGAATTCTGACAGCCTTCTCAAAGAGCATAGAAGCAGAGGCTGACTTCAGCAGCATCTCCAGAAGAGTCTATGCACAAAAGTAACACCTAGAAGCTGGCTGCAAATGCAGAGCTTAGGAGGAAAGCAGAACCCGCATGCTACGAATTTGATATCTGGATGGTGCCCAGGAAAGGAATTCTGGAAGAATTCTCAAAGTGCATAGAAGTAGAGGCCGACTTCAGCAGCATCTCCACGAGAGTCTATCCAAATAACGAACACCTTGAAGCTGGCTGCGAATAAAGAGCTTAGGAGGAAAGCAGTACCCGCATTCTACGAATGTGATCTCTGGATGGTGCACAGGAAAGGAATTCTGACAGCCTTCTAGAAGAGCATAGAAGCAGAGGCTGACTTCAGCAGCATCTCCACGAGAGTCTATCCACAAAACGAACACCTTGAATCTGCCTGCGAATGCAGAGCCTAGGAGGAAAGCACTACCCGCATGCTACGAATGATATATCTAGATGGTGCTCAGGAATAGAATTCTGGCAGAATGCTGAAAGAGCATACAAGCACAGGCCGTCTCCAGCAGCACCTCCACGAGAGGCTATCCACAAAAGGAACACCTTGAAGCTGGCTGCGAATGCAGAGCTTAGGAGGACAGCAGTACCCGCATGCTACGAATTTGATATCTGGATGGTGCCCAGGAAAGGAATTCTGGCAGAATTCTCAAAGAGCATAGAAGCAGAGGCTGACTTCAGCAGCATCTCCACGAGAGGCTATCCACAAAAGGAACACCTTGAAGCTGCCTGCGAATGCAGAGCCTAGGAGGAAAGCAGTACCCGCATGCTACGAATGTGATATCTGGATGGTGCACAGGAAAGGAATTCTGGCAGAATTCTCAAAGTGCATAGAAGCAGAGGCCGACTTCAGCAGCATCTCCACGAGAGTCTATCCACAAAAGGAACACCTTGTAGCTGCCTGCGTATGCACAGCTTAGGAGCAAACTAGTACCTGCATTCTACGAAAGTGATATCTGGATGGTGCACAGGAAAGGAATTCTGACAGCCTTCTCAAAGAGCATAGAAGCAGAGGCTGACTTCAGCAGAATCTGCAGAAGAGTCTATGCACAAAAGTAACACCTAGAAGCTGGCTGCAAATGCAGAGCTTAGGAGGAAAGCAGTACCCGCATGCTACGAATTTGATATCTGGATGGTGCCCAGGAAAGGAATTCTGGAAGAATTGTCAAACTGCATAGAAGCAGAGGCCGACTTCAGCAGAATCTCCAAGAGAGTCTTTCCACAAAAGGAACACCTTGAAGCTGGCTGCGAAGGCAGGGCTTAGGAGGAAAGCAGTACATGCATGCTACGAATGTGATATCTGGATGGTGCCCAGGAAAGGAATTCTGGCAGAATTCTGAAAGCGCATATAAGCTGAGCCCGTCTCCAGCACCATCTCCACGAGACTGTATCCACAAAAGGAACACCTTGTAGCTGCCTGCTAATGCACATCTTCGGAGCCAAGTAGTACCAGCATGCTACGAATGTGAAATCTGGATGGTGCTCAGGAAAGGAATGCTGACAGCCTTCTCAAACAGCATAGAAGCAGAGGCTGACTTCAGCACCATCTCCATGAGAGTCTATGCACAAAAGGAACACCTTGATCCTGGCTGCTACTGCAGAGCTTAGGAGGAAAGCAGTACCCTCATGCTACGAATGTGATATCTGGATGGTGCCCAGGAAAGGAATTCTGGCAGAATTCTGAGAGAGCATAGAAGCACAGGCCCTCTCCAGCAGCACCTCACGAGAGTCAATCCACAAAAGGTACACCTTGAAGCTGGCTGCGAATGCAGAGCTTAGGAGGAAAGCAGTCCCAGCATGTTACGAATGTGATATCTGGATGGTGCCCCGGAAAGGAATTCTTGCAGAATTCGGAAAGAGCATAGAAGCAGGGCCCGTCTGCAGCAGCATCTCCACGAGAGTCTACCCACAAAAGGAACACCTTGTAGCTGCCTGCTAATGCACAGCTTAGGAGCAAACTGGTAGCCGCATTCTACGAATGTGATATCTGGATGGTGCACAGGAAAGGAATTCTGACAGCCTTCTCAAAGTGCATAGAAGCAGAGGCTGACTTCAGCAGCATCTCCACGAGAGTCTATCCACAAAAGGAACACCTTTAAGCTGCCTGCGAATGCAGAGCATAGGAGGAAAGCAGTACCCGCATGCTACGAATGTTATATCTAGATGGTGCCCAGGAATCGAATTCTGGCAGAATTCTGAAAGAGCATAGAAGCACAGGCCGTCTCCAGCAGCACCTCCACGAGAGTCAATCCACAAAAGGAACACCTTGAAGCTGGCTGCGAATGCAGAGCTTTGGAGGAAAGAAGTACCCGCATGCTACGAATTTTATATCTGGATGGTGCCCAGGAAAGGAATTCTGGCAGAAATCTCAAACAGCATAGAAGCAGAGCCTGACATCAGCAGCATCTCCATGAGAGTCTATGCACAAAAGGAACACCTTGATCCTGGCTGCTACTGCAGAGCCTAGGAGGAAAGCAGTACCCGCATGCTACGAATGTGATAACTGGATGGTGCCCAGGAAAGGAATTGTGGCAGAATTCTGAGAGAGCATATAAGCACAGGCCCTCTCCAGCAGTACCTCCACGAGCGTCTATCCACAAAAGGTACACCTTGAAGCTGGCTGCGAATGCAGAGCTTAGGAGGAAAGCAGTCCCAGCATGTTATGAATGTGATATCTGGATGGTGCCCCGGAAAGGAATTCTGGCAGAATTCTGAAAGAGCATTAAAGCAGAGCCCGTCTCCAGCAGCATCTCCACGAGAGTCTACCCACAAAAGGAACACCTTGTAGCTGCCTGCTAATGCACAGCTTAGGAGCAAACTGGTACCCGCATTCTACGAATGTGATCTCTGGATGGTGCACAGGAAAGGAATTCTGACAGCCTTCTCAAAGTGCATAGAAGCAGAGGCTGACTTCAGCAGCATCTCCACGAGAGTCTATCCACAAAAGGAACACCTTTAAGCTGCCTGCGAATGCAGAGCCTAGGAGGAAAGCAGTACCCGCATGCTATGAATGTTATATCTAGATGGTGCCCAGGAATACAATCTGGAAGAATTCTGAAAGAGCATAGAAGCACAGGCCGTCTCCAACAGCACCTCCACGAGAGTCTATCCACAAAAGGAACACCTTGAAGCTGGCTGCGAATGCAGAGCTTAGGAGGAAAGCAGTACCCGCATGCTACGAATTTGATATCTGGATGGTGCCCAGGAAAGGAATTCTGGCAGAATTCTCAAAGAGCATAGAAGCAGACGCCGACTTCATCAGCATCTCCATGAGAGTCTATCCACAAAAGGAACACCTTGTAGCTGCCTGCGAATGCACAGCTAAGGAGGAAAGCAGTACCTGCATGTTACGAATGTGATATCTGTATGGTGCACAGGAAAGGAATTCTGACAGCCTTCTCAAAGGGCATAGAAGAAGAGACCGTCTCCAACAGCATCTCCACGAGAGTCTTTCCACAAAAGGAACACCCTGTAGCTGCCTGCTAATGCACAGCTTAGGAGCAAACAGGTACCCGCATGCTACGAATGTGATCTCTGGATGGTGCACAGGAAAGGAATTCTGACAGCCTTCTCAAAGAGCATAGAAGCAGAGGCTGACTTCAGCAGCATCTCCAGAAGAGTCTATGCACAAAAGTAACACCTAGAAGCTGGCTGCAAATGCAGAGCTTAGGAGGAAAGCAGAACCCGCATGCTACGAATTTGATATCTGGATGGTGCCCAGGAAAGGAATTCTGGAAGAATTCTCAAAGTGCATAGAAGTAGAGGCCGACTTCAGCAGCATCTCCACGAGAGTCTATCCAAATAACGAACACCTTGAAGCTGGCTGCGAATAAAGAGCTTAGGAGGAAAGCAGTACCCGCATTCTACGAATGTGATCTCTGGATGGTGCACAGGAAAGGAATTCTGACAGCCTTCTAGAAGAGCATAGAAGCAGAGGCTGACTTCAGCAGCATCTCCACGAGAGTCTATCCACAAAACGAACACCTTGAATCTGCCTGCGAATGCAGAGCCTAGGAGGAAAGCACTACCCGCATGCTACGAATGATATATCTAGATGGTGCTCAGGAATAGAATTCTGGCAGAATGCTGAAAGAGCATACAAGCACAGGCCGTCTCCAGCAGCACCTCCACGAGAGGCTATCCACAAAAGGAACACCTTGAAGCTGGCTGCGAATGCAGAGCTTAGGAGGACAGCAGTACCCGCATGCTACGAATTTGATATCTGGATGGTGCCCAGGAAAGGAATTCTGGCAGAATTCTCAAAGAGCATAGAAGCAGAGGCTGACTTCAGCAGCATCTCCACGAGAGGCTATCCACAAAAGGAACACCTTGAAGCTGCCTGCGAATGCAGAGCCTAGGAGGAAAGCAGTACCCGCATGCTACGAATGTGATATCTGGATGGTGCACAGGAAAGGAATTCTGGCAGAATTCTCAAAGAGCATAGAAGCAGAGGCCGACTTCAGCAGCATCTCCACGAGAGTCTATCCACAAAAGGAACACCTTGTAGCTGCCTGCGTATGCACAGCTTAGGAGCAAACTAGTACCTGCATTCTACGAAAGTGATATCTGGATGGTGCACAGGAAAGGAATTCTGACAGCCTTCTCAAAGAGCATAGAAGCAGAGGCTGACTTCAGCAGAATCTGCAGAAGAGTCTATGCACAAAAGTAACACCTAGAAGCTGGCTGCAAATGCAGAGCTTAGGAGGAAAGCAGTACCCGCATGCTACGAATTTGATATCTGGATGGTGCCCAGGAAAGGAATTCTGGAAGAATTGTCAAACTGCATAGAAGCAGAGGCCGACTTCAGCAGAATCTCCAAGAGAGTCTTTCCACAAAAGGAACACCTTGAAGCTGGCTGCGAAGGCAGGGCTTAGGAGGAAAGCAGTACATGCATGCTACGAATGTGATATCTGGATGGTGCCCAGGAAAGGAATTCTGGCAGAATTCTGAAAGCGCATATAAGCTGAGCCCGTCTCCAGCACCATCTCCACGAGACTGTATCCACAAAAGGAAAACCTTGTAGCTGCCTGCTAATGCACATCTTCGGAGCCAAGTAGTACCAGCATGCTACGAATGTGAAATCTGGATGGTGCTCAGGAAAGGAATGCTGACAGCCTTCTCAAACAGCATAGAAGCAGAGGCTGA
This sequence comes from Kogia breviceps, assembly GCF_026419965.1. NCBI lineage: Eukaryota > Metazoa > Chordata > Mammalia > Artiodactyla > Physeteridae > Kogia > Kogia breviceps. The sequence continues at coordinate 18,061,781 of NC_081322.1, forward strand.
CTTCAGCACCATCTCCATGAGAGTCTATGCACAAAAGGAACACCTTGATCCTGGCTGCTACTGCAGAGCTTAGGAGGAAAGCAGTACCCTCATGCTACGAATGTGATATCTGGATGGTGCCCAGGAAAGGAATTCTGGCAGAATTCTGAGAGAGCATAGAAGCACAGGCCCTCTCCAGCAGCACCTCACGAGAGTCAATCCACAAAAGGTACACCTTGAAGCTGGCTGCGAATGCAGAGCTTAGGAGGAAAGCAGTCCCAGCATGTTACGAATGTGATATCTGGATGGTGCCCCGGAAAGGAATTCTTGCAGAATTCGGAAAGAGCATAGAAGCAGGGCCCGTCTGCAGCAGCATCTCCACGAGAGTCTACCCACAAAAGGAACACCTTGTAGCTGCCTGCTAATGCACAGCTTAGGAGCAAACTGGTAGCCGCATTCTACGAATGTGATATCTGGATGGTGCACAGGAAAGGAATTCTGACAGCCTTCTCAAAGTGCATAGAAGCAGAGGCTGACTTCAGCAGCATCTCCACGAGAGTCTATCCACAAAAGGAACACCTTTAAGCTGCCTGCGAATGCAGAGCATAGGAGGAAAGCAGTACCCGCATGCTACGAATGTTATATCTAGATGGTGCCCAGGAATCGAATTCTGGCAGAATTCTGAAAGAGCATAGAAGCACAGGCCGTCTCCAGCAGCACCTCCACGAGAGTCAATCCACAAAAGAACACCTTGAAGCTGGCTGCGAATGCAGAGCTTTGGAGGAAAGCAGTACCCGCATGCTACGAATTTTATATCTGGATGGTGCCCAGGAAAGGAATTCTGGCAGAAATCTCAAACAGCATAGAAGCAGAGCCTGACATCAGCAGCATCTCCATGAGAGTCTATGCACAAAAGGAACACCTTGATCCTGGCTGCTACTGCAGAGCCTAGGAGGAAAGCAGTACCCGCATGCTACGAATGTGATAACTGGATGGTGCCCAGGAAAGGAATTGTGGCAGAATTCTGAGAGAGCATATAAGCACAGGCCCTCTCCAGCAGTACCTCCACGAGCGTCTATCCACAAAAGGTACACCTTGAAGCTGGCTGCGAATGCAGAGCTTAGGAGGAAAGCAGTCCCAGCATGTTATGAATGTGATATCTGGATGGTGCCCCGGAAAGGAATTCTGGCAGAATTCTGAAAGAGCATTAAAGCAGAGCCCGTCTCCAGCAGCATCTCCACGAGAGTCTACCCACAAAAGGAACACCTTGTAGCTGCCTGCTAATGCACAGCTTAGGAGCAAACTGGTACCCGCATTCTACGAATGTGATCTCTGGATGGTGCACAGGAAAGGAATTCTGACAGCCTTCTCAAAGTGCATAGAAGCAGAGGCTGACTTCAGCAGCATCTCCACGAGAGTCTATCCACAAAAGGAACACCTTTAAGCTGCCTGCGAATGCAGAGCCTAGGAGGAAAGCAGTACCCGCATGCTATGAATGTTATATCTAGATGGTGCCCAGGAATACAATCTGGAAGAATTCTGAAAGAGCATAGAAGCACAGGCCGTCTCCAACAGCACCTCCACGAGAGTCTATCCACAAAAGGAACACCTTGAAGCTGGCTGCGAATGCAGAGCTTAGGAGGAAAGCAGTACCCGCATGCTACGAATTTGATATCTGGATGGTGCCCAGGAAAGGAATTCTGGCAGAATTCTCAAAGAGCATAGAAGCAGACGCCGACTTCATCAGCATCTCCATGAGAGTCTATCCACAAAAGGAACACCTTGTAGCTGCCTGCGAATGCACAGCTAAGGAGGAAAGCAGTACCTGCATGTTACGAATGTGATATCTGTATGGTGCACAGGAAAGGAATTCTGACAGCCTTCTCAAAGGGCATAGAAGAAGAGACCGTCTCCAACAGCATCTCCACGAGAGTCTATCCACAAAAGGAACACCCTGTAGCTGCCTGCTAATGCACAGCTTAGGAGCAAACAGGTACCCGCATGCTACGAATGTGATCTCTGGATGGTGCACAGGAAAGGAATTCTGACAGCCTTCTCAAAGAGCATAGAAGCAGAGGCTGACTTCAGCAGCATCTCCAGAAGAGTCTATGCACAAAAGTAAGACCTAGAAGCTGGCTGCAAATGCAGAGCTTAGGAGGAAAGCAGTACCCGCATGCTACGAATTTGATATCTGGATGGTGCCCAGGAAAGGAATTCTGGAAGAATTCTCAAACTGCATAGAAGCAGAGGCCGACTTCAGCAGAATCTCCAAGAGAGTCTTTCCACAAAAGGAACACCTTGAAGCTGGCTGCGAAGGCAGGGCTTAGGAGGAAAGCAGTACATGCATGCTACGAATGTGATATCTGGATGGTGCCCAGGAAAGGAATTCTGGCAGAATTCTGAAAGCGCATATAAGCTGAGCCCGTCTCCAGCACCATCTCCACGAGACTGTATCCACAAAAGGAACACCTTGTAGCTGCCTGCTAATGCACATCTTCGGAGCCAAGTAGTACCAGCATGCTACGAATGTGAAATCTGGATGGTGCTCAGGAAAGGAATGCTGACAGCCTTCTCAAACAGGATAGAAGCAGAGGCTGACTTCAGCACCATCTCCATGAGAGTCTATGCACAAAAGGAACACCTTGATCCTGGCTGCTACTGCAGAGCTTAGGAGGAAAGCAGTACCCTCATGCTACGAATGTGATATCTGGATAGTGCCCAGGAAAGGAATTCTGGCAGAATTCTGAGAGAGCATAGAAGCACAGGCCCTCTCCAGCAGCACCTCACGAGAGTCAATCCACAAAAGGTACACCTTGAAGCTGGCTGCGAATGCAGAGCTTAGGAGGAAAGCAGTCCCAGCATGTTACGAATGTGATATCTGGATGGTGCCCCGGAAAGGAATTCTTGCAGAATTCGGAAAGAGCATAGAAGCAGGGCCCGTCTGCAGCAGCATCTCCACGAGAGTCTACCCACAAAAGGAACACCTTGTAGCTGCCTGCTAATGCACAGCTTAGGAGCAAACTGGTACCCGCATTCTACGAATGTGATATCTGGATGGTGCACAGGAAAGGAATTCTGACAGCCTTCTCAAAGTGCATAGAAGCAGAGGCTGACTTCAGCAGCATCTCCACGAGAGTCTATCCACAAAAGGAACACCTTTAAGCTGCCTGCGAATGCAGAGCATAGGAGGAAAGCAGTACCCGCATGCTACGAATGTTATATCTAGATGGTGCCCAGGAATCGAATTCTGGCAGAATTCTGAAAGAGCATAGAAGCACAGGCCGTCTCCAGCAGCACCTCCACGAGAGTCAATCCACAAAAGGAACACCTTGAAGCTGGCTGCGAATGCAGAGCTTTGGAGGAAAGCAGTACCCGCATGCTACGAATTTTATATCTGGATGGTGCCCAGGAAAGGAATTCTGGCAGAAATCTCAAACAGCATAGAAGCAGAGCCTGACATCAGCAGCATCTCCATGAGAGTCTATGCACAAAAGGAACACCTTGATCCTGGCTGCTACTGCAGAGCCTAGGAGGAAAGCAGTACCCGCATGCTACGAATGTGATAACTGGATGGTGCCCAGGAAAGGAATTGTGGCAGAATTCTGAGAGAGCATATAAGCACAGGCCCTCTCCAGCAGTACCTCCACGAGCGTCTATCCACAAAAGGTACACCTTGAAGCTGGCTGCGAATGCAGAGCTTAGGAGGAAAGCAGTACCCGCATGCTACGAATTTGATATCTGGATGGTGCCCAGGAAAGGATTTCTGGCAGAATTCTCAAAGAGCATAGAAGCAGACGCCGACTTCATCAGCATATCCATGAGAGTCTATCCACAAAAGGAACACCTTGTAGCTGCCTGCGAATGCACCGCTAAGGAGGAAAGCAGTACCTGCATGTTACGAATGTGATATCTGTATGGTGCACAGGAAAGGAATTCTGACAGCCTTCTCAAAGGGCATAGAAGAAGAGACCGTCTCCAACAGCATCTCCACGAGAGTCTATCCACAAAAGGAACACCTTGAAGCTGGCTGCGAATGCAGAGCTTAGGAGGAAAGCAGTACCCGCATGCTACGAATTTGATATCTGGATGGTGCCCAGGAAAGGAATTCTAGCAGAATTCTCTAAGAGCATAGAAGCAGACGCCGACTTCATCAGCATCTCCATGAGAGTCTATCCACAAAAGGAACACCTTGTAGCTGCCTGCGAATGCACAGCTAAGGAGGAAAGCAGTACCTGCATGTTATGAATGTGATATCTGTATGGTGCACAGGAAAGGAATTCTGACAGCCTTCTCAAAGGGCATAGAAGCAGAGACCGTCTCCAACAGCATCTCCACGAGAGTCTATCCACAAAAGGAACACCGTGTAGCTGCCTGCTAATGCACAGCTTAGGACAAACAGGTACCCGCATGCTACGAATGTGATCTCTGGATGGTGCACAGGAAAGGAATTCTGACAGCCTTCTCAAAGAGCATAGAAGCAGAGGCTGACTTCAGCAGCATCTCCAGAAGAGTCTATGCACAAAAGTAACACCTAGAAGCTGGCTGCAAATGCAGAGCTTAGGAGGAAAGCAGAACCCGCATGCTACGAATTTGATATCTGGATGGTGCCCAGGAAAGGAATTCTGGAAGAATTCTCAAAGTGCATAGAAGTAGAGGCCGACTTCAGCAACATCTCCACGAGAGTCTATCCAAATAACGAACACCTTGAAGCTGGCTGCGAATACAGAGCTTAGGAGGAAAGCAGTACCCGCATTCTACGAATGTGATCTCTGGATGGTGCACAGGAAAGGAATTCTGACAGCCTTCTCAAAGAGCATAGAAGCAGAGGCTGACTTCAGCAGAATCTGCAGAAGAGTCTATGCACAAAAGTAACACCTAGAAGCTGGCTGCAAATGCAGAGCTTAGGAGGAAAGCAGTACCCGCATGCTACGAATTTGATATCTGGATGGTGCCTAGGAAAGGAATTCTGGAAGAATTCTCAAACTGCATAGAAGCAGAGGCCGACTTCAGCAGAATCTCCAAGAGAGTCTTTCCACAAAAGGAACACCTTGAAGCTGGCTGCGAAGGCAGGGCTTAGGAGGAAAGCAGTACATGCATGCTACGAATGTGATATCTGGATGGTGCCCAGGAAAGGAATTCTGGCAGAATTCTGAAAGCGCATATAAGCTGAGCCCGTCTCCAGCACCATCTCCACGAGACTGTATCCACAAAAGGAACACCTTGTAGCTGCCTGCTAATGCACATCTTCGGAGCCAAGTAGTACCAGCATGCTACGAATGTGAAATCTGGATGGTGCTCAGGAAAGGAATGCTGACAGCCTTCTCAAACAGCATAGAAGCAGAGGCTGACTTCAGCACCATCTCCATGAGAGTCTATGCACAAAAGGAACACCTTGATCCTGGCTGCTACTGCAGAGCTTAGGAGGAAAGCAGTACCCTCATGCTACGAATGTGATATCTGGATGGTGCCCAGGAAAGGAATTCTGGCAGAATTCTGAGAGAGCATAGAAGCACAGGCCCTCTCCAGCAGCACCTCACGAGAGTCAATCCACAAAAGGTACACCTTGAAGCTGGCTGCGAATGCAGAGCTTAGGAGGAAAGCAGTCCCAGCATGTTACGAATGTGATATCTGGATGGTGCCCCGGAAAGGAATTCTTGCAGAATTCTGAAAGAGCATTAAAGCAGAGCCCGTCTCCAGCAGCATCTCCACGAGAGTCTACCCACAAAAGGAACACCTTGTAGCTGCCTGCTAATGCACAGCTTAGGAGCAAACTGGTACCCGCATTCTACGAATGTGATATCTGGATGGTGCACAGGAAAGGAATTCTGACAACCTTCTCAAAGTGCATAGAAGCAGAGGCTGACTTCAGCAGCATCTCCACGAGAGTCTATCCACAAAAGGAACACCTTTAAGCTGCGTGCGAATGCAGAGCATAGGAGGAAAGAAGTACCCGCATGCTACGAATGTGATATCTAGATGGTGCCCAGGAATCGAATTCTGGCAGAATTCTGAAAGAGCATAGAAGCACAGGCCGTCTCCAGCAGCACCTCCACGAGAGTCTATCCACAAAAGGAACACCTTGAAGCTGGCTGCGAATGCAGAGCTTAGGAGGAAAGCAGTACCCGCATGCTACGAATTTGATATCTGGATGGTGCCCAGGAAAGGAATTCTGGCAGAATTCTCAAAGAGCATAGAAGCAGACGCCGACTTCATCAGCATCTCCATGAGAGTCTATCCACAAAAGGAACACCTTGTAGCTGCCTGCGAATGCACAGCTAAGGAGGAAAGCAGTACCTGCATGTTACGAATGTGATATCTGTATGGTGCACAGGAAAGGAATTCTGACAGCCTTCTCAAAGGGCATAGAAGCAGAGACCGTCTCCAACAGCATCTCCACGAGAGTCTATCCACAAAAGGAACACCCTGTAGCTGCCTGCTAATGCACAGCTTAGGAGCAAACAGGTACCCGCATGCTACGAATGTGATCTCTGGATGGTGCACAGGAAAGGAATTCTGACAGCCTTCTCAAAGAGCATAGAAGCAGAGGCTGACTTCAGCAGCATCTCCAGAAGAGTCTATGCACAAAAGTAAGACCTAGAAGCTGGCTGCAAATGCAGAGCTTAGGAGGAAAGCAGTACCCGCATGCTACGAATTTGATATCTGGATGGTGCCCAGGAAAGGAATTCTGGAAGAATTCTCAAAGTGCATAGAAGTAGAGGCCGACTTCAGCAGCATCTCCACGAGAGTCTATCCAAAAAACGAACACCTTGAAGCTGGCTGCGAATACAGAGCTTAGGCGGAAAGCAGTACCCGCATTCTACGAATGTAATCTGTGGCTGGTGCACAGGAAAGGAATTCTGACAGCCTTCTAGAAGAGCATAGAAGCAGAGGCTGACTTCAGCAGCAACTCCACGAGCGTCTATCCACAAAACGAACACCTTGAAGCTGCCTGCGAATGCAGAGCCTAGGAGGAAAGCAGTACCCGCATGCTACGAATGATATATCTAGATGGTGCTCAGGAATAGAATTCTGGCAGAATGCTGAAAGAGCATAGAAGCACAGGCCGTCTCCAGCAGCACCTCCACGAGAGGCTATCCACAAAAGGAACACCTTGAAGCTGGCTGCGAATGCAGAGCTTATGAGGACAGCAGTACCCGCATGCTACGAATTTGATATCTGGATGGTGCCCAGGAAAGGAATTCTGGCAGAATTCTCAAAGAGCATAGAAGCAGAGGCTGACTTCAGCAGCATCTCCACGAGAGTCTATCCACAAAAGGAACACCTTGAAGCTGCCTGCGAATGCAGAGCCTAGGAGGAAAGCAGTACCCGCCTGCTACGAATGTTATATCTAGATGGTGCTCAGGAATAGAATTCTGGCAGAATGCTGAAAGAGCATAGAAGCAGAGGCTGACTCCAGCAGCACCTCCACGAGAGTCTATCCACAAAAGGAACACCTTGAAGCTGGCTGCGAATGCAGAGCATAGGAGGAAAGCAGTACCCGCATGCTACGAATGTGATATCTGGATGGTGCACAGGAAAGGAATTCTGGCAGAATTCTCAAAGAGCATAGAAGCAGAGGCCGACTTCAGCAGCATCTCCACGAGAGTCTATCCAGAAAAGGAACACCTTGTAGCTGCTTGCGTATGCACAGCTTAGGAGCAAACTAGTACCTGCATTCTACGAAAGTGATATCTGGATGGTGCACAGGAAAGGAATTCTGACAGCCTTCTCAAAGAGCATAGAAGCAGAGGCTGACTTCAGCAGAATCTCCAGAAGAGTCTATGCACAAAAGTAACACCTAGAAGCTGGCTGCAAATGCAGAGCTTAGGAGGAAAGAAGTACACGCATGCTACGAATTTGATATCTGCATGGTGCCCAGGAAAGGAATTCTGGAAGAATTCTCAAACTGCATAGAAGCAGAGGCCGACTTCAGCAGAATCTCTAAGAGTCTTTCCACAAAAGGAACACCTTGAAGCTGGCTGCGAAGGCAGGGCTTAGGAGGAAAGCAGTACATGCATGCTACGAATGTGATATCTGGATGGTGCCCAGGAAAGGAATTCTGGCAGAATTCTGAAAGCGCATATAAGCTGAGCCCGTCTCCAGCACCATCTCCACGAGACTGTATCCACAAAAGGAACACCTTGTAGCTGCCTGCTAATGCACATCTTCGGAGCCAAGTAGTACCAGCATGCTACGAATGTGAAATCTGGATGGTGCTCAGGAAAGGAATGCTGACAGCCTTCTCAAACAGCATAGAAGCAGAGGCTGACTTCAGCACCATCTCCATGAGAGTCTATGCACAAAAGGAACACCTTGATCCTGGCTGCTACTGCAGAGCTTAGGAGGAAAGCAGTACCCTCATGCTACGAATGTGATATCTGGATGGTGCCCAGGAAAGGAATTCTGGCAGAATTCTGAGAGAGCATAGAAGCACAGGCCCTCTCCAGCAGCACCTCACGAGAGTCAATCCACAAAAGGTACACCTTGAAGCTGGCTGCGAATGCAGAGCTTAGGAGGAAAGCAGTCCCAGCATGTTACGAATGTGATATCTGGATGGTGCCCCGGAAAGGAATTCTTGCAGAATTCGGAAAGAGCATAGAAGCAGGGCCCGTCTGCAGCAGCATCTCCACGAGAGTCTACCCACAAAAGGAACACCTTGTAGCTGCCTGCTAATGCACAGCTTAGGAGCAAACTGGTAGCCGCATTCTACGAATGTGATATCTGGATGGTGCACAGGAAAGGAATTCTGACAGCCTTCTCAAAGTGCATAGAAGCAGAGGCTGACTTCAGCAGCATCTCCACGAGAGTCTATCCACAAAAGGAACACCTTTAAGCTGCCTGCGAATGCAGAGCATAGGAGGAAAGCAGTACCCGCATGCTACGAATGTTATATCTAGATGGTGCCCAGGAATCGAATTCTGGCAGAATTCTGAAAGAGCATAGAAGCACAGGCCGTCTCCAGCAGCACCTCCACGAGAGTCAATCCACAAAAGGAACACCTTGAAGCTGGCTGCGAATGCAGAGCTTTGGAGGAAAGCAGTACCCGCATGCTACGAATTTTATATCTGGATGGTGCCCAGGAAAGGAATTCTGGCAGAAATCTCAAACAGCATAGAAGCAGAGCCTGACATCAGTAGCATCTCCATGAGAGTCTATGCACAAAAGGAACACCTTGATCATGGCTGCTACTGCAGAGCCTAGGAGGAAAGCAGTACCCGCATGCTATGAATGTGATAACTGGATGGTGCCCAGGAAAGGAATTGTGGCAGAATTCTGAGAGAGCATATAAGCACAGGCCCTCTCCAGCAGTACCTCCACGAGCGTCTATCCACAAAAGGTACACCTTGAAGCTGGCTGCGAATGCAGAGCTTAGGAGGAAAGCAGTACCCGCATGCTACGAATTTGATATCTGGATGGTGCCCAGGAAAGGATTTCTGGCAGAATTCTCAAAGAGCATAGAAGCAGACGCCGACTTCATCAGCATCTCCATGAGAGTCTATCCACAAAAGGAACACCTTGTAGCTGCCTGCGAATGCACAGCTAAGGAGGAAAGCAGTACCTGCATGTTACGAATGTGATATCTGTATGGTGCACAGGAAAGGAATTCTGACAGCCTTCTCAAAGGGCATAGAAGAAGAGACCGTCTCCAACAGCATCTCCACGAGAGTCTATCCACAAAAGGAACACCTTGAAGCTGGCTGCAAATGCAGAGCTTAGGAGGAAAGCAGTACCCGCATGCTACGAATTTGATATCTGGATGGTGCCCAGGAAAGGAATTCTAGCAGAATTCTCTAAGAGCATAGAAGCAGACGCCGACTTCATCAGCAACTCCATGAGAGTCTATCCACAAAAGGAACACCTTGTAGCTGCCTGCGAATGCACAGCTAAGGAGGAAAGCAGTACCTGCATGTTATGAATGTGATATCTGTATGGTGCACAGGAAAGGAATTCTGACAGCCTTCTCAAAGGGCATAGAAGCAGAGACCGTCTCCAACAGCATCTCCACGAGAGTCTATCCACAAAAGGAACACCCTGTAGCTGCCTGCTAATGCACAGCTTAGGAGCAAACTGGTACCCGCATGCTACGAATGTGATCTCTGGATGGTGCACAGGAAAGGAATTCTGACAGCCTTCTCAAAGAGCATAGAAGCAAAGGCTGACTTCAGCAGCATCTCCAGAAGAGTCTATGCACAAAAGTAAGACCTAGAAGCTGGCTGCAAATGCAGAGCTTAGGAGGAAAGCAGAACCGGCATGCTACGAATTTGATATCTGGATGGTGCCCAGGAAAGGAATTCTGGAAGAATTCTCAAAGTGCATAGAAGCAGAGGCCGACTTCAGCAGCATCTCCACGAGAGTCTATCCAAATAACGAACACCTTGAAGCTGGCTGCGAATACAGAGCTTAGGAGGAAAGCAGTACCCGCATTCTACGAATGTGATCTCTGGATGGTGCACAGGAAAGGAATTCTGACAGCCTTCTCAAAGAGCATAGAAGCAGAGGCTGACTTCAGCAGAATCTGCAGAAGAGTCTATGCACAAAAGTAACACCTAGAAGCTGGCTGCAAATGCAGAGCTTAGGAGGAAAGCAGTACCCGCATGCTACGAATTTGATATCTGGATGGTGCCCAGGAAAGGAATTCTGGAAGAATTCTCAAACTGCATAGAAGCAGAGGCCGACTTCAGCAGAATCTCCAAGAGAGTCTTTCCACAAAAGGAACACCTTGAAGCTGGCTGCGAAGGCAGGGCTTAGGAGGAAAGCAGTACATGCATGCTACGAATGTGATATCTGGATGGTGCCCAGGAAAGGAATTCTGGCAGAATTCTGAAAGCGCATATAAGCTGAGCCCGTCTCCAGCACCATCTCCACGAGACTGTATCCACAAAAGGAACACCTTGTAGCTGCCTGCTAATGCACATCTTCGGAGCCAAGTAGTACCAGCATGCTACGAATGTGAAATCTGGATGGTGCTCAGGAAAGGAATGCTGACAGCCTTCTCAAACAGCATAGAAGCAGAGGCTGACTTCAGCACCATCTCCATGAGAGTCTATGCACAAAAGGAACACCTTGATCCTGGCTGCTACTGCAGAGCTTAGGAGGAAAGCAGTACCCTCATGCTACGAATGTGATATCTGGATGGTGCCCAGGAAAGGAATTCTGGCAGAATTCTGAGAGAGCATAGAAGCACAGGCCCTCTCCAGCAGCACCTCACGAGAGTCAATCCACAAAAGGTACACCTTGAAGCTGGCTGCGAATGCAGAGCTTAGGAGGAAAGCAGTCCCAGCATGTTACGAATGTGATATCTGGATGGTGCCCCGGAAAGGAATTCTTGCAGAATTCTGAAAGAGCATTAAAGCAGAGCCCGTTTCCAGCAGCATCTCCACGAGAGTCTACCCACAAAAGGAACACCTTGTAGCTGCCTGCTAATGCACAGCTTAGGAGCAAACTGGTACCCGCATTCTACGAATGTGATATCTGGATGGTGCACAGGAAAGGAATTCTGACAACCTTCTCAAAGTGCATAGAAGCAGAGGCTGACTTCAGCAGCATCTCCACGAGAGTCTATCCACAAAAGGAACACCTTTAAGCTGCGTGCGAATGCAGAGCATAGGAGGAAAGCAGTACCCGCATGCTACGAATGTGATATCTAGATGGTGCCCAGGAATCGAATTCTGGCAGAATTCTGAAAGAGCATAGAAGCACAGGCCGTCTCCAACAGCACCTCCACGAGAGTCTATCCACAAAAGGAACACCTTGAAGCTGGCTGCGAATGCAGAGCTTAGGAGGAAAGCAGTACCCGCATGCTACGAATTTGATATCTGGATGGTGCCCAGGAAAGGAATTCTGGCAGAATTCTCAAAGAGCATAGAAGCAGACGCCGACTTCATCAGCATATCCATGAGAGTTTATCCACAAAAGGAACACCTTGTAGCTGCCTGCGAATGCACAGCTAAGGAGGAAAGCAGTACCTGCATGTTACGAATGTGATATCTGTATGGTGCACAGGAAAGGAATTCTGACAGCCTTCTCAAAGGGCATAGAAGCAGAGACCGTCTCCAACAGCATCTCCACGAGAGTCTATCCACAAAAGGAACACCCTGTAGCTGCCTGCTAATGCACAGCTTAGGAGCAAACAGGTACCCGCATGCTACGAATGTGATCTCTGGATGGTGCACAGGAAAGGAATTCTGACAGCCTTCTCAAAGAGCATAGAAGCAGAGGCTGACTTCAGCAGCATCTCCAGAAGAGTCTATGCACAAAAGTAAGACCTAGAAGCTGGCTGCAAATGCAGAGCTTAGGAGGAAAGCAGTACCCGCATGCTACGAATTTGATATCTGGATGGTGCCCAGGAAAGGAATTCTGGAAGAATTCTCAAACTACATAGAAGTAGAGGCCGACTTCAGCAGCATCTCCACGAGAGTCTATCCAAAAAACGAACACCTTGAAGCTGGCTGCGAATACAGAGCTTAGGAGGAAAGCAGTACCCGCATTCTACGAATGTAATCTGTGGATGGTGCACAGGAAAGGAATTCTGACAGCCTTCTCAAAGAGCATAGAAGCAGAGGCTGACTTCAGCAGAATCTCCAGAAGAGTCTATGCACAAAAGTAACACCTAGAAGCTGGCTGCAAATGCAGAGCTTAGGAGGAAAGAAGTACACGCATGCTACGAATTTGATATCTGCATGGTGCCCAGGAAAGGAAATCTGGAAGAATTCGCAAACTGCATAGAAGCAGAAGCCGACTTCAGCAGAATCTCCAAGAGAGTCTTTCCACAAAAGGAACACCTTGAAGCTGGCTGCGAAGGCAGGGCTTAGGAGGAAAGCAGTACATGCATGCTACGAATGTGATATCTGGATGGTGCCCAGGAAAGGAATTCTGGCAGAATTCTGAAAGCGCATATAAGCTGAGCCCGTCTCCAGCACCATCTCCACGAGACTGTATCCACAAAAGGAACACCTTGTAGCTGCCTGCTAATGCACATCTTCGGAGCCAAGTAGTACCAGCATGCTACGAATGTGAAATCTGGATGGTGCTCAGGAAAGGAATGCTGACAGCCTTCTCAAACAGCATAGAAGCAGAGGCTGACTTCAGCACCATCTCCATGAGAGTCTATGCACAAAAGGAACACCTTGATCCTGGCTGCTACTGCAGAGCTTAGGAGGAAAGCAGTACCCTCATGCTACGAATGTGATATCTGGATGGTGCCCAGGAAAGGAATTCTGGCAGAATTCTGAGAGAGCATAGAAGCACAGGCCCTCTCCAGCAGCACCTCACGAGAGTCAATCCACAAAAGGTACACCTTGAAGCTGGCTGCGAATGCAGAGCTTAGGAGGAAAGCAGTCCCAGCATGTTACGAATGTGATATCTGGATGGTGCCCCGGAAAGGAATTCTTGCAGAATTCGGAAAGAGCATAGAAGCAGGGCCCGTCTGCAGCAGCATCTCCACGAGAGTCTACCCACAAAAGGAACACCTTGTAGCTGCCTGCTAATGCACAGCTTAGGAGCAAACTGGTAGCCGCATTCTACGAATGTGATATCTGGATGGTGCACAGGAAAGGAATTCTGACAGCCTTCTCAAAGTGCATAGAAGCAGAGGCTGACTTCAGCAGCATCTCCACGAGAGTCTATCCACAAAAGGAACACCTTTAAGCTGCCTGCGAATGCAGAGCATAGGAGGAAAGCAGTACCCGCATGCTACGAATGTTATATCTAGATGGTGCCCAGGAATCGAATTCTGGCAGAATTCTGAAAGAGCATAGAAGCACAGGCCGTCTCCAGCAGCACCTCCACGAGAGTCAATCCACAAAAGGAACACCTTGAAGCTGGCTGCGAATGCAGAGCTTTGGAGGAAAGCAGTACCCGCATGCTACGAATTTTATATCTGGATGGTGCCCAGGAAAGGAATTCTGGCAGAAATCTCAAACAGCATAGAAGCAGAGCCTGACATCAGTAGCATCTCCATGAGAGTCTATGCACAAAAGGAACACCTTGATCATGGCTGCTACTGCAGAGCCTAGGAGGAAAGCAGTACCCGCATGCTATGAATGTGATAACTGGATGGTGCCCAGGAAAGGAATTGTGGCAGAATTCTGAGAGAGCATATAAGCACAGGCCCTCTCCAGCAGTACCTCCACGAGCGTCTATCCACAAAAGGTACACCTTGAAGCTGGCTGCGAATGCAGAGCTTAGGAGGAAAGCAGTACCCGCATGCTACGAATTTGATATCTGGATGGTGCCCAGGAAAGGATTTCTGGCAGAATTCTCAAAGAGCATAGAAGCAGACGCCGACTTCATCAGCATCTCCATGAGAGTCTATCCACAAAAGGAACACCTTGTAGCTGCCTGCGAATGCACAGCTAAGGAGGAAAGCAGTACCTGCATGTTACGAATGTGATATCTGTATGGTGCACAGGAAAGGAATTCTGACAGCCTTCTCAAAGGGCATAGAAGAAGAGACCGTCTCCAACAGCATCTCCACGAGAGTCTATCCACAAAAGGAACACCTTGAAGCTGGCTGCAAATGCAGAGCTTAGGAGGAAAGCAGTACCCGCATGCTACGAATTTGATATCTGGATGGTGCCCAGGAAAGGAATTCTAGCAGAATTCTCTAAGAGCATAGAAGCAGACGCCGACTTCATCAGCAACTCCATGAGAGTCTATCCACAAAAGGAACACCTTGTAGCTGCCTGCGAATGCACAGCTAAGGAGGAAAGCAGTACCTGCATGTTATGAATGTGATATCTGTATGGTGCACAGGAAAGGAATTCTGACAGCCTTCTCAAAGGGCATAGAAGCAGAGACCGTCTCCAACAGCATCTCCACGAGAGTCTATCCACAAAAGGAACACCCTGTAGCTGCCTGCTAATGCACAGCTTAGGAGCAAACTGGTACCCGCATGCTACGAATGTGATCTCTGGATGGTGCACAGGAAAGGAATTCTGACAGCCTTCTCAAAGAGCATAGAAGCAAAGGCTGACTTCAGCAGCATCTCCAGAAGAGTCTATGCACAAAAGTAAGACCTAGAAGCTGGCTGCAAATGCAGAGCTTAGGAGGAAAGCAGAACCGGCATGCTACGAATTTGATATCTGGATGGTGCCCAGGAAAGGAATTCTGGAAGAATTCTCAAAGTGCATAGAAGCAGAGGCCGACTTCAGCAGCATCTCCACGAGAGTCTATCCAAATAACGAACACCTTGAAGCTGGCTGCGAATACAGAGCTTAGGAGGAAAGCAGTACCCGCATTCTACGAATGTGATCTCTGGATGGTGCACAGGAAAGGAATTCTGACAGCCTTCTCAAAGAGCATAGAAGCAGAGGCTGACTTCAGCAGAATCTGCAGAAGAGTCTATGCACAAAAGTAACACCTAGAAGCTGGCTGCAAATGCAGAGCTTAGGAGGAAAGCAGTACCCGCATGCTACGAATTTGATATCTGGATGGTGCCCAGGAAAGGAATTCTGGAAGAATTCTCAAACTGCATAGAAGCAGAGGCCGACTTCAGCAGAATCTCCAAGAGAGTCTTTCCACAAAAGGAACACCTTGAAGCTGGCTGCGAAGGCAGGGCTTAGGAGGAAAGCAGTACATGCATGCTACGAATGTGATATCTGGATGGTGCCCAGGAAAGGAATTCTGGCAGAATTCTGAAAGCGCATATAAGCTGAGCCCGTCTCCAGCACCATCTCCACGAGACTGTATCCACAAAAGGAACACCTTGTAGCTGCCTGCTAATGCACATCTTCGGAGCCAAGTAGTACCAGCATGCTACGAATGTGAAATCTGGATGGTGCTCAGGAAAGGAATGCTGACAGCCTTCTCAAACAGCATAGAAGCAGAGGCTGACTTCAGCACCATCTCCATGAGAGTCTATGCACAAAAGGAACACCTTGATCCTGGCTGCTACTGCAGAGCTTAGGAGGAAAGCAGTACCCTCATGCTACGAATGTGATATCTGGATGGTGCCCAGGAAAGGAATTCTGGCAGAATTCTGAGAGAGCATAGAAGCACAGGCCCTCTCCAGCAGCACCTCACGAGAGTCAATCCACAAAAGGTACACCTTGAAGCTGGCTGCGAATGCAGAGCTTAGGAGGAAAGCAGTCCCAGCATGTTACGAATGTGATATCTGGATGGTGCCCCGGAAAGGAATTCTTGCAGAATTCTGAAAGAGCATTAAAGCAGAGCCCGTTTCCAGCAGCATCTCCACGAGAGTCTACCCACAAAAGGAACACCTTGTAGCTGCCTGCTAATGCACAGCTTAGGAGCAAACTGGTACCCGCATTCTACGAATGTGATATCTGGATGGTGCACAGGAAAGGAATTCTGACAACCTTCTCAAAGTGCATAGAAGCAGAGGCTGACTTCAGCAGCATCTCCACGAGAGTCTATCCACAAAAGGAACACCTTTAAGCTGCGTGCGAATGCAGAGCATAGGAGGAAAGCAGTACCCGCATGCTACGAATGTGATATCTAGATGGTGCCCAGGAATCGAATTCTGGCAGAATTCTGAAAGAGCATAGAAGCACAGGCCGTCTCCAACAGCACCTCCACGAGAGTCTATCCACAAAAGGAACACCTTGAAGCTGGCTGCGAATGCAGAGCTTAGGAGGAAAGCAGTACCCGCATGCTACGAATTTGATATCTGGATGGTGCCCAGGAAAGGAATTCTGGCAGAATTCTCAAAGAGCATAGAAGCAGACGCCGACTTCATCAGCATATCCATGAGAGTTTATCCACAAAAGGAACACCTTGTAGCTGCCTGCGAATGCACAGCTAAGGAGGAAAGCAGTACCTGCATGTTACGAATGTGATATCTGTATGGTGCACAGGAAAGGAATTCTGACAGCCTTCTCAAAGGGCATAGAAGCAGAGACCGTCTCCAACAGCATCTCCACGAGAGTCTATCCACAAAAGGAACACCCTGTAGCTGCCTGCTAATGCACAGCTTAGGAGCAAACAGGTACCCGCATGCTACGAATGTGATCTCTGGATGGTGCACAGGAAAGGAATTCTGACAGCCTTCTCAAAGAGCATAGAAGCAGAGGCTGACTTCAGCAGCATCTCCAGAAGAGTCTATGCACAAAAGTAAGACCTAGAAGCTGGCTGCAAATGCAGAGCTTAGGAGGAAAGCAGTACCCGCATGCTACGAATTTGATATCTGGATGGTGCCCAGGAAAGGAATTCTGGAAGAATTCTCAAACTGCATAGAAGTAGAGGCCGACTTCAGCAGCATCTCCACGAGAGTCTATCCAAAAAACGAACACCTTGAAGCTGGCTGCGAATACAGAGCTTAGGAGGAAAGCAGTACCCGCATTCTACGAATGTAATCTGTGGATGGTGCACAGGAAAGGAATTCTGACAGCCTTCTCAAAGAGCATAGAAGCAGAGGCTGACTTCAGCAGAATCTCCAGAAGAGTCTATGCACAAAAGTAACACCTAGAAGCTGGCTGCAAATGCAGAGCTTAGGAGGAAAGAAGTACACGCATGCTACGAATTTGATATCTGCATGGTGCCCAGGAAAGGAAATCTGGAAGAATTCGCAAACTGCATAGAAGCAGAAGCCGACTTCAGCAGAATCTCCAAGAGAGTCTTTCCACAAAAGGAACACCTTGAAGCTGGCTGCGAAGGCAGGGCTTAGGAGGAAAGCAGTACATGCATGCTACGAATGTGATATCTGGATGGTGCCCAGGAAAGGAATTCTGGCAGAATTCTGAAAGCGCATATAAGCTGAGCCCGTCTCCAGCACCATCTCCACGAGACTGTATCCACAAAAGGAACACCTTGTAGCTGCCTGCTAATGCACATCTTCGGAGCCAAGTAGTACCAGCATGCTACGAATGTGAAATCTGGATGGTGCTCAGGAAAGGAATGCTGACAGCCTTCTCAAACAGCATAGAAGCAGAGGCTGACTTCAGCACCATCTCCATGAGAGTCTATGCACAAAAGGAACACCTTGATCCTGGCTGCTACTGCAGAGCTTAGGAGGAAAGCAGTACCCTCATGCTACGAATGTGATATCTGGATGGTGCCCAGGAAAGGAATTCTGGCAGAATTCTGAGAGAGCATAGAAGCACAGGCCCTCTCCAGCAGCACCTCACGAGAGTCAATCCACAAAAGGTACACCTTGAAGCTGGCTGCGAATGCAGAGCTTAGGAGGAAAGCAGTCCCAGCATGTTACGAATGTGATATCTGGATGGTGCCCCGGAAAGGAATTCTTGCAGAATTCGGAAAGAGCATAGAAGCAGGGCCCGTCTGCAGCAGCATCTCCACGAGAGTCTACCCACAAAAGGAACACCTTGTAGCTGCCTGCTAATGCACAGCTTAGGAGCAAACTGGTACCCGCATTCTACGAATGTGATATCTGGATGGTGCACAGGAAAGGAATTCTGACAACCTTCTCAAAGTGCATAGAAGCAGAGGCTGACTTCAGCAGCATCTCCACGAGAGTCTATCCACAAAAGGAACACCTTTAAGCTGCGTGCGAATGCAGAGCATAGGAGGAAAGCAGTACCCGCATGCTACGAATGTGATATCTAGATGGTGCCCAGGAATCGAATTCTGGCAGAATTCTGAAAGAGCATAGAAGCACAGGCCGTCTCCAACAGCACCTCCACGAGAGTCTATCCACAAAAGGAACACCTTGAAGCTGGCTGCGAATGCAGAGCTTTGGAGGAAAGCAGTACCCGCATGCTACGAATTTGATATCTGGATGGTGCCCAGGAAAGGAATTCTGGCAGAATTCTCAAAGAGCATAGAAGCAGACGCCGACTTCATCAGCATCTCCATGAGAGTCTATCCACAAAAGGAACACCTTGTAGCTGCCTGCGAATGCACAGCTAAGGAGGAAAGCAGTACCTGCATGTTATGAATGTGATATCTGTATGGTGCACAGGAAAGGAATTCTGACAGCCTTCTCAAAGGGCATAGAAGCAGAGACCGTCTCCAACAGCCTCTCCACGAGAGTCTATCCACAAAAGGAACACCCTGTAGCTGCCTGCTAATGCACAGCTTAGGAGCAAACTGGTACCTGCATGCTACGAATGTGATCTCTGGATGGTGCACAGGAAAGGAATTCTGACAGCCTTCTCAAAGAGCATAGAAGCAGAGGCTGACTTCAGCAGCATCTCCAGAAGAGTCTATGCACAAAAGTAAGACCTAGAAGCTGGCTGCAAATGCAGAGCTTAGGAGGAAAGCAGTACCCGCATGCTACGAATTTGATATCTGGATGGTGCCCAGGAAAGGAATTCTGGAAGAATTCTCAAAGTGCATAGAAGTAGAGGCCGACTTCAGCAGCATCTCCACGAGAGTCTATCCAAATAACGAACACCTTGAAGCTGGCTGCGAATACAGAGCTTAGGAGGAAAGCAGTACCCGCATTCTACGAATGTGATCTCTGGATGGTGCACAGGAAAGGAATTCTGACAGCCTTCTCAAAGAGCATAGAAGCAGAGGCTGACTTCAGCAGAATCTGCAGAAGAGTCTATGCACAAAAGTAACACCTAGAAGCTGGCTGCAAATGCAGAGCTTAGGAGGAAAGCAGTACCCGCATGCTACGAATTTGATATCTGGATGGTGCCCAGGAAAGGAATTCTGGAAGAATTCTCAAACTGCATAGAAGCAGAGGCCGACTTCAGCAGAATCTCCAAGAGAGTCTTTCCACAAAAGGAACACCTTGAAGCTGGCTGCGAAGGCAGGGCTTAGGAGGAAAGCAGTACCCGCATGCTACGAATTTGATATCTGGATGGTGCCCAGGAAAGGAATTCTGGAAGAATTCTCAAAGTGCATAGAAGTAGAGGCCGACTTCAGCAGCATCTCCACGAGAGTCTATCCAAAAAACGAACACCTTGAAGCTGGCTGCGAATACAGAGCTTAGGCGGAAAGCAGTACCCGCATTCTACGAATGTAATCTGTGGATGGTGCACAGGAAAGGAATTCTGACAGCCTTCTAGAAGAGCATAGAAGCAGAGGCTGACTTCAGCAGCAACTCCACGAGAGTCTATCCACAAAACGAACACCTTGAAGCTGCCTGCGAATGCAGAGCCTAGGAGGAAAGCAGTACCCGCATGCTACGAATGATATATCTAGATGGTGCTCAGGAATAGAATTCTGGCAGAATGCTGAAAGAGCATAGAAGCACAGGCCGTCTCCAGCAGCACCTCCACGAGAGGCTATCCACAAAAGGAACACCTTGAAGCTGGCTGCGAATGCAGAGCTTATGAGGACAGCAGTACCCGCATGCTACGAATTTGATATCTGGATGGTGCCCAGGAAAGGAATTCTGGCAGAATTCTCAAAGAGCATAGAAGCAGAGGCTGACTTCAGCAGCATCTCCACGAGAGTCTATCCACAAAAGGAACACCTTGAAGCTGCCTGCGAATGCAGAGCCTAGGAGGAAAGCAGTACCCGCCTGCTACGAATGTTATATCTAGATGGTGCTCAGGAATAGAATTCTGGCAGAATGCTGAAAGAGCATAGAAGCAGAGGCTGACTCCAGCAGCACCTCCACGAGAGTCTATCCACAAAAGGAACACCTTGAAGCTGGCTGCGAATGCAGAGCATAGGAGGAAAGCAGTACCCGCATGCTACGAATGTGATATCTGGATGGTGCACAGGAAAGGAATTCTGGCAGAATTCTCAAAGAGCATAGAAGCAGAGGCCGACTTCAGCAGCATCTCCACGAGAGTCTATCCAGAAAAGGAACACCTTGTAGCTGCCTGCGTATGCACAGCTTAGGAGCAAACTAGTACCTGCATTCTACGAAAGTGATATCTGGATGGTGCCCAGGAAAGGAATTCTGGAAGAATTCTCAAACTGCATAGAAGCAGAGGCCGACTTCAGCAGAATCTCCAAGAGAGTCTTTCCACAAAAGGAACACCTTGAAGCTGGCTGCGAAGGCAGGGCTTAGGAGGAAAGCAGTACATGCATGCTACGAATGTGATATCTGGATGGTGCCCAGGAAAGGAATTCTGGCAGAATTCTGAAAGCGCATATAAGCTGAGCCCGTCTCCAGCACCATCTCCACGAGACTGTATCCACAAAAGGAACACCTTGTAGCTGCCTGCTAATGCACATCTTCGGAGCCAAGTAGTACCAGCATGCTACGAATGTGAAATCTGGATGGTGCTCAGGAAAGGAATGCTGACAGCCTTCTCAAACAGCATAGAAGCAGAGGCTGACTTCAGCACCATCTCCATGAGTGTCTATGCACAAAAGGAACACCTTGATCCTGGCTGCTACTGCAGAGCTTAGGAGGAAAGCAGTACCCTCATGCTACGAATGTGATATCTGGATGGTGCCCAGGAAAGGAATTCTGGCAGAATTCTGAGAGAGCATAGAAGCACAGGCCCTCTCCAGCAGCACCTCACGAGAGTCAATCCACAAAAGGTACACCTTGAAGCTGGCTGCGAATGCAGAGCTTAGGAGGAAAGCAGTCCCAGCATGTTACGAATGTGATATCTGGATGGTGCCCCGGAAAGGAATTCTTGCAGAATTCGGAAAGAGCATAGAAGCAGGGCCCGTCTGCAGCAGCATCTCCACGAGAGTCTACCCACAAAAGGAACACCTTGTAGCTGCCTGCTAATGCACAGCTTAGGAGCAAACTGGTAGCCGCATTCTACGAATGTGATATCTGGATGGTGCACAGGAAAGGAATTCTGACAGCCTTCTCAAAGTGCATAGAAGCAGAGGCTGACTTCAGCAGCATCTCCACGAGAGTCTATCCACAAAAGGAACACCTTTAAGCTGCCTGCGAATGCAGAGCATAGGAGGAAAGCAGTACCCGCATGCTACGAATGTTATATCTAGATGGTGCCCAGGAATCGAATTCTGGCAGAATTCTGAAAGAGCATAGAAGCACAGGCCGTCTCCAACAGCACCTCCACGAGAGTCTATCCACAAAAGGATCACCTTGAAGCTGGCTGCGAATGCAGAGCTTAGGAGGAAAGCAGTACCCGCATGCTACGAATTTGATATCTGGATGGTGCCCAGGAAAGGAATTCTGGCAGAATTCTCAAAGAGCATAGAAGCAGACGCCGACTTCATCAGCATCTCCATGAGAGTCTATCCACAAGAGGAATACCTTGTAGCTGCCTGCGAATGCACAGCTAAGGAGGAAAGCAGTACCTGCATGTTACGAATGTGATATCTGTATGGTGCACAGGAAAGGAATTCTGACAGCCTTCTCAAAGGGCATAGAAGCAGAGACCGTCTCCAACAGCATCTCCACGAGAGTCTATCCACAAAAGGAACACCCTGTAGCTGCCTGCTAATGCACAGCTTAGGAGCAAACAGGTACCCGCATGCTACGAATGTGATATCTGGATGGTGCACAGGAAAGGAATTCTGACAGCCTTCTCAAAGAGCATAGAAGCAGAGGCTGACTTCAGCAGCATCTCCAGAAGAGTCTATGCACAAAAGTAAGACCTAGAAGCTGGCTGCAAATGCAGAGCTTAGGAGGAAAGCAGTACCCGCATGCTACGAATTTGATATCTGGATGGTGCCCAGGAAAGGAATTCTGGAAGAATTCTCAAACTGCATAGAAGCAGAGGCCGACTTCAGCAGAATCTCCAAGAGAGTCTTTCCACAAAAGGAACACCTTGAAGCTGGCTGCGAAGGCAGGGCTTAGGAGGAAAGCAGTACATGCATGCTACGAATGTGATATCTGGATGGTGCCCAGGAAAGGAATTCTGGCAGAATTCTGAAAGCGCATATAAGCTGAGCCCGTCTCCAGCACCATCTCCACGAGACTGTATCCACAAAAGGAACACCTTGTAGCTGCCTGCTAATGCACATCTTCGGAGCCAAGTAGTACCAGCATGCTATGAATGTGAAATCTGGATGGTGCTCAGGAAAGGAATGCTGACAGCCTTCTCAAACAGCATAGAAACAGAGGCTGACTTCAGCACCATCTCCATGAGAGTCTATGCACAAAAGGAACACCTTGATCCTGGCTGCTACTGCAGAGCTTAGGAGGAAAGCAGTACCCTCATGCTACGAATGTGATATCTGGATAGTGCCCAGGAAAGGAATTCTGGCAGAATTCTGAGAGAGCATAGAAGCACAGGCCCTCTCCAGCAGCACCTCACGAGAGTCAATCCACAAAAGGTACACCTTGAAGCTGGCTGCGAATGCAGAGCTTAGGAGGAAAGCAGTCCCAGCATGTTACGAATGTGATATCTGGATGGTGCCCCGGAAAGGAATTCTTGCAGAATTCGGAAAGAGCATAGAAGCAGGGCCCGTCTGCAGCAGCATCTCCACGAGAGTCTACCCACAAAAGGAACACCTTGTAGCTGCCTGCTAATGCACAGCTTAGGAGCAAACTGGTACCCGCATTCTACGAATGTGATATCTGGATGGTGCACAGGAAAGGAATTCTGACAGCCTTCTCAAAGTGCATAGAAGCAGAGGCTGACTTCAGCAGCATCTCCACGAGAGTCTATCCACAAAAGGAACACCTTTAAGCTGCCTGCGAATGCAGAGCATAGGAGGAAAGCAGTACCCGCATGCTACGAATGTTATATCTAGATGGTGCCCAGGAATCGAATTCTGGCAGAATTCTGAAAGAGCATAGAAGCACAGGCCGTCTCCAGCAGCACCTCCACGAGAGTCAATCCACAAAAGGAACACCTTGAAGCTGGCTGCGAATGCAGAGCTTTGGAGGAAAGCAGTACCCGCATGCTACGAATTTTATATCTGGATGGTGCCCAGGAAAGGAATTCTGGCAGAAATCTCAAACAGCATAGAAGCAGAGCCTGACATCAGAAGCATCTCCATGAGAGTCTATGCACAAAAGGAACACCTTGATCCTGGCTGCTACTGCAGAGCCTAGGAGGAAAGCAGTACCCGCATGCTACGAATGTGATAACTGGATGGTGCCCAGGAAAGGAATTGTGGCAGAATTCTGAGAGAGCATATAAGCACAGGCCCTCTCCAGCAGTACCTCCACGAGCGTCTATCCACAAAAGGTACACCTTGAAGCTGGCTGCGAATGCAGAGCTTAGGAGGAAAGCAGTACCCGCATGCTACGAATTTGATATCTGGATGGTGCCCAGCAAAGGATTTCTGGCAGAATTCTCAAAGAGCATAGAAGCAGACGCCGACTTCATCAGCATCTCCATGAGAGTCTATCCACAAAAGGAACACCTTGTAGCTGCCTGCGAATGCACAGCTAAGGAGGAAAGCAGTACCTGCATGTTACGAATGTGATATCTGTATGGTGCACAGGAAAGGAATTCTGACAGCCTTCTCAAAGGGCATAGAAGAAGAGACCGTCTCCAACAGCATCTCCACGAGAGTCTATCCACAAAAGGAACACCTTGAAGCTGGCTGCGAATGCAGAGCTTAGGAGGAAAGCAGTACCCGCATGCTACGAATTTGATATCTGGATGGTGCCCAGGAAAGGAATTCTAGCAGAATTCTCAAAGAGCATAGAAGCAGACGCCGACTTCATCAGCATCTCCATGAGAGTCTATGCACAAAAGTAAGACCTAGAAGCTGGCTGCAAATGCAGAGCTTAGGAGGAAAGCAGTACCCGCATGCTACGAATTTGATATCTGGATGGTGCCCAGGAAAGGAATTCTGGAAGAATTCTCAAACTGCATAGAAGCAGAGGCCGACTTCAGCAGAATCTCCAAGAGAGTCTTTCCACAAAAGGAACACCTTGAAGCTGGCTGCGAAGGCAGGGCTTAGGAGGAAAGCAGTACATGCATGCTACGAATGTGATATCTGGATGGTGCCCAGGAAAGGAATTCTGGCAGAATTCTGAAAGCGCATATAAGCTGAGCCCGTCTCCAGCACCATCTCCACGAGACTGTATCCACAAAAGGAACACCTTGTAGCTGCCTGCTAATGCACATCTTCGGAGCCAAGTAGTACCAGCATGCTATGAATGTGAAATCTGGATGGTGCTCAGGAAAGGAATGCTGACAGCCTTCTCAAACAGCATAGAAGCAGAGGCTGACTTCAGCACCATCTCCATGAGAGTCTATGCACAAAAGGAACACCTTGATCCTGGCTGCTACTGCAGAGCTTAGGAGGAAAGCAGTACCCTCATGCTACGAATGTGATATCTGTATGGTGCCCAGGAAAGGAATTCTGGCAGAATTCTGAGAGAGCATAGAAGCACAGGCCCTCTCCAGCAGCACCTCACGAGAGTCAATCCACAAAAGGTACACCTTGAAGCTGGCTGCGAATGCAGAGCTTAGGAGGAAAGCAGTCCCAGCATGTTACGAATGTGATATCTGGATGGTGCCCCGGAAAGGAATTCTTGCAGAATTCGGAAAGAGCATAGAAGCAGGGCCCGTCTGCAGCAGCATCTACACGAGAGTCTACCCACAAAAGGAACACCTTGTAGCTGCCTGCTAATGCACAGCTTAGGAGCAAACTGGTACCCGCATTCTACGAATGTGATATCTGGATGGTGCACAGGAAAGGCATTCTGACAGCCTTCTCAAAGTGCATAGAAGCAGAGGCTGACTTCAGCAGCATCTCCACCAGAGTCTATCCACAAAAGGAACACCTTTAAGCTGCCTGCGAATGCAGAGCATAGGAGGAAAGCAGTACCCGCATGCTACGAATGTTATATCTAGATGGTGCCCAGGAATCGAATTCTGGCAGAATTCTGAAAGAGCATAGAAGCACAGGCCGTCTCCAGCAGCACCTCCACGAGAGTCAATCCACAAAAGGAACACCTTGAAGCTGGCTGCGAATGCAGAGCTTTGGAGGAAAGCAGTACCCGCATGCTACGAATTTTATATCTGGATGGTGCCCAGGAAAGGAATTCTGGCAGAAATCTCAAACAGCATAGAAGCAGAGCCTGACATCAGCAGCATCTCCATGAGAGTCTATGCACAAAAGGAACACCTTGATCCTGGCTGCTACTGCAGAGCCTAGGAGGAAAGCAGTACCCGCATGCTACGAATGTGATAACTGGATGGTGCCCAGGAAAGGAATTGTGGCAGAATTCTGAGAGAGCATATAAGCACAGGCCCTCTCCAGCAGTACCTCCACGAGCGTCTATCCACAAAAGGTACACCTTGAAGCTGGCTGCGAATGCAGAGCTTAGGAGGAAAGCAGTACCCGCATGCTACGAATTTGATAACTGGATGGTGCCCAGGAAAGGATTTCTGGCAGAATTCTCAAAGAGCATAGAAGCAGACGCCGACTTCATCAGCATCTCCATGAGAGTCTATCCACAAAAGGAACACCTTGTAGCTGCCTGCGAATGCACAGCTAAGGAGGAAAGCAGTACCTGCATGTTACGAATGTGATATCTGTATGGTGCACAGGAAAGGAATTCTGACAGCCTTCTCAAAGGGCATAGAAGAAGAGACCGTCTCCAACAGCATCTCCACGAGAGTCTATCCACAAAAGGAACACCTTGAAGCTGGCTGCGAATGCAGAGCTTAGGAGGAAAGCAGTACCCGCATGCTACGAATTTGATATCTGGATGGTGCCCAGGAAAGAAATTCTAGCAGAATTCTCAAAGAGCATAGAAGCAGACGCCGACTTCATCAGCATCTCCATGAGAGTCTATCCACAAAAGGAACACCTTGTAGCTGCCTGCGAATGCACAGCTAAGGAGGAAAGCAGTACCTGCATGTTATGAATGTGATATCTGTATGGTGCACAGGAAAGGAATTCTGACAGCCTTCTCAAAGGGCATAGAAGCAGAGACCGTCTCCAACAGCATCTCCACGAGAGTCTATCCACAAAAGGAACTCCCTGTAGCTGCCTGCTAATGCACAGCTTAGGAGCAAACTGGTACCCGCATGCTACGAATGTGATCTCTGGATGGTGCACAGGAAAGGAATTCTGACAGCCTTCTCAAAGAGCATAGAAGCAGAGGCTGACTTCAGCAGCATCTCCAGAAGAGTCTATGCACAAAAGTAAGACCTAGAAGCTGGCTGCAAATGCAGAGCTTAGTAGGAAAGCAGTACCCGCATGCTACGAATTTGATATCTGGATGGTGCCCAGGAAAGGAATTCTGGAAGAATTCTCAAACTGCATAGAAGCAGAGGCCGACTTCAGCAGAATCTCCAAGAGAGTCTTTCCACAAAAGGAACACCTTGAAGCTGGCTGCGAAGGCAGGGCTTAGGAGGAAAGCAGTACATGCATGCTACGAATGTGATATCTGGATGGTGCCCAGGAAAGGAATTCTGGCAGAATTCTGAAAGCGCATATAAGCTGAGCCCGTCTCCAGCACCATCTCCACGAGACTGTATCCACAAAAGGAACACCTTGTAGCTGCCTGCTAATGCACATCTTCGGAGCCAAGTAGTACCAGCATGCTACGAATGTGAAATCTGGATGGTGCTCAGGAAAGGAATGCTGACAGCCTTCTCAAACAGCATAGAAGCAGAGGCTGACTTCAGCACCATCTCCATGAGAGTCTATGCACAAAAGGAACACCTTGATCCTGGCTGCTACTGCAGAGCTTAGGAGGAAAGCAGTACCCTCATGCTACGAATGTGATATCTGTATGGTGCCAAGGAAAGGAATTCTGGCAGAATTCTGAGAGAGCATAGAAGCACAGGCCCTCTCCAGCAGCACCTCACGAGAGTCAATCCACAAAAGGTACACCTTGAAGCTGGCTGCGAATGCAGAGCTTAGGAGGAAAGCAGTCCCAGCATGTTACGAATGTGATATCTGGATGGTGCCCCGGAAAGGAATTCTTGCAGAATTCGGAAAGAGCATAGAAGCAGGGCCCGTCTGCAGCAGCATCTCCACGAGAGTCTACCCACAAAAGGAACACCTTGTAGCTGCCTGCTAATGCACAGCTTAGGAGCAAACTGGTACCCGCATTCTACGAATGTGATATCTGGATGGTGCACAGGAAAGGCATTCTGACAGCCTTCTCAAAGTGCATAGAAGCAGAGGCTGACTTCAGCAGCATCTCCACCAGAGTCTATCCACAAAAGGAACACCTTTAAGCTGCCTGCGAATGCAGAGCATAGGAGGAAAGCAGTACCCGCATGCTACGAATGTTATATCTAGATGGTGCCCAGGAATCGAATTCTGGCAGAATTCTGAAAGAGCATAGAAGCACAGGCCGTCTCCAGCAGCACCTCCACGAGAGTCAATCCACAAAAGGAACACCTTGAAGCTGGCTGCGAATGCAGAGCTTTGGAGGAAAGCAGTACCCGCATGCTACGAATTTTATATCTGGATGGTGCCCAGGAAAGGAATTCTGGCAGAAATCTCAAACAGCATAGAAGCAGAGGCTGACATCAGAAGCATCTCCATGAGAGTCTATGCACAAAAGGAACACCTTGATCCTGGCTGCTACTGCAGAGCCTAGGAGGAAAGCAGTACCCGCATGCTACGAATGTGATAACTGGATGGTGCCCAGGAAAGGAATTGTGGCAGAATTCTGAGAGAGCATATAAGCACAGGCCCTCTCCAGCAGTACCTCCACGAGCGTCTATCCACAAAAGGTACACCTTGAAGCTGGCTGCGAATGCAGAGCTTAGGAGGAAAGCAGTACCCGCATGCTACGAATTTGATAACTGGATGGTGCCCAGGAAAGGATTTCTGGCAGAATTCTCAAAGAGCATAGAAGCAGACGCCGACTTCATCAGCATCTCCATGAGAGTCTATCCACAAAAGGAACACCTTGTAGCTGCCTGCGAATGCACAGCTAAGGAGGAAAGCAGTACCTGCATGTTACGAATGTGATATCTGTATGGTGCACAGGAAAGGAATTCTGACAGCCTTCTCAAAGGGCATAGAAGAAGAGACCGTCTCCAACAGCATCTCCACGAGAGTCTATCCACAAAAGGAACACCTTGAAGCTGGCTGCGAATGCAGAGCTTAGGAGGAAAGCAGTACCCGCATGCTACGAATTTGATATCTGGATGGTGCCAAGGAAAGAAATTCTAGCAGAATTCTCAAAGAGCATAGAAGCAGACGCCGACTTCATCAGCATCTCCATGAGAGTCTATCCACAAAAGGAACACCTTGTAGCTGCCTGCGAATGCACAGCTAAGGAGGAAAGCAGTACCTGCATGTTATGAATGTGATATCTGTATGGTGCACAGGAAAGGAATTCTGACAGCCTTCTCAAAGGGCATAGAAGCAGAGACCGTCTCCAACAGCATCTCCACGAGAGTCTATCCACAAAAGGAACACCTTGAAGCTGGCTGCGAATGCAGAGCTTATGAGGACAGCAGTACCCGCATGCTACGAATTTGATATCTGGATGGTGCCCAGGAAAGGAATTCTGGCAGAATTCTCAAAGAGCATAGAAGCAGAGGCTGACTTCAGCAGCATCTCCACGAGAGTCTATCCACAAAAGGAACACCTTGAAGCTGCCTGCGAATGCAGAGCCTAGGAGGAAAGCAGTACCCGCCTGCTACGAATGTTATATCTAGATGGTGCTCAGGAATAGAATTCTGGCAGAATGCTGAAAGAGCATAGAAGCAGAGGCTGACTCCAGCAGCACCTCCACGAGAGTCTATCCACAAAAGGAACACCTTGAAGCTGGCTGCGAATGCAGAGCATAGGAGGAAAGCAGTACCCGCATGCTACGAATGTGATATCTGGATGGTGCACAGGAAAGGAATTCTGGCAGAATTCTCAAAGAGCATAGAAGCAGAGGCCGACTTCAGCAGCATCTCCACGAGAGTCTATCCAGAAAAGGAACACCTTGTAGCTGCCTGCGTATGCACAGCTTAGGAGCAAACTAGTACCTGCATTCTACGAAAGTGATATCTGGATGGTGCCCAGGAAAGGAATTCTGGAAGAATTCTCAAACTGCATAGAAGCAGAGGCCGACTTCAGCAGAATCTCCAAGAGAGTCTTTCCACAAAAGGAACACCTTGAAGCTGGCTGCGAAGGCAGGGCTTAGGAGGAAAGCAGTACATGCATGCTACGAATGTGATATCTGGATGGTGCCCAGGAAAGGAATTCTGGCAGAATTCTGAAAGCGCATATAAGCTGAGCCCGTCTCCAGCACCATCTCCACGAGACTGTATCCACAAAAGGAACACCTTGTAGCTGCCTGCTAATGCACATCTTCGGAGCCAAGTAGTACCAGCATGCTACGAATGTGAAATCTGGATGGTGCTCAGGAAAGGAATGCTGACAGCCTTCTCAAACAGCATAGAAGCAGAGGCTGACTTCAGCACCATCTCCATGAGTGTCTATGCACAAAAGGAACACCTTGATCCTAGCTGCTACTGCAGAGCTTAGGAGGAAAGCAGTACCCTCATGCTACGAATGTGATATCTGGATGGTGCCCAGGAAAGGAATTCTGGCAGAATTCTGAGAGAGCATAGAAGCACAGGCCCTCTCCAGCAGCACCTCACGAGAGTCAATCCACAAAAGGTACACCTTGAAGCTGGCTGCGAATGCAGAGCTTAGGAGGAAAGCAGTCCCAGCATGTTACGAATGTGATATCTGGATGGTGCCCCGGAAAGGAATTCTTGCAGAATTCGGAAAGAGCATAGAAGCAGGGCCCGTCTGCAGCAGCATCTCCACGAGAGTCTACCCACAAAAGGAACACCTTGTAGCTGCCTGCTAATGCACAGCTTAGGAGCAAACTGGTAGCCGCATTCTACGAATGTGATATCTGGATGGTGCACAGGAAAGGAATTCTGACAGCCTTCTCAAAGTGCATAGAAGCAGAGGCTGACTTCAGCAGCATCTCCACGAGAGTCTATCCACAAAAGGAACACCTTTAAGCTGCCTGCGAATGCAGAGCATAGGAGGAAAGCAGTACCCGCATGCTACGAATGTTATATCTAGATGGTGCCCAGGAATCGAATTCTGGCAGAATTCTGAAAGAGCATAGAAGCACAGGCCGTCTCCAACAGCACCTCCACGAGAGTCTATCCACAAAAGGATCACCTTGAAGCTGGCTGCGAATGCAGAGCTTAGGAGGAAAGCAGTACCCGCATGCTACGAATTTGATATCTGGATGGTGCCCAGGAAAGGAATTCTGGCAGAATTCTCAAAGAGCATAGAAGCAGACGCCGACTTCATCAGCATCTCCATGAGAGTCTATCCACAAGAGGAATACCTTGTAGCTGCCTGCGAATGCACAGCTAAGGAGGAAAGCAGTACCTGCATGTTACGAATGTGATATCTGTATGGTGCACAGGAAAGGAATTCTGACAGCCTTCTCAAAGGGCATAGAAGCAGAGACCGTCTCCAACAGCATCTCCACGAGAGTCTATCCACAAAAGGAACACCCTGTAGCTGCCTGCTAATGCACAGCTTAGGAGCAAACAGGTACCCGCATGCTACGAATGTGATCTCTGGATGGTGCACAGGAAAGGAATTCTGACAGCCTTCTCAAAGAGCATAGAAGCAGAGGCTGACTTCAGCAGCATCTCCAGAAGAGTCTATGCACAAAAGTAAGACCTAGAAGCTGGCTGCAAATGCAGAGCTTAGGAGGAAAGCAGTACCCGCATGCTACGAATTTGATATCTGGATGGTGCCCAGGAAAGGAATTCTGGAAGAATTCTCAAACTGCATAGAAGCAGAGGCCGACTTCAGCAGAATCTCCAAGAGAGTCTTTCCACAAAAGGAACACCTTGAAGCTGGCTGCGAAGGCAGGGCTTAGGAGGAAAGCAGTACATGCATGCTACGAATGTGATATCTGGATGGTGCCCAGGAAAGGAATTCTGGCAGAATTCTGAAAGCGCATATAAGCTGAGCCCGTCTCCAGCACCATCTCCACGAGACTGTATCCACAAAAGGAACACCTTGTAGCTGCCTGCTAATGCACATCTTCGGAGCCAAGTAGTACCAGCATGCTATGAATGTGAAATCTGGATGGTGCTCAGGAAAGGAATGCTGACAGCCTTCTCAAACAGCATAGAAACAGAGGCTGACTTCAGCACCATCTCCATGAGAGTCTATGCACAAAAGGAACACCTTGATCCTGGCTGCTACTGCAGAGCTTAGGAGGAAAGCAGTACCCTCATGCTACGAATGTGATATCTGGATAGTGCCCAGGAAAGGAATTCTGGCAGAATTCTGAGAGAGCATAGAAGCACAGGCCCTCTCCAGCAGCACCTCACGAGAGTCAATCCACAAAAGGTACACCTTGAAGCTGGCTGCGAATGCAGAGCTTAGGAGGAAAGCAGTCCCAGCATGTTACGAATGTGATATCTGGATGGTGCCCCGGAAAGGAATTCTTGCAGAATTCGGAAAGAGCATAGAAGCAGGGCCCGTCTGCAGCAGCATCTCCACGAGAGTCTACCCACAAAAGGAACACCTTGTAGCTGCCTGCTAATGCACAGCTTAGGAGCAAACTGGTACCCGCATTCTACGAATGTGATATCTGGATGGTGCACAGGAAAGGAATTCTGACAGCCTTCTCAAAGTGCATAGAAGCAGAGGCTGACTTCAGCAGCATCTCCACGAGAGTCTATCCACAAAAGGAACACCTTTAAGCTGCCTGCGAATGCAGAGCATAGGAGGAAAGCAGTACCCGCATGCTACGAATGTTATATCTAGATGGTGCCCAGGAATCGAATTCTGGCAGAATTCTGAAAGAGCATAGAAGCACAGGCCGTCTCCAGCAGCACCTCCACGAGAGTCAATCCACAAAAGGAACACCTTGAAGCTGGCTGCGAATGCAGAGCTTTGGAGGAAAGCAGTACCCGCATGCTACGAATTTTATATCTGGATGGTGCCCAGGAAAGGAATTCTGGCAGAAATCTCAAACAGCATAGAAGCAGAGCCTGACATCAGAAGCATCTCCATGAGAGTCTATGCACAAAAGGAACACCTTGATCCTGGCTGCTACTGCAGAGCCTAGGAGGAAAGCAGTACCCGCATGCTACGAATGTGATAACTGGATGGTGCCCAGGAAAGGAATTGTGGCAGAATTCTGAGAGAGCATATAAGCACAGGCCCTCTCCAGCAGTACCTCCACGAGCGTCTATCCACAAAAGGTACACCTTGAAGCTGGCTGCGAATGCAGAGCTTAGGAGGAAAGCAGTACCCGCATGCTACGAATTTGATATCTGGATGGTGCCCAGGAAAGGATTTCTGGCAGAATTCTCAAAGAGCATAGAAGCAGACGCCGACTTCATCAGCATCTCCATGAGAGTCTATCCACAAAAGGAACACCTTGTAGCTGCCTGCGAATGCACAGCTAAGGAGGAAAGCAGTACCTGCATGTTACGAATGTGATATCTGTATGGTGCACAGGAAAGGAATTCTGACAGCCTTCTCAAAGGGCATAGAAGAAGAGACCGTCTCCAACAGCATCTCCACGAGAGTCTATCCACAAAAGGAACACCTTGAAGCTGGCTGCGAATGCAGAGCTTAGGAGGAAAGCAGTACCCGCATGCTACGAATTTGATATCTGGATGGTGCCCAGGAAAGGAATTCTAGCAGAATTCTCAAAGAGCATAGAAGCAGACGCCGACTTCATCAGCATCTCCATGAGAGTCTATGCACAAAAGTAAGACCTAGAAGCTGGCTGCAAATGCAGAGCTTAGGAGGAAAGCAGTACCCGCATGCTACGAATTTGATATCTGGATGGTGCCCAGGAAAGGAATTCTGGAAGAATTCTCAAACTGCATAGAAGCAGAGGCCGACTTCAGCAGAATCTCCAAGAGAGTCTTTCCACAAAAGGAACACCTTGAAGCTGGCTGCGAAGGCAGGGCTTAGGAGGAAAGCAGTACATGCATGCTACGAATGTGATATCTGGATGGTGCCCAGGAAAGGAATTCTGGCAGAATTCTGAAAGCGCATATAAGCTGAGCCCGTCTCCAGCACCATCTCCACGAGACTGTATCCACAAAAGGAACACCTTGTAGCTGCCTGCTAATGCACATCTTCGGAGCCAAGTAGTACCAGCATGCTATGAATGTGAAATCTGGATGGTGCTCAGGAAAGGAATGCTGACAGCCTTCTCAAACAGCATAGAAGCAGAGGCTGACTTCAGCACCATCTCCATGAGAGTCTATGCACAAAAGGAACACCTTGATCCTGGCTGCTACTGCAGAGCTTAGGAGGAAAGCAGTACCCTCATGCTACGAATGTGATATCTGTATGGTGCCCAGGAAAGGAATTCTGGCAGAATTCTGAGAGAGCATAGAAGCACAGGCCCTCTCCAGCAGCACCTCACGAGAGTCAATCCACAAAAGGTACACCTTGAAGCTGGCTGCGAATGCAGAGCTTAGGAGGAAAGCAGTCCCAGCATGTTACGAATGTGATATCTGGATGGTGCCCCGGAAAGGAATTCTTGCAGAATTCGGAAAGAGCATAGAAGCAGGGCCCGTCTGCAGCAGCATCTACACGAGAGTCTACCCACAAAAGGAACACCTTGTAGCTGCCTGCTAATGCACAGCTTAGGAGCAAACTGGTACCCGCATTCTACGAATGTGATATCTGGATGGTGCACAGGAAAGGCATTCTGACAGCCTTCTCAAAGTGCATAGAAGCAGAGGCTGACTTCAGCAGCATCTCCACCAGAGTCTATCCACAAAAGGAACACCTTTAAGCTGCCTGCGAATGCAGAGCATAGGAGGAAAGCAGTACCCGCATGCTACGAATGTTATATCTAGATGGTGCCCAGGAATCGAATTCTGGCAGAATTCTGAAAGAGCATAGAAGCACAGGCCGTCTCCAGCAGCACCTCCACGAGAGTCAATCCACAAAAGGAACACCTTGAAGCTGGCTGCGAATGCAGAGCTTTGGAGGAAAGCAGTACCCGCATGCTACGAATTTTATATCTGGATGGTGCCCAGGAAAGGAATTCTGGCAGAAATCTCAAACAGCATAGAAGCAGAGCCTGACATCAGCAGCATCTCCATGAGAGTCTATGCACAAAAGGAACACCTTGATCCTGGCTGCTACTGCAGAGCCTAGGAGGAAAGCAGTACCCGCATGCTACGAATGTGATAACTGGATGGTGCCCAGGAAAGGAATTGTGGCAGAATTCTGAGAGAGCATATAAGCACAGGCCCTCTCCAGCAGTACCTCCACGAGCGTCTATCCACAAAAGGTACACCTTGAAGCTGGCTGCGAATGCAGAGCTTAGGAGGAAAGCAGTACCCGCATGCTACGAATTTGATAACTGGATGGTGCCCAGGAAAGGATTTCTGGCAGAATTCTCAAAGAGCATAGAAGCAGACGCCGACTTCATCAGCATCTCCATGAGAGTCTATCCACAAAAGGAACACCTTGTAGCTGCCTGCGAATGCACAGCTAAGGAGGAAAGCAGTACCTGCATGTTACGAATGTGATATCTGTATGGTGCACAGGAAAGGAATTCTGACAGCCTTCTCAAAGGGCATAGAAGAAGAGACCGTCTCCAACAGCATCTCCACGAGAGTCTATCCACAAAAGGAACACCTTGAAGCTGGCTGCGAATGCAGAGCTTAGGAGGAAAGCAGTACCCGCATGCTACGAATTTGATATCTGGATGGTGCCCAGGAAAGAAATTCTAGCAGAATTCTCAAAGAGCATAGAAGCAGACGCCGACTTCATCAGCATCTCCATGAGAGTCTATCCACAAAAGGAACACCTTGTAGCTGCCTGCGAATGCACAGCTAAGGAGGAAAGCAGTACCTGCATGTTATGAATGTGATATCTGTATGGTGCACAGGAAAGGAATTCTGACAGCCTTCTCAAAGGGCATAGAAGCAGAGACCGTCTCCAACAGCATCTCCACGAGAGTCTATCCACAAAAGGAACTCCCTGTAGCTGCCTGCTAATGCACAGCTTAGGAGCAAACTGGTACCCGCATGCTACGAATGTGATCTCTGGATGGTGCACAGGAAAGGAATTCTGACAGCCTTCTCAAAGAGCATAGAAGCAGAGGCTGACTTCAGCAGCATCTCCAGAAGAGTCTATGCACAAAAGTAAGACCTAGAAGCTGGCTGCAAATGCAGAGCTTAGTAGGAAAGCAGTACCCGCATGCTACGAATTTGATATCTGGATGGTGCCCAGGAAAGGAATTCTGGAAGAATTCTCAAACTGCATAGAAGCAGAGGCCGACTTCAGCAGAATCTCCAAGAGAGTCTTTCCACAAAAGGAACACCTTGAAGCTGGCTGCGAAGGCAGGGCTTAGGAGGAAAGCAGTACATGCATGCTACGAATGTGATATCTGGATGGTGCCCAGGAAAGGAATTCTGGCAGAATTCTGAAAGCGCATATAAGCTGAGCCCGTCTCCAGCACCATCTCCACGAGACTGTATCCACAAAAGGAACACCTTGTAGCTGCCTGCTAATGCACATCTTCGGAGCCAAGTAGTACCAGCATGCTACGAATGTGAAATCTGGATGGTGCTCAGGAAAGGAATGCTGACAGCCTTCTCAAACAGCATAGAAGCAGAGGCTGACTTCAGCACCATCTCCATGAGAGTCTATGCACAAAAGGAACACCTTGATCCTGGCTGCTACTGCAGAGCTTAGGAGGAAAGCAGTACCCTCATGCTACGAATGTGATATCTGTATGGTGCCAAGGAAAGGAATTCTGGCAGAATTCTGAGAGAGCATAGAAGCACAGGCCCTCTCCAGCAGCACCTCACGAGAGTCAATCCACAAAAGGTACACCTTGAAGCTGGCTGCGAATGCAGAGCTTAGGAGGAAAGCAGTCCCAGCATGTTACGAATGTGATATCTGGATGGTGCCCCGGAAAGGAATTCTTGCAGAATTCGGAAAGAGCATAGAAGCAGGGCCCGTCTGCAGCAGCATCTCCACGAGAGTCTACCCACAAAAGGAACACCTTGTAGCTGCCTGCTAATGCACAGCTTAGGAGCAAACTGGTACCCGCATTCTACGAATGTGATATCTGGATGGTGCACAGGAAAGGCATTCTGACAGCCTTCTCAAAGTGCATAGAAGCAGAGGCTGACTTCAGCAGCATCTCCACCAGAGTCTATCCACAAAAGGAACACCTTTAAGCTGCCTGCGAATGCAGAGCATAGGAGGAAAGCAGTACCCGCATGCTACGAATGTTATATCTAGATGGTGCCCAGGAATCGAATTCTGGCAGAATTCTGAAAGAGCATAGAAGCACAGGCCGTCTCCAGCAGCACCTCCACGAGAGTCAATCCACAAAAGGAACACCTTGAAGCTGGCTGCGAATGCAGAGCTTTGGAGGAAAGCAGTACCCGCATGCTACGAATTTTATATCTGGATGGTGCCCAGGAAAGGAATTCTGGCAGAAATCTCAAACAGCATAGAAGCAGAGCCTGACATCAGAAGCATCTCCATGAGAGTCTATGCACAAAAGGAACACCTTGATCCTGGCTGCTACTGCAGAGCCTAGGAGGAAAGCAGTACCCGCATGCTACGAATGTGATAACTGGATGGTGCCCAGGAAAGGAATTGTGGCAGAATTCTGAGAGAGCATATAAGCACAGGCCCTCTCCAGCAGTACCTCCACGAGCGTCTATCCACAAAAGGTACACCTTGAAGCTGGCTGCGAATGCAGAGCTTAGGAGGAAAGCAGTACCCGCATGCTACGAATTTGATAACTGGATGGTGCCCAGGAAAGGATTTCTGGCAGAATTCTCAAAGAGCATAGAAGCAGACGCCGACTTCATCAGCATCTCCATGAGAGTCTATCCACAAAAGGAACACCTTGTAGCTGCCTGCGAATGCACAGCTAAGGAGGAAAGCAGTACCTGCATGTTACGAATGTGATATCTGTATGGTGCACAGGAAAGGAATTCTGACAGCCTTCTCAAAGGGCATAGAAGAAGAGACCGTCTCCAACAGCATCTCCACGAGAGTCTATCCACAAAAGGAACACCTTGAAGCTGGCTGCGAATGCAGAGCTTAGGAGGAAAGCAGTACCCGCATGCTACGAATTTGATATCTGGATGGTGCCAAGGAAAGAAATTCTAGCAGAATTCTCAAAGAGCATAGAAGCAGACGCCGACTTCATCAGCATCTCCATGAGAGTCTATCCACAAAAGGAACACCTTGTAGCTGCCTGCGAATGCACAGCTAAGGAGGAAAGCAGTACCTGCATGTTATGAATGTGATATCTGTATGGTGCACAGGAAAGGAATTCTGACAGCCTTCTCAAAGGGCATAGAAGCAGAGACCGTCTCCAACAGCATCTCCACGAGAGTCTATCCACAAAAGGAACTCCCTGTAGCTGCCTGCTAATGCACAGCTTAGGAGCAAACTGGTACCCGCATGCTACGAATGTGATCTCTGGATGGTGCACAGGAAAGGAATTCTGACAGCCTTCTCAAAGAGCATAGAAGCAGAGGCTGACTTCAGCAGCATCTCCAGAAGAGTCTATGCACAAAAGTAACACCTAGAAGCTGGCTGCCAATGCAGAGCTTAGAAGGAAAGCAGAACCCGCATGCTACGAATTTGATATCTGGATGGTGCCCAGGAAAGGAATTCTGGAAGAATTCTCAAAGTGCATAGAAGTAGAGGCCGACTTCAGCAGCATCTCCACGAGAGTCTATCCAAATAACGAACACCTTGAAGCTGGCAGCGAATAAAGAGCTTAGGAGGAAAGCAGTACCCGCATTCTACGAATGTGATCTCTGGATGGTGCACAGGAAAGGAATTCTGACAGCCTTCTAGAAGAGCATAGAAGCAGAGTCTGACTTCAGCAGCATCTCCACGAGAGTCTATCCACAAAACGAACACCTTGAATCTGCCTGCGAATGCAGAGCCTAGGAGGAAAGCAGTACCCGCATGCTACGAATGATATATCTAGATGGTGCTCAGGAATAGAATTCTGGCAGAATGCTGAAAGAGCATACAAGCACAGGCCGTCTCCAGCAGCACCTCCACGAGAGGCTATCCACAAAAGGAACACCTTGAAGCTGGCTGCGAATACAGAGCTTATGAGGACAGCAGTACCCGCATGCTACGAATTTGATATCTGGATGGTGCCCAGGAAAGGAATTCTGGCAGAATTCTCAAAGAGCATAGAAGCAGAGGCTGACTTCAGCAGCATCTCCACGAGAGTCTATCCACAAAAGGAACACCTTGAAGCTGCCTGCGAATGCAGAGCATAGGAGGAAAGCAGTACCCGCATGCTACGAATGTTATATCTAGATGGTGCCCAGGAATCGAATTCTGGCAGAATTCTGAAAGAGCATAGAAGCACAGGCCGTCTCCAGCAGCACCTCCACGAGAGTCAATCCACAAAAGGAACACCTTGAAGCTGGCTGCGAATGCAGAGCTTTGGAGGAAAGCAGTACCCGCATGCTACGAATTTTATATCTGGATGGTGCCCAGGAAAGGAATTCTGGCAGAAATCTCAAACAGCATAGAAGCAGAGCCTGACATCAGAAGCATCTCCATGAGAGTCTATGCACAAAAGGAACACCTTGATCCTGGCTGCTACTGCAGAGCCTAGGAGGAAAGCAGTACCCGCATGCTACGAATGTGATAACTGGATGGTGCCCAGGAAAGGAATTGTGGCAGAATTCTGAGAGAGCATATAAGCACAGGCCCTCTCCAGCAGTACCTCCACGAGCGTCTATCCACAAAAGGTACACCTTGAAGCTGGCTGCGAATGCAGAGCTTAGGAGGAAAGCAGTACCCGCATGCTACGAATTTGATATCTGGATGGTGCCCAGGAAAGGATTTCTGGCAGAATTCTCAAAGAGCATAGAAGCAGACGCCGACTTCATCAGCATCTCCATGAGAGTCTATCCACAAAAGGAACACCTTGTAGCTGCCTGCGAATGCACAGCTAAGGAGGAAAGCAGTACCTGCATGTTACGAATGTGATATCTGTATGGTGCACAGGAAAGGAATTCTGACAGCCTTCTCAAAGGGCATAGAAGAAGAGACCGTCTCCAACAGCATCTCCACGAGAGTCTATCCACAAAAGGAACACCTTGAAGCTGGCTGCGAATGCAGAGCTTAGGAGGAAAGCAGTACCCGCATGCTACGAATTTGATATCTGGATGGTGCCCAGGAAAGAAATTCTAGCAGAATTCTCAAAGAGCATAGAAGCAGACGCCGACTTCATCAGCATCTCCATGAGAGTCTATCCACAAAAGGAACACCTTGTAGCTGCCTGCGAATGCACAGCTAAGGAGGAAAGCAGTACCTGCATGTTATGAATGTGATATCTGTATGGTGCACAGGAAAGGAATTCTGACAGCCTTCTCAAAGGGCATAGAAGCAGAGACCGTCTCCAACAGCATCTCCACGAGAGTCTATCCACAAAAGGAACTCCCTGTAGCTGCCTGCTAATGCACAGCTTAGGAGCAAACTGGTATCCGCATGCTACGAATGTGATCTCTGGATGGTGCACAGGAAAGGAATTCTGACAGCCTTCTCAAAGAGCATAGAAGCAGAGGCTGACTTCAGCAGCATCTCCAGAAGAGTCTATGCACAAAAGTAACACCTAGAAGCTGGCTGCAAATGCAGAGCTTAGGAGGAAAGCAGAACCCGCATGCTACGAATTTGATATCTGGATGGTGCCCAGGAAAGGAATTCTGGAAGAATTCTCAAAGTGCATAGAAGTAGAGGCCGACTTCAGCAGCATCTCCACGAGAGTCTATCCAAATAACGAACACCTTGAAGCTGGCTGCGA
This sequence comes from Kogia breviceps, assembly GCF_026419965.1. Classification (NCBI taxonomy): domain Eukaryota; kingdom Metazoa; phylum Chordata; class Mammalia; order Artiodactyla; family Physeteridae; genus Kogia; species Kogia breviceps. Next base: position 18,102,240 of record NC_081322.1, read on the forward strand.
ATAAAGAGCTTAGGAGGAAAGCAGTACCCGCATTCTACGAATGTGATCTCTGGATGGTGCACAGGAAAGGAATTCTGACAGCCTTCTAGAAGAGCATAGAAGCAGAGGCTGACTTCAGCAGCATCTCCACGAGAGTCTATCCACAAAACGAACACCTTGAATCTGCCTGCGAATGCAGAGCCTAGGAGGAAAGCACTACCCGCATGCTACGAATGATATATCTAGATGGTGCTCAGGAATAGAATTCTGGCAGAATGCTGAAAGAGCATACAAGCACAGGCCGTCTCCAGCAGCACCTCCACGAGAGGCTATCCACAAAAGGAACACCTTGAAGCTGGCTGCGAATGCAGAGCTTAGGAGGACAGCAGTACCCGCATGCTACGAATTTGATATCTGGATGGTGCCCAGGAAAGGAATTCTGGCAGAATTCTCAAAGAGCATAGAAGCAGAGGCTGACTTCAGCAGCATCTCCACGAGAGGCTATCCACAAAAGGAACACCTTGAAGCTGCCTGCGAATGCAGAGCCTAGGAGGAAAGCAGTACCCGCATGCTACGAATGTGATATCTGGATGGTGCACAGGAAAGGAATTCTGGCAGAATTCTCAAAGTGCATAGAAGCAGAGGCCGACTTCAGCAGCATCTCCACGAGAGTCTATCCACAAAAGGAACACCTTGTAGCTGCCTGCGTATGCACAGCTTAGGAGCAAACTAGTACCTGCATTCTACGAAAGTGATATCTGGATGGTGCACAGGAAAGGAATTCTGACAGCCTTCTCAAAGAGCATAGAAGCAGAGGCTGACTTCAGCAGAATCTGCAGAAGAGTCTATGCACAAAAGTAACACCTAGAAGCTGGCTGCAAATGCAGAGCTTAGGAGGAAAGCAGTACCCGCATGCTACGAATTTGATATCTGGATGGTGCCCAGGAAAGGAATTCTGGAAGAATTGTCAAACTGCATAGAAGCAGAGGCCGACTTCAGCAGAATCTCCAAGAGAGTCTTTCCACAAAAGGAACACCTTGAAGCTGGCTGCGAAGGCAGGGCTTAGGAGGAAAGCAGTACATGCATGCTACGAATGTGATATCTGGATGGTGCCCAGGAAAGGAATTCTGGCAGAATTCTGAAAGCGCATATAAGCTGAGCCCGTCTCCAGCACCATCTCCACGAGACTGTATCCACAAAAGGAACACCTTGTAGCTGCCTGCTAATGCACATCTTCGGAGCCAAGTAGTACCAGCATGCTACGAATGTGAAATCTGGATGGTGCTCAGGAAAGGAATGCTGACAGCCTTCTCAAACAGCATAGAAGCAGAGGCTGACTTCAGCACCATCTCCATGAGAGTCTATGCACAAAAGGAACACCTTGATCCTGGCTGCTACTGCAGAGCTTAGGAGGAAAGCAGTACCCTCATGCTACGAATGTGATATCTGGATGGTGCCCAGGAAAGGAATTCTGGCAGAATTCTGAGAGAGCATAGAAGCACAGGCCCTCTCCAGCAGCACCTCACGAGAGTCAATCCACAAAAGGTACACCTTGAAGCTGGCTGCGAATGCAGAGCTTAGGAGGAAAGCAGTCCCAGCATGTTACGAATGTGATATCTGGATGGTGCCCCGGAAAGGAATTCTTGCAGAATTCGGAAAGAGCATAGAAGCAGGGCCCGTCTGCAGCAGCATCTCCACGAGAGTCTACCCACAAAAGGAACACCTTGTAGCTGCCTGCTAATGCACAGCTTAGGAGCAAACTGGTAGCCGCATTCTACGAATGTGATATCTGGATGGTGCACAGGAAAGGAATTCTGACAGCCTTCTCAAAGTGCATAGAAGCAGAGGCTGACTTCAGCAGCATCTCCACGAGAGTCTATCCACAAAAGGAACACCTTTAAGCTGCCTGCGAATGCAGAGCATAGGAGGAAAGCAGTACCCGCATGCTACGAATGTTATATCTAGATGGTGCCCAGGAATCGAATTCTGGCAGAATTCTGAAAGAGCATAGAAGCACAGGCCGTCTCCAGCAGCACCTCCACGAGAGTCAATCCACAAAAGGAACACCTTGAAGCTGGCTGCGAATGCAGAGCTTTGGAGGAAAGCAGTACCCGCATGCTACGAATTTTATATCTGGATGGTGCCCAGGAAAGGAATTCTGGCAGAAATCTCAAACAGCATAGAAGCAGAGCCTGACATCAGCAGCATCTCCATGAGAGTCTATGCACAAAAGGAACACCTTGATCCTGGCTGCTACTGCAGAGCCTAGGAGGAAAGCAGTACCCGCATGCTACGAATGTGATAACTGGATGGTGCCCAGGAAAGGAATTGTGGCAGAATTCTGAGAGAGCATATAAGCACAGGCCCTCTCCAGCAGTACCTCCACGAGCGTCTATCCACAAAAGGTACACCTTGAAGCTGGCTGCGAATGCAGAGCTTAGGAGGAAAGCAGTCCCAGCATGTTATGAATGTGATATCTGGATGGTGCCCCGGAAAGGAATTCTGGCAGAATTCTGAAAGAGCATTAAAGCAGAGCCCGTCTCCAGCAGCATCTCCACGAGAGTCTACCCACAAAAGGAACACCTTGTAGCTGCCTGCTAATGCACAGCTTAGGAGCAAACTGGTACCCGCATTCTACGAATGTGATCTCTGGATGGTGCACAGGAAAGGAATTCTGACAGCCTTCTCAAAGTGCATAGAAGCAGAGGCTGACTTCAGCAGCATCTCCACGAGAGTCTATCCACAAAAGGAACACCTTTAAGCTGCCTGCGAATGCAGAGCCTAGGAGGAAAGCAGTACCCGCATGCTATGAATGTTATATCTAGATGGTGCCCAGGAATACAATCTGGAAGAATTCTGAAAGAGCATAGAAGCACAGGCCGTCTCCAACAGCACCTCCACGAGAGTCTATCCACAAAAGGAACACCTTGAAGCTGGCTGCGAATGCAGAGCTTAGGAGGAAAGCAGTACCCGCATGCTACGAATTTGATATCTGGATGGTGCCCAGGAAAGGAATTCTGGCAGAATTCTCAAAGAGCATAGAAGCAGACGCCGACTTCATCAGCATCTCCATGAGAGTCTATCCACAAAAGGAACACCTTGTAGCTGCCTGCGAATGCACAGGTAAGGAGGAAAGCAGTACCTGCATGTTACGAATGTGATATCTGTATGGTGCACAGGAAAGGAATTCTGACAGCCTTCTCAAAGGGCATAGAAGAAGAGACCGTCTCCAACAGCATCTCCACGAGAGTCTTTCCACAAAAGGAACACCCTGTAGCTGCCTGCTAATGCACAGCTTAGGAGCAAACAGGTACCCGCATGCTACGAATGTGATCTCTGGATGGTGCACAGGAAAGGAATTCTGACAGCCTTCTCAAAGAGCATAGAAGCAGAGGCTGACTTCAGCAGCATCTCCAGAAGAGTCTATGCACAAAAGTAAGACCTAGAAGCTGGCTGCAAATGCAGAGCTTAGGAGGAAAGCAGAACCCGCATGCTACGAATTTGATATCTGGATGGTGCCCAGGAAAGGAATTCTGGAAGAATTCTCAAAGTGCATAGAAGTAGAGGCCGACTTCAGCAGCATCTCCACGAGAGTCTATCCAAATAACGAACACCTTGAAGCTGGCTGCGAATAAAGAGCTTAGGAGGAAAGCAGTACCCGCATTCTACGAATGTGATCTCTGGATGGTGCACAGGAAAGGAATTCTGACAGCCTTCTAGAAGAGCATAGAAGCAGAGGCTGACTTCAGCAGCATCTCCACGAGAGTCTATCCACAAAACGAACACCTTGAATCTGCCTGCGAATGCAGAGCCTAGGAGGAAAGCACTACCCGCATGCTACGAATGATATATCTAGATGGTGCTCAGGAATAGAATTCTGGCAGAATGCTGAAAGAGCATACAAGCACAGGCCGTCTCCAGCAGCACCTCCACGAGAGGCTATCCACAAAAGGAACACCTTGAAGCTGGCTGCGAATGCAGAGCTTAGGAGGACAGCAGTACCCGCATGCTACGAATTTGATATCTGGATGGTGCCCAGGAAAGGAATTCTGGCAGAATTCTCAAAGAGCATAGAAGCAGAGGCTGACTTCAGCAGCATCTCCACGAGAGGCTATCCACAAAAGGAACACCTTGAAGCTGCCTGCGAATGCAGAGCCTAGGAGGAAAGCAGTACCCGCATGCTACGAATGTGATATCTGGATGGTGCACAGGAAAGGAATTCTGGCAGAATTCTCAAAGAGCATAGAAGCAGAGGCCGACTTCAGCAGCATCTCCACGAGAGTCTATCCACAAAAGGAACACCTTGTAGCTGCCTGCGTATGCACAGCTTAGGAGCAAACTAGTACCTGCATTCTACGAAAGTGATATCTGGATGGTGCACAGGAAAGGAATTCTGACAGCCTTCTCAAAGAGCATAGAAGCAGAGGCTGACTTCAGCAGAATCTGCAGAAGAGTCTATGCACAAAAGTAACACCTAGAAGCTGGCTGCAAATGCAGAGCTTAGGAGGAAAGCAGTACCCGCATGCTACGAATTTGATATCTGGATGGTGCCCAGGAAAGGAATTCTGGAAGAATTGTCAAACTGCATAGAAGCAGAGGCCGACTTCAGCAGAATCTCCAAGAGAGTCTTTCCACAAAAGGAACACCTTGAAGCTGGCTGCGAAGGCAGGGCTTAGGAGGAAAGCAGTACATGCATGCTACGAATGTGATATCTGGATGGTGCCCAGGAAAGGAATTCTGGCAGAATTCTGAAAGCGCATATAAGCTGAGCCCGTCTCCAGCACCATCTCCACGAGACTGTATCCACAAAAGGAAAACCTTGTAGCTGCCTGCTAATGCACATCTTCGGAGCCAAGTAGTACCAGCATGCTACGAATGTGAAATCTGGATGGTGCTCAGGAAAGGAATGCTGACAGCCTTCTCAAACAGCATAGAAGCAGAGGCTGACTTCAGCACCATCTCCATGAGAGTCTATGCACAAAAGGAACACCTTGATCCTGGCTGCTACTGCAGAGCTTAGGAGGAAAGCAGTACCCTCATGCTACGAATGTGATATCTGGATGGTGCCCAGGAAAGGAATTCTGGCAGAATTCTGAGAGAGCATAGAAGCACAGGCCCTCTCCAGCAGCACCTCACGAGAGTCAATCCACAAAAGGTACACCTTGAAGCTGGCTGCGAATGCAGAGCTTAGGAGGAAAGCAGTCCCAGCATGTTACGAATGTGATATCTGGATGGTGCCCCGGAAAGGAATTCTTGCAGAATTCTGAAAGAGCATAGAAGCAGGGCCCGTCTGCAGCAGCATCTCCACGAGAGTCTACCCACAAAAGGAACACCTTGTAGCTGCCTGCTAATGCACAGCTTAGGAGCAAACTGGTAGCCGCATTCTACGAATGTGATATCTGGATGGTGCACAGGAAAGGAATTCTGACAGCCTTCTCAAAGTGCATAGAAGCAGAGGCTGACTTCAGCAGCATCTCCACGAGAGTCTATCCACAAAAGGAACACCTTTAAGCTGCCTGCGAATGCAGAGCATAGGAGGAAAGCAGTACCCGCATGCTACGAATGTTATATCTAGATGGTGCCCAGGAATCGAATTCTGGCAGAATTCTGAAAGAGCATAGAAGCACAGGCCGTCTCCAGCAGCACCTCCACGAGAGTCAATCCACAAAAGGAACACCTTGAAGCTGGCTGCGAATGCAGAGCTTTGGAGGAAAGCAGTACCCGCATGCTACGAATTTTATATCTGGATGGTGCCCAGGAAAGGAATTCTGGCAGAAATCTCAAACAGCATAGAAGCAGAGCCTGACATCAGCAGCATCTCCATGAGAGTCTATGCACAAAAGGAACACCTTGATCCTGGCTGCTACTGCAGAGCCTAGGAGGAAAGCAGTACCCGCATGCTACGAATGTGATAACTGGATGGTGCCCAGGAAAGGAATTGTGGCAGAATTCTGAGAGAGCATATAAGCACAGGCCCTCTCCAGCAGTACCTCCACGAGCGTCTATCCACAAAAGGTACACCTTGAAGCTGGCTGCGAATGCAGAGCTTAGGAGGAAAGCAGTCCCAGCATGTTATGAATGTGATATCTGGATGGTGCCCCGGAAAGGAATTCTGGCAGAATTCTGAAAGAGCATTAAAGCAGAGCCCGTCTCCAGCAGCATCTCCACGAGAGTCTACCCACAAAAGGAACACCTTGTAGCTGCCTGCTAATGCACAGCTTAGGAGCAAACTGGTACCCGCATTCTACGAATGTGATCTCTGGATGGTGCACAGGAAAGGAATTCTGACAGCCTTCTCAAAGTGCATAGAAGCAGAGGCTGACTTCAGCAGCATCTCCACGAGAGTCTATCCACAAAAGGAACACCTTTAAGCTGCCTGCGAATGCAGAGCCTAGGAGGAAAGCAGTACCCGCATGCTATGAATGTTATATCTAGATGGTGCCCAGGAATACAATCTGGAAGAATTCTGAAAGAGCATAGAAGCACAGGCCGTCTCCAACAGCACCTCCACGAGAGTCTATCCACAAAAGGAACACCTTGAAGCTGGCTGCGAATGCAGAGCTTAGGAGGAAAGCAGTACCCGCATGCTACGAATTTGATATCTGGATGGTGCCCAGGAAAGGAATTCTGGCAGAATTCTCAAAGAGCATAGAAGCAGACGCCGACTTCATCAGCATCTCCATGAGAGTCTATCCACAAAAGGAACACCTTGTAGCTGCCTGCGAATGCACAGCTAAGGAGGAAAGCAGTACCTGCATGTTACGAATGTGATATCTGTATGGTGCACAGGAAAGGAATTCTGACAGCCTTCTCAAAGGGCATAGAAGAAGAGACCGTCTCCAACAGCATCTCCACGAGAGTCTATCCACAAAAGGAACACCCTGTAGCTGCCTGCTAATGCACAGCTTAGGAGCAAACAGGTACCCGCATGCTACGAATGTGATCTCTGGATGGTGCACAGGAAAGGAATTCTGACAGCCTTCTCAAAGAGCATAGAAGCAGAGGCTGACTTCAGCAGCATCTCCAGAAGAGTCTATGCACAAAAGTAAGACCTAGAAGCTGGCTGCAAATGCAGAGCTTAGGAGGAAAGCAGTACCCGCATGCTACGAATTTGATATCTGGATGGTGCCCAGGAAAGGAATTCTGGAAGAATTCTCAAACTGCATAGAAGCAGAGGCCGACTTCAGCAGAATCTCCAAGAGAGTCTTTCCACAAAAGGAACACCTTGAAGCTGGCTGCGAAGGCAGGGCTTAGGAGGAAAGCAGTACATGCATGCTACGAATGTGATATCTGGATGGTGCCCAGGAAAGGAATTCTGGCAGAATTCTGAAAGCGCATATAAGCTGAGCCCGTCTCCAGCACCATCTCCACGAGACTGTATCCACAAAAGGAACACCTTGTAGCTGCCTGCTAATGCACATCTTCGGAGCCAAGTAGTACCAGCATGCTACGAATGTGAAATCTGGATGGTGCTCAGGAAAGGAATGCTGACAGCCTTCTCAAACAGCATAGAAGCAGAGGCTGACTTCAGCACCATCTCCATGAGAGTCTATGCACAAAAGGAACACCTTGATCCTGGCTGCTACTGCAGAGCTTAGGAGGAAAGCAGTACCCTCATGCTACGAATGTGATATCTGGATAGTGCCCAGGAAAGGAATTCTGGCAGAATTCTGAGAGAGCATAGAAGCACAGGCCCTCTCCAGCAGCACCTCACGAGAGTCAATCCACAAAAGGTACACCTTGAAGCTGGCTGCGAATGCAGAGCTTAGGAGGAAAGCAGTCCCAGCATGTTACGAATGTGATATCTGGATGGTGCCCCGGAAAGGAATTCTTGCAGAATTCGGAAAGAGCATAGAAGCAGGGCCCGTCTGCAGCAGCATCTCCACGAGAGTCTACCCACAAAAGGAACACCTTGTAGCTGCCTGCTAATGCACAGCTTAGGAGCAAACTGGTAGCCGCATTCTACGAATGTGATATCTGGATGGTGCACAGGAAAGGAATTCTGACAGCCTTCTCAAAGTGCATAGAAGCAGAGGCTGACTTCAGCAGCATCTCCACGAGAGTCTATCCACAAAAGGAACACCTTTAAGCTGCCTGCGAATGCAGAGCATAGGAGGAAAGCAGTACCCGCATGCTACGAATGTTATATCTAGATGGTGCCCAGGAATCGAATTCTGGCAGAATTCTGAAAGAGCATAGAAGCACAGGCCGTCTCCAGCAGCACCTCCACGAGAGTCAATCCACAAAAGGAACACCTTGAAGCTGGCTGCGAATGCAGAGCTTTGGAGGAAAGCAGTACCCGCATGCTACGAATTTTATATCTGGATGGTGCCCAGGAAAGGAATTCTGGCAGAAATCTCAAACAGCATAGAAGCAGAGCCTGACATCAGCAGCATCTCCATGAGAGTCTATGCACAAAAGGAACACCTTGATCCTGGCTGCTACTGCAGAGCCTAGGAGGAAAGCAGTACCCGCATGCTACGAATGTGATAACTGGATGGTGCCCAGGAAAGGAATTGTGGCAGAATTCTGAGAGAGCATATAAGCACAGGCCCTCTCCAGCAGTACCTCCACGAGCGTCTATCCACAAAAGGTACACCTTGAAGCTGGCTGCGAATGCAGAGCTTAGGAGGAAAGCAGTACCCGCATGCTACGAATTTGATATCTGGATGGTGCCCAGGAAAGGATTTCTGGCAGAATTCTCAAAGAGCATAGAAGCAGACGCCGACTTCATCAGCATATCCATGAGAGTCTATCCACAAAAGGAACACCTTGTAGCTGCCTGCGAATGCACCGCTAAGGAGGAAAGCAGTACCTGCATGTTACGAATGTGATATCTGTATGGTGCACAGGAAAGGAATTCTGACAGCCTTCTCAAAGGGCATAGAAGAAGAGACCGTCTCCAACAGCATCTCCACGAGAGTCTATCCACAAAAGGAACACCTTGAAGCTGGCTGCGAATGCAGAGCTTAGGAGGAAAGCAGTACCCGCATGCTACGAATTTGATATCTGGATGGTGCCCAGGAAAGGAATTCTAGCAGAATTCTCTAAGAGCATAGAAGCAGACGCCGACTTCATCAGCATCTCCATGAGAGTCTATCCACAAAAGGAACACCTTGTAGCTGCCTGCGAATGCACAGCTAAGGAGGAAAGCAGTACCTGCATGTTATGAATGTGATATCTGTATGGTGCACAGGAAAGGAATTCTGACAGCCTTCTCAAAGGGCATAGAAGCAGAGACCGTCTCCAACAGCATCTCCACGAGAGTCTATCCACAAAAGGAACACCGTGTAGCTGCCTGCTAATGCACAGCTTAGGACAAACAGGTACCCGCATGCTACGAATGTGATCTCTGGATGGTGCACAGGAAAGGAATTCTGACAGCCTTCTCAAAGAGCATAGAAGCAGAGGCTGACTTCAGCAGCATCTCCAGAAGAGTCTATGCACAAAAGTAACACCTAGAAGCTGGCTGCAAATGCAGAGCTTAGGAGGAAAGCAGAACCCGCATGCTACGAATTTGATATCTGGATGGTGCCCAGGAAAGGAATTCTGGAAGAATTCTCAAAGTGCATAGAAGTAGAGGCCGACTTCAGCAACATCTCCACGAGAGTCTATCCAAATAACGAACACCTTGAAGCTGGCTGCGAATACAGAGCTTAGGAGGAAAGCAGTACCCGCATTCTACGAATGTGATCTCTGGATGGTGCACAGGAAAGGAATTCTGACAGCCTTCTCAAAGAGCATAGAAGCAGAGGCTGACTTCAGCAGAATCTGCAGAAGAGTCTATGCACAAAAGTAACACCTAGAAGCTGGCTGCAAATGCAGAGCTTAGGAGGAAAGCAGTACCCGCATGCTACGAATTTGATATCTGGATGGTGCCTAGGAAAGGAATTCTGGAAGAATTCTCAAACTGCATAGAAGCAGAGGCCGACTTCAGCAGAATCTCCAAGAGAGTCTTTCCACAAAAGGAACACCTTGAAGCTGGCTGCGAAGGCAGGGCTTAGGAGGAAAGCAGTACATGCATGCTACGAATGTGATATCTGGATGGTGCCCAGGAAAGGAATTCTGGCAGAATTCTGAAAGCGCATATAAGCTGAGCCCGTCTCCAGCACCATCTCCACGAGACTGTATCCACAAAAGGAACACCTTGTAGCTGCCTGCTAATGCACATCTTCGGAGCCAAGTAGTACCAGCATGCTACGAATGTGAAATCTGGATGGTGCTCAGGAAAGGAATGCTGACAGCCTTCTCAAACAGCATAGAAGCAGAGGCTGACTTCAGCACCATCTCCATGAGAGTCTATGCACAAAAGGAACACCTTGATCCTGGCTGCTACTGCAGAGCTTAGGAGGAAAGCAGTACCCTCATGCTACGAATGTGATATCTGGATGGTGCCCAGGAAAGGAATTCTGGCAGAATTCTGAGAGAGCATAGAAGCACAGGCCCTCTCCAGCAGCACCTCACGAGAGTCAATCCACAAAAGGTACACCTTGAAGCTGGCTGCGAATGCAGAGCTTAGGAGGAAAGCAGTCCCAGCATGTTACGAATGTGATATCTGGATGGTGCCCCGGAAAGGAATTCTTGCAGAATTCTGAAAGAGCATTAAAGCAGAGCCCGTCTCCAGCAGCATCTCCACGAGAGTCTACCCACAAAAGGAACACCTTGTAGCTGCCTGCTAATGCACAGCTTAGGAGCAAACTGGTACCCGCATTCTACGAATGTGATATCTGGATGGTGCACAGGAAAGGAATTCTGACAACCTTCTCAAAGTGCATAGAAGCAGAGGCTGACTTCAGCAGCATCTCCACGAGAGTCTATCCACAAAAGGAACACCTTTAAGCTGCCTGCGAATGCACAGCATAGGAGGAAAGAAGTACCCGCATGCTACGAATGTGATATCTAGATGGTGCCCAGGAATCGAATTCTGGCAGAATTCTGAAAGAGCATAGAAGCACAGGCCGTCTCCAGCAGCACCTCCACGAGAGTCTATCCACAAAAGGAACACCTTGAAGCTGGCTGCGAATGCAGAGCTTAGGAGGAAAGCAGTACCCGCATGCTACGAATTTGATATCTGGATGGTGCCCAGGAAAGGAATTCTGGCAGAATTCTCAAAGAGCATAGAAGCAGACGCCGACTTCATCAGCATCTCCATGAGAGTCTATCCACAAAAGGAACACCTTGTAGCTGACTGCGAATGCACAGCTAAGGAGGAAAGCAGTACCTGCATGTTACGAATGTGATATCTGTATGGTGCACAGGAAAGGAATTCTGACAGCCTTCTCAAAGGGCATAGAAGCAGAGACCGTCTCCAACAGCATCTCCACGAGAGTCTATCCACAAAAGGAACACCCTGTAGCTGCCTGCTAATGCACAGCTTAGGAGCAAACAGGTACCCGCATGCTACGAATGTGATCTCTGGATGGTGCACAGGAAAGGAATTCTGACAGCCTTCTCAAAGAGCATAGAAGCAGAGGCTGACTTCAGCAGCATCTCCAGAAGAGTCTATGCACAAAAGTAAGACCTAGAAGCTGGCTGCAAATGCAGAGCTTAGGAGGAAAGCAGTACCCGCATGCTACGAATTTGATATCTGGATGGTGCCCAGGAAAGGAATTCTGGAAGAATTCTCAAAGTGCATAGAAGTAGAGGCCGACTTCAGCAGCATCTCCACGAGAGTCTATCCAAAAAACGAACACCTTGAAGCTGGCTGCGAATACAGAGCTTAGGCGGAAAGCAGTACCCGCATTCTACGAATGTAATCTGTGGCTGGTGCACAGGAAAGGAATTCTGACAGCCTTCTAGAAGAGCATAGAAGCAGAGGCTGACTTCAGCAGCAACTCCACGAGCGTCTATCCACAAAACGAACACCTTGAAGCTGCCTGCGAATGCAGAGCCTAGGAGGAAAGCAGTACCCGCATGCTACGAATGATATATCTAGATGGTGCTCAGGAATAGAATTCTGGCAGAATGCTGAAAGAGCATAGAAGCACAGGCCGTCTCCAGCAGCACCTCCACGAGAGGCTATCCACAAAAGGAACACCTTGAAGCTGGCTGCGAATGCAGAGCTTATGAGGACAGCAGTACCCGCATGCTACGAATTTGATATCTGGATGGTGCCCAGGAAAGGAATTCTGGCAGAATTCTCAAAGAGCATAGAAGCAGAGGCTGACTTCAGCAGCATCTCCACGAGAGTCTATCCACAAAAGGAACACCTTGAAGCTGCCTGCGAATGCAGAGCCTAGGAGGAAAGCAGTACCCGCCTGCTACGAATGTTATATCTAGATGGTGCTCAGGAATAGAATTCTGGCAGAATGCTGAAAGAGCATAGAAGCAGAGGCTGACTCCAGCAGCACCTCCACGAGAGTCTATCCACAAAAGGAACACCTTGAAGCTGGCTGCGAATGCAGAGCATAGGAGGAAAGCAGTACCCGCATGCTACGAATGTGATATCTGGATGGTGCACAGGAAAGGAATTCTGGCAGAATTCTCAAAGAGCATAGAAGCAGAGGCCGACTTCAGCAGCATCTCCACGAGAGTCTATCCAGAAAAGGAACACCTTGTAGCTGCTTGCGTATGCACAGCTTAGGAGCAAACTAGTACCTGCATTCTACGAAAGTGATATCTGGATGGTGCACAGGAAAGGAATTCTGACAGCCTTCTCAAAGAGCATAGAAGCAGAGGCTGACTTCAGCAGAATCTCCAGAAGAGTCTATGCACAAAAGTAACACCTAGAAGCTGGCTGCAAATGCAGAGCTTAGGAGGAAAGAAGTACACGCATGCTACGAATTTGATATCTGCATGGTGCCCAGGAAAGGAATTCTGGAAGAATTCTCAAACTGCATAGAAGCAGAGGCCGACTTCAGCAGAATCTCTAAGAGTCTTTCCACAAAAGGAACACCTTGAAGCTGGCTGCGAAGGCAGGGCTTAGGAGGAAAGCAGTACATGCATGCTACGAATGTGATATCTGGATGGTGCCCAGGAAAGGAATTCTGGCAGAATTCTGAAAGCGCATATAAGCTGAGCCCGTCTCCAGCACCATCTCCACGAGACTGTATCCACAAAAGGAACACCTTGTAGCTGCCTGCTAATGCACATCTTCGGAGCCAAGTAGTACCAGCATGCTACGAATGTGAAATCTGGATGGTGCTCAGGAAAGGAATGCTGACAGCCTTCTCAAACAGCATAGAAGCAGAGGCTGACTTCAGCACCATCTCCATGAGAGTCTATGCACAAAAGGAACACCTTGATCCTGGCTGCTACTGCAGAGCTTAGGAGGAAAGCAGTACCCTCATGCTACGAATGTGATATCTGGATGGTGCCCAGGAAAGGAATTCTGGCAGAATTCTGAGAGAGCATAGAAGCACAGGCCCTCTCCAGCAGCACCTCACGAGAGTCAATCCACAAAAGGTACACCTTGAAGCTGGCTGCGAATGCAGAGCTTAGGAGGAAAGCAGTCCCAGCATGTTACGAATGTGATATCTGGATGGTGCCCCGGAAAGGAATTCTTGCAGAATTCGGAAAGAGCATAGAAGCAGGGCCCGTCTGCAGCAGCATCTCCACGAGAGTCTACCCACAAAAGGAACACCTTGTAGCTGCCTGCTAATGCACAGCTTAGGAGCAAACTGGTAGCCGCATTCTACGAATGTGATATCTGGATGGTGCACAGGAAAGGAATTCTGACAGCCTTCTCAAAGTGCATAGAAGCAGAGGCTGACTTCAGCAGCATCTCCACGAGAGTCTATCCACAAAAGGAACACCTTTAAGCTGCCTGCGAATGCAGAGCATAGGAGGAAAGCAGTACCCGCATGCTACGAATGTTATATCTAGATGGTGCCCAGGAATCGAATTCTGGCAGAATTCTGAAAGAGCATAGAAGCACAGGCCGTCTCCAGCAGCACCTCCACGAGAGTCAATCCACAAAAGGAACACCTTGAAGCTGGCTGCGAATGCAGAGCTTTGGAGGAAAGCAGTACCCGCATGCTACGAATTTTATATCTGGATGGTGCCCAGGAAAGGAATTCTGGCAGAAATCTCAAACAGCATAGAAGCAGAGCCTGACATCAGTAGCATCTCCATGAGAGTCTATGCACAAAAGGAACACCTTGATCATGGCTGCTACTGCAGAGCCTAGGAGGAAAGCAGTACCCGCATGCTACGAATGTGATAACTGGATGGTGCCCAGGAAAGGAATTGTGGCAGAATTCTGAGAGAGCATATAAGCACAGGCCCTCTCCAGCAGTACCTCCACGAGCGTCTATCCACAAAAGGTACACCTTGAAGCTGGCTGCGAATGCAGAGCTTAGGAGGAAAGCAGTACCCGCATGCTACGAATTTGATATCTGGATGGTGCCCAGGAAAGGATTTCTGGCAGAATTCTCAAAGAGCATAGAAGCAGACGCCGACTTCATCAGCATCTCCATGAGAGTCTATCCACAAAAGGAACACCTTGTAGCTGCCTGCGAATGCACAGCTAAGGAGGAAAGCAGTACCTGCATGTTACGAATGTGATATCTGTATGGTGCACAGGAAAGGAATTCTGACAGCCTTCTCAAAGGGCATAGAAGAAGAGACCGTCTCCAACAGCATCTCCACGAGAGTCTATCCACAAAAGGAACACCTTGAAGCTGGCTGCAAATGCAGAGCTTAGGAGGAAAGCAGTACCCGCATGCTACGAATTTGATATCTGGATGGTGCCCAGGAAAGGAATTCTAGCAGAATTCTCTAAGAGCATAGAAGCAGACGCCGACTTCATCAGCAACTCCATGAGAGTCTATCCACAAAAGGAACACCTTGTAGCTGCCTGCGAATGCACAGCTAAGGAGGAAAGCAGTACCTGCATGTTATGAATGTGATATCTGTATGGTGCACAGGAAAGGAATTCTGACAGCCTTCTCAAAGGGCATAGAAGCAGAGACCGTCTCCAACAGCATCTCCACGAGAGTCTATCCACAAAAGGAACACCCTGTAGCTGCCTGCTAATGCACAGCTTAGGAGCAAACTGGTACCCGCATGCTACGAATGTGATCTCTGGATGGTGCACAGGAAAGGAATTCTGACAGCCTTCTCAAAGAGCATAGAAGCAAAGGCTGACTTCAGCAGCATCTCCAGAAGAGTCTATGCACAAAAGTAAGACCTAGAAGCTGGCTGCAAATGCAGAGCTTAGGAGGAAAGCAGAACCGGCATGCTACGAATTTGATATCTGGATGGTGCCCAGGAAAGGAATTCTGGAAGAATTCTCAAAGTGCATAGAAGTAGAGGCCGACTTCAGCAGCATCTCCACGAGAGTCTATCCAAATAACGAACACCTTGAAGCTGGCTGCGAATACAGAGCTTAGGAGGAAAGCAGTACCCGCATTCTACGAATGTGATCTCTGGATGGTGCACAGGAAAGGAATTCTGACAGCCTTCTCAAAGAGCATAGAAGCAGAGGCTGACTTCAGCAGAATCTGCAGAAGAGTCTATGCACAAAAGTAACACCTAGAAGCTGGCTGCAAATGCAGAGCTTAGGAGGAAAGCAGTACCCGCATGCTACGAATTTGATATCTGGATGGTGCCCAGGAAAGGAATTCTGGAAGAATTCTCAAACTGCATAGAAGCAGAGGCCGACTTCAGCAGAATCTCCAAGAGAGTCTTTCCACAAAAGGAACACCTTGAAGCTGGCTGCGAAGGCAGGGCTTAGGAGGAAAGCAGTACATGCATGCTACGAATGTGATATCTGGATGGTGCCCAGGAAAGGAATTCTGGCAGAATTCTGAAAGCGCATATAAGCTGAGCCCGTCTCCAGCACCATCTCCACGAGACTGTATCCACAAAAGGAACACCTTGTAGCTGCCTGCTAATGCACATCTTCGGAGCCAAGTAGTACCAGCATGCTACGAATGTGAAATCTGGATGGTGCTCAGGAAAGGAATGCTGACAGCCTTCTCAAACAGCATAGAAGCAGAGGCTGACTTCAGCACCATCTCCATGAGAGTCTATGCACAAAAGGAACACCTTGATCCTGGCTGCTACTGCAGAGCTTAGGAGGAAAGCAGTACCCTCATGCTACGAATGTGATATCTGGATGGTGCCCAGGAAAGGAATTCTGGCAGAATTCTGAGAGAGCATAGAAGCACAGGCCCTCTCCAGCAGCACCTCACGAGAGTCAATCCACAAAAGGTACACCTTGAAGCTGGCTGCGAATGCAGAGCTTAGGAGGAAAGCAGTCCCAGCATGTTACGAATGTGATATCTGGATGGTGCCCCGGAAAGGAATTCTTGCAGAATTCTGAAAGAGCATTAAAGCAGAGCCCGTTTCCAGCAGCATCTCCACGAGAGTCTACCCACAAAAGGAACACCTTGTAGCTGCCTGCTAATGCACAGCTTAGGAGCAAACTGGTACCCGCATTCTACGAATGTGATATCTGGATGGTGCACAGGAAAGGAATTCTGACAACCTTCTCAAAGTGCATAGAAGCAGAGGCTGACTTCAGCAGCATCTCCACGAGAGTCTATCCACAAAAGGAACACCTTTAAGCTGCGTGCGAATGCAGAGCATAGGAGGAAAGCAGTACCCGCATGCTACGAATGTGATATCTAGATGGTGCCCAGGAATCGAATTCTGGCAGAATTCTGAAAGAGCATAGAAGCACAGGCCGTCTCCAACAGCACCTCCACGAGAGTCTATCCACAAAAGGAACACCTTGAAGCTGGCTGCGAATGCAGAGCTTAGGAGGAAAGCAGTACCCGCATGCTACGAATTTGATATCTGGATGGTGCCCAGGAAAGGAATTCTGGCAGAATTCTCAAAGAGCATAGAAGCAGACGCCGACTTCATCAGCATATCCATGAGAGTTTATCCACAAAAGGAACACCTTGTAGCTGCCTGCGAATGCACAGCTAAGGAGGAAAGCAGTACCTGCATGTTACGAATGTGATATCTGTATGGTGCACAGGAAAGGAATTCTGACAGCCTTCTCAAAGGGCATAGAAGCAGAGACCGTCTCCAACAGCATCTCCACGAGAGTCTATCCACAAAAGGAACACCCTGTAGCTGCCTGCTAATGCACAGCTTAGGAGCAAACAGGTACCCGCATGCTACGAATGTGATCTCTGGATGGTGCACAGGAAAGGAATTCTGACAGCCTTCTCAAAGAGCATAGAAGCAGAGGCTGACTTCAGCAGCATCTCCAGAAGAGTCTATGCACAAAAGTAAGACCTAGAAGCTGGCTGCAAATGCAGAGCTTAGGAGGAAAGCAGTACCCGCATGCTACGAATTTGATATCTGGATGGTGCCCAGGAAAGGAATTCTGGAAGAATTCTCAAACTGCATAGAAGTAGAGGCCGACTTCAGCAGCATCTCCACGAGAGTCTATCCAAAAAACGAACACCTTGAAGCTGGCTGCGAATACAGAGCTTAGGAGGAAAGCAGTACCCGCATTCTACGAATGTAATCTGTGGATGGTGCACAGGAAAGGAATTCTGACAGCCTTCTCAAAGAGCATAGAAGCAGAGGCTGACTTCAGCAGAATCTCCAGAAGAGTCTATGCACAAAAGTAACACCTAGAAGCTGGCTGCAAATGCAGAGCTTAGGAGGAAAGAAGTACACGCATGCTACGAATTTGATATCTGCATGGTGCCCAGGAAAGGAAATCTGGAAGAATTCGCAAACTGCATAGAAGCAGAAGCCGACTTCAGCAGAATCTCCAAGAGAGTCTTTCCACAAAAGGAACACCTTGAAGCTGGCTGCGAAGGCAGGGCTTAGGAGGAAAGCAGTACATGCATGCTACGAATGTGATATCTGGATGGTGCCCAGGAAAGGAATTCTGGCAGAATTCTGAAAGCGCATATAAGCTGAGCCCGTCTCCAGCACCATCTCCACGAGACTGTATCCACAAAAGGAACACCTTGTAGCTGCCTGCTAATGCACATCTTCGGAGCCAAGTAGTACCAGCATGCTACGAATGTGAAATCTGGATGGTGCTCAGGAAAGGAATGCTGACAGCCTTCTCAAACAGCATAGAAGCAGAGGCTGACTTCAGCACCATCTCCATGAGAGTCTATGCACAAAAGGAACACCTTGATCCTGGCTGCTACTGCAGAGCTTAGGAGGAAAGCAGTACCCTCATGCTACGAATGTGATATCTGGATGGTGCCCAGGAAAGGAATTCTGGCAGAATTCTGAGAGAGCATAGAAGCACAGGCCCTCTCCAGCAGCACCTCACGAGAGTCAATCCACAAAAGGTACACCTTGAAGCTGGCTGCGAATGCAGAGCTTAGGAGGAAAGCAGTCCCAGCATGTTACGAATGTGATATCTGGATGGTGCCCCGGAAAGGAATTCTTGCAGAATTCGGAAAGAGCATAGAAGCAGGGCCCGTCTGCAGCAGCATCTCCACGAGAGTCTACCCACAAAAGGAACACCTTGTAGCTGCCTGCTAATGCACAGCTTAGGAGCAAACTGGTACCCGCATTCTACGAATGTGATATCTGGATGGTGCACAGGAAAGGAATTCTGACAACCTTCTCAAAGTGCATAGAAGCAGAGGCTGACTTCAGCAGCATCTCCACGAGAGTCTATCCACAAAAGGAACACCTTTAAGCTGCGTGCGAATGCAGAGCATAGGAGGAAAGCAGTACCCGCATGCTACGAATGTGATATCTAGATGGTGCCCAGGAATCGAATTCTGGCAGAATTCTGAAAGAGCATAGAAGCACAGGCCGTCTCCAACAG
Organism: Kogia breviceps; assembly: GCF_026419965.1. Classification (NCBI taxonomy): domain Eukaryota; kingdom Metazoa; phylum Chordata; class Mammalia; order Artiodactyla; family Physeteridae; genus Kogia; species Kogia breviceps. The sequence continues at coordinate 18,120,925 of NC_081322.1, forward strand.
CACCTCCACGAGAGTCTATCCACAAAAGGAACACCTTGAAGCTGGCTGCGAATGCAGAGCTTTGGAGGAAAGCAGTACCCGCATGCTACGAATTTGATATCTGGATGGTGCCCAGGAAAGGAATTCTGGCAGAATTCTCAAAGAGCATAGAAGCAGACGCCGACTTCATCAGCATCTCCATGAGAGTCTATCCACAAAAGGAACACCTTGTAGCTGCCTGCGAATGCACAGCTAAGGAGGAAAGCAGTACCTGCATGTTATGAATGTGATATCTGTATGGTGCACAGGAAAGGAATTCTGACAGCCTTCTCAAAGGGCATAGAAGCAGAGACCGTCTCCAACAGCCTCTCCACGAGAGTCTATCCACAAAAGGAACACCCTGTAGCTGCCTGCTAATGCACAGCTTAGGAGCAAACTGGTACCTGCATGCTACGAATGTGATCTCTGGATGGTGCACAGGAAAGGAATTCTGACAGCCTTCTCAAAGAGCATAGAAGCAGAGGCTGACTTCAGCAGCATCTCCAGAAGAGTCTATGCACAAAAGTAAGACCTAGAAGCTGGCTGCAAATGCAGAGCTTAGGAGGAAAGCAGTACCCGCATGCTACGAATTTGATATCTGGATGGTGCCCAGGAAAGGAATTCTGGAAGAATTCTCAAAGTGCATAGAAGTAGAGGCCGACTTCAGCAGCATCTCCACGAGAGTCTATCCAAATAACGAACACCTTGAAGCTGGCTGCGAATACAGAGCTTAGGAGGAAAGCAGTACCCGCATTCTACGAATGTGATCTCTGGATGGTGCACAGGAAAGGAATTCTGACAGCCTTCTCAAAGAGCATAGAAGCAGAGGCTGACTTCAGCAGAATCTGCAGAAGAGTCTATGCACAAAAGTAACACCTAGAAGCTGGCTGCAAATGCAGAGCTTAGGAGGAAAGCAGTACCCGCATGCTACGAATTTGATATCTGGATGGTGCCCAGGAAAGGAATTCTGGAAGAATTCTCAAACTGCATAGAAGCAGAGGCCGACTTCAGCAGAATCTCCAAGAGAGTCTTTCCACAAAAGGAACACCTTGAAGCTGGCTGCGAAGGCAGGGCTTAGGAGGAAAGCAGTACCCGCATGCTACGAATTTGATATCTGGATGGTGCCCAGGAAAGGAATTCTGGAAGAATTCTCAAAGTGCATAGAAGTAGAGGCCGACTTCAGCAGCATCTCCACGAGAGTCTATCCAAAAAACGAACACCTTGAAGCTGGCTGCGAATACAGAGCTTAGGCGGAAAGCAGTACCCGCATTCTACGAATGTAATCTGTGGATGGTGCACAGGAAAGGAATTCTGACAGCCTTCTAGAAGAGCATAGAAGCAGAGGCTGACTTCAGCAGCAACTCCACGAGAGTCTATCCACAAAACGAACACCTTGAAGCTGCCTGCGAATGCAGAGCCTAGGAGGAAAGCAGTACCCGCATGCTACGAATGATATATCTAGATGGTGCTCAGGAATAGAATTCTGGCAGAATGCTGAAAGAGCATAGAAGCACAGGCCGTCTCCAGCAGCACCTCCACGAGAGGCTATCCACAAAAGGAACACCTTGAAGCTGGCTGCGAATGCAGAGCTTATGAGGACAGCAGTACCCGCATGCTACGAATTTGATATCTGGATGGTGCCCAGGAAAGGAATTCTGGCAGAATTCTCAAAGAGCATAGAAGCAGAGGCTGACTTCAGCAGCATCTCCACGAGAGTCTATCCACAAAAGGAACACCTTGAAGCTGCCTGCGAATGCAGAGCCTAGGAGGAAAGCAGTACCCGCCTGCTACGAATGTTATATCTAGATGGTGCTCAGGAATAGAATTCTGGCAGAATGCTGAAAGAGCATAGAAGCAGAGGCTGACTCCAGCAGCACCTCCACGAGAGTCTATCCACAAAAGGAACACCTTGAAGCTGGCTGCGAATGCAGAGCATAGGAGGAAAGCAGTACCCGCATGCTACGAATGTGATATCTGGATGGTGCACAGGAAAGGAATTCTGGCAGAATTCTCAAAGAGCATAGAAGCAGAGGCCGACTTCAGCAGCATCTCCACGAGAGTCTATCCAGAAAAGGAACACCTTGTAGCTGCCTGCGTATGCACAGCTTAGGAGCAAACTAGTACCTGCATTCTACGAAAGTGATATCTGGATGGTGCACAGGAAAGGAATTCTGACAGCCTTCTCAAAGAGCATAGAAGCAGAGGCTGACTTCAGCAGAATCTCCAGAAGAGTCTATGCACAAAAGTAACACCTAGAAGCTTGCTGCAAATGCAGAGCTTAGGAGGAAAGAAGTACCCGCATGCTACGAATTTGATATCTGGATGGTGCCCAGGAAAGGAATTCTGGAAGAATTCTCAAACTGCATAGAAGCAGAGGCCGACTTCAGCAGAATCTCCAAGAGAGTCTTTCCACAAAAGGAACACCTTGAAGCTGGCTGCGAAGGCAGGGCTTAGGAGGAAAGCAGTACATGCATGCTACGAATGTGATATCTGGATGGTGCCCAGGAAAGGAATTCTGGCAGAATTCTGAAAGCGCATATAAGCTGAGCCCGTCTCCAGCACCATCTCCACGAGACTGTATCCACAAAAGGAACACCTTGTAGCTGCCTGCTAATGCACATCTTCGGAGCCAAGTAGTACCAGCATGCTACGAATGTGAAATCTGGATGGTGCTCAGGAAAGGAATGCTGACAGCCTTCTCAAACAGCATAGAAGCAGAGGCTGACTTCAGCACCATCTCCATGAGTGTCTATGCACAAAAGGAACACCTTGATCCTGGCTGCTACTGCAGAGCTTAGGAGGAAAGCAGTACCCTCATGCTACGAATGTGATATCTGGATGGTGCCCAGGAAAGGAATTCTGGCAGAATTCTGAGAGAGCATAGAAGCACAGGCCCTCTCCAGCAGCACCTCACGAGAGTCAATCCACAAAAGGTACACCTTGAAGCTGGCTGCGAATGCAGAGCTTAGGAGGAAAGCAGTCCCAGCATGTTACGAATGTGATATCTGGATGGTGCCCCGGAAAGGAATTCTTGCAGAATTCGGAAAGAGCATAGAAGCAGGGCCCGTCTGCAGCAGCATCTCCACGAGAGTCTACCCACAAAAGGAACACCTTGTAGCTGCCTGCTAATGCACAGCTTAGGAGCAAACTGGTAGCCGCATTCTACGAATGTGATATCTGGATGGTGCACAGGAAAGGAATTCTGACAGCCTTCTCAAAGTGCATAGAAGCAGAGGCTGACTTCAGCAGCATCTCCACGAGAGTCTATCCACAAAAGGAACACCTTTAAGCTGCCTGCGAATGCAGAGCATAGGAGGAAAGCAGTACCCGCATGCTACGAATGTTATATCTAGATGGTGCCCAGGAATCGAATTCTGGCAGAATTCTGAAAGAGCATAGAAGCACAGGCCGTCTCCAGCAGCACCTCCACGAGAGTCAATCCACAAAAGGAACACCTTGAAGCTGGCTGCGAATGCAGAGCTTTGGAGGAAAGCAGTACCCGCATGCTACGAATTTTATATCTGGATGGTGCCCAGGAAAGGAATTCTGGCAGAAATCTCAAACAGCATAGAAGCAGAGCCTGACATCAGTAGCATCTCCATGAGAGTCTATGCACAAAAGGAACACCTTGATCATGGCTGCTACTGCAGAGCCTAGGAGGAAAGCAGTACCCGCATGCTACGAATGTGATAACTGGATGGTGCCCAGGAAAGGAATTGTGGCAGAATTCTGAGAGAGCATATAAGCACAGGCCCTCTCCAGCAGTACCTCCACGAGCGTCTATCCACAAAAGGTACACCTTGAAGCTGGCTGCGAATGCAGAGCTTAGGAGGAAAGCAGTACCCGCATGCTACGAATTTGATATCTGGATGGTGCCCAGGAAAGGATTTCTGGCAGAATTCTCAAAGAGCATAGAAGCAGACGCCGACTTCATCAGCATCTCCATGAGAGTCTATCCACAAAAGGAACACCTTGTAGCTGCCTGCGAATGCACAGCTAAGGAGGAAAGCAGTACCTGCATGTTACGAATGTGATATCTGTATGGTGCACAGGAAAGGAATTCTGACAGCCTTCTCAAAGGGCATAGAAGAAGAGACCGTCTCCAACAGCATCTCCACGAGAGTCTATCCACAAAAGGAACACCTTGAAGCTGGCTGCAAATGCAGAGCTTAGGAGGAAAGCAGTACCCGCATGCTACGAATTTGATATCTGGATGGTGCCCAGGAAAGGAATTCTAGCAGAATTCTCTAAGAGCATAGAAGCAGACGCCGACTTCATCAGCAACTCCATGAGAGTCTATCCACAAAAGGAACACCTTGTAGCTGCCTGCGAATGCACAGCTAAGGAGGAAAGCAGTACCTGCATGTTATGAATGTGATATCTGTATGGTGCACAGGAAAGGAATTCTGACAGCCTTCTCAAAGGGCATAGAAGCAGAGACCGTCTCCAACAGCATCTCCACGAGAGTCTATCCACAAAAGGAACACCCTGTAGCTGCCTGCTAATGCACAGCTTAGGAGCAAACTGGTACCCGCATGCTACGAATGTGATCTCTGGATGGTGCACAGGAAAGGAATTCTGACAGCCTTCTCAAAGAGCATAGAAGCAAAGGCTGACTTCAGCAGCATCTCCAGAAGAGTCTATGCACAAAAGTAAGACCTAGAAGCTGGCTGCAAATGCAGAGCTTAGGAGGAAAGCAGAACCGGCATGCTACGAATTTGATATCTGGATGGTGCCCAGGAAAGGAATTCTGGAAGAATTCTCAAAGTGCATAGAAGTAGAGGCCGACTTCAGCAGCATCTCCACGAGAGTCTATCCAAATAACGAACACCTTGAAGCTGGCTGCGAATACAGAGCTTAGGAGGAAAGCAGTACCCGCATTCTACGAATGTGATCTCTGGATGGTGCACAGGAAAGGAATTCTGACAGCCTTCTCAAAGAGCATAGAAGCAGAGGCTGACTTCAGCAGAATCTGCAGAAGAGTCTATGCACAAAAGTAACACCTAGAAGCTGGCTGCAAATGCAGAGCTTAGGAGGAAAGCAGTACCCGCATGCTACGAATTTGATATCTGGATGGTGCCCAGGAAAGGAATTCTGGAAGAATTCTCAAACTGCATAGAAGCAGAGGCCGACTTCAGCAGAATCTCCAAGAGAGTCTTTCCACAAAAGGAACACCTTGAAGCTGGCTGCGAAGGCAGGGCTTAGGAGGAAAGCAGTACATGCATGCTACGAATGTGATATCTGGATGGTGCCCAGGAAAGGAATTCTGGCAGAATTCTGAAAGCGCATATAAGCTGAGCCCGTCTCCAGCACCATCTCCACGAGACTGTATCCACAAAAGGAACACCTTGTAGCTGCCTGCTAATGCACATCTTCGGAGCCAAGTAGTACCAGCATGCTACGAATGTGAAATCTGGATGGTGCTCAGGAAAGGAATGCTGACAGCCTTCTCAAACAGCATAGAAGCAGAGGCTGACTTCAGCACCATCTCCATGAGAGTCTATGCACAAAAGGAACACCTTGATCCTGGCTGCTACTGCAGAGCTTAGGAGGAAAGCAGTACCCTCATGCTACGAATGTGATATCTGGATGGTGCCCAGGAAAGGAATTCTGGCAGAATTCTGAGAGAGCATAGAAGCACAGGCCCTCTCCAGCAGCACCTCACGAGAGTCAATCCACAAAAGGTACACCTTGAAGCTGGCTGCGAATGCAGAGCTTAGGAGGAAAGCAGTCCCAGCATGTTACGAATGTGATATCTGGATGGTGCCCCGGAAAGGAATTCTTGCAGAATTCTGAAAGAGCATTAAAGCAGAGCCCGTTTCCAGCAGCATCTCCACGAGAGTCTACCCACAAAAGGAACACCTTGTAGCTGCCTGCTAATGCACAGCTTAGGAGCAAACTGGTACCCGCATTCTACGAATGTGATATCTGGATGGTGCACAGGAAAGGAATTCTGACAACCTTCTCAAAGTGCATAGAAGCAGAGGCTGACTTCAGCAGCATCTCCACGAGAGTCTATCCACAAAAGGAACACCTTTAAGCTGCGTGCGAATGCAGAGCATAGGAGGAAAGCAGTACCCGCATGCTACGAATGTGATATCTAGATGGTGCCCAGGAATCGAATTCTGGCAGAATTCTGAAAGAGCATAGAAGCACAGGCCGTCTCCAACAGCACCTCCACGAGAGTCTATCCACAAAAGGAACACCTTGAAGCTGGCTGCGAATGCAGAGCTTAGGAGGAAAGCAGTACCCGCATGCTACGAATTTGATATCTGGATGGTGCCCAGGAAAGGAATTCTGGCAGAATTCTCAAAGAGCATAGAAGCAGACGCCGACTTCATCAGCATATCCATGAGAGTTTATCCACAAAAGGAACACCTTGTAGCTGCCTGCGAATGCACAGCTAAGGAGGAAAGCAGTACCTGCATGTTACGAATGTGATATCTGTATGGTGCACAGGAAAGGAATTCTGACAGCCTTCTCAAAGGGCATAGAAGCAGAGACCGTCTCCAACAGCATCTCCACGAGAGTCTATCCACAAAAGGAACACCCTGTAGCTGCCTGCTAATGCACAGCTTAGGAGCAAACAGGTACCCGCATGCTACGAATGTGATCTCTGGATGGTGCACAGGAAAGGAATTCTGACAGCCTTCTCAAAGAGCATAGAAGCAGAGGCTGACTTCAGCAGCATCTCCAGAAGAGTCTATGCACAAAAGTAAGACCTAGAAGCTGGCTGCAAATGCAGAGCTTAGGAGGAAAGCAGTACCCGCATGCTACGAATTTGATATCTGGATGGTGCCCAGGAAAGGAATTCTGGAAGAATTCTCAAACTGCATAGAAGTAGAGGCCGACTTCAGCAGCATCTCCACGAGAGTCTATCCAAAAAACGAACACCTTGAAGCTGGCTGCGAATACAGAGCTTAGGAGGAAAGCAGTACCCGCATTCTACGAATGTAATCTGTGGATGGTGCACAGGAAAGGAATTCTGACAGCCTTCTCAAAGAGCATAGAAGCAGAGGCTGACTTCAGCAGAATCTCCAGAAGAGTCTATGCACAAAAGTAACACCTAGAAGCTGGCTGCAAATGCAGAGCTTAGGAGGAAAGAAGTACACGCATGCTACGAATTTGATATCTGCATGGTGCCCAGGAAAGGAAATCTGGAAGAATTCGCAAACTGCATAGAAGCAGAAGCCGACTTCAGCAGAATCTCCAAGAGAGTCTTTCCACAAAAGGAACACCTTGAAGCTGGCTGCGAAGGCAGGGCTTAGGAGGAAAGCAGTACATGCATGCTACGAATGTGATATCTGGATGGTGCCCAGGAAAGGAATTCTGGCAGAATTCTGAAAGCGCATATAAGCTGAGCCCGTCTCCAGCACCATCTCCACGAGACTGTATCCACAAAAGGAACACCTTGTAGCTGCCTGCTAATGCACATCTTCGGAGCCAAGTAGTACCAGCATGCTACGAATGTGAAATCTGGATGGTGCTCAGGAAAGGAATGCTGACAGCCTTCTCAAACAGCATAGAAGCAGAGGCTGACTTCAGCACCATCTCCATGAGAGTCTATGCACAAAAGGAACACCTTGATCCTGGCTGCTACTGCAGAGCTTAGGAGGAAAGCAGTACCCTCATGCTACGAATGTGATATCTGGATGGTGCCCAGGAAAGGAATTCTGGCAGAATTCTGAGAGAGCATAGAAGCACAGGCCCTCTCCAGCAGCACCTCACGAGAGTCAATCCACAAAAGGTACACCTTGAAGCTGGCTGCGAATGCAGAGCTTAGGAGGAAAGCAGTCCCAGCATGTTACGAATGTGATATCTGGATGGTGCCCCGGAAAGGAATTCTTGCAGAATTCGGAAAGAGCATAGAAGCAGGGCCCGTCTGCAGCAGCATCTCCACGAGAGTCTACCCACAAAAGGAACACCTTGTAGCTGCCTGCTAATGCACAGCTTAGGAGCAAACTGGTACCCGCATTCTACGAATGTGATATCTGGATGGTGCACAGGAAAGGAATTCTGACAACCTTCTCAAAGTGCATAGAAGCAGAGGCTGACTTCAGCAGCATCTCCACGAGAGTCTATCCACAAAAGGAACACCTTTAAGCTGCGTGCGAATGCAGAGCATAGGAGGAAAGCAGTACCCGCATGCTACGAATGTGATATCTAGATGGTGCCCAGGAATCGAATTCTGGCAGAATTCTGAAAGAGCATAGAAGCACAGGCCGTCTCCAACAGCACCTCCACGAGAGTCTATCCACAAAAGGAACACCTTGAAGCTGGCTGCGAATGCAGAGCTTTGGAGGAAAGCAGTACCCGCATGCTACGAATTTGATATCTGGATGGTGCCCAGGAAAGGAATTCTGGCAGAATTCTCAAAGAGCATAGAAGCAGACGCCGACTTCATCAGCATCTCCATGAGAGTCTATCCACAAAAGGAACACCTTGTAGCTGCCTGCGAATGCACAGCTAAGGAGGAAAGCAGTACCTGCATGTTATGAATGTGATATCTGTATGGTGCACAGGAAAGGAATTCTGACAGCCTTCTCAAAGGGCATAGAAGCAGAGACCGTCTCCAACAGCCTCTCCACGAGAGTCTATCCACAAAAGGAACACCCTGTAGCTGCCTGCTAATGCACAGCTTAGGAGCAAACTGGTACCTGCATGCTACGAATGTGATCTCTGGATGGTGCACAGGAAAGGAATTCTGACAGCCTTCTCAAAGAGCATAGAAGCAGAGGCTGACTTCAGCAGCATCTCCAGAAGAGTCTATGCACAAAAGTAAGACCTAGAAGCTGGCTGCAAATGCAGAGCTTAGGAGGAAAGCAGTACCCGCATGCTACGAATTTGATATCTGGATGGTGCCCAGGAAAGGAATTCTGGAAGAATTCTCAAAGTGCATAGAAGTAGAGGCCGACTTCAGCAGCATCTCCACGAGAGTCTATCCAAATAACGAACACCTTGAAGCTGGCTGCGAATACAGAGCTTAGGAGGAAAGCAGTACCCGCATTCTACGAATGTGATCTCTGGATGGTGCACAGGAAAGGAATTCTGACAGCCTTCTCAAAGAGCATAGAAGCAGAGGCTGACTTCAGCAGAATCTGCAGAAGAGTCTATGCACAAAAGTAACACCTAGAAGCTGGCTGCAAATGCAGAGCTTAGGAGGAAAGCAGTACCCGCATGCTACGAATTTGATATCTGGATGGTGCCCAGGAAAGGAATTCTGGAAGAATTCTCAAACTGCATAGAAGCAGAGGCCGACTTCAGCAGAATCTCCAAGAGAGTCTTTCCACAAAAGGAACACCTTGAAGCTGGCTGCGAAGGCAGGGCTTAGGAGGAAAGCAGTACCCGCATGCTACGAATTTGATATCTGGATGGTGCCCAGGAAAGGAATTCTGGAAGAATTCTCAAAGTGCATAGAAGTAGAGGCCGACTTCAGCAGCATCTCCACGAGAGTCTATCCAAAAAACGAACACCTTGAAGCTGGCTGCGAATACAGAGCTTAGGCGGAAAGCAGTACCCGCATTCTACGAATGTAATCTGTGGATGGTGCACAGGAAAGGAATTCTGACAGCCTTCTAGAAGAGCATAGAAGCAGAGGCTGACTTCAGCAGCAACTCCACGAGAGTCTATCCACAAAACGAACACCTTGAAGCTGCCTGCGAATGCAGAGCCTAGGAGGAAAGCAGTACCCGCATGCTACGAATGATATATCTAGATGGTGCTCAGGAATAGAATTCTGGCAGAATGCTGAAAGAGCATAGAAGCACAGGCCGTCTCCAGCAGCACCTCCACGAGAGGCTATCCACAAAAGGAACACCTTGAAGCTGGCTGCGAATGCAGAGCTTATGAGGACAGCAGTACCCGCATGCTACGAATTTGATATCTGGATGGTGCCCAGGAAAGGAATTCTGGCAGAATTCTCAAAGAGCATAGAAGCAGAGGCTGACTTCAGCAGCATCTCCACGAGAGTCTATCCACAAAAGGAACACCTTGAAGCTGCCTGCGAATGCAGAGCCTAGGAGGAAAGCAGTACCCGCCTGCTACGAATGTTATATCTAGATGGTGCTCAGGAATAGAATTCTGGCAGAATGCTGAAAGAGCATAGAAGCAGAGGCTGACTCCAGCAGCACCTCCACGAGAGTCTATCCACAAAAGGAACACCTTGAAGCTGGCTGCGAATGCAGAGCATAGGAGGAAAGCAGTACCCGCATGCTACGAATGTGATATCTGGATGGTGCACAGGAAAGGAATTCTGGCAGAATTCTCAAAGAGCATAGAAGCAGAGGCCGACTTCAGCAGCATCTCCACGAGAGTCTATCCAGAAAAGGAACACCTTGTAGCTGCCTGCGTATGCACAGCTTAGGAGCAAACTAGTACCTGCATTCTACGAAAGTGATATCTGGATGGTGCACAGGAAAGGAATTCTGACAGCCTTCTCAAAGAGCATAGAAGCAGAGGCTGACTTCAGCAGAATCTCCAGAAGAGTCTATGCACAAAAGTAACACCTAGAAGCTGGCTGCAAATGCAGAGCTTAGGAGGAAAGAAGTACCCGCATGCTACGAATTTGATATCTGGATGGTGCCCAGGAAAGGAATTCTGGAAGAATTCTCAAACTGCATAGAAGCAGAGGCCGACTTCAGCAGAATCTCCAAGAGAGTCTTTCCACAAAAGGAACACCTTGAAGCTGGCTGCGAAGGCAGGGCTTAGGAGGAAAGCAGTACATGCATGCTACGAATGTGATATCTGGATGGTGCCCAGGAAAGGAATTCTGGCAGAATTCTGAAAGCGCATATAAGCTGAGCCCGTCTCCAGCACCATCTCCACGAGACTGTATCCACAAAAGGAACACCTTGTAGCTGCCTGCTAATGCACATCTTCGGAGCCAAGTAGTACCAGCATGCTACGAATGTGAAATCTGGATGGTGCTCAGGAAAGGAATGCTGACAGCCTTCTCAAACAGCATAGAAGCAGAGGCTGACTTCAGCACCATCTCCATGAGTGTCTATGCACAAAAGGAACACCTTGATCCTGGCTGCTACTGCAGAGCTTAGGAGGAAAGCAGTACCCTCATGCTACGAATGTGATATCTGGATGGTGCCCAGGAAAGGAATTCTGGCAGAATTCTGAGAGAGCATAGAAGCACAGGCCCTCTCCAGCAGCACCTCACGAGAGTCAATCCACAAAAGGTACACCTTGAAGCTGGCTGCGAATGCAGAGCTTAGGAGGAAAGCAGTCCCAGCATGTTACGAATGTGATATCTGGATGGTGCCCCGGAAAGGAATTCTTGCAGAATTCGGAAAGAGCATAGAAGCAGGGCCCGTCTGCAGCAGCATCTCCACGAGAGTCTACCCACAAAAGGAACACCTTGTAGCTGCCTGCTAATGCACAGCTTAGGAGCAAACTGGTAGCCGCATTCTACGAATGTGATATCTGGATGGTGCACAGGAAAGGAATTCTGACAGCCTTCTCAAAGTGCATAGAAGCAGAGGCTGACTTCAGCAGCATCTCCACGAGAGTCTATCCACAAAAGGAACACCTTTAAGCTGCCTGCGAATGCAGAGCATAGGAGGAAAGCAGTACCCGCATGCTACGAATGTTATATCTAGATGGTGCCCAGGAATCGAATTCTGGCAGAATTCTGAAAGAGCATAGAAGCACAGGCCGTCTCCAGCAGCACCTCCACGAGAGTCAATCCACAAAAGGAACACCTTGAAGCTGGCTGCGAATGCAGAGCTTTGGAGGAAAGCAGTACCCGCATGCTACGAATTTTATATCTGGATGGTGCCCAGGAAAGGAATTCTGGCAGAAATCTCAAACAGCATAGAAGCAGAGCCTGACATCAGCAGCATCTCCATGAGAGTCTATGCACAAAAGGAACACCTTGATCCTGGCTGCTACTGCAGAGCCTAGGAGGAAAGCAGTACCCGCATGCTACGAATGTGATAACTGGATGGTGCCCAGGAAAGGAATTGTGGCAGAATTCTGAGAGAGCATATAAGCACAGGCCCTCTCCAGCAGTACCTCCACGAGCGTCTATCCACAAAAGGTACACCTTGAAGCTGGCTGCGAATGCAGAGCTTAGGAGGAAAGCAGTACCCGCATGCTACGAATTTGATATCTGGATGGTGCCCAGGAAAGGATTTCTGGCAGAATTCTCAAAGAGCATAGAAGCAGACGCCGACTTCATCAGCATCTCCATGAGAGTCTATCCACAAAAGGAACACCTTGTAGCTGCCTGCGAATGCACAGCTAAGGAGGAAAGCAGTACCTGCATGTTACGAATGTGATATCTGTATGGTGCACAGGAAAGGAATTCTGACAGCCTTCTCAAAGGGCATAGAAGAAGAGACCGTCTCCAACAGCATCTCCACGAGAGTCTATCCACAAAAGGAACACCTTGAAGCTGGCTGCGAATGCAGAGCTTAGGAGGAAAGCAGTACCCGCATGCTACGAATTTGATATCTGGATGGTGCCCAGGAAAGGAATTCTAGCAGAATTCTCTAAGAGCATAGAAGCAGACGCCGACTTCATCAGCATCTCCATGAGAGTCTATCCAAAAAAGGAACACCTTGTAGCTGCCTGCGAATGCACAGCTAAGGAGGAAAGCACTACCTGCATGTTATGAATGTGATATCTGTATGGTGCACAGGAAAGGAATTCTGACAGCCTTCTCAAAGGGCATAGAAGCAGAGACCGTCTCCAACAGCATCTCCACGAGAGTCTATCCACAAAAGGAACACCCTGTAGCTGCCTGCTAATGCACAGCTTAGGAGCAAACTGGTACCCGCATGCTACGAATGTGATCTCTGGATGGTGCACAGGAAAGGAATTCTGACAGCCTTCTCAAAGAGCATAGAAGCAAAGGCTGACTTCAGCAGCATCTCCAGAAGAGTCTATGCACAAAAGTAACACCTAGAAGCTGGCTGCAAATGCAGAGCTTAGGAGGAAAGCAGAACCCGCATGCTACGAATTTGATATCTGGATGGTGCCCAGGAAAGGAATTCTGGAAGAATTCTCAAAGTGCATAGAAGTAGAGGCCGACTTCAGCAGCATCTCCACGAGAGTCTATCCAAATAACGAACACCTTGAAGCTGGCTGCGAATACAGAGCTTAGGAGGAAAGCAGTACCCGCATTCTACGAATGTGATATCTGGATGGTGCACAGGAAAGGAATTCTGACAGCCTTCTCAAAGAGCATAGAAGCAGAGGCTGACTTCAGCAGAATCTGCAGAAGAGTCTATGCACAAAAGTAACACCTAGAAGCTGGCTGCAAATGCAGAGCTTAGGAGGAAAGCAGTACCCGCATGCTACGAATTTGATATCTGGATGGTGCCCAGGAAAGGAATTCTGGAAGAATTCTCAAACTGCATAGAAGCAGAGGCCGACTTCAGCAGAATCTCCAAGAGAGTCTTTCCACAAAAGGAACACCTTGAAGCTGGCTGCGAAGGCAGGGCTTAGGAGGAAAGCAGTACATGCATGCTACGAATGTGATATCTGGATGGTGCCCAGGAAAGGAATTCTGGCAGAATTCTGAAAGCGCATATAAGCTGAGCCCGTCTCCAGCACCATCTCCACGAGACTGTATCCACAAAAGGAACACCTTGTAGCTGCCTGCTAATGCACATCTTCGGAGCCAAGTAGTACCAGCATGCTACGAATGTGAAATCTGGATGGTGCTCAGGAAAGGAATGCTGACAGCCTTCTCAAACAGCATAGAAGCAGAGGCTGACTTCAGCACCATCTCCATGAGAGTCTATGCACAAAAGGAACACCTTGATCCTGGCTGCTACTGCAGAGCTTAGGAGGAAAGCAGTACCCTCATGCTACGAATGTGATATCTGGATGGTGCCCAGGAAAGGAATTCTGGCAGAATTCTGAGAGAGCATAGAAGCACAGGCCCTCTCCAGCAGCACCTCACGAGAGTCAATCCACAAAAGGTACACCTTGAAGCTGGCTGCGAATGCAGAGCTTAGGAGGAAAGCAGTCCCAGCATGTTACGAATGTGATATCTGGATGGTGCCGCGGAAAGGAATTCTTGCAGAATTCTGAAAGAGAATTAAAGCAGAGCCCGTCTCCAGCAGCATCTCCACGAGAGTCTACCCACAAAAGGAACACCTTGTAGCTGCCTGCTAATGCACAGCTTAGGAGCAAACTGGTACCCGCATTCTACAAATGTGATATCTGGATGGTGCACAGGAAAGGAATTCTGACAACCTTCTCAAAGTGCATAGAAGCAGAGGCTGACTTCAGCAGCATCTCCACGAGAGTCTATCCACAAAAGGAACACCTTTAAGCTGCGTGCGAATGCAGAGCATAGGAGGAAAGCAGTACCCGCATGCTACGAATGTGATATCTAGATGGTGCCCAGGACTCGAATTCTGGCAGAATTCTGAAAGAGCATAGAAGCACAGGCCGTCTCCAACAGCACCTCCACGAGAGTCTATCCACAAAAGGAACACCTTGAAGCTGGCTGCAAATGCAGAGCTTAGGAGGAAAGCAGTACCCGCATGCTACGAATTTGATATCTGGATGGTGCCCAGGAAAGGAATTCTGGCAGAATTCTCAAAGAGCATAGAAGCAGACGCCGACTTCATCAGCATATCCATGAGAGTCTATCCACAAAAGGAACACCTTGTAGCTGCCTGCGAATGCACAGCTAAGGAGGAAAGCAGTACCTGCATGTTACGAATGTGATATCTGTATGGTGCACAGGAAAGGAATTCTGACAGCCTTCTCAAAGGGCATAGAAGCAGAGACCGTCTCCAACAGCATCTCCACGAGAGTCTATCCACAAAAGGAACACCCTGTAGCTGCCTGCTAATGCACAGCTTAGGAGCAAACAGGTACCCGCATGCTACGAATGTGATCTCTGGATGGTGCACAGGAAAGGAATTCTGACAGCCTTCTCAAAGAGCATAGAAGCAGAGGCTGACTTCAGCAGCATCTCCAGAAGAGTCTATGCACAAAAGTAAGACCTAGAAGCTGGCTGCAAATGCAGAGCTTAGGAGGAAAGCAGTACCCGCATGCTACGAATTTGATATCTGGATGGTGCCCAGGAAAGGAATTCTGGAAGAATTCTCAAACTGCATAGAAGTAGAGGCCGACTTCAGCAGCATCTCCACGAGAGTCTATCCAAAAAACGAACACCTTGAAGCTGGCTGCGAATACAGAGCTTAGGAGGAAAGCAGTACCCGCATTCTACGAATGTAATCTGTGGATGGTGCACAGGAAAGGAATTCTGACAGCCTTCTAGAAGAGCATAGAAGCAGAGGCTGACTTCAGCAGCAACTCCACGAGAGTCTATCCACAAAACGAACACCTTGAAGCTGCCTGCGAATGCAGAGCCTAGGAGGAAAGCAGTACCCGCATGCTACGAATGATATATCTAGATGGTGCTCAGGAATAGAATTCTGGCAGAATGCTGAAAGAGCATAGAAGGACAGGCCGTCTCCAGCAGCACCTCCACGAGAGGCTACCCACAAAAGGAACACCTTGAGGCTGGCGGCGAATGCAGAGCTTAGGAGGACAGCAGTACCCGCATGCTACGAATTTGATATCTGGATGGTGCCCAGGAAAGGAATTCTGGAAGAATTCTCAAACTGCATAGAAGCAGAGGCCGACTTCAGCAGAATCTCCAATAGAGTCTTTCCACAAAAGGAACACCTTGAAGCTGGCTGCGAAGGCAGGGCTTAGGAGGAAAGCAGTACATGCATGCTACGAATGTGATATCTGGATGGTGCCCAGGAAAGGAATTCTGGCAGAATTCTGAAAGCGCATATAAGCTGAGCCCGTCTCCAGCACCATCTCCACGAGACTGTATCCACAAAAGGAACACCTTGTAGCTGCCTGCTAATGCACATCTTCGGAGCCAAGTAGTACCAGCATGCTACGAATGTGAAATCTGGATGGTGCTCAGGAAAGGAATGCTGACAGCCTTCTCAAACAGCATAGAAGCAGAGGCTGACTTCAGCACCATCTCCATGAGAGTCTATGCACAAAAGGAACACCTTGATCCTGGCTGCTACTGCAGAGCTTAGGAGGAAAGCAGTACCCGCATGCTACGAATGTGATATCTGGATGGTGCCCAGGAAAGGAATTCTGGCAGAATTCTGAGAGAGCATAGAAGCACAGGCCCTCTCCAGCAGCACCTCACGAGAGTCAATCCACAAAAGGTACACCTTGAAGCTGGCTGCGAATGCAGAGCTTAGGAGGAAAGCAGTCCCAGCATGTTACGAATGTGATATCTGGATGGTGCCCCGGAAAGGAATTCTTGCAGAATTCGGAAAGAGCATAGAAGCAGGGCCCGTCTGCAGCAGCATCTCCACGAGAGTCTACCCACAAAAGGAACACCTTGTAGCTGCCTGCTAATGCACAGCTTAGGAGCAAACTGGTACCCGCATTCTACGAATGTGATCTCTGGATGGTGCACAGGAAAGGAATTCTGACAGCCTTCTCAAAGTGCATAGAAGCAGAGGCTGACTTCAGCAGCATCTCCACGAGAGTCTATACACAAAAGGAACACCTTTAAGCTGCCTGCGAATGCAGAGCATAGGAGGAAAGCAGTACCCGCATGCTACGAATGTGATATCTAGATGGTGCCCAGGAATCGAATTCTGGCAGAATTCTGAAAGAGCATAGAAGCACAGGCCGTCTCCAACAGCACCTCCATGAGAGTCTATCCACAAAAGGAACACCTTGAAGCTGGCTGCGAATGCAGAGCTTAGGAGGAAAGCAGTACCCGCATGCTACGAATTTGATATCTGGATGGTGCCCAGGAAAGGAATTCTGGCAGAATTCTCAAAGAGCATAGAAGCAGACGCCGACTTCATCAGCATATCCATGAGAGTCTATCCACAAAAGGAACACCTTGTAGCTGACTGCGAATGCACAGCTAAGGAGGAAAGCAGTACCTGCATGTTACGAATGTGATATCTGTATGGTGCACAGGAAAGGAATTCTGACAGCCTTCTCAAAGGGCATAGAAGCAGAGACCGTCTCCAACAGCATCTCCACGAGAGTCTATCCACAAAAGGAACACCCTGTAGCTGCCTGCTAATGCACAGCTTAGGAGCAAACAGGTACCCGCATGCTACGAATGTGATCTCTGGATGGTGCACAGGAAAGGAATTCTGACAGCCTTCTCAAAGAGCATAGAAGCAGAGGCTGACTTCAGCAGCATCTCCAGAAGAGTCTATGCACAAAAGTAAGACCTAGAAGCTGGCTGCAAATGCAGAGCTTAGGAGGAAAGCAGTACCCGCATGCTACGAATTTGATATCTGGATGGTGCCCAGGAAAGGAATTCTGGAAGAATTCTCAAACTGCATAGAAGTAGAGGCCGACTTCAGCAGCATCTCCACGAGAGTCTATCCAAAAAACGAACACCTTGAAGCTGGCTGCGAATACAGAGCTTAGGAGGAAAGCAGTACCCGCATTCTACGAATGTAATCTGTGGATGGTGCACAGGAAAGGAATTCTGACAGCCTTCTAGAAGAGCATAGAAGCAGAGGCTGACTTCAGCAGCAACTCCACGAGAGTCTATCCACAAAACGAACACCTTGAAGCTGCCTGCGAATGCAGAGCCTAGGAGGAAAGCAGTACCCGCATGCTACGAATGATATATCTAGATGGTGCTCAGGAATAGAATTCTGGCAGAATGCTGAAAGAGCATAGAAGCACAGGCCGTCTCCAGCAGCACCTCCACGAGAGGCTACCCACAAAAGGAACACCTTGAAGCTGGCGGCGAATGCAGAGCTTAGGAGGACAGCAGTACCCGCATGCTACGAATTTGATATCTGGATGGTGCCCAGGAAAGGAATTCTGGAAGAATTCTGAAACTGCATAGAAGCAGAGGCCGACTTCAGCAGAATCTCCAAGAGAGTCTTTCCACAAAAGGAACACCTTGAAGCTGGCTGCGAAGGCAGGGCTTAGGAGGAAAGCAGTACATGCATGCTACGAATGTGATATCTGGATGGTGCCCAGGAAAGGAATTCTGGCAGAATTCTGAAAGCGCATATAAGCTGAGCCCGTCTCCAGCACCATCTCCACGAGACTGTATCCACAAAAGGAACACCTTGTAGCTGCCTGCTAATGCACATCTTCGGAGCCAAGTAGTACCAGCATGCTACGAATGTGAAATCTGGATGGTGCTCAGGAAAGGAATGCTGACAGCCTTCTCAAACAGCATAGAAGCAGAGGCTGACTTCAGCACCATCTCCATGAGAGTCTATGCACAAAAGGAACACCTTGATCCTGGCTGCTACTGCAGAGCTTAGGAGGAAAGCAGTACCCGCATGCTACGAATGTGATATCTGGATGGTGCCCAGGAAAGGAATTCTGGCAGAATTCTGAGAGAGCATAGAAGCACAGGCCCTCTCCAGCAGCACCTCACGAGAGTCAATCCACAAAAGGTACACCTTGAAGCTGGCTGCGAATGCAGAGCTTAGGAGGAAAGCAGTCCCAGCATGTTACGAATGTGATATCTGGATGGTGCCCCGGAAAGGAATTCTGGAAGAATTCTCAAAGTGCATAGAAGTAGAGGCCGACTTCAGCAGCATCTCCACGAGAGTCTATCCAAAAAACGAACACCTTGAAGCTGGCTGCGAATACAGAGCTTAGGCGGAAAGCAGTACCCGCATTCTACGAATGTAATCTGTGGATGGTGCACAGGAAAGGAATTCTGACAGCCTTCTAGAAGAGCATAGAAGCAGAGGCTGACTTCAGCAGCAACTCCACGAGAGTCTATCCACAAAACGAACACCTTGAAGCTGCCTGCGAATGCAGAGCCTAGGAGGAAAGCAGTACCCGCATGCTACGAATGATATATCTAGATGGTGCTCAGGAATAGAATTCTGGCAGAATGCTGAAAGAGCATAGAAGCACAGGCCGTCTCCAGCAGCACCTCCACGAGAGGCTATCCACAAAAGGAACACCTTGAAGCTGGCTGCGAATGCAGAGCTTATGAGGACAGCAGTACCCGCATGCTACGAATTTGATATCTGGATGGTGCCCAGGAAAGGAATTCTGGCAGAATTCTCAAAGAGCATAGAAGCAGAGGCTGACTTCAGCAGCATCTCCACGAGAGTCTATCCACAAAAGGAACACCTTGAAGCTGCTTGCGAATGCAGAGCCTAGGAGGAAAGCAGTACCCGCCTGCTACGAATGTTATATCTAGATGGTGCTCAGGAATAGAATTCTGGCAGAATGCTGAAAGAGCATAGAAGCAGAGGCTGACTCCAGCAGCACCTCCACGAGAGTCTATCCACAAAAGGAACACCTTGAAGCTGGCTGCGAATGCAGAGCATAGGAGGAAAGCAGTACCCGCATGCTATGAATGTGATATCTGGATGGTGCACAGGAAAGGAATTCTGGCAGAATTCTCAAAGAGCATAGAAGCAGAGGCCGACTTCAGCAGCATCTCCACGAGAGTCTATCCAGAAAAGGAACACCTTGTAGCTGCCTGCGTATGCACAGCTTAGGAGCAAACTAGTACCTGCATTCTACGAAAGTGATATCTGGATGGTGCACAGGAAAGGAATTCTGACAGCCTTCTCAAAGAGCATAGAAGCAGAGGCTGACTTCAGCAGAATCTCCAGAAGAGTCTATGCACAAAAGTAACACCTAGAAGCTGGCTGCAAATGCAGAGCTTAGGAGGAAAGAAGTACCCGCATGCTACGAATTTGATATCTGGATGGTGCCCAGGAAAGGAATTCTGGAAGAATTCTCAAACTGCATAGAAGCAGAGGCCGACTTCAGCAGAATCTCCAAGAGAGTCTTTCCACAAAAGTAACACCTAGAAGCTGGCTGCAAATGCAGAGCTTAGGAGGAAAGAAGTACCCGCATGCTACGAATTTTATATCTGGATGGTGCCCAGGAAAGGAATTCTGGCAGAAATCTCAAACAGCATAGAAGCAGAGCCTGACATCAGCAGCATCTCCATGAGAGTCTATGCACAAAAGGAACACCTTGATCCTGGCTGCTACTGCAGAGCCTAGGAGGAAAGCAGTACCCGCATGCTACGAATGTGATAACTGGATGGTGCCCAGGAAAGGAATTGTGGCAGAATTCTGAGAGAGCATATAAGCACAGGCCCTCTCCAGCAGTACCTCCACGAGCGTCTATCCACAAAAGGTACACCTTGAAGCTGGCTGCGAATGCAGAGCTTAGGAGGAAAGCAGTACCCGCATGCTACGAATTTGATATCTGTATGGTGCCCAGGAAAGGATTTCTAGCAGAATTCTCAAAGAGCATAGAAGCAGACGCCGACTTCATCAGCATCTCCATGAGAGTCTATCCACAAAAGGAACACCTTGTAGCTGCCTGCGAATGCACAGCTAAGGAGGAAAGCAGTACCTGCATGTTACGAATGTGATATCTGTATGGTGCACAGGAAAGGAATTCTGACAGCCTTCTCAAAGGGCATAGAAGAAGAGACCGTCTCCAACAGCATCTCCACGAGAGTCTATCCACAAAAGGAACACCTTGAAGCTGGCTGCGAATGCAGAGCTTAGGAGGAAAGCAGTACCCGCATGCTACGAATTTGATATCTGGATGGTGCCCAGGAAAGGAATTCTAGCAGAATTCTCGAAGAGCATAGAAGCAGACGCCGACTTCATCAGCATCTCCATGAGAGTCTATCCAAAAAAGGAACACCTTGTAGCTGCCTGCGAATGCACAGCTAAGGAGGAAAGCAGTACCTGCATGTTATGAATGTGATATCTGTATGGTGCACAGGAAAGGAATTCTGACAGCCTTCTCAAAGCGCATAGAAGCAGAGACCGTCTCCAACAGCATCTCCACGAGAGTCTATCCACAAAAGGAACACCCTGTAGCTGCCTGCTAATGCACAGCTTAGGAGAAAACTGGTACCCGCATGCTACGAATGTGATCTCTGGATGGTGCACAGGAAAGGAATTCTGACAGCCTTCTCAAAGAGCATAGAAGCAAAGGCTGACTTCAGCAGCATCTCCAGAAGAGTCTATGCACAAAAGTAACACCTAGAAGCTGGCTGCAAATGCAGAGCTTAGGAGGAAAGCAGAACCCGCATGCTACGAATTTGATATCTGGATGGTGCCCAGGAAAGGAATTCTGGAAGAATTCTCAAAGTGCATAGAAGTAGAGGCCGACTTCAGCAGCATCTCCACGAGAGTCTATCCAAATAACGAACACCTTGAAGCTGGCTGCGAATACAGAGCTTAGGAGGAAAGCAGTACCCGCATTCTACGAATGTGATATCTGGATGGTGCACAGGAAAGGAATTCTGACAGCCTTCTCAAAGAGCATAGAAGCAGAGGCTGACTTCAGCAGAATCTGCAGAAGAGTCTATGCACAAATGTAACACCTAGAAGCTGGCTGCAAATGCAGAGCTTAGGAGGAAAGCAGTACCCGCATGCTACGAATTTGATATCTGGATGGTGCCCAGGAAAGGAATTCTGGAAGAATTCTCAAACTGCATAGAAGCAGAGGCCGACTTCAGCAGAATCTCCAAGAGAGTCTTTCCACAAAAGGAACACCTTGAAGCTGGCTGCGAAGGCAGGGCTTAGGAGGAAAGCAGTACATGCATGCTACGAATGTGATATCTGGATGGTGCCCAGGAAAGGAATTCTGGCAGAATTCTGAAAGCGCATATAAGCTGAGCCCGTCTCCAGCACCATCTCCACGAGACTGTATCCACAAAAGGAACACCTTGTAGCTGCCTGCTAATGCACATCTTCGGAGCCAAGTAGTACCAGCATGCTACGAATGTGAAATCTGGATGGTGCTCAGGAAAGGAATGCTGACAGCCTTCTCAAACAGCATAGAAGCAGAGGCTGACTTCAGCACCATCTCCATGAGAGTCTATGCACAAAAGGAACACCTTGATCCTGGCTGCTACTGCAGAGCTTAGGAGGAAAGCAGTACCCTCATGCTACGAATGTGATATCTGGATGGTGCCCAGGAAAGGAATTCTGGCAGAATTCTGAGAGAGCATAGAAGCACAGGCCCTCTCCAGCAGCACCTCACGAGAGTCAATCCACAAAAGGTACACCTTGAAGCTGGCTGCGAATGCAGAGCTTAGGAGGAAAGCAGTCCCAGCATGTTACGAATGTGATATCTGGATGGTGCCCCGGAAAGGAATTCTTGCAGAATTCTGAAAGAGAATTAAAGCAGAGCCCGTCTCCAGCAGCATCTCCACGAGAGTCTACCCACAAAAGGAACACCTTGTAGCTGCCTGCTAATGCACAGCTTAGGAGCAAACTGGTACCCGCATTCTACAAATGTGATATCTGGATGGTGCACAGGAAAGGAATTCTGACAACCTTCTCAAAGTGCATAGAAGCAGAGGCTGACTTCAGCAGCATCTCCACGAGAGTCTATCCACAAAAGGAACACCTTTAAGCTGCGTGCGAATGCAGAGCATAGGAGGAAAGCAGTACCCGCATGCTACGAATGTGATATCTAGATGGTGCCCAGGAATCGAATTCTGGCAGAATTCTGAAAGAGCATAGAAGCACAGGCCGTCTCCAACAGCACCTCCACGAGAGTCTATCCACAAAAGGAACACCTTGAAGCTGGCTGCGAATGCAGAGCTTAGGAGGAAAGCAGTACCCGCATGCTACGAATTTGATATCTGGATGGTGCCCAAGAAAGGAATTCTGGCAGAATTCTCAAAGAGCATAGAAGCAGACGCCGACTTCATCAGCATATCCATGAGAGTCTATCCACAAAAGGAACACCTTGTAGCTGCCTGCGAATGCACAGCTAAGGAGGAAAGCAGTACCTGCATGTTACGAATGTGATATCTGTATGGTGCACAGGAAAGGAATTCTGACAGCCTTCTCAAAGGGCATAGAAGCAGAGACCGTCTCCAACAGCATCTCCACGAGAGTCTATCCACAAAAGGAACACCCTGTAGCTGCCTGCTAATGCACAGCTTAGGAGCAAACAGGTACCCGCATGCTACGAATGTGATCTCTGGATGGTGCACAGGAAAGGAATTCTGACAGCCTTCTCAAAGAGCATAGAAGCAGAGGCTGACTTCAGCAGCATCTCCAGAAGAGTCTATGCACAAAAGTAAGACCTAGAAGCTGGCTGCAAATGCAGAGCTTAGGAGGAAAGCAGTACCCGCATGCTACGAATTTGATATCTGGATGGTGCCCAGGAAAGGAATTCTGGAAGAATTCTCAAACTGCATAGAAGTAGAGGCCGACTTCAGCAGCATCTCCACGAGAGTCTATCCAAAAAACGAACACCTTGAAGCTGGCTGCGAATACAGAGCTTAGGAGGAAAGCAGTACCCGCATTCTACGAATGTAATCTGTGGATGGTGCACAGGAAAGGAATTCTGACAGCCTTCTAGAAGAGCATAGAAGCAGAGGCTGACTTCAGCAGCAACTCCACGAGAGTCTATCCACAAAACGAACACCTTGAAGCTGCCTGCGAATGCAGAGCCTAGGAGGAAAGCAGTACCCGCATGCTACGAATGATATATCTAGATGGTGCTCAGGAATAGAATTCTGGCAGAATGCTGAAAGAGCATAGAAGCACAGGCCGTCTCCAGCAGCACCTCCACGAGAGGCTACCCACAAAAGGAACACCTTGAAGCTGGCGGCGAATGCAGAGCTTAGGAGGACAGCAGTACCCGCATGCTACGAATTTGATATCTGGATGGTGCCCAGGAAAGGAATTCTGGAAGAATTCTCAAACTGCATAGAAGCAGAGGCCGACTTCAGCAGAATCTCCAAGAGAGTCTTTCCACAAAAGGAACACCTTGAAGCTGGCTGCGAAGGCAGGGCTTAGGAGGAAAGCAGTACATGCATGCTACGAATGTGATATCTGGATGGTGCCCAGGAAAGGAATTCTGGCAGAATTCTGAAAGCGCATATAAGCTGAGCCCGTCTCCAGCACCATCTCCACGAGACTGTATCCACAAAAGGAACACCTTGTAGCTGCCTGCTAATGCACATCTTCGGAGCCAAGTAGTACCAGCATGCTACGAATGTGAAATCTGGATGGTGCTCAGGAAAGGAATGCTGACAGCCTTCTCAAACAGCATAGAAGCAGAGGCTGACTTCAGCACCATCTCCATGAGAGTCTATGCACAAAAGGAACACCTTGATCCTGGCTGCTACTGCAGAGCTTAGGAGGAAAGCAGTACCCGCATGCTACGAATGTGATATCTGGATGGTGCCCAGGAAAGGAATTCTGGCAGAATTCTGAGAGAGCATAGAAGCACAGGCCCTCTCCAGCAGCACCTCACGAGAGTCAATCCACAAAAGGTACACCTTGAAGCTGGCTGCGAATGCAGAGCTTAGGAGGAAAGCAGTCCCAGCATGTTACGAATGTGATATCTGGATGGTGCCCCGGAAAGGAATTCTTGCAGAATTCGGAAAGAGCATAGAAGCAGGGCCCGTCTGCAGCAGCATCTCCACGAGAGTCTACCCACAAAAGGAACACCTTGTAGCTGCCTGTTAATGCACAGCTTAGGAGCAAACTGGTACCCGCATTCTACGAATGTGATCTCTGGATGGTGCACAGGAAAGGAATTCTGACAGCCTTCTCAAAGTGCATAGAAGCAGAGGCTGACTTCAGCAGCATCTCCACGAGAGTCTATACACAAAAGGAACACCTTTAAGCTGCCTGCGAATGCAGAGCATAGGAGGAAAGCAGTACCCGCATGCTACGAATGTGATATCTAGATGGTGCCCAGGAATCGAATTCTGGCAGAATTCTGAAAGAGCATAGAAGCACAGGCCGTCTCCAACAGCACCTCCACGAGAGTCTATCCACAAAAGGAACACCTTGAAGCTGGCTGCGAATGCAGAGCTTAGGAGGAAAGCAGTACCCGCATGCTACGAATTTGATATCTGGATGGTGCCCAGGAAAGGAATTCTGGCAGAATTCTCAAAGAGCATAGAAGCAGACGCCGACTTCATCAGCATATCCATGAGAGTCTATCCACAAAAGGAACACCTTGTAGCTGACTGCGAATGCACAGCTAAGGAGGAAAGCAGTACCTGCATGTTACGAATGTGATATCTGTATGGTGCACAGGAAAGGAATTCTGACAGCCTTCTCAAAGGGCATAGAAGCAGAGACCGTCTCCAACAGCATCTCCACGAGAGTCTATCCACAAAAGGAACACCCTGTAGCTGCCTGCTAATGCACAGCTTAGGAGCAAACAGGTACCCGCATGCTACGAATGTGATCTCTGGATGGTGCACAGGAAAGGAATTCTGACAGCCTTCTCAAAGAGCATAGAAGCAGAGGCTGACTTCAGCAGCATCTCCAGAAGAGTCTATGCACAAAAGTAAGACCTAGAAGCTGGCTGCAAATGCAGAGCTTAGGAGGAAAGCAGTCCCCGCATGCTACGAATTTGATATCTGGATGGTGCCCAGGAAAGGAATTCTGGAAGAATTCTCAAACTGCATAGAAGTAGAGGCCGACTTCAGCAGCATCTCCACGAGAGTCTATCCAAAAAACGAACACCTTGAAGCTGGCTGCGAATACAGAGCTTAGGAGGAAAGCAGTACCCGCATTCTACGAATGTAATCTGTGGATGGTGCACAGGAAAGGAATTCTGACAGCCTTCTAGAAGAGCATAGAAGCAGAGGCTGACTTCAGCAGCAACTCCACGAGAGTCTATCCACAAAACGAACACCTTGAAGCTGCCTGCGAATGCAGAGCCTAGGAGGAAAGCAGTACCCGCATGCTACGAATGATATATCTAGATGGTGCTCAGGAATAGAATTCTGGCAGAATGCTGAAAGAGCATAGAAGGACAGGCCGTCTCCAGCAGCACCTCCACGAGAGGCTACCCACAAAAGGAACACCTTGAAGCTGGCGGCGAATGCAGAGCTTAGGAGGACAGCAGTACCCGCATGCTACGAATTTGATATCTGGATGGTGCCCAGGAAAGGAATTCTGGAAGAATTCTCAAACTGCATAGAAGCAGAGGCCGACTTCAGCAGAATCTCCAAGAGAGTCTTTCCACAAAAGGAACACCTTGAAGCTGGCTGCGAAGGCAGGGCTTAGGAGGAAAGCAGTACATGCATGCTACGAATGTGATATCTGGATGGTGCCCAGGAAAGGAATTCTGGCAGAATTCTGAAAGCGCATATAAGCTGAGCCCGTCTCCAGCACCATCTCCACGAGACTGTATCCACAAAAGGAACACCTTGTAGCTGCCTGCTAATGCACATCTTCGGAGCCAAGTAGTACCAGCATGCTACGAATGTGAAATCTGGATGGTGCTCAGGAAAGGAATGCTGACAGCCTTCTCAAACAGCATAGAAGCAGAGGCTGACTTCAGCACCATCTCCATGAGAGTCTATGCACAAAAGGAACACCTTGATCCTGGCTGCTACTGCAGAGCTTAGGAGGAAAGCAGTACCCGCATGCTACGAATGTGATATCTGGATGGTGCCCAGGAAAGGAATTCTGGCAGAATTCTGAGAGAGCATAGAAGCACAGGCCCTCTCCAGCAGCACCTCACGAGAGTCAATCCACAAAAGGTACACCTTGAAGCTGGCTGCGAATGCAGAGCTTAGGAGGAAAGCAGTCCCAGCATGTTACGAATGTGATATCTGGATGGTGCCCCGGAAAGGAATTCTTGCAGAATTCGGAAAGAGCATAGAAGCAGGGCCCGTCTGCAGCAGCATCTCCACGAGAGTCTACCCACAAAAGGAACACCTTGTAGCTGCCTGCTAATGCACAGCTTAGGAGCAAACTGGTACCCGCATTCTACGAATGTGATCTCTGGATGGTGCACAGGAAAGGAATTCTGACAGCCTTCTCAAAGTGCATAGAAGCAGAGGCTGACTTCAGCAGCATCTCCACGAGAGTCTATACACAAAAGGAACACCTTTAAGCTGCCTGCGAATGCAGAGCATAGGAGGAAAGCAGTACCCGCATGCTACGAATGTGATATCTAGATGGTGCCCAGGAATCGAATTCTGGCAGAATTCTGAAAGAGCATAGAAGCACAGGCCGTCTCCAACAGCACCTCCACGAGAGTCTATCCACAAAAGGAACACCTTGAAGCTGGCTGCGAATGCAGAGTTTAGGAGGAAAGCAGTACCCGCATGCTACGAATTTGATATCTGGATGGTGCCCAGGAAAGGAATTCTGGCAGAATTCTCAAAGAGCATAGAAGCAGACGCCGACTTCATCAGCATATCCATGAGAGTCTATCCACAAAAGGAACACCTTGTAGCTGACTGCGAATGCACAGCTAAGGAGGAAAGCAGTACCTGCATGTTACGAATGTGATATCTGTATGGTGCACAGGAAAGGAATTCTGACAGCCTTCTCAAAGGGCATAGAAGCAGAGACCGTCTCCAACAGCATCTCCACGAGAGTCTATCCACAAAAGGAACACCCTGTAGCTGCCTGCTAATGCACAGCTTAGGAGCAAACAGGTACCCGCATGCTACGAATGTGATCTCTGGATGGTGCACAGGAAAGGAATTCTGACAGCCTTCTCAAAGAGCATAGAAGCAGAGGCTGACTTCAGCAGCATCTCCAGAAGAGTCTATGCACAAAAGTAAGACCTAGAAGCTGGCTGCAAATGCAGAGCTTAGGAGGAAAGCAGTACCCGCATGCTACGAATTTGATATCTGGATGGTGCCCAGGAAAGGAATTCTGGAAGAATTCTCAAACTGCATAGAAGTAGAGGCCGACTTCAGCAGCATCTCCACGAGAGTCTATCCAAAAAACGAACACCTTGAAGCTGGCTGCGAATACAGAGCTTAGGAGGAAAGCAGTACCCGCATTCTACGAATGTAATCTGTGGATGGTGCACAGGAAAGGAATTCTGACAGCCTTCTAGAAGAGCATAGAAGCAGAGGCTGACTTCAGCAGCAACTCCACGAGAGTCTATCCACAAAACGAACACCTTGAAGCTGCCTGCGAATGCAGAGCCTAGGAGGAAAGCAGTACCCGCATGCTACGAATGATATATCTAGATGGTGCTCAGGAATAGAATTCTGGCAGAATGCTGAAAGAGCATAGAAGCACAGGCCGTCTCCAGCAGCACCTCCACGAGAGGCTACCCACAAAAGGAACACCTTGAAGCTGGCGGCGAATGCAGAGCTTAGGAGGACAGCAGTACCCGCATGCTACGAATTTGATATCTGGATGGTGCCCAGGAAAGGAATTCTGGAAGAATTCTGAAACTGCATAGAAGCAGAGGCCGACTTCAGCAGAATCTCCAAGAGAGTCTTTCCACAAAAGGAACACCTTGAAGCTGGCTGCGAAGGCAGGGCTTAGGAGGAAAGCAGTACATGCATGCTACGAATGTGATATCTGGATGGTGCCCAGGAAAGGAATTCTGGCAGAATTCTGAAAGCGCATATAAGCTGAGCCCGTCTCCAGCACCATCTCCACGAGACTGTATCCACAAAAGGAACACCTTGTAGCTGCCTGCTAATGCACATCTTCGGAGCCAAGTAGTACCAGCATGCTACGAATGTGAAATCTGGATGGTGCTCAGGAAAGGAATGCTGACAGCCTTCTCAAACAGCATAGAAGCAGAGGCTGACTTCAGCACCATCTCCATGAGAGTCTATGCACAAAAGGAACACCTTGATCCTGGCTGCTACTGCAGAGCTTAGGAGGAAAGCAGTACCCGCATGCTACGAATGTGATATCTGGATGGTGCCCAGGAAAGGAATTCTGGCAGAATTCTGAGAGAGCATAGAAGCACAGGCCCTCTCCAGCAGCACCTCACGAGAGTCAATCCACAAAAGGTACACCTTGAAGCTGGCTGCGAATGCAGAGCTTAGGAGGAAAGCAGTCCCAGCATGTTACGAATGTGATATCTGGATGGTGCCCCGGAAAGGAATTCTTGCAGAATTCGGAAAGAGCATAGAAGCAGGGCCCGTCTGCAGCAGCATCTCCACGAGAGTCTACCCACAAAAGGAACACCTTGTAGCTGCCTGCTAATGCACAGCTTAGGAGCAAACTGGTACCCGCATTCTACGAATGTGATCTCTGGATGGTGCACAGGAAAGGAATTCTGACAGCCTTCTCAAAGTGCATAGAAGCAGAGGCTGACTTCAGCAGCATCTCCACGAGAGTCTATACACAAAAGGAACACCTTTAAGCTGCCTGCGAATGCAGAGCATAGGAGGAAAGCAGTACCCGCATGCTACGAATGTTATATCTAGATGGTGCCCAGGAATCGAATTCTGGCAGAATTCTGAGAGAGCATAGAAGCACAGGCCGTCTCCAGCAGCACCTCCACGAGAGTCTATCCACAAAAGGAACACCTTGAAGCTGGCTGCGAATGCAGAGCTTTGGAGGAAAGCAGTACCCGCATGCTACGAATTTTATATCTGGATGGTGCCCAGGAAAGGAATTCTTTCAGAAATCTCAAACAGCATAGAAGCAGAGCCTGACATTAGCAGCATCTCCATGAGAGTCTATGCACAAAAGGAACACCTTGATCCTGGCTGCTACTGCAGAGCTTAGGAGGAAAGCAGTACCCGCATGCTACGAATGTGATATCTGGATGGTGCCCAGGAAAGGAATTCTGGCAGAATTCTGAGAGAGCATATAAGCACAGGCCGTCTCCAGCAGTACCTCCACGAGCGTCTATCCACAAAAGGTACACCTTGAAGCTGGCTGCGAATGCAGAGCTTAGGAGGAAAGCAGTCCCAGCATGTTACGAATGTGATATCTGGATGGTGCCCCGGAAAGGAATTCTGGCAGAATTCTGAAAGAGCATTAAAGCAGAGCCCGTCTCCAGCAGCATCTCCACGAGAGTCTACCCACAAAAGGAACACCTTGTAGCTGCCTGCTAATGCACAGCTTAGGAGCAAACTGGTACCCGCATTCCACGAATGTGATCTCTGGATGGTGCACAGGAAAGGAATTCTGACAGCCTTCTCAAAGTACATAGAAGCAGAGGCTGACGTCAGTAGCATCTCCACGAGAGTCTATCCACAAAAGGAACACCTTTAAGCTGCCTGCGAATGCAGAGCCTAGGAGGAAAGCAGTACCCGCATGCTATGAATGTTATATCTAGATGGTGCCCAGGAATACAATCTGGAAGAATTCTGAAAGAGCATAGAAGCACAGGCCGTCTCCAAAAGCACCTCCACGAGAGTCTATCCACAAAAGGAACACCTTGAAGCTGGCTGCGAATGCAGAGCTTAGGAGGAAAGCAGTACCCGCATGCTACGAATTTGATATCTGGATGGTGCCCAGGAAAGGAATTCTGGCAGAATTCTCAAAGAGCATAGAAGCAGACGCCGACTTCATCAGCATCTCCATGAGAGTCTATCCACAAAAGGAACACCTTGTAGCTGCCTGCGAATGCACAGCTAAGGAGGAAAGCAGTACCTGCATGTTACGAATGTGATATCTGTATGGTGCACAGGAAAGGAATTCTGACAGCCTTCTCAAAGGGCATAGAAGCAGAGACCGTCTCCAACAGCATCTCCACGAGAGTCTATCCACAAAAGGAACACCCTTTAGCTGCCTGCTAATGCACAGCTTAGGAAAAACAGGTACCCGCATGCTACGAATGTGATCTCTGGATGGTGCACAGGAAAGGAATTCTGACAGCCTTCTCAAAGAGCATAGAAGCAGAGGCTGACTTCAGCAGCATCTCCAGAAGAGTCTATGCACAAAAGTAAGACCTAGAAGCTGGCTGCAAATGCAGAGCTTAGGAGGAAAGCAGTCCCCGCATGCTACGAATTTGATATCTGGATGGTGCCCAGGAAAGGAATTCTGGAAGAATTCTCAAAGTGCATAGAAGTAGAGGCCGACTTCAGCAGCATCTCCACGAGAGTCTATGCAAAAAACGAACACCTTGAAGCTGGCTGCGAATACAGAGCTTAGGAGGAAAGAAGTAACCGCATTCTACGAATGTAATCTGTGGATGGTGCACAGGAAAGGAATTCTGACAGCCTTCTAGAAGAGCATAGAAGCAGAGGCTGACTTCAGCAGCAACTCCACGAGAGTCTATCCACAAAACGAACACCTTGAAGCTGCCTGCGAATGCAGAGCCTAGGAGGAAAGCAGAACCCGCATGCTACGAATGATATATCTAGATGGTGCTCAGGAATAGAATTCTGGCAGAATGCTGAAAGAGCATAGAAGCACAGGCCGTCTCCAGCAGCACCTCCACGAGAGGCTATCCACAAAAGGAACACCTTGAAGCTGGCTGCGAATGCAGAGCTTATGAGGACAGCAGTACCCACATGCTACGAATTTGATATCTGGATGGTGCCCAGGAAAGGAATTCTGGCAGAATTCTCAAAGAGCATAGAAGCAGAGGCTGACTTCAGCAGCATCTCCACGAGAGTCTATCCACAAAAGGAACACCGTGAGGCTGCCTGGGAATGCAGAGCCTAGGAGGAAAGCAGTACCCGCCTAATACGAATGTTATATCTAGATGGTGCTCAGGAATAGAATTCTGGCAGAATGCTGAAAGAGCATAGAAGCAGAGGCTGACTTCAGAAGCATCTCCAACAGAGTCTATCCACAAAAGGAACACCTTGAAGCTGGCTGCGAATGCAGAGCTTACGAGGAAAGCAGTCCCAGCATGTTACGAATGTGATATCTGGATGGTGCCCCGGAAAGGAATTCTTGCAGAATTCTGAAAGAGCATAGAAGCAGGGCCCGTCTGCAGCAGCATCTCCACGAGAGTCTACCCACAAAAGGAACACCTTGTAGCTGCCTGCTAATGCACAGCTTAGGAGCAAACTGGTACCCGCATTCTACGAATGTGATCTCTGGATGGTGCACAGGAAAGGAATTCTGACAGCCTTCTCAAAGTGCATAGAAGCAGAGGCTGACTTCAGGAGCATCTCCACGAGAGTCTATCCACAAAAGGAACACCTTGAAGCTGCGTGCGAATGCAGAGCATAGGAGGAAAGCAGTACCCGCATGCTACGAATGTGATATCTAGATGGTCCCAGGAATCGAATTCTGGCAGAATTCTGAAAGAGCATAGAAGCACAGGCCGTCTCCAGCAGCACCTCCACGAGAGTCTATCCACAAAAGGAACACCTTGAAGCTGGCCGCGAATGCAGAGCTTTGGAGGAAAGCAGTACCCGCATGCTACGAATGTGATATCTGGATGGTGCCCCGGAAAGGAATTCTGGCAGAATTCTGAAAGAGCATTAAAGCAGAGCCCGTCTCCAGCAGCATCTCCACGAGTGTCTACCCACAAAAGGAACACCTTGTAGCTGCCTGCTAATGCACAGCTTAGGAGCAAACTGGTACCCGCATGCTACGAATGTGATCTCTGGATGGTGCACAGGAAAGGAATTCTGACAGCCTTCTCAAAGAGCATAGAAGCAGAGGCTGACTTCAGCAGCATCTCCAGAAGAGTCTATGCACAAAAGTAAGACCTAGAAGCTGGCTGCAAATGCAGAGCTTAGGAGGAAAGCAGTACCCGCATGCTACGAATTTGATATCTGGATGGTGCCCAGGAAAGGAATTCTGGAAGAATTCTCAAAGTGCATAGAAGTAGAGGCCGATTTCAGCAGCATCTCCACGAGAGTCTATCCAAAAAACGAACACCTTGAAGCTGGCTGCGAATACAGATCTTAGGAGGAAAGCAGTACCCGCATTCTACGAATGTAATCTGTGGATGGTGCACAGGAAAGGAATTCTGACAGCCTTCTAGAAGAGCATAGAAGCAGAGGCTGACTTCAGCAGCAACTCCACGAGAGTCTATCCACAAAACGAACACCTTGAAGCTGCCTGCGAATGCAGAGCCTAGGAGGAAAGCAGTACCCGCATGCTACGAATGATATATCTAGATGGTGCTCAGGAATAGAATTCTGGCAGAATGCTGAAAGAGCATAGAAGCACAGGCCGTCTCCAGCAGCACCTCCACGAGAGGCTATCCACAAAAGGAACACCTTGAAGCTGGCTGCGAATGCAGAGCTTATGAGGACAGCAGTACCCACATGCTACGAATTTGATATCTGGATGGTGCCCAGGAAAGGAATTCTGGCAGAATTCTCAAAGAGCATAGAAGCAGAGGCTGACTTCAGCAGCATCTCCACGAGAGTCTATCCACAAAAGGAACACCGTGAAGCTGCCTGCGAATGCAGAGCCTAGGAGGAAAGCAGTACCCGCATGCTACGAACGTTATATCTAGATGGTGCTCAGGAATAGAATTCTGGCAGAATGCTGAAAGAGTGTAGAAGCAGAGGCTGACTTCAGAAGCATCTCCAACAGAGTCTATCCACAAAAGGAACACCTTGAAGCTGGCTGCGAATGCAGAGCATAGGAGGAAAGCAGTACCCGCATGCTACGAATTTGATATCTGGATGGTGCACGGAAAGGAATTCTGGCAGAATTCTCAAAGAGCATAGAAGCAGAGGCCGACTTCAGAAGCATCTCCACGAGAGTCTATCCACAAAAGGAACACCTTGTAGCTGCCTGCTAATGCACATCTTCGGAGCAAAGTAGTACCAGCATGCTACAAATGTGAAATCTGGATTGTGCCCAGGAAAGGAATGCTGACAGCCTTCTCAAACAGCATAGAAGCAGAGGCTGACTTCAGCACCATCTCCATGAGAGTCTATGCACAAAAGGAACACCTTGATCCTGGCTGCTACTGCAAAGCTTAGGAGGAAAGCAGTACCCGCATGCTACGAATGTGATATCTGGATGGTGCCCAGGAAAGGAATTCTGGCAGAATTCTGAGAGAGCATAGAAGCAGGGCCCGTCTGCAGCAGCATCTCCACGAGAGTCTACCCACAAAAGGAACACCTTGTAGCTGCCTGCTAATGCACAGCTTAGGAGCAAACTGGTACCCGCATTCTACGAATGTGATATCTGGATGGTGCACAGGAAAGGAATGCTGACAGCCTTCTCAAAGTGCATAGAAGCAGAGGCTGACTTCAGCAGCATCTCCACGAGAGTCTATCCACAAAAGGAACACCTTGAAGCTGGATGCGAATGCAGAGCATAGAAGGAAAGCAGTACCCGCATGCTACGAATGTGATATCTGGATGGTGCACAGGAAAGGAATTCTGACAGCCTTCTCAAAGAGCATAGAAGCAGAGGTTGACTTCAGCAGCATCTACACGAGAGTCTATCCACAAAAGGAACACGTTGTAGCTGCCTGCGAATGCACAGCTTAGGAGGAAAGCAGTACCTGCATGTTACGAATGTGATATCTGGATGGTGCACAGGAAAGGAATTCTGACAGCCTTCTCAAAGAACATAGAAGCAGAGGGTGACTTCAGCAGCATCTCCAGAAGAGTCTATGCACAAAGGGAACACCTAGAAGCTGCCTGCGAATGCAGAGCCTAGGAGGAAAGCAGAACCCGCATGCTACGAATGATATATCTAGATGGTGCTCAGGAATAGAATTCTGGCAGAATGCTGAAAGAGCATAGAAGCACAGGCCGTCTCCAGCAGCACCTCCACGAGAGGCTATCCACAAAAGGAACACCTTGAAGCTGGCTGCGAATGCAGAGCTTATGAGGACAGCAGTACCCACATGCTACGAATTTGATATCTGGATGGTGCCCAGGAAAGGAATTCTGGCAGAATTCTCAAAGAGCATAGAAGCAGAGGCTGACTTCAGCAGCATCTCCACGAGAGTCTATCCACAAAAGGAACACCGTGAGGCTGCCTGGGAATGCAGAGCCTAGGAGGAAAGCAGTACCCGCCTAATACGAATGTTATATCTAGATGGTACTCAGGAATAGAATTCTGGCAGAATGCTGAAAGAGCATAGAAGCAGAGGCTGACTTCAGAAGCATCTCCAACAGAGTCTATCCACAAAAGGAACACCTTGAAGCTGGCTGCGAATGCAGAGCTTACGAGGAAAGCAGTCCCAGCATGTTACGAATGTGATATCTGGATGGTGCCCCGGAAAGGAATTCTTGCAGAATTCTGAAAGAGCATAGAAGCAGGGCCCGTCTGCAGCAGCATCTCCACGAGAGTCTACCCACAAAAGGAACACCTTGTAGCTGCCTGCTAATGCACAGCTTAGGAGTAAACTGGTACCCGCATTCTACGAATGTGATCTCTGGATGGTGCACAGGAAAGGAATTCTGACAGCCTTCTCAAAGTGCATAGAAGCAGAGGCTGACTTCAGGAGCATCTCCACGAGAGTCTATCCACAAAAGGAACACCTTTAAGCTGCGTGCGAATGCAGAGCATAGGAGGAAAGCAGTACCCGCATGCTACGAATGTTATATCTAGATGGTCCCAGGAATCGAATTCTGGCAGAATTCTGAAAGAGCATAGAAGCACAGGCCGTCTCCAGCAGCACCTCCACGAGAGTCTATCCACAAAAGGAACACCTTGAAGCTGGCTGCGAATGCAGAGCTTTGGAGGAAAGCAGTACCCGCATGCTACGAATGTGATATCTGGATGGTGCCCCGGAAAGGAATTCTGGCCGAATTCTGAAAGAGCATTAAAGCAGAGCCCGTCTCCAGCAGCATCTCCACGAGTGTCTACCCACAAAAGGAACACCTTGTAGCTGCCTGCTAATGCACAGCTTAGGAGCAAACTGGTACCCGCATGCTACGAATGTGATCTCTGGATGGTGCACAGGAAAGGAATTCTGACAGCCTTCTCAAAGAGCATAGAAGCAGAGGCTGACTTCAGCAGCATCTCCAGAAGAGTCTATGCCCAAAAGTAAGACCTAGAACCTGGCTGCAAATGCAGAGCTTAGGAGGAAAGCAGTACCCGCATGCTACGAATTTGATATCTGGATGGTGCCCAGGAAAGGAATTCTGGAAGAATTCTCAAAGTGCATAGAAGTAGAGGCCGATTTCAGCAGCATCTCCACGAGAGTCTATCCAAAAAACGAACACCTTGAAGCTGGCTGCGAATACAGATCTTAGGAGGAAAGCAGTACCCGCATTCTACGAATGTAATCTGTGGATGGTGCACAGGAAAGGAATTCTGACAGCCTTCTAGAAGAGCATAGAAGCAGAGGCTGACTTCAGCAGCAACTCCACGAGAGTCTATCCACAAAACGAACACCTTGAAGCTGCCTGCGAATGCAGAGCCTAGGAGGAAAGCAGTACCCGCATGCTACGAATGATATATCTAGATGGTGCTCAGGAATAGAATTCTGGCAGAATGCTGAAAGAGCATAGAAGCACAGGCCGTCTCCAGCAGCACCTCCACGAGAGGCTATCCACAAAAGGAACACCTTGAAGCTGGCTGCGAATGCAGAGCTTATGAGGACAGCAGTACCCACATGCTACGAATTTGATATCTGGATGGTGCCCAGGAAAGGAATTCTGGCAGAATTCTCAAAGAGCATAGAAGCAGAGGCTGACTTCAGCAGCATCTCCACGAGAGTCTATCCACAAAAGGAACACCGTGAAGCTGCCTGCGAATGCAGAGCCTAGGAGGAAAGCAGTACCCGCATGCTACGAACGTTATATCTAGATGGTGCTCAGGAATAGAATTCTGGCAGAATGCTGAAAGAGTGTAGAAGCAGAGGCTGACTTCAGAAGCATCTCCAACAGAGTCTATCCACAAAAGGAACACCTTGAAGCTGGCTGCGAATGCAGAGCATAGGAGGAAAGCAGTACCTGCATGCTACGAATGTGATATCTGGATGGTGCACGGAAAGGAATTCTGGCAGAATTCTCAAAGAGCATAGAAGCAGAGGCCGACTTCAGAAGCATCTCCACGAGAGTCTATCCACAAAAGGAACACCTTGTAGCTGCCTGCTAATGCACATCTTCGGAGCAAAGTAGTACCAGCATGCTACAAATGTGAAATCTGGATTGTGCCCAGGAAAGGAATGCTGACAGCCTTCTCAAACAGCATAGAAGCAGAGGCTGACTTCAGCACCATCTCCATGAGAGTCTATGCACAAAAGGAACACCTTGATCCTGGCTGCTACTGCAAAGCTTAGGAGGAAAGCAGTACCCGCATGCTACGAATGTGATATCTGGATGGTGCCCAGGAAAGGAATTCTGGCAGAATTCTGAGAGAGCATAGAAGCAGGGCCCGTCTGCAGCAGCATCTCCACGAGAGTCTACCCACAAAAGGAACACCTTGTAGCTGCCTGCTAATGCACAGCTTAGGAGCAAACTGGTACCCGCATTCTACGAATGTGATATCTGGATGGTGCACAGGAAAGGAATGCTGACAGCCTTCTCAAAGTGCATAGAAGCAGAGGCTGACTTCAGCAGCATCTCCACGAGAGTCTATCCACAAAAGGAACACCTTGAAGCTGGATGCGAATGCAGAGCATAGAAGGAAAGCAGTACCCGCATGCTACGAATGTGATATCTGGATGGTGCACAGGAAAGGAATTCTGACAGCCTTCACAAAGAGCATAGAAGCAGAGGTTGACTTCAGCAGCATCTACACGAGAGTCTATCCACAAAAGGAACACGTTGTAGCTGCCTGCGAATGCACAGCTTAGGAGGAAAGCAGTACCTGCATGTTACGAATGTGATATCTGGATGGTGCACAGGAAAGGAATTCTGACAGCCTTCTCAAAGAACATAGAAGCAGAGGGTGACTTCAGCAGCATCTCCAGAAGAGTCTATGCACAAAGGGAACACCTAGAAGCTGGCTGCAAATGCAGAGCTTAGGAGGTAAGCAGTACCCGCATGCTACGAATTTGATATCTGGATGGTGCTCAGTAAATGGAATTCTGGCAGAATTCTGAAAGAGCATAGAAGCACAGGCCGTCTCCAGCAGCACCTCCAAGAGAGTCTATCCACAGAAGGAATACCTTGAAGCTGGCTGCGAATGCAGAGCTTAGGAGGAAAGCACTCCCATCATGTTACGAATGTGATATCTGGATGGTGCCTCGGAAAGGAATTCTTGCAGAATTCTGAAAGAGCATAGAAGCATAGCCCGTCTGCAGCAGCATCTCCACGAGAGTCTATCCACAAAAGGAACACCTAGATGCTGCCTGCGAATGCACAGCTAAGGTGGAAAGCAGTACCCGCATGCTACGAATTTGATATCGGGATGGTGCCTAGTAAATGGAATTCTGGCAGAATTCTGAAAGAGCATAGAAGCACAAGCCATCTCCAGCAGCATCTCCACGAGAGTCTATCCAAAAAGGAACACGTTGTAGCTGCCTGCGACTGAACAGCTTAGGAGGAAAGCAGTACCTGCATGCTACGAATGTGATATCTGGATGATGCCCAGGAAAGGAATTCTGGCAGAATTCTGAAAGAGCATAGAAGCACAGGCCGTCTCCAGCAGCACCTCCACGAGAGTCTATCCACAAAAGGAACACCTTGAAGCTGGCTGCGAATTCAGAGCTTATGAGGAAAGCAGTACCCGCATGCTACGAATGTGATATCTGGATGGTGCCCAGGAAAGGAATTCTGGCAGAATTCTGAGAGAGCATAGAAGCAGGGCCCGTCTGCAGCAGCATCTCCACGAGAGTCTACCCACAAAAGGAACACCTTGTAGCTGCCTGCTAATGCACAGCTTAGGAGCAAACTGGTACCCGCATTCTACGAATGTGATATCTGCATGGTGCACAGGAAAGGAATTCTGACAGCCTTCTCAAAGTGCATAGAAGCAGAGGCTGACTTCAGCAGCATCTCCACGAGAGTCTATCCACAAAAGGAACACCTTGAAGCTGGATGCGAATGCAGAGCATAGAAGGAAAGCAGTACCCGCATGCTACGAATGTGATATCTGGATGGTGCCCAGGAAAGGAATTCTGGCAGAATTCTGAGAGAGCATATAAGCACAGGCCCTCTCCAGCAGTACCTCCACGAGCGTCTATCCACAAAAGGTACACCTTGAAGCTGGCTGCGAATGCAGAGCTTAGGAGGAAAGCAGTCCCAGCATGTTACGAATGTGATATCTGGATGGTGCCCCGGAAAGGAATTCTGGCAGAATTCTGAAAGAGCATTAAAGCAGAGCCCGTCTCCAGCAGCATCTCCACGAGAGTCTACCCACAAAAGGAACACCTTGTAGCTGCCTGCTAATGCACAGCTTAGGAGCAAACTGGTACCCGCATGCTACGAATGTGATCTCTGGATGGTGCACAGGAAAGGAATTCTGACAGCCTTCTCAAAGAGCATAGAAGCAGAGGCTGACTTCAGCAGCATCTCCAGAAGAGTCTATGCACAAAAGGAACACCTTTAAGCTGGCTGCAAATGCAGAGCTTAGGAGGAAAGCAGTCCCCGCATGCTACGAATTTGATATCTGGATG
Organism: Kogia breviceps; assembly: GCF_026419965.1. Lineage (NCBI taxonomy): Eukaryota > Metazoa > Chordata > Mammalia > Artiodactyla > Physeteridae > Kogia > Kogia breviceps. Next base: position 18,160,060 of record NC_081322.1, read on the forward strand.
GTGCCCAGGAAAGGAATTCTGGAAGAATTCTCAAAGTGCATAGAAGTAGAGGCCGACTTCAGCAGCATCTCCACGAGAGTCTATGCAAAAAACGAACACCTTGAAGCTGGCTGCGAATACAGAGCTTAGGAGGAAAGAAGTAACCGCATTCTACGAATGTAATCTGTGGATGGTGCACAGGAAAGGAATTCTGACAGCCTTCTAGAAGAGCATAGAAGCAGAGGCTGACTTCAGCAGCAACTCCACGAGAGTCTATCCACAAAACGAACACCTTGAAGCTGCCTGCGAATGCAGAGCCTAGGAGGAAAGCAGAACCCGCATGCCACGAATGATATATCTAGATGGTGCTCAGGAATAGAATTCTGGCAGAATGCTGAAAGAGCATAGAAGCACAGGCCGTCTCCAGCAGCACCTCCACGAGAGGCTATCCACAAAAGGAACACCTTGAAGCTGGCTGCGAATGCAGAGCTTATGAGGACAGCAGTACCCACATGCTACGAATTTGATATCTGGATGGTGCCCAGGAAAGGAATTCTGGCAGAATTCTCAAAGAGCATAGAAGCAGAGGCTGACTTCAGCAGCATCTCCACGAGACTCTATCCACAAAAGGAACACCGTGAGGCTGCCTGGGAATGCAGAGCCTAGGAGGAAAGCAGTACCCGCCTAATACGAATGTTATATCTAGATGGTACTCAGGAATAGAATTCTGGCAGAATGCTGAAAGAGCATAGAAGCAGAGGCTGACTTCAGAAGCATCTCCAACAGAGTCTATCCACAAAAGGAACACCTTGAAGCTGGCTGCGAATGCAGAGCTTACGAGGAAAGCAGTCCCAGCATGTTACGAATGTGATATCTGGATGGTGCCCCGGAAAGGAATTCTTGCAGAATTCTGAAAGAGCATAGAAGCAGGGCCCGTCTGCAGCAGCATCTCCACGAGAGTCTACCCACAAAAGGAACACCTTGTAGCTGCCTGCTAATGCACAGCTTAGGAGCAAACTGGTACCCGCATTCTACGAATGTGATCTCTGGATGGTGCACAGGAAAGGAATTCTGACAGCCTTCTCAAAGTGCATAGAAGCAGAGGCTGACTTCAGGAGCATCTCCACGAGAGTCTATCCACAAAAGGAACACCTTTAAGCTGCGTGCGAATGCAGAGCATAGGAGGAAAGCAGTACCCGCATGCTACGAATGTTATATCTAGATGGTCCCAGGAATCGAATTCTGGCAGAATTCTGAAAGAGCATAGAAGCACAGGCCGTCTCCAGCAGCACCTCCACGAGAGTCTATCCACAAAAGGAACACCTTGAAGCTGGCTGCGAATGCAGAGCTTTGGAGGAAAGCAGTACCCGCATGCTACGAATGTGATATCTGGATGGTGCCCCGGAAAGGAATTCTGGCCGAATTCTGAAAGAGCATTAAAGCAGAGCCCGTCTCCAGCAGCATCTCCACGAGTGTCTACCCACAAAAGGAACACCTTGTAGCTGCCTGCTAATGCACAGCTTAGGAGCAAACTGGTACCCGCATGCTACGAATGTGATCTCTGGATGGTGCACAGGAAAGGAATTCTGACAGCCTTCTCAAAGAGCATAGAAGCAGAGGCTGACTTCAGCAGCATCTCCAGAAGAGTCTATGCCCAAAAGTAAGACCTAGAACCTGGCTGCAAATGCAGAGCTTAGGAGGAAAGCAGTACCCGCATGCTACGAATTTGATATCTGGATGGTGCCCAGGAAAGGAATTCTGGAAGAATTCTCAAAGTGCATAGAAGTAGAGGCCGATTTCAGCAGCATCTCCACGAGAGTCTATCCAAAAAACGAACACCTTGAAGCTGGCTGCGAATACAGATCTTAGGAGGAAAGCAGTACCCGCATTCTACGAATGTAATCTGTGGATGGTGCACAGGAAAGGAATTCTGACAGCCTTCTAGAAGAGCATAGAAGCAGAGGCTGACTTCAGCAGCAACTCCACGAGAGTCTATCCACAAAACGAACACCTTGAAGCTGCCTGCGAATGCAGAGCCTAGGAGGAAAGCAGTACCCGCATGCTACGAATGATATATCTAGATGGTGCTCAGGAATAGAATTCTGGCAGAATGCTGAAAGAGCATAGAAGCACAGGCCGTCTCCAGCAGCACCTCCACGAGAGGCTATCCACAAAAGGAACACCTTGAAGCTGGCTGCGAATGCAGAGCTTATGAGGACAGCAGTACCCACATGCTACGAATTTGATATCTGGATGGTGCCCAGGAAAGGAATTCTGGCAGAATTCTCAAAGAGCATAGAAGCAGAGGCTGACTTCAGCAGCATCTCCACGAGAGTCTATCCACAAAAGGAACACCGTGAAGCTGCCTGCGAATGCAGAGCCTAGGAGGAAAGCAGTACCCGCATGCTACGAACGTTATATCTAGATGGTGCTCAGGAATAGAATTCTGGCAGAATGCTGAAAGAGTGTAGAAGCAGAGGCTGACTTCAGAAGCATCTCCAACAGAGTCTATCCACAAAAGGAACACCTTGAAGCTGGCTGCGAATGCAGAGCATAGGAGGAAAGCAGTACCTGCATGCTACGAATGTGATATCTGGATGGTGCACGGAAAGGAATTCTGGCAGAATTCTCAAAGAGCATAGAAGCAGAGGCCGACTTCAGAAGCATCTCCACGAGAGTCTATCCACAAAAGGAACACCTTGTAGCTGCCTGCTAATGCACATCTTCGGAGCAAAGTAGTACCAGCATGCTACAAATGTGAAATCTGGATTGTGCCCAGGAAAGGAATGCTGACAGCCTTCTCAAACAGCATAGAAGCAGAGGCTGACTTCAGCACCATCTCCATGAGAGTCTATGCACAAAAGGAACACCTTGATCCTGGCTGCTACTGCAAAGCTTAGGAGGAAAGCAGTACCCGCATGCTACGAATGTGATATCTGGATGGTGCCCAGGAAAGGAATTCTGGCAGAATTCTGAGAGAGCATAGAAGCAGGGCCCGTCTGCAGCAGCATCTCCACGAGAGTCTACCCACAAAAGGAACACCTTGTAGCTGCCTGCTAATGCACAGCTTAGGAGCAAACTGGTACCCGCATTCTACGAATGTGATATCTGGATGGTGCACAGGAAAGGAATGCTGACAGCCTTCTCAAAGTGCATAGAAGCAGAGGCTGACTTCAGCAGCATCTCCACGAGAGTCTATCCACAAAAGGAACACCTTGAAGCTGGATGCGAATGCAGAGCATAGAAGGAAAGCAGTACCCGCATGCTACGAATGTGATATCTGGATGGTGCACAGGAAAGGAATTCTGACAGCCTTCACAAAGAGCATAGAAGCAGAGGTTGACTTCAGCAGCATCTACACGAGAGTCTATCCACAAAAGGAACACGTTGTAGCTGCCTGCGAATGCACAGCTTAGGAGGAAAGCAGTACCTGCATGTTACGAATGTGATATCTGGATGGTGCACAGGAAAGGAATTCTGACAGCCTTCTCAAAGAACATAGAAGCAGAGGGTGACTTCAGCAGCATCTCCAGAAGAGTCTATGCACAAAGGGAACACCTAGAAGCTGGCTGCAAATGCAGAGCTTAGGAGGTAAGCAGTACCCGCATGCTACGAATTTGATATCTGGATGGTGCTCAGTAAATGGAATTCTGGCAGAATTCTGAAAGAGCATAGAAGCACAGGCCGTCTCCAGCAGCACCTCCAAGAGAGTCTATCCACAGAAGGAATACCTTGAAGCTGGCTGCGAATGCAGAGCTTAGGAGGAAAGCACTCCCATCATGTTACGAATGTGATATCTGGATGGTGCCTCGGAAAGGAATTCTTGCAGAATTCTGAAAGAGCATAGAAGCATAGCCCGTCTGCAGCAGCATCTCCACGAGAGTCTATCCACAAAAGGAACACCTAGATGCTGCCTGCGAATGCACAGCTAAGGTGGAAAGCAGTACCCGCATGCTACGAATTTGATATCGGGATGGTGCCTAGTAAATGGAATTCTGGCAGAATTCTGAAAGAGCATAGAAGCACAAGCCATCTCCAGCAGCATCTCCACGAGAGTCTATCCAAAAAGGAACACGTTGTAGCTGCCTGCGACTGAACAGCTTAGGAGGAAAGCAGTACCTGCATGCTACGAATGTGATATCTGGATGATGCCCAGGAAAGGAATTCTGGCAGAATTCTGAAAGAGCATAGAAGCACAGGCCGTCTCCAGCAGCACCTCCACGAGAGTCTATCCACAAAAGGAACACCTTGAAGCTGGCTGCGAATTCAGAGCTTATGAGGAAAGCAGTACCCGCATGCTACGAATGTGATATCTGGATGGTGCCCAGGAAAGGAATTCTGGCAGAATTCTGAGAGAGCATAGAAGCAGGGCCCGTCTGCAGCAGCATCTCCACGAGAGTCTACCCACAAAAGGAACACCTTGTAGCTGCCTGCTAATGCACAGCTTAGGAGCAAACTGGTACCCGCATTCTACGAATGTGATATCTGCATGGTGCACAGGAAAGGAATTCTGACAGCCTTCTCAAAGTGCATAGAAGCAGAGGCTGACTTCAGCAGCATCTCCACGAGAGTCTATCCACAAAAGGAACACCTTGAAGCTGGATGCGAATGCAGAGCATAGAAGGAAAGCAGTACCCGCATGCTACGAATGTGATATCTGGATGGTGCCCAGGAAAGGAATTCTGGCAGAATTCTGAGAGAGCATATAAGCACAGGCCCTCTCCAGCAGTACCTCCACGAGCGTCTATCCACAAAAGGTACACCTTGAAGCTGGCTGCGAATGCAGAGCTTAGGAGGAAAGCAGTCCCAGCATGTTACGAATGTGATATCTGGATGGTGCCCCGGAAAGGAATTCTGGCAGAATTCTGAAAGAGCATTAAAGCAGAGCCCGTCTCCAGCAGCATCTCCACGAGAGTCTACCCACAAAAGGAACACCTTGTAGCTGCCTGCTAATGCACAGCTTAGGAGCAAACTGGTACCCGCATGCTACGAATGTGATCTCTGGATGGTGCACAGGAAAGGAATTCTGACAGCCTTCTCAAAGAGCATAGAAGCAGAGGCTGACTTCAGCAGCATCTCCAGAAGAGTCTATGCACAAAAGGAACACCTTTAAGCTGGCTGCAAATGCAGAGCTTAGGAGGAAAGCAGTCCCCGCATGCTACGAATTTGATATCTGGATGGTGCCCAGGAAAGGAATTCTGGAAGAATTCTCAAAGTGCATAGAAGTAGAGGCCGACTTCAGCAGCATCTCCACGAGAGTCTATGCAAAAAACGAACACCTTGAAGCTGGCTGCGAATACAGAGCTTAGGAGGAAAGAAGTAACCGCATTCTACGAATGTAATCTGTGGATGGTGCACAGGAAAGGAATTCTGACAGCCTTCTAGAAGAGCATAGAAGCAGAGGCTGACTTCAGCAGCAACTCCACGAGAGTCTATCCACAAAACGAACACCTTGAAGCTGCCTGCGAATGCAGAGCCTAGGAGGAAAGCAGAACCCGCATGCCACGAATGATATATCTAGATGGTGCTCAGGAATAGAATTCTGGCAGAATGCTGAAAGAGCATAGAAGCACAGGCCGTCTCCAGCAGCACCTCCACGAGAGGCTATCCACAAAAGGAACACCTTGAAGCTGGCTGCGAATGCAGAGCTTATGAGGACAGCAGTACCCACATGCTACGAATTTGATATCTGGATGGTGCCCAGGAAAGGAATTCTGGCAGAATTCTCAAAGAGCATAGAAGCAGAGGCTGACTTCAGCAGCATCTCCACGAGACTCTATCCACAAAAGGAACACCGTGAGGCTGCCTGGGAATGCAGAGCCTAGGAGGAAAGCAGTACCCGCCTAATACGAATGTTATATCTAGATGGTACTCAGGAATAGAATTCTGGCAGAATGCTGAAAGAGCATAGAAGCAGAGGCTGACTTCAGAAGCATCTCCAACAGAGTCTATCCACAAAAGGAACACCTTGAAGCTGGCTGCGAATGCAGAGCTTACGAGGAAAGCAGTCCCAGCATGTTACGAATGTGATATCTGGATGGTGCCCCGGAAAGGAATTCTTGCAGAATTCTGAAAGAGCATAGAAGCAGGGCCCGTCTGCAGCAGCATCTCCACGAGAGTCTACCCACAAAAGGAACACCTTGAAGCTGCCTGCTAATGCACAGCTTAGGAGCAAACTGGTACCCGCATTCTACGAATGTGATCTCTGGATGGTGCACAGGAAAGGAATTCTGACAGCCTTCTCAAAGTGCATAGAAGCAGAGGCTGACTTCAGGAGCATCTCCACGAGAGTCTATCCACAAAAGGAACACCTTTAAGCTGCGTGCGAATGCAGAGCATAGGAGGAAAGCAGTACCCGCATGCTACGAATGTTATATCTAGATGGTCCCAGGAATCGAATTCTGGCAGAATTCTGAAAGAGCATAGAAGCACAGGCCGTCTCCAGCAGCACCTCCACGAGAGTCTATCCACAAAAGGAACACCTTGAAGCTGGCTGCGAATGCAGAGCTTTGGAGGAAAGCAGTACCCGCATGCTACGAATGTGATATCTGGATGGTGCCCCGGAAAGGAATTCTGGCAGAATTCTGAAAGAGCATTAAAGCAGAGCCCGTCTCCAGCAGCATCTCCACGAGTGTCTACCCACAAAAGGAACACCTTGTAGCTGCCTGCTAATGCACAGCTTAGGAGCAAACTGGTACCCGCATGCTACGAATGTGATCTCTGGATGGTGCACAGGAAAGGAATTCTGACAGCCTTCTCAAATAGCATAGAAGCAGAGGCTGACTTCAGCAGCATCTCCAGAAGAGTCTATGCACAAAAGTAAGACCTAGAAGCTGGCTGCAAATGCAGAGCTTAGGAGGAAAGCAGTACCCGCATGCTACGAATTTGATATCTGGATGGTGCCCAGGAAAGGAATTCTGGAAGAATTCTCAAAGTGCATAGAAGTAGAGGCCGATTTCAGCAGCATCTCCACGAGAGTCTATCCAAAAAACGAACACCTTGAAGCTGGCTGCGAATACAGATCTTAGGAGGAAAGCAGTACCCGCATTCTACGAATGTAATCTGTGGATGGTGCACAGGAAAGGAATTCTGACAGCCTTCTAGAAGAGCATAGAAGCAGAGGCTGACTTCAGCAGCAACTCCACGAGAGTCTATCCACAAAACGAACACCTTGAAGCTGCCTGCGAATGCAGAGCCTAGGAGGAAAGCAGTACCCGCATTCTACGAATGATATATCTAGATGGTGCTCAGGAATAGAATTCTGGCAGAATGCTGAAAGAGCATAGAAGCACAGGCCGTCTCCAGCAGCACCTCCACGAGAGGCTATCCACAAAAGGAACACCTTGAAGCTGGCTGCGAATGCAGAGCTTATGAGGACAGCAGTACCCACATGCTACGAATTTGATATCTGGATGGTGCCCAGGAAAGGAATTCTGGCAGAATTCTCAAAGAGCATAGAAGCAGAGGCTGACTTCAGCAGCATCTCCACGAGAGTCTATCCACAAAAGGAACACCGTGAAGCTGCCTGCGAATGCAGAGCCTAGGAGGAAAGCAGTACCCGCATGCTACGAACGTTATATCTAGATGGTGCTCAGGAATAGAATTCTGGCAGAATGCTGAAAGAGTGTAGAAGCAGAGGCTGACTTCAGAAGCAACTCCAACAGAGTCTATCCACAAAAGGAACACCTTGAAGCTGGCTGCGAATGCAGAGCATAGGAGGAAAGCAGTACCCGCATGCTACGAATGTGATATCTGGATGGTGCACGGAAAGGAATTCTGGCAGAATTCTCAAAGAGCATAGAAGCAGAGGCCGACTTCAGAAGCATCTCCACGAGAGTCTATCCACAAAAGGAACACCTTGTAGCTGCCTGCTAATGCACATCTTCGGAGCAAAGTAGTACCAGCATGCTACAAATGTGAAATCTGGATTGTGCCCAGGAAAGGAATGCTGACAGCCTTCTCAAACAGCATAGAAGCAGAGGCTGACTTCAGCACCATCTCCATGAGAGTCTATGCACAAAAGGAACACCTTGATCCTGGCTGCTACTGCAAAGCTTAGGAGGAAAGCAGTACCCGCATGCTACGAATGTGATATCTGGATGGTGCCCAGGAAAGGAATTCTGGCAGAATTCTGAGAGAGCATAGAAGCAGGGCCCGTCTGCAGCAGCATCTCCACGAGAGTCTACCCACAAAAGGAACACCTTGTAGCTGCCTGCTAATGCACAGCTTAGGAGCAAACTGGTACCCGCATTCTACGAATGTGATATCTGGATGGTGCACAGGAAAGGAATGCTGACAGCCTTCTCAAAGTGCATAGAAGCAGAGGCTGACTTCAGCAGCATCTCCACGAGAGTCTATCCACAAAAGGAACACCTTGAAGCTGGATGCGAATGCAGAGCATAGAAGGAAAGCAGTACCCGCATGCTACGAATGTGATATCTGGATGGTGCACAGGAAAGGAATTCTGACAGCCTTCTCAAAGAGCATAGAAGCAGAGGTTGACTTCAGCAGCATCTACACGAGAGTCTATCCACAAAAGGAACACGTTGTAGCTGCCTGCGAATGCACAGCTTAGGAGGAAAGCAGTACCTGCATGTTACGAATGTGATATCTGGATGGTGCACAGGAAAGGAATTCTGACAGCCTTCTCAAAGAACATAGAAGCAGAGGGTGACTTCAGCAGCATCTCCAGAAGAGTCTATGCACAAAGGGAACACCTAGAAGCTGGCTGCAAATGCAGAGCTTAGGAGGTAAGCAGTACCCGCATGCTACGAATTTGATATCTGGATGGTGCTCAGTAAATGGAATTCTGGCAGAATTCTGAAAGAGCATAGAAGCACAGGCCGTCTCCAGCAGCACCTCCAAGAGAGTCTATCCACAGAAGGAATACCTTGAAGCTGGCTGCGAATGCAGAGCTTAGGAGGAAAGCACTCCCATCATGTTACGAATGTGATATCTGGATGGTGCCTCGGAAAGGAATTCTTGCAGAATTCTGAAAGAGCATAGAAGCATAGCCCGTCTGCAGCAGCATCTCCACGAGAGTCTATCCACAAAAGGAACACCTAGATGCTGCCTGCGAATGCACAGCTAAGGTGGAAAGCAGTACCCGCATGCTACGAATTTGATATCGGGATGGTGCCCAGTAAATGGAATTCTGGCAGAATTCTGAAAGAGCATAGAAGCACAAGCCATCTCCAGCAGCATCTCCACGAGAGTCTATCCAAAAAGGAACACGTTGTAGCTGCCTGCGAATGAACAGCTTAGGAGGAAAGCAGTACCTGCATGCTACGAATGTGATATCTGGATGATGCCCAGGAAAGGAATTCTGGCAGAATTCTGAAAGAGCATAGAAGCAGAGGCCGTCTCCAGCAGCACCTCCACGAGAGTCTATCCACAAAAGGAACACCTTGAAGCTGGCTGCGAATTCAGAGCTTATGAGGAAAGCAGTACCCGCATGCTACGAATGTGATATCTGGATGGTGCCCAGGAAAGGAATTCTGGCAGAATTCTGAGAGAGCATAGAAGCAGGGCCCGTCTGCAGCAGCATCTCCACGAGAGTCTACCCACAAAAGGAACACCTTGTAGCTGCCTGCTAATGCACAGCTTAGGAGCAAACTGGTACCCGCATTCTACGAATGTGATATCTGCATGGTGCACAGGAAAGGAATTCTGACAGCCTTCTCAAAGTGCATAGAAGCAGAGGCTGACTTCAGCAGCATCTCCACGAGAGTCTATGCACAAAAGGAACACCTTTAAGCTGCCTGCGAATGCAGAGCATAGGAGGAAAGCAGTACCCGCATGCTACCAATGTGATATCTAGATGGTGCCCAGGAATCGAATTCTGGCAGAATTCTGAAAGAGCATAGAAGCACAGGCCGTCTCCAGCAGCACCTCCACGAGAGTCTATCCACAGAAGGAATACCTTGAAGCTGGCTGCGAATGCAGAGCTTAGGAGGAAAGCAGTCCCAGCATGTTACGAATGTGATATCGGGATGGTGCCGCGGAAAGGAATTCTTGCAGAATTCTGAAAGAGCATAGAAGCATAGCCCGTCTGCAGCAGCATCTCCACGAGAGTCTATCCACAAAAGGAACACCTAGATGCTGCCTGCGAATGCACAGCTAAGGTGGAAAGCAGTACCCGCATGCTACGAATTTGATATCGGGATGGTGCCCAGTAAATGGAATTCTGGCAAAATTCTGAAAGAGCATAGAAGCACAAGCCATCTCCAGCAGCATCTCCACGAGAGTCTATCCAAAAAGGAACACGTTGTAGCTGCCTGCGAATGAACAGCTTAGGAGGAAAGCAGTACCTGCATGCTACGAATGTGATATCTGGATGATGCCCAGGAAAGGAATTCTGGCAGAATTCTGAAAGAGCATAGAAGCACAGGCCGTCTCTAGCAGCACCTCCACGAGAGTATATCCACAAAAGGAACACCTTGAAGCTGGCTGCGAATGCAGAGCTTAGGAGGAAAGCAGTACCCGCATGCTACGAATTTGATATCTGGATGGTGCCCAGGAAAGGAATTCTGGCAGAATTCTCAAAGAGCATAGAAGCAGAGGCCGACTTCAGCAGCATCTCCACGAGAGTCTATCCACAAAAGGAACACCTTGTAGCTGCCTGCTAATGCACATCGTCGGAGCAAAGTAGTACCAGCATGCTACGAATGTGATCTCTGGATGGTGCCCAGGAAAGGAATACTGACAGCCTTCTCAAACAGCATAGAAGCAGAGGCTGACTTCAGCACCATCTCCATGAGAGTCTATGCACAAAAGGAACACCTTGATCCTGGCTGCTACTGCAGAGCTTAGGAGGAAAGCAGTACCCGCATGCTACGAATGTGATATCTGGATGGTGCCCAGGAAAGGAATTCAGGCAGAATTCTGAGAGAGCATAGAAGGAGGGCCCGTCTGCAGCAGCATCTTCACGAGAGTCTACCCACAAAAGGAACACCTTGTAGCTGCCTGCTAATGCACAGCTTAGGAGCAAACTGGTACCCGCATTCTACGAATGTGATATCTGGATGGTGCACAGGAAAGGAATGCTGACAGCCTTCTCAAAGTGCATAGAAGCAGAGGCTGACTTCAGCAGCATCTCCACGAGAGTCTATCCACAAAAGGAACACCTTGAAGCTGGATGCGAATGCAGAGCATAGAAGGAAAGCAGTACCCGCATGCTACGAATGTGATATCTGGATGGTGCACAGGAAAGGAATTCTGACAGCCTTCTCAAAGAGCATAGAAGCAGAGGTTGACTTCAGCAGCATCTACACGAGAGTCTATCCACAAAAGGAACACGTTGTAGCTGCCTGCGAATGCACAGCTTAGGAGGAAAGCAGTACCTGCATGTTACGAATGTGATATCTGGATGGTGCACAGGAAAGGAATTCTGACAGCCTACTCAAAGAACATAGAAGCAGAGGGTGACTTCAGCAGCATCTCCAGAAGAGTCTATGCACAAAGGGAACACCTAGAAGCTGGCTGCAAATGCAGAGCTTAGGAGGTAAGCAGTACCCGCATGCTACGAATTTGATATCTGGATGGTGCTCAGTAAATGGAATTCTGGCAGAATTCTGAAAGAGCATAGAAGCACAGGCCGTCTCCAGCAGCACCTCCAAGAGAGTCTATCCACAGAAGGAATACCTTGAAGCTGGCTGCGAATGCAGAGCTTAGGAGGAAAGCACTCCCATCATGTTACGAATGTGATATCTGGATGGTGCCTCGGAAAGGAATTCTTGCAGAATTCTGAAAGAGCATAGAAGCATAGCCCGTCTGCAGCAGCATCTCCACGAGAGTCTATCCACAAAAGGAACACCTAGATGCTGCCTGCGAATGCACAGCTAAGGTGGAAAGCAGTACCCGCATGCTACGAATTTGATATCGGGATGGTGCCCAGTAAATGGAATTCTGGCAGAATTCTGAAAGAGCATAGAAGCACAAGCCATCTCCAGCAGCATCTCCACGAGAGTCTATCCAAAAAGGAACACGTTGTAGCTGCCTGCGAATGAACAGCTTAGGAGGAAAGCAGTACCTGCATGCTACGAATGTGATATCTGGATGATGCCCAGGAAAGGAATTCTGGCAGAATTCTGAAAGAGCATAGAAGCAGAGGCCGTCTCCAGCAGCACCTCCACGAGAGTCTATCCACAAAAGGAACACCTTGAAGCTGGCTGCGAATTCAGAGCTTATGAGGAAAGCAGTACCCGCATGCTACGAATGTGATATCTGGATGGTGCCCAGGAAAGGAATTCTGGCAGAATTCTGAGAGAGCATAGAAGCAGGGCCCGTCTGCAGCAGCATCTCCACGAGAGTCTACCCACAAAAGGAACACCTTGTAGCTGCCTGCTAATGCACAGCTTAGGAGCAAACTGGTACCCGCATTCTACGAATGTGATATCTGCATGGTGCACAGGAAAGGAATTCTGACAGCCTTCTCAAAGTGCATAGAAGCAGAGGCTGACTTCAGCAGCATCTCCACGAGAGTCTATGCACAAAAGGAACACCTTTAAGCTGCCTGCGAATGCAGAGCATAGGAGGAAAGCAGTACCCGCATGCTACCAATGTGATATCTAGATGGTGCCCAGGAATCGAATTCTGGCAGAATTCTGAAAGAGCATAGAAGCACAGGCCGTCTCCAGCAGCACCTCCACGAGAGTCTATCCACAGAAGGAATACCTTGAAGCTGGCTGCGAATGCAGAGCTTAGGAGGAAAGCAGTCCCAGCATGTTACGAATGTGATATCGGGATGGTGCCGCGGAAAGGAATTCTTGCAGAATTCTGAAAGAGCATAGAAGCATAGCCCGTCTGCAGCAGCATCTCCACGAGAGTCTATCCACAAAAGGAACACCTAGATGCTGCCTGCGAATGCACAGCTAAGGTGGAAAGCAGTACCCGCATGCTACGAATTTGATATCGGGATGGTGCCCAGTAAATGGAATTCTGGCAGAATTCTGAAAGAGCATAGAAGCACAAGCCATCTCCAGCAGCATCTCCACGAGAGTCTATCCAAAAAGGAACACGTTGTAGCTGCCTGCGAATGAACAGCTTAGGAGGAAAGCAGTACCTGCATGCTACGAATGTGATATCTGGATGATGCCCAGGAAAGGAATTCTGGCAGAATTCTGAAAGAGCATAGAAGCACAGGCCGTCTCTAGCAGCACCTCCACGAGAGTATATCCACAAAAGGAACACCTTGAAGCTGGCTGCGAATGCAGAGCTTAGGAGGAAAGCAGTACCCGCATGCTACGAATTTGATATCTGGATGGTGCCCAGGAAAGGAATTCTGGCAGAATTCTCAAAGAGCATAGAAGCAGAGGCCGACTTCAGCAGCATCTCCACGAGAGTCTATCCACAAAAGGAACACCTTGTAGCTGCCTGCTAATGCACATCGTCGGAGCAAAGTAGTACCAGCATGCTACGAATGTGATCTCTGGATGGTGCCCAGGAAAGGAATGCTGACAGCCTTCTCAAACAGCATAGAAGCAGAGGCTGACTTCAGCACCATCTCCATGAGAGTCTATGCACAAAAGGAACACCTTGATCCTGGCTGCTACTGCAGAGCTTAGGAGGAAAGCAGTACCCGCATGCTACGAATGTGATATCTGGATGGTGCCCAGGAAAGGAATTCAGGCAGAATTCTGAGAGAGCATAGAAGGAGGGCCCGTCTGCAGCAGCATCTTCACGAGAGTCTACCCACAAAAGGAACACCTTGTAGCTGCCTGCTAATGCACAGCTTAGGAGCAAACTGGTACCCGCATTCTACGAATGTGATATCTGGATGGTTCACAGGAAAGGAATTCTGACAGCCATCTCAAAGTGCATAGAAGCAGAGGCTGACTTCAGCAGCATCTCCACGAGAGTCTATCCACAAAAGGAACACCTTTAAGCTGCCTGCGAATTCAGAGCATATGAGGAAAGCAGTACCCGCATACTACGAATGTGATATCTAGATGGTGCCCAGGAATCGAATTCTGGCAGAATTCTGAAAGAGCATAGAAGCACAGGCCGTCTCCAGCAGCACCTCCACGAGAGTCTATCCACAAAAGGAACACCTTGAAGCTGGCTGCGAATGCAGAGCTTTGGAGGAAAGCAGTACCCGCATGCTACGAATGTGATATCTGGATGGTGCCCCGGAAAGGAATTCTTGCAGAATTGTGAAAGAGCATTAAAGCAGAGCCCGTCTCCAGCAGCATCTCCACGAGAGTCTACCCACAAAAGGAACACCTTTTAGCTGCCTGCTAATGCACAGCTTAGGAGCAAACTGGTACCCGCATTCTACGAATGTGATATCTGGATGGTGCACAGGAAAGGAATTCTGGCAAAAATCTCAAACAGCATAGAAGCAGAGCCTGACATCAGCAGCATCTCCATGAGAGTCTATGCACAAAAGGAACACCTTGATCCTGGCTGCTACTGCAGAGCTTAGGAGGAAAGCAGTACCCGCATGCTACGAATGTGATAACTGGATGGTGCCCAGGAAAGGAATTCTGGCAGAATTCTGAGAGAGCATATAAGCACAGGCCCTCTCCAGCAGTACCTCCACGAGCGTCTATCCACAAAAGGTACACCTTGAAGCTGGCTGCGAATGCAGAGCTTAGGAGGAAAGCAGTCCCAGCATGTTACGAATGTGATATCTGGATGGTGCCCCGGAAAGGAATTCTCGCAGAATTCTGAAAGAGCATTAAAGCAGAGCCCGTCTCCAGCAGCATCTCCACGAGAGTCTACCCACAAAAGGAACACCTTGTAGCTGCCTGCTAATGCACAGCTTAGGAGCAAACTGGTACCCGCATTCTACGAATGTGATCTCTGGATGGTGCACAGGAAAGGAATTCGGACAGCCTTCTCAAAGTGCATAGAAGCAGAGGCTGACTTCAGCAGCATCTCCACGAGAGTCTATCCACAAAAGGAACACCTTTAAGCTGCCTGCGAATGCAGAGCCTAGGAGGAAAGCAGTACCCGCATGCTATGAATGTTATATCTAGATGGTGCCCAGGAATACAATCTGGAAGAATTCTGAAAGAGCATAGAAGCACAGGCCGTCTCCAAAAGCACCTCCACGAGAGTCTATCCACAAAAGGAACACCTTGAAGCTGGCTGCGAATGCAGACCTTAGGAGGAAAGCAGTACTCGCATGCTACGAATTTGATATCTGGATGGTGCCCAGGAAAGGAATTCTGGCAGAATTCTCAAAGAGCATAGAAGCAGACGCCGACTTCATCAGCATCTCCATGAGAGTTTATCCACAAAAGGAACACCTTGTAGCTGCCTGCGAATGCACAGCTAAGGAGGAAAGCAGTACCTGCATGTTACGAATGTGATATCTGTATGGTGCACAGGAAAGGAATTCTGACAGCCTTCTCAAAGGGCATAGAAGCAGAGACCGTCTCCAACAGCATCTCCACGAGAGTCTATCCACAAAAGGAACACCTTGAAGCTGGCTGCGAATGCAGAGCTTAGGAGGAAAGCAGTACCCGCATGCTACGAATTTGATATCTGGATGGTGCCCAGGAAAGGAATTCTGGCAGAATTCTCAAAGAGCATAGAAGCAGACGCCGACTTCATCAGCATCTCCATGAGAGTCTATCCACAAAAGTAACACCTTGTAGCTGCCTGCGAATGCACAGCTAAGGAGGAAAGCAGTACCTGCATGTTACTAATGTGATATCTGTATGGTGCACAGGAAAGGAATTCTGACAGCCTTCTCAAAGGGCATAGAAGCAGAGACCGTCTCCAACAGCATCTCCACGAGAGTCTATCCACAAAAGGAACACCCTGTAGCTGCCTGCTAATGCACAGCTTAGGAGCAAACTGGTACCCGCATTCTACGAATGTGATCTCTGGATGGTGCACAGGAAAGGAATTCTGACAGCCTTCTCAAAGAGCATAGAAGCAGAGGCTGACTTCAGCAGCATCTCCAGAAGAGTCTATGCACAAAAGTAAGACCTAGAAGCTGGCTGCAAATGCAGAGCTTAGGAGGAAAGCAGTACCCGCATGCTACGAATTTGATATCTGGATGGTGCCCAGGAAAGGAATTCTGGAAGAATTCTCAAAGTGCATAGAAGTAGAGGCCGACTTCAGCAGCATCTCCACGAGAGTCTATCCAAAAAACGAACACCTTGAAGCTGGCTGCGAATACAGAGCTTAGGAGGAAAGCAGTACCCGCATTCTACGAATGTAATCTGTGGATGGTGCACAGGAAAGGAATTCTGACAGCCTTCTAGAAGAGCATAGAAGCAGAGGCTGACTTCAGCAGCAACTCCACGAGAGTCTATCCACAAAACGAACACCTTGAAGCTGCCTGCGAATGCAGAGCCTAGGAGGAAAGCAGTACCCGCATGCTACGAATGATATATCTAGATGGTGCTCAGGAATAGAATTCTGGCAGAATGCTGAAAGAGCATAGAAGCACAGGCCGTCTCCAGCAGCACCTCCACGAGAGGCTATCCACAAAAGGAACACCTTGAAGCTGGCTGCGAATGCAGAGCTTATGAGGACAGCAGTACCCGCATGCTACGAATTTGATATCTGGATGGTGCCCAGGAAAGGAATTCTGGCAGAATTCTCAAAGAGCATAGAAGCAGAGGCTGACTTCAGCAGCATCTCCACGAGAGTCTATCCACAAAAGGAACACCTTGTAGCTGCCTGCGTATGCACAGCTTAGGAGCAAACTAGTACCTGCATTCTACGAAAGTGATATCTGGATGGTGCACAGGAAAGGAATTCTGACTGCCTTCTCAAAGAGCATAGAAGCAGAGGCTGTCTTCAGCAGCATCTCCAAAAGAGTCTATGCACAAAAGTAACACCTAGAAGCTGGCTGCAAATGCAGAGCTTAGGAGGAAAGCAGTACCCGCATGCTACGAATTTGATATCTGGATGGTGCCCAGGAAAGGAATTCTGGAAGAATTCTCAAACTGCATAGAAGCAGAGGCCGACTTCAGCAGAATCTCCAAGAGAGTCTATCCACAAAAGGAACACCTTGTAGCTGCCTGCGAATGCACAGCTAAGGAGGAAAGCAGTACCTGCATGTTACGAATGTGATATCTGTATGGTGCACAGGAAAGGAATTCTGACAGCCTTCTCAAAGGGCATAGAAGCAGAGACCGTCTCCAACAGCATCTCCACGAGAGTCTATCCACAAAAGAAACACCCTGTAGCTGCCTGCTAATGCACAGCTTAGGAGCAAACAGGTACCCGCATGCTACGAATGTGATCTCTGGATGGTGCACAGGAAAGGAATTCTGACAGCCTTCTCAAAGAGCATAGAAGCAGAGGCTGACTTCAGCAGCATCTCCAGAAGAGTCTATGCACAAAAGTAAGACCTAGAAGCTGGCTGCAAATGCAGAGCTTAGGAGGAAAGCAGTACCCGCATGCTACGAATTTGATATCTGGATGGTGCCCAGGAAAGGAATTCTGGAAGAATTCTCAAAGTGCATAGAAGTAGAGGCCAACTTCAGCAGCATCTCCACGAGAGTCTATCCAAAAAACGAACACCTTGAAGCTGGCTGCGAATACAGAGCTTAGGCGGAAAGCAGTACCCGCATTCTACGAATGTAATCTGTGGATGGTGCACAGGAAAGGAATTCTGACAGCCTTCTAGAAGAGCATAGAAGCAGAGGCTGACTTCAGCAGCAACTCCACGAGAGTCTATCCACAAAACGAACACCTTGAAGCTGCCTGCGAATGCAGAGCCTAGGAGGAAAGCAGTACCCGCATGCTACGAATGATATATCTAGATGGTGCTCAGGAATAGAATTCTGGCAGAATGCTGAAAGAGCATAGAAGCACAGGCCGTCTCCAGCAGCACCTCCACGAGAGGCTATCCACAAAAGGAACACCTTGAAGCTGGCTGCGAATGCAGAGCTTATGAGGACAGCAGTACCCGCATGCTACGAATTTGATATCTGGATGGTGCCCAGGAAAGGAATTCTGGCAGAATTCTCAAAGAGCATAGAAGCAGAGGCTGACTTCAGCAGCATCTCCACGAGAGTCTATCCATAAAAGGAACACCTTGAAGCTGCCTGCGAATGCAGAGCCTAGGAGGAAAGCAGTACCCGCCTGCTACGAAAGTTATATCTAGATGGTGCTCAGGAATAGAATTCTGGCAGAATGCTGAAAGAGCATAGAAGCAGAGGCTGACTTCAGAAGCATCTCCAACAGAGTCTATCCACAAAAGGAACACCTTGAAGCTGGCTGCGAATGCAGAGCATAGGAGGAAAGCAGTACCCGCATGCTACGAATGTGATATCTGGATGGTGCACAGGAAAGGAATTCTGGCAGAATTCTCAAAGAGCATAGAAGCAGAGGCCGACTTCAGCAGCATCTCCACGAGAGTCTATCCAGAAAAGGAACACCTTGTAGCTGCCTGCGTATGCACAGCTTAGGAGCAAACTAGTACCTGCATTCTACGAAAGTGATATCTGGATGGTGCACAGGAAAGGAATTCTGACAGCCTTCTCAAAGAGCATAGAAGCAGAGGCTGACTTCAGCAGAATCTCCAGAAGAGTCTATGCACAAAAGTAACACCTAGAAGCTGGCTGCAAATGCAGAGCTTAGGAGGAAAGAAGTACCCGCATGCTACGAATTTGATATCTGGATGGTGCCCAGGAAAGGAATTCTGGAAGAATTCTCAAACTGCATAGAAGCAGAGGCCGACTTCAGCAGAATCTCCAAGAGAGTCTTTCCACAAAAGGAACACCTTGAAGCTGGCTGCGAAGGCAGGGCTTAGGAGGAAAGCAGTACATGCATGCTACGAATGTGATATCTGGATGGTGCCCAGGAAAGGAATTCTGGCAGAATTCTGAAAGCGCATATAAGCTGAGCCCGTCTCCAGCACCATCTCCACGAGACTGTATCCACAAAAGGAACACCTTGTAGCTGCCTGCTAATGCACATCTTCGGAGCCAAGTAGTACCAGCATGCTACGAATGTGAAATCTGGATGGTGCTCAGGAAAGGAATGCTGACAGCCTTCTCAAACAGCATAGAAGCAGAGGCTGACTTCAGCACCATCTCCATGAGAGTCTATGCACAAAAGGAACACCTTGATCCTGGCTGCTACTGCAGAGCTTAGGAGGAAAGCAGTACCCTCATGCTACGAATGTGATATCTGGATGGTGCCCAGGAAAGGAATTCTGGCAGAATTCTGAGAGAGCATAGAAGCACAGGCCCTCTCCAGCAGCACCTCACGAGAGTCAATCCACAAAAGGTACACCTTGAAGCTGGCTGCGAATGCAGAGCTTAGGAGGAAAGGAGTCCCAGCATGTTACGAATGTGATATCTGGATGGTGCCCCGGAAAGGAATTCTTGCAGAATTCTGAAAGAGCATAGAAGCAGGGCCCGTCTGCAGCAGCATCTCCACGAGAGTCTACCCACAAAAGGAACACCTTGTAGCTGCCTGCTAATGCACAGCTTAGGAGCAAACTGGTACCCGCATTCTACGAATGTGATATCTGGATTGTGCACAGGAAAGGAATTCTGACAGCCTTCTCAAAGTGCATAGAAGCAGAGGCTGACTTCAGCAGCATCTCCACGAGAGTCTATCCACAAAAGGAACACCTTTAAGCTGCCTGCGAATGCAGAGCATAGGAGGAAAGCAGTACCCGCATGCTACGAATGTTATATCTAGATGGTGCCCAGGAATCGAATTCTGGCAGAATTCTGAAAGAGCATAGAAGCACTGGCCGTCTCCAGCAGCACCTCCACGAGAGTCAATCCACAAAAGGAACACCTTGAAGCTGGCTGCGAATGCAGAGCTTTGGAGGAAAGCAGTACGCGCATGCTACGAATTTTATATCTGGATGGTGCCCAGGAAAGGAATTCTGGCAGAAATCTCAAACAGCATAGAAGCAGAGCCTGACATCAGCAGCATCTCCATGAGAGTCTATGCACAAAAGGAACACCTTGATCCTGGCTGCTACTGCAGAGCCTAGGAGGAAAGCAGTACCCGCATGCTACGAATTTGATATCTGGATGGTGCCCAGGAAAGGATTTCTGGCAGAATTCTCAAAGAGCATAGAAGCAGACGCCGACTTCATCAGCATATCCATGAGAGTCTATCCACAAAAGGAACACCTTGTAGCTGCCTGCGAATGCACCGCTAAGGAGGAAAGCAGTACCTGCATGTTACGAATGTGATATCTGTATGGTGCACAGGAAAGGAATTCTGACAGCCTTCTCAAAGGGCATAGAAGAAGAGACCGTCTCCAACAGCATCTCCACGAGAGTCTATCCACAATAGGAACACCTTGAAGCTGGCTGCGAATGCAGAGCTTAGGAGGAAAGCAGTACCCGCATGCTACGAATTTGATATCTGGATGGTGCCCAGGAAAGGAATTCTAGCAGAATTCTCGAAGAGCATAGAAGCAGACGCCGACTTCATCAGCATCTCCATGAGAGTCTATCCAAAAAAGGAACACCTTGTAGCTGCCTGCGAATGCACAGCTAAGGAGGAAAGCAGTACCTGCATGTTATGAATGTGATATCTGTATGGTGCACAGGAAAGGAATTCTGACAGCCTTCTCAAAGCGCATAGAAGCAGAGACCGTCTCCAACAGCATCTCCACGAGAGTCTATCCACAAAAGGAACACCCTGTAGCTGCCTGCTAATGCACAGCTTAGGAGAAAACTGGTACCCGCATGCTACGAATGTGATCTCTGGATGGTGCACAGGAAAGGAATTCTGACAGCCTTCTCAAAGAGCATAGAAGCAAAGGCTGACTTCAGCAGCATCTCCAGAAGAGTCTATGCACAAAAGTAACACCTAGAAGCTGGCTGCAAATGCAGAGCTTAGGAGGAAAGCAGAACCCGCATGCTACGAATTTGATATCTGGATGGTGCCCAGGAAAGGAATTCTGGAAGAATTCTCAAAGTGCATAGAAGTAGAGGCCGACTTCAGCAGCATCTCCACGAGAGTCTATCCAAATAACGAACACCTTGAAGCTGGCTGCGAATACAGAGCTTAGGAGGAAAGAAGTACCCGCATTCTACGAATGTGATCTCTGGATGGTGCACAGGAAAGGAATTCTGACAGCCTTCTCAAAGAGCATAGAAGCAGAGGCTGACTTCAGCAGAATCTGCAGAAGAGTCTATGCACAAAAGTAACACCTAGAAGCTGGCTGCAAATGCAGAGCTTAGGAGGAAAGCAGTACCCGCATGCTACGAATTTGATATCTGGATGGTGCCCAGGAAAGGAATTCTGGAAGAATTCTCAAACTGCATAGAAGCAGAGGCCGACTTCAGCAGAAACTCCAAGAGAGTCTTTCCACAAAAGGAACACCTTGAAGCTGGCTGCGAAGGCAGGGCTTAGGAGGAAAGCAGTACATGCATGCTACGAATGTGATATCTGGATGGTGCCCAGGAAAGGAATTCTGGCAGAATTCTGAAAGCGCATATAAGCTGAGCCCGTCTCCAGCACCATCTCCACGAGACTGTATCCACAAAAGGAACACCTTGTAGCTGCCTGCTAATGCACATCTTCGGAGCCAAGTAGTACCAGCATGCTATGAATGTGAAATCTGGATGGTGCTCAGGAAAGGAATGCTGACAGCCTTCTCAAACAGCATAGAAGCAGAGGCTGACTTCAGCACCATCTCCATGAGAGTCTATGCACAAAAGGAACACCTTGATCCTGGCTGCTACTGCAGAGCTTAGGAGGAAAGCAGTACCCGCATGCTACGAATGTGATATCTGGATGGTGCCCAGGAAAGGAATTCTGGCAGAATTCTGAGAGAGCATAGAAGCACAGGCCCTCTCCAGCAGCACCTCACGAGAGTCAATCCACAAAAGGTACACCTTGAAGCTGGCTGCGAATGCAGAGCTTAGGAGGAAAGCAGTCCCAGCATGTTACGAATGTGATATCTGGATGGTGCCCCGGAAAGGAATTCTTGCAGAATTCTGAAAGAGCATTAAAGCAGAACCCGTCTCCAGCAGCATCTCCACGAGAGTCTACCCACAAAAGGCACACCTTGTAGCTGCCTGCTAATGCACAGCTTAGGAGCAAACTGGTACCCGCATTCTACGAATGTGATATCTGGATGGTGCACAGGAAAGGAATTCTGACAACCTTCTCAAAGTGCATAGAAGCAGAGGCTGACTTCAGCAGCATCTCCACGAGAGTCTATCCACAAAAGGAACACCTTTAAGCTGCGTGCGAATGCAGAGCATAGGAGGAAAGCAGTACCCGCATGCTACGAATGTGATATCTAGATGGTGCCCAGGAATCGAATTCTGGCAGAATTCTGAAAGAGCATAGAAGCACAGGCCGTCTCCAACAGCACCTCCACGAGAGTCTATCCACAAAAGGAACACCTTGAAGCTGGCTGCGAATGCAGAGCTTAGGAGGAAAGCAGTACCCGCATGCTACGAATTTGATATCTGGATGGTGCCCAGGAAAGGAATTCTGGCAGAATTCTCAAAGAGCATAGAAGCAGACGCCGACTTCATCAGCATCTCCATGAGAGTCTATCCACAAAAGGAACACCTTGTAGCTGCCTGCGAATGCACAGCTAAGGAGGAAAGCAGTACCTGCATGTTACGAATGTGATATCTGTATGGTGCACAGGAAAGGAATTCTGACAGCCTTCTCAAAGGGCATAGAAGCAGAGACCGTCTCCAACAACATCTCCACGAGAGTCTATCCACAAAAGGAACACCCTGTAGCTGCCTGCTAATGCACAGCTTAGGAGCAAACAGGTACCCGCATGCTACGAATGTGATCTCTGGATGGTGCACAGGAAAGGAATTCTGACAGCCTTCTCAAAGAGCATAGAAGCAGAGGCTGACTTCAGCAGCATCTCCAGAAGAGTCTATGCACAAAAGTAAGACCTAGAAGCTGGCTGCAAATGCAGAGCTTAGGAGGAAAGCAGAACCCGCATGCTACGAATTTGATATCTGGATGGTGCCCAGGAAAGGAATTCTGGAAGAATTCTCAAACTGCATAGAAGTAGAGGCCGACTTCAGCAGCATCTCCACGAGAGTCTATCCAAAAAACGAACACCTTGAAGCTGGCTGCGAATACAGAGCTTAGGAGGAAAGCAGTACCCGCATTCTACGAATGTAATCTGTGGATGGTGCACAGGAAAGGAATTCTGACAGCCTTCTAGAAGAGCATAGAAGCAGAGGCTGACTTCAGCAGCAACTCCACGAGAGTCTATCCACAAAACGAACACCTTGAAGCTGCCTGCGAATGCAGAGCCTAGGAGGAAAGCAGTACCCGCATGCTACGAATGATATATCTAGATGGTGCTCAGGAATAGAATTCTGGCAGAATGCTGAAAGAGCATAGAAGCACAGGCCGTCTCCAGCAGCACCTCCACGAGAGGCTATCCACAAAAGGAACACCTTGAAGCTGGCTGCGAATGCAGAGCTTATGAGGACAGCAGTACCCGCATGCTACGAATTTGATATCTGGATGGTGCCCAGGAAAGGAATTCTGGCAGAATTCTCAAAGAGCATAGAAGCAGAGGCTGACTTCAGCAGCATCTCCACGAGAGTCTATCCACAAAAGGAACACCTTGTAGCTGCCTGCGTATGCACAGCTTAGGAGCAAACTAGTACCTGCATTCTACGAAAGTGATATCTGGATGGTGCACAGGAAAGGAATTCTGACTGCCTTCTCAAAGAGCATAGAAGCAGAGGCTGTCTTCAGCAGCATCTCCAAAAGAGTCTATGCACAAAAGTAACACCTAGAAGCTGGCTGCAAATGCAGAGCTTAGGAGGAAAGCAGTACCCGCATGCTACGAATTTGATATCTGGATGGTGCCCAGGAAAGGAATTCTGGAAGAATTCTCAAACTGCATAGAAGCAGAGGCCGACTTCAGCAGAATCTCCAAGAGAGTCTATCCACAAAAGGAACACCTTGTAGCTGCCTGCGAATGCACAGCTAAGGAGGAAAGCAGTACCTGCATGTTACGAATGTGATATCTGTATGGTGCACAGGAAAGGAATTCTGACAGCCTTCTCAAAGGGCATAGAAGCAGAGACCGTCTCCAACAGCATCTCCACGAGAGTCTATCCACAAAAGGAACACCCTGTAGCTGCCTGCTAATGCACAGCTTAGGAGCAAACAGGTACCCGCATGCTACGAATGTGATCTCTGGATGGTGCACAGGAAAGGAATTCTGACAGCCTTCTCAAAGAGCATAGAAGCAGAGGCTGACTTCAGCAGCATCTCCAGAAGAGTCTATGCACAAAAGTAAGACCTAGAAGCTGGCTGCAAATGCAGAGCTTAGGAGGAAAGCAGTACCCGCATGCTACGAATTTGATATCTGGATGGTGCCCAGGAAAGGAATTCTGGAAGAATTCTCAAAGTGCATAGAAGTAGAGGCCAACTTCAGCAGCATCTCCACGAGAGTCTATCCAAAAAACGAACACCTTGAAGCTGGCTGCGAATACAGAGCTTAGGCGGAAAGCAGTACCCGCATTCTACGAATGTAATCTGTGGATGGTGCACAGGAAAGGAATTCTGACAGCCTTCTAGAAGAGCATAGAAGCAGAGGCTGACTTCAGCAGCAACTCCACGAGAGTCTATCCACAAAACGAACACCTTGAAGCTGCCTGCGAATGCAGAGCCTAGGAGGAAAGCAGTACCCGCATGCTACGAATGATATATCTAGATGGTGCTCAGGAATAGAATTCTGGCAGAATGCTGAAAGAGCATAGAAGCACAGGCCGTCTCCAGCAGCACCTCCACGAGAGGCTATCCACAAAAGGAACACCTTGAAGCTGGCTGCGAATGCAGAGCTTATGAGGACAGCAGTACCCGCATGCTACGAATTTGATATCTGGATGGTGCCCAGGAAAGGAATTCTGGCAGAATTCTCAAAGAGCATAGAAGCAGAGGCTGACTTCAGCAGCATCTCCACGAGAGTCTATCCATAAAAGGAACACCTTGAAGCTGCCTGCGAATGCAGAGCCTAGGAGGAAAGCAGTACCCGCCTGCTACGAAAGTTATATCTAGATGGTGCTCAGGAATAGAATTCTGGCAGAATGCTGAAAGAGCATAGAAGCAGAGGCTGACTTCAGAAGCATCTCCAACAGAGTCTATCCACAAAAGGAACACCTTGAAGCTGGCTGCGAATGCAGAGCATAGGAGGAAAGCAGTACCCGCATGCTACGAATGTGATATCTGGATGGTGCACAGGAAAGGAATTCTGGCAGAATTCTCAAAGAGCATAGAAGCAGAGGCCGACTTCAGCAGCATCTCCACGAGAGTCTATCCAGAAAAGGAACACCTTGTAGCTGCCTGCGTATGCACAGCTTAGGAGCAAACTAGTACCTGCATTCTACGAAAGTGATATCTGGATGGTGCACAGGAAAGGAAATCTGACAGCCTTCTCAAAGAGCATAGAAGCAGAGGCTGACTTCAGCAGCATCTCCAGAAGAGTCTATGCACAAAAGGAAAACCTAGAAGCTGGCTGCAAATGCAGAGCTTAGGAGGAAAGCAGTACCCGCATGCTACGAATTTGATATCTGGATGGTGCCCAGGAAAGGAATTCTGGAAGAATTCTCAAAGTGCATAGAAGCTGAGGCCGACTTCAGCAACATCTCCACGAGAGTCTATACAAAAAAGGAACACCTTGAAGCTGGCTGCGAATACAGAGCTTAGGAGGAAAGCAGTACCCGCATGCTACGAATGTGATATCTGGATGTTGCCCAGGAAAGCAATTCTGGCAGAATTCTGAAAGACCATAGAAGGAGAGCCCGTCTCCAGCAGCATCTCCACGAGAGTCTATCCACAAAAGGAACACGTTGTAGCTGCCTGCGAATGCACAGCTTAGGAGGAAAGCAGTACCTGCATGTTACGAATGTGATATCTGGATGGTGCACAGGAAAGGAATTCTGACAGCCTTCTCAAAGAACATAGAAGCAGAGGCTGACTTCAGTAACATCTCCACGAGAGTCTATCCACAAAAGGAACACCTTGAAGCTGGCTGCGAATGCAGAGCTTAGGAGGAAAGCAGTACCGGCATGCTATGAATGTGACATCTGGATGTTGCCCAGGAATGGAATTCTGGCAGAATTCTGAAAGAGAATAGAAGCACAGGCCGTTTCCAGCAGCACCTCCACTAGAGTCTATCCACAAAAGGAACACCTTGACGCAGCCTGCGAATGCAGAGCTTAAGAGGAAAGCAGTACCCGCATGCTACGAATTTTATATCTGGATGGTGCCCAGGAAAGGAATTCTGGCAGAAATCTCAAACAGCATAGAAGCAGAGTCCGACTTCAGCAGCATTTCCAAAAGAGTCTATCCACAAAAGGAACACCTTGAAGCTGGCTGCGAATGCAGATCTTATGAGGAAAGCAGTCCCAGCATTTTACGAATGTGATATCTGGATGGTGCCCCGGAAAGGAATTCTTGCAGAATTCTGAAAGAGCATAGAAGCAGAGCCCGTCTGCAGCAGCATCTCCACGAGAGTTTATCCACAAAAGGAACACCTTGATGCTGCCTGCGAATGCACAGCTAAGGAGGAAAGCAGTACCTGCATGCTACGAATGTGATATCTGGATGGTGCACAGGAAAGGAATTCTGACAGCCTTCTCAAAGAGCATAGAAGCAGAGCCCGTCTCCAGCAGCATCTCCACGAGAGTCTATCCACAAAAGGAACACCTTGTAGCTGCCTGCTAATGCACAGCTTAGGAGCAAACTGGTACCCGCATTCTACGAATGTGATATCTGGTTGGTGTACAGGAAAGGAATTCTGAAAGCCTTATCAAAGTGCATAGAGGCAGAGGCTGACATCAGCAGCATCTCCATGAGAGTCTATCCACAAAAGGAACACCTTTAAGCTGGCTGCGAATGCAGAGCCTAGGAGGAAAGCAGTACCCGCATGCTACGAATGTTATATCTACATGGAACCAGGAATAGAATTCTGGCAGAATTCTGAATGAGCATAGAAGCACAGGCCGTCACCAGCAGCACCTCCACGAGAGTCTATCCACAAAAGGAACACCTTGAAGCTAGCTGCGAAGGCAGAGCTTAGGAGGAAAGCAGTACCTGCATGCTACGAATTTGATATCTGGATGGTGCCCAGGAAAGGAATTCTGGAAGAATTCTCAAAGAGCATGGAAGCAGAGGCCGACATCAGCCGCATCTGCACGAGAGCCTATCCAAAAAATGAACACCTTGAAGCTGGCTGCGAATACAGAGCTTAGGAGGAAAGCAGTACCCGCATGCTACGAATGTGATATCTGGATGGTGCCCAGGAAAGGAATTCTGGCAGAATTCAGAAAGAGCATAGAAGCAGAGCCCGTCTCCACCAGCATCTCCACGAGAGTCTATCCACAAAAGGAACACCTTGTAGCTGCCTGCTAATGCACAGCTTCGGAGCAAACTGGTACCCCCAGTATACGAATATGATCTCTGGATGGTGCACAGGAAAGGAATTCTGACAGCCTTCTCAAAGTGCATAGAAGCAGAGGCTGACTTCAGCAGCATCTCCACGAGAGTCTATCCACAAAAGGAAAACCTTTAAGCTGCCTGCGAATGCAGAGCCTAGGAGGAAGGCAGTACCCGCCTGCTACGAATGTTATATCTAGATGGTGCCCAGGAATAGAATTCTGGCAGAATTCTGAAAGAGCATAGAAGCACAGGCCGTCACCTGCAGCACCTCCACGAGAGTCTATCCACAAAAGGAACACCTTGTAGCTGCCTGCGTATGCACAGCTTAGGAGCAAACTAGTACCCGCATTCTACGAAAGGGATATGTGGATGGTGCACAGGAAAGGAATTCTGACAGCCTTCTCAAAGAGCATAGAAGCAGAGGCCGACTTCAGCAGCATCTCCACGAGAGACTATCGAAAAAATAACACCTTGAAGCTGCCTGCGAATACAGAGCTTATGAGGAAAGCAGTACCCGCATGCTACGAATGTGATATCTGGATGGTGCCAAGGAAAGGAATTCTGGCAGAATTCTGAAAGAGCATAGAAGCAGAGCCCATCTCCAGCAGCATCTCCACGAGAGTCTATCCACAAAAGGAACAGCTTGTAGCTGCCTGCTAATGCACAGCTTAGGAGCAAACTTGTACCCGCATTCTACGAATGTGATATCTGGAAGGTGCACATGAAAGGAATTCTGACAGCCTTCTCAAAGAGCATAGAAGCAGAGGCTGACTTCAGCAGCATCTCCAGAAGACTCTATGCACAAAAGGAACACCTAGAAGCTGGCTGCAAATGCAGAGCTTAGGTGGAAAGCAGTACACGCATGCTGCGAATGTGATATCTGGATGGTGCCCAGGAAAGGAATTCTGGCAGAATTATGAAAGAGCATAGAGGCACAGGCCGTCTCCAGCAGCACCTCCACGAGAGTCTATCCACAGAAGGAACACCTTGAAGCTGGCTGCGAATGCAGAGCTTAGGAGAAAAGCAGTCCCAGCATGTTACGAATGTGATATCTGGATGGTGCCCCGGAAAGGAATTCTTGCAGAATTCTGAAAGAGCATAGAAGCAGAGCCCGTCTGCAGCAGCATCTCCACGAGAGTCTATCCACAAAAGGAGCACCTTGAAGCTGGCTGCGAATGCACACCTTTGGAGGAAAGCAGTACCCGCATGCTACGAATTTGATATCTGGATGGTGCCCGAGAAGGGAATTCTGGCAGAGTTCTCAAAGAGCATAGAAGCAGAGGCCGACTTCAGCACCATCTCCACGAGAGTCTATCCACAAAAGGCACACCTTGTGGCTGCCTGGGAATGCACAGCTTAGGAGCAAACTACTACCCGCATTCTACGAATGTGATATCTGGATGGTGCACAGGAAAGGAAAATTGACAGCCTTCTCAAAGAGCATAGAAGCAGAGGCTGACTTCAGCAGCATCTCCACGAGAGTCTATCCACAAAAGGAACACCTTGAAGCTGGCTGCGAATGCAGAGCATAGGAGGAAAGCAGTACACGCATGCTACGAATGTGATATCTGGATGGTGCACAGGAAAGGAATTCTGACAGCCTTCTCAAAGAGCATAGAAGCAGAGGGTGACTTCAGCAGCATCTCCACGAGAGTCTATCCACAAAAGGAACACCTTGTAGCTGCCTGCGTATGCACAGCTTAGGAGCAAACTAGTACCCGCATTCTACGAATGTGATATCTGGAAGCTGCACAGGAAAGGAATTCTGACAGCCTTCTCAAAGAGCATAGAAGCAGAGGCTGACTTCAGCAGCATCTCCAGAAGAGTCTATGCACAAAAGGAACACCTAGAAGCTGGCTGCAAATGCAGAGCTTAGGAGGAAGGCAGTACCCGCATGCTACGAATGTGATATCTGGATGGTGCCCAGGAAAGGAATTCTGGAAGAATTCTCAAAGTGCATAGAAGCTGAGGCCGACTTCAACAACATCTCCACGAGAGTCTATACAAAAAAGGAACACCTTGAAGCTGGCTGAGAATACAGGGCTTAGGAGGAAAGCAGTACCCGCATGCTACGAATGTGATATCTGGATGTTGCCCAGGAAAGGAATTCTGGCAGAATTCTGAAAGACCATAGAAGGAGAGCCCGTCTCCAGCAGCATCTCCACGAGAGTCTATCCACAAAAGGAACACGTTGTAGCTGCCTGCGAATGCACAGCTTAGGAGGAAAGCAGTACCTGCATGTTACGAATGTGATATCTGGATGGTGCACAGGAAAGGAATTCTGACAGCCTTCTCAAAGAACATAGAAGCAGAGGCTGACTTCAGTAACATCTCCACGAGAGTCTATCCACAAAAGGAACACCTTGAAGCTGGCTTCGAATGCAGAGCTTAGGAGGAAAGCAGTACCGGCATGCTACGAATGTGATATCTGGATGTTGCCCAGGAATGGAATTCTGGCAGAATTCTGAAAGAGAATAGAAGCACAGGCCGACTTCAGCAGCATCTCCAAGAGAGTCTATCCACAAAAGGAACACCTTGAAGCTGGCTACGAAGGCAGAGCTTAGGAGGAAAGCAGTACACGCATGCTACGAATGTAATATCTGGATGGTGCCCAGGAAAGGAATTCTGGCAGAATTCTGAAAGAGCATATAAGCAGAGCCGGTCTCCAGCACCATCTCCACGAGACTCTATCCACAAAAGGAACACCTTGTAGCTGACTGCTAATGCACATCTTCGGAGCCAAGTATTACCAGCATGCTACGAATGTGAAATCTGGATGGTGCCCAGGAAAGGAATGCTGACAGCCTTCTCAAACAGCATAGAAGCAGAGGCTGACTTCAGCAGCATCTCCATGAGAGTCTATGCACAAAAGGAACACCTTGAACCTGGCTGATAATGCAGAGCTTAGGTGGAAAGCAGTACCCGCATGCTTCGAATGTGAATATCTGGATGGTGCCCAGGAAAGGAATTCTGGCAGAATTCTGAGAGAGCATAGAAGCACAGGCCGTCTCCAGCAGCACCTCCACGAGAGTCTATCCACAAAAGGAACACCTTGAACCTGGCTGCGAATGCAGATCTTAGGAGAAAATCAGTCCCAACATGTTACGAATGTGATATCTGGATGGTGCCCCGGAAAGGAATTCTTGCAGAATTCTGAAAGAGCATAGAAGCAGGGCCCGTCTGCAGCAGCATCTCGACGAGAATTTTTCCACAAAAGGAACACCTTGATGCTGCCTGCGAATGCACAGCTAAGGAGGAAAGCAGTACCTGCATGCTACGAATGTGATATCTGGATGGTGCACAGGAAAGGAATTCTGACAGCCTTCTCAAAGAGCATAGAAGCAGAGCCCGTCTCCAGCAGCATCTCCACGAGAGTCTATCCACAAAAGGAACACCTTGTAGCTGCCTGCTAATGCACAGCTTAGGAGCAAACTGGTACCCGCATTCTACGAATGTGATATCTGGATGGTGTACAGGAAAGGAACTCTGACAGCCTTCTCAAAGTGCATAGAGGCAGAGGCTGAGTTCAGCAGCATCTCCATGAGAGTCTATCCACAAAAGGAACACTTTTAAGCTGCCTGCAAATGCAGAGCCTAGGAGGAAAGCAGTACTCGCATGCTACGAATGTTATATCTTGATGGTACCCAGGAATAGAATTCTGGCAGAATTCTGAAAGAGCATAGAAGCACAGGCCGTCACCAGCAGCACCTCCACGAAAGTCTATCCACAAAAGGAACACCTTGAAGCTGGCTGCGAATGCAGAGCTTAGGAGGAAAGCAGTACCCGCATGCTACGAATTTGATATCTGGATGTTGCCCAGGAAAGGAATTCTGGCAGAATTCTCAAAGAGCATGGAAGCAGAGGCCGACTTCAGCAGCATCTCCACGAGAGCCTATCCAAAAAATGAACACCTTGAAGCTGGCTGCGAATACAGAGCTTAGGAGGAAAGCAGTACCCGCATGCTACGAATGTGATATCTGGATAGTGCCCAGAAAGGAATTCTGGCAGAATTCTGAAAGAGCATAGAAGCACAGGCCTTCACCTGCAGCACCTCCACGAGAGTCTATCCACAAAAGGAACACCTTGTAGCTGCCTGCTAATGCACAGCTTAGGAGCAAACGGGTACCCGCATTCTACGAATGTGATATCTGGATGGTGCACAGAAAAGGAATTCTGACAGCCTTCTCAAAGTGCATAAAAGCAGAGGCTGACTTTGGCCGCATCTCCACGAGAGTCTATCCACAAAAGGAACACTTTTTTTTTTTTTTGCGGTATGCGGGCCTCTCACTGTTGTGTCCTCTCCCGTTGCGGAGCACAGGCTCCGGACGCGCAGGCCCAGCGGCCATGGCTCACGGGCTTAGTTGCTCCGCGGCATGTGGGATCTTCCCGGACCAGGGCACGAACCCGTGTCTCCTGCATTCGCAGGCGGATTCTCAACCACTGCGCCACCAGGGAAGCCCACAAAAGGAACACTTTTAAGCTGCCTGCGAATGCAGAGACTTGGAGGAAAGCAGTACCCGCATGCTACGAATGTTATATATAGATGGTGCCCAGGAATAGAAATGTGGCAGAATTCTGAAAGAGCATAGAAGCACAGGCCGTCACCAGCAGCACCTTCACGAGAGTCTATCCACAAAAGGAAAACCTTGAAGCTGGCTGCGAATGCAGAGCTTAGGAGGAAAGCTGTCACCGCATGCTACGAATTTGATATCTGGATGGTGCCCAGGAAAGGAATTCTGGCAGAATTCTCAAAGAGCATAGAAGCAGAGGCCGACTTCAGGAGCATCTCCACGAGAGCCTATCCAAAAAAGGAACACCTTGAAGCTGGCTGCGAATACAGAGCTTAGGAGGAAAGCAGTACCCGCATGCTACGAATGTGATATCTGGACGGTGCCCAGGAAAGGAATTCTGGCAGAATTCAGAAAGAGCATAGAAGCAGAGCCCGTCTCCACCAGCATCTCCACGAGAGTCTATCCATAAAAGGAACACCTTGTAGCTGCCTAAGAATGCAAAGCTTAGGAGCAAACTAGTACCCGCATTCTACGAATGTGATATCTGGATGGTGCACAGGAAAGGAAATCTGACAGCCTTCTCAAAGAGCATAGAAGCAGAGGCTGACTTCAGCAGCATCTCCACGAGAGTCTATCCACAAAAGGAACACCATGAAGCTGGCTGCGAATGCAGAGCATAGGAGGAAAGCAGTACCCGCATGCTACGAATGTGATATCTGGATGGTGCACAAGAAAGGAATTCTGTCAGCCTTCTCAAAGAGCATAGAAGCAGAGGGTGACTTCAGCAGCATCTCCACGAGAGTCTATCCACAAAAGGAAAACCTTGTAGCTGCCTGCGTATGCACAGCATAGGAGCAAACTAGTACCCGCATTCTACGAATGTGATATCTGGAAGGTGCACATGAAAGGAATTCTGACAGCCTTCTCAAAGAGCATAGAAGCAGAGGCTGACTTCAGCAGCATCTCCAGGAGAGTCTATGCACAAAAGGAACACCTAGAAGCTGGCTGCAAATGCAGAGCTTAGGAGGAAAGCAGTAACTGCATGCTGCCAATGTGATATCTGGATGGTGCCCAGGAAAGGAATTCTGGAAGAATTCTGAAAGAACATAGAGGCACAGGCCGTCTCCAGCAGCACCTCCACGAGAGTCTATCCACAAAAGGAAAACCTTGAAGCTGGCTGCGAATACAGAGCTTAGGAGGAAAGCAGTCCCAGCATGTTAAGAATGTGATATCTGGATGGTGCCCCGGAAAGGAATTCTTGCAGAATTCTGAAAGAGCATAGAAGCAGAGCCCGTCTGCAGCAGCATCTCCACGAGAGTCTATCCACAAAAGGAACACCTTGAAGCTGGCTGCGAATGCACAGCTTTGGAGGAAAGCAGAACCCGCATGCTACGAATTTGATATCTGGATGGTGCCCAAGAAAGGAATTCTGGCAGAATTCTCAAAGAGCATAGAAGCAGAGGAAGAATTCAGCAGCATCTCCACGAGAGTCTATCCACAAAAGGAACATCTTGTAGCTGCCTGGGAATGCACAGCTTAGGAGCAAACTACTACCGGCATTCTACGAAAGTGATATCTGGATGGTGCACAGGAAAGGAAATCTGACAGCCTTCTCAAAGAGCATAGAAGCAGAGGCTGACTTCAGCAGCATCTCCAGAAGAGTCTATGCACAAAAGGAACACCTAGAAGCTGGCTGCAAATGCAGAGCTTAGGAGGAAAGCAGTACCCGCATGCTACGAATTTGATATCTGGATGGTGCCCAGGAAAGGAATTCTGGAAGAATTCTCAAAGTGCATAGAAGCTGAGGCCGACTTCAGCAACATCTCCACGAGAGTCTATACAAAAAAGGTACACCTTGAAGCTGGCTGCGAATACAGAGCTTAGGAGGAAAGCAGTACCCGCATGCTACGAATGTGATATCTGGATGTTGCCCAGGAAAGGAATTCTGGCAGAATTCTGAAAGACCATAGAAGGAGAGCCCGTCTCCAGCAGCATCTCCACGAGAGTCTATCCACAAAAGGAACACGTTGTAGCTGCCTGCGAATGCACAGCTTAGGAGGAAAGCAGTACCTGCATGTTACGAATGTGATATCTGGATGGTGCACAGGAAAGGAATTCTGACAGCCTTCTCAAAGAACATAGAAGCAGAGGCTGACTTCAGTAACATCTCCACGAGAGTCTATCCACAAAAGGAACACCTTGAAGCTGGCTGCGAATGCAGAGCTTAGGAGGAAAGCAGTACCGGCATGCTACGAATGTGACATCTGGATGTTGCCCAGGAATGGAATTCTGGCAGAATTCTGAAAGAGAATAGAAGCACAGGCCGTTTCCAGCAGCACCTCCACTAGAGTCTATCCACAAAAGGAACACCTTGACGCAGCCTGCGAATGCAGAGCTTAAGAGGAAAGCAGTACCCGCATGCTACAAATTTTATATCTGGATGGTGCCCAGGAAAGGAATTCTGGCAGAAATCTCAAACAGCATAGAAGCAGAGGCCGACTTCAGCAGCATCTCCAAAAGAGTCTATCCACAAAAGGAACACCTTGAAGCTGGCTGCGAATGCAGATCTTAGGAGGAAAGCAGTCCCAGCATGTTACGAATGTGATATCTGGATGGTGCCCCGGAAAGGAATTCTTGCAGAATTCTGAAAGAGCATAGAAGCAGAGCCCGTCTGCAGCAGCATCTCCACGAGAGTTTATCCACAAAAGGAACACCTTGATGCTGCCTGCGAATGCACAGCTAAGGAGGAAAGCAGTACCTGCATGCTACGAATGTGATATCTGGATGGTGCACAGGAAAGGAATTCTGACAGCCTTCTCAAAGAACATAGAAGCAGAGGCTGACTTCAGTAACATCTCCACGAGAGTCTATCCACAAAAGGAACACCTTGTAGCTGACTGCTAATGCACATCTTCGGAGCCAAGTATTACCAGCATGCTACGAATGTGAAATCTGGATGGTGCCCAGGAAAGGAATGCTGACAGCCTTCTCAAACAGCATAGAAGCAGAGGCTGACTTCAGCAGCATCTCCATGAGAGTCTATGCACAAAAGGAACACCTTGAACCTGGCTGATAATGCAGAGCTTAGGTGGAAAGCAGTACCCGCATGCTTCGAATGTGAATATCTGGATGGTGCCCAGGAAAGGAATTCTGGCAGAATTCTGAGAGAGCATAGAAGCACAGGCCGTCTCCAGCAGCACCTCCACGAGAGTCTATCCACAAAAGGAACACCTTGAACCTGGCTGCGAATGCAGATCTTAGGAGAAAATCAGTCCCAACATGTTACGAATGTGATATCTGGATGGTGCCCCGGAAAGGAATTCTTGCAGAATTCTGAAAGAGCATAGAAGCAGGGCCCGTCTGCAGCAGCATCTCGACGAGAATTTTTCCACAAAAGGAACACCTTGATGCTGCCTGCGAATGCACAGCTAAGGAGGAAAGCAGTACCTGCATGCTACGAATGTGATATCTGGATGGTGCACAGGAAAGGAATTCTGACAGCCTTCTCAAAGAGCATAGAAGCAGAGCCCGTCTTCAGCAGCATCTCCACGAGAGTCTATCCACAAAAGAAACACCTTGTAGCTGCCTGCTAATGCACAGCTTAGGAGCAAACTGGTACCCGCATTCTACGAATGTGATATCTGGATGGTGTACAGGAAAGAAACTCTGACAGCCTTCTCAAAGTGCATAGAGGCAGAGGCTGAGTTCAGCAGCATCTCCATGAGAGTCTATCCACAAAAGGAACACTTTTAAGCTGCCTGCAAATGCAGAGCCTAGGAGGAAAGCAGTACTCGCATGCTACGAATGTTATATCTTGATGGTACCCAGGAATAGAATTCTGGCAGAATTCTGAAAGAGCATAGAAGCACAGGCCGTCACCAGCAGCACCTCCACGAAAGTCTATCCACAAAAGGAACACCTTGAAGCTGGCTGCGAATGCAGAGCTTAGGAGGAAAGCAGTACCCGCATGCTACGAATTTGATATCTGGATGTTGCCCAGGAAAGGAATTCTGGCAGAATTCTCAAAGAGCATGGAAGCAGAGGCCGACTTCAGCAGCATCTCCACGAGAGCCTATCCAAAAAATGAACACCTTGAAGCTGGCTGCGAATACAGAGCTTAGGAGGAAAGCAGTACCCGCATGCTACGAATGTGATATCTGGATAGTGCCCAGAAAGGAATTCTGGCAGAATTCTGAAAGAGCATAGAAGCACAGGCCTTCACCTGCAGCACCTCCACGAGAGTCTATCCACAAAAGGAACACCTTGTAGCTGCCTGCTAATGCACAGCTTAGGAGCAAACGGGTACCCGCATTCTACGAATGTGATATCTGGATGGTGCACAGAAAAGGAATTCTGACAGCCTTCTCAAAGTGCATAAAAGCAGAGGCTGACTTTGGCCGCATCTCCACGAGAGTCTATCCACAAAAGGAACACTTTTTTTTTTTTTTTTTTTTTTTTTTTTTTTGCGGTATGCGGGCCTCTCACTGTTGTGTCCTCTCCCGTTGCGGAGCACAGGCTCCGGACGCGCAGGCCCAGCGGCCATGGCTCACGGGCTTAGTTGCTCCGCGGCATGTGGGATCTTCCCGGACCAGGGCACGAACCCGTGTCTCCTGCATTCGCAGGCGGATTCTCAACCACTGCGCCACCAGGGAAGCCCACAAAAGGAACACTTTTAAGCTGCCTGCGAATGCAGAGACTTGGAGGAAAGCAGTACCCGCATGCTACGAATGTTATATATAGATGGTGCCCAGGAATAGAAATGTGGCAGAATTCTGAAAGAGCATAGAAGCACAGGCCGTCACCAGCAGCACCTTCACGAGAGTCTATCCACAAAAGGAAAACCTTGAAGCTGGCTGCGAATGCAGAGCTTAGGAGGAAAGCTGTCACCGCATGCTACGAATTTGATATCTGGATGGTGCCCAGGAAAGGAATTCTGGCAGAATTCTCAAAGAGCATAGAAGCAGAGGCCGACTTCAGGAGCATCTCCACGAGAGCCTATCCAAAAAAGGAACACCTTGAAGCTGGCTGCGAATACAGAGCTTAGGAGGAAAGCAGTACCCGCATGCTACGAATGTGATATCTGGACGGTGCCCAGGAAAGGAATTCTGGCAGAATTCAGAAAGAGCATAGAAGCAGAGCCCGTCTCCACCAGCATCTCCACGAGAGTCTATCCATAAAAGGAACACCTTGTAGCTGCCTAAGAATGCAAAGCTTAGGAGCAAACTAGTACCCGCATTCTACGAATGTGATATCTGGATGGTGCACAGGAAAGGAAATCTGACAGCCTTCTCAAAGAGCATAGAAGCAGAGGCTGACTTCAGCAGCATCTCCACGAGAGTCTATCCACAAAAGGAACACCATGAAGCTGGCTGCGAATGCAGAGCATAGGAGGAAAGCAGTACCCGCATGCTACGAATGTGATATCTGGATGGTGCACAAGAAAGGAATTCTGTCAGCCTTCTCAAAGAGCATAGAAGCAGAGGGTGACTTCAGCAGCATCTCCACGAGAGTCTATCCACAAAAGGAACACCTTGTAGCTGCCTGCGTATGCACAGCTTAGGAGCAAACTAGTACCCGCATTCTACGAATGTGATATCTGGAAGGTGCACATGAAAGGAATTCTGACAGCCTTCTCAAAGAGCATAGAAGCAGAGGCTGACTTAAGCAGCATCTCCAGGAGAGTCTATGCACAAAAGGAACACCTAGAAGCTGGCTGCAAATGCAGAGCTTAGGAGGAAAGCAGTAACTGCATGCTGCC
Organism: Kogia breviceps; assembly: GCF_026419965.1. Classification (NCBI taxonomy): domain Eukaryota; kingdom Metazoa; phylum Chordata; class Mammalia; order Artiodactyla; family Physeteridae; genus Kogia; species Kogia breviceps. Next base: position 18,197,644 of record NC_081322.1, read on the forward strand.
AATGTGATATCTGGATGGTGCCCAGGAAAGGAATTCTGGAAGAATTCTGAAAGAACATAGAGGCACAGGCCGTCTCCAGCAGCACCTCCACGAGAGTCTATCCACAAAAGGAAAACCTTGAAGCTGGCTGCGAATGCACAGCTTTGGAGGAAAGCAGAACCCGCATGCTACGAATTTGATATCTGGATGGTGCCCAAGAAAGGAATTCTGGCAGAATTCTCAAAGAGCATAGAAGCAGAGGAAGAATTCAGCAGCATCTCCACGAGAGTCTATCCACAAAAGGAACATCTTGTAGCTGCCTGGGAATGCACAGCTTAGGAGCAAACTACTACCGGCATTCTACGAAAGTGATATCTGGATGGTGCACAGGAAAGGAAATCTGACAGCCTTCTCAAAGAGCATAGAAGCAGAGGCTGACTTCAGCAGCATCTCCAGAAGAGTCTATGCACAAAAGGAACACCTAGAAGCTGGCTGCAAATGCAGAGCTTAGGAGGAAAGCAGTACCCGCATGCTACGAATTTGATATCTGGATGGTGCCCAGGAAAGGAATTCTGGAAGAATTCTCAAAGTGCATAGAAGCTGAGGCCGACTTCAGCAACATCTCCACGAGAGTCTATACAAAAAAGGTACACCTTGAAGCTGGCTGCGAATACAGAGCTTAGGAGGAAAGCAGTACCCGCATGCTACGAATGTGATATCTGGATGTTGCCCAGGAAAGGAATTCTGGCAGAATTCTGAAAGACCATAGAAGGAGAGCCCGTCTCCAGCAGCATCTCCACGAGAGTCTATCCACAAAAGGAACACGTTGTAGCTGCCTGCGAATGCACAGCTTAGGAGGAAAGCAGTACCTGCATGTTACGAATGTGATATCTGGATGGTGCACAGGAAAGGAATTCTGACAGCCTTCTCAAAGAACATAGAAGCAGAGGCTGACTTCAGTAACATCTCCACGAGAGTCTATCCACAAAAGGAACACCTTGAAGCTGGCTGCGAATGCAGAGCTTAGGAGGAAAGCAGTACCGGCATGCTACGAATGTGACATCTGGATGTTGCCCAGGAATGGAATTCTGGCAGAATTCTGAAAGAGAATAGAAGCACAGGCCGTTTCCAGCAGCACCTCCACTAGAGTCTATCCACAAAAGGAACACCTTGACGCAGCCTGCGAATGCAGAGCTTAAGAGGAAAGCAGTACCCGCATGCTACGAATTTTATATCTGGATGGTGCCCAGGAAAGGAATTCTGGCAGAAATCTCAAACAGCATAGAAGCAGAGGCCGACTTCAGCAGCATCTCCAAAAGAGTCTATCCACAAAAGGAACACCTTGAAGCTGGCTGCGAATGCAGATCTTAGGAGGAAAGCAGTCCCAGCATGTTACGAATGTGATATCTGGATGGTGCCCCGGAAAGGAATTCTTGCAGAATTCTGAAAGAGCATAGAAGCAGAGCCCGTCTGCAGCAGCATCTCCACGAGAGTTTATCCACAAAAGGAACACCTTGATGCTGCCTGCGAATGCACAGCTAAGGAGGAAAGCAGTACCTGCATGCTACGAATGTGATATCTGGATGGTGCACAGGAAAGGAATTCTGACAGCCTTCTCAAAGAGCATAGAAGCAGAGCCCGTCTCCAGCAGCATCTCCACGAGAGTCTATCCACAAAAGGAACACCTTGTAGCTGCCTGCTAATGCACAGCTTAGGAGCAAACTGGTACCCGCATTCTACGAATGTGATATCTGGTTGGTGTACAGGAAAGGAATTCTGAAAGCCTTATCAAAGTGCATAGAGGCAGAGGCTGACATCAGCAGCATCTCCATGAGAGTCTATCCACAAAAGGAACACCTTTAAGCTGGCTGCGAATGCAGAGCCTAGGAGGAAAGCAGTACCCGCATGCTACGAATGTTATATCTACATGGAACCAGGAATAGAATTCTGGCAGAATTCTGAATGAGCATAGAAGCACAGGCCGTCACCAGCAGCACCTCCACGAGAGTCTATCCACAAAAGGAACACCTTGAAGCTAGCTGCGAAGGCAGAGCTTAGGAGGAAAGCAGTACCTGCATGCTACGAATTTGATATCTGGATGGTGCCCAGGAAAGGAATTCTGGAAGAATTCTCAAAGAGCATGGAAGCAGAGGCCGACATCAGCCGCATCTGCACGAGAGCCTATCCAAAAAATGAACACCTTGAAGCTGGCTGCGAATACAGAGCTTAGGAGGAAAGCAGTACCCGCATGCTACGAATGTGATATCTGGATGGTGCCCAGGAAAGGAATTCTGGCAGAATTCAGAAAGAGCATAGAAGCAGAGCCCGTCTCCACCAGCATCTCCACGAGAGTCTATCCACAAAAGGAACACCTTGTAGCTGCCTGCTAATGCACAGCTTCGGAGCAAACTGGTACCCGCAGTATACGAATATGATCTCTGGATGGTGCACAGGAAAGGAATTCTGACAGCCTTCTCAAAGTGCATAGAAGCAGAGGCTGACTTCAGCAGCATCTCCACGAGAGTCTATCCACAAAAGGAAAACCTTTAATCTGCCTGCGAATGCAGAGCCTAGGAGGAAGGCAGTACCCGCCTGCTACGAATGTTATATCTAGATGGTGCCCAGGAATAGAATTCTGGCAGAATTCTGAAAGAGCATAGAAGCACAGGCCGTCACCTGCAGCACCTCCACGAGAGTCTATCCACAAAAGGAACACCTTGTAGCTGCCTGCGTATGCACAGCTTAGGAGCAAACTAGTACCCGCATTCTACGAAAGGGATATGTGGATGGTGCACAGGAAAGGAATTCTGACAGCCTTCTCAAAGAGCATAGAAGCAGAGGCCGACTTCAGCAGCATCTCCACGAGAGACTATCGAAAAAATAACACCTTGAAGCTGCCTGCGAATACAGAGCTTATGAGGAAAGCAGTACCCGCATGCTACGAATGTGATATCTGGATGGTGCCAAGGAAAGGAATTCTGGCAGAATTCTGAAAGAGCATAGAAGCAGAGCCCATCTCCAGCAGCATCTCCACGAGAGTCTATCCACAAAAGGAACAGCTTGTAGCTGCCTGCTAATGCACAGCTTAGGAGCAAACTTGTACCCGCATTCTACGAATGTGATATCTGGAAGGTGCACATGAAAGGAATTCTGACAGCCTTCTCAAAGAGCATAGAAGCAGAGGCTGACTTCAGCAGCATCTCCAGAAGACTCTATGCACAAAAGGAACACCTAGAAGCTGGCTGCAAATGCAGAGCTTAGGTGGAAAGCAGTACACGCATGCTGCGAATGTGATATCTGGATGGTGCCCAGGAAAGGAATTCTGGCAGAATTATGAAAGAGCATAGAGGCACAGGCCGTCTCCAGCAGCACCTCCACGAGAGTCTATCCACAGAAGGAACACCTTGAAGCTGGCTGCGAATGCAGAGCTTAGGAGAAAAGCAGTCCCAGCATGTTACGAATGTGATATCTGGATGGTGCCCCGGAAAGGAATTCTTGCAGAATTCTGAAAGAGCATAGAAGCAGAGCCCGTCTGCAGCAGCATCTCCACGAGAGTCTATCCACAAAAGGAGCACCTTGAAGCTGGCTGCGAATGCACACCTTTGGAGGAAAGCAGTACCCGCATGCTACGAATTTGATATCTGGATGGTGCCCGAGAAGGGAATTCTGGCAGAGTTCTCAAAGAGCATAGAAGCAGAGGCCGACTTCAGCACCATCTCCACGAGAGTCTATCCACAAAAGGCACACCTTGTGGCTGCCTGGGAATGCACAGCTTAGGAGCAAACTACTACCCGCATTCTACGAATGTGATATCTGGATGGTGCACAGGAAAGGAAAATTGACAGCCTTCTCAAAGAGCATAGAAGCAGAGGCTGACTTCAGCAGCATCTCCACGAGAGTCTATCCACAAAAGGAACACCTTGAAGCTGGCTGCGAATGCAGAGCATAGGAGGAAAGCAGTACCCGCATGCTACGAATGTGATATCTGGATGGTGCACAGGAAAGGAATTCTGACAGCCTTCTCAAAGAGCATAGAAGCAGAGGGTGACTTCAGCAGCATCTCCACGAGAGTCTATCCACAAAAGGAACACCTTGTAGCTGCCTGCGTATGCACAGCTTAGGAGCAAACTAGTACCCGCATTCTACGAATGTGATATCTGGAAGCTGCACAGGAAAGGAATTCTGACAGCCTTCTCAAAGAGCATAGAAGCAGAGGCTGACTTCAGCAGCATCTCCAGAAGAGTCTATGCACAAAAGGAACACCTAGAAGCTGGCTGCAAATGCAGAGCTTAGGAGGAAGGCAGTACCCGCATGCTACGAATGTGATATCTGGATGGTGCCCAGGAAAGGAATTCTGGAAGAATTCTCAAAGTGCATAGAAGCTGAGGCCGACTTCAACAACATCTCCACGAGAGTCTATACAAAAAAGGAACACCTTGAAGCTGGCTGAGAATACAGAGCTTAGGAGGAAAGCAGTACCCGCATGCTACGAATGTGATATCTGGATGTTGCCCAGGAAAGGAATTCTGGCAGAATTCTGAAAGACCATAGAAGGAGAGCCCGTCTCCAGCAGCATCTCCACGAGAGTCTATCCACAAAAGGAACACGTTGTAGCTGCCTGCGAATGCACAGCTTAGGAGGAAAGCAGTACCTGCATGTTACGAATGTGATATCTGGATGGTGCACAGGAAAGGAATTCTGACAGCCTTCTCAAAGAACATAGAAGCAGAGGCTGACTTCAGTAACATCTCCACGAGAGTCTATCCACAAAAGGAACACCTTGAAGCTGGCTTCGAATGCAGAGCTTAGGAGGAAAGCAGTACCGGCATGCTACGAATGTGATATCTGGATGTTGCCCAGGAATGGAATTCTGGCAGAATTCTGAAAGAGAATAGAAGCACAGGCCGACTTCAGCAGCATCTCCAAGAGAGTCTATCCACAAAAGGAACACCTTGAAGCTGGCTACGAAGGCAGAGCTTAGGAGGAAAGCAGTACACGCATGCTACGAATGTAATATCTGGATGGTGCCCAGGAAAGGAATTCTGGCAGAATTCTGAAAGAGCATATAAGCAGAGCCGGTCTCCAGCACCATCTCCACGAGACTCTATCCACAAAAGGAACACCTTGTAGCTGACTGCTAATGCACATCTTCGGAGCCAAGTATTACCAGCATGCTACGAATGTGAAATCTGGATGGTGCCCAGGAAAGGAATGCTGACAGCCTTCTCAAACAGCATAGAAGCAGAGGCTGACTTCAGCAGCATCTCCATGAGAGTCTATGCACAAAAGGAACACCTTGAACCTGGCTGATAATGCAGAGCTTAGGTGGAAAGCAGTACCCGCATGCTTCGAATGTGAATATCTGGATGGTGCCCAGGAAAGGAATTCTGGCAGAATTCTGAGAGAGCATAGAAGCACAGGCCGTCTCCAGCAGCACCTCCACGAGAGTCTATCCACAAAAGGAACACCTTGAACCTGGCTGCGAATGCAGATCTTAGGAGAAAATCAGTCCCAACATGTTGCGAATGTGATATCTGGATGGTGCCCCGGAAAGGAATTCTTGCAGAATTCTGAAAGAGCATAGAAGCAGGGCCCGTCTGTAGCAGCATCTCGACGAGAATTTTTCCACAAAAGGAACACCTTGATGCTGCCTGCGAATGCACAGCTAAGGAGGAAAGCAGTACCTGCATGCTACGAATGTGATATCTGGATGGTGCACAGGAAAGGAATTCTGACAGCCTTCTCAAAGAGCATAGAAGCAGAGCCCGTCTCCAGCAGCATCTCCACGAGAGTCTATCCACAAAAGGAACACCTTGTAGCTGCCTGCTAATGCACAGCTTAGGAGCAAACTGGTACCCGCATTCTACGAATGTGATATCTGGATGGTGTACAGGAAAGGAACTCTGACAGCCTTCTCAAAGTGCATAGAGGCAGAGGCTGAGTTCAGCAGCATCTCCATGAGAGTCTATCCACAAAAGGAACACTTTTAAGCTGCCTGCAAATGCAGAGCCTAGGAGGAAAGCAGTACTCGCATGCTACGAATGTTATATCTTGATGGTACCCAGGAATAGAATTCTGGCAGAATTCTGAAAGAGCATAGAAGCACAGGCCGTCACCAGCAGCACCTCCACGAAAGTCTATCCACAAAAGGAACACCTTGAAGCTGGCTGCGAATGCAGAGCTTAGGAGGAAAGCAGTACCCGCATGCTACGAATTTGATATCTGGATGTTGCCCAGGAAAGGAATTCTGGCAGAATTCTCAAAGAGCATGGAAGCAGAGGCCGACTTCAGCAGCATCTCCACGAGAGCCTATCCAAAAAATGAACACCTTGAAGCTGGCTGCGAATACAGAGCTTAGGAGGAAAGCAGTACCCGCATGCTACGAATGTGATATCTGGATAGTGCCCAGAAAGGAATTCTGGCAGAATTCTGAAAGAGCATAGAAGCACAGGCCTTCACCTGCAGCACCTCCACGAGAGTCTATCCACAAAAGGAACACCTTGTAGCTGCCTGCTAATGCACAGCTTAGGAGCAAACGGGTACCCGCATTCTACGAATGTGATATCTGGATGGTGCACAGAAAAGGAATTCTGACAGCCTTCTCAAAGTGCATAAAAGCAGAGGCTGACTTTGGCCGCATCTCCACGAGAGTCTATCCACAAAAGGAACACTTTTTTTTTTTTTTTTTTTTTTTTTTTTTGCGGTATGCGGGCCTCTCACTGTTGTGTCCTCTCCCATTGCGGAGCACAGGCTCCGGACGCGCAGGCCCAGCGGCCATGGCTCACGGGCTTAGTTGCTCCGCGGCATGTGGGATCTTCCCGGACCAGGGCACGAACCCGTGTCTCCTGCATTCGCAGGCGGATTCTCAACCACTGCGCCACCAGGGAAGCCCACAAAAGGAACACTTTTAAGCTGCCTGCGAATGCAGAGACTTGGAGGAAAGCAGTACCCGCATGCTACGAATGTTATATATAGATGGTGCCCAGGAATAGAAATGTGGCAGAATTCTGAAAGAGCATAGAAGCACAGGCCGTCACCAGCAGCACCTTCACGAGAGTCTATCCACAAAAGGAAAACCTTGAAGCTGGCTGCGAATGCAGAGCTTAGGAGGAAAGCTGTCACCGCATGCTACGAATTTGATATCTGGATGGTGCCCAGGAAAGGAATTCTGGCAGAATTCTCAAAGAGCATAGAAGCAGAGGCCGACTTCAGGAGCATCTCCACGAGAGCCTATCCAAAAAAGGAACACCTTGAAGCTGGCTGCGAATACAGAGCTTAGGAGGAAAGCAGTACCCGCATGCTACGAATGTGATATCTGGACGGTGCCCAGGAAAGGAATTCTGGCAGAATTCAGAAAGAGCATAGAAGCAGAGCCCGTCTCCACCAGCATCTCCACGAGAGTCTATCCATAAAAGGAACACCTTGTAGCTGCCTAAGAATGCAAAGCTTAGGAGCAAACTAGTACCCGCATTCTACGAATGTGATATCTGGATGGTGCACAGGAAAGGAAATCTGACAGCCTTCTCAAAGAGCATAGAAGCAGAGGCTGACTTCAGAAGCATCTCCACGAGAGTCTATCCACAAAAGGAACACCATGAAGCTGGCTGCGAATGCAGAGCATAGGAGGAAAGCAGTACCCGCATGCTACGAATGTGATATCTGGATGGTGCACAAGAAAGGAATTCTGTCAGCCTTCTCAAAGAGCATAGAAGCAGAGGGTGACTTCAGCAGCATCTCCACGAGAGTCTATCCACAAAAGGAACACCTTGTAGCTGCCTGCGTATGCACAGCATAGGAGCAAACTAGTACCCGCATTCTACGAATGTGATATCTGGAAGGTGCACATGAAAGGAATTCTGACAGCCTTCTCAAAGAGCATAGAAGCAGAGGCTGACTTCAGCAGCATCTCCAGGAGAGTCTATGCACAAAAGGAACACCTAGAAGCTGGCTGCAAATGCAGAGCTTAGGAGGAAAGCAGTAACTGCATGCTGCCAATGTGATATCTGGATGGTGCCCAGGAAAGGAATTCTGGAAGAATTCTGAAAGAACATAGAGGCACAGGCCGTCTCCAGCAGCACCTCCACGAGAGTCTATCCACAAAAGGAAAACCTTGAAGCTGGCTGCGAATACAGAGCTTAGGAGGAAAGCAGTCCCAGCATGTTAAGAATGTGATATCTGGATGGTGCCCCGGAAAGGAATTCTTGCAGAATTCTGAAAGAGCATAGAAGCAGAGCCCGTCTGCAGCAGCATCTCCACGAGAGTCTATCCACAAAAGGAACACCTTGAAGCTGGCTGCGAATGCACAGCTTTGGAGGAAAGCAGAACCCGCATGCTACGAATTTGATATCTGGATGGTGCCCAAGAAAGGAATTCTGGCAGAATTCTCAAAGAGCATAGAAGCAGAGGAAGAATTCAGCAGCATCTCCACGAGAGTCTATCCACAAAAGGAACATCTTGTAGCTGCCTGGGAATGCACAGCTTAGGAGCAAACTACTACCGGCATTCTACGAAAGTGATATCTGGATGGTGCACAGGAAAGGAAATCTGACAGCCTTCTCAAAGAGCATAGAAGCAGAGGCTGACTTCAGCAGCATCTCCAGAAGAGTCTATGCACAAAAGGAACACCTAGAAGCTGGCTGCAAATGCAGAGCTTAGGAGGAAAGCAGTACCCGCATGCTACGAATTTGATATCTGGATGGTGCCCAGGAAAGGAATTCTGGAAGAATTCTCAAAGTGCATAGAAGCTGAGGCCGACTTCAGCAACATCTCCACGAGAGTCTATACAAAAAAGGTACACCTTGAAGCTGGCTGCGAATACAGAGCTTAGGAGGAAAGCAGTACCCGCATGCTACGAATGTGATATCTGGATGTTGCCCAGGAAAGGAATTCTGGCAGAATTCTGAAAGACCATAGAAGGAGAGCCCGTCTCCAGCAGCATCTCCACGAGAGTCTATCCACAAAAGGAACACGTTGTAGCTGCCTGCGAATGCACAGCTTAGGAGGAAAGCAGTACCTGCATGTTACGAATGTGATATCTGGATGGTGCACAGGAAAGGAATTCTGACAGCCTTCTCAAAGAACATAGAAGCAGAGGCTGACTTCAGTAACATCTCCACGAGAGTCTATCCACAAAAGGAACACCTTGAAGCTGGCTGCGAATGCAGAGCTTAGGAGGAAAGCAGTACCGGCATGCTACGAATGTGACATCTGGATGTTGCCCAGGAATGGAATTCTGGCAGAATTCTGAAAGAGAATAGAAGCACAGGCCGTTTCCAGCAGCACCTCCACTAGAGTCTATCCACAAAAGGAACACCTTGACGCAGCCTGCGAATGCAGAGCTTAAGAGGAAAGCAGTACCCGCATGCTACAAATTTTATATCTGGATGGTGCCCAGGAAAGGAATTCTGGCAGAAATCTCAAACAGCATAGAAGCAGAGGCCGACTTCAGCAGCATCTCCAAAAGAGTCTATCCACAAAAGGAACACCTTGAAGCTGGCTGCGAATGCAGATCTTAGGAGGAAAGCAGTCCCAGCATGTTACGAATGTGATATCTGGATGGTGCCCCGGAAAGGAATTCTTGCAGAATTCTGAAAGAGCATAGAAGCAGAGCCCGTCTGCAGCAGCATCTCCACGAGAGTTTATCCACAAAAGGAACACCTTGATGCTGCCTGCGAATGCACAGCTAAGGAGGAAAGCAGTACCTGCATGCTACGAATGTGATATCTGGATGGTGCACAGGAAAGGAATTCTGACAGCCTTCTCAAAGAACATAGAAGCAGAGGCTGACTTCAGTAACATCTCCACGAGAGTCTATCCACAAAAGGAACACCTTGTAGCTGACTGCTAATGCACATCTTCGGAGCCAAGTATTACCAGCATGCTACGAATGTGAAATCTGGATGGTGCCCAGGAAAGGAATGCTGACAGCCTTCTCAAACAGCATAGAAGCAGAGGCTGACTTCAGCAGCATCTCCATGAGAGTCTATGCACAAAAGGAACACCTTGAACCTGGCTGATAATGCAGAGCTTAGGTGGAAAGCAGTACCCGCATGCTTCGAATGTGAATATCTGGATGGTGCCCAGGAAAGGAATTCTGGCAGAATTCTGAGAGAGCATAGAAGCACAGGCCGTCTCCAGCAGCACCTCCACGAGAGTCTATCCACAAAAGGAACACCTTGAACCTGGCTGCGAATGCAGATCTTAGGAGAAAATCAGTCCCAACATGTTACGAATGTGATATCTGGATGGTGCCCCGGAAAGGAATTCTTGCAGAATTCTGAAAGAGCATAGAAGCAGGGCCCGTCTGCAGCAGCATCTCGACGAGAATTTTTCCACAAAAGGAACACCTTGATGCTGCCTGCGAATGCACAGCTAAGGAGGAAAGCAGTACCTGCATGCTACGAATGTGATATCTGGATGGTGCACAGGAAAGGAATTCTGACAGCCTTCTCAAAGAGCATAGAAGCAGAGCCCGTCTTCAGCAGCATCTCCACGAGAGTCTATCCACAAAAGGAACACCTTGTAGCTGCCTGCTAATGCACAGCTTAGGAGCAAACTGGTACCCGCATTCTACGAATGTGATATCTGGATGGTGTACAGGAAAGAAACTCTGACAGCCTTCTCAAAGTGCATAGAGGCAGAGGCTGAGTTCAGCAGCATCTCCATGAGAGTCTATCCACAAAAGGAACACTTTTAAGCTGCCTGCAAATGCAGAGCCTAGGAGGAAAGCAGTACTCGCAGGCTACGAATGTTATATCTTGATGGTACCCAGGAATAGAATTCTGGCAGAATTCTGAAAGAGCATAGAAGCACAGGCCGTCACCAGCAGCACCTCCACGAAAGTCTATCCACAAAAGGAACACCTTGAAGCTGGCTGCGAATGCAGAGCTTAGGAGGAAAGCAGTACCCGCATGCTACGAATTTGATATCTGGATGTTGCCCAGGAAAGGAATTCTGGCAGAATTCTCAAAGAGCATGGAAGCAGAGGCCGACTTCAGCAGCATCTCCACGAGAGCCTATCCAAAAAATGAACACCTTGAAGCTGGCTGCGAATACAGAGCTTAGGAGGAAAGCAGTACCCGCATGCTACGAATGTGATATCTGGATAGTGCCCAGAAAGGAATACTGGCAGAATTCTGAAAGAGCATAGAAGCACAGGCCTTCACCTGCAGCACCTCCACGAGAGTCTATCCACAAAAGGAACACCTTGTAGCTGCCTGCTAATGCACAGCTTAGGAGCAAACGGGTACCCGCATTCTACGAATGTGATATCTGGATGGTGCACAGAAAAGGAATTCTGACAGCCTTCTCAAAGTGCATAAAAGCAGAGGCTGACTTTGGCCGCATCTCCACGAGAGTCTATCCACAAAAGGAACCCTTTTTTTTTTTTTTTTTTTTTTTTTTTTTGCGGTATGCGGGCCTCTCACTGTTGTGTCCTCTCCCGTTGCGGAGCACAGGCTCCGGACGCGCAGGCCCAGCGGCCATGGCTCACGGGCTTAGTTGCTCCGCGGCATGTGGGATCTTCCCGGACCAGGGCACGAACCCGTGTCTCCTGCATTCGCAGGCGGATTCTCAACCACTGCGCCACCAGGGAAGCCCACAAAAGGAACACTTTTAAGCTGCCTGCGAATGCAGAGACTTGGAGGAAAGCAGTACCCGCATGCTACGAATGTTATATATAGATGGTGCCCAGGAATAGAAATGTGGCAGAATTCTGAAAGAGCATAGAAGCACAGGCCGTCACCAGCAGCACCTTCACGAGAGTCTATCCACAAAAGGAAAACCTTGAAGCTGGCTGCGAATGCAGAGCTTAGGAGGAAAGCTGTCACCGCATGCTACGAATTTGATATCTGGATGGTGCCCAGGAAAGGAATTCTGGCAGAATTCTCAAAGAGCATAGAAGCAGAGGCCGACTTCAGGAGCATCTCCACGAGAGCCTATCCAAAAAAGGAACACCTTGAAGCTGGCTGCGAATACAGAGCTTAGGAGGAAAGCAGTACCCGCATGCTACGAATGTGATATCTGGACGGTGCCCAGGAAAGGAATTCTGGCAGAATTCAGAAAGAGCATAGAAGCAGAGCCCGTCTCCACCAGCATCTCCACGAGAGTCTATCCATAAAAGGAACACCTTGTAGCTGCCTAAGAATGCAAAGCTTAGGAGCAAACAAGTACCCGCATTCTACGAATGTGATATCTGGATGGTGCACAGGAAAGGAAATCTGACAGCCTTCTCAAAGAGCATAGAAGCAGAGGCTGACTTCAGCAGCATCTCCACGAGAGTCTATCCACAAAAGGAACACCATGAAGCTGGCTGCGAATGCAGAGCATAGGAGGAAAGCAGTACCCGCATGCTACGAATGTGATATCTGGATGGTGCACAAGAAAGGAATTCTGTCAGCCTTCTCAAAGAGCATAGAAGCAGAGGGTGACTTCAGCAGCATCTCCACGAGAGTCTATCCACAAAAGGAACACCTTGTAGCTGCCTGCGTATGCACAGCTTAGGAGCAAACTAGTACCCGCATTCTACGAATGTGATATCTGGAAGGTGCACATGAAAGGAATTCTGACAGCCTTCTCAAAGAGCATAGAAGCAGAGGCTGACTTCAGCAGCATCTCCAGGAGAGTCTATGCACAAAAGGAACACCTAGAAGCTGGCTGCAAATGCAGAGCTTAGGAGGAAAGCAGTAACTGCATGCTGCCAATGTGATATCTGGATGGTGCCCAGGAAAGGAATTCTGGAAGAATTCTGAAAGAACATAGAGGCACAGGCCGTCTCCAGCAGCACCTCCACGAGAGTCTATCCACAAAAGGAACACCTTGAAGCTGGCTGCGAATGCACAGCTTTGGAGGAAAGCAGAACCCGCATGCTACGAATTTGATATCTGGATGGTGCCCAAGAAAGGAATTCTGGCAGAATTCTCAAAGAGCATAGAAGCAGAGGAAGAATTCAGCAGCATCTCCACGAGAGTCTATCCACAAAAGGAACATCTTGTAGCTGCCTGGGAATGCACAGCTTAGGAGCAAACTACTACCGGCATTCTACGAAAGTGATATCTGGATGGTGCACAGGAAAGGAAATCTGACAGCCTTCTCAAAGAGCATAGAAGCAGAGGCTGACTTCAGCAGCATCTCCAGAAGAGTCTATGCACAAAAGGAACACCTAGAAGCTGGCTGCAAATGCAGAGCTTAGGAGGAAAGCAGTACCCGCATGCTACGAATTTGATATCTGGATGGTGCCCAGGAAAGGAATTCTGGAAGAATTCTCAAAGTGCATAGAAGCTGAGGCCGACTTCAGCAACATCTCCACGAGAGTCTATACAAAAAAGGTACACCTTGAAGCTGGCTGCGAATACAGAGCTTAGGAGGAAAGCAGTACCCGCATGCTACGAATGTGATATCTGGATGTTGCCCAGGAAAGGAATTCTGGCAGAATTCTGAAAGACCATAGAAGGAGAGCCCGTCTCCAGCAGCATCTCCACGAGAGTCTATCCACAAAAGGAACACGTTGTAGCTGCCTGCGAATGCACAGCTTAGGAGGAAAGCAGTACCTGCATGTTACGAATGTGATATCTGGATGGTGCACAGGAAAGGAATTCTGACAGCCTTCTCAAAGAACATAGAAGCAGAGGCTGACTTCAGTAACATCTCCACGAGAGTCTATCCACAAAAGGAACACCTTGAAGCTGGCTGCGAATGCAGAGCTTAGGAGGAAAGCAGTACCGGCATGCTACGAATGTGACATCTGGATGTTGCCCAGGAATGGAATTCTGGCAGAATTCTGAAAGAGAATAGAAGCACAGGCCGTTTCCAGCAGCACCTCCACTAGAGTCTATCCACAAAAGGAACACCTTGACGCAGCCTGCGAATGCAGAGCTTAAGAGGAAAGCAGTACCCGCATGCTACGAATTTTATATCTGGATGGTGCCCAGGAAAGGAATTCTGGCAGAAATCTCAAACAGCATAGAAGCAGAGGCCGACTTCAGCAGCATTTCCAAAAGAGTCTATCCACAAAAGGAACACCTTGAAGCTGGCTGCGAATGCAGATCTTAGGAGGAAAGCAGTCCCAGCATGTTACGAATGTGATATCTGGATGGTGCCCCGGAAAGGAATTCTTGCAGAATTCTGAAAGAGCATAGAAGCAGAGCCCGTCTGCAGCAGCATCTCCACGAGAGTTTATCCACAAAAGGAACACCTTGATGCTGCCTGCGAATGCACAGCTAAGGAGGAAAGCAGTACCTGCATGCTACGAATGTGATATCTGGATGGTGCACAGGAAAGGAATTCTGACAGCCTTCTCAAAGAGCATAGAAGCAGAGCCCGTCTCCAGCAGCATCTCCACGAGAGTCTATCCACAAAAGGAACACCTTGTAGCTGCCTGCTAATGCACAGCTTAGGAGCAAACTGGTACCCGCATTCTACGAATGTGATATCTGGTTGGTGTACAGGAAAGGAATTCTGAAAGCCTTATCAAAGTGCATAGAGGCAGAGGCTGACATCAGCAGCATCTCCATGAGAGTCTATCCACAAAAGGAACACCTTTAAGCTGGCTGCGAATGCAGAGCCTAGGAGGAAAGCAGTACCCGCATGCTACGAATGTTATATCTACATGGAACCAGGAATAGAATTCTGGCAGAATTCTGAATGAGCATAGAAGCACAGGCCGTCACCAGCAGCACCTCCACGAGAGTCTATCCACAAAAGGAACACCTTGAAGCTAGCTGCGAAGGCAGAGCTTAGGAGGAAAGCAGTACCTGCATGCTACGAATTTGATATCTGGATGGTGCCCAGGAAAGGAATTCTGGAAGAATTCTCAAAGAGCATGGAAGCAGAGGCCGACATCAGCCGCATCTGCACGAGAGCCTATCCAAAAAATGAACACCTTGAAGCTGGCTGCGAATACAGAGCTTAGGAGGAAAGCAGTACCCGCATGCTACGAATGTGATATCTGGATGGTGCCCAGGAAAGGAATTCTGGCAGAATTCAGAAAGAGCATAGAAGCAGAGCCCGTCTCCACCAGCATCTCCACGAGAGTCTATCCACAAAAGGAACACCTTGTAGCTGCCTGCTAATGCACAGCTTCGGAGCAAACTGGTACCCGCAGTATACGAATATGATCTCTGGATGGTGCACAGGAAAGGAATTCTGACAGCCTTCTCAAAGTGCATAGAAGCAGAGGCTGACTTCAGCAGCATCTCCACGAGAGTCTATCCACAAAAGGAAAACCTTTAAGCTGCCTGCGAATGCAGAGCCTAGGAGGAAGGCAGTACCCGCCTGCTACGAATGTTATATCTAGATGGTGCCCAGGAATAGAATTCTGGCAGAATTCTGAAAGAGCATAGAAGCACAGGCCGTCACCTGCAGCACCTCCACGAGAGTCTATCCACAAAAGGAACACCTTGTAGCTGCCTGCGTATGCACAGCTTAGGAGCAAACTAGTGCCCGCATTCTACGAAAGGGATATGTGGATGGTGCACAGGAAAGGAATTCTGACAGCCTTCTCAAAGAGCATAGAAGCAGAGGCCGACTTCAGCAGCATCTCCACGAGAGACTATCGAAAAAATAACACCTTGAAGCTGCCTGCGAATACAGAGCTTATGAGGAAAGCAGTACCCGCATGCTACGAATGTGATATCTGGATGGTGCCAAGGAAAGGAATTCTGGCAGAATTCTGAAAGAGCATAGAAGCAGAGCCCATCTCCAGCAGCATCTCCACGAGAGTCTATCCACAAAAGGAACAGCTTGTAGCTGCCTGCTAATGCACAGCTTAGGAGCAAACTTGTACCCGCATTCTACGAATGTGATATCTGGAAGGTGCACATGAAAGGAATTCTGACAGCCTTCTCAAAGAGCATAGAAGCAGAGGCTGACTTCAGCAGCATCTCCAGAAGAGTCTATGCACAAAAGGAACACCTAGAAGCTGGCTGCAAATGCAGAGCTTAGGTGGAAAGCAGTACACGCATGCTGCGAATGTGATATCTGGATGGTGCCCAGGAAAGGAATTCTGGCAGAATTATGAAAGAGCATAGAGGCACAGGCCGTCTCCAGCAGCACCTCCACGAGAGTCTATCCACAGAAGGAACACCTTGAAGCTGGCTGCGAATGCAGAGCTTAGGAGGAAAGCAGTCCCAGCATGTTACGAATGTGATATCTGGATGGTGCCCCGGAAAGGAATTCTTGCAGAATTCTGAAAGAGCATAGAAGCAGAGCCCGTCTGCAGCAGCATCTCCACGAGAGTCTATCCACAAAAGGAGCACCTTGAAGCTGGCTGCGAATGCACACCTTTGGAGGAAAGCAGTACCCGCATGCTACGAATTTGATATCTGGATGGTGCCCGAGAAGGGAATTCTGGCAGAGTTCTCAAAGAGCATAGAAGCAGAGGCCGACTTCAGCACCATCTCCACGAGAGTCTATCCACAAAAGGCACACCTTGTGGCTGCCTGGGAATGCACAGCTTAGGAGCAAACTACTACCCGCATTCTACGAATGTGATATCTGGATGGTGCACAGGAAAGGAAAATTGACAACCTTCTCAAAGAGCATAGAAGCAGAGGCTGACTTCAGCAGCATCTCCACGAGAGCCTATCCAAAAAAGGAACATCTTGAAGCTGGCTGCGAATACAGAGCTTAGGAGGAAAGCAGTATCCGCATGCTATGAATGAGATATCTGGATGGTGTCCAGGAAAGGATTTCTGGCAGAATTCTGAAAGAGCATAGAAGCAGAACCCGTCTCCACCAGCATCTCCACGAGAGTCTATCCACAAAAGGAACACCTTGTAGCTGCCTGCTAATGCACAGCTTAGGAGCAAACTGGTACGCGCATTCTACGAATGTGATCTCTGGATAGTGCACAGGAAAGGAATTCTGACAGCTTTCTCAAAGTGCATAGAAGCAGAGGCTGATTTCAGCAGCATCT
Organism: Kogia breviceps; assembly: GCF_026419965.1. NCBI lineage: Eukaryota > Metazoa > Chordata > Mammalia > Artiodactyla > Physeteridae > Kogia > Kogia breviceps. The sequence goes on from NC_081322.1 coordinate 18,214,535, forward strand.
CCACGAGAGTCTATCTACAAAAGGAACACTTTTAAGCTGTCTGCGAATGCAGAGACTAGGAGGAAAGCAGTACCCGCATGCTACGAATGTTATAGCTAGATGGTGCCAAGGAATAGGAATATGGCAGAATTCTGAAAGAGCATAGAAGCACAGGCCGTCACCAGCAGCACCTTCACGAGAGTCTATCCACAAAAGGAACACCTTGAAGCTGGCTGCGAATGCAGAGCTTAGGAGGAAAGCAGTCACCGCATGCTACGAATTTGATATCTGGATGGTGCCCAGGAAAGGAATTCTGGCAGAATTCTCAAAGAGCATAGAAGCAGAGGCCGACTTCAGCAGCATCTCCACGAGAGCCTATCCAAAAAAGAACACCTTGAAGCTGGCTGCGAATACAGAGCTTAGGAGGAAAGCAGTACCCGCATGCTATGAATGTGATATCTGGACGGTGCCCAGGAAAGGAATTCTGGCAGAATTCAGAAAGAGCATAGAAGCAGAGCCCGTCTCCACCAGCATCTCCACGAGAGTCTATCCACAAAAGGAACACCTTGTAGCTGCCTAAGAATGCACAGCTTAGGAGCAAATTGGAACCCGCATTCTATGAATGTGATATCTGGATGGTGCACAGGAAAGGAAATCTGACAGCCTTCTCAAAGAGCATAGAAGCAGAGGCTGACTTCAGCAGCATCTCCACGAGAGTCTATCCACAAAAGGAACACCATGAAGCTGGCTGCCAATGCAGAGCATAGGAGGAAAGCAGTACCCGCATGCTACGAATGTGATATCTGGATGGTGCACAGGAAACGAATTCTGACAGCCTTCTCAAAGAGCATAGAAGCAGAGGGTGACTTCAGCAGCATCTCCACGAGAGTCTATCCACATAAGGAACACCTTGTAGCTGCCTGCGTATGCACAGCTTAGGAGCAAACTAGTACCCGCATTCTACGACTGTGATATCCGGAAGGTGCACATGAAAGGAATTCTGACAGCCTTCTCAAAGAGCATAGAAGCAGAGGCTGACTTCAGCAGCATCTCCAGAAGAGTCTATGCACAAAAGGAACACCTAGAAGCTGGCTGCAAATGCAGAGCTTAGGTGGGAAGCAGTACGCGCATGCTGCGAATGTGATATCTGGATGGTGCCCAGGAAAGGAATTCTGGCAGAATTATGAAAGAGCATAAAGGCACAGGCCGTCTCCAGCAGCACTTCCACGAGAGTCTATCCACAGAAGGAACACCTTGAAGCTGGCTGCGAATGCACACCTTTGGAGGAAAGCAGTACCCGCATGCTACGAATTTGATATCTGGATGGTGCCCGAGAAGGGAATTCTGGCAGAATTCTCAAAGAGCATAGAAGCAGAGGCCGACTTCAGCAGCATCTCCACGAGAGTCTATCCACAAAAGGCACACCTTGTAGCTGCCTGCGAATGCACAGCTTAGGAGCAAACTACTATCCGCATTCTACGAATGTGATATCTGGATGGTGCACAGGAAAGGAAAACTGACAGCCTTCTCAAAGAGCATAGAAGCAGAGGCTGACTTCAGCAGCATCTCCACGAGAGTCTATCCACAAAAGGAACACCTTGAAGCTGGCTGCGAATGCAGAGCATAGGAGGAAAGCAGTACCCGCATGCTACGAATGTGATATCTGGATGGTGCACAGGAAACGAATTCTGACAGCCTTCTCAAAGAGCATAGCAGCAGAGGGTGACTTCAGCAGCATCTCCACGAGAGTCTATCCACAAAAGGAACACCTTGTAGCTGCCTGCGTATGCACAGCTTAGGAGCAAACTAGTACCCGCATTCTACGAATGGGATATGTGAATGGTCACAGGAAAGTAATTCTGACAGCCTTCTCAAAGTGCATAGAAGCAGAGGCTGACTTCAGCAGCATCTCCACGAGAGTCTATCCACAAAAGGAAAACCTATAAGCTGCCTGCGAATGCAGAGCCTAGGAGGAAAGCAGTACCCGCATGCTACGAATGATATATCTAGATGGTGCTCAGGAATAGAATTCTGGCAGAATGCTGAAAGAGCATACAAGCACAGGCCGTCTCCAGCAGCACCTCCACGAGAGGCTATCCACAAAAGGAACACCTTGAAGCTGGCTGCGAATGCAGAGCTTATGAGGACAGCAGTACCCGCATGCTACGAATTTGATATCTGGATGGTGCCCAGGAAAGGAATTCTGGCAGAATTCTCAAAGAGCATAGAAGCAGAGGCTGACTTCAGCAGCATCTCCACGAGAGTCTATCCACAAAAGGAACACCTTTAAGCTGCCTGCGAATGCAGAGCATAGGAGGAAAGCAGTACCCGCATGCTACGAATGTTATATCTAGATGGTGCCCAGGAATCGAATTCTGGCAGAATTCTGAAAGAGCATAGAAGCACAGGCCGTCTCCAGCAGCACCTCCACGAGAGTCAATCCACAAAAGGAACACCTTGAAGCTGGCTGCGAATGCAGAGCTTTGGAGGAAAGCAGTACCCGCATGCTACGAATTTTATATCTGGATGGTGCCCAGGAAAGGAATTCTGGCAGAAATCTCAAACAGCATAGAAGCAGAGCCTGACATCAGCAGCATCTCCATGAGAGTCTATGCACAAAAGGAACACCTTGATCCTGGCTGCTACTGCAGAGCCTAGGAGGAAAGCAGTACCCGCATGCTACGAATGTGATAACTGGATGGTGCCCAGGAAAGGAATTGTGGCAGAATTCTGAGAGAGCATATAAGCACAGGCCCTCTCCAGCAGTACCTCCACGAGCGTCTATCCACAAAAGGTACACCTTGAAGCTGGCTGCGAATGCAGAGCTTAGGAGGAAAGCAGTACCCGCATGCTACGAATTTGATATCTGGATGGTGCCCAGGAAAGGATTTCTGGCAGAATTCTCAAAGAGCATAGAAGCAGACGCCGACTTCATCAGCATCTCCATGAGAGTCTATCCACAAAAGGAACACCTTGTAGCTGCCTGCGAATGCACAGCTAAGGAGGAAAGCAGTACCTGCATGTTACGAATGTGATATCTGTATGGTGCACAGGAAAGGAATTCTGACAGCCTTCTCAAAGGGCATAGAAGCAGAGACCGTCTCCAACAGCATCTCCACGAGAGTCTATCCACAAAAGGAACTCCCTGTAGCTGCCTGCTAATGCACAGCATAGGAGCAAACTGGTACCCGCATGCTACGAATGTGATCTCTGGATGGTGCACAGGAAAGGAATTCTGACAGCCTTCTCAAAGAGCATAGAAGCAGAGGCTGACTTCAGCAGCATCTCCAGAAGAGTCTATGCACAAAAGTAACACCTAGAAGCTGGCTGCAAATGCAGAGCTTAGGAGGAAAGCAGAACCCGCATGCTACGAATTTGATATCTGGATGGTGCCCAGGAAAGGAATTCTGGAAGAATTCTCAAAGTGCATAGAAGTAGAGGCCGACTTCAGCAGCATCTCCACGAGAGTCTATCCAAATAACGAACACCTTGAAGCTGGCTGCGAATAAAGAGCTTAGGAGGAAAGCAGTACCCGCATTCTACGAATGTGATCTCTGGATGGTGCACAGGAAAGGAATTCTGACAGCCTTCTAGAAGAGCATAGAAGCAGAGGCTGACTTCAGCAGCATCTCCACGAGAGTCTATCCACAAAACGAACACCTTGAATCTGCCTGCGAATGCAGAGCCTAGGAGGAAAGCAGTACCCGCATGCTACGAATGATATATCTAGATGGTGCTCAGGAATAGAATTCTGGCAGAATGCTGAAAGAGCATACAAGCACAGGCCGTCTCCAGCAGCACCTCCACGAGAGGCTATCCACAAAAGGAACACCTTGAAGCTGGCTGCGAATGCAGAGCTTATGAGGACAGCAGTACCCGCATGCTACGAATTTGATATCTGGATGGTGCCCAGGAAAGGAATTCTGGCAGAATTCTCAAAGAGCATAGAAGCAGAGGCTGACTTTAGCAGCATCTCCACGAGAGGCTATCCACAAAAGGAACACCTTGAAGCTGCCTGCGAATGCAGAGCCTAGGAGGAAAGCAGTACCCGCATGCTACGAATGTGATATCTGGATGGTGCACAGGAAAGGAATTCTGGCAGAATTCTCAAAGAGCATAGAAGCAGAGGCCGACTTCAGCAGCATCTCCACGAGAGTCTATCCACAAAAGGAACACCTTGTAGCTGCCTGCGTATGCACAGCTTAGGAGCAAACTAGTACCTGCATTCTACGAAAGTGATATCTGGATGGTGCACAGGAAAGGAATTCTGACAGCCTTCTCAAAGAGCATAGAAGCAGAGGCTGACTTCAGCAGAATCTGCAGAAGAGTCTATGCACAAAAGTAACACCTAGAAGCTGGCTGCAAATGCAGAGCTTAGGAGGAAAGCAGTACCCGCATGCTACGAATTTGATATCTGGATGGTGCCCAGGAAAGGAATTCTGGAAGAATTCTCAAACTGCATAGAAGCAGAGGCCGACTTCAGCAGAATCTCCAAGAGAGTCTTTCCACAAAAGGAACACCTTGAAGCTGGCTGCGAAGGCAGGGCTTAGGAGGAAAGCAGTACATGCATGCTACGAATGTGATATCTGGATGGTGCCCAGGAAAGGAATTCTGGCAGAATTCTGAAAGCGCATATAAGCTGAGCCCGTCTCCTGCACCATCTCCACGAGACTGTATCCACAAAAGGAACACCTTGTAGCTGCCTGCTAATGCACATCTTCGGAGCCAAGTAGTACCAGCATGCTACGAATGTGAAATCTGGATGGTGCTCAGGAAAGGAATGCTGACAGCCTTCTCAAACAGCATAGAAGCAGAGGCTGACTTCAGCACCATCTCCATGAGAGTCTATGCACAAAAGGAACACCTTGATCGTGGCTGCTACTGCAGAGCTTAGGAGGAAAGCAGTACCCTCATGCTACGAATGTGATATCTGGATGGTGCCCAGGAAAGGAATTCTGGCAGAATTCTGAGAGAGCATAGAAGCACAGGCCCTCTCCAGCAGCACCTCACGAGAGTCAATCCACAAAAGGTACACCTTGAAGCTGGCTGCGAATGCAGAGCTTAGGAGGAAAGCAGTCCCAGCATGTTACGAATGTGATATCTGGATGGTGCCCCGGAAAGGAATTCTTGCAGAATTCTGAAAGAGCATAGAAGCAGGGCCCGTCTGCAGCAGCATCTCCACGAGAGTCTACCCACAAAAGGAACACCTTGTAGCTGCCTGCTAATGCACAGCTTAGGAGCAAACTGGTACCCGCATTCTACGAATGTGATATCTGGATGGTGCACAGGAAAGGAATTCTGACAGCCTTCTCAAAGTGCATAGAAGCAGAGGCTGACTTCAGCAGCATCTCCACGAGAGTCTATCCACAAAAGGAACACCTTTAAGCTGCCTGCGAATGCAGAGCATAGGAGGAAAGCAGTACCCGCATGCTACGAATGTTATATCTAGATGGTGCCCAGGAATCGAATTCTGGCAGAATTCTGAAAGAGCATAGAAGCACAGGCCGTCTCCAGCAGCACCTCCACGAGAGTCAATCCACAAAAGGAACACCTTGAAGCTGGCTGCGAATGCAGAGCATAGGAGGAAAGCAGTACCCGCATGCTACGAATGTGATAACTGGATGGTGCCCAGGAAAGGAATTCTGGCAGAATTCTGAGAGAGCATATAAGCACAGGCCCTCTCCAGCAGTACCTCCACGAGCGTCTATCCACAAAAGGTACACCTTGAAGCTGGCTGCGAATGCAGAGCTTAGGAGGAAAGCAGTCCCAGCATGTTACGAATGTGATATCTGGATGGTGCCCCGGAAAGGAATTCTGGCAGAATTCTGAAAGAGCATTAAAGCAGAGCCCGTCTCCAGCAGCATCTCCACGAGAGTCTACCCACAAAAGGAACACCTTGTAGCTGCCTGCTAATGCACAGCTTAGGAGCAAACTGGTACCCGCATTCTACGAATGTGATCTCTGGATGGTGCACAGGAAAGGAATTCTGACAGCCTTCTCAAAGTGCATAGAAGCAGAGGCTGACTTCAGCAGCATCTCCACGAGAGTCTATCCACAAAAGGAACACCTTTAAGCTGCCTGCGAATGCAGAGCCTAGGAGGAAAGCAGTACCCTCATGCTATGAATGTTATATCTAGATGGTGCCCAGGAATAAAATCTGGAAGAATTCTGAAAGAGCATAGAAGCACAGGCCGTCTCCAACAGCACCTCCACGAGAGTCTATCCACAAAAGGAACACCTTGAAGCTGGCTGCGAATGCAGAGCTTAGGAGGAAAGCATTACCCGCATGCTACGAATTTGATATCTGGATGGTGCCCAGGAAAGGAATTCTGGCAGAATTCTCAAAGAGCATAGAAGCAGACGCCGACTTCATCAGCAACTCCATGAGAGTCTATCCACAAAAGGAACACCTTGTAGCTGCCTGCGAATGCACAGCTAAGGAGGAAAGCAGTACCTGCATGTTACGAATGTGATATCTGTATGGTGCACAGGAAAGGAATTCTGACAGCCTTCTCAAAGGGCATAGAAGCAGAGACCGTCTCCAACAGCATCTCCACGAGAGTCTATCCACAAAAGGAACACCCTGTAGCTGCCTGCTAATGCACAGCTTAGGAGCAAACAGTTACCCGCATGCTACGAATGTGATCTCTGGATGGTGCACAGGAAAGGAATTCTGACATCCTTCTCAAAGAGCATAGAAGCAGAGGCTGACTTCAGCAGCATCTCCAGAAGAGTCTATGCACAAAAGTAAGACCTAGAAGCTGGCTGCAAATGCAGAGCTTAGGAGGAAAGCAGTACCCGCATGCTACGAATTTGATATCTGGATGGTGCCCAGGAAAGGAATTCTGGAAGAATTCTCAAACTGCATAGAAGCAGAGGCCGACTTCAGCAGAATCTCCAAGAGAGTCTTTCCACAAAAGGAACACCTTGAAGCTGGCTGCGAAGGCAGGGCTTAGGAGGAAAGCAGTACATGCATGCTACGAATGTGATATCTGGATGGTGCCCAGGAAAGGAATTCTGGCAGAATTCTGAAAGCGCATATAAGCTGAGCCCGTCTCCAGCACCATCTCCACGAGACTGTATCCACAAAAGGAACACCTTGTAGCTGCCTGCTAATGCACATCTTCGGAGCCAAGTAGTACCAGCATGCTATGAATGTGAAATCTGGATGGTGCTCAGGAAAGGAATGCTGACAGCCTTCTCAAACAGCATAGAAGCAGAGGCTGACTTCAGCACCATCTCCATGAGAGTCTATGCACAAAAGGAACACCTTGATCCTGGCTGCTACTGCAGAGCTTAGGAGGAAAGCAGTACCCTCATGCTACGAATGTGATATCTGGATAGTGCCCAGGAAAGGAATTCTGGCAGAATTCTGAGAGAGCATAGAAGCACAGGCCCTCTCCAGCAGCACCTCACGAGAGTCAATCCACAAAAGGTACACCTTGAAGCTGGCTGCGAATGCAGAGCTTAGGAGGAAAGCAGTCCCAGCATGTTACGAATGTGATATCTGGATGGTGCCCCGGAAAGGAATTCTTGCAGAATTCGGAAAGAGCATAGAAGCAGGGCCCGTCTGCAGCAGCATCTCCACGAGAGTCTACCCACAAAAGGAACACCTTGTAGCTGCCTGCTAATGCACAGCTTAGGAGCAAACTGGTACCCGCATTCTACGAATGTGATATCTGGATGGTGCACAGGAAAGGAATTCTGACAGCCTTCTCAAAGTGCATAGAAGCAGAGGCTGACTTCAGCAGCATCTCCACGAGAGTCTATCCACAAAAGGAACACCTTTAAGCTAGCTGCGAATGCAGAGCATAGGAGGAAAGCAGTACCCGCATGCTACGAATGTTATATCTAGATGGTGCCCAGGAATCGAATTCTGGCAGAATTCTGAAAGAGCATAGAAGCACAGGCCGTCTCCAGCAGCACCTCCACGAGAGTCAATCCACAAAAGGAACACCTTGAAGCTGGCTGCGAATGCAGAGCTTTGGAGGAAAGCAGTACCCGCATGCTACGAATTTTATATCTGGATGGTGCCCAGGAAAGGAATTCTGGCAGAAATCTCAAACAGCATAGAAGCAGAGCCTGACATCAGCAGCATCTCCATGAGAGTCTATGCACAAAAGGAACACCTTGATCCTGGCTGCTACTGCAGAGCCTAGGAGGAAAGCAGTACCCGCATGCTACGAATGTGATAACTGGATGGTGCCCAGGAAAGGAATTGTGGCAGAATTCTGAGAGAGCATATAAGCACAGGCCCTCTCCAGCAGTACCTCCACGAGCGTCTATCCACAAAAGGTACACCTTGAAGCTGGCTGCGAATGCAGAGCTTAGGAGGAAAGCAGTACCCGCATGCTACGAATTTGATATCTGGATGGTGCCCAGGAAAGGATTTCTGGCAGAATTCTCAAAGAGCATAGAAGCAGACGCCGACTTCATCAGCATCTCCATGAGAGTCTATCCACAAAAGGAACACCTTGTAGCTGCCTGCGAATGCACAGCTAAGGAGGAAAGCAGTACCTGCATGTTACGAATGTGATATCTGTATGGTGCACAGGAAAGGAATTCTGCCAGCCTTCTCAAAGGGCATAGAAGAAGAGACCGTCTCCAACAGCATCTCCACGAGAGTCTATCCACAAAAGGAACACCTTGAAGCTGGCTGCGAATGCAGAGCTTAGGAGGAAAGCAGTACCCGCATGCTACGAATTGGATATCTGGATGGTGCCCAGGAAAGAAATTCTAGCAGAATTCTCAAAGAGCATAGAAGCAGACGCCGACTTCATCAGCATCTCCATGAGAGTCTATCCACAAAAGGAACACCTTGTAGCTGCCTGTGAATGCACAGCTAAGGAGGAAAGCAGTACCTGCATGTTATGAATGTGATATCTGTATGGTGCACAGGAAAGGAATTCTGACAGCCTTCTCAAAGGGCATAGAAGCAGAGACCGTCTCCAACAGCATCTCCACGAGAGTCTATCCACAAAAGGAACTCCCTGTAGCTGCCTGCTAATGCACAGCTTAGGAGCAAACTGGTACCCGCATGCTACGAATGTGATCTCTGGATGGTGCACAGGAAAGGAATTCTGACAGCCTTCTCAAAGAGCATAGAAGCAGAGGCTGACTTCAGCAGCATCTCCAGAAGAGTCTATGCACAAAAGTAACACCTAGAAGCTGGCTGCAAATGCAGAGCTTAGGAGGAAAGCAGAACCCGCATGCTACGAATTTGATATCTGGATGGTGCCCAGGAAAGGAATTCTGGCAGAATTCAGAAAGAGCATAGAAGCAGAGCCCGTCTCCACCAGCATCTCCACGAGAGTCTATCCACAAAAGGAACACCTTGTAGCTGCCTAAGAATGCACAGCTTAGGAGCAAATTGGAACCCGCATTCTATGAATGTGATATCTGGATGGTGCACAGGAAAGGAAATCTGACAGCCTTCTCAAAGAGCATAGAAGCAGAGGCTGACTTCAGCAGCATCTCCACGAGAGTCTATCCACAAAAGGAACACCATGAAGCTGGCTGCCAATGCAGAGCATAGGAGGAAAGCAGTACCCGCATGCTACGAATGTGATATCTGGATGGTGCACAGGAAACGAATTCTGACAGCCTTCTCAAAGAGCATAGAAGCAGAGGGTGACTTCAGCAGCATCTCCACGAGAGTCTATCCACATAAGGAACACCTTGTAGCTGCCTGCGTATGCACAGCTTAGGAGCAAACTAGTACCCGCATTCTACGACTGTGATATCCGGAAGGTGCACATGAAAGGAATTCTGACAGCCTTCTCAAAGAGCATAGAAGCAGAGGCTGACTTCAGCAGCATCTCCAGAAGAGTCTATGCACAAAAGGAACACCTAGAAGCTGGCTGCAAATGCAGAGCTTAGGTGGGAAGCAGTACGCGCATGCTGCGAATGTGATATCTGGATGGTGCCCAGGAAAGGAATTCTGGCAGAATTATGAAAGAGCATAAAGGCACAGGCCGTCTCCAGCAGCACTTCCACGAGAGTCTATCCACAGAAGGAACACCTTGAAGCTGGCTGCGAATGCACACCTTTGGAGGAAAGCAGTACCCGCATGCTACGAATTTGATATCTGGATGGTGCCCGAGAAGGGAATTCTGGCAGAATTCTCAAAGAGCATAGAAGCAGAGGCCGACTTCAGCAGCATCTCCACGAGAGTCTATCCACAAAAGGCACACCTTGTAGCTGCCTGCGAATGCACAGCTTAGGAGCAAACTACTATCCGCATTCTACGAATGTGATATCTGGATGGTGCACAGGAAAGGAAAACTGACAGCCTTCTCAAAGAGCATAGAAGCAGAGGCTGACTTCAGCAGCATCTCCACGAGAGTCTATCCACAAAAGGAACACCTTGAAGCTGGCTGCGAATGCAGAGCATAGGAGGAAAGCAGTACCCGCATGCTACGAATGTGATATCTGGATGGTGCACAGGAAACGAATTCTGACAGCCTTCTCAAAGAGCATAGCAGCAGAGGGTGACTTCAGCAGCATCTCCACGAGAGTCTATCCACAAAAGGAACACCTTGTAGCTGCCTGCGTATGCACAGCTTAGGAGCAAACTAGTACCCGCATTCTACGAATGGGATATGTGAATGGTCACAGGAAAGTAATTCTGACAGCCTTCTCAAAGTGCATAGAAGCAGAGGCTGACTTCAGCAGCATCTCCACGAGAGTCTATCCACAAAAGGAAAACCTATAAGCTGCCTGCGAATGCAGAGCCTAGGAGGAAAGCAGTACCCGCATGCTACGAATGATATATCTAGATGGTGCTCAGGAATAGAATTCTGGCAGAATGCTGAAAGAGCATACAAGCACAGGCCGTCTCCAGCAGCACCTCCACGAGAGGCTATCCACAAAAGGAACACCTTGAAGCTGGCTGCGAATGCAGAGCTTATGAGGACAGCAGTACCCGCATGCTACGAATTTGATATCTGGATGGTGCCCAGGAAAGGAATTCTGGCAGAATTCTCAAAGAGCATAGAAGCAGAGGCTGACTTCAGCAGCATCTCCACGAGAGTCTATCCACAAAAGGAACACCTTTAAGCTGCCTGCGAATGCAGAGCATAGGAGGAAAGCAGTACCCGCATGCTACGAATGTTATATCTAGATGGTGCCCAGGAATCGAATTCTGGCAGAATTCTGAAAGAGCATAGAAGCACAGGCCGTCTCCAGCAGCACCTCCACGAGAGTCAATCCACAAAAGGAACACCTTGAAGCTGGCTGCGAATGCAGAGCTTTGGAGGAAAGCAGTACCCGCATGCTACGAATTTTATATCTGGATGGTGCCCAGGAAAGGAATTCTGGCAGAAATCTCAAACAGCATAGAAGCAGAGCCTGACATCAGCAGCATCTCCATGAGAGTCTATGCACAAAAGGAACACCTTGATCCTGGCTGCTACTGCAGAGCCTAGGAGGAAAGCAGTACCCGCATGCTACGAATGTGATAACTGGATGGTGCCCAGGAAAGGAATTGTGGCAGAATTCTGAGAGAGCATATAAGCACAGGCCCTCTCCAGCAGTACCTCCACGAGCGTCTATCCACAAAAGGTACACCTTGAAGCTGGCTGCGAATGCAGAGCTTAGGAGGAAAGCAGTACCCGCATGCTACGAATTTGATATCTGGATGGTGCCCAGGAAAGGATTTCTGGCAGAATTCTCAAAGAGCATAGAAGCAGACGCCGACTTCATCAGCATCTCCATGAGAGTCTATCCACAAAAGGAACACCTTGTAGCTGCCTGCGAATGCACAGCTAAGGAGGAAAGCAGTACCTGCATGTTACGAATGTGATATCTGTATGGTGCACAGGAAAGGAATTCTGACAGCCTTCTCAAAGGGCATAGAAGCAGAGACCGTCTCCAACAGCATCTCCACGAGAGTCTATCCACAAAAGGAACTCCCTGTAGCTGCCTGCTAATGCACAGCATAGGAGCAAACTGGTACCCGCATGCTACGAATGTGATCTCTGGATGGTGCACAGGAAAGGAATTCTGACAGCCTTCTCAAAGAGCATAGAAGCAGAGGCTGACTTCAGCAGCATCTCCAGAAGAGTCTATGCACAAAAGTAACACCTAGAAGCTGGCTGCAAATGCAGAGCTTAGGAGGAAAGCAGAACCCGCATGCTACGAATTTGATATCTGGATGGTGCCCAGGAAAGGAATTCTGGAAGAATTCTCAAAGTGCATAGAAGTAGAGGCCGACTTCAGCAGCATCTCCACGAGAGTCTATCCAAATAACGAACACCTTGAAGCTGGCTGCGAATAAAGAGCTTAGGAGGAAAGCAGTACCCGCATTCTACGAATGTGATCTCTGGATGGTGCACAGGAAAGGAATTCTGACAGCCTTCTAGAAGAGCATAGAAGCAGAGGCTGACTTCAGCAGCATCTCCACGAGAGTCTATCCACAAAACGAACACCTTGAATCTGCCTGCGAATGCAGAGCCTAGGAGGAAAGCAGTACCCGCATGCTACGAATGATATATCTAGATGGTGCTCAGGAATAGAATTCTGGCAGAATGCTGAAAGAGCATACAAGCACAGGCCGTCTCCAGCAGCACCTCCACGAGAGGCTATCCACAAAAGGAACACCTTGAAGCTGGCTGCGAATGCAGAGCTTATGAGGACAGCAGTACCCGCATGCTACGAATTTGATATCTGGATGGTGCCCAGGAAAGGAATTCTGGCAGAATTCTCAAAGAGCATAGAAGCAGAGGCTGACTTTAGCAGCATCTCCACGAGAGGCTATCCACAAAAGGAACACCTTGAAGCTGCCTGCGAATGCAGAGCCTAGGAGGAAAGCAGTACCCGCATGCTACGAATGTGATATCTGGATGGTGCACAGGAAAGGAATTCTGGCAGAATTCTCAAAGAGCATAGAAGCAGAGGCCGACTTCAGCAGCATCTCCACGAGAGTCTATCCACAAAAGGAACACCTTGTAGCTGCCTGCGTATGCACAGCTTAGGAGCAAACTAGTACCTGCATTCTACGAAAGTGATATCTGGATGGTGCACAGGAAAGGAATTCTGACAGCCTTCTCAAAGAGCATAGAAGCAGAGGCTGACTTCAGCAGAATCTGCAGAAGAGTCTATGCACAAAAGTAACACCTAGAAGCTGGCTGCAAATGCAGAGCTTAGGAGGAAAGCAGTACCCGCATGCTACGAATTTGATATCTGGATGGTGCCCAGGAAAGGAATTCTGGAAGAATTCTCAAACTGCATAGAAGCAGAGGCCGACTTCAGCAGAATCTCCAAGAGAGTCTTTCCACAAAAGGAACACCTTGAAGCTGGCTGCGAAGGCAGGGCTTAGGAGGAAAGCAGTACATGCATGCTACGAATGTGATATCTGGATGGTGCCCAGGAAAGGAATTCTGGCAGAATTCTGAAAGCGCATATAAGCTGAGCCCGTCTCCTGCACCATCTCCACGAGACTGTATCCACAAAAGGAACACCTTGTAGCTGCCTGCTAATGCACATCTTCGGAGCCAAGTAGTACCAGCATGCTACGAATGTGAAATCTGGATGGTGCTCAGGAAAGGAATGCTGACAGCCTTCTCAAACAGCATAGAAGCAGAGGCTGACTTCAGCACCATCTCCATGAGAGTCTATGCACAAAAGGAACACCTTGATCGTGGCTGCTACTGCAGAGCTTAGGAGGAAAGCAGTACCCTCATGCTACGAATGTGATATCTGGATGGTGCCCAGGAAAGGAATTCTGGCAGAATTCTGAGAGAGCATAGAAGCACAGGCCCTCTCCAGCAGCACCTCACGAGAGTCAATCCACAAAAGGTACACCTTGAAGCTGGCTGCGAATGCAGAGCTTAGGAGGAAAGCAGTCCCAGCATGTTACGAATGTGATATCTGGATGGTGCCCCGGAAAGGAATTCTTGCAGAATTCTGAAAGAGCATAGAAGCAGGGCCCGTCTGCAGCAGCATCTCCACGAGAGTCTACCCACAAAAGGAACACCTTGTAGCTGCCTGCTAATGCACAGCTTAGGAGCAAACTGGTACCCGCATTCTACGAATGTGATATCTGGATGGTGCACAGGAAAGGAATTCTGACAGCCTTCTCAAAGTGCATAGAAGCAGAGGCTGACTTCAGCAGCATCTCCACGAGAGTCTATCCACAAAAGGAACACCTTTAAGCTGCCTGCGAATGCAGAGCATAGGAGGAAAGCAGTACCCGCATGCTACGAATGTTATATCTAGATGGTGCCCAGGAATCGAATTCTGGCAGAATTCTGAAAGAGCATAGAAGCACAGGCCGTCTCCAGCAGCACCTCCACGAGAGTCAATCCACAAAAGGAACACCTTGAAGCTGGCTGCGAATGCAGAGCATAGGAGGAAAGCAGTACCCGCATGCTACGAATGTGATAACTGGATGGTGCCCAGGAAAGGAATTCTGGCAGAATTCTGAGAGAGCATATAAGCACAGGCCCTCTCCAGCAGTACCTCCACGAGCGTCTATCCACAAAAGGTACACCTTGAAGCTGGCTGCGAATGCAGAGCTTAGGAGGAAAGCAGTCCCAGCATGTTACGAATGTGATATCTGGATGGTGCCCCGGAAAGGAATTCTGGCAGAATTCTGAAAGAGCATTAAAGCAGAGCCCGTCTCCAGCAGCATCTCCACGAGAGTCTACCCACAAAAGGAACACCTTGTAGCTGCCTGCTAATGCACAGCTTAGGAGCAAACTGGTACCCGCATTCTACGAATGTGATCTCTGGATGGTGCACAGGAAAGGAATTCTGACAGCCTTCTCAAAGTGCATAGAAGCAGAGGCTGACTTCAGCAGCATCTCCACGAGAGTCTATCCACAAAAGGAACACCTTTAAGCTGCCTGCGAATGCAGAGCCTAGGAGGAAAGCAGTACCCTCATGCTATGAATGTTATATCTAGATGGTGCCCAGGAATAAAATCTGGAAGAATTCTGAAAGAGCATAGAAGCACAGGCCGTCTCCAACAGCACCTCCACGAGAGTCTATCCACAAAAGGAACACCTTGAAGCTGGCTGCGAATGCAGAGCTTAGGAGGAAAGCATTACCCGCATGCTACGAATTTGATATCTGGATGGTGCCCAGGAAAGGAATTCTGGCAGAATTCTCAAAGAGCATAGAAGCAGACGCCGACTTCATCAGCAACTCCATGAGAGTCTATCCACAAAAGGAACACCTTGTAGCTGCCTGCGAATGCACAGCTAAGGAGGAAAGCAGTACCTGCATGTTACGAATGTGATATCTGTATGGTGCACAGGAAAGGAATTCTGACAGCCTTCTCAAAGGGCATAGAAGCAGAGACCGTCTCCAACAGCATCTCCACGAGAGTCTATCCACAAAAGGAACACCCTGTAGCTGCCTGCTAATGCACAGCTTAGGAGCAAACAGTTACCCGCATGCTACGAATGTGATCTCTGGATGGTGCACAGGAAAGGAATTCTGACATCCTTCTCAAAGAGCATAGAAGCAGAGGCTGACTTCAGCAGCATCTCCAGAAGAGTCTATGCACAAAAGTAAGACCTAGAAGCTGGCTGCAAATGCAGAGCTTAGGAGGAAAGCAGTACCCGCATGCTACGAATTTGATATCTGGATGGTGCCCAGGAAAGGAATTCTGGAAGAATTCTCAAACTGCATAGAAGCAGAGGCCGACTTCAGCAGAATCTCCAAGAGAGTCTTTCCACAAAAGGAACACCTTGAAGCTGGCTGCGAAGGCAGGGCTTAGGAGGAAAGCAGTACATGCATGCTACGAATGTGATATCTGGATGGTGCCCAGGAAAGGAATTCTGGCAGAATTCTGAAAGCGCATATAAGCTGAGCCCGTCTCCAGCACCATCTCCACGAGACTGTATCCACAAAAGGAACACCTTGTAGCTGCCTGCTAATGCACATCTTCGGAGCCAAGTAGTACCAGCATGCTATGAATGTGAAATCTGGATGGTGCTCAGGAAAGGAATGCTGACAGCCTTCTCAAACAGCATAGAAGCAGAGGCTGACTTCAGCACCATCTCCATGAGAGTCTATGCACAAAAGGAACACCTTGATCCTGGCTGCTACTGCAGAGCTTAGGAGGAAAGCAGTACCCGCATGCTACGAATGTGATATCTGGATAGTGCCCAGGAAAGGAATTCTGGCAGAATTCTGAGAGAGCATAGAAGCACAGGCCCTCTCCAGCAGCACCTCACGAGAGTCAATCCACAAAAGGTACACCTTGAAGCTGGCTGCGAATGCAGAGCTTAGGAGGAAAGCAGTCCCAGCATGTTACGAATGTGATATCTGGATGGTGCCCCGGAAAGGAATTCTTGCAGAATTCGGAAAGAGCATAGAAGCAGGGCCCGTCTGCAGCAGCATCTCCACGAGAGTCTACCCACAAAAGGAACACCTTGTAGCTGCCTGCTAATGCACAGCTTAGGAGCAAACTGGTACCCGCATTCTACGAATGTGATATCTGGATGGTGCACAGGAAAGGAATTCTGACAGCCTTCTCAAAGTGCATAGAAGCAGAGGCTGACTTCAGCAGCATCTCCACGAGAGTCTATCCACAAAAGGAACACCTTTAAGCTAGCTGCGAATGCAGAGCATAGGAGGAAAGCAGTACCCGCATGCTACGAATGTTATATCTAGATGGTGCCCAGGAATCGAATTCTGGCAGAATTCTGAAAGAGCATAGAAGCACAGGCCGTCTCCAGCAGCACCTCCACGAGAGTCAATCCACAAAAGGAACACCTTGAAGCTGGCTGCGAATGCAGAGCTTTGGAGGAAAGCAGTACCCGCATGCTACGAATTTTATATCTGGATGGTGCCCAGGAAAGGAATTCTGGCAGAAATCTCAAACAGCATAGAAGCAGAGCCTGACATCAGCAGCATCTCCATGAGAGTCTATGCACAAAAGGAACACCTTGATCCTGGCTGCTACTGCAGAGCCTAGGAGGAAAGCAGTACCCGCATGCTACGAATGTGATAACTGGATGGTGCCCAGGAAAGGAATTGTGGCAGAATTCTGAGAGAGCATATAAGCACAGGCCCTCTCCAGCAGTACCTCCACGAGCGTCTATCCACAAAAGGTACACCTTGAAGCTGGCTGCGAATGCAGAGCTTAGGAGGAAAGCAGTACCCGCATGCTACGAATTTGATATCTGGATGGTGCCCAGGAAAGGATTTCTGGCAGAATTCTCAAAGAGCATAGAAGCAGACGCCGACTTCATCAGCATCTCCATGAGAGTCTATCCACAAAAGGAACACCTTGTAGCTGCCTGCGAATGCACAGCTAAGGAGGAAAGCAGTACCTGCATGTTACGAATGTGATATCTGTATGGTGCACAGGAAAGGAATTCTGCCAGCCTTCTCAAAGGGCATAGAAGAAGAGACCGTCTCCAACAGCATCTCCACGAGAGTCTATCCACAAAAGGAACACCTTGAAGCTGGCTGCGAATGCAGAGCTTAGGAGGAAAGCAGTACCCGCATGCTACGAATTGGATATCTGGATGGTGCCCAGGAAAGAAATTCTAGCAGAATTCTCAAAGAGCATAGAAGCAGACGCCGACTTCATCAGCATCTCCATGAGAGTCTATCCACAAAAGGAACACCTTGTAGCTGCCTGTGAATGCACAGCTAAGGAGGAAAGCAGTACCTGCATGTTATGAATGTGATATCTGTATGGTGCACAGGAAAGGAATTCTGACAGCCTTCTCAAAGGGCATAGAAGCAGAGACCGTCTCCAACAGCATCTCCACGAGAGTCTATCCACAAAAGGAACTCCCTGTAGCTGCCTGCTAATGCACAGCTTAGGAGCAAACTGGTACCCGCATGCTACGAATGTGATCTCTGGATGGTGCACAGGAAAGGAATTCTGACAGGCTTCTCAAAGAGCATAGAAGCAGAGGCTGACTTCAGCAGCATCTCCAGAAGAGTCTATGCACAAAAGTAACACCTAGAAGCTGGCTGCAAATGCAGAGCTTAGGAGGAAAGCAGAACCCGCATGCTACGAATTTGATATCTGGATGGTGCCCAGGAAAGGAATTCTGGAAGAATTCTCAAAGTGCATAGAAGTAGAGGCCGACTTCAGCAGCATCTCCACGAGAGTCTATCCAAATAACGAACACCTTGAAGCTGGCTGCGAATAAAGAGCTTAGGAGGAAAGCAGTACCCGCATTCTACGAATGTGATCTCTGGATGGTGCACAGGAAAGGAATTCTGACAGCCTTCTAGAAGAGCATAGAAGCAGAGGCTGACTTCAGCAGCATCTCCACGAGAGTCTATCCACAAAACGAAC
Source organism: Kogia breviceps (assembly GCF_026419965.1). Classification (NCBI taxonomy): domain Eukaryota; kingdom Metazoa; phylum Chordata; class Mammalia; order Artiodactyla; family Physeteridae; genus Kogia; species Kogia breviceps. The sequence goes on from NC_081322.1 coordinate 18,232,785, forward strand.
ACCTTGAATCTGCCTGCGAATGCAGAGCCTAGGAGGAAAGCAGTACCCGCATGCTACGAATGATATATCTAGATGGTGCTCAGGAATAGAATTCTGGCAGAATGCTGAAAGAGCATACAAGCACAGGCCGTCTCCAGCAGCACCTCCACGAGAGGCTATCCACAAAAGGAACACCTTGAAGCTGGCTGCGAATGCAGAGCTTAGGAGGAAAGCAGTACCCGCATGCTACGAATTTGATATCTGGATGGTGCCCAGGAAAGGAATTCTGGCAGAATTCTCAAAGAGCATAGAAGCAGAGGCTGACTTCAGCAGCATCTCCACGAGAGGCTATCCACAAAAGGAACACCTTGAAGCTGCCTGCGAATGCAGAGCCTAGGAGGAAAGCAGTACCCGCATGCTACGAATGTGATATCTGGATGGTGCACAGGAAAGGAATTCTGGCAGAATTCTCAAAGAGCATAGAAGCAGAGGCCGACTTCAGCAGCATCTCCACGAGAGTCTATCCACAAAAGGAACACCTTGTAGCTGCCTGCGTATGCACAGCTTAGGAGCAAACTAGTACCTGCATTCTACGAAAGTGATATCTGGATGGTGCACAGGAAAGGAATTCTGACAGCCTTCTCAAAGAGCATAGAAGCAGAGGCTGACTTCAGCAGAATCTGCAGAAGAGTCTATGCACAAAAGTAACACCTAGAAGCTGGCTGCAAATGCAGAGCTTAGGAGGAAAGCAGTACCCGCATGCTACGAATTTGATATCTGGATGGTGCCCAGGAAAGGAATTCTGGAAGAATTCTCAAACTGCATAGAAGCAGAGGCCGACTTCAGCAGAATCTCCAAGAGAGTCTTTCCACAAAAGGAACACCTTGAAGCTGGCTGCGAAGGCAGGGCTTAGGAGGAAAGCAGTACATGCATGCTACGAATGTGATATCTGGATGGTGCCCAGGAAAGGAATTCTGGCAGAATTCTGAAAGCGCATATAAGCTGAGCCCGTCTCCAGCACCATCTCCACGAGACTGTATCCACAAAAGGAACACCTTGTAGCTGCCTGCTAATGCACATCTTCGGAGCCAAGTAGTACCAGCATGCTACGAATGTGAAATCTGGATGGTGCTCAGGAAAGGAATGCTGACAGCCTTCTCAAACAGCATAGAAGCAGAGGCTGACTTCAGCACCATCTCCATGAGAGTCTATGCACAAAAGGAACACCTTGATCCTGGCTGCTACTGCAGAGCTTAGGAGGAAAGCAGTACCCTCATGCTACGAATGTGATATCTGGATGGTGCCCAGGAAAGGAATTCTGGCAGAATTCTGAGAGAGCATAGAAGCACAGGCCCTCTCCAGCAGCACCTCACGAGAGTCAATCCACAAAAGGTACACCTTGAAGCTGGCTGCGAATGCAGAGCTTAGGAGGAAAGGAGTCCCAGCATGTTACGAATGTGATATCTGGATGGTGCCCCGGAAAGGAATTCTTGCAGAATTCTGAAAGAGCATAGAAGCAGGGCCCGTCTGCAGCAGCATCTCCACGAGAGTCTACCCACAAAAGGAACACCTTGTAGCTGCCTGCTAATGCACAGCTTAGGAGCAAACTGGTACCCGCATTCTACGAATGTGATATCTGGATGGTGCACAGGAAAGGAATTCTGACAGCCTTCTCAAAGTGCATAGAAGCAGAGGCTGACTTCAGCAGCAACTCCACGAGAGTCTATCCACAAAAGGAACACCTTTAAGCTGCCTGCGAATGCAGAGCATAGGAGGAAAGCAGTACCCGCATGCTACGAATGTTATATCTAGATGGTGCCCAGGAATCGAATTCTGGCAGAATTCTGAAAGAGCATAGAAGCACAGGCCGTCTCCAGCAGCACCTCCACGAGAGTCAATCCACAAAAGGAACACCTTGAAGCTGGCTGCGAATGCAGAGCTTTGGAGGAAAGCAGTACCCGCATGCTACGAATTTTATATCTGGATGGTGCCCAGGAAAGGAATTCTGGCAGAAATCTCAAACAGCATAGAAGCAGAGCCTGACATCAGCAGCATCTCCATGAGAGTCTATGCACAAAAGGAACACCTTGATCCTGGCTGCTACTGCAGAGCCTAGGAGGAAAGCAGTACCCGCATGCTACGAATGTGATAACTGGATGGTGCCCAGGAAAGGAATTCTGGCAGAATTCTGAGAGAGCATAGAAGCACAGGCCCTCTCCAGCAGTACCTCCACGAGCGTCTATCCACAAAAGGTACACCTTGAAGCTGGCTGCGAATGCAGAGCTTAGGAGGAAAGCAGTCCCAGCATGTTACGAATGTGATATCTGGATGGTGCCCCGGAAAGGAATTCTGGCAGAATTCTGAAAGAGCATTAAAGCAGAGCCCGTCTCCAGCAGCATCTCCACGAGAGTCTACCCACAAAAGGAACACCTTGTAGCTGCCTGCTAATGCACAGCTTAGGAGCAAACTGGTACCCGCATTCTACGAATGTGATCTCTGGATGGTGCACAGGAAAGGAATTCTGACAGCCTTCTCAAAGTGCATAGAAGCAGAGGCTGACTTCAGCAGCATCTCCACGAGAGTCTATCCACAAAAGGAACACCTTTAAGCTGCCTGCGAATGCAGAGCCTAGGAGGAAAGCAGTACCCGCATGCTATGAATGTTATATCTAGATGGTGCCCAGGAATAAAATCTGGAAGAATTCTGAAAGAGCATAGAAGCACAGGCCGTCTCCAACAGCACCTCCACGAGAGTCTATCCACAAAAGGAACACCTTGAAGCTGGCTGCGAATGCAGAGCTTAGGAGGAAAGCAGTACCCGCATGCTACGAATTTGATATCTGGATGGTGCCCAGGAAAGGAATTCTGGCAGAATTCTCAAAGAGCATAGAAGCAGACGCCGACTTCATCAGCATCTCCATGAGAGTCTATCCACAAAAGGAACACCTTGTAGCTGCCTGCGAATGCACAGCTAAGGAGGAAAGCAGTACCTGCATGTTACGAATGTGATATCTGTATGGTGCACAGGAAAGGAATTCTGACAGCCTTCTCAAAGGGCATAGAAGCAGAGACCGTCTCCAACAGCATCTCCACGAGAGTCTATCCACAAAAGGAACACCCTGTAGCTGCCTGCTAATGCACAGCTTAGGAGCAAACAGGTACCCGCATGCTACGAATGTGATCTCTGGATGGTGCACAGGAAAGGAATTCTGACAGCCTTCTCAAAGAGCATAGAAGCAGAGGCTGACTTCAGCAGCATCTCCAGAAGAGTCTATGCACAAAAGTAAGACCTAGAAGCTGGCTGCAAATGCAGAGCTTAGGAGGAAAGCAGTACCCGCATGCTACAAATTTGATATCTGGATGGTGCCCAGGAAAGGAATTCTGGAAGAATTCTCAAACTGCATAGAAGCAGAGGCCGACTTCAGCAGAATCTCCAAGAGAGTCTTTCCACAAAAGGAACACCTTGAAGCTGGCTGCGAAGGCAGGGCTTAGGAGGAAAGCAGTACATGCATGCTACGAATGTGATATCTGGATGGTGCCCAGGAAAGGAATTCTGGCAGAATTCTGAAAGCGCATATAAGCTGAGCCCGTCTCCAGCACCATCTCCACGAGACTGTATCCACAAAAGGAACACCTTGTAGCTGCCTGCTAATGCACATCTTCGGAGCCAAGTAGTACCAGCATGCTATGAATGTGAAATCTGGATGGTGCTCAGGAAAGGAATGCTGACAGCCTTCTCAAACAGCATAGAAGCAGAGGCTGACTTCAGCACCATCTCCATGAGAGTCTATGCACAAAAGGAACACCTTGATCCTGGCTGCTACTGCAGAGCTTAGGAGGAAAGCAGTACCCTCATGCTACGAATGTGATATCTGGATAGTGCCCAGGAAAGGAATTCTGGCAGAATTCTGAGAGAGCATAGAAGCACAGGCCCTCTCCAGCAGCACCTCACGAGAATCAATCCACAAAAGGTACACCTTGAAGCTGGCTGCGAATGCAGAGCTTAGGAGGAAAGCAGTCCCAGCATGTTACGAATGTGATATCTGGATGGTGCCCCGGAAAGGAATTCTTGCAGAATTCGGAAAGAGCATAGAAGCAGGGACCGTCTGCAGCAGCATCTCCACGAGAGTCTACCCACAAAAGGAACACCTTGTAGCTGCCTGCTAATGCACAGCTTAGGAGCAAACTGGTACCCGCATTCTACGAATGTGATATCTGGATGGTGCACCGGAAAGGCATTCTGACAGCCTTCTCAAAGTGCATAGAAGCAGAGGCTGACTTCAGCAGCATCTCCACGAGAGTCTATCCACAAAAGGAACACCTTTAAGCTGCCTGCGAATGCAGAGCTTAGGAGGAAAGCAGTACCCGCATGCTACGAATGTTATATCTAGATGGTGCCCAGGAATCGAATTCTGGCAGAATTCTGAAAGAGCATAGAAGCACAGGCCGTCTCCAGCAGCACCTCCACGAGAGTCAATCCACAAAAGGAACACCTTGAAGCTGGCTGCGAATGCAGAGCTTTGGAGGAAAGCAGTACCCGCATGCTACGAATTTTATATCTGGATGGTGCCCAGGAAAGGAATTCTGGCAGAAATCTCAAACAGCATAGAAGCAGAGCCTGACATCAGCAGCATCTCCATGAGAGTCTATGCACAAAAGGAACACCTTGATCCTGGCTGCTACTGCAGAGCCTAGGAGGAAAGCAGTACCCGCATGCTACGAATGTGATAACTGGATGGTGCCCAGGAAAGGAATTGTGGCAGAATTCTGAGAGAGCATATAAGCACAGGCCCTCTCCAGCAGTACCTCCACGAGCGTCTATCCACAAAAGGTACACCTTGAAGCTGGCTGCGAATGCAGAGCTTAGGAGGAAAGCAGTACCCGCATGCTACGAATTTGATATCTGGATGGTGCCCAGGAAAGGATTTCTGGCAGAATTCTCAAAGAGCATAGAAGCAGACGCCGACTTCATCAGCATCTCCATGAGAGTCTATCCACAAAAGGAACACCTTGTAGCTGCCTGCGAATGCACAGCTAAGGAGGAAAGCAGTACCTGCATGTTACGAATGTGATATCTGTATGGTGCACAGGAAAGGAATTCTGACAGCCTTCTCAAAGGGCATAGAAGAAGAGACCGTCTCCAACAGCATCTCCACGAGAGTCTATCCACAAAAGGAACACCTTGAAGCTGGCTGCGAATGCAGAGCTTAGGAGGAAAGCAGTACCCGCATGCTACGAATTGGATATCTGGATGGTGCCCAGGAAAGAAATTCTAGCAGAATTCTCAAAGAGCATAGAAGCAGACGCCGACTTCATCAGCATCTCCATGAGAGTCTATCCACAAAAGGAACACCTTGTAGCTGCCTGTGAATGCACAGCTAAGGAGGAAAGCAGTACCTGCATGTTATGAATGTGATATCTGTATGGTGCACAGGAAAGGAATTCTGACAGCCTTCTCAAAGGGCATAGAAGCAGAGACCGTCTCCAACAGCATCTCCACGAGAGTCTATCCACAAAAGGAACTCCCTGTAGCTGCCTGCTAATGCACAGCTTAGGAGCAAACTGGTACCCGCATGCTACGAATGTGATCTCTGGATGGTGCACAGGAAAGGAATTCTGACAGCCTTCTCAAAGAGCATAGAAGCAGAGGCTGACTTCAGCAGCATCTCCAGAAGAGTCTATGCACAAAAGTAACACCTAGAAGCTGGCTGCAAATGCAGAGCTTAGGAGGAAAGCAGAACCCGCATGCTACGAATTTGATATCTGGATGGTGCCCAGGAAAGGAATTCTGGAAGAATTCTCAAAGTGCATAGAAGTAGAGGCCGACTTCAGCAGCATCTCCACGAGAGTCTATCCAAATAACGAACACCTTGAAGCTGGCTGCGAATAAAGAGCTTAGGAGGAAAGCAGTACCCGCATTCTACGAATGTGATCTCTGGATGGTGCACAGGAAAGGAATTCTGACAGCCTTCTAGAAGAGCATAGAAGCAGAGGCTGACTTCAGCAGCATCTCCACGAGAGTCTATCCACAAAACGAACACCTTGAATCTGCCTGCGAATGCAGAGCCTAGGAGGAAAGCAGTACCCGCATGCTACGAATGATATATCTAGATGGTGCTCAGGAATAGAATTCTGGCAGAATGCTGAAAGAGCATACAAGCACAGGCCGTCTCCAGCAGCACCTCCACGAGAGGCTATCCACAAAAGGAACACCTTGAAGCTGGCTGCGAATGCAGAGCTTAGGAGGAAAGCAGTACCCGCATGCTACGAATTTGATATCTGGATGGTGCCCAGGAAAGGAATTCTGGCAGAATTCTCAAAGAGCATAGAAGCAGAGGCTGACTTCAGCAGCATCTCCACGAGAGGCTATCCACAAAAGGAACACCTTGAAGCTGCCTGCGAATGCAGAGCCTAGGAGGAAAGCAGTACCCGCATGCTACGAATGTGATATCTGGATGGTGCACAGGAAAGGAATTCTGGCAGAATTCTCAAAGAGCATAGAAGCAGAGGCCGACTTCAGCAGCATCTCCACGAGAGTCTATCCACAAAAGGAACACCTTGTAGCTGCCTGCGTATGCACAGCTTAGGAGCAAACTAGTACCTGCATTCTACGAAAGTGATATCTGGATGGTGCACAGGAAAGGAATTCTGACAGCCTTCTCAAAGAGCATAGAAGCAGAGGCTGACTTCAGCAGAATCTGCAGAAGAGTCTATGCACAAAAGTAACACCTAGAAGCTGGCTGCAAATGCAGAGCTTAGGAGGAAAGCAGTACCCGCATGCTACGAATTTGATATCTGGATGGTGCCCAGGAAAGGAATTCTGGAAGAATTCTCAAACTGCATAGAAGCAGAGGCCGACTTCAGCAGAATCTCCAAGAGAGTCTTTCCACAAAAGGAACACCTTGAAGCTGGCTGCGAAGGCAGGGCTTAGGAGGAAAGCAGTACATGCATGCTACGAATGTGATATCTGGATGGTGCCCAGGAAAGGAATTCTGGCAGAATTCTGAAAGCGCATATAAGCTGAGCCCGTCTCCAGCACCATCTCCACGAGACTGTATCCACAAAAGGAACACCTTGTAGCTGCCTGCTAATGCACATCTTCGGAGCCAAGTAGTACCAGCATGCTACGAATGTGAAATCTGGATGGTGCTCAGGAAAGGAATGCTGACAGCCTTCTCAAACAGCATAGAAGCAGAGGCTGACTTCAGCACCATCTCCATGAGAGTCTATGCACAAAAGGAACACCTTGATCCTGGCTGCTACTGCAGAGCTTAGGAGGAAAGCAGTACCCTCATGCTACGAATGTGATATCTGGATGGTGCCCAGGAAAGGAATTCTGGCAGAATTCTGAGAGAGCATAGAAGCACAGGCCCTCTCCAGCAGCACCTCACGAGAGTCAATCCACAAAAGGTACACCTTGAAGCTGGCTGCGAATGCAGAGCTTAGGAGGAAAGGAGTCCCAGCATGTTACGAATGTGATATCTGGATGGTGCCCCGGAAAGGAATTCTTGCAGAATTCTGAAAGAGCATAGAAGCAGGGCCCGTCTGCAGCAGCATCTCCACGAGAGTCTACCCACAAAAGGAACACCTTGTAGCTGCCTGCTAATGCACAGCTTAGGAGCAAACTGGTACCCGCATTCTACGAATGTGATATCTGGATGGTGCACAGGAAAGGAATTCTGACAGCCTTCTCAAAGTGCATAGAAGCAGAGGCTGACTTCAGCAGCAACTCCACGAGAGTCTATCCACAAAAGGAACACCTTTAAGCTGCCTGCGAATGCAGAGCATAGGAGGAAAGCAGTACCCGCATGCTACGAATGTTATATCTAGATGGTGCCCAGGAATCGAATTCTGGCAGAATTCTGAAAGAGCATAGAAGCACAGGCCGTCTCCAGCAGCACCTCCACGAGAGTCAATCCACAAAAGGAACACCTTGAAGCTGGCTGCGAATGCAGAGCTTTGGAGGAAAGCAGTACCCGCATGCTACGAATTTTATATCTGGATGGTGCCCAGGAAAGGAATTCTGGCAGAAATCTCAAACAGCATAGAAGCAGAGCCTGACATCAGCAGCATCTCCATGAGAGTCTATGCACAAAAGGAACACCTTGATCCTGGCTGCTACTGCAGAGCCTAGGAGGAAAGCAGTACCCGCATGCTACGAATGTGATAACTGGATGGTGCCCAGGAAAGGAATTCTGGCAGAATTCTGAGAGAGCATAGAAGCACAGGCCCTCTCCAGCAGTACCTCCACGAGCGTCTATCCACAAAAGGTACACCTTGAAGCTGGCTGCGAATGCAGAGCTTAGGAGGAAAGCAGTCCCAGCATGTTACGAATGTGATATCTGGATGGTGCCCCGGAAAGGAATTCTGGCAGAATTCTGAAAGAGCATTAAAGCAGAGCCCGTCTCCAGCAGCATCTCCACGAGAGTCTACCCACAAAAGGAACACCTTGTAGCTGCCTGCTAATGCACAGCTTAGGAGCAAACTGGTACCCGCATTCTACGAATGTGATCTCTGGATGGTGCACAGGAAAGGAATTCTGACAGCCTTCTCAAAGTGCATAGAAGCAGAGGCTGACTTCAGCAGCATCTCCACGAGAGTCTATCCACAAAAGGAACACCTTTAAGCTGCCTGCGAATGCAGAGCCTAGGAGGAAAGCAGTACCCGCATGCTATGAATGTTATATCTAGATGGTGCCCAGGAATAAAATCTGGAAGAATTCTGAAAGAGCATAGAAGCACAGGCCGTCTCCAACAGCACCTCCACGAGAGTCTATCCACAAAAGGAACACCTTGAAGCTGGCTGCGAATGCAGAGCTTAGGAGGAAAGCAGTACCCGCATGCTACGAATTTGATATCTGGATGGTGCCCAGGAAAGGAATTCTGGCAGAATTCTCAAAGAGCATAGAAGCAGACGCCGACTTCATCAGCATCTCCATGAGAGTCTATCCACAAAAGGAACACCTTGTAGCTGCCTGCGAATGCACAGCTAAGGAGGAAAGCAGTACCTGCATGTTACGAATGTGATATCTGTATGGTGCACAGGAAAGGAATTCTGACAGCCTTCTCAAAGGGCATAGAAGCAGAGACCGTCTCCAACAGCATCTCCACGAGAGTCTATCCACAAAAGGAACACCCTGTAGCTGCCTGCTAATGCACAGCTTAGGAGCAAACAGGTACCCGCATGCTACGAATGTGATCTCTGGATGGTGCACAGGAAAGGAATTCTGACAGCCTTCTCAAAGAGCATAGAAGCAGAGGCTGACTTCAGCAGCATCTCCAGAAGAGTCTATGCACAAAAGTAAGACCTAGAAGCTGGCTGCAAATGCAGAGCTTAGGAGGAAAGCAGTACCCGCATGCTACAAATTTGATATCTGGATGGTGCCCAGGAAAGGAATTCTGGAAGAATTCTCAAACTGCATAGAAGCAGAGGCCGACTTCAGCAGAATCTCCAAGAGAGTCTTTCCACAAAAGGAACACCTTGAAGCTGGCTGCGAAGGCAGGGCTTAGGAGGAAAGCAGTACATGCATGCTACGAATGTGATATCTGGATGGTGCCCAGGAAAGGAATTCTGGCAGAATTCTGAAAGCGCATATAAGCTGAGCCCGTCTCCAGCACCATCTCCACGAGACTGTATCCACAAAAGGAACACCTTGTAGCTGCCTGCTAATGCACATCTTCGGAGCCAAGTAGTACCAGCATGCTATGAATGTGAAATCTGGATGGTGCTCAGGAAAGGAATGCTGACAGCCTTCTCAAACAGCATAGAAGCAGAGGCTGACTTCAGCACCATCTCCATGAGAGTCTATGCACAAAAGGAACACCTTGATCCTGGCTGCTACTGCAGAGCTTAGGAGGAAAGCAGTACCCTCATGCTACGAATGTGATATCTGGATAGTGCCCAGGAAAGGAATTCTGGCAGAATTCTGAGAGAGCATAGAAGCACAGGCCCTCTCCAGCAGCACCTCACGAGAATCAATCCACAAAAGGTACACCTTGAAGCTGGCTGCGAATGCAGAGCTTAGGAGGAAAGCAGTCCCAGCATGTTACGAATGTGATATCTGGATGGTGCCCCGGAAAGGAATTCTTGCAGAATTCGGAAAGAGCATAGAAGCAGGGACCGTCTGCAGCAGCATCTCCACGAGAGTCTACCCACAAAAGGAACACCTTGTAGCTGCCTGCTAATGCACAGCTTAGGAGCAAACTGGTACCCGCATTCTACGAATGTGATATCTGGATGGTGCACCGGAAAGGCATTCTGACAGCCTTCTCAAAGTGCATAGAAGCAGAGGCTGACTTCAGCAGCATCTCCACGAGAGTCTATCCACAAAAGGAACACCTTTAAGCTGCCTGCGAATGCAGAGCATAGGAGGAAAGCAGTACCCGCATGCTACGAATGTTATATCTAGATGGTGCCCAGGAATCGAATTCTGGCAGAATTCTGAAAGAGCATAGAAGCACAGGCCGTCTCCAGCAGCACCTCCACGAGAGTCAATCCACAAAAGGAACACCTTGAAGCTGGCTGCGAATGCAGAGCTTTGGAGGAAAGCAGTACCCGCATGCTACGAATTTTATATCTGGATGGTGCCCAGGAAAGGAATTCTGGCAGAAATCTCAAACAGCATAGAAGCAGAGCCTGACATCAGCAGCATCTCCATGAGAGTCTATGCACAAAAGGAACACCTTGATCCTGGCTGCTACTGCAGAGCCTAGGAGGAAAGCAGTACCCGCATGCTACGAATGTGATAACTGGATGGTGCCCAGGAAAGGAATTGTGGCAGAATTCTGAGAGAGCATATAAGCACAGGCCCTCTCCAGCAGTACCTCCACGAGCGTCTATCCACAAAAGGTACACCTTGAAGCTGGCTGCGAATGCAGAGCTTAGGAGGAAAGCAGTACCCGCATGCTACGAATTTGATATCTGGATGGTGCCCAGGAAAGGATTTCTGGCAGAATTCTCAAAGAGCATAGAAGCAGACGCCGACTTCATCAGCATCTCCATGAGAGTCTATCCACAAAAGGAACACCTTGTAGCTGCCTGCGAATGCACAGCTAAGGAGGAAAGCAGTACCTGCATGTTACGAATGTGATATCTGTATGGTGCACAGGAAAGGAATTCTGACAGCCTTCTCAAAGGGCATAGAAGAAGAGACCGTCTCCAACAGCATCTCCACGAGAGTCTATCCACAAAAGGAACACCTTGAAGCTGGTTGCGAATGCAGAGCTTAGGAGGAAAGCAGTACCCGCATGCTACGAATTTGATATCTGGATGGTGCCCAGGAAAGGAATTCTAGCAGAATTCTCAAAGAGCATAGAAGCAGACGCCGACTTCATCAGCATCTCCATGAGAGTCTATGCACAAAAGTAAGACCTAGAAGCTGGCTGCAAATGCAGAGCTTAGGAGGAAAGCAGTACCCGCATGCTACGAATTTGATATCTGGATGTTGCCCAGGAAAGGAATTCTGGAAGAATTCTCAAACTGCATAGAAGCAGAGGCCGACTTCAGCAGAATCTCCAAGAGAGTCTTTCCACAAAAGGAACACCTTGAAGCTGGCTGCGAAGGCAGGGCTTAGGAGGAAAGCAGTACATGCATGCTACGAATGTGATATCTGGATGGTGCCCAGGAAAGGAATTCTGGCAGAATTCTGAAAGCGCATATAAGCTGAGCCCGTCTCCAGCACCATCTCCACGAGACTGTATCCACAAAAGGAACACCTTGTAGCTGCCTGCTAATGCACATCTTCGGAGCCAAGTAGTACCAGCATGCTATGAATGTGAAATCTGGATGGTGCTCAGGAAAGGAATGCTGACAGCCTTCTCAAACAGCATAGAAGCAGAGGCTGACTTCAGCACCATCTCCATGAGAGTCTATGCACAAAAGGAACACCTTGATCCTGGCTGCTACTGCAGAGCTTAGGAGGAAAGCAGTACCCTCATGCTACGAATGTGATATCTGGATGGTGCCCAGGAAAGGAATTCTGGCAGAATTCTGAGAGAGCATAGAAGCACAGGCCCTCTCCAGCAGCACCTCACGAGAGTCAATCCACAAAAGGTACACCTTGAAGCTGGCTGCGAATGCAGAGCTTAGGAGGAAAGCAGTCCCAGCATGTTACGAATGTGATATCTGGATGGTGCCCTGGAAAGGAATTCTTGCAGAATTCGGAAAGAGCATAGAAGCAGGGCCCGTCTGCAGCAGCATCTCCACGAGAGTCTACCCACAAAAGGAACACCTTGTAGCTGCCTGCTAATGCACAGCTTAGGAGCAAACTGGTACCCGCATTCTACGAATGTGATATCTGGATGGTGCACAGGAAAGGAATTCTGACAGCCTTCTCAAAATGCATAGAAGCAGAGGCTGACTTCAGCAGCATCTCCACGAGAGTCTATCCACAAAAGGAACACCTTTAAGCTGCCTGCGAATGCAGAGCATAGGAGGAAAGCAGTACCCGCATGCTACGAATGTTATATCTAGATGGTGCCCAGGAATCGAATTCTGGCAGAATTCTGAAAGAGCATAGAAGCACAGGCCGTCTCCAGCAGCACCTCCACGAGAGTCAATCCACAAAAGGAACACCTTGAAGCTGGCTGCGAATGCAGAGCTTTGGAGGAAAGCAGTACCCTCATGCTACGAATTTTATATCTGGATGGTGCCCAGGAGAGGAATTCTAGCAGAATTCTCAAAGAGCATAGAAGCAGACGCCGACTTCATCAGCATCTCCATGAGAGTCTATGCACAAAAGTAAGACCTAGAAGCTGGCTGCAAATGCAGAGCTTAGGAGGAAAGCAGTACCCGCATGCTACGAATTTGATATCTGGATGGTGCCCAGGAAAGGAATTCTGGAAGAATTCTCAAACTGCATAGAAGCAGAGGCCGACTTCAGCAGAATCTCCAAGAGAGTCTTTCCACAAAAGGAACACCTTGAAGCTGGCTGCGAAGGCAGGGCTTAGGAGGAAAGCAGTACATGCATGCTACGAATGTGATATCTGGATGGTGCCCAGGAAAGGAATTCTGGCAGAATTCTGAAAGCGCATATAACCTGAGCCCGTCTCCAGCACCATCTCCACGAGACTGTATCCACAAAATGAACACCTTTTAGCTGCCTGCTAATGCACATCTTCGGAGCCAAGTAGTACCAGCATGCTATGAATGTGAAATCTGGATGGTGCTCAGGAAAGGAATGCTGACAGCCTTCTCAAACAGCATAGAAGCAGAGGCTGACTTCAGCACCATCTCCATGAGAGTCTATGCACAAAAGGAACACCTTGATCCTGGCTGCTACTGCAGAGCTTAGGAGGAAAGCAGTACCCTCATGCTACGAATGTGATATCTGGATGGTGCCCAGGAAAGGAATTCTGGCAGAATTCTGAGAGAGCATAGAAGCACAGGCCCTCTCCAGCAGCACCTCACGAGAGTCAATCCACAAAAGGTACACCTTGAAGCTGGCTGCGAATGCAGAGCTTAGGAGGAAAGCAGTCCCAGCATGTTACGAATGTGATATCTGGATGGTGCCCCGGAAAGGAATTCTTGCAGAATTCGGAAAGAGCATAGAAGCAGGGCCCGTCTGCAGCAGCATCTCCACGAGAGTCTACCCACAAAAGGAACACCTTGTAGCTGCCTGCTAATGCACAGCTTAGGAGCAAACTGGTACCCGCATTCTACGAATGTGATATCTGGATGGTGCACAGGAAAGGAATTCTGACAGCCTTCTCAAAATGCATAGAAGCAGAGGCTGACTTCAGCAGCATCTCCACGAGAGTCTATCCACAAAAGGAACACCTTTAAGCTGCCTGCGAATGCAGAGCATAGGAGGAAAGCAGTACCCGCATGCTACGAATGTTATATCTAGATGGTGCCCAGGAATCGAATTCTGGCAGAATTCTGAAAGAGCATAGAAGCACAGGCCGTCTCCAGCAGCACCTCCACGAGAGTCAATCCACAAAAGGAACACCTTGAAGCTGGCTGCGAATGCAGAGCTTTGGAGGAAAGCAGTACCCTCATGCTACGAATTTTATATCTGGATGGTGCCCAGGAAAGGAATTCTGGCAGAAATCTCAAACAGCATAGAAGCAGAGCCTGACATCAGCAGCATCTCCATGACAGTCTATGCACAAAAGGAACACCTTGATCATGGCTGCTACTGCAGAGCCTAGGAGGAAAGCAGTACCCGCATGCTACGAATGTGATAACTGGATGGTGCCCAGGAAAGGAATTGTGGCAGAATTCTGAGAGAGCATATAAGCACAGGCCCTCTCCAGCAGTACCTCCACGAGCGTCTATCCACAAAAGGTACACCTTGAAGGTGGCTGCGAATGCAGAGCTTAGGAGGAAAGCAGTACCCGCATGCTACGAATTTGATATCTGGATGGTGCCCAGGAAAGGATTTCTGGCAGAATTCTCAAAGAGCATAGAAGCAGACGCCGACTTCATCAGCATCTCCATGAGAGTCTATCCAAAAAAGGAACACCTTGTAGCTGCCTGCGAATGCACAGCTAAGGAGGAAAGCAGTACCTGCATGTTACGAATGTGATATCTGTATGGTGCACAGGAAAGGAATTCTGACAGCCTTCTCAAAGGGCATAGAAGAAGAGACCGTCTCCAACAGCATCTCCACGAGAGTCTATCCACAAAAGGAACACCTTGAAGCTGGCTGCGAATGCAGAGCTTAGGAGGAAAGCAGTACCCGCATGCTACGAATTTGATATCTGGATGGTGCCCAGGAAAGGAATTCTAGCAGAATTCTCAAAGAGCATAGAAGCAGACGCCGACTTCATCAGCATCTCCATGAGAGTCTATCCACAAAAGGAACACCTTGTAGCTGCCTGCGAATGCACAGCTAAGGAGGAAAGCAGTACCTGCATGTTATGAATGTGATATCTGTATGCTGCACAGGAAAGGAATTCTGACAGCCTTCTCAAAGGGCATAGAAGCAGAGACCGTCTCCAACAGCATCTCCACGAGAGTCTATCCACAAAAGGAACACCCTGTAGCTGCCTGCTAATGCACAGCTTAGGACAAACAGGTACCCGCATGCTACGAATGTGATCTCTGGATGGTGCACAGGAAAGGAATTCTGACAGCCTTCTCAAAGAGCATAGAAGCAAAGGCTGACTTCAGCAGCATCTCCAGAAGAGTCTATGCACAAAAGTAACACCTAGAAGCTGGCTGCAAATGCAGAGCTTAGGAGGAAAGCAGAACCCGCATGCTACGAATTTGATATCTGGATGGTGCCCAGGAAAGGAATTCTGGAAGAATTCTCAAAGTGCATAGAAGTAGAGGCCGACTTCAGCAGCATCTCCACGAAAGTCTATCCAAATAACGAACACCTTGAAGCTGGCTGCGAATACAGAGCTTAGGAGGAAAGCAGTACCCGCATTCTACGAATGTGATCTCTGGATGGTGCACAGGAAAGGAATTCTGACAGCCTTCTCAAAGAGCATAGAAGCAGAGGCTGACTTCAGCAGAATCTGCAGAAGAGTCTATGCACAAAAGTAACACCTAGAAGCTGGCTGCAAATGCAGAGCTTAGGAGGAAAGCAATACCCGCATGCTACGAATTTGATATCTGGGTGGTGCCCAGGAAAGGAATTCTGGAAGAATTCTCAAACTGCATAGAAGCAGAGGCCGACTTCAGCAGAATCTCCAAGAGAGTCTTTCCACAAAAGGAACACCTTGAAGCTGGCTGCGAAGGCAGGGCTTAGGAGGAAAGCAGTACATGCATGCTACGAATGTGATATCTGGATGGTGCCCAGGAAAGGAATTCTGGCAGAATGCTGAAAGCGCATATAAGCTGAGCCCGTCTCCAGCACCATCTCCACGAGACTGTATCCACAAAAGGAACACCTTGTAGCTGCCTGCTAATGCACATCTTCGGAGCCAAGTAGTACCAGCATGCTACGAATGTGAAATCTGGATGGTGCTCAGGAAAGGAATGCTGACAGCCTTCTCAAACAGCATAGAAGCAGAGGCTGACTTCAGCACCATCTCCATGAGAGTCTATGCACAAAAGGAACACCTTGATCCTGGCTGCTACTGCAGAGCTTAGGAGGAAAGCAGTACCCTCATGCTACGAATGTGATATCTGGATGGTGCCCAGGAAAGGAATTCTGGCAGAATTCTGAGAGAGCATAGAAGCACAGGCCCTCTCCAGCAGCACCTCACGAGAGTCAATCCACAAAAGGTACACCTTGAAGCTGGCTGCGAATGCAGAGCTTAGGAGGAAAGCAGTCCCAGCATGTTACGAATGTGATATCTGGATGGTGCCCCGGAAAGGAATTCTTGCAGAATTCGGAAAGAGCATAGAAGCAGGGCCCGTCTGCAGCAGCATCTCCACGAGAGTCTACCCACAAAAGGAACACCTTGTAGCTGCCTGCTAATGCACAGCTTAGGAGCAAACTGGTACCCGCATTCTACGAATGTGATA
Source organism: Kogia breviceps (assembly GCF_026419965.1). Classification (NCBI taxonomy): domain Eukaryota; kingdom Metazoa; phylum Chordata; class Mammalia; order Artiodactyla; family Physeteridae; genus Kogia; species Kogia breviceps. The sequence continues at coordinate 18,249,182 of NC_081322.1, forward strand.
TCTGGATGGTGCACAGGAAAGGAATTCTGACAGCCTTCTCAAAATGCATAGAAGCAGAGGCTGACTTCAGCAGCATCTCCACGAGAGTCTATCCACAAAAGGAACACCTTTAAGCTGCCTGCGAATGCAGAGCATAGGAGGAAAGCAGTACCCGCATGCTACGAATGTTATATCTAGATGGTGCCCAGGAATCGAATTCTGGCAGAATTCTGAAAGAGCATAGAAGCACAGGCCGTCTCCAGCAGCACCTCCACGAGAGTCAATCCACAAAAGGAACACCTTGAAGCTGGCTGCGAATGCAGAGCTTTGGAGGAAAGCAGTACCCTCATGCTACGAATTTTATATCTGGATGGTGCCCAGGAAAGGAATTCTGGCAGAAATCTCAAACAGCATAGAAGCAGAGCCTGACATCAGCAGCATCTCCATGACAGTCTATGCACAAAAGGAACACCTTGATCATGGCTGCTACTGCAGAGCCTAGGAGGAAAGCAGTACCCGCATGCTACGAATGTGATAACTGGATGGTGCCCAGGAAAGGAATTGTGGCAGAATTCTGAGAGAGCATATAAGCACAGGCCCTCTCCAGCAGTACCTCCACGAGCGTCTATCCACAAAAGGTACACCTTGAAGGTGGCTGCGAATGCAGAGCTTAGGAGGAAAGCAGTACCCGCATGCTACGAATTTGATATCTGGATGGTGCCCAGGAAAGGATTTCTGGCAGAATTCTCAAAGAGCATAGAAGCAGACGCCGACTTCATCAGCATCTCCATGAGAGTCTATCCAAAAAAGGAACACCTTGTAGCTGCCTGCGAATGCACAGCTAAGGAGGAAAGCAGTACCTGCATGTTACGAATGTGATATCTGTATGGTGCACAGGAAAGGAATTCTGACAGCCTTCTCAAAGGGCATAGAAGAAGAGACCGTCTCCAACAGCATCTCCACGAGAGTCTATCCACAAAAGGAACACCTTGAAGCTGGCTGCGAATGCAGAGCTTAGGAGGAAAGCAGTACCCGCATGCTACGAATTTGATATCTGGATGGTGCCCAGGAAAGGAATTCTAGCAGAATTCTCAAAGAGCATAGAAGCAGACGCCGACTTCATCAGCATCTCCATGAGAGTCTATCCACAAAAGGAACACCTTGTAGCTGCCTGCGAATGCACAGCTAAGGAGGAAAGCAGTACCTGCATGTTATGAATGTGATATCTGTATGCTGCACAGGAAAGGAATTCTGACAGCCTTCTCAAAGGGCATAGAAGCAGAGACCGTCTCCAACAGCATCTCCACGAGAGTCTATCCACAAAAGGAACACCCTGTAGCTGCCTGCTAATGCACAGCTTAGGACAAACAGGTACCCGCATGCTACGAATGTGATCTCTGGATGGTGCACAGGAAAGGAATTCTGACAGCCTTCTCAAAGAGCATAGAAGCAAAGGCTGACTTCAGCAGCATCTCCAGAAGAGTCTATGCACAAAAGTAACACCTAGAAGCTGGCTGCAAATGCAGAGCTTAGGAGGAAAGCAGAACCCGCATGCTACGAATTTGATATCTGGATGGTGCCCAGGAAAGGAATTCTGGAAGAATTCTCAAAGTGCATAGAAGTAGAGGCCGACTTCAGCAGCATCTCCACGAAAGTCTATCCAAATAACGAACACCTTGAAGCTGGCTGCGAATACAGAGCTTAGGAGGAAAGCAGTACCCGCATTCTACGAATGTGATCTCTGGATGGTGCACAGGAAAGGAATTCTGACAGCCTTCTCAAAGAGCATAGAAGCAGAGGCTGACTTCAGCAGAATCTGCAGAAGAGTCTATGCACAAAAGTAACACCTAGAAGCTGGCTGCAAATGCAGAGCTTAGGAGGAAAGCAATACCCGCATGCTACGAATTTGATATCTGGGTGGTGCCCAGGAAAGGAATTCTGGAAGAATTCTCAAACTGCATAGAAGCAGAGGCCGACTTCAGCAGAATCTCCAAGAGAGTCTTTCCACAAAAGGAACACCTTGAAGCTGGCTGCGAAGGCAGGGCTTAGGAGGAAAGCAGTACATGCATGCTACGAATGTGATATCTGGATGGTGCCCAGGAAAGGAATTCTGGCAGAATGCTGAAAGCGCATATAAGCTGAGCCCGTCTCCAGCACCATCTCCACGAGACTGTATCCACAAAAGGAACACCTTGTAGCTGCCTGCTAATGCACATCTTCGGAGCCAAGTAGTACCAGCATGCTACGAATGTGAAATCTGGATGGTGCTCAGGAAAGGAATGCTGACAGCCTTCTCAAACAGCATAGAAGCAGAGGCTGACTTCAGCACCATCTCCATGAGAGTCTATGCACAAAAGGAACACCTTGATCCTGGCTGCTACTGCAGAGCTTAGGAGGAAAGCAGTACCCTCATGCTACGAATGTGATATCTGGATGGTGCCCAGGAAAGGAATTCTGGCAGAATTCTGAGAGAGCATAGAAGCACAGGCCCTCTCCAGCAGCACCTCACGAGAGTCAATCCACAAAAGGTACACCTTGAAGCTGGCTGCGAATGCAGAGCTTAGGAGGAAAGCAGTCCCAGCATGTTACGAATGTGATATCTGGATGGTGCCCCGGAAAGGAATTCTTGCAGAATTCGGAAAGAGCATAGAAGCAGGGCCCGTCTGCAGCAGCATCTCCACGAGAGTCTACCCACAAAAGGAACACCTTGTAGCTGCCTGCTAATGCACAGCTTAGGAGCAAACTGGTACCCGCATTCTACGAATGTGATATCTGGATGGTGCACAGGAAAGGAATTCTGACAGCCTTCTCAAAATGCATAGAAGCAGAGGCTGACTTCAGCAGCATCTCCACGAGAGTCTATCCACAAAAGGAACACCTTTAAGCTGCCTGCGAATGCAGAGCATAGGAGGAAAGCAGTACCCGCATGCTACGAATGTTATATCTAGATGGTGCCCAGGAATCGAATTCTGGCAGAATTCTGAAAGAGCATTAAAGCAGAGCCCGTCTCCAGCAGCATCTCCACGAGAGTCAATCCACAAAAGGAACACCTTGTAGCTGCCTGCTAATGCACAGCTTAGGAGCAAACTGGTACCCGCATTCTACGAATGTGATATCTGGATGGTGCACAGGAAAGGAATTCTGACAACCTTCTCAAAGTGCATAGAAGCAGAGGCTGACTTCAGCAGCATCTCCACGAGAGTCTATCCACAAAAGGAACACCTTTAAGCTGCGTGCGAATGCAGAGCATAGGAGGAAAGCAGTACCCGCATGCTACGAATGGGATATCTAGATGGTGCCCAGGAATCGAATTCTGGCAGAATTCTGAAAGAGCATAGAAGCACAGGCCGTCTCCAACAGCACCTCCACGAGAGTCTATCCACAAAAGGAACACCTTGAAGCTGGCTGCGAATGCAGAGCTTTGGAGGAAAGCAGTACCCGCATGCTACGAATTTGATATCTGGATGGTGCCCAGGAAAGGAATTCTGGCAGAATTCTCAAAGAGCATAGAAGCAGACGCCGACTTCATCAGCATCTCCATGAGAGTCTATCCACAAAAGGAACACCTTGTAGCTGCCTGCGAATGCACAGCTAAGGAGGAAAGCAGTACCTGCATGTTACGAATGTGATATCTGTATGGTGCACAGGAAAGGAATTCTGACAGCCTTCTCAAAGGGCAGAGAAGCAGAGACCGTCTCCAACAGCATCTCCACGAGAGTCTATCCACAAAAGGAACACCCTGTAGCTGCCTGCTAATGCACAGCTTAGGAGCAAACAGGTACCCGCATGCTACGAATGTGATCTCTGGATGGTGCACAGGAAAGGAATTCTGACAGCCTTCTCAAAGAGCATAGAAGCAGAGGCTGACTTCAGCAGCATCTCCAGAAGAGTCTATGCACAAAAGTAAGACCTAGAAGCTGGCTGCAAATGCAGAGCTTAGGAGGAAAGCAGTACCCGCATGCTACGAATTTGATATCTGGATGGTGCCCAGGAGAGGAATTCTGGAAGAATTCTCAAAGTGCATAGAAGTAGAGGCCGACTTCAGCAGCATCTCCACGAGAGTCTATCCAAATAACGAACACCTTGAAGCTGGCTGCGAATACAGAGCTTAGGAGGAAAGCAGTACCCGCATTCTACGAATGTGATATCTGGATGGTGCACAGGAAAGGAATTCTGACAACCTTCTCAAAGTGCATAGAAGCAGAGGCTGACTTCAGCAGCATCTCCACGAGAGTCTATCCACAAAAGGAACACCTTTAAGCTGCGTGCGAATGCAGAGCATAGGAGGAAAGCAGTACCCGCATGCTACGAATGTGATATCTAGATGGTGCCCAGGAATCGAATTCTGGCAGAATTCTGAAAGAGCATAGAAGCACAGGCCGTCTCCAACAGCACCTCCACGAGAGTCTATCCACAAAAGGAACACCTTGAAGCTGGCTGCGAATGCAGAGCTTAGGAGGAAAGCAGTACCCGCATGCTACGAATTTGATATCTGGATGGTGCCCAGGAAAGGAATTCTGGCAGAATTCTCAAAGAGCATAGAAGCAGACGCCGACTTCATCAGCATCTCCATGAGAGTCTATCCACAAAAGGAACACCTTGTAGCTGCCTGCGAATGCACAGCTAAGGAGGAAAGCAGTACCTGCATGTTACGAATGTGATATCTGTATGGTGCACAGGAAAGGAATTCTGACAGCCTTCTCAAAGGGCATAGAAGCAGAGACCGTCTCCAACAGCATCTCCACGAGAGTCTATCCACAAAAGGAACACCCTGTAGCTGCCTGCTAATGCACAGCTTAGGAGCAAACAGGTACCCGCATGCTACGAATGTGATCTCTGGATGGTGCACAGGAAAGGAATTCTGACAGCCTTCTCAAAGAGCATAGAAGCAGAGGCTGACTTCAGCAGCATCTCCAGAAGAGTCTATGCACAAAAGTAAGACCTAGAAGCTGGCTGCAAATGCAGAGCTTAGGAGGAAAGCAGTACCCGCATGCTACGAATTTGATATCTGGATGGTGCCCAGGAAAGGATTTCTGGCAGAATTCTCAAAGAGCATAGAAGCAGGGCCCGTCTGCAGCAGCATCTCCACGAGAGTCTACCCACAAAAGGAACACCTTGTAGCTGCCTGCTAATGCACAGCTTAGGAGCAAACTGGTACCCGCATTCTACGAATGTGATATCTGGATGGTGCACAGGAAAGGAATTCTGACAGCCTTCTCAAAGTGCATAGAAGCAGAGGCTGACTTCAGCAGCATCTCCACGAGAGTCTATCCACAAAAGGAACACCTTTAAGCTGCCTGCGAATGCAGAGCATAGGAGGAAAGCAGTACCCGCATGCTACGAATGTTATATCTAGATGGTGCCCAGGAATCGAATTCTGGCAGAATTCTGAAAGAGCATAGAAGCACAGGCCGTCTCCAGCAGCACCTCCACGAGAGTCAATCCACAAAAGGAACACCTTGAAGCTGGCTGCGAATGCAGAGCTTTGGAGGAAAGCAGTACCCGCATGCTACGAATTTTATATCTGGATGGTGCCCAGGAAAGGAATTCTGGCAGAAATCTCAAACAGCATAGAAGCAGAGCCTGACATCAGCAGCATCTCCATGAGAGTCTATGCACAAAAGGAACACCTTGATCCTGGCTGCTACTGCAGAGCCTAGGAGGAAAGCAGTACCCGCATGCTACGAATGTGATAACTGGATGGTGCCCAGGAAAGGAATTGTGGCAGAATTCTGAGAGAGCATATAAGCACAGGCCCTCTCCAGCAGTACCTCCACGAGCGTCTATCCACAAAAGGTACACCTTGAAGCTGGCTGCGAATGCAGAGCTTAGGAGGAAAGCAGTTCCCGCATGCTACGAATTTGATATCTGGATGGTGCCCAGGAAAGGATTTCTGGCAGAATTCTCAAAGAGCATAGAAGCAGACGCCGACTTCATCAGCATCTCCATGAGAGTCTATCCACAAAAGGAACACCTTGTAGCTGCCTGCGAATGCACAGCTAAGGAGGAAAGCAGTACCTGCATGTTACGAATGTGATATCTGTATGGTGCACAGGAAAGGAATTCTGACAGCCTTCTCAAAGGGCATAGAAGAAGAGACCGTCTCCAACAGCATCTCCACGAGAGTCTATCCACAAAAGGAACACCTTGAAGCTGGCTGCGAATGCAGAGCTTAGGAGGAAAGCAGTACCCGCATGCTACGAATTGGATATCTGGATGGTGCCCAGGAAAGAAATTCTAGCAGAATTCTCAAAGAGCATAGAAGCAGACGCCGACTTCATCAGCATCTCCATGAGAGTCTATCCACAAAAGGAACACCTTGTAGCTGCCTGTGAATGCACAGCTAAGGAGGAAAGCAGTACCTGCATGTTATGAATGTGATATCTGTATGGTGCACAGGAAAGGAATTCTGACAGCCTTCTCAAAGGGCATAGAAGCAGAGACCGTCTCCAACAGCATCTCCACGAGAGTCTATCCACAAAAGGAACTCCCTGTAGCTGCCTGCTAATGCACAGCTTAGGAGCAAACTGGTACCCGCATGCTACGAATGTGATCTCTGGATGGTGCACAGGAAAGGAATTCTGACAGCCTTCTCAAAGAGCATAGAAGCAGAGGCTGACTTCAGCAGCATCTCCAGAAGAGTCTATGCACAAAAGTAACACCTAGAAGCTGGCTGCAAATGCAGAGCTTAGGAGGAAAGCAGAACCCGCATGCTACGAATTTGATATCTGGATGGTGCCCAGGAAAGGAATTCTGGAAGAATTCTCAAAGTGCATAGAAGTAGAGGCCGACTTCAGCAGCATCTCCACGAGAGTCTATCCAAATAACGAACACCTTGAAGCTGGCTGCGAATAAAGAGCTTAGGAGGAAAGCAGTACCCGCATTCTACGAATGTGATCTCTGGATGGTGCACAGGAAAGGAATTCTGACAGCCTTCTAGAAGAGCATAGAAGCAGAGGCTGACTTCAGCAGCATCTCCACGAGAGTCTATCCACAAAACGAACACCTTGAATCTGCCTGCGAATGCAGAGCCTAGGAGGAAAGCAGTACCCGCATGCTACGAATGATATATCTAGATGGTGCTCAGGAATAGAATTCTGGCAGAATGCTGAAAGAGCATACAAGCACAGGCCGTCTCCAGCAGCACCTCCACGAGAGGCTATCCACAAAAGGAACACCTTGAAGCTGGCTCCGAATGCAGAGCTTAGGAGGAAAGCAGTACCCGCATGCTACGAATTTGATATCTGGATGGTGCCCAGGAAAGGAATTCTGGCAGAATTCTCAAAGAGCATAGAAGCAGAGGCTGACTTCAGCAGCATCTCCACGAGAGGCTATCCACAAAAGGAACACCTTGAAGCTGCCTGCGAATGCAGAGCCTAGGAGGAAAGCAGTACCCGCATGCTACGAATGTGATATCTGGATGGTGCACAGGAAAGGAATTCTGGCAGAATTCTCAAAGAGCATAGAAGCAGAGGCCGACTTCAGCAGCATCTCCACGAGAGTCTATCCACAAAAGGAACACCTTGTAGCTGCCTGCGTATGCACAGCTTAGGAGCAAACTAGTACCTGCATTCTACGAAAGTGATATCTGGATGGTGCACAGGAAAGGAATTCTGACAGCCTTCTCAAAGAGCATAGAAGCAGAGGCTGACTTCAGCAGAATCTGCAGAAGAGTCTATGCACAAAAGTAACACCTAGAAGCTGGCTGCAAATGCAGAGCTTAGGAGGAAAGCAGTACCCGCATGCTACGAATTTGATATCTGGGTGGTGCCCAGGAAAGGAATTCTGGAAGAATTCTCAAACTGCATAGAAGCAGAGGCCGACTTCAGCAGAATCTCCAAGAGAGTCTTTCCACAAAAGGAACACCTTGAAGCTGGCTGCGAAGGCAGGGCTTAGGAGGAAAGCAGTACATGCATGCTACGAATGTGATATCTGGATGGTGCCCAGGAAAGGAATTCTGGCAGAATTCTGAAAGCGCATATAAGCTGAGCCCGTCTCCAGCACCATCTCCACGAGACTGTATCCACAAAAGGAACACCTTGTAGCTGCCTGCTAATGCACATCTTCGGAGCCAAGTAGTACCAGCATGCTACGAATGTGAAATCTGGATGGTGCTCAGGAAAGGAATGCTGACAGCCTTCTCAAACAGCATAGAAGCAGAGGCTGACTTCAGCACCATCTCCATGAGAGTCTATGCACAAAAGGAACACCTTGATCCTGGCTGCTACTGCAGAGCTTAGGAGGAAAGCAGTACCCTCATGCTACGAATGTGATATCTGGATGGTGCCCAGGAAAGGAATTCTGGCAGAATTCTGAGAGAGCATAGAAGCACAGGCCCTCTCCAGCAGCACCTCACGAGAGTCAATCCACAAAAGGTACACCTTGAAGCTGGCTGCGAATGCAGAGCTTAGGAGGAAAGCAGTCCCAGCATGTTACGAATGTGATATCTGGATGGTGCCCCGGAAAGGAATTCTTGCAGAATTCGGAAAGAGCATAGAAGCAGGGCCCGTCTGCAGCAGCATCTCCACGAGAGTCTACCCACAAAAGGAACACCTTGTAGCTGCCTGCTAATGCACAGCTTAGGAGCAAACTGGTACCCGCATTCTACGAATGTGATATCTGGATGGTGCACAGGAAAGGAATTCTGACAGCCTTCTCAAAGTGCATAGAAGCAGAGGCTGACTTCAGCAGCATCTCCACGAGAGTCTATCCACAAAAGGAACACCTTTAAGCTGCCTGCGAATGCAGAGCATAGGAGGAAAGCAGTACCCGCATGCTACGAATGTTATATCTAGATGGTGCCCAGGAATCGAATTCTGGCAGAATTCTGAAAGAGCATAGAAGCACAGGCCGTCTCCAGCAGCACCTCCACGAGAGTCAATCCACAAAAGGAACACCTTGAAGCTGGCTGCGAATGCAGAGCTTTGGAGGAAAGCAGTACCCGCATGCTACGAATTTTATATCTGGATGGTGCCCAGGAAAGGAATTCTGGCAGAAATCTCAAACAGCATAGAAGCAGAGCCTGACATCAGCAGCATCTCCATGAGAGTCTATGCACAAAAGGAACACCTTGATCCTGGCTGCTACTGCAGAGCCTAGGAGGAAAGCAGTACCCGCATGCTACGAATGTGATAACTGGATGGTGCCCAGGAAAGGAATTCTGGCAGAATTCTGAGAGAGCATATAAGCACAGGCCCTCTCCAGCAGTACCTCCACGTGCGTCTATCCACAAAAGGTACACCTTGAACCTGGCTGCGAATGCAGAGCTTAGGAGGAAAGCAGTCCCAGCATGTTAGGAATGTGATATCTGGATGGTGCCCCGGAAAGGAATTCTGGCAGAATTCTGAAAGAGCATTAAAGCAGAGCCCGTCTCCAGCAGCATCTCCACGAGAGTCTACCCACAAAAGGAACACCTTGTAGCTGCCTGCTAATGCACAGCTTAGGAGCAAACTGGTACCCGCATTCTACGAATGTGATCTCTGGATGGTGCACAGGAAAGGAATTCTGACAGCCTTCTCAAAGTGCATAGAAGCAGAGGCTGACTTCAGCAGCATCTCCACGAGAGTCTATCCACAAAAGGAACACCTTTAAGCTGCCTGCGAATGCAGAGCCTAGGAGGAAAGCAGTACCCGCATGCTATGAATGTTATATCTAGATGGTGCCCAGGAATAAAATCTGGAAGAATTCTGAAAGAGCATAGAAGCACAGGCCGTCTCCAACAGCACCTCCACGAGAGTCTATCCACAAAAGGAACACCTTGAAGCTGGCTGCGAATGCAGAGCTTAGGAGGAAAGCAGTACCCGCATGCTACGAATTAGATATCTGGATGGTGCCCAGGAAAGGATTTCTGGCAGAATTCTCAAAGAGCATAGAAGCAGACGCCGACTTCATCAGCATCTCCATGAGAGTCTATCCACAAAAGGAACACCTTGTAGCTGCCTGCGAATGCACAGCTAAGGAGGAAAGCAGTACCTGCATGTTACGAATGTGATATCTGTATGGTGCACAGGAAAGGAATTCTGACAGCCTTCTCAAAGGGCATAGAAGCAGAGACCGTCTCCAACAGCATCTCCACGAGAGTCTATCCACAAAAGGAACACCCTGTAGCTGCCTGCTAATGCACAGCTTAGGAGCAAACAGGTACCCGCATGCTACGAATGTGATCTCTGGATGGTGCACAGGAAAGGAATTCTGACAGCCTTCTCAAAGAGCATAGAAGCAGAGGCTGACTTCAGCAGCATCTCCAGAAGAGTCTATGCACAAAAGTAAGACCTAGAAGCTGGCTGCAAATGCAGAGCTTAGGAGGAAAGCAGTACCCGCATGCTACGAATTTGATATCTGGATGGTGCCCAGGAAAGGAATTCTGGAAGAATTCTCAAACTGCATAGAAGCAGAGGCCGACTTCAGCAGAATCTCCAAGAGAGTCTTTCCACAAAAGGAACACCTTGAAGCTGGCTGCGAAGGCAGGGCTTAGGAGGAAAGCAGTACATGCATGCTACGAATGTGATATCTGGATGGTGCCCAGGAAAGGAATTCTGGCAGAATTCTGAAAGCGCATATAAGCTGAGCCCGTCTCCAGCACCATCTCCACGAGACTGTATCCACAAAAGGAAGACCTTGTAGCTGCCTGCTAATGCACATCTTCGGAGCCAAGTAGTACCAGCATGCTATGAATGTGAAATCTGGATGGTGCTCAGGAAAGGAATGCTGACAGCCTTCTCAAACAGCATAGAAGCAGAGGCTGACTTCAGCACCATCTCCATGAGAGTCTATGCACAAAAGGAACACCTTGATCCTGGCTGCTACTGCAGAGCTTAGGAGGAAAGCAGTACCCTCATGCTACGAATGTGATATCTGGATGGTGCCCAGGAAAGGAATTCTGGCAGAATTCTGAGAGAGCATAGAAGCACAGGCCCTCTCCAGCAGCACCTCACGAGAGCCAATCCACAAAAGGTACACCTTGAAGCTGGCTGCGAATGCAGAGCTTAGGAGGAAAGCAGTCCCAGCATGTTACGAATGTGATATCTGGATGGTGCCCCGGAAAGGAATTCTTGCAGAATTCGGAAAGAGCATAGAAGCAGGGCCCGTCTGCAGCAGCATCTCCACGAGAGTCTACCCACAAAAGGAACACCTTGTAGCTGCCTGCTAATGCACAGCTTAGGAGCAAACTGGTACCCGCATTCTACGAATGTGATATCTGGATGGTGCACAGGAAAGGAATTCTGACAGCCTTCTCAAAGTGCATAGAAGCAGAGGCTGACTTCAGCAGCATCTCCACGAGAGTCTATCCACAAAAGGAACACCTTTAAGCTGCCTGCGAATGCAGAGCATAGGAGGAAAGCAGTACCCGCATGCTACGAATGTTATATCTAGATGGTGCCCAGGAATCGAATTCTGGCAGAATTCTGAAAGAGCATAGAAGCACAGGCCGTCTCCAGCAGCACCTCCACGAGAGTCAATCCACAAAAGGAACACCTTGAAGCTGGCTGCGAATGCAGAGCTTTGGAGGAAAGCAGTACCCGCATGCTACGAATTTTATATCTGGATGGTGCCCAGGAAAGGAATTCTGGCAGAAATCTCAAACAGCATAGAAGCAGAGCCTGACATCAGCAGCATCTCCATGAGAGTCTATGCACAAAAGGAACACCTTGATCCTGGCTGCTACTGCAGAGCCTAGGAGGAAAGCAGTACCCGCATGCTACGAATGTGATAACTGGATGGTGCCCAGGAAAGGAATTCTGGCAGAATTCTGAGAGAGCATATAAGCACAGGCCCTCTCCAGCAGTACATCCACGAGCGTCTATCCACAAAAGGTACACCTTGAACCTGGCTGCGAATGCAGAGCTTAGGAGGAAAGCAGTCCCAGCATGTTAGGAATGTGATATCTGGATGGTGCCCCGGAAAGGAATTCTGGCAGAATTCTGAAAGAGCATTAAAGCAGAGCCCGTCTCCAGCAGCATCTCCACGAGAGTCTACCCACAAAAGGAACACCTTGTAGCTGCCTGCTAATGCACAGCTTAGGAGCAAACTGGTACCCGCATTCTACGAATGTGATCTCTGGATGGTGCACAGGAAAGGAATTCTGACAGCCTTCTCAAAGTGCATAGAAGCAGAGGCTGACTTCAGCAGCATCTCCACGAGAGTCTATCCACAAAAGGAACACCTTTAAGCTGCCTGCGAATGCAGAGCCTAGGAGGAAAGCAGTACCCGCATGCTATGAATGTTATATCTAGATGGTGCCCAGGAATAAAATCTGGAAGAATTCTGAAAGAGCATAGAAGCACAGGCCGTCTCCAACAGCACCTCCACGAGAGTCTATCCACAAAAGGAACACCTTGAAGCTGGCTGCGAATGCAGAGCTTAGGAGGAAAGCAGTACCCGCATGCTACGAATTAGATATCTGGATGGTGCCCAGGAAAGGATTTCTAGCAGAATTCTCAAAGAGCATAGAAGCAGACGCCGACTTCATCAGCATCTCCATGAGAGTCTATCCACAAAAGGAACACCTTGTAGCTGCCTGCGAATGCACAGCTAAGGAGGAAAGCAGTACCTGCATGTTACGAATGTGATATCTGTATGGTGCACAGGAAAGGAATTCTGACAGCCTTCTCAAAGGGCATAGAAGCAGAGACCGTCTCCAACAGCATCTCCACGAGAGTCTATCCACAAAAGGAACACCCTGTAGCTGCCTGCTAATGCACAGCTTAGGAGCAAACAGGTACCCGCATGCTACGAATGTGATCTCTGGATGGTGCACAGGAAAGGAATTCTGACAGCCTTCTCAAAGAGCATAGAAGCAGAGGCTGACTTCAGCAGCATCTCCAGAAGAGTCTATGCACAAAAGTAAGACCTAGAAGCTGGCTGCAAATGCAGAGCTTAGGAGGAAAGCAGTACCCGCATGCTACGAATTTGATATCTGGATGGTGCCCAGGAAAGGAATTCTGGAAGAATTCTCAAACTGCATAGAAGCAGAGGCCGACTTCAGCAGAATCTCCAAGAGAGTCTTTCCACAAAAGGAACACCTTGAAGCTGGCTGCGAAGGCAGGGCTTAGGAGGAAAGCAGTACATGCATGCTACGAATGTGATATCTGGATGGTGCCCAGGAAAGGAATTCTGGCAGAATTCTGAAAGCGCATATAAGCTGAGCCCGTCTCCAGCACCATCTCCACGAGACTGTATCCACAAAAGGAAGACCTTGTAGCTGCCTGCTAATGCACATCTTCGGAGCCAAGTAGTACCAGCATGCTATGAATGTGAAATCTGGATGGTGCTCAGGAAAGGAATGCTGACAGCCTTCTCAAACAGCATAGAAGCAGAGGCTGACTTCAGCACCATCTCCATGAGAGTCTATGCACAAAAGGAACACCTTGATCCTGGCTGCTACTGCAGAGCTTAGGAGGAAAGCAGTACCCTCATGCTACGAATGTGATATCTGGATGGTGCCCAGGAAAGGAATTCTGGCAGAATTCTGAGAGAGCATAGAAGCACAGGCCCTCTCCAGCAGCACCTCACGAGAATCAATCCACAAAAGGTACACCTTGAAGCTGGCTGCGAATGCAGAGCTTAGGAGGAAAGCAGTCCCAGCATGTTACGAATGTGATATCTGGATGGTGCCCCGGAAAGGAATTCTTGCAGAATTCGGAAAGAGCATAGAAGCAGGGCCCGTCTGCAGCAGCATCTCCACGAGAGTCTACCCACAAAAGGAACACCTTGTAGCTGCCTGCTAATGCACAGCTTAGGAGCAAACTGGTACCCGCATTCTACGAATGTGATATCTGGATGGTGCACAGGAAAGGAATTCTGACAGCCTTCTCAAAGTGCATAGAAGCAGAGGCTGACTTCAGCAGCATCTCCACGAGAGTCTATCCACAAAAGGAACACCTTTAAGCTGCCTGCGAATGCAGAGCATAGGAGGAAAGCAGTACCCGCATGCTACGAATGTTATATCTAGATGGTGCCCAGGAATCGAATTCTGGCAGAATTCTGAAAGAGCATAGAAGCACAGGCCGTCTCCAGCAGCACCTCCACGAGAGTCAATCCACAAAAGGAACACCTTGAAGCTGGCTGCGAATGCAGAGCTTTGGAGGAAAGCAGTACCCGCATGCTACGAATTTTATATCTGGATGGTGCCCAGGAAAGGAATTCTGGCAGAAATCTCAAACAGCATAGAAGCAGAGCCTGACATCAGCAGCATCTCCATGAGAGTCTATGCACAAAAGGAACACCTTGATCCTGGCTGCTACTGCAGAGCCTAGGAGGAAAGCAGTACCCGCATGCTACGAATGTGATAACTGGATGGTGCCCAGGAAAGGAATTGTGGCAGAATTCTGAGAGAGCATATAAGCACAGGCCCTCTCCAGCAGTACCTCCACGAGCGTCTATCCACAAAAGGTACACCTTGAAGGTGGCTGCGAATGCAGAGCTTAGGAGGAAAGCAGTACCCGCATGCTACGAATTTGATATCTGGATGGTGCCCAGGAAAGGATTTCTGGCAGAATTCTCAAAGAGCATAGAAGCAGACGCCGACTTCATCAGCATCTCCATGAGAGTCTATCCACAAAAGGAACACCTTGTAGCTGCCTGCGAATGCACAGCTAAGGAGGAAAGCAGTACCTGCATGTTACGAATGTGATATCTGTATGGTGCACAGGAAAGGAATTCTGACAGCCTTCTCAAAGGGCATAGAAGAAGAGACCGTCTCCAACAGCATCTCCACGAGAGTCTATCCACAAAAGGAACACCTTGAAGCTGGCTGCGAATGCAGAGCTTAGGAGGAAAGCAGTACCCGCATGCTACGAATTTGATATCTGGATGGTGCCCAGGAAAGGAATTCTAGCAGAATTCTCAAAGAGCATAGAAGCAGACGCCGACTTCATCAGCATCTCCATGAGAGTCTATGCACAAAAGTAAGACCTAGAAGCTGGCTGCAAATGCAGAGCTTAGGAGGAAAGCAGTACCCGCATGCTACGAATTTGATATCTGGATGGTGCCCAGGAAAGGAATTCTGGAAGAATTCTCAAACTGCATAGAAGCAGAGGCCGACTTCAGCAGAATCTCCAAGAGAGTCTTTCCACAAAAGGAACACCTTGAAGCTGGCTGCGAAGGCAGGGCTTAGGAGGAAAGCAGTACATGCATGCTACGAATGTGATATCTGGATGGTGCCCAGGAAAGGAATTCTGGCAGAATTCTGAAAGCGCATATAAGCTGAGCCCGTCTCCAGCACCATCTCCACGAGACTGTATCCACAAAAGGAACACCTTGTAGCTGCCTGCTAATGCACATCTTCGGAGCCAAGTAGTACCAGCATGCTACGAATGTGAAATCTGGATGGTGCTCAGGAAAGGAATGCTGACAGCCTTCTCAAACAGCATAGAAGCAGAGGCTGACTTCAGCACCATCTCCATGAGAGTCTATGCACAAAAGGAACACCTTGATCCTGGCTGCTACTGCAGAGCTTAGGAGGAAAGCAGTACCCTCATGCTACGAATGTGATATCTGGATGGTGCCCAGGAAAGGAATTCTGGCAGAATTCTGAGAGAGCATAGAAGCACAGGCCCTCTCCAGCAGCACCTCACGAGAGTCAATCCACAAAAGGTACACCTTGAAGCTGGCTGCGAATGCAGAGCTTAGGAGGAAAGCAGTCCCAGCATGTTACGAATGTGATATCTGGATGGTGCCCCGGAAAGGAATTCTTGCAGAATTCGGAAAGAGCATAGAAGCAGGGCCCGTCTGCAGCAGCATCTCCACGAGAGTCTACCCACAAAAGGAACACCTTGTAGCTGCCTGCTAATGCACAGCTTAGGAGCAAACTGGTACCCGCATTCTACGAATGTGATATCTGGATGGTGCACAGGAAAGGAATTCTGACAGCCTTCTCAAAATGCATAGAAGCAGAGGCTGACTTCAGCAGCATCTCCACGAGAGTCTATCCACAAAAGGAACACCTTTAAGCTGCCTGCGAATGCAGAGCATAGGAGGAAAGCAGTACCCGCATGCTACGAATGTGATATCTAGATGGTGCCCAGGAATCGAATTCTGGCAGAATTCTGAAAGAGCATTAAAGCAGAGCCCGTCTCCAGCAGCATCTCCACGAGAGTCAATCCACAAAAGGAACACCTTGTAGCTGCCTGCTAATGCACAGCTTAGGAGCAAACTGGTACCCGCATTCTACGAATGTGATATCTGGATGGTGCACAGGAAAGGAATTCTGACAACCTTCTCAAAGTGCATAGAAGCAGAGGCTGACTTCAGCAGCATCTCCACGAGAGTCTATCCACAAAAGGAACACCTTTAAGCTGCGTGCGAATGCAGAGCATAGGAGGAAAGCAGTACCCGTATGCTACGAATGTGATATCTAGATGGTGCCCAGGAATCGAATTCTGGCAGAATTCTGAAAGAGCATAGAAGCACAGGCCGTCTCCAACAGCACCTCCACGAGAGTCTATCCACAAAAGGAACACCTTGAAGCTGGCTGCGAATGCAGAGCTTTGGAGGAAAGCAGTACCCGCATGCTACGAATTTGATATCTGGATGGTGCCCAGGAAAGGAATTCTGGCAGAATTCTCAAAGAGCATAGAAGCAGAAGCCGACTTCATCAGCATCTCCATGAGAGTCTATCCACAAAAGGAACACCTTGTAGCTGCCTGCGAATGCACAGCTAAGGAGGAAAGCAGTACCTGCATGTTACGAATGTGATATCTGTATGGTGCACAGGAAAGGAATTCTGACAGCCTTCTCAAAGGGCATAGAAGCAGAGACCGTCTCCAACAGCATCTCCACGAGAGTCTATCCACAAAAGGAACACCCTGTAGCTGCCTGCTAATGCACAGCTTAGGAGCAAACAGGTACCCGCATGCTACGAATGTGATCTCTGGATGGTGCACAGGAAAGGAATTCTGACAGCCTTCTCAAAGAGCATAGAAGCAGAGGCTGACTTCAGCAGCATCTCCAGAAGAGTCTATGCACAAAAGTAAGACCTAGAAGCTGGCTGCAAATGCAGAGCTTAGGAGGAAAGCAGTACCCGCATGCTACGAATTTGATATCTGGATGGTGCCCAGGAGAGGAATTCTGGAAGAATTCTCAAAGTGCATAGAAGTAGAGGCCGACTTCAGCAGCATCTCCACGAGAGTCTATCCAAATAACGAACACCTTGAAGCTGGCTGCGAATACAGAGCTTAGGAGGAAAGCAGTACCCGCGTTCTACGAATGTGATATCTGGATGGTGCACAGGAAAGGAATTCTGACAACCTTCTCAAAGTGCATAGAAGCAGAGGCTGACTTCAGCAGCATCTCCACGAGAGTCTATCCACAAAAGGAACACCTTTAAGCTGCGTGCGAATGCAGAGCATAGGAGGAAAGCAGTACCCGCATGCTACGAATGTGATATCTAGATCGTGCCCAGGAATCGAATTCTGGCAGAATTCTGAAAGAGCATAGAAGCACAGGCCGTCTCCAACAGCACCTCCACGAGAGTCTATCCACAAAAGGAACACCTTGAAGCTGGCTGCGAATGCAGAGCTTAGGAGGAAAGCAGTACCCGCATGCTACGAATTTGATATCTGGATGGTGCCCAGGAAAGGATTTCTGGCAGAATTCTCAAAGAGCATAGAAGCAGGGCCCGTCTGCAGCAGCATCTCCACGAGAGTCTACCCACAAAAGGAACACCTTGTAGCTGCCTGCTAATGCACAGCTTAGGAGCAAACTGGTACCCGCATTCTACGAATGTGATATCTGGATGGTGCACAGGAAAGGAATTCTGACAGCCTTCTCAAAGTGCATAGAAGCAGAGGCTGACTTCAGCAGCATCTACACGAGAGTCTATCCACAAAAGGAACACCTTTAAGCTGCCTGCGAATGCAGAGCCTAGGAGGAAAGCAGTACCCGCATGCTACGAATGTTATATCTAGATGGTGCCCAGGAATCGAATTCTGGCAGAATTCTGAAAGAGCATAGAAGCACAGGCCGTCTCCAGCAGCACCTCCACGAGAGTCAATCCACAAAAGGAACACCTTGAAGCTGGCTGCGAATGCAGAGCTTTGGAGGAAAGCAGTACCCGCATGCTACGAATTTTATATCTGGATGGTGCCCAGGAAAGGAATTCTGGCAGAAATCTCAAACAGCATAGAAGCAGAGCCTGACATCAGCAGCATCTCCATGAGAGTCTATGCACAAAAGGAACACCTTGATCCTGGCTGCTACTGCAGAGCCTAGGAGGAAAGCAGTACCCGCATGCTACGAATGTGATAACTGGATGGTGCCCAGGAAAGGAATTGTGGCAGAATTCTGAGAGAGCATATAAGCACAGGCCCTCTCCAGCAGTACCTCCACGAGCGTCTATCCACAAAAGGTACACCTTGAAGCTGGCTGCGAATGCAGAGCTTAGGAGGAAAGCAGTTCCCGCATGCTACGAATTTGATATCTGGATGGTGCCCAGGAAAGGATTTCTGGCAGAATTCTCAAAGAGCATAGAAGCAGACGCCGACTTCATCAGCATCTCCATGAGAGTCTATCCACAAAAGGAACACCTTGTAGCTGCCTGCGAATGCACAGCTAAGGAGGAAAGCAGTACCTGCATGTTACGAATGTGATATCTGTATGGTGCACAGGAAAGGAATTCTGACAGCCTTCTCAAAGGGCATAGAAGAAGAGACCGTCTCCAACAGCATCTCCACGAGAGTCTATCCACAAAAGGAACACCTTGAAGCTGGCTGCGAATGCAGAGCTTAGGAGGAAAGCAGTACCCGCATGCTACGAATTGGATATCTGGATGGTGCCCAGGAAAGAAATTCTAGCAGAATTCTCAAAGAGCATAGAAGCAGACGCCGACTTCATCAGCATCTCCATGAGAGTCTATCCACAAAAGGAACACCTTGTAGCTGCCTGTGAATGCACAGCTAAGGAGGAAAGCAGTACCTGCATGTTATGAATGTGATATCTGTATGGTGCACAGGAAAGGAATTCTGACAGCCTTCTCAAAGGGCATAGAAGCAGAGACCGTCTCCAACAGCATCTCCACGAGAGTCTATCCACAAAAGGAACTCCCTGTAGCTGCCTGCTAATGCACAGCTTAGGAGCAAACTGGTACCCGCATGCTACGAATGTGATCTCTGGATGGTGCACAGGAAAGGAATTCTGACAGCCTTCTCAAAGAGCATAGAAGCAGAGGCTGACTTCAGCAGCATCTCCAGAAGAGTCTATGCACAAAAGTAACACCTAGAAGCTGGCTGCAAATGCAGAGCTTAGGAGGAAAGCAGAACCCGCATGCTACGAATTTGATATCTGGATGGTGCCCAGGAAAGGAATTCTGGAAGAATTCTCAAAGTGCATAGAAGTAGAGGCCGACTTCAGCAGCATCTCCACGAGAGTCTATCCAAATAACGAACACCTTGAAGCTGGCTGCGAATAAAGAGCTTAGGAGGAAAGCAGTACCCGCATTCTACGAATGTGATCTCTGGATGGTGCACAGGAAAGGAATTCTGACAGCCTTCTAGAAGAGCATAGAAGCAGAGGCTGACTTCAGCAGCATCTCCACGAGAGTCTATCCACAAAACGAACACCTTGAATCTGCCTGCGAATGCAGAGCCTAGGAGGAAAGCAGTACCCGCATGCTACGAATGATATATCTAGATGGTGCTCAGGAATAGAATTCTGGCAGAATGCTGAAAGAGCATACAAGCACAGGCCGTCTCCACCAGCACCTCCACGAGAGGCTATCCACAAAAGGAACACCTTGAAGCTGGCTGCGAATGCAGAGCTTAGGAGGAAAGCAGTACCCGCATGCTACGAATTTGATATCTGGATGGTGCCCAGGAAAGGAATTCTGGCAGAATTCTCAAAGAGCATAGAAGCAGAGGCTGACTTCAGCAGCATCTCCACGAGAGGCTATCCACAAAAGGAACACCTTGAAGCTGCCTGCGAATGCAGAGCCTAGGAGGAAAGCAGTACCCGCATGCTACGAATGTGATATCTGGATGGTGCACAGGAAAGGAATTCTGGCAGAATTCTCAAAGAGCATAGAAGCAGAGGCCGACTTCAGCAGCATCTCCACGAGAGTCTATCCACAAAAGGAACACCTTGTAGCTGCCTGCGTATGCACAGCTTAGGAGCAAACTAGTACCTGCATTCTACGAAAGTGATATCTGGATGGTGCACAGGAAAGGAATTCTGACAGCCTTCTCAAAGAGCATAGAAGCAGAGGCTGACTTCAGCAGAATCTGCAGAAGAGTCTATGCACAAAAGTAACACCTAGAAGCTGGCTGCAAATGCAGAGCTTAGGAGGAAAGCAGTACCCGCATGCTACGAATTTGATATCTGGATGGTGCCCAGGAAAGGAATTCTGGAAGAATTCTCAAACTGCATAGAAGCAGAGGCCGACTTCAGCAGAATCTCCAAGAGAGTCTTTCCACAAAAGGAACACCTTGAAGCTGGCTGCGAAGGCAGGGCTTAGGAGGAAAGCAGTACATGCATGCTACGAATGTGATATCTGGATGGTGCCCAGGAAAGGAATTCTGGCAGAATTCTGAAAGCGCATATAAGCTGAGCCCGTCTCCAGCACCATCTCCCCGAGACTGTATCCACAAAAGGAACACCTTGTAACTGCCTGCTAATGCACATCTTCGGAGCCAAGTAGTACCAGCATGCTACGAATGTGAAATCTGGATGGTGCTCAGGAAAGGAATGCTGACAGCCTTCTCAAACAGCATAGAAGCAGAGGCTGACTTCAGCACCATCTCCATGAGAGTCTATGCACAAAAGGAACACCTTGATCCTGGCTGCTACTGCAGAGCTTAGGAGGAAAGCAGTACCCTCATGCTACGAATGTGATATCTGGATGGTGCCCAGGAAAGGAATTCTGGCAGAATTCTGAGAGAGCATAGAAGCACAGGCCCTCTCCAGCAGCACCTCACGAGAGTCAATCCACAAAAGGTACACCTTGAAGCTGGCTGCGAATGCAGAGCTTAGGAGGAAAGCAGTCCCAGCATGTTACGAATGTGATATCTGGATGGTGCCCCGGAAAGGAATTCTTGCAGAATTCGGAAAGAGCATAGAAGCAGGGCCCGTCTGCAGCAGCATCTCCACGAGAGTCTACCCACAAAAGGAACACCTTGTAGCTGCCTGCTAATGCACAGCTTAGGAGCAAACTGGTACCCGCATTCTACGAATGTGATATCTGGATGGTGCACAGGAAAGGAATTCTGACAGCCTTCTCAAAGTGCATAGAAGCAGAGGCTGACTTCAGCAGCATCTCCACGAGAGTCTATCCACAAAAGGAACACCTTTAAGCTGCCTGCGAATGCAGAGCATAGGAGGAAAGCAGTACCCGCATGCTACGAATGTTATATCTAGATGGTGCCCAGGAATCGAATTCTGGCAGAATTCTGAAAGAGCATAGAAGCACAGGCCGTCTCCAGCAGCACCTCCACGAGAGTCAATCCACAAAAGGAACACCTTGAAGCTGGCTGCGAATGCAGAGCTTTGGAGGAAAGCAGTACCCGCATGCTACGAATTTTATATCTGGATGGTGCCCAGGAAAGGAATTCTGGCAGAAATCTCAAACAGCATAGAAGCAGAGCCTGACATCAGCAGCATCTCCATGAGAGTCTATGCACAAAAGGAACACCTTGATCCTGGCTGCTACTGCAGAGCCTAGGAGGAAAGCAGTACCCGCATGCTACGAATGTGATAACTGGATGGTGCCCAGGAAAGGAATTCTGGCAGAATTCTGAGAGAGCATATAAGCACAGGCCCTCTCCAGCAGTACCTCCACGAGCGTCTATCCACAAAAGGTACACCTTGAACCTGGCTGCGAATGCAGAGCTTAGGAGGAAAGCAGTCCCAGCATGTTAGGAATGTGATATCTGGATGGTGCCCCGGAAAGGAATTCTGGCAGAATTCTGAAAGAGCATTAAAGCAGAGCCCGTCTCCAGCAGCATCTCCACGAGAGTCTACCCACAAAAGGAACACCTTGTAGCTGCCTGCTAATGCACAGCTTAGGAGCAAACTGGTACCCGCATTCTACGAATGTGATCTCTGGATGGTGCACAGGAAAGGAATTCTGACAGCCTTCTCAAAGTGCATAGAAGCAGAGGCTGACTTCAGCAGCATCTCCACGAGAGTCTATCCACAAAAGGAACACCTTTAAGCTGCCTGCGAATGCAGAGCCTAGGAGGAAAGCAGTACCCGCATGCTATGAATGTTATATCTAGATGGTGCCCAGGAATAAAATCTGGAAGAATTCTGAAAGAGCATAGAAGCACAGGCCGTCTCCAACAGCACCTCCACGAGAGTCTATCCACAAAAGGAACACCTTGAAGCTGGCTGCGAATGCAGAGCTTAGGAGGAAAGCAGTACCCGCATGCTACGAATTAGATATCTGGATGGTGCCCAGGAAAGGATTTCTGGCAGAATTCTCAAAGAGCATAGAAGCAGACGCCGACTTCATCAGCATCTCCATGAGAGTCTATCCACAAAAGGAACACCTTGTAGCTGCCTGCGAATGCACAGCTAAGGAGGAAAGCAGTACCTGCATGTTACGAATGTGATATCTGTATGGTGCACAGGAAAGGAATTCTGACAGCCTTCTCAAAGGGCATAGAAGCAGAGACCGTCTCCAACAGCATCTCCACGAGAGTCTATCCACAAAAGGAACACCCTGTAGCTGCCTGCTAATGCACAGCTTAGGAGCAAACAGGTACCCGCATGCTACGAATGTGATCTCTGGATGGTGCACAGGAAAGGAATTCTGACAGCCTTCTCAAAGAGCATAGAAGCAGAGGCTGACTTCAGCAGCATCTCCAGAAGAGTCTATGCACAAAAGTAAGACCTAGAAGCTGGCTGCAAATGCAGAGCTTAGGAGGACAGCAGTACCCGCATGCTACGAATTTGATATCTGGATGGTGCCCAGGAAAGGAATTCTGGAAGAATTCTCAAACTGCATAGAAGCAGAGGCCGACTTCAGCAGAATCTCCAAGAGAGTCTTTCCACAAAAGGAACACCTTGAAGCTGGCTGCGAAGGCAGGGCTTAGGAGGAAAGCAGTACATGCATGCTACGAATGTGATATCTGGATGGTGCCCAGGAAAGGAATTCTGGCAGAATTCTGAAAGCGCATATAAGCTGAGCCCGTCTCCAGCACCATCTCCACGAGACTGTATCCACAAAAGGAAGACCTTGTAGCTGCCTGCTAATGCACATCTTCGGAGCCAAGTAGTACCAGCATGCTATGAATGTGAAATCTGGATGGTGCTCAGGAAAGGAATGCTGACAGCCTTCTCAAACAGCATAGAAGCAGAGGCTGACTTCAGCACCATCTCCATGAGAGTCTATGCACAAAAGGAACACCTTGATCCTGGCTGCTACTGCAGAGCTTAGGAGGAAAGCAGTACCCTCATGCTACGAATGTGATATCTGGATGGTGCCCAGGAAAGGAATTCTGGCAGAATTCTGAGAGAGCATAGAAGCACAGGCCCTCTCCAGCAGCACCTCACGAGAATCAATCCACAAAAGGTACACCTTGAAGCTGGCTGCGAATGCAGAGCTTAGGAGGAAAGCAGTCCCAGCATGTTACGAATGTGATATCTGGATGGTGCCCCGGAAAGGAATTCTTGCAGAATTCGGAAAGAGCATAGAAGCAGGGCCCGTCTGCAGCAGCATCTCCACGAGAGTCTACCCACAAAAGGAACACCTTGTAGCTGCCTGCTAATGCACAGCTTAGGAGCAAACTGGTACCCGCATTCTACGAATGTGATATCTGGATGGTGCACAGGAAAGGAATTCTGACAGCCTTCTCAAAGTGCATAGAAGCAGAGGCTGACTTCAGCAGCATCTCCACGAGAGTCTATCCACAAAAGGAACACCTTTAAGCTGCCTGCGAATGCAGAGCATAGGAGGAAAGCAGTACCCGCATGCTACGAATGTTATATCTAGATGGTGCCCAGGAATCGAATTCTGGCAGAATTCTGAAAGAGCATAGAAGCACAGGCCGTCTCCAGCAGCACCTCCACGAGAGTCAATCCACAAAAGGAACACCTTGAAGCTGGCTGCGAATGCAGAGCTTTGGAGGAAAGCAGTACCCGCATGCTACGAATTTTATATCTGGATGGTGCCCAGGAAAGGAATTCTGGCAGAAATCTCAAACAGCATAGAAGCAGAGCCTGACATCAGCAGCATCTCCATGAGAGTCTATGCACAAAAGGAACACCTTGATCCTGGCTGCTACTGCAGAGCCTAGGAGGAAAGCAGTACCCGCATGCTACGAATGTGATAACTGGATGGTGCCCAGGAAAGGAATTGTGGCAGAATTCTGAGAGAGCATATAAGCACAGGCCCTCTCCAGCAGTACCTCCACGAGCGTCTATCCACAAAAGGTACACCTTGAAGGTGGCTGCGAATGCAGAGCTTAGGAGGAAAGCAGTACCCGCATGCTACGAATTTGATATCTGGATGGTGCCCAGGAAAGGATTTCTGGCAGAATTCTCAAAGAGCATAGAAGCAGACGCCGACTTCATCAGCATCTCCATGAGAGTCTATCCACAAAAGGAACACCTTGTAGCTGCCTGCGAATGCACAGCTAAGGAGGAAAGCAGTACCTGCATGTTACGAATGTGATATCTGTATGGTGCACAGGAAAGGAATTCTGACAGCCTTCTCAAAGGGCATAGAAGAAGAGACCGTCTCCAACAGCATCTCCACGAGAGTCTATCCACAAAAGGAACACCTTGAAGCTGGCTGCGAATGCAGAGCTTAGGAGGAAAGCAGTACCCGCATGCTACGAATTTGATATCTGGATGGTGCCCAGGAAAGGAATTCTAGCAGAATTCTCAAAGAGCATAGAAGCAGACGCCGACTTCATCAGCATCTCCATGAGAGTCTATGCACAAAAGTAAGACCTAGAAGCTGGCTGCAAATGCAGAGCTTAGGAGGAAAGCAGTACCCGCATGCTACGAATTTGATATCTGGATGGTGCCCAGGAAAGGAATTCTGGAAGAATTCTCAAACTGCATAGAAGCAGAGGCCGACTTCAGCAGAATCTCCAAGAGAGTCTTTCCACAAAAGGAACACCTTGAAGCTGGCTGCGAAGGCAGGGCTTAGGAGGAAAGCAGTACATGCATGCTACGAATGTGATATCTGGATGGTGCCCAGGAAAGGAATTCTGGCAGAATTCTGAAAGCGCATATAAGCTGAGCCCGTCTCCAGCACCATCTCCACGAGACTGTATCCACAAAAGGAACACCTTGTAGCTGCCTGCTAATGCACATCTTCGGAGCCAAGTAGTACCAGCATGCTACGAATGTGAAATCTGGATGGTGCTCAGGAAAGGAATGCTGACAGCCTTCTCAAACAGCATAGAAGCAGAGGCTGACTTCAGCACCATCTCCATGAGAGTCTATGCACAAAAGGTACACCTTGATCCTGGCTGCTACTGCAGAGCTTAGGAGGAAAGCAGTACCCTCATGCTACGAATGTGATATCTGGATGGTGCCCAGGAAAGGAATTCTGGCAGAATTCTGAGAGAGCATAGAAGCACAGGCCCTCTCCAGCAGCACCTCACGAGAGTCAATCCACAAAAGGTACACCTTGAAGCTGGCTGCGAATGCAGAGCTTAGGAGGAAAGCAGTCCCAGCATGTTAGGAATGTGATATCTGGATGGTGCCCCGGAAAGGAATTCTGGCAGAATTCTGAAAGAGCATTAAAGCAGAGCCCGTCTCCAGCAGCATCTCCACGAGAGTCTACCCACAAAAGGAACACCTTGTAGCTGCCTGCTAATGCACAGCTTAGGAGCAAACTGGTACCCGCATTCTACGAATGTGATCTCTGGATGGTGCACAGGAAAGGAATTCTGACAGCCTTCTCAAAGTGCATAGAAGCAGAGGCTGACTTCAGCAGCATCTCCACGAGAGTCTATCCACAAAAGGAACACCTTTAAGCTGCCTGCGAATGCAGAGCCTAGGAGGAAAGCAGTACCCGCATGCTATGAATGTTATATCTAGATGGTGCCCAGGAATAAAATCTGGAAGAATTCTGAAAGAGCATAGAAGCACAGGCCGTCTCCAACAGCACCTCCACGAGAGTCTATCCACAAAAGGAACACCTTGAAGCTGGCTGCGAATGCAGAGCTTAGGAGGAAAGCAGTACCCGCATGCTACGAATTAGATATCTGGATGGTGCCCAGGAAAGGATTTCTGGCAGAATTCTCAAAGAGCATAGAAGCAGACGCCGACTTCATCAGCATCTCCATGAGAGTCTATCCACAAAAGGAACACCTTGTAGCTGCCTGCGAATGCACAGCTAAGGAGGAAAGCAGTACCTGCATGTTACGAATGTGATATCTGTATGGTGCACAGGAAAGGAATTCTGACAGCCTTCTCAAAGGGCATAGAAGCAGAGACCGTCTCCAACAGCATCTCCACGAGAGTCTATCCACAAAAGGAACACCCTGTAGCTGCCTGCTAATGCACAGCTTAGGAGCAAACAGGTACCCGCATGCTACGAATGTGATCTCTGGATGGTGCACAGGAAAGGAATTCTGACAGCCTTCTCAAAGAGCATAGAAGCAGAGGCTGACTTCAGCAGCATCTCCAGAAGAGTCTATGCACAAAAGTAAGACCTAGAAGCTGGCTGCAAATGCAGAGCTTAGGAGGAAAGCAGTACCCGCATGCTACGAATTTGATATCTGGATGGTGCCCAGGAAAGGAATTCTGGAAGAATTCTCAAACTGCATAGAAGCAGAGGCCGACTTCAGCAGAATCTCCAAGAGAGTCTTTCCACAAAAGGAACACCTTGAAGCTGGCTGCGAAGGCAGGGCTTAGGAGGAAAGCAGTACATGCATGCTACGAATGTGATATCTGGATGGTGCCCAGGAAAGGAATTCTGGCAGAATTCTGAAAGCGCATATAAGCTGAGCCCGTCTCCAGCACCATCTCCACGAGACTGTATCCACAAAAGGAAGACCTTGTAGCTGCCTGCTAATGCACATCTTCGGAGCCAAGTAGTACCAGCATGCTATGAATGTGAAATCTGGATGGTGCTCAGGAAAGGCATGCTGACAGCCTTCTCAAACAGCATAGAAGCAGAGGCTGACTTCAGCACCATCTCCATGAGAGTCTATGCACAAAAGGAACACCTTGATCCTGGCTGCTACTGCAGAGCTTAGGAGGAAAGCAGTACCCTCATGCTACGAATGTGATATCTGGATGGTGCCCAGGAAAGGAATTCTGGCAGAATTCTGAGAGAGCATAGAAGCACAGGCCCTCTCCAGCAGCACCTCACGAGAATCAATCCACAAAAGGTACACCTTGAAGCTGGCTGCGAATGCAGAGCTTAGGAGGAAAGCAGTCCCAGCATGTTACGAATGTGATATCTGGATGGTGCCCCGGAAAGGAATTCTTGCAGAATTCGGAAAGAGCATAGAAGCAGGGCCCGTCTGCAGCAGCATCTCCACGAGAGTCTACCCACAAAAGGAACACCTTGTAGCTGCCTGCTAATGCACAGCTTAGGAGCAAACTGGTACCCGCATTCTACGAATGTGATATCTGGATGGTGCACAGGAAAGGAATTCTGACAGCCTTCTCAAAGTGCATAGAAGCAGAGGCTGACTTCAGCAGCATCTCCACGAGAGTCTATCCACAAAAGGAACACCTTTAAGCTGCCTGCGAATGCAGAGCATAGGAGGAAAGCAGTACCCGCATGCTACGAATGTTATATCTAGATGGTGCCCAGGAATCGAATTCTGGCAGAATTCTGAAAGAGCATAGAAGCACAGGCCGTCTCCAGCAGCACCTCCACGAGAGTCAATCCACAAAAGGAACACCTTGAAGCTGGCTGCGAATGCAGAGCTTTGGAGGAAAGCAGTACCCGCATGCTACGAATTTTATATCTGGATGGTGCCCAGGAAAGGAATTCTGGCAGAAATCTCAAACAGCATAGAAGCAGAGCCTGACATCAGCAGCATCTCCATGAGAGTCTATGCACAAAAGGAACACCTTGATCCTGGCTGCTACTGCAGAGCCTAGGAGGAAAGCAGTACCCGCATGCTACGAATGTGATAACTGGATGGTGCCCAGGAAAGGAATTGTGGCAGAATTCTGAGAGAGCATATAAGCACAGGCCCTCTCCAGCAGTACCTCCACGAGCGTCTATCCACAAAAGGTACACCTTGAAGGTGGCTGCGAATGCAGAGCTTAGGAGGAAAGCAGTACCCGCATGCTACGAATTTGATATCTGGATGGTGCCCAGGAAAGGATTTCTGGCAGAATTCTCAAAGAGCATAGAAGCAGACGCCGACTTCATCAGCATCTCCATGAGAGTCTATCCACAAAAGGAACACCTTGTAGCTGCCTGCGAATGCACAGCTAAGGAGGAAAGCAGTACCTGCATGTTACGAATGTGATATCTGTATGGTGCACAGGAAAGGAATTCTGACAGCCTTCTCAAAGGGCATAGAAGAAGAGACCGTCTCCAACAGCATCTCCACGAGAGTCTATCCACAAAAGGAACACCTTGAAGCTGGCTGCGAATGCAGAGCTTAGGAGGAAAGCAGTACCCGCATGCTACGAATTTGATATCTGGATGGTGCCCAGGAAAGGAATTCTAGCAGAATTCTCAAAGAGCATAGAAGCAGACGCCGACTTCATCAGCATCTCCATGAGAGTCTATGCACAAAAGTAAGACCTAGAAGCTGGCTGCAAATGCAGAGCTTAGGAGGAAAGCAGTACCCGCATGCTACGAATTTGATATCTGGATGGTGCCCAGGAAAGGAATTCTGGAAGAATTCTCAAACTGCATAGAAGCAGAGGCCGACTTCAGCAGAATCTCCAAGAGAGTCTTTCCACAAAAGGAACACCTTGAAGCTGGCTGCGAAGGCAGGGCTTAGGAGGAAAGCAGTACATGCATGCTACGAATGTGATATCTGGATGGTGCCCAGGAAAGGAATTCTGGCAGAATTCTGAAAGCGCATATAAGCTGAGCCCGTCTCCAGCACCATCTCCACGAGACTGTATCCACAAAAGGAACACCTTGTAGCTGCCTGCTAATGCACATCTTCGGAGCCAAGTAGTACCAGCATGCTACGAATGTGAAATCTGGATGGTGCTCAGGAAAGGAATGCTGACAGCCTTCTCAAACAGCATAGAAGCAGAGGCTGACTTCAGCACCATCTCCATGAGAGTCTATGCACAAAAGGTACACCTTGATCCTGGCTGCTACTGCAGAGCTTAGGAGGAAAGCAGTACCCTCATGCTACGAATGTGATATCTGGATGGTGCCCAGGAAAGGAATTCTGGCAGAATTCTGAGAGAGCATAGAAGCACAGGCCCTCTCCAGCAGCACCTCACGAGAGTCAATCCACAAAAGGTACACCTTGAAGCTGGCTGCGAATGCAGAGCTTAGGAGGAAAGCAGTCCCAGCATGTTACGAATGTGATATCTGGATGGTGCCCCGGAAAGAAATTCTTGCAGAATTCGGAAAGAGCATAGAAGCAGGGCCCGTCTGCAGCAGCATCTCCACGAGAGTCTACCCACAAAAGGAACACCTTGTAGCTGCCTGCTAATGCACAGCTTAGGAGCAAACTGGTACCCGCATTCTACGAATGTGATATCTGGATGGTGCACAGGAAAGGAATTCTGACAGCCTTCTCAAAATGCATAGAAGCAGAGGCTGACTTCAGCAGCATCTCCACGAGAGTCTATCCACAAAAGGAACACCTTTAAGCTGCCTGCGAATGCAGAGCATAGGAGGAAAGCAGTACCCGCATGCTACGAATGTGATATCTAGATGGTGCCCAGGAATCGAATTCTGGCAGAATTCTGAAAGAGCATTAAAGCAGAGCCCGTCTCCAGCAGCATCTCCACGAGAGTCAATCCACAAAAGGAACACCTTGTAGCTGCCTGCTAATGCACAGCTTAGGAGCAAACTGGTACCCGCATTCTACGAATGTGATATCTGGATGGTGCACAGGAAAGGAATTCTGACAACCTTCTCAAAGTGCATAGAAGCAGAGGCTGACTTCAGCAGCATCTCCACGAGAGTCTATCCACAAAAGGAACACCTTTAAGCTGCGTGCGAATGCAGAGCATAGGAGGAAAGCAGTACCCGCATGCTACGAATGTGATATCTAGATGGTGCCCAGGAATCGAATTCTGGCAGAATTCTGAAAGAGCATAGAAGCACAGGCCGTCTCCAACAGCACCTCCACGAGAGTCTATCCACAAAAGGAACACCTTGAAGCTGGCTGCGAATGCAGAGCTTTGGAGGAAAGCAGTACCCGCATGCTACGAATTTGATATCTGGATGGTGCCCAGGAAAGGAATTCTGGCAGAATTCTCAAACAGCATAGAAGCAGAGCCTGACATCAGCAGCATCTCCATGAGAGTCTATGCACAAAAGGAACACCTTGATCCTGGCTGCTACTGCAGAGCCTAGGAGGAAAGCAGTACCCGCATGCTACGAATGTGATAACTGGATGGTGCCCAGGAAAGGAATTGTGGCAGAATTCTGAGAGAGCATATAAGCACAGGCCCTCTCCAGCAGTACCTCCACGAGCGTCTATCCACAAAAGGTACACCTTGAAGGTGGCTGCGGATGCAGAGCTTAGGAGGAAAGCAGTACCCGCATGCTACGAATTTGATATCTGGATGGTGCCCAGGAAAGGATTTCTGGCAGAATTCTCAAAGAGCATAGAAGCAGACGCCGACTTCATCAGCATCTCCATGAGAGTCTATCCACAAAAGGAACACCTTGTAGCTGCCTGCGAATGCACAGCTAAGGAGGAAAGCAGTACCTGCATGTTACGAATGTGATATCTGTATGGTGCACAGGAAAGGAATTCTGACAGCCTTCTCAAAGGGCATAGAAGAAGAGACCGTCTCCAACAGCATCTCCACGAGAGTCTATCCACAAAAGGAACACCTTGAAGCTGGCTGCGAATGCAGAGCTTAGGAGGAAAGCAGTACCCGCATGCTACGAATTTGATATCTGGATGGTGCCCAGGAAAGGAATTCTAGCAGAATTCTCAAAGAGCATAGAAGCAGACGCCGACTTCATCAGCATCTCCATGAGAGTCTATGCACAAAAGTAAGACCTAGAAGCTGGCTGCAAATGCAGAGCTTAGGAGGAAAGCAGTACCCGCATGCTACGAATTTGATATCTGGATGGTGCCCAGGAAAGGAATTCTGGAAGAATTCTCAAACTGCATAGAAGCAGAGGCCGACTTCAGCAGAATCTCCAAGAGAGTCTTTCCACAAAAGGAACACCTTGAAGCTGGCTGCGAAGGCAGGGCTTAGGAGGAAAGCAGTACATGCATGCTACGAATGTGATATCTGGATGGTGCCCAGGAAAGGAATTCTGGCAGAATTCTGAAAGCGCATATAAGCTGAGCCCGTCTCCAGCACCATCTCCACGAGACTGTATCCACAAAAGGAACACCTTGTAGCTGCCTGCTAATGCACATCTTCGGAGCCAAGTAGTACCAGCATGCTACGAATGTGAAATCTGGATGGTGCTCAGGAAAGGAATGCTGACAGCCTTCTCAAACAGCATAGAAGCAGAGGCTGACTTCAGCACCATCTCCATGAGAGTCTATGCACAAAAGGTACACCTTGATCCTGGCTGCTACTGCAGAGCTTAGGAGGAAAGCAGTACCCTCATGCTACGAATGTGATATCTGGATGGTGCCCAGGAAAGGAATTCTGGCAGAATTCTGAGAGAGCATAGAAGCACAGGCCCTCTCCAGCAGCACCTCACGAGAGTCAATCCACAAAAGGTACACCTTGAAGCTGGCTGCGAATGCAGAGCTTAGGAGGAAAGCAGTCCCAGCATGTTACGAATGTGATATCTGGATGGTGCCCCGGAAAGAAATTCTTGCAGAATTCGGAAAGAGCATAGAAGCAGGGCCCGTCTGCAGCAGCATCTCCACGAGAGTCTACCCACAAAAGGAACACCTTGTAGCTGCCTGCTAATGCACAGCTTAGGAGCAAACTGGTACCCGCATTCTACGAATGTGATATCTGGATGGTGCACAGGAAAGGAATTCTGACAGCCTTCTCAAAATGCATAGAAGCAGAGGCTGACTTCAGCAGCATCTCCACGAGAGTCTATCCACAAAAGGAACACCTTTAAGCTGCCTGCGAATGCAGAGCATAGGAGGAAAGCAGTACCCGCATGCTACGAATGTGATATCTAGATGGTGCCCAGGAATCGAATTCTGGCAGAATTCTGAAAGAGCATTAAAGCAGAGCCCGTCTCCAGCAGCATCTCCACGAGAGTCAATCCACAAAAGGAACACCTTGTAGCTGCCTGCTAATGCACAGCTTAGGAGCAAACTGGTACCCGCATTCTACGAATGTGATATCTGGATGGTGCACAGGAAAGGAATTCTGACAACCTTCTCAAAGTGCATAGAAGCAGAGGCTGACTTCAGCAGCATCTCCACGAGAGTCTATCCACAAAAGGAACACCTTTAAGCTGCGTGCGAATGCAGAGCATAGGAGGAAAGCAGTACCCGCATGCTACGAATGTGATATCTAGATGGTGCCCAGGAATCGAATTCTGGCAGAATTCTGAAAGAGCATAGAAGCACAGGCCGTCTCCAACAGCACCTCCACGAGAGTCTATCCACAAAAGGAACACCTTGAAGCTGGCTGCGAATGCAGAGATTTGGAGGAAAGCAGTACCCGCATGCTACGAATTTGATATCTGGATGGTGCCCAGGAAAGGAATTCTGGCAGAATTCTCAAAGAGCATAGAAGCAGACGCCGACTTCATCAGCATCTCCATGAGAGTCTATCCACAAAAGGAACACCTTGTAGCTGCCTGCGAATGCACAGCTAAGGAGGAAAGCAGTACCTGCATGTTACGAATGTGATATCTGTATGGTGCACAGGAAAGGAATTCTGACAGCCTTCTCAAAGGGCATAGAAGCAGAGACCGTCTCCAACAGCATCTCCACGAGAGTCTATCCACAAAAGGAACACCCTGTAGCTGCCTGCTAATGCACAGCTTAGGAGCAAACAGGTACCCGCATGCTACGAATGTGATCTCTGGATGGTGCACAGGAAAGGAATTCTGACAGCCTTCTCAAAGAGCATAGAAGCAGAGGCTGACTTCAGCAGCATCTCCAGAAGAGTCTATGCACAAAAGTAAGACCTAGAAGCTGGCTGCAAATGCAGAGCTTAGGAGGAAAGCAGTACCCGCATGCTACGAATTTGATATCTGGATGGTGCCCAGGAAAGGAATTCTGGAAGAATTCTCAAAGTGCATAGAAGTAGAGGCCGACTTCAGCAGCATCTCCACGAGAGTCTATCCAAAAAACGAACACCTTGAAGCTGGCTGCGAATACAGAGCTTAGGAGGAAAGCAGTACCCGCATTCTACGAATGTGATATCTGGATGGTGCACAGGAAAGGAATTCTGACAGCCTTCTAGAAGAGCATAGAAGCAGAGGCTGACTTCAGCAGCAACTCCACGAGAGTCTATCCACAAAACGAACACCTTGAAGCTGCCTGCGAATGCAGAGCCTAGGAGGAAAGCAGTACCCGCATGCTACGAATGATATATCTAGATGGTGCTCAGGAATAGAATTCTGGCAGAATGCTGAAAGAGCATAGAAGCACAGGCCGTCTCCAGCAGCACCTCCACGAGAGGCTATCCACAAAAGGAACACCTTGAAGCTGGCTGCGAATGCAGAGCTTAGGAGGACAGCAGTACCCGCATGCTACGAATTTGATATCTGGATGGTGCCCAGGAAAGGAATTCTGGAAGAATTCTCAAACTGCATAGAAGCAGAGGCCGACTTCAGCAGAATCTCCAAGAGAGTCTTTCCACAAAAGGAACACCTTGAAGCTGGCTGCGAAGGCAGGGCTTAGGAGGAAAGCAGTACATGCATGCTACGAATGTGATATCTGGATGGTGCCCAGGAAAGGAATTCTGGCAGAATTCTGAAAGCGCATATAAGCTGAGCCCGTCTCCAGCACCATCTCCACGAGACTGTATCCACAAAAGGAACACCTTGTAGCTGCCTGCTAATGCACATCTTCGGAGCCAAGTAGTACCAGCATGCTACGAATGTGAAATCTGGATGGTGCTCAGGAAAGGAATGCTGACAGCCTTCTCAAACAGCATAGAAGCAGAGGCTGACTTCAGCACCATCTCCATGAGAGTCTATGCACAAAAGGAACACCTTGATCCTGGCTGCTACTGAGAGCTTAGGAGGAAAGCAGTACCCGCATGCTACGAATGTGATATCTGGATGGTGCCCAGGAAAGGAATTCTGGCAGAATTCTGAGAGAGCATAGAAGCACAGGCCCTCTCCAGCAGCACCTTCACGAGAGTCTATCCACAAAAGGAACACCTTGAAGCTGGCTTCGAAGGCAGAGCTTAGGAGGAAAGCAGTACCCGCATGCTACGAATGTGATATCTGGATGGTGCCCAGGAAAGGAATTCTGGCAGAATTCAGAAAGATCATAGAAGCCGATCCCGTCTCCACCAGCATCTCCACGAGAGTCTATCCACAAAAGGAACATCTTGAAGCTGGCTGCGAATGCAGAGCTTAGTAGGAAAGCAGTAACCGCATTCTACGAATTTGATATCTGGATGGTGCCCAGGAAAGGAATTCTGGAAGAATTCTCAAAGAGTATAGAAGCAGAGGCCGAATTTAGCAGCATCTCCACGAGAGTCTATCCACAAAAGGAAAACCTTGAAGCTGGCTGCGAATACAGAGCTTAGGAGGAAAGCAGTACCGGCATGCTACGAATGTGACATCTGGATGTTGCCCAGGAATGGAATTCTGGCAGAATTCTGAAAGAGAGTAGAAGCACAGGCCGTTTCCAGCAGCACCTCCACTAGAGTCTATCCACAAAAGGAACAACTTGACGCAGCCTGCGAATGCAGAGCTTAAGAGGAAAGCAGTACACGCATGCTACGAATTTTATATCTGGATGGTGCCCAGGAAAGGAATTCTGGCAGAAATCTCAAAGAGCATAGAAGCAGAGGCCGACTTCAGCAGCATCTCCAAGAGAGTCTATCCACAAAAGGAACACCTTGATGCTGCCTGCGAATGCACAGCTAAGGAGGAAAGCAGTACCTGCATGCTACGAATGTGATATCTGGATGGTGCACAGGAAAGGAATTCTGACAGCCTTCTCAAAGAGCATAGAAGCAGAGCCCGTCTCCAGCAGCATCTCCACGAGAGTCTATCCACAAAAGGAACACCTTGATGCTGCCTGCGAATGCACAGCTATGGAGGAAAGCAGTACCTGCATGCTACGAATGTGATATCTGGATGGTGCACAGGAAAGGAATTCTGACAGCCTTCTCAAAGAGCATAGAAGCAGAGCCCGTCTCCAGCAGCATCTCCACGAGAGTCTATCCACAAAAGGAACACCTTGTAGCTGCCTGCTAATGCACAGCTTAGGAGCAAACTGGTACCCGCATTCTACGAATGTGATATCTGTTTGGTGTACAGGAAAGGAATTCTGAAAGCCTTATCAAAGTGCATAGAGGTAGAGGCTGACTTCAGCAGCATCTCCATGAGAGTCTATCCACCAAAGGAACACCTTTAAGCTGGCTGCGAATGCAGAGCCTAGGAGGAAAGCAGTACCCGCATGCAACGAATGTTATATCTACATGGAACCAGAAATAGAATTCTGGCAGAATTCTGAAAGAGCATAGAAGCACAGGCCGTCACCAGCAGCACCTCCACGAGAGTCTATCCACAAAAGGAACACCTTGAAGCTAGCTGCGAATGCAGAGCTTAGGAGGAAAGCAGTACCTGCATGCTACTAATTTGATATCTGGATGGTGCCCAGGAAAGGAACTCTGGCAGAATTCTCAAAGAGCCTGGAAGCAGAGGCCGACTTCAGCAGCATCTGCACGAGAGCCTATCAAAAAAATGAACACCTTGAAGCTGGCTGCGAATACAGAGCTTAGGAGGAAAGCAGTACCCGCATGCTACGAATGTGATATCTGGATGGTGCCCAGGAAAGGAATTCTGGCAGAATTCAGAAAGAGCATAGAAGCAGAGCCCGTCTCCACCAGCATCTCCACGAGAGTCTATCCACAAAAGGAACACCTTGTAGCTGCCTGCTAATGCACAGCTTCGGAGCAAACTGGTACCCGCAGTATACGAATAGGATCTCTGGATGGTGCACAGGAAAGGAATTCTGACAGCCTTCTCAAAGTGCATAGAAGCAGAGGCTGACTTCAGCAGCATCTCCACGAGAGTCTATCCACAAAAGGAAAACCGTTAAGCTGCCTGCGAATGCAGAGCCTAGGAGGAAGGCAGTACCCGCATGCTACGAATGTTATATGTAGAAGGTGCCCAGGAATAGAATTCTGGCAGAATTCTGAAAGAGCATAGAAGCACAGGCCGTCACTTGCAGCACCTCCACGAGAGTCTATACACAAAAGGAACACCTTGTAGCTGCCTGCGTATGCACAGCTTAGGAGCAAACTAGTACCCGCATTCTATGAAAGGGATATGTGGATGGTGCACAGGAAAGGAATTCTGACAGCCTTCTCAAAGAGCATAGAAGCAGAGGCCGACTTCAGCAGCATCTCCACGAGAGCCTATCGAAAAAAGAACACCTTGAAGCTGCCTGCGAATACAGAGCTTAGGAGGAAAGCAGTACCCGCATGCTACGAATGTGATATCTGGATGGTGCCAAGGAAAGGAATTCTGGCAGAATTCTGAAAGAGCATAGAAGCAGAGCCCGTCTCCACCAGCATCTCCACGAGAGTCTATCCACAAAAGGAACACCTTGTAGCTGCCTGCTAATGCACAGCTTAGGAGCAAACTGGTACCTGCATTCTACGAATGGGATCTCTGGATGGTGCACAGGAAAGGAATTCTGGCAGAATTCTGAAAGACCATAGAAGGAGAGCCCGTCTCCAGCAGCATCTCCACGAGAGTCTATCCACAAAAGCAACACCTTTAAGCTGCCTGCGAATGCAGAGCCTAGGAGGAATGCAGTACCCGCATGCTACGAATGTTATATCTAGATGGTGCTCAGGAATAGAATTCTGGCAGAATTCCTAAAGAGCATAGAAGCACAGGCCGTCTCCAGCAGCACCTCCACGGGAGTCTATCCACAAAGGAACACCTTGAAGCAGCCTGCGAATGCAGAGCTTATTAGGAAAACAGTACTCGCATGCTACGAATGTGATATCTGGATGGTGCCACGGAAAGGAATTCTTGCAGAATTCTGAAAGAGCATAGAAGCAGAGCCCGTCTGCAGCAGCATCTCCACGAGAGTCTATCCACAAAAGGAACACCTTGATGCTGCCTGCGAATGCCCAGCTAAGGTGAAAGTAGTACCTGCATGCTACGAATGTGATATCTGGATGGTGCACAGGAAAGGAATTCTGAGAGCCTTCTCAAAGAGCATAGAAGCAGAGCCCGTCTCCAGCAGCATCTCCACGAGAGTCTATCCACAAAAGGAACACCTTGTAGCTGCCTGCTAATGCACAGCTTAGGAGCAAACGGGTACCCGCATTCTACGAATGTGATATCTGGATGGTGCACAGAAAAGGAATTCTGACAGCCTTCTCAAAGTGCATAGAAGCAGAGGCTGACTTCAGCCGCATCTCCACGAGAGTCTATCCACAAAAGGAACACTTTTAAGCTGCCTGCGAATGCAGAGACTAGGTGGAAAGCAGTACCCGCATGCTACGAATGTTATATATAGATGGTGCCCAGGAATAGAAATGTGGCAGAATTCTGAAAGAGCATAGAAGCACAGGCCGTCACCAGCAGCACCTTCACGAGAGTCTATCCACAAAAGGAAAACCTTGAAGCTGGCTGCGAATGCAGAGCTTAGGAGGAAAGCTGTCACCGCATGCTACGAATTTGATATCTGGATGGTGCCCAGGAAAGGAATTCTGGCAGAATTCTCAAAGAGCATAGAAGCAGAGGCCGACTTCAGGAGCATCTCCACGAGAGCCTATCCAAAAAAGGAACACCTTGAAGCTGGCTGCGAATACAGAGCTTAGGAGGAAAGCAGTACCGCATGCTACGAATGTGATATCTGGACGGTGCCCAGGAAAGGAATTCTCGCAGAATTCAGAAAGAGCATAGAAGCAGAGCCCGTGTCCACCAGCATCTCCACGAGAGTGTATCCACAAAAGGAACACCTTGTAGCTGACTGCTAATGCACATCTTCGGAGCCAAGTATTACCAGCATGCTACGAATGTGAAATCTGGATGGTGTCCAGGAAAGGAATGCTGACAGCCTTCTCAAACAGCTTAGAAGCAGAGGCCTACTTCAGCAGCATCTCCATGAGAGTCTATGCACAAAAGGAACACCTTGAACCTGGCTGATAATGCAGAGCTTAGGTGGAAAGCAGTACCCGCATGCTTCGAATGTGAATATCTGGATGGTGCCCAGGAAAGGAATTCTGGCAGAATTCTGAGAGAGCATAGAAGCACAGGCCGTCTCCAGCAGCACCTCCACGAGAGTCTATCCACAAAAGGAACACCTTGAACCTGGCTGCGAATGCAGATCTTAGGAGAAAATCAGTCCCAACATGTTACGAATGTGATATCTGGATGGTGCCCCGGAAAGGAATTCTTGCAGAATTCTGAAATAGCATAGAAGCAGGGCCCGTCTGCAGCAGCATCTCGACGAGAGTTTTTCCACAAAAGGAACACCTTGATGCTGCCTGCGAATGCACAGCTAAGGAGGAAAGCAGTACCTGCATGCTACGAATGTGATATTTGGATGGTGCACAGGAAAGGAATTCTGACAGCCTTCTCAAAGAGCATAGAAGCAGAGCCCGTCTCCAGCAGCATCTCCACGAGAGTCTATCCACAAAAGGAACACCTTGTAGCTGCCTGCGTATGCACAGCTTAGGAGCAAACTGGTACCCGCATTCTACGAATGTGATATCTGGATAGTGTACAGGAAAGGAACTCTGACAGCCTTCTCAAAGTGCATAGAGGCAGAGGCTGAGTTCAGCAGCATCTCCATGAGAGTCTATCCACAAAAGGAACACCTTTAAGCTGCCTGCAATTGCAGAGCCTAGGAGGAAAGCAGTACCCGTATGCTACGAATGTTATATCTAGATGGTACCCAGGAATAGAATTCTGGCAGAATTCTGAAAGAGCATAGAAGCACAGGCCGTCACCAGCAGCACCTCCACGAGAGTCTATCCACAAAAGGAACACCTTGAAGCTGGCCTCTAATGCACAGCTTCGGAGCAAACTGGTACGCGCATTCTACGAATGTGATCTCTGGATGGTGCACAGGAAAGGAATTCTGACAGCCTTCTCAAAGTGCATAGAAGCAGAGGCTGACTTCAGCAGCATCTCCACGAGAGTTTATCTACAAAAGGAAAACTTTCAAGCTGCCTGCGAATGCAGAGACTAGGAGGAAAGCAGTACCCTCATGCTACGAAAGTTATAGCTAGATGGTGCCAAGGAATAGGAATATGGCAGAATTCTGAAAGAGCATAGAAGCACAGGGCGTCACCAGCAGCACCTTCACGAGAGTCTATCCACAAAAGGAACACATTGAAGCTGGCTGCGAATGCAGAGCTTAGGAGGAAAGCAGTCACCGCATGCTACGAATTTGATATCTGGATGGTGCCCAGGAAAGAATTCTGGCAGAATTCTCAAAGAGCATAGAAGCAGAGGCCGACTTCAGCAGCATCTCCACGAGAGCCTATCCAAAAAAGAACACCTTGAAGCTGGCTGCGAATACAGAGCTTAGGAGGAAAGCAGTACCCGCATGCTATGAATGTGACATCTGGACGGAGCCCAGGAAAGGAATTCTGGCAGAATTCAGAAAGAGCATAGAAGCAGAGCCCGTCTCCACCAGCATCTCCACGAGAGTCTATCCACAAAAGGAACACCTTGTAGCTGCCTAAGAATGCACAGCTTAGGAGCAAACTACTATCCGCATTCTACGAATGTGATATCTGGATGGTGCACAGGAAAGGAAAACTGACAGCCTTCTCAAAGAGCATAGAAGCAGAGGCTGACTTCAGCAGCATCTCCACGAGAGTCTATCCACAAAAGGAACACCTTGAAGCTGGCTGCGAATGCAGAGCATAGGAGGAAAGCAGTACCCGCATGCTACGAATGTGATATCTGGATGGTGCACAGGAAACGAATTCTGACAGCCTTCTCAAAGAGCATAGCAGCAGAGGGTGACTTCAGCAGCATCTCCACGAGAGTCTATCCACAAAAGGAACACCTTGTAGCTGCCTGCGTATGCACAGCTTAGGAGCAAACTAGTACCAGCATTCTACGAATGTGATATCTGGAAGGTGCACAGGAAAGGAATTCTGACAGCCTTCTCAAAGAGCATAGAAGCAGAGGCTGACTTCAGCAGCATCTCCAGAAGAGTCTATGCACAAAAGGAACACCTAGAAGCTGGCTGCAAATGCAGAGCTTAGGAGGAAAGCAGTACCCGCATGCTACGAATGTGATATCTGGATGGTGCCCAGGAAAGGAATTCTGGAAGAATTCTCAAAGTGCATAGAAGCTGAGGCCGACTTCAGCAACATCTCCACGAGAGTCTATACAAAAAAGGAACACCTTGAATCTGGCTGCGAATACAGAGCTTAGGAGGAAAGCAGTACCCGCATGCTACGAATGTGATATCTGGATGTTGCCCAGGGAAGGAATTATGGCAGAATTCTGAAAGACCATAGAAGGAGAGCCCGTCTCCAGCAGCATCTCCACGAGAGTCTATCCACAAAAGGAACCCGTTGTAGCTGCCTGCGAATGCACAGCTTAGGAGGAAAGCAGTACCTGCATGTTACGAATGTGATATCTGGATGGTGCACAGGAAAGGAATTCTGACAGCCTTCTCAAAGAACATAGAAGCAGAGGCTGACTTCAGTAACATCTACACGAGAGTCTATCCACAAAAGGAACACCTTGAAGCTGGCTGCGAATGCAGAGCTTAGGAGGAAAACAGTACCGGCATGCTACGAATGTGACATCTGGATGTTGCCCAGGAATGGAATTCTGGCAGAATTCTGAAAGAGAATAGAAGCACAGGCCGTTTCCAGCAGCACCTCCACTAGAGTCTATCCACAAAAGGAACACCTTGACGCAGCCTGCGAATGCAGAGCTTAAGAGGAAAGCAGTACCCGCAAGCTACGAATTTTATATCTGGATGGTGCCCAGGAAAGGAATTCTGGCAGAAATCTCAAAGAGCATAGAAGCAGAGGCCGACTTCAGCAGCATCTCCAAGAGAGTCTATCCACAAAAGGAACACCTTGAAGCTGGCTGCGAATGCAGATCTTAGGAGGAAAGCAGTCCCAGAATGTTACGAATGTGATATCTGGATGGTGCCCCGGAAAGGAATTCTTGCAGAATTCTGAAAGAGCATAGAAGCAGAGCCCGTCTGCAGCAGCATCTCCACGAGAGTTTATCCACAAAAGGAACACCTTGATGCTGCCTGCGAATGCAGAGCTAAGGAGGAAAGCAGTACCTGCATGCTACGAATGTGATATCTGGATGGTGCACAGGAAAGGAATTCTGACAGCCTTCTCAAAGAGCATAGAAGCAGAGCCCGTCTCCAGCAGCATCTCCACGAGAGTCTATCCACAAAAGGAACACCTTGTAGCTGCCTGCTAATGCACAGCTTAGGAGCAAACTGGTACCCGCATTCTACGAATGTGATATCTGGTTGGTGTACAGGAAAGGAATTCTGAAAGCCTTATCAAAGTGCATAGAGGCAGAGGCTGACTTCAGCAGCATCTCCATGAGAGTCTATCCACAAAAGGAACACCTTTAAGCTGGCTGCGAATGCAGAGCCTAGGAGGAAAGCAGTACCCGCATGCTACGAATGTTATATCTACATGGAACCAGGAATAGAATTCTGGCAGAATTCTGAATGAGCATAGAAGCACAGGCCGTCACCAGCAGCACCTCCACGAGAGTGTATCCACAAAAGGAACACCTTGAAGCTAGCTGCGAAGGCAGAGCTTAGGAGGAAAGCAGTACCTGCATGCTACGAATTTGATATCTGGATGGTGCCCAGGAAAGGAACTCTGGAAGAATTCTCAAAGAGCATGGAAGCAGAGGCCGACATCAGCCGCATCTGCATGAGAGCCTATCCAAAAAATGTACACCTTGAAGCTGGCTGCGAATACAGAGCTTAGGAGAAAAGCAGAACCCGCATGCTACGAATGTGATATCTGGATGGTGCCTAGGAAAGGAATTCTGGCAGAATTCAGAAAGAGCATAGAAGCAGAGCCCGTCTCCACCAGCATCTCCACGAGAGTCTATCCACAAAAGGAACACCTTGTAGCTGCCTGCTAATGCACAGCTTCGGAGCAAACTGGTACCCGCAGTATACGAATATGATCTCTGGATGGTGCACAGGAAAGGAATTCTGACAGCCTTCTCAAAGTGCATAGAAGCAGAGGCTGACTTCAGCAGCATCTCCACGAGAGTCTATCCACAAAAGGAAAACCTTTAAGCTGCCTGCGAATGCAGAGCCTAGGAGGAAGGCAGTACCCGCATGCTACGAATGTTATATCTAGATGGTGCCCAGGAATAGAATTCTGGCAGAATTCTGAAAGAGCATAGAAGCACAGGCCGTCACCTGCAGCACCTCCACGAGAGTCTATCCACAAAAGGAACACCTTGTAGCTGCCTGCGTATGCACAGCTTAGGAGCAAACTAGTACCCGCATTCTACGAAAGGGATATGTGGATGGTGCACAGGAAAGGAATTCTGGAAGAATTCTTAAAGAGCATAGAAGCAGAGGCCGACTTCAGCAGCATCTCCACGAGAGCCTATCGAAAAAAGAACACCTTGAAGCTGCCTGCGAATACAGAGCTTATGAGGAAAGCAGTACCCGCATGCTACGAATGTGATATCTGGATGGTGCCAAGGAAAGGAATTCTGGCAGAATTCTGAAAGAGCATAGAAGCAGAGCCCATCTCCAGCAGCATCTCCACGAGAGTCTATCCACAAAAGGAACACCTTGTAGCTGCCTGCTAATGCACAGCTTAGGAGCAAACTGGTACCCGCGTTCTACGAATGTGATCTCTGGATGGTGCACAGGAAAGGAATTCTGGCAGAATTCTGAAAGACCATAGAAGGAGAGCCCGTATCCAGCAGCATCTCCACGAGAGTCTATCCACAAAAGGAACACCTTTAAGCTGCCTGCGAATGCAGAGCCTAGGAGGAATGCAGTACCCGCATGCTACTAATGTTATATCTAGATGGTGCTCAGGAATAGAATTCTGGCAGAATTCTGAAAGAGCATAGAAGCACATGTCGTCTCCAGCAGCACCTCCACGAGAGTCTATCCACAAAAGGAACACCTTGAAGCTGGCTGCGAATGCAGAGCTTATGAGGAAAACAGTACCCGCATGCTACGTATGTGATATCTGGATGGTGCCCCGGAAAGGAATTCTTGCAGAATTCTGAAAGAGCATAGAAGCAGAGCCCGTCTCCAGCAGCATCTCCACGAGAGTCTATCCACAAAAGAAAAACCTTGATGCTGCGTGCGAATGCACAGCTAAGGTGAAAGCAGTACGTGAATGGTACAAATGTGATATCTGGATGGTGCACAGGAAAGGAATTCTGAGAGCCTTCTCAAAGAGCATAGAAGAAGAGGCTGACTTCAGCAGGATCTCCACGAGAGTCTATCTACAAAAGGAACACTTTTAAGCTGCCTGCGAATGCAGAGACTAGGAGGAAAGCAGTACCCGCATGCTACGAATGTTATAGCTAGATGGTGCCAAGGAATAGGAATGAGGCAGAATTCTGAAAGAGCATAGAAGCACAGGCCGTCACCAGCAGAACCTTCACGAGAGTCTATCCACAAAAGGAACACCTTGAACCTGGCTGCGAATGCAGAGCTTAGGAGGAAAGCAGTCTCCGCATGCTACGAATTTGATATCTGGATGGTGCCCAGGAAAGGAATTCTGGCAGAATTCTCAAAGAGCATAGAAGCAGAGGCCGACTTCAGGAGCATCTCCACGAGAGCCTATCCAAAAAAGAACACCTTGAAGCTGGCTGCGAATACAGAGCTTAGGAGGAAAGCAGTACCCGCATGCTATGAATGTGATATCTGGACGGTGTCCAGGAAAGGAATTCTGGCAGAATTCAGAAAGAGCATAGAAGCAGAGCCCGTCT
Organism: Kogia breviceps; assembly: GCF_026419965.1. Taxonomy (NCBI): domain Eukaryota; kingdom Metazoa; phylum Chordata; class Mammalia; order Artiodactyla; family Physeteridae; genus Kogia; species Kogia breviceps. The sequence goes on from NC_081322.1 coordinate 18,293,253, forward strand.
CCACCAGCATCTCCAGGAGAGTCTATCCACAAAAGGAACACCTTGTAGCTGCCTAAGAATGCACAGCTTAGGAGCAAACTGGTACCCGCATTCTACGAATGTGATATCTGGATGGTGCACAGGAAAGGAATTCTGACAGCCTTCTCAAAGAGCATAGAAGCAGAGGCTGACTTCAGCAGCATCTCCAGAAGAGTCTATGCACAAAAGGAACACCTTGTAGCTGCCTGCGTATGCACAGCTTAGGAGCAAACTAGTACCCGCATTCTACGAATGTGATATCTGGAAGGTGCACAGGAAAGGAATTCTGACAGCCTTCTCAAAGAGCATAGAAGCAGAGGCTGACTTCAGCAGCATCTCCAGAAGAGTCTATGCACAAAAGGAACACCTAGAAGCTGGCTGCAAATGCAGAGCTTAGGAGGAAAGCAGTACCCGCATGCTACGAATTTGATATCTGGATGGTGCCCCGGAAAGGAATTCTTGCAGAATTCTGAAAGAGCATAGAAGCAGAGCCCGTCTGCAGCACCATCTCCACGAGAATCTATCCACAAAAGGAACACCTTGAAGCTGGCTGCGAATGCACACCTTTGGAGGAAAGCAGTACCCGCATGCTACGAATTTGATATCTGGATGGTGCCCGAGAAGGGAATTCTGGCAGAATTCTCAAAGAGCATAGAAGAAGAGGCCGACTTCAGCAGCATCTCCACGAGATTCTATCCACAAAAGGCACACCTTGTAGCTGCCTGCGAATGCACAGCTTAGGAGCAAACTACTATCCGCATTCTACGAATGTGATATCTGGATGGTGCACAGGAAAGGAAAACTGACAGCCTTCTCAAAGAGCATAGAAGCAGAGGCTGACTTCAGCAGCATCTCCACGAGAGTCTATCCACAAAAGGAACACCTTGAAGCTGGCTGCGAATGCAGAGCATAGGAGGAAAGCAGTACCCGCATGCTACGAATGTGATATCTGGATTGTGCCCAGGAAAGGAATTCTGGCCGAATTCAGAAAGAGCATAGAAGCAGAGCCCGTCTGCACTAGCATCTCCACGAGAGTCTATCCACAAAAGGAACACCTTGTAGCTGCCTGCATATGCACAGCTTAGGAGCAAACTGGTACCCGCACTCTACGAATGTGATATCTGGATGGTGCACAGGAAAGGAAATCTGACAGCCTTCTCAAAGAGCATAGAAGCAGAGGCTAACTTCAGCAGCATCTCCACGAGAGTCTATCCACAAAAGGAACACCTTTAAGCTGGCTGCGAATGCAGAGCCTAGCAGGAAGGCAGTACCCTCATGCTACGAATGTGATATCTGGATTTTGCCCAGGAATGGAATTCTGGCAGAATTCTGAAAGAGCATAGAAGCACAGGCCGTCACCAGCAGCACTTCCACGAGAGTCTATCCACAAAAGGAACACCTTGTAGCTGCCTGCGTATGCACAGCTTAGGAGCAAACTAGTACCCGCATTCTACGAATGGGATATGTGGATGGTGCACAGGAAAGGAATTCTGACAGCCTTCTCAAAGACCATAGAACCAGAGGCCGCCTTCAGCAGCATCTCCACGAGAGCCTATCCAAAAAAGGAACACCTTGAAGCTGGCTGCGAATACAGAGCTTAGGAGGAAAGAAGTACACGCATGCTACGAATGTGATATCTGGATGGTGCCCAGGACAGGAATTCTGGCAGAATTCAGAAAGAGCATATAAGCAGAGCCCGTCTCCAGCAGCATCTCCTCGAGACTCTATTCACAAAAGGAACACCTTGTAGCTGCCATCTAATGCACATCTTCGGAGCCAAGTAGTACCAGCATGCTACGAATGTGAAATCTGAATGTTGCCCAGGAAAGGAATGCTGACAGCCTTCTCAAACAGCTTAGAAGCAGAGGCTGACTTCAGCAGCATCTCCATGAGAGTCTATGCACAAAAGGAACACTTTGAACCTGGCTGCTAATGCAGAGCTTGGAGGATAGCGGTACCCGCATGCTACGAATGTGATATCTGGATGGTGCCCAGGAAAGGAATTCTGGCAGAATTCTGAAAGAGCATAGAGGCACAGGCCGTCTCCAGCAGCACATCCACGAGAGTCTATCCACAAAAGGAACACCTTGAAGCTGGCTGCGAATGCAGAGCTTAGGAGGAAAGCAGTCCCTGCATGTTACGAATGTGATATCTGCATGGTGCCCCGGCAAGGAATTCTTGCAGAATTCTGAAAGAGCATAGAAGCAGAGCCCGTCTGCAGCAGCATCTCCACGAGAGTCTATCCACAAAAGGAACACCTTTTCGCTGCCTGGAAATGCACAGCTTAGGAGCAAACTACTACCCACATTCTACGAATGTGATATCTGGATGGTGCACAGGAAAGGAAATCTGACAGCCTTCTCAAAGAGCATAGAAGCAGAGGCTGACTTCAGCAGCATCTCCACGAGAGTCTATCCACAAAAGGAACACCTTGAAGCTGGCTGCGAATGCAGAGCATAGGAGGAAAGCAGTACCCGCATGCTACGAATGAGATATCTGGATGGTGCACAGGAAAAGAATTCTGACAGCCTTCTCAAAGAGCATAGAAGCAGAGGGTGACTTCAGCAGCATCTCCACGAGAGTCTATCCACAAAAGGAACACCTTGTAGCTGCCTGCGTATGCACAGCTTAGGAGCAAACTAGTACCCGCATTCTACGAATGTGATATCTGGAAGGTGCACAGGAAAGGAATTCTGACAGCCTTCTCAAAGAGAATAGAAGCAGATGCTGACTTCAACAGCCTCTCCAGAAGAGTCTATGCACAAAAGGAACACCTAGAAGCTGGCTGCAAATGCAGAGCTTAGGAGGAAAGCAGTACCCGCATGCTATGAATTTGATATCTGGATGGTGCCCAGGACAGGAATTCTGGAAGAATTCTCAAAGTGCATAGAAGCTGAGGCCGACTTCAGCAGCATCTCCACGAGAGTCTGTACAAAAAAGGAACACCTTGAAGCTGGCTGCGAATACAAAGCTTAGGAGGAAAGCAGTACCCGCATGCTACGAATGTGATATCTGGATGTTGCCCAGGAAAGGAATTCTGGCAGAATTCTGAAAGACCATAGAAGGAGAGCCTGTCTCCAGCAGCATCTCCACGAGAGTCTATCCACAAAAGAAACACGTTGTAGCTGCCTTTGAATGCACAGCTTAGGAGGAAAGCAGTACCTGCATGTTACGAATGTGATATCTGGATGGTGCACAGGAAAGGAATTCTGACAGACTTCTCAAAGAACATAGAAGCAGAGGCTGACTTCAGTAGCATCTCCACGAGAGTCTATCCACAATAGGAACACCTTGAAGCTAGCTGCGTATGCAGAGCTTAGGAGGAAAGCAGTACCGGCATGCTACGAATGGGATATATGGATGTTGCCCAGGAATGGAATTCTGGCAGAATTCTGAAAGAAAATAGAAGCACAGGCCGTTTCCAGCAGCACCTCCACGAGAGTCTATCCACAAAAAGAACACATTGACGCAGCCTTCGAATGCAGAGCTTAAGAGGAAAGCAGTACCCGCATGCTACGAATTATATATCTGGATGGTGCCCAGGAAAGGAATTCTGGCAGAATTCTGAAAGAGCTTAGAAGCACAGCCCGTCTCCAGCACCATCTCCACGAGACTCTATCCGCAAAAGGAACACCTTGTAGCTGACTGCTAATGCACATCTTCGGAGCCAAGTAGTACCAGCATGCTACGAATGTGAAATCTGAATGGTGCCCAGGAAAGGAATGCTGGCAGCCTTCTCAAACAGCGTAGAAGCAGAGGCTGACTTCCGCAGCATCTCCATGAGAGTCTATGCAGAAAAGGAACACCTTGAACCTGGCTGCTAATGCAGAGCTTAGGAGGAAAGAAGTACCCGCATGCTGCGAATGTGATATCTGGATGGTGCCCAGGAAAGGAATTCTGGCAGAATTCTGAGAGAGCATAGAAGCACAGGCCGTCTCCAGCAGCACCTCCACGAGAGTCTATCCACAAAAGGAACATTTTGAAGCTGGCTGCGAGTGCAGATCTTAGGAGGAAAGCAGTCCCAGCATGCTACGAATGTGATATCTGGATGGTGCCCAGGAAAGGAATTCTGGCAGAATTCTGAGAGAGCATAGAAGCAGAGCCCGTCTGCAGCAGCATCTCCACGAGAGTCTATCCACAAAAGGAACACCTTGATGCTGCCTGCGAATGCACAGCTTAGGATCAAACTGGTACCCGCATTCTACGAATGTGATATCTGGATGGTGTACAGGAAAGGAATTCTGACAGCCTTCTCAAAGTGCATAGAAGCAGAGGCTGACTTCAGCAGCATCTCCATGAGAGTCTATCCACAAAAGGAACACCTTTAAGCTGCCTGCGAATGCAGAGCTTAGGAGGAAAGCAGTACCCGCATGCTACGAATGTTATATCTAGATGGTACCCAGGAATAGAATTCTTGCAGAATCCTGAAAGAGCATAGAAGCACAGGCCGTCACCAGCAGCACCTCCACGAGAGTCTATCCACAAAAGGAACACCCTGAAGCTGGCTGCGAAGGCAGAGCTTAGGAGGAAACCAGTATCCGCATGCTATGAATTTGATAACTGGATGGTGCCCAGGAAAGGAATTCTGGCAGAATTCTCAAAGAGCACAGAAGCAGAGGCCAACTTCAGCAGCATCTCCACGAGAGCCTATCAAAAAAATGAACACCTTGAAGCTGGCTGCGAAAACAGAGCTTAGGAGGAAAGCAGTACCGCATGCTACGAATGTGATATCTGGATGGTGCCCGGGAAAGGAATTCTGGCCGAATTCAGAAAGAGCATAGAAGCAGAGCCCGTCTGCACCAGCATCTAAACGAGAGTCTATCCACAAAAGAAACACCATGTAGCTGCCTGCTAATGCACAGTTTAGGAGCAAACTGGTACCCGCACTCTACGAATGTGATATCTGGATGGTGCACAGGAAAGGAAATCTGACAGCCTTCTCAAAGAGCATAGAAGGAGAGGCTGACTTCAGCAGCATCTCCACGAGAGTCTATCCACAAAAGGAACACCTTTAAGCTGGCTGCGAATGCAGAGCCTAGGAGGAAGGCAGTACCCTCATGCTACGAATGTGATATCTGGATGTTGCCCAGGAATGGAATTCTGGCAGAATTCTGAAAGAGCATAGAAGCACAGGCCGTCACCAGCAGCACTTCCACGAGAGTCTATCCACAAAAGGAACACCTTGTAGCTGCCTGCGTATGCACAGCTTAGGAGCAAACTAGTACCCGCATTCTACGAATGGGATATGTGGATGGTGCACAGGAAAGGAATTCTGACAGCCTTCTCAAAGACCATAGAACCAGAGGCCGCCTTCAGCAGCATCTCCACGAGAGCCTATCCAAAAAAGGAACACCTTGAAGCTGGCTGCGAATATAGAGCTTAGGAGGAAAGCAGTACCCGCATGCTACGAATGTGATATCTGGATGGTGCCCAGGAAAGGAATTCTGGCAGAATTCAGAAAGAGCATAGAAGCAGAGCCCGTCTCCACCAGCATCTCCACGAGAGTCTATCCACAAAAGGAACACCTTGTAGCTGCCTGCTAATGCACAGCTTAGGAGCAAACTGGTACCCGGATTCTACGAATGTGATCTCTGGATGGTGCACAGGAAAGGAATTCTGGCAGAATTCAGAAAGACCATAGAAGGAGAGCCCGTTCCAGCAGCATCTCCACGAGAGTCTATACACAAAAGGAACACCTTTAAGCTGCCTGCGAATGCAGAGCCTAGGAGGAATGCAGTACCCGCATGCTACTAATGTTATATCTAGATGGTGCTCAGGAATAGAATTCTGGCAGAATCCTGAAAGAGCATAGAAGCACATGTCGTCTCCAGCAGCACCTCCACGAGAGTCTATCCACAAAAGGAACACCTTGAAGCTGGCTGCGAATGCAGAGCTTATGAGGAAAACAGTACCCGCATGCTACGTATGTGATATCTGGATGGTGCCCCGGAAAGGAATTCTTGCAGAATTCTGAAAGAGCATAGAAGCAGAGCCCGTCTCCAGCAGCATCTCCACGAGAGTCTATCCACAAAAGAAAAACCTTGATGCTGCGTGCGAATGCACAGCTAAGGTGAAAGCAGTACGTGAATGGTACAAATGTGATATCTGGATGGTGCACAGGAAAGGAATTCTGAGAGCCTTCTCAAAGAGCATAGAAGAAGAGGCTGACTTCAGCAGGATCTCCACGAGAGTCTATCTACAAAAGGAACACTTTTAAGCTGCCTGCGAATGCAGAGACTAGGAGGAAAGCAGTACCCGCATGCTACGAATGTTATAGCTAGATGGTGCCAAGGAATAGGAATGAGGCAGAATTCTGAAAGAGCATAGAAGCACAGGCCGTCACCAGCAGAACCTTCACGAGAGTCTATCCACAAAAGGAACACCTTGAACCTGGCTGCGAATGCAGAGCTTAGGAGGAAAGCAGTCACCGCATGCTACGAATTTGATATCTGGATGGTGCCCAGGAAAGGAATTCTGGCAGAATTCTCAAAGATCATAGAAGCAGAGGCCGACTTCAGGAGCATCTCCACGAGAGCCTATCCAAAAAAGAACACCTTGAAGCTGGCTGCGAATACAGAGCTTAGGAGGAAAGCAGTACCCGCATGCTATGAATGTGATATCTGGACGGTGTCCAGGAAAGGAATTCTGGCAGAATTCAGAAAGAGCATAGAAGCAGAGCCCGTCTCCACCAGCATCTCCAGGAGAGTCTATCCACAAAAGGAACACCTTGTAGCTGCCTAAGAATGCACAGCTTAGGAGCAAACTGGTACCCGCATTCTACGAATGTGATATCTGGATGGTGCACAGGAAAGGAATTCTGACAGCCTTCTCAAAGAGCATAGAAGCAGAGGCTGACTTCAGCAGCATCTCCAGAAGAGTCTATGCACAAAAGGAACACCTTGTAGCTGCCTGCGTATGCACAGCTTAGGAGCAAACTAGTACCCGCATTCTACGAATGTGATATCTGGAAGGTGCACAGGAAAGGAATTCTGACAGCCTTCTCAAAGAGCATAGAAGCAGAGGCTGACTTCAGCAGCATCTCCAGAAGAGTCTATGCACAAAAGGAACACCTAGAAGCTGGCTGCAAATGCAGAGCTTAGGAGGAAAGCAGTACCCGCATGCTACGAATTTGATATCTGGATGGTGCCCCGGAAAGGAATTCTTGCAGAATTCTGAAAGAGCATAGAAGCAGAGCCCGTCTGCAGCACCATCTCCACGAGAATCTATCCACAAAAGGAACACCTTGAAGCTGGCTGCGAATGCACACCTTTGGAGGAAAGCAGTACCCGCATGCTACGAATTTGATATCTGGATGGTGCCCGAGAAGGGAATTCTGGCAGAATTCTCAAAGAGCATAGAAGAAGAGGCCGACTTCAGCAGCATCTCCACGAGATTCTATCCACAAAAGGCACACCTTGTAGCTGCCTGCGAATGCACAGCTTAGGAGCAAACTACTATCCGCATTCTACGAATGTGATATCTGGATGGTGCACAGGAAAGGAAAACTGACAGCCTTCTCAAAGAGCATAGAAGCAGAGGCTGACTTCAGCAGCATCTCCACGAGAGTCTATCCACAAAAGGAACACCTTGAAGCTGGCTGCGAATGCAGAGCATAGGAGGAAAGCAGTACCCGCATGCTACGAATGTGATATCTGGATTGTGCCCAGGAAAGGAATTCTGGCCGAATTCAGAAAGAGCATAGAAGCAGAGCCCGTCTGCACTAGCATCTCCACGAGAGTCTATCCACAAAAGGAACACCTTGTAGCTGCCTGCATATGCACAGCTTAGGAGCAAACTGGTACCCGCACTCTACGAATGTGATATCTGGATGGTGCACAGGAAAGGAAATCTGACAGCCTTCTCAAAGAGCATAGAAGCAGAGGCTAACTTCAGCAGCATCTCCACGAGAGTCTATCCACAAAAGGAACACCTTTAAGCTGGCTGCGAATGCAGAGCCTAGCAGGAAGGCAGTACCCTCATGCTACGAATGTGATATCTGGATGTTGCCCAGGAATGGAATTCTGGCAGAATTCTGAAAGAGCATAGAAGCACAGGCCGTCACCAGCAGCACTTCCACGAGAGTCTATCCACAAAAGGAACACCTTGTAGCTGCCTGCGTATGCACAGCTTAGGAGCAAACTAGTACCCGCATTCTACGAATGGGATATGTGGATGGTGCACAGGAAAGGAATTCTGACAGCCTTCTCAAAGACCATAGAACCAGAGGCCGCCTTCAGCAGCATCTCCACGAGAGCCTATCCAAAAAAGGAACACCTTGAAGCTGGCTGCGAATACAGAGCTTAGGAGGAAAGAAGTACACGCATGCTACGAATGTGATATCTGGATGGTGCCCAGGACAGGAATTCTGGCAGAATTCAGAAAGAGCATATAAGCAGAGCCCGTCTCCAGCAGCATCTCCTCGAGACTCTATTCACAAAAGGAACACCTTGTAGCTGCCATCTAATGCACATCTTCGGAGCCAAGTAGTACCAGCATGCTACGAATGTGAAATCTGAATGTTGCCCAGGAAAGGAATGCTGACAGCCTTCTCAAACAGCTTAGAAGCAGAGGCTGACTTCAGCAGCATCTCCATGAGAGTCTATGCACAAAAGGAACACTTTGAACCTGGCTGCTAATGCAGAGCTTGGAGGATAGCGGTACCCGCATGCTACGAATGTGATATCTGGATGGTGCCCAGGAAAGGAATTCTGGCAGAATTCTGAAAGAGCATAGAGGCACAGGCCGTCTCCAGCAGCACATCCACGAGAGTCTATCCACAAAAGGAACACCTTGAAGCTGGCTGCGAATGCAGAGCTTAGGAGGAAAGCAGTCCCTGCATGTTACGAATGTGGTATCTGCATGGTGCCCCGGCAAGGAATTCTGGCCGAATTCAGAAAGAGCATAGAAGCAGAGCCCGTCTGCACCAGCATCTAAACGAGAGTCTATCCACAAAAGAAACACCATGTAGCTGCCTGCTAATGCACAGTTTAGGAGCAAACTGGTACCCGCACTCTACGAATGTGATATCTGGATGGTGCACAGGAAAGGAAATCTGACAGCCTTCTCAAAGAGCATAGAAGGAGAGGCTGACTTCAGCAGCATCTCCACGAGAGTCTATCCACAAAAGGAACACCTTTAAGCTGGCTGCGAATGCAGAGCCTAGGAGGAAGGCAGTACCCTCATGCTACGAATGTGATATCTGGATGTTGCCCAGGAATGGAATTCTGGCAGAATTCTGAAAGAGCATAGAAGCACAGGCCGTCACCAGCAGCACTTCCACGAGAGTCTATCCACAAAAGGAACACCTTGTAGCTGCCTGCGTATGCACAGCTTAGGAGCAAACTAGTACCCGCATTCTACGAATGGGATATGTGGATGGTGCACAGGAAAGGAATTCTGACAGCCTTCTCAAAGACCATAGAACCAGAGGCCGCCTTCAGCAGCATCTCCACGAGAGCCTATCCAAAAAAGGAACACCTTGAAGCTGGCTGCGAATATAGAGCTTAGGAGGAAAGCAGTACCCGCATGCTACGAATGTGATATCTGGATGGTGCCCAGGAAAGGAATTCTGGCAGAATTCAGAAAGAGCATAGAAGCAGAGCCCGTCTCCACCAGCATCTCCACGAGAGTCTATCCACAAAAGGAACACCTTGTAGCTGCCTGCTAATGCACAGCTTAGGAGCAAACTGGTACCCGGATTCTACGAATGTGATCTCTGGATGGTGCACAGGAAAGGAATTCTGGCAGAATTCAGAAAGACCATAGAAGGAGAGCCCGTTCCAGCAGCATCTCCACGAGAGTCTATACACAAAAGGAACACCTTTAAGCTGCCTGCGAATGCAGAGCCTAGGAGGAATGCAGTACCCGCATGCTACTAATGTTATATCTAGATGGTGCTCAGGAATAGAATTCTGGCAGAATCCTGAAAGAGCATAGAAGCACATGTCGTCTCCAGCAGCACCTCCACGAGAGTCTATCCACAAAAGGAACACCTTGAAGCTGGCTGCGAATGCAGAGCTTATGAGGAAAACAGTACCCGCATGCTACGTATGTGATATCTGGATGGTGCCCCGGAAAGGAATTCTTGCAGAATTCTGAAAGAGCATAGAAGCAGAGCCCGTCTCCAGCAGCATCTCCACGAGAGTCTATCCACAAAAGAAAAACCTTGATGCTGCGTGCGAATGCACAGCTAAGGTGAAAGCAGTACGTGAATGGTACAAATGTGATATCTGGATGGTGCACAGGAAAGGAATTCTGAGAGCCTTCTCAAAGAGCATAGAAGAAGAGGCTGACTTCAGCAGGATCTCCACGAGAGTCTATCTACAAAAGGAACACTTTTAAGCTGCCTGCGAATGCAGAGACTAGGAGGAAAGCAGTACCCGCATGCTACGAATGTTATAGCTAGATGGTGCCAAGGAATAGGAATGAGGCAGAATTCTGAAAGAGCATAGAAGCACAGGCCGTCACCAGCAGAACCTTCACGAGAGTCTATCCACAAAAGGAACACCTTGAACCTGGCTGCGAATGCAGAGCTTAGGAGGAAAGCAGTCACCGCATGCTACGAATTTGATATCTGGATGGTGCCCAGGAAAGGAATTCTGGCAGAATTCTCAAAGATCATAGAAGCAGAGGCCGACTTCAGGAGCATCTCCACGAGAGCCTATCCAAAAAAGAACACCTTGAAGCTGGCTGCGAATACAGAGCTTAGGAGGAAAGCAGTACCCGCATGCTATGAATGTGATATCTGGACGGTGTCCAGGAAAGGAATTCTGGCAGAATTCAGAAAGAGCATAGAAGCAGAGCCCGTCTCCACCAGCATCTCCAGGAGAGTCTATCCACAAAAGGAACACCTTGTAGCTGCCTAAGAATGCACAGCTTAGGAGCAAACTGGTACCCGCATTCTACGAATGTGATATCTGGATGGTGCACAGGAAAGGAATTCTGACAGCCTTCTCAAAGAGCATAGAAGCAGAGGCTGACTTCAGCAGCATCTCCAGAAGAGTCTATGCACAAAAGGAACACCTTGTAGCTGCCTGCGTATGCACAGCTTAGGAGCAAACTAGTACCCGCATTCTACGAATGTGATATCTGGAAGGTGCACAGGAAAGGAATTCTGACAGCCTTCTCAAAGAGCATAGAAGCAGAGGCTGACTTCAGCAGCATCTCCAGAAGAGTCTATGCACAAAAGGAACACCTAGAAGCTGGCTGCAAATGCAGAGCTTAGGAGGAAAGCAGTACCCGCATGCTACGAATTTGATATCTGGATGGTGCCCCGGAAAGGAATTCTTGCAGAATTCTGAAAGAGCATAGAAGCAGAGCCCGTCTGCAGCACCATCTCCACGAGAATCTATCCACAAAAGGAACACCTTGAAGCTGGCTGCGAATGCACACCTTTGGAGGAAAGCAGTACCCGCATGCTACGAATTTGATATCTGGATGGTGCCCGAGAAGGGAATTCTGGCAGAATTCTCAAAGAGCATAGAAGAAGAGGCCGACTTCAGCAGCATCTCCACGAGATTCTATCCACAAAAGGCACACCTTGTAGCTGCCTGCGAATGCACAGCTTAGGAGCAAACTACTATCCGCATTCTACGAATGTGATATCTGGATGGTGCACAGGAAAGGAAAACTGACAGCCTTCTCAAAGAGCATAGAAGCAGAGGCTGACTTCAGCAGCATCTCCACGAGAGTCTATCCACAAAAGGAACACCTTGAAGCTGGCTGCGAATGCAGAGCATAGGAGGAAAGCAGTACCCGCATGCTACGAATGTGATATCTGGATTGTGCCCAGGAAAGGAATTCTGGCCGAATTCAGAAAGAGCATAGAAGCAGAGCCCGTCTGCACTAGCATCTCCACGAGAGTCTATCCACAAAAGGAACACCTTGTAGCTGCCTGCATATGCACAGCTTAGGAGCAAACTGGTACCCGCACTCTACGAATGTGATATCTGGATGGTGCACAGGAAAGGAAATCTGACAGCCTTCTCAAAGAGCATAGAAGCAGAGGCTAACTTCAGCAGCATCTCCACGAGAGTCTATCCACAAAAGGAACACCTTTAAGCTGGCTGCGAATGCAGAGCCTAGCAGGAAGGCAGTACCCTCATGCTACGAATGTGATATCTGGATGTTGCCCAGGAATGGAATTCTGGCAGAATTCTGAAAGAGCATAGAAGCACAGGCCGTCACCAGCAGCACTTCCACGAGAGTCTATCCACAAAAGGAACACCTTGTAGCTGCCTGCGTATGCACAGCTTAGGAGCAAACTAGTACCCGCATTCTACGAATGGGATATGTGGATGGTGCACAGGAAAGGAATTCTGACAGCCTTCTCAAAGACCATAGAACCAGAGGCCGCCTTCAGCAGCATCTCCACGAGAGCCTATCCAAAAAAGGAACACCTTGAAGCTGGCTGCGAATACAGAGCTTAGGAGGAAAGAAGTACACGCATGCTACGAATGTGATATCTGGATGGTGCCCAGGACAGGAATTCTGGCAGAATTCAGAAAGAGCATATAAGCAGAGCCCGTCTCCAGCAGCATCTCCTCGAGACTCTATTCACAAAAGGAACACCTTGTAGCTGCCATCTAATGCACATCTTCGGAGCCAAGTAGTACCAGCATGCTACGAATGTGAAATCTGAATGTTGCCCAGGAAAGGAATGCTGACAGCCTTCTCAAACAGCTTAGAAGCAGAGGCTGACTTCAGCAGCATCTCCATGAGAGTCTATGCACAAAAGGAACACTTTGAACCTGGCTGCTAATGCAGAGCTTGGAGGATAGCGGTACCCGCATGCTACGAATGTGATATCTGGATGGTGCCCAGGAAAGGAATTCTGGCAGAATTCTGAAAGAGCATAGAGGCACAGGCCGTCTCCAGCAGCACATCCACGAGAGTCTATCCACAAAAGGAACACCTTGAAGCTGGCTGCGAATGCAGAGCTTAGGAGGAAAGCAGTCCCTGCATGTTACGAATGTGGTATCTGCATGGTGCCCCGGCAAGGAATTCTTGCAGAATTCTGAAAGAGCATAGAAGCAGAGCCCGTCTGCAGCAGCATCTCCACGAGAGTCTATCCACAAAAGGAACACCTTTTCGCTGCCTGGAAATGCACAGCTTAGGAGCAAACTACTACCCACATTCTACGAATGTGATATCTGGATGGTGCACAGGAAAGGAAATCTGACAGCCTTCTCAAAGAGCATAGAAGCAGAGGCTGACTTCAGCAGCATCTCCACGAGAGTCTATCCACAAAAGGAACACCTTGAAGCTGGCTGCGAATGCAGAGCATAGGAGGAAAGCAGTACCCGCATGCTACGAATGAGATATCTGGATGGTGCACAGGAAAAGAATTCTGACAGCCTTCTCAAAGAGCATAGAAGCAGAGGGTGACTTCAGCAGCATCTCCACGAGAGTCTATCCACAAAAGGAACACCTTGTAGCTGCCTGCGTATGCACAGCTTAGGAGCAAACTAGTACCCGCATTCTACGAATGTGATATCTGGAAGGTGCACAGGAAAGGAATTCTGACAGCCTTCTCAAAGAGAATAGAAGCAGATGCTGACTTCAACAGCCTCTCCAGAAGAGTCTATGCACAAAAGGAACACCTAGAAGCTGGCTGCAAATGCAGAGCTTAGGAGGAAAGCAGTACCCGCATGCTATGAATTTGATATCTGGATGGTGCCCAGGACAGGAATTCTGGAAGAATTCTCAAAGTGCATAGAAGCTGAGGCCGACTTCAGCAGCATCTCCACGAGAGTCTGTACAAAAAAGGAACACCTTGAAGCTGGCTGCGAATACAAAGCTTAGGAGGAAAGCAGTACCCGCATGCTACGAATGTGATATCTGGATGTTGCCCAGGAAAGGAATTCTGGCAGAATTCTGAAAGACCATAGAAGGAGAGCCTGTCTCCAGCAGCATCTCCACGAGAGTCTATCCACAAAAGAAACACGTTGTAGCTGCCTTTGAATGCACAGCTTAGGAGGAAAGCAGTACCTGCATGTTACGAATGTGATATCTGGATGGTGCACAGGAAAGGAATTCTGACAGACTTCTCAAAGAACATAGAAGCAGAGGCTGACTTCAGTAGCATCTCCACGAGAGTCTATCCACAATAGGAACACCTTGAAGCTAGCTGCGTATGCAGAGCTTAGGAGGAAAGCAGTACCGGCATGCTACGAATGGGATATATGGATGTTGCCCAGGAATGGAATTCTGGCAGAATTCTGAAAGAAAATAGAAGCACAGGCCGTTTCCAGCAGCACCTCCACGAGAGTCTATCCAGAAAAAGAACACATTGACGCAGCCTTCGAATGCAGAGCTTAAGAGGAAAGCAGTACCCGCATGCTACGAATTATATATCTGGATGGTGCCCAGGAAAGGAATTCTGGCAGAATTCTGAAAGAGCTTAGAAGCACAGCCCGTCTCCAGCACCATCTCCACGAGACTCTATCCGCAAAAGGAACACCTTGTAGCTGACTGCTAATGCACATCTTCGGAGCCAAGTAGTACCAGCATGCTGCGAATGTGATATCTGGATGGTGCCCAGGAAAGGAATTCTGGCAGAATTCTGAGAGAGCATAGAAGCACAGGCCGTCTCCAGCAGCACCTCCACGAGAGTCTATCCACAAAAGGAACATTTTGAAGCTGGCTGCGAGTGCAGATCTTAGGAGGAAAGCAGTCCCAGCATGCTACGAATGTGATATCTGGATGGTGCCCAGGAAAGGAATTCTGGCAGAATTCTGAGAGAGCATAGAAGCAGAGCCCGTCTGCAGCAGCATCTCCACGAGAGTCTATCCACAAAAGGAACACCTTGATGCTGCCTGCGAATGCACAGCTTAGGATCAAACTGGTACCCGCATTCTACGAATGTGATATCTGGATGGTGTACAGGAAAGGAATTCTGACAGCCTTCTCAAAGTGCATAGAAGCAGAGGCTGACTTCAGCAGCATCTCCATGAGAGTCTATCCACAAAAGGAACACCTTTAAGCTGCCTGCGAATGCAGAGCTTAGGAGGAAAGCAGTACCCGCATGCTACGAATGTTATATCTAGATGGTACCCAGGAATAGAATTCTTGCAGAATCCTGAAAGAGCATAGAAGCACAGGCCGTCACCAGCAGCACCTCCACGAGAGTCTATCCACAAAAGGAACACCCTGAAGCTGGGTGCGAAGGCAGAGCTTAGGAGGAAACCAGTATCCGCATGCTATGAATTTGATAACTGGATGGTGCCCAGGAAAGGAATTCTGGCAGAATTCTCAAAGAGCACAGAAGCAGAGGCCAACTTCAGCAGCATCTCCACGAGAGCCTATCAAAAAAATGAACACCTTGAAGCTGGCTGCGAAAACAGAGCTTAGGAGGAAAGCAGTACCGCATGCTACGAATGTGATATCTGGATGGTGCCCGGGAAAGGAATTCTGGCCGAATTCAGAAAGAGCATAGAAGCAGAGCCCGTCTGCACCAGCATCTAAACGAGAGTCTATCCACAAAAGAAATACCATGTAGCTGCCTGCTAATGCACAGCTTAGGAGCAAACTGGTACCCGCACTCTACGAATGTGATATCTGGATGGTGCACAGGAAAGGAAATCTGACAGCCTTCTCAAAGAGCATAGAAGGAGAGGCTGACTTCAGCAGCATCTCCACGAGAGTCTATCCACAAAAGGAACACCTTTAAGCTGGCTGCGAATGCAGAGCCTAGGAGGAAGGCAGTACCCTCATGCTACGAATGTGATATCTGGATGTTGCCCAGGAATGGAATTCTGGCAGAATTCTGAAAGAGCATAGAAGCACAGGCCGTCACCAGCAGCACTTCCACGAGAGTCTATCCACAAAAGGAACACCTTGTAGCTGCCTGCGTATGCACAGCTTAGGAGCAAACTAGTACCCACATTCTACGAATGGGATATGTGGATGGTGCACAGGAAAGGAATTCTGACAGCCTTCTCAAAGACCATAGAACCAGAGGCCGCCTTCAGCAGCATCTCCACGAGAGCCTATCCAAAAAAGGAACACCTTGAAGCTGGCTGCGAATACAGAGCTTAGGAGGAAAGCAGTACCCGCATGCTACGAATGTGATATCTGGATGGTGCCCAGGAAAGGAATTCTGGCAGAATTCAGAAAGAGCATAGAAGCAGAGCCCGTCTCCACCAGCATCTCCACGAGAGTCTATCCACAAAAGGAACACCTTGTAGCTGCCTGCTAATGCACAGCTTAGGAGCAAACTGGTACCCGCATTCTACGAATGTGATCTCTGGATGGTGCACAGGAAAGGAATTCTGGCAGAATTCTGAAAGACCATAGAAGGAGAGCCCGTATCCAGCAGCATCTCCACGAGAGTCTATCCACAAAAGGAACACCTTTAAGCTGCCTGCGAATGCAGAGCCTAGGAGGAAAGCAGTACCCGCATGCTACGAATGTTATATCTAGATGGTGCTCAAGAATAGAATTCTGGCAGAATTCTGAAAGAGCATAGAAGCACAGGCCGTCTCCAGCAGCACCTCCACGAGAGTCTATCCACAAAAGGAACACCTTGAAGCTGGTTGCGAATGCAGAGCTTATGAGGAAAACAGTACCCGCATGCTACGAATCTGATATCTGGATGGTGTCCCGGAAAGGAATTCTTGCAGAATTCTGAAAGAAGCAGAGCACGTCTGCAGCAGCATCTCCACGAGAGTCTATCCACAAAAGGAACACCTTGATGCTGCCAGCGAATGCACAGCTTAGGAGCAAACTGGTACCTGCATGCTACGAATGTTATATCTAGATGGTGCTCAGGAATAGAATTCTGGAAGCCTTCTCAAAGACCATAGAAGCAGAGGCCGACTTCAGCAGCATCTCCACGAGAGTCTATCCAAAAAAGGAACACCTTGAAGCTGACTGCGAATACAGAGCTTAGGAGGAAAGCAGTACCCGCATGCTACGAATGTGATATCTGGATGGTGCCCAGGAAAGGAATTCTGGCAGAATTCTGAAAGAGCATAGAAGCAGAGCCCGTCTCCACCAGCATCTCCACGAGAGTCTATCCACAAAAGGAACACCTTGTAGCTGCCTGCTAATGCGCAGCTTAGGAGCAAACTGGTACCCGCATTCTACGAATGTGATATCTGGATGGTGCCCAGGAAAGGAATTCTGGCAGAATTCTGAAAGAGCATAGAGGCACAGGCCGTCTCCAGCAGCACATCCACGAGAGTCTATCCACAAAAGGAACACCTTGAAGCTGGTTGCGAATGCAGAGATTAGGAGGAAAGCAGTCCCTGCATGTTACGAATGTGATATCTGCATGGTGCCCCGGAAAGGAATTCTTGCAGAATTCTAAAAGAGCATAGAAGCAGAGCCCATCTGCAGCAGCATCTCCACGAGAGTCTATCCACAAAAGGAACACCTTGAAGCTGGCTGCGAATGCACAGCTTTGGAGGAAAGTAGAACCCGCATGCTGCGAATTTGATATCTGGATCGTGCCCAAGAAAGGAATTCTGGTAGAATTCTCAAAGAGCATAGAAGCAGAGGCCGACTTCAGCAGCATCTCCACGAGAGTCTATCCACAAACGGAACACCTTGTAGCTGCCTGGGAATGCACAGCTTAGGAGCAAACTACTACCCACATTCTACGAATGTGATATCTGGATGGTGCACAGGAAAGGAAATCTGACAGCCTTCTCAAAGAGAATAGAAGCAGAGGCTGACTTCAGCAGCATCTCCACGAGAGTCTATCCACAAACGGAACACCTTGACGCAGGCTGCGAATGCAGTGCTTAAGAGGAAAGCAGTACCCGCATGCTACGAATGTGATATCTGGATGGTGCACAGGAAACGAATTCTGACAGCCTTCTCAAAGAGCATAGAAGCAGAGGCCGACTTCAGCAGCATCTCCACGAGAGTCTATCCAAAAAAGGAACACCTTGAAGCTGACTGCGAATACAGAGCTTAGGAGGAAAGCAGTACCCGCATGCTACGAATGTGATATCTGGATGGTGCCCAGGAAAGGAATTCTGGCAGAATTCTGAAAGAGCATAGAAGCAGAGCCCGTCTCCACCAGCATCTCCACGAGAGTCTATACAAAAAAGGAACACCTTGTAGCTGCCTGCTAATGCACAGCTTAGGAGCAAACTGGTACCTGCATGCTACGAATGTTATATCTAGATGGTGCTCAGGAATAGAATTCTGTCAGAATTCTGAAAGAGCATAGAAGCACAGGCCGTCTCCAGCAGCACCTCCACGAGAGTCTATCCACAAAAGGAACACCTTGAAGCTGGCTGCAAATGCAGAGCTTATGAGAAAAACAGTACCCGCATGCTACGAATGTGATATCTGGATGGTGCCCCGGAAAGGAATTCTTGCAGAATTCTGAAAGAGCATAGAAGCAGAGCCCGACTGCAGCAGCATCTCCACGAGAGTCTATCCACAAAAGGAACACCTTTTTGCTGCCTGCGAATGCACAGCTAAGGTGAAAGCAGTACCTGCATGCTACGAATGTGACATCTGGATGTTGCCCAGGAATGGAATTCTGGCAGAATTCTGAAAGAGAATAGAAGCACAGGCCCTTTCCAGCAGCACCTCCACGAGAGTCTATCCACAAAAGGAACACCTTGAAGCTGGCTGCGAAGGCAGAGCTTAGGAGGAAAGCAGTACCCGCATGCTATGAATGTGATATCTGGACGGTGCCCAGGAAAGGAATTCTGGCAGAATTCAGAAAGAGCATAGAAGCAGAGCCCGTCTCCACCAGCATCTCCACGAGAATCTATCCACAAAAGGAACACCTTGTAGTTTCCTAAGAATGCACAGCTTAGGAGCAAACTAGTACCCGCATTCTACGTTTGTGATATCTGGATGGTGCACAGGAAAGGAAATCTGACAGCCTTCTCAAAGCGCATAGAAGCACAGGCTGACTTCAGGAGCATCTCCACGAGAGTCTATCCACAAAAGGAACACCATGAAGCTGGCTGCGAATGCAGAGCATAGGAGGAAAGCAGTACCCGCATGCTACGAATGTGATATCTGGATGGTGCACAGGAATGGAATTCTGACAGCCTTCTCAAAGAGCATAGAAGCAGAGGGTGACTTCAGCAGCATCTCCACGAGAGTCTATCCACAAAAGGAACACCTTGTAGCTGCCTGCGTATGCACAGCTTAGGAGCAAACTGGTACCCGCACTCTACGAATGTGATATCTGGATGGTGCACAGGAAAGGAAATCTCACAGCCTTCTCAAAGAGCATAGAAGCAGAGGCTGACTTCAGCAGCATCTCCACGAGAGTCTATCCACAAAAGGAACACCTTTAAGCTGGCTGCGAATGCAGAGCCTAGGAGGAAGGCAGTACCCTCATGCTACGAATGTGATATCTGGATGGTGCCCAGGAAAGGAATTCTGGAAGAATTCTCAAAGTGCATAGAAGCTGAGGCCGACTTCAGCAACATCTCCACGAGAGTCTATACAAAAAAGGAACACCTTGAATCTGGCTGCGAATACAGAGCTTAGGAGGAAAGCAGTACCCGCATGCTACGAATGTGATATCTGGATGTTGCCCAGGGAAGGAATTCTGGCAGAATTCTGAAAGACCATAGAAGGAGAGCCCGTCTCCAGCAGCATCTCCACGAGAGTCTATCCACAAAAGGAACCCGTTGTAGCTGCCTGCAAATGCACAGCTTAGGAGGAAAGCAGTACCTGCATGTTACGAATGTGATATCTGGATGGTGCACAGGAAAGGAATTCTGACAGCCTTCTCAAAGAACATAGAAGCAGAGGCTGATTTCAGTAACATCTACACGAGAGTCTATCCACAAAAGGAACACCTTGACGCAGCCTGCGAATGCAGAGCTTAAGAGGAAAGCAGTACCCGCATGCTACGAATTTTATATCTGGATGGTGCCCAGGAAAGGAATTCTGGCAGAAATCTCAAAGAGCATAGAAGCAGAGGCCGACTTCAGCAGCATCTCCAAGAGAGTCTATCCACAAAAGGAACACCTTGATGCTGCCTGCGAATGCAGAGCTAAGGAGGAAAGCAGTACCTGCATGCTACGAATGTGATATCTGGATGGTGCACAGGAAAGGAATTCTGACAGCCTTCTCAAAGAGCATAGAAGCAGAGCCCGTCTCCAGCAGCATTTCCACGAGAGTCTATCCACAAAAGGAACACCTTGTAGCTGCCTGCTAATGCACAGCTTAGGAGCAAACTGGTACCCGCATTCTACGAATGTGATATCTGGTTGGTGTACAGGAAAGGAATTCTGAAAGCCTTATCAAAGTGCATAGAGGCAGAGGCTGACTTCAGGAGCATCTCCATGAGAGTCTATCCACAAAAGGAACACCTTTAAGCTGGCTGCGAATGCAGAGCCTAGGAGGAAAGCAGTACCCGCATGCTACGAATGTTATATCTACATGGAACCAGGAATAGAATTCTGGCAGAATTCTGAATGAGCATAGAAGCACAGGCCGTCACCAGCAGCACCTCCACGAGCGTGTATCCACAAAAGGAACACCTTGAAGCTAGCTGCGAAGGCAGAGCTTAGGAGGAAAGCAGTACCTGCATGCTACGAATTTGATATCTGGATGGTGCCCAGGAAAGGAACTCTGGAAGAATTCTCAAAGAGCATGGAAGCAGAGGCCGACATCAGCCGCATCTGCACGAGAGCCTATCCAAAAAATGTACACCTTGAAGCTGGCTGCGAATACAGAGCTTAGGAGGAAAGCAGTACCCGCATGCTACGAATGTGATATCTGGATGGTGCCTAGGAAAGGAATTCTGGCAGAATTCAGAAAGAGCATAGAAGCAGAGCCCGTCTCCACCAGCATCTCCACGAGAGTCTATCCACAAAAGGAACACCTTGTAGCTGCCTGCTAATGCAAAGCTTCGGAGCAAACTGGTACCCGCAGTATACGAATATGATCTCTGGATGGTGCACAGGAAAGGAATTCTGACAGCCTTCTCAAAGTGCATAGAAGCAAGGCTGACTTCAGCAGCATCTCCACGAGAGTCTATCCACAAAAGGAAAACCTTTAAGCTGCCTGCGAATGCAGAGCCTAGGAGGAAGGCAGTACCCGCATGCTACGAATGTTATATCTGGATGGTGCCCAGGAATAGAATTCTGGCAGAATTCTGAAAGAGCATAGAAGCACAGGCCGTCACCTGCAGCACCTCCACGAGAGTCTATCCACAAAAGGAACACCTTGTAGCTGCCTGCGTATGCACAGCTTAGGAGCAAACTAGTACCCGCATTCTACGAAAGGGATATGTGGATGGTGCACAGGAAAGGAATTCTGGAAGAATTCTCAAAGAGCATAGAAGCAGAGGCCGACTTCAGCAGCATCTCCACGAGAGCCTATCGAAAAAAGAACACCTTGAAGCTGCCTGCGAATACAGAGCTTATGAGGAAAGCAGTACCCGCATGCTACGAATGTGATATCTGGATGGTGCCAAGGAAAGGAATTCTGGCAGAATTCTGAAAGAGCATAGAAGCAGAGCCCATCTCCAGCAGCATCTCCACGAGAGTCTATCCACAAAAGGAACACCTTGTAGCTGCCTGCTAATGCACAGCTTAGGAGCAAACTGGTACCCGCGTTCTACGAATGTGATCTCTGGATGGTGCACAGGAAAGGAATTCTGGCAGAATTCTGAAAGACCATAGAAGGAGAGCCCGTATCCAGCAGCATCTCCACGAGAGTCTATCCACAAAAGGAACACCTTTAAGCTGCCTGCGAATGCAGAGCCTAGGAGGAATGCAGTACCCGCATGCTACTAATGTTATATCTAGATGGTGCTCAGGAATAGAATTCTGGCAGAATTCTGAAAGAGCATAGAAGCACATGTCGTCTCCAGCAGCACCTCCACGAGAGTCTATCCACAAAAGGAACACCTTGAAGCTGGCTGCGAATGCAGAGCTTATGAGGAAAACAGTACCCGCATGCTACGTATGTGATATCTGGATGGTGCCCCGGAAAGGAATTCTTGCAGAATTCTGAAAGAGCATAGAAGCAGAGCCCGTCTCCAGCAGCATCTCCACGAGAGTCTATCCACAAAAGAAAAACCTTGATGCTGCGTGCGAATGCACAGCTAAGGTGAAAGCAGTACGTGAATGGTACAAATGTGATATCTGGATGGTGCACAGGAAAGGAATTCTGAGAGCCTTCTCAAAGAGCATAGAAGCAGAGGCTGACTTCAGCAGGATCTCCACGAGAGTCTATCTACAAAAGGAACACTTTTAAGCTGCCTGCGAATGCAGAGACTAGGAGGAAAGCAGTACCCGCATGCTACGAATGTTATAGGCTAGATGGTGCCAAGGAATAGGAATGAGGCAGAATTCTGAAAGAGCATAGAAGCACAGGCCGTCACCAGCAGAACCTTCACGAGAGTCTATCCACAAAAGGAACACCTTGAACCTGGCTGCGAATGCAGAGCTTAGGAGGAAAGCAGTCACCGCATGCTACGAATTTGATATCTGGATGGTGCCCAGGAAAGGAATTCTGGCAGAATTCTCAAAGAGCATAGAAGCAGAGGCCGACTTCAGGAGCATCTCCACGAGAGCCTATCGAAAAAAGAACACCTTGAAGCTGGCTGCGAATACAGAGCTTAGGAGGAAAGCAGTACCCGCATGCTATGAATGTGATATCTGGACGGTGTCCAGGAAAGGAATTCTGGCAGAATTCAGAAAGTGCATAGAAGCAGAGCCCGTCTCCACCAGCATCTCCAGGAGAGTCTATCCACAAAAGGAACACCTTGTAGCTGCCTAAGAATGCACAGCTTAGGAGCAAACTGGTACCCGCATTCTACGAATGTGATATCTGGATGGTGCACAGGAAAGGAATTCTGACAGCCTTCTCAAAGAGCATAGAAGCAGAGGCTGACTTCAGCAGCATCTCCAGAAGAGTCTATGCACAAAAGGAACACCTTGTAGCTGCCTGCGTATGCACAGCTTAGGAGCAAACTAGTACCCGCATTCTACGAATGTGATATCTGGAAGGTGCACAGGAAAGGAATTCTGACAGCCTTCTCAAAGAGCATAGAAGCAGAGGCTGACTTCAGCAGCATCTCCAGAAGAGTCTATGCACAAAAGGAACACCTAGAAGCTGGCTGCAAATGCAGAGCTTAGGAGGAAAGCAGTACCCGCATGCTACGAATTTGATATCTGGATGGTGCCCCGGAAAGGAATTCTTGCAGAATTCTGAAAGAGCATAGAAGCAGAGCCCGTCTGCAGCAGCATCTCCACGAGAATCTATCCACAAAAGGAACACCTTGAAGCTGGCTGCGAATGCACACCTTTGGAGGAAAGCAGTACCCGCATGCTACGAATTTGATATCTGGATGGTGCCCGAGAAGGGAATTCTGGCAGAATTCTCAAAGAGCATAGAAGAAGAGGCCGACTTCAGCAGCATCTCCACGAGATTCTATCCACAAAAGGCACACCTTGTAGCTGCCTGCGAATGCACAGCTTAGGAGCAAACTACTATCCGCATTCTACGAATGTGATATCTGGATGGTGCACAGGAAAGGAAAACTGACAGCCTTCTCAAAGAGCATAGAAGCAGAGGCTGACTTCAGCAGCATCTCCACGAGAGTCTATCCACAAAAGGAACACCTTGAAGCTGGCTGCGAATGCAGAGCATAGGAGGAAAGCAGTACCCGCATGCTACGAATGTGATATCTGGATGGTGCCCAGGAAAGGAATTCTGGCCGAATTCAGAAAGAGCATAGAAGCAGAGCCCGTCTGCACTAGCATCTCCACGAGAGTCTATCCACAAAAGGAACACCTTGTAGCTGCCTGCGTATGCACAGCTTAGGAGCAAACTGGTACCCGCACTCTACGAATGTGATATCTGGATGGTGCACAGGAAAGGAAATCTGACAGCCTTCTCAAAGAGCATAGAAGCAGAGGCTAACTTCAGCAGCATCTCCACGAGAGTCTATCCACAAAAGGAACACCTTTAAGCTGGCTGCGAATGCAGAGCCTAGCAGGAAGGCAGTACCCTCATGCTACGAATGTGATATCTGGATGTTGCCCAGGAATGGAATTCTGGCAGAATTCTGAAAGAGCATAGAAGCACAGGCCGTCACCAGCAGCACTTCCACGAGAGTCTATCCACAAAAGGAACACCTTGTAGCTGCCTGCGTATGCACAGCTTAGGAGCAAACTAGTACCCGCATTCTACGAATGGGATATGTGGATGGTGCACAGGAAAGGAATTCTGACAGCCTTCTCAAAGACCATAGAACCAGAGGCCGCCTTCAGCAGCATCTCCACGAGAGCCTATCCAAAAAAGGAACACCTTGAAGCTGGCTGCGAATACAGAGCTTAGGAGGAAAGCAGTACCCGCATGCTACGAATGTGATATCTGGATGGTGCCCAGGAAAGGAATTCTGGCAGAATTCAGAAAGAGCATAGAAGCAGAGCCCGTCTCCACCAGCATCTCCACGAGAGTCTATCCACAAAAGGAACACCTTGTAGCTGCCTGCTAATGCACAGCTTATGAGCAAACTGGTACCCGGATTCTACGAATGTGATCTCTGGATGGTGCACAGGAAAGGAATTCTGGCAGAATTCTGAAAGACCATAGAAGGAGAGCCCGTTCCAGCAGCATCTCCACGAGAGTCTATACACAAAAGGAACACCTTTAAGCTGCCTGCGAATGCAGAGCCTAGGAGGAAAGCAGTACCCGCATGCTACGAATGTTATATCTAGATGGTGCTCAAGAATAGAATTCTGGCAGAATTCTGAAAGAGCATAGAAGCACAGGCCGTCTCCAGCAGCACCTCCACGAGAGTCTATCCACAAAAGGAACACCTTGAAGCTGGTTGCGAATGCAGAGCTTATGAGGAAAAAAGTACCCGCATGCTACGAATCTGATATCTGGATGGTGTCCCGGAAAGGAATTCTTGCAGAATTCTGAAAGAAGCAGAGCACGTCTGCAGCAGCATCTCCACGAGAGTCTATCCACAAAAGGAACAACTTGTAGCTGCCTGCGTATGCACAGCTTAGGAGCAAATTAGTACCCGCATTCTACGAATGTGATATTTGGAAGGTGCACATGAAAGGAATTCTGACAGCCTTCTCAAAGAGCATAGAAGCAGAGGCTGACTCCAGCAGCATCTCCAGAAGAGTCTATGCACAAAAGGAACACCTAGAAGCTGGCTGCAAATGAAGAGCTTAGGAGGAAAGCAGTACCCGCATGCTACGAAATTGATATCAGGATGGTGCCCAGGAAAGGAATTTTGGAAGAATTCTCAAAGTGCATAGAAGCAGAGGCCGACTTCAGCAGCTTCTCCACGAGAGTCTATCCACAAAAGGAACACCTTTAAGCTGGCTGCGAAGGCAGAGCTTAGGAGGAAAGAAGTACACGCATGCTACGAATGTGATATCTGGATGGTGCCCAGGAAAGGAATTCTGGCAGAATTCTGAAAGAGCATATAAGCAGAGCCCGTCTCCAGCAGCATCTCCACGAGACTCTATTCACAAAAGGAACACCTTGTAGCTGCCATCTAATGCACATCTTCGGAGCCAAGTACTACCAGCATGCTACGAATGTGAAATCTGAATGTTGCCCAGGAAAGGAATGCTGACAGCCTTCTCAAACAGCTTAGAAGCAGAGGCTGACTTCAGCAGCATCTCCATGAGAGTCTATGCACAAAAGGAACACTTTGAACCTGGCTGCTAATGCAGAGCTTGGAGTAAAGCGGTACCCGCATGCTACGAATGTGATATCTGGATGGTGCCCAGGAAAGGAATTCTGGCAGAATTCTGAAAGAGCATAGAGGCACAGGCCGTCTCCAGCAGCACATCCACGAGAGTCTATCCACAAAAGGAACACCTTGAAGCTGGCTGCGAATGCAGAGCTTAGGAGGAAAGCAGTCCCTGCATGTTACGAATGTGATATCTGCATGGTGCCCCGGCAAGGAATTCTTGCAGAATTCTGAAAGAGCATAGAAGCAGAGCCCGTCTGCAGCAGCATCTCCACGAGAGTCTATCCACAAAAGGAACACCTTGTCGCTGCCTGGAAATGCACAGCTTAGGAGCAAACTACTACCCACATTCTACGAATGTGATATCTGGATGGTGCACAGGAAAGGAAATCTGACAGCCTTCTCAAAGAGCATAGAAGCAGAGGCTGACTTCAGCAGCATCTCCACGAGAGTCTATCCACAAAAGGAACACCTTGAAGCTGGCTGCGAATGCAGAGCATAGGAGGAAAGCAGTACCCGCATGCTACGAATGTGATATCTGGATGGTGCACAGGAAAAGAATTCTGACAGCCTTCTCAAAGAGCATAGAAGCAGAGGGTGACTTCAGTAGCATCTCCACGAGAGTCTATCCACAATAGGAACACCTTGAAGCTAGCTGCGTATGCAGAGCTTAGGAGGAAAGCAGTACCGGCATGCTACGAATGGGATATATGGATGTTGCCCAGGAATGGAATTCTGGCAGAATTCTGAAAGAAAATAGAAGCACAGGCCGTTTCCAGCAGCACCTCCACGAGAGTCTATCCACAAAAAGAACACATTGACGCAGCCTTCGAATGCAGAGCTTAAGAGGAAAGCAGTACCCGCATGCTACGAATTATATATCTGGATGGTGCCCAGGAAAGGAATTCTGGCAGAATTCTGAAAGAGCTTAGAAGCACAGCCCGTCTCCAGCACCATCTCCACGAGACTCTATCCGCAAAAGGAACACCTTGTAGCTGACTGCTAATGCACATCTTCGGAGCCAAGTAGTACCAGCATGCTACGAATGTGAAATCTGAATGGTGCCCAGGAAAGGAATGCTGGCAGCCTTCTCAAACAGCGTAGAAGCAGAGGCTGACTTCCGCAGCATCTCCATGAGAGTCTATGCAGAAAAGGAACACCTTGAACCTGGCTGCTAATGCAGAGCTTAGGAGGAAAGAAGTACCCGCATGCTGCGAATGTGATATCTGGATGGTGCCCAGGAAAGGAATTCTGGCAGAATTCTGAGAGAGCATAGAAGCACAGGCCGTCTCCAGCAGCACCTCCACGAGAGTCTATCCACAAAAGGAACATTTTGAAGCTGGCTGCGAGTGCAGATCTTAGGAGGAAAGCAGTCCCAGCATGCTACGAATGTGATATCTGGATGGTGCCCAGGAAAGGAATTCTGGCAGAATTCTGAGAGAGCATAGAAGCAGAGCCCGTCTGCAGCAGCATCTCCACGAGAGTCTATCCACAAAAGGAACACCTTGATGCTGCCTGCGAATGCACAGCTTAGGATCAAACTGGTACCCGCATTCTACGAATGTGATATCTGGATGGTGTACAGGAAAGGAATTCTGACAGCCTTCTCAAAGTGCATAGAAGCAGAGGCTGACTTCAGCAGCATCTCCATGAGAGTCTATCCACAAAAGGAACACCTTTAAGCTGCCTGCGAATGCAGAGCTTAGGAGGAAAGCAGTACCCGCATGCTACGAATGTTATATCTAGATGGTACCCAGGAATAGAATTCTTGCAGAATCCTGAAAGAGCATAGAAGCACAGGCCGTCACCAGCAGCACCTCCACGAGAGTCTATCCACAAAAGGAACACCCTGAAGCTGGCTGCGAAGGCAGAGCTTAGGAGGAAACCAGTATCCGCATGCTATGAATTTGATAACTGGATGGTGCCCAGGAAAGGAATTCTGGCAGAATTCTCAAAGAGCACAGAAGCAGAGGCCAACTTCAGCAGCATCTCCACGAGAGCCTATCAAAAAAATGAACACCTTGAAGCTGGCTGCGAAAACAGAGCTTAGGAGGAAAGCAGTACCGCATGCTACGAATGTGATATCTGGATGGTGCCCAGGAAAGGAATTCTGGCCGAATTCAGAAAGAGCATAGAAGCAGAGCCCGTCTGCACCAGCATCTAAACGAGAGTCTATCCACAAAAGAAACACCATGTAGCTGCCTGCATATGCACAGCTTAGGAGCAAACTGGTACCCGCACTCTACGAATGTGATATCTGGATGGTGCACAGGAAAGGAAATCTGACAGCCTTCTCAAAGAGCATAGAAGCAGAGGCTGACTTCAGCAGCATCTCCACGAGAGTCTATCCACAAAAGGAACACCTTTAAGCTGGCTGCGAATGCAGAGCCTAGGAGGAAGGCAGTACCCTCATGCTACGAATGTGATATCTGGATGTTGCCCAGGAATGGAATTCTGGCAGAATTCTGAAAGAGCATAGAAGCACAGGCCGTCACCAGCAGCACTTCCACGAGAGTCTATCCACAAAAGGAACACCTTGTAGCTGCCTGCGTATGCACAGCTTAGGAGCAAACTAGTACCCGCATTCTACGAATGGGATATGTGGATGGTGCACAGGAAAGGAATTCTGACAGCCTTCTCAAAGACCATAGAACCAGAGGCCGCCTTCAGCAGCATCTCCACGAGAGCCTATCCAAAAAAGGAACACCTTGAAGCTGGCTGCGAATACAGTGCTTAGGAGGAAAGCAGTACCCGCATGCTACGAATGTGATATCTGGATGGTGCCCAGAAAGGAATTCTGGCAGAATTCAGAAAGAGCATAGAAGCACAGGCCGTCTCCAGCAGCACCTCCACGAGAGTCTATCCACAAAAGGAACACCTTGTAGCTGCCTGCTAATGCACAGCTTAGGAGCAAACTGGTACCCGGATTCTACGAATGTGATCTCTGGATGGTGCACAGGAAAGGAATTCTGGCAGAATTCTGAAAGACCATAGAAGGAGAGCCCGTTCCAGCAGCATCTCCACGAGAGTCTATACACAAAAGGAACACCTTTAAGCTGCCTGCGAATGCAGAGCCTAGGAGGAAAGCAGTACCCGCATGCTACGAATGTTATATCTAGATGGTGCTCAAGAATAGAATTCTGGCAGAATTCTGAAAGAGCATAGAAGCACAGGCCGTCTCCAGCAGCACCTCCACGAGAGTCTATCCACAAAAGGAACACCTTGAAGCTGGCTGTGAATGCACAGCTTTGGAGGAAAGTAGAACCCGCATGCTGCGAATTTGATATCTGGATCGTGCCCAAGAAAGGAATTCTGGTAGAATTCTCAAAGAGCATAGAAGCAGAGGCCGACTTCAGCAGCATCTCCACGAGAGTCTATCCACAAACGGAACACCTTGTAGCTGCCTGGGAATGCACAGCTTAGGAGCAAACTACTACCCACATTCTACGAATGTGATATCTGGATGGTGCACAGGAAAGGAAATCTGACAGCCTTCTCAAAGAGAATAGAAGCAGAGGCTGACTTCAGCAGCATCTCCACGAGAGTCTATCCACAAACGGAACACCTTGACGCAGGCTGCGAATGCAGTGCTTAAGAGGAAAGCAGTACCCGCATGCTACGAATGTGATATCTGGATGGTGCACAGGAAACGAATTCTGACAGCCTTCTCAAAGAGCATAGAAGCAGAGGCCGACTTCAGCAGCATCTCCACGAGAGTCTATCCAAAAAAGGAACACCTTGAAGCTGACTGCTAATGCACAGCTTAGGAGCAAACTGGTACCCGCATTCTACGAATGTGATATCTGGATGGTGCCCAGGAAAGGAATTCTGGCAGAATTCTGAAAGAGCATAGAAGCAGAGCCCGTCTCTACCAGCATCTCCACGAGAGTCTATACACAAAAGGAACACCTTGTAGCTGCCTGCTAATGCACAGCTTAGGAGCAAACTGGTACCTGCATGCTACGAATGTTATATCTAGATGGTGCTCAGGAATAGAATTCTGGCAGAATTCTGAAAGAGCATAGAAGCACAGGCCGTCTCCAGCAGCACCTCCACGAGAGTCTATCCACAAAAGGAACACCTTGAAGCTGGCTGCGAATGCAGAGCTTATGAGAAAAACAGTACCCGCATGCTACGAATGTGATATCTGGATGGTGCCCCGGAAAGGAATTCTTGCAGAATTCTGAAAGAGCATAGAAGCAGAGCCCGACTGCAGCAGCATCTCCACGAGAGTCTATCCACAAAAGGAACACCTTGTAGTTTCCTAAGAATGCACAGCTTAGGAGCAAACTAGTACCCGCATTCTACGTTTGTGATATCTGGATGGTGCACAGGAAAGGAAATCTGACAGCCTTCTCAAAGCGCATAGAAGCACAGGCTGACTTCAGGAGCATCTCCACGAGAGTCTATCCACAAAAGGAACACCTTTAAGCTGGCTGCGAATGCAGAGCCTAGGAGGAAGGCAGTACCCTCATGCTACGAATGTGATATCTGGATGTTGCCCAGGAATGGAATTCTGGCAGAATTCTGAAAGAGCATAGAAGCACAGGCTGTCACCAGCACCACTTCCACGAGAGTCTATCCACAAAAGGAACACCTTGTAGCTGCCTGCGTATGCACAGCTTAGGAGCAAACTAGTACCCGCATTCTACGAATGGGATATGTGGATGGTGCACAGGAAAGGAATTCTGACAGCCTTCTCAAAGACCATAGAACCAGAGGCCGCCTTCAGCAGCATCTCCACGAGAGCCTATCCAAAAAAGGAACACCTTGAAGCTGGCTGCGAATACAGAGCTTAGGAGGAAAGCAGTACCCGCATGCTACGAATGTGATATCTGGATGGTGCCCAGGAAAGGAATTCTGGCAGAATTCAGAAAGAGCATAGAAGCAGAGCCCGTCTCCACCAGCATCTCCACGAGAGTCTATCCACAAAAGGAACACCTTGTAGCTGCCTGCTAATGCACAGCTTAGGAGCAAACTGGTACCCGCATTCTACGAATGTGATCTCTGGATGGTGCACAGGAAAGGAATTCTGGCAGAATTCTGAAAGACCATAGAAGGAGAGCCCGTTCCAGCAGCATCTCCACGAGAGTCTATACACAAAAGGAACACCTTTAAGCTGCCTGCGAATGCAGAGCCTAGGAGGAAAGCAGTACCCGCATGCTACGAATGTTATATCTAGATGGTGCTCAAGAATAGAATTCTGGCAGAATTCTGAAAGAGCATAGAAGCACAGGCCGTCTCCAGCAGCACCTCCACGAGAGTCTATCCACAAAAGGAACACCTTGAAGCTGGCTGCGAATGCACAGCTTTGGAGGAAAGTAGAACCCGCATGCTGCGAATTTGATATCTGGATCGTGCCCAAGAAAGGAATTCTGGTAGAATTCTCAAAGAGCATAGAAGCAGAGGCCGACTTCAGCAGCATCTCCACGAGAGTCTATCCACAAACGGAACACCTTGTAGCTGCCTGGGAATGCACAGCTTAGGAGCAAACTACTACCCACATTCTACGAATGTGATATCTGGATGGTGCACAGGAAAGGAAATCTGACAGCCTTCTCAAAGAGAATAGAAGCAGAGGCTGACTTCAGCAGCATCTCCACGAGAGTCTATCCACAAACGGAACACCTTGACGCAGGCTGCGAATGCAGTGCTTAAGAGGAAAGCAGTACCCGCATGCTACGAATGTGATATCTGGATGGTGCACAGGAAACGAATTCTGACAGCCTTCTCAAAGAGCATAGAAGCAGAGGCCGACTTCAGCAGCATCTCCACGAGAGTCTATCCAAAAAAGGAACACCTTGAAGCTGACTGCGAATACAGAGCTTAGGAGGAAAGCAGTACCCGCATGCTACGAATGTGATATCTGGATGGTGCCCAGGAAAGGAATTCTGGCAGAATTCTGAAAGAGCATAGAAGCAGAGCCCGTCTCCACCAGCATCTCCACGAGAGTCTATACACAAAAGGAACACCTTGTAGCTGCCTGCTAATGCACAGCTTAGGAGCAAACTGGTACCTGCATGCTACGAATGTTATATCTAGATGGTGCTCAGGAATAGAATTCTGGCAGAATTCTGAAAGAGCATAGAAGCACAGGCCGTCTCCAGCAGCACCTCCACGAGAGTCTATCCACAAAAGGAACACCTTGAAGCTGGCTGCGAATGCAGAGCTTATGGGAAAAACAGTACCCGCATGCTACGAATGTGATATCTGGATGGTGCCCCGGAAAGGAATTCTTGCAGAATTCTGAAAGAGCATAGAAGCAGAGCCCGACTGCAGCAGCATCTCCACGAGAGTCTATCCACAAAAGGAACACCTTTTTGCTGCCTGCGAATGCACAGCTAACGTGAAAGCAGTACCTGCATGCTACGAATGTGACATCTGGATGTTGCCCAGGAATGGAATTCTGGCAGAATTCTGAAAGAGAATAGAAGCACAGGCCCTTTCCAGCAGCACCTCCACGAGAGTCTATCCACAAAAGGAACACCTTGAAGCTGGGTGCGAAGGCAGAGCTTAGGAGGAAAGCAGTACCCGCATGCTATGAATGTGATATCTGGACGGTGCCCAGGAAAGGAATTCTGGCAGAATTCAGAAAGAGCATAGAAGCAGAGCCCGTCTCCACCAGCATCTCCACGAGAATCTATCCACAAAAGGAACACCTTGTAGTTTCCTAAGAATGCACAGCTTAGGAGCAAACTAGTACCCGCATTCTACGTTTGTGATATCTGGATGGTGCACAGGAAAGGAAATCTGACAGCCTTCTCAAAGCGCATAGAAGCACAGGCTGACTTCAGGAGCATCTCCACGAGAGTCTATCCACAAAAGGAACACCTTTAAGCTGGCTGCGAATGCAGAGCCTAGGAGGAAGGCAGTACCCTCATGCTACGAATGTGATATCTGGATGTTGCCCAGGAATGGAATTCTGGCAGAATTCTGAAAGAGCATAGAAGCACAGGCTGTCACCAGCACCACTTCCACGAGAGTCTATCCACAAAAGGAACACCTTGTAGCTGCCTGCGTATGCACAGCTTAGGAGCAAACTAGTACCCGCATTCTACGAATGGGATATGTGGATGGTGCACAGGAAAGGAATTCTGACAGCCTTCTCAAAGACCATAGAACCAGAGGCCGCCTTCAGCAGCATCTCCACGAGAGCCTATCCAAAAAAGGAACACCTTGAAGCTGGCTGCGAATACAGAGCTTAGGAGGAAAGCAGTACCCGCATGCTACGAATGTGATATCTGGATGGTGCCCAGGAAAGGAATTCTGGCAGAATTCAGAAAGAGCATAGAAGCAGAGCCCGTCTCCACCAGCATCTCCACGAGAGTCTATCCACAAAAGGAACACCTTGTAGCTGCCTGCTAATGCACAGCTTAGGAGCAAACTGGTACCCGCATTCTACGAATGTGATCTCTGGATGGTGCACAGGAAAGGAATTCTGGCAGAATTCTGAAAGACCATAGAAGGAGAGCCCGTTCCAGCAGCATCTCCACGAGAGTCTATACACAAAAGGAACACCTTTAAGCTGCCTGCGAATGCAGAGCCTAGGAGGAAAGCAGTACCCGCATGCTACGAATGTTATATCTAGATGGTGCTCAAGAATAGAATTCTGGCAGAATTCTGAAAGAGCATAGAAGCACAGGCCGTCTCCAGCAGCACCTCCACGAGAGTCTATCCACAAAAGGAACACCTTGAAGCTGGTTGCGAATGCAGAGCTTATGAGGAAAACAGTACCCGCATGCTACGAATCTGATATCTGGATGGTGTCCCGGAAAGGAATTCTTGCAGAATTCTGAAAGAAGCAGAGCACGTCTGCAGCAGCATCTCCACGAGAGTCTATCCACAAAAGGAACACCTTGATGCTGCCTGCGAATGCACAGCTTAGGAGCAAACTGGTACATGCATGCTACGAATGTTATATCTAGATGGTGCTCAGGAATAGAATTCTGGCAGCCTTCTCAAAGAACATAGAAGCAGAGGCCGACTTCAGCAGCATCTCCACGAGAGTCTATCCAAAAAAGGAACACCTTGAAGCTGACTGCGAATACAGTGCTTAGGAGGAAAGCAGTACCCGCATGCTACGAATGTGATATCTGGATGGTGCCCAGGAAAGGAATTCTGGCAGAATTCAGAAAGAGCATAGAAGCAGAGCCCGTCTCCACCAGCATCTCCTCGAGAGTCTATCCACAAAAGGAACACATTGTAGCTGCCTGCTAATGCACAGCTTAGGAGCAAACTGGTACCTGCATGCTACGAATGTTATATCTAGATGGTGCTCAGGAATAGAATTCTGGCAGAATTCTGAAAGAGCATAGAAGCACAGGCCGTCTCCAGCAGCACCTCCACGAGAGTCTATCCACAAAAGGAACACCTTGAAGCTGGCTGCGAATTCAGAGCTTATGAGGAAAACAGTACCCGCATGCTACGAATGTGATATCTGGATGGTGCCCCGGATAGGAATTCTTGCAGAATTCTGAAAGAGCATAGAAGCAGAGCCCGTCTGCAGCAGCATCTCCACGAGAGTCTATCCACAAAAGGAACACTTTTTGCTGCCTGCGAATGCACAGCTAAGGTGAAAGCAGTACCTGCATGCTACGAATGAGATATCTGGATGTTGCCCAGGAATGGAATTCTGGCAAAATTCTGAAAGAGAATAGAAGCACAGGCCCTTTCCAGCAGCACCTCCACGAGAGTCTATCCACAAAAGGAACACCTTGAAGCTGGCTGTGAATGCAGATTTTAGGAGGAAAGCAGTCCCAGCATGTTACGACTGTAATATCTGGATGGTGCCCCGGAAAGGAAATCTGACAGCCTTCTCAAAGAGCATAGAAGCAGAGCCTGACTTCAGCAGCATCTCCACGAGAGTCTATCCACAAAAGGAACACCTTGACGCAGCCTGCAAATGCAGAGCTTAAGAGGAAAGCAGTACCCGCATGCTACGAATTTTATATATGGATGGTGCCCAGGAAATGAATTCTGGCAGAAATCTCAAAGAGCATATAAGCAGAGGCCGACTTCAGCAGCATCTCCAAGAGAGTCTATCCACAAAAGGATCACCTTGAAGCTGGCTGCGAAGGCAGAGCTTAGGAGAAAAGCAGTACCCGCATGCTACGAATGTGATATCTGGACGGTGCCCAGGAAAGGAATTCTGGCAGAATTCAGAAAGAGCATAGAAGCAGAGCCCGTCTCCACCAGCATCTCCACGAGATTCTATCCACAAAAGGAACACCTTGTAGCTGCCTAAAAATGCACAGCTTAGGAGCAAACTAGTACCCGCATTCTACGAATGTGATATCTGGATGGTGCACAGGAAAGGAAATCTGACAGCCTTCTCAAAGAGCATAGAAGCACAGGCTGACTTCAGGAGCATCTCCACGAGAGTCTATCCACAAAAGGAACACCTTGAAGCTGGCTGCGAATGCAGAGCATAGGAGGAAAGCAGTACCCGCATGCTACGAATGTGATATCTGGATGGTGCACAGGAATGGAATTCTGACAGCCTTCTCAAAGAGCATAGAAGCAGAGGGTGACTTCAGCAGCATCTCCACGAGAGTCTATCCACAAAAGGAACACCTTGTAGGTGCCTGCGTATGCACAGCTTAGGAGCAAACTAGTACCCGCATTCTACGAATGTGATATCTGGAAGGTGCACATGAAAGGAATTCTGACAGCCTTCTCAAAGAGCATAGAAGCAGAGGCTGACTTCAGCAGCATCTCCAGAAGAGTCTATGCACAAAAGGAACACCTAGAAGCTGGCTGCAAATGCAGAGCTTAGGAGGAAAGCAGTACCCGCATGCTACGAATTTGATATCAGGATGGTGCCCAGGAAAGGAATTTTGGAAGAATTCTCAAAGTGCATAGAAGCAGAGGCCGACTTCAGCAGCTTCTCCACGAGAGTCTATCCACAAAAGGAACACCTTTAAGCTGGCTGCGAAGGCAGAGCTTAGGAGGAAAGAAGTACACGCATGCTACGAATGTGATATCTGGATGGTGCCCAGGACAGGAATTCTGGCAGAATTCTGAAAGAGCATATAAGCAGAGCCCGTCTCCAGCAGCATCTCCTCGAAACTCTATTCACAAAAGGAACACCTTGTAGCTGCCATCTAATGCACATCTTCGGAGCCACGTAGTACCAGCATGCTACGAATGTGAAATCTGAATGGTGCCCAGGAAAGGAATGCTGACAGCCTTCTCAAACAGCTTAGAAGCAGAGGCTGACTTCAGCAGCATCTCCATGAGAGTCTATGCACAAAAGGAACACTTTGAACCTGGCTGCTAATGCAGAGCTTAGGAGGAAAGCGGTACCCGCATGCTACGAATGTGATATCTGGATGGTGCCCAGGAAAGGAATTCTAGCAGAATTCTGAAAGAGCATAGAGGCACAGGCCGTCTCCAGCAGTACATCCACGAGAGTCTATCCACAAAAGGAACACCTTGAAGCTGGCTGCGAATGCAGAGCTTAGGAGGAAAGCAGTCCCTGCATGTTACGAATGTGATATCTGCATGGTGCCCCGGCAAGGAATTCTTGCAGAATTCTGAAAGAGCATAGAAGCAGAGCCCGTCTGCAGCAGCATCTCCACGAGAGTCTATCCACAAAAGGAACACCTTGTCGCTGCCTGGGAATGCACAGCTTAGGAGCAAACGACTACCCACATTCTACGAATGTGATATCTGGATGGTGCACAGGAAAGGAAATCTGACAGCCTTCTCAAAGAGCATAGAAGCAGAGGCTGACTTCAGCAGCATCTCCACGAGAGTCTATCCACAAAAGGAACACCTTGAAGCTGGCTGCGAATGCAGAGCATAGGAGGAAAGCAGTACCCGCATGCTACGAATGTGATATCTGGATGGTGGACAGGAAAAGAATTCTGACAGCCTTCTCAAAGAGCATAGAAGCAGAGGCTGACTTCAGCAGCATGTCCACGAGAGTCTATCCACAAAAGGAACACCTTGTAGCTGCCTGCGTATGCACAGCTTAGGAGCAAACTAGTACCCGCATTCTACGAATGTGATATCTGGAAGGTGCACAGGAAAGGAATTCTGACAGCCTTCTCAAAGAGAATAGAAGCAGATGCTGACTTCAACAGCATCTCCAGAAGAGTCTATGCACAAAAGGAACACCTAGAAGCTGGCTGCAAATGCAGAGCTTAGGAGGAAAGCAGTACCCGCATGCTACGAATGTGATATCTGGATGTTGACCAGGAAAGGAATTCTGGCAGAATTCTGAAAGACCATAGAAGGAGAGCCTGTCTCCAGCAGCATCTCCACGAGAGTCTATCCAGAAAAGAAACACGTTGTAGCTGCCTTTGAATGCACAGCTTAGGAGGAAAGCAGTACCTGCATGTTACGAATGTGATATCTGGATGGTGCACAGGAAAGGAATTCTGACAGCCTTCTCAAAGAACATATAAGCAGAGGCTAACTTCACTAGCATCTCCACGAGAGTCTATCCACAATAGGAACACCTTGAAGCTAGCTGCGCATGCAGAGCTTAGGAGGAAAGCAGTACCGGCATGCTACGAATGGGATATATGGATGTTGCCCAGGAATGGAATTCTGGCAGAATTCTGAAAGAAAATAGAAGCACAGGCCGTTTCCAGCAGCACCTCCACGAGAGTCTATCCACAAAAGGAACACCTTGACGCAGCCTTCGAATGCAGAGCTTAAGAGGAAAGCAGTACCCGCATGCTACGAATTATATATCTTGATGGTGCCCAGGAAAGGAATTCTGGCAGAATTCTGAAAGAGCATAGAAGCACAGCCCGTCTCCAGCACCATCTCCACGAGACTCTATCCGCAAAAGGAAAACCTTGTAGCTGACTGCTAATGCACATCTTCGGAGCCAAGTAGTACCAGCATGCTACGAATGTGAAATCTGAATGGTGCCCAGGAAAGGAATGCTGACAGCCTTCTCAAACAGCGTAGAAGCAGAGGCTGACTTCAGCAACATCTCCATGAGAGTCTATGCAGAAAAGGAACACCTTGAACCTGGCTGCTAATGCAGAGCTTAGGAGGAAAGAAGTACCCGCATGCTGCGAATGTGATATCTGGATGGTGCCCAGGAAAGGAATTCTGGCAGAATTCTGAAAGAGCATAGAGGCACAGGCCGTCTCCAGCAGCACATCCACGAGAGTCTATCCACAAAAGGAACACCTTGAAGCTGGCTGCGAATGCAGAGCTTAGGAGGAAAGCAGTCCCTGCATGTTACGAATGTGATATCTGCATGGTGCCCCGGCAAGGAATTCTTGCAGAATTCAGAAAGAGCATAGAAGCAGAGCCCGTCTGCAGCAGCATCTCCACGAGAGTCTATCCACAAAAGGAACACCTTGTCGCTGCCTGGGAATGCACAGCTTAGGAGCAAACTACTACCCACATTCTACGAATGTGATATCTGGATGGTGCACAGGAAAGGAAATCTGACAGCCTTCCCAAAGAGCATAGAAGCAGAGGCTGACTTCAGCAGCATCTCCACGAGAGTCTATGCACAAAAGGAACACCTAGAAGCTGGCTGCAAATGCAGAGCTTAGGAGGAAAGCAGTACCCGCATGCTACGAATGTGATATCTGGATGTTGCCCAGGAAAGGAATTCTGGCAGAATTCTGAAAGACCATAGAAGGAGAGCCTGTCTCCAGCAGCATCTCCACGAGAGTCTATCCACAAAAGAAACACGTTGTAGCTGCCTTTGAATGCACAGCTTAGGAGGATAGCAGTACCTGCATGTTACGAATGTGATATCTGGATGGTGCACAGGAAAGGAATTCTGACAGCCTTCTCAAAGAACATAGAAGCAGAGGCTGACTTCAGTAGCATCTCCACGAGAGTCTATCCACAATAGGAACACCTTGAAGCTAGCTGCGCATGCAGAGCTTAGGAGGAAAGCAGTACCGGTATGCTACGAATGGGATATATGGATGTTGCCCAGGAATGGAATTCTGGCAGAATTCTGAAAGAAAATAGAAGCACAGGCCGTTTCCAGCAGCACCTCCACGAGAGTCTATCCACAAAAGGAACACCTTGACGCAGCCTTCGAATGCAGAGCTTAAGAGGAAAGCAGTACCCGCATGCTACGAATTATATATCTGGATGGTGCCCAGGAAAGGAATTCTGGCAGAATTCTGAAAGAGCATAGAAGCAGAGCCCGTCTGCAGCAGCATCTCCACGAGACTCTATCCGCAAAAGGAAAACCTTGTAGCTGACTGCTAATGCACATCTTCGGAGCCAAGTAGTACCAGCATGCTACGAATGTGAAATCTGAATGGTGCCCAGGAAAGGAATGCTGACAGCCTTCTCAAAGAGCATAGAAGCAGAGGCTGACTTCAGCAGCATCTCCACGAGAGTCTATCCACAAAAGGAACACCTTGAAGCTGGCTGCGAATGCAGAGCATAGGAGGAAAGCAGTACCCGCATGCTACGAATGTGATATCTGGATGGTGCACAGGAAAAGAATTCTGACAGCCTTCTCAAAGAGCATAGAAGCAGAGGCTGACTTCAGCAGCATGTCCACGAGAGTCTATCCACAAAAGGAACACCTTGTAGCTGCCTGCGTATGCACAGCTTAGGAGCAAACTAGTACCCGCATTCTACGAATGTGATATCTGGAAGGTGCACAGGAAAGGAATTCTGACAGCCTTCTCAAAGAGAATAGAAGCAGATGCTGACTTCAACAGCATCTCCAGAAGAGTCTATGCACAAAAGGAACACCTAGAAGCTGGCTGCAAATGCAGAGCTTAGGAGGAAAGCAGTACCCGCATGCTACGAATGTGATATCTGGATGTTGCCCAGGAAAGGATTTCTGGCAGAATTCTGAAAGACCATAGAAGGAGAGCCTGTCTCCAGCAGCATCTCCACGAGAGTCTATCCACAAAAGAAACACGTTGTAGCTGCCTTTGAATGCACAGCTTAGGAGGAAAGCAGTACCTGCATGTTACGAATGTGATATCTGGATGGTGCACAGGAAAGGAATTCTGACAGCCTTCTCAAAGAACATATAAGCAGAGGCTAACTTCACTAGCATCTCCACGAGAGTCTATCCACAATAGGAACACCTTGAAGCTAGCTGCGCATGCAGAGCTTAGGAGGAAAGCAGTACCGGCATGCTACGAATGGGATATATGGATGTTGCCCAGGAATGGAATTCTGGCAGAATTCTGAAAGAAAATAGAAGCACAGGCCGTTTCCAGCAGCACCTCCACGAGAGTCTATCCACAAAAGGAACACCTTGACGCAGCCTTCGAATGCAGAGCTTAAGAGGAAAGCAGTACCCGCATGCTACGAATTATATATCTTGATGGTGCCCAGGAAAGGAATTCTGGCAGAATTCTGAAAGAGCATAGAAGCACAGCCCGTCTCCAGCACCATCTCCACGAGACTCTATCCGCAAAAGGAAAACCTTGTAGCTGACTGCTAATGCACATCTTCGGAGCCAAGTAGTACCAGCATGCTACGAATGTGAAATCTGAATGGTGCCCAGGAAAGGAATGCTGACAGCCTTCTCAAACAGCGTAGAAGCAGAGGCTGACTTCAGCAACATCTCCATGAGAGTCTATGCAGAAAAGGAACACCTTGAACCTGGCTGCTAATGCAGAGCTTAGGAGGAAAGAAGTACCCGCATGCTGCGAATGTGATATCTGGATGGTGCCCAGGAAAGGAATTCTGGCAGAATTCTGAAAGAGCATAGAGGCACAGGCCGTCTCCAGCAGCACATCCACGAGAGTCTATCCACAAAAGGAACACCTTGAAGCTGGCTGCGAATGCAGAGCTTAGGAGTAAAGCAGTCCCTGCATGTTACGAATGTGATATCTGCATGGTGCCCCGGCAAGGAATTCTTGCAGAATTCAGAAAGAGCATAGAAGCAGAGCCCGTCTGCAGCAGCATCTCCACGAGAGTCTATCCACAAAAGGAACACCTTGTCGCTGCCTGGGAATGCACAGCTTAGGAGCAAACTACTACCCACATTCTACGAATGTGATATCTGGATGGTGCACAGGAAAGGAAATCTGACAGCCTTCCCAAAGAGCATAGAAGCAGAGGCTGACTTCAGCAGCATCTCCACGAGAGTCTATGCACAAAAGGAACACCTAGAAGCTGGCTGCAAATGCAGAGCTTAGGAGGAAAGCAGTACCCGCATGCTACGAATGTGATATCTGGATGTTGCCCAGGAAAGGAATTCTGGCAGAATTCTGAAAGACCATAGAAGGAGAGCCTGTCTCCAGCAGCATCTCCACGAGAGTCTATCCACAAAAGAAACACGTTGTAGCTGCCTTTGAATGCACAGCTTAGGAGGATAGCAGTACCTGCATGTTACGAATGTGATATCTGGATGGTGCACAGGAAAGGAATTCTGACAGCCTTCTCAAAGAACATAGAAGCAGAGGCTGACTTCAGTAGCATCTCCACGAGAGTCTATCCACAATAGGAACACCTTGAAGCTAGCTGCGCATGCAGAGCTTAGGAGGAAAGCAGTACCGGTATGCTACGAATGGGATATATGGATGTTGCCCAGGAATGGAATTCTGGCAGAATTCTGAAAGAAAATAGAAGCACAGGCCGTTTCCAGCAGCACCTCCACGAGAGTCTATCCACAAAAGGAACACCTTGACGCAGCCTTCGAATGCAGAGCTTAAGAGGAAAGCAGTACCCGCATGCTACGAATTATATATCTGGATGGTGCCCAGGAAAGGAATTCTGGCAGAATTCTGAAAGAGCATAGAAGCACAGCCCGTCTCCAGCACCATCTCCACGAGACTCTATCCGCAAAAGGAAAACCTTGTAGCTGACTGCTAATGCACATCTTCGGAGCCAAGTAGTACCAGCATGCTACGAATGTGAAATCTGAATGGTGCCCAGGAAAGGAATGCTGACAGCCTTCTCAAACAGCGTAGAAGCAGAGGCTGAATTCAGCAGCATCTCCATGAGAGTCTATGCAGAAAAGGAACACTTTGAACCTGGCTGCTAATGCAGAGCTTAGGAGGAAAGCGGTACCCGCATGCTACGAATGTGATATCTGGATGGTGCCCAGGAAAGGAATTCTGGCAGAATTCTGAAAGAGCATAGAGGCACAGGCCGTCTCCAGCAGCACACCCACGAGAGTCTATCCACAAAAGGAACACCTTGAAGCTGGCTGCGAATGCAGAGCTTAGGAGGAAAGCCGTCCCTGCATGTTACGAATGTGATATCTGCATGGTGCCCCGGCAAGGAATTCTTGCAGAATTCTGAAAGAGCATAGAAGCAGAGCCCGTCTGCAGCAGCATCTCCACGAGAGTCTATCCACAAAAGGAACACCTTGTAGCTGCCTGCGTATGCACAGCTTAGGAGCAAACTAGTACCCGCATTCTACGAATGTGATATCTGGAAGGTGCACAGGAAAGGAATTCTGACAGCCTTCTCAAAGGGAATAGAAGCAGATGCTGACTTCAACAGCATCTCCAGAAGAGTCTATGCACAAAAGGAACACCTAGAAGCTGGCTGCAAATGCAGAGCTTAGGAGAAAGCAGTACCCGCATGCTACGAATTTGATATCTGGATGGTGCCCAGGAAAGGAATTCTGGAAGAATTCTCAAAATGCATAGAAGCTGAGGCCGACTTCAGCAGCATCTCCACGAGAGTCTATACAAAAAAGGAGCACCTTGAAGCTGGCTGCGAAAACAAAGCTTAGGAGGAAAGCAGTACCCGCATGCTACGAATGTGATATCTGGATGTTGCCCAGGAAAGGAATTCTGGCAGAATTCTGAAAGTCCATAGAAGGAGAGCCTGTCTCCAGCAGCACCTCCACGAGAGTCTATCCACAAAAGGAACACCTTGACGCAGCCTTCGAATGCAGAGCTTAAGAGGAAAGCAGTACCCGCATTCTACGAATTATATATCTGGATGGTGCCCAGGAAAGGAATTCTGGCAGAAATCTCAAAGAGCATAGAAGCACAGCCCGTCTCCAGCACCATCTCCACGAGACTCTATCCGCAAAAGGAACACCTTGTAGCTGACTGCTAATGCACATCTTCGGAGCCAAGTAGTACCAGCATGCTACGAATGTGAAATCTGGATGGTGCCCAGGAAAGGAATGCTGACAGCCTTCTCAAACAGCTTAGAAACAGAGGCTGACTTCAGCAGCATCTCCATGAGAGTCTATGCAAAACAGGAACACCTTGAACCTGGCTGCTAATGCAGAGCTTAGGAGGAAAGCGGTACCCGCATGCTTAGAATGTGATATCTGTATGGTGCCCGGGAAAGGAATTCTGGCAGAATTCTGAAAGAGCATAGAGGCACAGGCCGTCTCCGGCAGCACATCCACGAGAGTCTATCCACAAAAGGAACACCTTGAAGCTGGCTGCGAATGCAGAGCTTAGGAGGAAAGCAGTCCATGCATGTTACGAATGTGATATCTGGATGGTGCCCCGGCAAGGAATTCTTGCAGAATTCTGAAAGAGCATAGAAGCAGAGCCCGTCTGCAGCAGCATCTCCACGAGAGTCTATCCACAAAAGGAACACCTTGTCGCTGCCTGGGAATGCACAGCTTAGGAGCAAAATACTACCCACATTCTACGAATGTGATATCTGGATGGTGCACAGGAAAGGATATCTGACACCCTTCTCAAAGAGCATAGAAGCAGAGGCTGACTTCAGCAGCATCTCCAGAAGAGTCTCTGCACAAAAGGAACACCTAGAAGCTGGCTGAAAATGCAGAGCTTAGGAGGAAAGCAGTACCCGCATGCTACGAATTTGATATCTGGATGGTGCCCAGGAAAGGAATTCTGGCAGAATTCTCAAAGAGCATAGAAGCACAAGCCATCTCCAGCAGCATCTCCACGAGAGTCTATCCACAAAAGGAACACCTTGTAGCTGCCTGCGTATGCACATCTTAGGAGCAAAATTAGTACCCGCATTCTACGAATGGGATATCTGGATGGTGCACAGGAAAGGAATTCTGACAGCATTCTCAAAGAGCATAGAAGCAGAGGGCGACTTCAGCAGCATCTCCACGAGAGCCTATCCAAAAAAGGAACACCTTGAAGCTGGCTGCGAATACAGAGCTTAGGAGGAAAGCAGTCCCCGCATGCTACGAATGTGATATCTGGATGGTGCCCAGGAAAGGAATTCTGGCAGAATTCAGAAAGAGCATAGAAGCAGAGCCCGTCTCCACCAGCATCTCCACGAGAGTCTATCCACAAAAAGAACACCTTGTAGGTGCCTGCTAATGCACAGCTTAGGAACAAACTGGTACCCGCATTCTACGAATGTGATATCTGGATGTTGCCCAGGAATGGAATTCTGGCAGAATTCTGAAAGAGCATAGAAGCACAGGCCGTCTCCAGCAGCACCTCCACGAGGGTCTATCCACAAATGGAACACCTTGAAGCTGGCTGCGAATGCAGAGCTTATGAGGAAAGCAGTACCCGCATGCTACGAATGTGA
Organism: Kogia breviceps; assembly: GCF_026419965.1. Lineage (NCBI taxonomy): Eukaryota > Metazoa > Chordata > Mammalia > Artiodactyla > Physeteridae > Kogia > Kogia breviceps. Next base: position 18,337,342 of record NC_081322.1, read on the forward strand.
TATCTGAATGGTGCCCAGGAAAGGAATTCTGGCAGAATTCTCAAAGAGCATAGAAGCAGAGGCCGACTTCAGCAGCATCTCCACGGGAGTCTATCCACAAAAGGAACACCTTATAGCTGCCTTCGAATGCACAGATTAGGAGCAAACTAGTACCCGCATTCTACGAATGTGATATCTGGATGGTGCACAGGAAAGGAAATCGGACAGCCTTCTCAAAGAGCACAGAAGCAGAGGCTGACTTCAGCAGCATCTCCACGAGAGTCTATCCACAAAAGGAACACCTTGAAGCTGGCTGCGAATGCAGAGCCTAGGAGGAAGGCAGTACCCGCATGCTACGAATGTTATATCTAGATGGTGCCCAGGAATAAAATTCTGGCAGAATTCTGAAAGAGCATAGAAGCACAGGCCGTCACATGCAGCACCTCGACGAGAGTCTATCCACAAAAGGAACACCTTGTAGCTGCCTGCGTATGCACAGCTTAGGAGCAAACTAGTACCCGCATTCTACGAATGGGATATGTGTATGGTGCACAGGAAAGGAATTCTGACAGCCTTCTCAAAGAGCAAAGAAACAGAGGCCGACTTCAGCAGCATCTCCACGAGAGCCTATCCAAAAAAGGAACACCTTGAAGCTGGCTGCGAATACAGAGCTTAGGAGGAAAGCAGTACCCGCATGCTACGAATGTGATATCTGGATGGTGCCCAGGAAAGGAATTCTGGCAGAATTCTGAAAGAGCATAGAAGCAGAGCCCCTCTCCACCAGCATCTCCACGATAGTCTATCCACAAAAGGAACACCTTGTAGCTGCCTGCTAATGCACAGCTTAGGAGCAAACTGGTACCCGCATTCTACGAATGTGATCTCTGGATGGTGCACAGGAAAGGAATTCTGGCAGAATTCTGAAAGACCATAGAAGGAGAGCCCGTCTCCAGCAGCATCTCCACGAGAGTCTATCCACAAAAGGAACACCTTTAAGCTGCCTGCGAATGCAGAGCCTAGGAGGAATGCAGTACCCGCATGCTACGAATGTTATATCTAGATGGTGCTCAGGAATAGAATTCTGGCAGAATTCTGAAAGAGCATAGAAGCAGAGGCCGTCTCCAGCAGCACCTCCACGAGAGTCTATCCACAAAAGGAACACCTTGAAGCTGGCTGCGAATGCAGAACTTATGAGGAAAACAGTACCCGCATGCTACGAATGTGATATCTGGATGGTGCCCCGGAAAGGAATTCTTGCAGAATTCTGAAAGAGCATAGAAGCAGAGCCCGTCTGCACCAGCATCTCCACGAGTCTATCCATAAAAGGAACACCTTGATGCTGCTTGCGAATGCACAGCTAAGGTGAAAGCAGTACCTGCATGCTATGAATGTGATATCTGGATGGTGCACAGGAAAGGAATTCTGAGAGCCTTCTCAAAGAGCATAGAAGCAGAGCCCGTCTCCAGCAGCATCTCCACGAGAGTCTATCCACAAAAGGAACACCTTGTAGCTGTCTGCTAATGCACAGCTTAGGAGCAAACGGGTACCCATATTCTACGAATGTGATATCTGGAAGGTGCGCAAAAAAGGAATTCTGACAGCCTTCTCAAAGTGCATAGAAGCAGAGGCAGACTTCCGCAGCATCTCCACGAGAGTCTATCCACAAAAGGAACACTTTTAAGCTGCCTGCGAATGCAGAGACTAGGAGGAAAGCAGTACCCGCATGCTACGAATGTTAATTCTAGATGGTGCCCAGGAATAGAAATGTGGCAGAATTCTGAAAGAGCATAGAAGCACAGGCCGTCACCAGCAGCACCTTCACGAGAGTCTATCCACAAAAGGAACACCTTGAAGCTGGCTGCGAATGCAGAGCTTAGGAGGAAAGCAGTCACCGCATGCTACGTATTTGATATCTGGATGGTGCCCAGGAAAGGAATTCTGGCAGAATTCTCAAAGAACATAGAAGCAGAGGCCGACTTCAGCAGCATCTCCACGAGAGCCTGTCCAAAAAAGGAACACCTTGAAGCTGGCTGCGAATACAGAGCTTAGGAGGAAAGCAGTACCCGCATGCTACGAATGTGATATCTGGACGGTGCCCTGGAAAAGAATTCTGGCAGAATTCAGAAAGAGCATAGAAGCAGAGCCCGTCTCCACCAGCATCTCCACGAGAGTCTATCCACAAAAGGAACACCTTGTAGCTGCCTAAGAATGCACAGCTTAGGAGCAAACTAGTACCCGCATTCTACGAATGTGATATCTGGATGGTGCACAGGAAAGGAAATCTGACAGCCTTCTCAAAGAGCATAGAAGCAGTGGCTGACTTCAGCAGCATCTCCAGAAGAGTCTATGCACAAAAGGAACACCTAGAAGCTGGCTGCAAATGCAAAGCTTAGGAGGAAAGCAGTACCCGCATGCTACTAATTAGATATCAGGATGGTGCCCAGGAAAGGAATTTTGGAAGAATTCTGAAAGTGCATAGAAGCAGAGGCCGACTTCAGCACCTTCTCCACGAGAGTCTATCCACAAAAGGAACACCTTTAAGCTGCCTGCGAATGCAGAGCCTAGGAGGAAAGCAGTACCCGCATGCTATGAATGTTATATCTAGATGGTGCTCAGGAATAGAATTCTGGCAGAATTCTGAAAGAGCATAGAGCACAGGCCGTCTACAGCAGCACCTCCACGAGAGTCTATCCACAAAATGAACACCTTGAAGCTGGCTGCGACGGCAGAGCTTAGGAGGAAAGAAGTACACGCATGCTACGAATGTGATATCTGAATGGTGCCCAGGACAGGAATTCTGGCAGAATTCTGAAAGAGCATATAAGCAGAGCCCGTCTCCAGCAGCATCTCCACGAGACTCTATTCACAAAAGGAACACCTTGTAGCTGCCATCTAATGCACATCTTCGGAGCCAAGTAGTACCCGCATGCTGCGAATGTGATATCTGGATGGTGCCCAGGAAAGGAATTCTGGAAGAATTCTCAAAGAGTATAGAAGCAGAGGCCGATTTCAGCAGCACATCCACGAGAGTCTATCCACAAAAAGAACACCTTGAGGCTGGCTGCGAATGCAGAGATTAGGAGGAAAGCAGTCCCTGCATGTTACGAATGTGATATCTGCATGGTGCCCCGGAAAGGAATTCTTGCAGAATTCTGAAAGAGCATAGAAGCAGAGCCCATCTGCAGCAGCATCTCCACGAGAGTCTATCCACAAAAGGAACACCTTGAAGTTGGCTGCGAATGCACAGCTTTGGAGGAAAGCAGAACCCGCATGCTACGAATTTGATATCTGGATGGTGCCCAAGAAAGGAATTCTGGCAGAATTCTCAAAGAGCATAGAAGCAGAGGCCGACTTCAGCAGCATCTCCACGAGAGTCTATCCACAAAAGGAACCCCTTGTAGCTGCCTGGGATTGCACAGCTTAGGAGCAAACTACTACCCACATTCTACGAATGTGATATCTGGATGGTGCACAGGAAAGGAAATCTGACAGTCTTCTCAAAGAGCATAGAAGCAGAGGCTGACTTCAGCAGCATCTCCACGAGAGTCTATCCACAAAAGGAACACCTTAAAGCTGGCTGCGAATGCAGAGCATAGGAGGAAAGCAGTACCCACATGCTACGAATGTGATATCTGGATGGTGCACAGGAAAGGAATTCTGACAGCCTTCTCAAAGGGCATAGAAGCAGAGGGTGACTTCAGCAGCATCTCCATGAGAGTCTATCCACAAAAGGAACACCTTGTAGCTGCCTGCGTATGCACAGCTTAGGAGCAAACTACTACCCGCATTCTACGAATGTGATATCTGGAAGGTGCACAGGAAAGGAATTCTGACAGCCTTCTCAAAGAGAATAGAAGCAGAGGCTGACTTCAGCAGCATCTCCACGAGAGTCTATCCACAAAAGGAACACCTTTAAGCTGGCTGCGAATGCAGAGCCTAGGAGGAAGGCAGTACCCGCATGCTACGAATGTTATATCTAGATGGTGCCCAGGAATAGAATTTTGGCAGAATTCTGAAAGAGCATAGAAGCAGAGCCCGTCTCCACCAGCATCTCCACGAGAGTCTATGCACAAAAGGAACACCTTGTAGCTGCCTGCTAATGCACAGCTTAGGAGCAAACTGGTACCGGCATTCTACGAATGTGATCTCTGGATGGTGCACAGGAAAGGAATTCTGGCAGAATTCTGAAAGACCATAGAAGGAGAGCCCGTCTCCAACAGCATCTCCACGAGAGTCTATCCACAAAAGGAACACCTTTAAGGTGCCTGCGAATGCAGAGCCTAGGAGGAATGCAGTACCCGCATGCTACGAATGTTATATCTAGATGGGGCTCAGGAATAGAATTCTGGCAGAATTCTGAAAGAGCATAGAAGCACAAGCCGTCTCCAGCAGCACCTCCACGAGAGTCTATCCACAAAAGGAACACCTTGAAGCTGGCTGCGAATGCAGAGCTTATGAGGAAAACAGTACCGTCATGCTACGAATGTGATATCTGGATGGTGCCCCGGAAAGGAATTCTTGCAGAATTCTGAAAGAGCATAGAAGCAGAGCCCGTCTGCAGCAGCATCTCCACGAGAGTCTATCCACAAAAGGAACACCTTGATGCTGCCTGCGAATGCACAGCTAAGGTGAAAGCAGAACCTGCATGCTACGAATGTGATATCTGGATGGTGCAGAGGAAAGGAATTCTGAGAGCCTTCTCAAAGAGCATAGAAGCAGAGCCCGTCTCATGCAGCATCTCCACGAGAGTCTATCCACAAAAGGAACACCTTGTAGCTGCCTTCTAATGCACAGCTTAGGAGCTAACGGGTACCCGCATTCTACGAATGTGATATCTGGATGGTGCACTGAAGAGGAATTTTGACAGCCTTCTCAAAGTGCATAGAAGCAGAGGCTGACTTCAGCAGCATCTCCACGAGAGTCTATCCACAAAAGGAACACCTTGAAGCTGGCTGCGAATGCAGAGCCTAGGAGGAAGGCAGTACCCTCATGCTACGAATGATATATCTAGATTGTGCCCAGAAATAGAAATCTGGCAGAATTCTGAAAGAGCATAGAAGCAGAGCCCGTCTCAACCAGCATCTCCACGAGAGTCTATCCACAAAAGGAACACCTTGTAGCTGCCTGCGTATGCACAGCTTAGGAGCAAACTAGTACCGGCATTCTACGAATGTGATATCTGGAAGGTGCACAGGAAAGCAATTCTGACAGCCTTCTCAAAGAGCATAGAAGCACAGGCTGACTTCAGCAGCATCTCCAGAAGAGTCTATGCACAAAAGGAACACCTAGAGGCTGGCTGCACATGCAGAGCTTAGGAGGAAAGCAGTACCCGCATGCTACGAATGTGATATCTGGATGGTGCCCAGGAAAGGAATTCTGGAAGAATTCTCAAAGTGCATAGAAGCTGAGTCCGACTTCAGCAACATCTCCACGAGAGTCTATACAAAAAAGGAACACCTTGAAGCTGGCTGCGAATACAGAGCTTAGGAGGAAAGCAGTACCCGCATGCTACGAAATTTATATCTGGATGTTGCCCAGGAAAGGAATTCTGGCAGAATTCTGAAAGACCATAGAAGGAGAGCCCGTCTCCAGCAGCATCTCCACGAGAGTCTATCCACAAAAGGAACACCTTTTAGCTGCCTGCGAATGCACAGCTTAGGAGGAAAGCAGTACCTGCATGTTACGAATGTGATATCTGGATGGTGCACAGGAAAGGAATTCTGACAGCCTTCTCAAAGAACATAGAAGCAGAGGCTGACTTCAGTAACATCTCCACGAGAGTCTATCCACAAAAGGAACACCTTGAAGCTGGCTGCGAATGCAGAGCTTAGGAGGAAAGCAGTACCGGCATGCTACGAATGTGATATCTGGATGTTGCCCAGGAATGGAATTCTGGCAGAATTCTGAAAGAGAATAGAAGCACAGGCCGTTTCCAGCAGCACCTCCACTAGAGTCTATCCACAAAAGGAACACCTTGACGCAGCCTTCGAATGCAGAGCTTAAGAGGAAAGCAGTACCCGCATGCTACGAATTTTATATCTGGATGGTGCCCAGGAAAGGAATTCTGGCAGAAATCTCAAAGAGCATAGAAGCAGAGGCCGACTTCAGCGGCATCTCCAAGAGAGTCTTTCCTCAAAAGGAACACCTTGAAGCTGGCTACGAAGGCAGAGCTTAGGAGGAAAGCAGTACACGCATGCTACGAATGTGATATCTGGATGGTGCCCAGGAAAGGAATTCTGGCAGAATTCTGAAAGAGCATATAAGCAGAGCCCATCTCCAGCACCATCTCCATGAGACTCTATCCACAAAAGGAACACCTTGTAGCTGACTGCTAATTCACATCTTCGGAGCCAAGTAGTACCAGCATGCTACGAATGTTAAATCTGGATGGTGCCCAGGAAAGAAATGCTGACAGCCTTCTCAAACAGCATAGAAGCAGAGGCTGACTTCAGCAGCATCTCCATGAGAGACTATGCACAAAAGGAACACCTTGAACCTGGCTGAAAATGCAGAGCTTAGGAGGAAAGCAGTACCCGCATGCTTCGAATGTGAATATCTGGATGGTGCCCAGGAAAGGAATTCTGGCAGAATTCTGAGAGAGCATAGAAGCACAGGCCGTCTCCAGCAGCACCTCCACGAGAGTCTATCCACAAAAGGAACACCTTGAACCTGGCTGCGAATGCAGATCTTAGGAGGAAAGCAGTCCCAGCATTCTACGAATGTGATCTCTGGATGGTGCACAGGAAAGGAATTCTTGCAGAATTCTGAAACAGCATAGAAGCAGAGCCCGTCTGCAGCAGCATCTCCACGAGAGTTTATCCACAAAAGGAACAACTTGATGCTGCCTGCGAATACACAGCTAAGGAGGAAAGCAGTACCTGCATGCTACGAATGTGATATCTGGATGGTGCACAGGAAAGGAATTCTGACAGCCTTCTCAAAGAGCATAGAAGCAGAGGGTGACTTCAGCAGCATCTCCATGAGAGTCTACCCACAAAAGGAACACCTTGTAGCTGCCTGCGTATGCACAGCTTAGGAGCAAAGTAGTACCCGCATTCTACGAATGTGATATCTGGAAGGTGCACAGGAAAGAAATTCTGACAGCCTTCCCAAAGAGAATAGAAGCAGAGGCTGACTTCAGCAGCATCTCCACGAGAGTCTATCCACAAAAGGAACACCTTTAAGCTGGCTGCGAATGCAGAGCCTAGGAGGAAGGCAGTACCCGCATGCTACGAATGTTATATCTAGATGGTGCCCAGGAATAGAATTTTGGCAGAATTCTGAAAGAGCATAGAAGCAGAGCCCGTCTCCACCAGCATCTCCACGAGAGTCTATGCACAAAAGGAACACCTTGTAGCTGCCTGCTAATGCACAGCTTAGGAGCAAACTGGTACCGGCATTCTACGAATGTGATCTCTGGATGGTGCACAGGAAAGGAATTCTGGCAGAATTCTGAAAGACCATAGAAGGAGAGCCCGTCTCCAACAGCATCTCCACGAGAGTCTATCCACAAAAGGAACACCTTTAAGGTGCCTGCGAATGCAGAGCCTAGGAGGAATGCAGTACCCGCATGCTACGAATGTTATATCTAGATGGGGCTCAGGAATAGAATTCTGGCAGAATTCTGAAAGAGCATAGAAGCACAAGCCGTCTCCAGCAGCACCTCCACGAGAGTCTATCCACAAAAGGAACACCTTGAAGCTGGCTGCGAATGCAGAGCTTATGAGGAAAACAGTACCGTCATGCTACGAATGTGATATCTGGATGGTGCCCCGGAAAGGAATTCTTGCAGAATTCTGAAAGAGCATAGAAGCAGAGCCCGTCTGCAGCAGCATCTCCACGAGAGTCTATCCACAAAAGGAACACCTTGATGCTGCCTGCGAATGCACAACTAAGGTGAAAGCAGAACCTGCATGCTACGAATGTGATATCTGGATGGTGCAGAGGAAAGGAATTCTGAGAGCCTTCTCAAAGAGCATAGAAGCAGAGCCCGTCTCATGCAGCATCTCCACGAGAGTCTATCCACAAAAGGAACACCTTGTAGCTGCCTTCTAATGCACAGCTTAGGAGCTAACGGGTACCCGCATTCTACGAATGTGATATCTGGATGGTGCACTGAAGAGGAATTTTGACAGCCTTCTCAAAGTGCATAGAAGCAGAGGCTGACTTCAGCAGCATCTCCACGAGAGTCTATCCACAAAAGGAACACCTTGAAGCTGGCTGCGAATGCAGAGCCTAGGAGGAAGGCAGTACCCTCATGCTACGAATGATATATCTAGATTGTGCCCAGAAATAGAAATCTGGCAGAATTCTGAAAGAGCATAGAAGCAGAGCCCGTCTCAACCAGCATCTCCACGAGAGTCTATCCACAAAAGGAACACCTTGTAGCTGCCTGCGTATGCACAGCTTAGGAGCAAACTAGTACCGGCATTCTACGAATGTGATATCTGGAAGGTGCACAGGAAAGCAATTCTGACAGCCTTCTCAAAGAGCATAGAAGCACAGGCTGACTTCAGCAGCATCTCCAGAAGAGTCTATGCACAAAAGGAACACCTAGAGGCTGGCTGCACATGCAGAGCTTAGGAGGAAAGCAGTACCCGCATGCTACGAATGTGATATCTGGATGGTGCCCAGGAAAGGAATTCTGGAAGAATTCTCAAAGTGCATAGAAGCTGAGTCCGACTTCAGAAACATCTCCACGAGAGTCTATACAAAAAAGGAACACCTTGAAGCTGGCTGCGAATACAGAGCTTAGGAGGAAAGCCGTACCCGCATGCTACGAAATTTATATCTGGATGTTGCCCAGGAAAGGAATTCTGGCAGAATTCTGAAAGACCATAGAAGGAGAGCCCGTCTCCAGCAGCATCTCCACGAGAGTCTATCCACAAAAGGAACACCTTGTAGCTGCCTGCGAATGCACAGCTTAGGAGGAAAGCAGTACCTGCATGTTACGAATGTGATATCTGGATGGTGCACAGGAAAGGAATTCTGACAGCCTTCTCAAAGAACATAGAAGCAGAGGCTGACTTCAGTAACATCTCCACGAGAGTCTATCCACAAAAGGAACACCTTGAAGCTGGCTGCGAATGCAGAGCTTAGGAGGAAAGCAGTACCGGCATGCTACGAATGTGATATCTGGATGTTGCCCAGGAATGGAATTCTGGCAGAATTCTGAAAGAGAATAGAAGCACAGGCCGTTTCCAGCAGCACCTCCACTAGAGTCTATCCACAAAAGGAACACCTTGACGCAGCCTTCGAATGCAGAGCTTAAGAGGAAAGCAGTACCCGCATGCTACGAATTTTATATCTGGATGGTGCCCAGGAAAGGAATTCTGGCAGAAATCTCAAAGAGCATAGAAGCAGAGGCCGACTTCAGCGGCATCTCCAAGAGAGTCTTTCCACAAAAGGAACACCTTGAAGCTGGCTACGAAGGCAGAGCTTAGGAGGAAAGCAGTACACGCATGCTACGAATGTGATATCTGGATGGTGCCCAGGAAAGGAATTCTGGCAGAATTCTGAAAGAGCATATAAGCAAAGCCCATCTCCAGCACCATCTCCATGAGACTCTATCCACAAAAGGAACACCTTGTAGCTGACTGCTAATTCACATCTTCGGAGCCAAGTAGTACCAGCATGCTACGAATGTTAAATCTGGATGGTGCCCAGGAAAGAAATGCTGACAGCCTTCTCAAACAGCATAGAAGCAGAGGCTGACTTCAGCAGCATCTCCATGAGAGACTATGCACAAAAGGAACACCTTGAACCTGGCTGAAAATGCAGAGCTTAGGAGGAAAGAAGTACCCGCATGCTTCGAATGTGAATATCTGGATGGTGCCCAGGAAAGGAATTCTGGCAGAATTCTGAGAGAGCATAGAAGCACAGGCCGTCTCCAGCAGCACCTCCACGAGAGTCTATCCACAAAAGGAACACCTTGAACCTGGCTGCGAATGCAGATCTTAGGAGGAAAGCAGTCCCAGCATTCTACGAATGTGATCTCTGGATGGTGCACAGGAAAGGAATTCTTGCAGAATTCTGAAACAGCATAGAAGCAGAGCCCGTCTGCAGCAGCATCTCCACGAGAGTTTATCCACAAAAGGAACAACTTGATGCTGCCTGCGAATGCACAGCTAAGGAGGAAAGCAGTACCTGCATGCTACGAATGTGATATCTGGATGGTGCACAGGAAAGGAATTCTGACAGCCTTCTCAAAGAGCATAGAAGCAGAGGGTGACTTCAGCAGCATCTCCACGAGAGTCTACCCACAAAAGGAACACCTTGTAGCTGCCTGCGTATGCACAGCTTAGGAGCAAAGTAGTATCCGCATTCTACGAATTATATATCTGGAAGGTGCACAGGAAAGAAATTCTGACAGCCTTCCCAAAGAGAATAGAAGCAGAGGCTGACTTCAGCAGCATCTCCACGAGAGTCTATCCACAAAAGGAACACCTTTAAGCTGGCTGCGAATGCAGAGCCTAGGAGGAAGGCAGTACCCGCATGCTACGAATGTTATATCTAGATTGTGCCCAGGAATAGAATTCTGGCAGAATTCTGAAAGAGCATAGAAGCACAGGCCGTCACCAGCAGCACCTCCACGAGGTCTATCCACAAAAGGAACACCTTGTAGCTGCCTGCGTATGCACAGCTTAAGAGCAAACTAGTACCCACATTCTACGAATGGGATATGTGGATGGTGCACAGGAAAGGAATTCTGACAGCCTTCTCAAAGACCATAGAAGCAGAGGCCGGCTGCAGCAGCATCTCCACGAGAGTCTATCCAAAAAAGGAACACCTTGAAGCTGACTGCGAATACAGAGCTTAGGAGGAAAGCAGTACCCGCATGCTACGAATGTGATATCTGGATGGTGCCCAGGAAAGGAATTCTGGCAGAATTCTGAAAGAGCATAGAAGCAGAGCCCGTCTCCACCAGCATCTCCACGAGAGTCTATCCACAAAAGGAACACCTTGTAGCTGCCTGCTAATGCACAGCTTAGGAGCAAACTGGTACCTGCATGCTACGAATGTTATATCTAGATGGTGCTCAGGAATAGAATTCTGGCAGAATTCTGAAAGAGCATAGAAGCACAGGCTGTCTCCAGCAGCACCTCCACGAGAGTCTATCCACAAAAGGAACACCTTGAAGCTGGCTGCGAATGCAGAGCTTATGAGGAAAACAGTACCCGCATGCTACGAATGTGATATCTGGATGGTGCCCCGGAAAGGAATTCTTGCAGAATTCTGAAAGAGCATAGAAGCAGAGCCCGTCTGCAGCAGCATCTCCACGAGAGTCTATCCACAAAAGGAACACCTTCTTGCTGCCTGCGAATGCACAGCTAAGGTGAAAGCAGTACCTGCATGCTACGAATGTGATATCTGGATGTTGCCCAGGAATGGAATTCTGGCAGAATTCTGAAAGAGAATAGAAGCACAGGCCCTATCCAGCAGCACCTCCACGAGAGTCTATCCACAAAAGGAACACCTTGAAGGTGGCTGCGAATGCAGATTTTAGGAGGAAAGCAGTCCCAGCATGTTACGAATGTGATATCTGGATGGTGCCCCGGAAGGGAAATCTGACAGCCTTCTCAAAGAGCATAGAAGCAGAGGCTGACTTCAGCAGCATCTCCACGAGAGTCTATGCAAAAAAGGAACACCTTGAAGCTGGCTGCGAAGGCAGAGCTTAGGAGGAAAGCAGTACACGCATGCTACGAATGTGATATCTGGATGGTGCCCAGGAAAGGAATTCTGGCAGAATTCAGAAAGAGCATAGAAGCAGACCCCGTCTCCACCAGCATCTCCAGGAGAGTCTATCCACAAAAGGAACACCTTGTAGCTGCCTGCTAATGCACATCTTAGGAGCAAACTGCTACCCGCATTCTACGAATGTGATCTCTGGATGGTGCACGGGAAAGGAATTCTGACAGCCTCCTCAAAGTGCATACAAGCAGGGCTGACTTCAGCAGCATCTCCACGAGAGTCTATCCACAAAAGGAACACCTTGAAGCTGGCTGCGAATGCAGAGCATAGGAGGAAAGCAGTACCCGCATGCTACGAATGTGATATCTGGATGGTGCACAGGATAGGAATTCTGACAGCCTTCTCAAAGAGCATGGAAGCAGAGGCCGACTTCAGCAGCATCTCCACGAGAGCCTATCCAAAAAAGGAACACCTTGAAGCTGGCTGTGTATACAGAGCTTAGGAGGAAAGCAGGACCCGCATGCTACGAATGTGATATCTCGATGGTGCCCAGGAAAGGAATTCTGGCAGAATTCAGAAAGAGCATAGAAGCAGAGCCCGTCTCCACCAGCATCTCTACGAGAGTCTATCCACAAAAGGAACACCTTGTAGCTGCCTGCTAATGCACAGCTTAGGAGCAAACTGGTACCCGCATTCTACGAAGGTGATCTCTGGATGGTGCACAGGAAAGGAATTCTGACAGCCTTCTCAAAGTGCATAGAAGCAGAGGCTGACTTCAGCAGCATCTCCACGAGAGTCTATCCACAAAGGCACACCTTTAAGCTGCCTGCGAATGCAGAGCCTAGGAGGAAAGCAGTACCCGCATGCTACGAATTTGATATCTGGATGGTGCACAGGAAAGTAATTCTGGCAGAATTCTCAAAGAGCATAGAAGCACAGGCGGTCTCCAGCAGCACGAGAATCTATCCACAAAAGGAACTCCTTGAAGCTGGATGCGAATGCAGAGCATAGGAGGAAAGCAGTACCCGCATGCTATGAATGTGATATCTGGATGGTGCACAGGAAAGGAATTCTGACAGCCTTCTCAAAGGGCATAGAAGCATAGGGTGACTTCAGCAGCATCTCCACGAGAGTCTATCCACAAAAGGAACACCTTGTAGCTGCCTGCGTATGCACAGCTTAGGAGAAAACTACTACCAGCATTCTACGAATGTGATATCTAGATGGTGCACAGGAAAGGAATTCTGACAGCCTTCTCAAAGGGCATAGAAGCAGAGTCTGATTTCAGCAGCATCTCCACGAGAGTCTATCCACAAAAGGAACACCTTGTAGCTGCCTGCGAATGCACAGCTTAGGAGCAAACTGGTACCTGCATGCTACGAATGTGATATCTGGATGTTGCCCAGGAAAGGAATTCTGGCAGAATTCTGAAAGACCATAGAAGCAGAGCCCGTCTCCAGCAGCAGCTCCACGAGTGTCTATCCACAAAGGAACACGTTGTAGCTGCCTGCGAATGCACAGTTTAGGAGGAAAGCAATACCTGCATGCTACGAATGTGATATCTGGATGGTGCACAGGAAAGGAATTCTGACAGCCTTCTCAAAGAACATTGAAGCAGAGGCTGACTTCAGTAGCATCTTCACGAGAGTCTATCAACAAAAGGAATACCTTGAAGCTGGCTGCGAAGGCAGGGCTTAGGAGGAAAGCAGTACCCGCATGCTACGAATGTGATATCTGGATGGTGCCCAGGAAAGGAATTATGGCAGAATTCTGAAAGACCATAGAAGCAGAGCCCGTCTCCAGCAGCAGCTCCACGAGTGTCTATCCAGAAAGGAACACGTTGTAGCTGCCTGCGAATGCACAGTTTAGGAGGAAAGCAGTACCTGCATGCTACGAATGTGATATCTGGATGGTGCACAGGAAAGGAATTCTGACAGCCTTCTCAAAGTGCATAGAAGCAGAGGCTGACTTCAGCAGCATCTCCACGAGAGTCTATCCACAAAAGGAACACCTTGTAGCTGCCTGCGTATGCACAGCTTACGAGAAAACTACTACCCGCATTCTACGAATGTGATATCTAGATGGTGCACAGGAAAGGAAATCTGACAGCCTTCTCAAAGAACATTGAAGCAGAGGCTGACTTCAGTAGCATCTTCACGAGAGTCTATGCACAAAAGTAAGACCTAGAAGCTGGCTGCAAATGCAGAGCTTAGGAGGAAAGAAGAACCCGCATGCTACGAATTTGATATCTGGATGGTGCCCAAGAAAGGAATTCTGGAAGAATTCTCAAAGAGAATAGAAGCAGCGGCCGATTTCAGCAGCATCTCCACGAGAGTCTATCCAAAAAAGGAACACCTTGAAGCTGGCTGCAAAAGCAGAGCATAGGAGGAAAGCAGTACCCGCATGCTACGAATGTGATATCTGGATGGTGCACAGGAAAGGAATTCTGACAGCCTTCTCAAAGAGCATAGAAGCAGAGGCTGACTTCAGCAGCATCTCCACGAGAGTCTATCCAAAAAAGGAACACCTTGAAGCTGGCTACGAAGGCAGAGCTTAGGAGGAAAGCAGTACACGCATGCTACGAATGTGATATCTGGATGGTGCCCAGGAAAGGAATTCTGGCAGAATTCTGAAAGAGCATATAAGCAGAACCCATCTCCAGCACCATCTCCACGAGACTCTATCCACAAAAGGAACACCTTGTAGCTGACTGCTAATGCACATCTTCGGAGCCAAGTAGTACCAGCATGCTACGAATGTGAAATCTGGATGGTGCCCAGGAAAGGAATGCTGACAGCCTTCTCAAACAGCATAGAAGCAGAGGCTGACTTCAGCAGCATCTCCATGAGAGACTATGCACAAAAGGAACACCTTGAACCTGGCTGATAATGCAGAGCTTAGGAGGAAAGCAGTACCCGCATGCTTCGAATGTGAATATCTGGATGGTGCCCAGGAAAGGAATTCTGGCAGAATTCTGAGAGAGCATAGAAGCACAGGCCGTCTCCAGCAGCACCTCCACGAGAGTCTATCCACAAAAGGAACACCTTGAACCTGGCTGCGAATGCAGATCTTAGGAGGAAAGCAGTCCCAGCATTCTACGAATGTGATCTCTGGATGGTGCACAGGAAAGGAATTCTTGCAGAATTCTGAAACAGCATAGAAGCAGAGCCCGTCTGCAGCAGCATCTCCACGAGAGTTTATCCACAAAAGGAACAACTTGATGCTGCCCTCGAATGCACAGCTAAGGAGGAAAGCAGTACCTGCATGCTACGAATGTGATATCTGGATGGTGCACAGGAAAGGAATTCTGACAGCCTTCTCAAAGAGCATAGAAGCAGAGGGTGACTTCAGCAGCATCTCCACGAGAGTCTATCCACAAAAGGAACACCTTGTAGCTGCCTGCGTATGCACAGGTTAGGAGCAAAGTAGTACCCGCATTCTATGAATGTGATATCTGGAAGGTGCACATGAAAGAAATTCTGACGGCCTTCCCAAAGAGAATAGAAGCAGGGGCTGACTTCAGCAGCATCTCCACGAGAGTCTATCCACAAAAGGAACACCTTAAAGCTGGCTGCGAATGCAGAGCCTAGGAGGAAGGCAGTACCCGCATGCTACGAATGTTATATCTAGATTGTGCCCAGGAATAGAATTCTGGCAGAATACTGAAAGAGCATAGAAGCACAGGCCGTCACCAGCAGCACCTCCACGAGGTCTATCCACAAAAGGAACACCTTGTAGCTGCCTGCGTATGCACAGCTTAAGAGCAAACTATTACCCGCATTCTACGAATGGGATATGTGGATGGTGCACAGGAAAGGAATTCTGACAGCCTTCTCAAAGAGCATAGAAGCAGAGGCCGACTTCAGCAGCATCTCCACGAGAGCCTATCCAAAAAAGGAACACCTTGAAGCTGGCTGCGAATACAGAGCTTAGGAGGAAAGCAGTACCCGCATGCTACGAATGTGATATCTGGATGGTGCCCAGGAAAGGAATTCTGGCAGAATTCTGAAAGAGCATAGAAGCAGAGCCCGTCTCCACCAGCATCTCCACGAGAGTCTATCCACAAAAGGAACACCTTGTAGCTGCCTGCTAATGCACAGCTTAGGAGCAAACTGGTACCTGCATGCTACGAATGTTATATCTAGATGGTGCTCAGGAATAGAATTCTGGCAGAATTCTGAAAGAGCATAGAAGCACAGGCTGTCTCCAGCAGCACCTCCACGAGAGTCTATCCACAAAAGGAACACCTTGAAGCTGGCTGCGAATGCAGAGCTTATGAGGAAAACAGTACCCGCATGCTACGAATGTGATATCTGGATGGTGCCCCGGAAAGGAATTCTTGCAGAATTCTGAAAGAGCATAGAAGCAGAGCCCGTCTGCAGCAGCATCTCCACGAGAGTCTATCCACAAAAGGAACACCTTTTTGCTGCCTGCGAATGCACAGCTAAGGTGAAAGCAGTACCTGCATGCTACGAATGTGATATCTGGATGTTGCCCAGGAATGGAATTCTGGCAGAATTCTGAAAGAGAATAGAAGCACAGGCCCTTTCCAGCAGCACCTCCACGAGAGTCTATCCACAAAAGGAACACCTTGAAGCTGGCTGCGAATGCAGATTTTAGGAGGAAAGCAGTCCCAGCATGTTACGAATGTGATATCTGGATGGTGCCCCGGAAAGGAAATCTGACAGCCTTCTCAAAGAGCATAGAAGCAGAGGCTGACTTCAGCAGCATCTCCACGAGAGTCTATCCAAAAAAGGAACACCTTGAAGCTGGCTGCAAAAGCAGAGCATAGGAGGAAAGCAGGACCCGCATGCTACGAATGTGATATCTGGATGGTGCCCAGGAAAGGAATTCTGGCAGAATTCAGAAAGAGCATAGAAGCAGACCCCGTCTCCACCAGCATCTCCACGAGAGTCTATCCACAAAAGGAACACCTTGTAGCTGCCTGCTAATGCACAGCTTAGGAGCAAACTGCTACCCGCATTCTACGAATGTGATCTCTGGATGGTGCACGGGAAAGGAATTCTGACAGCCTTCTCAAAGTGCATACAAGCAGGGCTGACTTCAGCAGCATCTCCACGAGAGTCTATCCACAAAAGGAACACCTTGAAGCTGGCTGCGAATGCAGACCATAGGAGGAAAGCAGTACCCGCATGCTACGAATGTGATATCTGGATGGTGCACAGGATAGGAATTCTGACAGCCTTCTAAAAGAGCATGGAAGCAGAGGCTGACTTCAGCAGCATCTCCACGAGAGCCTATCCAAAAAAGGAACACCTTGAAGCTGGCTGTGTATACAGAGCTTAGGAGGAAAGCAGTACCCGCATGCTACGAATGTGATATCTGGATGGTGCCCAGGAAAGGAATTCTGGCAGAATTCAGAAAGAGCATAGAAGCAGAGCCCGTCTCCACCAGCATCTCTACGAGAGTCTATCCACAAAAGGAACACCTTGTAGCTGCCTGCTAATGCACAGCTTAGGAGCAAACAGGTACCCGCATTCTACGAAGGTGATCTCTGGATGGTGCCCAGAAAAGGTATTCTAGAAGGATTCTCAAAGAGTATAGAAGCAGAGGCCGATTTCAGCAGCATCTCCACGAGAATCTATCCAAAAAAGGAAAACCTTGAAGCTGGCTGCAAAAGCAGAGCATAGGAGGAAAGCAGTACCCGCATGCTACGAATGTGATACCTGGATGGTGCCCAGGAAAGGAATTCTGGCAGAATTCAGAAAGAGCATAGAAGCAGAGCCCGTCTCCACCAGCATCTCCACGAGAGTCTATCCACAAAAGGAACACCTTGTAGCTGCCTGCTAATGCACAGCTTAGAAGCAAACTGGTACCCGCATTCTACGAATGTGATCTCTGGATGGTGCACAGGAAAGGAATTCTGACAGCATTCTCAAAGTGCACAGAAGCAGAGGCTGACTTCAGCAGCATCTCCACGAGAGTCTATCCACAAAAGGAACACCTTTAAGCTGCCTGCCAATGCAGAGCCTAGGAGGAAAGCAGTACCCGCATGCTACGAATGTTATATCTAGATGGTGGCCAGGAATGGAATTCTGGCAGAATTCTGAAAGAGCATAGAAGCACAGGCCGTCTCCAGCAGCACCTCCACGAGAGTCTATCCACAAAAGGAACTCCTTGAAGCTGGCTGCGAATGCAGAGCTTAGCAGGAAAGCAGTACCCGCATGCTACGAATTTGATATCTGGATGATGCACAGGAAAGGAATTCTGACAGCCTTCTCAAAGAGCATAGAAGCAGAGGGTGACTTCAGCAGCATCTCCACGAGAGTCTATCCACAAAAGGAACACCTTGTAGCTGCCTGCGAATGCACAGCTTAGGAGAAAACAACTACCCGCATTCTACGAATGTGATATCTGGATGGTGCCCAGGAAAGGAAATCTGACAGCCTTCTCAAAGAGCATAGAAGCAGAGGATGACTTCAGCAGCATCTCCACGAGAGTCTATCCACAAAAGGAACACCTTGAAGCTGGCTGCGAATACAGAGCTTAGGAGGAAAGCAGTACCCGCATGCTACGAATGTGATATCTGGATGTTGCCCAGGAAAGGAATTCTGGCAGAATTCTGAAAGACCATAGAAGCAGAGCCCGTCTCCAGCAGCAGCTCCACGAGTGTCTATCCACAAAGGAACACGTTGTAGCTGCCTGCGAATGCACAGTTTAGGAGGAAAGCAGTACCTGCATGCTACGAATGTGATATCTGGATGGTGCACAGGAAAGGAATTCTGACAGCCTTCTCAAAGAACATTGAAGCAGAGGCTGACTTCAGTAGCATCTTCACGAGAGTCTATCCACAAAAGGAATACCTTGAAGCTGGCTGCGAAGGCAGAGCTTAGGAGGAAAGCAGTACCCGCATGCTACGAATGTGATATCTGGATGGTGCCCAGGAAAGGAATTCTGGCAGAATTCTGAAAGAGCATATAAGCAAAGCCCATCTCCAGCACCATCTCCATGAGACTCTATCCACAAAAGGAACACCTTGTAGCTGACTGCTAATTCACATCTTCGGAGCCAAGTAGTACCAGCATGCTACGAATGTTAAATCTGGATGGTGCCCAGGAAAGAAATGCTGACAGCCTTCTCAAACAGCATAGAAGCAGAGGCTGACTTCAGCAGCATCTCCATGAGAGACTATGCACAAAAGGAACACCTTGAACCTGGCTGAAAATGCAGAGCTTAGGAGGAAAGAAGTACCCACATGCTTCGAATGTGAATATCTGGATGGTGCCCAGGAAAGGAATTCTGGCAGAATTCTGAGAGAGCATAGAAGCACAGGCCGTCTCCAGCAGCACCTCCACGAGAGTCTATCCACAAAAGGAACACCTTGAACCTGGCTGCGAATGCAGATCTTAGGAGGAAAGCAGTCCCAGCATTCTACGAATGTGATCTCTGGATGGTGCACAGGAAAGGAATTCTTGCAGAATTCTGAAACAGCATAGAAGCAGAGCCCGTCTGCAGCAGCATCTCCACGAGAGTTTATCCACAAAAGGAACAACTTGATGCTGCCTGCGAATGCACAGCTAAGGAGGAAAGCAGTACCTGCATGCTACGAATGTGATATCTGGATGGTGCACAGGAAAGGAATTCTGACAGCCTTCTCAAAGAGCATAGAAGCAGAGGGTGACTTCAGCAGCATCTCCACGAGAGTCTACCCACAAAAGGAACACCTTGTAGCTGCCTGCGTATGCACAGCTTAGGAGCAAAGTAGTATCCGCATTCTACGAATTATATATCTGGAAGGTGCACAGGAAAGAAATTCTGACAGCCTTCCCAAAGAGAATAGAAGCAGAGGCTGACTTCAGCAGCATCTCCACGAGAGTCTATCCACAAAAGGAACACCTTTAAGCTGGCTGCGAATGCAGAGCCTAGGAGGAAGGCAGTACCCGCATGCTACGAATGTTATATCTAGATTGTGCCCAGGAATAGAATTCTGGCAGAATTCTGAAAGAGCATAGAAGCACAGGCCGTCACCAGCAGCACCTCCACGAGGTCTATCCACAAAAGGAACACCTTGTAGCTGCCTGCGTATGCACAGCTTAAGAGCAAACTAGTACCCACATTCTACGAATGGGATATGTGGATGGTGCACAGGAAAGGAATTCTGACAGCCTTCTCAAAGACCATAGAAGCAGAGGCCGGCTGCAGCAGCATCTCCACGAGAGTCTATCCAAAAAAGGAACACCTTGAAGCTGACTGCGAATACAGAGCTTAGGAGGAAAGCAGTACCCGCATGCTACGAATGTGATATCTGGATGGTGCCCAGGAAAGGAATTCTGGCAGAATTCTGAAAGAGCATAGAAGCAGAGCCCGTCTCCACCAGCATCTCCACGAGAGTCTATCCACAAAAGGAACACCTTGTAGCTGCCTGCTAATGCACAGCTTAGGAGCAAACTGGTACCTGCATGCTACGAATGTTATATCTAGATGGTGCTCAGGAATAGAATTCTGGCAGAATTCTGAAAGAGCATAGAAGCACAGGCTGTCTCCAGCAGCACCTCCACGAGAGTCTATCCACAAAAGGAACACCTTGAAGCTGGCTGCGAATGCAGAGCTTATGAGGAAAACAGTACCCGCATGCTACGAATGTGATATCTGGATGGTGCCCCGGAAAGGAATTCTTGCAGAATTCTGAAAGAGCATAGAAGCAGAGCCCGTCTGCAGCAGCATCTCCACGAGAGTCTATCCACAAAAGGAACACCTTCTTGCTGCCTGCGAATGCACAGCTAAGGTGAAAGCAGTACCTGCATGCTACGAATGTGATATCTGGATGTTGCCCAGGAATGGAATTCTGGCAGAATTCTGAAAGAGAATAGAAGCACAGGCCCTATCCAGCAGCACCTCCACGAGAGTCTATCCACAAAAGGAACACCTTGAAGGTGGCTGCGAATGCAGATTTTAGGAGGAAAGCAGTCCCAGCATGTTACGAATGTGATATCTGGATGGTGCCCCGGAAGGGAAATCTGACAGCCTTCTCAAAGAGCATAGAAGCAGAGGCTGACTTCAGCAGCATCTCCACGAGAGTCTATGCAAAAAAGGAACACCTTGAAGCTGGCTGCGAAGGCAGAGCTTAGGAGGAAAGCAGTACACGCATGCTACGAATGTGATATCTGGATGGTGCCCAGGAAAGGAATTCTGGCAGAATTCAGAAAGAGCATAGAAGCAGACCCCGTCTCCACCAGCATCTCCAGGAGAGTCTATCCACAAAAGGAACACCTTGTAGCTGCCTGCTAATGCACATCTTAGGAGCAAACTGCTACCCGCATTCTACGAATGTGATCTCTGGATGGTGCACGGGAAAGGAATTCTGACAGCCTTCTCAAAGTGCATACAAGCAGGGCTGACTTCAGCAGCATCTCCACGAGAGTCTATCCACAAAAGGAACACCTTGAAGCTGGCTGCGAATGCAGAGCATAGGAGGAAAGCAGTACCCGCATGCTACGAATGTGATATCTGGATGGTGCACAGGATAGGAATTCTGACAGCCTTCTCAAAGAGCATGGAAGCAGAGGCCGACTTCAGCAGCATCTCCACGAGAGCCTATCCAAAAAAGGAACACCTTGAAGCTGGCTGTGTATACAGAGCTTAGGAGGAAAGCAGGACCCGCATGCTACGAATGTGATATCTCGATGGTGCCCAGGAAAGGAATTCTGGCAGAATTCAGAAAGAGCATAGAAGCAGAGCCCGTCTCCACCAGCATCTCTACGAGAGTCTATCCACAAAAGGAACACCTTGTAGCTGCCTGCTAATGCACAGCTTAGGAGCAAACTGGTACCCGCATTCTACGAAGGTGATCTCTGGATGGTGCACAGGAAAGGAATTCTGACAGCCTTCTCAAAGTGCATAGAAGCAGAGGCTGACTTCAGCAGCATCTCCACGAGAGTCTATCCACAAAGGCACACCTTTAAGCTGCCTGCGAATGCAGAGCCTAGGAGGAAAGCAGTACCCGCATGCTACGAATTTGATATCTGGATGGTGCACAGGAAAGTAATTCTGGCAGAATTCTCAAAGAGCATAGAAGCACAGGCGGTCTCCAGCAGCACGAGAATCTATCCACAAAAGGAACTCCTTGAAGCTGGATGCGAATGCAGAGCATAGGAGGAAAGCAGTACCCGCATGCTATGAATGTGATATCTGGATGGTGCACAGGAAAGGAATTCTGACAGCCTTCTCAAAGGGCATAGAAGCATAGGGTGACTTCAGCAGCATCTCCACGAGAGTCTATCCACAAAAGGAACACCTTGTAGCTGCCTGCGTATGCACAGCTTAGGAGAAAACTACTACCAGCATTCTACGAATGTGATATCTAGATGGTGCACAGGAAAGGAATTCTGACAGCCTTCTCAAAGGGCATAGAAGCAGAGTCTGATTTCAGCAGCATCTCCACGAGAGTCTATCCACAAAAGGAACACCTTGTAGCTGCCTGCGAATGCACAGCTTAGGAGCAAACTGGTACCTGCATGCTACGAATGTGATATCTGGATGTTGCCCAGGAAAGGAATTCTGGCAGAATTCTGAAAGACCATAGAAGCAGAGCCCGTCTCCAGCAGCAGCTCCACGAGTGTCTATCCACAAAGGAACACGTTGTAGCTGCCTGCGAATGCACAGTTTAGGAGGAAAGCAATACCTGCATGCTACGAATGTGATATCTGGATGGTGCACAGGAAAGGAATTCTGACAGCCTTCTCAAAGAACATTGAAGCAGAGGCTGACTTCAGTAGCATCTTCACGAGAGTCTATCAACAAAAGGAATACCTTGAAGCTGGCTGCGAAGGCAGGGCTTAGGAGGAAAGCAGTACCCGCATGCTACGAATGTGATATCTGGATGGTGCCCAGGAAAGGAATTATGGCAGAATTCTGAAAGACCATAGAAGCAGAGCCCGTCTCCAGCAGCAGCTCCACGAGTGTCTATCCAGAAAGGAACACGTTGTAGCTGCCTGCGAATGCACAGTTTAGGAGGAAAGCAGTACCTGCATGCTACGAATGTGATATCTGGATGGTGCACAGGAAAGGAATTCTGACAGCCTTCTCAAAGTGCATAGAAGCAGAGGCTGACTTCAGCAGCATCTCCACGAGAGTCTATCCACAAAAGGAACACCTTGTAGCTGCCTGCGTATGCACAGCTTACGAGAAAACTACTACCCGCATTCTACGAATGTGATATCTAGATGGTGCACAGGAAAGGAAATCTGACAGCCTTCTCAAAGAACATTGAAGCAGAGGCTGACTTCAGTAGCATCTTCACGAGAGTCTATGCACAAAAGTAAGACCTAGAAGCTGGCTGCAAATGCAGAGCTTAGGAGGAAAGAAGAACCCGCATGCTACGAATTTGATATCTGGATGGTGCCCAAGAAAGGAATTCTGGAAGAATTCTCAAAGAGAATAGAAGCAGCGGCCGATTTCAGCAGCATCTCCACGAGAGTCTATCCAAAAAAGGAACACCTTGAAGCTGGCTGCAAAAGCAGAGCATAGGAGGAAAGCAGTACCCGCATGCTACGAATGTGATATCTGGATGGTGCACAGGAAAGGAATTCTGACAGCCTTCTCAAAGAGCATAGAAGCAGAGGCTGACTTCAGCAGCATCTCCACGAGAGTCTATCCAAAAAAGGAACACCTTGAAGCTGGCTACGAAGGCAGAGCTTAGGAGGAAAGCAGTACACGCATGCTACGAATGTGATATCTGGATGGTGCCCAGGAAAGGAATTCTGGCAGAATTCTGAAAGAGCATATAAGCAGAACCCATCTCCAGCACCATCTCCACGAGACTCTATCCACAAAAGGAACACCTTGTAGCTGACTGCTAATGCACATCTTCGGAGCCAAGTAGTACCAGCATGCTACGAATGTGAAATCTGGATGGTGCCCAGGAAAGGAATGCTGACAGCCTTCTCAAACAGCATAGAAGCAGAGGCTGACTTCAGCAGCATCTCCATGAGAGACTATGCACAAAAGGAACACCTTGAACCTGGCTGATAATGCAGAGCTTAGGAGGAAAGCAGTACCCGCATGCTTCGAATGTGAATATCTGGATGGTGCCCAGGAAAGGAATTCTGGCAGAATTCTGAGAGAGCATAGAAGCACAGGCCGTCTCCAGCAGCACCTCCACGAGAGTCTATCCACAAAAGGAACACCTTGAACCTGGCTGCGAATGCAGATCTTAGGAGGAAAGCAGTCCCAGCATTCTACGAATGTGATCTCTGGATGGTGCACAGGAAAGGAATTCTTGCAGAATTCTGAAACAGCATAGAAGCAGAGCCCGTCTGCAGCAGCATCTCCACGAGAGTTTATCCACAAAAGGAACAACTTGATGCTGCCCTCGAATGCACAGCTAAGGAGGAAAGCAGTACCTGCATGCTACGAATGTGATATCTGGATGGTGCACAGGAAAGGAATTCTGACAGCCTTCTCAAAGAGCATAGAAGCAGAGGGTGACTTCAGCAGCATCTCCACGAGAGTCTATCCACAAAAGGAACACCTTGTAGCTGCCTGCGTATGCACAGGTTAGGAGCAAAGTAGTACCCGCATTCTATGAATGTGATATCTGGAAGGTGCACATGAAAGAAATTCTGACGGCCTTCCCAAAGAGAATAGAAGCAGGGGCTGACTTCAGCAGCATCTCCACGAGAGTCTATCCACAAAAGGAACACCTTAAAGCTGGCTGCGAATGCAGAGCCTAGGAGGAAGGCAGTACCCGCATGCTACGAATGTTATATCTAGATTGTGCCCAGGAATAGAATTCTGGCAGAATACTGAAAGAGCATAGAAGCACAGGCCGTCACCAGCAGCACCTCCACGAGGTCTATCCACAAAAGGAACACCTTGTAGCTGCCTGCGTATGCACAGCTTAAGAGCAAACTATTACCCGCATTCTACGAATGGGATATGTGGATGGTGCACAGGAAAGGAATTCTGACAGCCTTCTCAAAGAGCATAGAAGCAGAGGCCGACTTCAGCAGCATCTCCACGAGAGCCTATCCAAAAAAGGAACACCTTGAAGCTGGCTGCGAATACAGAGCTTAGGAGGAAAGCAGTACCCGCATGCTACGAATGTGATATCTGGATGGTGCCCAGGAAAGGAATTCTGGCAGAATTCTGAAAGAGCATAGAAGCAGAGCCCGTCTCCACCAGCATCTCCACGAGAGTCTATCCACAAAAGGAACACCTTGTAGCTGCCTGCTAATGCACAGCTTAGGAGCAAACTGGTACCTGCATGCTACGAATGTTATATCTAGATGGTGCTCAGGAATAGAATTCTGGCAGAATTCTGAAAGAGCATAGAAGCACAGGCTGTCTCCAGCAGCACCTCCACGAGAGTCTATCCACAAAAGGAACACCTTGAAGCTGGCTGCGAATGCAGAGCTTATGAGGAAAACAGTACCCGCATGCTACGAATGTGATATCTGGATGGTGCCCCGGAAAGGAATTCTTGCAGAATTCTGAAAGAGCATAGAAGCAGAGCCCGTCTGCAGCAGCATCTCCACGAGAGTCTATCCACAAAAGGAACACCTTTTTGCTGCCTGCGAATGCACAGCTAAGGTGAAAGCAGTACCTGCATGCTACGAATGTGATATCTGGATGTTGCCCAGGAATGGAATTCTGGCAGAATTCTGAAAGAGAATAGAAGCACAGGCCCTTTCCAGCAGCACCTCCACGAGAGTCTATCCACAAAAGGAACACCTTGAAGCTGGCTGCGAATGCAGATTTTAGGAGGAAAGCAGTCCCAGCATGTTACGAATGTGATATCTGGATGGTGCCCCGGAAAGGAAATCTGACAGCCTTCTCAAAGAGCATAGAAGCAGAGGCTGACTTCAGCAGCATCTCCACGAGAGTCTATCCAAAAAAGGAACACCTTGAAGCTGGCTGCAAAAGCAGAGCATAGGAGGAAAGCAGGACCCGCATGCTACGAATGTGATATCTGGATGGTGCCCAGGAAAGGAATTCTGGCAGAATTCAGAAAGAGCATAGAAGCAGACCCCGTCTCCACCAGCATCTCCACGAGAGTCTATCCACAAAAGGAACACCTTGTAGCTGCCTGCTAATGCACAGCTTAGGAGCAAACTGCTACCCGCATTCTACGAATGTGATCTCTGGATGGTGCACGGGAAAGGAATTCTGACAGCCTTCTCAAAGTGCATACAAGCAGGGCTGACTTCAGCAGCATCTCCACGAGAGTCTATCCACAAAAGGAACACCTTGAAGCTGGCTGCGAATGCAGACCATAGGAGGAAAGCAGTACCCGCATGCTACGAATGTGATATCTGGATGGTGCACAGGATAGGAATTCTGACAGCCTTCTAAAAGAGCATGGAAGCAGAGGCTGACTTCAGCAGCATCTCCACGAGAGCCTATCCAAAAAAGGAACACCTTGAAGCTGGCTGTGTATACAGAGCTTAGGAGGAAAGCAGTACCCGCATGCTACGAATGTGATATCTGGATGGTGCCCAGGAAAGGAATTCTGGCAGAATTCAGAAAGAGCATAGAAGCAGAGCCCGTCTCCACCAGCATCTCTACGAGAGTCTATCCACAAAAGGAACACCTTGTAGCTGCCTGCT
The DNA here is from genome assembly GCF_026419965.1 of Kogia breviceps. Classification (NCBI taxonomy): domain Eukaryota; kingdom Metazoa; phylum Chordata; class Mammalia; order Artiodactyla; family Physeteridae; genus Kogia; species Kogia breviceps. Next base: position 18,363,579 of record NC_081322.1, read on the forward strand.
AATGCACAGCTTAGGAGCAAACAGGTACCCGCATTCTACGAAGGTGATCTCTGGATGGTGCCCAGAAAAGGTATTCTAGAAGGATTCTCAAAGAGTATAGAAGCAGAGGCCGATTTCAGCAGCATCTCCACGAGAATCTATCCAAAAAAGGAAAACCTTGAAGCTGGCTGCAAAAGCAGAGCATAGGAGGAAAGCAGTACCCGCATGCTACGAATGTGATACCTGGATGGTGCCCAGGAAAGGAATTCTGGCAGAATTCAGAAAGAGCATAGAAGCAGAGCCCGTCTCCACCAGCATCTCCACGAGAGTCTATCCACAAAAGGAACACCTTGTAGCTGCCTGCTAATGCACAGCTTAGAAGCAAACTGGTACCCGCATTCTACGAATGTGATCTCTGGATGGTGCACAGGAAAGGAATTCTGACAGCATTCTCAAAGTGCACAGAAGCAGAGGCTGACTTCAGCAGCATCTCCACGAGAGTCTATCCACAAAAGGAACACCTTTAAGCTGCCTGCCAATGCAGAGCCTAGGAGGAAAGCAGTACCCGCATGCTACGAATGTTATATCTAGATGGTGGCCAGGAATGGAATTCTGGCAGAATTCTGAAAGAGCATAGAAGCACAGGCCGTCTCCAGCAGCACCTCCACGAGAGTCTATCCACAAAAGGAACTCCTTGAAGCTGGCTGCGAATGCAGAGCTTAGCAGGAAAGCAGTACCCGCATGCTACGAATTTGATATCTGGATGATGCACAGGAAAGGAATTCTGACAGCCTTCTCAAAGAGCATAGAAGCAGAGGGTGACTTCAGCAGCATCTCCACGAGAGTCTATCCACAAAAGGAACACCTTGTAGCTGCCTGCGAATGCACAGCTTAGGAGAAAACAACTACCCGCATTCTACGAATGTGATATCTGGATGGTGCCCAGGAAAGGAAATCTGACAGCCTTCTCAAAGAGCATAGAAGCAGAGGATGACTTCAGCAGCATCTCCACGAGAGTCTATCCACAAAAGGAACACCTTGAAGCTGGCTGCGAATACAGAGCTTAGGAGGAAAGCAGTACCCGCATGCTACGAATGTGATATCTGGATGTTGCCCAGGAAAGGAATTCTGGCAGAATTCTGAAAGACCATAGAAGCAGAGCCCGTCTCCAGCAGCAGCTCCACGAGTGTCTATCCACAAAGGAACACGTTGTAGCTGCCTGCGAATGCACAGTTTAGGAGGAAAGCAGTACCTGCATGCTACGAATGTGATATCTGGATGGTGCACAGGAAAGGAATTCTGACAGCCTTCTCAAAGAACATTGAAGCAGAGGCTGACTTCAGTAGCATCTTCACGAGAGTCTATCCACAAAAGGAATACCTTGAAGCTGGCTGCGAAGGCAGAGCTTAGGAGGAAAGCAGTACCCGCATGCTACGAATGTGATATCTGGATGGTGCCCAGGAAAGGAATTCTGGCAGAATTCAGAAAGATCATAGAAGCCGATCCCGTCTCCACCAGCATCTCCACGAGAGTCTATCCACAAAAGGAACATCTTGAAGCTGGCTGCGAATGCAGAGCTTAGTAGGAAAGCAGTAACCGCATGCTACGAATGTTATATCTAGATGGTGGCCAGGAATGGAATTCTGGCAGAATTCTGAAAGAGCATAGAAGCACAGGCCGTCTCCAGGAGCACCTCCATGAGAGTCTATCCACAAAAGGAACTCCTTGAAGCTGGCTGCGAATGCAGAGCTTAGGAGGAAAGCAGTACCCGCATGCTACGAATTTGATATCTGGATGGTGCCCAGGAAAGGAATTCTGGAAGAATTCTCAAAGAGAATAGAAGCAGCGGCCGATTTCAGCAGCATCTCCACGAGAGTCTATCCAAAAAAGGAACACCTTAAAGCTGGCTGCAAAAGCAGAGCATAGGAGGAAAGCAGTAGCCGCATGCTACGAATGTGATATCTGGATGGTGCACAGGAAAGGAATACTGACAGCCTTCTCAAAGAGCATAGGAGCAGAGGGTGACTTCAGCAGCCTCTCCACGATAGTCTATCCACAAAAGGAACACCTTGTAGCTGCCTGCATATGCACAGCTTAGGAGCAAACTAGTACCCACATTCTACGAATGGGATACCTGGATGGTGCACAGGAAAGGAATTCTGACAGCCTTCTCAAAGAGCATAGAAGCAGAGGCGAACTTCAGCAGCATGTCCCGAAGAGTCTATACACAAAAGGAACACCTAGAAGCTGGCTGAAAATGCAGAGCTTAGGAGGAAAGCAGTACCCGCATGCTACGAATTTGATATCTGGATGGTGCCCAGGAAAGGAATTCTGGCAGAATTCTCAAAGAGCATAGAGGCAGAGGCCGACTTCAGCAGCATCTCCACGAGATTCTATCCACAAAAGGAACACCTTGTAGCTGCCTGCGAATGCAGAGCATAGGAGGAAAGCAGTACCTGCATGCTACGAATGTGATATCTGGATGGTGCACAGGAAAGGAAATCTGACAGTCTTCTCAAAGAGCATAGAAGCAGAGGCTGACTTCAGCAGCATCTCCACGAGAGTCTATCCACAAAAGGAACACCTTGAAGCTGGCTGCGAATGCAGAGCATAGGAAGAAAGCAGTACCTGCATGCTACGAATGTGATATCTGGATGGTGCACAGGATAGGAATTCTGACAGCCTTCTCAAAGAGCATGGAAGCAGAGGCCGACTTCAGCAGCATCTCCACGAGAGCCTATCCAAAAAAGGAACACCTTGAAGCTGGCTGTGTATACAGAGCTTAGGAGGAAAGCAGTACCCGCATGCTACGAATGTGATATCTCGATGGTGCCCAGGAAAGGAATTCTGGAAGAATTCTCAAAGAGTATAGAAGCAGAGGCCGATTTCAGCAGCATCTCCACGAGAATCTATCCAAAAAAGGAACACCTTGAAGCTGGCTGCAAAAGCAGAGCATAGGAGGAAAGCAGTACCCGCATGCTACGAATGTGATACCTGGATGGTGCCCAGGAAAGGAATTCTGGCAGAATTCAGAAAGAGCATAGAAGCAGAGCCCGTCTCCACCAGCACCTCCACGAGAGTCTATCCACAAAAGGAACACCTTGTAGCTGCCTGCGTATGCACAGCTTAGGAGCAAACTAGTACCCGCATTCTACGAATGTGATATCTGGATGGTGCAAAGGAAAGGAATTCTGACAGCCTTCTCAAAGGGCATAGAAGCATAGGGTGACTTCAGCAGCATCTCCATGAGAGTCTATCCACAAAAGGAACACCTTGTAGCTGCCTGCGTATGCACAGCTTAGGAGAAAACTACTACCCGCATTCTACGAATGTGATATCTAGATGGTGCACAGGAAAGGAAATCTGACAGCCTTCTCAAAGAGCATAGAAGCAGAGTCTGATTTCAGCAGCATCTCCACGAGAGTTTATCCACAAAAGGAACATCTTGAAGCTGGCTGCGAATGCAGGGCTTAGGAGGAAAGCGGTACCCGCATGCTACGAATTTGATATCTGGATGGTGCCCAGGAAAGGAATTCTGGAAGAATTCTCAAAGAGTATAGAAGCAGAGGCCGATTTCAGCAGCATCTCCACGAGAATCTATCCAAAAAAGGAACACCTTGAAGCTGGCTGCAAAAGCAGAGCATAGGAGGAAAGCAGTACCCGCATGCTACGAATGTGATACCTGGATGGTGCCCAGGAAAGGAATTCTGGCAGAATTCAGAAAGAGCATAGAAGCAGACCCCGTCTCCACCAGCACCTCCACGAGAGTCTATCCACAAAAGGAACACCTTGTAGCTGCCTGCGTATGCACAGCTTAGGAGCAAACTAGTACCCGCATTCTACGAATGTGATATCTGGATGGTGCACAGGAAAGGAAATCTGACAGTCTTCTCAAAGAGCATAGAAGCAGAGGCTGACTTCAGCAGCATCTCCACGAGAGTCTATCCACAAAAGGAACACCTTTAAGCTGCCTGCGAATGCAGAGCCTAGGAGGAAAGCAGTACCCGCATGCTACGAACGTTATATCTAGATGGTGCCCAGGAATGGAATTCTGGTAGAATTCTGAAAGAGCATAGAAGCAGAGGCCGTCTCCAGCAGCACTTCCACGAGAGTCTATCCACAAAACGAACTCCTTGAAGCTGGCTGCGAATGCAGAGCTTAGTGGCAAACTAGTACCCGAATTGTACGAATGTGATATCTGGATGGTGCACAGGAAAGGAATTCTGACAGCCTTCTCAAAGAGCATAGAAGCAGAGGCTGACTTCAGCAACACCTCCACGAGAGTCTATGCACTAAAGGAACACCGAGAAGCTGGCTGCAAATGCAGAGCTTAGGAGGAAAGCAGTACCCGCATGCTACGAATTTGATATGTGGATGGTGCCCAGGAAAGGAAATCTGACAGCCTTCTCAAAGAGCATAGAAGCAGAGGCCGACTTCAGCAGCATCTCCACGGGAGTCTATTCAAAAAAGGAACACCTTGTAGCTGCCTGCGTATGCACAGCTTAGGAGCAAACTACTACCCGCATTCTACGAATGTGATATCTGGTTGGACACAGGAAAGGAAATCTGACAGCCTTCTCAAAGTGCATAGAAGCAGAGGCTGACTTCAGCAGCATCTCCACGAGAGTCTATCGAAAAAAGGAACACCTTGAAGCTGGCTGCGAATACAGGGCTTAAGAGGAAAGCAGTACCTGCATGCTACGAATGTGATATCTGGATGGTGCCCAGGAAAGGAATTCTGGCAGAATTCTGAAAGAGCATAGAAGCAGAGCCCGTCTCCACCAGCATCTCCACGAGAGTCTATCCACAAAAGGAACACCTTGTAGCTGCCTGCTAATGCACAGCTTAGGAGCAAACTGGTACCTGCATGCTACGAATGTTATATCTAGATGGTGCTCAGGAATAGAATTCTGGCAGAATTCTGAAAGGGCATAGAAGCACAGGCTGTCTCCAGCAGCACCTCCACGAGAGTCTATCCACAAAAGGAACACCTTGAAGCTGGCTGCGAATGCAGAGCTTATGAGGAAAACAGTACCCGCATGCTACGAATGTGATATCTGGATGGTGCCCCGGAAAGGAATTCTTGCAGAATTCTGAAAGAGCATAGAAGCAGAGCCCGTCTGCAGCAGCATCTCCACGAGAGTCTATCCACAAAAGGAACACCTTTTTGCTGCCTGCGAATGCACAGCTAAGGTGAAAGCAGTACCTGCATGCTACGAATGTGATATCTGGATGTTGCCCAGGAATGGAATTCTGGCAGAATTCTGAAAGAGAATAGAAGCACAGGCCCTTTCCAGCAGCACCTCCACGAGAGTCTATCCACAAAAGGAACACCTTGAAGCTGGCTGCGAATGCAGATTTTAGGAGGAAAGCAGTCCCAGCATGTTACGAATGTGATATCTGGATGGTGCCCCGGAAAGGAAATCTGACAGCCTTCTCAAAGAGCATAGAAGCAGAGGCTGACTTCAGCAGCATCTCCACGAGAGTCTATCCAAAAAAGGAACACCTTGAAGCTGGCTGCAAAAGTAGAGCATAGGAGGAAAGCAGGACCCGCATGCTACGAATGTGATATCTGGATGGTGCCCAGGAAAGGAATTCTGGCAGAATTCAGAAAGAGCATAGAAGCAGACCCCGTCTCCACCAGCATCTCCACGAGAGTCTATCCACAAAAGGAACACCTTGTAGCTGCCTGCTAATGCACAGCTTAGGAGCAAACTGCTACCCGCATTCTACGAATGTGATCTCTGGATGGTTCACGGGAATGGAATTCTGACAGCCTTCTCAAAGTGCATACAAGCAGGGCTGACTTCAGCAGCATCTCCACGAGAGACTATCCACAAAAGGAACACCTTGAAGCTGGCTGCGAATGCAGAGCATAGGAGGAAAGCAGTACCCGCATGCTACGAATGTGATATCTGGATGGTGCACAGGATAGGAATTCTGACAGCCTTCTAAAAGAGCATGGAAGCAGAGGCTGACTTCAGCAGCATCTCCACGAGAGCCTATCCAAAAAAGGAACACCTTGAAGCTGGCTGTGTATACAGAGCTTAGGAGGAAAGCAGTACCCGCATGCTACGAATGTGATATCTGGATGGTGCCCAGGAAAGGAATTCTGGCAGAATTCAGAAAGAGCATAGAAGCAGAGCCCGTCTCCACCAGCATCTCTACGAGAGTCTATCCACAAAAGGAACACCTTGTAGCTGCCTGCTAATGCACAGCTTAGGAGCAAACTGGTACCCGCATTCTACGAAGGTGATCTCTGGATGGTGCCCAGAAAAGGAATTCTAGAAGGATTCTCAAAGAGTATAGAAGCAGAGGCCGATTTCAGCAGCATCTCCACGAGAATCTATCCAAAAAAGGAAAACCTTGAAGCTGGCTGCAAAAGCAGAGCATAGGAGGAAAGCAGTACCCGCATGCTACGAATGTGATACCTGGATGGTGCCCAGGAAAGGAATTCTGGCAGAATTCAGAAAGAGCATAGAAGCAGAGCCCGTCTCCACCAGCATCTCCACGAGAGTCTATCCACAAAAGGAACACCTTGTAGCTGCCTGCTAATGCACAGCTTAGAAGCAAACTGGTACCCGCATTCTACGAATGTGATCTCTGGATGGTGCACAGGAAAGGAATTCTGACAGCATTCTCAAAGTGCACAGAAGCAGAGGCTGACTTCAGCAGCATCTCCACGAGAGTCTATCCACAAAAGGAACACCTTTAAGCTGCCTGCCAATGCAGAGCCTAGGAGGAAAGCAGTACCCGCATGCTACGAATGTTATATCTAGATGGTGGCCAGGAATGGAATTCTGGCAGAATTCTGAAAGAGCATAGAAGCACAGGCCGTCTCCAGCAGCACCTCCACGAGAGTCTATCCACAAAAGGAACTCCTTGAAGCTGGCTGCGAATGCAGAGCTTAGCAGGAAAGCAGTACCCGCATGCTACGAATTTGATATCTGGATGATGCACAGGAAAGGAATTCTGACAGCCTTCTCAAAGAGCATAGAAGCAGAGGGTGACTTCAGCAGCATCTCCACGAGAGTCTATCCACAAAAGGAACACCTTGTAGCTGCCTGCGAATGCACAGCTTAGGAGAAAACAACTACCCGCATTCTACGAATGTGATATCTGGATGGTGCCCAGGAAAGGAAATCTGACAGCCTTCTCAAAGAGCATAGAAGCAGAGGATGACTTCAGCAGCATCTCCACGAGAGTCTATCCACAAAAGGAACACCTTGAAGCTGGCTGCGAATACAGAGCTTAGGAGGAAAGCAGTACCCGCATGCTACGAATGTGATATCTGGATGTTGCCCAGGAAAGGAATTCTGGCAGAATTCTGAAAGACCATAGAAGCAGAGCCCGTCTCCAGCAGCAGCTCCACGAGTGTCTATCCACAAAGGAACACGTTGTAGCTGCCTGCGAATGCACAGTTTAGGAGGAAAGCAGTACCTGCATGCTACGAATGTGATATCTGGATGGTGCACAGGAAAGGAATTCTGACAGCCTTCTCAAAGAACATTGAAGCAGAGGCTGACTTCAGTAGCATCTTCACGAGAGTCTATCCACAAAAGGAATACCTTGAAGCTGGCTGCGAAGGCAGAGCTTAGGAGGAAAGCAGTACCCGCATGCTACGAATGTGATATCTGGATGGTGCCCAGGAAAGGAATTCTGGCAGAATTCAGAAAGATCATAGAAGCCGATCCCGTCTCCACCAGCATCTCCACGAGAGTCTATCCACAAAAGGAACATCTTGAAGCTGGCTGCGAATGCAGAGCTTAGTAGGAAAGCAGTAACCGCATGCTACGAATGTTATATCTAGATGGTGGCCAGGAATGGAATTCTGGCAGAATTCTGAAAGAGCATAGAAGCACAGGCCGTCTCCAGGAGCACCTCCATGAGAGTCTATCCACAAAAGGAACTCCTTGAAGCTGGCTGCGAATGCAGAGCTTAGGAGGAAAGCACTACCCGCATGCTACGAATTTGATATCTGGATGGTGCCCAGGAAAGGAATTCTGGAAGAATTCTCAAAGAGAATAGAAGCAGCGGCCGATTTCAGCAGCATCTCCACGAGAGTCTATCCAAAAAAGGAACACCTTGAAGCTGGCTGCAAAAGCAGAGCATAGGAGGAAAGCAGTAGCCGCATGCTACGAATGTGATATCTGGATGGTGCACAGGAAAGGAATACTGACAGCCTTCTCAAAGAGCATAGGAGCAGAGGGTGACTTCAGCAGCATCTCCACGATAGTCTATCCACAAAAGGAACACCTTGTAGCTGCCTGCATATGCACAGCTTAGGAGCAAACTAGTACCCACATTCTACGAATGGGATACCTGGATGGTGCACAGGAAAGGAATTCTGACAGCCTTCTCAAAGAGCATAGAAGCAGAGGCGAACTTCAGCAGCATGTCCCGAAGAGTCTATACACAAAAGGAACACCTAGAAGCTGGCTGAAAATGCAGAGCTTAGGAGGAAAGCAGTACCCGCATGCTACGAATTTGATATCTGGATGGTGCCCAGGAAAGGAATTCTGGCAGAATTCTCAAAGAGCATAGAGGCAGAGGCCGACTTCAGCAGCATCTCCACGAGATTCTATCCACAAAAGGAACACCTTGTAGCTGCCTGCGAATGCAGAGCATAGGAGGAAAGCAGTACCTGCATGCTACGAATGTGATATCTGGATGGTGCACAGGAAAGGAAATCTGACAGTCTTCTCAAAGAGCATAGAAGCAGAGGCTGACTTCAGCAGCATCTCCACGAGAGTCTATCCACAAAAGGAACACCTTGAAGCTGGCTGCGAATGCAGAGCATAGGAAGAAAGCAGTACCTGCATGCTACGAATGTGATATCTGGATGGTGCACAGGATAGGAATTCTGACAGCCTTCTCAAAGAGCATGGAAGCAGAGGCCGACTTCAGCAGCATCTCCACGAGAGCCTATCCAAAAAAGGAACACCTTGAAGCTGGCTGTGTATACAGAGCTTAGGAGGAAAGCAGTACCCGCATGCTACGAATGTGATATCTCGATGGTGCCCAGGAAAGGAATTCTGGAAGAATTCTCAAAGAGTATAGAAGCAGAGGCCGATTTCAGCAGCATCTCCACGAGAATCTATCCAAAAAAGGAACACCTTGAAGCTGGCTGCAAAAGCAGAGCATAGGAGGAAAGCAGTACCCGCATGCTACGAATGTGATACCTGGATGGTGCCCAGGAAAGGAATTCTGGCAGAATTCAGAAAGAGCATAGAAGCAGAGCCCGTCTCCACCAGCACCTCCACGAGAGTCTATCCACAAAAGGAACACCTTGTAGCTGCCTGCGTATGCACAGCTTAGGAGCAAACTAGTACCCGCATTCTACGAATGTGATATCTGGATGGTGCAAAGGAAAGGAATTCTGACAGCCTTCTCAAAGGGCATAGAAGCATAGGGTGACTTCAGCAGCATCTCCATGAGAGTCTATCCACAAAAGGAACACCTTGTAGCTGCCTGCGTATGCACAGCTTAGGAGAAAACTACTACCCGCATTCTACGAATGTGATATCTAGATGGTGCACAGGAAAGGAAATCTGACAGCCTTCTCAAAGAGCATAGAAGCAGAGTCTGATTTCAGCAGCATCTCCACGAGAGTTTATCCACAAAAGGAACATCTTGAAGCTGGCTGCGAATGCAGGGCTTAGGAGGAAAGCGGTACCCGCATGCTACGAATTTGATATCTGGATGGTGCCCAGGAAAGGAATTCTGGAAGAATTCTCAAAGAGTATAGAAGCAGAGGCCGATTTCAGCAGCATCTCCACGAGAATCTATCCAAAAAAGGAACACCTTGAAGCTGGCTGCAAAAGCAGAGCATAGGAGGAAAGCAGTACCCGCATGCTACGAATGTGATACCTGGATGGTGCCCAGGAAAGGAATTGTGGTAGAATTCAGAAAGAGCATAGAAGCAGAGCCCGTCTCCACCAGCACCTCCACGAGAGTCTATCCACAAAAGGAACACCTTGTAGCTGCCTGCGTATGCACAGCTTAGGAGCAAACTAGTACCCGCATTCTACGAATGTGATATCTGGATGGTGCACAGGAAAGGAAATCTGACAGTCTTCTCATAGAGCATAGAAGCAGAGGCTGACTTCAGCAGCATCTCCACGAGAGTCTATCCACAAAAGGAACACCTTTAAGCTGCCTGCGAATGCAGAGCCTAGGAGGAAAGCAGTACCCGCATGCTACGAACGTTATATCTAGATGGTGCCCAGGAATGGAATTCTGGTAGAATTCTGAAAGAGCATAGAAGCAGAGGCCGTCTCCAGCAGCACTTCCACGAGAGTCTATCCACAAAACGAACTCCTTGAAGCTGGCTGCGAATGCAGAGCTTAGTGGCAAACTAGTACCCGAATTGTACGAATGTGATATCTGGATGGTGCACAGGAAAGGAATTCTGACAGCCTTCTCAAAGAGCATAGAAGCAGAGGCTGACTTCAGCAACACCTCCACGAGAGTCTATGCACTAAAGGAACACCGAGAAGCTGGCTGCAAATGCAGAGCTTAGGAGGAAAGCAGTACCCGCATGCTACGAATTTGATATGTGGATGGTGCCCAGGAAAGGAAATCTGACAGCCTTCTCAAAGAGCATAGAAGCAGAGGCCGACTTCAGCAGCATCTCCACGGGAGTCTATTCAAAAAAGGAACACCTTGTAGCTGCCTGCGTATGCACAGCTTAGGAGCAAACTACTACCCGCATTCTACGAATGTGATATCTGGTTGGACACAGGAAAGGAAATCTGACAGCCTTCTCAAAGTGCATAGAAGCAGAGGCTGACTTCAGCAGCATCTCCACGAGAGTCTATCGAAAAAAGGAACACCTTGAAGCTGGCTGCGAATACAGGGCTTAAGAGGAAAGCAGTACCTGCATGCTACGAATGTGATATCTGGATGGTGCCCAGGAAAGGAATTCTGGCAGAATTCTGAAAGAGCATAGAAGCAGAGCCCGTCTCCACCAGCATCTCCACGAGAGTCTATCCACAAAAGGAACACCTTGTAGCTGCCTGCTAATGCACAGCTTAGGAGCAAACTGGTACCTGCATGCTACGAATGTTATATCTAGATGGTGCTCAGGAATAGAATTCTGGCAGAATTCTGAAAGGGCATAGAAGCACAGGCTGTCTCCAGCAGCACCTCCACGAGAGTCTATCCACAAAAGGAACACCTTGAAGCTGGCTGCGAATGCAGAGCTTATGAGGAAAACAGTACCCGCATGCTACGAATGTGATATCTGGATGGTGCCCCGGAAAGGAATTCTTGCAGAATTCTGAAAGAGCATAGAAGCAGAGCCCGTCTGCAGCAGCATCTCCACGAGAGTCTATCCACAAAAGGAACACCTTTTTGCTGCCTGCGAATGCACAGCTAAGGTGAAAGCAGTACCTGCATGCTACGAATGTGATATCTGGATGTTGCCCAGGAATGGAATTCTGGCAGAATTCTGAAAGAGAATAGAAGCACAGGCCCTTTCCAGCAGCACCTCCACGAGAGTCTATCCACAAAAGGAACACCTTGAAGCTGGCTGCGAATGCAGATTTTAGGAGGAAAGCAGTCCCAGCATGTTACGAATGTGATATCTGGATGGTGCCCCGGAAAGGAAATCTGACAGCCTTCTCAAAGAGCATAGAAGCAGAGGCTGACTTCAGCAGCATCTCCACGAGAGTCTATCCAAAAAAGGAACACCTTGAAGCTGGCTGCAAAAGTAGAGCATAGGAGGAAAGCAGGACCCGCATGCTACGAATGTGATATCTGGATGGTGCCCAGGAAAGGAATTCTGGCAGAATTCAGAAAGAGCATAGAAGCAGACCCCGTCTCCACCAGCATCTCCACGAGAGTCTATCCACAAAAGGAACACCTTGTAGCTGCCTGCTAATGCACAGCTTAGGAGCAAACTGCTACCCGCATTCTACGAATGTGATCTCTGGATGGTTCACGGGAATGGAATTTTGACAGCCTTCTCAAAGTGCATACAAGCAGGGCTGACTTCAGCAGCATCTCCACGAGAGACTATCCACAAAAGGAACACCTTGAAGCTGGCTGCGAATGCAGAGCATAGGAGGAAAGCAGTACCCGCATGCTATGAATGTGATATCTGGATGGTGCACAGGATAGGAATTCTGACAGCCTTCTAAAAGAGCATGGAAGCAGAGGCTGACTTCAGCAGCATCTCCACGAGAGCCTATCCAAAAAAGGAACACCTTGAAGCTGGCTGTGTATACAGAGCTTAGGAGGAAAGCAGTACCCGCATGCTACGAATGTGATATCTGGATGGTGCCCAGGAAAGGAATTCTGGCAGAATTCAGAAAGAGCATAGAAGCAGAGCCCGTCTCCACCAGCATCTCTACGAGAGTCTATCCACAAAAGGAACACCTTGTAGCTGCCTGCTAATGCACAGCTTAGGAGCAAACTGGTACCCGCATTCTACGAAGGTGATCTCTGGATGGTGCCCAGAAAAGGAATTCTAGAAGGATTCTCAAAGAGTATAGAAGCAGAGGCCGATTTCAGCAGCATCTCCACGAGAATCTATCCAAAAAAGGAAAACCTTGAAGCTGGCTGCAAAAGCAGAGCATAGGAGGAAAGCAGTACCCGCATGCTACGAATGTGATACCTGGATGGTGCCCAGGAAAGGAATTCTGGCAGAATTCAGAAAGAGCATAGAAGCAGAGCCCGTCTCCACCAGCATCTCCACGAGAGTCTATCCACAAAATGAACACCTTGTAGCTGCCTGCTAATGCACAGCTTAGAAGCAAACTGGTACCCGCATTCTACGAATGTGATCTCTGGATGGTGCACAGGAAAGGAATTCTGACAGCATTCTCAAAGTGCACAGAAGCAGAGGCTGACTTCAGCAGCATCTCCACGAGAGTCTATCCACAAAAGGAACACCTTTAAGCTGCCTGCCAATGCAGAGCCTAGGAGGAAAGCAGTACCCGCATGCTACGAATGTTATATCTAGATGGTGGCCAGGAATGGAATTCTGGCAGAATTCTGAAAGAGCATAGAAGCACAGGCCGTCTCCAGCAGCACCTCCACGAGAGTCTATCCACAAAAGGAACTCCTTGAAGCTGGCTGCGAATGCAGAGCTTAGCAGGAAAGCAGTACCCGCATGCTACGAATTTGATATCTGGATGATGCACAGGAAAGGAATTCTGACAGCCTTCTCAAAGAGCATAGAAGCAGAGGGTGACTTCAGCAGCATCTCCACGAGAGTCTATCCACAAAAGGAACACCTTGTAGCTGCCTGCGAATGCACAGCTTAGGAGAAAACAACTACCCGCATTCTACGAATGTGATATCTGGATGGTGCCCAGGAAAGGAAATCTGACAGCCTTCTCAAAGAGCATAGAAGCAGAGGATGACTTCAGCAGCATCTCCACGAGAGTCTATCCACAAAAGGAACACCTTGAAGCTGGCTGCGAATACAGAGCTTAGGAGGAAAGCAGTACCCGCATGCTACGAATGTGATATCTGGATGTTGCCCAGGAAAGGAATTCTGGCAGAATTCTGAAAGACCATAGAAGCAGAGCCCGTCTCCAGCAGCAGCTCCACGAGTGTCTATCCACAAAGGAACACGTTGTAGCTGCCTGCGAATGCACAGTTTAGGAGGAAAGCAGTACCTGCATGCTACGAATGTGATATCTGGATGGTGCACAGGAAAGGAATTCTGACAGCCTTCTCAAAGAACATTGAAGCAGAGGCTGACTTCAGTAGCATCTTCACGAGAGTCTATCCACAAAAGGAATACCTTGAAGCTGGCTGCGAAGGCAGAGCTTAGGAGGAAAGCAGTACCCGCATGCTACGAATGTGATATCTGGATGGTGCCCAGGAAAGGAATTCTGGCAGAATTCAGAAAGATCATAGAAGCCGATCCCGTCTCCACCAGCATCTCCACGAGAGTCTATCCACAAAAGGAACATCTTGAAGCTGGCTGCGAATGCAGAGCTTAGTAGGAAAGCAGTAACCGCATGCTACGAATGTTATATCTAGATGGTGGCCAGGAATGGAATTCTGGCAGAATTCTGAAAGAGCATAGAAGCACAGGCCGTCTCCAGGAGCACCTCCATGAGAGTCTATCCACAAAAGGAACTCCTTGAAGCTGGCTGCGAATGCAGAGCTTAGGAGGAAAGCACTACCCGCATGCTACGAATTTGATATCTGGATGGTGCCCAGGAAAGGAATTCTGGAAGAATTCTCAAAGAGAATAGAAGCAGCGGCCGATTTCAGCAGCATCTCCACGAGAGTCTATCCAAAAAAGGAACACCTTGAAGCTGGCTGCAAAAGCAGAGCATAGGAGGAAAGCAGTAGCCGCATGCTACGAATGTGATATCTGGATGGTGCACAGGAAAGGAATACTGACAGCCTTCTCAAAGAGCATAGGAGCAGAGGGTGACTTCAGCAGCATCTCCACGATAGTCTATCCACAAAAGGAACACCTTGTAGCTGCCTGCATATGCACAGCTTAGGAGCAAACTAGTACCCACATTCTACGAATGGGATACCTGGATGGTGCACAGGAAAGGAATTCTGACAGCCTTCTCAAAGAGCATAGAAGCAGAGGCGAACTTCAGCAGCATGTCCCGAAGAGTCTATACACAAAAGGAACACCTAGAAGCTGGCTGAAAATGCAGAGCTTAGGAGGAAAGCAGTACCCGCATGCTACGAATTTGATATCTGGATGGTGCCCAGGAAAGGAATTCTGGCAGAATTCTCAAAGAGCATAGAGGCAGAGGCCGACTTCAGCAGCATCTCCACGAGATTCTATCCACAAAAGGAACACCTTGTAGCTGCCTGCGAATGCAGAGCATAGGAGGAAAGCAGTACCTGCATGCTACGAATGTGATATCTGGATGGTGCACAGGAAAGGAAATCTGACAGTCTTCTCAAAGAGCATAGAAGCAGAGGCTGACTTCAGCAGCATCTCCACGAGAGTCTATCCACAAAAGGAACACCTTGAAGCTGGCTGCGAATGCAGAGCATAGGAAGAAAGCAGTACCTGCATGCTACGAATGTGATATCTGGATGGTGCACAGGATAGGAATTCTGACAGCCTTCTCAAAGAGCATGGAAGCAGAGGCCGACTTCAGCAGCATCTCCACGAGAGCCTATCCAAAAAAGGAACACCTTGAAGCTGGCTGTGTATACAGAGCTTAGGAGGAAAGCAGTACCCGCATGCTACGAATGTGATATCTCGATGGTGCCCAGGAAAGGAATTCTGGAAGAATTCTCAAAGAGTATAGAAGCAGAGGCCGATTTCAGCAGCATCTCCACGAGAATCTATCCAAAAAAGGAACACCTTGAAGCTGGCTGCAAAAGCAGAGCATAGGAGGAAAGCAGTACCCGCATGCTACGAATGTGATACCTGGATGGTGCCCAGGAAAGGAATTCTGGCAGAATTCAGAAAGAGCATAGAAGCAGAGCCCGTCTCCACCAGCACCTCCACGAGAGTCTATCCACAAAAGGAACACCTTGTAGCTGCCTGCGTATGCACAGCTTAGGAGCAAACTAGTACCCGCATTCTACGAATGTGATATCTGGATGGTGCAAAGGAAAGGAATTCTGACAGCCTTCTCAAAGGGCATAGAAGCATAGGGTGACTTCAGCAGCATCTCCATGAGAGTCTATCCACAAAAGGAACACCTTGTAGCTGCCTGCGTATGCACAGCTTAGGAGAAAACTACTACCCGCATTCTACGAATGTGATATCTAGATGGTGCACAGGAAAGGAAATCTGACAGCCTTCTCAAAGAGCATAGAAGCAGAGTCTGATTTCAGCAGCATCTCCACGAGAGTTTATCCACAAAAGGAACATCTTGAAGCTGGCTGCGAATGCAGGGCTTAGGAGGAAAGCGGTACCCGCATGCTACGAATTTGATATCTGGATGGTGCCCAGGAAAGGAATTCTGGAAGAATTCTCAAAGAGTATAGAAGCAGAGGCCGATTTCAGCAGCATCTCCACGAGAATCTATCCAAAAAAGGAACACCTTGAAGCTGGCTGCAAAAGCAGAGCATAGGAGGAAAGCAGTACCCGCATGCTACGAATGTGATACCTGGATGGTGCCCAGGAAAGGAATTGTGGTAGAATTCAGAAAGAGCATAGAAGCAGAGCCCGTCTCCACCAGCACCTCCACGAGAGTCTATCCACAAAAGGAACACCTTGTAGCTGCCTGCGTATGCACAGCTTAGGAGCAAACTAGTACCCGCATTCTACGAATGTGATATCTGGATGGTGCACAGGAAAGGAAATCTGACAGTCTTCTCATAGAGCATAGAAGCAGAGGCTGACTTCAGCAGCATCTCCACGAGAGTCTATCCACAAAAGGAACACCTTTAAGCTGCCTGCGAATGCAGAGCCTAGGAGGAAAGCAGTACCCGCATGCTACGAACGTTATATCTAGATGGTGCCCAGGAATGGAATTCTGGTAGAATTCTGAAAGAGCATAGAAGCAGAGGCCGTCTCCAGCAGCACTTCCACGAGAGTCTATCCACAAAACGAACTCCTTGAAGCTGGCTGCGAATGCAGAGCTTAGTGGCAAACTAGTACCCGAATTGTACGAATGTGATATCTGGATGGTGCACAGGAAAGGAATTCTGACAGCCTTCTCAAAGAGCATAGAAGCAGAGGCTGACTTCAGCAACACCTCCACGAGAGTCTATGCACTAAAGGAACACCGAGAAGCTGGCTGCAAATGCAGAGCTTAGGAGGAAAGCAGTACCCGCATGCTACGAATTTGATATGTGGATGGTGCCCAGGAAAGGAAATCTGACAGCCTTCTCAAAGAGCATAGAAGCAGAGGCCGACTTCAGCAGCATCTCCACGGGAGTCTATTCAAAAAAGGAACACCTTGTAGCTGCCTGCGTATGCACAGCTTAGGAGCAAACTACTACCCGCATTCTACGAATGTGATATCTGGTTGGACACAGGAAAGGAAATCTGACAGCCTTCTCAAAGTGCATAGAAGCAGAGGCTGACTTCAGCAGCATCTCCACGAGAGTCTATCGAAAAAAGGAACACCTTGAAGCTGGCTGCGAATACAGGGCTTAAGAGGAAAGCAGTACCTGCATGCTACGAATGTGATATCTGGATGGTGCCCAGGAAAGGAATTCTGGCAGAATTCTGAAAGAGCATAGAAGCAGAGCCCGTCTCCACCAGCATCTCCACGAGAGTCTATCCACAAAAGGAACACCTTGTAGCTGCCTGCTAATGCACAGCTTAGGAGCAAACTGGTACCTGCATGCTACGAATGTTATATCTAGATGGTGCTCAGGAATAGAATTCTGGCAGAATTCTGAAAGGGCATAGAAGCACAGGCTGTCTCCAGCAGCACCTCCACGAGAGTCTATCCACAAAAGGAACACCTTGAAGCTGGCTGCGAATGCAGAGCTTATGAGGAAAACAGTACCCGCATGCTACGAATGTGATATCTGGATGGTGCCCCGGAAAGGAATTCTTGCAGATTTCTGAAAGAGCATAGAAGCAGAGCCCGTCTGCAGCAGCATCTCCACGAGAGTCTATCCACAAAAGGAACACCTTTTTGCTGCCTGCGAATGCACAGCTAAGGTGAAAGCAGTACCTGCATGCTACGAATGTGATATCTGGATGTTGCCCAGGAATGGAATTCTGGCAGAATTCTGAAAGAGAATAGAAGCACAGGCCCTTTCCAGCAGCACCTCCACGAGAGTCTATCCACAAAAGGAACACCTTGAAGCTGGCTGCGAATGCAGATTTTAGGAGGAAAGCAGTCCCAGCATGTTACGAATGTGATATCTGGATGGTGCCCCGGAAAGGAAATCTGACAGCCTTCTCAAAGAGCATAGAAGCAGAGGCTGACTTCAGCAGCATCTCCACGAGAGTCTATCCAAAAAAGGAACACCTTGAAGCTGGCTGCAAAAGTAGAGCATAGGAGGAAAGCAGGACCCGCATGCTACGAATGTGATATCTGGATGGTGCCCAGGAAAGGAATTCTGGCAGAATTCAGAAAGAGCATAGAAGCAGACCCCGTCTCCACCAGCATCTCCACGAGAGTCTATCCACAAAAGGAACACCTTGTAGCTGCCTGCTAATGCACAGCTTAGGAGCAAACTGCTACCCGCATTCTACGAATGTGATCTCTGGATGGTTCACGGGAATGGAATTCTGACAGCCTTCTCAAAGTGCATACAAGCAGGGCTGACTTCAGCAGCATCTCCACGAGAGACTATCCACAAAAGGAACACCTTGAAGCTGGCTGCGAATGCAGAGCATAGGAGGAAAGCAGTACCCGCATGCTATGAATGTGATATCTGGATGGTGCACAGGATAGGAATTCTGACAGCCTTCTAAAAGAGCATGGAAGCAGAGGCTGACTTCAGCAGCATCTCCACGAGAGCCTATCCAAAAAAGGAACACCTTGAAGCTGGCTGTGTATACAGAGCTTAGGAGGAAAGCAGTACCCGCATGCTACGAATGTGATATCTGGATGGTGCCCAGGAAAGGAATTCTGGCAGAATTCAGAAAGAGCATAGAAGCAGAGCCCGTCTCCACCAGCATCTCTACGAGAGTCTATCCACAAAAGGAACACCTTGTAGCTGCCTGCTAATGCACAGCTTAGGAGCAAACTGGTACCCGCATTCTACGAAGGTGATCTCTGGATGGTGCCCAGAAAAGGAATTCTAGAAGGATTCTCAAAGAGTATAGAAGCAGAGGCCGATTTCAGCAGCATCTCCACGAGAATCTATCCAAAAAAGGAAAACCTTGAAGCTGGCTGCAAAAGCAGAGCATAGGAGGAAAGCAGTACCCGCATGCTACGAATGTGATACCTGGATGGTGCCCAGGAAAGGAATTCTGGCAGAATTCAGAAAGAGCATAGAAGCAGAGCCCGTCTCCACCAGCATCTCCACGAGAGTCTATCCACAAAAGGAACACCTTGTAGCTGCCTGCTAATGCACAGCTTAGAAGCAAACTGGTACCCGCATTCTACGAATGTGATCTCTGGATGGTGCACAGGAAAGGAATTCTGACAGCATTCTCAAAGTGCACAGAAGCAGAGGCTGACTTCAGCAGCATCTCCACGAGAGTCTATCCACAAAAGGAACACCTTTAAGCTGCCTGCCAATGCAGAGCCTAGGAGGAAAGCAGTACCCGCATGCTACGAATGTTATATCTAGATGGTGGCCAGGAATGGAATTCTGGCAGAATTCTGAAAGAGCATAGAAGCACAGGCCGTCTCCAGCAGCACCTCCACGAGAGTCTATCCACAAAAGGAACTCCTTGAAGCTGGCTGCGAATGCAGAACTTAGCAGGAAAGCAGTACCCGCATGCTACGAATTTGATATCTGGATGATGCACAGGAAAGGAATTCTGACAGCCTTCTCAAAGAGCATAGAAGCAGAGGGTGACTTCAGCAGCATCTCCACGAGAGTCTATCCACAAAAGGAACACCTTGTAGCTGCCTGCGAATGCACAGCTTAGGAGAAAACAACTACCCGCATTCTACGAATGTGATATCTGGATGGTGCCCAGGAAAGGAAATCTGACAGCCTTCTCAAAGAGCATAGAAGCAGAGGATGACTTCAGCAGCATCTCCACGAGAGTCTATCCACAAAAGGAACACCTTGAAGCTGGCTGCGAATACAGAGCTTAGGAGGAAAGCAGTACCCGCATGCTACGAATGTGATATCTGGATGTTGCCCAGGAAAGGAATTCTGGCAGAATTCTGAAAGACCATAGAAGCAGAGCCCGTCTCCAGCAGCAGCTCCACGAGTGTCTATCCACAAAGGAACACGTTGTAGCTGCCTGCGAATGCACAGTTTAGGAGGAAAGCAGTACCTGCATGCTACGAATGTGATATCTGGATGGTGCACAGGAAAGGAATTCTGACAGCCTTCTCAAAGAACATTGAAGCAGAGGCTGACTTCAGTAGCATCTTCACGAGAGTCTATCCACAAAAGGAATACCTTGAAGCTGGCTGCGAAGGCAGAGCTTAGGAGGAAAGCAGTACCCGCATGCTACGAATGTGATATCTGGATGGTGCCCAGGAAAGGAATTCTGGCAGAATTCAGAAAGATCATAGAAGCCGATCCCGTCTCCACCAGCATCTCCACGAGAGTCTATCCACAAAAGGAACATCTTGAAGCTGGCTGCGAATGCAGAGCTTAGTAGGAAAGCAGTAACCGCATGCTACGAATGTTATATCTAGATGGTGGCCAGGA
The DNA here is from genome assembly GCF_026419965.1 of Kogia breviceps. Lineage (NCBI taxonomy): Eukaryota > Metazoa > Chordata > Mammalia > Artiodactyla > Physeteridae > Kogia > Kogia breviceps. Next base: position 18,383,757 of record NC_081322.1, read on the forward strand.
ATGGAATTCTGGCAGAATTCTGAAAGAGCATAGAAGCACAGGCCGTCTCCAGGAGCACCTCCATGAGAGTCTATCCACAAAAGGAACTCCTTGAAGCTGGCTGCGAATGCAGAGCTTAGGAGGAAAGCAGTACCCGCATGCTACGAATTTGATATCTGGATGGTGCCCAGGAAAGGAATTCTGGAAGAATTCTCAAAGAGAATAGAAGCAGCGGCCGATTTCAGCAGCATCTCCACGAGAGTCTATCCAAAAAAGGAACACCTTGAAGCTGGCTGCAAAAGCAGAGCATAGGAGGAAAGCAGTAGCCGCATGCTACGAATGTGATATCTGGATGGTGCACAGGAAAGGAATACTGACAGCCTTCTCAAAGAGCATAGGAGCAGAGGGTGACTTCAGCAGCATCTCCACGATAGTCTATCCACAAAAGGAACACCTTGTAGCTGCCTGCATATGCACAGCTTAGGAGCAAACTAGTACCCACATTCTACGAATGGGATACCTGGATGGTGCACAGGAAAGGAATTCTGACAGCCTTCTCAAAGAGCATAGAAGCAGAGGCGAACTTCAGCAGCATGTCCCGAAGAGTCTATACACAAAAGGAACACCTAGAAGCTGGCTGAAAATGCAGAGCTTAGGAGGAAAGCAGTACCCGCATGCTACGAATTTGATATCTGGATGGTGCCCAGGAAAGGAATTCTGGCAGAATTCTCAAAGAGCATAGAGGCAGAGGCCGACTTCAGCAGCATCTCCACGAGATTCTATCCACAAAAGGAACACCTTGTAGCTGCCTGCGAATGCAGAGCATAGGAGGAAAGCAGTACCTGCATGCTACGAATGTGATATCTGGATGGTGCACAGGAAAGGAAATCTGACAGTCTTCTCAAAGAGCATAGAAGCAGAGGCTGACTTCAGCAGCATCTCCACGAGAGTCTATCCACAAAAGGAACACCTTGAAGCTGGCTGCGAATGCAGAGCATAGGAAGAAAGCAGTACCTGCATGCTACGAATGTGATATCTGGATGGTGCACAGGATAGGAATTCTGACAGCCTTCTCAAAGAGCATGGAAGCAGAGGCCGACTTCAGCAGCATCTCCACGAGAGCCTATCCAAAAAAGGAACACCTTGAAGCTGGCTGTGTATACAGAGCTTAGGAGGAAAGCAGTACCCGCATGCTACGAATGTGATATCTCGATGGTGCCCAGGAAAGGAATTCTGGAAGAATTCTCAAAGAGTATAGAAGCAGAGGCCGATTTCAGCAGCATCTCCACGAGAATCTATCCAAAAAAGGAACACCTTGAAGCTGGCTGCAAAAGCAGAGCATAGGAGGAAAGCAGTACCCGCATGCTACGAATGTGATACCTGGATGGTGCCCAGGAAAGGAATTCTGGCAGAATTCAGAAAGAGCATAGAAGCAGAGCCCGTCTCCACCAGCACCTCCACGAGAGTCTATCCACAAAAGGAACACCTTGTAGCTGCCTGCGTATGCACAGCTTAGGAGCAAACTAGTACCCGCATTCTACGAATGTGATATCTGGATGGTGCAAAGGAAAGGAATTCTGACAGCCTTCTCAAAGGGCATAGAAGCATAGGGTGACTTCAGCAGCATCTCCATGAGAGTCTATCCACAAAAGGAACACCTTGTAGCTGCCTGCGTATGCACAGCTTAGGAGAAAACTACTACCCGCATTCTACGAATGTGATATCTAGATGGTGCACAGGAAAGGAAATCTGACAGCCTTCTCAAAGAGCATAGAAGCAGAGTCTGATTTCAGCAGCATCTCCACGAGAGTTTATCCACAAAAGGAACATCTTGAAGCTGGCTGCGAATGCAGGGCTTAGGAGGAAAGCGGTACCCGCATGCTACGAATTTGATATCTGGATGGTGCCCAGGAAAGGAATTCTGGAAGAATTCTCAAAGAGTATAGAAGCAGAGGCCGATTTCAGCAGCATCTCCACGAGAATCTATCCAAAAAAGGAACACCTTGAAGCTGGCTGCAAAAGCAGAGCATAGGAGGAAAGCAGTACCCGCATGCTACGAATGTGATACCTGGATGGTGCCCAGGAAAGGAATTGTGGTAGAATTCAGAAAGAGCATAGAAGCAGAGCCCGTCTCCACCAGCACCTCCACGAGAGTCTATCCACAAAAGGAACACCTTGTAGCTGCCTGCGTATGCACAGCTTAGGAGCAAACTAGTACCCGCATTCTACGAATGTGATATCTGGATGGTGCACAGGAAAGGAAATCTGACAGTCTTCTCAAAGAGCATAGAAGCAGAGGCTGACTTCAGCAGCATCTCCACGAGAGTCTATCCACAAAAGGAACACCTTTAAGCTGCCTGCGAATGCAGAGCCTAGGAGGAAAGCAGTACCCGCATGCTACGAACGTTATATCTAGATGGTGCCCAGGAATGGAATTCTGGTAGAATTCTGAAAGAGCATAGAAGCAGAGGCCGTCTCCAGCAGCACTTCCACGAGAGTCTATCCACAAAACGAACTCCTTGAAGCTGGCTGCGAATGCAGAGCTTAGTGGCAAACTAGTACCCGCATTGTACGAATGTGATATCTGGATGGTGCACAGGAAAGGAATTCTGACAGCCTTCTCAAAGAGCATAGAAGCAGAGGCTGACTTCAGCAACACCTCCACGAGAGTCTATGCACTAAAGGAACACCGAGAAGCTGGCTGCAAATGCAGAGCTTAGGAGGAAAGCAGTACCCGCATGCTACGAATTTGATATGTGGATGGTGCCCAGGAAAGGAAATCTGACAGCCTTCTCAAAGAGCATAGAAGCAGAGGCCGACTTCAGCAGCATCTCCACGGGAGTCTATTCAAAAAAGGAACACCTTGTAGCTGCCTGCGTATGCACAGCTTAGGAGCAAACTACTACCCGCATTCTACGAATGTGATATCTGCTTGGACACAGGAAAGGAAATCTGACAGCCTTCTCAAAGTGCATAGAAGCAGAGGCTGACTTCAGCAGCATCTCCACGAGAGTCTATCGAAAAAAGGAACACCTTGAAGCTGGCTGCGAATACAGGGCTTAAGAGGAAAGCAGTACCTGCATGCTACGAATGTGATATCTGGATGTTGCCCAGCAAAGGAATTCTGGCAGAATTCTGAAAGACAATAGAAGCAGAGCCCGTCTCCAGCAGCATCTCCACGAGAGTCTATCCACAAAAGGAACACCTTGTAGCTGCCTGCGTATGCACAGCTTAGGAGCAAAGTGGTAACCGCATTCTACGAATGTGATATCTGGATGGTGCACAGGAAAGGAATTCTGACAGCCTTCTCAAAGAGCATAGAAGCAGAGGCTGACTTCAGCAGCATCTCCAGAAGAGTCTATGCACAAAAGGAACACCTAGGAGCTGGCTGAAAATGCAGAGCTTAGAAGGAAAGCACTACCCGCATGCTACGAATTTGATATCTGGATGGTGCCCAGGAAAGGACTTCTGGCAGAATTCTCAAAGAGCATAGAAGCAGAGGCCGAATTCAGCAACATCTCAACGAGAGTCTATCCACAAAAGGAACACCTTGTAGCTGCCTGCGAATGCACAGCTTAGGAGCAAATTACTACCCGCATTCTACGAATGTGATATCTGGATGGTGCCCAGGAAAGGAAATCTGACAGCCTTCTCAAAGAGCATAGAAGCAGAGGATGACTTCAGCAGCATCTCCACGAGAGTCTATCCACAAAAGGAACACGTTGTAGCTGCCTGCGAATGCACAGTTTAGGAGGAAAGCAGTACCTGCATGCTACGAATGTGATATCTGGATGGTGCACAGGAAAGGAATTCTGACAGCCTTCTCAAAGAACATTGAAGCAGAGGCTGACTTCAGAAGCATCTTCACGAGAGTCTATCCACAAAAGGAATACCTTGAAGCTGGCTGCGAAGGCAGAGCTTAGGAGGAAAGCAGTACCCGCATGCTATGAATGTGATATCTGGATGGTGCCCAGGAAAGGAATTCTGGCAGAATTCAGAAAGATCATAGAAGCCGATCCCGTCTCCACCAGCATCTCCACGAGAGTCTATCCACAAAAGGAACATCTTGAAGCTGGCTGCGAATGCAGAGCTTAGTAGGAAAGCAGTAACCGCATGCTACGAATTTGATATCTGGATGGTGCCCAGGAAAGGAATTCTGGAAGAATTCTCAAAGAGTATAGAAGCAGAGGCCGAATTCAGCAGCATGTCCACGAGAGTCTATCCAAAAAAGGAACACCTTGAAGCTGGCTGCAAAAGCAGAGCATAGGAGGAAAGCAGGACCCGCATGCTACGAATGTGATATCTGGATGTTGCCCAGGAAAGGAATTCTGGCAGAATTCTGAAAGACCATAGAAGCAGAGCCCGTCTCCAGCAGCAGCTCCACGAGAGTCTATCCACAAAGGAACACGTTGTAGCTGCCTGCGAATGCACAGTTTAGGAGGAAAGCAGGACCTGCATGCTACGAATGTGATATCTGGATGGTGCACAGGAAAGGAATTCTGACAGCCTTCTCAAAGAACATTGAAGCAGAGGCTGACTTCAGTAGCATCTTCACGAGAGTCTATCCAAAAAAGGAATACCTTGAAGCTGGCCTCGAAGGCAGAGCTTAGGAGGAAAGCAGTACCCGCATGCTACGAATGTGATATCTGGATGGTGCCCAGGAAAGGAATTCTGGCAGAATTCAGAAAGATCATAGCAGCCGATCCCGTCTCCACCAGCATCTCCACGAGAGTCTATCCACAAAAGGAACATCTTGAAGCTGGCTGCGAATGCAGAGCTTAGTAGGAAAGCAGTAACCGCATTCTACGAATTTGATATCTGGATGGTGCCCAGGAAAGGAATTCTGGAAGAATTCTCAAAGAGTATAGAAGCAGAGGCCGAATTCAGCAGCATCTCCACGAGAGTCTATCCAAAAAAGGAACACCTTGAAGCTGGCTGCAAAAGCAGAGCATAGGAGGAAAGCAGTACCCGCATGCTACGAATGTGATACCTGGATGGTGCCCAGGAAAGGAATTCTGGCAGAATTCAGAAAGAGCATAGAAGCAGAGCCCGTCTCCAGCAGCATCTCCACGAGAGTCTATCCACAAAAGGAACACGTTGTAGCTGCCTGCGAATGCACAGTATAGGAGGAAAGCAGTACCTGCATGCTACGAATGTGATCTCTGGATGGTGCACAGGAAAGGAATTCTGACAGCCTTCTCAAAGTGCATAGAAGCAGAAGCTGACTTCAGCAGCATCTCCACGAGAGTCTATCCACAAAGGGAACACCTTTAAGCTGCCTGACAATGCAGAGCCTAGGAGGAAAGCAGTAACCGCATGCTACGAAAGTTATATCTAGATGGTGGCCAGGAATGGAATTCTGGCAGAATTCTGAAAGAGCATAGAAGCACAGGCCGTCTCCAGCAGCACCTCCATGAGAGTCTATCCACAAAAGGAACTCCTTGAAGCTGGCTGCGAATGCAAAGCTTAGGAGGAAAGCAGTACCCGCATGCTACGAATTTGATATCTGGATGGTGCCCAGGAAAGGAATTCTGGAAGAATTCTCAAAGAGAATAGAAGCAGCGGCCGATTTCAGCAGCATCTCCACGAGAGTCTATCCAAAAAAGGAACACCTTGAAGCTGGCTGCAAAAGCAGAGCATAGGAGGAAAGCAGTACCCGCATGCTACGAATGTGATATCTGGATGGTGCACAGGAAAGGAATTCTGACAGCCTTCTCAAAGAGCATAGGAGCAGAGGGTGACTTCAGCAGCATCTCCACGATAGTCTATCCACAAAAGGAACACCTTGTAGCTGCCTGCGTATGCACAGCTTAGGAGCAAACTAGTACCCACATTCTACGAATGGGATACCTGGATGGTGCACAGGAAAGGAATTCTGACAGCCTTCTCTAAGAGCATAGAAGCAGAGGCGAACTTCAGCAGCATCTCCCGAAGAGTCTATACACAAAAGGAACACCTAGAAGCTGGCTGAAAATGCAGAGCTTAGGAGGAAAGAAGTACCCGCATGCTACGAATTTGATATCTGGATGGTGCCCAGGAAAGGAATTCTGGCAGAATTCTCAAAGAGCATAGAGGCAGAGGCCGACTTCAGCAGCATCTCCACGAGATTCTATCCACAAAAGGAACACCTTGTAGCTGCCTGCGAATGCACAGCTTAGGAGCAAACTACTACCCGCATTCTACGAATGTGATATCTGGATGGTGCACAGGAAAGGAAATCTGACAGTCTTCTCAAAGAGCATAGAAGCAGAGGCTGACTTGAGCAGCATCTCCACGAGAGTCTATCCAAAAAAGGAACACCTTGAAGCTGGCTGCGAATGCAGAGCTTAGGAGGAAAGCAGTACACGCATGCAACGAATGTGATATCTGGATGGTGCCCAGGAAAGGAATTCTGGCAGAATTCAGAAAGAGCATAGAAGCAGAGCCCGTCTCCACCAGCATCTCCAGGAGAGTCTATCCACAAAAGGAACACCTTGTAGCTGCCTGCTAATGCACAGCTTAGGAGCAAACTGCTACCCGCATTCTACGAATGTGATCTCTGGATGGTGCACGGGAAAGGAATTCTGACAGCCTTCTCAAAGTGCATAGAAGCAGAGGCTGACTTCAGCAGCATCTCCACGAGAGTCTATCCACAAAGGAACACCTTTAAGCTGCCTGCGAATGCAGAGCCTAGGAGGAAAGCAGTACCCGCATGCTACGAATTTGATATCTGGATGGTGCACAGGAAAGTAATTCTGGCAGAATTCTCAAAGAGCATAGAAGCACAGGCGGTCTCCAGCAGCACCTCCACGAGAGTCTATCCACAAAAGGAACTCCTTGAAGCTGGATGCGAATGCAGAGCATAGGAGGAAAGCAGTACCCGCATGCTACGAATGTGATATCTGGATGGTGCACAGGAAAGGAATTCTGACAGCCTTCTCAAAGGGCATAGAAGCATAGGGTGACTTCAGCAGCATCTCCACGAGAGTCTATCCACAAAAGGAACACCTTGTAGCTGCCTGCGTATGCACAGCTTAGGAGAAAACTACTACCCGCATTCTACGAATGTGATATCTAGATGGTGCACAGGAAAGGAAATCTGACAGCCTTCTCAAAGAGCATAGAAGCAGAGTCTGATTTCAGCAGCATCTCCACGAGAGTTTATCCACAAAAGGAACATCTTGAAGCTGGCTGCGAATGCAGAGCTTAGGAGGAAAGCAGTACCCGCATGCTACGAATTTGATATCTGGATGGTGCCCAGGAAAGGAATTCTGGAAGAATTCTCAAAGAGTACAGAAGCAGAGGCCGATTTCAGCAGCATCTCCACGAGAATCTATCCAAAAAAGGAACACCTTGAAGCTGGCTGCAAAAGCAGAGCATAGGAGGAAAGCAGTACCCGCATGCTACGAATGTGATACCTGGATGGTGCCCAGGAAAGGAATTCTGGCAGAATTCAGAAAGAGCATAGAAGCAGAGCCCGTCTCCACCAGCATCTCCACGAGAGTCTATCCACAAAAGGAACACCTTGTAGCTGCCTGCTAATGCACAGCTTAGGAGCAAACTGGTACCCGCATTCTACGAATGTGATCTCTGGATGGTGCACAGGAAAGGAATTCTGACAGCCTTCTCAAAGTGCATAGAAGCAGAGGCTGACTTCAGCAGCATCTCCACGAGAGTCTATCCACAAAAGGAACACCTTTAAGCTGCCTGACAATGCAGAGCCTAGGAGGAAAGCAGTAACCGCATGCTACGAATATTATATCTAGATGGTGGCCAGGAATGGAATTCTGGCAGAATTCTGAAAGAGCATAGAAGCACAGGCCGTCTCCAGCAGCACCTCCACGAGAGTCTATCCACAAAAGGAACTCCTTGAAGCTGGCTGCGAATGCAGAGCTTAGCAGGAAAGCAGTACCCGCATGCTACGAATTTAATATCTGGATGATGCACAGGAAAGGAATTCTGACAGCCTTCTCAAAGAGCATAGAAGCAGAGGATGACTTCAGCAGCATCTCCACGAGAGTCTATCCACAAAAGGAACACCTTGAAGCTGGCTGCGAATACAGAGCTTAGGAGGAAAGCAGTACCCGCATGCTACGAATGTGATATCTGGATGTTGCCCAGGAAAGGAATTCTGGCAGAATTCTGAAAGACCATAGAAGCAGAGCCCGTCTCCAGCAGCAGCTCCACGAGAGTCTATCCACAAAGGAACACGTTGTAGCTGCCTGCGAATGCACAGTTTAGGAGGAAAGCAGGACCTGCATGCTACGAATGTGATATCTGGATGGTGCACAGGAAAGGAATTCTGACAGCCTTCTCAAAGAACATTGAAGCAGAGGCTGACTTCAGTAGCATCTTCACGAGAGTCTATCCAAAAAAGGAATACCTTGAAGCTGGCCTCGAAGGCAGAGCTTAGGAGGAAAGCAGTACCCGCATGCTACGAATGTGATATCTGGATGGTGCCCAGGAAAGGAATTCTGGCAGAATTCAGAAAGATCATAGCAGCCGATCCCGTCTCCACCAGCATCTCCACGAGAGTCTATCCACAAAAGGAACATCTTGAAGCTGGCTGCGAATGCAGAGCTTAGTAGGAAAGCAGTAACCGCATTCTACGAATTTGATATCTGGATGGTGCCCAGGAAAGGAATTCTGGAAGAATTCTCAAAGAGTATAGAAGCAGAGGCCGAATTCAGCAGCATCTCCACGAGAGTCTATCCAAAAAAGGAACACCTTGAAGCTGGCTGCAAAAGCAGAGCATAGGAGGAAAGCAGTACCCGCATGCTACGAATGTGATACCTGGATGGTGCCCAGGAAAGGAATTCTGGCAGAATTCAGAAAGAGCATAGAAGCAGAGCCCGTCTCCAGCAGCATCTCCACGAGAGTCTATCCACAAAAGGAACACGTTGTAGCTGCCTGCGAATGCACAGTATAGGAGGAAAGCAGTACCTGCATGCTACGAATGTGATCTCTGGATGGTGCACAGGAAAGGAATTCTGACAGCCTTCTCAAAGTGCATAGAAGCAGAGGCTGACTTCAGCAGCATCTCCACGAGAGTCTATCCACAAAAGGAACACCTTTAAGCTGCCTGCCAATGCAGAGCCTAGGAGGAAAGCAGTACCCGCATGCTACGAAAGTTATATCTAGATGGTGGCCAGGAATGGAATTCTGGCAGAATTCTGAAAGAGCATAGAAGCACAGGCCGTCTCCAGCAGCACCTCCATGAGAGTCTATCCACAAAAGGAACTCCTTGAAGCTGGCTGCGAATGCAAAGCTTAGGAGGAAAGCAGTACCCGCATGCTACGAATTTGATATCTGGATGGTGCCCAGGAAAGGAATTCTGGAAGAATTCTCAAAGAGAATAGAAGCAGCGGCCGATTTCAGCAGCATCTCCACGAGAGTCTATCCAAAAAAGGAACACCTTGAAGCTGGCTGCAAAAGCAGAGCATAGGAGGAAAGCAGTACCCGCATGCTACGAATGTGATATCTGGATGGTGCACAGGAAAGGAATTCTGACAGCCTTCTCAAAGAGCATAGGAGCAGAGGGTGACTTCAGCAGCATCTCCACGATAGTCTATCCACAAAAGGAACACCTTGTAGCTGCCTGCGTATGCACAGCTTAGGAGCAAACTAGTACCCACATTCTACGAATGGGATACCTGGATGGTGCACAGGAAAGGAATTCTGACAGCCTTCTCTAAGAGCATAGAAGCAGAGGCGAACTTCAGCAGCATCTCCCGAAGAGTCTATACACAAAAGGAACACCTAGAAGCTGGCTGAAAATGCAGAGCTTAGGAGGAAAGAAGTACCCGCATGCTACGAATTTGATATCTGGATGGTGCCCAGGAAAGGAATTCTGGCAGAATTCTCAAAGAGCATAGAGGCAGAGGCCGACTTCAGCAGCATCTCCACGAGATTCTATCCACAAAAGGAACACCTTGTAGCTGCCTGCGAATGCACAGCTTAGGAGCAAACTACTACCCGCATTCTACGAATGTGATATCTGGATGGTGCACAGGAAAGGAAATCTGACAGTCTTCTCAAAGAGCATAGAAGCAGAGGCTGACTTGAGCAGCATCTCCACGAGAGTCTATCCAAAAAAGGAACACCTTGAAGCTGGCTGCGAATGCAGAGCTTAGGAGGAAAGCAGTACACGCATGCAACGAATGTGATATCTGGATGGTGCCCAGGAAAGGAATTCTGGCAGAATTCAGAAAGAGCATAGAAGCAGAGCCCGTCTCCACCAGCATCTCCAGGAGAGTCTATCCACAAAAGGAACACCTTGTAGCTGCCTGCTAATGCACAGCTTAGGAGCAAACTGCTACCCGCATTCTACGAATGTGATCTCTGGATGGTGCACGGGAAAGGAATTCTGACAGCCTTCTCAAAGTGCATAGAAGCAGAGGCTGACTTCAGCAGCATCTCCACGAGAGTCTATCCACAAAGGAACACCTTTAAGCTGCCTGCGAATGCAGAGCCTAGGAGGAAAGCAGTACCCGCATGCTACGAATTTGATATCTGGATGGTGCACAGGAAAGTAATTCTGGCAGAATTCTCAAAGAGCATAGAAGCACAGGCGGTCTCCAGCAGCACCTCCACGAGAGTCTATCCACAAAAGGAACTCCTTGAAGCTGGATGCGAATGCAGAGCATAGGAGGAAAGCAGTACCCGCATGCTACGAATGTGATATCTGGATGGTGCACAGGAAAGGAATTCTGACAGCCTTCTCAAAGGGCATAGAAGCATAGGGTGACTTCAGCAGCATCTCCACGAGAGTCTATCCACAAAAGGAACACCTTGTAGCTGCCTGCGTATGCACAGCTTAGGAGAAAACTACTACCCGCATTCTACGAATGTGATATCTAGATGGTGCACAGGAAAGGAAATCTGACAGCCTTCTCAAAGAGCATAGAAGCAGAGTCTGATTTCAGCAGCATCTCCACGAGAGTTTATCCACAAAAGGAACATCTTGAAGCTGGCTGCGAATGCAGAGCTTAGGAGGAAAGCAGTACCCGCATGCTACGAATTTGATATCTGGATGGTGCCCAGGAAAGGAATTCTGGAAGAATTCTCAAAGAGTACAGAAGCAGAGGCCGATTTCAGCAGCATCTCCACGAGAATCTATCCAAAAAAGGAACACCTTGAAGCTGGCTGCAAAAGCAGAGCATAGGAGGAAAGCAGTACCCGCATGCTACGAATGTGATACCTGGATGGTGCCCAGGAAAGGAATTCTGGCAGAATTCAGAAAGAGCATAGAAGCAGAGCCCGTCTCCACCAGCATCTCCACGAGAGTCTATCCACAAAAGGAACACCTTGTAGCTGCCTGCTAATGCACAGCTTAGGAGCAAACTGGTACCCGCATTCTACGAATGTGATCTCTGGATGGTGCACAGGAAAGGAATTCTGACAGCCTTCTCAAAGTGCATAGAAGCAGAGGCTGACTTCAGCAGCATCTCCACGAGAGTCTATCCACAAAAGGAACACCTTTAAGCTGCCTGACAATGCAGAGCCTAGGAGGAAAGCAGTAACCGCATGCTACGAATATTATATCTAGATGGTGGCCAGGAATGGAATTCTGGCAGAATTCTGAAAGAGCATAGAAGCACAGGCCGTCTCCAGCAGCACCTCCACGAGAGTCTATCCACAAAAGGAACTCCTTGAAGCTGGCTGCGAATGCAGAGCTTAGCAGGAAAGCAGTACCCGCATGCTACGAATTTAATATCTGGATGATGCACAGGAAAGGAATTCTGACAGCCTTCTCAAAGAGCATAGAAGCAGAGGATGACTTCAGCAGCATCTCCACGAGAGTCTATCCACAAAAGGAACACCTTGAAGCTGGCTGCGAATACAGAGCTTAGGAGGAAAGCAGTACCCGCATGCTACGAATGTGATATCTGGATGTTGCCCAGGAAAGGAATTCTGGCAGAATTCTGAAAGACCATAGAAGCAGAGCCCGTCTCCAGCAGCAGCTCCACGAGAGTCTATCCACAAAGGAACACGTTGTAGCTGCCTGCGAATGCACAGTTTAGGAGGAAAGCAGGACCTGCATGCTATGAATGTGATATCTGGATGGTGCACAGGAAAGGAATTCTGACAGCCTTCTCAAAGAACATTGAAGCAGAGGCTGACTTCAGTAGCATCTTCACGAGAGTCTATCCAAAAAAGGAATACCTTGAAGCTGGCCTCGAAGGCAGAGCTTAGGAGGAAAGCAGTACCCGCATGCTACGAATGTGATATCTGGATGGTGCCCAGGAAAGGAATTCTGGCAGAATTCAGAAAGATCATAGCAGCCGATCCCGTCTCCACCAGCATCTCCACGAGAGTCTATCCACAAAAGGAACATCTTGAAGCTGGCTGCGAATGCAGAGCTTAGTAGGAAAGCAGTAACCGCATTCTACGAATTTGATATCTGGATGGTGCCCAGGAAAGGAATTCTGGAAGAATTCTCAAAGAGTATAGAAGCAGAGGCCGAATTCAGCAGCATCTCCACGAGAGTCTATCCAAAAAAGGAACACCTTGAAGCTGGCTGCAAAAGCAGAGCATAGGAGGAAAGCAGTACCCGCATGCTACGAATGTGATACCTGGATGGTGCCCAGGAAAGGAATTCTGGCAGAATTCAGAAAGAGCATAGAAGCAGAGCCCGTCTCCAGCAGCATCTCCACGAGAGTCTATCCACAAAAGGAACACGTTGTAGCTGCCTGCGAATGCACAGTATAGGAGGAAAGCAGTACCTGCATGCTACGAATGTGATCTCTGGATGGTGCACAGGAAAGGAATTCTGACAGCCTTCTCAAAGTGCATAGAAGCAGAGGCTGACTTCAGCAGCATCTCCACGAGAGTCTATCCACAAAAGGAACACCTTTAAGCTGCCTGCCAATGCAGAGCCTAGGAGGAAAGCAGTACCCGCATGCTACGAAAGTTATATCTAGATGGTGGCCAGGAATGGAATTCTGGCAGAATTCTGAAAGAGCATAGAAGCACAGGCCGTCTCCAGCAGCACCTCCATGAGAGTCTATCCACAAAAGGAACTCCTTGAAGCTGGCTGCGAATGCAAAGCTTAGGAGGAAAGCAGTACCCGCATGCTACGAATTTGATATCTGGATGGTGCCCAGGAAAGGAATTCTGGAAGAATTCTCAAAGAGAATAGAAGCAGCGGCCGATTTCAGCAGCATCTCCACGAGAGTCTATCCAAAAAAGGAACACCTTGAAGCTGGCTGCAAAAGCAGAGCATAGGAGGAAAGCAGTACCCGCATGCTACGAATGTGATATCTGGATGGTGCACAGGAAAGGAATTCTGACAGCCTTCTCAAAGAGCATAGGAGCAGAGGGTGACTTCAGCAGCATCTCCACGATAGTCTATCCACAAAAGGAACACCTTGTAGCTGCCTGCGTATGCACAGCTTAGGAGCAAACTAGTACCCACATTCTACGAATGGGATACCTGGATGGTGCACAGGAAAGGAATTCTGACAGCCTTCTCTAAGAGCATAGAAGCAGAGGCGAACTTCAGCAGCATCTCCCGAAGAGTCTATACACAAAAGGAACACCTAGAAGCTGGCTGAAAATGCAGAGCTTAGGAGGAAAGAAGTACCCGCATGCTACGAATTTGATATCTGGATGGTGCCCAGGAAAGGAATTCTGGCAGAATTCTCAAAGAGCATAGAGGCAGAGGCCGACTTCAGCAGCATCTCCACGAGATTCTATCCACAAAAGGAACACCTTGTAGCTGCCTGCGAATGCACAGCTTAGGAGCAAACTACTACCCGCATTCTACGAATGTGATATCTGGATGGTGCACAGGAAAGGAAATCTGACAGTCTTCTCAAAGAGCATAGAAGCAGAGGCTGACTTGAGCAGCATCTCCACGAGAGTCTATCCAAAAAAGGAACACCTTGAAGCTGGCTGCGAATGCAGAGCTTAGGAGGAAAGCAGTACACGCATGCAACGAATGTGATATCTGGATGGTGCCCAGGAAAGGAATTCTGGCAGAATTCAGAAAGAGCATAGAAGCAGAGCCCGTCTCCACCAGCATCTCCAGGAGAGTCTATCCACAAAAGGAACACCTTGTAGCTGCCTGCTAATGCACAGCTTAGGAGCAAACTGCTACCCGCATTCTACGAATGTGATCTCTGGATGGTGCACGGGAAAGGAATTCTGACAGCCTTCTCAAAGTGCATAGAAGCAGAGGCTGACTTCAGCAGCATCTCCACGAGAGTCTATCCACAAAGGAACACCTTTAAGCTGCCTGCGAATGCAGAGCCTAGGAGGAAAGCAGTACCCGCATGCTACGAATTTGATATCTGGATGGTGCACAGGAAAGTAATTCTGGCAGAATTCTCAAAGAGCATAGAAGCACAGGCGGTCTCCAGCAGCACCTCCACGAGAGTCTATCCACAAAAGGAACTCCTTGAAGCTGGATGCGAATGCAGAGCATAGGAGGAAAGCAGTACCCGCATGCTACGAATGTGATATCTGGATGGTGCACAGGAAAGGAATTCTGACAGCCTTCTCAAAGGGCATAGAAGCATAGGGTGACTTCAGCAGCATCTCCACGAGAGTCTATCCACAAAAGGAACACCTTGTAGCTGCCTGCGTATGCACAGCTTAGGAGAAAACTACTACCCGCATTCTACGAATGTGATATCTAGATGGTGCACAGGAAAGGAAATCTGACAGCCTTCTCAAAGAGCATAGAAGCAGAGTCTGATTTCAGCAGCATCTCCACGAGAGTTTATCCACAAAAGGAACATCTTGAAGCTGGCTGCGAATGCAGAGCTTAGGAGGAAAGCAGTACCCGCATGCTACGAATTTGATATCTGGATGGTGCCCAGGAAAGGAATTCTGGAAGAATTCTCAAAGAGTACAGAAGCAGAGGCCGATTTCAGCAGCATCTCCACGAGAATCTATCCAAAAAAGGAACACCTTGAAGCTGGCTGCAAAAGCAGAGCATAGGAGGAAAGCAGTACCCGCATGCTACGAATGTGATACCTGGATGGTGCCCAGGAAAGGAATTCTGGCAGAATTCAGAAAGAGCATAGAAGCAGAGCCCGTCTCCACCAGCATCTCCACGAGAGTCTATCCACAAAAGGAACACCTTGTAGCTGCCTGCTAATGCACAGCTTAGGAGCAAACTGGTACCCGCATTCTACGAATGTGATCTCTGGATGGTGCACAGGAAAGGAATTCTGACAGCCTTCTCAAAGTGCATAGAAGCAGAGGCTGACTTCAGCAGCATCTCCACGAGAGTCTATCCACAAAAGGAACACCTTTAAGCTGCCTGACAATGCAGAGCCTAGGAGGAAAGCAGTAACCGCATGCTACGAATATTATATCTAGATGGTGGCCAGGAATGGAATTCTGGCAGAATTCTGAAAGAGCATAGAAGCACAGGCCGTCTCCAGCAGCACCTCCACGAGAGTCTATCCACAAAAGGAACTCCTTGAAGCTGGCTGCGAATGCAGAGCTTAGCAGGAAAGCAGTACCCGCATGCTACGAATTTAATATCTGGATGATGCACAGGAAAGGAATTCTGACAGCCTTCTCAAAGAGCATAGAAGCAGAGGATGACTTCAGCAGCATCTCCACGAGAGTCTATCCACAAAAGGAACACCTTGAAGCTGGCTGCGAATACAGAGCTTAGGAGGAAAGCAGTACCCGCATGCTACGAATGTGATATCTGGATGTTGCCCAGGAAAGGAATTCTGGCAGAATTCTGAAAGACCATAGAAGCAGAGCCCGTCTCCAGCAGCAGCTCCACGAGAGTCTATCCACAAAGGAACACGTTGTAGCTGCCTGCGAATGCACAGTTTAGGAGGAAAGCAGGACCTGCATGCTACGAATGTGATATCTGGATGGTGCACAGGAAAGGAATTCTGACAGCCTTCTCAAAGAACATTGAAGCAGAGGCTGACTTCAGTAGCATCTTCACGAGAGTCTATCCAAAAAAGGAATACCTTGAAGCTGGCCTCGAAGGCAGAGCTTAGGAGGAAAGCAGTACCCGCATGCTACGAATGTGATATCTGGATGGTGCCCAGGAAAGGAATTCTGGCAGAATTCAGAAAGATCATAGCAGCCGATCCCGTCTCCACCAGCATCTCCACGAGAGTCTATCCACAAAAGGAACATCTTGAAGCTGGCTGCGAATGCAGAGCTTAGTAGGAAAGCAGTAACCGAATTCTACGAATTTGATATCTGGATGGTGCCCAGGAAAGGAATTCTGGAAGAATTCTCAAAGAGTATAGAAGCAGAGGCCGAATTCAGCAGCATCTCCACGAGAGTCTATCCAAAAAAGGAACACCTTGAAGCTGGCTGCAAAAGCAGAGCATAGGAGGAAAGCAGTACCCGCATGCTACGAATGTGATACCTGGATGGTGCCCAGGAAAGGAATTCTGGCAGAATTCAGAAAGAGCATAGAAGCAGAGCCCGTCTCCAGCAGCATCTCCACGAGAGTCTATCCACAAAAGGAACACGTTGTAGCTGCCTGCGAATGCACAGTATAGGAGGAAAGCAGTACCTGCATGCTACGAATGTGATCTCTGGATGGTGCACAGGAAAGGAATTCTGACAGCCTTCTCAAAGTGCATAGAAGCAGAGGCTGACTTCAGCAGCATCTCCACGAGAGTCTATCCACAAAGGGAACACCTTTAAGCTGCCTGACAATGCAGAGCCTAGGAGGAAAGCAGTAACCGCATGCTACGAAAGTTATATCTAGATGGTGGCCAGGAATGGAATTCTGGCAGAATTCTGAAAGAGCATAGAAGCACAGGCCGTCTCCAGCAGCACCTCCATGAGAGTCTATCCACAAAAGGAACTCCTTGAAGCTGGCTGCGAATGCAAAGCTTAGGAGGAAAGCAGTACCCGCATGCTACGAATTTGATATCTGGATGGTGCCCAGGAAAGGAATTCTGGAAGAATTCTCAAAGAGAATAGAAGCAGCGGCCGATTTCAGCAGCATCTCCACGAGAGTCTATCCAAAAAAGGAACACCTTGAAGCTGGCTGCAAAAGCAGAGCATAGGAGGAAAGCAGTACCCGCATGCTACGAATGTGATATCTGGATGGTGCACAGGAAAGGAATTCTGACAGCCTTCTCAAAGAGCATAGGAGCAGAGGGTGACTTCAGCAGCATCTCCACGATAGTCTATCCACAAAAGGAACACCTTGTAGCTGCCTGCGTATGCACAGCTTAGGAGCAAACTAGTACCCACATTCTACGAATGGGATACCTGGATGGTGCACAGGAAAGGAATTCTGACAGCCTTCTCTAAGAGCATAGAAGCAGAGGCGAACTTCAGCAGCATCTCCCGAAGAGTCTATACACAAAAGGAACACCTAGAAGCTGGCTGAAAATGCAGAGCTTAGGAGGAAAGAAGTACCCGCATGCTACGAATTTGATATCTGGATGGTGCCCAGGAAAGGAATTCTGGCAGAATTCTCAAAGAGCATAGAGGCAGAGGCCGACTTCAGCAGCATCTCCACGAGATTCTATCCACAAAAGGAACACCTTGTAGCTGCCTGCGAATGCACAGCTTAGGAGCAAACTACTACCCGCATTCTACGAATGTGATATCTGGATGGTGCAGAGGAAAGGAAATCTGACAGTCTTCTCAAAGAGCATAGAAGCAGAGGCTGTCTTGAGCAGCATCTCCACGAGAGTCTATCCAAAAAAGGAACACCTTGAAGCTGGCTGCGAATGCAGAGCTTAGGAGGAAAGCAGTACACGCATGCAACGAATGTGATATCTGGATGGTGCCCAGGAAAGGAATTCTGGCAGAATTCAGAAAGAGCATAGAAGCAGAGCCCGTCTCCACCAGCATCTCCAGGAGAGTCTATCCACAAAAGGAACACCTTGTAGCTGCCTGCTAATGCACAGCTTAGGAGCAAACTGCTACCCGCATTCTACGAATGTGATCTCTGGATGGTGCACGGGAAAGGAATTCTGACAGCCTTCTCAAAGTGCATACAAGCAGGGCTGACTTCAGCAGCATCTCCACGAGAGTCTATCCACAAAAGGAACACCTTGAAGCTGGCTGCGAATGCAGAGCATAGGAGGAAAGCAGTACCCGCATGCTACGAATGTGATATCTGGATGGTGCACAGGATAGGAATTCTGACAGCCTTCTCAAAGAGCATGGAAGCAGAGGCCGACTTCAGCAGCATCTCCACGAGAGCCTATCCAAAAAAGGAACACCTTGAAGCTGGCTGTGTATACAGAGCTTAGGAGGTAAGCAGTACCCGCATGCTACGAATGTGATATCTGGATGGTGCCCAGGAAAGGAATTCTGGCAGAATTCAGAAAGAGCATAGAAGCAGAGCCCGTCTCCACCAGCATCTCTACGAGAGTCTATCCACAAAAGGAACACCTTGTAGCTGCCTGCTAATGCACAGCTTAGGAGCAAACTGGTACCCGCATTCTACGAAGGTGATCTCTGGATGGTGCACAGGAAAGGAATTCTGACAGCCTTCTCAAAGTGCATAGAAGCAGAGGCTGACTTCAGCAGCATCTCCACGAGAGTCTATCCACAAAGGAACACCTTTAAGCTGCCTGCGAATGCAGAGCCTAGGAGGAAAGCAGTACCCGCATGCTACGAATTTGATATCTGGATGGTGCACAGGAAAGTAATTCTGGCAGAATTCTCAAAGAGCATAGAAGCACAGGCGGTCTCCAGCAGCACCTCCACGAGAGTCTATCCACAAAAGGAACTCCTTGAAGCTGGATGCGAATGCAGAGCATAGGAGGAAAGCAGTACCCGCATGCTACGAATGTGATATCTGGATGGTGCACAGGAAAGGAATTCTGACAGCCTTCTCAAAGGGCATAGAAGCATAGGGTGACTTCAGCAGCATCTCCACGAGAGTCTATCCACAAAAGGAACACCTTGTAGCTGCCTGCGTATGCACAGCTTAGGAGAAAACTACTACCCGCATTCTACGAATGTGATATCTAGATGGTGCACAGGAAAGGAAATCTGACAGCCTTCTCAAAGAGCATAGAAGCAGAGTCTGATTTCAGCAGCATCTCCACGAGAGTTTATCCACAAAAGGAACATCTTGAAGCTGGCTGCGAATGCAGAGCTTAGGAGGAAAGCAGTACCCGCATGCTACGAATTTGATATCTGGATGGTGCCCAGGAAAGGAATTCTGGAAGAATTCTCAAAGAGTACAGAAGCAGAGGCCGATTTCAGCAGCATCTCCACGAGAATCTATCCAAAAAAGGAACACCTTGAAGCTGGCTGCAAAAGCAGAGCATAGGAGGAAAGCAGTACCCGCATGCTACGAATGTGATACCTGGATGGTGCCCAGGAAAGGAATTCTGGCAGAATTCAGAAAGAGCATAGAAGCAGAGCCCGTCTCCACCAGCATCTCCACGAGAGTCTATCCACAAAAGGAACACCTTGTAGCTGCCTGCTAATGCACAGCTTAGGAGCAAACTGGTACCCGCATTCTACGAATGTGATCTCTGGATGGTGCACAGGAAAGGAATTCTGACAGCCTTCTCAAAGTGCATAGAAGCAGAGGCTGACTTGAGCAGCATCTCCACGAGAGTCTATCCACAAAAGGAACACCTTTAAGCTGCCTGACAATGCAGAGCCTAGGAGGAAAGCAGTAACCGCATGCTACGAATATTATATCTAGATGGTGGCCAGGAATGGAATTCTGGCAGAATTCTGAAAGAGCATAGAAGCACAGGCCGTCTCCAGCAGCACCTCCACGAGAGTCTATCCACAAAAGGAACTCCTTGAAGCTGGCTGCGAATGCAGAGCTTAGCAGGAAAGCAGTACCCGCATGCTACGAATTTGATATCTGGATGATGCACAGGAAAGGAATTCTGACAGCCTTCTCAAAGAGCATAGAAGCAGAGGATGACTTCAGCAGCATCTCCACGAGAGTCTATCCACAAAAGGAACACCTTGAAGCTGGCTGCGAATACAGAGCTTAGGAGGAAAGCAGTACCCGCATGCTACGAATGTGATATCTGGATGTTGCCCAGGAAAGGAATTCTGGCAGAATTCTGAAAGACCATAGAAGCAGAGCCCGTCTCCAGCAGCAGCTCCACGAGAGTCTATCCACAAAGGAACACGTTGTAGCTGCCTGCGAATGCACAGTTTAGGAGGAAAGCAGGACCTGCATGCTACGAATGTGATATCTGGATGGTGCACAGGAAAGGAATTCTGACAGCCTTCTCAAAGAACATTGAAGCAGAGGCTGACTTCAGTAGCATCTTCACGAGAGTCTATCCAAAAAAGGAATACCTTGAAGCTGGCCTCGAAGGCAGAGCTTAGGAGGAAAGCAGTACCCGCATGCTACGAATGTGATATCTGGATGGTGCCCAGGAAAGGAATTCTGGCAGAATTCAGAAAGATCATAGCAGCCGATCCCGTCTCCACCAGCATCTCCACGAGAGTCTATCCACAAAAGGAACATCTTGAACCTGGCTGCGAATGCAGAGCTTAGTAGGAAAGCAGTAACCGCATTCTACGAATTTGATATCTGGATGGTGCCCAGGAAAGGAATTCTGGAAGAATTCTCAAAGAGTATAGAAGCAGAGGCCGAATTCAGCAGCATCTCCACGAGAGTCTATCCTAAAAAGGAACACCTTGAAGCTGGCTGCAAAACCAGAGCATAGGAGGAAAGCAGTACCCGCATGCTACGAATGTGATACCTGGATGGTGCCCAGGAAAGGAATTCTGGCAGAATTCAGAAAGAGCATAGAAGCAGAGCCCGTCTCCAGCAGCATCTCCACGAGAGTCTATCCACAAAAGGAACACGTTGTAGCTGCCTGCGAATGCACAGTATAGGAGGAAAGCAGTACCTGCATGCTACGAATGTGATCTCTGGATGGTGCACAGGAAAGGAATTCTGACAGCCTTCTCAAAGTGCATAGAAGCAGAGGCTGACTTCAGCAGCATCTCCACGAGAGTCTATCCACAAAAGGAACACCTTTAAGCTGCCTGCCAATGCAGAGCCTAGGAGGAAAGCAGTACCCGCATGCTACGAAAGTTATATCTAGATGGTGGCCAGGAATGGAATTCTGGCAGAATTCTGAAAGAGCATAGAAGCACAGGCCGTCTCCAGCAGCACCTCCATGAGAGTCTATCCACAAAAGGAACTCCTTGAAGCTGGCTGCGAATGCAGAGCTTAGGAGGAAAGCAGTACCCGCATGCTACGAATTTGATATCTGGATGGTGCCCAGGAAAGGAATTCTGGAAGAATTCTCAAAGAGAATAGAAGCAGCGGCCGATTTCAGCAGCATCTCCACGAGAGTCTATCCAAAAAAGGAACACCTTGAAGCTGGCTGCAAAAGCAGAGCATAGGAGGAAAGCAGTACCCGCATGCTACGAATGTGATATCTGGATGGTGCACAGGAAAGGAATTCTGACAGCCTTCTCAAAGAGCATAGGAGCAGAGGGTGACTTCAGCAGCATCTCCACGATAGTCTATCCACAAAAGGAACACCTTGTAGCTGCCTGCGTATGCACAGCTTAGGAGCAAACTAGTACCCACATTCTACGAATGGGATACCTGGATGGTGCACAGGAAAGGAATTCTGACAGCCTTCTCTAAGAGCATAGAAGCAGAGGCGAACTTCAGCAGCATCTCCCGAAGAGTCTATACACAAAAAGAACACCTAGAAGCTGGCTGAAAATGCAGAGCTTAGGAGGAAAGAAGTACCCGCATGCTACGAATTTGATATCTGGATGGTGCCCAGGAAAGGAATTCTGGCAGAATTCTCAAAGAGCATAGAGGCAGAGGCCGACTTCAGCAGCATCTCCACGAGATTCTATCCACAAAAGGAACACCTTGTAGCTGCCTGCGAATGCACAGCTTAGGAGCAAACTACTACCCGCATTCTATGAATGTGATATCTGGATGGTGCACAGGAAAGGAAATCTGACAGTCTTCTCAAAGAGCATAGAAGCAGAGGCTGACTTGAGCAGCATCTCCACGAGAGTCTATCCAAAAAAGGAACACCTTGAAGCTGGCTGCGAATGCAGAGCTTAGGAGGAAAGCAGTACACGCATGCTACGAATGTGATATCTGGATGGTGCCCAGGAAAGGAATTCTGGCAGAATTCAGAAAGAGCATAGAAGCAGAGCCCGTCTCCACCAGCATCTCCAGGAGAGTCTATCCACAAAAGGAACACCTTGTAGCTGCCTGCTAATGCACAGCTTAGGAGCAAACTGCTACCCGCATTCTAGAATGTGATCTCTGGATGGTGCACGGGAAAGGAATTCTGACAGCCTTCTCAAAGTGCATACAAGCAGGGCTGACTTCAGCAGCATCTCCACGAGAGTCTATCCACAAAAGGAACACCTTGAAGCTGGCTGCGAATGCAGAGCATAGGAGGAAAGCAGTACCCGCATGCTACGAATGTGATATCTGGATGGTGCACAGGATAGGAATTCTGACAGCCTTCTCAAAGAGCATGGAAGCAGAGGCCGACTTCAGCAGCATCTCCACGAGAGCCTATCCAAAAAAGGAACACCTTGAAGCTGGCTGTGTATACAGAGCTTAGGAGGTAAGCAGTACCCGCATGCTACGAATGTGATATCTGGATGGTGCCCAGGAAAGGAATTCTGGCAGAATTCAGAAAGAGCATAGAAGCAGAGCCCGTCTCCACCAGCATCTCTACGAGAGTCTATCCCCAAAAGGAACACCTTGTAGCTGCCTGCTAATGCACAGCTTAGGAGCAAACTGGTACCCGCATTCTACGAAGGTGATCTCTGGATGGTGCACAGGAAAGGAATTCTGACAGCCTTCTCAAAGTGCATAGAAGCAGAGGCTGACTTCAGCAGCATCTCCACGAGAGTCTATCCACAAAGGAACACCTTTAAGCTGCCTGCGAATGCAGAGCCTAGGAGGAAAGCAGTACCCGCATGCTACGAATTTGATATCTGGATGGTGCACAGGAAAGTAATTCTGGCAGAATTCTCAAAGAGCATAGAAGCACAGGCGGTCTCCAGCAGCACCTCCACGAGAGTCTATCCACAAAAGGAACTCCTTGAAGCTGGATGCGAATGCAGAGCATAGGAGGAAAGCAGTACCCGCATGCTACGAATGTGATATCTGGATGGTGCACAGGAAAGGAATTCTGACAGCCTTCTCAAAGGGCATAGAAGCATAGGGTGACTTCAGCAGCATCTCCACGAGAGTCTATCCACAAAAGGAACACCTTGTAGCTGCCTGCGTATGCACAGCTTAGGAGAAAACTACTACCCGCATTCTACGAATGTGATATCTAGATGGTGCACAGGAAAGGAAATCTGACAGCCTTCTCAAAGTGCATAGAAGCAGAGTCTGATTTCAGCAGCATCTCCACGAGAGTTTATCCACAAAAGGAACATCTTGAAGCTGGCTGCGAATGCAGAGCTTAGGAGGAAAGCAGTACCCGCATGCTACGAATTTGATATCTGGATGGTGCCCAGGAAAGGAATTCTGGAAGAATTCTCAAAGAGTACAGAAGCACAGGCCGATTTCAGCAGCATCTCCACGAGAATCTATCCAAAAAAGGAACACCTTGAAGCTGGCTGCAAAAGCAGAGCATAGGAGGAAAGCAGTACCCGCATGCTACGAATGTGATACCTGGATGGTGCCCAGGAAAGGAATTCTGGCAGAATTCAGAAAGAGCATAGAAGCAGAGCCCGTCTCCACCAGCATCTCCACGAGAGTCTATCCACAAAAGGAACACCTTGTAGCTGCCTGCTAATGCACAGCTTAGGAGCAAACTGGTACCCGCATTCTACGAATGTGATCTCTGGATGGTGCACAGGAAAGGAATTCTGACAGCCTTCTCAAAGTGCATAGAAGCAGAGGCTGACTTCAGCAGCATCTCCACGAGAGTCTATCCACAAAAGGAACACCTTTAAGCTGCCTGACAATGCAGAGCCTAGGAGGAAAGCAGTAACCGCATGCTACGAATATTATATCTAGATGGTGGCCAGGAATGGAATTCTGGCAGAATTCTGAAAGAGCATAGAAGCACAGGCGGTCTCCAGCAGCACCTCCACGAGAGTCTATCCACAAAAGGAACTCCTTGAAGCTGGCTGCGAATGCAGAGCATAGGAGGAAAGCAGTACCCGCATGCTACGAATTTGATATCTGGATGATGCACAGGAAAGGAATTCTGACAGCCTTCTCAAAGAGCATAGAAGCAGAGGATGACTTCAGCAGCATCTCCACGAGAGTCTATCCACAAAAGGAACACCTTGAAGCTGGCTGCGAATACAGAGCTTAGGAGGAAAGCAGTACCCGCATGCTACGAATGTGATATCTGGATGTTGCCCAGGAAAGGAATTCTGGCAGAATTCTGAAAGACCATAGAAGCAGAGCCCGTCTCCAGCAGCAGCTCCACGAGAGTCTATCCACAAAGGAACACGTTGTAGCTGCCTGCGAATGCACAGTTTAGGAGGAAAGCAGGACCTGCATGCTACGAATGTGATATCTGGATGGTGCACAGGAAAGGAATTCTGACAGCCTTCTCAAAGAACATTGAAGCAGAGGCTGACTTCAGTAGCATCTTCACGAGAGTCTATCCAAAAAAGGAATACCTTGAAGCTGGCCTCGAAGGCAGAGCTTAGGAGGAAAGCAGTACCCGCATGCTACGAATGTGATATCTGGATGGTGCCCAGGAAAGGAATTCTGGCAGAATTCAGAAAGATCATAGCAGCCGACCCCGTCTCCACCAGCATCTCCACGAGAGTCTATCCACAAAAGGAACATCTTGAAGCTGGCTGCGAATGCAGAGCTTAGTAGGAAAGCAGTAACCGCATTCTACGAATTTGATATCTGGATGGTGCCCAGGAAAGGAATTCTGGAAGAATTCTCAAAGAGTATAGAAGCAGAGGCCGAATTCAGCAGCATCTCCACGAGAGTCTATCCAAAAAAGGAACACCTTGAAGCTGGCTGCAAAAGCAGAGCATAGGAGGAAAGCAGTACCCGCATGCTACGAATGT